>NW_027361728.1:40992500-43772500 GCF_039654945.1 Dendrobates tinctorius | reverse complement strand
TCCTAAAGCCAAATTGGATATAATTCCACACCAAACATAAAAAAGAGGGTGGACAAAAGTATTGGCAATGTTCGAAAAATCATGTGATGCTTCTCTAATTTGTGTAATTAACAGCACCTGTAACTTACCTGTGGCACCTAACAGGTGTTGGCAATAACTAAATCACACTTGCAGCCAGTTGACATGGATTAAAGTTGACTCAACCTCTGTCCTGTGTCCTTGTGTGTACCACATTGAGCATGGAGAAAAGAAAGAAGACCAAAGAACTGTCTGAAGACTTGAGAAACCAAATTGTGAGGAAGCATGAGCAATCTCAAGGCTACAAGTCCATCTCCAAAGACCTGAATGTTCCTGTGTCTACCGTGCGCAGTGTCATCAAGAAGTTTAAAGCCCATGGCACTGTGGCTAACCTCCCTAGATGTGGACGGAAAAGAAAAATTGGCAAGAGATTTCAACGCAAGATTGTGCGGATGTTGGATAAAGAACCTCGACTAACATCCAAACAAATTCAAGCTGCCCTGCAGTCCAAAGGTACAACAGTGTCAACCCGTACTATCCGTCAGCATCTGAATGAAAAGGGACTGTATGGTAGGAGACCCAGGAAGACCCCACTTCTTACCCCGAGACATAAAAAAGCCAGGCTGGAATTTGCCAAAACTTACCTGAAAAAGCCTAAAACGTTTTGGAAGAATGTTCTCTGGTCAGATGAGACAAAAGTAGAGCTTTTTGGGCAAAGGCATCAACATACAGTTTACAGGAGAAAAAAAGAGGCATTCAAAGAAAAAAAACACGGTCCCTACAGTCAAACATGGTGGAGGTTCCCTGATGTTTTGGGGTTGCTTTGCTGCCTCTGGCACTGGACTGCTTGACCGTGTGCATGGCATTATGAAGTCTGAAGACTACCAACAAATTTTGCAGCATAATGTAGGGCCCAGTGTGAGAAAGCTGGGTCTCCCTCAGAGGTCATGGGTCTTCCAGCAGGACAATGACCCAAAACACACTTCAAAAAGCACTAGAAAATGGTTTGAGAGAAAGCACTGGAGACTTCTAAGGTGGCCAACAATGAGTCCAGACCTGAATCCCATAGAACACCTGTGGAGAGATCTAAAAATGGCAGTTTGGAGAAGGCACCCTTCAAATATCAGGGACCTGGAGCAGTTTGCCAAAGAAGAATGGTCTAAAATTCCAGCAGAGCATTGTAAGAAACTCATTGATGGTTACCGGAAGCGGTTGGTCGCAGTTATTTTGGCTAAAGGTTGTGCAACCAAGTATTAGGCTCAGGGTGCCAATACTTTTGTCTGGCTCATTTTTGGAGTTTTGTGTGAAATGATCAATGTTTTGTTTTTTGCTTCATTCTCTTTTGTGTTTTTTCATTTAAGACAAATTAAATGAAGATAATAATACCAAAAAATTTGTGATTGCAATCATTTTCAGGAAGAAACTGAGTATTATCTGACAAAATTGCAGGGGTGTCAATACTTTTGGCCTCAACTGTATATAGTGGGGTGTTGTCAGGAACACCGCACTGCACTTGCTCACTGAGCCAGTGCGCGTGTCGTGAGTACAAAAACAGTGCCCAAAGATACCTGTGGAGCGGGACAGCAGCGGTGACGATGCGTGCTTCAGACTATCAGGACCTGAAGCACGTGACTGCTGGGGGCGTGACCTAAGCTGCACAGAGCTAGGAGCTGCAGGGAAACTCCTAGAAAGGTAACTAGGCAAAAGTTAACCCTGTGAGAACAGGACATTAACCATGACAGGTGTATTTCACCAATCTGTCAGTGTTAGGTTGTAGACAGTATTTTTTGTATTTCTCGTCCAAGGATCACTTTACATTCCTCAGACTGGGCATCGGTTCTCCTGACCTGAGCATGACCGCTGCATGAAAATACATCACGCTGTCACTGTTGGGTCAGGAGAGGTGCTGGGCCTGTCTGTGCAGTGCAATGTGATCCTCGCTCGAGAAATACGGCTGTCTGTCTGCACACTTATACTGATAGGAGGCCTATAAAAACCCAACTTCTCAGGCTCTAATAGGCTTTTGAACATGGCAAACCCAGAGGGCATTGATAGACCTCTTGCTGCCATAGGAACCCATGGACACCTCAGTCGCGCCACAGAGGTTTGGCGGTTGGCTGAAAGACTATTTTCCCTTTGTGAAACTTCTTGAATTCTGCAGCCTCTATTGTCCATAGTCTCTGAGGAGTTAATCGGTCTGTCTCCTCTTTCATACTAGTGCCTGTAGTTGCATGCTAGTAGTTTACTGCCCTTTATTTTCTGTCATTATGTCTCAGTTACATTTATATGTGCACTTCCCTGGCTATAGGTCCTTGTACGTTATAGTACACACTACTTCCAATGCATCAAAAACTTCAGGGCCCTTTGCTGAGTCTTACATGTTGTCAATGAATAGTAGCAGTTGAGTGGTGATTATTGGGATCCAGTTGGGTTGAATTTGGTTTGGTGACTTTGGTTAAACATTTGCTGCTACATATACAATGTTAGATATACTGTAAAGGCATTTATATGATTCAAGGACTTTTTTTTTAGATTGGAAAGACATGGTTGTCACACTTGTCTATGTTGTCTCAGCCCTATTCTCCTAGCTCCGTACAGCCCCTTTTATTGGCGAGCAGAAGGTGCATAACATTTTTTTGTGGAGAGATGGATTATGGAATTTATGATCCAGTTACACCATT
Source organism: Dendrobates tinctorius (assembly GCF_039654945.1). Taxonomy (NCBI): domain Eukaryota; kingdom Metazoa; phylum Chordata; class Amphibia; order Anura; family Dendrobatidae; genus Dendrobates; species Dendrobates tinctorius. The sequence goes on along the minus strand of NW_027361728.1, from coordinate 43,769,801 downwards.
CTAGAAGATAGTTTAACTTTTTTCCATTTACCTTCAAGAAACATCCATAGCCTGCAATATAAAATACCGCAAAAAGTTAGAAGTCAGTGATTCCTAGGTACCTTGGATACCTGGCTCCTGAGATTGGCCAGGGCTGGGATACCGTGTTAAATACATGCTGTGTAATGCTTCATTGATTTGATTTGTGCTGATCTTTCATACACCGTAACCCCTCTTCTTTGTTCTTTGTAGATTTCTTTCAAGCATGCGTCTCTTCGGCTTTCTCTCACTCCTTGCTGTGCAGGCCACAGTGCTGAGCTTGAACGTCCATGATGACACCATCTCTGAGTTCTCCGTAAAGGTCTACCATGAACTTAGAGCCACAAAGGAAGATGAGAACATCTTGTTCTCCCCTCTGAGCATTGCTATTGCCGTAGGAATGGTGGAGTTGGGTGCGCGTGGAGCCAGTCTTAAAGAGATTCGACATGCACTTGGATACGACAAGCTGAAGAATGGTAGAGGCACAATGGCACATGTTTTATAATAATAATTGATGCATGAGATTTGAGACATTTTTAGTTTGGGATTTTGTCCATAGTTAAAGGGTTTTCCAGTCTTGGATACCCATGTCCCACGACTGCAGTTCTTGTTTTTGTTTTTTAAATCAATCTATTGTTTACTCACTCTCCCCGGGTCCAGCGCTTGAGTTTTCGCTGTTGCTTCTAGTGTCTATTATTTTCTGCAGCCTTAACATCTCGTTGACCACACTCCAGCTAGTAAGTTAGCTCAGTGGCTCTTCCTGAGCAGATGACATGAACCACTGAGCTCATTCATCAGTTGCGGTGCCGTCAGCACTGCAGACCATAACAGTCACTGGGGGCAGCGATGGAGACTCAGTGCCAAATCCGGGTGGGTGTGAGTAAGCCACAGTTTGCTTTTTCTTCAAGCCAAACTTCAGTCGGAGGATATGGGGTTTCTGAAATCGGAAAACCTTTTTTAAAATTTGAATGGTAAGATGACATTTGACTTGGACAGACACACATTAGAAATAGACTTTGCTTGAGTTGTAGAGCAAATGTGTTGTCATTGAGGCAATGAAATTTACTATAGATTACCAAAATCTCTTCATGTTAGTTTTGCAGGTAACCATGGTTCTATTTTGCTGGCTAAGCTTTGGCCTTCAGATAGATGGCTTCATGACTCTAGAAAATTTGAGCATACAGAGGAATTCATAGTCAACTTTGTGAGTGCAGGGTGCCCGGGTCCTGTGGCCACAAAACAAGACCCTCTACCACCGTGCTTGACAGTTCATATGACATGTTTGTGATGATGTGCTTTGTTTTGGTTTCTGTTCCAGAAGTCTTGTGGATTGTCCGGCTGCAACTTTAAAACTTAAGCTGTCTGCCATCTTTTTAGAAAGAAGTGGCTTTCTCCTTCAGTCTTTTTTTCCCATTTGTACCGTCATGAGCTTCAACTTTTAAGGCCGGGTTCACATTAGCATTGGCAGGTCTGCATAGGGCTGCCTATTTCTTCCCTTAAGCTCTGCCTACGCTCCACCTACTTCCGCATGCGTTCTGCGTCGTCCAGCGTACCTATCTTGTTGCGTTCCCATGTGGTTGGCGGGCACGTCAAAACAACACACGAGGACACATTCACATAAAACGCATGTCCCTGTGTACCCAATGTTAAAGATAGGTAGGCAGGACACGTGTGGAACTTAGCAGGGCTGTGGAGTCGGAGTCGTGGAGTCGGAGTTAGTTTTGGTTGGAGTCGGAGTTGGTAGAAATGTACCGACTCCGGCTTTAAAAAAAATGTATTAATATTTCATAATTGAACTTTCATATGAATTTTATAAATGTTACTCAAATATATATGTTCTATCAAACTATGAACAACAGTGATAAGCAGTTCTGCTGGAGATAGAGACATTTCTTACTTCTTGTGTGTCACTGTTCTCCACTGCCCTTATCTAATCTTATACTTGGTTAACCTCATGCTGCCCCAACCCCCCTACTTACAATGTATGAAACTGAAAGTGAAAATGTGTTGCAAATTCTTAGTAGTAAAGCTCCTCCTCTAGACTAGATCATACTAGGTGTGCGTCTTCCAAGCATCTCACAGCTGCCTGCTACTCAGAAGAGGAAGACTGTAAGAAGTATTATCCTTTCAACAAACTTTGCATCAGTTAACTGTGAGTACATGAGGAATAATAACAGTATTACTGACCACTATATCAGTTGTACGACCTGGCAATAATTTTGTACAATTGTTTTTAGGAAAAACAATTGTCATTTGGATTGTGAATGCAGAATTAAAAACCTGAGAATGTCAAAGAAGCATCACATTAAATCAGCTGTATTTGAACATTTCACCATCACTCAAGATAGAAAACATTATGTCTGTCAGTGTATGACAAATGATCCAGACGAAAACAAATGCTGTGAAGCCAAGATGAGTGCATATTCAGGCAAAGATAAAAATGCTCCTACCAGAGCTTCTAATCTAAAGAGACATTTACAGCGCTTTCATCCAGAAGTACTGAAAGCAGTGGATGAGAGAGACTGCATCCAAACCAATGAACCAGTGCCCAGCTCTTCCAGCCAAACAAAGGAGCAGAGAACTTTGCAGCCATCAGTTGCAAGATATTTTGTCAGTGACAAAGTTACTGTGACAATGACAGTAGATACATTTAAAAAACAGATCATAGAGCTTGTTGTAAAGGATAGTGTGCCTATTTCATTATTTTCACGACCAGCTTTTATGTGTCTGAATGGGGAAATGGCCCGCAAGCTTGGTGTTTCTCTGTAGAGAGAGAGTATTAGAAAATTAGTAATCGAAGAAGCTTTTAAACAAAAGGAAGAACTTAAAAAAACTCTCAAGGGACACTTTCTGTTTCTTAAAATGGATGCCTGCACACGTCACAGAGTGAACTATTTTGCCATCAATGTCCAATTTGTTTGTGACAAAAATGAAATAGTTACCAAGACATTGGCAGTAAAAGACACCAAAGCTCATCACACCAGTGAGTTTCTCCAGGTCTTGGTGGAAAAGGTTCTGCAAGACTATGAACTTAAAAAAGAGCAAGTTCTGTCGTAACTGACAATGCTTCAAATGTGATAAGTACTATTAAGCTAATGAATGAGAGTAATGATGGTGACCAGCAGCTAGAAGAACATACTGGGTCCACAGACACAGAAATGTTTGAAATAGAGGAACACAGTATTGTAACTGAGGAGCAAACTGAAGTTGCTTCAGATGAACAGCAACATGATAGTTTAGATGATCTTGTTGAAACTGTGTCAATATGTTCTTTCATTCATCACATGCGCTGTGTTGTGCATACGCTACAGCTGGCTATAAGAGACAGTCTGCAAGAAGGACATGCTGCTGCACTGATTGGCAAGGTAAGAAAATTGGCTACTGTTGCCAGAGCCCCTAAAGTTGACTCAATTTTGAAGAGACGTGCTGGAAAAGGGGCAATTATTGATCAAGCCACACGATGGGGCAGTACTTACTTAATGATTCAGCGCTTGGTTGAACTGAAAACCTTTCTTGTAGACATGGCTAACCCTCAACTGACGCTAAATGAAAGTCAGTGGAATCAGGTGACTGAGCTGGAAAAATTGCTAGAGCACCCATTTACAGTGACTAAAAAATTACAAGCAGAGGACTTAACTCCAGGTATTTTCTTAAAGGAGTGGAAGAACCTGATGTTTTGCCTGTCCCAAAGAGGAGGGTTAATTGCAAGTGGCATTGCTACATCAATGAAACGGAGAGAGGAGCTACTATTACAAAATAACATTCTTTTGGCAGCTGTTTATGTAGACCCAATGCATCGGATTCTTCTAGATGATCAACAGCTAAGTAAAGGAAAAGAAGCTCTGTTTGAAATAGCAGAATATTTGGATCACAAGGACCGTGCAAAGCGTTCCCGCATAGAAGAAGAGTCATCCCCATCAAGGAACACAGCCAGTACATTTCAGCAGAATTTTTCATGTGCACTAAAAGAAATTGAGAAATTTGACCGTTCATCAAAAATAACAGTGCAACAAGCGATTCCTCTGTATCCTGACATTGTCAGAGATGTTGCCCGAGTGGTTACTGCTTTGCCACCAACACAAGTTAGTGTAGAGAGGTTGTTCTCTGCTCTCAAAATAATTAGATCAGATTTGAGGGCATCCATGAAGGAGGATCTGACAGAGGCAATACTTTTTCTGAGGACAAATTTATAGATTTCTTCTTATTAACTGCATAAAAGTGTTTATTGCATATTTACTTACAGTTTAGAAAAGTTTATAAAAGTTATTTGCTATATTCTAATTGTATTCTAATAAATGTAGTTTTTGCTCTAAGTGGTCTGATTACTTATATGATGGTGAGAAACTGAATAAGCACGATGTTTAATATTTTACAACAGTAAATTTGTTGTTATGAATTGGCCATTTATGAAGGAGTCGGAGCCGGAGTCGGAGCCTGATAAAATCCAGGAGTCGGAGTCGCAACTGTGGCTTACCGACTCCACAGCCCTGTGTGGAAGTAGGCTTAGCTTAAGGGAAGAAGTACACAGACCAGCCAAATGCTAATGTGAACCCAGCCTAACATATTATGTGAGACCTTTAGTATCTGAGCTGTAGCTCTTGTTTTTTGGGGCATTGTATTGTCTGACCTTGGAGTGAATTTACTGGGACAAGATAAACCTGGGAAGATTGTGAGCTGCCTTGACTGTTTTTCACTTCTAAATCATTTTTATCACTGTATTTTGTTGAATTCCAAATTGTTTTAATTGCTTATGTTTTTCCTCATCGATACTGTGTTAACACGCTTCAGTGCTCCAGACCAACAAAATGCCAAACCGGAAAGGTTGTAATTAATTTTTACACACTACTTCTGTTTAATTTATCGTGTTTTATTCATATGAGGTTATACTTATCTCGTTTTAAGATCTTCTAAGAACCAGATGTCGTTAATTTTATTTTTTTTATAAAGTGTTTATGATGTACTAATACAGTTAGGTCCATATATATTTGGACAGAGACAACATTTTTCTAATTTTGGTTCTAGACATTACCACAATGAATTTTAAACAAAACAATTCAGATGCAGTTTACGTTCAGACTTTCAGCTTTCATTTGAGGGTATTCACATTAAAATTGGATGAAGGGTTTAGGAGTTTCAGCTCCTTAACATGTGCCACCCTGTTTTTAAAGGGCAAAAAGTAATTGGACATTTCACTCCAAGGCTATTTCATGGACAGGTGTGGGCAATCCCTTCGTTATGTCATTCTCAATTAAGCAGATAAAAGGCCTGGAGTTGATTTGAGATGTGGTGCTTGCATTTGGAAGGTTTTGCTGTGAAGGAAACAGGTTGTCAAAGGAGCACTCCATGCAGGTGAAACAATCCATCCTTAAGCTGCAAAAACAGAAAAACCCATCCGAGAAATTGCTACAACATTAGGTGTGGCAAAATCTACAGTTTGGCACATCCTGAGAAAGAAAGAAAGCACTGGTGAACTCATCAATGCAAAAAGACCAGGGCGTCCACGGAAGACAACACTGGTGGATGATCGCAGAATAATCTCCATGGTGAAGAGAAACAACAGCCAACCAAGTGAACAACACTCTCCAGGAGGTAGGCGTATAAATATCCAAATCTACCATAAAGAGAAGACTGCATGAAAGTAAATACAGAGGTTTCACTGCACGGTGCAAGCCACTCATAAGCATCAAGAATCAAAAGGCTAGACTGGACTTTGCTAAAAAACATCTAAAAAAGCCAGCACAGTTCTGGAAAAACATTCTTTGGACAGACGAAACCAAGATCAACCTCTACCAGAATGATGGAAAGAGAAAAGTATGGCGAAGGCGTGGTACAGCTCATGATCCAAAGCATACCACATCATCTGTAAAACGCGGCGGAGGCAGTGTGATGGCTTGGGCATGCATGGCTGCCAGTGGCACTGGGTCACTAGTGTTTATTGATGATGTGACACAGGACAGAAGCAGCCGAATGAATTCTGAGGTATTCAGAGCCATACTGTGTGCTCAGATCCAGCCAAATGCAGCCAAACTGATTGGTCATCGTTTCATACTACAGATAGACAATGACCCAAAACATAAAGCCAAAGCAACCCAGGAGTTTATTAAAGCAAAGAAGTGGAATATTCTTGAATGGCCAAGTCAGTCACCTGATCTCAACCCAATTGAGCATTCATTTCACTTGTTTAAGACTAAACTTCAAACAGGCCCACAAACAAACAGCAACCGAAAACCACCGCAGTGAAGGCCTGGCAGAGCATCAAAAAGGCCTTCATCCAATTTTAATGTGGATACCCTCAAATGAAAGCTGAAAGTCTGAACTTCAACTGCATCTGAATTGTTTTGTTTAAAATTCATTGTGGTAATGTCTAGAACCAAAATTAAAAAAAAATGTTGTCTCTGTCCAAATATATATGGACCTAACTGTATATAAAACCATGGAATTCAACTTTGCTTTTCTCACGAGTGTACATCACATATGCCCAAATTTGTCCATCATCGAACACTGTTTTATTATATTCTAAAAATTTGTTTTTTTTAAAGGCCTTATACAGAATTTGACAAACATGGCTGCTTCCTATCAGAAATGACACAACACTGTCCACACAGGTTATGTGTTGTATGGTAACTCGGTCTATTTATGTCAGTGAAGATTGTGTGACATACTGGATCCATAGACAGTACAACCCTTTTAATATACTGCTCAAAAAAAATAAGGGAACACATCCTAGTACATTGTGTTGTTTAAGTGTTCCCTTTATTTTTTTGAGCAGTATATATCTTTACGGTGGTTGGTCTATCTGATACAGATCTCTGGATTCTTTGCTTATGAGTTGATAATTGTTAGGCTGTGTGCACACGTCAGGAATTTCCGCGGATTTTATGCGTTTTTCGCCGCAAAAACGCATAAAATAAGCAACCCATTGAATTCAATGGTATTCCGCACATGCTGTGCTAATGCTGCGTATTTTTCTGTGGCAAAATCGCATCGCGGAAAAATATGCCCATTTTTTGTGCGGAATCGTGGGAATTCCGCACACATAGGAAAGCATTGTTCTGCTTACTTTCCGCATGTGGCTATGGGCCACCATGCGCAAAGGAAGTGGAACATTTGCGGATGGTACCCAGGGTCTGGGGGAGAGGAGATTCTCCTCCAGGCTCTGAGTACCATATCCCTGTAAAAAAAGAATTAAGATAAAAACTGGTGTTTTTCTCACCTTCTGGCGGCCTCCCCGCAGCCTTCCCAGGCCTCAGCGATGCTCCCGGCAACTCCTGTTCCCAGTGATGCCTTGCAACAATGATCTTTGATGAAGTTGCGGTCTCTCGATACCGTAGCGATACCACTGAGCCACCGTGCCGCCCACCACTTATCGCTCATTGCACACAATAATTGTGTGATGTAAATGGGGTGACCGACTAAACGTTCATACTTCACAAAACTGTACATGCCAGCAAAAAAAAAAAAAATTATTGTTGCTCTCATTGATTTTGGACATTGTTCGCTCGTTCAGTGTCTTTTTTTTATACCTACACTGCTAAGCATCTGACATTTAATACATACGTGAATACAGAGAACGATGTTTGATGTGATTTAAACAACTGTACATTGATTAGACAGATGTATATACCGTATTTTTCGGACTATAAGACGCACCAGACCATAAGACGCACCCCAAATTTTCAGAAGGCAAATAGGGAAAAATTAATGCATCTAATGAAAGTCCGTCTTACAGTCCGAATTCAGCTTACCGGGGAGTGGGGTCTCAGGGGGTGTCCGGTGGTCTGGCATTGATACGACTCCCATCCCAGACTGGTGCAGCAGTATTCAAAGGTGCTCGCTGGCGCCACCATATTGCAGCAGTAGATATGCTGGGGCTCCGGTTTTTGACAAAATGTCGACAGAGCCCCCGCACTGCTCTGCGCACCAATACTGCCTCATCAGTCCGAGATGGGAGTCGTGTCATCACCCTGAAGCATCAAAAAACCGAACACCCCCTCTTTCCAGCCCAGGGCCAGCAGAATCGCTCAAATCCTGCTGCCGCCACACTACTGGTAAGCAGATTCCAACTATAAAACGCGCCCCCATTTTCTCCCCAAATCTGGGGTGGGGGGAGTGCGTCTCATAGTCCAAAAAATACGGTACTTGTCTGTCATCGTGCACAGGTCGTTTATTCTGATCTTATCACATACACAATTATCTAGTGCGAATGAGCCTTTATACATGACTTTACAGGTTATTTGGAGAACTTTTCCACGTATAAAATATATAAGCTTTAGAAGACTATAGACCTCCAAAATGATTTTGCAGGACCGAGGCAGTAAAATCGCTTTCCTGCAGCTATGAAAGATGTCTAATAAAGCGGCTTGTTGGGTATAACTTAGTTGCGTCCCGTTATCTCTCCCGGTAAAGCAGCCTTGCTTGGTAGAAATGTATTATGATTTACTTTTCTGTTCCTTGGAAGCCATTCAATACGCGTTATCTGTATAGACTGCCACTGGGGTTTAATTTACCAATGTGGCTGTATCGTGTCGTTTTCTATTCGCTCATTTATGTTTCTTTTCTCCCAAGGTGAAGAATTTACTCTGTTAAAAGATCTTTCCAGCATGATGACAGCCCAGGAACAACATTATGTGCTCAGCATTGCAAACTCCCTATATTTACAGAATGGATTTCATATCAGTGACAAGTTCATCCAGTTAATGAAAAAATACTTCAAGGCAGAAGTAGAAAATGTAGACTTCAGTCAAGGTTCAGCTGTAGCCGATCACATCAATGCGTGGGTGGAAAATCACACTAATAGTATGTTATCTTCCTCTATTGAGACTGTGGGGCTTATTTCATTATTAGAAGATTCACGCCATTTTAGATCCCCTGATCAATAGTAACTTTCAGTTTATAATGGTTACATTCACTTGGCTGCAGGTTTTTTATTGATATTTTGTACTTGGGTCAAGTGATGCTAATCACAAGCAGTGGAAAGAAAGTAACTGAAGTCACGTACTGCCACACAGTATGGCAGGTGGCTGTTAATCAGAGGCTCTAGATACAAGGTCAACTATGGATGCCTTGTACCATGAGCATTATCCCTCACATATAGAGAATCTGTCAGCTTTCCTAATTGTATAGTACGAGTTATTTTTAATGGTTTCAACACTCCAATTAATTATTGTACGAAATATATATATATATATATATATATATATATATATATATATCCTTCTAACCTCCCTGAAGGCCAGGTCATTGAAACTTGTTCAAACTGTCCAAATGGTTTTTATTATCTTAACACTTAACTTCTAAACAAAAGGACCTTTGACATCCAAAGATGAGTTAGTTTATTGGAGCTTTCCCAGGAGATGTTTATCCTAATTGGAGGCAGTATTAGCCTCCAGTACACATACCTTGGGACATCAAAGGCTTTAGAGAAGTTTTTGCATATAAAAGAGCACACAAAGCAGAGAGGGGGACACACACAGAGAGCAGAGGGGAGATGTGACAGACAGAGACAATACAGAGATGAGAGAGGGATGGACACAGATTGAATTCTACCTGAATAATGTATGTAATGCTTGTTTCCCATGTATATTGTTTATACTGTTCTTATCATTTATTAAGTAAATCAATTTAGTAAATTCAAATCTTGTGTATTTTCTTATTCATTACAATCCTTTTGAATCCATTACAAAACAAATTGGTGTCAGAATTGGGATTGTTTTGAATAAAAAATGTTTGCAAAATTGAATAAGTTTGTAAAGAATAGGAAAGCAGTTGAGAGCAGTAGTGCCAGATTGGGTGTTATCAGGAAAATGGTCCCCAATGGCACAGGAATGTAACAAGTATATGGAGGGACAGCGCTTATCAAATCGCCAGGATGTTGCTGCCAAATTTGATCTCTCAAGGTATGATGCAAAAGAGCAGAAAGCTGCAGCAGCCTTTGGATGGGTCTCCAAAGTTTGCAGGAGGAGATTGATAACTTGCGTTTAGAGCTGCATACAGCTATAGAGCAAAGGATTAGCTTGCAATCAGCCTTGAGAGACCAAATGAAACAGGAAGACGATTTGCAATGGAATTTTGAAGCTTATGTAATGAAAAATGTGAATAAGAATAGGCGCAGGAGGAGACAGCAGCCAGTGTCCGATATTTCTCTTGCACAAATTAGGACCATGATTGCACATGAGAAATGGTCAGATTTGCTAGAATGGGATGGCCCTGACAGGGAGTTAGATGAGGTAGAAAGACAGGCCAGACCGTATGGATTCTCAGATTATGGGAGCCGATACGATAATTTTAAACCGTCTCAAGGGCATAGGTATTAGGAGAATTTGTATTGATCCTATGGTACATCTAAAAATGGGATGTGCAGGGGACAAACACAGAGCAGAGGGGAGATGTGACAGACAGAGACGATACGGAGATGAGAGAGGGATGGACACAGGTTGAATTCTACCTGAATAATGTAATGTATGTTGTTTATACTGTTTGTTATTTAATCTTTATCATTTATTAAGTAAAGTAAATCAATTTAGTTTATTTAATTCTGGTGTGAGCATTTTCTTATTCATTACAATCCTTTTGAATCCGTTGCAATACACTAATATGTCTATTTTAGTCAATATTTCACAAGTGTTAGTGACAAAATAAAAAATTTTAAAAGCATTTTTTTCATTGTACTGTTTCTCTGTTATTCCGCTTACAAATGGAGAGAGAGAAAGAGTAGGGACAACCAATTGTAGACTAATTCCTAAATTTCTCATTTTCTCTCTTATTCAAATGCAAAGAGGCTTTGTTGGCAGGACCAAATATTTCATTCACTCTCTTTGTTCTTTATCTCTCTTCTCTTTTAATTTCTGTCTCTCTTTTCCTGTCTCTCTCCCTTTCTACGGTGCACGCGCACGCTTTCTCTTTTTCCGTCTGGCTCTCTTTCTTTTTTTCTGTTTTCTCTCGCTCTCTCTTTTTCGGACCCCCTCTTCTCTGATCTCCCCACCACACTTTCTATTCTCTTTCCACCTTTCTCTTTTTCCTGCCCCCTTTATCTCCCCCCCCCCCCGCCTCCTCTTTTTACTGCCTAGTAAATGTATGTGTACATTTGTGAGTCGGGGCCCTTACAACATGCTGCAAGTTTTAGTTTTGTGGGTTTTTTATTTTATTTTTGTATATATTTGTAAATATGTATATTCATCCGAGTGTGCAATTGTGTAGTCAAGAGATATTTCGCCAATATCGTGTGTGGTCAGCCCCACACAAAGATAAGTCATCAGTGGCCAATTGCTATACTGAAAGTCTTCACGTAGTAAGGCAACTTGCGCATTGAGAAACAGTTTCTTCCCAAACCTTAAACCCTTCTCTTATTACTCCTACAAAGAAATTATAACCTTATACTCTGTAAAATAAACCTTCCTTTCATCCATATTAAATAATCGCTTCTCTTCTAAGACATTTCAGTTCTGGATCAATGACATTATCTGCAGGAAGCTTCAAGACCACAATCGGCCTTCTAGATATAAGACAGGCCTGGGACTAGCCTGCAGGGCAGGATTACGGAGCCTTCAGCCACATTGGTCTTGTAGATAAGGCAGTGGTGGGGAATTGGTTAACACTTTCATTTGTCAGCCTGACTGAAGTGCCTTTTAATTTGCAGAAGAGCTTCTTGACACTTGTGAGATGAAGATGCAGGGAATAGACTCCGCAAACTAGGAAATCTGCTGAGCCGTGGTATACTCCGACCTGGGGAGAAAAGTAACAAAACAATCAGCCGGAAAACTCCATACCAAAATATCTAATCATCACATCTTTTCTAATTTAAAGGATGATGGCTGGTTATTGGGCAAGATGATCATATACAGAAGAGATCATGCCCGTGTCAAGGAGAGAAGAAGCTAAGCAATCTTTAAAAGGGTTGGCTATTCTCCCAATCATTTTCCAAAAGCCCTGGCTCATTTACTTAAAATCAGTGTAAATGCTCATTTTATACAGTTAGGTCCATATATATTTGGACAGAGACAACATTTTTCTAATTTCGGTTCTAGACATTACCACTATGAATTTTAAACAAAACAATTCAGATGCAGTTGAAGTTCAGACTTTCAGCTTTCATTTGAGGGTATCCACATTAAAATTGGATGAAGGGTTTAGGAGTTTCAGCTCCTTAAAGGGAATCTGTCACCCATATTTAGTGATATCATGTAAAGATATCACTAAATTGTGCGTCCCATAAGGATTCTATTCGGGATTTTGACCCCCCCAACCCCGCACCTTTGAGGCATAAACACCTTTTTTAGCTTGTTGATGATGCATGCAAATCGCCGCGGTTCGGTCCGATGGGTGTGGCTTAGTGGTCTTCTCCCCCCCACCTCCTCGGCTTGCTTCACGTAATCTTCGTCTGTGAATACCACAGATGCCATTAGTTTCCGCGCTTGCGCAATGTAAAGTGCCCCGGCGCCTGCGCAGTATGCTTTGCCCAACTGTGGGCGAAGCATAAAATCGCTACTGCGCAAGTGCCAGTATTTTCCAGCGCGGTCTATGCCCCAGAATTGTGTCCTGCATGTGAAGACTTCCGGGGCATAGACCGCGCTGAAAAATACCGGCGCTTGCGCAGTAGCAATTTTATGCTTTGCCCACAGTTGGGCAAAGCGTACTGCGCAGGCGCCGGGGGTCTTTACATTGCGCAAGCGTGGAAACCAACGGCGTCTGTGGTATTCACAGACGAAGATTACGTGAAGCAAGCCGAGGAGGTGGGGGGGAGAAGCAGGGCTGTGGAGTCGGTAAGCCAAACCTGCGACTCCGACTCCTCAATTTCCCTTACACCGACTCCAACTCCGACTCCACGACTCCGACTCCCACACATATTGCTTATATTTAAGTGAAAAATTTATTGTAGTACAATGTGAACCTCAGACATTTAATCATTTTTATGATCCAATAATCAAGATATTTAGATAGAACAGAATATATATTGGTGTACTACCCGGTTTTCATTCTTTTTGGTACAGATACGATATGGATAGACAGATATGGATAAATGGATAGAGCAGATTTCTAATCTGCTTTTGCTATTGAAAACATCTATGAGCTCAAAAACCTTTCAGGTGATGCGGTTTTTTAAAAAGATGATCAGCTTTTGCAGCTGAAAAACGTATCCTCAAAAAACACAGGAAAAACGCTGTGTGTGAATGTAGCCTTAGATCAGGAATAGAACAGCCATTTATAGGACATTTCATAACTTTCCCAAACTCCTATGAAAAAATATTCAGCACATCCTGCATTGAATTACTGTACCCAATTTTTTATATATTTTAGGAGTCGGAGTTGGTCCATTTTATACCGACTCCAACTCCAACGCCACCAAAATGAGCACCGACTCCACGACTCCGACTCCACAGCCCTGGGGAGAAGACCACTAAGCCATGCCCATCAGACCGGACCGCGGCGATTTGCATGCATCACCAACAAGCTAAAAAAGGTATTTATGCCTCAAAGGTGTGGGGTCGGGGGGAGTCAAAAACCCGAATAGAATCCTTATCGGATGCACAATTTAGTGATATCTTTACATGATATCACTAAATATGGGTGACAGATTCCCTTTAACATGTGCCACCCTGTTTTTAAAGGGACCGAAAGTAATTGGACAGATTTGTTGGCAATGACTGCCTGAAATCTTGAACTCATGGACATCACCAGATGCTGTGTTTCCTCCTTTTTGATGCTCTGTCAGACCTTCACTGCGGTGGTTTTCAGTTGCTGTTTGTTTGTGGGCCTGTCTGAAGTTTAGTCTTTAACAAGTGAAATGCATGCTCAATTGGGTTGAGATGAGGTGACTGACTTGGCCATTCAAGAATATTCCACTTCTTTGCTTTAATAAACTCCTGGGTTGCTTTGGCTTTATGTTTTGGGTCATTGGTCATTGTTTCATACTACAGATAGACAATCAGTTTGGCTGCATTTGGCTGGATCTGAGCACACAGTATGGCTCTGAATGCCTCAGAACTCATTCGGCTGCTTCTGTCCTGTGTCACATCATCAATAAACACTAGTGACCCAGTGCCACTGGCAGCCATGCATGCCCAAGACATCACACTGCCTCCACCATGTTTTACAGATGATGTGGTATGCTTTGGATCATGAGCTGTACCACGCCTTCGCCATACTTTTCTCTTTCCATCATTATGGTAGAGGTTGATCTTGGTTTCATCTGTCCAAAGAATGTTCTTCCAGAACTGTGCTGGCTTTTTTAGATGTTTTTTAGCAAAGTCCAGTCTAGCCTTTTGATTCTTGATGCTTATGAGTGGCTTGCACCGTGCAGTGAACCTTCTGTATTTACTTTCATGCAGTCTTCTCTTTATGGTAGATTTGAATATTGATGCGCTTACCTCCTGGAGAGTGTTGTTCACTTGGTTGGCTGTTGTGAAGGGGTTTCTCTTGACCATGGAGATTATTCTGCGATCATCCACCAGTGTTGTCTTCCGTGGGCGCCCATGTCTTTTTGCATTGATGAGTTCACCAGTGCTTTCTTTCTTTCTCAGGATGTACCAAACTGAGATTTTGCCACTCCTAATGTTGTAGCAATTTCTCGGAAGGGTTTTTTCTGTTTTTGCAGCTTAAGGATGGCTTGTTTCACCTGCATGGAGAGCTCCTTTGACTGCATGTTTCCTTCACAGCAAAACCTTCCAAATGCAAGCACCACACCTCAAATTAACTCCAGGCCTTTTATCTGCTTAATTGAGAATGACATAACAAAGGGATTGCCCACACCTGTCCATGAAATAGCCTTGGAGTCAATTGTCCAATTACTTTTGGTCCCTTTAAAAACAGGGTGGCACATGTTAAGGAGCTGAAACTCCTAAACCCTTCATCCAATTTTAATGTGGATACCCTCAAATGAAAGCTGAAAGTCTGAACATCAACTGCATCTGAATTGTTTTGTTTAAAATTCATTGTGGTAATGTCTAGAACCAAAATTAGAAAAATGTTGTCTCTGTCCAAATATATATGGACCTAACTGTATCTCACTTTTACAGTAGTGTTTGGTCCTGGTTGTGTGTCTCCTGCATTGACAATCATTGGGGGGAGTTTGAAGTTTTAAGGTATGTATCCAGACCCAGACCACAAATCCCTATATGTCTCGGACCCTACTTCCAAACACTGCACTGTCCATTACATTGCAGTTCATGGTGAATAATTTGGGTTTGGACAATCTGTGGTACGCATGTGCCAGACAATGGGCATGTTCTGATCCTCGCCCAAGGCTTCACCCCCCCATGAATGTGAAGCAAAATTAGAAAAGTTGAACTTGATGGACCTAGGTCTTTTTTTCAACCTATGTAACTAAGAAATTGGTGATTAAAAAATGTGGAAGCAATTTTTTTTCAATTTGCAAGATTTTCTGTAATTTCTTAAAAGGGTTTTCTGTTTTACTGAAAACCCTTGTCAACTGGGCTGAAGATTGGTTTGCCTTTTGACACTGTCCCTTGGTCTATTGCGGAGTCTTTGCCACTTTTCCCATTGTCTGTTACTGTCTGCAGCTTTGACCGCGCTGCAACCAGTCAATGAGCTCCGCAGCTCTGCTCGAGTGGCCCGAAAACACCACTTCTGGCCTTAGCCTCTTGCTAAGACGGGAGGGCTGCATCTTCAGCAGCACTGGCTGGGGGGGGGAGTGTAAATTAAGGGGTCTTGCTTGCTCTCTGACAACGCTAGAAACCAGAATATGACCCCGAGAACAAGATACAGTGTTTGCGTCGTTCTGATAAATGAAAATGTTTCTATTGTTATTGTATGAGACAAGGTGAAGGAAGCGGAAGATAACATTGTATAAGGAACTCAATGTTCCAGCTTCTCCAAAAGATAAAATGATTACAATACAATTATTCTCTCATAAAGACCTAGAAAACATAGGATGATCTACCTAACGTCTTATAGTCAATATGTGCTTACGGTGATTTGTTTCCTCAGATCGCATTCAGAATCTGTTGTCAGCTGAAGACTTCACTGAACTGACAAAGTTGGCTCTGGTCAACGCCATCTACTTTAAAGGGAACTGGAAGTCCCAGTTTAGACCTGAAAACACCAGAACCTTTTCCTTTACGAAAGATGATGAGAGTGAAGTGCAGATCCCAATGATGTACCAGAAAGGAGAATTTTACTATGGTAAGAAGTGCTGGTCAGTAAACTGCCATTAATACGCAGACCATGGATTTCTGTGGAGAACATTTGATGGCAGAATTCCATAATGGAGTTCTAGAAAATTGGGTTTCCCATATCATAAAATTCCTCATGAACTTGGTTTTAACACATGTCTCAGTGGACCTTTACTGTGATCTCAGATTTTAATCAGTAAAAAAAAATCTCTCTGACTGGCGGTATTCCACCAATGTTGGCACTGTGTCACCAGGTGGTCACATGGCATTGTCCATTAGACAGAACTGATCTGTTAGATCGTCTCGTTGTGGACAATCCCCCTAAAATGATATTCTAATATGTTACCGCTTCTTCTATTCCTATCCACTACAGTAACTTTTACTAGATATGCTTGAATTGGCTAATAATCTGTGTCAGGTTTCCTGTGTAGGTTTCTGACGTGGCTGCCGTGTCCGATACCCAGACCACGTCCTGATGGCAGAATTAGAGTATAGCATCCGGCTGCTGGACCACGCTGATTATACAAATTGTATATATTAGTCATGAGTAAGCTAGGGAAAGTTGTACAGTGCCTTGCAAAAGTATTTGGCCTGCTGGAACTTTTCAACCTTTTCCCACATATCATGCTTCAAACATAAAGATACCAAATGTAAATTTTTGGTGAAGAATCAACAACAAGTGGGACACAATTGTGAAGTTGAACGAAATTTATTGGTCATTTTAAATTTTTGTGGAAATTCAACAACTGAAAAGTGGGGCATGCAATATTATTCGGTCCCTTTAACTTAATACTTTGTTGCGCCACATTTTGCTGCGATTACAGCTGCAAGTCGCTTGGGGTATGTCTCTATCAGTTTTGTACATCGAGAGACTGAAATTCTTGCCCATTCTTCCTTGGCAAACAGCTCAAACTCAGTGAGGTTTGATGGAGATCGTTTGTGACCAGCAGTTTTCAGCTCTTTCCACAGATTCTCGTTTGGATTCAGGTCTGGACTTTGACTTGGCCATTCTAACACCTGGATACGATTATTTGTGAACCATTCTATTGTAGATTTTGCTTTATGGTTGGGATCATTGTCTTGTTGGAAGACAAATCGCCGTCCCAGTCTCAGGTCTTTTGCAGACTCAAACAGGTTTTCTTCAAGAATGGTCCTATATTTGGTTCCATCCATCTTCCCCTCAATTTTAACCATCTTCCCTGTCCCTGCTGAAGAAAAGCAGCCCCAAACCATGATGCTGCCACCACTATGTTTGACAGTCGGGATGGTGTGGTCATGGTGATGAGCTGTGTTGCTTTTACGCCAAACATATCGTTTGCCATTGTTGCCAAAAAGTTCGATTTTGGTTTCATCTGACCAGAGCACCTTCTTCCACATGTTTGGTGTGTCTCCCAGGTGGGTTGTTGAAAACTTTAAACAACACTTTTTATGGATATCTTTGAGAAATGGCTTTCTTCTTGCCACTCTTCCATAAAGGCCCGATTTGTGCAGTGTACGATTGATTGTTGTCATAAGGACAGACTGTCCCACCTCAGCTGTAGATCTCTGCAGTTCATCCAGAGTGATCATGGGCCTCTTGGCTGCATCTCTGATCAGTCTTCTCCTTGTTTGAGATGAAAGTTTAGAGGGATGGCCGGGTCTTGGTAGATTTGCAGTGGTATGATACTCCTTCCATTTCAATATGATCGCTTGCCCAGTGCTCCTTGGGATGTTTAAAGTTTTGGAAATCATTTTATATCCAAATCTGGCTTTAACTTCTCCACAACAGTATCACGGACCTGCCTGTTGTGTTCCTTGGTCTTCATGATGCTCTCTGTGCTTCAAACAGAACCCTGAGACTATCACAGAGCAGGTGCATTTATACGGAGACTTGATTACACACAGGTGGATTATATTTTTCATCATTAGTCATTTAGGACAACATTGGATCATTCAGAGATCCACAATTAACTTCTAGAGTGAGTTTGCTACACTGAAAGTAAAGGGGCCGAATATTATTGCATGCCCCACTTTTCAGTTTTTGAATTTCCACAAAAATTTTAAATAACCAATAAGTTTCGTTCAACCTCACAATTGTGTTCCACTTGTTGTTGATTCTTCACCAAAAATTTACATTTGATATCTTTATGTTTGAAGCATGATATGTGGGAAAAGGTTGAAAAGTTCCATGGGGCCAAATACTTTCGCAAGGCACTGTAGTAAGCAGAAAACTGGCCCATGATAACGCCCACATTGACATACGTGGTCCCCTGCCCCATGTCTGATACACACTTTTTGGCGTTTTCGTCTGTTTTTGCCGCTGCTCCAGTCTGTCTCCTGCAGTTTGTGACCTGCCAGCTGCTCCAGTTTCAGGGAGCAAACTAGAGGCCACTAATCAATGTAAGTCTATGAGATCCGCGTTCTGGCTCAGAGTTACATTGAGAGCTTGTAACGTAACTTCTGAGTTCCAGCCAGTCAGAAGCTGTGCTCACAAGATGGTGCCGCAGGACTGGACCGGTTTTAAACATTTTTTTTGTTTTAAATTTTTAAAGAGTAACTCTATTTTGTTTTGTTTTTTAAACATTAGGTTGCAGGCCCCATTATTCTGTGCAGATCCATAGAGATCCAGGTCCTGATATCCCTACCGATTGCGCAAAAGACCTCTTAGATGTGCACAGCTCAGAGGGCTGGAGCACAGAGTTCTAGTTTGATTGATTAGAAAGTCATAGGTTTTCTACTGAACCTGTACTCCGCTCTGTGCGCATGCTCATGTTAGGGGCTCCTGCTCCCTGAGCAGTTCACGGGTATGTACACACATTTTTCAAGCAGGTCCATTCCTAAAACATTTTGTGTACAGGCAGTGTGGTTCATTCATATTGTCATTGGACAGTGTGGTTAGTTCATGGGGTACTGGGCAGTGTGGTTCATTCATAGGGGTACTGGGCAGTGTGGATCGTTCAGAGGGCTACTGGGCAGTGTGGTTTGTCATAGGGCTACCGGGCAGTGTGGTTCCTTATAGGGCTACCGGGCAGTGTGGTTCGTTTATAGGGGTACCGGGCAGTTTTGTTTCTTCTTAGGGGTATCGGGCAGTGTTGTTTGTTCATAGGGGTACTGGTCAGTGTGGTTCGTTCATATGGGTACTGGGCATTGTGATTTGTTCATTGATGCATCAGCGATGGCTGGTAATGGTTGGTTGGTGTTGGTGTCCTGGCACTTTTGCACTTTAACACCTCTGCTTGAAGGATTCTGATATGAACTGAAATTCATTTTAACTATTTAATTATTCTATCCGGGGTTTGAGCTTCATTGATAGGTGTTTTGTAAGATTATAAATTTGTTATAAGGATGATCATGGTATATGTATTTGTTTTTAATATATTACTTACATCCTATTACTTATTTCATGGTTCTGTAGGCACCCAAATTTCCTTCCTTTTTCTAATATTTGATTATTATTTTATTAAATATTTTTTTTTGCCATGTTGTTACATACCATTAAC
Source organism: Dendrobates tinctorius (assembly GCF_039654945.1). Lineage (NCBI taxonomy): Eukaryota > Metazoa > Chordata > Amphibia > Anura > Dendrobatidae > Dendrobates > Dendrobates tinctorius. The sequence goes on along the minus strand of NW_027361728.1, from coordinate 43,750,177 downwards.
CACACTGCCTCGTTTTTTCTGGGTTTTTAAGGGGCGTTTTAATTCTTCCTCTGGAAATTTTGTATAGTTACTAAAATGATAGTCTATTATGTATATGGTTCTGGTATTGATTTATTTATGAATATATACATCTTTTGGTGGGTCATTGATAGGTCTATATTGATATTGGGACTGTGACACAGTGCACAAAGTATTTGATTACTTAGCATGGATCTTTAGATCCTTTGTTGGTTTCCAATTCTAAAACCCACCTGGAGATTGCTCAAACGAATGACCATTTCTATGTAACATCTACTTGTTCATATGTTTAGATTTCAGAGCATCTTTTAACTGCTTCAGGTTTCCAAAGACATTAAGACGTTAAAAGAAGTGACCTTGACCATTCTTCAGGTATTTTCCACTCTAAAAATGCTCTATTCTTTAAAAGTCAATGGGACGGTCTAAAAGATGCAAGAAGACACCTGGGCGTCTTTTTGAGCTTTTGCCCAGCATTTTGCTACAAGTCTATCCTGATCTAATCCTTGACTCTCTTATTCTCCCCTGTCGGTGTCTTCACCTTTTGTCGCCTTCGACTTCTGTCGGTCTCCAGCGGTTTGTGACCAGTGTTTCATGGAGTGAGGCGGTGGTCACCTTTCAATTCAAGTCTATGAAAAAAAAAACACTTCAGCAAAAAAAAAAAAAAAATAAATTATTTCCTGAAGTGTTTTCCTCTTGAAAAACTTGGCTTAGAAAGACGTAGAATCCACAAACCCAAATTGTTTTTAGTGCAGTCGGTGGAGAACTGGACCGGTTCTGATCTGCACAAAACTAAAGGGTCTACAATGTATAAATAATTATCAAAAAAGTTTAACTACTTTTTAAAAATAGAAAAAAATGAGTTTGAATTACCCCCATTTTCCCAATTCAAAAATAATGAAAAAGAAATAAACATATTATATTGTTACATTCGTAAGAATCCAATCTATCAAAATACTAAATTAATTCCTCATTAATTCAAAGTAAATGACAAAAAGAGAAACATAATCCAAATGCCAGAAATGTTGTTTTTTTGGTCCCAGTACATCCCTCAAAAAAGGAAGTAAAAACAATCAAAATGACGTATGCTGAGATGGTACTAATACAGTATAAACGTCAGCTCAACGTGCAAAGTTCTCACCCATCTCCATTAATGGAAAAATAAGGTGGTTACATTTCTTAGAAGATGGTGACACAAACCAAAAATTGACAGACTTCTTGTTTTTTTCTTTGCCCATATATAATGTGGTGCTGTCTGAAGTCTCACAACAGCTCTGTCCCCTAATTGCCCAATATTGTACTTTTGGTTGCAGGAGAATTTACTGATGGCTCTAATGAGGCTGGTGGTGTTTATCAAGTTCTGGAGATGCCATATGAAGGAGATGAGCTCAGCCTTATGCTCCTCCTGTCCAGACAAGAGGTTCCTTTGGCAACACTTGAGCCTCTGGTCAAAGCCTCGCTGATTGATGAGTGGGCTAATTCTGTGAAAAAGCAAAAAGTTGAAGTTTATCTACCAAGGTAGGATACCACAAATATTATAAACATTGGATGGACTTAGTCTGTACTGCTCTGCTATGTATTCACCTTTCCACCTTAGATCAGGCCGCATTAGGATATATGATACATGACTCAATAGGAGCATCAGTTATGCTGGGTGTACAGTAAACCAAAACTGACCTACTAATAAGAATTATCATGATGACCTTGGTGTCTCTACATTTATCAGCTGAGATATGTTGCTAGGATGGAAATAAAATATATTATCACAGCCACAAAGTTTTCATGCTCGCAGATTTTTTTTAGGAAGATTTGTTTAGTATGATCACATTTGGATGGATCCAAATTAAGGCATCAGAATATGAGAACAGAATAGATTTTAGCCTATCAGAAGACCAGTAAGTCACGGCTATAATTTCTACTCTAGTGTTCAAGGATGCATATACATTGTATAAATTGTTGCCTTTGCGAACTGTTATAAGGTGATATGTGCTCACTCACCAGGTTCCCATATACACAAATGGGTTCTTCCTTACCTTATCATTTGGCATGAGTAGTGCATGTTATGGCTCCCCTGGTGAGGTGGAGTCACGAAAGTGTAGGTCTGGATAAACCGCTCGGACCGGAGACAGTGGTGCAACGAGGTACCGCAGAGTTGGTTTATCCAGACAGTAAGTGGATGGAACAATGAGTGGGACATGTGGATATGGTAGACCACACTTGGAACAGTACTGCTAGATATGCCGGATAGCATGTGGAGCTGATGTGTATACAGGCAGCTTGGTTCAGCAGAACAGAGTGTGCTTCAGTCACCTTAGAACAGTAGAGCCGTGTAACCAGACAAGCACTTTGGAACAGCAGGGGCAAACATGTCAACAGGCACTTTAACAAAGACAGCTTTATCAACCTACTCTGCTTTGCTGTTCCCAAAGGGCACACCTTGAAAATGTCAAGCAATATGGTAGCAGCATAGATGACTAGCTACCCGAATACTCAGGCAGCATTCTGTTATCTGAGCTGGCTTTCAAAGCACTAGATGAGTGACATCAGAGGAATGCCGCAGGTTACTTTGATAATCCTTCCCAGATAAGAGCAGAGGAAGCTGGCTGTCGGGAAGGAAGACACAAGACTGATGAGGAACAATACAAGTTGTAGACATGGCAAGAAGGCAAGGGTATTTACCAGCCAACGTCAGATAGGAATAAGCATAGGCAGGATGAAGCAGACCCCCTTACTAAAGGAGGTAGCACAGATGCAAAATACTGATGAAACAATTACTTTCATCCAACCAACCCATGGAAGGGGTGGTTGCCTAGCATTAGATTTAAACACAGATGAAGCTTGCAATGGGGTACAAGTCACACATATGTATAGCACAGTGCCCAGCAAACAGCCTATTGCATTTCCCTATTATTTGATTAGGCAGACTGCCAGGTTCTCTACCGCTACATTACAGAGGTGCCAGCCACTAGGTCTACATGTTCACCATTGATGGGCCTGGCTGCACCCTGTAATGATAAAATGTGCAAAAAATATAATAATATTATGAGGTATTGGTTTAATATTTTGGCCAATATACCCAAGCTCGCAACCCATGTCAAGGGTCCTCACTGTCATTTTGGGAGTTTTTAAAATCCCTTTTATTGCTTTTATTTTACAACCGTACAAGATGTCTTGTAATTTTTTTATGTGAAAATTTGCTATCCCTAACCCCTTTCCAACATTAGATGTCTTAATAGTTGGGAAGTGCCTTCCGGCCGTGGACGTACTGAGTACGTCCAGGCAATTTTGCGCGCACAGCAGCTGTGCGCTCGCGATCGCCTCTGAGTGTTCAGCCAGTATTATAACTGACACCCAGCACTCACTGCTAAGAGCGGGGCCTGCATTGCTTCCGGAAGTTTAACCCCGTAAATGCTGCGGTCGATATCAATCGCAGCATTTAGAAGGCAGGCAAAAATGGGGAGCCCCTTCTGCCTTCCCGATTGCGCAGTCTAACTAACTTGTGTTGTTGCAGAGCTGACAGTTACAAAGCATAGCAATACTACTTAGTTTAAAAAAAATAAAAATAACAATTGTAAAAATATAAAAAAATCTGAAAAAAATATAATATAATGTACTACTAATAATATGTTTGCATAGAAATACAAATTTAAATAAACAAAAAAGTACAAATGGTTAAAGTACATGTAGTTGGTAACACTGCATCCGGAATGACCTGCCCCATAAAACTCTCACGCTAGTTAACCCCAGTGGACACGGTTTAAAAATAAATAACCCGGCAAAATGCTATGATTTTTCATCATACCGCCGAACAAAAGTGGAATAAATCACGATCAAAAAGATGAATGTAAATAAAAATGCATTGCTGAAAACGTCATCTTGTCCTGGAAAATAACAGCCGCTATACAGCTCCCTCAGCCGAAAAATAAAAAAGTAATAGCTCTCAGAATAAAGTGATGCAAAAATAATTATTTATTAAAGTTTTTTGTGTAAAAGCACCAAAACATAAAAAAACTTTATAAATGTGGTATCATTGTAATAGTACTGACCCAGAGAATAAAGCTGCCTTATCAATTTTACCACAAGCTTAGCAGCATAAAAACCTTCCCATAAAATCTATTCCTGAATTGCTGGTTTTTGTTCATTCTGCCTCCCAAAAATCGGAGTAGAAAGCGATCAAAAAACGTCATGTGCCCGAAAATGGTGCCAATAAAAATGTCAACTCGTCCTGCAAAAACAAGACCTCACATAACTGTCGTCCGAAATATGGAAAAATTATATCTCTCAAACATTTACCCATCACTACGTACATTTATTAGCATACATTGCTAACTTTTAACAGGTACATTAGGACAGGAGCCTAGAGACATTTGGTTTTAGTTGGGAACCTTTGGAAACGAGAAAAAGGTTGATGAAATTTGAAACTTTCATAAAAGTAACATTGATCGAGTTCTTATTGAATGTACTCCATATACTATAAGACTGGGCACAATGCGAGCTGTCAGCGGTGCGCGTGATTTTACTCTTCTCTCGGATATAGAATTGATATATATTTTTTATCTTACTCCGCACACTAGATATCACCTAGTTAATCATTTTGACGATCCTCCGTACTTGACGTTGCCTAATTCATGTTTCCTCTCTGATCAGGGATTCTGTAGTGAAAGTAATATACAACAATATCTGAATACATACATTAAAAGTCAATTCTCTTCCTGGTAGGAAAAAGTTCATCTCCGTTTGGGCTTTATTTCATCGTGATCTATGGGATACTGTAGGTTAGCAAGATTGAAATTTGATGGAGTGATTCTGTAATTTCCCTACTTAGCTTTGTGAGATTAACTGCTGCTTTTCTCAGCGCTGGCTCCTGATTTAAAATGCAGAAGCGGCATGGAATTTTATCAGAGCACTAAATAAACAGTTATAAATATTTATATCTGCTGACGAGAGGAGGCAAACTATGAAGTGCGGAATACAGATAATGTCCACCGAGAATGAAAACCACGGCACAAGAGTGATAAGTTCTGTTTCGCTTAATCCTTGTCAGACAAACATTAAGAGAAAACCAATTTCTCCAAGTTTAAAATAACTATTTCTGCTGAATATTTGGATTACAGTAAAAATTACTTGCCAGTGTGGATTTTCTAAATCGATTTTTTTACCACCCATTCATGTTTTGCACAATAAAAAGGAGTTAAGAATCATTCATTTTATTTGCTTTGGTGCCTAGGGAGACTACTGACCTGTGTACTGATCCAGTGGTAACTGTGTGTTTGCATCAGGCTTGCTCTCCTGTGGGGCGCGCCTTGCTCTCCTGCTGGGCGCGCCTTGCTCTCCTGCTGGGCGCGCCTTGCTCTCCTGCTGGGCGCTCCTTGCTCTCCTGCTGGGCGCTCCTTGCTCTCCTGCTGGGCGCTCCTTGCTCTCCTGCTGGGCTCGCCTTGCTCTCCTGCTGGGCGCTCCTTGCTCTCCTGGGCGCTCCTTGCTCTCCTGCTGGGCGCTCCTTGCTCTCCTGCTGGGCTCTCCTTGCTCTCCTGCTGGGCTTTCCTTGCTCTCCTGCTGGGCGCTCCTTGCGCTCCTGCTGGGCGCGCCTTGCTCTCCTGCTGGGCGCTCCTTGCGCTCCTGCTCGGCGCGCCTTGCTGTCCTGCTGGGCGCGCCTTGCTTTCCTGCTGGGCGCGCCTTGCTCTCCTGCTGGGCGCTCCTTGCTCTCCTGCTGGGCGCTCCTTGCTCTCCTGCTGGGCGCTCCTTGCTCTCCTGCTGGGCTCTCCTTGCTCTCCTGCTGGGCTTTCCTTGCTCTCCTGCTGGGCGCTCCTTGCGCTCCTGCTGGGCGCGCCTTGCTCTCCTGCTGGGCGCTCCTTGCGCTCCTGCTGGGCGCGCCTTGCTGTCCTGCTGGGCGCGCCTTGCTTTCCTGCTGGGCGCGCCTTGCTCTCCTGCTGGGCGCTCCTTGCTCTCCTGCTGGGCGCTCCTTGCTCTCCTGCTGGGCGCGCCTTGCTCTCCAGCAGGGCGCGCCTTGCTCTCCTGCAGGGCGCGCCTTGCTCTCCTGCAGGGCGCGCTTTGCTCTCCCGCTGGGCGCTCCTTGCTCTCCCGCTGGGAGCGCCTTGCTCTCCCGCAGGGCGCGCCTTGCTCTCCCGCAGGGCGCGCCTTGCTCTCCCGCAGGGCGCGCCTTGCTCTCCCGCTGGGCGCGCCTTGCTCTCCCGCAGGGCGCGCCTTGCTCTCCCGCAGGGCGCGCCTTGCTCTTCTGCAGGGCGCGCCTTGCTCTCCTGCAGGGCACCATGTTCTGTTAGATGACATATGTTACTTATAGGATGGGACCCACACACAATCCTCTCCTTTTTCACTCATCGTCTGCACCTGCGTCCATAAGTAGGTATTTTATACTTCTGTTTTTGTGAAAACTTGTGTCGCATACTTCTAAAAATTTTTGAACTGTACGCAGAGGTTTGTGTAAGAAGTAAGAAAACACTCAGTGTTTCCCACCTACAAAGAATGGAAGGGGTCTGTAATTTTTATTGCAGGTACACTATAACTGTGAGAGATCAGAATCTAATAATAGAAAATGACATTGTATGATTTTTAAATAATTAAACTGCTTTTTAATTGCATGAAATAAGTATTTGATCATCTACCAACGAGCAAGAATTCTGTCTCTCACAGACCTGTTAGTTTTTTTTTTGTCTAAGAAGCCCTCTTACTGTGCACTTGTTACCTGTATTAATTGCACCCGTTTGAACTCATTACCTGTATAAAAGACACCTGTCCACACAATCAATCCCACTTCAACCTTCCCACCATGGCCAAGACCAAAGAGCTGTCTAAGGACAGCAGGGACAAAATTTTAGACCTGCACAAGGCTGGAATGTGCTACAGGACAATAGGCCAGCAGCTTGGTGAGAAGGCAACAACTGTTGGCACAATTATTAGAAAATGGAAGAAACATTAGATAACTGTCAATGTTCCTCAGTCTGGTGCTCCATTCAAGATCTCGCTTTGTCGGGTAAGGATGATTCTGAGACAGGTCAGGAAACAGCCCAGAACTACATGGACGCACCTGGTCAGTGACCTGAAAAGAGGTGGGACCACAGTCTCAAACATTATCCTTAGTAACACATTACGCCGTCTTTGATTGTAATCCTGCAGAGCATGCAAGTTCCCTCTGCTCACACCAGCACATGTCCAGGCCTGTTTGAAGTTCGCCAATGATCATCTGGATGTTCCCCAGGAGGTGTGGGAGAAGGTCATGTCATCAGATGGGACCAAAATAGAACTTTTGGTATCAACTCCATTCACTATATGTGGAGGAAGAAGAAGGATGAGTACAACCCCAAAGGCACCATCCCAACTATAAAGCTTGGGGGTGCTTTTCTGCAAAGGGGACAGGACGACTGCACCTTATTGAAGGGAGGAGGGATAATGGGGTCATGTATCACGAGATTTTGGCCAGCAATCCCACTTCCATCAGTAAGAGAAAGGTAGATGGGTCTGGCTGGGGTCTTTCAGCATGACAATGACCCAAAACACACAGCCAGGGCAGCTACCATATTTTTCGGATTATAAGACGCTCTGGATTATAAGACACACCACAAATTTTGAGGAGAAAAATAGGAATGTTTTTATTTTTTTAATAAAATGGTGGTGCTTCTTATAATCCATGTGTCTTATTGCTTACCGGGGGTGGTGGCTGCGGTGAAGCGAGGTCCCAGGGTCGCTGCTGGAGGAGGCAGGAGTGGGGTGATGCTGCAGGCCGCAGGCTGGGATGAGGGAGTGTCCGATGTGCAGTGTGCTGCGGGGGTCTCTGGTGCTGCAGGGGGCTCTGCCGACATTTTGTGAAATGCCAGAGCCCCCACAGTTCCATGGTTTCCTGTGCGGTCGACTCCAGGAAAATGGCTGCCGGGGGTGGCGCATACGCAGATGGAGATCTCTGCACCAAGGTCTCGGGAGATGAGATCTCTGCACTGAAATCACATCTCTCGAGATCTTGGTGCCGAGATCTCCATCTGCGCATGAGCCATCCCCCGGCAGCCATTTTTCCAGAGATCACCGCATAGGAAACCATGGAACTGCGGGTGCTCTGGCCTTTCACAAAATGTCGGCAGAGCCCCCGCAGCACCGCCAGCATCCCCTCATCCCAGCCTGCAGCAATGGTACTAGTAAGGTATATTCGCATTATAAGACGCACTCCCATTGCCCGCTCAAATTTGGGGTAAAAAGGTGCGTCTTATAATCCATAAAATACGGTAATTAGTGGCTTCGTAAGAACCATTTCAAGGTCCTGGAGTGGCCTAGCCTTTCCCCAGATCTGAACCCAATAGAAAATCTTTGGAGGGAGATGAAACTTAATGTTGCTCAGTGACAGCACTGAAGCCTGAAAGATCTGGAGAAGATCTGTATGGAGGGGTAGGTCAATATCCCTGCTTCAGTGTGTGCAAACTTGCTCAAGAACTACAGGAAACGTCTGACCTCTGTAATTGCAAACAAAAGTTTCTGGACCAAATATTAAGTTCTGTTTTTTTATTGTATCAAATACTTATTTCATGCAATAAAATGCAAATTAATTATGTAAAAATCATACAATGTAATTTTCCAGATTTTTTTTTTTTTATTAGATTCTGTCTCTCACAGTTGAAGTGTACCTATGATAAAAATTTCAGACCACTCCATTCTTTGTAGGAGGAAAAACGTACAAAATCGGCAGTGAATCAAATACTTATTTTCCTGTGTATATGTATGTATGTGTGTGTGTGTGTAATATATAGATATAGAATATATAACAGCTTTTTCTCAAACAGGTACAATTCAACAATATAATGCATTATGATAATAGCAAAGAAATGAAGATCTAAACCACCATGATCACTTTGCTTGTCCAAAGCCTTCTACTCTGTGCTTCAAAGCCTTTCAGGAGCAGCCTGATCTTGCTGATTTCCAGTCTTTTGGTGAACTTGCTCGCCCCTTTACTTACTGCACAGGCAGCATCAGAACGCTAATAAGATCTAATCAGAGACCAGATGACAAGTCAACTCTAAAGCATAATTTGACTTGTCATGTAATTCACATGGCGTGAAAAGCAGTTCATGGGTCTATTGTGTAGATCAGATCATACTGATCCTGTCGAGAGGTTCCGTTGCATTCAATTTCCTGATGTTGTTCCAGTCATCTCGCCGCAGAACAAACCTTTTTTTTTTATTTTTCGTTTGAAAAGCTGCTTTAATCTCAAATAACCTGTTTTTTTTATAGGCTCAAAGTGGAAGAAACGGTTGATCTGGAGGATGTTTTGTCAAGGCTTGGCATCGTAGAGATATTCGGCAGACAAGCTGATCTGTCTGCAATATCCGGTATGATACCACTGCAGCATTTGTAACTTCCAGTTTCCAGCTTTGGCTGTCACCATACTTTATTGCTCGTATTTATCTTTTTTATTTATTATATTGCACAGGCAGCCCATTAATAATGCATTGGGGTAATCCGCGCACAGGCTTCTCTCTTCCCACATGTTGCAGAGACGATTCTCTGAATATACATTTTCAGATTTTTCGACTTTATGAATATAAGCAAAGCGAGGCTGGCAATATTAATTTGTGTTAATGTATCCATTGCTTATAGAGGAAAAAATGATACAAGCCCTACCGAGCGTGCATTATGTGCAGGAGCTTGCTGAGTCGCTGTGCTGCCAATCATAAAGTGCGTCATGAATGGAAGCGCTCTATTAATGTTTTAGTACTCGGGCTTGGTAATTAAAGTGAATTCTAGATCTGCTGTGTTCTTTATTATAAATGCAGAAGCTAACACTGGCTGTAAGAAAACTGAAATTGAAATAATAATATATATATATATATATATATATATATATATATATATATATATATGTAATAAAAGATCCACTTCTAAAGGACCCTCAGGTCCACCTAAACCAATTTTCAACAGCCCATTTGTGGCTTGTTTGTTTTCTTTTTTCCGTCAGTATATTAAAGAAGTCTCAGCTGAATTTTATTTTGTAATCTCACCTTAGTATGTATGTTAAAATATTATTATTTATTTGTAGCTCACATCACCTGAAATCCCAATAGTCGGCTCACACAGTGATATTTGTGGACTTGAAGTCACTTTCTCAAACAAAGTCCATGGTGTCTTGCTCGGAGACTCATAGACTAGGGTCTCAATCAGATGTCCAATCTTCCACGTAGTTGAAAAATGGATCGATTATTCTGATCACAGTTTGATCAGTGTGTGGTCCGATTGTCATCTGATTTTTTTTTCCGTACGTGGAGAAATTTAAAAAATCCTCGCTTCTGACAATCTGTTAAAATCGGACCACACTCGAATGTTATCGTAGTCTAGTCTGATGTTTTGTTTTTTTATGGATCCATTGACTTGCTGTAACGGACACCGTGACAGACTTACCCCCTGAGACTGTACGAGAGCCCAGGGACATGCTGGGAAAGCCGGGAACTTGTGCTGTACCGTGGGATGCTGCTGTGAGCACGCCTGCAGGTGAACAGGACCTGCGGTACGTGACCACCAAGGGCGTGGTTTGGAGAAGGGGCTAGGTCCTGAACGCCCAGGGATGATGACAGGAGCCGGGGAAGCCCAGAGAAGTGTCAGGCGAGCCGAGGTCAGACCAGAGAACAGCGCGGTGGCCAAGGGGACAGACAAATAGCGTGGTAAGAAACAAGCCAGGGTCAGAAGCCAGAGAGAGATACGAGGTACCAGAGGGACTAACGAGCAGACAGTCGGGGGACACAGCAGAGATCAAAACAAGGAGTATCACGAGAAGTATTGACTCAGGAGACAAATGCAAAACGGGGAACAGACCAGGTCATACACAAGCACGCAAATAAAAATAAGCAATACACACAGGTATTCACAGGGTTAGCTGCTCAGCCAAGGTTGGATGTATACCTGACAATGGGCACAGCACATGGGCGGGTAAATATAACCCTCCCCCAATCAAAGAGAGGCCACATGGTGTTAACCCTAGAAGCACTGCCAAAGAACTCTTGAGCAAACCATGACACTTGCAATGCCGATTTTGATCCAATCATCAGATCAAAATCGGACATGTCTCAGTGATTTTTCGTGGGCTTCTTGGTCCGTGAACATGTAGATAGCCCCATAGACTATCACCGGTACAAATGATATCCAAGAAAATCGCAGATGGCACTCTTACTTGACAATCTGATGTCTGAATGAGGCGTAAAACTGAGAAAGTAGTTGCTGCTAAACGCTGTATATGTTGTGTGAGCATAGTCCAGAAGAGTTGCAGAAATCCGTAGAAGATGGCGATTGGTAGGTATATTAATACACTTGCACATCATTACATGCATAATTAAAGCTTATTACGGAATACAAATTTTTTTAAGACTAAGTAAAGATATTCAAAGATGATCTCCTGGAAATGTGGTCAATAAAGCCACTCTATGGTAAACTTCTTACTATCGTGATCAGTCCCAAAATGATCAACGCCGAGAAACAAATTCTTGTATATTTAAGATCATTCTGAACTTATGACAAGTCTGTGCTAAGAATATTAAATGGGGTATCTTTTCTTACAACTCTGCATTATTCTTTTATTCTCGCAAATGTACAAATTTGACAACCAAACAGACTGATAAGTCTAGAATCAGTTGAAACCGTGCCAGGATGCACCCATAAAAGCCACTTGGTAATGTTTTATAATTATGTAATTTTATATAGCCCAGCTCTGACTTTTCAAATTTCTGTTTTTGCGTCTCATTTTTATTTTTTTGAGAGGGAGAAAATTACAAAAAAAGGAAATAAAGAATTCAGTTACATGACATTCATTTCAATAATTTTTTTTTTTTCTAAAACCTTCTCAATTTGCATCTGTTCATTCTGCTTTCTCGTTTGTGGATGGGTAAAAAAGAAACAATCTTTACATTTAAAAAAAAAAGGAAAAAAATTAAAGTCTATGTGAAATTGATCATGATGGACGATCATCATTATGCTTTCCATTTTATGGATACATTCAGAACAGAAAAAACATTGATACAATGTGGAAACTAAAGCTTCCTTTATAAATGGATTTTCTTGATAAATCTGTTTTAAAAACAGAAACATTGGTATCCGATTCCATCCCTTTTTGTTTTTTTTTCTATCAGTTGTATCTGTTACAAACTGATGCCACACAGAAATATGAACGTTACCTTAGAGAAGAAAATGAATTTATATAGACAATGTCTTTTTAAATATTTGAAGAAAAATTGGTTAAATTGAATCTTATCAGCAGGTTTTTTACTTCCTCATCTGAGAGCCGCCTGATGTAGGCAAAGAGACCCTGAATCCAGCAATGTATCACTTAGATCAGGGTTCCCCAACTCTAGTCCTCAAGGCCCACCAACAGGTCATGTTTTCAGGATTTCCTTTGTATTGCACAGGTGATGCAATTATCACCTGAGCAATACTCAGGAAATCCTGAAAACACGATCTGTTGGTGGACCTTGAGGACTGGAGTTGGGGAACCCTGACTTAGATTACTGAGTGCAGCCGGTCTCACAAAATCAGAGCTTTTAGATTCAGCAATGTAGCACAGCTGAGAAAGCAAGCCCCGCCCACACCAGGCTCTGTATCTACAGTGTCCATAGCCAGCTGCCTATCACAGGAGGGGGCGGAGTCGGACTAGCGCACACGCACTTCTTTGTCCCAGCACCTTCTGGTGCTAAAACAATCATTGTAAGCAAGCAAAACCTCAGAGCTTGATAAGAGAGGTATTGCTGAAATCTGTGTGTTAACGCCAACAGCATACGGTCTTCAGATTACATAACAGAAGCCCACTGACAGATTCCCTTTAAAGTATAATCCTGGACTAAAACAGGAAATGCCTATTCTACTCCAGAGCTGGGAGTAGCCATTTACCCCTTTTTGCAGATATTTTTGATTTCTTTTTGTTTTCTTACTTTTGTACATCACAACATTAGGGCTTTACATAACTCTGTGATGTAAGGACATGATCACACTAGTCATCCATAACAACTGTCCAGACACTGCCTTGTTGGTTTTATACTTCAGAGATAATGGAGCTGTGAAAAGCTACTGAGCTCCCCCATTCCTGAATCTGAACAGTCGCCTGGAGATGCGCACATCTTTCTTTCCTTAGTTCTCTCCCCGGTAGATATCCCCCCCCTTTAATGTTCATTGTTCTTGTACATTGCTGCACATCCGATTGCAAACCTTCATTCTTGTAACCAATCTGTATTGTTTCCAGAGAACAAGGATCTTTACGTTGATAAAGCTGTGCACAAGTCATATCTGGAGATTAATGAAGAAGGATCTGAAGCCGCGGCCGCCTCTGGTATAGTACAACCTCATGGTTCTAACATTACAGAATGTAATCTTAAATGGTTGTACAACGCTTCGCTGTTAAAATATCATGTTCCTTCTGAAGGCGACTGGGTTAAATCAATTGAGAATGTATTATATGACTTTCTTTTATAATAGGTGTTATTTTTAGCTCTACAATATGAACATAGTGATCTGTTTGCCCACTGCAATTTATGTGACTTCCAATAACAGCCAAGCAGATTTACAGGAACCTGGAATAGTCCTAATAAGGCTATGGGGACAGAAAAATAAAAAATATACGGCTCTTGGAAGAAGGGGAGGAAAAAATGGAAAACCGACCGGTCATGGAGATGTTAGTATTACCCAGGTGATAATTCCATCACCTGAGCAATACTAAGGAAATCTTGAAAACTTGATCCTTTGGTGGCTCTTCATGACTAGAGTAAGGCCAGGTTCATACTGCGTTAAGGCAGCCCGTTCAACGCATGCTTCATCTGCGCTAGAGTTGATGGAGCCTCAGACGTTGCAACCTGCGCCCGAGGCTCCGTCACAGAATAACGGCACATCGCTAGCGCATGCCGATTATGGCATGCGTTAGCAATGCGCCCGATAATGGGGTTTAATGGCAGCGTTAAAGGGAATCTGTCACCCCATTTTAGCCCTATAAGCTGCGGCCACCTCCATCAGGGGCTTATCTACAGCATTTTGTAATGCTGTAGATAAGCCCCCGATGAACCTGAAAGATAAGAAAAACACGTTAGATTATACTCACCGGGGGGCGGGGGCGGTGGGTGTCGCGGTCCGGATCGGCGCCTTCCATCTGCATACGACGATGTCCTCCTCCTTCTCCCTCGGCTCTTGCGCAGGCGTACTTTATCTGCCCTGTTGAGGGCAGAGTAAAGTACTGCAGTGCGCAGGCGCCGGGAAAGGTCAGAGAGGTCCAGTGCCTGCGCACTGCAGTACTCTGCTCTGCCCTCAACAGGGCAGATAAAGTACGCCTGCGCAGGAGCCGAGGGAGAAGCAAGGAGGAGGACATCATCGTATGAAGATGGAAGGCGCCGGACGGGACGGCGACACCCATTGGACCGGACCTAACACCAGCATGAGTATAATCGAACTCTTTTTTTTCTTATCTTTCAGGTTACATCGGGGGCTTATCTACAGCATTACAGAATGCTGTAGATAAACCCCTGATGGCAGTGCTGGCAGCTGATGGGGCTAAAATGGCGTGACAGATCCCCTTTAACGGACTGCGTTACACCGTGTTATGCCACGGTGTAACGTAGTCCTTCTAATGGACTGCCATAACGCAGCAGTGTGACCCCAGCCTTAGGGAACTCTGGTCTAAATGTACATGCCATATATTTTAGGTAGATGTTGGACAAACTAGCTGTTTCATCATAATCGGACAGTTAACTAATATGTATGAGGGTTGCCAGATTCCACGGGTAGTAGACCCCTACCAAAGGTGCAATAACTTATTCTCTTCTACCCATTGAAAACTCATGATTAATTGACTATCAAACGTGTATGGGTAATTTTAGACATATATTGGCACTAGGGAGATGACATGACCACTTCGTCCACCCTGACTACATCTGGGATCCAGGTATCCTTCAAGATTAGTGCAGTTTTACAAGAGGGGAGAATGCTAGTATGAATGAAGCTTTATAGGGATTTCCTAACTTCAAAAAACCGCTTTACCTTGTCTGTAGTTTAGTTTTAAGAAAAATAAACTGTTTTTACTCCCCCCGCCCCTGGTCCAGTGCTGAGTCTCCACCGCGGCTCCTAGGGACTTTTATTTTTGTCTCCAGCTCTGAAGTGACGTTGACAGCACTGCAGCCTGTATCTGAGCTCAGTGGCTCTGTCTGATTTGATGGCTTGAGCCACTGGGCTCATTGATTGACTGCAGCGCTGCAGACAAATTCAGATGCCAGGAGCAACGTCGGAGACTGAATGTTCGACCCGATGAGTGTGAGTAAAACACCATTTGTTTTTTAAATCAAACTGCGCCTGTGGACAAGGGGGGCAGGGCGGTCTGAAAACAGCAAACCATAGTCATTGTTATAAAACAAGAAAGCCTCATAAAATTGATTTTTCATCCTATTTTGTTTATGTAGTCACGAAAAACTATTTTGTTGTCATTGCCATTTCCACAGATGTGTATGACTGTAAAGGCAGATTGCCTTTTACATTGGATACACTTAGACGCACACTATTGTGAGGCACAGTGAGTGGGTAGATAGCTTTTGTTTCTCTTCTTACATGGAAAATAAAGGATTGAAATCACATTCAACAACCTTTAGTTTTATTCTCTAGTTGTCTTTAAACAGCACACTATTTGTGCAAAAGATCGGGACAATATCACAAATGAAAATTGCTAATTTTTTTTTTTTTTTTTTTTTTTTTAAATCCGTATAATTTAGCCCTCACAGCATCCTTTATGGTAAATTTCTGTATGTTCAGTGGAAGCATTTTTTGTTGTTTCGTTAAAGGGAACCTGTCACCAGGTTTTCCCAATATAAAGTACTGACAAGAAATTTAATGCTACTTTTACAGTATTCTAGGAAGATGAATACAAGTCCCCAACCCCCTCTTCATAGCCCAAAAAATACTTTTTATAATCCTCCTCCCCCTTACGGTGCGGTCCAGTCCTATGGGCTTCGTTGGTCTTTCTTCCGCGCCTCCTCTTGTGTTTCAAACGCCCTTCTCCTGCCCTGTATCATGTGGATGACTCATCCTACGTCATCCACATAGAGCCCCCTATTGCGCTCCTGTGCAGACATACTACTCCCTACCCTGCCGCTGGCATAGTAGTCTAATATGTGCATGAGCCGGCGCTCTTTGGCTCTACTGGTGTATGCTCATTACATTGCAAAGAAAAATGGGTAGAAATTTCAGCTTCTAGAGATGCAAAGCTGGTAGAGACATACCCCTAATGACTTGCAAAAGGTGGTCCTACAAAGTATTGACTCATGGGCTGAATGCAAATGCACAACACTATTTTAAGATTAATAATTTTAAAATATTTAGAAAACCCTGTATCTTTTCTTTTACACCTCACAAATACTTGCTAGCTAGTGTTGGTA
Organism: Dendrobates tinctorius; assembly: GCF_039654945.1. Lineage (NCBI taxonomy): Eukaryota > Metazoa > Chordata > Amphibia > Anura > Dendrobatidae > Dendrobates > Dendrobates tinctorius. Next base: position 43,733,783 of record NW_027361728.1, on the reverse strand, counting down.
CATCCCATAAATTCCCAATACTTTTTCAAGGCGCTATGAATTTCATAATATGAAGACTGCCATTGCTGAAACTAGAATATCCCTTTTATGGTTCAGTTTCTGGAGAAGAATTAAAAATAACTAATTTGAGAGCATGAGTTTTAGCCCCAATTACATTCGTTGAATTAAAAAAAAAAAATGTGCCCGAAGGTGGACAACCCCTTCAAGAGAGGCCATACAAAACATCACGAATTGGGGCCAAAATCTTAAGTTTCTGTCCCCCTGTGATGGTGTTTTGTTGTTTCTTTGTAGGAATGATTGCCAGTAGTAGGATGGCAGTACTGTACCCCCAGGTGATATTTGACCACCCCTTCTTCTTCTTGATTAGAAACCGCAGAACTGGTGAGTTGTCTTCATGCATTTCTTGTAGCTTCTGCCATTGTGCATGCAGCGCTGTGGAACGCGACGCCCTTGCTACCATCCCTGCTATTTCATCTGTGGTAAAGGTATCTGTGCTTCAGCTCTCCTCCGATCGCCTCCAGAACAGTTTCGTCCTTTGTTTGTCTGCTTCGCTCCTATCCGCTGAAGTGAGCAGACGAGCTTGTTCCAGCGGTTATGTAACCTCCTTCCGGGAGCTGTTCTGCATGTTTATCGCTGCTTCCCAGCACTTGCTTAATACATTTTGCAAAATGAAACATGGCATGTCCTACAAATCCATTGTAATCTGGTTTTGCTTCTATTTTAGGCTGTGTCTTGTTTCTGGGAAGAGTCATGCACCCAGAGGCACTGAATTCTGGTGGTCATGATTTTGAAGAAGAACTCTAGTCCTGCGCATACATGTATACATATGGAAAATAATATCTAAGCACATTATTTGCAACATAAATATCATTGATGTTTGCTGTGTAAATGTTTCTCCTTCTTCCAGGATTACATGTAATAAACGGTAAGTTGAATGTACCAACGTCGGGCTTTTATAGATTTTCTAAAAAAAAAAATGCTGAACAACATCACGAAAAGAAGAAGGCTCAATTGGATGAATCCTGGAAAATCTCATTTTTGACAGTGCACTGTACATTATCGGTCTGGCTACTGAAAAAGCAAAGATTGTTGGAAAATAGAAGCCAGTGGAAATCCTCCATGTAGACATATCTCCTCCAGTGTTACATTTCTCTACCTTTGTTTGTGTTTTTTTGTGATCGCCTGCCAAATAAAGTTGTACATGTGAAAAATATATTTTTATTTAGAGCATCTGTGTAAAACTACTGATTTATTCCACGCACCCTGCCTGGGTGAAAAGTGTGTGCAATATGTGTTTTTGTGTTCTCCTATAAAGTTGATGTTTTGGAAATATAGCCACGTTTGCAGTTTCCTTATTTATTTGTCTTTGTACTGTGGCAGGATATCTCAGGACTAGGGGTGTACAAACTATCTTTGCTCCCCAGATTACTTCTGATGGTGAAGACGCCAGGGCCACGTGCCTTGCTGAGTTCCTAAATTAGCCCTGATCTGTCCCCACCCAGGCAAGTGAGGAGTTGTGGTATATAAGAATACCCAAACTAGACTAATAAGGGAAGACGTACAGGGATAAATAAAAACTAGCTTGGCCTGTGCAAAATTTTCGCACATTGGTTGTCGGGGGCGCTGGCAATTTCAGAAAAAGCAAGCTGGTCAAATGTAAATGTATTTCATGAGCTGATGAACACAGAGAGGTATTTATATATGTAGATTGGTAATACAATAAATTGTTTTGATAAGTAGAGGCCAAAAAATGTTTTCCGGTTGAGGTGCCACCTGCAGGTCATTGTGTCTTTCTGCAGGTTTATTAAAATGAATGTTTAAACTGTACTTAGTGATAAAATCGTGAATGTGTGGTTTGGCTGTTTTCATGCTGAAGGGAGCAAGTTTACCTTTCAAATGGTGTATCATGTGTGCGTGTGGGGCGAAAAAGCAGTGCATGTTTACAAATGTGTTGGTAGTGTGCTTTGGGGTACTGTGGTGCCACCTGCAGGTCATTTTTCCTTACTGCAGGTTTATGAAAATTAATGTTTAAACTGTATTTTGTGATCAAATCGTGGATATGTGGTTTGTTTGGATATTTTCTTGCTGAAGGGGGCAAGTTTACCTTTCAAATGGTGTATCATTTGTGTGTGTGGGTGCAGTATGAAGGGAGATACAAAGGAATCACCAAAAAACAGTGTTTAGAAATAATAGAATAGATACCAATCATACAAATATGCACTCGCAAACAACAGAGTGGAACAGCAGGAAGTAAAGGAAGGAAAAATCAAATAGGAGAAGATGAGAATATGCACAGACAAATCACCAAGCAACAGTCTTCTGAACAACACTTCAGACAACTAATACCTCCAACTCCAGAACCAGGTAGTATGAAACTAGCAATCCTTGTGGGAGATTTTGATTATGATAGTTCTGCTTCACGTCATTTGTCTCATCTATTGCATTTTTTCTGTGCTGTGTTGTGTATAAATATGTGATGCTTCAGATTTTGTATTAGTTTATGCCTGATGAAGAGACCTGAGTAGTCTCGAAAGCTTGCAATTTGTTACCATCTTTTCAGTTAGCCATTAAAAGGTATCAACCACTGAGGACTCTCAATCCTGAATATTCTTCTAGCTACTGGCTAACACGGTACAAAGATATACATCTTTCCTGTTATATAATGGAATGAATTGGGGGATTTATTTTTTCTGGAGTCACAATTTAAAGAGGATCTATCACCTCCACACACATATGGTATATTACTGTAAGGAAGAATGACGAGAATTACTTGAATTATGAAATAAGAGAATCACAGGTTATGGGCATTGCAGTATTTGAGACCCACTCCCTGAAGCTGTTTACTAGGCAGCGCCTCTGGTCAGCAGCAGTGTAGTAAGAGCTCATTTATCAAATGGTACAGCTATAGAAAGACAGAAAGTGTATATAAAGGGGCCGCCTGTCTATATAGTCTGTGTAGAGCCAGAGAAAAGGCTAGAGTAACCACAGCATTTATTACCCATATCCGCTTATAAAAGCTCACATTTATATCTGCTGGCTAAAAACGGAGCAAGTTGAATAATGGAGTTGAAGCAGCGCTCCAATGGAAATAAGTGAAAAAGGTCGACTTTATTTATCCAGATCAGATGGGTGAATAAAGTCCTTATTTATCACTTATTTCCACTGGATCACTGCTTCCATTCCATATTTTTCTGTATTTGAAGGTTTTTTGTTGGTATTTCCGCCAGCGGCTGACACCAATAAGATGATCAGCAGGGGTGTAAGACATTGGCCATCATTGTAAAAGAAGTGTACAGCCTCTTTTGGTGGAAGAGGAGGTCGACACAAAAAAAGAAGAAATCCTGAAGCATATACATGTTTTGGTAGGAATGGGTGCATGGGAATAGATTAAAAAAATTTAAAAAAAAAGAAAAGAAAACCACTGGATTTGAGTTTATGTTCCACTGCTGTCATCCGGTGGTGTAGAGAAGTCTGGCCCAATCAAGCTTTTGTTCATTTTGATAAGAGTCAGCCTGTCAGCATTTTCAGTTCACAGACAGATGCGTCAATCAGTTATAATACCCCCAGTGGCACTAAAAACCCGCTCTGACAAAACGCTAGCGACAGGGCAGGAAAGGACCTCCAATGCGTAGAAAGACAGTTTATGCCACGTGTCTAGCTTGGATACCCAATAGTTGTAAGGCACAGAGGATGATGGTATGGTTGCCCAGGTACTCATTCAACATCTTCCAAAACTTTTCACTACTTGTCAAAGTACCCCACGCATCAGTGTGCTGGGAGGATATGAGAAAACTGCCCATACCTTTGAGCGACCCCCTGCCTATTCTGCTTGTGGTGTGTGTCTCCCTCATCTCCAGTCCTTGGTTGTCCAAGGAACTGACCTCTGCTGCCACCATTGTCAGATGGGAATTTTTTAAATATTCCTTCTGGTACAGGACCATTTTATTAGACCTGCTCGCCATGGGAAGGAGAGATGGAAAGTTCTCCTTGTAGCATTGGTCTAGAAAGGTGACCAACCAGTAATTAGTGTTGTCCAAACTGCGTACAACGCGAAGGTCACAAAAAAGGCAGAGGAACATAAACTCAGCCATGTGTGTCAGACAGGCAAAATCCAAGACTTCCCTGTCTGCACCAAGAGGACGACTATCCATGTTCTCCTTGTCATGGTGTAGCTGGTATTCTACTACTGCCCACTGCTGCTCACAAGGCCTTTTCCAACATATGTAACGTTGAGTTCCAATGTGTGGTGACATCACACACCAGTCGGTGAGCTGGAAGTTGCAAACGCTGCTGCAGCCTGGCCAGGACGGTGGCAGCTAGAGCTGAGTTGCAGAAATGGGCACAAAGGTGGTGTACTATCACAAGTAGCTCAGGCAGATCTGGGTGGGTTTCGAGAAAACACTGAACCACTAAATTGAGCGTGTGGGCCCGGCATGGTACACGTGTGCGGTTGCCAAGATTCAGAGCCGCCACCAGGTTACGGCCATTGTTACACATGATCATGTCTGGTTGTAAGTTCAGGGGCTGTGTGTTAGACTTTTCAGCAATTCCGCGGCAGTGTGCTGTTTGTCACCTAAGCAGATTAGCTTCAGCAGAGCCTGTTGCCGCTTGAACAAGGCAGTGCTGCAGTACTTCAAGCTTGCGACTGATGTTGACATTCTGGAGATGGAGGTTGAGGAGGAGGTGCAGGAACCACCGTAGAAGGTAACCTTGATTGAACCAGGGCTCGCAATCCTCGGTGTTGGTTGCATGTGTTCTGTCCCAAGACTTCCATGATGTTCACCTAGTGTGTCATCAGAAATGTAGCGTCCCTAGCCGCAAGCACTTGTCCAGGTGTCTTGTTAAGTGGACATTAACAATAACAGCATTGTTCAGGGCACGGCTGATGTTATAGGACACGTGATTGTGTAAGATGAGGACAGCAAACCGGGAGAAATAGTGGCAGCTGAGGACCGAGTACTGAGGGACGGCCACCACCTTGAGGTTGCGGAAAGCTTGTGTCCACAAGCCTAAATGGCAACATTTCCTGGGCAAGAAGTCTGGAAATGTCCGTTTAATATTGTGGCCTGTGGGTGGCTGAATATTTATGCTTGCATTCTAAGGACTGGGGTAGGGACGTGGACGTGTTTGCTGACGGTGGTTGCAAGTGTGGTAGGCATCTTCACCTGCGTCTTGGACAGGGGATTGTCGTGCATGTAAAACAGGGAAGAGGAAGTGATGTCGCCTGCAGACACCAATTCTGGATCCTGACGTTCAGCCAAACTGGTCAGGAGCTTTGCTGTCTTGTGCCTGAGCGTGCTAGTGGTGGTCAGGCTGGTAGTTGTGCTGTTCCTGCTGATGCTGGCATGGCAGATGTTGCAAAATGCCTTTTTGGGTTAACTGGACTGTCTTTAAAAAAAATCGCCAGACTCGGGAACACCTAAACCTTGTTCTGGCTACTTCACCATGTGGGTTCTCTGGGGAACGGTTGCTCGCCTTGTGTCATTGGCCACCACACTGCCTCCTGTCTGGTGTGCTGCTGTGGATCCCTCCCCCTGTGTGCTGCTGTCCTCGCTCTGTATGTCATTTTCTCAGGTTAGGTCAGTGACTTCATCGTCCATCACCTCGTCTACTTCCTTACAATGGTCCTTCTCCTTACTTGCTGACATAACAACACCACTTGTTGCCAACTGTGTCTCATAATCATCCATCTCTGGCAACAGCAATTGCATTTTCTCACCATCGCCTTTTGGTGAGCGTGGCTGCTCAAATATTTGGGCATTGCTGCATGCGATCTCATGTCCTGCCTCAAACGGGCAGGGCAAGAGGCCAGAATCTATAAATGGAAATGTGAAAAGCTTTTCGGCGTGTCCAAATGTAGGATCATTTGTCTCTGGGCAACTGTCATGGTGGAAGGAAGGAGGGTCAGGGTGAAGATTATATGGTCCAGAATCACGGCTGCTGAGAATGGAACATTTGGAAGACCGTGGTGCTGTCAAAGTGACTGGAAGCATTATCTGCTATCCATCAAACAACCTTTTCACTGGTCTGTCTTCAAGAGTGATATTCGCACTTTCCTACAAAGTGGGACAGAACGCTAGATTGACATGATGTGTGTGTTTGTTGCACTTCCGTGGCAGGCACAGTTTCACCTTGCCCATAAACTCTGCTCTCCCTATGAGCATCACTTCCACTTTCCCATCCCTTACCTTGTGCCTTGCCCATTTTAAATTATGTATGATATATACATGTTGATAAAACATTGCAGTGTTAAAATGGCACTGAACTTGGCTTCAAATGGACTTATTAGACTGCACCATACAGCAATGCTATTTGTAACCAAACAAGTTTTTTTGTGTTTTGAGGCACAACTGCAGCATGATAAATGCCAGATAAAATTACACTGCTGAAAAAATTTGCAGTGTTACTCTTGCAGGAAAATTAGCCCACCTCAGATGGACTTGTTACACTGTAGGAGCAATATAGCGATGCTATTGAGATCCAACCAAGTTTGGCTGTATGCTTTTGATGCACAACTGCCGCAGTAAAAATGGTGTATAATATTTCCCTGCTCAGAACAATTTGCAGAATTAAGAGCAAAAAGGATATTAGTAGCCCTGAGGAGGGGTTTTGGTATGATTTGCAGGCTGCAGCATAAGGACTTACAATTCACCCTATCCTGTCCTGCACGATTCCTTCAGCACAATCTCTCCCTATGTGCTGCTTACAGCAGTATTACTATTGATTAAAATTATCCCTAAAGAAATGGCTGTTGTTGTAGTTGAAAGAAATGTAAATGAGGTTGTCTCTGTCTAATACGTAGCTACAATTCTGTCCCTCTTCACCAGCACCTCTCCCTGCTCTGCTTGTTTCCAGGGTACAGTGTGATGAGCATGGCATCACAGGTCTTTAAGAATTAAACCTGTTGTAAATGAAAGTTATCTTCTATCTAGTTGACTGATAGTTAGAACACCTGATTTATAGAGATATAGATTTTCTAGTCTGTGATCGGACATTGGATGAAAGGAAGAGGACTTGCTTTAAGGAGTCTTAATATCAATGGCTCATTAACACGATTGTATTTTTGGTCTGAATGCTGTCCATGATAAAAATGGACAGCACTTGGACCATTATTTAATGGGGCAGTGTGGATAAGTGATTTTTTTTTCTGACCAGATCTGCATGTGAAAAAAATTACGGCATGCACAAGTTTCTAATGTAGATTGCATGAGATTCACACATTCAAATGTATGGATGCACGGCAAAATTGGACACCATACGGAGCCACAGTATAGCATCCGATTATTACTGATACATTGCAGTTTTGTAACAGAAAACTGTAAGGCTAAGTTCACACTAGGAGCAGCATTTTTTATGCGTTTTTTATGCAAATTATCAGCTGTGTTTTACAGTACCAACAAAGTCTATGAGATTTCAGAAATCTCATGCACACAGCTTGGTTTTTTTTGTCATCTGGATTTTGTGCTTTGCATATTTTTTTGCACATTGTTGAATGTCACTTCTTTTAGAGGTTGTTTTTTTTTTTTTTCAGCGTTTTTCACCCATTGAAATGAATGGGTGGTGGAAAACGCTGAAAAAAACCGCACCAAAAATGCAGGTATCAGGTTTTGCTGCGTGTTGTGTGCCAAAACCTGATTCTATAGAATAGGACTTGTTTTTCAACACTAAACTTTCTCAGCACGCACAAGAGACAAATCTAGCATGCCAAAACTGCAGCAAAAACGCTGAAAATACTCTTAGTGTGAACTTACCCTAAATGGTCCTGTAAATGATGAATAGCCACTGTTGTATACAGCTTTTATACGGACTGCACACACAAGACAAGTGAGAAAAAGTTGTCCCTTTTTTCTGAATGTTTTTTTTATATGTTTGTGTGAACCTGCCCTGAAAGAATGAGACTACTACATCACTATTGCCATCTATTGCATGTGGAAGTCGATATTCAACTCTTTAGAGAGCAACACAACCTGACTAGTGATATTGGACAGGAAAAAATACTGATCTACAGACAGCTTTCTCAGCTACAGACAGCCATGAAGAACTCTACTGATAGGGAGTACGGAGTCTTATAGGGGAAATTAGTATGCAGTACCTGGTATACAGCTTTTCACTCCTTTAGATGAAAAGAAAACTCTGTTTAGTGTCGCTGTCACACGTTGGGATTCGATCCGGTGGTCCTGTGCTCTTCTGTCGGTGTCTCCGTCCGCTGAGCTAGAGCAGGTTCTGTCGCTGTCCGGATGCTGATTACACAGGTCAACGAAAAAAATTTTTTTTTCTGGTGTCCAAAATATTTTAATGAATTTGGGGTATTTTTGGGGTGCTGATTCTGAATATGTCATCAGTTTTGCCAGATTGGCTCAAGTTTTTGAGATTTTTGGTATCTTATTTATAGCACTTGTTGGTAAATGCGACGCATCATCTCATTAATTTCTTTGGATTAGTACTTGAACTGAGCAGTTCTCAATATAGTTTTGTGTTAATTAGTGTTCTAAAAGTTTGTTCATAGCTTGATTTTTGCACTAACTTTATGTTGTTGTCTGTTTTCCAGTGAAAAGCATGAACTCATCATGAAGAAGTTGTCTTAACGATCCAGACTCATTCTGTTACATTTGTGGTGAATATACACTGCCAAAACATAGAAGAAACATAACACACTTCGTAAAAAAAGTGTATTTTGCCTATTTTGGGGTTATGCTTGGGGACCAAGACAAGTTTTGGGCACCACACATAGTGTGCAAAGCATGTATCGAATTATTACGAAAATGGAGCAAAGGACAAAGAAAAAGCTTCAAATTTGGTGTTCCAATGGTGTGGAGAGAGCCAAAAAATCATCATGATGACTGTTATTTCTGTGCAGTGCAAGTGCAAGGATTCAATAAGCATAAGAAACGAAAATGGGAGTAACATGGAATCTGCAAGAAGGCCTGTCCCTCATTGTGAAGATGTGCCTGTACCTGTGTTTACCATAAATAACAGTCATCATGATGATTTTTTGGCTCTCTCCACACCATTGGAACACCAAATTTGAAGCTTTTTCTTTGTCCTTTGCTCCATTTTCGTAATAATTCGATACATGCTTTGCACACTATGTGTGGTGCCCAAAACTTGTCTTGGTCCCCAAGCATAACCCCAAAATAGGCAAAATACACTTTTTTTACGAAGTCTGTTATGTTTCTTCTATGTTTTGGCAGTGTGTATTCACCACAAATGTAACAGAATGAGTCTGGATCGTTAAGACAACTTCTTCATGATGAGTTCATGCTTTTCACTGGAAAACAGACAACAACATAAAGTTAGTGCAAAAATCAAGCTATGAACAAACTTTTAGAACACTAATTAACACAAAACTATATTGAGAACTGCTCAGTTCAAGTACTAATCCAAAGAAATTAATGAGATGATGCGTCGCATTTACCAACAAGTGCTATAAATAAGATACCAAAAATCTCAAAAACTTGAGCCAATCTGGCAAAACTGATGACATATTCAGAATCAGCACCCCAAAAATACCCTAAATTCGATGAAATATCTTTGGCACCAAAAATGCTGTTGACCAGTGTTATCCATTCTTTTCAGTCAGCAGGTGTTTTTAATTTGTTATCTTGCCTGTCCTATCACATTGCTGATGCTGCTAAACATACTGCCTAACACGTTGCTGAGCCCAAGATCGGGACCGCTGCTGGACGAAACAAAACAGACTCATGGCAACAAGGCCATTTTTCTACAGGCTTTGCGTAAAAGGACAGGTACATTTTAGGAAACAACTCACGTTTGATAATCATATGTTTTTTAAAGAGAAATTTCTACAAAATGCCTGTAGATGCATAAAAATTTTATTCTAAAGTATTTTATTTACATGAAATTATTCCTGGTTTTACAATATTTACATTTAACCATATTCTTTTTGAACATTCCCAGAAGCTTTCCTGAACAGTATACACATTTTAGCTTATGTGATTAATCTCCACTTATACAACCTGAGACAGAAATCCTCTTATTTAAATTATAACGCGTTTTGGCTTCTGCTTCAACAGGATTGTGTTTCCTCCTGTCTGATGAGAAGGTCTCATTCTTCTCCTCAATTCTACAGGATAAAAAAAAAAAAAACATTTTTGCTATATCCTCATGATGTAGAATCCCTGTGAAGGGAAATGCTTTTCTGTGCCTTAACACCCTCCTGCTTGCAACCCAATACCTCCTTACCGCTGAGGTTTCAAGCTAAGCTTGATAGACAGATTATCATCCCAAATTTTATTGAGGATTGACACTCTCAGACACACTGGCAGTGGTACAGCTATGAACTGACGGCTTCCTGCTGCACCACTCTGTTCAAGGACATCTGCATCGAACAGATGTAGATATCGGTGAAATGGCGATTACAGGCTGTGAGAATTGGAGGATGGTGGTGGATTGTTGACACCAGGACCCCCGAGCTCTAGAGCCTCATAGTGGCTGCGTGGTATGCCGCTATGGACATCTTAAAGTATAGAGTTGTGTACAGATAATGCTTCAGCTTCCCTTTTCAGTTCATAAATTGTTTCAGCGTTAAGAAACCAAAAATCTACAACCAGTGCAGATTATTCTTTCTGGATTTCCAGGATCAAGTCCTGCCTGTTTTTTTTTTTTTTTTTTTTTATGGAAATGCTGTAGCGCTGTAAACTCCACACAGAGTAATTTAAAGGGAAAGTGGTCACCTTTAGCCTAATAGGTGGATGTATTTTGTTTAGCTCCATATATGTTTCTTTCTTTTCATACAGAGGAATTTTTCTTACCTGAAATACCATTTTCCAGGTTCTAGTCCAAGTATTTCTCCTGGTGTCCCACTTCTTGGCCATAGACGGCTAGGAATAATCCTTTCCAGCATGACTGTAGTGGCTGCAACCTAGGGATATATTCAATTATACTCTGCTACTATATATTTTAAAACTGTCCTTTTTATTTAATTGCTGTATTTTTATAATTATTTTTTTTTTTGGTGGCAGCTTGACATTTTTTACATTTGACACATTGTTTTCCTTTCATTCATCAAGTCCTATGGAGAATCTGCTGGGTAAAACACCAGAAAAAAAGCCATACATTCTGTTTACAGGTGCATTATGCCCACACCCACTCATGTTCAAAGCAGGGTAATGGAAGAACATGGCCAGTGAGCATTTAAAGGGGTTTTCCAAACGCAAAGGAAGTTTCTGTGTAATTGCAGTTTGCTGAATTGTGACCGTGTGCAATATTCACACTTCCAGTATTCCCCTCCAATCCAGTGTCAGTGTGTGGTCATATGACAGCAAGAATGCGATTTACACACATGGGCCGAGTAGATTCTCAGACACTTCTCTTAATGGAACCTTTTGAGATGCAGATGAAAATCTAGTCAGCAGATGACCACAAGTAAGAAAATTGCATACTTGTCACATGTCCACTCAGGGCAGCACGGTGGCTCAGTGGTTAGCACTGTAGCCTTGCAGCACTGGAGTCCTGGGTTCGAATCCCACCAAGGACAACATCTGCAAGGAGTTTGTATGTTCTCCCTGTGTTTGCGTGGGTTTCCTCCGGGCACTCTGGTTTCCTCCCACACTCCAAAGACATACTGATAGGGAATTTAGATTGTGAGCCCCATCAGGGACAGTGATGAAAATATGTGCAAACTGTAAAGCGCTGCGGAATATGTTAGCGCTATATAAATATAAAGATTTATAACTTGCCCAAGAAATCCTGAGAGTGTGGACATTGCACTTGGTCATGATTTGGCAATCTGCTGTTGCGTAAGTGCCTGAAGAAATTTCTCTTGAGCCCAGAAAACCCTTTTAACATAGAAGAGGACCCTGTTGCTTATGTGAAATATAGAACCAAAAATTTACATAGCAAACTTCAAAGGGAGTCTGTCACCACCACAATACAAATTCAACTACTTAAACATTGATATAGGGCTTGTCACCTATAAAAATCATACCACTAATATACATTTCTCGTTCGCCTTATTGGGGGACACAGAGACCTTGGGTGTATGCTGCTGCCACTAGGAGGCTGACACTATGCACAAAAAAAGTTAGCTCCTCCGCAGTGTACACCCCACCGACCGGCAGAGAATTCCTCAGTTTAGCTTAGTGTCAGTAGGAGGTGGACACGGGTCTTTTATTAGACCCATATCTACCTCGTCGTGTGTCGATCCTTTTCAGGTTCTACGGAGGGATATAGAGTGAAAAGTCACATCTGTACTCCCACATGGAGTCTGCAAGTACGGCGTGTACTGCCACCCCGTATCCTTGCAGTTCTCCGCGGCAGGACCAGCCAGATGGACGCCGACACCAAGACGTGCCAGCGACTCCAGGGGTCCTTGTCGCCAGTCTCCCTCCCACTTGCCTACCAGAGCCTGTCGGTTGGATGAGACGCAAAGACTTCTTCAGACAGGTAATGGATCGTGGATGGGTGAGTATTAGGCCCCGGCTTCATATTTATTTTCCTGGCTGCCCATTCCCGACGGTCACCTCTTCAATGGCACAGGGGACCCCGGTTGTGGCGTTGCGGTCGCTTGCAGTCGCCACAAGGCTATGGCAGCTCAATGTTGCCGGGCATCCCCCCCCCCTTTCTGGGGACAGGGAGCACAGGGTTTTTTTCCCTATTGGGAGCGACTTGCGTCTGCGGCGTCCCTCTTTTTCGGACCTCCGCGCCGACCCCCTGCTGACAGGCGGCCGCCGCAACTAATTTAGGCCCCGGCTTCAGTTCGGGCCTACCGCTGCGTCGCGGCCACGCCCCCCGCCCCTTTCTTCTAAGCGGGCTTCTCTCCCACTCTTCCCAGGCCCTCCCACCGCCTGTCCTTCACCTGCCCAGCCTGTCATTGGCTAGAGGGCGGTGAATCATTAACCCTGCGTGGTGCTCCGCCCTTCCTCCTCTCCTAAGGCGCGCTTTTTCTCAGGACGGCGCCATTTTCCCAGCCTGTTAGCCGGACACCAACTCCTCACTGGACATCATCTTCTCCAGCTGATTTTTTGTCAGGAGGGCTGTCGGCCGGATTTCGCTCTGACCTGCATCCACTGACAGGTCGCAGAGCATCGCTTCTGGGGACACCGGACCGTGAGTAGCTCTGCACTGCAGACTGACCCTTCTCCGCCCTCTGTCCCCCAACCTTCCGGAATTACCTCAGCTTTTCACTATGTCTAAGTCTGATCGTACCCGCTCTACCGCCCCCCCCCTGCACTTTAGTCAAGTACTTTGCATGTTCTTCGTGCAATCGCAAACTTCCCTCAGGCCAGTCCACTCCCCTCTGCCTGGATTGTAGCAATCCAATTCAGCCTGACGCCGTCCAGGAGCCATCTTCGGCTCCAGGTGAGAGTGAGCCCCCCATGCCTGGCTGGGCCTCCTCGCTATCTCAATCAGTGGCAGACCTCACCAGGGTGTCTCAGTCCCTGGTGGCCGTTCTTGATAAGTTGCCCCTGGACTCTTCAGCAGGGCCAAGCAGGTCCCAAATTCTTCCATCTGAATCAGCCAGCGGTAGTCGCAAAAGACCCAGGCAAGATTCCCAGCCGGAATCCTCTCCTAGTCCCATCTCACCGCATAGCCCTTCTCACCAGCCTCCCTCTCGGGCCTCCTCTCCCGAGTCAGGGGAAGCGCTTTCGGACAGGTCATCTGAGGGGATTTTAGAGCTGGATTCAGACCAGGATGCAAGCATGAAGGTCACAGTGCAGGACCTCATTGCTGCGATCCATCATACCTTCGATATTGCTGACTCCCCTGCGAAATCCTCAGATCAGGAGGTTTCGTTCAGACGGGCAGAAACTCCCTCCAGGGTTTTTCCTTTCCATTCCCAGTTTGGGAAAATTTTTACCAAGGAAAGAGAGGATCCGACCAGACGCTTTCAAAGAGGAAAACGTCTCAGCATACTCTACCCATTTGCTAAAGAGCTCACGGACAACTGGTCGGCCTCTCCCTCGGTCGATCCGCCCGTGTCCAGGCTATCCAATAACACGGTTCTCCCGCTTTCAGGCGTGGCGTCCCTAAAGGATTCTAATGACAGGATTGTAGAATCCCTGGCGAAGTCTGCCTTTGAAGCGGCTTCAGCGGCGGTGTGTCCAATCTTTGCTTCATCCTGGACAGCAAAGACCATAACCACGTGGGCAGACGACCTTCGGCAGGGCATCTTAGATAAGGCGCAACCGGAGTATTTGGCCAATCTCGCCAATCAGATCTCCCATGCTGGGGACTATCTTCTCTCCGCTTCCTTGGATGCTGCATCCTGTGCAGTTCAGGCGTCAAGCAACGTTATTGCAATTCGACGTACAATTTGGCTAAAGGCATGGCAAGCGGACTTGTCTTCAAAAAAGTCCCTCACTAACCTGCCCTTTCAGGGGGTGCGCCTCTTTGGGTCCCAATTGGACCAGATTATTAAGGACGCCACCGGAGGCACGAGTTCACTCCTCCCTCAGTCCAAGCCTCGCAGACCCCCACTAAGGCGTCAGTTTCGACCCTTTCGGACTTTCCGCCGTTTCAATACGGCGGACAACTCCTCCAGCCAACAGAGACCGCAGGCTCGCCAGGAGAGAAAGAAAGTTTCCTTCAGACCCACTCCTTCCTGGCGACCCCACTCCTCCCAGGGCCGACCGTTCAGATCTAGATCTGGACGGTCTACTTCAGCATGACTATCATCGGGCACGCGAGGGGCCTTTCCAATTGGGAGGTCGACTTCTTTCCTTCAGGGACGTTTGGCTGGCCGCCGTGGAGGACGCCTGGGTCAGGGAGGTCGTATCCTCAGGATACAAGATAGAGTTCGTCTCTCTCCCACGGGATCGTTTCTTCGAATCCCGGCCTCCAAAGGATCCAGCCTTGATCCTGGGGTTCTCTACAGCTATCGCTGCTCTCCTCAGTTCCGGGGTGATTGTGCCCGTTCCCGAATCGGAGCGCTTCACGGGGTTCTACTCGAACCTGTTTGTAGTGCCGAAAAAAGACGGCGCAGTTCGACCCATCTTGGATCTCAAGCTGCTCAACAAGAGGGTCCGCCTTCGCCACTTCCGCATGGAGTCGCTTCGCTCGGTCATCGCCTCCATGGAGGAGCAGGAGTTCATGTGCTCAATAGACATCCAAGATGCCTATTTACATGTTCCAATTTTCTCCGGACATCAAAAGTTCCTGCGCTTTGCGATTCGACAGCACCACTACCAGTTTGTCGCACTGCCCTTCGGTCTTGCCACCGCTCCCAGAGTCTTCACGAAGATCATGGCTGCGTTGATGGCTTTGTTGAGAGTCAGAGGCCTCGTTCTTTTCCCGTACCTAGACGATATTCTGATCAAGGCTCCCTCATTCCAACAGGCTCACCAAAGTTTGTCAATCGTCCTGGACACTCTTTCCAATTTCGGGTGGATCGTCAACAGGAAAAAGTCCTGTCTGGTTCCTACCCAACGCCTGGTCTTTCTAGGTCTTCTGTTCGACACTCATCGGTCAAGGGTCTTTCTCCCACAAGAAAAGATTCTCTCTGCAGCAGGAAGTACGATCGCTGCAGACCTCGCGATTCCCATCCCTCCGTACAGCCATGAGGGTCCTGGGAAAGATGGTCGCGGCGATAGAGGCAGTTCCCTTTGCCCAATTTCACGCCAGGCCTCTCCAGCAGGCCATTCTGTCGAAGTGGAACAGGTCGCCTCGGTCCCTGGATCGCCCTGTCCATCTTTCTTACCGGATCAAGCGGTCTCTCAACTGGTGGTTGTCGTCACCTCTCATTCTATCGGGTCGATCCTTCCTTCCCATTCACTGGCAGATAGTAACCACAGATGCCAGTCTCCTCGGTTGGGGTGCTGTGTTCCGCAACCACACTGTTCAGGGTCGATGGTCGGATCGGGAATCAGCGCTACCAATCAACGTTCTGGAGATTCGAGCGATCCATCTTGCTCTGGTCCACTGGGAAGGGCTCCTCAAGGGACTGCCGGTACGGATTCAGACAGACAACGCCACAGCGGTGGCATATGTCAACCGCCAAGGGGGAACACGGAGTGTTTCAGCCCTGGCGGAGGTGTCCAAGATTCTTCGTTGGGCGGAGATTTCCGTTCCGACAATTTCCGCGGTTCACATTCCCGGCGTAGACAACTGGGCCGCCGATTTTCTCAGCCGCGAGGGTCTCGCGGCGGGAGAATGGTCCCTACATCCGGAAGTGTTTCATCTGCTCTGCCTTCGGTGGGGAACCCCGGATGTAGACCTCATGGCGTCTCACCTCAACAGGAAAGTCCCACAATTCGTGTCCAGGTCTCGGGACCCTCTGGCAGTGGGCGCCGACGCCCTGGCCGTTCCTTGGTCCCAGTTCGAACTTCCCTACCTGTTCCCTCCTCTGCCTCTTCTTCCCAAGCTGTTGAAGAAGATCAAGGCAGAAGGACTTCCGGTCATTCTCATCGCCCCGAATTGGCCCAGAAGGTCTTGGTTCGCGGACATTGTCAACCTTCTCGCGGACGCCCCCTGGAAGCTTCCAGACAGAACAGATCTGCTGTCTCAGGGTCCGATTTGCCACCCCAATTCTCGGCCGCTCAATTTAACGGCGTGGCTGTTGAGACCGAGGTTCTGAAACGAGCAGGATTTTCCGACCACGTAATTCAGACCATGATCCGAGCCAGAAAGCCATCATCTTCCAAGATTTACTACCGTACTTGGAAGGCCTATTTCACTTGGTGTGAGACCAATGACGTCGCGCCCATGTCCTTTTCGCTCCCTTCAGTCCTAGCGTTTCTTCAGGCAGGATTGGATGCGGGGCTTGCCCTCAGTTCCCTGAACGGTCAAGTTTCGGCGCTGTCCATTCTGTTTCAGAAAAAGTTGGCTTCCCGTCCTCAGGTTAAGACCTTTCTTCAGGGCGTGGCTCACACGGTCCCGCCGTACCGGGCGCCCGTGGATCCATGGGATCTTAATCTGGTTCTTGAGGTTCTGCAAGGTCCGCCCTTTGAACCCCTCAGGGATATTTCCCTTTCTCTCCTTTCTTGGAAGGTAGCCTTTCTGGTGGCCATCACCTCCGTCCGGCGCGTGTCGGAATTGGCAGCTCTTTCGTGCCGCTCTCCCTTTCTGGTTCTCCACCAGGATAAGGTAGTTCTGCGGCCTCCGCCCTCGTTTCTTCCGAAGGTGGTGTTCTCGTTTCACCTCAACGAGGATATCGTGCTACCGTCCCTTTGTCCGAATCCAACTCATCCCCGAGAGCGGTCCTTGAACAAGCTGGACCTGGTTAGGGCGGTAAGAGTCTATCTGTCTAGGACGACTTCCCTGCGAAAGACAGAGTCTCTTTTCATTATCCCTGATGGAGCGCGGAAAGGTCACCCGGCGTCAAAAGCCACCATTGCTCGCTGGATCAGATCGGCTATCCTGGAAGCCTACCGTGTTAAGCGTCGCGGAGCCCCTCCGAGTATCAGGGCCCACTCTACTCGAGCAGTGGGTGCCTCCTGGGCGGTGCGCCACAGAGCTTCCGCACTGCAGCTTTGCAAAGCTGCAACATGGTCATCGGTTCACACGTTTGTGAAATTCTACAGAGTCCACACCTACGCTTCGGCGGACGCCAGCCTAGGTAGACGGATTCTGCAGGCAGCGGTGGTGAGTCCGCTGGCCTGATGGAAGTTTGTTTCCCACCCCAGGGACTGCTTTGGGACGTCCCAAGGTCTCTGTGTCCCCCAATAAGGCGAACGAGAAAACAGGATTTTTGGGTTGCTTACCGTAAAATCTGTTTCTCGGAGCCTTCATTGGGGGACACAGCACCCTCCCATGTTTTACAGCTCCTGTTCTTACTTTGGTTGAATGGTTACAGTTGAGTTGTTTATGTTGTCAACCTATTCTGTTACTTCTCCTACTGCTTTCTCACTAACTGAGGAATTCTCTGCCGGTCGGTGGGGTGTACACTGCGGAGGAGGAGCTAACTTTTTTTGTGCATAGTGTCAGCCTCCTAGTGGCAGCAGCATACACCCAAGGTCTCTGTGTCCCCCAATGAAGGCTCCGAGAAACAGATTTTACGGTAAGCAACCCAAAAATCCTGTTTTAGTGTTATAGTTGCAAATAAATTGACTTTTGTTCTGTAAGCAAATGAGGGCACTTTGGTACACCCTTGGTGTGGCCACTCTCCAAATTGCATAACCAGTACTGTCACTGATTGACAGTGTTCACTTGTCAAAAGGGAGTGCTACCTAAACTCAAATTCCTGTTTCTGCAAGTGGGCACTGACACTGGATGAGCCCAGCAGTGCACACAGTGTCAGGGGTGGGCAAGCACTCAGCATGGGTGCAGGTGCACTGTGGCTCCCTTCCAGTATGTGGCCGCCGCTCATTACACCTGGAAGTGTAGCGAGTGAGTAGCTTCAGAGAGGAGCCAGTTATTAGGGTGCAGCCGATGAGTGCGCACCTGCCCTACGTGTGCACCTCCAGTGTCCGTGTGCAGGAACAGGGATCTAAGTTTAGGGAGCTGTCACTTTAGGCAAGCGAGCACTGTCAATCAGGGACAGTGCTGGATATGCAAATTGGATGGCGTAATGGTGCCCAAAAGTCCTCATTTGCATATGGAATAACATAAATCTGCTATATTAAATGTTTAAATAGCTGAATTTGCATTTTGGAGGTGACAAACTCCATTTAGGATTCATTCTTAATTTCTGCTATATCATGGACGATATCTATACAGTTTCATGATTTTCAAATTTGGCAAATGTATTCTTATTATTCCTAATTCCCATGTTAAAACTTACCTGAGCGTGCCACAAGGTAGTGCGCTCACTACTGACCCGGAAATGGGTGTCTGTCATCAATGCAATTAAAAGATTCAGAAGTAGAACAAAGGCAAAGAACATGTAGACCATGTAAAGAACGTGTATGACCTTTGGAATGGGTACGCCCTGTGGCACTGGTAAGTCATTTAGACCCATCATTAACTGGAATAAGGTAAAGAGAGTGATGGGAAAGTCTCTGAAGTGTGTGAATACGGTGCCATTCAAGACTTGAAAGTGGACGTTAAGAGCTGGAAAAAAAAAATATTATTACACTTATGTCGAGAGGACTGCTACCAATCACGTTTTATGCAATCCCCTTAGAAGTTGCCAACCGAGAAATGATAGCTCACAGCTGTTTTTAGAGAAGAAACAACTCTCATGTACATTCACTGTCCGTACAAAGAAATGCAGATGGTCCTCCACACCCAAATATACATTTGATTAAAGAAGTATGAGTAATACCTGCAGCAAATCCAGTAAGAACTGTGAGCAGGATAACGCAGAATCGTAAAAGGTCATTTATTATCATCTGCAAGGAAATTACTCAAAGTTACTACAAGACAGCATACAAACAGTGAAAAAAACTTTCATGACGACCTAAATCATTTAATCGTAGGGATATGTATATAACGCTGGTAGGTTGGATTTACCAAGGATATTATTGGGTTTATCATTTGGATGCATTTGTTTTTTTCAATTTTATTACAACAATTTGTCACTAGCAAGATCACTGAGCTGCATAGCATAATTGTGTTGGTCTATTGGAAGAAAGTGTCAGAATAAATGGCACCAGCCTTAGTTTGTAGCGCATTAACAAATATAACCAAAGGAAGCCTGTTCTATCTTATTTTTACCTGATTTTTTTTTCATTTTGTCCCTTAACAAATATAAAATGTTCACTTATTGTTTTTGAGTTTCTGATAAATGTGTCCCTAGGGTGAAAGTAGCTAAAAAGTAGCTGTACTTTCAGGTAACTTTTCAGAATAAGCCAGCCTGTGTGTACATGACAAATAACAATTTCTGGGCATGATATGACTTATTTTCTGCATTTTTATCAATTTTACCCTCAGCACCTCTAGTTTTTGATCTGCTGAGATCTGGGTGAAGGAGTCTATCTTCAGTGATCTCCCCCATACAAAGCACAACACGCAGAGAGGTGTTCCTGCTTTTCATTCATTTGTTTGCACACAGAGACAAGCAATAACTTGGAGGATTTTATGCAGCAATACTGAGTTTTCTGGATGTGAATCAGCTCTGAAGTGATGTGAATGACTTGTTAAAAAGTTCAGCTTGATCATTCTATTTCTCCCTCTGCCTGTTTCCTCTCCCTGTTCCTTACTCCACCTCTTCCCTCCCCTCTCCATAGAGTATATTGGGCTGTGTCACAACACCACAGTGAACCTGCAGATCCTCTTATCTGAACAAGACAGATTTTAGCAATTTTTTGTTTGTAGAGTGGATGACAAAGTCGAAGGGGAAAGGAACAACTGGCTGACAAGTGAGAAAAGAAGCAGCTTTTTCTGATGAGACATATTACAAATTCTAATATACATGCATGTACCAACAATTTATGCGTTTGTTGAAAGTACAGTTCTTTTCCAATCCCCCCCCATTGATGGGGCTGCTATGTTGATGTGCTGTTCTGGCCTTCATGTGATTCACCACTGAAACTAATGGTTAACTGCAGCGATAGTACATTATTGCTGCAGCTAAATGATTGGTGTGAAGGAGAAGAAAGTAGTAGCATTGGAAAGGTGGGTGAGTTTATCCTATGAATACACGTTTCACTCTTTGGATATGTCTGGAACTTGAGAAACCCCCTTTATGTTTCTGCCAAAAAGCTTAGAAAGTTAAGAGTTTAGTCCAGGCCCTGGGATATGAAGTTTGCCCTGTATTTTGCAATGATATTGGGTACATTGTCTAAGAAACTACAGTGTGATGAACTGGTGTTTGGAGAAAGCTGCTCGTGGTTTCCTAAAAAGACAGCAGAAGACTATCACTAGTTATGACAAATTAATTTCAGCTTTCTCAAACACAATGATATGGAATCTGTCAATGTTGTCATTAAAGCTATTATAAAAGTCAGGTCTAGAATTATGGTCACACCTGACTCCTCAACAAACTTTTCTGAATTATGAGCTCTCTAAGAGAGTACTTTAATGGATTCCATCATGAACAACAAAAAAATTATTGGAAATCACTGACATCTGAAAATAATCTGAACGCTTGGCCTAATGAGTACTCAGCCTTGAGTAAGGAAAAGAACAAGTGACCACTGAGGCCAGTGATTCTTTTTACCTTCTGAATCATTATACACAGAGGACCAAGCAGTTTGAATCCGCGAGCAAAGTAGATCAAGTTGCACCATCCACTTATTAGAGATAATGACATCACGATTGTCTCCTCTTCAGTGTTTAGCAAACGCATCATTACCATGGCTATAATAAAGCAGGCATACAGTAGCCTACAAAAAAAAGAAAGCTGTTATTCATCTAATGCAGCATCATATTTTAGGATGATTTTCTATAAAGAAAATTTTAAAAATTAAGTGACCTCCCTTATAGGGTTGTCTTATCTTATTAAATAGTTAAAAAATGCAAAGTGCTTGTAAAAACAAGAAACTTTGTCATTTACCTTTTAGTGCTACATCACACCAAGTAGGAAATTGTTCCGAGGCATGGTCCATGGTTTGGCCACTAAGCCCTAATTGAACATGGACAACTATAAGCTATTTGCTGTCCATTACACTCCTGATGAACCTTGCAAAAGGGGAAACGGGCAAGCTGCAGTTTGAGGGTTGCAGCGAGCTGCAATCTAGCTTAGAGTATAATCATTTGCTTCATCTATAATAGATGATTGTTGCATATTTTGTATCATCTACTATATAGTCGCCTAATTCTGTCTGTAACGGAAATCCCGCGTCGCTGATTGGTTGCGCCGACCAATCAGCGACAGGCGGAGTTCGGCCGCGAATTGGCGTGGCATTCGAGCGACACGTCACCGCTACCGTCGGGAGATCTGTGGCTGCCGCGGGTCATCTGCTGCACGGAGGTCAGCGGCGACGCAGCCGGGAGATGACCGGCGCAGCGTTCAATGTGCGGATGGTACCCAGGGTTCGGAGTAGAGGAGACTCTCCTCCAGGCCCTGGGTACCATAAACCTGTAAAAAATAGAATTAAAATAAAATATAGTGATATACTCACCTTCCGACGGCCTCCGGACTCTTTCCCTCCTCACCATGCGCCCGGCATCTTCCGGTCGCAGTAATGCTTTGCGCGAAAGACCGCTGATGACGTCGCGCTCTCGCGAGAGTGACGTCATCTCCGGTCCTTCGCGCTAAGCATTACTGGGACCAGAAGATGCCGGGAGCGTGGAGAGGAGATCGGGGGCCGTCGGAAGGTGAGAATAACCTTTTTTTTTTATTATTATTTTTTACATTCTATCTTTTACTATTGATGCTGTATAGGTGTGACCAACCTGTCAATCACATCCCAAGCGATGCTTCAAATCGCTTGGAATGCGCTTGAATTCCGCACGCGAAAATTGCATGTTTTTCGCAGGAAAATGCATGCAAATTCGCACGCGTTTTTCCCGTGGCGGGAGTTGCAGAAATTTCCGCAGCATTTCTGCAGCGTGGGTACTTAGCCTCAGTGTGACACGCAGCAGCGACCAGGCCCCCTCTGCGAGATCGCCGATCGTGGTGGATCGTCCTGGACCATCTTTTGAACGTTAGAATCAGGCCATCATCTAGTATTATGTATAAGGATCAATCTGTATTCTCTTACTTGATTTATAGCGGAGAGTTGCAGCAAGCCACAACTTAGCATGTATTTCTATTGTTTGGTGTGGCTATAACTGGTGGTTGTGGGTTATTGTCTATCTTGTCATCCTTGAAGGGTGAATTTGGACTATTTTTACCTATATCTGGTTTCAAGAGCTAACATGGTATACGAGTTATTATGTGATTCACTCTTAACATTATGGTGTGGTCTTGCATGAGTATATGACTAGCAGAAAAAGAAATGATATAGTACTGTTTTATCAAATATAAGAGGACTTGCATAAATATATCAGCCACTTGCTAACTAATCTGTTTATGTATTGTACATGCTTTTATACAGAGAATATTCCTAATTGCCAGAGATATTAGATATTGTTATAATTCTGGCACCTATGTTTGTACCTATGTGCACTTTTTCACTGCTCCTATTTACATAACCACCGTATTTTCTATTTAGCTACCTGACAATAGCAATTTCTTTATATAATGAGCCACCCCTCTCACATATGGTTAAAGTGTCTTTTATCTTGTCCAGCACTAAGCACTTTATCCTTTATCTTACAAAGAGAAAGGGACAGTGTGATATTCTCCTGTACTAGCGGGGATGCCATTCTAAAAGGTTCCAGTGTGCCAACTCCCACAGTCGGTCATATAACCAGGATGCAAGAATAGGCTATGGCCATATAGGGAAAGTCTGCTTGCATTATTTTCGTTCCTATCTAAGTAAAAGTACTTTTTTCCGTGTGGAAAATTCCGCAGCGTCTGCACAGCGTTTTTTAATTCCCATAGGGAATAATGGTACTGTACACCGCAGCAGTAACTGCTGCGGATTCGCAGGGACAAATCCGGTGCGGAACCGCAGCAGAATCCCCAGCGTGTGCACACAGCCTTTTAGGGCTAGTAGGGTGAGCCGTCGATGAGCAGGGGCACCATTACGCAGGTGTTTAGGGTGCCAACCTCCGCTGGTAGGTAGGGAGACTCAGGTTGCTACAGGGGCAGGCACCTCCCTGTGGCGTCTATCTTCTCCTTTAAATAACTTGGTGATGATGTTTTGTTCACGATTTGGTAATTAATTTTTAATCAATTTAAATAAAAGTAATATTTTAACCAAAGTATAAGAGTTTACGGTGAGCCGCATAAGCTCACCTTGCTTTGAGAGATCATTAGGTGTCATCAGGACCAGCATTTCCACTGACCAAAACTAAACAATGGGAACAATACAGTAGGGAAAGAAAGTATTTAGTCAGCCACCAGTTGTGCAAGTTCTCCCAATTAAAAATTACCTATGTAATTGACATCATAGGTAGACCACAACTATGAGAGTCAAAACAAGAAAACAAATCCAGAAAATCAACATGTCTGATTTGGCAAGATTTATTTAGCAAATTATGGTGGAAAATAAGTATTTGGTCACCTAAAAACATGCAAGATTTCTGGCTCTCACAGACCTCTGTAACTTCTTTAAGAGGCTACTCTGTCCTCCACTCATTACCTGTAGTAATGGCACCTGTTTGAACTTGTTATCAGTATAAAAGACACCTGTCCACAACCTCAACCAGTCAGACTCCAAACTCCACTGTGGTGAAGACCAAAGAGCTGTCGAAGGATGCCAGAAACAAAATTGTAACCCTGCACCAGGCTGGGAAAACTGAATCTGCAATAGGCAAGCAGCTTGGTGTGATGAAATCAACTGTTGGAGTAATAATAAGAAAATGGAAGATATACAAGACCACTGATAGACTCCCTCAATCTGGGACGCCTTCAAGATCTCACCCCACGGGGTCAAAATGATCACAAGAGCAGTGAGCAAATATCCCAGAACCACACGGGTGGACCTAGTAAATGACCTGTGTAGAGCTGGGACCACGGTAACAAAGGCTACCATCAGTAACACACTGTGCCGCCAGGGACTCAGATCCTGCAGTGCCACACGTGTCCCCATGCTTAAACCAGTACATGTCCGGGCCCAAGAGACCATTTGGATTATCCAGAAGAGCATTGGGAGAATGTCATATGCTCTGATGAAACCAAAGTAGAACTGTTTGGTAGAAACAAAACTTGTCGTGTTTGGAGGAGACAAAATGCTGAGTTGCATCCATAGAACACCTTTACCTACTGTGAAGCATGGGGGTTGCAACATCATGATTTGGGGCTGTTTCTCTGCAAAGGGACCAGGATGACTGATCCGTGTACATGAAAGAATGAATGGGGCCATGTATAGTGAGATTTGTAGTGCAAACCTCCTTCCATCAGCAAGGGCATTGAAGATGAAACATGGATGGGTCTTTCAACATGATAATGATCTCAAGTACACCACCAGGGCAGCAAAGGAGTAGATTCGTAAGAAGCATATGAAGGTCCTGGAGTGGCCAAGCCAGTCTCCAGATCTCAACCCCATAGAAAACCTTTGGAAGGATTTGAAAGTATGTGTTGCCCAGCGACAGGCCCGAAACATCACTGCTCTAGAGGAGATCTACATGACGAATGGGCCAACATACCACCAACTGTGTGCCAACCTTGGGAAGACTTGCAGAAAACATTTGACCTCTGTCTTTGCCAACAAAGAATATATAAAAAAATATTGAGATGAACTTTTGTTAATGACAAAATACTTATTTTCCACCACAATTTCCATAATAAATCTTGTCAAATCAGACAAGGTGATTTTTCTGAATTTGTTTTTTCATTTTGACTCTCATAGTTGTGGTCTACCTATGATGTCAATTACAGGCCTCTCTCATCTTTTTAAGTGGGAGAACTTGTACAATTGGTGGCTGACTAAATACTTTTTTCCCCACTGTATATTATGTTGTTATAAATAGTTTTATGCCCTTTAACACCAGTGCCCATTGAACATATTTTTTCTTTATTTCAATACAAATAGTCCTATACAGAGTCCAGAAATTTCTCCAAGCCTGATGATGTCCACCACAATTGAACTACAGTGAGTACGGAAAGTATTCAGACCCCTTGTTTCATTGCAGCCATTTGGTAAATTCAAAAAAAGTTTATTTTTTCTCATTAATGTACACTCTGCACCCCATCTTGACTGAAAAAAAAACAGATATGTAGAAAGCTTTGCAAATTAATTAAAAAAGAAAAACAATTATCAGATGGTCATAGGTATTCAGACCCTTTGCTCAGATACTCTTATTTAAGTCACATGCTGTCCATTTTTTGGTGATCGACCTTGAGATGGTTCTACTCCTTCATTGGAGTCCAGCTGTGTTTAATTAAACTGAAAGGACTTCACAGCTCACAGTGCATGTCAAACCAAATGTCTAAACGCTGTGTCTAATATCATGTCCTCACTATATCTGAAACTGAACCTGTCAAAGACTGAACTCCTGGTGTTTCCTCCCTCTATTAATGTACCTATACCCGACATTGCCATTTCTGTGTGTGGTTCCACTATTACTCCCCAGCAACAGGCCCGCTGTCTTGGGGTCATACTTGATTCCGAGCTTTCCTTTGCCCCCCACATTCGATCACTGGCTCGCTCTTGTCATCTGCACCTCAAAAACATTTCTAGAATTCGACCTTTTCTTACTTTTGACTCTGCAAAAACTCTTACTGTTTCTCTTATTCATTCTCGTCTCGACTATTGTAACTCTCTTCTAATCGGTCTCCCTCTTACCAAACTCTCCCCCCTCCAATCTGTCTTGAATGCTGCAGCCAGGATCATATTCCTCACCAATCGTTACACTGATGCCTCTACCTTGTGCCAGTCATTACACTGGCTACCCATCCACTCTACATCTCCTCCCTTGTTTCAGTATACCACCCTACCCGCGCCCTCCGTTCTGCTGATGACCTGAGATTAGCATCCTCAATAGTCAGAACCTCCCACTCCCGTCTCCAAGACTTTACACGTGCCGCACCAATTCTTTGGAATGCACTTCCCAGGTCAATACGATTAGTCCCCAATCCCCACAATTTTAAGCGTGTCCTGAAAACGCATTTATTCAGACTGGCCTACCACCCCAACACATTAACCTAATCTATCCCTGTGTGGCAGAGCCAAAAGTTTTACCATAACCAGGTTCCCCGCATCATGTTCCCACATGCTTTATGCCTCCATTAGCCCTCTGTGTCTGTACTGTTACACACTTAACATTATGACTGGTCCATACAATTCAGGGTAACTGTTACCACCTACCTTTCGTGTCTCCCTCTTTCCTCATAGACTGTAAGCTTGCGAGCAGGGCCCTCTTTCCTCTTGGTATGTGTTATAATCTACTGTATGTTATAATCTACTGTATGTGATTATTGTTATGCTGTAATGTCTATTGTCTGTACAAATCCCCTCTGAAATGTAAAGTGCTGCGGAATATGTCGGCGCTATAAAAATAAAATTTATTATTATTATTATTATTATAAATGAGAATCATGAGGTCAGAGGAACTAGCCAAGGAGCTCAGAGACAGAATTGTGGCAAGGCACACATCTGGCCAAGGTTACAAAAGAATTTCTGCAGTACTCAATGTTCCCAAGAGCACAGTGGCCTCCATAATCCTTAAATGGAAGAAGTTTTGGACCACCAGAAGTCTTCCAAGATCTGACCCTCCAACCAAACTGAGCAATCGTGGGAGAAGAGCCTTGGTGAGAGGTAAAGGACCCCAAGATCACTGTGGCTGAGCTCTACAGATGCATTAGCGAGATGGGAGAAAGTTCCACAAACTCAACTATCACTGCAGCCCTCCACCAGTCGGGCCTTTATGGCAGAGTGGCCCGACGGAAACCTCTCCTCAGTGCCAAACATGTGAAAGCCTGCATAGAGTTTGCTAAAAAAACACATGAAGGACTCCCAGACAATGAGAAATAAGATTCTTTGGTCTGAAGATACAAAGATAGACTTTTTTGGTGATATTTGTAAGCGGTATGTGTGGGAAAAAAACAGGCACTGATCATCACCTGCCCAATACAATCCCAACAGTAAAACATGGTGGTGGCAACATCATGCTATGAGGATGTTTCTTCAGCTGCAGGGACAGGATGACTGGTTGCAATTGAAGGAAACTTGAATGCGGCCAAGGACAGAGATTCTGGATGAAAACCTCTTCCAGAGTGCTCTGGACCTCAGACTTGACCGAAGGTTCACCTTCCAACAAGACAATGACCTAAGCGCACAGCTAAAATAACAAAGGAGTGACTTCAGAACAGCTCTGTGACCATTTTTGACTGGCCCAGCCAGAGCCCTAACCCGAACCCAATTGAGCATCTCTGGAGAGACCTGAAAATGGCTGTCCACCAACATTCACCGATCTGCAAGGAATAATGGCAGAGGATCCCCAAATCCAGGTATGAAAAACTTATTGTATCATTCCCAAGAAGATTTATGGCTGTACTAGCTCAAAAGGGTGCTTCTACTCAATACTGAGCAAAGGGTCTGAACACTTATGACCATGTGATATTTCTGTTTTTCTTTTTTAATAAATTTGCAAAAATTTCTACATTTCTGTTTTTTTTCAGTCAAGATGGGGTGCAGATTGTACATTAACAAAAAAAATTATCTTTTTTTAATTTACCAAATGGCTGCAATGAAACAGAGTGAAAAAGTTAAAGGGGCCTGAATACTTTCCGTACCCACTGTATATTGAATTTATAGGCTGCATTGATTTAACTTTTAGCTATCTACCTTACCAATATACTTTGATTAGGGGCAATATTACTTTTTAAGGAGGCAATCAAGAGGCATAAGTGGATATTATTACTGTCTTTAGGGCAAAAAAAAGTGGTAATATTACTAGGAATGATAACAAATGGTGGGCAATTATTACTTTGTGGGGCACCAGGAGGTGTACTATTAAGGAGATCACTATTACCCGATTGTGGCACTGTTTGGCTCTACTTTTAGAGCACTATCTGACAATTTTAAAAGGTACTGTTAGACACTCTTTCGGTGGGATTATTTTAGCATGGCATTTTTCCTTAAAGAAGTTGTCCACTACTTGGACAACTTCTAATTCCCTACGCTTGGCCCCAATAAAATAAAAAGGCCTATACTCACCTCCCATTCTGGCGCAGTTTCCATGGTGTTGGCACTCTCTCTATCCAGGGCTCCCATGCAGTTGTTGTGACACGTGACCTCAGCGCCCAATAAGCACTGGCGTTAATGCTCACGCTTCCTGTCAAATTGAACATGAAGAAGTGAGAGATCAGCTGCAGCCCTTTTCATGTTCAGTTTGTCCGAAGGTGTTGACAGTGACGTCGGCGTTGATTGGGAGCCGGGATTACATGTCACAACAACCGCACGATAGCATGGGACCGCAAGTGCTTACACTGTTGGAACGGCACCAGCACGGGACTTGAGTATAGTTTTTTGTTTTATCAGAGCCAAACATTTAGATCAAGAAGGGATTGTCCAAGTAGTGTACAGTAGCTTAAGTACAGTATTTAAAGCCACACAGCAGGTGCAGGTTATGGGAAAAGGGATGGGGAGTGTGCGTAGGTTGGTGATACAGTTGTGGCCAAAAGTATTGACACCCCTGCAATTTTGTCAGATAATACTCAGTTTCTTCCTGAAAATGATTGCAAACACAAATTCTTTGGTATTATTATCTTCATTTAATTTGTATTAAATGAAAAAACACAAAAGAGAATGACGCAAAAAGCAAAACATTGATCATTTCACACAAAACTCCAAAAAATGGGCCAGACAAAAGTATTGGCACCCTCAGCCTAATACTTGGTTGCACAACCTTTAGCCAAAATAACTGCGACCAACCGCTTCCGGTAAACATCAATGAGTTTCTTACATTGCTCTGCTGGAATTTTAGACCATTCTTCTTTGGCAAACTGCCCCAGGTCCCTGATATTAGAAGGGTGCCTTCTCCAAACTGCCATTTTTAGATCTCTCCACAGGTGTTTTATGAGATTCAGGTCTGGACTCATTGCTGGCCACCTTAGAAGTCTCCAGTGCTTTCTCTCAAACCATTTTCTATTGCTTTTTGAAGTGTGTTTTGGGTCATTGTCCTGCTGGAAGACCCATGACCTCTGAGGGAGACCCAGCTTTCTCACACTGGGCCCTACATTATGCTGCAAAATTTGCTGGTAGTCTTCAGACTTCATAATGCAATGCACACGGTCAAGCAGTCAAGCAGAGGCAGTCAAGCAGAGGCAACAAAGAAACCCCAAAACATCAGGGAACCTCTGCCATGTTTGACTGTAGGGACCGTGTTTTTTTCTTTGAATGCCTCTTTTTTTCTCCTGTAAACTCTATGTTGATGCCTTTGCCCAAAAAGCTCTACGTTTGTCTCATCTGACCAGAGAACATTCTTCCAAAATGTTTTAGGCTTTTTCAGGTAAGTTTTGGCAAACTCCAGCCTGGCTTTTTTATGTCTCAGGGTAAGAAGTGGGGTCTTCCTGGGTCTCCTACCATACAGTCCCTTTTCATTCAGACGCCGACGGATAGTACGAGTTGACACTGTTGTACCCTCGGACTGCAGGGCAGCTTGAACTTGTTTGGATGTTAGTCGAGGTTCTTTATCCAACATCCGCACAATCTTGCGTTGAAATCTCTTGTCAATTTTTCTTTTCCGTCCACATCTAGGGAGATTAGCCACAGTGCCATGGGCTTTAAACTTCTTGATGACACTGCGCACGGTAGACACAGGAACATTCAGGTCTTTGGAGATGGACTTGTAGCCTTGAGATTGCTCATGCTTCCTCACAATTTGGTTTCTCAAGTCCTCAGACAGTTCTTTGGTCTTCTTTCTTTTCTCCATGCTCAATGTGGTACACACAAGGACACAGGACAGAGGTTGAGTCAACTTTAATCCATGTCAACTGGCTGCAAGTGTGATTTAGTTATTGCCAACACCTGTTAGGTGCCACAGGTAAGTTACAGGTGCTGTTAATTACACAAATTAGAGAAGCATCACATGATTTTTCGAACAGTGCCAATACTTTTGTCCACCCTCTTTTTTATGTTTGGTGTTTTTTCATTTAAGACAAATTAAATGAAGATAATAATACCAAAGAATTTGTGTTTGCAATCATTTTCAGGAAGAAACTGAGTATTATCTGACAGAATTGCAGGAGTGTCAATACTTTTGGCCACAACTGTAAGTGAGGATAGAGTAGGAAATTTGAAAACTCAAATGTCTGTGTAGCATATTCTGCAGACAGGTTGCTTCTGGAAGAAGTCCTCATGCATTTTTGGTCCGGATGGAAGAGGCTGAAAAGGAAATGTAATGGCATCACCAGTGACTTTCTAGTTTTATCTGTGCTGAGACCCCTATATAGTCTGCAGAGCTGGCATCTCCAACCATGTGGTCACTGTGTGGTGGTAATATTGATCTAGTCTTTTACATTTAGTAACACCATTGTCATGTATTAAGGTCCCTACAACATTTGCTATACTTATGGTGCACCTATACATGTGTTTACCTAGGTAGGCGACCAGGTCAGATGTTTCCCCTCTCCCCTTGGCTAAACCCTTAGATTCTGTAAGTAATAACAAAAATGCACTTACATTATGATGTGAAATGGTCCACCTCTCACTGTGTTTCCAAAAAAGCGTCTTGGCCCCTTTCTGACTAATTGAGCAACCTAAAATGTATGTATAATACATAAACAAATGTATCATAATATTTATTTCCTGATATTTTATATAGGCACCATATCAATCAGTATTATACACAGATTTCATGACAGGTTAGATCAAGTTTGCTTTGGTCAAGTAATCTAATTTTATTATTACCACTAATATCACACCATTATCACAGTAGGAACATTGTTTCGAGTGTTTGAGAAAACTGAAGCACCAGGGGAAGTCTACACAATCTACACAAGCCATACATTCATACTATGCAGACATATTCTAAATTACTGTGCTGTCAGATGTGCTGAGCTTTCATATTTGCTTTAATTGTATTTCTCGTACAACTGAGATCAGTTTATAAAGAAAATCACAATTTGCATTGAAATTAGGAGGTTGTTCCACAAGTTTTACATTGAAGACCTAATCTTGAGATGAGTCATCAATATCAAATCCAAAACTGTCCAACACCCCACCCAATCAGCTGTTCTCAGTCCTGGTAGTGGTGGATGTTAGCATTAGTAGCAATAGTGGCCAGATATACAGTACCTAGCAGTGGCCACTGCACAGTTGACAGAGCTGTGCTACAACTAAAAGCCGTCCTGCCACCAGTACTGAGAACATATACTCTGTGGGTGTTTTACAGTTTCTGATCTGATATTGCGGACCAATCCTGTGGACATATGGACATAAACTAGTAGAAAAACCCTTTAAATTGTTTTACCTATTTGACGTATGCGTTATCCATTACCATCTCAGCTTGTGGGACCTATAATGTTACACTAATTTTTCAGCCTCTAACAAATATTTTTCAAAGGGTTGAGAGAGGGCCCAGAAGCAGGGACCAAAGAAGAGTTGTAATGGAAGTTGCAGGGGATCAGTCAGAGTAAGTATTGATAATTGTATTTTTTTTATTTTATTCTATTAATTTGAATCCTTGTAAAATATTTCTTTTTCCATTGAACAACCTCTTTAATTTGCATTTAGCATGCTTCCAGGATCCATACCTCAATTATAAGAATTAGAATTCCGCCAAGAATGACAATTATTTCTCCACTTAATCGAAGGTAGTCTTCTTTTGTTTTGTAAGAATCCTAAAAATGGAAACAGTAATTACTTTAGCCTTATATAAACTGTAAACCCTCACTATCCAGTAAATTAATTTCACCAATTATAACATTTTTAGAAATGCTATATTTTCTGTGAGTGTTTAATCGAAAAGGGCAAAGTTAAATGGATGTCTCATCTTCTAAAATAGAAAAAATTGCAAAGTGTTTGTACAAGAAGCAACTTTTCGATTTACTTGGGCAAGGAGTGCACGCATACAAGCAGGGCCAGGACGAGGGGTAGGCACCCACCTAGGGCTCTACCTCTTGCCTCTCCAAGTGGGATGCACTTTGAAAAAAACCCCACAAAAAACTGACATTGAGGAATGCCTAAGGCCATCCATTACCTTCCTCCGGCCACAGGCATTCAGCATACTCTTGATAAGTAATCAACAGGAAGTGAGAGCTGCCGCTATCCACTCAGTTCCTCTTGATTACTGATATGTCCAAAGGCAGGGACAATGACACCAATGCTAATTGTGCACAGAGCTCACATGAGATAACCTTCCAAGAGTCCTGGGAATGTGAGTGCCGATACTGCCGGCACAGGAGGGGAGTATAGGTCTTTTTGTTTTAACGGAGGCAAACATTAGGATTGAGATGGAGTTATCCTAGTAGTGGACATCCTTATTAAGCTTTATTAGTTTCCATGACTATCCTTTGGGTCTGACATTTAAAATATAGGACATCAGGGGTGAATATGGATCTTTGTCCCTTGTATTGTGTAAATGGTCTGTAAACAATGGATGATTCTGTACCTAACTTTAAAATTGCATTCCCTATTAAGTCACACCCATAAAGTACACCACTTTTTGTTATTTTAACTGAATATTTTTGGTGAAAAAAGAAACATTTCTAGTGGAAGTGGTCATTAGAGCTTCTTACCTGACCCATTGGAGGGGAAGGTGCATTAGGGGTCGGTCCTGTTACCTTAGTCTCTATCCCTTTTCTTTGGGGCATGGAGGTGGAGGGTGCCATTGCCTTCATCTGCCCAGGGCACCAAAATACCTTGCCCTTGGCCCTGCTTACAAGCTGTCTGCTACATGTCTTGGATGCACTGCTCCAAAACTGGTGGGATCTTTGGGTCAGAGCACCTTCAGTGCAACATACTCCTGCTATACTGCAGAGACTAACCTGCATCTCATCTTCCTCAAAAAATGTAATACAAAGCGATGGAAAAGTTGTATATACCATAAAATGGTACCAAAAGAAACTACAGTTTGCTACTATGAAAAATGGAAGCTCTCACACAGCTCCAATAATGGAAAAAAATATGAAATGTTCTGGGTCAGAAAATGTGGAGATAAATATTTTAAACATTTACAATATTGTCAAAACAGTAAAACAAGAAAATCTCTATAGTTTTGGTATCTGTAACTGTACTGAGCTGTAAGATCTCGTTACCAGGTCATTCTCACTACACAGTGAACATCATCAAAATTAAATGCAAAGAAACAAAGACACAATTATGAGAAGGGTGGGTGGGGTTTCCACCATGAAAGCCTGTGTGGGACTTTTTTTGTTTTTCTGTACGTTATATGACCAAGTGAATGATGGCATTAAAAAAATAAGTTCTCAGCTTTATCGATGGATAAATCTTGAAAGAAAGGAAGAGAAAAAAATGAAAGTACAGAAATGTACTCAAAATGTGCTCATTATACTGTCTATTTCATTTTTATTGCAAAGATTAACCTTTAAATCCTAAATTATCCAATTAATCTACAAATCTCCAGGTTAAAGCACTAAAGAGCTACATTCGAGATCGATGGGAGTCCAAGTTCTCGGACATTTTGCCACTAAGAATCAACTTTAGCCAAAATATTCAGTTAACAGGTAGATAGATCTGGACTTATAGTCATAATATTTTTTATAAGCAATGTTAATAATAAAAAACATAAATGAAAATCTACAATGTCATCACTTGGGGCTATTCTATCACTGGATGAGAATCCCGTTTTAAAAGACCTAATAATAGTTTATCAGCAGCTAGTTATGATGTTACACTCATCTAAAACATATACTTCATACTTGGCGTTTGGGAAGCTTTTAATTAGTGCTTGAATAAGCAATAAACTATGGACTAATTTATGGATTTAGAGAAACGGTTCTAATCTGTGCAGCAATGCCTGGCAGCATTTTATTAGCAACGGGGTCATTCATTGAAAGACAGATGTATGAGTGCATTACTGTATTGTGCTGTCTCAAGACATTCTGCAATGAGGATGAATTGCTGTAATGAAATGAATAGCGCATATAACACTTACATAAAATGGCCTTGTGATGATCTTTCTCTTTCCTCCGTCTGTGATCTCTTCCATTAGCGGCCGATACAAGCAGCATAAAGTCAAGATGATCGTGTACAGAATATACAGAAAAGTGCACAGCAAAAAATATTTATATCCATAAGTAGACCATTTATACTGAAGCAGTTCCTTTAAAGGTGTAATTTCCAAAAGATTTCTTGCCTTGGGTTGGGGAAAAAAAGATAATACAAAGGAACAAATAAGAAGTTAGAGTGAAATAATACTTTGTGAAGACTCTGTTAGCAGGTTTTTTTTTTCATTAGGATGGGACATTATATATTTCCTCTTTATAAAACAGATTAACCTTTAAAACCTAAATTAACCTCAATGCAGCCAAAATGGACTTTGTAATACAACAGATTAGACATCACTTTGTTAGAGAATTGGTAGGATATAAAGTAAGTTTCATCTGGACAAATTGAACAATTTAAATTAAATGAAAGGTCAGCTCAGGTCCAATACAATCTTTTCTTTTTCTGTTCTTTCTGGCTTCTACACAAGCTCCTGTGAGATACCGAATACTAAATGGAGAGTTCTAAGTATTTGATAAGGATGAGTACCTCACTCCTATAACACCGTAATTTCCTCGTTCTGTACTCTAGACTTTGTTTCCTATAGGAACTGTATATTACATTATTTCTGAGACGTACTTGGTTTTCTATTGTTCATGATATTTTATATTCAACTGTTTAAAGAGGACCAGTCACCAGGTCAAAAGTAGCCAGATTAAACTCATATTTTACTCCCATTATGTTAGGGTTGGCGGATTGCACTAAATTAAAATAAATTATAAAGTGCAATCGCAACCCGGGGTCCACCGTGCAGAGATGCTAACCTGCTGATAGTGTGAACAAATGATGGATAAAAAACTAGTGAATACGCTGCGTTAAAACCATGCAGAGCGAACCAGGATGCAGAATACCAAGCTCAGCTAACCGCCGATCGGCACTAAAAAATATAATTACCAAACTAAGCTAACCACCGAGAGGCACAGAAAATATAAGTACCAAGCTCAGCTAACCACCGAGCGGCACTGACTAATATAAGTACCAAACTCAGTTAACCACCGAGTGGCTCTAAAAAGAATAAGAAGTATGCAATACCCTGTTAACCCTTTCGCGCCAGAGCCTGTTTTTGCTTTCGTGACCGGGCCAATTTTTTTAATTCTGACCAGTGTCACTTTATGAGGTCATAACTCTAGAATGCTCCAACGGATACCAGTGATTCTGAGGTTGTTTTCTTGTGACATATTGTACTTTATGATAGTGGTAAAACTTCTTTGATATGACATGCGTTTATTTGTTAAAAAAAGTAAATTTGGCGAAAATTTTGAAAATTTCGCAATTTTCAAACTTTTAATTTTATCCACATAAATAAGAGAGTCATATCGCACAAAATAGTTAATAAATAACATTTCACATATGTCTACTTTACATCAGCACAATTTTTGATACATAATTTTTTTGTAATGAAGTTATAAGGGTTAAAAGTTGACCAACAATTTCTCGTTTTTCCAACCAAATTTACAAAACCATTTTTTTAGGGTCCACCTCACATTTGAAGTGAGTTTGTGGGGTCAATATGACAGAAAATACCCAAAAGTGATACCATTCTAAAAAACTGCACCCCTCAAGGTACTCAAAAACACATTCAAGTAGATTAATTAACCCTTTACGTGCTTCACAGGAACTGAAGCTATATGGAAGGAAAAATTAACATTTAACTTTTTTTCACAAACATTTTACTTCAGAACCATTTTTTTTATTTTCACAAGTGTAAAAAGAGAAAATGAGCAACAAAATTTGTTGTGCAATTTCCCCTGAATACAACAATACCCCATATGTGGGGGTAAACCACTTTTTGGGCGCACGGCAGGGCTCGGAAGGGAAGGAGCGCCGTTTGACTTTTTCAAATCAGAATTGGCTGGAATTGAGATCAGACACCATGTCGCGCTTGGAGAGCCCCTGATGTGCCTAAACAGTGGAAACCCCCCACAAGTGGCAACATTTTGGAAGTTAGACCCCTGAAATAACTTATCTAGATGTGTGGTGAGCACTTTGAACCCCCAAGTGCTTCACAAAAGTTTATAACGTAGAGCCGTGAAAATAAAAAAATCATTTTTATGCCACAAAAATGATATTTTAGCCCCCAATTTTTTATTTTCACAAGGGAAACAGGAGAAATTTGACCCCAAAAGTTGTCTAATTTGTCCTGAATACGCTCGTATGCCATATGTGGGAGAAAACTACTGTTTGGGCACACATCGGGGCTCGGAAGGGAAGTTGCGACGTTTTGGAATGCAGACTTTGATGGAATGGTCTGCGGGCATCATCTTGTGTTTGCAGAGCCCCTCATGCGCCTAAACAGTATAAACCCCTCACAAGTGACCACATTTTGGAAACTAGACCACCCAAGGAACTTATCTAGATGTGTGGTGAGCACATAGAAGTTTATAACGTGAAAAAAATAATAATCTTTTCGCCCCAAAATTTTTATTTTCCCAAGGGTAACAGGAGAAATTAAACCCCCAAAATTGTTGTGCAATTTGTCCTAAGTACGCCGATACCCCGATACCCCATATGTGGGGGTAAATCACTGTTTGGGTGCACGGCAGAGCTCGGAAGGGAAGGAGCACCATTTCACATTTTCAACGCAGAATTAACTGGAATTAAGATCGGATGCCATGTTGCGTTTGGAGAGCCCCTGAGGTGACTAAACAGTGGAAACCCCCCCAATTCTAATTCTAACCCTAACTCCAACACACTCCTACCCCTAATCCCAACCCTAACCATAACCCTAACCACAACCCTAACCCCAACACACCCCTAAGCCTAATCCCAACCCTATCCATAAACCTAACACACCCCTAATCCCAACCCTAACCCTAATTTTAGCCTCAATCCTAACCCTAACTTTAGCTTAACCCTAACTTTAGCCTCAGGCCGGGGTCAGACTTTTTCAATGCAGGATTGGCTGGAATTGAGATCAGACACCGTATCGCTCTTGGAGAGCCCCTGATATGCCTAAACAGTGGAAACCTCCCACAAGTGGCAACATTTTGGAAGCTAGACCCCTGAAAGAACTTATCTAGATGTGTGGTGAGCACTTTGAACCCCAAGTGCTTCACAAAAGTTTATAACGTAGAGCCGTGAAAATAAAATCATTTTTAAGCCACAAAAATGATATTTTAGCCCCCAATTTTTTTTCACAAGGGAAACAGGAGAAATTTGACCCCAAAAGTTGATGTCCAATTTGTCCTGAATACGCTGGTATGCCATATGTGGGAGAAAACTACTGTTTGGGCACACGTCGGGGCTCGGAAGGGAAGTTGTGAGGTTTTGGAGTGCAGACTTTGATGGAATGGTCTGTGGGCATCATCTTGTGTTTGCAGAGCCCCTGATGCGCCTAAACAGTATAAACCCCTCACAAGTGACTGCATTTTGGAAACTAGACCACCCAAGGAACTTATCTAGATGTGTGGTGAGCACATAGAAGTTTATAACGTGAAAAAATAATAATCTTTTCGCCCCAAAATTTTTATTTTCCCAAGAGTAACAGGAGAAATTAAACCCCCAAAATTGTTGTGCAATTTGTCCTAAGTACGCCGATACCCCATATGTGGGGGTAAACCACTGTTTGGGTGCACGGCAGAGCTCGGAAGAGAAGGAGCACCATTTCACATTTTCAACGCAGAATTAACTGGAATTGAGATCGGATGCCATATTGCATTTGGAGAGCCCCTGAGGTGACTAAACAGTGGAAACCCCCCAATTCTAATTCTAACCCTAACCCCAACACACTCCTAACCCTAATCCCAACCCTAACCATAACCCTAACCACAACCCTAACACCTACATACCCCTAAGACTAATCCCAACCATAACCCTAACCACAACCCTAACCCCAACACACCCCTAAGCCTAATCCCAACCCTAACACACCCCTAATCCCAACCCTAACCCTAATTTTAGCCTCAATCCTAACCCTAACTTTAGCTTAACCCTAACTTTAGCCTCAGGCTGGGGTCAGACTTGTGTGAGTCTCGCATCTCAATAAGCAGCACTTACACCAGCACTCGGGACTGGAGTGTGAGGCTGCATATATTTCAATACAGCTGAGCGCTACTGTCCTGAGTTCCGGCAACAGTGCCGGGTATTGAGATGCGAGATTCGTGCGAGTTTCTCCCAAGTTTGACCCTGGCCTAACACTAATCCTAACTATAGCACTAACCCTCACCTGCCTTATCTGTTTTTTTACTTTATAACAAGATCGCTGACTGGCACAGCTGTTGCCAATAGCACTTGTCACACTGTTTCTTCTCTAATCTCTCACTGACAGGAAAACAGAGGAGAAACAGCGTTATGATGATTCAGATCGCCCAGGAAAGTTTGTTGTTACAACAAACCTTTCCAGTGATTTGTCTCATTTGCTGGTGTGACGTGATAAGGTACGTGGGGGTCCAGATTAGCACAAAACCGCTGATCGTAGACTAACGTAGGCGCTGCACAAAGCCCTGCTAGCGCCGATGTTTATCTACCGAGCACCAATGAGAATGCGCCACATCACAGACATGCTCAGTAAGATGATTTCTGGACTTAGACTCCAAAGGGTAGGGCTGCCTCTGTATACCACTGGTTACCATAGGCTTAGCTTGGGAGTCAGCAGTAACCACATGGACACTACGAAGCAATGCAATATGTTGGGAGCGGCGTCTGTGCTAAGCAACAATCACAGTGGCCAGGCCAGAATGGGAGACCACAGAGCGAGATAAGGTTTGGGATCTATCCTGCGCAGCGGAAGAATCCTAGTGCCTAACACATTGTATCTCTGATTATTCAGATTGTTAATTTTAAATCCACCATATGGTCCCAGAGATTTGAGCCTTTTTATTTAGTCCTAATTTGTATGGTCTTTACCAAGGAAGCGTGACTTAGCAGATTCTCTGGGGATGTGTCTGAAGTATTAAACTGTAAGTCACATCTCCTTGGTAAAGACTGTGAATAAACAAATATTTTAAAATTCGAATTCATCGACTTTGCCGAATTTTCATCTAAAATGTGATTTTTCGCTGAATAAATTAATGTGAATCTGAATACCGAAAAGTTTGTAATTGCTCAGAGAATTCATGTGGGGCAGAGGAGAGAGAGGGAAAGAGAGATGGAGATAGAGGACCCCACTGATCATAAGAGGTTACACTTTAGTCTACAGAAGAGAGGATCCTACTG
Organism: Dendrobates tinctorius; assembly: GCF_039654945.1. NCBI lineage: Eukaryota > Metazoa > Chordata > Amphibia > Anura > Dendrobatidae > Dendrobates > Dendrobates tinctorius. The sequence goes on along the minus strand of NW_027361728.1, from coordinate 43,694,127 downwards.
ATAAGAGCTTAACGGGGTTGTCCACTACTAGGACAACCCCTTCTCAATCTGATGTTTGCCCCCAATAGAATAGAACACTTGTACTTTCCTACCGTGCTGGCTCTGTTAGAGGTGTCAGCACTCGCGGTCTCTGGGCTCACCTGAGGTTGATATGTCACGTAGGCCCTGCACCCAATCGGCACTGGTGGCACTGTCCCCACATTCAAAGTTAAATTAGTAAGGAAGTTAGAAGGTAGCCACAGTCCTGACTTCCTGTTGATTACTTCTATGTCCTAAGGCGGGGACAGTGACGCCAGCGCTGATTGGGTGCAAGCTTCAAGTGACATATCAACTTCTGGTGAGTCCCGAGACCACGAGTGCCAACACCGCTGGGACGGAAGGTGAATATGTGTTTTTATTTTAACGGGGGCAAACAATCAGCTTGAGAGCAGGTTGAAAGCAGGGCATTATGGGGAAATTGCACAGCCACGTAAAATGACTTTAGACCGCTCTATGATAGTTCAACATTTCAGCAGTGTGGGAAATGGTAGTGGGAATTTTTTTTTTGTGAACCACTAATCGAACTTCAAAATGTTGAAATTTGCATGAAACTTCAAATTTCAGGAAATCCTCTGTTATGAGTGGCGGAAGGCACTAAAAAAAATAAATACATTCCTGTTTACAAAACAATTCCAGTTCAGTTAAGTTTGATGGTCACTGAGCATGGACAGCCCGCTGCAAATCATCCCACAGATGTTCAATGATATTCAGGTCTGGGGACTGGGATGGCCATTCCAGAACATTGCAATTGTTCCTCTGCAAGAATGCCTGAGTAGATTTGGAGCAGTGTTTTGGATCATTGTCTTGCTGAAATATCCATCCCCTGCGTAACTTCAACTTCGTCACTGATTCTTGCACATTATTGCCAAGAATCTGCTCATACTGAGTTGAATCCATGCGACCCCTCAACTTTAACAAGATTCCCGGTGCCGGCATTGGCCACACAGCCCCAAAACATGATGGAACCTCCACCAAATTTTACTGTGGGTAGCAAGTGTTTTTCTTGGAATGCTGTGTTTTTTAGCCTCCATGCATAACGCCTTTTTGTATGACCAAACAACTCAATCTTTGTTTCATCAGTCCACAGGACCTTCTTCCAAAATGTAACTGGCTTGTCCAAATGTGCTTTTGTATACCTCAGGCGACTCTGTTTGTGGCGTGTTTGCAGAAACGGCTTCTTTCGCATCACTCTCCCATACAGCTTCTCCTTGTGCAAAGTGCTCTGTATTGTTGACCGATGCACAGTGACACCATCTGCAGCAAGATGATGCTGCAGGTCTTTGGAGGTGGTCTGTGGATTGTCCTTGACTGTTCTCACCATTCTTCTTCGCTGCCTTTCTGATATTTTTCTTGGCCTGCCACTTCTGGGCTTAACAAGAACTATACCTGGGTTCTTCCACTTTCTTACTATGTTCCTCACAGTGGAAACTGACAGGTTAAATCTCTGAGACAACTTTTTGTATCCTTCCCCTGAAAAGCTATGTTGAATAATCTTTGTTTTCCGATGATTTGAGAGTTGTTTTGAGGAGCCCATGATGCCACTCTTCATAGGAGAATCAAATAGGAGAACTACTTGCAAGTGGCCACCTTAAATACCTTTTCTCATGATTTGATACACCTGGCTATGAAGTTCAAAGCTCAATGAGGTTACAAAACCAATTTAGTGCTTCAGGAAGTCAGTAAAAAGTAGTTAGGAGTGTTCAAATCAAGAAAATGATAAGGGTGCCCATACTTTTGCACCGGTCAAATTTTGTTTAAATGCAGATTGCACATTTTCTGTTAGTACAATAAAACTCATTTGAATCCAGAAATATAACTGAGTCCATCAGTTATTAGATATATGAAACTGAAATAGCTGTTGCAAAAACCAAAATTGTTATAAAGAAAAAAGGTTAACATTAATAGGGGTGCCCAAACTTTAACATATGACTGTAATTAAAGTGCCTTCGCCACTCGGGGTCCACCGTGCGGCAGATGGCAAAACTGCTGCTAAGGGAGGCAGAGCACTACAGCGGTAGTGTGCACAGGGTTGAACTGCACCTAGTGCACTAAAGCAAGCTCTGTTAGGACTCACAGAGCTGCACAAATAACATAAATACAAAAACGCTGAGTCTGAGTAACCTTCTCAGATACTCAGCGGCACACATACGGTAGTCAATAATCGGAGTAGTTAAAAGACGTCACTACACCCGAGTGGACTTACCGTTGTAGGACGTGTGCACGGCGTCGCAACTGCAAACGCCAAAATGACTGCAGGCGCAAATGTAGGACGCTGACTGCTGCAACAGGTGATGCTTGAGCGCGCTGGCGCTAGCGCAATACTGGCTGTACCCAATCACTCACACAAACGTAATATCAGAGGGAAGGGGTTTCATAATAAGTCATTCACCAGACCAAGCATCCATCACCAAGCACACAGCAGCAAGTATAGAAAATACTAGCGCATGGCATAGCGGCCATGCACACTTTTTATAGCGTACGGGACCTGCCAGAAATCTCCAGAGCCCTGAGCTGAACCAATGGAATCAGGAGCAGGACCTGAGCACCTGACTCCTGAACTCCAATGGGAGCTCATTCCATGAGCATGCTCAGAAGCTAGCTGAAAGGACTTAGCCTCTGGAGACAAATGTGAGGATCTGGATCTCTGCATATGTAGGGCAGGACACAGATTCCTAACATCCTCCATGGACCAACCTGCTTATCTCTAGTAAAGAGCATAAAATTATTTTTAATTAAAAAAAATCTGCATCTCTGCAAATCCCATGCATGTAGTAATGTTACCTATCTACCCCTTGCTTATAATGGAAATAGAAGGGAATTGTGACAGTATAAGAGTAATTGGCAGGGTGTGAAAACCCCTTTAAGCTTGGTCCTGGTACCATATCTATGTACTAATTTTAGTTCTTTTACTGCTGCTATGTAGTTAGCTTGCTTGTAGTACTGTATCTGTGTAGTGAGTATCAGATTTGTGGTGAATATGTTACTATACAGGATTTATTGAGCCAACTCAATGGTGAATTTTATAGTGGTCAGTTACTAGAGTATTATTTAGTATGCTGATGTTCCACATCGAAGACGAATTTCAAGGTTATTATAGTCTTATATTACTGAACAATGTACCACTTACAGGGCTGCACTGTTACTAACAGATCAAGGTATCTGGAAATGCACAGGCATGTATGATCCCATCATTGTACCAGCTTTATCTTTTTAAAACCTTGTATCCTCTACTTCCATCAGGAAGCAGCCAGGGGTAAACCTAAGAAGGATGGGCCGCTGTTCAAAGGCCACTGTTATGTCCTTGCCGCCCAGACCAAAATTTGCCAACCAGCCCCTGGTGACAGGTCCTCTTTACATGATAAACTTAGACTTCTTAGGTCCTTATATAGTGTTGTATATATCTGTATCCTTGAGCTGCTGCATTGTTATTTAGGGAGAAGTCTGTATTTTACTTATCTGTTCTTCTGCAGAATGGGTTAATCGGTCCATGCGGGAACTTTATTATCCTGTTTTATTACCATTTTATGACAGGATCTGCTGTGATTATTGCTTGAAACAACATTTTATAATCTATAATTATTCCTGTTTTTTTTTTATCGTATGTAGAATTTTCAATACCGAAACGCAATCAGCGGTGCACTGTACATCGTCTGTAATTAGACTGCAGTCAGTTTCTCAGTAACTCTCCAGATGGCTTTAATTATTCTGTGGAGTTTTAGAGCTCATTATTTTTTTAATCTTTTAGCTATTACTCACAATGAATGCTGTTACGTGCTGCTATTCCAAGGTGCCATACTCACCGCATTGTTGTCACTGCTGCATATAATATCCACCACCGAGGATTTGTCTCGCCAAGAGTCGATTCCAGTTAGATCGTACAATGTGGACATTACAGGTCCAAAGCACCAGAAAATGTGCTTTCTCTTTGTCATAAAGTAATTAAACATCTGAAAAATATGACATTATTGAACATTATATATTTGTAAGCTCCATACTACTAAGGGCAAAGGAATTTTTATAACATGACTGTAGCAGAATGTGCAAATTGCCTCTTCAGACAGTAAGAGCTCTAGAACTCTAGTGTCACCTATAGGAAGTAGCTATCCTAAAAGTCAATGTTAGCGACCATTTACCAAGATTTGTCACATGACTTGGGATAAAAGCCAAACTAAAATCTCAATTTTTTAAAATATTTTTAAAAACATTTTCTTTTTACTTTTGGCATGCTTTAATAGTCTCCATGGGAGACTAGAAACTGCCACAGCCCGATCAGCTCTGCTACATAGAGGCGATGATCAGATCACCTCTATATAGCAGATTTACTCACATGCTATGAGCGACGACCACTGGGTGGCGCTCAAAGCAAGCCGGCACTGACAACCATAAAGGTCTCCATGCGACCTCCGGTTTTCATGCCAACACACCGGTGACCCACGATCACGTGACATGGGTCACCGGTGGGCGTATTTCTGGTGCGATTGCCAGAAGCGCTTGTTAACTCCTTTGTGCCAGCTGACGTACTATATTGTTCATGTGACCTGGCACAATTTGACCATGGACATTATAGTACGTCAAAGCAATCGGCCACGCACATGGGTGGTGTGCAGCTGATCACGGCGAGGTGTCAGCTGATTCTCACATTCTCACAGCTAACACCCAGCACTAAGTGCCAGGAGTGGTCCCAGACCGGTCCCGGCACTTTAACCCCCGAAATTCTGCCATCGAACATGATCGCAGCATTCCAGGAGCAGGCAGAAGGCTGACAGCCCCTCTGCCTTTCGATCGGAGACCCCGTGGCGTGACGTGGGCTCCCGATCGCTGCCATGGTAACCCAATGTCGTCATGATGACATCCGGGTTACCAGAGCTGAGAAACTTTGTCATGCGCAGTGCAAGTCAGGAAGTCTCTCTGGTCAGTGTGCACTGAGTGCAGTGATGACAGCTTCTATAGCATAAACCATACCAAAAAAGGTGATCACAAGGCCAAAAATATAGAAAAAATTCACAATTTTATTATCATAGAAAATACATAAAATCCATTTGACAGGATAATTGGGGAAAGGGAATAGAAAAAACACTCACTGGTGCGGTGGTACACAAGCACATACAAAAAGGGACGTACTCATCCAGGTAAATGTGTATACCAATAATATATCAGGACATAATAGTTCAATATGATGTGGATATAATTCTACTATTTACACATATGTAAATAGTCATATGTGCCCATATGTGTAAATAGTGGGCACAGTGTCATCAGCTAAAAAATAAAAAAGTTATAGCGGTCAGAATAAAGTGATGCAAAAACAATTATTTTTTCTGTAAAAGAGTTTTTATTATATACACTAGCATTCAAAAGTTTAGGGTCACTTAGAAATTTACTTATTTTTGAAAGAAAAGCACAGTTTTTTCCAATGAAGCTAACATTAAATGATTCAGAAATACACCCTATACATTGTTAATGTGGTAAATGACTATTCTAGCTGCAAATGTCTGGTTTGTAATGCAATGTCTTCATAGGTGTACAGAGGCCCATTTCCAACAACCATCACTCCAGTGTTCTTATGTTACCTTGTGTTTGTTAACTGTGTAAGAAGGCTAATGGATGGTTAGAATACCCTTGAAAACCCTTGTGTAAGTATGTTATTACAGCTGAAAACAGTTTGGCTGATTAGAGAAGCTATAAACCTGACCTTCCTTTGAGCTAGTTGAGAATCTGGAGCATTACATTTGTTGGTTCCAATAAACTCTCAAAATGGCCAGAAAAAAGAACTTTCATGTGAAACTCGACAGACTATTCTTGTTCTTAGAAATGAAGGCTATTCCATGCGAGAAATTGCCAAGAAACTGAAGATTTCCTACAACGGTGTGTACTACTTCCTTCAGAGGAGAGCACAAACAGGCTCTAACCAGAGTAGAAAGAGAAGTGGGAGGCCTCGCTGCACAACAATACAAGTACAATAGAGTCTGTAGTTTGAGAAATCACCTCCTCACAGGTCCTCAACTGGCAGCTTCATTAAATAGTACACGCAAAACGCCAGAGTCAACGTCTACAGTTAAGAGGCGACTGGGATGCTGGACTTCAGGGCAGAGTGGCAAAGAAAAAGCCATATCTGAGACTGGCTAATGAAAGGAAAAGATTAATATGGGCAAAAGAACACAGACAATAGACAGAGGAAGATTGGAAAAAAGTGTTATGGACAGACGAATCCAAGTTTAAGGTGTTTGGATCACGCAGAAGAACATTTATGAGACGCAGAACAACTGAAAAGATGCTGGAAGAGTACCTGACGCCATATCTCAAGCATCGTGGAGGTAATGTGATGGTATGGGGTTGCTTTGGTGGTGTAAAGTGGGAGATTTGTACAAGGTAAAAGGGATTTTGAATAAGGAAGGCTATCACTCCATTTTGCAACGCCATTCCATACCCTGTGGACAGCGCTTGATTGGAGACAATTTCATCCTGTAACAGGGCAATGACCCAAAGCACACCTCCAAATTATGCAAGAACTATTTAGGGAAGAAGTAGGCATCTGGTATTCTATCTGTAATGGAGTGATCAGCGCAGTCACCAGATCTCAACCCCATTGAGCTGTTGTGGGAGCAGCTTGACCGTATGGTACGCAAAAAGTGCCCATCAAGCCAAACCAACTTGTTGGAGGGGCTTCTGGAAGCATGGGGTGAAATTTCTCCAGATTACATCAACAAATTAACTGCTAGAATGCCATAGGTCTGCAGTGCTGTAATTGCTGCAAAGGGAACATTCCTTGACGAAAGCAAAGTTTGAAGGAGAAAATTATTATTTCAAATAAAAGTCTTGTTTTCGAACCTTGTCAATGTCTGGACTAGATTTTAAATTCATTTGGCAACTCATTTGATTAATTAAAGTATAAGTTTTCATGGAAAACACAATTTTCTGGGTGACTCCAAACTTTTGAACGGTAGTGTAAAAGTGCCAAAACATAAAAAAAGATATAAATGAGGTATCACTGTCATCGTACTGACCCGAACAATAAAACCGCCTTATCAATTTTACCACATGCGGAACGGTGCAAATGCCCCCCAAAAGAAATTCATGAATTGCTGGTTTTTGCTCATTCTGTCTCCCAAAAATCGGAATAGAAAGTGATCAAAAAAGTCATGGGTCCAAAAATTATACTAATAAAAACGTCAGCTCATCCTGCAAAAATCAAGACCTCACATAACTCTGTGGGCCAAAATATGGAAAAATTATGGCTCTCAAAATGTGGTGATGCAAAAACTATTTTTTGCAATAAAAAGCGTCTTATAGCGTGTGACAGCTGCCAAACATAAAAACCTGCTATAATGCCTCTTTCACACATCCTAATATTTACTGACACGGCTCTCATCATTCTCCCCTGCTCTGCCGGCGATCGGCGCGGGCAGGGGAGAATGATGAAACTTACCTTTAACCCCTTAACGACTGCCGATACGCCTTTTAACGGCGCCAGTTAAGGGTACCTAAACCACAGCACTGCGTTTTAATGGCACTGAGATTTAAGGTTATAGCACCCCCCAGCGTCGGAATTTCTTCGGGGTCTCAGCTGCCGGGGGTAGCCCAGACCTCAGATGACATGATTCATGTCGGTTTTTACCGACCCCGGTGTTGCGATCGCCGTTATTAACAGTATAACGGCGAAAAAAGTCTGACTTTCCATTTAATTTCTCTGTCCTTTGATGTGATCGCACATCAGAGGAGAGAGAAATAGGGTCCCCCGATCACCCCCCCGGTACCGCCATTGACCCTGCTGGCCCCTTAAGTTCCACGGGCCGCCTGCTTCTTCTTCCGGGAGAAAATGGCCGAGATCTGCCGGCCGACACCCGGCAACAATAGATTTTTTTCCTATTGGTTCATTTTGATCACTGTGATAGACCCTATCACAGTGATCAAAAAAAAAAATAGTAACTCAAACCCCCTTTATCACCCTCTTAGTTAGAGAAAAATAAAATAAAAAATTGTATTTATTTCCATTGTCCCATTAGGGTTAGAGTTGGGCTAAAATGATTTGGGTTAAAGTTAAGGTTAGGGTTGGGGCTAAAGTTAGGGTTAGGGTTGGGGATAGAGTTGGGGTTAGGGTTTGGATTATGGTTACAGTTGGGATTAAGGTTAGGGTTGGGATTAGGGTTAGGTTTGTGGTTTACGGTTATGCTTAGGGTTAGAATTAGGGTTAGAGGTGTGTTGGGGTTAGAGTTGGAGCTAGAATTGGACAGTTTCCACTGTTTAGGCACATCAGGGGCTCTCCAAATGCGATATGGCGTCCGATCTCAATTCTAGCCAATTCTGCGTTGAAAAAGTCAAACGGTGCGCCTTCCCTTCCGACCTCTGCTGTACGCCCAAACAGTGATTTACCCCCACATATGGGGTATCGGCGTACTCAAGACAAATTGGACAACAACTTTTGAGGTTCAGTTTCTCCTGTTACCCTTGGTTAAATAAAAATTGGGGCGAAAAGATCATTTTTGTGACAAAAATATGATTTTTTATTTTTACGGCTCGACGTTATAAACTTCTGTGAAGCACTTGGGGATTCAAAGTGCTCACCACACATCTAGATAAGTTCCTTAGGGGGTCTACTTTCCAAAATGATGCCACATGTGGGGGGTTTCTACTGTTTAGGCACATCAGAGGCTCTCCAAATGCAATATGGTGTCCGATCTCAATTCCTACCAAAGTCAAACGGTTCTCCTTTCCCTCCAAGCTCTGCCATGCGCCCAAACAGTGGTTTACCTGCATATTTGGGGTATCGGCATACTTAGGACAAATTGTACAACAACTTTTTTGGTCCAATTTCTCCTGTTACCCTTGGTAAACTAAAAAAATTGGATCTGAAGTAAATTTCGTGTGAAAAAAGTGTTCATTTTTTTAAATATTCCTGTGAAGCACCTGAAGGGTTAATAAAGTTCTTGAATGTGGTTTTGAGCACCTTCAGGGGTGCAGTTTTTAGAGTGTCACTTTTGGATATTTTCTATCATATAGACCCCTCAAAGTGACTTCAAATGTGATGTGGACCCTAAAAAAAAATTGGTGGTGTAAAAATGAGAAATCACTGTTTAACTTTTAACCCTTATAACTTCCTAACAAAAAAAAGTTTGGTTCCAAAATTGTGCTGATGTAAAGTAAACGTGGGAAATGTTATTTATTAACTATTTTGTGTGACCTATTTCTCTGTTTTAAGGGCATGAAAATTCAAAGTTGGAAAATTGTGACATTTTCAAAATTTTCGCCAAATTTCCTTTTTTTTCCACAAATAAAAGCAAGACATATCAAAGAAATTTTATGACTATCATGAAGTACAATATGTCATGAGAAAACAATGTCAGAATCAACGGGATCCATGGAAGCGTTCCGGAGTTATTACCTCATAAAGGGACAATGGTCAGAATTGTAAAAATTGGCCTGGTCATTAACATGCAAACCACCCTTGGGGGTATAGGGGTTAAATGACACTGTCAGAGTTTGACAGCAGCATTTAACTGGTTAATAGCCATGGGTGGATCGTGATTCCATCCGTGCCTATTACGGGCACATGAAAGCTGTTCAAAACAGCAGACATGTCCCGAGAAAGATGTGGGCTCACCGCCGGAGCCCACATCAAAGGGAGGGATACCGACATCAGCGTAAATGTACGCCTGATGTCGGAAAGGGGTTAAACCGAAACCTGGTGTAATTTGATTGATAAGATTTATAAAAGTCCCCTCCACTTTTATATCATTTATTTTAACGCAAACTTTCAGTTTTCAAAAATGGAAGAGATTAGCAGAAAATTAACACTGTGTTTTCTGCAGACTGCAATCTGACACATAGTGTGGTCAAATGTTTCTCCTGTTGGTTTTACTTTTTTATATTTGTATTAAAGGGAACCTGACAGTTGATACATGCTGCACAGTCCGAGGGCAGCTTTTATCAGGCACTGGCTGTATTAACTCAGCCAGGTATGTTTAACTGTGAAACACAATGGCGTTTCAGAGAAAATAGCCGGAAGGGACTGAGTTGCGCTGTAGACTAGTCGTACAGGCGGTCTCTGGGGTCTTCTCCCTGCCCGTTACCCTGGAGTGAGGGGTCTTTGACTATACACGCTCGTAGGCAGAAACCTGTTACTACAGTGGCATTGAAAGACAACCTGTCAGGTCCTCCATGCCCTCCAACCCAGCAGCATTCACATATGTGTTGCTAAATTCCCTGCCTAACCTTCCATGTATAATGTTAGTCACTTAAATCTATGTTTTAAAAAAAAGTTTTTATAAGCTCCGTTTTTCTAAGACTAATGAGGCATTTAACTAATCAATAAGGCGTTAGTTTTCCCAGGCTAGTTAGCCCTATTTGCATGTTATCACACCCCTGTGTGCGCTGCTTTCTTCAGTCGCGCCACTGCGCCTCTGAAGCTGGGCGTACACTTCCTGCCGGTTTCAGGGCGCACTGCATATGACCGAAAGTGCAGCGACTGCTCACAAATGTCTTCTGCACTTTTGGTTATGCGCAGTGCTCCTCTGAAGCCGGGAAACGTGCATCAGGTTTCAGAGGCACAATGATGCTGCTGAGTAGAGTCGCTCACGTGTGCGAGATTTGCATCGAGCTGGCAATGTTTCCGGCTTTTGCAAATCATGTAATCACGCTCCTGAGGGCTGACTAGTCTTGGGAAACTAAGCCCCATGGACTAGTCAAAGGCCTAATAATTAGCATAAGAAAAATGGAGGTTATAAATAGTTTTTCTTTACACATGGATTTACGTGAATAACATTATATAGGGCTGATTTTGCAGGGAATTTAGTGATCCATACATGAATGCTGCTGGGTTGGAAGGCATGGGGGACCAGACCGGTTCCCTTTACACTATGTTTTTCTTTGAAATGCTGCAGTGTTTCAGAGTCGTACATGGCTGAGTTAATACAGCCAGTTCCTGATACATGTTGCCAGCAATTTGGGCAGCATGTAACAGCTGCCATGTTCCCTTTTCTAGGTTACCATACAAAGACCGTGTCTAGATATGTGACACGCATGTAAAATACAACATTAAAGGGGTTTTCCAAATGAAAAAACTATCTTTAGGTATTTTTCAAATGTAAATTTATCGAACTTAAAAATATACAGTAATTGCTTAATGACTGGTGCCCCAATTTCCAGGTATCAGTCTTTTTCCAGATCCCAGGGGCTCAACTTCTGGTTTATGCTCAACACAGGAGAGCACCTCATCATGGCTTTATGTAACTGGGGCTGGCTGAGTGGCACTTTTCTATAGCTAAGGCTAGCTCCTTGTCTATCCCTTGGCCATGGCACCTTTTGAAAGGAACCAGCCAGCCACCTTTATGCAAAGCTCTGATGACAAAGACTCAGCAAGAATACAAACCAGAAGTGCAACTGTCAGGACTCGAGACCAATACTCATATCTAGAGATCAGAGGAACATTTGCTAATTACTAAGGTTTATATTACAATATTTCACACACAGAGAACTCCTTTCAGTAGCTTCCCAGATAGCTGTGGGGATATACATGTTTCCTTGGCTACAAACCCTTTTCAACTGGAAACTGGTTAGAGAATAGTTTACGAACTCTTTTATCTTCAGTTTTATTTCTATTCTTGATGTTTCATACAATTATAAAAATAGCAGCTGCCTTTTGCTGCGATCTTACCAGCACATCTCCTTCTTGTGCAGCCAGCTTTAATGGCGTCAGTCCATTGTTGTTGGTAATGTTTTCTAGATACAGCATCTTTTCTTTCGAAATCAATGACCCTAAATAATCATACGTCTTGCAGGCCATTGATTTGTTTGGGTGGAGAACAAGAATGTGGAATACTGTGTTACCTTAGGACAAACAATAATATTTGTCAGTAGTTATTCAAAGTTAACTCTTCAGATGTTTTGCATTAGATGTAAAAAATAGTTTTTATTTTTATACTCCAAAATTATTGTTATGCCTGAAGAGAACCTGATAGCTGATACATGCTGCCCAGTTCACGGATGTAAAAAACAATCAGTAGTGGATTTCTTCACTATCAGTATCTATTGAATTTGTATAACAGCCCCATTAAGGCCATGCCTTTTATTTTATCATGCTAACTCATGACGACAGGTTCTCTTTAATAGCTGCTGGGGGCCAAGCCACACAGGTGACTAGTCCGACAGGCGGGTACCTTCTCCCAACCAACTACACTGGAGTGACAGGTGTCTCCCTCTGCGTGAGTGTAGAGAGAGAACCATCACTTCCAACTGTCCCAACTAGTCTCAGGTGCAGTTCAGTCTCTGGTGGCGATTAAGCTATGTTTTTCTTTTTTTCTATGAAATGCTGCAGAGTTTCAGAGTTAGCATACTGTATGTGGCTGAACTCATGCAGCCACGGTCTTATACATACTGCCTTTGGATCTGAAGCATGTATCAGCTCTCAAGTTCCCTTGAACTATAAAGTTAACCAAGGGAAACAATATATATTTTTATTAGTATGATCTGATTCAGAAAATACACAATTTGGCCAAACCTAGTCGCAGATTAAATAGATTATTTAGCTTAATAAACATACTGATCTTGTAGCTGCTGGGCTACTGGTATGATCAAGAAGTGTCTGACACAAAACTAATACAAAAAAAAGAATTTTATTGAAAATGACATAAATTAAAAATACAGAATAATTGCTGGTGCCTCAAACCAGACAAAAAAAATGAAGGAATCAGACAAAAAGGGAAAAACAAACCAAATACTCGGGAGACAGGGTATTCAATTTCATAAACACATATCATTGCAATACTCAGTATACTGCACAGGGTGTGCCTGTATGGCTCTAACACCTCTAAATATGCTTAAATACTAATGGACAATAAAGTGCATGTACATATACTAAGGTGCAATGATAGCACTAACCAGCCCAAAACGGACTATCAAAAGAATGACATGAGTCTTAGTTAATAATGCAAGCCCGTCAGGCATTCAACATACCCATGTACCCAATAATGAAAAAAATCCCGACTCAAATCATAGTACCTGAGATGGCGTTCCCCACGTGTGTGCAGTGTCAAGTGACACGCTGACCCTTTAGACCCCTTCAGGTCTCGAAAGCTCAGCCCTAAACATTGCCGATTAACATCTCTCAGCACATAGCATGCTGGAGAAAACTTCTAGGTCTCAAATCACTGAAACTAAAAGCCTCATTGAAACATATCTCCCATGCAGTACTTTATCAGTGACTTTGTCACAGTATGTGTATTGTTACAGGGCCACTGGCACTGTTTGTGAAGGGAGATATGTATCACATAAGTTGCTATCTTCCATGATGTGAAACACATAAATTTCTCTCCAGCATGCTATGTGTTGAAGGGGATAACCAGCCATTACAAGGGTTTGGTTTTTTGTGAGTAGGTGTAAGAGATATGCAGGACCCCTACTCACCATATGTCCACCTCTAGGGTGTGGTTGGTGAAGTGTAATGTCCAGCTACTGTTTTTTTTCTCTGTTGTGTGTTTGAGAGGAAAGTCTCTAGACGGTAGCTCCAGGTGAAGTTGAGGACTTTTTGCGTTCTGAGCGGGTGAATCCTGCAGAGATAAGGACTCTGCTATACTTTATATTTTGTTTTGCCATGCCACGGTTTATGCTGTGCTATAATAAACCAGCAGGTGATTGACCCAAGAATCATTCCGGTGTGACTATCTCTGCAAGCAGCTTAGAGAGTCAACCCCTCAAAGTATTTGTGTGTGTGTGTATATATATATATATATATATATATATATATTTTAGAGTTTCTCATGTTATTGCCTTTTTCCTTACCTTCCTTTTATTCAATGGCATCAAAAGGGCAAAAAGAAGCTACAGTATGTCTAAAATTAATTAAACTTTATTTGAATCCAATTAAAAAAATCATTGTTTAAAAAGCAATAATTCAAGTTAAAATAATGGGGACACGATGTACAAATATGGAGCCGCCCCAAAGCGGTGGCGTGCCAAAAAGGTTACAAAAATGCGCCAAAATACTACAAGGTATACAAATATCATATAGAATATATGAATAAATAAATAACAGTCCATAAAGGTATATCAGGGGTTTAAAAACCTCCTATCAGAGAATTATAACAGTCAAACAATTAGTGAATTGAATATAACAAGCGAAATCCAAAGGCACAAAGGTATCAACCCTTAATGTGCATTGACTGAATCAATATATGTGCAAACCACGCAAAACAGTGCATATTCGATGCTTGCAATCTGAAATAAGGTAAGGAGTAGAAAGTAAAAGTACGTAACCTACTTTAAGTATGGAAGTAAAGGCCGCAGGCACATTACCTAAGAGGTGCAGGCTGGGATCCCCGACGCGCGCTTCACGTGTGGCTTTCTTGAGGGGCGCAGTTAGTTTATATAAAACAAAAGATGGTGACTAAACAGCTAGAGTGTATCATACAGCCCTCAGATGAATAGTGCTTAGTATTCACTACCCAACATCCAACTTAAAGTACATAGAAAATGGTACGTTAAACTAAACTAGAGTAAAACTACCATTATTTGTAAGGTTTACAAGTCCATTTCCCACCTTGGTTGTCCTGAGAATGCAAAGGAGCTTCATTTTCTACAAGTAGCCGTAGTATCTCCTGATTACCCACACACGCAGCAAATGAAGTTACGTGCTCTCCTGAAATGTCAACACAAAATCAGTTATTTGTCAAATGTTTAACCGTCTTCCTAATTTGGTGAAATGTTTCACCTCCACCTGAATTCAAATCAGAGAGCCTAATATACATGGCAATATGCTAGTGAAAAAGCTACTCAAATTTTCCAATGCGATATTATCTTCTTCAACAAATTACTACCGTATATTATACAATGATTTGGCAATATCATTGACATCTTCACAAATTGCTTGTTGCAAGCTATATTTAAAGGGAATCTGTTAGCAAGTTTTTACTTCCTCATCTGAGAGCTGCATAATGCAGGTAAAGAAAAGCTGAATCCAACGATGTATCACTTAGATTACTGGGTGCAGCCATTCTGACACAATCAGAGCTTTTAGGTGTAGAGTGAAGCAGAGCTAACCCTGCTTACTCCAAGCCCTGTGTGTATAAAGTCCATAGACAGTGAGCTGCTTATCACAGGAGGGGTGTTGCAGAACTAATGTGGTCCAGCAATGTTAATTTACTTTTGTATGTATCTCAAGGTCAGTGTTTTGCATTATTTGATAAATGAAAACCAGGTGTAGGTCCAAAACATGGCAAAATTATGCAAGTGTGAATGAGGCCTCAAGCATAAAATATAAACAATCAGTGAGGGCTTCTCTTCAGCACCATGGCCCAAGATAGTAGTCTTTTGGACTGAGTTTTACAGTATACGCTATACTTGTGAGGAGTTTTGGAGGATTTTCATGCCTTGGCCCTATTCAACTTAAAAGGATTGTCTAGGACTTTCAAAAATTTGGCCAACAGCATGAACTGCTATAAAATAACAAGCGTCATTACTTACCTGTTAAATCTCTTTCCTCTCCAGTATCACTGCTCCATGTTATGGTAAAAGTTGCCCAACATTGTTCTCAATTAATAACTCATCAAGCTAAAGCCAACAATTGGTCGCAGCAGTCACATGACATCATCGCTTCAGGGCAGGGATACACCAGAATGATGGAGCTGGAGTGATTGAGCAGGTAAGAATTCATTGATTATTTTCGAACCATGCTGTTGGGCAACTTTTTAGAAAATCCTGGACAACCCTTTTAATGTCAAGCAGAGGGGGTATTCAACACTAAAATGAAGGGTGGATAGGTTATTAAAGTAAAAAAGAATCTGAGTTCTGAGATTGTAGGGGCAGAATACATTGTGAATAATTGATTAATGAGAATACTGCTGAAATTCATTAACTAACCATTGATGTATAACATTTATATAATCACTAGGCCACAGATAATGTTTTTTTTTATTGGTTTCATACCTTGGACTGTAAATGACCTACATATTTTTAAATAATTGGAGGTGATTTTAATACTATAAGCTAATATATTGTGATACCAATAAACCCTGTTTTCCTGTATATATAGGTTAATTTGCAGGAAAATAATGTCTGCCTTACTGGATTAGAGGCTACAGGGAGAAAATAAACTTGTATTCTCCATGTAGTTACTTGCCTCCAGTCATCTGGCTGTGTTGCGGGCTGTTTCAGTGACCACCCACTCTACCAGAGGTGGGGAACCTCAGACTTGTAGGCCATTTACAGCCCTTGATGACCTTTTATCTGGCCCCCACGCAGATTCCTGGGAAACGCAGTGCTTGGGCCTGCACCTGTATTTTGCCAGCATTGGTCCATTAATGTCTTGCTCTGTGAGCACGCGCACGCTGTGTTCACTACTGAACACTGAGTAGTGTGCAATAAAAGATTATGTCCTGACACCGGTGACAGCGTCAGGATGTACCTTGTAGATGGAGTCAGCCCACAATTTGTAAGGCCCCCGAAGAATGGCATAAATATCCAAATGGCCCTTGGCAGAATGAGCATGCTGTTATCGCTCCCTGGCTCTTAGATTGACAGTCTGCACAAAATGTTGGGGAGTGATTACAGCCCTCACATTAAAGTGAATGGTGACTGAAACCGCTCTCTGCACTGCCCCAATGACTTGGAGCAAGCGGCTACAGGGGAGATATTAGTTCATTTTCTCCCTGTAGCCATGCATTCCGTAAAGTAGACAGATATGATTTTAATATTATCTACAATATCCGTATATCTGCAGAAAATTAGTGTTTATGGACATAACAAGTTGTCTTTAATAAAGCCATTACACTGGAGGACACAATAGATCCCTGAAGATTATTAATAGACTTCACAGATTATTCTGGCACTAATAATTCCTTTTTTTAGACAAAGTATTACTATCCAATAACCTTTTAGCCAAAGCAGTCTACTTCAGAATAGGAGATACAGTCTTTTCAGTCTACGCTGCGGGAAGAACTCTCTCAGTAGACACATTATTGTCACCGAGGAACCCCTCCACCTTCAGCCTTTTTGGAGGGAAGATATATTTTTGAAAAGGATTGAGGATTGAGTGGATGGAAGGGCTCAGTTTTACAGGATGGAAGACAACATTTAGAACAGTCAGTGTTGCTTTGGAAAACAGCTAAGACAATATTAAGGTAGAAAATGATTCTTTACGGGGCCAGAATGAAAAGATATGAGACAGAAATGTCAGCTGAGTAGCAGCAAGTGTAAGGAAAAGTGCCAAGAGGACAATTTTGAACCATAGCTAGATAAAATGGGGAAAAATGTGACTGTTTTCATCTACATAAGTATGGAAAAAATGGAGATGCTTTTGGCAAATTTGGCAAAACGTTAACAAGGCTCTCTGATCCAATGTCAAAATTAGAAACCTCTGCTGGTTATTATAAAGAGAATTATACAATGCCCATCCTGGACGATTATCAAAACAGGATGAAAAATTGGCTGCGCTGCTGGAAAAAGCAACAGATCCTGTTTCTTCTTTTACGCTTGATAAAGATGTCAGTGCGGCATTGAAACGCGCAGCGGTCAATAAAGAACCTTGTAAGAACATTGCAGTACAAGACTTCTTTCCAGCAGAACAGCCAATTTTTAAACATGTTTTTATCTTGTTTTGGAAATTTCCATCTGTAGGACTTTCCCCCAGCTACGTGGCAGCGGCAGCTGACCATCTAAACCTTTATAGACTTTGTGTCTTCACATAACCACCAAAGGTGAGCAAACCTATTGTTTCCACTGTCTCCTATATTAGGGTTTTATCCTATTGCGCACTTCTCCCTTCACAGTCACTGTTTCCTCATCTTGGACGATAACAGACAAAAAGTCATTTCAGAAGAAGTTACTTTCTGAGATCTCTACAGTTCATTTGGAATTGTTAAATAATTGCTCCTATGAATAAGAAAGTAAAACAGTAGATGTGATTAAAACATAGCCTTTGGAAAAAAATTTGGGGACTGATGCAAATTTTTTAATTGTTACCGCCAATGACTATTATCTACGTCAGAACCCATTTAGAGGGATCAGTAATCATTTTTATGAATGTTTTTCCTGATTTTAAGCCTGTTTAAAAAGGCCAGAAATTACCCTACAAATGAGAAAAACGCTCTTTTGACAGGTAAGATGATTTTTAAGTAAGCGTAAAAATTATTGTTCTGGGCAGCACATTTGTTCTATGTAAGTAGCATATGTGCTGCCGAGGACTTGATGTTCTATGCACATAAAGCAATCGTATTAAAGGGGATCTGTCACCAGGTTTTTTCTATGTAATATGAGAGAAGCATGAGGTAGGGACTGAAACCCTATTTCCAGCGGTGTGTCACTTACTGGGTTGCTTAGTGTAGTTTTGATAAAGTCACTGTTTTATCAGCAATAAATTATCTCTAGAGGACTAGTAAGCCTGATCCCATGTCACCCTCCATAGACTTGTGCTCTGTATAACCCCATCCACAACAATCATTGGTCGCTTTCCGTGCCAATCAGTGGTGTAGGCGGGGTTATACAGAGCTCAACATTTAGAGAGATGCTAGATCTGCAACAGATAAAACAGGGATTTTATGACAGCCAGCAGCCCAGTAAGTGACACATTCCTAGAATCAGAGTCTCTGCCCCTACATTATACTGCTTTCAGATGGGGTAGCAAAAAGCTGGTGACAGATTCCCTTTAAGTGCAGGCCACCTGTCTAAACATTTAGGCCGGGGTCACACTAGCGATTAAAACGGTCGAATGCAATGCGATAAAAAATCGCATTGCATTTGAACACATGTTATTCTATGGGGCAGCTCACATCATGCGATTTTTTATCGCATCCGATCCTCGGACCGAGACAATCGTAGCATGCTGCGATTGTCACCGATTTTCGGATCGGATTTCCCAATGCAAGTCTATGGATGCGATAAAAAATTGCATGGAAAACGCACCAAACGTGTGACTTGCGATTAAATCGCACAACTTCTCCAGGTCTACAAGATAGGGCATCAGGCATTGGCATTGGATGTCAATTTGATGCTTAGATGCGATTAAAATTGGTTCCTTGCCGGAAAATGGGATGACAGACGGATATCTGGCCAAGAATTCTTTGTGCGATTTCGTACCGTTAAAATGGGACCGATTTTTTAATGGTTGTGTATGACTCCAGCCTTAGTGTTAAATTTGGTTGGCTGTTGAGGACAGGGACAGGACCAGTCCAGAGATACGAATTGGACTTGGAAACAACAGGGGGCACATAGGAATTTGAGTTATTTTGGATAAATTCATTGAAAGCAAAAGACTTAGAAATAGCAAGAGTTATACAAATAGAAGGCCTCTTTTTTATTCAATATATTTTGCAAATTATTACTTGCAACAGGAGTATACTAAAAAAACTCCAAATGAAATAAATTGTTTCATGGTACAGGACAAATGTTTTTTTATTTCTAAGGCATAGAATTTTATTAAATAAGGTTCATTGCTCAGGTATGGAAGAAGTAGCAAGAAAATAGAAAAAATAGCTTCAGCTAGAGCTGCTTGACAAGGCTATTGCTTCCAAAAAACAACTTAAGAACCAGAATAAAATCTGAGAAGTTGACAATGACAGTATGAATAAACACCCACAAAATCATTTTATTGAACCTTGTTCAAACTACATATATTAAATGTATGCCCTAAATGCAGCTACAAGGATGTCGGCTTAAATGCCCACAGTCATAAGGTTTTGGAAGGAATTTAGAGCTCTATCCCAGAGGGTTGTTGGCTACGAAACTATGAATGAAGTATGGTTATTGATACTTCATTATATCCAGACAAACCTTCTCGTAGAGTCAGGAGTCATTTGAAAAAAATAAATTAGATAGATAGTGTAGATATTACAACATGGGCCTAATTAAGGAGTAGTTAAATAGGTTGTTCAGGACTTTAACATTGATGGCCTATCTGTAGGATAGGTCATCAATGTCCGATCAGTGGGGTCTAACATCCGGCACCCCTGACGATCAGGTTCCGGTCGACGTCAATACCAGGAACAGCTGATCACCGGGGGTGCTTGGTGTTGCACTTCCACCAATCAGACACTAATGGCCTATCCTAAGGATAGGCCATCAATGTTAAAGTCCTGGACAACTCCTTGAAGAAGCAGTTTTGTATCTATTTTGAAAAACTGATATAATTTTGGTGGCGGTCGGCAACATGACTGAAAAAGGTTTACAGCAAGATTGAATTTGAAATGATTATGAGATTTAACCCCTTACTGCCATTGGACAAGATAGTACATCCAATGGCAGTACCGCTGCTTTGTATAGGGCTCTGGCGGTGAGCCCGCATCAAAGCCGGGACATGTCAGCTGTTTTGAACAGCTGACATGTGCCCGCAATGGGCGCAGGTGGAATCGTGATCCACCCACGCCTATTAACTAGTTAAATGCTGCTGTCAATCTCTGACAGCGACATTTAACACACGCTTCCTGGCATCGGGCCAGAAATATGCGCACCGTTGACCCCCGTCACGTGATCGGGGGTCATCGATTCGTTGGCATAACAACCAGAGGTCTCCTTGAGACCTCTATGGTTGTTGATGTCGGATTGCTATGAGCGCCACCCTGTGGTCAGCCCTCATAGCAATGCAGTAATTCTGCTACATAGAGGCGATCTGAGCATGTCTCTATGTAGCAGAGTCGATCAAGTTGTGACAACTGGAGCAGTTTGCTCTTGAGGATTGGGCCAAAATACCTGTTGAGAGGTGCAGAAGTCTCATTGACAGTTACAGGAATCGTTTGATTGCAGTGATTGCCTCAAAAGGTTGTGCAACAAAATATTTAGTAAAGTGTGCCACCATTTCTGTCTATGCCTATTTCATGAGTTTTATTTATTAGAAAATTCTGTGGAAGCATGGTTGAAAAGCAATGTCTGACTTTCATTTGTTCTTTTTCATAGATTTTTGATTTATTATTACTTTTGTCAGATTCAAGTTATTTCTGTGAACATTGTGGGTTTTTCGGTCATTAAACAAGGGGTACCAACAATTTTGACCACGTGTGTATATACTTTTCAATTGATTGACAAGTTAATGATGTCCAATTAGCTCTAAAAGGTCACTGGATGATTGATTATGATTGTATTTGGCTAGAGCTGTTCCTAATTCTTGTTTGCTCAAATTGTCAATTCATAATACTGCTGTTGCCATCAGGGTAGTGAGACTAGAGCAATACAACATCCTTACTGTCTCTTCTCTTTCTGGGTAATGGCAGGGTGGGCTCTCCTCTTTGTATCATATATCTGGTGAATAGAGCGGAAGTATTAGTAGAACTGTGAAGCTCAGCACGCAGTCTGCTGTAAGGGCCCCGTCACACATAGCGACGCACCAGCGATCCCGACAATGATATGACCTTGTCAGGATCGCTGGTGTGTCGCAACATGATCGCTGGTGAGCTGCCAAACAGGCAGCTTCACCAGCGATCAGCACGAGCAACAGGAGGGTAACAAGCAACGTACGTCACTTAGTTACCCACTGTGTACCTTAGTTACCAGCACGCTGGTGCAGGGAGCTGGTAACCAAGGTACACATCGGGTTTCTAAGCAGCGCGCGGCACTTAGAAACCCAATGTGTACCTTGTTTACCAGCTCCATGCACCAGCGCGCTGGTAACTAAGGTACACATCGGGTTTCTAAGTGCTGCGCGACACTTAGAAACCCTGTGTTTACCTTAGTTACCAGCGTGCTGATTGCTGATCGCTGGTCTCCCGCCTGTCACACGCAGCAATGCGTGCTGGCCAGCGGAAGACCAGCGATCAAAATAATGTCCTGGCCATTCCAGGACGATCAGCGATATCCAGCAGAGGGGCCGGTCGCTGGTAAGTGTCACACAAGCGATCTCGCTGGTGAGATCGCTGTTGCGTCAAAAAACTTGTGACTCAGCAGCGATCTCGCTAGCGAGATCGCTATGTGTGACGGGGGCTTTACACTTTCAGCTATCTGTGGTTTTTTCTGGTATATACAATGCTCTCCCTGTATTTACATATAATGATAACAGGGCAGAACAAGCATACAGGTTCAACCTACAAGAGCTTGAGCTGTGATTAGCAAATCTGCTCTGAAAGTTGTTGGCTAGTGATTTTTAACTACCGTTGTGCTCAAAGGTTTACATGCATCGGCAGAATTTTTGTTTTATTGGCCTTTTTTTCAGAGAATATGAATGATGACACCAAAACTTTTTCTCCACTCTTGGTTAGTGGTTGGGTGAAGCCATTTATTGTTAAACTACTGTGTTTTCTCTTTTTAAATCATAATGACAACACAAAACATCCAAATGACCCTGATCAAAAGTTTACATACCCCATTTCTTCTTACCGTGTATTGACTCCTCTAACATCAATGACAGCTTGAAGTCTTTTGTGGTAGTTGTAGATGAAGTTCTTTATTTTATCAGATAGTAAAGCTACCCACTCTTCTTGACAAAAAGCCTCCAGTTCCTGTAAATTCCTGGGCTGTCTAGCATGAACTGCGCGCTTCAGATCTCCCCAGAGTGGCTCAATGATATTGAGGTCAGGAGCCTGAGATGGCCACTCCAGAACCTTCACTTTGTTGTACTGTAGCCAATGACAGGTCGACTTCGCCTTGTGTTTTGGATCGTTGTCATGTTGGAATGTCCAAGTACGTCCCATGAGCAGCTTCCGGGCTGATGACTGCAAATTTGTCTCCAGTATTTGCTGGTTACGTGCTGTATTCATGTTTCCTTCAACTTTGACCAAGATTCCTTTGCCTTTGTAGCTCACACATCCCCAAAACATCAGCGATCCACATCCGTGCCTTTCATTAGGAATGTAATTCCTTTCATAATAGGCCTCGTGGACCTCTCTCCAAATGTAACGTTTATGGTTGTGGCCAAAAAGTTCAATTTTGGTCTTATCACTCTAAATTACCTTGTTCCAGAAGTTTTGAGGCTTGTCTCTGTACTGTTTTGCGTTTTGTAGGAGAGATACGTTATGGCATTTGCACAGTAATGGCTTTCTTGTGGCGACTCGACCATGCATTTTTCTTCAAGTGCTCTCTTATTGTGCATCTTGAAACAGCCACACCGCTAGTTTTCAGAGAGTCCATTATTTCAGCTGATGTTATTTGTTGGTTTTTCTTTGCATCCCGAATAATTTTCCTCGCATTTGTGGACAAAATTTTTGTTGGTCTACCTGACCGTGGGTTTTGTTTTTACAGAGCCCCTGATTTTCCTTTTTTTAATCACAGTTTGAACGCTGCTGACTGGCAGTATCAATTCCTTGGATATCTTTTTGTATCCCTTTCCTGTTTTATAGACTGTGTGCACACATTGCAGATTTTGATGCGCTTCTGCAGCATTTTTGGATGCGTGGAATTGCATCAAATCCACAGTGTAGTACAGTACCAATGATAGTCAATGGGAATTTGAGAATTGGTGTGCACATGCTGTGGAAAAATCTGCACGGATAAGCTGCGTTTTTTTTTCCGCAGCATGTCAATTCTTTGTGCTGATCTGCAGCGTTTCTGCACTCATTGACTATACATTGAGTAAGGCAAATCTGCACATCAAAAAATGCATGAAAATCCGCAACACATCCGCAAGTAATCTGCAAGAAATCCGCATCAATTCTGCATGAAATCCGCAAACATTTCGGCCTGCTTTTTCTGCCAAGAGATGCAGATTCTGTGCGGAAAATTCAACAGGCCAATTCGCGTGTGGACATAACCATACAGTTCAACTAACTTTTCCCATAGATCGGTTGACAATTATTTTGCTTTCCAAATGACTCACAATCAAGAAATGTCAGTGGCTAGATAAAAGATGCAAGAGTCTGTCTGGATCGCAGAAACTCACTCAGCTTTTATGCACACACACTGATTACAAACAAACAGGCCACAGATGAGGATTTTACCTTTAGTATCCATTCAAACCCATTTTTGTCAACTGCTATGCATGTTATCAGGCCAAAAATCATTAGGGTTTGTAAACTTTTGATTAGGGTTATTTGGATGTTTTGGGTTGTCATTATGATTTAAAGAGAGAAAATACAGTAGTTTGACAATAAATGGCTTTACCAAGCCACTAACCATAAGTGGAGAGAAAGTTTTGGTGTTATCAGTCATATTCTCTGAAAAAAGGCCAAGAAAGCAAAAATTCTGTCGGAGTATGTAAACTTTTGAGCACAACTATATATCTCTCTTCAGAAGATGAGAAGGAGGGGAAGGGAGATGAGCAGCACCTACTACTAGATAGAAATCAATTGGCTGTAAAGAGCTGACTAGGATGTTAAGAGTTAACTCCAATCCTGGAATGTAACTACTGACATTCTGGGCCAAGCACTTTTGGTCGGGCTTCATAGAAACAAGCTGTATACTATTAAAGATAAAATATCTCCATGAAAATGAAAGATAGAGAAAGCATGTCAATTGCAAACTTGCTTAATTTCATGCTATCTACCTCATCAAAACAATTTAAGAACTTGAGAATAACCCTCTAAGGAACACTAACTGAGACACATACTTTTTTTATAATATAAGTCAATAGCCAATCTGTTCTATTTGTATTCTTATACAGTATCATCCTTCACAAATATATGTTGGGGAATATTTCAGACTTACAGTTGGTACAGAAAGTATTCAGACCCATGTAAAAAAAAACCTCATTTTTTTCTCATTAATGTACACTCTGCACCCCATCTAGACTGAAAAATACAGAAATGTAGAAATTTTTGCAAATTTATTAAAAAGGAAAACTGAAATATCACATGGTTTTAAGTATTCAGACCCTTTGCTCAGTATTGTGCAGAAGCACCCTTTTGAGCTAGTACAGCCATGAATCTTCTTGGAAATGATGCAACAAGTTTTTCATACCTGAATTTGGGGATCCTCTGTCATTCTTCCTTGCCGATCCTCTCCTGTTCCATCAGGTTGGATGGTTAACGTTGGTGAACAGACATTTTCAAGTCTCTCCAGAAATGCTCAATTGGGTTTAGGTCAGGGCTCTGGTTGGGCCAGTCAAGAATGGTCACAAAGTTGTTCTGAAGCCACTCTTTTGTTATTTTAGCTGTGTGCTTAGGGTCATTGTCTTGTTGGAAGGTGAACCTTCGTCCAAGTCTGAGGTCCAGAGCACTCTGGAAGAGGTTTTCATCCAGGATATCTCTGAACTTGGCCGCATTCATGTTTCCTTCAATTGCAACCAGTCATCCTGTCACTGCACCTGAAAAACACCCACATAGCATGATGCTGCCACCACCATATTTTACTGTTGGGATTGTATTGGGAAGGTGATGAGCAGTGCCTGGTTTTCTCCACAGATACTGCTTAGAATTATAGCCAAAAAGTGCTATCTTCATCTCATCAGACCAGAGAATCTTATTTCTCATTGTCCGGGAGTCCTTCATGTGTTTTTTTGCAAACTCTATGCGGGTTTTCATATGTCTTGCACTGAGGAGACGCTTCCGTCGAGCCACTCTGCCATAAAGGCCCGACTGGTGGAGGGCTGCAGTGATAGTTGACTTTGTGGAACTTTCTCCCATCTCACAACTGCATCTGTGGAGCTCAGACACAGTGATCTTGGGATTCTTCTTTACCTCTCTCTCCAAGGCTCATCTCCCACGATTGCTTAATTTGGCTGTTTGGCCAGGTCTAGGAAGACTTCTGGTGGTCCCAAACTTCTTCCATTTAAGGATTATGGAGGCCACTGTGTTCTTAGGAACCTTGAGTACAGCAGAAATTCTTTTGTAACCTTGGCCAGATCTGTGTCTTGTCACAATTCTGTCTCTGAACTCTTATGCCAGTTTCTTTGTCCTCATGATTCTCATTTGGTCTGACATGCACTGTGAGCTGTGAGGTCTTATATAGACAAGTGTGTGCCTTTACAAATCAAGTCCTATCAGTTTAATTAAACACAGCTGGACTCCAATGAAGAAATAGAACCATCTCAAAGAGGATCACAATGAAATGGACAGCATGTGACATAAATATGAGTGTCTGAGCAAGGGGTCTGAATATTTATGACCATGTGATATTTCAGTTTTTTCTTTTTTAATAGATTTGCAAAAATGTCTACATTTCTGTTTTTTCAGTCAAGATAGAGTGTATATTAATGAGAAAAAAATGAGCTTTTTTCAATTTACCAAATGGCTGCAATGGAACAAAGAGTATAAATTTTAAAAGGGTCTGAATACTTTCCGTACCCACTGTATATCTCAAATGGAAACATGAAATGTGAGCAGTTTCCTACTGGTATATAAAAAAACAATAAAGATATGCGAAAAAAAGATATGTTTATAAATTGGTTGAAGGGATGGGGCGGTAAAGCTTCAGATGAGTGGTGGTGATGTGTCCATTTGGGTTGCAGTTACATAAAAGCTTGTTATGCCATTATCCACATATTGATCCAGAACTCCAGTTTCATATGTTATACCATAATAATACTGTCCTTTGTTTCTTGGAGCAAAAAAAGTCCCCACGGCTCGAGCGTTGTGCATGTCTGCCTTCCTGTCAATTAGTTCCTTCACCATCTCGGGATTCTGGTTCACAATCGCTATGTGTAAAGCCGTTTCCCCTGGGTACAAGGAATGATAAGAATCATAAGTCTTTCATTTAAAGCCCATAACATTGCTAAGTAACCTTCTACTTGCCAGGTTCGTTCCATCTGATCTGCCTCGAGGAGGAATAATTGTCCATCTATAAACTCTAGATTTATGAAGCTCTATTATAGAATTTAATATCATGTTAATCTCTGGCACATTATATTCAGTAAAAACAGATAATGTGATATTAATAAAAGGTAATGTTGCATCACAGGCAATGAATGGGGCATTTCAGCGATTGATGGAAATGATTTGCTAATTTGATAGAATCACAATTATCCTATTCATTAAGCCATAGCGTGATGGTGCCAGCAAATTGGCTACTGGTATTTAAGTCATGTTTAAACTTGCACCCATGCAAATCTTGAAAACGTTAATGATTAGTTTTGAATTAGCAAGTTCCTCCAAGCCATCTATTCAATAATAGCTCACATTTCATCAGCTGTTATGTCACAGAATTAGATATGTATGAAGCATTGCCAAGGTGGAAACAAAAGCGATTAGCGTCTTATTGAATTTAGTGAACTATAATATAACCGGCTAAGCGTCACTCTGTCCGAAGCCTTTATAGACTGCGCAAGCGCGACGCGCCTGCGCAGTCTGGCTTCAGACAGAATGAGGCAGCCAGCGGTGAGGAGTGTGTGTGGCGCCGGAGATGGCGGTATGCGTACACACTGCATACCGCTATGTCCGGCGCCATATTTACTTACCTGACTGGGAGGAGCGTTGCCACGGCGCTTCTCTTCGGCCGAAGACCGGGCCAGAAGAGCGTCCGGAATCGCGCATGCGCTTAACGCGGTCCGGCGCCATTTTACTGAAGACACATTTGCAGTGTCTTCAGCAATATGGCGCCGGACAGCGCTATGGGCATGTGCGTACTTCGGCGCCAGACTCCTCCCCCGGCCTCCAGCAGAATGTGACAGGCAGCGCTGGAGCACAGGGAAGAAGGGTGAGTATAAGTGGTTTTTTTTTTGTATGTGTGTAGTTTAATAGGGGTGAGAGGGACCATGCATACCAGGAAAGGGGGACAGGGGACAATGCATACCACGAAAGGGGGGTCACGGAACCACGCATACCAGGAAAGGGGAGTGAGGGGACCATGCATATCATGAAAGGGGAGTGAGGGGACCACGCATACCACGAAAGGGGAGTGAGGGGACCATGCATACCACGAAAGGGGGGTGAGGGGACCACGCATACCACGAAAGGAGGGTGAGGGGACCATGTATACCACAAAAGGGGGGTGAAGGGACCATGCATACCATGAAAGGGGAGTGAGGGGACAACGCATACCATGAAAGGGGGTGAGGGGACCACGCATACCAGGATAGGGGGGTGAGGGGACCACACATACCACAAAAGGGAGTGAGGGGACCACGCATACCAGGAAAGGGGGGTGAGGGGACCATGCATACCAGGATAGGGTGGTGAGAGGACCAAACATACCACAAAAGGGGGGGTGAGGGGACCACGCATACCACGAAAGGGGGGTGAGGGGACCACGCCTACCACAAAAGGGGGGTGAGGGGACCATGCATACTACAAAAGGGGGGTGAGGGGACCACGCATACCGCGAAAGGGGGTGAGGGTGTTAGGAACGGCGGAACGCACTAGATAAAAATAAATAATAAAGTGCGTTCGCCGCTCGGGGTCCACCGTGCAGTAGGTGTTACACCGCTGCTAGGTAATGACAGACGAGCAATATGGCGGTATAATGCGCACGGGTTAGGCTTCACCCGAAGTGCGCAAAGCGGGCTCTGTTCACACACAGAGGCGCTGCAACATAAACATACAAAAACGCTGAACCTGTTAGTGACACAGGCCTCAGGTAAATGCACACACGGTATCTGGTCACAGGAACAGGACCCAAGACAGAGGAGCTGCGTCCCTCTAGACCTACCATGTTTGCGGTGTCGCTTCTGCGAGCGCCAAGAAGGGCTGCAGCTGCAGCGCGGCGTAGGACACTGCCGCTCGACGACAAAGCCAGAAAGCAAGCGCAATGTCGGACGCTAGCGTAGCGGTGCGGTGTGCACAGTGGCTTAAGGCTTGCCACTGACTGGCGCGGACTGCTAAACTAATTCCCTATCCACATGTGTAATATCAGAGGGAAGGGGTTTTATAATGAGTCAGTCACCAGAACCATACATCCGTCACCATTCACACTTGGCAAGTATAGTCTATACTAGCGCATGGCCGAACGGTCATGCGCGCTTTTTATAGCCATGCGGGACCTTCCAGATCTCCGAGATGGACCAATGAGATCTGGAGCAGGACCTGGGCACATGACTCCCGATCTCCAATGGGAGATCGTCTCATGAGCATGCCCAGTAGGAGCACAGAGGAACTTAGTCTCTGGAGCGGTCTGCTGCAAAGTAATCTTCTCTGCAGTAGATAGACAGCAGGAGACCGCAGAATGTGGGCTCTGGATTCCTGCAGAGCAGACACAGAAACCGGACGCCTAACAGAGGGGACCATGCATACCACAAAAGGAGGGTGAGGGGACCATGCATACCAGGAAAGGAGGGTGAGGGGACCACGCATACCAGGATAGGGGGGTGAGGGGACCACTCATACCACAAAAGGGGAGTGAGGGGACCACGCATACCAGGATAGGGGTGAGGGGACCACGCATACCATGAAAGGGGAGTGAGGGGACCACGCATACCAGGATAGGGGGGTGAGGGGACCACGCATACCAGTAAAGGGGAGTGAGGGGACCACTCATACCAGGATAGGGGGGTAAGGGGACCACGCATACCAGGAAAGGGGGGTGAGGGAACCATGCATACCACAAAAGGGGAGTGAGAGGACCATGCATACCACGAAAGGGGGGGGTGAGGGGACCATGCATACCACGAAAAGGGGGGCGATGGGACCATGCATACCATTATTGGGGGGTGAGAGGACCATGCATACCAGGATTGGGGGGTGAGGGGTAGCATGCATACCAGGATTGGGGTGTGAGGGGACTATGCATACCAGGATAGGAATGAACGGGTACCATGCATACCAGGATAGGGAAGAGGGGGCCATACATACCATTATAGGTATGAGGGGGGACCATATATACCAGAATAGGGATGGGGGGTGCCATGCATACCAGGATAGGAGGGGGGCAGCACATACCAGGATGGGAGACCATATACCAATAAAAATGCTCGCCACCCGGGCGTTGAACGGATTCATAACTAGTATCTTATATCGGCAGTAGTGATGTGCGGGTAGCATCGCTGCTCGGGTCTCCCGAGCATACTCAGGTGATCTCCGAGTATTTTGGCGTGCTCGGAGATTTAGTTTTCCTCATCTCAGCTGCATGATTTGCAACTCTCCTTGAGAAAGCGGTGCGGTGTGCACGCGAATCGTGCCTTGGGGTTTTTTACTCGGTCCTGGGGTCTTGTCTACTGCCCTTTACATCACTGGTGAGTCTCGTTTTCCGGTCTCCTGTTTTGGCATTGGCCTTTATGAGACGTTTTCAGCACAGATAGCTCATTATAGCTTTTATTTGCACATGCATACTGCTACTAGCCTACGGCTCATATGCAAACTGCCACATACATTTAAATCATTTACCGTTCTGAGTTCTCCCCTTGCATTTATACCTTCTTGTAATGTTATATACTGGTTATTAACCCCTTATTAGGTTTTTGGTATTAATGCATTTTTGGGCATCAACATCCTCCCAGTGACGCACCTGGATTATCCTGCTATGGTTTCATTATTTTTATACATGCAATTATTGTAAGTCCTGATTATTCACCTAATAAAATGATACTTTTTTAGATTTTTTTGCCTACTAGCTCTTTTTTTCTCCTTATACACATGATTTGCAACTTGTAGACAGGCTGTACACATGTGGGAATTCCCTAACAAACAGGCATTCCATACATGTACAGTATTCAAGCTGTCTAGCAGTCGCAAATCATGTAGCGGAGGCGCCGAAAACTAAATCTCCGAGCGCGCCAAAATACTCGGAGACCACCCGAGCATGCTCAGGGAGACCTGAGCAACGAGTATACTCTCTCATCACTAATTGGCACTTATTATAATGTAGAAAATATTAAGCTTCAATTAAAGGGGTTTCCTTTAGTTTTGGTAACGTAAGCTGGAAAAATGCAAATTTTTGAATATACTTTGTGTTTCAGTGCACAGTTATCTCCTTTGGTCTTGTGTGCTATCAGTGTCAGTGCAGTGAGAAGAATCATTCTCCAGGTTGTATCAGCACACACATGTCTAGTCTCCACACTGATGGAGCATAATCTGAGCTCTTGACCACAGTGGATTAATTCTCATAGTATATTAGAAAATTTGTTATCTTACAAGGTAAAGTGCTACCTGCAATACTGATGTCATACAGCTAGGGAATGCCATTCATGCCTGGTGGGTGGAGATCCAACTGCTAGAACATACACCTAAGAATAGAGGGTTTCATCAGACACTACTCCACTCCGAGTCAGAAAAGGTGTCTTCAAATTGAATGGTGCTAGAGCTTTAGACTGGAAGGGGTAATGAGAACAAAAAAGGGGGGCTTTACTTTGCCATGCTGCCCCTTGGTGGTAAATCTCTTTTTGGAAGGTGGAATGAGAACAAAAAAGGGAGCTTTACATTATCATGCTGCACCCTTGGTGGTATATCTATTTCTGGGTTCCCAAAAGTCAGATATTTATGGTATATCCTAAAAATTTGCCATCAATTACCTTGGTGGAAATCTACTTTTCAAAACAAATGTCTTTTAGACTTGTCACATTAAGTCTGAATAAGTATTCCCTAAATACATCTGTGTCAGCCTTTGGTAAACTGCTAGAAATCTCCAGTTCTTATTACATGGGTTTTCAATGACTTTCAAACTTTTTGTAAAATGAGTTTGGTTTCGACCTAGTAGCCAGCGCAGAGCAGAATTGCTGGTACAAGGCATTAGTGCAGGGCTGTTGTTTTTTTAATACCTAACCCTAGACCTATGAAAAATATGTTTTAAAGTACTGGAAAACCCTATAATATTGTGGTAGATCATTGGTAGGAGTATCAGTGTTGCATCCCTTTTTTTTACTTTTTTTAAAGTCATAAAAATTCTGATTTCGGCCGTCGAAAAGAGCATTTATATACACCGGGCTGCCTTGTTATGTATGTTAGAATCCGGAGTAGATGGATCGGATCCCCCCTGATTGTCTTGCCACCCTTATCCCCCTCTTTTTTTTCCTTACTTCATGGTTGCACTTGTTGGTTTCTGGATCTACTCAAATGTACACTGCTATAATACTACTTTACTGTTCTTTGCATATGATACATCTTATACTCTTGTATATCTGCCTCTGTGTGCTGGCAAATCACAGTGATATACTGTGTATCCAATTGTTTCCTTCTTTTACTCTACTTTTGCAATGTCTTAATCAATTTTACCTGTATAAAAAATGCTGATTCTGGAGATATTAAATACCTAAGGCTAGTTTTACACTTGCTTTTTTTTGCAGCGCGTTTTTCCCGCAAAAAAACGCATTGAAAAAACGCATACAAAAGCATACAACTGCTGCGTTTTTTTCAAGCATTTTTATGAGCATGCATGAAAAAAACGCAGCGTTTTTATGCGTTTGTATGCGTTTTTAGTGCGTTTTTACCGCGTTTACGTTTTTTTCCAACATTAGGTGGCCCCTCACACTAACCCAAACCATGACTTTACTAACCCTAACCCTGACCCTAACCCTAACCCTAACCATGACTTTACTAACCCTAACCCTGACCCTAACCCTTAACCAAACCATACTTAACCCTAACCCAAACCCTAACTAACCTTAACCCTAACCCTAACCCTGACCCTAACCCTTAACCAAACCATACTTAACCCTAACCCTGACCCTAACCCTAACCCTAACCCTGACCCTAACCCTTAACCAAACCATACTTAACCCTAACCCTAACCCTAACCATGACTTTACTAACCCTAACCCTGACCCTAACCCTAACCCTGACCCTAACCCTAACCCTAACCCTGACCCTGACCCTAACCCTTAACCAAACCATACTTAACCCTAACCCAAACCCTAAACCCTAACTAACCCTAACCCTAACCCTGACCCTAACCCTAACCCTAAACCCCCTTAACTAACCCTAACTCTAACCCAAACCCCTAAATTCCATGGTTAAAAAAAAAAACGCATGTGCAAAAAAACGCATACATGAGCATGCCAGTGCGCACGTATGCGCATCCATAGGCTATAATGGCAATTTTTAGCGCAAAACGTGCGCATATGTGCGCATGCACTTTTTTGCAGGGCCAAAAAATGCAACATGCTGCGTCTGGAAAATACAAACGCACACCCCAAAAAAACGCAGCGCATGAAAATCGCATACGTGCGCTTACCAGCGCGCAGGTATGCGCACCCATGTTAAATATAGGGGAAAAAACGCATGCGCACGTATGCGTTTTTTTCCAGCGCAAAAAAACGCAAATGTGAAACCAGCCTAACCTGATCAAAACCTTTCTGGTTTTGCTGAAGGAAAAGTATGCCTAGAAATATACTATAAAACTAAACAGCAGAAAAAAAGATAATTTGTCCTCATCTCTTCCATTTCAGACTAGTAGATGACTGATGGATTTGGACTTAATCTGCTCAGAGGGCTGTTCTAGCCATGAAATTATTCCAGAAAATGAAGTATTTCTCCTACAAAATTATTGCAATTACACATGTTTTGTTATACACATCTTTGTTTCTTTGTGTGTATTACTACAACACAAAAAGCAGAGAAAAAGAGACAGATAGACATCATTTCAAACAAAATCCCCAAAAGTGGGACAAACAACATTTTCTCACCAAAATTGTGGATAAACAACTTTATTTCAAGCATGTAATGCTCTTTCAAACTCACCTGTGGCAAGTAACAGGTGTGGGCAATATGAAAATCACACCTGAAACCAGCTAAAAAGAGGTGAAGTTGACTCAATCTTTGCATTGTGTGTCTGTATGTGCCACACTAAGCACGGAGAACAGAAAGAGGAGAAAAGAACTGTCTCAGGACTTGAGAACCAAAATTGTTGAAAAATATCTACAATTTTAAGGTTACAAGTCAGTTTCCAGAATTCTTGATATTCCTTTGACCACAATACGCAACATAATCAAGAAGTTTGCAACCCATGGCACTTTAGCTAATTTCCTTGGATGTGAATGGCAGAGAAAAATTGATGGAAGGTTGCAACGCAGGATAGTCTGGATGGTGAAAATGCAGCCCCAATCAAGTTCCAAAGAAATTCAAGCGGTCCTGCAGGCTCACGGTGCATCAGTGTCAACATGAACTATCAGTCAACATTTGAATTAAATGAAACACTATGGCAGGAGACGCAGGAGAACCCCGCTCTTGACAGATACATGAAAAAGCTAGACTGCAGTTTGCCAAAATCTACATGATTAAGCCAATTTTCTTCTGTGAAAGCATCTTGTTGACAGATGAGACTAAGATAGAGCTTTTTGGTAAAACATATCATTCTACTGTTTACCGAAAACTGAATGACGCCTTTAAAGAAAAGAATACAGTGCTTACAGTAAAATATGGTGGAGGTTCAAAGATATTTTGGGGTTGCTTTGCTGGCCCTCTGGCACTGGTTGCCTTAACTGTGTGCAAGGCATCATGAAATCTGAAGATTACCAATGGATTTTGGGTCGCAATCTAGTGCCCAGTGTCAGATAGCTAGATTTGTGTCCTAGGTCATGACCCCAAACATACTTTAAGAAGCACCCAGAAATGGATGGAAACAAAGTGCTGGACAGTTCTGAAGTGGCCAACAATGAGTTCAGATCTAAATCCCATTTAACACCTGTGGAGAGATCCTAAAATTGCTGCTGGAACAAGGCACCCTTCAAATATGACCGAGAGCTTTTTGCAGAAGAGTGGTCCAGAATTCCAGTTGAGAGGTGTAAGAAGCTTGTTGATTGTTATATTGAAGCAATTGCAGTTATTTATTCCAAATTATGTGCAGCTAAATATTAGGTTGCGGGTGCCAACAATTTTGTCTATCCCATTTTTGGGGTATTGTGTGAAATTATTTCCAATATCCATTTATTTCACTGTTTTGTTTGTGTTGTTCCAATACACACAAAGGAAATAAACATGTGTTTAACAAAACATGTAATTGTAATAATTTTCTGGGAGAAATACTTCATTGTATAGTTTTACAGCTATTTTGCAAACTTTGTTCCCTAAAGAATATTGTCCTAAACGCCCACAACCATCTCCCTAAGTGGAGCTTAACATTTTCCTATAGTTTTCATTGCAATATCATGAAGAAGATGAACCAGATATAACTATGGAGAAATCACTGGGATTTTTTTCTTTATATTTCCTGCATTTAATATTGCTCTAAGTGCCATCAAATTGGATATTTTTGTTTGTTTTGACTTTTTTTGGTGTTAGAAGTCTTGTGAGATTGGTGTATTACCTTCTCATATCCTATAAGTGGCACTGTTGTTACTGTCCTATTTCTAAACCTGCAGTTACTACTACCCATCAGTGCATTGTGTTCATGCAGAGCAGTGACTGTACAGAACTAACAGAGTGCCCTTCTGTTGTTCTATGTCTAGTAGTATTTCAAGTGGACTTTTAGATCCTCTCTACACATTCATTGTATCATTTTAATTTACACCATTCTACTCATAGAACCTTATGTTTACTTGAGTTCCAAAATTACTATTTTAATCACCAAACTGTGATGCCAACAGGATTCTTTGTAGACCAAAAACATTTAATTGGCCATTGTGTCTCACTGCAACCCATTGACATATCTCTTATTATATTCAGTGGATAGGGTTACCCCGGGCCCAGTTGGAGTAACCAATGCTCTTAATTATATTAAGTTAATACTGTGATGTAGATATGCTGTGCGGTAAAACAGGGACGCATAGTCTCTTCGCACTGTCAATCTCCTTTCTGTAGCCCTAAGGTTGCTTTAAGCCTGCGGCCAATAGAAAGGCAGGATCATGCAATGGACGACGTGGGGCGGCATGTTGACAATCTCCGCAACAGGACTCTGACGTTCTCTGCAAGCCGCGATACAATGTCATCAATGCATTGGTCAGCCCATTCGGCAAAATCCAGGATTAGGTGAGTATATGATGTTTTTATTTTAATTAGTACTCGTGGTGTGACTGTGGGGGCATCATACAGTCTGGGTGTTACTCTGGAGGGTCATAATACAATGTGGGGGTCTACTGTGGAGGGCCCTCATACAGTGTAGGGGCTACTGTTGGGGTCATCATACTGAGTGAGAATTAATGTTGTTGTCATCATACTGTATTATGTGGGACAAGTGGAGGCATCATAACATGTATCCTGTAGAATGTAAGCCCGAAAGGGCAGGGTCCTCTTCCCTCTGTATCAGTCTGTCATTGTTAGTTTGCTTACTGTAAGTGATATCTGTAATTTGTATGTAACCCCTTCTCATGTACAGCACCGTGGAATCAATGGTGCAATCTAAATAAATAATAATAATGTATAGTGAAGCTGTGGACCCATTATACTGTGTATAGTGGAACTGTGAGGGCATTATACTGTTTATGGAGGATCTTTGGGCCCATCATACTATGTATATGAGAGCTGTACATGGGGGACTCAGGGGACTTAAAAACATTAAGTGGGCACTTTAAAAAGCATTATTGCTATTGGGGCACTCAGGCTGTTGTTACTGTGAAAGGTGCACAAAGGGCATTACTTAGGGGGCAAAATGTGCACACTTTTATGTTTTTTTAGGGCACTTGAACAGGGCATTAATATATTTTCAAGGGGGCAATTTTACCATCTAAAGGGCACAAAGGGGGCACCACTGGCAGACACAGACAGAAGAGGGCCCCTGTGCACAAACAATACATGGGCCCTTTACAGTTCAATAGTTCATCACAATTCACAATTTCACCTGCTTTGAAGGTGGAAATGGGCCCCCTTAGGTCCTGGGCCCCTGTGCAGTTGCACAGGTTGCTCCAAAGAGAAGTCTGTTCTTGAGGGGCACAGTGGTAGGTATTATGTGGAGCAGTAGAAGGAGCCCTGTTTTTGTTCATGCAGCAGTTACAATAATAAAGACACATACGGCAGCTGCGGTTCAGCATTGCGGTGACAATGGGATGAGGATTTTGTGCAGGTTGGAAATAGAAGGGCATGTGCTCAAAATGTGAAGTCAAATGTGACTTTATTGTAAACTCTGCTGACGTGTCGTGCTGGTCTGGGCCAGATGGAAAAGATATGAAAAGCGAATGACCCCATCAGAAAGAACGTCAGCGGTAAGTCACTATCTATAACTGTACTGTAATCTTTCTGATAACTACTACTATATAGATGGTCACCATATGGTGGTAATATCAGTGTTGGTCTATGTATTGAGATTTATTCTCAGTAACAGCCCGATCATCTACTAAGTCTCCCTTATAACCACAATTAGGGTACACACCTGTAGTTGTAAATATAGTTATCTGGTTAGGGGCCCGCCCAGATATTTGCACCTTATTCCCTAAGCTAACTAGCTATGCCTCTGGTAGTGGTATATAAGAAAACTTCAGGGCCTCTAAGTCACAAATTATGATGTGGTTAAAGGGGTTGCTCACTACTTGGAGAACCCCCTCTCAATTGCAATATTCTCCCCTATTAAATAACAGCCTTAACTCACCTTCAGCAATGTCAGTACCAGGTCTCTCAGGATTTGAGCACTGTTATGTCACGTGAACTCTGCAACTAATCCAATCACTCTCCATTCCTTCCGATGTACAGTAAGTGATATTCAGAGGAAGTCAGAGAGTAGCCGCAGCTCTCGTTTCTTCCAGATGTCAGCTTCTTCCTAAGGAAGTGAGAGTGAAACGGCTGCTGAATGGCTGCAGAGATCACATAGCACATAAGCCCAAGAGACCTGGTACTGGCATTGCTGGAAAGGCGCCCGCACTAGAGGGGAGTATAGGCTCTTTTAAACTTACATGGGGCATATAGTTGTCCCAGTAGCGTGTTACCTCTTTAACCTACTACCTCTCTACCCATCATGTATTCTTAGTCTAAACATCCACTAAGCACAAGTTTTCATAGAACTCAAAAATGTTATCAATATTCAATATTGGCTAATAAATGACAATAAGTCAAGGCAATGTATAGGCAGAATAAGTGACTGCTTGGATGATTAGGGAAGGGTGTAAACTATGAATTAAAAAAAGCAGTGCAGTGTCTTTAACCCCTTAGTGATCAAGCCAAATTTTTCAACTCTAACTAACGTCACTTTATGTAGTAATTATCCAGAATGTTTCAATATATCCGATTCTGAGATAGTTTTTTTTTTGTGACACATTGTACTTTATGTTAGTGATAAATTTAGGTCAATCTGTTTTGTGCTTATTTCTGAAGATATCAGAAATTTGCAATATTCAATCTTTAAAATATTTGTGCCCTTAAACCAGATAATTATTAACTATTTTGTTTAGTATAACTAACATTTCCCTTATGTCTACTTTACATCAGCATCATTTTTCAAATGTTCTTTTATTTTGTCAGGATGTTTGAACATTTCAAAGTTTAGCGCCAATTTTTCAAGGAAATTTACAAAACTTATATGTTTCCAAGATCTATTCAATTTTGAAGTGACTTTGAGGGACCTATACATTGAACGACTCCTTAAATTATTAGCATTTTAAAAACAGCACACTTCAAAGTTTTGAAAACTGCTGTCAAGTAGTTTGTTAATCATTCAGGTGGTTTACAGGAAATAAGTTGAATTAATTAATGAAAGAATGAAATGAAAAATTATAATTTTTTCCACTTAAATCCTGACAGGTCACCATAACTGGCAGAACCAAAAGCCATTACTTGGCCTTGGAGGGAACCAACAGTGTCACACAATCACAATCTCAGGATGCTGATGGGGTTAAAGAGGCAGCCCTCTTGCTTTGTTAACCATCTAGATGCTGCAGTTATTATTGATGGCAGCATGTAGGGGTTACGTTTCCTTCAGTGAAAATACCGACCATGGCTGTATTTTCACCTGTCCGATGAAGTTATTTCTCAGGTCAAGAAAAAGACTTATTGGTCGTCATTAAGGGGTTAAGTCTCATTGTACAATCTGTTAGCTTCGGAGAATTTGATGATGCTAGTCCTATACTTTTGCATGGTCAGATGACTCCCTTTTAGTGCAATAAATGCATGATTGATCAATAGGGTGCAGACGGATGGCTGTATTACTCACACAAGGATCACATTGCAATCCTTGGACTGGCTGTTGGCTCTCCTGACCTGAGCGTGACAGCTCCATAGAAATACATTGAGCGGTCACGCTCAGGTCAGGTGAGCCGATAGCCAGTCCGAGCATTGCGATGCAATCCTCGCACGAATAATACAGCAATCTGAATGTGCCCTTAGACTACTATCAGCTAATCTCCACGCACTGAGGAGAGCGTGTATAAATTCCAAAATCCATGCCCTATGCACAAAGGGCATTTGCCCCATGACATATATAGTATACATTTGACTGTCACAACCTCTTACCTTTATATATCTCACATTCTATAGGTGTATTTATCAGGAGAGGGAAAGCATCCAACAATGTAGCTAGAGCTTCTTTATTATTATACAGTGCTGCTATGTGGACTACATTTT
Source organism: Dendrobates tinctorius (assembly GCF_039654945.1). Taxonomy (NCBI): domain Eukaryota; kingdom Metazoa; phylum Chordata; class Amphibia; order Anura; family Dendrobatidae; genus Dendrobates; species Dendrobates tinctorius. The sequence goes on along the minus strand of NW_027361728.1, from coordinate 43,654,963 downwards.
CTCCCATGGCACCTAAGACATAAAAGAAATACATTCATAATGTGTTCCCAGCAATGTATTTTCTTAGAATATTAACATTATTTAAAGGGGTTGACCATGTATAAAAAATCATGGCTGCTTCATTTTAGAACCAGCACCACTGAAGTGAGTGGAGCTGAGCTGCAATACCATGGACAACCCTTGAGCAGGGGTGGCACTGTTTCTGAAAGAAAGCAAATAAAGCAGCCATATTTTTTTTTTAATCTCAGACAACCCCTTTAAAAGTCTTTTTAATATTTTCTCACAAAAGAGTGATTTAATTACCCCCAGACTAATGGTTCTATTTTAAAACAATTAATTTATATGTACAGTGTGTTAGGTGTCGGGTTTCTGCCACTGCACAGCAGGAATCCAGAGCCTTGCACCCAGCGGTCTCCCATTCTTCTTCAGCCACAGCGGAGCCTGCTCAGCAGATTCGTCGGTCCCAGTGCTCTGCCCAGGCCACCTCCATGGGTTTGCTTGCTGCTGCCACCTCTGGCACAGCTATGACAATGCATAGTGCTCAGCAGCGAGATTCTCCAGGGACTAAGTCCTCATGTCGGGCCACTGAGCATGCTCGTGGAGTGATCTCTCCATTGGAGATCGAGGGTCACGTGCTCAGGTCCTGCTCGTGTTCGTGCCCATCCGAGAAGGTCCCGGACGCCCGTGGCTATAAAAGGTTCGCATGGCCGCTCACCCATGCGCTACGATCAGACTGTATTTACAGACTATAAGGTGTGAGAGATGTATGCACGTATGAATGTATCTGGTGACTGACTCATTATGAAACCCCTACCCTTGGTACGCATGTGTTGTGCAGCCTAGCCTGCTAGCGCCCAGGCTTAGGTGTAGGTAGGTCAGGGTTTGAGTCAGACATTGGTCCTCACCAGTGATCCAGCACACCTCGGTGCACCTGCTCCACACTCCACTGCCAGCATCTTTAGCGGCGCTCATGGCAGCAACGCTGCGCACTCAGTGGGCCTAGAGGGACTCTAACCCCGTGTCCTTGGGGTAGCGTTCTGTGGCCATACACTGTGCTCTCTTTTAGCTGAGCTGTGTGAGCACAAACAGGCTCCGGCGTTTATGTTCAGCGGTAGTGCGGCTCTGTGAAGCAACAGAGTCCGCCCCCGTACACACTGGGTGATAACCCGCGTGTGTTTTTATAGTATACCGCCATATAGCATCCGCCATTATTGAGCAGCAGGTTACCACCCCTGCACGGTGGACCCCGGGCTGCGAACGCACCTTATTACCATCTTTATTATTTGGTGCATTCCACCAGCCCTAACACAGTGTGTACGGAAAGTATTCAGGCCCCTTTAAATTTTTCACTCATTGTTTTATTGCAGTCATTTGGTAAATTCAAAAAAGTTCATTTTTTTTCTTATTAACGTACACTCTGCACTCCAACTTGACTGAAAAAACAGAAATGTAGAAATTTTTGCATATTTATTAAAAAAAGAAAAAATGAAATATCACACGGTCATAAGTATTCAGACCCTTTGCTCAGACCCTCATATTTAAATATTACTTTTAATTATAACCGTAAATTAGACATGACCCTAGTCCATCTAAGGCTACTTTCACACTTGCGTTTTTTTGCGCTGCGCACCGTGCGTAGTGCAAGCGCACATAAAAAGCGCATCTTGCATTTGTGTGTGTTTTTTTGTGGGTTTGGGTGCGTTTTTTAAAAAAATGCATGCTTTTTTTGCGCATACGTGCGCATTACCATGCGCACGTATGCGCACCCATAGACTATAATGGGTGTTTGGCTGTAAAAAAAACGCATTGCGTGCGCATGCGTTTTTTGGGGGCAAGTCGGATGCACAAAAAATGCAACAGGATGCATTTTGTGCGCCCGAGCACACACTACAAAAAAAGCATGCGCATACAAACGCGTACAAACGCATGTGTATGTGCACCTATGTAAAAGATAGGGAAAAAAACGCATGCTTTTTTTGCGCTAAAAAACAGCGCAAAAAAACGCAAGTGTGAAACCAGCCTAAGATATGCACAGAAGGAATAAATTCTAAATTCCCCTTACAAATATCAGGATATAGTATAGTACATATCACAATATTTATGCCAGACATGATTGAACAAGACTCTTGTCAGTCCACTAGTTCCTGATTCTACAATGTAAAACATACCACATTAAAGTGTCATTGTGCATCAAAAAAAATGTGTGGATATCATCCATTTTGTGCCACAGGGATATCTGTTGTCAGAGTTATTTCATCCTAGACTTGATCCAATTAATCTACCCTGTCATGCCCATTGTATTTGCTTTCACCCTAACAAGGCCAGTACCCAAGTATAGCTTTCTTGCAACAAGAAAAAATGATCCCTCCCGAGTCCCCACACATTTCTTTCTCGGTGAGAAGTCATCAGGGGAGTGTACTTGCAAGTACACTTTAAACTTTAGAAAACAGAAAATCACATTTTATGATTTTTAAATAATTATTTGCATTTTATTGCATTAAATCAGTATTTGATTACCTACCAACCAGCAAGAATTCTGACTCTTACAGACCTATTAGTTTTTTCTTTAAGAAGTCCTCCTACTCTGCACTCATTACCTGTATTAATTGCACCTGGTTGAACTTGTTACCTGTATAAAAGATACCTGTCAACACACTCAAACACATTCCAACATCTCTGCCATGGCCAAGACCAAAGAGCTATCCAACAACATCAGGGGCAAAATTGTAGATCTGCACAAGGCTGGGATGGGCTACAGGAAAATACACAAGCAGCTTGGTGAGAAGGCAACAACTGATGGCACAATTATTAGAAAATAGAAAAAACACAAGCTGTCTGTCAATCTTCCTCAGTTTGTGGCTCCATGCAAGATCTCGCCTCGTGGGGTAACGATGATCCTGAGAAAGGGCAGTAACAAGCCCACAACAACATGGGAGGACCTAGTCAATGACCTGAAGAGAGCTGGGACCACAGTCTCAAACATTATTGTTAGGCGGGGAACTTGGACTGGAGCATTCTCCTGCATAGAAAGACATGCAGCCGCACACTCCGGTCCCGAGTGCCGGATATTGATGCGAGAGACTTGTGTAACTTTCTCGCATTGCACTCGCAAGTGTGACCCCGGCCTTAGTAACACTCTACGCCATCATGGATTAAGGGCATGCAAGGTCCCCCTGCTCACACCAGCACATGTCCAGGTCAATGACCATCTGGATGATCCAGAAGAGGCATGGTGATATGTTATCAAAATGGAACTTTTTGATATTAACTCCACTCAGCATGTTTGGAGAAAGAAGGATTAGTACAACCCCAAGATTATCGTCCCAACCATGAAGCATGGTGAGGGAAATAACAAACTTTGGGGATGCTTTTCTGCAAAGGGGACAAGACAACTGCACCGTATTGAAGGGAAGATTGATTGGGTAATGTATCATGAGATTTTAGATTTTAGCCAACAACCTCCTTCCCTCAGTAAAAGCATTGAAGATGGGTCGTGGCTGGGTCCTCCAGTATGACAATGACCCGAAACACACAGCCAGGGCAACTAAGCAGTGCCTCCGTAAAAAGTATTTCAAGGTCCTGGAGTGGCCTAGACAGTCTCCAGACCTGATCCCAATAGAAAATCTTTAGAGGGAGGTAAAACTCAATGTTGCCCAGCGACAGACCCGAAACCTGAAAGATCTAGAGAAGATCTGTATGGAGAAGTGGGCCAATATCCCTGCTGTAGTGTGTGGAAAAAACTATAGGAAAAGTCTGACCTCTGTAATTGCAAATAAAGGTTTCTGTAACAAATATTACATTCTGTTTTACTATTGTATTAAATACTTCTCATGCAATAAAATGCAAGTTAATTATTTAAAAATCATACAATGTGATTTTCTGGATTGTATTTTTAAAATCTGTCTCTCACAGTTGAAGTGTACCTACAATAAAAATTACAGACCTCTCCATTCTTTGTAGCTGGGAAAACGTGCAAAATCAGCAGTGTATCAAATACTTATTTTCCCCACCATATACTGTATATATCCCAGACACAATGCCTTTATATAAGTTTGTGCACATTACAGTGTATTTCAGTGACTTTGTTTAGATATCCTGTTCCAAGACATCTGTGACATATAGAAAGATTAGCACAAATGTGTCCACTAAATTGAATGGAATGGCACTTCAAATCAAACATAACACTTTCTGGTACCTAATAATACCAGAAATACTGAAGAGAGACATAATACAAAATGATGAAACTTTATTAATAATTATTGTTAAAAAATACAAAAACACAATATTAACAGAGTGCCTCACGGGGAGAGCCACAAAAACAATAAATAAATATACTCAATTATTGAAGTAGGAGAAGAAGCCAGCGGCAAAACACGCTTCGGGGTGTGGGGAGTCCACTCTGCTACAATTTGAGGTATATTATAATGTGATTATGTGTCTTAGCTTATATATCTTCCCCCATTGCTGGGTTTAAGCCATTGGCTGTGGAGATTTCTCTACCTTAAAATATATTGTCAGTGATGTTTCATGATGTTATTTGATTGTTGGTGACTTGCATATGGGGCAGTAGCGTAGCTACCGGGGGGACAGAGGGGGCAGTGGCCCCGCGCTCTGATGGGGTCCACCCGAGCTATACTATGTAAGGCCAGTTTCACATTTGCACTTCAGGGCACAGCGACGGCCGCCGCTAAGCCCCGCCCCCTGCCGCGCCTCTGCTCCGGGCGCATGACGCTGCATGCGTCCCCTATCGTTATCACTGAGGATGCAGGCCGTGCGCAGTATGCGTTTTGCGGCACCTGCGTCCTTTTGACGGTGTGCCGACCAGCACCAAACGCAACCTGTTGCAATTTGGCTGCGCTTGGCGCACCGTCAAAAGGACGCAGGTGCCGCCAAACGCATACTGCGCATGGCCTGCGTCCTCAGTGATAAGGATAGGGGACGCATGACGCATGCAGCGTCATGCGCCTGGAGGCGGAGCTACCGGCGGAGGCGTGGCAGTGGGTGGGGCTTAGCAGCGGCCCACTCAGAAGTTTCGCCCCCCCCGAACCAAAACCCTATCTACGCCTCTGATATGGGGTCTCGCATTGCATACTGTGACTAATTGCATGTCTTTTGCATCAGATTTATTATTTGATTTATCCCCCCTCTTTGAATTATACTTAGTCATTTTATTCTTTTTTTCCTGCTATATATTGATCTACCCCAATTTGTAGCTATTCACTTCTTCAATAATTGAGTATATTTATTTATCGTTTTTGTAGCTCTCCCCTGTGAGGCACTCTGTTATTTTAATATTGTGTTTTTGTATTTTTTAACAATAATTATTAATAAAGTTTCATCATTGTTTATTAAGGATCTCTTCAGTATTTCTAGTATTATTAGTTACCAGAATGTGTTGCTACATATAGAAAGATGTCTGGTAGAAAGCTCCCCATGCATAATTCTTATACATAGATCTTGGTTGCATACTTGAAAATTTATTTTTACACAGATATACTCTAGATCGGATCCTTCTGAACAGCCACAAGTATATAGTAACTACAAGTTTTTTGTGACAATTCCCACCTAGAACGCCAATGTACCCACCGAAAAAAACAATGTTTTGGTCAAAAATTGGCCTTTATCAAGAAGAAATCTAGAAAGACAACAGTAACCTATTTGTGATTGCACTACTCTGTGCCATTGGTTGGTAATGGGATGTAAATCACAACATTTCTGCCATGACTGGAACACTTATGCGTGTGGAGAATTGTTGCCAATGTCCATTGCTATCCATGCATTTGCTCTTTCATTCATCGTTGTATAAAAAGTCTTCAGTCTATTAGGACCATAACATCAAACAGGACAACATCTGCAAGGAGTTTGTATGTTCTCCCCGTGTTTGCGTGGGTTTCCTCCGGGTACTCCGGTTTCCTCCCACACTCCAAAGACATACTGATAGGGAATATAGATTGTGAGCCCCACCGGGGACAGTGATGAAAATGTGTGCAAACTGTAAAGCGCTGCGGAATATGTTAGCGCTATATAAAAATAAAGATTATTATTATTATTATCAAACTGGCTGATAGTTGTGAACTTATTTGTTGCTATTGTGGCGCCCTGCAAAGTCTGGTGTCACAAATGTCTGTGAACTCTGATGGTGTAAGAAGCCAGCTCTTCAGCCATTTTTACACACATGTGTAATTAGTGTAAGGGCTATTGTGAAGTCTGGTGGGTAGCAGGCCCCGCAGAAGAACTGCCGTGCCCAGGAGAAGCAACCCTACTCTCTTGGGATTTATTGGTGATGGAGATCAAGAAGGCCAGCCATTTGCTTTGCTGTGGTGGCTATCGGGACTCCAGCGAAATCTGTGCAACCACATGGGACAAAGTGTCCTGACCGGTTCAAAAAGTGCCCAACTGTCAGACAACGTCATTTAGGGATCAGAGAACAAATATCTAGACTCGATCCTCAGTTGTCAGTGGTGGGAAGAGAGCTGAGGTACTTTCCTGTGAGCCTGAGGTGCCATGGATGCCAAGGTCCAGGTTGAGAGGAGAAGTTTTAGTACACGTATAGTGCTAGATGCAGCGGGAGTGAGGGGCTGGTACACATTGCTGGAAAAGAGCTGGGTTCATCACACCATAAGGGATAGTGTTGGTTCAGTGTACAGAAAAACTGTAGAGCTGTAATGATCATCATCATCAACTGGACACTGCTTATAGAGACAGGCTGATCCTGCATCTCTTCCACAACTCCCTTTTTATTGTGCTGAGGATGGCCCAACAGCCGGAGAGACCACTGTGACAATTGGATGCAATTACACCCCGACTTGGGGGTGGCTGACCCAGACACTATAGTAAATATTCATTGTATATACTGAGAATATACAGTACATTTGTTCTCCATCTTGGAAGCAAACGTTATGTATTATTGTTTCCATTGGTGAATTTATGATGCTATAAAAAATTAAAAAAATATTTAAAAATGACAAAGAAATCTTGTGAGCAATTATGAAACTAGTGTTTTTTTTTTACCCTACAGTGTATATAAATACTTGGTTTACCATATACAGCATTTGATCAATTTCAGAAGACTAGATATGAACAGGGGAAGAAGCCAATTTGGTTAAAAAGCTGAGCCAGTCTGCACGGTTGAGCAACTCATTGACTTACTTTAGACGCAGCATACCTTTCAGAAATGGATCCGCATCACCTCCAATTAGACTTTTCAGAAGTATAACATTATTTTCTTTTGCTGCTTTGAAGAACAGATTTTCCAAACTATTAATATAAAATAAGAGGAAATGTTAATACTGATCTTATATTGAACTTATTTGATTTCCTATCTACAATGTGATTGAGAATTCAAGAGAAGATCATCTATGGTGAATTCACACAAATAGAATATTAGAATATCAAGAATTTATTAAATATCAACCTCCTATATAGTATTCTCATAAGAATGTCTCTTTAACAATGTCTTTAAAGACAACCTGGAATCAAATTCTTATAGCCTGAACCATAGGCAGCATGACCAGACACTGTGTGCACCAGTTAAAGGACAATGTGTAAATAGGTAGAGACTTGTCAGGCAAGGGGAACCAGTTGGGAAAAAACAGCTGGGGAATAGCCTTGAACAAATCATCTGAGACACATAAGTCTCCAGCCTGCTTTTCAAAGTGTGTTCATGGTGAAACACCATAGCGTCTCCGATTAGCCGGTACCTGCCATTAATCGCGAAGCCAGGATCTGATTCATACTACTCCATTATTCAAAGTTAAAATATCTAACAGGGCCTTTGAATATGTTATCCATCACTTTTCAACCCCTTCTTAAATGCTATAGTGTCTCATATAAAATTAAAAAACACATACTCATCTCCCGAACCGAAGCCATTGCTTCGATGTTGACGCCATGAATTCCGGAGTTTACACAACTGCTGCAGCCGATTAGTGACTTCTGATTACTGCAGCAGTCATATGTAATGCAATGTCGCATGAATACCTGAAGTCATGTGAAGCGACACCAGTATAACAGATATGTGTTTATTTTTCTATTTTATGTGCACCATTTACACTTTTTAAGAAGGAGTTGTTCAGTGGTGGACAACCCCTTTAACTCTATATAGAATTTATAGTTTTAGAATACTCTAATATTATAAAAGTACCAATCTATCTCAGGCAACTGTTCCCAGGCATGACTGCAATCTCAGCAATTCATATACTTAAAGAAACCTGTTCCGCACAGCTCACTTCTGCTTTGGAAAGTGAGTGAAGTGATAACTATTAAGTTGAATCCTCACATACCTGCATGGATACGTTCATGACCGCAAAGTGTCATGCAAGTCTTTTAATAGAAAAGGTGCGCAGTACCTGCCAGGTGTGCACATGTCTCAGCAGGTATGTCAGCTGAGCTAGGGATGATAACCATGATGATGATGTTTGTGTGCAGGTTGTGCAGCAGGAAAATAATCCATGGATGTCCCAGCTCAAAAGAACTAGCAACTAGAGCTCTACATCAGCACATAAAGCGGCATCACCTGCTCCTGTCAGAAAAGCAAGCAGACCAGCAATTTGAGGAAGACTCAAGCTTTCCTTCTATCCCTTCTCCTTGTGCTCATCTTTCTGCTAGCAAGGCCATATTCTCAAATAGTCTGCTTCATAATCACCTATTGCTTGTCACACTCTGACTACTGATCATCCATTTCCTCCTTCACACCACCTGGTGTCCATACTTGATTGTGTGGCCAGGAAACAAGCTTATACTCCCCGTCATACGCTGATGACTTCTCAGTTGGACTTTAGGTCTGGTTCCACAGTCAGGCAATGCTTATTGCTTATGCGTTTCCTCCTACACCTCCTTTGCATCCTTCTCCATTAATATGACCCCCAACAGAATCAGGGCAGAATGTTTAATCCACTCTCTGTCCTCAGTCTTTTTATTCTTGTAAGCTTACAGACTAACCATCATTTTAATTTTTATTTCATAAAACAATAGTACACATGAAAATAAGCAACTTTGTAATATATTTTATGAGAAGAATCTGCTTCTTTCTCTGTCAAAATTGGTCATTATCCAAAGTCTTACTTTGAAGGTAAAATTTGTATTTGGTGAAGACAGACTTTCCCATTACTGAGATAGGAGATGGCAGCAGCTATGAATACAATTCTATTCTAGACATAGAGCTTCTCCTTCCTCTTCCTTCTAACTAGATCGAATCTTAGCAGGAGCAACTGCCATCTTCTCTCACCCCAGTGGTAATTTAGCTACAGGTGTGGAGACGATTTTGACTTCATGGATGTTTTACAGAAACAAACAGCAATAGATATTTCTGAGTGAAAATTGCAAATCTGCCATTGTAAATGACCCTGATCAAAAGTTCACATACCCTGGAGATTTTGGCCTGATAACATGCACAGAAGTTTACACAAATAAGTTTGAATGGCTACTAAAGGTAACATCCTCATCTGTGACCTGTTAGCTTTTATGCACATACACTGATTACAAGCAGAGTGAGTTTCTGGGAACCAGACAGACTCGTGCATCTTTCATCCAGCCATTGACATTTCTGGATTGTGAGTCATGGGGAAAGCAAAAGAATTGTCAACCGATCTACGGGAAAAGGTAGTTGAACTGCAGAAAACAGGAAAGGGATACAATAAGATATCCAAGGAATTGATAATACCAGTCAGCAGCGTTCAAACAGTGATTTACAAATGGAAAATCGGGGGTTGTGTAAAAACAAAACCACGTTCAGGTAGACCAACAAAAATTTCATCCACAACTGCCAGGAAAATTGTCCGGGATGCAAACTTGCGGTGTGGCAGATGCACAATAAGGAGGCACTTAAAGAAAAATGGGCGGCATGGTCGAGTCGCCAGAAGAAAGCCATTACTGCGCAAATGCCATAAAGTAACTTGCCTACAATACGCAAAACAGCACAGAGACAGAGAAAGACAGAGAAACAGCACATAATCATCAACATTAACACAAATAAACACTTGAAATAGACCACTCTGTTCGTAATGACTTTATATAATACTAGCTGAAGAGCCCGGCGCTGCCCGGGCATAGTAACTAACTGTGGTTAGTTGTAGCAAATTACAATTATCCTCCATCCCATAGTCCCGTGCCCATATACCCATCACACATCCTCCATCCCATAGTCCCATGCCCATATACCCATCACACATCCTCCATCCCATAGTCCCATGCCCATACACCCATCATACATATTCGCCATCCCATAGTCGTGTGCCCATATACCCATCATACATATCCGCCATCCCATAGGCCCGTGCCCATATACCCATCATACATATCCTCCATCCCATAGTCCAGTGCCCATATACCCATCACACATCCTCCATCCCATAGTCCCATGCCCATATACCCATCATACATATCCTCCATCCCATAGTCCCGTGCCCATATACCCATCATACATATCCGCCATCTCATAGTCCCGTGCCCATATACCCGTCATACATATCCTCCATCCCATAGTCCAATGCCCATATACCCATCACGCATCCTCCATGCCATAGTCCCGTGCCCATATACATATCTGCCATCCCATAGTCCGTGCCCATATACCTGTCAAACATATCCTCCATCCCATAGTCAAGTGCCCATATACCCATCACACATCCTCCATCCCATAGTCCCGTGCCCATATACATATCCGCCATCCCATAGTCCTGTGCCCATATACCCATCATACATATCCTCCATCCCATAGTCCAGTGCCCATATACCCATCACACATCCTCCATCCCATAGTCCCGTGCCCATATACCCGTCATACATATCCTCCATCCCATAGTTCCGTGCCCATATACCCGTCATACATATCCTCCATCCCATAGTCCAGTGCCCATATACCCATCATACATATCCTCCATCCTATAGTCCAGTGCCCATATACCCATCATACATATCCTCATCCCATAGTCCAGTGCCCATATACCCATCACACATCCTCCATCCCATAGTCAACCATTGTGACATCATAATGAGCGGCGGCAGGGCTTGCGACCTATGATGACATCAGCGTCGCCATGGCAACCGTTGTGACATCATAATGAGGGGCGGGGCTTGATACGCACACACTGCTTCCCCAGTATGCAAATAGGGGCATTATGACATCACAATGAGGGGCGGGGCTTGACACGCACACACTTTTTCCCCCAGTATGTAGATAGGGGCAAAATTGTTTGGTGAATTGGAACGCGCGGGGTTAAAATTTCGCCTCACAACATAGCTTAGGATGCTCTCGGGGTCCAGACGTGTGACTGTGCCAAATTTTGTGGCTGTAACTGCGACGGTGCGGATGCCTATCCCGGACATACACACACACATACACACACATACACACATACATACACACTTTGAGCTTTATATATTAGATTTATTTATAAAGCACCATTGGTTTCATTTCTTTCCCTTTCCCTATATCCTTGTTATTCATGTTTCCCTACCCCTATCCCTTTCTCTTTTGTACCCCTTTTCCCTCCTCTTTAAAACGTTTTAAAATTAATACAAAATATTGGAAAAGAAAAAGTATTTTAAAATCTGAAATGTTGTCCTACGGAAATGTATGTTCAGTAAATGCACTCAATACTTGGTCGGGGCTTCTTTTGCATCAATATGGTGTGGCATGGAGGCGATCAGCCTGTGGCACTGCTGGGGTGTTATGGAAAGATAAAAGAAAAAAGTAGCACACACCAGCATAACTGCCATATGGGGGAAATATCATAATATAAGCAATATAGCAAAAAATTGCCCCATAATACTCACAGTACTGTGGACTGTAAAGAGACCAATTGTCAAACTGACATAGGGGGAGGGGGAAGATAAACAACTTCCTGATGACAATAAAGGTCAAAATGTAAAATTGCTTTATTGGACACAGGGCAAGGAACAATACAGATTTAAAATAATAGCTGATAGCTTGTCACAAATAGGTCAAACACACTATGGTCCACACATGCTGCTTCAATGTATCCCATGAAGGGAGGACAAGAAAGTGAGACCAACATTCAATATAATATATAGAGGCATGGCCTACTCAATTTAACAGTGGTAACACATAAATACACTGCAAATGACCATGTAATAAACAGTAAATACGTCCTACATTACCTAATATGTGCTTGTGCACGCAGACAAGTGGAAAGACTCGGTGCCCGGCTGTTTATTACATGGTCATTTGCAGTGTATTTATGTGTTACCACTGTTAAATTGAGTAGGCCATGCCTCTATATATTATATTGAATGTTGGTGTGGTCCCTCAATCTTTGCTTTCATCAAAGAATGGTCCCTTTGCAGCAATTACAGCATTGCAGACCTTTATCATTCTAGCAGTTGATTTGCTGAGGTAAGCCCCTCCCACAAGTTAGTTTGGCTTGATGGGCACTTTTTGCGTACCATACAGGCCAGCTGCTCCTACAACAGCTCAATGGGGTTGAGATCTGGTGACTGCATTGGCCACTCCATTACAGATAGAATACCAGCTGCCTGCTTCTTCCCTACATAGTTCTTGCATAATTTGGAGGTGTGCTTTGGGTCATCCTGTTATAGGATGAAATTGGCTCCAATCAAGTGCTGTCCACAGGGTATGGCATGGCATTGCAAAATGGAGTTAATAGTCTTCCTTATGCAAAATCCCTTTTACCTTGTACAAATCTCCCACTTTACCAGCACCAAAGAAACCCCAGATCATCACATTACCTCCACCATGCTTGACAGATGGCGTCAGGCACTCTTCCAGCATCTTTTCAGTTGTTCTGCATGTCACAAATGTTCTTCAATGTGATCCAAACACCTCAAACTTGGATTTGTCTGTCCTTAACACTTTTTTCAATCTTCCTCTGTCCAATGTCTGTGTTCTTTTGCCCATATTAATTTTTTCCTTCTATTAGAGAGTCTGAGATATGGCTTTTTGTTTGCCACTCTGCCCTGAAGGTCAGCATCCCGGAGCCGCCTCTTCACTATAGACGTTGACACTGGCGTTTTGTGTGTACTATTTAATGAAGCTGCCAGTTGAGGACCTGTGAGGCGTCGATTTTTCAAACTTCAGACTCTAATGTACTTGTCTTGTTGCTCAGTTGTGCAGCAGGGCCTCCCATGTCTCTTTCTACTCTGGTTAGAGCCTGTTTGTGCTCTCCTCTGAAGGGAGTAGTAAACACCGTTGTAGGAAATCTTCAGTTTCTTGGCAATTTCTTGCATGGAATAGCCTTCATTTCTAAGAACAAGAATAGACTGTCGAGTTTCACATGAAAGTTCTTTTTTTCTGGCCATTTTGAGAGTTTAGCAGAACCAACACATGTAATGCTCCAGATTCTCAACTAGCTCAAAGGAAGGTCAGGTTTATAGCTTCTCTAATCAGCCAAACTGTTTTCAGCTGTGCTAACATACTTGCACAAGGGTTTTCAAGGGTATTCTAACCATCCTTTAGCCTTCTTACACAGTTAGCAAACACAAAGTACCATAAGAACACTGGTCTAAGGGGTAAGGTTTCTCCTTGTGGAGAGTGACATGCCAGCTCTGGCTTGTCAAGGTAAGGAGGCTTATTTGCCATGCAATGCTCCTCTGGGAAAATAATATGCAAATTGCCTCTTTAGAGAAAAAGAGGACTTGAACTCTATAGTGCCACCTGTGCCACATGGTGTTTCGAGCTATTGGCTCTCGTCAGTGCAAAGTATGAGAACTGATTTGGCTAGGTGAGAGGCTCTGGACTGAGAGTTCAAGTCCTCTTTTTCTCTGGAGAGGCAATTTGCACATTATTTTCCCAGAGGAGCATTGCACGGCGAATAAGCTTCCTTACCTTCACAAGCCAGAGCTGGCATGTCACTCTCCACAAGGAACGCGCCTGAAAATTGAGATTCTGATTTGGCTTTTATCCTAAGGCCTCTTTCACACTTCCATTTTTGACAATCAGTCAAGATCCGCCAATTTTGAAAAAAAACGGATCCGCCATTTTTCTTTGCGGATCCGTTTTTTTCCCCATTGACTTTCATTATTGGAGGATCCTGACTGATTGTCGTCCGTTGCATCCGTTTTTTTGAGGATCTCTCTCTCTCTCTCTCTCTCCTTCCTGGCCAGCGGTTCCTTTAAATTTCCTCACTTTCAGGATCCGTCTAAATACGGATCCTGTACCATCCGTTCACTTCAATTGACAACGGATCCTCTTGTCTGCCTTTTTGGCGGATTTTAACTGATGCAAATAACTGAAGGGTGAAAGAGGCCTAAGTCATATTGCAAGACTCGTTAAAGGGTGGATTGTGAATTGTAGGATCGCTACTACCAACAGGTGGCGCTATAGAGTTCAAGTCCTCTTTTTCTCTGAAGAGGCAATTTGCACATAAGAACACTGGAGTGATGGTTGTTGGAAATGGGCCTCTATACACCTATGAAGATATTGCATTACAAACCAGACGTTTGCAGCTAGAATAGTCATTTACCACATTAACAATGTATAGAGTGTATATCTGAATCATTTAATGCTAGCTTCATTGGAAAAAACTGTGCTTTTCTTTAAAAAATAAAGACATTTCTAAGTGACCCTAAACTTTTTGAATGATAGTGTACATTTTCACTTACCACTTGCTTTGCCAACCTCATGATAACCCTGTCCCAACTTTTGATATGTGTTGCTGCCATCATCATTTCTAAATGAGTTAGACATTTATCCATTTCATTTATCCATCACCTTCTGATCTGTGTTTTATGTTATGTTGTATATATATATATATATATATATATATATATATATATATATAAAATGATGAGAGAGGCCTGTAATTGACATCATAGGTAGACCACAACTATGAGAGTCAAAATGAGAAAACAAACCCTGAAAATCACCTTGTCTAATTTGGCAAAATTTATTGTGCAAATTATGGAATTGTGGAAAATAAGTATTTGGTCACCTAACATGCAAGATTTCTGGCTCTCACAGACCTATAACTTGTTCTTTAAGAGGCTCATCTGTCCTCCACTCATTACCTGTAGTAATGGCACCTGTTTGAACTTGTTATCAGTGTAAAAGACACCTGTCCACAATCTCAAGCAGTCACACTCCAAACTCCACCATGGTGAAGACCAAAGAGCTGTCGAAGGACACTAGAAATAAAATTTTAGCCCTACACCAGCCTGGGAAGACTGAATTTGCAATAGGCAAGCACCTTGGTGTGATGAAAACAACTGTGGGAGCAAAAATAAGAAAATGGAAGACATACAAGACCTCTGATAATCTCCCTCGATCTGGGGCTCCACATAAGATCTCACCCCGTGGGGTCAAAATGATCACAAAAATGGTGAGCAAAAATCCCAGAACCACATGGGGCACCTAGTAAATGACCTGTGTAGAACTGGGACCACCATAAAAAAGGCTACCATCAGTAACACACTACGCCTCCAGGGACTCAGATCCTGCAGTGCCAGACGTGTTCCCCTGCTTAAGCCAGTACATGTCCAGGCCCATCTGAAGTTTGCTAGAGAGCATTTGGATTATCCAGAAGAGTATTGTGAGAATGTCATATGGTCTGATGAAACCAAAGTAGAACTGTTTGGTAGAAACAAAACTCATCATGTTTGGAGGAGACAGAATGCTGAGTTGCATCCAAAGAACACCATACCTACTGTGAAGCATGGTGGTGGCAACATCATGCTTTGGGGCTGTTTCTCTGCAAAGGGACCAGGACGATCCATATACATGAAAGAATGAATGGAGCCATTTGAGTGCAAACCTCCTTCCATCATCAAGGGCATTGAAGATGAAACGTGGATGGGTCTTTCAGCATGATAATGATCCCAAGCACACTGCCAGGGCAACAAGGGAGTGGCTTCATAAGAAGCATATGAAGGTTCTGGAGTGGCCTAGCTAGTCTCCAGATCTCAATCCCACAGAAATTCTTTGAAGGGATTTGAAAGTCTGTGTTGCCCAGTGACAGGCCCAAAGCATCAGTGCTCTAGAGGAGACCTGCATGGAGGAATGGGCCAAAATACCACCAACAGTGTGTGCCAACCTTGTGAAGGCTTACAGAAAACGTTTGACCTCTGTCATTGCCAACAAATGATATATAACAAAATATTGAGGTGAACTTTTGTTACTGACCAAATACTTATTTTTCACCATAATTTGCAAAATAAATCTTGCCAAGACAAGGTGATTTTCTGGATTTGTTTTCTCATTTTCTCATTTTGACTCTCATAGTTGTGGTCTACCTATGAAGACAATTAGAGTCCTCTCTCATCTTTTTAAGTGGGAGAACTTGCACAATTGGTGGCTGACTAAAAACTTTTTCCTCACTGTATGCACCACAGAGCATGCAATGCTGTATGAATAAATAATTCAAGCAAGGATAATTTTATATTACTTTTTGTGTGTGTTATATACCAAAGAAATGTACCACATATCACATAATACTGTACTGTATGGATGAGGAATTGAATCCAGAAACATTTTTCAAAGCTTTTTTGGAATAATAGACAAGATAGTAATATACCCCAGACCACATAATACTTTAAGGGTAAGTAATTTAACCCAGAACATTTTTAAACACTTTTTTGGAGTGTTAGGCACCACAGTAATGTACCCCAGACCAAGGAATACTGTATGAGTGAGTAATTTAACCCAGTAAAATTTTTTAATGCTTTTTTGGAGTGTTAGATATCACAAAAAATGTATTCCAGAGCACGAAATACTCTATAATAATAATCTTTATTTATATAGCGCCAACATATTCTGCAGCGCTTTACAGTTTAATATTTTCAAACACAACAGTCACAAATAACAACATTAACAATACAATAATTAAAGCAAAATAAGATGAAAATAAGACGACCCTGCTCTTGTGAGCTTACAATCTATTAGGAGGTGGGGGGATACAAAGTACAGGTGTGTATTTATAATGATGGCCCACACACAATTACACACAAAATTATTTTGATTAGGGATAAGGGAGTAATTTAATCCAGAAAAAAGTCACCAGTTTTTTCAAGTGTTATATATCACCAAAATGTACCACAAAGCAAGTAATACTCGATGGATCACACAATATATTCAATTTTTTCACACAAAGCTATATATTTTTCAAGGGACTGCAAAACCCTAATCCCTGTCTACAGACTGTATTCTGCCACTGTCCCGGCAACTCTCCCTCCCTTGATTAAATGCAGAATGTATGTGATATAAACAGCAAAACAAATGATTAACCCTTAGAAGGGCTCTTAATATGATGATTCAGTTTCAGCACCAGCATCAACACTGCAGGACTCTGATTCACTATATTGTGTACACACAGGTCTGGAAAAGCACTCTCGTCCTCCAATGTGAAGTGTCACAGAGCTGTGCAATGGGGTCAGTGTGCTAAGCCTGGCGGTGCATGTTCTTTTGTAATCGCAGATGATGTCACACGGCCAGCCAATCACAGTAATGCCACTGGCTCTGTGACATGCCACAAATATGCGGGATGGGGATTTGAGTTTGAAATCGAGCACCGCCCAATGCTTCCCGAGTAACAAGCACATCCAAGCAACCAGATATTTGAGTGATAACCGAGTATCACCTAGCACGTTCAATCATCCTTAGTGGTAAGTTGTACATATCCTTTTGGCCACACCAAGAATGCACCAAATACATCAATTCGCAAATTTGATTAAACTTCAGTTTCTGCAGAAATTAAGCATGTGCACATGATTGTAATAATCAGATAAGTGCCTCCGTTGTTTTGGTGGGTTGCATTTGTCCCTATGTTATTCTTTGGGTGGTGCACGTGTCTGAATTTTCCTCTAATGAACTCAACGACATCCCAGTGCAATCCAATTTTCACAAACACACTGAATGGAGAAGATCAACATCCGAGAAAATTGGATTACACTCTGATTAACCACTTTCTGATGTCGGACTGTCAGGAACACCGCACTGTACTTGCTCACTGAGCAAGTGCGCGTGTCCTGAGTGTCAGGATCCTGTCAGCGCCGGCGTGCAGCCTTCACTGAGCAGGGACTCACCCACACTGTAGGAGTACCGGGGTCAGGTACAGCCAGAAAGTACCGATGCACAGGACCTGTGGATGCTGAAGTTTAGCAAGCAGACACGGGACCTACGGTCATGTGACTGCAAGGGGGCAGGGCTTAGCGTCCTGCTTAGTGAGATGGAAAGACACTATACAGAATTACTCAGAGTCAGGCAAAACGGGGTTCATACACAGAGAAAGCCGTAACGTACCAAGGATGAGACAGAGCGGATAGTCAGGGCCAAGCAGCAGTCAAAACCAAACAGACATAGAAGGTACCAAGCAGAATCCAAAGCAATATCCAGAGAACAGACCGAGTCATACACAGATTATCAAGCAACCAGAACACAGCAAAAACACACTCAGGGGTCACCACACTATGCCAAGGGCAAGAGTATAACTGACAGGGATGGGAGCGTCCTGAGGCTATAAGAAGCCTCTCCCAGAACCAGGGAGAGGCCACAATCATAGCCCCAGGTGTGCAGGTAAGCCTGCACCGGGATCACAACCTTTAACCCCAGAAATGCCAGTCATCAGCACTGTTTCCAGACATTAACCCCACGTGTGCGAGTCAAACCCACACTGAGATCATGACACGGACCTAATGATCCGTCCATGTGACCTGCGCCAATTTGACCATGGACGGATCATTATGTCATCTCCCGCGATCGCCGCCGGGTGTCTGATTTTGACAGCTGACACCCGGCACTAAGTGCCAGGAGCAGTAACAAGACCGCAGCATTCTGGAAGCCGGCACAGGGCTGACAGCCGGCCCATTGGATCGGAGACCCCACGGCGTGATGCGGGGTCCCAATCGTTGCTATGGTGACCCAATGTCGTCATGATGACATCCGGGTCACCAGAGCTACAGTATAAAACTTGTTAATCATGTGCAGTGCATGATCAGCAAGTCTCTGTCAGCGCAGCGTTGACAGCTTCTATGGCATTCAGATGCTGCTTCATCTGCATGCTATAGAAGCGATCAGCCTGCAAAAGAATTATTGTCCCATAGTGGGACAAAGTAAAAAAGTTAGAAAAAAGTTAAACATTTTTTAAATAATTGTAAAAATATTAAAAAAATAATAAAAAACCAATATATATTCAATCACTAAATAAATATTTGAATGAAAAAAAATCTAAGCAATAAAAGTACACACATATTTGATATTGACGCGTCTGCAATGACCTGACCGATAAAACTATCCCACTAGTTAACCCCTTTAGTAAACATCATAAAAAAGGCAAAAAACAATGCTTTATCATCCTACCGCCGAACAAAAAGTGGAATAACATGCTATCAAAAAGATATATATAAATAAATGTCATCTTGTCCCACAAAAAACAAGCAGCCATATAGCTCCATCACCGGAAAAATAAAAAGATATAGCTCTGAGAATATAGCGGCGCAAAAATTATTATTTTTTTATATAAAATAGTTTTTATTGTATAAAACATCAAAATATAAAAAAATAATATAAATGATGAATCTCTGACGCAAAGAATAAAACTGCCTTATCAATTTTACCACACGTCATAACCCCCCCCCCAAAAAAAAAAGAAATTAATGAATTGCTGGTTTTTGTTCATTCTGCCTCCCAAAACTTGGAATAGAAAGCGATCAAAAAAAGTCATGTGCCCGAAAATTGTACTAATAAAAATGTCAACTCGTCCTGCAAAAAACCTCACATGACTGTGGGCCAAAGTATGGAAAAATTATAGCTCTCAAAATGTGGTGAATGTGATGCAAAAACTATTTTTTGCAGCAAAAAGCGTCTTTTAGTGTGTGACAGCAGCCAAACATAAAAACCCATTATAAGGCATTTTTCACATGTACTGATATTTTCAGTACTGGAGATGTCTGTGCTTGTAATATGTGTGACACACGTGTGGCAACAGTGTGCCGCATCAGTACCACATAGACTGGCACCAGGGAAGAAGCATTACAGTAAAGACGGGGTCACACTAACCGACACAAAATACAGTCCGTATTTTACATGCATAATACGGATGAATGACCCCTAAATAGTGCTCCGTATGTAATCCCTAAGCAAGGTGTGGTCGCGTATTTTGCGCATGTACATATCCGTATGTAATCCGTATGGCATCCGTATGGCGAGATTTTCTCGCAGGCTTGCAAAATGGACATTTAACGGTTGTGAGGCCTGCTAAGTATTTAAGTCATTAGCCTACAGCCTATTGATTAGCTCTGGAACAGGTGGCTGCCTCCATTCTGTCCATTTGTGACCTTGCCTTGACTAGGTGTGTTGGTGTTGTATCTGCAACATGGCAGACAGTCTGAGTTTCAACACAACTGAGCAGGTTCTCTTCAATTGGCTTTTGTCACGCTGCTTTGGTCACCCATACCCAGTGATAGTGGATCCGCGGAGGAGGAGACGCATGTGGGTCCATCCACTTTTGAGGCAACGAGTCACAAGAGGTCATTTTCACTGCCTCTATTCTTCTCTGTGGAATCATCCGGAAAATTTTTCCAATACTGTCGCATGAGCCTTGCAACATTTGATCTCCTCTTGGACACAGTGCGCCCTGGGATCACCTTTCAGGACACAAGGATGCGCAAAGCTATATCTGCAGAGGAGCGACATCTACTCACATTACAGTATGTACTACACAACCACATTCTCTATGTTCATAATGTGTTACCCATAGTATGTTTTTGTTTTTGGACTAATTTTTTGGCCCTCATCTTATTCCAGATATATTTAAACTTACAGACCAGAATGTTATGTGTAATATTTACTGAATATCACGTAGTCATTGTGCGAGCAAAAATATGTGTGCTAGTAGATATGAAACAATAAAAAGTTTGGTATGTATGTACCTGGTGTTTGGTTTATTTTTGCATTCTAAAATGTTCCATTTCGGTTGTTCTTCATCTTCCTGTCTACTGGCCTGTCTTATGCCGCCCTCCACCATGAGTTTCTCATTGGAAGATCTACCATTTCTGGCATAGTCAGGTCGACATGTAGTGAAATATGGTCAAGACAACATCAACTCATCATGCCCGAGCCCAGGATGGAAGACTGGTTGAGGATATCAAGGGACTTTGAGGAGGAATGCCAGTTTCCTAATTGTATTGGGGCCCTTGATGGCAAACATATCCGGGTGCGTAAGCCGCCGAACTCTGGCTCCCAATTCTTCAATTATAAGCAATACTTTTCTGTTGTATTGTTGGCTCTGGCCGACCCTCAATACAAGTTTATAATTGTTGACATTGGGGCCTATGGAAGGACAGGAGACTCTAGAGTCTTCAATACTTCCATTATGGGTCGGCGGTTAGGCACCAACCAGTTGGATCTAACCCCACCACGCCAGCTACCAGGCTCCACTCAAGAATCAGTCCCTTATGTCCTTGTGGCAGATGAGGCGTTTCAGTTAACGCGCAATTTCATGAGGTCATATCCCTGGCGCAACCTGGACCACTGGCGCAGAATTTTTAACTTGCGCTTATCGCGTGCTCGTCGACTGGTGGAGTGTTCCTTTGGCATTCTTTGTGCCAAATGGAGGGTCCTACAGTCTGCCATTCAGCTGAGTGAACAAAATGTTAGAGAAGTTATAAAAGCATGTGTCGTTCTTCATAACTTCACCAGGATACAAGATTGTTCCTCCTCTGCTGGTGTTGTGCGTGGGTCGGACAATGTGCGTAGGGCGAGACCACATATCAACCCTCAATGTAGACCGCTCTCTGGGCTCAAAGTGCGTGATATTTTCACAAATGACTTTATGTCACCAGAGGGGGAAACTTCTTGGCAAGAGCATGCTGTGTCTATGTTATAAATTTTTTATTTCTGTCTGTGTAAATATATATATTTCAAGGCCTTATGATTCTCTGACTGTTTAATTGCCTTGGTAAGCGTATAATATGCTGACACCTTTTTTTATAATTGAGACAGAGACATAAAATGTAGTAGACAAATGTTTACTTTTGCCTTATTTTTTTTGTTTTGAAAAACATATTATTGCCATATGATAAATGTGGCAATGGCCCAAAGTGGCCTTTTTGCAGATGTGCAAATATGGAAACAAAACATTTTTAGAAAAACAAAAATACAACAAAACCATTATGCAAGACCAAAATGGCTACATTACAAATTTTGGTAGGTCGGGGGAGGAGAAGGCGGAAGATCAGCCTGTGTTTGCTGCTGGCTACTTTGCCCAACATGGCCATCGCCCTGTGTGGGGAATACTGTTGCCCATGATGTGGGTAGTATAGTGCCTCCTGGGATTGTGGTGGGTACTGGGCTGACTGAAATTGTATAGGGGCCTCTTGTTGGGGCCCGTGGCTCATACCCACCAAAATAGCCATGTCGTCCCCAACCAGGTTGGGACCAGCCCCAACACTGGGTGGGAACAAGTGGCCATATTGGTGAGGTTGGCTAGAGGCAGATATATGTGGCTGCTGTGGCAAAGGTTGGGTAGCGGAGGAAGGGGGTGAGGTGTAGGCACACGTATTTGAGGAACCTCAGAGCCTGCTTGAGCAAGCATGTGTGTGGGGTGTCTAAGGCGCATCAGATTCCTTGGGGAAAACTGCCACCTCTCCAGATATTCAAATAACTCATATGGGGTATTGGGTGTGTGCTTGCATCAAGCAGGATCTGAAAACATCCTCGAATACGTAGCCTCACCTCACAGGAAAGGGCCCGAAGATAACGGGCCAGGCTGCATGAGTACACCTCCTCGCCATCATCATTATTGACTCTAGCCAGATAGTTCAGTACCCCTGTGTCAACATTGGTACGGGTATCTTGGGCAGGGTTCTGGCGCCTTCTTCTTCCTCGCCGGGATGGTCCAGGAGGCTGTGGGGAGCCCTGGATATGGGCAGTTGGGCTGCTGCTGATGTTGCACTGCTCCTCCTATATGGCGGATGGTGCAGCAGATGGTCCTGCTTGTGGATGTGGTGCTGGTGGTGGGGTTTGTGGTGCAGGCACTGGGTTTTCCGGAGAGGAATCTTCACCCATGCTTCTTTGAGGGGGAGAAGATGGGCCAGCCACCTCTTCCGCTACAGCCCCAGGATCTATGATGGGCTCGGTATCTGAGCCAGTTTCTCTTTCCGTAAGGTTGAACTGAGTTCTGTTATGAAATAGAACAGAGCCTAAATTAAAAACATTTTTTTTGGCCCTGTAAAGTATCTGTGTAATGTGATGTGAGGTATCTACTTACGGTCTCAGATCCAGAATTGGAGCGAGGAAGGAGAGGCGGTCATAATAGATATATTTCCTCTTTATGTGGCCCGCATCACCACTCCTGGCACGCTGCTGACGCTTCCGCCTGTATTGGTCGCGGATGCTGTGCCAGCGTCTCATCACATCTTCCACTGCAATGTGACAGGGAATATTCTAAATTTCACATATTTGCTAGTTCAAATTTGCTACAAGTAGCCTAGGCATGTGGCCTTCTAGGGTTTGCTTTCCCCCCAGGGTGGCATATATAATTGGGGCATCCAGCCCAGATACACAGGGTCACAATAGTTCAGGGATCAAGTAACTACATTTAATAACTTGGTTGGCTAGGAGGATGAGGAGCTTGTGGCCTGGGCCAAATTATGTCAGTGTAAAACAATGGATCACATAAAAATCTACACGCCTCATGAGGCAAAAAGGCCAAGCACAGGAAGGGGGGGGGCTCTGATTCTAAATGCCTTTTTTGATGTGAGGTGATTTTAAACACTTTTTGGGTTGTACTTACTCTTTTGCTGCTGCTCCTCATGTGGCCGATCACCAAAATCGTGGAACATCTGGTGACATATGCGCCTCCATGACGCCTCCTTTCTTGCCCGGTTGGCATAATGGGCATCACGTTGGTCCCAGATTTCCGGACGCTCCTGCACTAATAAAATAAGCATCTCCACATTGTGGAAATATGGTGCTATGATGCTGCATGACTCCGTGGAGGCATACTTCCTGGATGTCTGGAGCGCTTTTTGAGCTAATTAGCATGTCTAAGCTTCCTGATGATGGATTGGCCCATTTCCTGTCACCTGCCAAAAGACCTGCATATTTCTCGCAAGTCACAAATGTGGTCCATGTATAATGCGTATTTTTTGCGCACCCATAGACTTGCATTGGCGTACTACGGGCGTAGTACGCTGACAATCGCAGCATGCTGCGATTGGCACAGACCGTAGAATATGGACGAGAAATATACGGCTGTTGGGAGCTGACCCATAGAGAATCATTTGTCCGTGTGTAATGCGTGGTTTTAATGCCTCTCACTCGTCCGTATTTCACTCTAGTGTGACCCCGGCCTAAGCGCTGTTCCCTGGCGCCGGGTGCTGAACACGGATCTCCTCATTCTTCCATGCTCTGCCGGCAATCGGTGCGAGCAAGGTAGAATGATGAGAATTATATTTAAGTAATAAAAGAGACAGTAGCGGCGGTTGATGGGACTATTACTCCCAGCAGCCTACCCCTGCTGCTGCTAATAACAGTGACAGCAGAAGCGGCTGATGGGGTATTCATCAGCCGCCACCTGCGTTATAAATAAATAATTTTTTTAAAAAGCGGCGTGGTTTCCCCTGTATTTTCTATAACCAGCTAGGCAAAACTCACAGCTGGGGGCTGCAACTCTCAGCTGTCAGCTTCCTCAAGGTTGGTTATCAAGAATAGAGAGGTCCCCACGCTGTTTTTTTTATTATTTAAATAATGGATGGCTGGTTATAGAAAATACAGGGGAACCCATGCCATTTTTTTGTTAATTTATTTATTTATTTACAGCACAGGAGCCGGCTGATGAATACTCCACCCGCAGCTCCTGCTGTTACTGTTACTAGCAGCAGCAGGGGTAGGCTGATGGGAGTAATAGTCCCTTCAGCGACCGTCTGCTGTCTCTTTTATTACTTAAATCGAACTCTCATCGTCCTCCCCTGCTCGCGCCGATTGCCGGCAGAGCAGGGGAGAATGATGAGAGCCGTGTTCAGTACCCAGCGCTGGGGAACAGCGCTTACTGTAGCGCTTATTCCCTAGCGCAGATGCATGTCACATGAATGATATCCATGTGTGTTATACGTATGCACGTGTGTGGGACGTTTTATAGCCCATGCTGACATTAAAAAATGGACATGTCACTGTGTTTTGCCCACGGACACACTGTCCATGGAAAGACACTGACATGTGCACAGACCCATTCAATTGAATAGGCATATAGCGCTCCGTTCCTCCAGTGTATCTCCGCATGGCTAAGTAGCACTGTACATATGTACATATGGGGTATTGCCACGTTCAGTAGAAATTGTGGGACAAATTTTGTTTCCATTTTTACCAACTTCTTGTGTGAAAATGTAAAATCTTTGGCTAAAACAAAATTTTGATTTCAGAAATGTAGTTATTTTGTCTTCACTGCCCAATGGAATAAAATTCTGTGACTCACCCATGGTGTCAATATGATCAGTGCACCCCTAGATGAATTCATTGAAAGGTTTAGTTCATAAAATGGTGTCACTTATGGGGGTTCTGCTATTTTGGCACCTCATGGGCTCTCCCAGTTGGTCACGGCACCTGCAAACCATAAGGGTATGTGCACACGTTGCGGATTCTGCTGCGGATCCACAGCGGATTTGGCCCTGCGGCTCCGCAGCAGTTTCTGCTGCGTTGTACAGTACCTTTATTTTCTATGGAAAATTCAATTCCGCAGCATGTCACTTCTTTGTGCGGAATCCGCAGCGGTTTTACACCGGCTCCATTGTTCAGGTGTCAAACCGCAGGGGAAAACCGCAGGCTAATCTGCAATTAAAATGCAGGTCTTTTTACCTGCAGATTTACCTGTGGATTTTGCAAAATCCGCGTGGAAAAATCCGCAGCACAATCCGCAACGTGTGCACACACCCTAACAGTAAAATCTGGCGCTCCTTCCCTTCCGAGCTTTATCATGCGCCCAAACAGTGGTTTACCCCCACAAGTGGGGTATCAGCGTACTCAGGACAAATTGCACAACTTTTGGGGTCCAATTTCTCCTGTTACTCTTGGTAAAATAAAAAAAATTGAATCTGAAGTAAATTTTTTGTGAAAAAAAGTTAAATGTTTATTTTTTTTAAACATTCCCAAAATTCCTGTGAGGCACCTGAAGGGTTAATAAACTTCTTGAATGTAGTTTTGAGCACCTTCAGGGGTGCAGTTTTTAGAATGGTGTCACTTTTGAGTATTTTCTATCAAATAGACCCCTCAAAGTGACTTTAAATGTGATGTGGTCCCTAAAAAAAGGTGTAAAAATGAGAAATCTCTATTTAACTTTTAACCCTTATAACTTCCTAAAAAAAAAAATTGGTTCCAAAATTGTGCTGATGTAAAGTAAACATGTGGGAAATGTTACTTATTAAGTATTTTATTTGACATATCTCTGTGATTTAAGGACATGAAAATTTAAAGTTGGAAAGTTGCGAAATTTTCCCCAAATCTCCATTTTTTTCACAAATAAACGCAAGTCATATCAAAGAAATTTTACCACTATCATGAAGTACAATATGTCACGAGAAAACATTGTCAGAATCACCAGGATCCATGGAAGCGTTCCAGAGTTATTACCTCATAAAGGACAGTGGTCAGAATTGTAAAAATTGGTCCAGTCATTAACTTGCAAACCACCCTCGGGAGTAAAGGGGTTAACATAATCGGACCGACTTTCTCAGATGTGGACAAAATGGTCATCTGCACCTGCCCTAAAGGTGCAAATTAAGAGTTATATCCTCTAAAATGATACGTGCTTAGCTTATTCTGTCAGAATTTGCTGTCAGACTACCCTTAAAGGTAGTATTTATGTGTGGATGCAATCATAACATACATAAAATTCTCTGGCTGCAAAAATTAACACATACTTTTATTGAGCAGATACATGTAAGTGCTCAGTTTGCTGGAGTTCACTGTGAAAAATCTAATATATAAAGCTCAAAGTGTGTATGTATGTATGTATGTATGTGTGTATGTATGTGTGTATGTATGTGTGTGTATGTCCGGGATAGGCATCCGCACCGTCGCAGCTACAGCCACAAAATTTGGCACAGTCACATGTCTGGACCTCAAGAGCATCCTAAGCTATGTTGTGAGGCGAAATTTTAACCCCGTGCGTTCCAATTCACCAAACAATTTTGCCCCTATCTACATACTGGGGAAACAGTGTGTGCGTGTCAAGCCCCGCCCCTCATTATGATGTCACAATGGTTGCCATGGCGACGATGATGTCATCATTGGTTGCAAGCCCCGCCGCTCATTATGATTTCATAATGGTTGACTATGGGATGGAGGATGTGTCATGGGTATATGGGCACTGGACTGTGGGATGGAGGATATGTATGATGGGTATATGGGCACGGGACTATGGGATGGAGGATGTGTGATGGGTTTATGGGCACTGGACTATGGGATGGAGGATATGTATCACGGGTATATGGGCACGGGACTATGGGATGGAGGATGTGTGATGGGCATATGGGCACTGGACTATGGGATGGAGGATATGTATGACGGGTATATGGGCATGGGACTATGGGATGGCGAATATGTATGATAGGTATATGGGCATGGGACTATGGGATGGAGGATGTGTGATGGGTATATGGGCACTCGACTATGGGATGGAGGATATGTATGATGGGTATATGGGCACGGGCCTATGGGATGGAGGATGTGTGATGGGTATATGGGCATGGGCCTATGGGATGGAGGATATGTATGATGGGTATATGGGCACAGGCCTATGGGATGGTGGATATGTATGATGGGTATATGGGCACTGGACTGTGGGATGGAGGATATGTATGATGGGTATATGGGCACGGGACTATGGGATGGAGGATGTGTGATGGGTATATGGGCACTGGACTATGGGATGGAGGATATGTATGACGGGTATATGGGCACGGGACTATGGGATGGAGGATGTGTGATGGGCATATGGGCACTGGACTATGGGATGGAGGATATGTATGACGGGCATATGGGCATGGGACTATGGGATGGCGGATATGTATGATGGGTATATGGGCACAGGACTATGGGATGGCGAATATGTATGATAGGTATATGGGCATGGGACTATGGGATGGAGGATGTGTGATGGGTATATGGGCACTCGACTATGGGATGGAGGATATGTATGATGGGTATATGGGCACGGGCCTATGGGATGAAGGATGTGTGAAGGGTATATGGGCATGGGCCTATGGGAAGGTGGATATGTATGATGGGTATATGGGCACGGGACTATGGGATGGAGGATATATAATTTGTTATAACTAACCACAGTTAGTTACTATGCCCGGGCAGCGCCGGGCTCTTCAGCTAGTCATTCATAAAGATACAGCATTGTTATAAAGAGCAGCATTTACATACAGCTCTGGCAAAAATTCAGAGACCACTTCTAAATGTTCAGTGTGTCTGAATTTTCTGTTTATAGATATATTTTTGAGTAAAATGTAAATTGTTCTTTTAGTCTACAAAGTTCTGACAACATGTCTCTGAATTTCCACGCAATATATATTTTTTTTCTGAAAAGGAGAAATATCAAAATTAAAAAAAACAGTGCTTTCAGACCTCAAATAATGCAAAGAAAACAAGTTCATAATAATTTAGAAACAACAATATTTTGTGGAATAACCATGATTTTTAAAAACAGCTTTCATGCGTCTTGGCATGCTTGCCACCAGTCTTTCACACTGCTTCTGGTGCAAAAATGTAAGCAGTTCTTGTTTGCTGGCTTGTGACTATCCATCTTCCTCTTGATTACAATCCAGAGGTTTTCAATGGGGTTTAGGTCTGGAGAATGGACTGTCCATGACAGGGTTTTGATGTGGTGGTCTCTTAATTTTTGCCAGAGCTTTATAATTATTATCAATTATGCATTGCTTATATAGCTCCATCGTGTTGTGCAGCACTTTACATACTTCATCAATGTCCCCATTGTGGCTCACAATTTACATTTCTTATCAGTAAGTCTTTGAGTGTGGGAGGAAACTAGAGCACCAGGGGGAAACCCATGCAAACACAGGGAGGACATACAAATGCCATAAAGATGTTGTCCTTGGAGGGATTTGAACCCAGGACCCCAGCGCTGCTTATCTATGTTGCCAACCCCTGAGCCACCGTGCTGCCCTAAAGTTCTCAAATATACTTTCTAGCAAATGTGACGAGTGGGTATAAGCCGTAGCTGTTAGTGCATAATACAAGTAATATACTTAACTGAATAATATATTTAAATGAGTAAAATATAGTTAGGTGTCTATCACATCTTCCCACACATGATGTGTCCCCCTTCTGCCCTGTGTGCCTGGTGCTCCTAGCTGTAGGCAGCACTACAATATTAGTGCTGAATGTAAGAGTTTGCTGGCGCATGATTTACAGATCTGGTCATTTCAGTTAAACCCACAAACACAACATTGATGGTGAAAGATGAAAAATTTACAAAGATAAGACCTATATTTCTGCAGCACTTTTTTAACCATTTGTCTACCTAAATTGACATCATCTGTTTTTGTATATGATCCTGAATATTACTGTCCCATCTTCATGACCATTCACCACAACCTGCTTTCGCATGCCATTAGTTAACACTTCATTTCGGACTTTGCCTATAGTGCTTGGGTTTTGCAGCAGAAAATACATAATATATTTAGGACTTACCCTTTGCTTCTGTCGTCCTGGTAGTTCTGAATATTGATTACACTCTTTCCAGAAGTCATTTTGCCAACTGTATATGCAGACCAGATGTTCCGACATTGATCTCTTTTCATATCTCAGGTTTTCCCATAAAGAAATATGTTCTTCTCTGACTTAACAGACTCAACATGTCCAAAAGGGATTCTTTGTGTCATCTAACAACATGTCCTGCGGCCTTTCTGCAAGGTGTATACAGTAAACAGATGTGCAGTAGTTGTCGTATTTCACCATCACTGTGGTGTTCAGATCACATACAGATCAATGCTGGAGCTGACGGCCTGACTGTAAAACAATTATCAAAATAAAGTGATTCATAAGAGAACAGGTTGTGTGATGCCACAAGATAAGAGTGCAATATGGCCCTCAGCCAGCTTCTGATGTCCCCTTCTGTACTAAGTTCCTAGAAGACAGCGCCTCGAAACACATATTCTAGATGTATCTGGATGTGATTGCCATGAGAATTCACATAAACAGCAATGTGACAATCACAACTGAAAGTCAAGTGTTCATGAGAAGTAGAAATGGGGAATAACAAAACGATGAGCAAAGTACTGGTAGTTCAACTGTAACATCCATCATCTATCTATTATCTATCTGTCTGTCTGTCTATCCATCTATCTATCCATCTAAAATAAAAAGATTGATGCAGCACCAGCAATAGACAAATAATAGGGTGCAAAGCCTCCCAGGTGCGACCAGTCCTCCAATATATACAAAAAATAGAGGCAGCATTCCAAAATAGAAAAATACAAAAATATTGAAAGGCCCATAGCGAATTGCGACATTTCAGTGAGATTGAAGTCTGAGCAATGTAGGCTATAATTATGGACTGCCGCACAGGCGCAGTAGTGTACTATGAATATGCCACTCTAAACATTGCGCGGACAAGTGGCGCTATAGAGTTCTTAAGTTCTGTTCTAGTGATGAGCGAGTATACTTGTTGCTCGGGTTTTCCTGAGCATGCTCGGGTGTCCTCCGAGTATTTTGGCGTGCTCGGAGATTTAGTTTTTGTCGATGCAGCTGCATGATTTGCGGCTGCTAGACAGCCTGAATACATGTGGGGATTACCTAACAAACAAGCCACCCCCACATGTATTCAGGCTGTCCAGCAGCCACAACTTATGCAGCTATGTTGACACAAACTAAATCTCCGAGCACGCCAAAATACTCAGAGGACACCCGAGCATGCTCGGGGAAAACCTGAGCAATGAGTATACTCGCTCATCACTATTCTCTTCCTCTCTGAAGAGGTTATTTGTGTGAATGAGGTCCTGTGAAAGAGAGGATGAGGGGAAAAGAGATGGAGAGCGCTATCTAAGTGTAGTAGATGAGCCAATTCTGTTTGGTGAGAAAAGTACAACTTCAAACTTGCTCACCTGGTGTGGTTGTGCAGGGAGGCAAAACACTGGGACAAGTTTGCAAACAAGGGTGATCCTTCCACCAATATGCCACCTGTCTGTAATAACATGGAGATGATTTTACTCTCCCAGAAAAAATTTTTCTCCACGTGATATTGCAAATAAAGAAGTTTCAAGGCGCTTCCTTCAGAGGATCCTTAACCCAATTTTGAGTAAGAGGGTTATGTAGCCAAAGAAATAAGTATCTCTGATGTTGAATCCGATGATATTTTATTAGCTAGGTAAAATGCAAAATTTTATAAAAGAAAAAACAATGCGTTTCAGCCATGTAGGCCTTCATCATATACCTGATGAAGGCCTACACGACTGAAACACGTTGTTTTTTTAGAACAAAAAATGTTTTAATGTTTTTTTTTGTCTTTTATAAAAATTTTGCATTATAGGTATCCAATAAAAATTGGGTTAAGGATCCTTTGAAGGAAGCACCCTGAAACTTCTTTATTTGAGGTTATTTGTATATTAATTTTCCCAGAGGAGCAAGCTTTATTACAGTACCTTGGCGTGCCAGAGTCGGTATGTCACTCTCCACAAGAAGAAACGTTACCCCTTAACCTCAGTCCAGAGCCTCTCACCTAGCCAAATCAGATCTCATACTTTGCACTGACAAGGGGCAATATCTTGAAACACCATGTCTGCAAATTGACATTGTGATTTGGCTTTTATCCTAAGTCATAAAGAAAGACTCATTAAAAGATCAATAGTGACTTGTGGGATTCCTGCTTCCAACAAGTGGCACTATAGAGTTCAAGTGACAGTCCTCTTTCTCTCCGAAGAGGCAATTTGCATATTAAATTTCCCAGAGGAGCATTGCATGGTAAATAAGCCTCCTTATCTTGACAAGCCAGAGTGTCATGATCCCAGTTCAGTGTTTTGAGCTGCACGTCAGGGGTTAATGTCTGGAGCTCAGTGCAGGTTTTGACCTGCACACCTGGGGCTAATGATTGTGGCCTCTCTTTGGTTCTGGGAGAGCTTCTTAAGCCCCTGGGAAGCTGCAATCCCTGTCAGTTATACTTTTGCCTTTGGCCAAGTGTGGTGACCTCTGTGCCTGTGCCTGTTCGATGTTATAGCTTGATTATATGGTTCTGACCCGGTTCTGTTCCGCGTTGTGAGTTTGCCTGTTGATTCTGTACTGCGCTTCCCTCTCCGTGTTTGACTCATTGCCTGTGATCTGACTACTCTCTGCTTGCCCCTCTTGTACCTTGCAGCTATCTCTGTGTATGACTCATTGGCTATGTCCTGACTATCCTCCCTGTCTATGCCCCTTGTTAACTTTGTCTCGCAGTTACACTATTAGGAGTTCTCTTGCAGCTCCTAGCTCTCTGGAGTTTAGGCCACGCCCCCAGCAGTCACACGCTTCAGGTCCTGCTGCTCTGAAGTACGCATCTACTCGGCTGCTGTCCTCTCCACAGGTATCTTTGAGCACAGTTCGCTTTACTCAGGACACACGCACTGGCTCAGTGAGCAAGTTCAGTGCGGTGTTCCTGACACAGAGCTGGTATGTCACTCTCCATGTAGAGAAACGTTACCCCTTAGACCTCAGTCCAGAGCCTCTCACCTAGCCAAATCAGTTCTCATACTTTGCACTGACGAGGGCCAATAGCCCGAAACACCATGTTTGCAAGTTGAGATTCTGATTTGGCTTTTATCCTAAGTCATATAGCAAGATTTGTTAAAAAGTTGATAGTGACTTGTAGGATTGCTGCTTCCAACATGTGGCACTATAGGGTTCAAGTGTTCTTCTTCTCTTACTTTGGCATGCCAGAGCTGGTATGTCACTCTCCATGTGGAGAAACGTTACCCCTTAGACCTCAGTAATAGAAGCAGCGATCGTGAAATGTACCACATGTCTGCTACATCCAAAGCATCCCTTATCATTATAAGATATTAAAAATGGTCTAACATTTATTTTACCTCTCTCGAATAATTATTGGATAGTATTTTTATTTCCCATGTAAAATGAATACCTCTGTTTTTCAACATTAATACTAAACAGGCTCTGCAAATATAGCATTTTGTCTGTGTCGACAGGGAGGGAACTGAGAGATCTTTATTGGGATCCATGACCAAAAATGACAAATGATGTAAATGATGGGACTGTATTTACGTGGTACTCTTACCTAAGTCGTAAACCCTGTGTGTCCATTTATTCCAAAAAAACTGCACCTACAATGTGTTGTACGGTCATAAAATTCGATTGTGCTCACGTCAGCTGGGACAGTATTAATAATGGATGTACAGTATATCTTTTCTCTCCCTGCCTCCTATTCCTACCATGCACAGATGGCGGTACAGAATGCCTGAATAGACTGAAGAGGAATTCATTGATAAGGAGACACATGGATCTCTGGACAGCGGAAATGACGACGTGTTACCAAGTAACAGATATTGTCCCTGGGGAAACTAGATCCATGGAGTCTTCCTGAACATCCCACAGTGACCGCACAATGCCGGCCGCAGCGGGTCCGCTATGGTGAGCACAAAGAACAAAGAAGTTCTGCAGATGAGAGATACACAGTGAAGGAAGGAGACATGTCAGAAAGGTAAGAAAGCAGGAGGAGAACTTCTGTCTTATTTCTCTACTATCACTTGGGAAAGCAAATGAAAGACAATCTACTGTTACGGGATTAAGTGTCTTATTCAGAGACCTGAACAGCTGACGGTAGCTGAAATGAACGTCAAAAATTGTCTCTTTAATTGAATGTTCGATCCAATTAAATTAACCTTAAACTTTAGATGGCGGCTTATTTAGGAGAGTTTTTCTATGAGCAGATTTAAGTGCCTTTGGAAATAGATTGGAATCATTTCTTCAATTCCAGCGCCATTTAGAAGTCCTTGGAATGAAGTTTTTATTTTACAGCTAAATCTATTTTGCATCAGAGCAGCATTATCCCTAATAACGGCTAATTGCTCCCCGGAATGTAAAAATACAATGTTATCACTTTGAGCTATGCAATTCCATTACATCTCATTGAGAACAGCGTTGAAATAATGTAACACTATGTGCGTGTAATAAAACCTGCATTACCTTTCATTTTACACCAACTGCACACCCGAGCCATACGTTGCCTTGTAATTTGGTGATCCCCGAATGCAATCGCTATCACTTGTTGTAAAGCCTGCATCACACCGCGAATGAGAGCAATATTGCAGATTATAGCCCAGGCATGCTTCATATTTTCTGACATCCGACTATAAAATGTAGAGTTGCAAGGAGTGAATGAAATTGTATCTGTCAAAGGTTTACATTGCATCATAATCTCACAGATCGCATTATTTGCATAGGTTAGTGGCCCTTCACTTTAAAAGAGAGCGCTTATGAAAAATGCATGGTGCAGTACGGGCAGAAACGATTGTATTGCTGTAGTGAAGACAGTCACGTATTTATCACTTTATACTACCAACGAAAGTCACTAGAAGGAAGAAAGTATCTGAAATCGTCAAGCATGACTGATATGTGGTTTGCAGGGTATGACCAGAGCAAGGAGACCTGGGAGCTGCACAGTGTAACAGGGTTTATCCCAATTCCACTTTTTGGATAGTGGTTCTGGTTCCTGTCCTGGTTGTACAGACATGTGACGGCTGCAGCCAATCCAAGCAGGGATAACATGGTCACATGACCATTCTCACAAAATCAGAAGACCTATAGGAGAAGAATGGGTGTTCATTGGCCGTTGACTGTTCACTATTATTATTTTTTTAGTGTGCTGAGCTGCTTTAAAAAATATAACCCCTTTAAAATAAATAAACTGCTGATCACAGGGAAGATATTTTCTGGAATTCCTTTCAGCAATTATATTAAAGGGCAACATTTTCAACTTCTCCTTAGCCAGACATTGCTACTTAAATATTGCAAAAAGACACCCCCCAAAAACTGACCAGTACCTGCTAACACAATAAAGCAAGTGTGAACAGGTGAAAGTGGCTATGACAGCACAAAAAACAAACAAATGAATGCAGCAGCACTCTGCCCCCTCACCCCATATAAACTGCAAACATTGGCATTCAGGGATTTAAAATGTGAATCCACTGACACCTTTATATTTTCTATCTGTTGCTGCATTCTTGAGTAATCTGTATTTTAATTCATATGTGCTCGAATTTAATAAGTGCTCTGGACATGACTAAGCATTTATCATTTCTCTGTCTCCCCAGGTTGTTTCCCCATCCAACACCACCTCTTTAGTTTGATTTAAAGCTTACTGTCTGATTCCCCTGCCTGTTACCTGATGTCACACAGATGGTGAGCTGTCAATTAGGTTTGTGCTGAGCAGGGAAACAAGCTCTGGATGCAGTCGCTCAATAAGTTCTCTGTCATTCCCAGGGGACATAACACCTACTGTGCATATAAATTAAAAGCTAATTATTCAGGATTGCAGCAACAGATAGAGCATAAAAAGGTGTCCTTAGATTTACAACGGATAGATCTCATGCTCAAATATGCAGTTTGGAAGTTTATCCCTTTCACATACACCTTCAATAGCTGTCACATGAATTTTCTTTCTGGGGACAGGTCTTATGGCTTTACCCATGCACATGCACACTCGGCAAAGTAGAATATGCAGGTATTCCTATTGGTATTTAAGAAGACCTAAAGTCTATCACATTTGTCACTTGTAAAATTTGAGGTTATAGAATTTGGAGGTAGTCATCAGACTATGCTGGAGCCCGAGAAGCCCAAAAAGTCCCATGCCATGCACATAAGGAGACCCCAGTATACACATTGCACATAATTTGGGGAAAGGGAGGAGACGTTCAATTTTGTATTGAGGCCCAGCAGCCTTTGTCAATGTTTTATCTAGTCATGCAGGAGTAATCTCTGCCACATTTGTATTACAGGCCTCAGAAATCAATGATGTGGCATAGAAAAGACCGCTTCAGCTTCCTATTTCTCCCATTACTTATTCCAAGAAGAAACTTTTCTGATGATGTGATTTGTGAAATGAAATATTGTGCATTCGCAGAAGGCCGACATCTGTTTGAGGGACAAGCACGTTGACTCGGAATATCGTGCTGAAATGAAGCATAGCTTGTGATTTCCATGCTCCGCTTATAATATTATCTCTTCAGCTCCTCAGGTGTGAACACAAGCAGCAACAGCTTCTCTAAATCCTATTCATCGCACTGCTCGGATCTAAGCGAAACCAACACGTCTTTACCAGTCTTGTCAAGTAACAGACGAGCGTTGCGGCAGAGCTGTGATTCCGGCATTTCTTCCCCGGTGAGAATTTTCTCATTTCCATATGTAGTATACTTATAATGACATGGGCGACCGAAGACCTGAATACAAGTAAATATCTTGTGGCTTTACAGTTTTCTTCTCTCCAGCTGAGCGCAAGCGCTACTTGCGCAAGCGCTACTTCATGTTAACACAAAACATCTCTCCTAGGTCTGTTAACTTATGGAACTTATACAGGATATTGTTCCAATGTCACCATGTCCTAGGAATCTATACTATAAAATGATCACAGAATTTATAAGGGTTGTATCAAAGTCGTCTATAACGTTAGAAAAATGACTTTCGGCAGGAACCTATGGCAGCACATACATTCATCTTTCTACTGTAAAAGAGGTTGAATAAATTTATCTGATTTATATTTAGAGCCATACAGTCATGGCCAAAAGTATTGACACCCCTGCAATTCTGTCAGATAATACTCAGTTTCTTCCTGAAAATGATTGCAAACACAAATTCTTTGGTATTTTTATCTTCATTTAATTTGTCTTAAATGAAAAAACACAAAAAGAAATGTCCTAAAGCCAAATTGGATATAATTCCACACCAAACATAAAAAAGAGGGTGGACAAAAGTATTGGCACTGTGCGAAAAATCATGTGATGCTTCTTTAATTTGTGTAATTAACAGCACCTGTTACTTACCTGTGGCACCTAACAGGTGTTGGCAATAACTAAATCACACTTGCAGCCAGTTGACATGGATTAAAGTTGACTCAACCTCTGTCCTGTGTCCTTGTGTGTACCACATTGAGCATGGAGAAAAGAAAGAAGACCAAAGAACTGTCTGAGGACTTGAGAAACCAAATTGTGAGGAAGCATGAGCAATCTCAAGGCTACAAGTCCATCTCCAAAGACCTGAATGTTCCTGTGTCTACCGTGCGCAGTGTCATCAAGAAGTTTAAAGCCCATGGCACTGTGGCTAACCTCCCTAGATGTGGCCAGAAAAGAAAAATTGCCAAGAGATTTCAACGCAAGATTGTGCGGATGTTGGATAAAGAACCTCCACTAACATCCAAACAAGTTCAAGCTGCCCTGCAGTCCGAGGGTACAACGGTGTCAACCCGTACTATCCGTCGGCATCTGAATGAAACGGGACTGTATGGTAGGAGACCCAGGAAGACTCCACTTCTTAACCCGAGACATAAAAAAGCCAGGCTGTAGTTTGCCAAAACTTACCTGAAAAAGCCTAAAACATTTTGGAAGAATGTTCTTTGGTCAGATGAGACAAAAGTAGAGCTTTTAGGGCAAAAGCATAAACATAGAGTTTACAGGAGAAAAAAGAGGCATTCAAAGAAAAGTACACGGTCCCTACAGTCAAACATGGAGGAGGTTCCCTGATGTTTTGGGGTTGCTTTGCTGCCTCTGGCACTGGACTGCTTGACCGTGTGCATGGCATTATGAAGTCAGAAGACTACCAACAAATTTTGCAGCATAATGTAGGGCCCAGTGTGAGAAAGCTGGGTCTACCTCAGAGGTCATGGGTCTTCCAGCAGGACAATAACCCAAAACACACTTCAAAAAGCACTAGAAAATGGTTTGAGAGAAAGCACTGGAGACTTCTAAGGTGGCCAGCAATGAGTCCAGACCTGAATCCCATAGAACACCTGTGGAGAGATCTAAAAATGGCAGTTTGGAGAAGGCACCCTTCAAATATCAGGGACCTGGAGTAGTTTGCCAAAGAAGAATGGTCTAAAATTCCAGCAGAGCATTGTAAGAAACTCATTGATGATTACCGGAAGCGGTTGGTCACAGTTATTTTGGATAAAGGTTGTGCAACCAAGTATTAGGCTGAGGGTGCCAATACATTTGTCCGGCCCATTTTTGGAGTTTTGTGTGAAATGATCAATGTTTTGCTTTTTGCTTCATTCTCTTTTGTGTTTTTTCATTTAAGACAAATTAAATGAAGATAATAATACCAAAGAATTTGTGTTTGCAATCATTTTCAGGAAGAAACTGAATATTATCTGACAGAATTGCAGGGGTGTCAATACTTTTGGCCATGACTGTATATCCTGACACTTGGCCTTTGCAATGAGCGGTATTGTGTGGCCATTCTTGTCTACATTTAGCAATGTTATCATTGGTTGAAAAGACCATACAATATCAGATGGTTGCTCCAATCCGATAATCTCAGGATGATTTTTTGGGCTATGGAGGTGGAATTCAAAGGTGACTGTAAAAAGTTATGTTTCAAAAAAGAGAAAAATATATAATTGAAGTTTAAGATGTTAACATATTGCTATTGACAACATTGGGTTGTTAATATACCCTTTCAATAAAGAAAGCTTAATTGGAGAAAACTAAGTGCACCCTTCTTGACTCATATTACATGATAAAAAAAATCTGGTCCTTACAAGGTTTTAAAATTAGGTAAATACAGTGTTAGATGAAGCAACATATGACAAATTTCCCTATGAAAATTATTTATTTACCAAAAACTAGGCCACACTGCAGAAGAAGCAGTGTGTTAAAAATTGAGTACAGCCTTACTGCTTCTATAGGCAGTAGGAGGATAAGTGGCAGGCAGGTGATGCTAGTCAAATGAAGAGTGACCATCTATGTAAAAGCAGAAGTTTTGACAGTTTGCTGGTCTGGAGCATTCAAATATATGTTAATACAGTGTCAAGGAGATAAGACATCAGCAATGAGAATCAATTGTTGCTGTCCATCAGTTGATGGTGAGATTATAAGGCTATTTCCAAATCGCAGTCTATCATTATACAGTGATAAAGATTGGAAAGTGGAAAGCTTTCAAGACAGTGGACAACTCTGCAAATTCATCTCAATTCACATAGCCAAAGAGCTACTGCTCAGACTATAAAGGCCTCAGTTAGCATTTTAAATATTTAATTTTGAGACAGTACAATTACAAAAAGACCAAACAATTATGGCTTGTCTGGAAGGGTTGCCAGGATAAAGCCTCTTCTTTATAAAAACAACATGGCAGCGTGGATAAAGTTTGCAAAAATTGCATCTGAAAAAAATACGAGACTTCCGAAACAATGTCATTTGGACAGGCAAAATCAGAGTGGAGATGTTTAGCTCTAAGTATCAAAAGTAAAGACATCCATCCAAAAGCTCTTCTCCGAGAGTGTGTCATGTAACAGGACATCAACCTGTAGCTCAGACTGGCTGAAAAAGAAAAGATAATGCGGTATAATTTTTCATGTGTGTTGTTCATCTAAGCTTGTATTTACCTGTATTTACCTTATTTAAGACCTTCTAAGTAAAGGAACAGATTTTTTGTATCAATCAGCTTTCCCAGCTCTGTAACATGGTGGCTGCAGAATGATTGTATTTTCATGCTGACAATTTCTCATTTACGATCTGTCTTTCTTGCTGTCTTTCTGTCTGGTGAGGATGTAGACCTCAAAAAGAATTCAGACTGGACACTGTCGGCGGGATGCTGTTTTCTGGCTATTTTGGTCCTTTTGCAACCCTGCTTTTACCGTTAGAGAAGAGACTTGAATGACAATGAATGAATGAATGAATGAAGTAGCAGGTGTGCTTATACAATTTAATTAAAATGGGTATAAAAAGCATTACAATTAAAAAAAAGAATTGAAGAAGCAATGCATTAATGTAATCCTTCAATGTCCAGATGCATTTTTTTTTCCTTTTTGAAATGCAGCATGTGCAGTTATTTGGGCACCGATATTGTACATATCGTACATAGGCATTCATGTGTAAGCAACTGCTCGTTCTGCTTTCTGTTGTGTCTTACTCTAAAAATGACTTATTTGCGGCACACAGGGCAAATCTTACACTAGTTCCTTGAACATAAGTCAAGCAGGCAGCATTACTTTATACCATTGTTATGAAGGCAAGTGTTCACCTTACATGTGCCGCATCGCGTTACGTGTTTCCCCATCATTCCTCACAGAATACCAGAAATTAAGTAGTAAACAGACTATCCCAGGTTACTGTTGACTAAATATTAAAAAAGCATTTGTCATTAAATTTGAAGAAAACAGACAATTGTTGATAGTAAAAATATAATAGAAAAGCATGGCGTCGGAATTTTAGTGCACGTGCCAATGAATAGACTGAGTCACTATTTGTGAGCTTTCACGTTACATAAGTCTTCTGTTTTTCTTAGTGCAGCTACATTTCACCTATTACAGCACAATATCTTGTGATATACTAACCATATTTTTGTGTGTGTATGTTTATTTCTATCTACACTGTTTTATGCTGGCGTAATGATTGGCCTTGTAAGAATGGATGTTTTAAGGCCCACATACCCAATGGACTAATGGCAGCTGACACTCAAAGGGTATGAGGGGTCCTTCCTACTGATCATCGGTGGAGATGTCAGACTGCCAATCACTTTGTTCTCTCGAAGATTATCCACCTGCTGAGATCTCTGTCGGCAGCTTTCTTGCACAGGATGGCAAAGGCGAGAGATCGCTCCTGTGTATGGAAGAAACGGCCAAGATAGCTTTCAGCTGTACGATTGGCCAAAGCATCTTTCATCTTCGAGCCATCTAATGTGTATGGCCGGCTTTACTATAGGTATTAATTTGACATCTACATAAAACTTGTAAATTTTCCCTTCAAGGCCACATTCACACTATCAGTATTTAGTCAGTACTTTACAAAAGTATTTGTAAGGGCCCCGTCACACATAGCGATGCACCAGAGATCCCAACAACGATATGACCTTGTCAGGATCGCTGGTGTGTCGCTACATGATCGCTGGTGAGCTGCCAAACAGGCAGCTTCACCAGCGATCAGCACCAGCGACAAGCGGGTAACAAGCATCGCACGTCGCTTAGATACCCGCAGTGTACCTTAGTTACCAGCGCGCTGGTGCAGGGAGCTGGTAACCAAGGTACACATCGGGTTTCTAAGCGGCGCGCGACACTTAGAAACCCGATGTGTACCTTGGTTAGCAGCTACCTGCATCAGCATGGTGGTAACTAAGGCACACATCGGGTTTCTAAGTGCTGCGCGCCGCTTAGAAACCCGATGTGTACCTTAGTTAACAGCGCCAGCTCGCTGATCGCTGGTCTCCCGCCTGCCACACGCAGTGATGCGTGCCGGCCAGTGGGAGAGCAGCGATCAAAAAATGTCTTGGCCATTCCAGGACGATCAGCAATAACCGGCAGGGGGGCCCGTCGCTGGTCAGTGTCACACACAGCGATCTCGCTGTTGAGATCACTGTTGCGTCACTAAACTTGTGACTTGTGATGGGGGCTTAAGCCAAAACCAGGATTGGAACAATCAGAAGAAAGGCATAATAGAAACACGTCACCACTTCTGTATTTATCACCCACTCCTGGTTTTGGCCTTCAAATACTGATGTAAAAAACTCACCAAATACTGAACATGTGAATGTGGCCAATCAGTGTTTTCCCCATTGTACTGTTTTTTTTTTTTCCTCACATTTTAATACGTATTGATGAGTTATTTGCTGCTTGGGAAATTGCTCCATGTGTACCTGTTGTGTAAATAAATTGGAATGAGGATCCTACTGCAACACTGTGTGAATATGCCGGTCTTATATAAGCCACATAATATAAATTCTATGTTAGAACTATTGCAGGAAACCCTTTGAATTTAATAGGCAGCAATTATTTGTCTAAGGCCGGGGTCACACGAGTGTACATTCTCTCACTCAAGAGAATCAAGTCGATTATGTTAATGACACTCTGATTAAACTCTGACGGAGTTTGGTCAGAATGTCAGCTTACTGTGATCCGATTCTCTAAGCATGAAAAAATCGGATCGCAACTGTTGAGAAGATGGAGAACTTAATTGCTCCATCTTCTCCATTGTTTGACGACATCCGAGTGCAGTCCGATGCTTCAGAGGCACCTATCGACTTGTATGGGTGAGTGTGATCTGAATCTTGGATGTACTCGCAACATTCTATGATTATTTTGCTCATGTTGAATCAGCATGAGAAAAAAAAATCAGCTCTTCACTGCCCCATAGTATAACATTTGTCTGAGCGCTATCCGATAAAATCAAATTATTAGTGCTGTTATTCCTGTACCTATATAGAGCCATTAGTTTCCATAGTGTTTTACAGAACATATGTTATTATTTATATAAAACCCCCCGGTGTAAAGACCAATAAAATAGTGTTCACAAAAGTCATTGCCTATGGGTAGGCTCACAATCTATAAGTAATAGGAAATAGACAATAAGTTGTTATTAAAGGGGTTTATCCAATGTTTGAGCTAGATGATCAAAATTATATTTAAATGAGCCATGACTGATTACAAATAATAAAAGAAAAAGGTGCCCAACCTCAGTGATCCCCCAAGGCTGATGTTCCAGGTCTAATCCAGACCCCGCTGTTTGTGCTTCCCAGTCCCATTCTGCTGTAGATCACGATGGTTAAGATTCTTTCTTTTTCTTTTTTAGCTGGCCTGAGCCCTTTTCTGATATGGCCTTGTGTTTCGTCTAAGCTTTTAGTTATTTATTATGTTTTATAATACCCACAGTGCCCCTCAATAGAGGGTAGTCAAGATGTGTACTGAGCCTATGTGATCAGTGTGTTTTCTGGAACGGTGCTGTGATGCCACAGACTATAAAGAGCTTGGTCAGAATTATTCTAGGATTCTCCAACCTCATGTAAGTAATGAAGGTTGATTATATTGACTTTCATGCCGGATGCTATAAGGGTACACGTGCTGAATGCCGTCATTTAGTTCTTCTTTTAATCAAAACAGAGGTAACTTTTACTTGCATATTTAATCTCAATTGTCCTTGTGCGACTTTGGTGATTTCAAGGTGTTGCTTTCCGAGGTTTAATCATTTTCAAGTGTTCTGTGAATGCACATGAAAACACTTCAAAACATAATTAGCTCTTTCTTCTCCGTATTTAAAGCTTCCATGTGACGCGTTCAAATATCTAACTTGGCACAAGCTGAAAGAACATGATGTACAGGGGACTCAAATTCGTTGTCCTAGAGTGAGAGAAGGTAACGTAAGAAGCCTCTTATCTGCAAAAAGCATTAGCTAAAGTCTTACAAAAATGTTTATCCACTCAAC
Source organism: Dendrobates tinctorius (assembly GCF_039654945.1). NCBI lineage: Eukaryota > Metazoa > Chordata > Amphibia > Anura > Dendrobatidae > Dendrobates > Dendrobates tinctorius. The sequence continues at coordinate 43,611,646 of NW_027361728.1, read as the reverse complement.
CTGAACCATGGATCGCTTCCGTTATTATTATTAGCCGATGAATACCAGGTAGCTGTTTATTCTTTAACGTATGCATACATTTTATATGAACAAAGGGCCGACGGAGGATGAACTTGTAATAAGAGGAGAGGCTCATCTATTCCAAGAAAGGACACAAACGAACGATAAAGAGATATGGAGACAGCGACTGCAAGAAAACTGGGAGAATTGTCTGGTGAGACTAAGTACTCAACTCTTATTTCCTGCAGGTGAAATCTACTATAATCTACGGTATTATAGGCATAGTATAATGTATCTTCTGCCACGATTGTAGTCTTTGGCAGCCCAAGTCATAAATGCTTGCTTTATAACAGTTATTAGATATCCTCATAATTCAATTGTGAATTTAAAGCGAAAAATTAAAGCTATAAACAATGATTAGACAGCCACTAACAACAGTAATTATATCAGCCCACTGTTCTATACTTTTAAAGTATACCGCATATACTCGAGTATAAGCCGACCCAAGTATAAGCCGGGGCACCTAATTTTGCCACGAAAAACTGGGAAAACTTATTGACTCGAGTATAAGTCGGGTACGCATTGTCCCCTCATCCCTATCTTGGTATGCAGGGCCTCCTCATCCCTATCCTTGTATGCATGGCCATTTCATCCCTATCTTGGTATGCATGGCACCCTCACTACTATCCTAGTATGCATGGCACCCTCATCTCTATACTTGTATGCATGGCCCCCATCAGAAAAGCATAAAAAAGTGTATATATTAAATATATGTATATATATATGTGTTATAAAAATTGTACACATAGCTGTATGGCTGTGAATCCTGCACTGAAGTGTTGTGAGACAGTTTTTAAAAGCTGCAGTTGGATGTGCCTGTGTTTGTCTTCCTTACACTCTGCTGATTGCTTATTGCTTGTCACGTCGGCGGTAGTAGCCACCGCCGTCCCTGCAGCGGCGGGGCCCGCCGCCGCCTGTACTCACCAGCGCTCGCCACGCCGCACGGTGCCCGACTCCTCCTCGTTCTCGTCATTCCGGCGCGTGCCTGTCTCATGCGGGCACCTTAGGCCGCGGGCGCGTGCTCTGCAGGTCTCTTAACCCTGCAGCGCCCGCCCAGAAGCCTGAGCGCTCCAATCAGCCAGCATTTTGGGGTATATCAGGCGTCTCCAGCATGGTGGAGACGCCTGATTATCGTGTGTCTTTCCGTGCGGTATCCTGGCCTAGCGTTTAGGGGTTTCCCCTTCTCACTCTCTCTTCATCCTGTACTCCGCTCTCAGTGTCCAGTCCTGTACTCCGTGTCTCCGTCCTGTACTCCGCTCTCAGTGCCCAGTCCTGTACTCCATGTCTCCGTCCTGTACTCCGCTCCCAGTGCCCAGTCCTGTACTCCATTTCTCCGTCCTGTACTCCGCTCTCAGTGCCCAGTCCTGCACTCCATGTCTCCGTCCTGCACTCCGTTCCGTACTGCCTTCTCCATTCTGTACTCCATTCTCAGTCCTGTACCACTCACTCAGTCCTTTGAGCCGCCCCTCTTGGTTCTAGCAGTCGCGGCATCTGTCTTCCGAGGGTCGGCCCCTGTATAGGGGTCGGCACCACCTGGTGCGCTCACCCCCGGGAGCTCCAGTGCCGCGATCCAGAGGGTCCACTCTCGGACGTAACCTTCCTGGCCGTCACAGTATAATCAGGCCATGGACCCTGCTAGCGCCTCGGCGGCCACCCAGAAAGAATTGCTCTTTTTGCGTGAGAATCAAACCAGAATAATGTCCTTTATGAAATCCATGGACACCCGCCTTTCCGCATTACTATCTGCTGATCCAGGGAACACTCCGTTGCTAGCGGGACTCCAGCAAGAGCTCGTGTAGCAGCGTGACGCCCAGTCCCAAATTCTGAGCTACATGGCGTCTGTGGATGACCGACTCCAGTCCCTACAGGCCTCTGCTGCCGCTTCAGCTCTACCTCGGGACCCACTTTCCCATCTGCCACCACGCCTGGGGAAACCTCCCAGGTTTAGTGGCGACCCCAAGTTGTGTCGGGGTTTTTTAAACCAGTGCCGGTTGCACTATGAGCTCCTGCCTCAGCAATACCCCTCTGATCGAGCTAAGGTAGCTTTCATTGTGTCTCATTGTGGGGGAGGCCTTGGCGTGGGTAAATCCTCTGTGGGAGAGGGATGACCCAGTGGTATCAAGCATTCAAAACTTCCTAGATACTTTTCGCAGGGTATGTGGTGAGCCTGGCCGTGTGGCCTCAACCACTGAGGCCCTTTTCAATCTTCGCCAAGGTTCTCTCACCGTAGGACAGTATGCCATCCGCTTCCGGACACTGTCCTCTGAACTGGGGTGGAATAATGAGGCTTTGGTTGGGGCCTTTTGTAGGGGACCTCCGGTAAAATAAAAGATGAGCTTGCCGGCCGAGACACTCATACCACTCTGGAAGATCTTATTTCCCTAGCTACCCGTATAGATTTACGGTTTCAGGAATGCACCCGGGAGTCAGTTAGGGAGAAGAGATCTTTTAGGTTATACCAAGCTCCCATTCCCCGCTCCCCGGCCTCTTCTAGTAATTCCACTCCCGAGCCCATGCAAGTGGACCGAGTAAAGTTGTCCAAGCAAGAACGCAGGGAGAGAAGGACGCAGGGCCTATGCCTTTATTGTGGTGGGGCCAACCATTTTGTGCGTACTTGCCCAGTGCGGCCGGGAAATGCCTCCGCCTAGGCCAGGTAAGAGAGGCCTTCCTAGGTGACACCGATTCCTCTCTGCCCCTTACCATTTCGGCTTTAATTGTTTTAGGTCGAGAGCGCAGATCTGTGGAGGCGTATGTGGACTCGGGTGCGGCTGGTAACTTCATCTGGCTCAAAGAAGTGGACCAGTTTCGGATTCCAGTTGTTACGCTAGAGAATCCACGCGCCATCGCCTCCGTGGATGGCAGACCACTACCTGAACCAATCACCATGGTCACTGTCGAGGTGGAGATACAAGTTGGAGCTCTTCACCGAGAAAAAAATCGCCTTTTATGTTTTGCCCAGTTTGTCCCACGCCGTGCTCCTCGGCTTACCTTGGCTTCGTCTTCATGAACCCGTTCTAGACTGGTGTTCCGGGGAGATCCTCCACTGGGAACACTTCTGTCATGAACATTGTCTGTTGTCGGTATCTAGCCCAAGTCCGCAGCAAGCTCCCACCGATCTTCCTGGGCTTCCTGTGGCTTACCACTTGTATGCTGACGTCTTCAGCAAGAAGGAGGCTGAGACACTGCCGCTGCATCGTTCCCACGATTGCCCAATTGAGCTGATTCCAGGAGCGAATCCTCCCAGGGGAAGAACTTATCCTCTGTCTCCGGCAGAGACCATGGCCATGTCCAAATAAATCCAGGAAAACTTGGCTCAGGGTTTTATTCGGAAGTCATCCTCCCCTGCAGGAGCAGGGTTCTTTTTCGTCCGGAAGAAAGATGGATCCCTTCGGCCATGTATTGATTACCGAGGCCTGAACAGTATCACAGTCAAAAATAGGTATCCCCTTCCGCTGATCCCAGAACTCTTTGACTGCTTGAGAGGGGCCCGGATCTTTACCAAATTGGATCTGCGGGGAGCCTATAACTTGATCCGAATCTGTGCCGGGGATGAATGGAAGACGGCCTTCAATACTCGAGACGGCCATTACGAGGATTTGGTTATGCCTTTTGGTCTCTGTAATGCCCCGGCAGTTTTTCAGGAGATCGTTAATGAGATCTTTCGAGACCTACTCTACACATGTGTCGTCGTATATCTAGATGACATACTCATCTTTTCACCTGACTTATCCACTCACAGAAGGTGTGTCCGGCTGGTTCTGCAACGTCTACGGGAGAACAGACTCAACGCTAAATTAGAAAAATGTCTGTTCGAGCAAATCTCATTGCCCTTCCTGGGGTATATCATCACGGACTCCGGAGTGAAGATGGACCCCGAAAAATTGTCTGCTGTGCTCAAATGGTCACGTCCAGTTGGAGTAAAAGCCATCCAACGGTTCCTGGGTTTCGCGAGCTATTACAGACAGTTCATTCCCTTCTTCTCCTCAGCGACCAAGCCCATCTCTGCTTTGACCCGGAAAGGGACCAAACCAAATGTCTGGACTCAAGAGGCTGAAGAGGCCTTTCTTGCCTTGAAACGGTCCTTTGCCACAGCTCCGATTTTACACCGGCCGTTAGTCAATAGGCCATTCATCCTAGAGGTGGATGCCTCCTCTACTGGTGCGGGAGCGGTCCTTTCTCAGCGGACAACTTCTGGTCAAGTGGTGCCTTGTGGGTATTTCTCTAAATCATTCTCTCCCGCAGAATTCAACTACTAAATTGGAGACCGGGAATTACTAGCCATTAAGATGGCTTTGGAGGAGTGGCGGTATCTTCTGGAGGGGGCGGTCCATCCATTCATAATCTTCACGGACCACAAGAATTTGGTGTATCTTCAGTCTGCGCAAAGGCACAATTCCAGGCAAGCCAGGTGGTCGCTATATTTCTTCCGGTTTGACTTCAAACTTCATTTTCGACCTGGCGACAGAAACATTAAGGCAGATGCCCTATCCAGGTCCCTACATTCACCTGAGGCTGAGGAGGTTTCTTCTCACATCATTGAGCCAGCCAAAGTTATCACCATGGCGCCCGTGACGCTCTCCCCCATTCTGCCAGGCAAGACCTTCTTCCCACAGAATAAGAGGTCGGAAGTCCTAGACTGGGGGCATTCCTCCAAGATTGTGGGTCACGTCGGGGTCAAGAAGACCTTCAGCCTTCTTTCACGCTACTATTGGTGGCCTTCCCTTTGCAAAGACGTGACAGATTTTGTAGCCTCCTGCACGACTTGTGCTCTGAACAAAGTACCAAGAAGTCTGCCGACCGGTCTACTCCACCCTCTGCCTCCTCCTGAGGTCCCTTGGCGACAGAATGGAATGGATTTCATTACTGATCTACCACGCTCTTCCGGGTGTACTACCATCTTAGTAGTGGTTGATCGCTTCTCCAAAATGGCCCATCTGCGGCATCTGAGCTGGCCAAGGTCTTCATACACCAGATCTTTAGGCTTCACGGACTCCCTCAACGAATTGTCTCCGATCAAGGGGTCCAGTTCACCTCCCGTTTTTGGAGGGCACTCAGCAAGCTCATGGGTATATCTCTTGACTTCTCCTCTGCTTATCATCCTCATTCCAATGGGCAAGTGGAACGGATCAATCAGGTATTAGCAGCCAACCTGTGTCACTTCTCTAACGCCCATCAAGACAACTGGGTGTCCCTTCTGCCGTAGGCAGAGTTCGCCCACAACAACCATCCTAATGAGTCCACCACTAAAACGCCGTTCTTCGCGGTTTCCGGCCAGAACCCTGGTGTTCCACTACCTCTCTCTACGCCTTCTGGTGTTCCCGCAGCAGATGCCCTCGCTACCGAATTTTCTCAAGTCTGGAAGGAGACCAGAGAGGCACTTGAAAGATCCAGTATCCAGATTAAGAGACATGCAGACAAAAGACGCAGGGATCTTCCGCCATACCAACCTGGCGACAAAGTCTGGCTGTCAGCTAAGCATATCCGCTTGAAGATACCTTCTTACAAACTGGGTCCTCGGTACATCGGCCCGTTCGCGGTTCTGGGACACATTAACAACGTGGCTTATAAATTAAGACTGCCGGCTTCGCTTCGGGTCCCTAACGCCTTCCATGTCTCGCTCCTTAAACCTGTTGCTCTGAATCGGTATCGCCCTGTCCCACCTCCTTCTCCTCAGCCAGTAGGGACCGATAACATCTTTGAGGTAAAAGAAATTCTTGCCATGAAAAAAGTTTGGGGGCGTACCCTCTTCCTCATTGATTGGAAGGGTTTTGGTCCCGAGGAGAGGTCCTGGGAACCTAAGGAGAATGTTACTGCTCCTCTTCTTTTAAGGAGGTTTTTGTCCAACCTCAGGAGAGGGAGACGTAAAGGGGGGTGTACTGTCACGTCAGCGGTGGTAGCCGCCGGCGTCCCTGCAGCGGCGGGGCCCGCCGCCTGTACTCACCGGCGCTTGCCACGCCGCATGGTGCCCGGCTCCTCCTCATTCTCGTCATTCCGGCGCATGCCTGTCTCATGCGGGCGCCTTAGGCCGCGGGCGCGCGCTCTGCAGGTCTCTTAGCCCTGCAGCACCCGCCCAGAAGCCTGAGTGCTCCAATCAGCCAGCAGCATGGGGTATATCAGGCGTCTCCAGCATGATGGAGGCACCAGATTATCGTGTGTCTTTCCGTGCGGTATCCTGGCCTAGTGTTTAGGGGTTTCCCCTTCTCACTCTCTCTTCATCCTGTACTCCCCTCTCAGTGTCCAGTCCTGTACTCCTTGTCTCCGTCCTGTACTCTGCTCTCAGTGTCCAGTCCTGTACTCCGTGTCTTCATCCTGTACTCCGCTCCCAGTGCCCAGTCCTGTACTTCGTGTCTCCGTCATGTACTCCGCTCTCAGTGCCCTGTCCTGTACTTCGTGTCTCCGTCCTGTACTCCGCTCTCAGTGCCCAGTCCTGTACTCCGTGTCTCCGTCCTGTACTCCGCTCCCAGTGCCCAGTCCTGTACTCCATTTCTCCGTCCTGTACTCCGCTCTCAGTGCCCAGTCCTGTACTCTGTGTCTCCGTCCTGCACTCAGTTCTGTACTGCCTTCTCCGTTCTGTACTCCATTCTCAGTCCTGTACCCCTCACTCAGTCCTTTGAGCCGCCCCTCTTGGTTTTAGCAGTCGCGGCATCTATCTTCCGAGGGTCTGCCCCTAACGGCCCCTGTATAGGGGTCGGCACCACATGGCGTGCTCACCCCCGGGAGCTCTAGTGCCGCGATCCAGAGGGTCCACTCTCGGACGTAACCTTCCTGGCCGTCACATTGCTCCTCTTGTCCTCTTCTTAGAGTATAATAGGCATTGTAACCTGACACCTCACTGGACTGGCAGTCCATCTTACTTTGACCAAGACAGGTTTGAGCTGTTTATTCAGAGTGGATGGTATGTTCAGGAGGCAGTGGGGGAAGAAGAGGGTCACAAGTGGAGAAAGAAGCATATTCCTCTGATAAAATATATTTCAAATTTTCTTATACCCACATGTACTGTTCATTTATGGAAAATTTGTTAAGCAGACAGTGACCATGTAAGACTTCTTTTATTCATGTACTGTATAATATTAAAGCCCTATTCCATCGGGCTTTTTTAGCACTGGAGTGGTGCTACTAAACTAAGGTCCCTGTCTTATTCCCTCCTGCCACCGTCTTCTTCTCCTCTCAGCGCCGCACTGGACGCGAGATGCCATCTTCTGGTGGGAAGTCAGAAGCTATTTCACAAGCTCTCAATGCAAGTCTACAGAACAAGAACAAGGCACTTATAGACTTGCATTGAATTGTGAACCCCGGCTCGTTCCAGCAAATGCTAGGGCAGCCGGCATGTCACAAACTGCTGAAGACTGACAAGATCGGTGGTTCCAGAAGATAAAGACGACAGCTGGAAAATATCAGACTGGATGGAGGCACCTTGAATTAGAATCACCACCTCAGCGCTGCCCTAAAAAAATCTGCTAGAGTGGTGCTTTAAACTTTTAAAGTCAGTGATTGCTGCTTTTCAGTCAACGTTTATGTAGGTGCTTTGGATGAAATATCTACCTTTTTCACCACCTTGCCTGGACTCTGTGAATAATCTATGTAGAACTTGACACATTGAGCAGGATCTATAGCTATATTCTTCAAATACATGTGTCTGTATTTTCTTGTTTCCAAAAAGTTCTGTCCCCAGAGCAGTTTACTTTGAAAAAAAAAATGTGCTTTTATTTATAGGTCCAGTGCTAAATCTCTGCTATTGCCCAAGTCTCGACAAACCTCAAAGCAAGCCGACAAACAAAACAAAAAAAGCAAATGGCATTTTCACATTTCACCTAAATTTGATTTTTTTTTTCTATTTTCTGTAAATTATCTGATGAAATGAATTGTGTCATTAAAAATTACGGTACAACTTGTTGCATAAAAAAAAGCCCCATATCTCTACATTGATGGGAACATTTTTTTAAAAATGTTATGGCTCTTGAAAGAACAGGAAAAAACTAAAATGGAATGTGTCATTAAATGGTCAATACATTGCATTGTTTTGCACGGATAAGTAGGGCTCCCGTATTTAGGCTTTTTCATAATGTATCGAGTAGAACCTGTCACTGCATAGTGATGACAGTTAGAGAAGCTACAAGGGAAAACTTTGCAAGGAGGAAAGAATGGTGTCACTTGATGCACACGAACTGCAGCACTTTTTCAGGGCAGTCGGTCTTTGCAAGTTTTCAGTCTGTTAACCAAGCTCACAATGCATTTCAAGTGATATTTTATCATGTTTTAGCACTCCACGGAGACATAAATCGGCCTTTGCTGGTCTGAACACCGTGTAACACTCCTTGAAATATATATGTAAAACAAAGAGCTGTCTGGAGTCGGAAAGCTGGAAACCATTAGAGACAATAACGCCAGTATGACATGCCTCAGTGGCGGGTTGCCTTCACTGGTGCATACAGAGGTTGCAAAGCTTTGCACTACAAGGTGTTGTAGACAGCCCCAGGGAGCCGAGAAGACTCCAGCTTCAGCGTTGTCTCCTTACAATGAATTCATACATAACAAACTGTAAACCATGACTGACTATGTGCAAATGACTTGTAACGTAAGCCGTGATTGTTAGAAAGAAATCCAATTTTCTCTGAGAGCAGCTGAAGTGGAACTTTTAGCATCTTGTTAGGGAGTATGATAAATCTCAGAAAATCTCCTAGAAATAATATATTCCCGGGAAAATTACATATTGCTGTTTTTCATAATATAATAAAATTTCAATTTCACTGGGAATCGTTTTTTGCCCTACATTTTATTTATGGCGGGTCTATAAATTCCTCAGAAGGAAAGCAAATTGCAAAACATGAAAAATGGGTAAAACCGAATATTGAAAATCAAGAATGGGGTGAGGAAGGTCATATGATGGGAATCAAACCCTGTGATTGACTTGTACTTGTTCATTTGCAGAATATAAATCTGTCTTATCAAGATCTTGGGGATCCTTACCAAGAAAACAACTTTCACCGTATTCTTCGACGTCTGATAAGAATTGAAAGGCTTTGGTTGGTCGACAACTCATTAAAAGACTTGAGTGCCATTCGATTGCCAAGGTGGGCTACTCATGCATGATAAGTGGCTATTAAACAACCAGAAAAAGCTTGATGTAAGAGTAAAGACTGATGAATGTTCATGGGTAGGACTTTGAGTATTATGGTTTTGATTTTTTTAATGTTCCTTTTTTTTTCCATTTACAGTAATTGTGTATGTAGCCACAAAAAAGGAAAACAGGCTAAAACTGTTTGTATCTCTCAGGCCTTCAGTTGAAACTAAGGCCACCTGTACATATTAAACTATTACTCAGTTGGAGCCTCAGATATCGATGGGCCCATCCAATGGTCTAATGAGTTTGGGGGTACCGAACAACTTGATGGTTGTGAGAGATGTTAATCGTGCCTGTCCAATTTAAGACTGTTGATCACATTGCTCTCCCTGAGATAAGATGCTGACTGACATGTCAGCTGGCAGCTTTCTAATAGAGAGCACGAGCAGTCAACTGATTGAGACCTCTTGTTTATGGGATTGTTGGCTGAAATGGCTGCTCGCCAAGAGCATCTCATGTATATGGTTAGCCTTAAGGTGCATTGTTATAGACAGTCATCTTGCGTCTGTACCACTGTTCGAGCAGTCTCTACAGCCATGACAGTATTCAGTAGGGGGTCATAATCTTTTGAGGACCACATTATAATAGCAGAGTTGGTCACCTGCCAGGGCAGTGGGGTACTCAGTACCGGGCCGGTATCTCAGAGGGGAATGTCACAGCAGCAGTGACCTGGTCCGTGGCCCTGGGCACCCATGTAAAAGGGATGAAGTGATGGAATAAAGTTTATGAGTGAATGATTTGTGACGCCACCTGTGGTGTTCGGCAATGAAGATGTTAAGCCGATGCTGCAGACAGATCCTCTGGGACAGATGGTGGGGTGCAGCAATGATGGTGTAGCCCTCCACAGGCAGGGCTGTAGACCCAGGGCAGAGTAGATGAAGAGGATGGGTGTTGAGGAACAGGGTGTAGTGTTTGGCACAGAGATGTAGCAGTGCTGGAGAGTTTGCTGGAAGAAGGCAAGGACACAACAGGGTGCAGTTTCTTTACCTTTACTTAGCTTGGAAACTGCAGTCCAGGGTCCAGATTACAGATGGCACAGGAGCTGGCTAGCCTGGAAGCAACTTAGGAATCTCTCTAGGCAGATGGGTTGTGTAGTCTCCTTCCTAGCGCTTAGTTTTAGGTTCCTCTTGCTTATTCTCTTTATAACTCCCTCGTATGGCAGACAGCTGTAGCCTTCTTCTTCTGGCTTACACGTCGCTGTTGTGCCTCCGAGTCTTATGTGGGAATAGAGCATTTACAGCTTCCTATTCCTCCGATTTCTGTTGCAGGAACATCAGTATCCATACAACCTTGGAGAACGGGCTCCAGATCATGCGCTATAGCTGGGAATGAGCCTGAACTCTCTGCTCAATCTCCCAGCTCTTCTCCTCACGTCCACACACGTTGCCCTCCTCACACGACTTCCTAATTTCCCCTTCCTGGCCCTCAGAGAGCAGCTCTTCCCCCAGTTTTGGGTTCAGAGCTCCCTCTGCTGGCCCGGAGTGGGAGTTGTGTTGTGTGTTGTGATTAACTGCCAGAGAGATCCTTTATTGCTTCCAAGCATGACATCACACTCCCTAGGAGGAAGGTAATGCCACTGTGGCGACCACACTCCTGGGGGCGCCACAAGAGCACAGCCAGGAGTTTGCATAGGATCTAATCAATACCTGTAGGTTTTGTGCACACATTGAGTATTCGAAGATTTTCACCAGCAAAAACCAGAGTGTTGGCAGGAAAAACAGTGTGCAGAATCCTCTTGTTTTTGATAAATTTTTGCTTGTTTCCTCCCCCCCATTCTTTTGAATAGGTGTAAAAACGCTGAAAGAATTGACATGGTTTATACCCTTCTAAAGGATGATTGGGGTCAGACCTCCAGTGATTATTAAATTATCTCTTGTTTAATAGAGACTAACCTATTAACTTGGTACAAACCCTTAAAAGCCACAAATGGTGTGACCTTCAAGGGGTTACATGACTCCTGTTAGCATTTTAGGTTTCAGTAAATGAATTTCTAATTCTTGAGACTTACTGCCCCACATTTGTTATTGCTGTTGAAAATAACAGTGATTTGGTTGTTGCAGGTGCAAAGAGTTAAATTTAAGCAAAAATCACTTTAGGTCCTTTAAGCAGCTGCCAAAGCTTCCTGCAATCCAGCACTTATCACTTGCAGAGAATAACATTGAGTCTTTGAGTGGGCTTGCAGACCTGAAGCATTCTCCACTAGAGTCACTTGTCCTGAAGTCAAATCCATGTGAGTTTTTGGAAGACTACAGACTACGGTAAGTGACAGCCATTATGATGTTAGGGACTCTAGTATGCTTACTTGTAAAGAACTAATTTTGTGGCATTTTTCATTACTTTGTGCTTTTATACTCGGAGACTATATTCAGTATTTACAATATTTAGATGACAAATGATAACGATTACTAATTAAAGTGTGTTACAGACCAATATAAACTGGATTCACAAACCTCCCCTAAATAATACTCATCTTCTTGATACCCCACCTGTTCTGTTCCGATTCTGCCTGGGTCTCACGCCTGGCTCCAGACTTTCTGCTCTGAATGGATGAGTATGTGACCACTGCAGCCAATCACTCAACAGTTTTAAAGGGGTGCAACTCTTTGTTAGAAGCATCTACTAATGATTAGTGGAGGTCAAGTTTTAGAAACTCCAACGATATTGTGTAATCTTTGGGGGAAGCCATTCTAGGTCAATTCTGCAGAGGTTGCACTAAATTTAGTGGGCTGTCAACAGTCTACACACTCTGGTTATTACACCAGGATACTGAACAGAGGACCCTCCTTTATTAACCCTGATATCCGTATTTTGGTATTTTAAAATCTGTTTTTTAAATCATTTAAACACAGAATAGTAGTATCTTTATTTACTTACTTTCAGTGTCAACTTTCTGCACTAAAATACCCCATTAAATTGAACTGTTTTATACTGGAGACTCCTACTCCAAAGAAGCTTGCAGCGGGTTCAAAGCTGAGAACTCCTTTATCCCTTCCATTATCTGCTGTTGGTCAAATAATTTCAATGTTTATACTTACAATGCTGCATTTAAAAAGGAAAGATGCTCAGCGCAGCCCCCATATGACATTAAATGAGGATATCTGGTGTAACAAGTTATCACCTATTCACATGGTAGATGCTGGATTGGTGGGGGTCCTTCAACAGAGACCTCCCCACTGCTGCTCTATTTATTCTTTATAAGACTGTTAATACAGCCATGGTTATCTGTCAATCCCATAAACTTTAATTGTAGCTTTAGTGTATATGTAGTAACGCCACTCTTTTCAAATGTAAGAATACATACAAGTTTTTGTTCATGCGATTTGTGGAAGCACCAATGGATGGAGACCTACCAATCTAGTAGATGTTGCTTAGCTGTGATAATTTGTTAGAACTGGAGTACCTTTTAAAAGGGTGGTGCGACTCTTTGTGACTGCAGTAATAAAAAAAAAAGCAAAGCGATTTGACAGTTCCTTTATTGTAAAAAGCATCCCGTCCAGTTCAACACACTTCTTGAATGTTTTCGGTCATACAATTGACCTTCTATGAAAAATAATTTCACAGTTGATTTAATGAAATTGCAAATCCTGAAAATATTGGAATACTATTGTGGAGGAGTCAGACGTCTGTAGGGCAGCGAGTAATGAAGATGAGAACCATATGAACAGGAGATACTTGAATCTGGCATTTGTACCCCAAAGTATCCTGGTATTGCCAATAATTGGTGCTTGTGTCCACAATTTTGAGCTGAGATTTATTCAGGAAATAAATCCTGTATCATGCGTAGCAGGCATATGTTCGCAATAAAGTAGTGGTACTGTGATAATGAGGAGAGAGTATATCCTGCCCAGGAAGGCAATTATGTCACAGGGAGAGAGGATGCACTGGTAAGAAGAGCACCAGAGGTATAGCGCTTGACCTGTGCCCGGGCGTGTATGCTACTGGTATAGGAGACGCTGTGCATCTCCTATACCAGCAGCATACACCCCCGGACACAGTATAGTATTCCAATATTTTCAGCTCCTTTCAGGTATCTATTTTGGCACCTACTCCATCCGGCTATCACCTACTGTTTGTGGTGTCTATGCACCATTTAGTCCAGCCGACCACGAATCTCTCACACGGACTCTCTACTACCGCCCACGGAACCTGTGGAGTTTCATTAAGCTCACTTGAAACCCTATCTCAGGATTCGCAATTCCATTAAATCAACTGTGAAATTCTTTTTCTGATGAAGGTCAATTGTATGACCGAAAATGTTCAAGAAGTGTGTTGAACTGGATGCTTTTTACAATAAAGGAACTGTCAAATCGCTTTTCTTTTTGAGTGCCAAGTTTTTTTTATACTACATTTGATAGTTGGTTGGATACCTGACTTGTGCACCTCACTCTCATTTATTGAGTGCCGTGTTTTTTTCTATCTTTGTGACTGCAGACTGTCATGCTCCTGGATTCGATCCCTTGAGCTTTTCCATTGTCGGTTTCTCTTTCTGCCAAGCCACAGGAGACACTCCTTTTCTCTGGGTGTTTGGGTTCTGCTGTTCTGGCTACAGTCTGTCTAGCTTAACAAAGGTCTTTTCCTTTGTCTCACCTTTTGGGTGCAGCTTTATATTCTGTCCCTCAGCTGGCATTTCCTGCTGGTGATAGATTCATTGGGATGTTCTGATATTCCATTGATTTTTGCAACCAGTCTGTTAGATTAAAGATAAGAGTTTTTGCTTTGCTATTTCTTTGGTATATTTTGCACCTATCTTCTGTTTATCATTAGGAAATAGCCAGTATATTTTTTAACAGTACTTGGCTTATTCTTAGTTTGGTATTTTGGTATTTACTTTACTCACTCTTTAATCTTTCCTTTCTTCAGCACACTTCTCCTCTTGTAGATAATTCACACTCTGCTCTGCCCTCCAGTTCTTTAGGAGGAATGTGAAGCAACTTGATGGCTGTTTGGGCAGTTTAGGTTCGAGTTGCCATCTTCTAGTCTGTGGTTAGGGCTGGCAGGGCTCAGTTGTGGTTTTTAATCTATAGCCTATTTTCCCTAATTAGTTGCTACATAGGCATGACACAAACTTGTGAATCATCACATCGCGCCCAGTGCAAGCTGTCAGGAGTCTATTTTGCCAATGCCAGTTGTGTGAAAGCAAGTATGTAATTTGCATACATGCTGTCATGAGCTGACTAGATGGGTGCGATCTCACTCAGTGCAAGTGTATTGAGCGAGGCCAGACATGGTCTAGTTGGAATGTGGCTGAAAATATGCAAATTGCATACTTACATTCACATGAGCACCTGCTCCCAGCATCATCACCGGGGAATCCTCACTGCAAAGATTGTGCACGATGTGAGGATTCACAATTCGGCAGTCACATAGAGTGACTTTAGACTTGTATGCCAAGACTGGACAACCCATTTAAGCTTTATTGACACAATTTGGTCATTTTACAGTTTTTAATACTTTTTCTCCAAACTTGCTGAAAAACCATGATATTTTGCATTATGTTTATGAAAAAAGACAGTAAAAAAAGCACCAAGTGACTCTGAAATGTAAATAAACCCTTGTTTGTCAGCTCTGTCAGTTTGTTAAATGATGGCAACATTCTTCTTGCAGCTGAGTTTGTTTTTGTATAAGTTAATTTTTAACCCCTACATTACCTTTGACGAATACTTAAGTCAGAGGCCGTATCCCTGTCTTTGAGGCGCGCTCCAACATTCGTAGCCAGCTCTTGGCTGGCTTTCATAGGAGATCGTGTTTTTTGCTATACTTAGCAGTGCTTCAGAGAATCACAGCTTCAAGTCTCCTAAGGGGACTGTTGAAGTCAATAAAAATTGTGAAAAAAAAAGTTTTTAAAAATATGAAAAAAGTAAAAACAAAACACAAAAGTTCAAATCAACCCCCTTTTGCCACATTGAAAATATAACAATTAAAAAATAAATTCACATATTTGGTGTCGCTACATTCAGAAATGTCTGCTCTATCAAGATATAAAAACTATCCGATATATCTGCATCAGCACCAAAAGCAACATCAATAACCTGATAAAATGCAAATAAATATTAACTTATTTGGACAGGTATTAGACTTGTGATTTGTGTTATTCATCTTTCATTATCACATATTTTTATTTTTAATATTTCAGAGTGTTCTCCCTTTTGCCAAATTTGAAAACGTTAGATGGAATTCCAAAACTTCCAGAGGATTGGTCAGTGGCAGAAGAAAGACATTTTTTAACATTCAAGTGCACAATTTTGTAACTATTTGCTGCACCGGTGCCTGAAATCTGAAATATTTAAGCAAAGCGAATTGACTGGTATCATACAACCTATTTTCACAAGGTGCTGAGCACTTTGTATTTTTGATAATGATAAATAAAAATGTAAAATTTACTGTATGTATCTGTGTTTTGTCATGTCTCACTTCCCGTAAACAGATCCCCCCAAATTTTCTGAAAACCAAAAAAATAACGATCTATAATGCCAAGTTCACACAATCAGAATTTGCAATAAACAAATCTGTGGATTTTTAGAAACATCTGAAACTTTGAATTCTGCCTCAGATTTGATCCACAGCTCTGAAATGAGGATTCCTTGGGAATAAGGAATGTAGTTATTGGTGGTAAGTGTAATATCCAAGGAACTGTCAGTATTCCAGATTTTCTTCTGCATTGCATGTGGCAAAAAAACCTTAATCAGATGTTGAGTCTTCGTGTAAATCTGGACATAATCCACAACATGGGAATATTAGAGATAAGCAGACCTGGCAAAATCCTACTTGTTCAAGAGGATTTTCACAGGAAATTCGATTTGCAGAAAAGTTATTTTCTGTGGAATGAATGTTCCTTATTGTGCTCTGAGGTCTCTTCTTAGAATACTTAATCTCATTTCACTGCTCCCTTACCTGTCCTTCCGATCCGCCATCACCTGTTCAATCCTCGACGAATCTTCGTATCACCGCCAGATATGATGACTAATGCCAGATGTGATGACGATGTGACCTTTGTGCAGTTTTCAATGGGATAGGGATTTCAACGGTTGCAACAACAGTAAGAGGGTGTGATGAGGGGTGTTGAAGAGTGGAGGGGCTGGAAAGGTCATCTGTAGTGACGAGCAAACGTGCTCAGATAAGGCGTGTGCTAACCGAGTGTCTTCGGCATGCTCAAAAAATATGTTCGAGTCCCCGCGCCTGCATGTCTCACAGCTGTTCGACAGCCACAGCATGTGCAGGGATTGCCTGTTCATTAGGCAATCTCTGCTTGTGTTGCTGCTGTCTATCAGCCGTCAAACATGCAGTGGAGGGGACTCGTACTTATTTTTCGACCACCCAGAAGACACTCAGTACACAAGCATGCTCGGATAACGCCTTATCCAAGAATGTTCATTGCTCATCACTAGTGAGCAGTAAGGTGAGTATAAGTATTTTTTTTATATTTAACCTTTTGATGGCCTATTTAAATTCAGAGAAATGGTGGCTAGTGACTGCCATTTTGCTGACTGTGCAATATACACATTTTAGCAAATGCAGATTCCTTGCTAAATTTTTATAGTTATACATATACTGTATATTAATTGAGTATAATTCAATTCCCCTTCAATAAATTTTTTTCAACTCTAGTGAACATGCCTTCTTTTATCATAAAATGAATTGTCAAGGGTACCAATTCTCTTCTTGAAAAGCCTGGTTGTCTTTAATGCACCACTCCAGCATTTATTTTTATTTCAGCACTTGAGTGGTGCCACTAATCTAAGTTCCTTTAGCCTAGTATTATGCTCACCAGCCGCTGTTTTTAGCTCTTCCAGTTGTCGCTTCAGTCCCGATCTCACTCCCTTAGACTTTTATCTTTGGGGCCATCTGAAGGCAATTGTCTACGCTGTCAAGACATGAGATGTGCAGCATCTGAACCAACGGATACTAGAAGCCTGTGCTAGCATTTCTTCTGCGGTGTTGCTATCAGTGTGTCAAGAGTGGGAGATTAGGGTTGCATTGACAATCCAACACAATGGGCAGCACTTTGAACACATTTTATAAGTGGTCATAAACTTGTAAATAACTCATGAAAGAATAAAGTTACGTTAAAATGAAGCACACCATTGTTTTTCTTGTGAAATTCTAAATAAGTTTGTGTCACATGACCCTCTTCCCATTGGAAAAAATAAAGTTGGATCCAAAATGGCCGACTTCAAAATGGCCACCATGGTCACCACCCATCTTGAAATGTTTTGCCCCTCCCATATACTAATGTGCCACAAATGGGAAGTTGATATCACCAACCATTCCAATTTTATTGAGGTGTATCCATATAAATGGCCTTCCCTGTAGTAAGGCAACTCTCACATTCATACTGTGCGCAACGCGGAGCATAGAGTTTCCATCTAAATCACCTAAAAACAGGATTCAGACAAGAATCCAACAAAGCCGTTCACTAAAATAAGACAGACTGAGTCACTTTGTACGCCATCTGACCTCTGAATTGGCAGTGTATATCCTTTTAACGTTGATAAAAAAACAGCTGTCTACCACCCTTTTGATTCTGCCCAACAAATCGACTCATTTAGAGTTGCCATTGGACTCCTGTTTTTCAGAGATTTAGATAGACACCTCAATATTTTGTGCTGAGCAGTGGTGGCGTAACTGTCTCACAGAGATATGGCAGGATGAAAAGGGAGACAGCGGCTGCCAAGGCAAACAAGATCATGGGTACATTAAAAGAGGTCTGGATACATATGATGAGAGCATTATACTGCCTCTGTACAAATCCCTGGCTAGACGGCACATGGAGTACTGTGTACAGTTTTGGGCACCGGTGCTCAGGAAGGATATAATGGAACTAGAGCGGGTACAAAGGAGGGCAACAAAACTAATAAAGGGGATGGGGGAACTACAATACCCAGAGAGATTAGCAAAATTAGGATTATTTAGTCTAGAAAAAAGACGACTGAGGGGCGATCTAATAACCATGTATAGCTATATAAGGGGACAATACAAATATCTCTCCAAGGATCTGTTTATACCAAAGAAGGTGACGGTCACAAGAGGGCATTCTCTGCGTCTGGAGGAGAAAAGGTTTTTCCACCAACATAGAAGAGGATTCTTTACTGTTAGGGCAGTGAGAATCTGGAATTCCCTGCCTGAGGAGGTGGTAATGGCGAACTCAGTCGAAGGGTTCAAGAGAGGCCTGGATGTCTTCCTGGAGCATAACAATATTGTATTTTCCAGTTATTGTTAGGTTCTTTAGAAGGACGTAGATCTGGGGATTTATTCTGACAGAATTTTATAGGCTGAACTGGATGAACTAATGTCTTTTTTTGGCCTTACTAACTATGTTACTATGTTACTATGAGACATCCCCAGGATACTGACTGAAAAACTCGCTGAGGTCTTTAAGCACAACTGTTGAAGGGACTCAGTTCTTAGGCTTCGCAGATCTCAAGACATAGACATAATTAGTTGGAACATTCACAGACAGATCCAAGGATCTCTCCAGTTAGTGATGGTTTCTATTCGGCAGGTGACAATGCACATAAAGCTGTCATTCACTCTCTCTGTCCCAGACTCTCATTTCCACCTGCCGCTGTAATCTGAGAGATGCTATTTTCAAGCCGCCCAGTCTCTCAAGTACCTTCTGATGCCTCAATGGGTGCCGCAATCAATCTGACTGTATGCCTTTTAGGACGCTCTGCTTACAGCTCTTCTTTTCTATTTTTGCTGTAACTTTCTAGATTTCCCTTAGCCACTGGAGTAGGGTTATGTCTGGTTTTGTGTCTACATGACGATACATTGAAGTCATCCCTCAGTTGTGTGACAGAACAGCTCTCAGGATACATGGAGCTTCTCTCCTCATTATGGTGGGAAAATTTTTATTATGGGTGACAGTCCTGGTTAACTATACACAATTTCCATTGGTGAAGAACAACGTAAGGATTTTTTGTGAGCATTTAAATCTCTCCTGTCCTATACACTATGGTGTGGAGGATGTGTTTATAGCATATAGTACAACAGATGCAACTAGCCATACATAATTGCATTTAACTGGGTTTATTGATTTTGAAGTTTTAATAAGGGGAAGAGTGAGGATGGAAAGGTAAGGTTTTAGGAAAATGGGGTACAATTAGTAGAAGGGAAGGGAAATGGGGTGACAATTAAAAGGAGAAAACATCAAAGATACATTTCCATAGTTTTGCATATGAAATTAATGCAGATGTAAATGTGGTGCCCCCAGAAGTATGGTCGCCACAGTGGCATTACCTTCCTCTGAGGGAGTGTGATGTCATGCTTGGAAGCAATGAAGGATCTCTCTATCAGGTAAATCAACACACAGTACGGTTCCCACTCCAGGCCAGCAGAGGGAGCTCTGAACCAAAACTGGGGGAAGAGCTGCTCTCTGGGGGCCAGGAAGGGAAGTTAGTCAGTTCGTGTGAGGAGGGCGAAGTGTATGGACGAGAGGAGAAGAGCTGGATGATTGAGCAGAGTTCAGGCTCACTTCTAGCGTGGCGCATGGTTCCGGATTCCGCTATCCGAGATTGTATGGATACTGATGTTCCTGCAGCAGAAACCAGAGGAATAGGAAGCTGTAAATGCTCTGCTCCCTTCAGTCCCGGCGTCCCCCGATCATCCAGCCTGCGGAGCGGCAACCGGTATGACAGCGCAACCAAGGGCCTGGCCAATATTAACTAGGGGGGAGGAGAATGTCAGAGGCAAGGGAAGATGCAGCGGTGAACGCCACTGCACCCCCCACAGCACCACAAGATGCAGGGGCCAGCGCAGCTGCGGCCCCAATGGTACCGCAGAATCCAGCGGCCAGCGCCGCTTCCAGAGCGCAGCAGGAACAAGCGCACATCACAGCAGTCCCCATAATGCCTCTGTCCATGCCCTATATACAGGGAGCAGCCTGGCTACCGCAGTACTCAGGGGAGTCACATACCCTGAGTGAATTTAAAGAGAGACTGTGCAGTTTGTTTGAGGTGTATCCTCTGTCTGAAAGCCAGATAGTGAACATCCTTATTGGGCCGCTAACTGGTGCAGCGCAAAGGGAAGTAAAAGCTTGGCAGGACTGATAAAGAGACTGTTAAAAAGATTCTGGCTAAGCTAAGAAGCACCTTTTACACCCGCACTGCAGCTGAAATAAAAATGAGATTCTTTGGGTGTAAGCAGAGAGTGCAGGACAGTATACGGGACTATGCTCTTAACCTGCAGGAGGCGCTGCGAGCCATAAAGCAGATTGACCCAGACAGTGTGAAAGATGGAGACAGACTGTTAAAGGGGCAATTTATTGAGGGCCTCCTATCCAGTACCCACAGAGGACAGCTGCGTATCATAGCCCTACAAAACCCTGACCTAGACTTTGCAGACTTCAAAGACAGGGCTCTCCGGGTGCTGCATGAACCAAATGTTAGCGGTCCAGCGCCCCCTAGGTGCCCAGCGATCACATACCACCAAGAAGCAGCATCTTTCCCTCCCAGCCCTGTGGGGGCTGATGCACAGACCTGGATAATGATCCATCTACAGAACTGCGCCTTCAGGTCCAAGAGCTGGCCAAAAGTATGGCTGCACTTGCCAAAACTGTGCAGTCCATGCAGTTGTCCTCAAAGGAGAAGATCCAGCTGGCCTCCAGTCCAGAGAATGTCCCGTGGCTACGGAAGAAGAGGATCCCACCACGCCGAGGGAGAGACAACGATCGCTATGACCAAGACGGACGTCCCATCTGTCGTCGCTGCTGCAAGGCAGGCCACATTGCAAGATTCTGCCACCCTGGGGCAGAGGGCCAACCCCCAGGAGTAGGACCACAAGGCCAAAAGAACTGGCGAGCCAAGTATGTTGGAGGGTGACCGGTCCTCCCAGTGGTGATTGACGGCATCCCCATGAACTCTTTGCTGGACACTGACTCTCAGGTGACAACTATGCCATATATCCTTTACAAGCGGTATTGGGCTGACTCTGAACTTACCCATGGCCCAAGTGATGAACTGACAGTAGTTGCCAGCAATGGTCAGTCTTTGCTGCAAGTAGGATGTAAAGAGATTACCATTAAAGTGGGGCGAGTAGAGTTAAAATCTCAAGGTCTGATAGTTGTAGACATTGATCGACGAGAATGTAACCCAATGATGACGTAATGTGATTGAAAATTGTCTTCCTGAGGTTATTGTTTTGTTGCAACAGGTAGCCGAGACTGCTGGTTCCAGTGAACAACGAGTCCTGCAGAAGGAGATCAAGGCCCTGATGCAAAGACAGCAGGTAGAACTGTCTGGTGGAGAAATTGGCAGCGTCAGAGTGAGTGATTCTTTTCCCATTGCGATACCCCCCAGATGTGAAATGTTAATTTGGTGTCGGGCAGCCATAGGCCTCAGAGGAAAAGATTACCAAGCATTGGTAGAGCCAGTGTACTCTGATAGCAGGCCCACTGTCCTGACAGCCAGAGGGGTAGTTGATGTCCGCAAAGGGAGAGTACCTGTACGCCTCTTGAATTGTGGGGAAGAGGAGGCCACAATACCTCGGTATGCCACTGTTGCTAAGCTGCTTACCATCAGTAACAACGCAATACAGGCAGCAGAGCCCTTGGTCTCGTCCAACCAGGGTGGGGACAATGGCTCTGTAAAGCAGCTGGAGGAGTGGTGTCAGCAACTGCAGGTGGGAACTGACTCCACCCCTTCATACCAAAAGAGTGGGGTCTACCGAGTGACTCAGGAATATGAGCGGGTATTCAGTAAACACCCCCAAGACTTTGGGAAGGCAAAAGGGGTTCAACACCATATCCCCACTGGAGATCATCCACCCATTAAAGAAAGGTACCGGCCTATACCCCCAACACAATATCAAAGTGCCAAAAGTATGTTGCGGGAAATGAAGGAGGCTGGGGTGATCAGAGACAGTTGTAGCCCCTGGGCAGCTCCAATAGTCTTTGTGAAAAAGAAAGATGGCACCATGAGAATGTGTGTTGATTACAGAAAAATTAACAGCATTACATATAAGGATGCCTACCCATTACCCAGAATTGAGGAGTCATTAGCTGCACTTAAAACTATTTTTCCACCTTAGATCTCACAAGTGGGTATTGGTAGGTTTCCGTGGCAGAGGCAGACAAGGAGAAAACAGCGTTTACTACACCGATGGGACTCTGCAAGTTCAACTACATGCCGTTCGGGCTCTGCACCGCCCCAGGGACATTTCAACGGCTAATGGAATGCTGTCTTGGACACAAGAACTTCGAGACAGTCCTGTTGCACCTTGTTTTCTCCAAGACTTATGAAGACCATCTGAAGCACCTGGCTGAGGTGTTTGAGGCCTTGTCCAACTTTGGCCTGAAAGTGAAGCCATCCAAATGCCACCTCCTGAATCCCAAGGTACAGTACCTCGGTCATGTAGTGAGTGCAGAAGGTGTGGCACCAGATCCTGACAAAGTCACAGTCATCCGAGACTGGCAGAAGCCCAGCAACCTCCATGAGGTACGTCAATTCCTCGGGTTGGTAGACTACTACCGAAGTTTTTAATCAAAGGCTTCACTGAGATAGCCACGCCTATGCAAAATCTTCTGGTGGGCCAGCCCAAGAAAGCCAGGAAGAAGAGTCCTACATTTGGAATGAGGAACTGGAGAGGTCCTTCACTCGACTGAAGATGGCTCTCACAGGAGATGAAGTTCTGGCCTACCCAGATTATGACCAACCATTTGTTTTGTATACTGATGCCAGCAACGTGGGACTGGGAGCAGTACTGTCACAGGTACAGAATGGCAAAGAAAGAGTGATCTCCTACGCCAGCAGGAAGCTTTGTCCCACTGAAAGGAACCCTGATAACTACAGTTCCTTCAAACTGGAGTTCCTCGCCATAGTCTGGGCTGTGACTGAACGATTCAAGCATTACCTAGCTTCAGCCAAGTTTACCATCTTCACGGACAACAACCCGTTGACTCACTTGGAAACTGCTAAACTAGGTGCACTGGAGCAGCGATGGCCCGGCTGTCTAACTATGAATTCACCTTCAAGTACCAAGCGGGGCACAAGAATGCCAGTGCTGATGCGCTGTCCAGAATGCCTAATCTGCCTGATGCAGGAGAAGACCCTGAGGCACTCAAAGAAATAGAGTTAGCTGCCTTTCACCGGCCAATTGCGACCCAACGTGCCCAAGGAGTGAGAAACAGATGATCTATCGTGAAAGAGGCCACCATAAATCCATTGCCTCACCATGACTGGGCAGAAACGCAGGATAGCGACCCCGCAGTTGGCCTGGTAAAGGAGCTACTGTCACAAGCTGACTCACACCTAAGTTCAGAAGCTCCTGAAGAAGCCCAGCAGTTATGGAAGGAAAGAGGCAGGCTGTTCATCTATGAGGGAAAGCTGTGTCGGAGGAGTATCAATGCCCGCACTCATGAGTTGGTCTGGCAGGTGGTAGTCCCAAAGAGGAAGGCATCAATGGTCTTGGAAGCATACCACAATGGAGCTGGACACTTTGGATGGAAGAAGTTGGTGGCCTTGCTCCGGGAGAGATTCTACTGGGCTGGTATGAGGAAGGCCATTGAAAATTGGTGCCGGGAGTGTGGACAATGTAACCTACGCAGGAAGGACCGTAACAGCCAGAGAGCTCCTTTGCAGTCAATAATAAGCAAACAACCACTTGAGTTGGTCGCCCTGGACCATGTGAAGCTGGTCCCAAGTCGTTCAGGCTACGTTTATGCTCTTACCATTGTTGACCACTACTCGAGATTCCTGGTAGTCGTGCCTGTCAAGGATCAAACAGCCAGGACAGCAGGCAGAGCATTCCAACAGCACTTTTGTCAACCACATGGATATCCTGAGCGAGTGCTTACAGATCAAGGTCCAGCCTTTGAGGCAGAAGTGTTCCAGGAATTCTGTAACTTGTATGGTTGCAAGAAGATCAGGACAACACCGTACCATCCACAGACCAATGGCATGTGTGAAAAGATGAATCAGATGGTGATCGACCTACTGAATACCTTCCCTTTGGAAGAAAGGAATCTGTGGCCAGAGAAGTTGCCAGATCTGGTAGACCTCTACAATCACATTCCTGTGAATTCCACCAACTGCACTCCAGCCTGCCTAATGAGAGTGAGGCCTGGCAAGCTGCCTATTGATTTGGATATGGGAGTCCTGACACCTGAGGTGACATCACCAGATGCTGACTGGGATACAAAATGGCAGCAGCAATACCGAAGAGTACAAGAGTGTGTAGAAAAGAGTCTAGCTCAGGCGAGACAAAAACAGGAAAAGAACTACAATCAACATGCACCTGCAGTTCCCTTGTCACCAGGAGAGCAAGTCCTAAAGAGGAAAAGAAGGATGCATAAATTGGATGACCAATGGGAAGCTGAACCCTACACCGTCCTACCATCAAACTTTGACAACACCAAAGTGTGCCTTATCAGTAAGGATGGAGGAGAAACCTTATCAGCAGTATCAAGGGATCATCTGAATCTGTGACCTGACCAGCTAAAGGAATGGATGGAAGAACAAAACAACCTTCAACCCATAGAAGAGGAAGAAAAGGTCAGCACTGTACTCGGAGAATTACCTGCAAACTGGACAAGAATGGATCAAGCCATCATAGTTCCTGTCCTAATCATTCCCCAGCCTACTGCAACTGAAGTAGCAGAGACTCAAGACAACTCTGAAAATCAGGAAGTTCTGGCAGCGGATGCCACACCAGCAGTGGAGCCAGAGAATCCTCGCCCTGCAAGTGGTGAATTTGTCATGCCCACAGTGAGTCTAAGTGTTCGTAAACGGCTTCTTCCCAGTTTACCAACAGCAGTAACAGGCCCACTAAACCTAAATAGGCCATTAGAAGTACCCATGCTAGGCAGATCTACCCGTAGTACAAAATGTGAGATCCCAGTTAGATATAGAGATTAAAGTGCAAATAGAAAATGTAAACTGTACATGTAAATATGCAACTTTTCAAGTTTATGTGCCTACAGAGACTCTGTAAGAACCCTTTTTGAAGATCTTATTTTGTTTTGATGGACAATTGGACCACAGGATTATGTGTGGTCAAAACTCTACCTGTACATAGAGATGAGCGACTGCCTTTTTTCGGGTCGAGTCAGGTTTCATGAAACCCAACTTTCTCAAAAGTCAGGTCGAACGAAATCGACCGATTATCGTGAAAAGTCAAAGGCCGACTGAAACACGAAACCCAATGCAAGTCAATGGGGAACCAAGGTCGGCAGGGAGTGGAGGACAGGAAACACACCTACAGTGCCCATTTTAATGCCAAAAACATCAATTCTTATTACTTAAGCTTATCAACCTTAATTTACTTTATAATAATAGTTAGGCATTGAAAACTGGGGGTTATTTGGCTAAAGTTGTGGGGGGGTAGGGCTGGCTCCAGATTTTTGTGGGCCCAGGGCCAAAGAGTGTCAATGGGCTCCTTTAACACATGCCACAATTCATGATCCTCTGATACGGCAGAGAAATAGCGGTATAGTACAATGAAAAATACTTCACTTCATACATCTCATGACTGATATCCATTTTAAATTCTCCAAAAGCTCCAAAAACGGACAGTATATTACTCCATACAGTATTATGGCCACCGCATAGTGCGCTATACAGAGTAATGAGGCCCATATATTTCTCCATACAGAATCATTGGTCCATATAATGTTTGAAACAGTATATGATGAGCTCCACATAATGCTACAGTATATGTTGGTCCCCATGGATAAAGCTCCACTGTGTTATGGGCCCAAATAATGCTCCATATATAATGGGCCCCATTTCTAATGCTGCAGTGCATAATGGGCCCTGTAAATGCTGCTCCAGTGTCTGATGTCCACCTTTGGAATGCTCCAGTGTATGGTGGGCCTCATATATCATTCTCCAGAGTACAGTGCTCCCCAAAAATAGCTGTCCCAACATTGAAAACAATTAAATAAGTCTCCTCGCTAGGGAATCCCTGTACTAGTCTGGACTCCTCGTCGTCCCCATCTTCCATCTCACTGCACTTGGACTGTTTAGGCAGAAGGCGTACAGACGTGATGTCATCGCGCTCTCTGACCAGAATGTCACTGTCAGGAAATGCGGAAGACGTCACGGGAGATGTAAGTATTTCACCTATGCAAGCGCTGTGATCCTGAGCAAGCAGGGGGGCCCACTCGTTGGCGACGGCACTGGCACAGGGCCCCTCATAGTACGCCGGTGTGTCTGACAGAGGGTGTGCACCCCATCGTCAGAGAAACTTGATTCTACTATGAGGGACCTTGTGCCAGTGCCGTTGCCAAAGAGTGTGCCCACCCACCTGTCCAGGGCAATGGCACTCGCACGGGTGCGTGCGCCAGGTGCTGCCCCGGCCCTGTGGGGGGAGGCAGCCCAGTTAGGGAGGTGGAAAAATTGGCACGTGTTGATGTTGGACATTCAGCAGCTGCAAATGGAGTAATTGAAGAAGTCCGCGGAAGAGGAGGACAAAAGCAAGCCATTTTTCTGGCAACCTACGTATCAGCAGGGGAGGGTGGGACAAAATCCTTTGAAACTCATGCATGGTTCATTTTAATGAAGGTTAGATCATCAACATTTTGGGTCGACAGACGGGTCCTTTTTTCTGTCAGGATTGATCCAGCAGCACTGAAGACTCGTTCAGATAACACACTAGCAGCAGGGCAAGCGAGCTCCTGTAAGGCATATTGTGCCAATTCAGGCCAGGTGTCAAGTTTACTGGCCCAATAGTCAAAGGGGAATGACCGGTGAGGGAGAACATCGATATGGGAGGAAAAGTAGTTTGTTATCATAGTTGACAACTGCTGTCTCCTGTCACTTTTGATCGATGCAGTATTACCAGTCGTGTGAGCGGTACTTGAAAAATCAGTCCACAACATGGTCATGAAACCCCTGTGTCCAACGCCACTTCGGCTGTGTGCACCATGAACACCTCTTCCATGTTGCCCCCTACGGCTCGTTGGAAAAACATCACCGCTGCTGTGTGCTGGGAATGCCTCAAACAAACGGTTTACCAGAGTTGCTTGTTTGTTAGCCATTATTAGCTCTAGGTTCTCCTGTGGCATGATGCTTTGGAATTTGCCTTTATAGCGTGGATCCAGGATGCTGGCCAACCAGTAGTCGTCATCGTTCATCATTTTGGCAATGCGGGGGTCCCTTTTTAGGATCTGCAAGGCATAATCAGACATGTGGGCCAATGTTCCAGGTGTCAATGATGCACTGCGATTTCTGGGTGGAGGAGCACTTTCTGGCAAATCCACATCCTTCCAGTCATGCACAAACCCTGTACCTGACCTTGCAACGCCAACATTTTTTCTTGCCCCCTGAGAAGCATCCTCCTCCCCAATATAATCATCCCTATCATCCTCCTCCTCCTCTTCTTCCTCCACCTCGTCCACGAGACTTCCCTGACCAGACAATGGCTCACTGTCATCAAGATTTCCCTCCTCCTCTTCCTCCTCTGCTGCAGACGCCTGCTCCTTATTGTTCATCAAAGTTTGCATGAGCAGATGCTTAAGTGGGATGCTCATGTTTATGATGGCGTTGTCTGCGCTTACCAGCCGTGTGCATTCCTCAAAACACTGAAGGACTTTACAGAGGTCTTTCAGCTTCGACCACTGCACACCAGACAACTCCATGTCTGCCTGCAAACTGCCTGCCGTGTATCCTCCCACAAATTAATTACAGCCTGCCTCTGTTCGCACAGCCTCTGAACCATGTGCAGGGTGGAGTTCCACCTTGTTGCAACGTCGATAAATAGGCGGTGCTTGGGAAGGTGGAGCAATCGCTGCAGCTTCTGCATATGACTGGAGTGTACGGGCGACAGGCGGATGTGCGAGCACAGTCTTCGCACCTTATGGAGCAGGGGTGTTAACTCCGGATAATTATTGAGGAAGCACTGCACCACCAGGTTCAAGGTGTGAGCCAGGCAAGGTATGTGTCTGAGTTTTGAAAGGGCTATGGGTCACTTGGGTAATAGTGATCACAAATTAATAAGTTTTCATGTATCCTTTAATAAGATGTGTAGTAGAGGGGTTACAAGGACACTAAACTTCAGGAAAGCAAATTTCCAACGGATGAGAGATGATCTTGGTGCAATTAACTGGGACGATATCCTGAGACATAAAAATACACAAAGAAAATGGGAGACGTTTATTAGCATTCTGAATAGGACCTGTGCACAATATATACCGTATGGGAATAAACATGCTAGAAATAGGAGGAAACCACTATGGTTAAATAGAGCTGTAAGGGGTGCAATAAGAGATAAAAATAAAGCATTTAAAGAATTAAAGCAAGTAGGTAGTGATGAGGCATTAACTAAATACAGAAGAATAAATAAATTCTGTAAAAAGCAAATCAAAACAGCAAAGATTGAGACAGAGAGACTCATTGCCAGAGAAAGTAAAAATAATCCCAAAATATTCTTTAACTACATAAATAGTAAGAAGCTAAAAAATGATAATGTTGACCCCCTTAAAAATAGTCTGGGTGAAATGGTGGAGGAGGATGAGGAAAAAGCCAATATGCTAAATGACTTTTTTTCGACAGTGTTTACACAAGAAAATCCCATGACGGATAACATGATCAGGGATAAAAATTGTCCATTAAATGTCACCTGCTTAACCCAGCAGGAAGTACGGCGGCGTCTAAAAATCACTAAAATTGACAAATCCCCGGGCCCGGATGGGATACACCCCCGAGTACTGCAGGAATTAAGCACAGTCATAGATAGACCATTATTTTTAATCTTTAAAGATTCCATAATAACAGGGTCTGTACCACAGGACTGGCGTATAGCAAATGTGGTGCCAATATTCAAAAAGGGGACAAAAACTGAACTTGGAAATTATAGGCCAGTGAGTTTAACTTCAACTGTGGGTAAAATCCTGGAGGGTTTTCTAAGAGATACTATACTGGAGTATCTAGAGAAGAATAAACTTATGACCCAATATCAACATGGGTTTACAAGGGACCGTTCCCGTCAGACTAATCTGATAAGCTTTTATGAAGAGGTAAGTTCTGGACTGGACCAAGGGAATGCAGTGGACGTGGTGTACATGGACTTTTCAAAAGCTTTTGATACGGTGCCACACAAAAGGTTGATACATAAAATGAGAACAATGGGGATAGGGGAAAATATGTGTAGGTGGGTTAAGAGCTGGCTCAGGAATAGGAAACAAAGGGTGGTTATTAATGGAGCACACTCGGACTGGGTCACGGTTAGCAGTGGGGTACCACAGGGGTCAGTTTTGGGCCCGCTTCTTTTTAACATATTTATTAATGACCTTGTAATATTTGCAGATGACACTAAACTCTGCAGGGTAATCAATACAAATGAGGACAATTTTATATTACAGGAGGATTTATGTAAACTAGAAGCTTGGGCTGATAAATGGCAAATGAGCTTTAATGGGGATAAATGTAAGGTCATGCACTTGGGTAGAACGAACAAGATGTATAATTATGTGCTTAATTGTAAAACACTGGGCAAAACTGTCACTGAAAAAGACCTGGGTGTATGGGTGGACGACAAACTCACATTTAGTGGCCAGTGTCAGGCAGCTGCTGCAAAGGCAAATAAAATAATGGGATGCATTAAAAGAGGCATAGATGCTCAGGAGGAGAACATAATTTTACCTCTATATAAGTCACTAGTGCGACCACACTTAGAATACTGTGTACAGTTCTGGTCTCCGGTGTATAAGAAAGACATAGCTGAACTGGAGCGGGTGCAGAGAAGAGCGACCAAGGTTATTAGGGAACTGGGGGGTCTGCAATACCAAGACAGGTTATTACACTTGGGGTTATTTAGTTTGGAGAATCGAAGGCTTAGGGGTGATCTTATTACAATGTATAAATATATGCGGGGACAATACCAAGACCTTTCTAATGATCTTTTTACTCTTAGACCTGTGACGGGGACAAGGGGGCATCCTCTACGTCTGGAGGAAAGAAGGTTTAAGCATAATAACAGATGCGGATTCTTTACTGTACGAGCAGTGAGACTATGGAACTCTCTGCCATATGATGTTGTAATGAGTGATTCCCTACTAAAATTTAAGAGTGGACTGGATGCCTTTCTTGAAAAGTATAATATTACAGGGTATATACACTAGTTTCCTTAGTGTTGCGTTGATCCAGGGAGCTAGTCTGATTGTGGAGTCGGGAAGGAATTTTTTTCCCCAATGTGAAGGTTACTGTTTGCCACATGGGGTTTTTTTGCCTTCCTCTGGATCAACATGTTAGGGCAAGTTAGGATAGGATATGGGTTGAACTAGATGGACTTAAAGTCTCCCTTCAACCTTAATTACTATGTTACTATGTTACTATGGCTGCCACAAAATTCCGGCCATTATCACTAACTACCTTGCCTGCCTCAAGATGTAGACTGCCCAGCCATGACTCAGTTTGTTGCTGCAAGTAGTCGGCCAGTACCTCCGCGGTGTTTGTTGTCGCCCAAACACATCATCTTCAACACAGCCTGCTGACGCTTACCACTAGCTGTTCGATAGTGGGACACCTCGTGTGCAACACTGGCAGCTGCGGATGGAGTGCTCGTGCGACTGCGCTCTGTGGACAAGCTTTCGCTTCTGGAGGAGGAGGAGGGTCGAACGCCTACAGCCAACTGTTTCCTATACCGTGGGCTAGGCAGCACTGTCCCACCGCCGCTGTCCCCTGTGGACCCTTCATCCACCACATTAACCCAGTGGGCAGTGATGGAAACGTAATGGCCCTGGCCATGCCTACTGGACCATGCATCTGTTGTGAGGTGCACCTTTCCACTCACTGATTGCTTGAGTGCATGGACAATGCGGTCTTTCACATGCACGTGGAGGGCTGGGATGGCTTTTTCTGAAAAGAAGTGCCGACTGGGTAGGTCATAGCATGGTACTGCATAGGCCATGAGCTCGTGGAAAGCTTTGCTTTCAACCAACCGGTAGGGCATCATCTCTAACGAGATTAGTTTGGCAAGGTGGGCGTTCAAAGCCAGTGTACACGGATGAGAGGATGAGTACTTTCTTGTCCTACTCAGTGTCTCTGGTAGGGTGAGCTGGACTTGAGAGCTGCATATGGTGGAAATAGCGGTGGACATGGCGGACTGAGAGAGGGTTGGTGATGGTGTTGGTGGTGTTGCTGATGACCTAGATTCAGTCTTTCATAGCAATAACATTGTGATTCCATGACTGCTTTGCCCTTGCGACGACACCTCGACATTTGCTGCTGGTGGTGTGCTAACCGGTGGGCTTACAGTGGGGGAAGCGATGTAGTGTTGCTGACTACCTTCATTCGGAGCAGGTGCACATGTGGTACGTGAGGTTTGGTAGTCGTCCACGCTTGCAAGTGCATGGTGGTTAAATGTCTAAGCATGCAACTGGTATTCAAATTTCTCAGATTTTTCCCTCGGCTAAAGGTCTTTGCGCATTTCTTACAGATAACTTTTGCCTGATCATTAGGATTTTGTTAAAAAAAGTGCCACACTGCACTCTTCCAACTATGGAAGACATTTTTAGACCTTGCACGCTGTGCTAATTTGACCTTCTAGCCAAGCTGTCCTGCAACTCTTTTGGTTTTTATAACACGTTTTTGGACTGCTACGGTCCTGCCAGATAACAGCTGTTGCGATGTCGTTGCCTGCTGCGGATCCTCCTCCTCCTCTTCTGAGCTATTGGCAGTGGTACCTTCTTCCCCCAATGGATGCCAATCTGGGTCAACAACTGGGTCATCCATCACCTCCTCTTCAATTTCATGTGCACCTTCCTCTGTGTCACCGTGTAAGGTGGTATAGTATGCGGGAAGGGGCACCTGAGTTTCATCAGGGTCTGATTCTGCCTCAGTACACTGCGAGGACAATGTAGTGCTCTGAGTGAATGTACCAGCAGAAAAATCTAGCAGTGGCTGTGCTTCAGTGCACTCCATGTCAGATTCATCTTGGACTGGGGAATTCACAATTTGACTTGCTAACCCAGGCATGGTATGTGAAAAGAGCTCCATGGAGTAATCGGTAGTGTGGCCTGCCACATCCTTCACTTTTGGTAGGGGTGAAGGACACAAGGAAAGGTGTTGTTCCTGACCAGGAGCCTCCAATGACGACTCAGTGCTTTTATTTTTTGAAACTTCAGAAGAGTAGGCGAGAGAGCTGGAGGCTGTATCAGCAATGTAAGCCAAAACTTCCTCCTGAAGCTCCGGCTTTAAAAGTGGTTTACCTACTCCGAGAAAAGAGAGCCTTCGAGGCCTTGTGCAGCCAGACGATGACGCAGGCTCAACACCTCCTGCCTTAGGTGCTATTGTGCTTTTGCCACTACCAACAGATGCAACACCACCACCACCACCATCGGGACCAGCTGGCAACCCCCGCCCACTTCCATGGCGTCTTCCACCATACTTGCTCATTTTTGTGAAAATGTACCCAAAAT
Source organism: Dendrobates tinctorius (assembly GCF_039654945.1). Classification (NCBI taxonomy): domain Eukaryota; kingdom Metazoa; phylum Chordata; class Amphibia; order Anura; family Dendrobatidae; genus Dendrobates; species Dendrobates tinctorius. The sequence continues at coordinate 43,579,115 of NW_027361728.1, read as the reverse complement.
ACCACCAGCTTTATGGTACTGTAAAAGAAGGTAGAAGGTGTATCTACTATTGGTGAGAATTTGAATCTCACTATTGATTTGAGGACGTTGAACTATTGTCTCTGGCCCAGTAGAGATTACACCTCAATGTAACAGGCTGAAATTGGATGGTGATTGATAAGGTGTAGGGTGCCTATAGGATTGGTCAGAATTTGAACCTAACTATAGATTTGAGGATGCAGAACTATTGTCTCTGGTCCAGTAGAGATTACACCTCAATGTAATAGGCTGAAATTGGATGGTGATTGACAAGGTGTAGGGTGTCTATAGGATTGGTGAGAATTTGGATCTCACTAGACATTTGAGGACGCTGACAATGATGCTCTCAGTCCAAGTATGGATGCAGGCAGCCTATTAAGCAGGACTGCTGCACAGTGTGCACACAAAAGGGTGGAAAAATGAACACTTGGTAACTGTGCAGAAAAAAGGAAGAAAAGTATTTTTGCTTTTAAAAAAGCAGTTTGCACAGCAGTGTGCAAACAGCAATGCAGCTATCAGGGAGCCTTATAGGGCAGCCTAATAACCAACAGAGCTGATGCACAAAAATAGAGCCTCCCCTGTTACTGCACACAAAGTGTTGTGTTGTAAGTGGAAATCACTAACAGCAGAAGCAGTCTTTTTTTGGTTCTTCTTCCCTGCCTAACGCTCTCCATACAGAATCAGCAGCAGCAGCAGCTCTCCCTATGCTAAGATCGGCATAAGTAAGATGGCGGTCGGCATTCACGCCCTTTTATAGCCCCTGTGACGCCACACAAAGGCAGCAAATCACTTGCATGCCCTTCTCAAAGATGGTGGTGACCGATGCCTATGTCATCGCGTTGCCCACAGTGTGCGTCCTCTATCATTGGCTGAAAAAGGGCGCTGGAAGCATCTTTTGAAATGCGACTTTGGCGCTCTGGTCGCCGACCTCGTGGCCGACCTCACGCTATGGTCGGGTTTCGCTTCTTGAAACCCGACTTCAGCGAAAGTCGGCGACTTTTGAATATGACCGACCCGTATCGCTCAACTCTACTTGTACATAGTTTACCAGCTGCTCAGGAAATGGACCATGGACATTGATGCATGGACTAATCATCAAAAGGACTATTGTTGAGCTTTGGTTTTTGTAATTTTTCACTTTTGAAATCTTGTTACATTTACAATTGTTCATTTGTTAATATGTTTGCATGTTTTCTCAGTCCGGGAGTACTGAATTGCACAAGGGGAAATGTGGTGCCCCCAGGAGTATGGTCGCCACAGTGGCATTACCTTCCTCCGAGGGAGTGTGATGTCATACTTGGAAGCAATGAAGGATCTCTCTATCAGGTAAATCAACACACAGTACGGTTCCACTCCAGGCCAGCAGAGGGAGCTCTGAACCAAAACTGGGGAAGAGCTGCTTTCTGGGGGCCAGGAAGGGGAAGTTAGTCAGTTTGTGTGAGGAGGGCAAAGTGTGTGGATGAGAGGAGAAGAGCTGGAGGATTGAGCAGAGTTCAGGCTCACTTCTAGCATGGCGCATGGTTCCGGATTCCGGTATCCGAGGTTGTATGGATACTGATGTTCCTGCAGCAGAAACCAGAGGAATAGGAAGCTGTAAATGCTCTGTTCCCACATAAGACTCGGAGGCACAACAGCAACATTTGAGCCAGAAGAAGGAGGCTACAGCTGTCTGCCTTACGAAGGGCTTCTAAAAGAGAGCAAGCAAGAGGAACTTCAGTGTAACTCAGTACTGCATGTACCTCAGATAAGCGCTAGAAAGGAGACTACACAACCCATCTGCATAGAGAGATTCCTGAGTTGCTTCCAGGCTGGCCAAGTCCTGTTCCATCTGTAATCTGGAACCTGGACTGCATTTGCAAAGCAAAGTAAAGGTAAAGGAAACTGCACCCTGTTGTGTCATTGCCTTCTTCCAGCAACCTCTTCAGCACTGCTACATCTCTGTGCCTAACACTGCACCCTCTTCCTCAACACCTATTCTCACTGCCCTGGGACTACAGCTCTACCTGTGGGGAGCTATTACATCTTGCTGCCTTATACCATCTGTCCCAGAGGATCTGCCTGCAGCGTCGGCTTAACCCCTTCATTGCCGAGCACCACAGGTGGCGTCACGTATCATCCACTTATAAACTTTAACCAGCCATGCTTAACCCCTTTTACATGGACACCCAGGGCCACGGACCGGGTTACCGCTACTGTGACACTCCCCTCTGAGACACCGGCCCGGTACCGAGTACCCCACTGCCCTGGCGGGCGATCCATAAGCTGGATCTAACTTAAGTTTATATCATAAATAACTGTGGGCACTTAATGACCAGTATAAAAAACAAAGTTAGGTATTGACCAGATCTATGAGAGTATTCCATCAGCTGTACAATAGCGCAGATGTCATTTATTATTTGAATGATAAAGTATATATTTGGTTTAAGCTGTAATAGGAATTGATTTCTATTTGTCCATTTCTTTGCGTGTTTCTTTAAGTTTTTATTGATAATAGCGAAGTGTAGTTCCAAAGGGTAGTGCAATTTTCTCCAAAATGTCTGAAAACTTTGGCACATCCATTCTTTTCCAGTACAATGCCAGGGAATTCCTAACCACCAGGAAAATATGTATTATAACAAGACTTATTGAAGGGTCGAGCTCTTCAAGGTCAATAGAGAGAAGAATGGCCTGTGGAGTTAACGGGTAATGCCTCTTGAGAAGGGACTCAATATATATTTGTAGGGAGGAGGACCCCCGCAGAGTGTCTGGGCCGGAACCAAGGGGACCGCCATCTGGGTTCCTAAGGAAACAATACCCGGGGAGCAAAGGAGGAGAGTGGACTGCTGAGAGTGACAGGACAGCAAGGGGAGGGGCGAGTATAAAAGGGACAGGGAGCGTGCAGGGGAGTAAGTTGGTGGAACGGCAGACAGGAGGCAAGAGACTGTGGGAGTCTGAGAGAGCCAGAGTGACAGACTGTGACGAGAAAGGAGACCATCGGCAGAGGAGAGACTTACTGCGGTCTGCAGAGAGTGGGTGCCGTACCTACCAACGAGACTGTCGCTTCACGCCAATCCAGGGCCTCTTCCTGCCCACGGTGGTCCGCAGCTGTTACCGCTGTACTTCAGCCTGTCACGGCTGGTCCGCTGCCCCTCGCAGCTGCTGCCGCTCCACTCCAGCCCGCGGCTGCAGCCTGCCCGCTGCCGCCCCACTTCAGCTCGCAGCTGCGGCCTCTTCATCATCGGCCGCAGTGGACGTCACCCCGCTGCAGTCGGCAGTTGGGGCCTACTCCTTCGCCTAGGCCCAGGCCGTGCACGTGGCCTGCCAACCGCCACTCCTGGGAACTGCGACACAACCCTGCTTGGAGACTAGAGTCTCATTGAACTCGCTTACAATCAGAACCCCGCTGTTTCTACAGGGGGTCACCTCATCAAAGAACTTCCTCAGGGCCTGTTGTGCCCCATCTCCTCCTGGGCGCTGGGTGCCCGAAGCCTACGACAGATCCTCAGCAGCTGGGCCCAGCGGCTGCGACGCCAACGCAGCCTCATCAGAGACGCCGAGGGACGTCAAGACGGATAAGTGACACTATAAGAAATAAGGACCCGTAGTCGGTCATATTGCGGCCCTATACTAACCGGCTCTTGCCGGATTAGTCGTGTTCACTTTTAAAATGTTTGTTTGTGCAGTCCCTGCGAGGACAATAGCTGTTATTAATTTTTGGTTGCTTATTATAGCCCTAACAGCTTAAATTCATAAAAGTTCTATAGTCAAAGTTCAAGTCAGTCTCGTCACTGCATCCTGCGTACCTGCTGTTTACCTACATATTGATACCTGTTTCCATAGGCTTTTAGCCATACATAATTGTGTCTGCTTTTCACTCAGCAAATTTGGAGAGTTCCACCAAGCTTTATTTGACCAGTAGTGCAGTTAATTCCTCTCTAGCATCCACAATTTTGCTTCTGCAGTATGGAGAACATGGCAGTCACTCCTCACTGCTCATGTTTCCACTGTCTCTGGCAAGGTATACTGCTCTCTACCTGGCTGGTCATGGGCACTGCCCAAGCAGTTCGTCCCTATAGCATTTTGCTGCTACTCCTTTGGACATGCGCACTACACAGGCATGCGGCTCAACTGCTTCACTGCCAAGCTGGTCATTTCATACCAGTTCCTCCTAGGTGTGTTATGGCTCATTGCAGCACATCACACACACTCCATCATCTCGAATTGTCCGTCTTCAGCTGCTCTCTTTACGGAGACTTAAGATATGTCAATGTGTCTGATAAGTGCAGGGTCGTAAATAATGGAGAAATATTAGAGTCTCGACTAGTAAAACGAGTTAGAAAAAAGTGTGCTGACATCTTATAAAAGAATGAAGGGCAAAAATGGGTGGATATGTCATTCCTGCCTAAATCAATATAGTTTCATAAACGAAGCAAATTGTGGTGCCTGGTCTGTACTGTGCCACCAGATGACTCTGGCTGATTAATACTCTTCAGCGCTCTAGTCTCATTTCTGCATTCCGCTTTGACTTCAGCTTGCAAATGACTTACAAGAGCATCCCAGCACTGAGTACATTGCTGTAATCTAGCCTTGAGGTGATTAATGTATGTGCCACAGAAAACAGCTCATACATTGACAGGGCACTGCAGATGAAGAACTCGGACACGATAAAACCTACTCTTAAGTGCTGAAGACACCTAGAATGTTGTACTGGCTACATATATAACAGCTCTACATTTCATTCCATTTGGTCTCTGTGTACTATCTGACTACAGAAAGAAAAAGAAAAATGACTTCTGAGTGGACAAGGGGCATTTATAAAGTCACAAAAAGTCATAAGTGATCCTAAAGTCATTACGGAATGGATCATGGCAGTATAAAATAATATTGTTGCTATTTGGTACATAAATTGAATGTTGAACTACACTGCAAAAATACGGTAAATTGTCTATATAATGGTGTAAATTATGCAAGTACGTTTTAGATTAAAGGATTATTTTGAAGTTGTCTCTTGAGCAGCTCACAGCTCTGCAATTTCCTTATTTCTTGGTTACTGGGGGGGACGCTCTTCCTTGATTGACAATTCTGGACAGTTTTCTTCAGCAACTGTCACTGTTCTGAAGTCTATTGTACACTGTTATCACTATATTTACATACAGTGCCTTGCGAAAGTATTCGGCCCCCTGGAACTTTTCAACCTTTTCCCACATATCATGCTTCAAACATAAAGATACCAAATGTACATTTTTGGTGAAGAATCAACAACAAGTGGAACACAATTGTAACAAAATTTATTGGTTATTTTAAATTTTTGTGGAAATTCAAAAACTGAATAGTGGGGCGTGCAATATTATTCGGCCCCTTTACTTTCAGTGCAGCAAACTCACTCCAGAAGTTCATTGTGGATCTCTGAATGATCCAATGTTGTCCTAAATGACTAATGATGATAAATATAATCCACCTGTGTGTAATCAAGTCTCCGTATAAATGCACCTGCTCTGTGATAGTCTCAGGGTTCTGTTTGAGGCACAGAGAGCATCATGAAGACCAAGGAACACAACAGGCAGGTCCGTGATGCTGTTGTGGAGAAGTTTAAAGCCAGGCAGGTCTGTGATGCTGTTGTGGAGAAGTTTAAAGCCATATTTGGATACAAAATGATTTCCAAAACTTTAAACATCCCAAGGAGCACTGTGCAAGTGATCATATTGAAATGGAAGGAGTATCATACCTCTGCAAATCTACCAAGACCCGGCTGTCACTCTAAACTTTCATCTCAAACAAGGAGAAGACTTATCAGAGATGCAGCCAAGAGGCCCAGAGATCTACAGCTGAGGTAGGACAGTCTGTCCATAGGACAGCAATCAGTCGTACACTGCACAAATCTGGCCTTTATGGAAGAGTGGCAAGAAGAAAGCCATTTCTCAAAGATATCCATAAAAAGTGTCGTTTAAAGTTTGCAACAAGCCACCTGGGAGACACACCAAACATGTGGAAGAAGGTACTCTGGTCAGATGAAACCAAAATCGAACTTTTTGGCATCAATGCCAAACGATATGTTGGGCATAAAGGCAACACAGCTCATCACCCTGAACACAACATCCCCACTGTCAAACATGGTGGTGGCAGCACCATGGTTTGGGCCTGCTTTTCTTCAGCAGGGACAGGGAAGATGGTTAAAATTGATGGGAAGATGGATGGAGCCAAATACAGGACCATTCTTGAAGAAAACCTGGAGTCTGCAAAAGACCTGAGACTGGGACGGAGATTTGTCTTCCACCAAGGCAATGATCCCAAACATAAAGCAAAATCTATGGAATGGTTCACAAATAAACGCATCCAGGTGTTAGAATGGCCAAGTCAAAGTCCAGACCTGAATCCAATCAAGAATCTGTGGAAAGAGCTGAAAACTGCTTTTCACAAACAATCTCCATCAAACCTCACTGAGCTCGAGCTGTTTGCCAAGGAAGAATGAGTAAGAATTTCCGTCTCTCGATGTACAAAACTGATAGAGACATACCCCAAGCGACTTGCAGCTGTAATCGCAGCAAAAGGTGGTGCAACAAATTATTAAGTTAAGGGGCCGAATAATATTGCACGCCCCTCTTTTCAGTTTTTGAATTTCCACAAAAATTTAAAATAACCAATACATTTGATTCAACTTCTCAATAGTGTTCCACTTGTTGTTGATTCTTTACCAAAAATTTACATTTGGTATCTATATTTGAAGCATGATATGTGGGAAAAGGTTGAAAAGTTTGGGGGCCGAATACTTTCGCAAGGCACTGTATATAGATAACAGGACATTTGAACAAGCACGTTGATAAGGAAAGTGAGGGCAGTGATTAAGAGAACTGCTCTGGAAACTGCTAATGATAGGGACCAAGGAAATATGATTATGCTGGACTGATTAGAGCAGCTCAGTCAGAAACTGTGAGGGAGGCAGGAGGGAGGAAATAGGCAGCAAACTGCTGTACAGAAATCAATGGGCTGGTGAGATGTGACTGGGTTCCCTTGACTTAACTCCTCAGCCTGGAATGTAGCTATAGCAGAAAGTTCTTTAAAAATTTTTTGATGGTCAATTTCTTGGAAACAACCTATGCACGTTTTAAGATAAAAGCTCTCAGAGCAAGAATGAATGAAAAAAAGCAAGTTTATTGTAAACTTGCTTATTTTCATATTGTCTAACTAAAGCAATTTAATAACATGAGAATACCCCTTTAATCCAATCTCCCTATCTCCCTACCTTGTGAGAGGTTCTCTTTAAGGAATGTTTTAGACGAACCCGATCCTTTACCCTAATGTATCAGTTACTTTAACTAAGATGTTCCTCCAGCTTAAAGGGAACCGGTCACCTCATTTTTAGCTATTAATCTGGCCCCAGTGTGGTGTTAGTGATGCAATGTGCATCACTAACATGTTTTTGTCAAAGAAAAGTTTCAACTATTAGGTTTAAAAAACACTTTATATCGTTAGGGGATTCCGTCACATACCTTTTCTTTCAGTCATAGGGGTGGTGATTTTATCTTTTCAGTTACGGACCAGTAAGTTTGGTTTTGAAATCATGCATGCCCACAGGAATGCGATTGATTGCCGTGACTGGACCAACATCATTGCAACCGCGCAGAAAATCTTGCGCGTGCGCACTACATGGTTGTCATGATGTCAGGCCAGTCACGACAACCAAGCGCAATCCTGTGGGTGTGCATAATGTAATATTTATAAATGAGGTGACAGGTTCCCTGTAAATTAACACATCTCTCTGTGGTTCTATATGTAGGTTTTTTTACAGCATAACTTTTATTCAACAAGAACTTAAAACAATCCTAAATATTCTTATTAATGTATAAGTTGCCTTCCAGCTAGCCATTCAAGTGCCTCATTAATTAGTCTGCATTTAACACATAGCAGGACATGATTAGTCTCATAGCATTTGCAAGGTGCCATCAAGCCCATTCTATGTGCTAAATACAGACTAATTAATGAGGCACTTGCTGCAAGCCCCATATTCATGATTAATAATATTTAGGATTGTTTATTTTTAATTCTACTTTAAAGGTTACATTTTTTTTTCATTTAAGTTGTTTTAAAAGTTAGTATGTGTAATTTGATAGGAACAACAGAAATAGAAAAAGCATCTTATCTCACTTACTAGAAGAAAGGAGGGTGAACAGCAAGCACAATAGGGTCTTATATTAAATTAGAGTCTTATTATTAGATGAAACTAAAGAAGCCCTCCTCCCTTCAAAGTTTTTATTCTCTTAATATATTGCAGTCATCATATTATACAGCCCTGTGGACTTACAATTGCTGGTTTTGCACTTCTACTAGTTAATTACGCTCTATTCCTTTAGGTCTATGACATCATGTGGTTAATAACTGACTAGTTGAATTCTTCTAAGCTCTGTGTAGAAACATGAGGTCAATTTTCTCTGGATGAGTCATCAGTCACTGCAAAAGTCCCTGCAGGGACAAAATACTTCCTGTGTCTACATACAGCAGAGAATAGAGAAGAATTAGCTGGGTAGAATGGCAAAATGAGCATTTGCAAGTAAGTACACAGTGTAATTTAATATGATGGTTGCACTATATTAAGAGGCTAAAAACTTTGACGGGAGGAGGGCTTCTGTAAGGAACTGCTCACCTATGGGGGTTGTGTTAATCCACAATGGAGGAATCAAGATGAATCAGCTGCTTTAGCACCCTCAGATCAGGAATCCCATCATGACAGTCAATTAATAGGAGAATTAGCACAATAAGTTTTTAATTTACTACTGTGGTGCTCCTGAGGAAGAAGTTGGTTCAACGTCAAAACACATAAAGAATAAACCGCCTGGTATTATCACTGCTGGTTCCTGCTACCTATATTGGCAATGCAGACTTTCACCCTCATTCTCCTACCACTTTTCTGGCAGCCTTGTAGGAGGAGTCCCCGCTGTGTAACCAGCCCAGAACAAAGGGGACTGTCGCCAAGGTTCCTAGGGGGACTGTTTCCGCGGGACATAATTAGGAGGCGAGACACAGAGGCTTCTAGAAAGATTTGGGGCGGGGCCAATATGAAAGGGGCTGAGGACGCCAGGAAGCGTCAGACGACGGAGCAGGAGAGAAGGAGACAGGAAGCTAGAGGGCGCCAGAAAGCAAGAGCGAGAGCCAGAGCCAAAGCAAGGAGCAGAGAGCAGTGACTGGAGAGGCAAAAGGGAGACTCACCACTGACAGAAGGTGGACTGGCACCAAGCCACCCAGCGGAGAGACACCGCCCGCCCGACGGTGCTTCCAGCGGCCGCCACCGCCTGACTCAAGCCTGCGTCTGCTGCCTGCCCGCTGCTGCCCGCAGCTGCTACCGCCTGACTCCAGCCCGCGGCTGCGGCCTGTCCGCTGTCATCCACGGTCGCGGCCTACCCACCACCGCCCGCAGCCACCGCTACCTGTCTGCAGCTGGTGGCTGCGGCTTACACGTCCCAGTCCTCGGGCAACGCCGTCCCGTCTCCATCGGGAGATGCAAAACAGAGGGACTCTTCAGGGGCCTATAGTGCCCTTACTTCGCCTGGGCATAGGAATGCCCGAACCCTCCATCAGATCCTCGTCGGCTGGGCCCAGCTGCTGAAACGCCGAAGCAACACTGACCATCACTCTGACGGACATCAGAGAGGATAAGTAACATGTTATAGTTAATACTCAGGACTCGTATTTGGCCATACCGCGGCCCTATAGTGACCAGTCTTTGCCAGGTTAGTCGTGTTCATTTTACCAGTGTATTCTTGTTTTGATCCCTGCGAGGATAACTATTGTTAGCTTGTTTGGTTGCTCAAGATAGCCCTAAGGCCTATATATATATAAAAGTTACATCTTGAGTTCATCCCGTCTCCCGTCTCGTCACTGCATCCCGCGTACCTGTGATTGCATATTTTGCAGTTTGTTAAAGGGTGTCATGGAGGTGACTCACAGACCTCCCCAGTGGAACTCTGTTCACCATGCAGTTTCTCCTCATGTTTGGCCATCCCGCTGAGTCTGCTCCATGCAGGACTGCTACATTTGCATGTGACTTCCGTCTAGCCTCAGGGGGTGTGGCCGGTCTCTGCAGGACACAGCAGGCTGAAATTCCTGCAGAGACCAGCCATGCCTCCCTAAGACTAGTTGGAATTCACATGCAGGTGCAACATGTAAAAATCCACAAAAATCTGATGCAGTCGTAAAAATATCCGACTTTTTTCTTGCACCCATAAACGTGAATAGGTGAATCTAATCCCTTTTCAGAATCAAATCACAGGAAGGAAAAAACACTTCACTCTTAAAAGTTGATATTTTGCAAGGTGATTTTATTGATTAGCATATGTACAAGGTGAACTAGATGGGGTAAATAAGCGACAAAATTATGACATTTTTTTTACAGATGGATTCTGTCATTGGTCATCAGCACTACCCCATGGAAAAACATGGGTCAGTGTTCTATCTGATAAAAAAACGTATCACACTCGTCCGATGTATACACTGGTGTGCACGAGCCCTAATTCTGACAAATGTCTGAAATCTGCAGAGACAATACTAATGCTTCCACCAACAATTTAGATTCACTGAATTATTTGAACCTTCATAAATTCTTGATTTTGAATTCCTAGAATTTACTATTAGAAATAATTCCTGGTTAGGCACTGACATCAATAGGTAGAATGTCAATGAAATAGAAGCACAATGTCTTAAGACACGTAGAAAAACCTATATTGCCGCAGACCCACTAGTACTATTGTTGGCTATATCTGTTTTGCAATATGCCACAAACCCATCACATATTATGAGCCACTCTCATAAACTTGACGCATCTTCTGCCTGGTCTAGTTTTAAGCTGTCTAAATTTAAGACAGTAAAAATCTATCTACCCAGTGTGTTCACACATATCTTTTAGAGAATAATGTGTCAATTATATCTTATTATTGTAATGTACAGACTTGTAGGTAGGCGGCCTATAATACAGTTATTTCCGAGGTATCGTGCATACTGATAATCAGAGAAATGTTTTTTCTAATCATGTCCCAACATAACGCAGACTTTTTGCACAGTACCACTGGAGGTTTAATTTTTTCATTCTCATTTTCATTTAATATTTCTTCAACCCTAAAAGAAAAATAATAAAATAAGCGGAAAAGAGTTACTGTGGGAAGTGAAGATGCAAAAATCATCAAACTCCTATACAAAACACAAGTCAAACTAAAGCAATCCGTAAAAAATGGCTGGTTACGTCCTTGTGGTAAATTTTGTGGTACCCATCTGTAAAATGTTAGACAACTTTGAAATGTACACATTTGGTTGAAATCTTAAGAGGAGAGGAAGAGTGATGAGCGGGTATACTCATTGCTCAGGTATTTCCGAGCATGCTCTTTTGTCCTCCGAGTATTTTGGCATGCTCGGAGATTTATTTTTCGTCGTCTCATCTGCATGATTTACAGCTGCTAGACAGGCTGAATACATGTGTGGAATGCCTGTTTGTTAGGGAATTCCCACATGTATTCAGCCAGTCTACAAGTCGCAAATCATGCAGATGAGACGACGAAAACTAAACCTCCGAGCATGCCAAAATACTCAGAGGACACTCGAGCAATGAGTATACTCACTCATCACTAGAGAGGAACAATCGGAAAAAAGTACATTAGGAACATGCCACCACTTGCCATTTTTTGGGAAAAAAAATTCTCACCCAATGTACCACTTTTGGTCATCTAATCCCAAGGAGCTCCCAGGTATTCCAGTCCGTACTTTGAGAAATCTTGGGACACGACGTTCGATCAGCAGAATGGTTGCAGCAACCTGAAATTAATCAAAAACTTAGGCTGCAAATTTTGTTCCGCTCAACATGTCTTTAGGGTTTCTATATGAGTTCTAGTTCCCCAGTGTCATGATAATTAGTAATTACTTGTAATTAGTGGAAAATCAGCATGAACTCTTAAAGGCGTTAAAGCAATATTACTACTGAATGGTTAAATACATTCACTATGTCGGATCAAGTCCAGATAAGTTTTTACTTTGCAGTATTAATAGTTCTTTAGAAGGAATATTTTAAGATATGACATAATGATTGCTGCGGTTCGTGGCCACCACTGATGTGGAGAATGGGGTACAAATACCTGTATTTTCCATAATTCTTCTCTTTCTTGTGCTATTCGCCAGTATGTGTTGTCCATCATTGCAATGAGCATGTTCAGCAATAGAAGGTAGACAAAAACCATATACACCGAGTATGCAATGTATAACAGAGGGAAAGATGTGTCTGAAGGAATCTGCAAGTCAGTCAGTCCCATCATTATTTCAATGGCAGAATACAACATCATCGCAAAGTCATTCAGGAAAGGGTTAGTTTCTGGTTCCAGTGTCTGGTACATAATATAAAAAGCTGTGGAAAACAAGATTAGATTATATCTATGGATATTTATTTGCAAAATTACAAATCATGGTGTATAACTCAAAGAACTTGTAATACTCCAGTGTTCGGGTATTGCCAACAATTACGATAAACTTCAAAAATTGACATGAAATACTGAAAATTGAAAATACCATTAGACATCAAATGCCCAAAATAAAAAAAAACTTTACTTCCCTGATAAATCCCCTGCCCCCCTGATACACCAATCTGGTTCTCCCCAACAGCCTCTATCTACTTTCATGCTGGAGTCATGTGAAATCTGCCCACTGGACGGGAATAAGATTGCTGAGACCACTGATTTGGCTGCAGCTGTCATATGGATAAATTCCAATTTACTACCATTTGGAGTAACCGAAAACCATGAGGAAGAAACAATAGTCAGAGCTGGAGTGACAGGGGACTTATTGTAACAGATAAGTAATAGTTTTTGTGTTATTTAGCCTAATTTTTGTTGATCCTGGAAAACTACATTCAACTGATCCATACTTCTGAAATGCTCAAAAATGCATGCAAAAACTATACACAGTTCTGTTAATGGTTCCTCGGAGGTATATTATAATTTGATTATATTTGTATGAAACAGTAAAATATTTTAATAAATGTAACTTTGTAACTTATTTTACTATGAAAGTATGAATATTCCTCATTTTTATGCCAGCAGACATTCTGTAGAAATCTGGTAGATCAATAGTTTCATAGTTTTAAGGGTAAGGGACAACACAAGTCCCTCCGGTGCAGTCTATAACATAACTAGAGTTGAGCGAATATGTTCGGAATCGGTTGCCAAATCTGAATTTGCCATATTCGTGCCATATTGTTACCCTATTCATGCCAAATTTATGTTTGATGATCGGTTGTGAATATATTCGGTCATTTCTGCTCCCATTGACTCTAAGGACATTCAGCTGTGTTCGGCGAATATTGCAAAAACAATATTCGCCGCCGATCGTAGCACCAACCGAATTTTTAAAAATTTGCTCCACACTATAGGTTTAGTGTGGAGCGAGAAAGGCAAGAACTTCAAGAGACAGATGCTAATTGCCACATGTTTTAGTCCGGAATGAGTATTTCACCTAATATGGGGCAATCAGACAAGTTCTCTGAATCAACATCCCATCATGGAATCTAGGACCTATAACTTGTAATATTATATTTATAAAAAAAAAAATCCAGACTCTCCTTGTACTTTTTTTAGTAAGTCAACCATTACAATATCATGTGGCAGAGAGTTTCATAGTCTCACTGCTTGGGCAGAAAAGAATCACTGTTTTCTGTAGTTTGCTTAAAGTACAGAAAGTATAGTCCTTCACAATATAAGGGCTTTTGTGTATATGTACGCTGTTATAGTTTGATATGTAGCCAGTGGTAGACTGTAGATTTCATTATTCTAACATCCAATTGTCCAAAATGTTTGCTGTTCTCCCATTAGGCCATAATACCTTGAGCTTCAATCTAAACATGGCAGAAGTTGCTTTTAGTGATGAAACCTCATAGCTGATATACTTTAGCATTTTTCTTTGAACTTAAAGAGACTGTCAATCCAGAATTCCACCTGACGCCACGCAACCAGTCCCGGAGGTTCTTATCTAGCAGTCTTCAGCTTTTTGTGTAGATTTTTGCCTATAAACACTATAGGCACATGGGAAATAAACGCATTTCCCGTTAATTAAAATGCACCACTTAATTTACGTAAATCAAATGTTTTACGTCATTAGAACTAGATTAATGATATCTGCTATTTATTGTGTAGACAATTGTATAGATTTGTAGTAATACAGTTTTTCTATTCTACGTCTTTTCTACTCAGTGTCTGCCATAAATGAAATGCTAAATGATATCAAAGTTTATATTGTAATTAAGCATAAAACCAGTCATCCCTTACCAGAGGTAAATCCGATTATAATAATGAACACTAAGCAGAACCAACAGAGAAGATCCGCGAAGATTATCTGCAAGAAAGAAGATGGAAAAATAAAACTGTGCCAGTAAGCTTCAAGACTGAACAAACAAGCTGCTACTATTGGATTATCCTCATTAGATGACTAAGGAAAAAACTTTTAGGGCGTTAATTAGTAAATAATTTTACTGATAGTTTATATGTAGGAAAGCCAAGACTAATATTTGCTGTCAACTGTATGTCTTTTTTTTTAATTAATTTTAGTTTTAACTTCTAATCCTAAATATTAAAAAATTACATTTTATTCAATGCTCTAAAAATATTTTACTTATTGGAGAAATTGTTTGTGCTATAGAGTTGCACTTTCTAAGTTGGAACAAAAATATGCATTTATGACATCCATTTTGGAAGTTACAGAGAACTTCTTTTGGTCATCTCGTCACATAGGGTCTAGAGAAGTTTCAAGGTTACACAGGTCCTTCACTTTTCCCTAATGTCTGGAAGACTAGTGTATACAGTTGTCCTCAAAAGTTAACATACCTCGGCAGAATTTTTGCTTTCTTGGCCTTTTTCAGAGAATATGAATGATAAGTAAGACCAAAACTTTTTCTCCACTAATGGTCAGTGGTTGGGTAAAGCAATTTACTGTATTCTCAAATTACTGTGATTTCTCTTTTTAAATCATAATGACAACCCAAAACATCCAAATGACCCTGATCAAAAGTTTACATACCCTGGTGATTTTTGCCTGATAACATACACATAAATTGGCACAAATGGGTTTGAATGGCTACTAAAGGTAACATCCTCACCTGTGACAAATGCCTGGAAAATTGTTCGGGGTGCAAAGAAAAACCCACAAATAACATCATACTGGACTCTCTGAAAACTAGCGATGTGGCTGTTTCAAGATGCACAATAAGGATGCATTTGAAGAAAAATGGGCTGCATGGTCGAGTCGCCAGAAGAAAGCGAAATGACCATGATCAAAAGTTAACATAGCCCATTTCTTAATACCGTGCATTGCCCCCTCTAACATCAATACCAGCTTGAAGTCTTTTGTGGTAGTTGTGGATGAGGTTCTTTATTTTCTCAGGTGGTAAAGCTGTCTACTCTTCTTGGAAAAAGCCTCCAGTTCCTGTAAATTCCTGGGTTGTCTAGCATGAACTGCACACTTGAGATCTCCCCAGAGTGGCTCAATAATATCGAGGTCAGGAGACTGAGATGGCCACTCCAGAACCTTCACTTTGTTCTGCTCTAGCCAAAGTGTTTTGGATCGTTGTCATGTTATAACGTCCAAGTACGTCCCATGCACAAATTCTGGGCTAATGATTGCAAATTTTCCTCCAGTATTTGCTGCAGTCATCTTTCCTTCAACTTTGTCCAAGTTTCCTCTGCCTTTGTAGCTCACACATCCACAAAACATCAGCAATCCACCTCTGTGCTTTACAGTAACAATGGTGTTCCTTTCATTGTAGGCCTTGTTGACCTCTCTCCAAATGTAACATTTATGGTTGTGGCCAAAAAGTTCAATTTTGGTCTCATCACTCCAAATTACCTTGTTCCAGAAGTTTTGAGGCTTGTCTCTGTGCTGTTTTATGTATTGTAGGTGAGATACTTTGTGGCATTTGTGCAGTAATGGCTTTCTTCTGGTGACTCAACCAGACCATGCAGCCCATTTTTCCTCAAGTACCTCCTTATTGTGCATCTTGAAACAGCCACACTGCTAGTTTTCAGAGAGTCCAGTATTTCATCTGATGATCTTTGTGGGTTTTTCTTTGCATTCCAAACAATTTTCCTGGCATTTGTCACATTTCACAGGTGAGGATGCTATTTTTAGTAGCCATTCAAACCCATTTGTGTCAATTTCTGTGCAAGTTTGAGCACAACTGTACATGATCCTCTAAATTTGAGTACCAGGATGAGTACAAGTTACAGATTACAACTGAAGAATGAATTGATAAGAGATTCCAAATCAAGCTACATACTTTTGAGATCTACCAGCTGAACACTTTAGATGAAAGATATTTTTTCTGTCCACCTCATACATATACAAAATTGAAGAAAAAGAGATTTGCAGTGTAGTGTTTCTTTATTCGACCATTAAAGGTCACACAATAGAGGACGGGCAGATTACATGAAGCATGCAAGGAAAAAGCGGACAACAGCCATTTCGCGTACACAGACGCTTCAACAGGTACAGGATGCAGAGCACTGTTATCCCTAGCAGCGTGTTGCATACTGTGTGCCGGTGATTGATCCTGGACTAGTTGCTGGTGGATTAGTGCCTTGGTGCCGTTCATCTGTGTTTTCTTTGAATTTAATAATATACAAAAATGACTTGTATATGCTAGCAACTTATCTCCTCCAAGAATTGAAACATCATGCACGCACCCAGGGACCTCTATGTCAGGTGTTTAGGGGCATGAAATTAGATGTCGGCCAACTTCCCCCCTTACAAGAAAATATATCATGCCCCATGTATTGCGAGCATACATGTAGTCAACAATTTTTGGCCATGCTTGTTTTATCTTACAATTCCATATAATTGGTGGCCAGTGACCCTTCAACTTAGAGTATGCACAAACACCTTGACTACTTTACGCTCCATACTGCTGAAAAGACTCCAGAGTATTTGGAGTAGTTGAGATGTTTGTGTGTACAGAGAGCTTATGTGAACTGCTACTGAATGTGTGCTACTAGCAGGCTGCATGAACCTTATAGAATATCTATGAAGACTGTAAGACCGTATCCACTGTCAGTCCATCCTCCATGCTCCAAAGTTTATGCCAAATCCATCTATACCCCATATGGTCACAGACTGCAAGTCTGTCCTCATTCTGTTCTTCTAAGGTTCAGAACCCCTAGGCCTTTCCCTCTCCCATCATAGCCATTCAGCTGCTAAGCTATGACCTGCGAATAATTAGAGCACTCACACACTCATCTCAACACTACTGTTTACTCCTGAAGACTTGATGAGGTATTAAATAAAAGTTGAGATGTGCTTGTCTACAGGCTCAAATAACAAGTAGTCAACCATAAAGCCACTGCCTAAGAAGCTGCTGGCTTAACCGCTTCTAATATTCATGAGAGTGAATTACTGAAGGAAGACTGGGAGCTAACTGCGCTAAGTGCAGGAAAGAAGTCTGTGATCACCACACTCAGTGTTCATTGACTGAAGGATCATAGAGCTTCACTAAATCAACTCTTTCCTCTCCTTGTTTGTTATTCTGTGTGCTTGTACTGCTCATAGCCTTTGGTGCATGCGCAGTACAAACTTAGGAAAAATATAAAAAAAATCACGGACTGTGCTTTTCACTGCTGGGCACTATGGTTGGTACAAAAACACCTGTTTAATGTTAACTGTCTGTAAATGTATGGACTTGTGGCAATACAGTGGAAACTTATAATTTAGAAATAGTATTTTTATTTTTTTCTGGGTAATATTTTGATAGAGATATAAACAAAACTACCAGTGTTAATAGTAATGAAAAAGAAAACTTGGGAAAAAAAGACCAAATAAAAGCTAAATGTAGACTTGATAAACTATGAAGAGCCAAGGCCTAATTGTAGTAGAAGAGTCACACATTCCTTCCGGTAGGAGGACAAGCAGATCCCTTTGGTACTAGTGTGAATTCATTCTCACGTTGCTGAGATGTTCCATGAATTCCCTGTGCATTGTACACAGTCATATATATATGGTGCAGACTATTTTGAAACTCCTTTTAGTTTATTTCCAGGAAAACCAGTGACGTTATTTTCTGCTCTGTTTCCATTTCATATACAAGCTTCTTACCTTCTGAATCATTATTGAAAATTGGCCCAGCATTTTAAATCCTCTGGCAAAGTAGATTGAATTGCACCATCCAATTATTAAAGCCAGAGAAAGTGGAATTGCTTCTCCCTCATGTCCTAGTGCTCGCAATATTGCTGCAGAGAAAATTAACAGCGAATAGCCCACCCTATGGAAAACACAAACTTAGTTATTGGGCTGGTGGATGATTCTGCAGGCATCCGACAGCACTACACAAAGCCATTGACAGGAGATGTACGTATTTGATCTATATCTGATTCGCTTTTTGAATTGTTCTCTACGTGCCGCAATATCAGGACTGCTGTATAAATTAATCAAAACTGATGGATACAAATTAATCTAACAGGCCAAGGCCTAAAGACCTTTGTGTTCTCCATGCTGACAATTCATAATGTAGTCAGTCAATTTGGAGTCTATTAAGCTCCAGTGACAGAAACTTGCCACAATGACAATGTGCCAGACAGCTTGTCGTTATGACATGTTTATAAGCAAAAGGAGAAGCGTTACTTTGGATTAACATAGTAATCAATTGGATTGCGGATGCTGGCAGACACTGTGCTCTTTATTAGGGTTAATGGTTTCGACTCTATAGAAAGACAAAGGAGTTGTGTGAATTTCCATTTCATTGCTTCGACTGTGCAGAGCGGAATGGTTAATCCCGTGCATATGGGAGTTGATAAACATGGCTCGTTTTGCTCGAAAAAACATAATGCTCTTTGATGATTGGAATAAAACATGTTTCTTTTTTTGTAAAGCTGGCACCACAGCAAGCTATGCAGAAAACGCATTGGGTACTTGGCACGGCAAGACAGTATTCTTCACATTGTGTTTACCAAGACGAGCTGAAAATATTGCTTCTATCTACAGAAGTTCACTTTTAAAGGAAGAGTCAGACGGCTGTATAACTAGGACAAGGTTCACAAAGTAATGCTCGGTCTGGCCATCGGCTCTCCTGACCCGAGCATGAATGCATGTATTCCTGTCACGCCGTTTGGTCTGTACCTGTTTGTTGGTGTGACAATGCATGTCTTTACTTTAACCCTTTGCTCCTTTCCCCCAATTGAGCTGGGATACTGTTGGCTGTTACCTGTATGGAACCTTCTCAGTTCCCTGCTCTGCTGTGTAGTCGTACATGTGTTGTTAGATCTTTGCTCTGCTGCATGGCCATCCGCATGTGTGGTCCCTGGTTGCCGCTGTGTAAGCTGTCCGCGGGTTGCGAGGTCACTTGCAGCTGGTGCATGACTTTTCACGTGTGTCTGGGTGTGCAGCTGCTGCCAGGTGCCCTGAGCCTCAGTTCCTGCACTGATTGTGGTGCAATGGTTTCTGTTTGTGCTTAGGGCATGTGCAGCCACACCTCCCCTGCTTTTATCAGGGTTAGTGTGTGTACTTGAAATGCTGTCCCCAGTCAATGGCTGAGGGGCAGCACCTATATAAACTTCCCCTTCCCTGCTGGGCATGGCCAGAGCTACTCACAAAGCTCTTGAACTTTGTCATGTGTTTTTGGTGTTCCTGGACCTCTCCTGTCCATGTTTTGGTACCAAGGTCCTTGCCTTGATTCCTGTTTTGTCCTATTCCTGCACCTGTCCTGGAGGCGGTACATCCAGGCCTGAATCCTTGACATTGTACCTGTCCTGTACCTGACCCTGTTTGAACAGTGTCTGCTGTATTATGTTTCTGGAATCCCTCTGTGTCTGGAGCCTCGCACCCAATGACTTCTTGTAACCAGTGTTCCTGCTGAGCATCTACTACTCTACGCTTTGGCTACCATGCGGTGCTAGCTCCTTGCAGACCCAGCAATCCTGCGGTCCTAGCACCATCACTCTTGAGTTCCTTCCCAACTCTGATGCCCGGTGCCTGACGACCGCACTCTGGAACCTGATGACAGCTGCCTGGAGCTTGGAGCCTGATGACCACAATGGTGCCTTTAGGTCTTGTCAGATGTCGAGAACCGAACGACTCCTGTCTGATGTCTGCCGGTGAACCGGATGTCCTTATGTACCCTTATATCCTGCCTGTGTCCCGATGTCCTGCCTATGTGTGCCTCGGTGATCCGTTGGTGCCTTGGGGTCCACTGGGTGGTACCCTTCTAGGTGATGTGGAATCGGGAGTCTGGCTTAGCCCTGGTTCGTCTACGTAGTGTGTGACTTTACTTTAGTAAATTTTACGTTCTTTATACCTGAAGTTGTGCGGTGTTATCAAGTCCTATGTGTTGTCTCCTTGTCCACATGCTCAGCTGCCACAGAATACCGGTCACTGCCCTTCCCTAGTCTGGGTAGGCTCGAGTCCTCCTCTATGGTATAGAGGGTCCATATTTTGTCCCCGGGGGATGCCCGCCCCTCTCCGTCATGGTCGGTCGGCGTGGAGGCGCCTGCTGGGCCGCGTCTGCGGCTGCAGTTTCCGTGACAATTCCTATGTAGCTGTCATGCTCGGGTCAGGAAAGCCGATGGCTAGTCCAAGCATTGTAATTGCGATCCTCATCTGAGTTACACGGCCAGAGTCTGACTCTTAGAATTCTACTGATTTAACTAAAGCAAAACAAAAATGTAGCTACCTAGTACAAACTTCATTTATTTCCTCCTGAAGTAGGACATAAAATTGGCAATCACATCACGGTTTCATTCACGTTATCTAACTTGTAACTGTCTAATAATATGTTTTATGTAGAATGTGAACAACATTAACCCCTTAGCTAATTTTGACCTTAATGACCAGGCCAATTTTTACAATTATGACCACTGTCACTTTATGAGGTTATAGCTCTGGATGCCTCCACGGATCCCACTTATTCTTACATTGTTTTTTTCATTGCATATTGTACTTCTTGCTAGTGAGAACATTTCTTTGACTTGCGTTTATTTATGAAAAAAATGAAAATTTGGCAAAATTTTTGAAAATGTTGCAATTTTCAAACTTTTAATTTTTGTGTCCTTAAATCAGAGAGCTATGTCACCCAAATTAGTTAATGAATAACATTTCCCACATGCCAATTTTACATCAGCACAATTTTGTAAACATATTTTTTTTGTTAGGACGTTATAAAGGTTAAAATTTGACCAGCAATTTCTCATTTTTCCAACAAAATTTACAAAACCAAATTTTTTAGGGACCACCTCACATATGAAGTGACTAGATGACAGAAAATGCCCAAAAGTGACACCATTCTAAAAACTGCATCCCTCAAAGTGCTTAAAACCGCATTCAAGAAATTTATTAACCCTTCAGGTGCTTCACAAGAACAAAAGTAATGTAAAAAAATAACATTTAACTTTTTTCACAAAAAAATTACTTTTGACCCAAACTTTTTATTTTCACATGGGTAACAGAAGAAAATGGACCATAAATCTGTTGTGCAATTTCTCTTGAGTACACCGATACCACATTTGTAAGGGAAATCCACTGTTTGGGTGCATTGCAGGGCTCAGAAGGGATGGAGAACCGTTTGTCTTTTTGAATGCAAAATTGGCTGGAATCGATGGCGGGCACCATGTCGCATTTGGAGACAGCTTGAGGTGCCTAAACAGTGAAAATCCCACACAAGTGACCCGATTTTGGAAATCACACCCCTCAAGGATTTTATCCAGGTGTATAGTGAGCATTATGAACCCACATGTACGACTCAGAATTTGATAACATTAGACCGTCATATTGAATATGTGTTGGTTGCGGATTATTCCAGATAATCTCCAAGTGTGTGACAACAGAGCTACTTTATTCAGGAACAATATGCTTAATAGCTCAGGAATAAATTATTTGCGTGTCTCTATTTGTGCAGCATCTACAACAGGCTGCTCATCTTCCATACACAGACACAGGAAATACAGTCACATGCTCTCCCTGTGTGAGCCTCTGGGAGTTTTTTTGTTTTAACTTTATAAACCGCATACAAATCTAGCAACTGAACACTCAGACAGGAAAGGAGTTGTTGCACCAAATATATTCCAACAATATGTCATCATTAGTGTTGATCGCAAGTGTTCGCTACTCCAGTTTTCATTGGTGCTTGGGTATTCACCGAATATCATGGGTGCTTGAGTCCCTGTCCCGCATGTTTCGTGTCTGTTAGACACCACAAAAAAACTTGCAGGGATCTGCGATACTCGGTGCATATCCAAGCACCCAATGCAAACTCGAGTAGCAAGCACTTGCGCTCAACACTAGCCATCATATCATCATCATTTTTTTTACTTTTGAAAAAACCCTAATTCGAACTCTAACCCCAACACAACCTTAACTTGAACCCTAACCCCAACCTCTTACCCTAACACAACCCAACCCTAACACAACCCAACCCTAACCCCAACACAACCCTAACCCCAACACAACCCTAACCCTAACACAACCCTGACCCCCAACCCTAACACAATCCTAACCACAGCCCTAACCCCAAACCTTACCCAAACTCCAACCCCAACCCTAACTGCAAAAAATGGAAAAAAAATTAAAAAATTTTATTTTATTATTTTTGTTTAACTAAGGGGGTGACAAAAAGGGGTTTGATTTATTATTTTTTTATTTTGATCACTGCGATAGTATATCACAGTGATCAAAATGAACCAATAAGAAAGATTTCCTATTGTTGCCAGGTACCGGCTGGCAGATCTCAGTGGGTGCACTGCGCATGCGCCCGCCATTTTTTCCAGGAAGAGGACAGAGCAGGAGGGCCCGGAGATGGCATATGAGAGAAGAGAGAAATTAATTGATAATCAGATTTTTTTGTCATCTCCGTTATTCAGTGAATAACGACTATCACATGACATGGGACTGTAAAAACAAGCCCTAATTATGTTCTCCAGGGTCTCATCTATCCTCGGTAGCAGAGATCCTGGAGATTTTCAGACATTGGGAGGGGGGGGCACTATACCCTTATTTCTAACCGCCATTAAAAAGCATCGCTGAGGATTAACTACCCTTACCTGTTGTCATTAAGAGGTATATTGGTGGTCCTTAAGGGGTTCAATCAGATTTGTCACCAGATTTCATAATGCAATCTGCATAGATTATTAAATATAGCTATTAAGTGCAATGAAATTAGTGTACTTACTATGAAAATTCATGTCAGAATGGCTGTACAATCCTCAAATAAAATGAGCATTTTATGAGTTCAGCTAGAACCATGGAAACTCACTGCAAATTATACAGACATTCTTACATGAATTTTCAAACTAAGTATTCCAGTCTCATTAGGTCTAAGATCTATTTAATAATCTGTTTCGAAACTTGGTAAGTAAACTTGGACACATAAGTGGATACAAAACCCACGCTTTGAGGATCCAATATACGATAGGGAACAAATGCAGTATGGATGCAGTTTTATTTGTCAACACGTTTCAAGGTGATCATCATACCTACTGTATCATAGCTAACGTTGTGGTTTGTCCTGATGAAGAGGTATGATCACCTTGAAACGTCTTGACAAATAAAACCACGGCAAATACCATTTTACTCCTTATTTGTAAACCGGATAAGACCCTATTGAGATTTTTGTCATTCCAGTTTTTATTGAAATATGGTGACTAATTTGGTTTAAAACCTTCCTACAAAAGAATGTATTTGTTTCCTGCATTCAGACATACAGACACGTTCTGGGAATGGTAGGGGGACCAGGAGTTGTGGTGGTCTCATCAGCAGCAGATGCTGGCTATAATACACTGCTAAGCTCCCGCTCTATGTGCTGGGACTGTCGCTATCTGCCGAAGGAAGATTGTAAAATTAGGACTCGCTCAAAGTGGTGACACAAAAACAAATGTTTTTCTTTCTTATAAAGTGTATTTACTGTGCACAAATAATAAAAACATACATAAAACTAAATAAATTTGGTATCGACATGATTGTTCTGATGTATAGGATAAAGGTAGCACTTTATTTATGCAGCACGGTAAATGGTAAAAATGTAAACACAAAAAACACAGTGACAGAATTGCTGTTTTATTTATATTTCTCCCTACAAAGAGTTAATAAGTTTGATAATAAGTTTTATGAATCGTAAAATGATGCCACTGACAAATACAACTCGTTCAAAAGAAACAAGTTTTCAAAGAAATATGTCACCAAAAATAAAATTAAAAAAAGTTATGGCTCCTGGTCTAATCTATCAATCAATCTATCAATCTACATATTGTATCTACCTATCTATAAGAAAAAATGGAACAGCACCGTATAGATGAAGTCAGGGTACAAGGACTTCCAAACAAATATCCATTTGTATAAAGAAAAAAAAAGAAAAAGGAGGCTGCACTCCAATAAATGATGAAAAAAGTGGACTTTTTTTTAGCCCATATGATGTGGCAACGTTTCGGTTGTGAACAGCCTTTCTCTTGGTAACAGCTGAAACGTTGTCACACCATATGGGCTAACAAAGTCCACTTTTTTCATCATTTATTGGAGTGCTGCCTTCTTTTTTTCTTTTTTATCTATTATAAAGATTAGAAGCAACACTCCAAAGTAATAAATCAGATTTACATTGATTATTTACTGCCCATATACACTCACTGGCCACTTTATTAGGTACACCATGCTAGTAAGGGGTTGGACCCCCTTTTGCCTTCAGAACTGCCTCAATTCTTCGTGGCAGAGATTCAACAAGGTGCTGGAAGCATTCCTCAGAGATTTTGGACCATATTGACATGATGGCATCACACAGTTGGCGCAGATTTGTCGGCTGCACATCCCTGATGCGAATCTCCCGTTCCACCACATCCCAAAGATGCTCTATTGGATTGAGATCTGGTGACTGAGGAGGCCATTTGAGTACAGTAAACTCATTGTCATGTTCAAGAAACCAATCTGAGATGATTCGAGCTTTATGACATGGCGCATTATCCTGCTGAAAGTAGCCATCAGATGTTGGGTACATTGTGGTCATAAAGGGATGGACATGGTCAGCAACAATACTCAGGTAGGCTGTGGCGTTGCAACGATGCTCAATTGGTACCAAGGGGCCCAAAGAGTGCCCAGAAAAAATTCCCCACACCATGACACCACCACCACCAGCCTGAACCGTTGATACAAGGCAGGATGGATCCATGCTTTCATGTTGTTTACGCCAAATTCTGACCCTACCATCCGAATGTCGCAGCAGAAATCGAGACTCATCAGACCAGGCAACGTTTTTCCAATCTTCTACTGTCCAATTTCGATGAGCTTGTGCAAATTGTAGCCTCAGTTTCCTGTTCTTAGCTGAGAGGAGTGGTACCCAGTGTGGTCTTCTGCTGCTGTAGCCCATCTGCCTCAAAGTTCGACGCACTGTGCGTTCAGAGATGCTCTTCTGCCTACCTTGGTTGTAACGGGTGGCAATTTGAGTCACTGTTGCCTTTCTATCAGCTCGAACCAGTCTGCCCATTCTCCTCTGACCTCTGGCATCAACATGGCATTTCCGGCCACAGAACTGCCGCTCACTGGATTTTTTTTCTTTTTCGGACCATTCTCTGTAAACCCTAGAGATGGTTGTGCGTGAAAATCCCAGTAGATCAGCAGTTTCTGAAATTCTCAGACCAGCCCTTCTGGCACCAACAATCATGCCACGTTCAAAGGCACTCAAATCACCTTTCTTCCCCATACTGATGCTCGGTTTGAACTGCAGGAGATTGTCTTGACCATGTCTACATGCCTAAATTCACTGAGTTGCCGCCATGTGATTGGCTGATTAGAAATTAAGTCTTAACACACAGTTGGACAGGTGTACCTAATAAAGTGGCCAGTGAGTGTATATGATTTATTACATTGGAGTGCTCCTTCTAATTTTACCTTTATTTGGAGGACTATCTATCTATCTCTGTATCTATTTATCTATCTATCTATCTCTGTATCTATCTATTTATCTATCTATCTATCTATCTCATATTTATCTATCTCATATCTATCTATCTATCTATCTCTATCTCTGTATCTATCTACAGTGGGTACGGAAAGTATTCAGACCCCTTTAAATTTTTCACTCTGTTTCATTGCAGCTATTTGGTAAATACAAAAAGTTCATTTTTTTCCTCATTAATGTACACTCTGCACCCCATCATGACTAAAAAAAACCCAAAATGTAGAAATTTTTGCAAATTTATTAAAAAAGAAAAACTGAAATATCACATGGTCATAAACATTCAAACCCCTTGCTGAGTACTGAGTAGAAGCACGCTTTTGAGCTAGTACAGCCATGAGTCTTCTTGGGAATGATGCAACAAGTTTTTCACACCTGGATTTGGGGATCCTCTCCAGTTCCATCAGGTTGGATGTTGAACGTTGGTGGACAGCCATTTTCTGGTCTCTCCAGAGATGCTCAGTTGGGTTCAGGTCAGGGCTCTGGCTGGGCCAGTCAGGAATGGTCACAGAGTTGTTCTGAAGCCACTCCTTTGTTATTTTAGCTGTGTGCTTAGGGTCATTGTCTTGTTGGAAGGTGAACCTTCGGCCAAGTCTGAGCTCAAGAACAGTCTGGAAGAGATTTTCATCCAAGATATCTCTGTACTTGGCCACATTCATGATTCCTTCAATTGTAACCAGTCATCCTGTCCCTGCAGCTGAAAAACATCCCCATAGCATGATGCTGCCACCACCATGTTTCACTGTTTGAATTGTATTGGGCAGGTGATGAGCAGTGCCTGGTTTTCTCCACACATAGCCTTTAGAATTATCACCAAAAAGTTCTATCTTTGTCTCATCAGACCAGAGAATCTTATTTCTCATAGTCTGGGAGACCTTCATGTGTTTTTAGCAAACTCTATGCAGGATTTCATATGTCTGGCACTGAGGAGAGGCTTTCATCGGGCTACTCTGCCATAAAGGCCCAACTGGTGGAAGGCTGCAGTGATAGTTGACTTTGTGGAGCTTTCTCCCATCTCCCTACTGCAACTGTGTAGCTTAGCCACAGTGATATTCGGGTTCTTCTTTACCTCTCTCACCAAGGCTCTTCTCCCATGAGTGCTCAGTTTGGCTGGATGGCCAGGTCTAGGAAGATTTCTGGTGGTCACAAACTTCTTCCATATAAGGATTATGAAGGCCACTGTGCTCTTAGGAACCTTGAGTACTGCAGAAATTCTTTTATAACCTTTGCAAGATCTTTGCCTTGCCACAATTCTGTCTCTGAGCGCCTTGGCCAGTTTCTTTGGCCTCATGATTCTCATTTGGTCTGACATGCACTGTGAGCTGTGAGGTCTTATAGAGACAGGTGTGTGCCTTTACAAATCAAGTCCTATCAATTTAATTAATCAAAGCTGGACTCCAATGAAGGAGTAGAACCAGGGCCGGCTCCAGGTTTTTGAGGGCCCTGGGCAAAAAAGTCTCAGTGGGCCCCCTCCTTAACACATACCACGATTCATGCCTTGTAGCATCCGTGGTGCCAGCCAAAAATGGACATGTCTCCATGTGCATCAAACAGACACGCATGTGATCCACACGGACACACACTCTGTGGCCAAAACACTTTCATGTGAAGGAGGCTATTGATTAGTAGTGTACATATGAAAGAAAGATGAGAAAGAAAGAACAGAGAGAGAAAGAAAGAAAGAGAGAACAGAAAGAGAGAATGAAAGAACAGAGAGAAAGAAAGAAAAAAGGGAGAGAAAGAACAGAGAAAGAAAGAACAGAGAGAAAGAAAGGAAGAACAGAGAGAAAGAAAGAACAAAGAGATAGAGAAAGATTAGAGAGAGAAAGAAAGAGGGGAAAGAACAGAGCAAAAGAACAGAGAGAAAAAGAAAGAAACGGGAAAGAATGAAAGAACAGAGAGAGAAAGAAAGAGGGGAA
Organism: Dendrobates tinctorius; assembly: GCF_039654945.1. Taxonomy (NCBI): domain Eukaryota; kingdom Metazoa; phylum Chordata; class Amphibia; order Anura; family Dendrobatidae; genus Dendrobates; species Dendrobates tinctorius. Next base: position 43,551,272 of record NW_027361728.1, on the reverse strand, counting down.
AGAAAGAAAGAAAGAACATAGAGGGGAAAAGAAAGAAAGAAAGAAGGAAAGAAAGAACAGAGAAAGAAAGAGTGGACAGAAAAAAAGAACAGAGAGAGAAAGAAAGAGGAAAACAAGAACAGAGAGGGAGAGAGAAAGAAAGAGGGGAAAGAAAGAAAGAGAGAACAGAAAGAGAGAAAGAAAGAACAGAGAGAAAGAAAGAAAAAAGGGAGAGAAAGAACAGAGAAAGAAAGAACAGAGAAAAAAGAAAAGAGAGAAAGAAAGGAAGAACAGAGAGAAAGAAAGAACAAAGAGATAGAGAAAGATTAGAGAGAGAAAGAAAGAGGGGAAAGAAAGAGAAAGAACAGAGCAAAAGAAAGAACAGAGAGAAAAAGAAAGAAACGGGAAATAATGAAAGAATAGAGAGAAAGAAAGAAAGAGGGGAAAGAAAGAAAGAAAGAACATAGAGGGGGAAAAGAAAGAAAGAACAGAGAAAGAAAGAGTGGACAGAAAAAAAGAACAGAGAGAGAAAGAAAGAGGAAAACAAGAACAGAGAGGGAGAGAGAAAGAAAGAGGGGAAAGAAATAAAGAAAAACATAGAAAGAAAGAACAGAGAGAAAAAGAGTGGACAGAAAAAAAGAACAGAGAGAGAAAAAAAGAAAGGGGAAAGAAAGAACAGAGGGGTAGAGAGAAAGAAAGAGGGGAAGGAACAGAGAAAGAAAGAAATAGGGGAAAGAAATAAAGAGGGGAAGAAAGAAAGAACAGAGAGAGAAAGAGAGGAAAGAAAGAACAGAGAGAGAGAAAGAACAGAGAGAAAGAGAAAGAGGGGAAAGAAAGAACAGAGAGAGAAAGAAGGAAGGGAAAGAAAGAAAGAACAGAGCGAGAAAGAGGAAAGAAAGAACAGAGAGAGAACAGAAAGAAAGAAAGAGGGGAAATAAAGAGAAAGAAAGAACAGAGTGAAAGAACAGAGAGAAAGAGGAAGAAAGATGGGAAAGAACAGAGAGAAAGAGGAAGAAAGATGGGAAAGAAAGAAAGAACAGAGAAAGAAAGAGGGAAAAGAATGAAGGAAAGAAAGAAAGAACAGAGAGAGAAAGAGAGGGGAAAGAAAGAAAGAACAGAGAGAAAGAAAGAAAAAGAACAGCGAGAAAGAAAGAGTAGACAGAAAAAAAAGAGCAGAGAAATAAAGAGGGGGAAGAAATAAAGAAAGAACAGAAAGAGAAAGAAAGAGTGGACAGAAAAAAACAACATAGAGAGAGGAAAAAGGAAGAGGGGAAAGAAATAAAGAACAGAGTGGTAGAGAGAAAGAAAGAGGGGAAGGAACAGAGAGAGAAAGAAAGAACAGAGAGAGAAAGAAAGATGAGAAAGAAAGAAGGAACAGAGAGAGAGAAAGAGAGAAAGAACAGAGAGAGAGAAAGAAAGAACAGAGAGCGAAAGAGAGGAAAGAAAGAACAGAGAAAGAAAGAAAGAAAGAAAGAGGGGAAAGAAAGAGAACAGAGAAAGAACAGAGAGATAGAGAAAGAAAGAACAGAGAGAGAGAAAGAAAAAAAAATTAGAGAAAAAGAACAGAGTGAGAAAGAAAGAAAGAACAGAGAGAGAGAAAGAAATAGAGAGAGAAATATTCTATAAAGATACCATAGCAGCCCGGCTCCCATTGTAGTGCCCACCTGAGCCTCCCGATGCAGGACATATCGTGATCTGCTCACATGGCCGGCATCCCCGATTCCAAGGTGATCTCGCTGTTCACACTGTCGGAGGAGGACATGGTGATGGATCTAAAGCATTCCCTGAAGTGCCTCCATGGTTCCCTCAAAATCTCCTCCTAAAATTACCTAATTTCCAGTCAGCTTCCAGCACATCACTTCCAGTAGAACGTCGCGTGCGAGTTTTGAAGTGCTCCTTGGGGGTCCGTCATATACTCCTGTGTCCGTGGGAAAAGTAAGCTCCCGGATGGGGCAGTCACTCTCTCAAAATCGGGACTGCCCTGCTGGATCCAGGGCCGGTTGGGAGGTATGAATGCTCCCCACCAAACACATCATACACGCATGGCTTCGCACACCTCATAGACACATGGTTCCGGTTTGTATGCCTCGTACACATGCGGCTCCGCTCCGCACACCTCATACACACACGGCTCTGGGCTCCGCACAGTACACCTCGTACACACACGGCTCCGCTCCGTACACCTCGTACACATGCGGCTCTGCTCCGTACACCTCGTACACACGCGGCTCCGCTCCGTACACCTCGTACACACGTGGCTCCATGCCATACACCTTGTACACACGCTGCCCCGCTCCATACACCTCATACACACGCGGCTCCGCTACGTACACCTCGGACACACGTGGCCCCGCACACCTCGTACACACGCGGCTCTTCTCCGCACACCTCGTACACACATGGTTCCGTTCTGTACACCTCGTACACACACGGGTCCGCTCCGCACACCTTGTACACACACGGCTATGCTCCGTAAACTTTGCACACACACGGCTCCGCTCCGTACACCTCGTACACACACGGCTCTGCTACGTACACACACGGCTCTGCTACATCCCCCTGTAAACCCCTCCTGACACCACACATAAACTTCCCTCATCCAGCACCATGACGACCACCAGCACAGCAGCATCCTGCATACACTGAGGCCCCTGATCATGTGACCCCCTGACTCCTCCCCTCCTGTGACCTCATCACAGGTCCTGTGTGCACAGGACAGCCTGGGACGTCATTGCAGGCTGCGGTGGGACTCTCTGGGTGGGTGACTGGACGAGGATGGGGTCGGTGAATGGGGGGTGTGGCGGCCGGTATCCTAGATAGTGTGAGTGGTCCCCCCGTCTCACCAGGGCCCGGCACTTGCCCGGGTGCTGATGCCGGCCCTGAGTAGAACCATCTCAAGGAAGATCACAAGGAAATGGACAGCATGTGACTTAAATATTAGTGTCTGAGCAAAGGGTCTGAATACTTATGACCATGTGATATTTCAGTCTTTCCTTTTTAATAATATTGCAAAAATTTCTACATTTGTTTTTTTCAGTCAAGATGGGGTGCAGAGTATACATTAATGAGAAAAATGAACTTTTTTGAATTTACCAAATGGCTGCAATGAAACAAAGAGTGAAAAATTTAATGGGGTCTGAATACTTTCCGTACCCACTGTATCTATCTCAAAACTATCTATTATCTATCTATTATCTACAGTATCTATCTGTCTATATCTATCTACCTATATCTATTTATTTCTATATCTATCATCTAAGTCTATATCTATCTATCTATCTCTATATCTATCTATTTATTATCTATCTATCTATTACAAAAAAATGGAGCAGCACAATACAAATAAGCAGGTGGTCGGGCCTCCTCAGAAAGGTATCCAATACTTGCCACAATCCAGACAAAAAAAGCAAAAAAGGAAGGCAGCATGCCATAAAATTTCAAATAGAAAAAAGAGGATTTTATTCAGACCCACATGGCATGGCGACATTTCAGCTCACACTGAGACTTTTTCAAGCCTTTTTATCTATCTATCTATCTATCTATCTATCTATCTATCTATCTATCTATCTATCTATCCTCTCTCATTCATACTGAACATTCAATAAAATGTGTATTCTGTTACCGTACATTAATAAGGAGAAAGGGCCGCCAGTTGATGCATTTCCAATATATTTTTTAGGGCCTAATTTAATAAGTAAAGGGATCTGAAAAAAAAAGTAAAACGTGAAATGAGGCTTCATAGGACCTTGACATTTTGTACTTCTCTAGTGTCTTCTAGCTATATACAGTATAGCCAATTAAGAAGTCAGAAGCATACCTCACTGACAATAATAAAGATAGCTCCAAACAGTGTAATTATCTCCCCCGCCAGCCTCACAAAGTCTTCTGTACTTTCATAGGCTTCCTTAAAGAACATGAAATGCATTGTGTTACATAAGAAGACGTATTATATGGAGTAGATTTGGCTCCTAATGTAATAATTTGCGATAATTAGTCCAACAAAATCTTGAACAACTTACGCAAATATTCCTTTGTTTCATCACAGTTATATTATCCCCTTCTCCAGGAGCCAAGGGCGTCAAAGGTCGATACAGGCTGACGGTTGTGAATATCACCATGTATGCAAGATAGCTGAGCATCCACACGAGAAAAGTCTTATAGCCAAATGAATTCCATTTCTGACTTAGCAGTTCTTTCACTGGTGTAACATCCACAAGTTTACGCACCTAGAGTGAATTCAGACATATACAGGATTTATTATTATGTGAAACTATTATACAATTAAAGGGAATCTATCAAGTCTGAAAACCTCAAACAAAAATAACTAAGGGGTTCCAAAATCAAATATTAAACCAGAGAGCACAGCAAGGAAAAACCCCTAAAATATAACTTTTAATTCAATATTTAAAAGAAACACACACATGTAGAATCACACACAATACCAGGGGGTCCAAAAGAGAAATCTATATGTATTCCAAATATGATAAATAAAAGTACCTTTGACAAGTGTCTGCATTTTAAATATCAAGAAATCAGCATAATAATTCAATAGCAGACAGAAAATAAATGGACGATAAGGACAATCGCAAACTACCTAGAGAGAAAACTGAGCAGAGCTCCAAAAAAGCGAATATAAGTCCAGAGTAAAGTCAAAAAAGTTTTATTTTAATTAAGACACATCCAGATACAAATGGGGGGGAGTGGGCGATAAAGTGCGAAACCGCATGGATAATAAAGGATTGCTGTACAACCAGAACCTATGCAGTAACAAAGCATACATAAAGTTACTAAATTATCTTACGAAGCCACTCCTTCGTTGCCCTGGCGGTGTGCTTTGGATCATTGTCATGTTGAAAGACCCAGCCACGTTTCATCTTCAATGCCCTTGCTGATGGAAGGAGGTTTGCACTCAAAATCTCACGATACATGGCCCCATTCATTCTTTCATGTACCCGGATCAGTCGTCCTGGCCCCTTTGCAGAGAAACAGCCCCAAAGCATGATGTTTCCACCACCATGCTTTACAGTAGGTATGGTGTTTGATGGATGCAACTCAGTATTCTTTTTCCTCCAAACACGACAAGTTGTGTTTCTACCAAACAGTTCCAGTTTGGTTTCATCAGGCCATAGGACATTCTCCCAAAACTCCTCTGGATCATCCAAATGCTCTCTAGCAAACTTCAGACGGGCCCGGATATGTACAGGCTTAAGCAGTGGGACACGTCTGGCACTGCAGGATCTGAGTCCATGGTGGCGTAGTGTGTTACTTATGGTAGGCCTTGTTACATTGGTCCCAGCTCTCTGCAGTTCATTCACTAGGTCCCCCCGCGTGGTTCTGGGATTTTTGCTCACCGTTCTTGTGATCATTCTGACCCCACGGGGTGGGATTTTGCGTGGAGCACCAGATCGAGGGAGATTATCAGTGGTCTTGTATGTCTTCCATTTTCTAATTATTGCTCCCACAGTTGATTTCTTCACTTCAAGCTGGTTGGCTATTGCAGATTCAGTCTTCCCAGCCTGGTGCAGGGCTACAATTTTGTTTCTGGTGTCCTTTGACAGCTCTTTGGTCTTCACCATAGTGGAGTTTGGAGTCAGACTGTTTGAGGGTGTGCACAGGTGTCTTTTTATACTGATAACAAGTTTAAACAGGTGCCATTACTACAGGTAATGAGTGGAGGAAAGAGGAGACTCTTAAAGAAGAAGTTACAGGTCTGTGAGAGCCAGAAATCTTGATTGCTTGTTTCTGACCAAATACTTATTTTCCACCATAATATGCAAATAAAATGAAAAAAAAACAGACAATGTGATTTTCTGGATTTTTTTTTCTCAGTTTGTCTCCCATAGTTGAGGTCTACCTATGATGTAAATTACAGACGCCTCTCATCTTTTTAAGTGGTGGAACTTGCACTATTGCTGACTGACTAAATACTTTTTTGCCCCACTGTATGTATATATATATATATCTCTTTATACCAGCTCCATCCATCAAGTAAACAGCTAGATACACAGATCATTATCAGGTAGCAGGTGACCATTCACCATGGTTAGACAGATATATGATGCCTAAGAAGCATAGTAATAAGAGAGGAAGCATAAATTACCTAATGAAATGGCGGGCAGAGGCTCCAGCAGTCAGCAATCCACCCCAACGATCGTTTCGGAGGGTTACTCCTTCATCAGGGGGCGTGATGAGTGAGGGGAGCTTATCTCATAGTCAAAATGATATTTAATGCTGCTAACGGGCAGACATGTGATTCAATATGCCTCAAAAAAAGTCTACAGCAAAAAATATGGCAATAAAGCACTCAATGAAACCTCAGGACAAGCCTGTATAATCAAGCACACTGTGAGAGCCAGAAATATACAAAGTATGTAAATAGCCCACATAAAAAATCGGGGTATGTCCCAGTCATAAATTTAGGGAGAGGGGTACCAATGACCCTATGTAGCAAGAGGTTAGGTCCACATCAGCATATAATCTTTCCCAGTGGACTATATATACACGGTTTCCACATAAACATAGCAAATGCTTGAAAAGACCATCTCATACGGTTACTCCACTAACCTCCATGGTGCTACAAGATATAATATCACAGTCTGTCACATACAGTGTGCAAAAAATAAATATACTTATCAGCCACTGATAATAGCGCAACCCAACGTGTTTCCCCCTCTGGATAGCTGAGGGTTAATCAGGGGTCAGAACAAAGGGGTCTCATCACCCCTGGCCGAGAGAAAAATACAGTGTGCGGCTAAAACCAGGCGCGTCCGGCGCCATTATTTAAAGATTCAGCGCCGATATGACACGCCCACTTCCGGTCTCATTGTCTCAAAAGATGGATACCAAATGGAACGCAATCTGTGCTCCAGAGAGCGGAGGTGTGTCATCAAGAGGAGGGGCATATCGCACTGGGCGACGTCAGTCAAAAGAGAGATACCAGCGAGATCACCAAGAAAGCGCCGATCAACTATGGCGCATATAGATGATGCGTGCCCTAGTGATAAGCCCCTAGCAACCAAAGTCTCTAGGTGGCTAAAAAGGGGCTATAAAAAACATTCATTATGGCGCTAAATAGATCTTTGCTGGATCCTATATACAGCACATACATATAAACCGCTTACACAAAAATAATAATGTAAATGATGTTTAAAACTCAATCCTTCAATAAGGCGCTACATTAACCCGTGCTATGCCCCAAATGTGATACAGGCATAAAAAGCGCTTCAAACCTATCTATACTCAAAAGTACTCTATGTATAATAGCCCCAGAAATTTAAATGAACATGGAGCGAGTAATTGTGTCCATTAAGATACACAAAATCAGCAGTTCCTGACTGCTCTGACTGGGCTGAATTTGAAGAACAATCTAAAGATCTGTGGGGTAGATTCAGGAATAGAGGTTATCCCACTAGAGCTATTGAACCCGCATATAGACATGCTAGAAAAGTCCACAGTACATCACTTCTAGTCCCCAGAGAAAAGGAGGACCCTAATAATTTTACCAGACTGATGCAGGAAATAACACAGTTATTTAGGGCATTGCTTGTGTAACACATTACTTAATTTTTTCCCAACTTCTAAACTACACCAGATGAAGAAAAAAAGGCGACAGTGTCATGCCACACAGTAACAGGACTGCCTCCCCAATTTAAAACAGTATCCTCATAAAATAAATTCATCACTGCAGTACTAATATCCCTTAATTAGTCCCTATAGTAATAATATCCCCCATCCTGGCCCCCGTGTGTCTCATTTCTGGCTCCAGCTATATGTTCTCCCATCATGCCCTCATGAGTATCCATTCTGCCCCAATGTGATGTCCCATCCTGCCCCATCTGTCTCCATCCTGCCCCATGATCATGCCCCATATTCCTGCCCCGTCTCTCCACCCTGCCCCCTCTGTGTCTCCATTTTGCCCCATATTCCTGCTCCCTGTGTCTCCTTCCTGCCCGGGCGGGATGGAGACACATGGTACATGTATCTCCATCCTGCCCTCGAAACATATTGCCGCTTGCAGATTTTAATAAAAGAAACAAAAAACTTTTTTCTTGCCTGGCCACATTCCTGCGGCAATGCTCCCTCCAGGCATTTCAAGTGCGGAGTTGCCGGCAAATGGCAATGACGTCAATCGCCGGTGACATGCGCGCTGACATCAGCTGCCAGCCTCTGATTGGCTGACAGCTTTTAACTATTGCCGTGCGGGCTCGCACAGCAATAGAGTTTAACTGAACCTTCATCTCAGACGCAGGTTCAGTTTCTGCACCGGCAGAATCCTGCTGCTAGGGCCCGGTGAGCAGATGAGATCAGGCCCGATGCGGGCCTCCTCTGCTCATCCAGCTCCACACACCAGTCAGGGCAGTAATGCCCTTATGGTGGCCCTGCAGACAGCTATGAGGTGCCTGTACCACCATATAGTGTACATTCACACAGCTATGAGGTGCCTGTACCGCCATATAGTGCACAGTCACACAGCTGTAAGGTGCCTGTACCGCCATATAGTGCACGTCACACTGCTTTGAGAGACCTGTACCACCATATAGTGCACAGTCACACAGCTCTGAGGGGCCTGTACCGCCACGTAGTGCACAGTCACAGAGCTATGAGGGTCCTGTACCGCCATATAGTGCACAGTCACACTATGAGGGGCCTGTAGCACCATATAGTGGACAATCACAGAGCTATGAGGGGCCTGTACCACCATATAGTACACAGTCACAATTTGAGGGGCCTGTACCGCCATATAGTACACAGTCACACTATGAGCGGCTTGTACCGCCATATAGTGCACAGTCACAGAGCTATGAGGGGCCAGTAGTGCCATATAGTGCACAGTCACACTGCTATGATGGGCCTGTAGCATCATATAGTGCACAGTCACACTGCTATGAGGGGCCTGTACTGCCATATAGTGCACAGTCACACTGCTATGAGGGGCCTGTAGCGCCATATAGTGCACAGTTACACTGCTATGAGGGGCTTGTACCACCATATAGTGTACATTCACACAGCTATGAGGTGCCTGTACCACCATATAGTGCACAGTCACACTGCTATGAGTGGCCTGTACCACCATATAGTGCACAGTCACACAGCTCTGACGGGCCTGTAGTGCTATATAGTGCACAGTCACAGAGCTATGAGGGGCCTGGTACCACCATATAGTGCACAATCACACTATGAGGGGCCTGTACCGCCATATAGTGCACAGTCACAGAGCTTTGAGGGGCCTGTAACGCCATATAGTGCACAATCACAGAGCTATGAGGGGCCTGTACCACCATATAATGCACAGTCACACTATGAGGGGCCTGTAGTGCCATATAGTGCACAGTCACAGAGCTATGAGGGGCCTGTACCACCATATAGTGCACAATCACACTATGAGGGGCCTGTACCGCCATATAGTGCACAGTCACAGAGCTATGAGGGGCCTGTACCACCATATAGTGCACAATCACACTATGAGGGGCCTGTACCGCCATATAGTGCACAGTCACAGAGCTATGAGGGGCCTGTAGTGCCATATAGTGCACAGTCACACTGCTATGAGGGGCCTGTAGAGCCATATAGTGCACAGTCACACTGCTATGAGCGGCCTGTAGCACCATATAGTGCACAGTCACAGAGCTATGAGGGGCCTGTAGTGCCATATAGTGCACAGTCACACTGCTAAGAGGGGCCTGTAGTGCCATATAGTGCACAGTCACACTGCTATGAGGGGCCTATAGCACCATATAGTGCACAGTCACACTGCTATGAGGGTCCTGTACCGCCATGTAGTGTACATTCACACAGCTATGAGGTGCCTGTACCGCCATATAGTGCACAGTCACACAGCTCTGAGGGGGCCTGTACCACCATATAGTGCACAGTCACACAGCTATGAGGGGCCTGTACCGCCATATAGTGCACAGTCACACAGCAGTGAGGGTCCTCTAGTCCTGTGCTGCTAGTCACCACTGTGTAGGAGCGGGCTGAGAACTTCAGATCATTTGGAGCTGGTGCCTCAGGGTTAGTGCTGCAGCAGTGCGGTACACGTGACTTCTGGGGGTCCTACCTGAAAGCAGTGTGTGATCACCTTCCCCGACACCATGATGAGGCTGCCCGTGTGCTGCTTCCTACTGCTCCTTGTGGCTGGAACCAGAGGTAAGCCTGACAGTCCTGGGATGGGTTCTGCTCAGAGACAGCTGAGCCGCTATATATAGCTGTGCGCCTGCATGCCGTCTTCTGCGACTCACTGCTCCCAGTCCCACGTGGCGCACGCACACCGCTCTGCTGAATGAGGAAGTGGAGCAGAGCAGCGTGTGATGCCACGTGAGGGCGACGCTGGACCATGGTGCACAAGAGGGGGAGGGGCCCGGCAGCACTGCCTGGAAAAGTGGAGAAGCCTGAACAAAATGTAGGGGGGGCCCGGTGCCCGAGCGCGGACCGGGCTGTCAGTGTGCTCGGGCGCCGGGCGGGCCCCCCAGTCACTGGGCGCCATACACCTGTAAGGGCTGTCATGCCCTGATGGCGGCCATGTATCTATGTACCTGCTCTTACCCCCTTGACTATGTAGGTAAAACGAAACGTGAGTTGAGAGTCAGTATAGGTGAACATTTGGGAGACATCAGACACTGTAGGGACACTCCTCTTGCACGGCATGTCAACTTGGTGCATGGGGGAGATGTCAAACAAATCTCATTTTGTGTTATTGAGAGAGTTCTGCCCGCAGTAAGACAGGGAGATTGGGATAGAAGGATCCTACAGCGAGAAACACGCTGGATCTTCTGGCTTGAATCACAGAGCCCTAAAGGTCTGAACGAACAATTGAACTTTAATAGCTATCTATAATCAATGTACAGTCCCAACATATCTCTTTAGCTCTTTTTGAGCTTATCTCCGATTGTGGAATTTGAATTATTTATGATTTTGTGTATCTTATTGGACATAATTACTCGCTCCATGTTCATTTAAATTTTTGGGGCTATTATACATAGAGTACTTTTGAGTATAGATAGGTTTGCAGCCCTTTTTATGCCTATATCACATTTGGGGCATAGCATAGGTTAATGTAGCGCCTTATTGAAGGATTGAGTTTTAAACATCATTTACATTATTATTTTTGTGTAAGCGGTTTATATGTATGTGCTGTATATAGGATCCAGCAAAGATCTATTTAGCGCCATAATGAATGTTTTTTTATAGCCCCTTTTTAGCCACCTAGAGACTTTGGTTGCTAGGGGCTTATCACTAGGGCACGCGTCATCTATATGCGCCATAGTTGATCGGCGCTTTCTTGGTGATCTCTCTGGTATCTCTCTTTTGACTGACGTCGCCCAGTGCGATATGCCCCTCCTCTTGATGACACACCTCTGCTCTCTGGAGCACAGATTGCGTTCCATTTGGTATCCATCTTTTGAGACAATGAGACCGGAAGTGGGCGTGTCATATCGGCGCTGAATCTTTAAATAATGGCGCCGGACGCGCCTGGAGTTAGCCGCACACTGCATTTTTCTCTCGGCCAGGGGTGATGAGACCCCTCTGTTTTGACCCCTGATGAACCCTCAGCTATCCAGAGGGGGAAACACGTTGGGTTGCGCTATTATCAGTGGCTGATAAGTATATTTATTTTTTGCACACTGTATGTGGCAGACTGTGATATTATATCTTGTAGCACCATGGAGGTTAGTGGAGTAACCGTATGAGATGGTCTTTTCAAGCATTTGCTATGTTTATGTGGAAACTGTGTATATATAGTCCACTGGGAAAGATTATATGCTGATGTGGACCTAACCTCTTGCTACATAGGGTCATTGGTACCCATCTCCCTAAATATATGACTGGGCATACCCCGATTTTTATTTGGGTTATTTACATACTTTGTCATTTTCTGTCTTTCACAGTGTGCTTGATTATACAGGCTTGTCCTGAGGTTTCATTGAGTGCTTTATTGCCAAATTTTTTGCTGTAGACTTTTTTGAGGCATATTGAATCACATGTCTGCCCGTTAGCAGCATTAAATATCATTTTGATTATGAGATAAGTGTCAATAAGCTGCCTTAGCTATCATTTTTCTGGTATTATTCCGAGATAAGATGATATTTTTCTGAGAGCGTGTTTACTACGGGATAAGTTTACAGCACTTTACATTAGTTTTTTGGGTATTCTGGGGTATGTGTGTGTTTCTGTTTTTTGTGTCCCCTTTTTGTATACGCAGGGTGGTCTAGGGCATTACTAGGGACGCCGACGTTGAGCGGGGGAGCCATGTCGTCAACAACTAGGTTGCCAACTTCCACGGTCAGGATGGGCCTCATTAGGGCTGTCTAGGGCATTATAGTTTTTTTTGCCCTTTCTGCAATTTATATTCAACCATATTTGGAATACATATAGATTTCTCTTTTGGACCCCCTGGTATTGTGTGTGATTCTACATGTGTGTGTTTCTTTTAAATATTGAATTAAAAGTTATATTTTAGGGGTTTTTCCTTGCTGTGCTCTCTGGTTTAATAATCTATCAAGTCCCCAGACATTTTTAAGGCCCCCATACATATTAGACTAATGTTGGATGAACCCGCCAATATCAACCTTTTCGGCAAACCGTTTAATGTGTATGGGCAAACTTGGTCATCTGATCATAGGGAGAGATGTTGATCGGGCTTGTCTGATTTTGGACAGCAGCAATCATGCAGCCAGGATCTGATACAATGTTGTGCACACAAGGGACAGACTTGTTAATCATCTGCAGCAAGGCTATGGTTCCTGACTGTATCTTTAAAATATATTTTGACAAAAACACTAGTGAGTTTCAGAGGAAAATATACCTGGCTGCAATCTTGAAGCCAGGAACTGATGCATGGTGTCTGTGGTTTGAATAAGGTGACAGGTTCTCTTTAATAATTGGATTTCATAAAATCTTCTGAAAGGGTAAGATATAGGTGTCTCAATACTTTCTAAGATATCTTATTAGGCAAAAATGCCTTTTACCCCACTTGTTAGACTTTTTTTCCTCCATTTTTCTTGAACCGATCTTGAAGTTGATTTTACTGATAGAATATGATTCAGGTTATCAGCTGAGAAATGAGTCTACAGTTGCTGTCAATAGAAGTCTATGGAAAGGAGAAAGGAAGGAGGAGCTAGAAAGAAATGCACGTGGACATGGTGCAGCTTTCTATTAAGTATTCTATTTCCTGACAAGGGAACTTGCTTGTCAAAGCATAGGCGAAACGTGCGTTGGGCACATGCAGTGAGTGCTGGGTTAGTACTTTGGTCAGTCCTATTCATACTCTACTTGCAATGTTTTGTACTCCATGTGTATTTATATCTTCCTATCCTGTTGGGCAACTGGCAATCTTTAGACACTTGTCACTTTATTTATTTCACCTTTTCTTCTTAGAATATTGTCAGTCTGCATGTTCCATCCTGCATGCACTTGGCACTTTATTTTTCTGCTGTAATGAATTTAACTGTTCACGTGAGTCATGTTACACATTACTGAATTTTGATATATCAAGGTCAAAATTCTCCACATGTATTATATGCACTGTTATGCTGCTTTATTTAGCTTGTTAGTTTTGTTGTGGAAATCTTGACTTTTTTCATTTTTTGGACTGATCTTTTTGTACATGGTGCCATCTCAGGTTTATCGCATTTGAATATCATAATTTCTAATATTCTACTACCTGATCTGGCTATCCATTATTGTCCCATTATTTAAACACGTTGACATCACTATATACAGTTGTGGCCAAAAGTATTGACACCCCTGCAATTCTGTCAGATAATACTCAGTTTCTTCCTGAAAATGATTGCAAACACAAATTCTTTGGTATTATTATCTTCATTTAATTTGTCTTAAATGAAAAAACACAAAAGAAAATGAAGCAAAAAGCAAAACATTGATCATTTCACACAAAACTCCAAAAATGGGCCAGACAAAAGTATTGGCACCCTCAGCCTAATACTTGGTTGCACAATCTTTAGCCAAAATAACTGCAACCAACCGCTTCCGGTAACCATCAATGAGTTTCTTACAATGCTCTGCTGGAATTTTAGACCATTCTTCTTTGGCAAACTGCTCCAGGTCTCTGATATTTGAAGGGTGCCTTCTCCAAACTGCCATTTTTAGATCTCTCCACAAGTGTTCTATGGGATTCAGGTCTGGACTCATTGCTGGCCACCTTAGAAGTCTCCAGTGCTTTCTCTCAAACCATTTTCTAGTGCTTTTTGAAGTGTGTTTTGGGTCATTGTCCTGCTGGAAGACCCATGACCTCTGAGGGAGACCCAGCTTTCTCACACTGGGCCCTACATTATCCTGCAAAATTTGTTGGTAGTCTTCTGACTTCATAATGCCATGCACACGGTCAAGCAGTCCAGTGCCAGAGGCAGCAAAGCAACCCCAAAACATCAGGGAACCTCCACCATGTTTGACTGTAGGGACCGTGTTCTTTTCTTTGAATGCCTCTTTTTTTCTCCTGTAAACTCTATGTTGATGCCTTTGCCCAAAAAGCTCTACTTTTGTCTCATCTGACCAGAGAACATTCTTCCAAAACGTTTTAGGCTTTTTCAGGTAAGTTTTGGCAAACTCCAGCCTGGCTTTTTTATGTCTCGGGGTAAGAAGTGGGGTCTTCCTGGGTCTCCTACCATACAGTCCCTTTTCATTCAGACGCCGACGGATAGTACGGGTTGACACTGTTGTACCCTCGGACTGCAGGGCAGCTTGAACTTGTTTGGATGTTAGTCGAGGTTCTTTATCCAACATCCGCACAATCTTGCGTTGAAATCTCTTGTCAATTTTTCTTTTCCGTCCATATCTAGGGAGGTTAGCCACAGTGCCATGAGCTTTAAACTTCTTGATGACACTGCGCACGGTAGACACAGGAACATTCAGGTCTTTGGAGATGGACTTGTAGCCTTGAGATTGCTCATGCTTCCTCACAATTTGGTTTCTCAAGTCATCAGACAGTTCTTTGGTCTTCTTTCTTTTCTCCATGCTCAATGTAGTACACACAAGGACCCAGGACAGAGGTTGAGTCAACTTTAATCCATGTCAACTGGCTGCAAGTGGGATTTAGTTATTGCCAACACCTGTTAGGTGCCACAGGTAAGTTACAGGTGCTGTTAATTACACCAATTAGAGAAGCATCACATGATTTTTCGAACAGTGCTAATACTTTTGTCCACCCTCTTTTTTATGTTTGGTGTGGAATTATATCCAATTTGGCTTTAGGACAATTCTTTTTGTGTTTTTTCATTTAAGACAAATTAAATGAAGATAATAATACCAAAGAATTTGTGTTTGCAATCATTTTCAGGAAGAAACTGATTATTATCTGACAGAATTGCAGGGGTGTCAATACTTTTGGCCACAACTGTATTCTTACCAAACCCACCTCCTGTGCAATTTTATTTATTTTTTTTATCCTATTGAGTTTTTTTCAAATTTTTTTTTCATATTATTGTTATTATTCTGATGTAATAAAATTGTTACTTTTTCTCTAATATGATTTGTGGATCATGTTTAAGGTTAATAATCAGAATACTGTTAAAAGCTGTAGTGGAGGAGAGAGCCATCAACTTTCTGTTCTGGCACTTACTTAGGCAGGCTGCAGCATCTTGCAGTCTGCAAGAGGCTGGCAACATATAGGAAAAATCAGGTGGCACAATTACGCTACTAAATTGCACCGGCTGCGCCAGCCAAGAGACTATAGTAAAGGAGCGCATCACTGATGGATGTGGGTGCAGGACAAGGTGAGTTTTTGTTTACTTTTAGTCTTTGATAGGTACAATGGGGGTCATTATTAAGAGAAGGCACAATGGGAGGTTGTAACAAGGTGGCATGAGGAAGTTTACTAGGTCACAGTCAGTGAGCACCCCGGCAACTTGCACATGAAAAGGCAGGTGAAGTCCCAGTCCTGCGGTTCAGTCAGTTACCTTCAGCACACGTTCACTTCGGTCACAGGGGACGAGGTCTCAGGAAACACCACAAGCCAAAGTTCTGTTCCAGTGGCAAAACTTTACTGAACTTGGTGCAAACAAGACAATGCTTCCTGTACCTTTCCTGCAACTTTAGTAGGCTGCACAATCCCAGCTCCTGTCCTGGTCCCGAACCCCATATTTCTCCTGGGGTCGATCCCGCAGAGCCAATGTCCATGCATGCTGCCTGTCAGCATAGGGCAGTCTTCATCCCCACTACCGGGGAATCCTCTGTCGTAGCTATGGTGCATGTCCTGCCCTGGGTAAGCCTGCCCAGGTACTTCTCTAAGAGCAGGAAGTCCTTTCCTATGTCCCTGGGACTTTGCACTGTCCCCCTTCTAGCTCCTCCCTACAATTTAACCAATTCTGTCCATAAGCTAAATATTTACAAGTCCTTGCACATTTAGAATACAACACATTACAAGACATTACAATATAAAATATTAGTGAACCATCAGGGTGCCGCATGTGACATATGTGCTCGGTGAATAGGAGAGAGGAGGCACGTGAGAGTCCCTGCCACCTCCTTACAAGGGCATTATTAAAAATAGGAACATGGTGGGTTCTTTATTACAAGGAAGCACATTGGAAGGTCTTTATAGCATTAGTCACATTTGTGGGTCATTATAAAAAGAAGGCATAATGGGGGTCATTATTGTAAGGAAGTACACTGGCGATCATTATGGTAAGGAGTCACTCTGGGGTCATTACTATAAGAAGGCCCGATGGGGTCATTATTAAAAAGTGGCATAATAAGGGTCATAATTATAAGGAGGCACATTGGGAGTCATTATTAAAAGGAGGTAAAAAAGGACATTATTATTACACTGAAGGAAATCATTATTATAAGGAAATACACAAAATGGGGGCCATTATTAAACGATGGCATAATAAGGGTCATTATTATAAGGAGGTAAAGAGGGATATTATTATCATACGAAGGGGAATCATTATGATACGGAGGCACAGTGGGGGTCATTATAAAAGGCAGGCACACTGCCATTATAAGGAGGCAATGAGAGACATTATTATTATAAAAGGCACAGGGAATATTTTTATCATTAACACAATAAAGAGGCCCAGAGTTCATTATAGTAAAAGACTGCACAGGGAGACATTATTACAAGGTGGATGTACATTCTTTCTGTATCATGGGGGCCACTGTTACTGTCTGTGGCACAAAATGATGGTACTATTATTGGGCAAGGCACAAAGAAGGTATTATTGCTGTGTAGGCCACTAGTTATAGTACTACATAGTTCTGTAGAGGTGGAGTACGTGAGGAGGATCATGGAAAAGAAATTAGCCAAATATGTCTGGGAGTTACATTCTGCAGAGAAGTCATGGATGGTAGCAGTCATGGCATTCTTGGCTGAATGGGCAAGAAAAGGGAAAACGGATGGCTATGATCAGTGAGAACATCAGTGAGTCACTGACCTCTACCATCTATTTCTCACTGAATGGGGGTAATATCAGTCCTAGTACAGTAGTTCTGGTTAATGATCAGTAATAGTATGCTAGTATTGTCACTACCATACGTGCCGGTACTATTTATGGTTTTTGTAAGAGGGTGACAGGCACCGTCATGTGCCTTACCTCCTGAAAGACAAAATTTGCAAAATGGTTCGGACATGTGATTTTAGAATTTTAGTGTATTTTTATGACTGCCGTAATATGTAAAAATGCATTGAACTTCATAAGAACTTATTGCAGTTATTGTATTGTATTACAATTATCGTACAATTTGACTAATGTGTAGTGTATACAGAAAGTATAGGTTTAGATTTAGAACATAAGATTTAGTACAGGGCTTAGAGGTTAGATTCAGGAAGGGAAATATGCAGTGGTGGGCATATTAGTTGTAGGCAGTAGTGCACAGGATAAGATACAATTAATGTGTTTGAGGCCAGACCAGCATGGAAGGGGAAGAGGTCAAGCAAAAAGGGGAAGCATTTCCAGGTTTAGTTAGATAGAGAAAATCTGAGTTAGTATTAGTTTGCTGTGAAGTTCAGTGTGCACTGGGCTGGAGGCACGTAGAGTACATATCATTCTGGCAGCATGAGGTCGTACCAAATTTTTTTTAGACATTCCTGTAATGTCCAGGGCCTATAATTTAATGCCCTTTGGGCTTATTAGCACAGAAGCACTTTTGCACTTTATAGAAAGTATCCCACCTTGGTCTGTATTGTATGTAACACCCTTTATTTTGGGAATATATATTACCTTAACTGGGGGGCTGCTTCCTATTGTGGTCTATATCTGTTAATTAACTGTTCATGCTGCATATATTTATTTACATTGTGTAACATTTTCTAAGGTGCTGCACTATTACTTTGTGTTTATGTCTGCTGTAACCTATTAGCATTCATGCACTGTTTATTATCTTTCCAATAAATTGTATTTGAGCTTTAAAAAACTCTATTCTTATCTCTTGTTGTGCTTAATAGCTCTTGCACGAGATTCTATTTATTTTGTATAGTTCAGTGAGTTTAGCCCTTTATTATTTTTTCCTGTGTTTGGGGTATTTGTATCTAATCTGTATGTTCTGTTCCACAACAGTTTGATTCCCCTAATGGACTTTAAAGCCAAAGAGAAAGCTTGGCAAGTGAAAGCGTCTGATTTGTTTAAACAGAGTGTTTCTGCTAATTTTAATGATACCCAGAATGATGAAAAGGGACTGTTGTCTAAATATAAAAATTTGACAAATAAGAAAACACGAATATGGTGGACCAAAACATCAATTGATAACTACACTCACTGGCCACTTTATTAGGTACACCATGCTAGTAAGGGGTTGGACCCCCTTTTGCCTTCAGAACTGCCTCAATTCTTCGTGGCAGAGATTCAACAAGGTGCTGGAAGCATTCCTCAGAGATTTTGGACCATATTGACATGATGGCATCACACAGTTGGCGCAGATTTGTCGGCTGCACATCCCTGATGCGAATCTCCCGTTCCACCACATCCCAAAGATGCTCTATTGGATTGAGATCTGGTGACTGAGGAGGCCATTTGAGTACAGTAAACTCATTGTCATGTTCAAGAAACCAATCTGAGATGATTCGAGCTTTATGACATGGCGCATTATCCTGCTGAAAGTAGCCATCAGATGTTGGGTACATTGTGGTCATAAAGGGATGGACATGGTCAGCAACAATACTCAGGTAGGCTGTGGCGTTGCAACGATGCTCAATTGGTACCAAGGGGCCCAAAGAGTGCCCAGAAAAAATTCCCCACACCATGACACCACCACCACCAGCCTGAACCGTTGATACAAGGCAGGATGGATCCATGCTTTCATGTTGTTTACGCCAAATTCTGACCCTACCATCCGAATGTCGCAGCAGAAATCGAGACTCATCAGACCAGGCAACGTTTTTCCAATCTTCTACTGTCCAATTTCGATGAGCTTGTGCAAATTTTAGCCTCAGTTTCCTGTTCTTAGCTGAGAGGAGTGGTACCCAGTGTGGTCTTCTGCTGCTGTAGCCCATCTGCCTCAAAGTTCGACGCACTGTGCGTTCAGAGATGCTCTTCTGCCTACCTTGGTTGTAACGGGTGGCAATTTGAGTCACTGTTGCCTTTCTATCAGCTCGAACCAGTCTGCCCATTCTCCTCTGACCTCTGGCATCAACATGGCATTTCCGGCCACAGAACTGCCGCTCACTGGATTTTTTTTCTTTTTCGGACCATTCTCTGTAAACCCTAGAGATGGTTGTGCGTGAAAATCCCAGTAGATTAGCAGTTTCTGAAATTCTCAGACCAGCCCTTCTGGCACCAACAATCATGCCACGTTCAAAGGCACTCAAATCACCTTTCTTCCCCATACTGATGCTCGGTTTGAACTGCAGGAGATTGTCTTGACCATGTCTACATGCCTAAATGCACTGAGTTGCCGCCATGTGATTGGCTGATTAGAAATTAAGTCTTAACACACAGTTGGACAGGTGTACCTAATAAAGTGGCCAGTGAGTGTATATCAAACAGAAGATTATACCCCGAGGTCTTTGTATACAGTTATATCCGACTTTTGGGTTAGATGATCTTGAATTGATCACTAAATGGGAGAGTGTTTCCTCAGCATGCTCTTTTTCCTTTATGGAAATTATCAATACAAAAAATACTATGATTTTGAAGGAAATGGATGAGGAACTTAATAAATTACAGGTTGAGCTGGCGGCTAAAATACCTAAGGAGATTTTGGATAAATTTTATCGTGACCTTGATCAAGATCTAGAAAAATGGGAAAATCAGATAAGTAAAAACAAAATGAAGAAATACCAACGAGATGTACAAGATTATAATCAGAAAAGAGTTTTTCGTTGGCAAAATAATATTCAATCCTCTGCTAGGAGTCCTTCAGTTTCTTCAATCTCTTCTATTTCGAGTAGTGCTGCCTCCATTCACGAAAGGGAGTATTACACTCCTAGACGTGTGAGAACAAGATTTGAAGGCAGAGCTAGAGGTACATCAAGGTACCAACCCAACTTTGGCACTAGGAAAAATGATAAACCTAAGGTAATAAATCTTTCCTCACATATTCTTTCGAATGAACAGATTGAATTATTAGAAAAGGGATTAACCTTCTCTCCATGTCAACAACTAGATTCCTTCACGGCAATAAAAGATGTGCATTTATTTGCGAGGAAGTTGATACTTAAAAGATTCCATGAGAAAAACAACATGGGATTGCAACTTAATTCGGATGAGGAAAAGGCAGCTCTTGAAATTTTAGAATCTTTAGCTGAAGAAAACCACTCTTCTGAGACGGTGAGTTCCTTCCCCGTTTCTTTGTTTAACAAATCAAAAAAATTTCCCAATATAAATTCATGTCCAGCTGTTGACATTTTTGTTAAACTAGTGACACAAGATATAGAAAAGTTGAAAAATAATTATTATGCTAGTCCAACTAACAAAAATGAAAGAAAAATTATTTCAGAATTGCAAGGCTGGACTGATGTGATTTTTAAAAAAGCAGATAAAGGAGGAAATTTAGTAATTTGGCCATTGGAGCTTTATGAGAAACAGGCCCATACACTTTTGTCTGATGTGAACTGTTATAAAAAACTGACCCATGTACCCCTGCTTGAATACCAGAGAGAACTCATTGATATCTTATCCGATGCTTATGAGTATGGTGTTATTCCTAAATCACTATTGGACACCATTCAGTCATTAAAGCCTAAGTTGCCAACTTTATATTTAATTCCAAAGATCCACAAAAATGTGGATGATCCGCCCGGTCGCCCAATAGTATCGGGCAATGAGGGCCTTAGTGAACTCATTTGCCATATTATTGTTTTTATTTGAAGCCATTGGTGAACACGCTGCCATCTCATATTCTTGATACCACAGCGGCATTATGGAGACTAGATCAAATACAGCTTGATGATGATATGATCCTGGTCACGGCAGATGTGGAGGCTTTATACACCTCCATCCGTCATGACCAGGGACTTGAGGCGGTTTCGTGGTTCTTACAGAACAGCAATCTTGATCCCCCCTTAGTCACCCTGATTTTGAATTTATTAAAATTTATTTTAACACACAATTGCTTTATTTTTAAAGATCAAGTTTTTTTGCAAACACAGGCTACAGCTATGGGGGCGGCGTGTGCTCCTGCTTACGCTAATTTATTTTTGGGATTTTGGGAGAGGGAAATTTTTCAGTGCTCTCCGGTGACAGGTATAGAGAAAGTCCACAATTGGATGAGATTTATTGATGATGTTCTGTTTGTTTGGGAAGGTTCAATAGATGAGTTGAAAACATTGATGTCAGCTTTGAATAACAACAATCTAAATATAAATCTCACCTATTCATATGGACATAGGGTTAACTTTTTGGATATTGATATCCTAAAGAATGATGACGGCTCAATCTCCACAGATATATTTAGGAAGCCGACTGCAACAAATTCAATTTTGCATGCAGATTCCTCTCATCTAAAATCTACTATCCGCTCAATCCCTGTGGGACAATACCTCCGAGCCAAGAGGATATGTTCGTCTGAACAAACGTATCAAAAATAAGCAGCAGACCTATATACAAGGTTTCGTGAAAGAGGTTATGGACATAGGGCTATTCATTATGCCTACAACAAGGTTCAGCATATACCTAGGGATCAGCTTTTGTATAATAAAAAAATTCAAACGGCAGATAATAATCAAGTGAGGTTGATCACCCCATTTAATGAACAATGGAGTAAATTCACAAACATAATTAATTCTCATTGGCATGTATTACATACAGATCCAATTTTTAAAAAAACTCTATCAGAAAGACCTTGTATTACAGCCAAAAGATCCAGGAATTTGTCAGACTTGTTGGTACGGAGTTATTTAGCTCCTAAACAAAAAGTGCAAAAAGGGATTTGTGGGGAAATCAAAGGTTTTTTTCCCTGTCGAAGTTGCAAGGCGTGTGCAAATACGATTAAGATCAACAGTTTTTGCAATTCAGACCATTCTAAGATATTTTCAATTAGAAAATGCTTAACTTGCTCCTCGAAGGGAGTGATCTATTATGCAAATTGCCCATGTGGTAAGATTTATATCGGAATGACCACAAGGGAATTCAGAATAAGAGTTCGCGAACATGTTCGTGACATAGAAAAAGCTAAGGAAGCTAAAGATGAAGAACAACTTAAGACGCTCCCAAGACATTTTAGAATCTTCCACAATTCTGAAGCCAAAGGTTTGAAAATTTTTGCAGTAGATCAGATATCCTTGGGTATGAAAGGTGGTGATCTGTTTCGGGTGTTATCACAAGTGGAGAGTCGATGGATTTATAGACTCAACACTATGGTCCCTATGGGATTAAATGAGAGTAATGGTTTTGGGTCCTTCTTGTAAAAGCTATATGGGTATCTTTTAATGCCTGGTTTTTATTCGTTTTTAATTTTACTTTTTTCATATTCCAGTTCTCTATTTGAGTCGCAGTATATGATGTGGTACGGAGTTCAAGTTTGATGACTGTTGTTTACTTCATGAAGAACACAAGATATACATAAGAAATTTATGGTCCTGTTTATGTGTTTTGATGTATTGTTCCTTTCACATTGTCTGTCCTTTCATCTTTAATAATATAAAGCCTTCTTTTATGTATTTTTACATTAACGTTTTGTCACACTGCATATGGTGGTTGTAGTATGCCATATATTTCGCACATTTTGACTCCTATGACACTTGGTATCTAATAGTGGTGTCTATTTATCATATAGGATATTTTCATGTATCGGTATATAAAAAAAATTTCTTTTCAATTTTTTATGCATATTTATTTATGTGCGTGCACAGTATTCATAGCACACACATTATGTGATTGGTGGCCCTGTGTTTATTGTGGACACATTAATATATTGTACATATTGTATGCCAAGCATACTTTCTTATTACTATTGATCATGCACATTATACATTCACATTTTTTGTTATATTCTGTCTAATTCCGAGTAATTCTTATTCATTTTTTTATTTTTTCATTCTTTATGATTATCTTATTTGTATCTTATGCAATATTTTGTTATATGTTTGGATCATATTTCTTACACGGGTTTATGTTCAAATATGAGTGCTATTTTATATTCTATTGGTCCTCTCTTGTGCGCATGCCCTGTTTTGTCCTCACTAGAAGTCTTCGGACGTGCTCAGTAGGTGGTTGGCTGTTTCTGGCTGCTTTGCAGCCCGAGCTGCCTTCTTGCCGTTGAGCACTGATGACAGACTCCCTGTTTGTTAGGGGGACTTTACAGCGCATGCGCCGCCTATTCTGCGGACTTTATGAACTGGATGAGTCACCACTGACGTTGCTATAGGCGCTAGTGCGCATGCCTTGATTTCTACGTCCCTTACTAGGGAAAGCGGTTCATTGGTTGACCGCATGATAAATACCAGATCCGGGGCATATTGAAACCACGCCTCCTGAGGAAGCTGCGGCGTAACGCGCGTAGGGGCGGCAGGTTTGACAGCAGCATTCACATCACATGTAAGTGTTACTCTTTCACACAGCCCTTATATTCAGTTGTGTATTGCGCATGGGCAGTTGTTATTGTATTTGCTTATATTTAAAGCCCTTTGGGCTTATTAGCACAGAAGCACTTTTGCACTTTATAGAAAGTATCCCACCTTGGTCTGTATTGTATGTAACACCCTTTATTTTGGGAATATATATTACCTTAACTGGGGGGCTGCTTCCTATTGTGGTCTATATCTGTTAATTAACTGTTCATGCTGCATATATTTATTTACATTGTGTAACATTTTCTAAGGTGCTGCACTATTACTTTGTGCTTATGTCTGCTGTAACCTATTAGCATTCATGCTCTGTTTATTATCTTTCCAATAAATTGTATTTGAGCTTTAAAAAAACTCTATTCTTATCTCTTGTTGTGCTTAATAGCTTTTGAACGAGATTCTATTTATTTTGTATAGTTCAGTGAGTTTAGCCCTTTATTATTTTTTCCTGTGTTTGGGGTATTTGTATCTAAACTGAAGATCAAGTGTAGGGATGATCCAAACTGAACGTAAGCAGTTGCTTGATATGTACTGTGTTGATGAAACTGGGACTGAGGATGCTGTGCCCAAAACTGCTTGTTAAAGACTGTTGTATCTGAACTGTCCAGTATAGTTAAACTTGTTATAACAAACCAGGTGTCCTCTGATGTGTGTGTCGCTGATCCTGGACCTAAGGTCATGGATGCAGCTGAGGCCTCCGGCCTACAAGTGAGTGCAAAGCAAACTTCACAGCACAACACTGTAGGACTGGAACACTGATTATTTGTGGGGTGCCAGGGTGTGGAGAAGCAGCAGCTCCCCACATGTGTTCAGACTAACAGTCGCAAATCATTCAGCCTCAGAGACCCGAACATAATATATCAGCATGCCCAGATGCCCGGATAACACCTGAGCATGCTCAGATAAGACGATATCCAAGCATTTTCACTCATCACTAGTACTCAGGCCTAAAAGATGATATGTGCATATTGTCTCACTGTGCTAGTGTCACTATACTAGTTGCTGTAGTTTTGTTAAAATCAGTTTTTTAAGCTGCAGATCTAGCAGTTCTCTGAATGCTGAGCTCTGAATAACCCCGCCCACAACACTGATTGGCAGCTTTCTGTGTACACTGTGCATAAGCAGGAAGCTGTCAATCAGTGGTGGGGGCGTGGTTATACAAAGCTCATTAATATGAAGGACTATATGGCAGCAGTTTTACTAGTCAGCTAGTGATATAATCCTTGGTTTATCAGCAGATCATCAAAACTACAGCAAGCAGCCCAGTAAGGGACACATTGCTAGAATCAAAGTCTCTGTCTCTATATCATGCTGTTCTCAGATTAGGTGTCAAAAACCTGATGACAGAATCTCTTTAACAACACATGTATTATATAAAGACCATAACACAAACTGTGGTCCTGTTGACTTACTTGAGTACATGAATATTTCAAAAGCCCCTAAGATGGACCCCAGCTATAAGCTGGAATCTGCAACTGGGAGCAAGTGTTAAATTAATCTGCCTTGCCATCACATAGTAAATTTACCTTCTCTTAGTATGCACATAAATAATGTCTAATTTATGAACCTGCAATGTCCTTCAGAATGAAGGATGATCTTTGCAGCTACTCTCTATTTGGGCTTATACATGAGGGTCTTATTTTCAGGAACTCCTCCATTACTTTAATATTGATAACCTTTCCATAAGAAAGGTCATCAATACCAAATTGGAGGGGTTGTGACACCCATAACAATCATCTTTTCCTGGTACCAGTGGTCGAATGTGATCAGTTGTGGAGCTGTACAGCACAGCTTGGTGCCCTGTAAACTGGCCACGCTAAGGTACTGCAGATCTACCTTTATTTATTTGCAGATCCACCCCAACTATATCAAGGGGCATAAGAACTTATTCTTTACATCAGCACAAACAAAGCAGTGTATGTGATCAACAGAGCTGTGATATGGTTGAGGAAAATCAGCCTTAAAGGGCAGTCATGAGCGAGTGTGCTCGGGCAAGGTGTCGGGCAAGCACGCTCGTGTGGTAATAGAGGATCTTCCCCATGGCTGCATGTCTTGCGGCTGTTTGACAAAAACAAAACAAACAAAAAAGTTATTCATGCATGTGTTGCGGCTTTTGAACAGCCACAAGACATGCAGCAAGGAGGACTCGAACATAGTATTCGAGCATGACGAAGATCCTCTATTAGCACTCAAGCGTGCTCGAATAATATGTTATCCAAGCACGCTCGATCATTACTATTAAATAGGTTTTCCCACTAGAAAAGTATATTTTATTTAATAGGTCTTGGAATAAAAATAAGTTCCACAATAGGATGAGTTAAAAAAAACTGTTCCTGTGCTGAGATAATGAAATGTGTTCTTGCTATTTGGCGGTGTCTGACCATGCAGGGACATGGTCTGAATGTATCACAGCTACTGGCCAGTGGAGGAAGCAAGAGAGGATACAGACAGCACAGCACGGAATCGCGGCTGATTCTTTTTGTGAGATAAAACATTTTCCTGCCTGTTTTCAAACAATGTTTTACCTTAAAGAATAATCTGTGATCCCATTCTGTAATGACTGTATCCTCTCTTTTGCTTCCTCCCCTGCCCAGGAGCTGTGGTATGATCAGACTATGTTCCTGTACGGTCAGACACAGCCATTACACAGTACACAGCAGGGGCACTTGTATAGGAATATCTCAGCACAGGAGCATTTTTTCTAAACACATCCTATTAGGGAACTTATTATTATTACTCAAAGGTATATTGATTAAAATGTTGATTAAAATTAAGATTGTTCATGGGAAAACCCTTTCAAAGGATTTAACATATTGATGACTTATGCATAGGATAGATCATTAGTTTGTGATTAGCAGGGGTCAGACACCAGTCACCACCACTTAAAGTCAGATGTAAAAACATTGAACAGAGTTGAATAGGAACTGTTCTGCAGTACATGGCATCTGTATCTAAGCATTGAATGGAGTGTGCCGCTCCATTCCATGTGTTTACATTCAGTGGCTGCCAAAGAGAATTATTGCTGACCATAGGGGTGCTAGCTATAAGACCTTAACCAATCTCATGTTGAAGTCCTATCCTGTTGTTACATAAATAATATGTTGTGACTGGACAACCTCTTTAACTAAGGAAAACCTGCTATTTGCTACTTTGGCATTAAAGCAAATTTTAAGGTTCACTGATTCATTTTCATTAGCCAATGTTATACTGGTGACTTGCATGCCTTCTATGCGCCTCCCTATTCACTGCGTGTTCTGCTCTGCTCCACCCAGTACCTGACCATCGCTCTGAGTTGTGTCATTCAACACTTCCAACTCTGCTGTTTCTGCCTGTTGCTGTGAGTCTCCACCCGATTATAGGAAAGCTTGGCCAAACTCTGCAGGAATTTGTATCCACTCTGTCCTGCAGAGCTTTGCTTCCCCGGCCTATAAGCTGCCAGTAGATGATATATTAAGCGACTCCCTTCCTCGCCTGAACTTAGGTTCCTTATGGCTTGTCTCTAGCTCCTGTTTGGGCATGTTCATTCTGTCTCATCTGTTATTGATCTGGCTCATTTACCGTTTATCCTGATCTCTTTGCTCCTGACTTCTGCTACACACATTGAACCTGTGCTGCCTGCTCCTACCTCAGATTCTCTGACTACGTCTTTGTTTTCACCCTCCTGAACCTCGTACCCGTGTCTCTGACCCTCTGGTCAGCTGCTGCAGACTCGGGAACTGCTGTGGAGTGGTACCTGGTAATTACCTGTGGCCAAACATACCCTCACCATCAGAGGTACTAGTGAATATCCGATAGTCAATTAGTCATGCCCCTCCAGGATAAGCCTGGTCCATGGCACAGCGGGTCCATACCCGCCAGCGTTAAGGGCCTGTCACACTAAGCGATATTGCTAGCAATATCGCTATAACGTCACTGGTTTTTGTGACGTTATAGCGATATTGCTAACGATATCGCTATGTCTGATACTTACCTCCGACCGCTCCCCCGCTGGTTATCGCTTCCTGCTGGGCTTCCTGTTGTGACAACGAGCGACGCGTGGACTCGGGCGGGAGGACGTCAGGATCGCCTCGTCTGACAGGTAAGTAGCGACCCCCGACCCCTGCGGTGTCGCTGGTGAGATCTGCCTGTGTGGCAGCTCACTAGCGACCACTTAGCGATGCACCAGCGACCCTGACCGCGTCATATCGCTGGTCGGGATCCCTGGTACATCGCTAAGTGTGACAGTACTTTTACACTCAAAGCTTTTCAATGTATAGTGTAATAAAGTATATGAATAATTGGCAATAAAGTAAATTTGTCTGCCTGTAATTATCATCTCATCATTTTCTATACTCCACAGTCCATGTTTGATCTCCTGTGACCTTCTATGCTCTTGGTCAATAATGGTACAGAGACCCCAAAATGGCACAATTTACATAACGACTCTGTTTTTATTTTCTGCCAGCTATAAATCTCCCACAATCTCTTCAACTCATTAAACAGAAATAATGAGCAGGTGTCCAATAATGTAAAAAGGTTACAGGAAATTAGGCTAAAAAGTCACACTGCCTCTCTGCTACGAACTGCAGTCTGTCTCTTTCTTCCAATCATGAACTAGTTAATTGCATATTTTTAGAGTAATATTAAAATTCATATTTAATTCATCTGGATATTATTAACATGGCTTTTAGCTAGAAATAATTGATGACACAAACTGTTTTACTTCAATTTTAAAAAATAAATATTTATGATGTACATTTATGTTCGCTCGGTGCCTTCTGAGAATTTTGGATCCTTTTAGTTAATGTTGTCTTAGGAACTGGTGAATGAAATTATGCATAAAGCGTGGCTCTTTCTAAGAGTTCTACTATTGCTAATCCTCTTACAAGAAAGCATTTTAATCCTATACTGCTCATATAGTGCAGGTACTCGAGAATTGAAAACATTAATGAGGTGTGAAGAGAAACAAGATTGCAATGAATTGCATGCCTCAAACATTTGAGTCAACATGTCGCAGGTGAAAAATAGCCAATAAAGGGCATTCTGGGAGAATAATGGAATTAGATTACTTGTAAAGAGCACATGTTCATTTCTTCTGGTAGCTAGTGAATGTAAGAGGCAATAACAGGATAATGGAGCAAAATTAAAGTGCACCAAGTAGTCAGAACTAATAGGATGATATTAGTGGATGAAGGGAAAAACTACTTTCATTTTAGCTTTTCCAACTAAAGTCATAAGTATATGTTATGGACAGACACAAAACTAGATTTGCACGTAAAGCAAAACATTAATTAAACAAAAATCATAAATATGTCATAGAAAAGACTCAGGTGACAAAATGGTTTTAGTGTGGTCCCCAATGTATACAGGTGCTTCTCACAAAATTAGATTATCATCAAAATCTATTCTATTATTTCTAAACACTGTTTTTCGGTGATTACTTTGTATCTGCGTTCATACTGCACCCACACACACAAATGATACACCATTTGAAAGGTTGCCCCCTACAGCAAGAAAATAGCCAAACCACACATCCACGATTTGATCACAAAATAAAGTTTAAACATTAATTTTCATAAACCTACAGTAAAGAAAAATGACCTGCAGGTGGCACCACAGTACCCCAAAGCACACTACCACAAAGCTGCTTACAGACATCACAAACAAATTCAAACATTTGCCTGGGTGGGGCTTTCCAGCTTGCCCAACTGCTTGCCCAGCCTATTTTAGCCAAATTGGAGATTGCACACTTCACTGCAGGTGAGGCACATATGCAAACACGTTTGTAAACATGCACTGCCTATTGAATTGCACACTTGCTCCATTCATACTTCACCCACACAAACAAATGATACACCATTTGAAAGGTCAAATTACCTGCAGGTGGCAGTACACTACCCCAAAGCACACTACCACAAAGCTGCTTACAGACATCACAAACAAATCCAAACATTTCCCTTGGGGTCTTTCCAGCTTGCACAAGTGCTTGGCCAGCCTATTTCAGGCACATTAGAGGATTGCACACTTCACTGCAGGTGAGTCACATATGCAAACACATTTGTATACATGCACTGCTTTTTCGCTGATTACTTTGCCCCACATACACAAATGGTGAGTCACATATACAAACACATTTGTAAACATGCACTGCTTTTTCACTGATTAATTCACCCCACACACACAAATAATACACTATTTGAAAGGTAAACTTGCTCCCTTCAGCAAGAAAAGAGCCATCACCTCATGAAATACATTTACATTTGATCAGCTTGCTTTTTCTGAAATTGCCTGTGCCCCCGATGACCAATGTGCGAAAATTTTGCACGGGCCAAACTAGTTCTTCAATACAAAAAGTTAAACTCATATACTATATAGAGTCATTGCGAACAGAGTGATCTAGTTCAAGTATTTATTTCTGCTAATGTTGATGATTATGGCTTACAGCCAATGAAAACCCAAAAGTCATTATCTCAGTAAATCAGAATAATTAACAAAAAACACCTGCAAAGGCTTCCTAAGCATTTGAAAAGGTCCATTAGTCTGTTTCAGTAGGCTCCACAATCATGGGGAAGACTGCCGACTTGACAGATGTCCAGAAGGCAGTAATTGACACACTCCACAAGGAGGGTACGCCATAACAGGTCATTGCTAAAGAAGCTGGCAGTTCACAGAGTGCTGTATCCAAGCATATTAATGGAAAGTTGAGTGGAAGGAAAAAGTGTGGTAGAAAAAGGTGCACTAGCAACTGGGATAACCACAGCCTTGAAAGGATCGTTAAGAAAAGGCCATTCAAAAATTTGGGGGAGATTCACACCCAGTGGACTGCTGCTGGAGTCATTGCTTCAAGAGCCAACACACAGATGTATCCAGGACATGGGCAAGTGTCACATTCCTTGTCTCAAGCCACTCATGACCAATAGACATCATCAGAAGTGTCTTACCTGGGCCAAGGAGAAAAAGGAACTGGACTGTTGTTCAGTGGTTCAAGGTGTTGTTTTCAGATGAAAGTAAATTTTGCATTTCATTTGGAAATCAAGGTCACAGAGTCTGGAGGAAGAATGGAGAGGCACACAATCCAAGCTGCTTGAGGTCTAATGTGAAGTTTCCACAATCAGCGATGGTTTGGGGAGCCATGTCATCTGCTGGTGTAGGTCCACTGTGTTTTATCAAGACCAAAGTCAGCGCAGCCTTCTACCTGGAAATTTTAGAGCATTTCATGCTACCCTCTGCCCACAAGCTTTTTGGAGATGGAAATTTCATTCTCCACAGGACTTGGCACCTGTCCACACTGCCAAAAGTACCAATACCTGGTTTAAAAACAACAGTATCACTGTGCTTAATTGGCCAGCAAACTCACCTGACCTTAACCCCATAGAGAATCTGTGGGGTATTGTCAAGAAGAAGATGAGAGCAGGGCCGCCATCATGGCCTTACTGCCCTGACTGGCGTATGGGGCCTGGTTAGCAGAGGGGGCCCCCATTGGGCTCCAGTGGCAGGATTTTGCCAATGCAGAAACTGGACCTGCGTCTGAGACGCAGGTTCATTTAAACTCTATTGTCATGTGGGCCGGGCCCGCACAGCAATAGTTAAAAGCTACCAGCCAATCGGAGACCGGCAGCTGATGTCAGCGTGCACGACGCCGATGTATGACGTCATTGTCATTCGCCGACGAGTGTGCACTTGAACTGCACGGAAGGAGAATCGCCACTGGAGCCCAGCAAGAAAAGGAGAATTTTTTTAATGAAAGCAGGGGGGCAAGATGGGAGAGACAGGGGGCAAGAATGGAAATACAGGGGAATAATGGAGACACAGGGGGAAGAATGGAGACATGGGGCATGAATGGAGACACAAGGGGAAGAATGGAGACACAAGGGGAGAATGGAGACACAGGGGCAAAAATGGAGACACAGGGGCAAGAATATAGACACAGGGGGAATAATGGAGACACAGGGGGAAGAATGGAGACACAGGAGGAAGAATGGAGACACAGGAGGAAGAATGGAGACACAGGGGGCAAGAATGGAGACACAGGGGGCAGGATGGAGACACAGGGGGCAGGATGGAGACACAGGGGGCATGATCATGGGGCAGGATGGAGACAGATGGGGCAGTATGGAGACACATGGTGCAGGATCATGGGGCAGGATGAGACATGGGGCAGGATGGAGACACATGGTGCAGGATGGATACAATGAAGACAGATGGGGCAGGATCACGGGACATCACATGGGGGGCAGACTGGATACTCATGAGGGCAGGATGGCAGAACATATGGCTGGAGCCAGGAATGAGACACACGGGGGCCAGGATGGGGGATATTATTACCATATGAGATAATTAAGGGATATTATTCCTGCAGTGATGTATTTATTTTATTTTTTGAGGATACTGTTTTAAATGGGGAGGGGCCGTCCTTTTACTGTGCAGAGTGACAATATATCGCCCTTTTTTTCTTTATCTGGTGTAGTGTAGATGTCAGGAAAATAAGTAGTGTGTTCTGTAAGTGGTGCTCTAGATAACTGTGTTATTTCCTGCAGAGATGAGCCCTGGCTGGAAGAAGTGATGGCGGTGTGTGCTGGATGAAGATGAAAAGCAAAGATGAAGGCCTTCACTTAGAGACATTACTGGTGAGTAAGTGTGCTACCTGTACACTAACACTATACACTGTATATTATATACAGCCGTCCTGTGTACAATGTCACCAGCGATCACTGTATTACCTTTACACTGACACTATATACAGAGCTGCTGTGTATAATGTCATTGATCACTGTATAACCTGTACAATATATACAGCACTCATGTGTATAATGTTACTGTTGATCACTGTATTACCTGTACACTGATACTGTATACAGAGCTCCTGTGTATAATCTCACCAGTGAGCATTGTATTACCTTTACACTATACACTATATACAGAGCTCCTGTGTATAATGTCACCGGTGATCACGGTATTACCTGTACACAGACACGGCATACTAAGTACAGATCTCCTATGTATAATGGTACTTATGATGATATTAGTATTGTTTGTTTATTAATGATCAGTATTATAGTATTCAGTCACTAAGTGGTGGTAATATGTTGTCTGGCCATGGTGTGGTGGTATTTGTTCCTTGTATGTGCTGTTATTTGGTCACTCTGTGGTGGTAATATGTTTTCTGGACATGGTGGGGTGGTATTTGTTACTTGTATGTGATATTATTCAGTAACTGTGGTGGTAATATGGTGTCTGGTCATGGTGCGGTGGTATTTGTCCCTTGTATGTGTTATTATTGGTCATTTTAAAAATTGAAAAAAAATAAAAATATACATAAATTATATTGGATATTTTAACAAATGGTTAATAGGATAGAGTAGAATAGAGCTTGACCAAAAAAGTCTACTTTGTCATGGTGGCTGCTTAAAAAAATCTTTTGGCCAAAACGAAAGCTGCTGGCTATATGTGTGATCTGGTGATGGGAACTGTTAATGTGTACTTGGTGAGAACAGTGAAGTTTTTCCAAGAGAGAGCGGTGGGGCTGTGGACAGTTTGAGGGGTGGAGCCTGGGCGGAGTCTCAAGGGGGCCCTGAAAAATTTTCATAGTATGGGGCCCCAAACTTCCTAGTGGCAGCCCTGTATGAGAGACATCAGACCCAACAATGCAGATGAACTGAAGGCTGCTATCAAAGCAACCTGGGCTTCCATAACACCTCAGCAGTGCCACAGGGTGATTGCCTCCATGCCACACCACATTGATGCAGTAACTGATGTAAAAGGAGCCCCGAACAAGTATTAAGTGCATTTACTAAACATACATATCAGTAGGCCAACATTTTGAATTTTAAAATCAGTTTTCAAGCTGGTGTTATTCTAATTTACTGAGATAATGACTTTTGGGTTTTCACTGGCTATAAGCCATAATCATCAACATTAACAGAAACAAACACTTGAAATCGATCACTCTGTTTGTAATGACTATATAATATGAGTTTCACTTTTTGTATTGAAGAACTGAAATAAATTAACTTTTTGATGATATTCTAATCTTGTGAGAAGCACCTGCAGATGCAAAACTACAACTCCCAGCATTCTTTTTCCTTTCTGGTAAAACTACAACTTCTGGCATATGGAATTATAGTTTTACAATAGATGCTATGCAATTAAAGGGGTCTTACCACAAGCAAAGTACATTTTAAGAAATAGATCTTGGAATAATATTAAGTACCACAATTGACTCCGTTAAAGAAAAATGTTGCTGTGCTGAGATAATCTTATAAATGTGCTCCTGCTATATACTGATTTTTGCTATATCAGACCATGCTGAGTTGCTCCAAAGCTCCATACTACAGCTCCTGGCCAGGTGAGCAAGCACAAGTCACTGATGTTAAGTGAGTATACAGACAATACAGCAAGGGCTGAACCTTTCTCAGGTAACACATTTCCCTGTCTGTTTTATCACAGCAGCAAATATTTGTGCTGTGTCTCCAACTCTCTGAGCTCTTCATAAATCAAGTAAGTGACATATAAGGTCAGGGCTTGCTGTAGCTCCTACATTATTGACTTAATTTATGAAGAGGTCAGAGGGCTAGAGATGCAGCAGAAACACTCACTTCCTTTGATAAAGCAGGCATGAAATGTGTTTCCTCAGAAAGTAACAGATGTGAACCCCTGCTGTTTCCCAGTATATGCAATTATCATACATGACTAATGCTTCCTCTCCTGGCCAGGAACTGTGAGATGTGCCGACCATGAACTGGAGCAGCTACGTATGATAAGACACAGCCATTACACAGTACATAGCAAAGGCACATTATTTCATGAGATTATCTCAACACAGGAACATTTTTAATACATACAAATTGTAGAAGTTAATATTATTCCAAGGTCTAGTGACTGAAATGTACTTTGCGGGAACTCCTTTTAGCTCCTTAAAAATTACTAGTACATAAAGAAATACATGATATTACATAACATAGTCTATTCAATGAAAATAATACAGGTATTTAGCTAACAGAATATATGGGGAATTTACCTGGGGTTTTTGGCTGGAGGCTATGATATCCAAAACTGATTTTTGAGTCATCCAT
This sequence comes from Dendrobates tinctorius, assembly GCF_039654945.1. NCBI lineage: Eukaryota > Metazoa > Chordata > Amphibia > Anura > Dendrobatidae > Dendrobates > Dendrobates tinctorius. Next base: position 43,516,286 of record NW_027361728.1, on the reverse strand, counting down.
GTATCAATATTTGTCAAGTCATATATGCAGTATGATATTGTTCCTATTTTCCAATACACATTCTTTTGCCGCTTAACAAGATAGCTGAACATCTGTGATAGAAATTATATTGAGCATTAAATCTGTATACATCTCCTAATATATTGAAGGTAATATCCACAAATTATTTGGAGTTGATCCAGACAAGGCTATTTCATTGAGTAGCCATATTGACTAATGGCTAATTAATGATTAACCTCATAAAGAAATTTATCGCCTTTCCACAGGATAGGTGAAAAGCTTCTGATTGTTGGACTGATAACATGGAGAAGTAAGGAAAGGAACACAAAGGTGGAGTTTGAAAGAAAAGGTGGAGATCCATGGGGGAGAGGAAATACTGTATATTAGCATAGCTGGGAAGGACAGGGTTAAATACCGGCTCTACAGCGTCTTGATCACTTGCACATGTAAGGTTTTGCTAAGACCAAGATAGTAGCTCCATGGAGTGTCAGTCTGCTGAATGTTGAGCAGAGTTGAGTGTGCTACTGGTGACTGACCAGCCAAAATGTGAGCTGTAGTTGAGAGAAAGACATGCAGAGGTCTCTCTCTGAATGGAGACTGTGCAAAGTAGTGTGTTTGTAAGTGCTGCAGAGAAGTGTTCGGAGGCTGTAGCCTGTTCAGCATACCTCCAAACTTTTGAATAACAGAAAGAGAGAGAAATTATGCGGTGCGCTACTTGTGAAGTAACAAATTTTGGACATGCAACTGGCCACACCCCAATCCGTGACCATTTACAATTTTTTTCTACCATGGCAGTAGGAGATATCAGAGAGCCTGAGATTGCAGGACATAGACCCAAATCCGGGACTGTCTACTGTATCTGGGACAGCTGTTACCAGAGATGAGCGGATTGATTCACGTGACTAAATTTCCAAGCAAAATGGATGTGCTTTTGTGAAATCTCTTCCCTCTATGCGTCCAAAGACACTGCTGAACTCTGAGGTTTTGATGCATTTTTCTCTATAGGCTTCTCCTGAAAAAAACGCATGAAATAAAAAAGACTGTTGCAGTTTTAAGCAACTAATCAATGCTTTTCTATATTATTAAAAAAGCGTTAAAAACTCTGCTTCATATCTGCAACAAAATCACATCAAATAAGGGGGAAAACGCATAAAATAAATCAGCAAATATGCAATAATCAGAGAAGTTTATTATTGCGCTGTGTGGTGAGAGGACACTTGCGACAAGAAAAAGTAGCAGAAAAAAGCAGCATTCACACTGCATGTGAATATGGCCTCAGTGTTACATTTTTATGGGTTTGATAGAGAAAAAATATCAATCATGCCATTTTTTTTACGTCATTTGCCGAACCCAATACATATTCTGATTGTTGTGTTCTGGGGGTCGTTATGACTACAAGGACACCAAATATGTCCATGTTATTTGCTGATTTGTGATGTTTATTATTTAAAAAAAAAAGCATTGTGCTTTTCATTATTTAGTAATTTTATTTGATGAAAAAAATATTTTATTCACCCTCTACAAATAAACAGAAATACACTGCTGTGTACAATTTATCAGTTCAATCTGCCTGTGGAGTCAAAGCCTGCAATAAAGGCCTCATTACATTTAGCGATGCACCAGCAATCCCAAACACGATATGACCCGGTCAGGATCGCTGGTGCATCGCTAAATGGTCACTAGTGAGCCGCCAAACAGGCAGATCTCGCTAGCGATGCAGCAGCGGTCGGCGGTCGTACTCACCTGTCAGACGCGGCGAGGTTGTCCGTCTTCCGCCAGCGTCCATGGCTCGTTTGTCGGCGCCAGCAGGAAACCTACAACGAGAAATGGACCAGGCCGGTCTCGCGTGATCAGCGATAGCCAGCAGGGGAGCCGGTCGGAGGTGAGTATCACATGTAGCGATATCGCTAGTGATATCGCTGCTGCGTCACAAAATCGGTGACGCGCTAGCGATATCGCTATTATTATTATTATTTATTGTTATAGCGCCATTTATTCCATGACGCTTTACATGTAAGGAGGGGTATACATAATAAAAACAAGTACAATAATGTTAAACAATACAAGTCATAACTGGTACAGGAGGAGAGATTATCCTGCCCGCGAAGGCTCACAATCTACAAGGGATGGGTGAGAATACAGTAGGCGAGGGTAGAGCTGGTCATGCAGCGGTTTGGTCGATCGGTGGTTACTGCAGGTTATAGGCTTGTCATAAGAGGTGGGTCTTCAGGCTCTTTTTGAAGGTTTCGATCGTAGGTGAGAGTCTGATATGTTGTGGTAGAGAGTTCCAGAGTAGGGGTGATGTGCGAGAGAAATCTTGTATGCGATTGTGGGAAGAGGAGATAAGAGGGGAGTAGAGAAGGAGATCTTGTGAGGATCGGAGGTTGCGTGCAGGAAAGTACCGGGAGACGAGGTCACAGATGTATGGAGGAGACAGGTTGTGGATGGCTTTGTATGTCAGGGTTAGGGTTTTGTACTGGAGTCTCTGGGCAATGGGGAGCCAGTGAAGGGATTGACAGAGGGGAGAAGCTGGGGAATAGCGGGGGGGACAGGTGGATTAGTTGGGCAGCAGAGTTTAGAATAGATTGGAGGGGTGCGAGAGTGTTCGAGGGGAGGCCACAGAGCAGGAGGTTGCAGTAGATGATGAGGGCATGGACTAGGGTTTTTTTAGATTTTTGGTTGAGGAATGAACGGATTCATGAAATATTTTTGAGTTGAAGTCGGCAGGAAGTGGAAAGGGCTTGGATATGTGGTTTGAAGGAGAGATCAGCATCAAGGATTACCCCGAGGTAGCGAGCTTGTGGGACTGGGGAGAGTGGGCAGCCATTTACTGTAATGGATAGGTTCATTGGGGGGGTCACGTGAGATGGGGGAAAGATGATGAATTCCGTTTTGTCCATGTTAAGTTTCAGAAATCTAGCAGAGAAGAAGGATGAAATCACCCTGCCATCACCGCAGAGAGGAACATCCATACACTATATACAGAGATCCCTGCCATCACCGCAGAGAGGATCATCCATACACTATATACAGAGATCCCTGCCATCATAGCAGAGAGGATCATCCATACACTGTATACAGAGATCCCTGCCATCACCGCAGAGAGGATCATCTATACACTACATACAGAGATCCCTGCCATCACAGCAGAGAGGCTCATCCATACACTATATACAGAGATCCCTGCCATCATAGCAGAGAGGATCATCCATACACTATTATTATTATTATTATTTATTGTTATAGCGCCATTTATTCCATGGCGCTTTACATGTAAGGAGGGGTATACATAATAAAAACAAGTACAATAATGTTAAACAATACAAGTCATAACTGGTACAGGAGGAGAGAGGACCCTGCCCGATATGTGTAAAGGGCCCTTTAAGATCAAGTGTATATATTTCATTATTTCATCAGATGCCATATTACAAATTAGTAAGTCTGATTAAAAGTATTAAATTATTGAGCCATGTAATACCTAAATATAATAGTCAGGTACACAGGACTCAAATTACATAGCTATATATAAAATCCTAAAGCAGAATACATTATATACTGCTGGTAAGGTGTGAAGGATGGCACCAGAGAGATCACTCACAATACCTCTGCTGTCACCACATGTAAAGGAAGGCAACAGAGAGATCACACAGAATCTCACCCCTGCCACCACATTCTCCCCACACAATATGTTGTCTTGACCTCCACAGAAAAAAGCAATTGGCCGTGCTTTACATGAGCATTTAACTCCTTGGAGTCACTCCCTTCCTGCAACCTGGCCTGGACCTAAATTGCCCCTCCTTGCATATAGCAGCTAAAAACCTAAGATGGGCCATAACTCCTTAATGGACCGTCCTAGGGAGGTGGTTTTCCACCATTGGGCCCGGCCGGGACCCGGCTACTTGTGAAGACCAAACACCTGGCTGCTAGAAGCCTTTCTTTTGTATCTCCCCACCACAGGGTGCAATAACGGGTCAAAACCTGGGAGGCTGTTCACCATGTTCTGGGGATCTTGGAAATATACACGAGGTAACATAGTAACATAGTTAGTATGGCCGAAAAAAGACATTAGTCCATCCAGTTCAGCCTATAAAATTCTGTCAGAATAAATCCCCAGATCTAAGTCCTTAAAAGAACCTAACAATAACTGTAAGATACAATATTGTTACGCTCCAGGAAGACATCCAGGCCTCTCTTGAACCCTTCGACTGAGTTCACCCTCACCACCTCCTCAGGCAGGGAATTCCAGATTCTCACTGCCCTAACAGTAAATAATCCTCTTCTATGTTGGTGGAAAAACCTTCTCTCCTCCAGACGCAGAAAATGCCCCCTTGTGACCATCACTTTCCTTGGTATAAACAGATCCTCGGAGAGATATTTGTATTGTCCCCTTATATACTTATACATGGTTATTAGATCGCCCCTCAGTCGTCTTTTTTTTAGACTAAATAATCCTAATTTTGCTAATCTCTCTGGGTATTGTAGTTCCCCCAGCAGTATAATGCTCTCATCATGTGTATCCAGACCTCTTTTAATGCACCCCATGATCCTGCTTGCCTTGGCAGCCGCTGCCTGGCACTGGCTGCTCCAGGTAAGTTTATCATTAACTAGGATCCCCAAGTCCTTCTCCATGTCAGATTTACCCAGTGGTTTACCGTTCAGTGTGTAATGGTGATATTGATTCCTTCTTCCCATGTGTATAACCTTACATTTATCATTGTTAAACCGCATCTGCCACCTTTCGGCCCAAGTTCCCAACTTATCCAGATCCATCTGTAGCAGAATACTATCTTCTCTTGTATTGACTGCTTTACATAGTTTTGTATCATTTGCAAATATCGATATTTAACTGTGCAAACCTTCTACCAGATCGTTAATAAATATGTTAAAGAGAATAGGTCCCAACACCGACCCCTGCGGTACCCCACTGGTCACAGCGATCCAGTTAGAGAATATACCATTTATAACCACCCTCTGCTTTCTATCACTAAGCCAGTTACTTACCCATTTACACACATTTTCCCCCAGACCGAGCATTCTCATTTTGTGTACCAACCTCTTGTGTGGCACGGTATCAAACACTTTAGAAAAATCAAGATATACCACATCCAATGCCTCACCTTGGTCAAGTCTATAGCTTACCTCTTCATAAAAATTGATTATATTGGTTTGACAGGAGCGATTCCTCATAAACCCATGCTGATATGACGTTAAACAGTTATTCTCATTGAGATAATCCAGAATAACATCCCTCAGAAACCCTTCAAATATTTTACCAACAATAGAGGTTAGACTTCCTGGCCTATAATTTCCAGGTTGACTTTTAGAGCCCTTTTTGAATATTGGTACCACATTTGCTATGCGCCAGTACTGTGGAACAGACCCCGTCGCTATAGAGTCTCTAAATATAAGAAATAATGGTTTGTCTATTACATTGCTTAGTTCTCTTAGTACTCGTGGGTGTATGCCATCCGGACCCGGAGATTTATCTATTTTAATCTTATTTAGCCGGTTTTGCACCTCTTCTTGGGTTAGATTGGTGACCCTTAATATAGGGTTTTCTTTGTCTCTCGGCATTTCACCCAGCATTTAATTTTCCACCGTGAATACCGTGGAGAAGAAGGTGTTTAATATATTAGCTTTTTCCTCATCAACTACAACCATACTTTCCTCACAATTTTTTAATGGGCCTACACTTTCACTTTTGATTCTTTTACTATTGATATAGTTGAAGAACAGCTTGGGATTACTTTTACTCTCCTTAGCAATGTGCTTCTCTGTTTCCTTTTTGGCAGCTTTAATTATTTTTTTAGATAAAGAATTTTTCTCCTTATAGTTTTTTAGAGCTTCAACGGTGCCATCCTGCTTTAGTAGTTTAAATGCTTTCTTTTTACTGTTAATTGCCCCTCTTACTTTTTTGTTTAGCCACATTGGGTTTTTCTTGTTCTTTTATTCCCACAAGGTATAAACCGCTTACAGTGCCTATTAAGGATGTTCTTAAACATTTCCCATTTATTTCTGTCTTATTTCTGAGGACATTGTCCCAGTCAACCAGATTAAGGGCATCTCTAAGCTGGTCAAACTTTGCCTTCCTAAAGTTCAGTGTTTTTGTGACTCCCTGACATGTCCCCTAGCGAAAGACAAGTGAAACTGTACAATATTGTGGTCACTATTTCCTAGATGCCCAACAACCTGCAGATTTGTTATTCTGTCAGGTCTGTTAGATAGTATTAGGTCTAAAAGTGCTGCTCCTCTGGTTGGATGCTGCTCCACTGGTTGGATTCTGCACCAATTGTGAAAGATAATTTTTCTTGGCTATTAACAGAAACCTGTTGCCTTTGTGGGTTTTGCAGGTCTCTGTTTCCCAGTTAATATCCGGGTAGTTAAAGTCCCCCAAAACAAGGACCTCATTATGGTTTGTAGCTTCATCTATCTGCCTTAGAAGTAAACTTTCCATGATTTCTGTTATATTTGGGGGTTTGTAACAGACCCCAAAGAGAATTTTGTTACTATTTTTCCCTCCATGTATTTCGACCCATATGGACTCGATATCCTCATTCCTTTCGCTAATATCTTCCCATAAAGTGGACTTTAGACAAGACTTTACATAAAGACAAACCCCTCCTCCACTCCGATTTTTACGATCCTTTCTAAACAGACTGTAACCCTGTAAGTTAACTGCCCAGTCATAGCTTTCATCTAACCATGTCTCGGTTATTCCCACTATGAAGCACTATTATTCCCACTATGTCATAATTACCTGTAGATGTTTCTGCTTCTAGTTCTTCCATCTTGCTTGTCAGGCTTCTGGCGTTTGCGAGCATGCATTTTAGAGAATTTTGCTTTGTTCCAATCTCCTCCCTGTTGCTTCTTTTAGAAATTTTCTTACCTCCCTTCTGAGTATGTTGTCTTGGCTCTTCTTTGCCACACCTCATATCATTCATCAGTATAATATCTGGTTTCATGTTCATTTCTAACGTTTTTCATCCCATCCCCTCTTCTCCTAGTTTAACGCTCTCCTGATGAGTGTAGCGAGTCTTCTGGCGAATGTGTGTTTCCCAGGTTTGTTGAGGTGTAGTCCGTCTCTGGCGAGGAGTCCATCATACAGGTAATTCACACCGTGGTCCAGGAATCCGAATCCTTGTTGTCTGCACCATCGTCTTAGCCAGTTGTTCGCATCAAGGATCCTATTCCATATCCTAGTGCCATGCCCGTCTACTGGAAGGATAGAAGAAAAAACTACCTGTGCATCCAGTTCCTTTACTTTCTTCCCCAACTCTTCAAAGTCCTTGCAGATTGTCGATAGGTCCTTCCTTGCCGTGTCATTAGTGCCAACATGTATCAGAAGAAATGGGTGGACGTCCTTGGAACTGATGAGCTTTGGTATCCTATCGGTCACCTCCTTGATCTTCACACCTGAGAGGCAGCATACTTCTCTTGCGGTTATATCCGGTCTGCAGATGGCTGCTTCTGTGCCTCTCAGTAGTGAGTCTCCCACCACTACCACTCTTCTTCACTTCTTGGCTGTACTTTTTGTTGTCTCTTCTGGGTGTTGCTGTGTGCCCTTTTCTTCTTTGCTTGCTGGTTGTGCCTCATCCTTAGGTGTACCATTGTCATCCTTGGTATCGGTTTGTCAGTTGTGTGGTTGGTGATGTCTCTATGGTCTTTTTGCTTCTTTTGGTCACATGCTTCCACTCATCTGCTTTTGGAGGTTCTCTGACACTTTCTTCACCTTCTGTGACCAGTAGAGATGCTTCTGTTCTGTCTAGGAAGTCTTCATTTTCTTTCATGAGTTTCAAAGTTGCAATTCTTTTTTCCAGACCACACACCTTTTCTTCTAAAAAGGCCACTAATCTACACTTCTGGCAGGTGAAGTTGGATTCTTCTTCTGGTCGATCTGTGAACATGTAGCACATGTTGCAGCTCACCATGTAGGTTGTCACATCTGCCATGTTGCTCCTAGATCCTGCTGACTTGCTGCGTGTCTTCCTTCTTGTGTAATCTACTCTATCAGGCAAGCTTTCTTGCAATAATGTCCTAGAGGCAAAATTACGGCGTGCGGTTCAGCGATGCTTTCCAAGCAGCTGGTCCCAGCTGTATCCAACGATCCTCTTGCTTAGGGAGACTCTTCGCTTTTCCCAGAAGGCACCTGGAATATGCAAATTATCTTCCTCAAGCTTCAATCCCTGGTTCGGCAAGGCTTTCCAAGCAGCTGGTCCCGGCTGTATCCAACGATCCTCTTGCTTAGGGAGACTCTTCGCTTTCCATAGAAGGCACCTGGAATATGCAAATTATCTTCCTCAAGCTTCAATCCCTGGTACAGCTAGGACGTAAAGAATCTCCAAAACTTCTTATGGAATTACGTTTCTAAAATATTTTAGAAGGTTTATTTGGCAGCTTTGATTCAGCATGACTCTACATTTCAAGCAAGCCTTTGTCTTGAGCTTAGCTGGCTCAAGGTGTGAAATCTGTCACTCACAGCCTTTTGAGGCTTGACCACCTGCAGAGCTAGGTGCCAGTTTTCTCCTTAAGGTTTTGAGAATGCAAGATGATCTGCTGAGTCAGGTTTCCTGTTCCTGCTGCACAAAGAAAGTAGGTTTTATAATCCCATGCCAAATAGGATACAAATGATTGGCATGAAATTATATCTACAATATTCTTCATAGAAGGCTTCTGATAATATTGAATGTCCTGGAAGTGAACACTTCACCATTCCATTTATAAGCTGTTTAATTCCTACCGCTTCCAACACTCCAGCATATGAAATAATTTCTATACTGGTGAAAAAAAGGGTAGAGTGTATTGAATGACTTCAACAATTGGACATTTGGAATTTCTACTAAATCCTTTTTTACATATTTGCCTTAAAACTCAGAAAAAAATATAATGGTTTCTGAATTATAAATACATATTTTTAAACATTTCTCAATGTCAAAATAATTTTCTTTCCAGACATCCAGCATACATCTCTCATATGTGTTGGCACACTGCATTATTTATAGTCCCAAGAAAATGGGATTTCAGAAAGTTAAAGTAAAAAGACAGCCAACACTTATAGTCAGGATAGCAGATCAGATGAATAATTGAAGAGTTTAGTGACTAACTTCAATGTTTCCTTCATTGGCTGCCAGCTTTAATGGAGTTAAGCCATCATTATTTTCCAGACGCTCTGCACACCGAGAATCCTTGAGTGGCACAAGGTCTAGGATCCAGTCGTACATGTGACAGGCCAGCTCTTTATTCTGCTGCAGGACTAGCGTATGAAACACAGTGTTCCCTGAAACAAATGAGAATAGATGTAAAATATATTTATTTCACCTAGTGCCTTCCCTATGGAAAATAAAACTAACAATTGTCACGATGTAGTATTGGATGTAGGGGTGGATATGTCTTAGGAACAAGTGCTGCAGATAATAAAAACTCAAACCTGTCATTCCCTCTACCATAAAGTAGTAGTTAAAAATTTAGGACACAAAATCCTGCTCTCGTCACTTCACTTCTATACCTTTTAGCTACATAAAGCAGAATATGTACAGATTTTTGGATGCAATAATTTTGGAAAAGCTTTAACAGGTTTGCAATTTGCAAGTTAAATAAGTATATTTCATCAGCTGTGAAAAAAGTCAGTACTACTTAAAATAAAGTAAAAAAGAATATACCAAGTGAGTCTTGAGCACTGACAGGTGCACCATACTTTAGCAGAAGTTTTGTGATTTCTTCATTCCCTGTGCATGCTGCAAATGATAATGGATATTCTCCTGGAGAAGTAAAGAAGTATGCAACATTATATACAAAAATATAACCTACTGTATATACTATATGCACAGTATAATCTACATGTGAAACCCATAGATCATAAATATATTTACTACTATGTAGCTATGTACTTGTATCCAGGTTTATATATTTGATGCATAATAATTTTCTGTAGACTGTAAGCCTTTATTTTCTGTATCTGTCTGTTAGTGTTAGTTTGTTCATTGTAATTTATATTTGTAACTTGTATGTAATCCTGTCACATGTACAGCACCATGGATTCAATAGTGCTCTACAAATGAATAATAGTAATATTTCTTAAGTTACTATGCACAAAATATATAAATCTGTACACAAGTACATAGCTACAGAATTATTTTAAATAACTTTGAATTGCATAAAATTTGGTTTTAAGAAGTCATAGTTAGCTCATCAGTCACCATTATGCTCCACTAACATCTATCTCCATGGCTTTTTCACAAATACTGTAGACTCCACAGGCTGCATACACAATGTATTGTGATTTCTGATTTAGGCCGGGGTCAGACTTGTGAGAAACTCGGACGAGTCTCGCACGTCAATACCCGGCACTGCCGCCGGCACTCAGATCAGAGCATTCAGCTGCTTGAATTTCTATGCAGCTGAACGCGCCGGTCCCGAGTGTCGGCGGCAGTGCCGGGTATTGAGGCGAGAGACTCGTGCGAGTTTCTCGCAAGTCTGACCCCAGCCTTAAAGAGTAACTCAATTTTTTTTCCCATTTTAAAGGAAACCTGACAGCAGATACGAGCTGCACGAACCACATGCAGCTTGAATCACACACCAGTTTTATAAGGTCAGCCATGTAATTTTGTTGCCTTTTTGCAGAAAACTGATGATGATGATGATGATGATGATGATGATGAACAACTGCTAAGATCCATAAACCATATCTTGTATACAGATCTATCACCTTTGATTGAGGAGAGCAGAGTGTGCACTCTTGTAATGCAGGAGACTGAATACAACACACTGGAGGCAAGAGGCGGAAACAATCAAGGAACAATTTATTTCTATCCGATATAAGTGGGAATTCACAGAGGTTAGGAAATAACATAAAACAGCGTAAACTGCAGTAATCCATACAACAATAAACAAATAATGAATTTGAGAAAATTAAAATAACGGAAACGTCCCTCAAGAATTATGTTTGTGACCTTACAAGGGTGCTACACTCGTTGTTGCAACTAAACTAGCTCTTCCTGCAATAATGGCCCTAGCAGGGGTCACCGGGTTTTGCTGTTAGGCTACAAGTCCTCCTTTCAAAGTCTATCAAGATTCATTGAGCTTCCTGTGTACCAACCATTCCCTGCCCCACCTGTTGTTCGCATGCTATGGCTGGAAGTGACAGCCTGGCTCACTCGTGTCGTCCTTCTGTAACTGCATGGATCCTACTCTGGTCAAAATCTCCTCATGAATCTTTAGTGCTTGACTGACGGCAAGTTTCTCCTAGGCCTGGGGAAGAGAGGGCTGTTCCCCAGCTCTTAATGGGGGTCATCTAGGCTCCAACCATTGTAGGGCGAAGGTTCTGGTCTTGGCCGGCATAGTCGGGTCTTTGGAATTCACTGGGTGTTGTATGGGACTTGTCTGATTGCGGCCAGCACCTGGCTGACTCATGCTCTCTGCCGAGGCATTTAACATTGGCTTCAGCATTGTCTCTTGCCCACATCAGCACCACTCTTCTTCCTGGCACCAAATCCCACCGCGGTTTGGCGGACAGGACTTTTATATCTGGGAACTCCATCCTGCTGGGAACCTGACCATGTCCCGCACATGAACTTGTTCCCCCTGCAAATCTTCTGGTTCAGTTTTGCTCCCACATGGTTAGGTCTGGTCATCAGATGGCAGTCTTTCCTCACTAATGCCATATCACACAGGGGCTCTACAAGGGGTATCATCACTTCCTCTTACACACTCTGCTTATTGGCAGTAACAGTAAGAGAAGTGCAGGAGCAGAATCTGCATAACACACTTGCTGCAAATATAATGGTGCTAGAGCCACAGAGAGCGCTGTGCAGCAGAAGCACTTGGTAAATTAGACCTGAAGTCCATTGCCCTGGCCACAAATGCTTTTACGAGGGTAAGGGGTTGAGAGTTCTTACAGTTTGTGCGCTCTGCCTTCTATAGCATCCATAGTGAGAGGAGAGCAGCACAGCACTCTCTGTGGCTCCAGCATATTTACAGTCACATTGAGAGGGCTGTGCAGACCCTGCTCATCTCTGACTGTGGTTGCTATAAAGAAGACACTGTGTGCACTCTGTGAATCCCACACCCCTCTGCTTTCCTCCTAGAGCCCTGGACAGCAGGTCTGATTTGCTTGCAGCAGCACCGACACAGTGCTTTGTTTGGCGCTAGCATTCAAACCTAATGGGAGTGAGCTCACAGAGCATGCTCAGCGCCACCTCTCCTCACAGTGGCTGTTAGATCAAAGTGCAGGCACAATGTACTCCCCCATACTCAAAATCGGTAGATTCGTACAACTGATATTGAATATGGATTTCAGTAGTCATTTCAGCACAGTTCAGCATCTCTTTTCCTCTTGAAGGCAGCAAAATAAGATAACACTATTTTGATAATTTTGCATATTAAATATCCAGCAATACAATGAAAGAAAAAAGTTTAGTTACTCTTTAACATTTGCATTTTTGTTTCTAGGTGAAATCAATATTGAAACAGACTCAGACATACAGAACATTCACTTTTACGCACAATTTAAATAGCGATACTTTCCAAGGTGACCCTTCCTGCAACCCAAGGGACTTAGCATGTCCAGCACAGATGTAAGTCATATGGCAGTCTGTTTCTGGAAGTATATAATCAGTTTAGCTTTTTATTGTAACCATTCCATTGATACAATATCACAGCTTGGAAACAGAAACTCCGAAAATTGCATTTGGCATTCATCCTATCAAAGGCATAACTTTCACCGTCATTCTGTCACAGCAGAGAGAAAGACACCTTAATTTAAAATTTAGTAAGGGCTTGAAAGCAGTAAATGGCACAATGATGAAGAGCATTCTACACACTAATGAACAATCATTTGGACAAGTAATGTGGGAGCTGATTGCCGAGGATATGTGGAGCAATGATCTAAGTGTATCTGAATGGCTGAAATTATTGCACACTTTACCCTGAATAAATGCAACTCATGAACTTGGCACAAATGCAGAAGAAACAGAAGGCTCAGTTGTATGAATATTTATGGTGGGTGAAAAATGAGACTTGATTGCCAAAGTCATTTTTCCCAGTTAAGGGAAGACTTTGAATAGTTTTAATATGGTCACTTCAAGTACATTCAAAGAATAGGTTGGTGACAATTCCCAGGGCAGTAAAATGTGATCACTCATATGGAGACGGTCATATGTGAAAGGTGTAAAATCCTCGTTTCCATATCCTCAATATGTTGAGTGTACATATAGTGGACGTCTAACACAAAATCATATTTGCAAATGTGACTAAAGCCCCCGTCACACATAGCGATCTTGCTAGCGAGATCGCTGCTGAGTCACAAGTTTTGTGACGCAACAGCAATCTCACCAGCAAGATCGCTGTGTGTGACACTTCTCAGCGACGGGCCCCCCTGCCGGGTATCACTGATCGTCCTGAAATGGTCAGGACATTTTTTTGATTGCTGGTCTCCCGCTGGCCAGCATGCATCGCTGTGTGTGACAGGCGGGAGAGCAGCGATCAGCGAGCTGCTGGTAACTAAGGTAAACATCGGGTTTCTAAGCGCCGAGTAGCGCTTAGAAACCCGATGTGTGCCTTAGTTACCATCGCGCTGGTGCAGGGAGCTGGTAACCAAGGTACACATTGGGTTTCTAAGTGCCGCGCGCTGCTTAGAAACCCGATGTGTACTTTGATTACCAGCTCCCTGCACCAGCGCTGTCACGATCCAGGTTGGATCTGACAGAGTAAATGCACAAAGCAATCTTTTTTTTCCCTTGGCTGTGTGCCAAAGGTGGTTTTGCCCCCGGTGGCCATTAGGGTCATTGCACTGTGGTGATTTTAGTTGTATTTTTCCCCCCGATGGCCATTAGGGTCATTGCACTTTGATTACCTTGGTTTGTGCACATAATTATGTAGCAGGTGTGATAGCTCTATAAGAGAGTATCAGGTGTGTTAATCACTGTTGGTGATAAGGTCCTCATTTGCAAGCAAGCCTGGGTGAAAGATGGAGGTAAAGGAGAGTCACGGGCAGCCCAGTGAGATTCCTGGAGTGTCAGCTATGGTGTCTGCAAGGAGGGCTGGCATGGCGTGGTGGAGTTGCAGTTATGGTGTCAGCAAGGAGTGCCCGCATGGATTGGTGGAGTGGCAGCTATGGTGTAGAGCTGCACTCAAAATGCTGGACGTTCTTGCTGAGAGCTGGACTCAAGCATGCTGGACTTTTTGGCAGAAAAGCTGGACTCATTTGCGGGACTCATTTTCTGGACAGCTGCACGCAGGTGTGGACTCTGTTTGCTCCAAGGCTGTACTATGAGGCTGAGAAGGTCCGTTTCTGGACAGTGAACCCAGATGTCGGACGGTGTAGGAAAAGATGCACACAGGTGGTGGGCTCTGTTGCTGGGAGCGTAAGCAACAGAGCAAAGCTAAGTGGTGTTCCCCTGTTTTGTCACTTTTCCTTATGTGTGTTTAGTGCAGTGGTGGGATTAGTTTCCGCACTGACCAATTCCCTAGTGAGGGTTTAGGTGCAGGGCGAGTCAGGGTTTTGAGGTTCCTGATCGGCGCCCGGTGCGGAACCGGCCTAGGGAACATTAGGAGTGTAGAGACACTGACTCAGGGGAGTGCAGGAGGTCTCCACTTCCCCTTTCCCTATCGTAGGGCCACCATTGTTATTGTTACCCAGGTTTTCCCTATGTCTTATTGTATTAGTTACCGGCCTGCGGGCCACGTCACACTGGACAATTACACTTGCCGCGTCCTGTTGTATCAGTTACCGGCCTGCTGGCCGCGTCACTCAGGACGGGGCAAATGACATTATTGGGTCGCCCTCCCAAGTCTGTGGGTTACTCGGTACCGGGTCCGATGAGCTTCAATGGGAGATGTCACGGGAGCTGGGACCTGGCCCGTGGCCCTGGGCGCCCATTGTAAAAAGGGGAAAGTTTATAAGTGATTTGTGACGCCACCTGTGGTGTTCGGCAATGAAGATGTAAGCCGATGCTGCAGACAGATCCTCTGGGACAGGTGGTGTGGTGCAGCAATGATGTTATAGCCCTCCACAGGCAGGGCTGTAGTCCCAGGGCAGAGTAGGGGAAGTGACACTTAGATGGTGTAGCGTCGGGCGCAAGGGATGTAGCCGTGCTGGCGCATTGGCGCAGGAATAAGTGGAGGACACCAGGGCATGTAGTTCCAAAGCTTTACTCACAGTGTCTTGTGCACACAGGTGCCCGCCTCGGTGCTGTGTTCTTCAGGTCAGGAGCTCAGCCAACTTCCAGGCAAGATGAAGTACTCCCTTCCAACACTCCGCCAACATATGTGCCTTTTCTGAACGTCTTCTCTTATAGCGCCTTTGAGTGAAGTACTCACAGTACTGAGTTACACTGGAGTTCCTCCTGTCAGATGTTCCTTTGAACTCTACTTGTACGGCAGACAGCTCTAGCCTGCTTCGGGGACTCCTTGCTACCTAGTCCCGGCTCACTATCGTTGCTGTTGTGCCCCCAAGTCTTGTGTGGGAATAAAGTGGTCACTACTTCTATTCCTCCGGTGTCTGCTGCAGGACCATTAGTATCCATAGAACCTCGGGGACCGGACCCCGGCCTTGCGCTTAGAACTTGGGAAGGGTTCTCTCTTCCAACCCTGATCCTTAGTCCTCTTAGTCTCCTTATGTTCCGTACTAATCCTTCTTTCCAATGGAGAATCAAGCTTCCTTTCTCTGTCTCTTTCCTGTGCCAGCAGACCCAGGTCACTGTGGCCTGCTGCAGCACTTCCTTCTTCCATCCCTCTCCCGGGGATCTTCTCTTTCTCACTCTCTGTCCTTCTACATCCTCACTCACTGACTGAATGAAAGATTGACTGACTGACTCAACTCTTCCAGCTCTTTTATGTGAACTAAACTCCACCCACCTCCCAGCACGTTTCGTGATCCAAGCAGGGAGCCGCCGAAGGTGCTTTGCTACACTACTTTGTGGTGTGGGGTGCAGGTGTTGGAGTGTGGTCAGGTGTCTCCACCTTACCTGGATGGTGGGGTACCACACCTCAGGAGGAGGTGCAGTACCTCTGTGGCGACTGAACCCTCAGGGGCGCCACATACCCCCCCATTAAACACAGCACATCCGCGGGCCGCAAGAAAACAGAATTTGACAAATACAGGAATATACAAAATTTTTGTAATGCTAATAAACAGTTCTTATCTAATCTTCTCAATATGAGAGGCGCTGTCTCTTGAACGTTGCAAAACAATTTTTTTTTACTAAATATCTATACTTTACTATTGTACCTAACTCAAAAGTGCTTTTAACAATAACTCACTATCACTTCAAGTAACATCATTAACACACTTCTTCACTTTCTCTTTTCTTTCACTTTTACTATTTTCTTTTATTAACCTTAAGCGACAACCGTTGATGCCTGGTTCGCCATCCGCATTTTTCAAATCTTCATCTTTATTCACATCTCTTTATTAAAACATTCTATGAACTAGATTCTTTATAAAAGCTATTCTCTATTAATACTGTCATAAGGCACATTATAAAATACTTCACATCAAAACTTCAATAATTCTTGTAAGTGATGGACACCGCTCCCAGCCGGAATCTCTTGCAGTGTCCTTTAGGTAGGAGCCATGCCCCATGATGAGGTAGTTCTTATCCATAAAAGGGGCTATGTAAAACCAAGAAAGGGCACCTAAAGAGGTGCAACTATTTACAATAAAGTTCAGGATCATTCAGCATCCATGATCTCCACAGTTCAGCCAAGAAAAACGCTGCCAATAAAACTGGGCAACAACTGGAAAAACATGATGCATAAACAAAAATAACTTTAAAGCACAACGGTGCAAATACCCTCCTGGGTTTCAGTTAGTTCAGGTAAACATTATGGCTAGTAGTCCCCTCCTGGGGTTCTGGAAGCTGGTTGCTTGGGCTGCTTCCAGGCGAGATGTGGGGGTTCTGAATTTGTGGTAAAGGAAACCCGTGATGCAGAGTGACACCCATCAGCTGCTCAGGCGCTTCTGCTGAGATCAGAAGATGTCGAATGGGACACACTTGTTCCAGCCTTACTCTTTTCAGCAGAGACTTCTTCCATTTCCCCATCGCAGTTAGCTTAGTGCTTTTAAATTGGGAACACAGCTCTTCCATTTGTCTCATGCGGAGTACCGGCCCATTGCACGCGGTGTACGGGAACTCAGGGGGCAACGCGGTCGCAGGGGCGACGATCATACCTGATGTTCCCCGGTGGTGCAGTCTTGGCTCCGGTGCAGGCACGATGCGGCTCCTGGTGGCAGCAGTGGCAGTTGGAACTGCCCGGTTAAGTACTGGAGACAGCGGTGGAGCAGATAGTGCCTCTAGATCCGCGGGGATCTCTGGGGGGACCTGCACAGCCGCGCTAGGTCCAGGCAGGGGCTCAGCTTTCTCTGCTTCAGGCCACAGGCCCTCAGATGACTCCTCTAGGCAGACAACGCTCAGTGGCGGTTGCAGCATGGAGATGGTGTTGGGCGCTGCCGGTGATATTGCAGCCTCCTCCGGCTCCAGGGGCGCTGCCTGTGGTAGAGCTTGTGCAGCGGCGACGGGTACCAGTGGTGAAGGTACCGTGAGTGTAGGCCCCTCCTGGGCGTGCTTCAGGTTCAGCGTCCATAGGGCTTCTTGCCTCAGCCGCAGACGAGTGGTCAGCTGGGCTATCTAGTCCTCCAGCTGCTGACGGTCCAGATGGGAAGCCAGATCGGAGCCTTCAGCCATTGCGCCGGGGAGGGTCAGCTTAACCTCCCTTCGCTCTTCAGGCCTCCTCTCTCCTTCCATCATGGCGTTCTCTTCCTGTCTGGCCTCTTTTCCCGCCACCAGCTCCCGCTCCTCCTTCTGGGGGTGGCGTCTTCTTCCTACCCCTCCATACCAAGCCAGTATATGAACCCCTCGGGGGGTGGGTCATGTTGCTGTCGCATAGAAGTTCAGACAGGGGAGGCCCAGGACAGTTCGCAGTCTTTTCTTAGGACCACCCATGTTGTCACGCCCTTCTTCTCCGCTCTGGCGACCATTTTTAGCATTCATTTTACAGTCTATGAAATTGGTTATTCTGCACATTTCCACAAACTTTTTAAGTCCAATAAATCGTAGGCACACAGAACCCGGTGGCACCTGGCTTCGTCATCCTGTTCGTGATGCTAAAATTGGGTCACCCACCCAGGGCTGTGGGGTACTCTGTACCGGGCCCGATGAGCTTCAATGGGAGATGTCACGGCAGCTGGGACCCGGCCCGTGGCCCTGGGCGCCCATTGTAAAAAGGGGAAAGTTTATAAGTGATTCGTGATGCCAACTCTGGTGTTCGGCAATGAAGATGTAAGTCGACGCTGCAGACAGATCCTCTGGGACAGGTGGTGTGGTGCAGCAATGATGTTATAGCCCTCCACAGGCAGGGCTGTAGTCCCAGGGCAGAGTAGGGGAAGTGACACTTAGATGGTGTAGTGTCGAGCACAAGGGATGTAGCCGTGCTGGCGCATTGGCGCAGGAATAAGTGGAGGACACCAGGGCATGTAGTTCCAAAGCTTTACTCACAGTCTGTTGTGCACACAGGTGCCCGCCTCGGTGCTGTGTCCTCCAGGTCAGGAGCTCAGCCAACTTCCAGGCAAGATGAAGTACTCCCTTCCAACACTCCGCCAACATATGTGCCTTTTCTGAACGTCTCCTCTTATAGCGCCTTTGAGTGAAGTACTCACAGTACTGAGTTACACTGGAGTTCCTCCTGTCAGATGTTCCTATGAACTCTACTTGTACGGCAGACAGCTGTAGCCTGCTTCGGGGACTCCTTGCTACCTAGTCCCGGCTCACTATTGTTGCTGTTGTGCCCCCAAGTCTTGTGTGGGAATAAAGTGGTCACTACTTCTATTCCTCCGGTGTCTGCTGCAGGACCATTAGTATCCATACAACCTCGGGGACCAGACCCCGGCCTTGTGCTTAGAACTTGGGAAGGGTTCTCTCTTACAACCCTGATCCTTAGTCCTCCTATTCTCCTTATGTTCCATACTAATCCTTCTTTCCAATGGAGAATCAAGCTTCCTTTCTCTGTCTCTTTCCTGTGCCAGCAGACCCAGGTCACTGTGGCCTGCTGCAGCACTTCCTTCTTCCATCCCTCTCCCGGGGATCTTCTCTTTCTCACTCTCTGTCCTTCTACATCCTCACTCACTGACTGAATGAAAGACTGACTGACTGACTCAACTCTTACCGCTCTTTTATGTGAGCTAAGCTCCACCCACCTCCCAGCAGATTTCGTGATCCAAGCAGGGAGCCACCAAGGGGTGCTATGCTACACTCCAAGCAGGGAGCCGCCGAAGGTGCTTTGCTACACTACTTTGTGGTGTGGGGTGCAGGTGTTGGAGTGTGGTCAGGTGTCTCCACCTTACCTGGATGGTGGGGTACCACACCTCAGGAGGAGGTGCAGTACCTCTGTGGCGACTGAATCCTCAGGGGCGCCACATTATCACCAACCATACTTTTTTTTCTGGTTAGCCTCAGGCCATGTTCAGACCTGTGAGTGTTTGCTACTGGGCCTCACTGAGGTGAGTGAGGAGCTGCATGGTGTGAAGCCATTCAGCAGCATTTATCAGGGTCTGGGGCCTCCCGTTTGGCTCAACCAGGAAATCAAATTGCAGCTCCGGCAAAGAAGCCCCCTAGAGTCGCTGCTAGGGAGCAGGACTTGTTCATTCAGGCGGACGTACCCAGACAGGTGGGTGGAGTTGGTCCCCATGGTGCTGTCTGGGGTTCCCCGAGATGAAGGGGTGCATCCCTGTAGTGAGCAGACTGGTGTGATAGTCCGCGGGGTTTATGCCAAATCTTCCATACCACCAAAGAAGCCGCCTCTCCTTGTCGTTCAGAGGAAGGCGACCATGGAGTGTATATTTCCTCCACCTCCCAGGCCCCTCCCTCACCGATGTGAGCAGCTGGTGTGCTGCGGGGGAGTAGGGGCAAATCTCTACCCTCGCCATTGGCCAACCCTGGGAGGCGCAGACCTCGTGGTGTAGAGGGTTGGAGGGTGGTGTTCCCTTGGTGAATAGCGGGGGTGTGAGTGTGGTGACACAGGGGGACACCTCTGTTGTCGATCCTAGAATGAGTTCACCGAAATATGACAAACGAGTGTGTGGCAATAAACGTTCAGGTCCGGACCTGTGTGTGAACGAGCATGTATGGGTGGCCACCAAAAAACATCTTGGAAGTGTGTTGCAGAGTCTTGCCAGCTCATACCGAACATACACATACTCATACATAACTCGTTCCCCAGGTCGACGCTTTGGAGATGAGTGGTGCCTCCAGAACATACTTTGCCAATACCAGCGGTGCATTTGTCATAAACCTGAGGTGCAGGTAGTTGCAGGGGTGAACTCTGGATCTAGGCATCTCCGCTGTAGGTAGTGCCCTGATGAGGAGTGGTCTCAGGTTTTCCTTATTCCCTTTGTCTTATTGTATTAGTTGCCGGCCTGCGGGCCGCCTCACACTGGACAATTACACGTGCCGCGTCCTGTTGTATCAGTTACAGGCCTGCTGGCCGTGTCACTCAGGACGGGGCACGTGACAAGCGCGCTGGTAACTAAGGTACACAGTGGGTAACTAAGCTACGTGCGTCGCTTGCTACCCGCGTGTCGCTGGTGCTGATTGCTGGTGAAGCTGCCTGATTGGCAGCTCACCAGCGATCATGTAGCGACACACCAACGATCCTGACAAGGTAATATCGTTGTCGGGATCGCTGGTGCGTCGCTATGTGTGGAGCATGGTGGGCAGCACGGTGGCTCAGTGGTTAGCGCTGCAGCCTTGCAGCACTGGAGTCCTGGGTTCGAATCCCACCAAGAACAACATCTGCAAGGAGTTTGTATGTTCTCCCTGTGTTTGCGTGGGTTTCCTCCGGGCACTCTGGTTTCCTCCCACACTCCAAAGACATACTGATAGGGAATTTAGATTATGAGCCCCATCAGGGACAGTGATGAAAATATGTGCAAAACTGTAAAGCGCTGCGGAATATGTTAGCACTATATATAAAAAAAAAATAAAGATTATTATTATATGTGACGGGGCCCTTACTGTGGTTCAGACTAAGCTGCAAAGATAAGTATAGCAAAGGTATTTTAATGTCACCCACATGCTGTACCTATTACAATGCTAGCAAGATATACTGTAAACATGTCCAAAACTGTGAGTACTTACAGTGGGGAAAATAAGTATTTGATGTACTGCTGATTTTGCAAATTTTCCCACCTACAAAGAATAGAAAGGTCTGTAATTTGTATCGTAGATGCGCTTCAACTGCGAGAAATAGGATCTTAAAAAAATCCAGAAAGTAACATTGCTTAATTTTTACACAATTCATTTGCATATTTTATTGCATGAAATTAGTATTTGATACTATAGAAAAACAGAGCCTAATATTTGGTTCAGAAACCTTTGTTTGCATTTATAGAAGTCAAACGTTTCCTGTAGTTTTTGACCAAGTTTGCACACACTGCAGCAGGGATTTTAGCCCACTCCTCCACACAGATCTTCTCCAGATCTTTCAGATTTCAGGGCTGTTTTTGGTTTATGGTGGAGAGATTGGTGTCACGACACATCTGTCGGGTGACCCAGGACCAGGGGCTCCTTCCCTGTCCCTAACATGGCAACAGGCAACACCAACAAGGGTAACTGAAAAAACATGCATACAAATATTCACTCACATACCACAGAGGAATGCACCAGGGAGTGGGGGACGAGAAAAAAAAAACAATGAGGAGGGAATTGAATTATCACACTTACAAACCCATGCAACAGTCACAGATAATTCCTCATATAACCACTAAAAACACCTCTCCTCCAAGCCATGCAGCATAAGCTAGCTCAGACGATGTGTTTCAATCAGGACCCAGACTATAAGGAAATAGGAGTGACTAACTGATCTCAGCTTAGAGCTCAGACTCCCTGAGCTCCCAGCATTGTCAGTTAACCCCTGTTCTGCCAAAATAGATTAACACCATTTAAAAAGAAGTTGACGTGCTTATTTTCAGTGCAGGAGTAGGAGCAATCAGACGCTGCAGTCTTCTGGCTCCACTCTGTTGTGGTAAGGCTGCATTCACACGTTCAGGTTTTTTGCGTTTTCACGGCAGTTTTTACTGCGCGATTTTGCCACGAAAATGCAAAAAAACAGTATCCCATGCAATCCTATGGGATTCCGCAATGCTGTGCTGATTTTTCCGCGGCGGAATCGCATCGCGGAAAACCTGTCAATCAGTTCTCCCAGCAATGCTACAGATCGCTTGGAAAACGCTAGCATTCTGCAAGCTAATTATGCTTGGAAATCGCTAGTTTTTCCGCGGGAAATGTGAAAATGTGAATTTCCCGCAGAATGGAATTCCAGAATTCTCGCAGTAACTTCCGCGGGAGTTCCGCAAAGTGTGCACATAGCCTAACAGTTGGAGTGTGATTGCGTGTGTGGACTGTTATTTTTGATGCAGGCAATGAGTTCAACCTGCACAGCAGAAGGGCTTCTTCAAAAAAACTAACAGGTCTGTCAGAGTCAAAATACTTGCTGGTTGGTAGATGATCAAATAATTATTTGAGGGAATAAAATGCAATTTCATTATTTAAAAATCACAGTTTGATTTTCTGGATTTTATGTTTAGATTCTGCCTCTCACAGATGAAGTGTACGTACAATAAAAATTACAGACCTTTCCATTGTTTGTAGGTGGGAAACTTGCAAAATTGGCAGTGTATCAAATACTTATTTTCCCCACTGTATATACAGTACATAACATATTAATCACCCAACCAGTATAGGGCTGGGATACCTTTGGTCCCCTAGAAAACATTATTCTGAAGGCCCTCAGTTAATTTGTATGGAATACATGCAGTTTCCACTTTTTTTTACGTCTTAAACAATGCTGTTAACATTACACACCTAGGTCATGTAATTTTGAAAGTGTTTGCCCCATATACTTCTGAATAGATGATAAATATATCATTCCTGGGGATCCAGATGTTGAGGTCACCACTAATTAGGAGAATTGGAGCTTGCATTGGTGCAACCTGTGCAGCGACAAAGGGGTCCAAGATGTTAGGGGGTCCACTTCCACCTCTAGAGCAGCAATGAGCTTTTGTCATAGACACATGGACTGCCAAGGGCTCATTCACTGTTCTTGTATAGGAGTCCTCTTCTGCCTGTGTGTGCCTCAGGCATGAATGTTAAGGGTTCACAGTTAGGTTCCCAGCAATCATACATTTAGGCCGGGGTCACACTGGCGAGGAATACGGACGAGTGAGAGGCGTTAAAAGCACGCATTACACACGGACCAATGATTCTCTATGGGTTTGCTCCCAACAACTGTATATTTCTCGTCCCTATTCTACGGTCCGTGCCAATCGCAGCATGCTGCGATTGTCAGCATACTACACCCGTAATACGCCAATGCAAGTCTATGGGTGCGCAAAAAATACGGATTACACACGGACCACACATGTGACTTGCGAGAAATACGCACCCGGTGTCTTTTAGCAAAGCCGGCAATTCAGTGCGCTATACAGTAAACTCACACTGACAGGTTTAATAAAGAAACGAAAGAATAGATATAGACACATAGAATACATATATATATATGCATTCTATGTGTCTATATTCTTTGGTTTCTGTTAGAAACCCTGTCATAGGGCTCCATTATATGTCCATTTTGCAAGCCTGCAAGAAAATCTCGCCATACGGATACCATACGGATGCTTACATGCGCAAAATACGCGACCACACCTTGATTACGGATGACATACGGAGCACTATTTAGGGGTCATTCATCCATATTACGCCTGTAAACTACGGACCGTATTTTGCGTCGTTTAGTGTGACCCCGGCCTTATAATTAATCTTGCTGATAGGTTGTATATGTTTATGGGACAATCCTTTTAAATGCTACAGTGTTACTTGTCAACTGACTTTGAAATAAGTGCCCCGGCAATGGCAACAAGACATTGCTTTCCGCTAAACCTTCAGGGCCAAATCTCTGTCAGTACATTGGTACATCAAAGGATCCCTTGTGGCATTTTGACAATCCTGTTCCAGTTACACCACAATAGGGGAGTAATGATGTGCCCTTCCTAATCAGCTACTATATACAGTAGATACTAAACATCAACTAAGAGATTAGGAGTTGGTTAGAAGACTAAAATTAAAATCAGCACCTATTACCGGTCTGGTCTTTCATTTGGATGTGCAATTTGATTCTATGCCCATTGAATATAACCTAGTATTATAAGCTAACAACGAAGGCATAGCTTTTGCTTGGGAACAGATATTCTGATCTTTGTTGTCCCAATTGAATATTCAGTTAAGGCCCCGTACACATAACGATGTCCCAGCGATCCCACCAACAATCTGACATGGATGGAATCGCTGGGACACCGTTAGGCTGATCGCTGGTGAGCTGTCACATAGCCAGCCCCTCCAGCGATCAGGACCAGCGAGCAAGCTGGTTTCCAACGTAAACAGCGGGTATCTAAGAGCCGTGTGGCTCTTGGATACCTACTGTTTACCCTAGATACCAACGTGCGGCTCTTAGTTACCCGATGTTTACGTTGGAAACCAGCATCCAGCGTCGCTGATTGCTGGTCTCTCGCTGCCACACGCAGCGATGCGCGCTGGCCAGTGGGAGACCAACGATCAAAAAATGGCCCAGGACGATCCTGCACGATCAGCGATACCTGGCAAGGGTGCCAGTCGCTGATCCCCATCACACACAGCGATCTCGCTGGAGAGATCGCTGATACATCACAAAATCAGCGATCTCGCTAGCGAACTCGCTGTGTGTGACGGGGCCTTTATTGACTCCTTTCAAGGGATTCGATTAGCTATATAATCACTCCACAAACACAGTATTGTGATTTAAACAGAGTACCTGTCGTTTCTAGTGAATTTCAGAATAGGCTGTCCTGAGTGTATACATAAGGAGCAATATATATACAGTGCATATATATATATATAGAGTATATAATCTGCATCCTGCATATTTCAGCAGTTCTCTCCTCTACAGGCTTTATCTCTAATTTATAGTTTTCTCTGAGCTAGTGGGTGGAGACTAACTTCTATAATATCCTGTATTCTCTGTACGCACAGAAATAATAATATATTTTATTTCTATAGTGCCGACATATTCTGCAGTACTTTACATTTCAAAGAGTATTTTTACAAACAATAATGACATAACAGAGTAAACACATAATTCAACAGATACCAAGAGAAGTGAGGGGCCTGCTCAAAATCTCACTGTCACGATTTAGCTTTTGGGTGACCAGGGACCAGGGGCTCTTTCCTTGTCCCTAACACTAGGGGCTGCCCTAGCTTGCCCTGTTCCCCTGGTTACTTTTAAAGGTGAAGATGCTGGAGCGACATACCTTGCCTTAGATCCTGAATCCACCCTCAGTCTGTACCCCTCCCCCACCCATGGAAGAGGGGAGTGGTAGTGTAGATGTATGTTAGTCAGGACCCAGATTATATAGGAGATGAGAGTGGCTAACAGTGCACAGCTGAGAGCCTTAGTTCCAAGAGCTCTCAGTAAAGCAGACTAACCCCTTCACTGCCTAAATAAATTTACACCATTTAGTAAGAAGGTGAAGTGCTTCTATTCAGCACGTGAGTAAGGCTGGGACCACACTACTGTGTGTGATGCGAGAAACTCACTCGAGTCTCTCGCATCATCATCTGGCGCTGCCGCCGGCACTCAGAACAAGGAGCTGCGGCTGCACAGAAATATATGCAGCCGCACGCTCCGGTCCTGAGTGCCGGCGGCAGCGCCAGGTGATGATGCGAGAGACTCATGCGAGTTTCTCGCATCACACACGGTAGTGTGATCCCAGTCTAAGAGAAATCAGATGCTGCGGTCTTCTGGCTCCTCTCTGTTGTGGTAAACCTGTGACACTTACAATGTATGAAGAAATAGGGGAGACACGAACAGTGAATGGTAAAAAATGCTTGTATAGCACAGTCCCGCCATCAATATAATTAATAGGGTATTTGCCTAATGCAGGATGATCCGGTCACCAGCCAGTATCTGTATCAATACAGAAACAGAGTGCTAATAAGTGCATGAGGGTGTGTAAACATATGCTACGAGGAAGCTGATTTGGAAGGAAATTTTATGAGGACAAAATGAAAATAGTTGCATATGTGAGGTGAGCCAATAGGCCAGGCTAAAAAAGTGCATATTTAAGGCATGCTTAAAACTGTGAGTATTGGGATTTAGCCTGTCTGAGGTAGTGCATTCCAGAGAATTGGCGCAGTTAGCGAGACGTCTTGTACACTGGATTGGGAGGTTTAAATGATTGAGGATATTAGTGTTAGATTAGCAGAACGGATAGCATGGGTAGGATGCTAGACAAAGAATAGGGAGACGATGTAGGGTGGTACAGAACTGTGGAGAGCTTTGTGGGTGACGGTGATAGTGAGTTTATATTGGACTCTGCAGCAGAGCCAGTGCCAGTTGCAATAACTGGCACAGGGTAGAGGCATCGGTATTGTTAGACTTTCATGTAAAATATCCCTATATAAGGCAAAGTTCAACTTTTCTAGTTTTTGAAGTTCAGCTATTTTTATATGTTCCTTACCAAAGTAGAACAAGCATTCAATGCCCGGCACGCAGTAAGTACAGGTGGCTCTGAAATTGCTGACATCTGCTCCATTTTTTAACAGCAAATGGACAATGTCCAGATCCTTTTGCAGAATTGCTATGTGAAGAGCGGTTTCACCTGTAATAAAAAATGATTACTTTATAAATCATGTGGATAATAAGGGACTATTTTCTACTGCATATATTAAGATAAGTGCAACGAGAGCTTGCATGATATGTATATGTGTGTACGTGTATAATTTATTACATAATGTGGGAAGCAGTGATACTAATGCAGATGTCGCAGAGGCTTTTCACAAATGAAATTATTTATAGAGAGAGAGAGAGATGTCATGGAGAGTTA
Organism: Dendrobates tinctorius; assembly: GCF_039654945.1. Taxonomy (NCBI): domain Eukaryota; kingdom Metazoa; phylum Chordata; class Amphibia; order Anura; family Dendrobatidae; genus Dendrobates; species Dendrobates tinctorius. Next base: position 43,489,384 of record NW_027361728.1, on the reverse strand, counting down.
TACCATATCATTTATCCCTTTTATGGAAAACTTTCTGACAAGTAAAATAGAATAGTTATTTTCTTATGTCTTAGTATACAGAAAAATGATATGGCGTCACATTCCTTATTAGATTTGATTGAGAATTTGGAAAACTACAATATGTAGAGACTAAAAAGGGGATACAATGCTACCTTATACTGTATATGAACATAAAGTGACTGCCTGACACACATGGTACTTTCCTGAGTTTCTGCCCGGACTGGATATGTGGTTTTAAAGGAGCTGCTCAAGACTCCAATTTTGAACACCTATCCTTAGCATATGTCATCAATATGAGATCGGTGGGGGTCTGACGCTGACAACAACAATCAGCTGTTAGCAGGTCCAACAATTGCAGGAAATACTTGGTGCATGCTGCCAGAACATCACAGCTCTGTATTCATTAATGTCTGTAGTCAGCTACCGTAGCTCCGGTCCTGTTGATGGTATTGGAAGTTGAGTTGCAGTACTCCAGGGCGGTCATAACACAGTGTATAAGAGTTGTAGCGTATCGGCTCCATACACTGTATACTTCCTTAATTGGGGAACCCACCAACAGCTGATCAGTGGGAGTGCAAGACCCCTGTCAATCTGATTTTGATGACCTACAGTATGTTAAGGAAGTCATCAATTTTGTAGTCCTGGGAACGCCCTTAAAAAAATCTAATACATATGGTGGCCACCAGACTGCTCCCCAATAGATTATGTCTAGAAACATAAGAATCAGGCAGTTGGAATTCAATTGCCAAATCCTTTGTTCAGTAGGGAGAATAGCCGTTGAGAGATAATTCTGGCAGAGGTTCTCTCACAGAGAACACAGGAATGCTCAGCCAATGTCACTTCCTGTGTTTGCCGTGACTCTTGATGTGTATGTATTAACAATGCTGATGTCATAGGCAGAGGTTTGGGTCCAAAAAGTAGGTTATTAGAGCATGGCAAGAACTGCAGGACAGTGTGTTCATTCACTTGCGCATTGAAGAAAATTGTTTACCACGTGGGGTACATTTTTATTGTGGTAAAACAATATAGTAGTAATATAACAGCACTACAGAGCCCCTTATTGGATGCAGAGGTCATGTGTAGCCTGTAGTCATTCGGGACCGGCGGTGGAGAGACATCACTGGAGTAGGTGAGGGCGATTATTTTCAACAACCACAAGCATATGGGCTGAAGAAAGTTGAAAGGGGGAAAACCTCTTTCATAATAATTTTAATATGATACATCTTCAGCATTTTGAAAAATTAGCAATACATAGAAATAGCCAAGTAGAGTAAAAGGTAATACAAGCAATAAGACAATCGTCAGTAATAGAGTATTTGTTAATCACATACCTTTGTATATGTCAGACATCATGGGCTCATTAATTATCCATGGTGCACAATCTAATATGACTTTCACCATTTCTTTCTGTCCTTTCAATATGGCAGAATGCAGGATTGTCTCTCCCAGATTGCCTATAATACAGATTTATTTGAAAAAGGGAATTAATAACCACCTTAATTTAAAGTTATTACATCATGATTGAATTGAAATGTGAAATGTAAAATGTGAACCTCATTGCAGATTTTATAAATAGTGAAGGTGTACAGATTCCGAATCTGATCTAGAGGATTTTGTGGCAAGGTCAATAGAAAATATTGATGAAAATCTGTCCATTTTTGGTGGATAAGAAAAATCACTTATGTCTGAATGAGCCCTTGAACGATCCAATTTTCCGTCATCTTCTTCAGTGCTGATATTACCGTATTTTTCAGACTATAAGACGCACCGGACCATAAGATGCACCCAAATTTTCAGAAGGAAAATAGAGAAAAAACTTTAATGTGTCAAATGGGTGTCCATCTTACAGTCCAAATTCAGCTTACCTGGGGGGATCAGCAGCACTGGTGAAGCGGGTTCACAGGGGGTGTTTGGTGGTCCAGCAATATGACTTCCATCCCAGGCTGGTGCAGCAGGTGCAGTGGCCTCTGGTAAATTCCATCCCAGGCAGGTGCGACAGGTTTGGCGGTGGTGCTCTGTGGTGCGGGGGGGGGGGCTCCACCGGCATCTTGTGAAAGTCCGGAGGCCCTGCATATCCATTGCTGAGATGCAGTGGCCTCCAGGAAAATGGCCACAGTGGGCGGTGCATGCTGAGATTGAGACCTCGGCAATGAGACCTCGGCAATGAGACCTCGTTGCCGAGGTCTCAATCTGAGCATGCGCCGCCCCTGGCAGCCATTTTCCCGGAGACCACTGCATCACAGCAATGGATATGCGGGGTCTCTGGGCTTTCACAAGATGCCGGCGGAGCCCCCTGGACCAGAGAGCACCACCGCCGAACCTGCTGCACCAGCTTAGAAAGGGAGTATGATCATCACCCGGCAGCGTTGGACCAGAACTGCCACAGAATCACCCCAGTCCTGCTGCCGCCACAGTATTTGTAAGTATATTCCGACGATAAGATGCACCCCCATTTTCCCAAAATTTTTTGGGGAAAAAAGTGCGTCTTATAGTCCGAAAAATACGGTGTATAATGATGCCAATATACGTTACACCACCGATCTACCCACTCAGAGATCCATACGTTTTTCTTTTATTACCTTGAACAGTTTATCTCCCAAACCATTCCCAACCTCCTTCCTTGGACCACTGCATGTTGGAACACTACACAAGACTTGCAGTTTTGGAGATTCCCTGATCAATGTGACGCTTGTCAGAATTGATTACATCTCAGCCATTTTTCCATCTCCTACAACATCAACACCTGTTTATTCACTTGCAGTCTAATAAATCCCAACCCCTTGTGAGGTGCCATTGGCACAAGATAATTTAGTATTTATTTATTATGTTAGGCTATATATCACCATCATATTCCACTGTGCTTCACTGACATTGAGATCACTGTCTCCATTGGAGCTCACAATATTCACTAACAATATGTTTTACGATTGTGGAAGGAAACTCATACAAACATGGAGAGAACCTACGGGCAGCACGATGACTTTTCAACATTGTGCATCTGGATTTAAATCCCACCAGAGATAACATCTATATCAAGTTTATATGTTCTCCCCATGCTTAGAGGTTTTTCTCTGGGTCCTCCAGCTTCCTACCACACTCCAAAGACATCCTGATAGGGAAACTAGATAGTGAACACCAATAGGGACAGCAATAATAATGTCTGTAAAGTGCTGTGGAATCAATGGCGCTATATAAGCAAGTAAAATAAATGAATAAATAAAAACATACAAACTCCATGCAGTTGTCTTTGGTGGGATTTGACTCCAGCGCTGCTCATAATTAGTTTTATCCACTACCTACGGTTTCAGTCGCATGGTCGATCTGTCCCACTCCATGCAAAAATGTAACCCAGTGCTCGATTTCTGGCTGCACCAATTCTGATTTTGAGTCATAAAGGACACTTTTACTGCATTTTATCTTATTACACTGGGTATCAAAAAACGAAGGAAGGATTAACTGAGATAAATGTCACTTTTGGCATAGACTTTCCCCATTTGTGTGGTCCAGGCATCACTACCATGTTCTGGTTGTTGAGGCCCAATTTATTTACCTCCATTCACAGCAGAAGTAAATCTCACTCTGACCTGAAAAGTAACTCTATAGATCTTTTGTGTCGGCAATGAATAGATGTCATGGACAGGATGCTCTCTGTTTCCAGGCATCTTTGTGCAGGTATCGAAAGCTAGGATTAATCTTTGTTTTATTCATAAGAAACACGGCTATATTATGAGATAATTCCCACAGAATCTCCAAGGCAAGGAAAATATGACAACAGGCTTATTTCGATCTACAGTATTCTGAATTGCTTATGTTATGTTTGGTAGCATACTAATCACAGTTGTGCAGGTTAATGGATGTTATGGATCTTATCGAGCACAAGTGTCCTTATAATAGAAGGCATGAAATAAGATCTTATTTGATTGGTTTTAGAAGGACATAGTGAGGTACCCTGGATTATCTGTATTTCTTCAGTGGCAATCCTGGGGATTTCAATATGACTTAAAATGGATTTTATTACAATTATGAATACAATATTACATAGTTCACAAAAGTTGGCAACTGGTAAAACATGATAACAATATGTCACTCTGTTGCGTATCTATATATATAATTACCTTGTAATGTCTTCAAATCCTGTTGAGTCCAGATGTGTCCGGATCCCAGAATTCCAAGCGGCGGAAGTTCACCGACCGCCACATTGGGACAGCCAAGTGATGAGTGTCTCAATATGGAAACTGATGGTGGTACCAGCCCGGTACTACCGTCGAACCACACACACTCACATGACCGTGTACAGAGCATACCACATCTCCTGGGCAAGAGAGGAAGCAAAAGACAATACTGACAATGTAGTACTCACAGGTACGCGGGATGCAGTGACGAGGCGGAAGACGGGATGTACTTTAAAATGTAACTTTTATATATAAGGATGCCTTTAGGGCTATACTGAGCAACTAAACAAGATAACAATAATTGCCCACGCAGGGGATCAACACAAGAACACATGGGTAAGGCGAACACGACTAACCCGGCAAAGGCTGATCACTATATGGCCGCGGTATGGCCGACTACGGGTCCTTAGTTACAAAGTGTCACTTATCCACTCTGACGTTCGGCAGGGTGCTGATCGATGGTACTTTGGCGTTGCAGCCGTAGGGCCCAGCCGACGAGGATCCGGCAAAGACTTCGGGCGTTCCTACGCCCAGGTGAGGTGGGGGCACAACAGGCCCCTGGGGAGTTCCTCTGCGTAGCACCTCCCGTCGGAGGCGATATGGTGTAGCCCAGGGACAGGGAGTTGTAGACCACAGCCACAGGCTGGGGAATAGACTGCAGCCGCGGGCTAGAGGCTGGAGGTGGCGGCCACTAGGAGCACGGCTGAACGGTCGGCGTCTCCCTGCTGGACGGCTACATCTCCCTTCTGCCTGTGGTGAGCCTCCCTGCAGTCTCTCTGGTCGCTGCTCTCCCCGCTCTGCTCTGGCTCTGGCTTTTGCTCTGGCTTTCTGGCGCTTCTTGGATTCCTTCCTCCTCTGCTAACTCACTCCTCCTGGCGTCCTCAGTCCCTTTTATATTGGATCCTCCCCCAACCTCTCTGGAACTCTCTGTGTACTGTCCTCTAATTCTGTCCCCCGGAAACAGTCTTCCTAGGAACCTTGGTGACAGCCCCCTTGGTTCCAGCCCGGGCACACAGCAGGGACGGTTACTCCTACAACATTACAGCAGGAGATCACAGAGGATTCATTCTGTGAGGTAAAATATTTCACTGACTGTTTTTAAACAATATTTTTCCTCACCAAATGTATCCTCTGTGATCTCCTGCTGTAATGTCCGTATTGTCTTTTGCTTCCTCCCCTGCCTAGAAGCTGTGGTATGTTCTGTACATGGTCAGACACAGACAATGAGAGGAGAAGACAGCAGATGGGGAAAGAGAAAGCGCCTAGCGGTGAGAGAAACTGCACAGGAGTGAGACAGCTCAAACAGGACAGCACATGAGGGGAGAACACATCACAGGAAGGAGAGAGACAGCAGACAAGGGGGATAGCACATGGGGTAGACAGGTCAAAGAAGAGTGCACAGACGGGAGAAGTCAGCACATGGGGAAAGAGAGTCGATAGGTCGGTGAGCACATGGGGGGAGAGATTCTCAATGCTGCAAAGCCTGACCCCATCGTGACATTACCGCCCTCCCGATGCAATAGCATCAGGTCTCCATCTAGTCTCTTTTATAGTTTCCTTCTCCATTTTCACTCTAGTACATATGTACTACTAGCCTCTCTTTCATTCGAGGGCAAAACTTACCTTAATGAATTACAGTTCAGTTCCTAAATTACTTGCATATTGGGGTTGTCCATCCTTAGGCCGGGGTCAAACTAATCGACGCAAAATACGGTCCGTAGTTTACATGCATAATACGGATGAATGACCCCTAAATAGTGCTCCGTATGTCATCCGTAAGCAAGGTGTGGTCGCGTATTTTGCGCATGTCAGCATCCGTATGTAATCCGTATGGAATCCGTATTGCGAGATTTTCTCGCAGGCTTGCAAAATGGACATTTAACGGTGTTGAGGCCTGCTAACTATTTAAATCATTAGCCTGCACCCTACTTATTGCCTCAGGAACAGGTGGCTGCCTCCATTCTGTCCATTTGTGACCTTGCCTTCACTAGGTGTGTTGGTGTTGTATGTGCAACATGACAGACAGTCTGAGTTTCAACACAACTGAGCAGGTTCTCTTCAACTGGCCTTTGTCACCCTGCTTTGGTCAAACATACCCAGTGATAGTGGATCTGCGGAGGAGGAGACGCATGTGGGTACATCCACCTTTGAGGCAACGACTCACAAGAAGTCATTTTCACCGCCTCTATTCTTCTCTGCGGGAGCATCCTGCAAAATTCTACCAATACTGTCGCATGAGCCTTGCAACATTTGATCGACTCTTGGAGACAGTGCGTCCTGGGATTACCTTTCAGGACACAAGGATGCGCAAAGCTATATCTGCAGAGGAGCGACTTCTACTCACATTACGGTATGTACTACACAACCACATTCTCTATGTTCATGATGTGTTGGCCAAAGTATGTATTAATTGCTTCATGGACTAATTGTAATGCCCTCATCTTATTCCAGATATGTTGAAACTTACAGACCAGAATGTTATGTGTAATATGTACTGAATATCACTTAGTCATTGTGCGACCAAATATATGTGTGTTAGTAGATATGGAATCCTAACAAGTTTGGTATGTATGTACCTGTTTTTTGGATAATTTGTGCATTCTAAAATGTTCCTTTTCTGTTTTTCTTCAGCTGTCCACTGGCCTGTCTTATGCCGCCCTCCACCATGAGTTTCTCATTGGAAGATCTACCATTTCTGGCATAGTCAGGTCGACATGTAGTGAAATATGGTCAAGACTACATCAACTCGTCATGCCTGTGCCCAGGATGGAAGACTGGTTGAGGATATCAAGGGACTTTGAGGAGGATTACCAGTTTCCTAATTGTATAGGGGGCCTTGATGGCAAACATATCCGGGTGCATAAGCCACCGAACTCTGGCTCCCAATTCTTCAATTATAAACAATATTTTTCTGTTGTATTGTTGGCTCTGGTCGACCTTCAATACAAGTTTATAATTGTTGACATTGGGGCCTATGGAAGGACGGGAGACTCTAGAGTCTTCAATACTTCCATTATGGCTCGGCGGCTACGCACCAACCAGTTGGATCTACCACCACCACGCCAACTACCAGGCTCCACTCAAGAATCTGTCCCTTATGTCCTTGTGGCAGATGAGGCATTTCAGTTAACGAGCAATGTCATGAGGCCATATCCCCGGCGCAACCTTGACCACCAGCGCAGAATTTTTAACTTGCGCCTATCACGTGCTCGGCGACTGGTGGAGAGTTCCTTTGGCATTCTTTGTGCAAAATGGCAGGTACTCCAGTCTGCCATTCAGCTGAGTGAAGAAAATGTTAATCAACAGTAGTTAAAGCCTGTGTGGTTCTTCATAACTTCAACATGATTGTTTCTCCTCTGCTGGTGTTGTGCGTGGGTTGGACAATGTGCGTAGGGCGAGACCACCTATCAACCCTCAACGTAGACCGCTCTCTGGCCTCAAAGTGCGTGATATTTTCACAAATTACCTTATGTCACCTGAGGGGGAATCTTCTTGGCAAGAGCATGCTGTGTCTATGTTATAATATTTTGGTTTCTGTGTGTCTAAATATATATATTTCTTCCTCTTCTGATTCTATGACTGTTGAATTGCATTGGTAAGCATATGTTGTTATGCTGACACGGTTTTTTAGAATTGAGACAGAGACGTAAAATGTAGTAGACAAATGTTTACTTTTGCCTTTTTTTTTTTTTAAACAAAACATATTCTTGCCATATCAGAAATGTGGCAATGGGCCAAATTTGCCTTTTTGCATATGTAAACATTGTGTGACAATAAAATTTTCACACATAGAAAACAAAAATAACATTAGGCAATAAAAAAAATGGAAATATTATAAATGTTGGTACATTGGGGGAGGAGAATACGGAAGACCAGCCTGTGTTTGCTGCTGGCTACTTTGCCCAACTTGCCCATCGCCCTGTGTGGGGGCATACTGTTGCCCATGATGTGGGTAGTGTACTGCCTCCTGGGATTGGGCTTGGTACTGGCCAGAGTGATAATGAACAGGGGCATCTTGTTGGGTCGGGTAGGCCTGTGTCTCATACCCACCAATATAGCCATGTCGTCCCCAACCTGGTTGGGACCAGACTCCAACACTGGGTGGGAAAAAGTGGTCATATTGGTGAGGTTGGCTAGAGGCAGACATATGTGGCTGCTGTTGGGAAGGTTGGGTAGGGGGAGGAAGGGGGAGAGGTGTAGACCCACGTATTTGAGGATCCTCAGAGCCTGCTTGAGCAAGCATGTGTGTGGGTGGTCTAAGGCGCATTAGATTTCTTGGTGAAAGCTGCCACCTCTCCAGATATTCAAATAACTCATATGGGGTATTTGGGTGTGTGCTTGCATCAAGCAGGATCTGAAAACATCCTCGAATACGGAGCCTCACCTCACGGGAAAGGGCACGAAGATAAAGTGCCAGGCTGCGCGAGTATGCCTCCTCGCCATCATCATTATTCACTCTAGACAGATAGTTGAGGACCCCTGTGTCCACATTGGTACGGGTATGTTGGGCAGGGATATGGCGCCTTCTTCTTCCTCATCGGGATGGTCCAGCAGGCTGTGGGGAGCTCCAGATCTGGGCAGTTGGGCTGCTGCTCATATTGCCCTGCTCCTCCTGTATGGCTGATGGGGCAGCAGCAGACGGTCCTGGTTGTGGATGTGGTCCTGGTGGTGGGGTTTGTGGCGCAGGCAATGGGTTTTCCTGAGAGGATTCTTCACCCATGCTTCTTGTAGGGGGAGAAGATGGGCCAGACACCTCATCCCCTGCAGGATCAATGATGGGCTCTGTATCTGAGCCAGTTCCTCTCTCCGTAAGGTTGGACTGAGTTCTGTTATGAAATAGAACAGAGCCAAAAATAAATCAAAATTTTTGGCCCTGTAAAATATCTGTGTAATGTGGTGTGAGGTATCTACTTACTGTCTTAGATCCAGAATAGGGGCGAGGAAGGAGAGGCGGTCATAATATATGTATTTCCTCTTTAGGTCGCCCGCATCACCTCTCCTGGACCGCTGCTGACGTTCCCGCCTGTATTGGTCGCGGTTGCTGCGCCGGCGTCTCATCACATCTTCCACTGCAATGTGACAGGAAATATTCTCAATTTCACTTATTTGATAGGTCAAATTTGCTACCAGTAGCCTAGGCATGTGGCCTTCTGGGGTGTGCTTTCTACCCAGGGAGGAATATCTAATTGAGCCATCCAGGCCAGATACACAGGGTCACAATAGTTCAGGTATGAAGTAACTACACTTAATAACTTGGTCGGTTAGGAGGATGAGGAGCTTGTGGCCTGTGCCAAATGATGGCAGTGTAAAACCATGGGTCACATCAAAATCTACCCGCCTCATGAGGAAAAAAGTACAAGCACAGGAAGGGGGGGCTGATTCTATATGCATTTTTTAATGTGAGGTATTTTTTAACAGTTTTTGGGTTGTACTTACTCAGTTGCTGCTGCTCCTCACGTAGGCGATCACCAAAATCATGGAACATCTGGCGACATATGCGCCTCCATGACGCCTCCTTTCTTGCCCGGTTGGCATAATGGGCATCACGTTGGTCCCAGAGTTCTGGCCGCTCCTGCACTAACACAATCAACATCTCCACATTCAGAAAATATGGCGCCATGACGCTGATGTACTCCATGGAGGCGTACTTCCTGGATGTCTGGAGCGCTTTTTGAGCTCATTTGCATGTCTAAGCTTCCTGATGATGGATTGGCCCATTTCCTGTCACCAGCCAAAAGACCTGCGTATTTCTCGCAAGTCACACGTGTGGTCCGTGTGTAATCCGTATTTTTTGCGCACCCAAGAACTTGCATTGGCGTACTATGGGCGTAGTACGCTGACAATCGCAGCATGCTGCGATTGGCACGGTCCGTAGAATACGGGCGAGAATTATACGGCTGTTGGGAGCTGACCCATTTGTCCGTGTGTAATGAGTGCTTTTAACACCTCACACTCGTCCGTATTCCTCTCTAGTGTGACCCCAGCCTTAGGCTACAAGTCTTCAGTCACGCTTTGTGACTGCAGATTTGTGAATCCCCACATTGCGCCCACTGTGAGGATTATTCAGTGCTGACGCTGGGAGCTAGCGGTCATGTGATGGCAAGTATGTGATTTACATACAGTCACATGCCAACTAGATGTGCGCAGCTTCACTCAATACAAGTGTATTGAGCGACAATGTACACGTCTAGACGGACTGTGGCCAGAAGTATGTAAATAGCATACTTGCGGTCACATGTCCACCTGCTCCAGAGAATCCTCACAGTGTGCAATGTCAGTATTATTTTTATGAGGTAATAACTCTGGAATGCCTCAACATATCCCAGTGATTCTGTGATAATTTTTTGTGCCACACTGAAATTTATGTTATTGAAAAATTAAGGTAGATATTTTTAATGTTTATTTGTGAAAATATCAGAATTTTGGTAAAGTTTGGCAATTTTCAAACTTCTACTTTTTATGCCCTTAAACCAGATAGTTACATCACAATAAAACAACTAAATAATAAACCACATTCACTACATGTCTACTTTATGTCAACAACATTTTTGAAACATTTTTTTGTTAGGAAGTTAGAAGGTTTAAAATTTATCAGCAATTTCTCATTTTTCCAACAAAATTTACAAAACCAATATTTGAAGTGACTTTGAAGGCCTATATGAGAGAAAATACCAAAAGGTGAAACCATTGTAAAAACTGCACCCTTCAAAGTGCTAAAAATCACATTTGATAAGTCTATGAACTCTTCAGGTGCTTAACAGATATTTTATTTAAGCAATGTGAAAGAAAAAAATGAAAATTTTACTTTTTCCCACAAAAATGTTGCTTTAGCCCCAAAATTTACATTTTCACAAGGTTTACTGGAGAAACTGTAGAGTACAATTTGTTGTGCAGTTTCTCCTGAGTATGCAGATACCCCATATGTGGCGCAAAACTACTGTTTCGATACACGGCAGGGCTCAGAAGTAGTGATGGGCAAACCCCCCGATGGTCAGGATCGGCGGGTTCGCCCGAGTTTTTTTGTAAAGTTCGAGTTCGGGCCGGGGATGATGCAAACTTGCGTCTGAACCCCGAACTCTGACTTTACAGATATGGGATGGGACGGGGGTAGCTGTAAAAAAAAGCCAAAAGTTAATAATAAACATTATAATTATGCTTACCTGTCCAGCGACACGTCCTCCCGTCCCGCATCTGCTTCTGGGGCCGCTCATTAACTTCCGCCGGTATTCACTGCACTCGGCAGTCTTCGTCTTTTTCTAGCAGTGTTCGTGCAAAGCCTTACCCAGTGATTGTGGATCCAAAGAGGCGGAGAAGAATGTGGATCCATCCACTTTTGATGTGACGGCTGACTAAAGGGCATTTCCACGTCTGTATGCTTCACTACGCAGCCATCCTGACAAGTTCTACCAGTGTTGTCGGATGAGCATGCCAACATTTAACATTCTTCTGGACACCGTGATGCACAAGTCTATTTCAGAAGAGGAGCGGCTTCTACTTACTTTACGGTATGTCCAAAACCTCTATGTTGCGTATGTATTTTATGCGGTTATTTCCTAAACACACTGTTTCCTTCCTTTTGTGTGCATTGTTTTGTCCCTTTTTTCAACTAATTTTTTACAAACATTATGCCTTTCACATTCCCTGATGTTTGTATTAGTTAGGTTCCATAAGCATTGTATACTGATATATAACAAAGTTCAGCTCACTGTATGAGACATCTTGGAGAGTTCGGAGCACGGAAAGACTGTGTCAGGGCATGAAATAATCAATAAAAGGAAGGATCCAGCTCAACGAAATAGTGAAAAAAATTTGTGGTCCTTTATTGACTGAGAAATATGCTCAATAGAGGATAAAAAACATTGACGCGTTTCTTGTGACCAGGCACCCTTAATCATGATCATGATTAAGGCTGCCTAGTCACCAGAAATGCATTGATATCGCATTTCATGAACTGTTTATGCTGACTTTTTTATACTCTATAGAGCATGTTTCTCAGTGAATAAAGGACCACAAATTTTTTTCACTATTTTGCTGAGTTGGATCCTTCCTTTTATTGATTGCAAACTGATGTCAATTGTTGAGCCAGGGCTTAGTTTGCACTCTCTGTGAATGTTATGTTGCCCTAAACTCGTACGATGATGCATGGCTATGTCCTATTAGAATTTTTTTTTCTTTGTTTTTTTATTCTAGATTTCTGTTCACTGGGCTGTCCTATGCGGCACTGCATCTTGAGTTCTTTATAAACAAATCCACCAACTCAGGCATTGCCCATTCTACGTGCTCAGAAATTTGGTCACAACTGCATAAATTGGTAATGCCAGAACCAAAAAAACAAGACTGGCTGCGGATAGCCCGTGGCTTTGAGGAGATGTGCCAGTTTCCAAACTGTATTGGAGCCCTGGATGGGAAGCACATCCGTTTACGTAAGCCGCCGAACTCAGGCTCCCAATATCATAATTACAAAGAATATTTTTCTGTAGTGCTGTTGGCCCTGGTTGTCAGCGCATACATGTTTAGAATAGTAGATATTCGGACCCATGGAAGAACTGGAGACTCCAGAGTCTTCAATTCTTCCAAATTGGATCAGCGACTGCGCAATAATCAGTTTGACCTCCCACTCCCACGTCAGCTACCAGGGTCTACTCTGGAAGCGGTGCCTTATGTCATGGTTGGTGATGAGGCCTTTCAATTAACCAGGAACCTCATGAGGCCCTATTCATGTAGAACCATGGACCGGCGCATACGCCTGGTGGAGTGTGCCTTTGGCATTCTCTGTGCCAAATGGTGTGTTCTGTAGTCAGCTATTCAACTAAGTGAAGGAAATATGAATGAGGTTATAAAAGCATGTGTGGTACTTCACAACTTCACCAGAATTCATGACTGTAGTGCAAATGATGGTGATGATGTTGCGGATGGAAATAATGTCATAGCTACTACACATGGACATAATCCACGTCGTTCGCTCTCTGGACTTAAAGTGCCGGATGTGTTTACTAATTATTTTGTCTCACTTGGAGGGATATACTCCATGGCAAGACAATGCAGTATCTACAGTATGTTATCATTTTTTGCAGTTTGGTGTTGAAAATAAAATTATGTTAATGTTTGCAGTGTCTGATGTGTTCTTCTAAATATGTGAAAATTCTGATATGAAAAACATCATCTATATAGTGTCAACACAACAAAACACACACATTGAATTAACTGACTTTACTTAGATAATGTTTGCTAAACCAAATAACCATATTCACATCATATGGCATATACGACCACTATTACCAGCCCTCAAACAAGTTTGAAAGTACAAAAAAAAAAATTATAAACCACCAAAAAAAAAAAATGCATTCACAGATTCTCATATGTAGGTGGAGAAGATGGCGGGAGGGAAATCTGAGTGCTTTTGGCTATTTTGTGTGGCTAATTGACCGTAACCCGGAGTGGTGGTGGAGGCTGCATGACGTAGCATGGACCTGTTGTGGAACATGGTGGTACTGAGCATTTGGGTATGGATTAACATAATACAGGGTATTGGCAGGGCCCATTTGAGTATACCCTCCAGAATGTCCATGTTGACCATACCCATGTAGTCGCCACTCTCCTACACTGGGTATGGTCAAGTGGCCATACTGGTGAGGTCCAGCTGTAGCCATAAAAGGCCATGTTGTGGGCGGTGTTGTATTGGACCTTCATGTGGCTGTGGTGAAGGTCTCCGTGTGGGAGGGGGTTCACCCACTGATCTTGTGGTCTCCTCGGGTAGTCCAGGCATCTGTAGAAGGTTTTGTCTTGAAAGTTGCCATCTCCCAAGGTATGCCAAGACCAGAGTTGGGTTATTGGTTTGGGTGCATGCATCAATAACTATCTGGAGTGCACCTCTGGCCCGCAGCCTCACTTCACCGAGAATTGTATGCAGATTGAGCGCCAGACTCTGTGCATTTGTACCAGTGGCGGCAAGCTCCCTCCTGCGCCGGCCATGGTGTGGGATTACTGCAGGCTGTGGTGATGTATCAAGTGGGAGTGTAGGGCTGCTACTTTGCCCATGGTCCTCCTCTTCTTGAGTTGCCTCCTGTCCTGGGCATGCTGGTGGTTGTGGTTGTTGGCTTGTTGATGGTTGGGAAAATGTTCCAGCCACTTCTTCCCCTTCACCAACATGGTCGACGTGGACCTCGGAGTCCGATGCAGTCTCCCGCTCAGTTATGTTTGAATCAGTTCTGTTTTTCCAAACAAAAACAAACAAAAAAAATTACACATATTACTATTGTACTATAAGGCCACATGTCAAATGTGTGGTGTGGTGATTCATGCACTTACGGATGGAGATCCATAACAGGAGCTAGAAAATTTAAGCTATCATAATAAATATATTTTTACTTCTTTGTGCCCTCTGCCCCACTCCTGGCCCGATTCTGACACTCACGGCGAAACCGGTCACTGCAGCTGCGACACCGTCTAGTGACATCACACACTTCAAAGTAACACAACAAATGTTTGACATTATGATCACAGTGTATGCATAGGCAAATGTAGGTTACAGCCTATTGTGGCATGCTACTTGACAAGTGTAAACTGGCAGGATAGCAAGCATAACATCACATATGATGATGTTAGGTTCATTTGTTGCTTCATTTAAAAGAAATAATTTTATTTTTTTTTTAAGGATAGTGCTTACTCATTTCATGCTGCACCTCAGTTGTACTTTCTTCATATGTTGGAAAAATTTGCCTGCAGTTATGATTCCATGATGCATCCTTGTGACCACAGTCTGCATAATGTGCGTAACGTACCTCCCAAATTTCTGGCCTCTCCTGCACCAGAACAATCAAAAGCTCAACATTAATTTGTCTTGCCATCTTGCTGTACTCCGTGGAGGCGTGAAGGTGGCATGCTCTAGAACGTCCCAGGGTAATTAGCTTCCTGAATAATGGCTGAGGCAATTTCCTGTCACCTGCCCAATGCTTGCGTATTTCTCGCAAGTCACACGCATGATCCGTGTGGTGTGCGATTTTTTCTTGCACCCATAGACTTGCATTGGTGAGACTCGGCCGAGATACACTGATAATCGCAGCATGCTGTGATTTTTCTCGCACTTACAATACGGACATGAAAAAAAAAGCTGATGTGAGTTCCCCCTATAGATGAATACTGGTTCGAGTGCTATGCGATTTTTTTTTCGCATAGCACTCGACCGTATTCATCGCTGGTATGACTCCGGCCTAAATCTTCGAATGGTGTGATTCAGATGAAACCCCGACAAATCCAGACAGCAGAGTTACTCTGGACGCCATCTGACCATTTTTCAGCATTGACCTTTTCAAAAGTGCACAAAATTGTGGCCTGACCACGCTTTTACGCATGCTTAAAGCGAGAGACATCGCCGGATCATAGACCAGACAGAGTCCACAGTGTCCCCATCTGCATCATTAAAAGGAATCTTCAACAAGCCGAGCCTTACTGTGATCTTTGGGAGGAAGATTAAACAAATCAACAGCAGGTCAAGAATTGGTTTTATTTATTTTTACAGCTGTTCCTCATACAGTATAAGTGATTAGACACTTTGGGTTGGTGCGATTTCAGCAATACCAGATTTATCTAATTTTTTTATGGTTGGCTGCTGCCACACATTAAAAATTTTTTCATCACCATATTTTGAGAGCTAAAATTTTTCAATATATCTGGCGATAGAGTCATGTGAGGTTTTTGCCAGGACAAGTTGACGTTTTTATTGGCAACATTTTTGTGTACTTATAATTTTTTGATAACTTTCTATCCTGACTTTTGGAAGACAAAATTAAGTAAAAAACAGAAATTCAGAGTTTTTTTTGTCGTTCACCAAATGGAAACATCCCCGCTCTCCACCCGCCGTCCCATTCTATCCCTCCGCAGCCACGCTCTACATCCATGTCCCAGTGTCCCTCCACAGCCCCGCTCTCTTCTGCCACAGCCCTGCCTCTTCCTTCACAGCCCTGCTCTCCCCATCCACAGCCCCGTTCTCTTCCTTCACAGCCCTGCTCTCCCGCTCTCTCCATCCACAGCAGGGGTCTCAAACTCGGCAGAGTAAATAGGCCACACATAAAAAAAAATTTGAGCTGGGGGGCCGCATTCCTTTCAACCTCAATACACCTCGTACACACGTGGCTCTGCTCCGTACACCTCGTACACACAGGGCTCCGCTCCATACACCTCATACACACAGGGCTCTGCTCCGTACACCTCGTACACACAGGGCTCCGCTCCATACACCTAATACACACAGGGCTCTGCTCCGTACACCTCGTACACACAGGGCTCCACTCCATACACCTCATACACACAGGGCTCTGCTCCGTACACCTCGAACACACAGGGCTCCGCTCCATCCACCCTGTAAACCACTCCTGAACCCACGTATAAACTTACCTTTATCCAGTACCATGACAACCAGCACACAGACAGCAGCTTCTGTTCTACACACACTGAGGCCCCCTGATCATGTGACAGCTGACTCCTCCCCCTCCTGTGACCTCATCACAGGTCCTTTGCAGTGTGTGCACACAGAACAGCCAATGCCATCGCCGCTCCTGAATGCGTGCCTTCCCCCTGCCTCAGGGAGTGAGACATGTGGTGGGCCGCAGATGCCTGCCTCAGGGGCCGCATGGCCAGCGGGCCGCATGTTTGAGACCCCTGCTCTACAGCCCTGCTGTCTTCCTTCCTCCACAGCCCCGCTCTCCATGCACCACACGCGGTGACGCCGAGACCAGGAGAGACAGGTGCGCAGATTGTTCGTTTGGCTGGAGTGGGCGGAGCTAGAGCAGAGCTGCAGCACATGTGATTGGCTGGCCTGCGGGGGCGTGGCCTAATGTGGGAGTCTGGAGTGGGTGTAGCTTGCAGGAGTGGGCGGAGCTGCAGCGCGTGTGATTGGACGGCCTGCGGGGGCGTGGCCTAGTGCTATAGTAGGCCGCAGTAGAAGGCGGGAACTAAATTTAGGCCGGGAAGCTGCAGGGGAGAGGGGGATAGCGCAGTTGGCGACGGGGAGCACCGACTGAACCGGGACAGGGCTCGCAGCATGCTGGTGGGTCGCCCTTCCAGGGCCGTTGGGTACTCGGTACCGGGTCGGTGTCAGGGGGATGTGTCACAGCAGCTGTGACACATTCCGTGGCCCTGGGCGCTCAAGTAATCAGGGGTGTTGAATGGTGGTTTGCAGTTAATGGAATAGTTCGTGACGCCACCTGTGGTGTTCAGCAAGTGGGATGTTGGGCCGATGCTGCATGCAGATCCTCTGGGGCTGGTGGTTTGTTGCAGCCAAGATGGTGAAGCTCCCCACAGGTGGAGCTGTAGCCCTAGGGCAGTGTAGATGTAGGGGAAGAGGAGAGGTGCAGGCAGTGTAGAAGCTGATACCCAAATGTAGTGGTACAGGGTGTGTTGGCGCAGGAATTATTGGAGGACACCAGGGCGTGCAGTTCCAAAGCTTTACTCACAGTCTGTAGCACACACAGATGCCTGCCTCCATGCTGTGTCCTCCGGGTCAGGGACTCAGTCAACCTCCAGATCAGATGGAATGCTCCCTTCCAACACTCCGCCACCACCAACATGTGCCTTTCTGAACGTCTCCTCTTATAGCGCCTTTAAGTGTGAAGTACTCCTAGTACTGAGTTACACTGGCGTGCCTCCTGACAGATGTTCCCAAGAACTCTACTTGTACGGCAGACAGCTGTAGCCTGCTTCGGGGACTCCTCTCTCCTGAGTCCCGGCTCACTATTCTCATTGCTGTTGTGCTCCCAAGTCTTAGCTGGGAGTAGTGCATTTACAGCCCACTACTCCACCGGTGACTGCTGCAGGACCTTCAGTATCCATACAACCTCGGGGACCGGGCCCCGGCCTTGCGCCTAGAACTTCTAGGCAGAGTTCTCCTATAACCCACGTCCTCTCTGTTCCCTTTTACTCCTTCGTTCCGTACTAATCCCTCTCTCTCATAGAAGATCAGGTTTCAGTCCAATGTCTTTCTCCTTCTATCCTTTCCTGTGCCAGCTGGCTCAGATCACTGAGGCAGCTGCAGCACTCCTTCCTCCATCCCTCTTCCAGGGATCCTCACTCCTCTCTGAGTGACTCTCTCCCACTCACTGACAGACTGACTGACTGACTACCTAAACCTTCCCGCTCTTTGTGTATTCTAAACTCCACCCGCCTCCCAGCACGTTTCGTGTTCCAAGCAGGGAGCCACCAAAGGTGCTCTGCTACACTCCAAGCAGGGAGCGGCAATGTGGCTTTGCTGAACTACCATGTTGTGTGGGATGCGAGTGTTGGAGCGTGGTTAGGAGCCTCCAACTCACCTGGTTGGTGGGGTACCACAGCTCAGGAGGAGGTGCAGTACCTCTGTGGCAACTGAATCCTCAGGGGCACCACACTGGCACTATTCAGCCCCTGTCCTGAAGGCTGTCTTCCTCACAGCCCCGCTTTCCATGCACTATCCTGCTGTATCTGTCCTCAGCCCTGCTCTTCAACTGTGTCCCACTCTGCTGGTTCGTGACACACACACACACACACACACAAACATTCAGATTTATATATAGAGATTACTTACATTTCAGTTTTTGTTCTGTGGTATGATGAAAAAGCATCGTTTTTGACACTTTTTTTTTTTTACGATATTCACTGTCTGTATTACAGTGACAGAAGATTCTTAGAACATGCTCCTGGCATGATCTAACAGGCTTGCAGTAGCAGGCTGACCCAGAGGTCATCATGACGACCTCTGGTTGCCATGATAACCATGGGGCCCTCATGATGATGTCTTGGGGGTTCCAATGAAAAGGGAGAGGGAGCTCCCTCCTCAGCCTCCTAAATGTTGCAGTAGATATCGACTGTGGTATTTAGGGAGATAAACAGCTGTGGCAGTGTGAGGATCGCTCCTGGCTGTGACAGCCGGGGCTCGACTATCACGTAAGCTGAGCTCCCAGTGGCAATCACATTGGCACAGCTCTTGTGCTGCGCACGATAGCCATGACATATTCTATATTTCATTGGTCAGGAACCCCTATCCGACTATCAAGTATAGGTACGTCAATTGTGGGGAAGGTTTAAGGGCTTGTTGAAATTTCTGGAACTCAGCACCTGGGCACATACTCTGGTAGCTTTCCTCCTACCTACTCCTGTCAACTGGTGTACAGTCATGTACAGGGTCGGACTGGCCATCTGACAATTCTGGCCAAGGCCAGAAGGGCCTGTCTGGTCATGGGCTGCCTTGTCTGCTATTTTGTTAACAGAATCTGTGTTGTCAAGACACCCATACTGTTAAGAGCTGTGATGAAGCACAAAGTCGCTGACGGGTATCATTGGAAATATTGGTCTGGTAGTAAATCTTGCTTTCCTCCATCCAGGGTAATATTAGTAATATATATCCCATCTGGTGCTTGGGAATAGTGACAGCGTGGGCCTGTGTGATTTCAAATGCCAGGGCTGAATTTCAGTCCCAGTCCGTACCAGGTCATGTAACAAGTGTAATTGGTGGTTTCTGAAAACAGGAAGTCTCCACTGTAGTCAGGGTTAGTGAAAACATCCCTTAAGCTAGTCACATTTTAGAGGTTGTCAGAAGATTGTTTGCCAGTAGGCATCTAGGCTGGCTCTCCCACACAGAGTACTGCTCTTTAAGCTAAGAGCTCCTGAGTTCTCTATGAGAGAGACATGTCTGTCAATAGCTTACAGTGGGTACAGAAAGTATTCAGACCCCCTTTAAAATTTTCACTCTTTGTTTCATTGCAGCCATTTGGTAAATTTCAAAAAGTTCAGTGAATAGCGGTGACGTCACTGATGCTGTGCAGCCTCACAGCCTGACCCACGGTGAACTCTTGAGCGCGGGAAAATGCCAGTTCATTCTCCCACGCTCCACGGTTCAGTGTGGGTCAGGCCAGCAGGGAGGGCAGACTCAGTGACATCAGCGCTTGTATCTGAAGCAAGCACTGGCATCATCTCATTCATTCAGCAGTAGTTTACAGCTGGGACGGTCGCATTAGCACTGCTCCTGGTTGTAAACTGTATATGGTCCAGATATGAATTTACGGAGTGGGATTGAATGCCGGACAGGTATGGTATATTGAAACAAGCTAATGAAAGGTAGCAACATGGTTCAATGTCCATGTAATTATATCTAATCAATGACACATCTAGTTGCCACATAGAGGACAGGAATGTTGACAGATCGCTAAATGGAAAACACAAACACGATCAAAAAAGTCCATTTATATTAAAAATATAATATTTTATTGAAACCTTAGATATTAAATAGACAGCAAAAAGTGTGGGGTACATCCAGTGCAACCATCAGACACAAAAGTGCAGATAAAAAACAAAGACACCCTAACCAATGGGACAGAGAATAGTAAGTGCAAATACAGAGGAATGCCAATGTGACCACCTCTTCACTAATTACTTAGTATTAACCAAAGGTATGTTTATAAGTATCCAGCTAGATGAATAAATGCCTAAAAGGAAAGAATCACATGACATCCATAGACACATGTCAATCCCCTCTATAGCTGATAATGTTAAGCTCAAATGAGACAGGTACCAAGCATGGACACTTATTCATATGAGCGTCATAAACTATATATAAGCAAGTCCATATTTTTTACCTCAAGTGAGTGACGCTGTCTCATTTTCCCAGGGTTAGCGCGTCACCCCTACGCACGTTTCGGATGCTTGTCCTTCGTCAGAGGTCAGGATGGTATGGTATGATATGGTATGTACCTTGTGTATGGTATGTAAGACCCCCCCCTTGCTATGTTACAGAAAACCTCCCAATCTAAGAAACATCATTATCCGAAGTTCAATGCCCTCTGATCACCAAGAGGAACATATCCTTGCAATGAGAGAAGATGCAAAACCTGCATTCATATAGAGACCAAAGACAAAATCCAAATTCCCAACACACAGCAGGACTATAAGATCCCTGGGACATTCACATGTTCCTCTTCCAATGTGGTGTATTTAATTCTATGCAATATATGTCCTGTGGGTGGCCTCTATGTTGGAGAAACAGGACAGAGACTGAGAGCAAGGATGAGGTCTCATCGTCATACAATTACAGACAAAAAAACCCATTTACCTGTGGCTAAACATTTCTGTGGTCCAGGACACAACATAGGCAATATGAAAGTTGTCATTTTAAAAGGCAATTTTAAATCACAGACACATCGGAGAGTGTGGGAGCATAAATTCATTACTATCTTTAATTCTATTCACACAGGACTCAATTTGTCAGAAGGTTTTATGACCCATTACCATATCTGAGCTATCTCCTCCAAGTAGCCCTTTGATCTTCAGAACTTTTCATACTACCTATCTGATCTTACCTAATTAAGGATTCTCTCTCCAAGCTCATTGTTTGTTTATTGAAATGTTGTGCTTTAAACTGTATATAAATAAAGTTTCTTCAAATATTTTGTCATATCAGCCTGATGAAGGGACGTAAGCAGTCCCGAAAGCTTGCTTTGTGACAACATTCACTATTATTTGTTAGCCATTAAAAGGTATCATACCCACAAGATTCCTATTTTGTTTCTCTCACTGAGAGCCCTTTATATATTTTTTTTCTACTGGCGAACACGGTACCAAACCACTTTTTTTGTTATACATATGACAATCAAGTTTTTTTTTCTACTGGGGAACAGGGTACCAAACCACTTTTTTCGTTTTGTGTATGGTATGGTATACTGTTTTGGGTTTTTTTTATTTCTTACAGGAGAACAAGTGTATCACTTGGATTAGCTGAACAATAAAAATGGCAAACTGTGTTAAATGTTTTATTTCATTGAAAGACTTTATTCTGGCTGTGTGTTTATTTAACCCTTTTACTACTATAGAATTAGTAATGGATAGGTGTCTTATTGACACCTCTCCATTACTAAGCCAGGCTTGATGTCACCTTACAATAGCAAGGTTCCTTCAACCCCCAACTATTACCCCATATGCCACCCACTACATGGCAGTGGGAAGTGAGAGGCCAAGTGCCGGAATTGGCGCATCTTAGAGATGCGTAATTTCTGGGGCGGCTGGGGACAGATGTTTGTAGCCGGGGGGGGGGGGGCAATAACCTTGGTCCCTTCCTAGGCTATGAATATCTGCCACCAGTCGCTGGCTTTCCCTTTCTGGCTCAGAAAATTGCACGGGAGCCCATGCCATTTTTTTCCTGAAATGACTCTTTTATTAAATACACACATGTCCCATAATTTGTACATACACTATACTAATAATATTGGTCACTAGCATCTATATATCTAACTATTCTGCGTGTGTTCACTGTATGTCAACCATGTCTTCTATCCTGTCAGCTCCTGCACTGATTTTACAGAAGCCAACAAATGAATTAACGGCTAATCTTTTATCTATATCTCTATGCAATATAAAGATATAGATATATATATATGTGTGTGTGTCACTGACATATGTACAGTATATATACCTATTCTATGTGTATATATCTATTCTACCTATTCTATTCTATACTGTACCCTGCAGATCATTTGCTGGCTTTTAATCTAATCTATCTATAAATAATGTTTTGAAGAATATTTCATTTTCAAACGATGTGTAAATGACTTAGAACATTTTTCTATGTAAAAGCTCATGTTAAAAATCGCATTGTAGTCTGATAGCAAATGCACAGCATTTGAATGTAAATCGGATGCTATGTGTGAAAAATCGGATTGTACTCACACAAAAAAGCATGACACTCGCATGAAAATTGCATTACACTTGTCCGACTTCCTTGCATCAAAATCAGACCGATTTTTAAATCGCTAAGGTGTCTCCAGCCTAAGGGCTCATAACCATATGTGTGAAAAAAGTTTCGATATCAGGACCGGAAAATCGGACAAGTGTCATGCAAGTGTCATGCGAGTACAATACATCCGTATGACAAGCGTATACAATGCATTTTTTTCTCTGCAACTATTTTCTACAATCATTTACAGGACCATTTACAGTGTTCTATACCACAGAATGGTAAGGTATCTGTCAAAAATGGACGGCATACGGATGGTCAGTATGATGTGCGATTTTTTTTTCTCGCACCCATTGACTTGCATTGGCGAATCTCGTCTGAGATACGCAGCAAATCGCAGCATGCTGCGATTTTTTTTTTCAGTCCGATTTCAGCTGAGAAAAAAATAGCAGATGAGATGTAACCCATTGAATAACATTGATCAGAGTGCAATCCAATTTTTTTCTCGAATTGCACTCATCCGTTTTTCTCGCAAATGAGTATGAGCCCTAAAGTGTAGATTCAGGTCACTTTTTAAAATAAGAAACCACATGGAGGAAAATACACAAGGGCACTGAGCAGTGTACCTGTGAATTCAGCTCTGGAATGAACACAAGAAAGAAGCGATGCAGGTTTTTTATGCCTTTGCCTCTGTCTGTGTGTGTTCATTGGTTGCTTCAGCTTGGCATGCAAAAAATTGACTCTTACACAGCTCCATTGACAAACCAATAAATAAGTTATGGGTCTGAGAAAATGGTGACAAAAAACCCCGGAATTTTTACAGGGCACTAAAGTTATTATAACAAAACTATATAAATTGGAAATTGCCGTTGTTATTCTGGCCTGGAGATCCATATTTCCATTTTATTTTTATTCTACAATGAATGCCTTAAGGCTGTGTGCCCACGTAGCGATTTTTAAGCGTTTTTGCCGCGATTTTCGGTGCAAAAACGCAGCAAAAACGTTTAAAAATCGTGTACAGAACGCCCCCCATGCATTCCTATGGCATTCCGCACATGCTGCGCTTTTTTCCGCGGCGGAATTGCATCACGGAAAAAATCGCAGCATGCTCATTCTTTTGTGCGGAATCGCAAAGAAATGCCGCGATTCCGCACCCATAGGAATGCATGAGAATCGCTGACTTCCCGCATGTGGCTATGCCCACCATGCGGGAAGTTAAGCGTCTCATGTGCGGTTGGTACCCACGGTGTGGAGGAGAGGAGACTGTCCTCCAGGCCCTGGGTACCATCCCCCTGTAAAAAAAAGAATAAAAAATAAAAAATCGGGGTATATTTACCTTCCGGTGTCCCGCGCTGCATTCCCGGCCTCAGCGTTCCCAGTAATGCCTTGCAGCACGGTTCAGTGGTAACGTAGTCTCGTGTGACTCTAGCGGTCTCGCGAGATCGCTATAGCAACGTGAGACTACGTCATCACAGGTCTCGCAAGGCATTACTGGGAACGCTGTGGCCCGGGAATGCAGCGCGGGACGCCGGAAGGTAAATATACACCGATTTTTTAATTTTTTTTAGCATTTTAACATTCTATCTTTTACTATTGATGCCGCATAGGCGGCCTCAATAGTAAAAACCTGGTCACACTTGTCAAACACTATGTTTGACGAGTGTGACCAACCTGTCAATCACTTTCCAAGCGATGCTTCAAATCTCTTGGAAAGTGCTTGAATATCGCACACGAAAATCGCGGCAAAATCGCGATCATAATCGCGGTAAAATCGCGGTGAAATCGCGCGGAAAAAATTGCGCGATTTCTGGGAAGGAGTCCGGTTTTTGGTGTGCGTTTTAACACGCACCGTGGGCACATAGCCTAAAAGTGAAATCCAGAAAAAAACAGTGGTGTATTTTTATCACCATGTTAACTCATTTGGATTTTTGTTCTTGTTTTTCTGTACATTATATAGTAAGAATTACATCTCTGTCGGCGCGCGAATTTTGGCTCATCTTTCATCGTTTTTAAGAAATCTCAAGATGGAAGAGGCCAGGAGCCATTTGGTGAGCTGCATTTCTTGCTACATGTTCACAGATTTACCAGTGGAAAAGCCAAACTTCACATGCCACAAATGCAAGCTTGTGACCCTGTTGGAGGAAAAGTTGCAAAATCTCGAAGAGAGGTTAGCTACGTTGAAGATCATTAAGGAAGGTGAAGAGTTCTTGGACAGAGCAGAATTATCTCTTCATGTTACAGAAAGAGAAGAAATTCGAAGTGCACCTGAAGAAACAGAGGAATGGAGACATGTGACCCAGAGAAGCAGGAGGATCAGGAGGCAGTCAGCACCCATACTGCTCAGAAACCAGTACCAGGCTCTCACGCAGGAAAACGATGAAGAAATACATCAGGATAAGACTTTGCCAACAAACAGCAACCTTGTACGCCTTCAGAGTCCTCCTGGATGGAGAAAGAAAAATGTTGTGAAGAAGAAACGGAGAGTGGTGGTCATGGGGGATTCCCTGTTGAGAGGAACAGAGGCCGCTATCTGCAGACCGGATATAACTTCAAGAGAAATGTGCTGTCTTCCAGGTGCAAAAATTAAAGATGTGTCTGACAGGATATCAGGACTCTTCAGACCTACAGATGACTACCCATTCCTGCTACTACATGTGGGGACAAATGACACCGCAAGAAACGACCTGGAAACCATCTGCAGAGACTTTGAAGACTTAGGCAAGAAAGTGAAAGAACTGGGAGCGCAGGTGGTCTTCTCTTCCATCCTCCCAGTGGATGGCCATGGAACAAGGAGGTGGAATAAGATTCTGCAGGTGAACAACTGGCTACGTCGATGGTGCCGTCAGCAACGATTTGGATTTCTGGATCACGGAGTGAACTACTTATACGATGGACTACTTGCTAGAGATGGGGTGCACCTTACGAAGACTGGAAAGCAGGTATTTGGAAGTCGCCTTGCTACATTTGTAAGGAGAGCTTTAAACTAGAACAACATGGGAAGGGAAGCAAAAGACCAGAAAAAGCCATACACCTGACAAATGCTATTGAGAACTCTGCTATTAGAAGTGGAAAGGAAGAACAAAGACGAAAGAAGCTAATTAAAAAAAATATTGGCGAAAGAGAAACCAATCACAAACTAAAATGTTTCTATACTAATGCACAAAGCATGGGCAACAAACAAGGAGAATTGGAACTACTAACACAGGAAAAGAAATATGATGTCATTGGAATCACTGAAACTTGGTGGGACGATACACATGATTGGAATACAAGACTAGAAGGATACAACTTATTTGCAAGAAACAGACTTGATAAACGAGGAGGGGGTGTCGCATTGTATGTTAGAAATGCGTATATCTGCACAGAGATTGAAGCTTCAGAGACTGGGAGTTCTGTGGAAACTGTTTGGGTAAGAATACAAGGACAGAACAATGGAAAGGACACCATTGTAGGCATTTACTACAGGCCGCCTGTGCAAGCTGAAGATATGGATGAACTCTTTATGCATCAAATGGCCAAGTTCTCCAAAAAATATGACATAGTTGTCATGGGAGATTTCAACTATCCAGACATTTGTTGGGAATCTCTCTCAGGTAAAACTAACAGGTCAAGGAAATTCTTATCCTCTCTTGCTGACAACTTTATCTTCCAAAAGGTAAAGGAGAAAACAAGGGGAACTGCTACCTTGGATCTAATCCTTATAAACAGGGAGGAAATGGTTGAGGAGGTAAAAGTGGCTGGGACCCTAGGAGGTAGCGACCATGCTATTTTAGAATTTTGGATAACTAGAGGCGGAAGACCTGTGAAGACTCAGACGTCAAGGTTAGATTTCAGAAAGGCAGATTTTAAGGGATTCAGAAAGAGAATTGGAGGGATCCAATGGCTGGATATCCTTAAAGACAAAAATGTCCAGGAAGGATGGGAAATCTTGAAAAATGAAATTCTCAAAGCACAGTTGTTAACAATTCCGAAAAGAGGGAAGAATAGGAAGCATTTAAGGAAACCAGGATGGATGAACACAGAACTTAAGCACATGCTAAAAAGGAAGCAAAAAATGTTTATAAAATGGAAAGAAGGAGGCATATCTAAAGAAGAATATAATGCTGTCTGCAGAACCTGCAAGGCACAAATCAGATTATCTAAAGCTGAAAATGAATTGAGGCTTGCAAGAGATGTCAAAAGCAATAATAAAGGATTTTGGGGATATGTCAAAAGTAAAAGAAAAGTCAAAGATGCTATAGGATTTTTACAGGATGAAAATGATGAAATGGTAAGACAGGATGTTGAGAAGGCTGAACTTTTAAATTCCTATTTTGCATCTGTTTTCTCTCAGAAAGGAAATGTAACATCAACTGTTATTCACTGTCCTATTAAGGGAATAGAAGAATCCAGGATATCTATAAACAGAAAGATAGTGAGGAAACACTTAGCTAACCTAAATGTATTCAAGTCTCCAGGTCCAGATGAATTACACCCCAGAGTACTGAAGGAGATAGCAGAAGAAATTTTTGAACCCCTCTCCATAATCTTTGAAAATTCTTGGAGAACAGGAGAAGTGCCAGAAGACTGGAGAAGAGCAAATGTTGTTCCTATCTTCAAAAAGGGGAAGAAGGTGGACCCAGGCAACTATAGGCCGGTGAGTCTGACTTCTATACCAGGAAAGATCTTTGAACAAATTATTAAACAACATGTATGTCAATACCTGGATAAGAATGAAGTGATTAAACAGAGTCAGCATGGGTTTGTAACTAATAAGTCATGTCAGACTAATTTAATTTCCTTCTATGATGGTATTACTGATTGGGTGGATCAAGGAAATGCTGTAGATATAGTATATCTTGACTTCAGCAAAGCATTTGACAAAGTCTCTCATACAATCCTTATTGAAAAAATGACTAAGTATGGAATGGACAAGGCAACTGTTAGGTGGATTCATAACTGGCTTAGTGATCGGACCCAAAGAGTGGTCGTAAATGGCTGCACATCCAGTTGGAAGAATGTCTCAAGTGGGGTACCACAGGGCTCTGTCCTGGGCCCTGTATTGTTCAACATCTTTATCAACGATTTAGATGAAGGAATTGAGGGTAAACTGATTAAATTTGCTGATGACACAAAGCTAGGAGGGATAGCTAATACTAGAGAAGAGAGAGAGAGGATTCAAAAAGATTTAAATAAACTGGAGAAGTGGGCAGCAACTAACAGAATGGTTTTTAACAGGGAGAAATGCAAAGTACTACATCTGGGCAATAAAAATGAAAAAAGCATATATAGAATGGGAGGAATAGGGCTAAGTGACAGCACATGTGAAAAAGACTTGGGTATACTAATAGATCACAGACTGAATATGAGTCAACAGTGTGATGCAGCAGCAAAAAAGGCAAATGCAATTCTAGGATGTATTAACAGAAGCATACAGTCTAGATCACGTGAAGTAATTATTTCCCTCTACTCCTCTTTGGTCAGACCTCATCTGGAATATTGTGTCCAATTTTGGGCACCACATTTTAAAAAAGACATCAACAAACTGGAGCAAGTTCAGAAAAGAGCGACCAGAATGGTGACCGGTCTGCAAACCCTGTCTTATGAGGAAAGGTTGCAGGATTTGGGAATGTTTAGTTTGCAAAAGAGAAGACTGAGAGGAGACTTAATAGCTGTCTACAAATATCTAAAGGGCTGTCACATTGTAGAAGGATCAACTTTATTCTCATTTGCACAAGGAAAGACTAGAAGCAATGGGATGAAGCTGAATGGGAGGAGACACAGATTAGATATTAGAAAAAACTTTTTGACAGTTAGAGTGATCAATGAGTGGAACAGGCTGCCACGAGAAGTGGTGAGTTCTCCTTCAATGGAAGTCTTCAAACAGAGGCTGGACAGACATCTAACTGGGATGATTTAGCGAATCCTGCTTTGAGCAGGGGGTTGGACCAGATGGCCCAGGAGGTCCCTTCCAACTCTACGATTCTATGATTCTATGATTCATTCAGTAGCAAGTCCTCAAATGTCTATGTTTACAGAATTATAATAATCTATAGTTATGTCTCCTAGAAGAAGGGAAGAAATAACTAGAGGACAAAAATGAATATTTGGCTGCATTTATGCTTATTTGTGTGGGGTGTTTGGAAGCAAAACCAGTAATATTAGCGCAGCAGAAGAAACCAAGGTGTCAACTAAATGTTCATGGCATGCCTCTTTTTTCTGTCCCAAACATGATTATGTTGTGATCCTTCTTTAATACATCAATTCTTCAAAAGGTTGATACAATATGTCGAAATTTGGATAATACTATCCTGATTTTAATGTGTCTGTCTTATACTGTCATGACTATGACTAAGGATATATTTCTCCTTAGACCTTCCTTCCTTAGGAGCTGCATTGGTAGAGTTAATGATTTCCTCATTACTCTAGAATAATATTGCACAAAATAACCCAGTAAACAAACATCACTCAGCCAAATTTGTGATTTCAATACTTGACAGAATGACAAGACAAACATGAGCACACGGCCTAAGCTTGGAATTAATTCACAGCTTCACTACATTAAGCTAACCATGCACATGATACAAAGATAAAGGTTTAGTTCTGCTGCATAACCTTACTTTAATTATGTTAAAATAATTCACAATTTAATGCTTCAGAAGCCATAGCACATCATCTATAGACAATAAATGTCCTGACATCACAGAGGGCTGCGGTTAAGGTTTATTCTTTTGGGGAATATGAATGTGAATATGTTGGCACCAATATTCGCTGACATCCAAAAAAAAGTATATTTATCTATAAAAAGAACTGTATGCTGCATAGCCATCAAATTATGACTTTTTTTATATTTTTTTTTTTTACAAGTGAGGGTGTTTCTAGGGTTTTACACCCAAGTCATAAGTCCCCCCACCTTAAAAAAAACGCTTTATATACTACTATATATTACATTGTTGCCACTCTATTACCAATAAATATTACCATCATACAGTGATTAGTAGCAACATGTAAGTAATATTTAAAGAAAACACACCATGCAAAGACTAATATTACCAATGATACCGCAATCAAAGGTTCAAATAATACCGTTACATCACGACCACTGTTGTTACACCTACATAGTGACAGGATCGTAGTATTATCCTGTCCCCACAATGCACTTTCTAGATCATTCCCCCAGTTCCATCACTCTCATTCCATTCTTTTGAGGTCCACACCATCAGGTTCTTCCGTCCCCTCTCAGAGTAGCGGTCATATACCAGGCCCCAGGCTCACCCACCCACTTCCTTGACCACTTCTCAGCCTGGATGCTGCATTTCATGTCCTCAGAACTCCCATCCCTTATCCTGGGAATCTTCAATATCCCCATTAACAGCCCTACTTCTACATCTGCATCCCAGCTTCTATCACTAACCACTTCTCTCGGCCTCTCACAGCTCTCAACCTCTGAGGCACACAAGGACGGTAACACCCTTGATCTGGTCTTTGTCCGGCTCTGTTCAATCTCCTACCTAAATAACTCACTGCTTCCCCTCTCTGACCACAACATTCTCTCCTTCACGCTCACAAATCCTCGCCCGCCCCAGCACACTCCTACGTTTCATACATTCAGAAATCTACAAACCATAAACCCTTATACACTTTCAGACTCCCTACACTCTGTCCCCAATCTCCTCTTTTTCCTGTCCTGATCTGGCTGTACATCACTACACTGACACTCTCAGAAGCACCTGGACCAAGTAGTGCCCCTCACCCTCAGAACCTCCAAACACAGAGTAAAACAGCCCTAGCTCACACCGCAAACTCAACCTCTCCAGCAATGCTCTAGGAGTGCTGAACGTTTATGGAGGAAAACCTGCACACCAGAAGACTTCACCCACTTCAAATTTATGTTAAGAACCTATAACTCTTCCCTTCACCTTGCCATAAAGACCTACTTCACCACCCTGATCTCCTCACTATCCAACAACCCCAAGAAACTTTTTGACACCTTTCTCTCCCTCCTCAGGCCAAAAGCACAGGCATTTGTGCTGATGACCGACCACTCACTTCATAGAGAAAATAGATAACATCCGTCAGGAAATCCACTCCCAACCACTAAGTGCTGCGATTCCCATTTCCCCTGGCTCATTCTCCACGTTTGATCCCATCACAGAAGAAGTCTCCAGACTCCTCTCTTCTTCTCATCTGACTACGTACACTACCGACCCCATTCCTTCACATCTCCTCCAGTCTCTCTCTCCAGTCATCACAACTCACCTAACTACAATCTTTAATCTCTCTCTCTCCTCGGGCATTTTCCCATCCTCCTTCAAACACTCTATTGTTACTCCATTATTAAAGAAACCCGCTCTCTACCCATCCTGCACAAACAACTACAGACCAGTCTCCAATCTCCCCTTCATCTCTAAATCTCTTGGAGCGCCTAGTCTACTACCACCATACCCGATACCTCTCCACTCACTCCCTCCTAGACCCTTCACAGTCCGGCTTCCACTCCCTACATTCAACTGAAACTGCACTCAAAGTTACCAATGACCTTCTGACAGCAAAATGTAACAGTGAACACTCTCAACTCATTCTTCTCGATCTTTCTGCAGCTTTCGACACTGTTGACCACTGTCTCCTACTCTCTAGGCTCCAGTCACTAGGCATTATGGACACTGCTCTCTCCTGGTTCTCTTTCTATCCTGACCACTCCTTCAGTATTTTGTTTGCTGGCTCAACTTCATCTCCTCTTCCCTTCACTGTTGGGGTACCTCAGGGCTCAGTCCTTGGCCCCCTTATTTTCTCTCGCTACTCGGCCCCATTTGGACAGATCATCAGCAGATTTGGCTTTCAGTACCATCTTTATGCTGATGACACACAATTATACACATCATCCCCTGACCTTACCCCCTCTGTACTACAAAACTCCAGTGACTGTCTGTCCACAGTCTCCTACATAATGTCCGCACTCTATCTGAAACTCAACCTCTCCAAAACTGAACTTCTTCTGCTCCAGCCCTCTACTAACCTCCCTAAACCTGACATTTCCCTCTCCGTGGGTGGCACCATAATAACACCCCAGCAGCAGGTGCACTGTCTGGGTATTATGTTTGCCACAAATCTCTCCTTCACATCCCATATATAATCTCTTGCCCGCTCTTGCCGCTTAAACCTGAAGAACATCTCTAGAGTCCACCCTTTTCTCACCATGGAAACAACAAAAACCCTTCCTGTCGCCTTGATCCACTCCCACATGGACTACTGCAATGCTCTATTATTTGATATCCCCATTACTCGACTTTCCCCTCTCCAGTCCATACTTAATGAAGCAGCCAGGGTCATCCATCTGGCTAATCGGTACTCAGACGTGTCCGCTCTTCGCCAATCGTTACAATGGCTGCCCATTCATTATAGGATCCAATTCAAAGTACTTGTTCTCACCCACAAAGCTGTCCACAGTGCAGCACCCCCCTACATCTCCTCCCTCATTTCTGTCTATCGGCCTAACCGACCACTGCGCTCTGCAAACGACTTTCGACTAGCCTCCGCGCTAATCCGTACCTCTCACTCCCGACTCCAAGACTTCTCCCATGCTGCACCAATCCTCTGGAATGCTCTACCCCAAGAAATTAGGACTATCCACAATTTGCATAGTTTTAGGCACTCCTTCAAAACACATTTGTTCAGAGCGGCCTATCACGTTCATTAATCAAAGTCATTTTATGTGGAAGTGTGCATGTGTAGCCCATTCACTATCCCCATCTATCCCCCACTCCCTCAAGATGGATGGACCATCATTGTAAATACATCACTGCAAATTCACACATGTACTTTTTATCTCCCTCAAATAATTGTAGATTGTAAGCTCTCACGAGCAGGGTTGTCTAATTTTGCTTTAATTATTGTATTGTTAACGTTGTTACATATGACTTGTATTTTGAAACTGTTAAACTGTAAAGCACTGCGGAATATGCTGGCGCTATATAAATAAAGATTATTATTATTATAACTCACCATGCACCAATTTTACCAATAATACCACTATACAACTACATTACATGGTGTGTGAATAATATTAACAGACTAACTGAGTAATATCCAATAGCCACTCTACAAAGAACAAAATTCTTTAGTAAGGCCTCTTTCACACTTCCGTTTTTTACAATCAGTCACAATCCGCCAGGTTTTGAAAAAAAACGGATCCTCAATTTTTTTTTGAGGATCCGTTTTTTTCCCATTGACTTGCATTAATGGCGGATTGTGACGGATTGCTGTCTGTTGCATCCGTTTTTTGTGAGGATCCGCCAAAAGTTGCTGTCCGTCACCATCCTCAAAGATTTCAAAACGGAGCTTGTAACGTTTTTTTCTCTGGCGGATCCTCCAGACACTCATTTAACCCGAAATTCTTTCTGGGTGCCGGACAAAAAAAAATTCTCTCTCTCTCTCTCTCTCTCTTGCCAGCGATTCCTTTAAATTTTTTCATTTTCAGGATCCGTCTGAAAACGGATCCTGTGCCATCCATTCACATCAGTTGAGAACGGATCCGCTTGTCCGCCTTTTTGGCGGATTATAACTGATGCAAAAAACTGAAGTGTGAAAGAGGCCTAAGACATCAGTAACGTAGATAAATTACAGGTATATACAAGCATGATATGTTAGGTAGCACAGCTATAGAGCAGTATAGTAGTGTACAGGAAGTACATGAGGTCAGGAGATTACATTAAGCAGAGAAACGGACCACTATAGTATATGTAGCAAAGGTAAAGAGCCAGTAGGGGGGCCGTGGGTTCCATGTTCAGAGGGGCCATCTAGCTAGCTCCCTAAGTAGAGATGAGAGAATTTGTGTGGATTTTGGCCTGATCTGATTTTGACGTATTCAAGCCATATTCAAACACTATTCGTGCCGAATGTTTGTCTTATGATCGGTTCTGAACATATTCGGTAATTTCTACTCCCATTGACTAATGACTTTCTGCTGTGTTTGACGAATATTGCAAAAACAATATTTGAATCTGATCGTTTTCGGAACCGAATCAGAACAAATTCGCACATCTCTATCCCTAAGGTCCTGCAATGCCTGCACATGAGGAAAGAGATATTTTGAATTAACAAAAAAACTCCATTTACTCCATTTCCAGAAACTACATTTCTAATTGGAGATATTTGCTCTTATTATTATTACACCTACTACATATTGGGATAGGATATTGGAGATGGGAACACCCCTTTAAGCCTCGCGGTACAGCAGGAAGGCACAATCTCCTTGGACTACCGCTCTCTGTTCTCTAGACCACCGGTGGTTTTAAACCTGTGGTCTACAGAACTGCCGGGGTACCTACGCACATGATGTCAAAGTCCCAGGGTGGTGACATCATCGCAACCGCATCGAGACTCTGACATCCTGAGTGTGCATCAGGGTTATTACATCACATTGGTCCACCCGAGCTGCATCGGTGGAGTCGTCAGGATCCTGGAAGCGGTGAGTATATGATTTTTTTTATTATAGTTAAAACTTGAGGAGGCATCACAAACAATATGGAATCCTGAAACAGTGGAGAGGTCCTCATACTTTATAGGGACTACTGTGGGGCCCTCATAAAGTGTAGGGGGCAGTATACAGTTTGGAGGCCCATTATACAGTGTAGGCACTAAGGTGGGGCCTATTCTACAGTATAGAAGCTAAGGTGTGGCCCATTATACAGCGTGTGAGCTAATTTGGGCCGATTATACAGTATAGAAGCTGGTGTGGGGCCCATTATATAGTATAGGAGCTAATGTCTGGGGCCCATTAAACAATGTAGGAGCTAATGTGAGACCCAATATACAGTATAGGAGCTAATGTGGAGACCCAATATAGAGTATAGGAGCTAATGTTCAGCCCATTATACAGTATAGGAACTACTGTGAGACCTAATATACAGTATAGGAGGTAATGTGGGGCCCATTATACTGTACAATATAGGAGCTAATATGCAACCCATTATACAGTATAGGAGCTGATATGTGTGGCCTATTATACTGTATAGTAGCTAACGTAAGACCCAATTTACAATATAGAAGCTAATGTGTGGCCCATTATACAGTATACGAGCTAATGTGACACCCAATATACTGTATAGGACCTAACGTAAGACACAATGTACAGTATAGGAGCTAATGTGACACCCAATATACAGTATAGGAGCTAATATGGGGCCCATTATACAGTGAAGGAGCTAATGTGGGGCCCATTATACAATGTAGGAGATAATGTAGGGCCAATTTTAGAGTATATGAGCTAATGTGTGGCCCATTATACAGTATGGGAGCTAATGTTAGACCCAATATACAATATAGGAGCTTATGTGTGGGACCCATTATACAGTATGGGAGCTAATGTTAAACCCAATATACAGAATAGGAGCTAATGTGAGACCCAATATACAGTATAAATACAAAAAGGGTGGGGGAACAAGAGGTGCAATAGTGCCCTATCACTAGTGACACTACGATGTGAGTGGTGTAATGCAGTTCCACTCACCTATTCCAGTTGTGTGACCCACAACTGGCTTGAAGACATAACACAGTATCAGCTGCTGCAGGACCTCCACCGACCACTCCAACGTGGAAAAACTGCCAGAGAATATGGGAAGCAAGGTGTGCCACAGTCCGCGCTGCTGAGTCCACAAAATCACCTGGGATGCAAGATGTTGTAACAAAGTACTTCTTTATTCCTTCCTACGTGTTTCGGCGCCCTTCCTGGCACCTTCCTCAGGGTAATTACACCAGCAGGGAATTTATAGCCCCTTCCATTAGCAATTATGGGTGTGTTCTGTTTACATATGATGTCATAATGGTCATCACTGGGGGAGGGGCCAGCATTTTTGGCACAATTTCACACAAATAACATAATAAAACAAGAAAATCCTTCAAAATACTTGCTAAAATATACATAAAAATCCTACCAGTAAAATGATATGAAGACCTTCATAAAAATTGCAGCGGAAACATAGCCAAAGTATCCAGACTGTCAATGCAAAAACAAAAAAAAAATTTTTTTAAAAAACATTATCTCCCGACTTTCAGGGTAGTAGAACCCATGTGTTTACTGGTTTCATTGTTTTCTCTTGTGACTTATGTTGAGCGCCACCGTCCTGCTGATATCACTGCCTTTGGAACATAGGTTCTATGAACTATTTTTTCACAAAACTATCCTGTTAAATATGTGATTCTATGGTTTGTTAAAAAATTATTATAAAAAATTGCAATGAACAATTTTCTTTATTTTTGTTTTGTAGGAGGGAATCAAGGAGCGATGCTACTATTAAATAAACTTCATAAAATAGATTATTTCTAAAATTAACTGCTTTTAAAAAACTTTAATTTTTATTTTCATTTTTATTTTTATTATTTATTATCAATAAAGAATTATCTAAAAATTACTATTAAATAATTGTATTATTAAAAATGGCCTGAAAAATGTGTCTATCATCTTCCGTGTAGTTATGGTCACTATTTTATATATTAATTGTGGTGGTGTCACCCATGAAATGTGTGTCTGTTGGTCTAGCACACCTGGGTTCTAGTCCCCAGGAAAGTCACAGGTCTCCATGCAGGCATAAATGACATAGTACAAGGGACAATCAGGAAAAATTATAAATTGTTGTGAGCTTATGCATATTAAATTAGGGAATTGTGAAATTCTAGATAGGATACCAACTTTGATATATATTTAAACAAAATAAATGTGTCATTAGGTGTATGTGAGACATTAAGTGTTTAGATATACCCGTGCGATCAAGAAAGTAGTCAGACGAAAAAATAAATAAAATGAAAAAAGATAGTATGAAAAAATAAAGTGAGGTTTGCTTAAGTGTGTAACATAAGGATGCAGGAATTCCTCCTACTATGGTGTGCCTTTCTTACCCACTCAGGATGTGACCAAGAGGGGGGGGTTGGGGGATTATAATTTATATAACCCGTAAAAAAATATAACCTGAAAAACTCCTCCATGTCGCCAACTTCCGTGTCCCAGATCAGGAATAAGTCATCAATAAATTTTTTATATAAAACCAAGCCATTCTTGTATTTGTTTCCATATATATGTATGTCTTCAAAAAGACCCATAAAAAGATTAGCGTATGAGCAAGCTGTTTTCGAACCCATAGCTGTGCCATACTTTTGATGGTACATGTCACCATCAAAGGTGAAAAAGTTATTGTTTAATATGAAATTTAGGCCATCCAGAATGAAGTTGATGTTCCTTATATCCAATTGTATGTCTCTTTTTAGATAGTATTCAATACAGAGTAATCCTATTTCATGACCTATATTCGTGTACAATGATGTAACATCCATGGTGACAAATCTATATGATTTTTTCCATGTGATTCCTCCCAAAATCCTGATCATATCCGTAGAATCCTTAATATAGCTTTCTAATTTCACCACGTATTTCTGTAAATTTCTATCAATGTAGGTGGCAAGGTTACTTGTCAGGGAATCAATTCCTGAGATTATTGGTCGCCCAGGGGGATTGTCCAAGCTTTTATGAATCTTGGGCAAGTGGTATAGGAATGGAATGGGGGGTTGCCTTTTTATTAGAAACTTCTTTAAGTCCTTATTGATTATCCCCTGTTGGAATGCCATGTTTATTTTTTGATTGTGTATTTTTGTTAATGTGGGGTACGGGTTATTTTTTACTTTCTCATAGTATTTAGTGTCCGACAATAATCTTAATGCTTCTTTTTTATAATCATTGGTGTTTTGTATCACTATGCCGCCCCCCTTATCGGCTGCCCGAATCACTATTTCACTATTCTTACCCAAATTTTTCAGGGCTTCTCTCTCTTTCTTCGTGAGATTTTTCTTATCCCCCCTTATGTTGCCGGCTTTCTTCATTAAGGTGTCCTTTTTAAGATCTTTTAATAGTAAGTCTTGGAACGTCTCTAGTATATGACCCCTACCTATATTAGTTCTGAAATTATGTTTAGCCCTCTCGGTTTTAATGTGTCCAGTTTAAACATCCAATATTTTTCACGTTTTTTGAGCAGCTCAAATCTGTTGGGTATATTCACTGCTATATGATCGATCGGGGTTATCTTGATTGCTGTTGCATCTCTGTTATGATACGTGTCATAATGGAATGACACTCCATGTGCTCTATACCCACTCTTTATATTTGAACGATGTTTGTTTAGCCGCTCATGAAGTGGTCTGATAGTTCTGCCAACATACTGCATGCCACATGGACACTCAAGCAAGTAAATTACAAACTCTGTAGAGCAATTCATGTCATGTTTAATGGTAAAGGATTCATTCGTTGATGCGGATTTAAAGCTGCTTGTCTGTTGGATGCTCCGACAACAAAGGCATCTATTTTTTCTACATTTTGATGTCTTCTTATGCAGTACTTTGGCATAATTCGTGGTTGTCTTCTGTTTGAGCCTACTAGGAGCTATTATCCCTTTAATGTTTGGTGCCCTGCGGAAAGTAATTCCTGGTCTATCAGGTACAATGGATTTTAATATTGGATCACTTAGAAGTAAGTGCCAGTGTGTATGAAGGCATTTTTTGATTGACTTGTGACAATTATTATAAGTCGTTATAAAATTGAATGCTTTGTTCTTCTCTGTCCCTTTTCTGTCTTTCTGTATAAGGAGGGTTTCTTGCGGGATTTCTCCACTGTGCTTTTGTGTGCTGGATATCAATTTTTTTGGGTATCCTTTCTCTAGGAATCTTTTTCTGAGTATTTCAGATTGAGAAGCGTAGTCATCCTTGGAAGTGCAATTCTTCTTTATCCTTCTAAATTGATTGGACGGTATATTACGCAGCCATTTTGTGTAATGTCCACTCCTGAAATCAATATACGAATTCCTGTCCGTAGGCTTAAAGTATGTTTTTGTATGTATCCTTGTGCCATCAGAGAAAATTGTTAGGTCCAGGAAGTTGATGCTTTCTTCATGTATTGTTCGTTCAAAATTTATCCCCCAGTGGTTATTAATTATGTCACTGAAAAACTCCTCCATGTCGCCAACTTCCGTGTCCCAGATCAGGAATAAGTCATCAATAAACCTTTTATATAAAACCAAGCCATTCTTGTATTTGTTTCCATATATATGTATGTCTTCAAAAAGACCCATAAAAAGATTAGCGTACGAGCAAGCTGTTTTCGAACCCATAGCTGTGCCATACTTTTGATGGTACATGTCACCATCAAAGGTGAAAAAGTTATTGTTTAATATGAAATTTAGGCCATCCAGAATGAAGTTGATGTTCCTTATATCCAATTGTATGTCTCTTTTTAGATAGTATTCAGTACAGAGTAATCCTATTTCATGACCTATATTCGTGTACAATGATGTAACATCCATGGTGACAAATCTATATGATTTTTTCCATGTGATTCCTCCCAAAATCCTGATCATATCCGTAGAATCCTTAATATAGCTTTCTAATTTCACCACATATTTCTGTAAATTTCTATCAATGTAGGTGGCAAGGTTACTTGTCAGGGAATCAATTCCTGAGATTATTGGTCGCCCAGGGGGATTGTCCAAGCTTTTATGACTCTTGGGCAAGTGGTATAGGAATGGAATGGGGGGTTGCCTTTTTATTAGAAACTTCTTTAAGTCCTTATTGATTATCCCCTGTTGGAATGCCATGTTTATTTTTTGATTGTGTATTTTTGTTAATGTGGGGTACGGGTTATTTTTTACTTTCTCATAGTATTTAGTGTCCGACAATAATCTTAATGCTTCTTTTTTATAATCATTGGTGTTTTGTATCACTATGCCGCCCCCCTTATCGGCTGCCCGAATCACTATTTCACTATTCTTACCCAAATTTTTCAGGGCTTCTCTCTCTTTCTTCGTGAGATTATTCTTATCCCCCCTTATGTTGCCGGCTTTCTTCATTAAGGTGTCCTTTTTAAGATCTTTTAATAGTAAGTCTTGGAACGTCTCTAGTATATGACCCCTACTTTCCAAGGGATAGAAATTGGATTTTGTTTTCAGAGTAGGGTCAGATGATGCTTCACTTTTGTTATCTTTCGTGTCATCTGGCTTTAATAAGAAATGCCTTTTGAGAGTCAACCTCCTAATATACTGATGCACATCTATGAAAAGTTTAAAATCGTCTGGTTGGTTCGTGGGGCAGAAACATTTATTTTGTTTAAATATATATCAAAGTTGGTATCCTATCTAGAATTTCACAATTCCCTAATTTAATATGCATAAGCTCACAACAATTTATAATTTTTCCTGATTGTCCCATGTCATTTATGCCTGCATGGAGACCTGTGACTTTCCTGGGGACTAGAACCCAGGTGTGCTAGACCAACAGACACACGTTTCATGGGTGACACCACCACAATTAATATATAAAATAGTGACCATAACTACACGGAAGATGATAGACACATTTTTCAGGCCATTTTTAATAATACGATTATATAATAGTAATTTTTAGATAATTCTTTATTGATAATAAATAATAAAAATAAAAATGAAAATAAAAATAAAAGTTTTTTAAAAGCAGTTAATTTTAGAAATAATCTATTTTATGAAGTTTATTTAATAGTAGCATCGCTCCTTGATTCCCTCCTACAAAACAAAAATAAAGAAAATTGTTCATTGCAATTTTTTATAATAATTTTTTAACAAACCATAGTATCACATATTTAACAGGATAGTTTTGTGAAAAAATAGTTCATAGAACCTATGTTCCAAAGGCACTGATACCAGCAGGAGGGTGGCGCTAAACATAAGTCACAAGAGAAAACAATGAAACCAGTAAACACATGGGTTCTACTACCCTGAAAGTCAGGAGATAATGTTTTTAAAAAAATTTTTTTTTTTGTTTTTGCATTGACAGTCTGGATACTTTGGCTATGTTTCCGCTGCAGTTTTTATGAAGGTCTTCATATCATTTTACTGGTAGGATTTTTATGTATATTTTAGCAAGTATTTTGAAGGATTTTCTTGTTTTATTATGTTATTTGTGTGAAATTGTGCCAAAAATGCTGGCCCCTCCCCCAGTGATGACCATTATGACATCATATGTAAACAGAACACACCCATAATTGCTAATGGAAGGGGCTATAAATTCCCTGCTCCTATGGCTGGTGTAATTACCCTGAGGAAGGTGCCAGGAAGGGCGCCGAAACGCGTAGGAAGGAATAAAGAAGTACTTTGTTACAACATCTTGCATCCCAGGTGATTTTGTGGACTCAGCAGCGCGGACTGTGGCACACCTTGCTTCCCATATTCTCTGGCAGTTTTTCCACGTTGGAGTGGTCGGTGGAGGTCCTGCAGCAGCTGATACTGTGTTATGTCTTCAAGCCAGTTGTGGGTCACACAACTGGAATAGGTGAGTGGAACTGCATTACACCACTCACATCGTAGTGTCACTAGTGATAGGGTACTATTGCGCCTCTTATTCCCCCACCCTTTTTGTATTGATACAGTGAATCATCGTTTCTGTGGGAGAGTGACGGTGGTTGGGGCTTAGCATCCCGTTTGGAACAGAGTGCTGCATAAATTTTGCGTGATAAGATGGACTATTTGCGTGGAAGATTTGCTTCCAGAGAGAAGTTGATACAACGCACCATAGGTACTGGTCGAACATCTTCTGAGGATAATGTGACTGGTGGTGAGAACTTTAGTGATGAGGAACTTAAGACTATGAAGGAACTTTTGCATGCTTTGGAGGATGCCCTCAAAAAGGAGGTGCAGTATGGCATTGATGCCCGGTTTTTGACTGTTTACATAGAGGAGAACATCTGCCCCAGGGGGCTAAGATTGGTATTGAATTCTCCATTTCCTGATGATAATGACTTTACCACAAATTGGAACTTTGTTTTGAGAAAATGTATGAACACGCTGTTGAGTATTTTATGTGATAAAAGGTCAAAACTTGCAGATGCTGCAACAGAAGAAATTAACATAATCAGAGCAAGCTTGAATAGGTTTAAAGCATGTACTGAATTTAAAAGAATATATTCTAATATCAGCACTAGTTTGATGCAAATCGAACACGATACAGTAATTAGGAAGTCCAGGAAGCTCAACAGAGATAGACAGGACTATTCCCAGTACAA
Source organism: Dendrobates tinctorius (assembly GCF_039654945.1). Classification (NCBI taxonomy): domain Eukaryota; kingdom Metazoa; phylum Chordata; class Amphibia; order Anura; family Dendrobatidae; genus Dendrobates; species Dendrobates tinctorius. The sequence continues at coordinate 43,447,455 of NW_027361728.1, read as the reverse complement.
ACCTGATATGGAGAATAATACATATAGGAGGAATAGAACTCCCACACACCACAAAGAGCATAGAGGAAGGAGTTTCTCCAAGAGCTCCAGGAGGGGTAAGACCCCTGGTGAGAGAGACACAAGAAATAACACTAGTAATAGTCAAGACAGTCAAAACACTATAGATTTTAGGAAGAATAATACGGAGATAGCACCTACCGGGAACAAAATGCAGACAGAGACAAAAACAGTGTCCAGGCACGGCCCTGAAAAATCCAGCACACAGGGACTGAACCTAAGATCCACAGTGACTGTGAGCACTAATGAAATTGAGACAATGGATGAGGAGGAAATAGATAGCAAGGAGGAGTCAAGCCTTTTTCCAGATGAAATATTTGATGATGAGGGTTTCATCGTGATAGAAAAATTACCTAGCAGCATGACAAGATTAATCAATGGGGATAGGAATATAAACAAAGAAGCATCCAATAACGAGCCAGCTAGCAGCAATCAAGTCATTACTGTAGCACAAGTACATAATAATGCAGAGGATCCAAAACCTGTTGGAACTGGAACAGTTAATGTTGATGAACATCTTAACAAAATCAAAGAACTCATCGATAGAATCAACCGAGAGAGGCCCCTAGACCCAATCATATTACATGACAATAATAAGCCTTTGAAAAACAATAAAAACCCTGTACCCGACTTAATGATTATTACAGAAACTGATCAGAACCAGGAGGATTTAATCAGTATAGTAACACCAACACCTATAGAAACAGGTAGCAATATCCCTACACAAAAGGTTATACTAGACAACTCAAAAAATCAAAATAATGGCATAGTTCCTTTTTTAGCCGCTGTAAACGTAACAAATCAAAATATAACGAAATTTTTCAGTCCCACTCTTGGAAAAAGAAAAAAAGGGGAAAGAGAGGAAGAGGAAATAAAGAAAAAAGCAAAGATCACTTTCCGGGATTGAAACAGATAACGGTAACTAATAATAATGTCATTAATTTATCAGACTATTCATTGACAGAAGAAGAAAAGGAGCTTCTGAATAAGGGCTTACTTTTCTGCCCCACAAACCAACCAGACGATTTTAAACTTTTTATAGATGTGCATCAGTATATTAGGAGGTTGACTCTCAAAAGGCATTTCTTATCAAAGCCAGATGACACGAAAGATAACAAAAGTGAAGCACCATCTGACCCTACTCTGAAAACAAAATCCAATTTCTATCCCTTGGAAAGTAGGGGTCATATACTAGAGGCGTTCCAAGACTTACTATTAAAAGATCTTAAAAAGGACACCTTAATGAAGAAAGCCGGCAACATAAGGGGGGATAAGAATAATCTCACAAAGAAAGTGTCATGGTTTGAACAGGGTTCTTGCCCTGCACTCACAGGGTTAAGTGTTCGTGGCCTCTTTCTGGATCTGGGAGGGGTATTTATACTCACTCTTTACCAGGGTTCTCTGTCAGCTATACTGTTGTTCTGGTGTGTCTGACCCCTGGTGTGCGTGTATTCTGCGTTGCTTGTTTGATTCCCGTGTATGACCCGGCCTGTTCCCTCACTCTGTACTCCGTCTCTCGCTTTGGTACTACTGTCTTCTCCGGTTCTGACCTCCTGGCTTGGCTATCGTTACTCCGTTACAGTTTGTCCCTATTGTACCGTCTATTGCCCGTTCTGGTTTTCTGACCTATTGCTACATCCTGACTATCCTTTCTGTCTAAACCCCGTGGTACTGTATTGCTATCTGGTGTTTGACCCTGGCTTCGTCTGGTTTCTGTCTCTGTCTATGCCCCTTGGTAACATTGCCCTGTAGTTACCTTTCTAGGAGTTTCCCTGCAGCTCCTAGATCTGTGGAGCTTAGGCCACGCCCCCAGCAGTCATGTGCTTCAGGTCCTGATACTCTGAAGCACGCATCGTCACCGCTGCTGCCCTGCTCCACAGGTATCTGTGAGTACTGTCTTTGTACTCAGGACACCCACACTGGCACAGTGAGCAAGTGCAGTGCGGTGTTCCTGACATTATAGCTGACCATTTCAGTTTTTTTTTTTTTTTCTGAGAAAAAAAAAAAAAAAAAAAGTGTGTTATCCTCATGGATCCCATACAAGCCTTGGCTGATCAGGTCAAGCACCTGACCCAAATGTTCCACAAACTTAATGTGGAACAGCGCATGATGGCCCAGACCCAGCAACAGTTGGTGGATACGGTACAGGGGGCTGCCTCTATAGGGGATTCTTGTGCTGGGGATAGAGATGTGTCATTGGCATTCCCAGAATCTCCGGTCAAATTGCCAGACCTTTTCTCAGGGGATAAAAAGGAGTTCAGGTCTTTCAGAGAAGGATGCAAGCTTTTTTTTTCTCTGAGGCCCCGCTCTTCCGGGGATGAGTTCCAGAGGGTGGGGGTCGTCATTTCCCTACTTCGGGGGGCTCCACAGGCATGGGCTTTCTCTCTCTCTTCCTCTGCTCCTGAACACATGTCTATGAATTTGTTCTTTGAGGCTCTGGGGCACATTTATGATGAGCCTGATAGAGTGCGTCTGGCAGAAGATATGGTGATGAGTGTGACACAAGGAAGGAACTCTGCTGAATGGTTCTGCTCTGAGTTCAGACGCTGGGCAGCGGAGGTCTCCTGGGATGACGCTGCCCTCCGGGGTTTGTTCTGTAGAGGCCTGTCCGAACGTTTGAAAGATGCCCTAGCCCTTCATCCTCCACCGGATTCTTTGGAGGACGCTATGATCCAGGCTGTCCGCATGGACCGTAGGCTACGGGCAAGAGGGGTCATGCTGCAGGAGACCCCTTTATTCTCCAATCTGAGAGACTCTGCATCTAGTCCTGAGCCCATGGAGGTTGGTGCCACATCATTGGAGGAAAAAGAGAGGAGACACCGAAGAAACAACCAATTGTGCTTTTACTGTGGATCCGCTGGACATTGGAGAAGGAACTGTCCTTCTTGCCCTTCTTCAGTGAAGCCGTCAGGAAAACGACTGAGTCTGGGTAACAATCGAGGAGGTTGCCCAGACTCCCAGGTACCCTTTTACTCGCTTACTAAAATTCTGCTTCCGGTGGAACTGGAACTTACAGGCGGCCCGGTTGGGACTACCGCCTTTGTTGACTGTGGTTCTTCTATTAATCTGATCGATGCCAAAGTTGTGACTTTTCATAAGATAGGGACAGTCAGGTTAAAAGATCCTGTTAAAATCGTGGCAATTGATTCTTCTCCTATCACCCAGGAGGGAATTTGTTTCATGACTGATACCTTTTCTCTGAAAGTGGGTTCCACTCACGTGGAAAAATTAAGATGTTTTGTCATAAATAATCTGCCGGCTGGACTGATACTGGGTATGCCTTGGCTTCAACGTCACAATCCTACTATTGACTGGGTCACAGGGGAGATCATTCAGTGGGGTTGTATGGCTAATGGTCTATGTTGTAACTTGACAACCCTTGTCACCCCAGTAAAATCTGTGTCAGTGTCGTCTGTCGATCTGGAAGGTATTCCGGAGTGCCTGAAAGATTTTCAAGACGTATTTTCTGAAAGTGAGGCTGAGGCGCTACCACCACATAGACCCTTTGATTGTGCCATTAATCTAGTCCCTGGAGCCAAGTTACCCAAGGCTCGCCTGTTCAATTTGTCCGGGCCCGAACGTCTAGCCATGAAGGAGTACATTACTGAGAGTCTCCGCAAAGAGCATATTAGGCCTTCTGTTTCACCTGTGGCTGCGGGCTTATTTTTTGTTAAGAAAAAAGATGGTGGTTTGCGGCCGTGCCTCGACTTTCGGGAATTAAACAAAATTACTGTGAAAAATACATACCCTCTCCCCCTAATTCCTGATTTATGTAACCAACTCACCGGGGCCAAGTGGTTCTCTAAACTGGATTTACGTGGGGCATATAACCTTATAAGAGTCCGTGAAGGGGACGAATGGAAAACAGCATTCCTGACGACTGAAGGGCTGTTCAAAAACTTGGTTATGCCCTTTGGTCTCACCAACGCTCCTGCTGTTTTTCAGAATTTTATTAACGTAATTTTCTCTGATTTAATCGGTCGTTTTGTGGTTATCTATTTGGATGACATTCTGGTGTACTCGGTGGACAGTCAATCTCACTTGCACCATTTGCGGATGGTTCTCATGAGACTGAGGGAGAATCATTTGTATGCCAAGCTGGAAAAATGCTCATTTTTCATGCAAGAAGTATCCTTTCTGGGGTTGATTGTGTCAGGAGAGGGGTTCCACATGGATCCTAAGAAAGTCCAGGCTGTTACGGAGTGGGTGCAACCTCATGACTTGAAACGGTTGCAACGATTTTTGGGCTTTGCCAACTTTTATAGGAAATTTATTAAGGGCTTCTCGCAGGTGGTAAAGCCTCTAACGGACCTCACTCTCAAGGGAGCTGATGTAAAAAATTGGTCTGTAGCTGCAAAAAACTCTTTCATGACATTAAAAAAGTGCTTTTCTTCAGCCCCTGTATTGGTACAACCCGACCCGTCAAGACCTTTTGTCGTGGAGGTTGACACCTCGGAAGTGGGGGTGGGGGCAGTTTTGTCTCAGGGCCCTCCTACCCTTACTAACCTGAGACCTTGCGCCTTCTTCTCTAAAAAATTTTCCTCTGCTGAGAGAAATTACGATGTCGGCAATAGAGAGTTGTTGGCGGTAAAGTTGGCTTTTGAAGAATGGAGGCACTTCCTGGAGGGGTCTGTTCATCCCATTACAGTCATCACTGATCACAAAAATTTGGCCTATATCGAGTCTGCCAAGAGATTGACCCCCAGACAGGCTCGGTGGGCACTTTTTTTTCTCGTTTTCAGTTTACCATCACATTCCGCCCGGGATCTAAAAACATCAAGGCTGATGCCTTATCCCGAAGCTTTGATTCGGTGTCCCCTCCAGAACCTCCCTCCTCCATTCTTCAGCCAGGAGTAGTGGTGGCCGAAATCTCATCTGAGTTACAGAGAGGGATTTTGGAGGCCCAGGCTCGGGCTCCTGGTGGTAAACCCCCGGGTAAATTGTTTGTACCGGAACGTTTCCGTCTCGGACTTATGCAGGAATTTCATGATTCTGTGTTGAGTGCCCATCCTGGGATTGCAGCTACCCGGGGGGCAATTGCGAGGGATTTCTGGTGGCCCTCTATGGTAACAGATATTAAAAAGTTTGTGACTGCATGTGGGGTGTGCGCTCGTTCTAAAAGTTCTCAGGTCCGGCCGGCCGGGGAATTGGTGCCTTTGCCAATTCCGGATAGACCATGGACACATTTGTCCATGGATTTTATCACAAATCTTCCCCCTTCCAGGGGCAACTCGGTGATATGGGTGGTGGTGGATAGGTTTTCAAAACAAGCTCACTTTGTACCTCTCCCCGCGTTACCATCTGCTGAAACCCTGGCCCGCTTATTTATGCAGCATATAATTAGGTTACATGGAGTGCCTATGAATGTGGTGTCAGACAGAGGGGTACAGTTTGTAGCCAGGTTCTGGAGGGCTTTTTGCAAAAAGCTGGGGATTTCGTTGTCCTTCTCCTCTGCCTACCACCCAGAGTCTAATGGACAGACGGAGCGCACGAACCAATCGTTGGAGCAGATTCTGAGATGCTTGGCCTCTTCCAGGCAGGAGGACTGGTGTGAGGTATTGCCCATGGAAGAGTTTGCATTCAACGGTCGTGTGAGTCAGTCTACTGGGAAGTCTCCTTGTCAGGTCAACTATGGCTTTAACCCACATTTTGGAGAGTTTTCCCGTATGGATTCAGGTTGTCCTGGTGCTGAGGATGTGACACAACGTCTTAGAATTCTTTGGAGGGAGGTTCAGAGGAATATTTCCAAGGCCCAGGAAAACTATAAGCGGTTTGCTGACAGGAGGAGGGGGCCAGGTCCAGCATTTGCAGTAGGGGAGAAGGTGTGGCTATCCACCCACAATATCAAGCTTAAGATACCTTCTATAAAGCTGGGCCCCAAGTTCATTGGCCCATACAAAGTTGTGGAGGTTGTTAACCCAGTAGCCTACCGACTGCAGCTGCCCACCTCCTTTAAAATTTCTAATGTCTTCCACAGGTCCCTGTTAAAGCCTGTGGGGACGGTGAGAGAGGATCCCTCATCAAATGCTCCGCCAGTGCTGGTAGAGGGGCAGCTGGAGTATGAAGTAGGGCGCATTGTTGACTCCCGGTGGGTGCGCCGGAGACTCCAGTATCTGATACACTGTAAGGGGTACTCTCTGGAGGATCGGTCATGGGTTCCGGTCAGTTCGGTGCATGCCGATCGTCTGGTGCGGGCTTTCCACGCCAGATACCCAGACAAGCCTGGGGGTCCAGTGGCCCCCCATTAAGAGGGGGGTACTGTCATGGTTTGAACAGGGTTCTTGCCCTGCACTCACAGGGTTAAGTGTTTGTGGCCTCTTTCTGGATCTGGGAGGGGTATTTATACTCACTCTTTACCAGGGTTCTCTGTCAGCTATACTGTTGTTCTGGTGTGTCTGACCCCTGGTGTGCGTGTATTCTGCGTTGCTTGTTTGATTCCCGTGTATGACCCGGCCTGTTCCCTCACTCTGTACTCCGTCTCTCGCTTTGGTACTACTGTCTTCTCTGGTTCTGACCTCCTGGCTTGGCTATCGTTACTCCATTACAGTTTGTCCCTATTGTACCGTCTATTGCCCGTTCCGGTTTTCTGACCTATTGCTACGTCCTGACTATCCTTTCTGTCTAAACCCCGTGGTACTGTATTGCTATCTGGTGCTTTGACCCTGGCTTCGTCTGGTTTCTGTCTCTGTCTATGCCCCTTGGTAACATTGCCCTGTAGTTACCTTTCTAGGAGTTTCCCTGCAGCTCCTAGATCTGTGGAGCTTAGGTCACGCCCCCAGCAGTCATGTGCTTCAGGTCCTGATACTCTGAAGCACGCATCGTCACCGCTGCTGCCCTGCTCCACAGGTATCTGTGAGTACTGTCTTTGTACTCAGGACACCCGCACTGGCACAGTGAGCAAGTGCAGTGCGGTGTTCCTGACAGAAAGAGAGAGAAGCCCTGAAAAATTTGGGTAAGAATAGTGAAATAGTGATTCGAGCAGCCGATAAGGGGGGCGGCATAGTGATACAAAACACCAATGATTATAAAAAAGAAGCATTAAGATTATTGTCGGACACTAAATACTATGAGAAAGTAAAAAATAACCCGTACCCCACATTAACAAAAATACGCAATCAAAAAATAAACATGGCATTTCAACAGGGGATAATCAATAAGGACTTAAAGAAGTTTCTAATAAAAAGGCAACCCCCCATTCCATTCCTATACTACTTGCCCAAGATTCATAAAAGCTTGGACAATCCCCCTGGGCGACCAATAATCTCAGGAATTGATTCCCTGACAAGTAACCTTGCCACCTACATTGATAGAAATTTACAGAAATACGTGGTGAAATTAGAAAGCTATATTAAGGATTCTACGGATATGATCAGGATTTTGGGAGGAATCACATGGAAAAAATCATATAGATTTGTCACCATGGATGTTACATCATTGTACACGAATATAGGTCATGAAATAGGATTACTCTGTATTGAATACTATCTAAATAGAGACATACAATTGGATATAAGGAACATCAACTTCATTCTGGATGGCCTAAATTTCATATTAAACAATAACTTTTTCACCTTTGATGGTGACATGTACCATCAAAAGTATGGCACAGCAATGGGTTCGAAAACAGCTTGCTCGTACGCTAATCTTTTTATGGGTCTTTTTGACGACATACATATATATGGAAACAAATGCAAGAATGGCTTGGTTTTATATAAAAGGTTTATTGATGACTTATTCCTGATCTGGAAAACAGAAGCCGCGGAGACACCATCACGTGTTTCTCAACGCAAGCAATGACCAGCCAGGTCTTTGTCCGGGAAGGAACAACCACGGGAAGGGCAGTCTCCAATGAAGGAAACCACCTATGCCAAAACATGGTATCCATCCACATACAGCTGTTTCGGGGTATTGCCCCTCATCAGTGTGGAGTAGCCTCATCAGTGTGGAGTAGCCTTGCTACACTTGTAAGGAGAGCTTTAAACTAGAACAACATGGGAAGGGAAGCAAAAGACCAAAAAAAGCCATACACCTGACAAATGCTATTGAGAACTCTGCTAATAGAAGTGGAAAGGAAGAACAAAGACGAAAGAATCTAATTAATAACAATATTGGAGAAAGAGAAACCAATCACAAACTAAAATGTTTCTATACTAATGCACAAAGCATGGGCAACAAACAAGGAGAATTGGAACTACTAACACAGGAAAAGAAATATGATGTCATTGGAATCACTGAAACTTGGTGGGACGATACACATGATTGGAATACAAGACTAGAAGGATACAACTTATTTGCAAGAAACAGACTTGATAAACGAGGAGGGGGTGTTGCATTGTATGTTAGAAATGCATATATCTGCACAGAGATTGAAGCTTCAGAGACTGGGAGTTCTGTGGAAACTGTTTGGGTAAGAATACAAGGACAGAACAATGGAAAGGACACCATTGTAGGCATTTACTACAGGCCGCCTGTGCAAGCTGAAGATATGGATGAACTCTTTATGCATCAAATGGCCAAGTTCTCCAAAAAATATGACATAGTTGTCATGGGAGATTTCAACTATCCAGACATTTGTTGGGAATCTCTCTCAGGCAAAACTAACAGGTCAAGGAAATTCTTATCCTCTCTTGCTGACAACTTTATCTTCCAAAAGGTAGGGGAGAAAACAAGGGGAACTGCTACCTTGGATCTAATCCTTATAAACAGGGAGGAAATGGTTGAGGAGGTAAAAGTGGCTGGAACCCTAGGAGGTAGCGACCATGCTATTTTAGAGTTTTGGATAACTAGAGGCGGAAGACCTGTGAAGACTCAGACGTCAAGGTTAGATTTCAGAAAGGCAGATTTTAAGGGATTCAGAAAGATAATTGGAGGGATCCAATGGCTGGATATCCTTAAAGACAAAAATGTCCAGGAAGGATGGGAAATCTTGAAAAATGAAATTCTCAAAGCACAGTTGTTAACAATTCCGAAAAGAGGGAAGAATAGGAAGCATTTAAGGAAACCAGGATGGGTGAACACAGAACTTAAGCACATGCTAAAAAGGAAGAAAAAAATGTTTATAAAATGGAAAGAGGGAGGCATATCTAAAGAAGAATATAATGCTGTCTGCAGAATCTGCAGGGCACAAATCAGATTAGCTAAAGCTGAAAATGAATTGAGGCTTGCAAGAGATGTCAAAAGCAATAATAAAGGATTTTGGGGATATGTCAAAAGTAAAAGAAAAGTCAAAGATGCTATAGGATTTTTACAGGATGAAAATGATGAAATGGTAAGACAGGATGTTGAGAAGGCTGAACTTTTAAATTCCTATTTTGCATCTGTTTTCTCTCAGAAAGGAAATGTAACACCAACTGTTCTTCACTGTCCTATTAAGGGAATAGAAGAATCCAGGATATCTATAAACAGAAAGATAGTGAGGAAACACTTAGCTAACCTAAATGAATTCAAGTCTCCAGGTCCAGATGAATTACACCCCAGAGTACTGAAGGAGATAGCAGAAGAAATTTCTGAACCACTCTCCATAATCTTTGAAAATTCTTGGAGAACAGGAGAAGTGCCAGAAGACTGGAGAAGAGCAAATGTTGTTCCTATCTTCAAAAAGGGGAAGAAGGTGGACCCAGGCAACTATAGGCCGGTGAGTCTGACTTCTATACCAGGAAAGATCTTTGAACAAATTATTAAACAACATGTAAGTCAATACCTGGATAAGAATGAAGTGATCAAACAGAGTCAGCATGGGTTTGTAACTAATAAGTCATGTCAGACTAACTTAATTTCCTTCTATGACGGTATCACTGATTGGGTGGATCAAGGAAATGCTGTAGATATAGTATATCTTGACTTCAGCAAAGCATTTGACAAAGTCTCTCATACAATCCTTATTGAAAAAATGACTAAGTATGGAATGGACAAGGCAACTGTTAGGTGGATTCATAGCTGGCTTAGTGATCGGACCCAAAGAGTGGTCGTAAATGGCTGCACATCCAGTTGGAAGAATGTCTCAAGTGGGGTACCACAGGGCTCTGTCCTGGTCCCTGTATTGTTCAACATCTTTATCAACGATTTAGATGAAGGAATTGAGGGTAAACTGATTAAATTTGCTGATGACACAAAGCTAGGAGGGATAGCTAATACTAGAGAAGAGAGAGAGAGGATTCAAAAAGATTTAAATAAACTGGAGAAGTGGGCAGTAACTAACAGAATGGTTTTTAACAGGGAGAAATGCAAAGTACTACATCTGGGCAATAAAAATGAAAAAAGCATATATAGAATGGGAGGAATAGGGCTAAGTGACAGCACATGTGAAAAAGACTTGGGTATACTAATAGATCACAGACTGAATATGAGTCAACAGTGTGATGCAGCAGCAAAAAAGGCAAATGCAGTTCTAGGATGTATTAACAGAAGCATACAGTCTAGATCACGTGAAGTCATTATTTCCCTCTACTCCTCTTTGGTCAGACCTCATCTGGAATATTGTGTCCAGTTTTGGGCACCACATTTTAAAAAAGACATCAACAAACTGGAGCAAGTTCAGAAAAGAGCGACCAGAATGGTGACCGGTCTGCAAACCCTGTCTTATGAGGAAAGGTTGCAGGATTTGGGAATGTTTAGTTTGCAAAAGAGAAGACTGAGAGGAGACTTAATTGCTGTCTACAAATATCTAAAGGGCTGTCACATTGTAGAAGGATCAACTTTATTCTCATTTGCACAAGGAAAGACTAGAAGCAATGGGATGAAACTGAATGGGAGGAGACACAGATTAGATATTAGAAAAAACTTTTTGACAGTTAGAGTGATCAATGAGTGGAACAGGCTGCCACGAGAAGTGGTGAGTTCTCCTTCAATGGAAGTCTTCAAACAGAGGCTGGACAGACATCTGACTGGGATGATTTAGCGAATCCTGCTTTGAGCAGGGGGTTGGACCAGATGGCCCAGGAGGTCCCTTCCAACTCTACGATTCTATGAAACTGGCTGGTAGGAGCAATGCCTAGTAAAAAGACTATGAAGAGGAGGATGAATGAACTCATGGAGATCAACATCCGACACTGCGGAGACACCATCACGTGTTTCTCAACGCAGTGATTCTAGAGCACTGCCCCCATCCCTTATGGGAAATATGCAAAACATGCAAAACAGAAGCCGCGGAGACACCATCACGTGTTTCTCAACGCAAGCAATGACCAGCCAGGTCTTTGTCCGGGAAGGAGCAACCACGGGAAGGGCAGTCTCCAATGAAGGAAACCACCTATGCCAAAACATGGTATCCATCCACATACAGCTTTTCGGGGTATTGCCCCTCATCAGTGTGGAGTAGGAAACTGGCTGGTAGGAGCAATGCCTAGTAAAAAGACTATGAAGAGGAGGATGAATGAACTCATGGAGATGGGGCAGTGCTCTAGAATCACTGCGTTGAGAAACACATGATGGTGTCTCCGCAGTGTCGGATGTTGATCTCCATGAGTTCATTCATCCTCCTCTTCATAGTCTTTTTACTAGGCATTGCTCCTACCAGCCAGTTTCCTACTCCACACTGATGAGGGGCAATACCCCGAAACAGCTGTATGTGGATGGTTACCATGTTTTGGCATAGGTGGTTTCCTTCATTGGAGACTGCCCTTCCCGTGGTTGTTCCTTCCCGGACAAAGACCTGGCTGGTCATTGCTTGCGTTGAGAAACACGTGATGGTGTCTCCGCGGCTTCTGTTTTGCATATTTCCCATAAGGGATGGGGGCAGTGCTCTAGAATCACTGCGTTGAGAAACACGTGATGGTGTCTCCGCAGTGTCGGATGTTGATCTCCATGAGTTCATTCATCCTCCTCTTCATAGTCTTTTTACTAGGCATTGCTCCTAATAGGCCAGTTTCCTACTCCACACTGATGAGGGGCAATACCCCGAAACAGCTGTATGTGGATGGATACCATGTTTTGGCATAGGTGGTTTCCTTCATTGGAGACTGCCCTTCCCGTGGTTGTTCCTTCCCGGACAAAGACCTGGCTGGTCATTGCTTGCGTTGAGAAACACGTGATGGTGTCTCTGCGGCTTCTGTTTTGCATGTTTTGCATATTTCCCATAAGGGATGGGGGCAGTGCTCTAGAATCACTGCATTGAGAAACACATGATGGTGTCTCCGCAGTGTCGGATGTTGATCTCCATGAGTTCATTCATCCTCCTCTTCATAGTCTTTTTACTAGGCATTGCTCCTACCAGCCAGTTTCCTACTCCACACTGATGAGGGGCAATACCCCGAAACAGCTGTATGTGGATGGATACCATGTTTTGGCATAGGTGGTTTCCTTCATTGGAGACTGCCCTTCCCGTGGTTGTTCCTTCCCGGACAAAGACCTGGCTGGTCATTGCTTGCGTTGAGAAACACGTGATGGTGTCTCCGCGGCTTCTGTTTTGCATGTTTTGCATATTTCCCATAAGGGATGGGGGCAGTGCTCTAGAATCACTGCGTTGAGAAACACATGATGGTGTCTCCGCAGTGTCGGATGTTGATCTCCATGAGTTCATTCATCCTCCTCTTCATAGTCTTTTTACTAGGCATTGCTCCTACCAGCCAGTTTCCTACTCCACACTGATGAGGGGCAATACCCCGAAACAGCTGTATGTGGATGGATACCATGTTTTGGCATAGGTGGTTTCCTTCATTGCAGACTGCCCTTCCCGTGGTTGTTCCTTCTCGGACAAAGACCTGGCTGGTCATTGCTTGCGTTGAGAAACACGTGATGGTGTCTCCGCGGCTTCTGTTTTGCATGTTTTGCATATTTCCCATAAGGGATGGGGGCAGTGCTCTAGAATCACTGCGTTGAGAAACACGTGATGGTGTCTCCGCAGTGTCGGATGTTGATCTCCATGAGTTCATTCATCCTCCTCTTCATAGTCTTTTTACTAGGCATTGCTCCTACCAGCCAGTTTCCTACTCCACACTGATGAGGGGCAATACCCCGAAACAGCTGTATGTGGATGGATACCATGTTTTGGCATAGGTGGTTTCCTTCATTGGAGACTGCCCTTCCCGTGGTTGTTCCTTCCCGGACAAAGACCTGGCTGGTCATTGCTTGCGTTGAGAAACACGTGATGGTGTCTCCGCGGCTTCTGTTTTGCATGTTTTGCATATTTCCCATAAGGGATGGGGGCAGTGCTCTAGAATCACTGCGTTGAGAAACACGTGATGGTGTCTCCGCAGTGTCGGATGTTGATCTCCATGAGTTCATTCATCCTCCTCTTCATAGTCTTTTTACTAGGCATTGCTCCTACCAGCCAGTTTCCTACTCCACACTGATGAGGGGCAATACCCCGAAACAGCTGTATGTGGATGGTTACCATGTTTTGGCATAGGTGGTTTCCTTCATTGGAGACTGCCCTTCCCTTGGTTGTTCCTTCCCGGACAAAGACCTGGCTGGTCATTGCTTGCGTTGAGAAACACGTGATGGTGTCTCCGCGGCTTCTGTTTTGCATGTTTTGCATATTTCCCATAAGGGATGGGGGCAGTGCTCTAGAATCACTGCGTTGAGAAACACGTGATGGTGTCTCCGCAGTGTCGGATGTTGATCTCCATGAGTTCATTCATCCTCCTCTTCATAGTCTTTTTACTAGGCATTGCTCCTACCAGCCAGTTTCCTACTCCACACTGATGAGGGGCAATACCCCGAAACAGCTGTATGTGGATGGATACCATGTTTTGGCATAGGTGGTTTCCTTCATTGGAGACTGCCCTTCCCGTGGTTGTTCCTTCTTGGACAAAGACCTGGCTGGTCATTGCTTGCGTTGAGAAACACGTGATGGTGTCTCCGCGGCTTCTGTTTTGCATATTTCCCATAAGGGATGGGGGCAGTGCTCTAGAATCACTGCGTTGAGAAACACGTGATGGTGTCTCCGCAGTGTCGGATGTTGATCTCCATGAGTTCATTCATCCTCCTCTTCATAGTCTTTTTACTAGGCATTGCTCCTACCAGCCAGTTTCCTACTCCACACTGATGAGGGGCAATACCCCGAAACAGCTGTATGTGGATGGATACCATGTTTTGGCATAGATGGTTTCCTTCATTGGAGACTGCCCTTCCCGTGGTTGTTCCTTCCCGGACAAAGACCTGGCTGGTCATTGCTTGCGTTGAGAAACACGTGATGGTGTCTCCGCGGCTTCTGTTTTGCATGTTTTGCATATTTCCCATAAGGGATGGGGGCAGTGCTCTAGAATCACTGCGTTGAGAAACACGTGATGGTGTCTCCGCAGTGTCGGATGTTGATCTCCATGAGTTCATTCATCCTCCTCTTCATAGTCTTTTTACTAGGCATTGCTCCTACCAGCCAGTTTCCTACTCCACACTGATGAGGGGCAATACCCCGAAACAGCTGTATGTGGATGGATACCATGTTTTGGCATAGGTGGTTTCCTTCATTGGAGACTGCCCTTCCCGTGGTTGTTCCTTCCCGGACAAAGACCTGGCTGGTCATTGCTTGCGTTGAGAAACACGTGATGGTGTCTCCGCGGCTTCTGTTTTGCATGTTTTGCATATTTCCCATAAGGGATGGGGGCAGTGCTCTAGAATCACTGCGTTGAGAAACACGTGATGGTGTCTCCGCAGTGTCGGATGTTGATCTCCATGAGTTCATTCATCCTCCTCTTCTTATTCCTGATCTGGGACACGGAAGTTGGCGACATGGAGGAGTTTTTCAGTGACATAATTAATAACCACTGGGGGATAAATTTTGAACGAACAATACATGAAGAAAGCATCAATTTCCTGGACCTAACAATTTTCTCTGATGGCACAAGGATACATACAAAAACATACTTTAAGCCTACGGACAGGAATTCATATATTGATTTCAGGAGTGGACATTACACAAAATGGCTGCGTAATATACCGGCCAATCAATTTAGAAGGATAAAGAAGAATTGCACTTCCAAGGATGACTACGCTTCTCAATCTGAAATACTCAGAAAAAGATTCCTAGAGAAAGGATACCCAAAAAAATTGATATCCAGCACACAAAAGCACAGTGGAGAAATCCCGCAAGAAACCCTCCTTATACAGAAAGACAGAAAAGGGACAGAGAAGAACAAAGCATTCAATTTTATAACGACTTATAATAATTGTCACAAGTCAATCAAAAAATGCCTTCATACACACTGGCACTTACTTCTAAGTGATCCAATATTAAAATCCATTGTACCTGATAGACCAGGAATTACTTTCCGCAGGGCGCCAAACATTAAAGGGATAATAGCTCCTAGTAGGCTCAAACAGAAAACAACCACGAATTATGCCAAAGTACTGCATAAAAAGACATCAAAATGTAAAAAAAATAGATGCCTTTGTTGTCGGAGCATCCAACAGACAAGCAGCTTTAAATCCGCATCAACGAATGAATCCTTTACCATTAAACATGACATGAATTGCTCTACAGAGTTTGTAATTTACTTGCTTGAGTGTCCATGTGGCATGCAGTATGTTGGCAGAACTATCAGACCACTTCATGAGCGGCTAAACAAACATCGTTCAAATATAAAGAGTGGGTATAGAGCACATGGAGTGTCATTCCATTATGACACGTATCATAACAGAGATGCAACAGCAATCAAGATAACCCCGATCGATCATATAGCAGTGAATATACCCAACAGATTCGAGCTGCTCAAAAAACGTGAAAAATATTGGATGTTTAAACTGGACACATTAAAACCGAGAGGGCTAAACCTAATTTCAGAACTAATATAGGTAGGGGTCATATACTAGAGACGTTCCAAGACTTACTATTAAAAGATCTTAAAAAGGACACCTTAATGAAGAAAGCCGGCAACATAAGGGGGGATAAGAATAATCTCACGAAGAAAGAGAGAGAAGCACTGAAAACATTTGGGTAAGAATAGTGAAATAGTGATTCGGGCAGCCGATAAGGGGGGCGGCATAGTGATACAAAACACCAATGATTATAAAAAAGAAGCATTAAGATTATTGTCGGACACTAAATACTATGAGAAAGTAAAAAATAACCCGTACCCCACATTAACAAAAATACACAATCAAAAAATAAACATGGCATTCCAACAGGGGATAATCAATAAGGACTTAAAGAAGTTTCTAATAAAAAGGCAACCCCCCATTCCATTCCTATACCACTTGCCCAAGATTCATAAAAGCTTGGACAATCCCCCTGGGCGACCAATAATCTCAGGAATTGATTCCCTGACAAGAAACCTTGCCACCTACATTGATAGAAATTTACAGAAATACGTGGTGAAATTAGAAAGCTATATTAAGGATTCTACGGATATGATCAGGATTTTGGGAGGAATCACATGGAAAAAATCATATAGATTTGTCACCATGGATGTTACATCATTGTACACGAATATAGGTCATGAAATAGGATTACTCTGTATTGAATACTATCTAAAAAGAGACATACAATTGGATATAAGGAACATCAACTTCATTCTGGATGGCCTAAATTTCATATTAAACAATAACTTTTTCACCTTTGATGGTGACATGTACCATTAAAAGTATGGCACAGCTATGGGTTCGAAAACAGCTTGCTCGTACACTAATCTTTTTATGGGTCTTTTTGACGACATACATATATATGGAAACAAATACAAGAATGGCTTGGTTTTATATAAAAGGTTTATTGATGACTTATTCCTGATCTGGGACACGGAAGTTGGCGACATGGAGGAGTTTTTCAGTGACATAATTAATAACCACTGGGGGATAAATTTTGAACGAACAATACATGAAGAAAGCATCAATTTCCTGGACCTAACAATTTTCTCTGATGGCACAAGGATACATACAAAAACATACTTTAAGCCTATGGACAGGAATTCATATATTGATTTCAGGAGTGGACATTACACAAAATGGCTGCGTAATATACCGGCCAATCAATTTAGAAGGATAAAGAAGAATTGCACTTCCAAGGATGACTACGCTTCTCAATCTGAAATACTCAGAAAAAGATTCCTAGAGAAAGGATACCCAAAAAAATTGATATCCAGCACACAAAAGCACAGTGGAGAAATCCCGCAAGAAACCCTCCTTATACAGAAAGACAGAAAAGGGACAGAGAAGAACAAAGCATTCAATTTTATAACGACTTATAATAATTGTCACAAGTCAATCAAAAAATGCCTTTATACACACTGGCACTTACTTCTAAGTGATCCAATATTAAAATCCATTGTACCTGATAGACCAGGAATTACTTTCCGCAGGGCGCCAAACATTAAAGGGATAATAGCGCCTATTAGGCTCAAACATAAGACAACCACGAATTATGCCAAAGTACTGCATAAAAAGACATCAAAATGTAGAAAAAATAGATGCCTTTGTTGTCGGAGCATCCAACAGACAAGCAGCTTTAAATCCGCATCAACGAATGAATCCTTTACCATTAAACATGACATGAATTGCTCTACAGAGTTTGTAATTTACTTGCTTGAGTGTCCATGTGGCATGCAGTATGTTGGCAGAACTATCAGACCACTTCATGAGCGGCTAAACAAACATCGTTCAAATATAAAGAGTGGGTATAGAGCACATGGAGTGTCATTCCATTATGACACGTATCATAACAGAGATGCAACAGCAATCAAGATAACCCCGATCGATCATATAGCAGTGAATATACCCAACAGATTCGAGCTGCTCAAAAAACGTGAAAAATATTGGATGTTTAAACTGGACACATTAAAACCGAGAGGGCTAAACATAATTTCAGAACTAATATAGGTAGGGGTCATATATTAGAGACGTTCCAAGACTTACTATTAAAAGATCTTAAAAAGGACACCTTAATGAAGAAAGCCGGCAACATAAGGGGGGATAAGAATAATCTCACGAAGAAAGAGAGAGAAGCACTGAAAACATTTGGGTAAGAATAGTGAAATAGTGATTCGGGCAGCCGATAAGGGGGGCGGCATAGTGATACAAAACACCAATGATTATAAAAAAGAAGCATTAAGATTATTGTCGGACACTAAATACTATGAGAAAGTAAAAAATAACCCGTACCCCACATTAACAAAAATACACAATCAAAAAATAAACATGGCATTCCAACAGGGGATAATCAATAAGGACTTAAAGAAGTTTCTAATAAAAAGGCAACCCCCCATTCCATTCCTATACCACTTGCCCAAGATTCATAAAAGCTTGGACAATCCCCCTGGGCGACCAATAATCTCAGGAATTGATTCCCTGACAAGTAACCTTGCCACCTACATTGATAGAAATTTACAGAAATACGTGGTGAAATTAGAAAGCTATATTAAGGATTCTACGGATATGATCAGGATTTTGGGAGGAATCACATGGAAAAAATCATATAGATTTGTCACCATGGATGTTACATCATTGTACACGAATATAGGTCATGAAATAGGATTACTCTGTATTGAATACTATCTAAAAAGAGACATACAATTGGATATAAGGAACATCAACTTCATTCTGGATGGCCTAAATTTCATATTAAACAATAACTTTTTCACCTTTGATGGTGACATGTACCATCAAAAGTATGGCACAGCTATGGGTTCGAAAACAGCTTGCTCGTACACTAATCTTTTTATGGGTCTTTTTGACGACATACATATATATGGAAACAAATACAAGAATGGCTTGGTTTTATATAAAAGGTTTATTGATGACTTATTCCTGATCTGGGACACGGAAGTTGGCGACATGGAGGAGTTTTTCAGTGACATAATTAATAACCACTGGGGGATAAATTTTGAACGAACAATACATGAAGAAAGCATCAATTTCCTGGACCTAACAATTTTCTCTGATGGCACAAGGATACATACAAAAACATACTTTAAGCCTATGGACAGGAATTCATATATTGATTTCAGGAGTGGACATTACACAAAATGGCTGCGTAATATACCGTCCAATCAATTTAGAAGGATAAAGAAGAATTGCACTTCCAAGGATGACTACGCTTCTCAATCTGAAATACTCAGAAAAAGATTCCTAGAGAAAGGATACCCAAAAAAATTGATATCCAGCACACAAAAGCACAGTGGAGAAATCCCGCAAGAAACCCTCCTTATACAGAAAGACAGAAAAGGGACAGAAAAGAACAAAGCATTCAATTTTATAACGACTTATAATAATTGTCACAAGTCAATCAAAAAATGCCTTCATACACACTGGCACTTACTTCTAAGTGATCCAATATTAAAATCCATTGTACCTGATAGACCAGGAATTACTTTCCGCAGGGCGCCAAACATTAAAGGGATAATAGCGCCTATTAGGCTCAAACATAAGACAACCACGAATTATGCCAAAGTACTGCATAAAAAGACATCAAAATGTAGAAAAAATAGATGCCTTTGTTGTCGGAGCATCCAACAGACAAGCAGCTTTAAATCCGCATCAACGAATGAATCCTTTACCATTAAACATGACATGAATTGCTCTACAGAGTTTGTAATTTACTTGCTTGAGTGTCCATGTGGCATGCAGTATGTTGGCAGAACTATCAGACCACTTCATGAGCGGCTAAACAAACATCGTTCAAATATAAAGAGTGGGTATAGAGCACATGGAGTGTCATTCCATTATGACACGTATCATAACAGAGATGCAACAGCAATCAAGATAACCCCGATCGATCATATAGCAGTGAATATACCCAACAGATTCGAGCTGCTCAAAAAACGTGAAAAATATTGGATGTTTAAACTGGACACATTAAAACCGAGAGGGCTAAACATAATTTCAGAACTAATATAAATTATAATCCCCCAACCCCCTCTCTTGGTCACATCCTGAGTGGGTAAGAAAGGCGCACCATAGTAGGAGGAATTCCTGCATCCTTATGTTACACACTTAAGCAAACCTCACTTTATTTTTTCATTCTATTTATTTTTTCGTCTGACTACTTTCTTGATCGCACAGGTATATCTAAACACTTAATGTCTTACATACACCTAATGACACATTTATTTTGTTTAAATATATATCAAAGTTGGTATCCTATCTAGAATTTCACAATTCCCTAATTTAATATGCATAAGCTCACAACAATTTATAATTTTTCCTGATTGTCCCATGTCATTTATGCCTGCATGGAGACCTGTGACTTTCCTGGGGACTAGAACCCAGGTGTGCTAGACCAACAGACACACATTTCATGGGTGACACCACCACAATTAATATATAAAATAGTGACCATAACTACACGGAAGATGATAGACACATTTTTCAGGCCATTTTTAATAATACGATTATATAATAGTAATTTTTAGATAATTCTTTATTGATAATAAATAATAAAAATAAAAATGAAAATAAAAATAAAAGTTTTTTAAAAGCAGTTAATTTTAGAAATAATCTATTTTATGAAGTTTATTTAATAGTAGCATTGCTCCTTGATTCCCTCCTACAAAACAAAAATAAAGAAAATTGTTCATTGCAATTTTTTATGATAATTTTTTAACAAACCATAGTATCACATATTTAACAGGATAGT
Organism: Dendrobates tinctorius; assembly: GCF_039654945.1. Classification (NCBI taxonomy): domain Eukaryota; kingdom Metazoa; phylum Chordata; class Amphibia; order Anura; family Dendrobatidae; genus Dendrobates; species Dendrobates tinctorius. Next base: position 43,426,898 of record NW_027361728.1, on the reverse strand, counting down.
TTTGTGAAAAAATAGTTCATAGAACCTATGTTCCAAAGGCAATGATACCAGCAGGACGGTGGTGCTCAACATAAGTCACAAGAGAAAACAATGAAACCAGTAAACACATGGGTTCTTACTACCCTGAAAGTCGGGAGATAATGTTTTTAAAAAAAATTTTTTTTTGTTTTTGCATTGACAGTCTGGATACTTTGGCAATGTTTCCGCTGCAATTTTTATGAAGGTCTTCATATCATTTTACTGGTAGGATTTTTATGTATATTTTAGCAAGTATTTTGAAGGATTTTCTTGTTTTATTTTGTTATTTGTGTGAAATTGTGCCAAAAATGCTGGCCCCTCCCCCAGTGATGACCATTATGACATCATATGTAAACAGAACACACCCATAATTGCTAATGGAAGGGGCTATAAATTCCCTTGCTCCTATGGCTGATGTAATATCCCTGAGGAAGGTGTCAGGAAGGGCGCTGAAACGCGTAGGAAGGAATAAAGAAGTACTTTGTTACAACATCTTGCATCCCAGGTGATTTTGTGGACTCAGCAGCGCGGACTGTGGCACACCTTGCTTCCCATATTCTCTGGCAATATATACAGTATAGGAGCTAATGTGGGACCTATTATACAGTATAGAAGCTAATGTGAGACCCAATATACAGTATAGGAGCTAATGTGGGACCCATTATACAGTATTGAAGCTAATTTGAGACCCAATATATGGTATAGGAGTTAATTTTGGGACCCATTTTACTGCATATGATCTAATGTAGGCCCATTATACAGTGTTGGAGCTAATGTGGGGCCCATTATACAGTATAGGAGCTAATATGAGACTCAATATACAGTACCTATCGTCGAGCAGGAGTGTAACCCCTGCCTGACCCTAGCAATAGGCCCTGGTTAGGCAGGGGATGGGGTAGGCACTAGTCAGTCTCCACTACAACTAAAGACAAAGAGGGAAAGCGGAGGTGAGGAAAACACGTAGCTTGAGAAGACAACCGAGATGTTATGCCAGCAATCCTCCAAGAGTCCTCTGGGAAGGAACTAACCAACTGTAAGAGCTAACACCCGCACCATGCTGCAGCAATTGAATGTATTTAAACCTTCAGCCCAAGTGTGTGATAAGCAGCAGAAGGTGGAAGTAACTTTTGGTCCCAGAGAGAGAAGGATATCGCTCCATAACAGTGATACAAAAATCAAGAAGGTGCTTGAGCTAAATGCAAAGACCTTCTACAGTCGGATCCAGGATGACTGTCTGTCACATCTGACACACCCGTTACACCAATTTTCAGTATAGGAGCTAATGTGGGGCCCATTATACAGTTTAGGAGCTAATGTGGGGCTCATTATACCGTTTTGAGGCTAATGTAAGGTCCATTACACAGTATAGGAGCTAATACGTGGCCCATTATACAGTGGAAGAAGCTAATATGGGGCACATTATGCAGAGTGGGAGCTAATGTGAGGCCCAATATACAGTGTAGGAGCTAATGTGGGCCCATTATACAGTATAGGAGCTAATCTGGGGCCTATTATGAAGTATAAGAGCTAATGTACGGCCCATTATACAGTGTAGGCGCTAATGTAGGCCCATTATGCATTGCAGGAGCTAATCTGGGCCAATTCTACAGTGTAGGAGCTAATATGGAGCCCATTATATAGTATAGGAGGTAATGTGGTGCCCATTATACAGTATAGGAGCTAATGTGGAAGCTAATGCAGGGGCCATTATACAGTTTGGGGCTTAGTGTGGAGCCCATTACACAGTTTGGGGGCTAATGTTGGGCTCATATACAGTTTTGAGGCTAATGTGGAAACCATTATACAGTGTGGAAGCCAATGTGGGGAACATCATACAGTTTGGGGGCTAATGTAGTGGCCATTATAGAGATTGGAGGCTAATGCAGGAACAATTATGTAGTTTGATGTCTAATGACTGTGAGGGCCATTATACGGTTTAGAGGTGAATGCAGCAGCCATTATACAGCATGAAAGCTAATGTAGGGGCCATTATAGAGTTTGGGGGTTAATCAGGGGCAATTATATACAGTGTGTTCCTAAAATCATGGTGAACTTTTGACCAGTCACAGGAAAGTGTACAAGTATACCACGATCCCTGGATCTGACGCCCTTAAGGGCCCGTTACACACAGCGATCTCGCTGATTTTGTGACACATCAGCGATCTCTCCAGCGAGATCGCTGCGTGTGACATCCAGCAGCGATCCCCCCCCCCGTGGGGTATCACTGATCATGCTGGATCGTCCTGGCCTGTTTTTTCATTGCTGGTCTCCCGCTGGCCAGCGCGCATCGCTGCGTATGGCCGCGGGAGCTAGCGATGAGCGACGCTGCACGCTGGTTACCAACGTAAACATCGGGTTTCTAAGGGCTGCGGGGCCCTTAGAAACCCGATGTTTACCCTAGATATCAGCGTGCACTGCAGGCAGGGCGGGAGGTGGAGGCAGAGCGGCGCACAGACTGGAGTAGCTCTGCTATCTGCTACTCCAGTCTGTCAGACCAGAGTAGCAGATAGCAGAGCTATGCCAGTCTGTCTGCGCGGCTCTGACTCCACCTCCCGAACAGCCTGCAGTGCATGCTGGTATCTAGGGTAAACATCGGGTTTCTAAGGGCCCCGCAGCACTTAGAAACCCGAAGTTTACGTTGGTAACCAGCGTGCTCGCTGGTCCTGATCGCTGGAGGGGCTGTCTATGTGACAGCTCACCAGCGATCAGCTAACAATGTCCCAGCGATCCCACCCACGTCGGATCGTTGGTGGGATCGCTGGGACATCGTTATGTGTAACGGTACCCTTAGACTTTTACTTTTGGGGTTATGTGAAGCAACATGTGTACATTGAGCGTATCAACGACATTAATCACTTAAAACAGAGAATCACAGACGTTATTCACTCTGATACACCAGACGTCCTTACCCGTGTGTGGCCAGAACTTCACTATCGTTTGGATGTATGTAGGGGAACAAATGGAGCCCACATCGAACTGCACTGAATATGTATGAATCTGGGATAGTTTTTCTTTTATTTGGAGCAGATTTTACATTTCTATAGTTTTTTGTTGCTTTCCAGTGACTGGTCAAAAGTGCACCATGACTTTACGGACACACTGTAGTTTGGGGGCTAATCTGAGGGCCATTATACAGTGTGAAGACTACTGTAATGGCCATTTTACAGTATGGGAGTTAATTCAGGGGCCATTTTACAGTTTGAGGGCCAGTGTTGGGACTACTGTGGAGGCTATTATACAGTGTGGGGCCATAATACAGTGTGGGTTGTATTGTGGGGGCCATTTTACAGTGTTAGTGTTTCTGTAGGGGTCATTATACTGTGTTTATGGGGACATCATGCTATGTATACAGGAGCTGTGGGGGTGTCTTTCTGTTTACAGCAGAGCTGTGGGCCTACGATACTGTGTATAGGGGAGCTCTGGGGACATCAATCAGCAGGTGCAGAAATAAGAACACATACGACAGTAGTGGCTCAGTATTGTGGTATCAACAGGATGAGGCATTTGTGCAGGCTGGGAGTAGATGGGGACAGTGCTGGAAATATGAGAAGTCTAATGTGACTTTGTTGTAATCTCTGCAGCTAAGTCGTGGCTGGAAGAAGTTGTCATGTCGGTTTGGGCCAGATGGAAAACACTCAAAAATATGAAAGAGTCCATCAATGTCAGCTGTAAGTAACTTTATATAACTGCACTGTAATCACTTGTATATTCTGCAGGACTGGTATCTAGTCTACCGCTGCATATCACCATAGGGCAGTAAAATCAGTGTGCCAACAGAGTTGCAATCAGGGTTACCGGTTTGGGACCCACTCACATGTGTCGCGCCTTGTGAGATGAATCCCTAGCTATGCCTCTGTAAAGAGCAGTACAGTACATTGTAGTACAGGCAAAAAGTCTACAGAAGGGCCAATACAGTGCATATAGCAGTTGTAAACAGCAGTATAGTCCATGAATGACAGGTGCAGTTCATGAGTACAGAAGAGTACAAAAAGCAGGGGAACAAAGCAGTACAGTGCATGTAGCACAGCTATAGATCAGTACAGTGCATGTAGCACAGCTATAGATCAGTACAGTGCATGTAGCACAGCTATAGAGCAGTACAGTGCATGTAGCACAGCTATACAGCAGTACAGTGCATGTAGCACAACTATAGAGCAGTACAGCGCATGCAGCACAGCTATAGAGCAGTACAGTACATGTAGCATAGCTATAGAGCAGTACAGTATATGTAGTAAATGCAGAGAGTATAGGAAAGATGCAGCACAGAGCATACAGCACATGTAGACAGCAATACAGTATGTGAATTACAAATGCAGTACATGAGTTCAGTATAATACATGCAGCACAGGATTGGATCAATGCAGCATATGCAGCACAGGTAAAGAGCAGTCCAGCACATGTAGTACCAGCAAAGAATATAGGTAAGAGGCAGTGCAGAACATATAGCACATGTAGACAGCAGTAAAGTACATGAATTACTGATGCAATACATGAGTGCAGGACAAAGGCATATCTAGCAAGCTTCAGTTTTCCCCATTCTTCTGCAGCACATCCCAACACAGTGCCCTTAATAGTAGCTGTGTCTTTATATCGCTCCTGAATAAAAAATATATTGATTCTACTCTGTGCCCTTGAATAATTGCCCCCATTGTGCTCTCTTAAAAAAAGATGTCACACCCACTGTCTATCTTATGGTTCATGTCCTTCACACTGTCCTCATCTGTGAATGATTTCCTTCACACTGTCAACTTTTATGAGCTATTGTCTGCACTTATTAGCTATATCACCACACTATCCCTTATGTAATGTCCCTCTATACTGCCCAGTCTTTATACTATGCCCCCCTCCTCACACTTCAACCCCTCTGCATACTTTTCCTTAATTGCAGGGCCATTACACTGTCTCCCCACACTACCTCATCTTTATCCTGTCCCCTACACTATCCTTTCTCTATACTATGAACTCTCTCCCTTTTATCCACACTGTCCCCTAATACATTACTCCACCATGCTGTCTCATTACACGTTTCTCCCATACTGTTCCCTCACATATTTCTCTCCCCATACTGTCCTGTCACACATTTCTCCCCTTGTGCATTTCTTCCCATACTGTCCCCTCCTATAGTTCTCCCCCATACTGTCCCCTCACACACATTTCTCCCCCCGTACTGTCTCATCACATTCCTCTCTATACTGTCACCTGAATCTTCCTCCATACTGTCCTCACACACATATTTTTCCCCATATTGTCCCTTCACACTTTTTTCCTCCCATACTAGCCCCTCATACATTCTTCCTCCACTCACCATCCTGAACCCCTCACACTTTCACCCTCACCATGCTGTTCCTTCACAGTTTTCTACCCCCCATATTGTACTCTTTTTGTTTGCATCCCCATACTGTCCCCTCACACTTGCCACTCTGTACTGCTCCCTCACAATTTTCTCCCCACATACTGTCCCCTTACGTTACCCCCATACTGTCACATCACCCTTTCTCCCCCATACTGTCCCCTTGCACATTTTTCCACCACCGAATAAAACTTTTCTGTATCCTCAGATTCATTGGAGCGCTTACCTTGTTGCACACCATTATCCTCTGCAGTAACATCAGCAGTGTGATCGCCGTGACTGCATTATTGTGAAGGAAAATTGTGCAGAAACTGGTCATCACAGTGGGTAGAATGTTGGGTGACTGCCAGCTGCCACTCGTGGTCTCCCCATTAGGAGCATTGGTATTGCACCTGTTTACAAGGCCACCTATGCTATCTGCTGTTCACAATGAGTATTTCTTCAATTTCCTGGCATAGCTTTTGTATCTTTATCGCACAGAGGTAGTCTTCTACTAGCAAAGGACAATTATCTTTATCACATCCATAAATGAAGCAGCAGAGGCCAGAAGGAGAACTTATTCTTCACTGTCCAGGTCACAGTGATGTACACCACGATTAAGGACAGTTCTTTGTCAAAAATGTGTAGTTTTGCCCCTGGATGCAATATTTATAATTTACCTAGAAACTTTTAAACTGTACTAATAAATTGGTTAAGTTTTATACACAAACTGCTGGACACCTTCGTTTGCATTCTCAGTGAGGTACCCTTTAGTTATTTCCCATGCTTTTTATTTACTAATCACTCTGTAATGTTTTTGTATTACTTGTTAAATTTATTCTAAAGTCAAACAGTAGCAGTAGCACAATAGAAAAAGCGAAATGTAAAGACAAAATTCACTAATAAGTAGAGTTGAGAGACTTTGGTCGGATCGGGTTTCATGAAACAAAATTTGTTTCAGATGAAACTGGTCCGACTAGGGCAAAAAAAGTCGGAGTTTCATCCAAAACCCGACCCCAATGCAAGTCAATGGAAAATAACATTCATCCACTTAATGCCGACTTTTATTCCCCATTGACTTGCATTGGGGTCGGGTTTCGGACGAAACTCCGACTTTTTTTTTGCCCTAGTCGAACCAGTTTCATCTGAAACAAATTTTGTTTCATGAAACCCGATCTGACCAAAGTCGCTCAAGTCTACTAATAAGCAAACGGCTCAGGAGAGATTCCCACCTCTAACAGAAGGGTCAATATCTTCTCTTTGCAGAAGTGTCCTCATGGCTGAGAAGTCATTTGAAGCAGCGGCTTCGAACAAAAGGCAGCTGTCCCTATAAAATAAAGCAAATCATACGATATCACTGACACATCCGTGATGAAAATCCCTAATAAGATGTGACACAAAATTCTACAAGACAAATGAAATTGAGAAAGCGAAGCTGACTCCTGTAGCATATTTGATCTCTGCCATTCTAGGGGGAGCAGAAAACATATTTGATTCCAAGACCATTCTGAAAAGATAGCTGAAATTTAGTATCGAGTCACTGCTAGTTCTGAATAATATCATCTACCAAAAATCCAAATAGCATAGCTTGCTACTTGAAGCCTCAAAAGACAGTTTAGTAGAAAGGCAAAGATCATAGCATCTTCAGTCGTGAAAGCTACGGATACTCTTCTTATAGAAAGTCATATTAATTTCAGGGAACCTGCCATTTGAAGGTGAAATTTAATTTCCAGCATACAATACAAAGTACCATATAAAACTAAATATAAAAATCAATATTTGTAATAATATGCAATACATAAATGGAAGTCCATAAAGTCTAGTTAGTTTGATCTCTAATGTCCTAGATAATTTGTTACAATGTTTCCGAATAGATGAGATGTATCAGCGTTGAGTCCATAATATTACCTAGACTGGATAAAACTGTGGCAAACTTTCATATTCAAAGCAGTTGATATAGATAAGCTGAGTACAGTGCCTTGAAAAAAGATTAATAACCCATGAACTTTTCTACATTTTTCACGTTATGCCCACAAATATATTTAATTGGAATTTTATGTGATCTACAGTAGGAATGGTTTTCCTTTCATCATAGGCCTTGTTGACCTTTCTCCAAATGTAACCTTTATGGTTGTAGCCAAAAAATTCAACTTTGGTCTCATCACTCCAAATTACCTTGTTTCAGAATTTTTGAGGCTTGTCTCTGTGCTGTTTTGTGTATTGTAGGTGAGATACTTTGTGGCAATTGTGAAGTAATGGCATCTTGAAACAGCCACACTGCTAGTTTTCAGAGAGTCCAGTATTTCAGCTGATGTTATTTGTGGGTTTTTCTTTTTATCCCGAACAATTTTCCTGGTAGTTGTGGATGAAATTTTTGTTGGTCCACCTGACTGTGGTTTTGTTTTTACAGAGCCCCTGATTTTCCATTTGTTAATCACAGTTTGAACGCTGCTGACTGGCATTATCAATTCCTTGGATTCCTTGGATATCTTTTTGTATCGCTTTCCTGTTTTATACAGTTCAACTACCTTTTCCTGTAGATCCGTTGACAATTCTTTTGCTTTCCCCATGACTCACACAATCCAGAAACGTCAGTGGCTGAATGAACGATGCAAGAATCTGTCTGGTTCCCAGAAACTCATTCAGCTTTTATGCACACACACTGATTACAAGCAAACAGGTCACAGGTGAGGATGTTACCTTTATTATCCATTCAAACCTATTTGTGTCAACTTCTGTGCATGTTATCAGGCCAAAATCACCAGGGTATGTGAACTTTTGATCAGGGTTATTTGGATGCTTTGGGTTGTCATTATGATTTAAAATGAGAAAACACAGTAGTTTTTACAATAAATGGCTTCACCCAACCACTAACCATTAGTGGAGAAAAAGTGTTGGTGTTATTATTCATATTCTCTGAAAAAATGTCAAGAAAGCAAAAATTCTGCTGGGGTATGTAAACTTTTGAGCACTGTAAGTAGCAAGTGTTTGTGAAGTGTAGAGGAAATGATTAATGATTTTCTAAATATTTTAAAAATATAAATCTGAAAATTGTGATGTGCATTTTTATTCATTCCCCCTAAGTCAAAATTTTGTTTGACCACTTTTCACTGCAATTACTTCTGCAAGTCTTTTGGGGTATGCCTCTACCAGCATCGTATATCTAAAGGCTGACATTTTTGCCATTCTTCTTTGCATATTAGATCTAGCTCAGTGAGATTGGATGGAGGCAAATGTAAACAGCAATTTTCAGGTTTTGCCACAGATTCTCAATAGTCTCTGTACAGTGACTGGGCCTCTCAAATACATGAATGTGCTTTGATCTAAACCATTCCATTGTAGCTCTGTCAGTAGGTTTAGTGTTGTAGTACTGCTGGAAATTAAATCTATACCCCAGTCTCAAGGCTTTTGCATCCTCTAACAGGTTTTCCTCTAGGATTGTCTTATATTTAGCTCCATCCATTTCCCCATCAACTCTTACCAGCTTTCCTGCCCCTACTAAAGAAAAGCATTCCCACAGTATGATGCTGCCACCACCATGATTGACGGTGGGCGGTGGGGATGGTATGGTAAGGTTCTGTGTTAGTTTTCTGCCATAGTATTTTGCATTTAGCCCATAAAGTTTTACTTTGGTCTCATTTGATCATATCATCTTTCTCAACATGTTATGTAGAGGACACAGTTAGCATGTGGAAGAAGGTGCTCTAATCAGATGAGATTAAAGAAAACACCCTGAAAACACTATCCTCACCATCAAATATGTGGTTGTAGCATCAGAAGGGACAGGGAAACTGGTCAGAGTTGATGGGAAGATGGATGGAGCCAAATACAGTTAAATGTTGGAGAAAAATCAGCTAGAGGCTGCATAAGACTTGAGACTGAGGTGTTAGTTCACGCTCTAGCAGGACAACGACACAACAAACCTACTGCCAGAGCTACAATGGATGGTTTAGATCAAAGCATATTCATGTGTGTGAATGGCCCAGTCACAGTCCAGACTTAAATCCCATTGAGAATCTATGGCAAGACATGAAAACTGCTGTTTACAGATGCTTTCCATCCAATCTCACTGAGCTAGACCGAGTGTGTAAATAATAATAAGCAAGCATTTCAGCCACTACATGCGCAAAGCTGGTAGAGACATGCTGTAATGACAGTGATAGGAAGTTCTACAAAGTGTTTGCTTAGGGGAACTGAATACAAGCGCACATCACAATTTTCAGATTTTGCTTTTAAAATATTTTAAAAAACACCAATCATTACCTTTATGTTTCATAAATTCGCGGGACTCATTGTTGGCATATCAATATCACATAAAATCCTCAAAACATACATTTAAGTGTATGAGTATGAGTGTAAGGTGAAAAAATATAAACCAGTAAATGAGTTGCCATGGTAAGTACACCCATCTCACTTTCCCTAATTTTACGGTTCTGACATTGGACGTACTATTCCGTCCATGTGCCCTGGGACTTAATGCTCATGGACGGAATAGTGCATCATAGGCGATCAGCCGCGCTCTCGGGGGGAGCGTGGCTGATCGTGGCCAGGTGACAGCTGATTCTCACAGCTCACACCCAGCACTAAGTGCCAGGTGTGGTCACGGACCGCTCCCGGCACTTTAACTCCCGGAACACTGTGATCAAACAAGATCGCAGCATTCCGGAGCTGGCACACGGCCTGACAGCCCCTTCTACCTTTGGATCGGAGACCCCACGGCATGACGCGGGGTCCTGATGTCGTCATGACGACATCCGGGTCTCCAGATCTGAGAGACATCCTGTCATGCGCAGTGCATGTCAGGAAGTCTCCGGTTAATGTGCAACTCCGTGCAGCGCTGACAGTTTCTATCAAATGCAGATCTGCATGCTACAGTTGTGGCCAAAAGTATTGACACCCCTGCAATTCTGTCAGATAATACTCAGTTTCTTCCTGAAAATGATTGCAAACACAAATTCTTTGGTATTGTTATCTTCATTTAATTTGTTTTAAAATGAAAAAACACAAAAGAGAATGAAGCAAAAAGCAAAACATTGATCATTTCACACAAAACTCCAAAAATGGACCAGTCAAAAGTATTGGCACCCTCAGCCTAATACTTGGTTGCACAACCTTTAGTCAAAATAACTGCGACCAACCGCTTCCGGTAACCATCAATGAGTTTCTTACAATGCTCTGCTGGAATTTTAGACCATTCTTCTTTGGCAAACTGCTCCAGGTCCCTGATATTTGAAGGGTGCCTTCTCCAAACTGCCATTTTTAGATCTCTCCACAGGTGTTCTATGGGATTCAGGTCTGGACTCATTGCTGGCCACCTTAGAAGTCTCCAGTGCTTTCTCGCAAACCATTTTCTAGTGCTTTTTGAAGTCTGTTTTTGGTCATTGTCCTGTTGGAAGACCCATGACCTGTGAGGGAGACCCAGCTTTCTGACACTGGGCCCTACATTATCCTGCAAAACTTGTTGGTAGTCTTCTGACTTCATAATGCCATGCACACGGTCAAGCAGTCCAGTGCCAGAGGCAGCAAAGCAACCCCAAAACATCAGGGAACCTCCGCCATGTTTGACTGTAGGGACCGTGTTCTTTTCTTTGAATGCCTCTTTTTTTTCTCCTGTAAACTCTATGTTGATGCCTTTGCCCAAAAAGCTCTACTTTTGTCTCATCTGACCAGAGAACATTCTTCCAAAACGTTTTAGGCTTTTTCAGGTAAGTTTTGGCAAACTCCAGCCTGGCTTTTTTATGTCTCGGGGTAAGAAGTGGGGTCTTCCTGGGTCTCCTACCATACAGTCCCTTTTCATTCAGACACCGACAGATAGTACGGGTTGACACTGTTGTACCCTCGGACTGCAGGGCAGCTTGAACTTGTTTTGATGTTAGTCGAGGTTCTTTATCCAACATCCGCACAATCTTGCGTTGAAATCTCTTGTCAATTTTTCTTTTCCGTCCACATCTAGGGAGGTTAGCCACAGTGCCATGGGCTTTAAACTTCTTGATGACACTGCGCACGGTCGACACAGGAACATTCAGGTCTTTGGAGATGGACTTGTAGCCTTAAAATTGCTCATGCTTCCTCACAATTTGGTTTCTCAAGTCCTCAGACAGTTCTTTGGTCTTCTTTCTTTTCTCCATGCTCAATGTGGTACACACAAGGACACAGGACAGAGGTTGAGTCAACTTTAATCCATGTCAACTGGCTGCAAGTGTGATTTACACTGTGTTCCAAATTATTATGCAAATTGGATTTAAGTGTCATAAAGATGTAATTTTTTGTCTATCAAATAAACTCATAGATGGTATTGTGTATCAGGGCTCTTTGGATCACTGAAATCAATCTCAAATGCCTGTGATAATTAGTTTACCAGGTGAGCTCAATTAAAGGAAAGCTACTTAAGAATGATGTTCCACATTATTAAGCAGGGCACAGGTTTCAAAGAATTTAGGAAGTAAAAAGGATCTCTCTGCTGCTGAAAAGCATCAAATAGTGCAATGCCTTGGTCAAGAGATGAAAACATTAGATATTTCCCCAAAACTTAAACGTGATCATTGTACTGTTAAGAGATTTGTGGTTGATTCTGAGCACAGACATGTTTGTGCTGATAAAGGCAGAATGAGGAAGGTTTCTGCCAGGCAAGTTCATTGGATTAGGAGAGTGGCTGCTAAAAAGCCATTACAAACCAGCAAACAGATATTTAAAGCTGCTGGTGCCTCAGGAGTCCCTCGAACCTCATGTGTAGGATCCTTCAAAGGCTTGCTGTGGTGCATAAATCTACTATTCGGCCACCCCTAAACAGTGTTCACAAGCAGAAATGGTTGCAGTGGGCCCAGACATACATGAAGACTAATTTTCAAACAGTCTTGTTTACTGATGAGTGTCGAGCAACCCTGGATGGTCCAGATGGATGGAGTAGTGGATGGTTGGTGGATGGCCACTATGTCCCAACAAGGCTGCGACGTCAGCAAGGAGGTGGAGGAGTCATGTTTTGGGCCGGAATCATGGGGAAACAGCTGGTAGGGCCCTTTAAGGTTCCTGAAGGTGTGAAAATGACCTCTGCAAAGTATTTAGAGTTTCTGACTGACAGCTGTCTTCCATGGTATAAAAAGCAGAAACGTGCCTTCAGGAGCAAAATCATCTTCATGCACGACAATGCACCATCTCATGCTGCAAAGAATACCTCTCAGTCATTGACTGCTATGGGCATAAAAGGAGATAAACTAATGGTGTGGCCACCATCTTCCCCTGACCTCAACCCTATAGAGAACCTTTGGAGTATGATCAAGCAAAAGATCTATGAGGGTAGGAGGCCGTTCACATCAAAACAGCAGCTGTGGGAGGCTATTCTGACTTCATGCAAAGAAATACAAGCAGAAACTCTCCAAAAACTCACAATTTCAATGGATGCAAGAATTGTGAAGCTGATATCAAAGAAGGGTTCCTATGTTACCATGTAACTTGGCCTGTTAAGCTATTTAACTCCAAAATATCCTTTTTGTTCAGTGAATGTGACCTCCTAATGCTGCAAATTCCACAAATGAGCATTTTCATTTCTTTAAAACATATCAAATGTTTAGAAATTCTACTGTGCCTAATAATTTGGAACAGTGCAATTTGAGTTTTTATTCATTTTGGAGATTATACTGTTATTATTGGGAGGTTTCTTCAACAAAATTTGATGTATACTCTAACCGTATACTTTTATTAGACTGACTGTCATTTGTACCGACTAATTAGGAAAATCAGAGAAAAATATCATTTGCATAATAATTTGGAACACAGTGTAGTTATTGCCAACACCTGTTAGGTGCCACAGGTAAGTTACAGGTGCTGTTAATTACACAAATTAGAGAAGCATCACATGATTTTTCGAACAGTGCCAATACTTTTGTCCACCCTCTTTTTTATGTTTGGTGTGGAATTATATCCATTTTGGCTTTTGGACAATTCTTTTTGTGTTTTTTCATTTAAGACAAATTAAATGAAGATAATAATACCAAAGAATTTGTGTTTGCAATCATTTTCAGGAAGAAACTGAGTATTATCTGACAGAATTGCAGGGGTGTCAATACTTTTGGCCACAACTGTCTAGAAGCAATCAGCATGCACAAAATGAGTGTCCCATAGTGGGACACAGTGTAAAAAAAAAATGAAATAAAAAAAAATTAAAATAATTGCAAAAGTATTTAAAAGAATAATAAAAACTAATAAAAAATAGATATTTATTCTATCATTAAATCAATATTTGAATTAAAAAAAAATCTAAACAATAAAAGTACACATATTTAGTATTGCCGCATCCGTAACGACCAGACCTATAAAACTGACCCACTAGTTAACCCTTTTAGTGAACACCATTTAAAAAAAGGCAAAAAAACCAATTCTTTATCATCATACCGCCAACCAAAAAGTGGAATAACACGCGATAAAATATAAATAAACGTGGTACCGCTGAAAACATCATCTTGTCCCGCAAAAAACAAGCCACCATATACCTCCATCACCAGAAAAATAAAAAAGTTATAGCTCTCAGAATAAAGCAATGCAAAAATAATTATTTTTTTATTTAAAATAGTTTTTATTGTATAAAAGCGCCAAAAGCTATAAATGAGGTATCGCTGTCATCGTACTGACCCAAAGAACAAAACTGCTTCATCAATTTTACCACACGCAGAACGGTATAAACGCCTCCCCCCAAAAGAAATTCATGAATTGCTGGTTTTTGTTCATTCTGCCTCCCAAAAGTTGGAATAAAAAGCGATCAAAAAATGTCATGTGCCCGAAAATGGCACCAATAAAAGCATCAACTTGTCCCGCAAAAAACAAGACCTCATATGACTCTGTGGGCCAAAATATGGAAAAATTATAGCTCTCAAAATGTGGTGATGCTAAAAAAATTTTTTTAATAAAAAGTGTCTTTTAGTGTATGACAGCTGCCAAACATAAAAACCCGCTATAAAAACCAACTATAAATAGTAAATCAAAGCCCCGTTTATCACCCTCTTAGTTAGGGAAAAGTAATAAAATAAAAAAAATATTTATTTCCATTTTTCCATTAGGGTTAGGGTTGAGGCTTAGGGTTAGGGTTGAGGTTAGGGTTAGGGTTGAGACTTAAGTTAGGGTTACGGTTGAGGCTAAAGAAAGGGTTAGGGTTAGAGTTAGGGTTGGGGCTAAAGTTAGGATTAGGGCTAGAGTTGGGATTAGGGTTAGGGGTGTGGTTAGGGTTATGGTTAAGGTTGAAATTAGGGTTAGGGGTGTGTTGGGGTTAGGGTTGGAGTTAGAATTGGGGGGTTTCCACTGATAAGTCACATTAGGGGCTCTCCAAACGCGACATCCTGCTGATCTCAATTCCAGCCAATTCTGCCTTGAAAAAGTCAAACGGTGCTCCTTCCCTGCTGAGCTCTGCCATGTGCCCAAACAGTGGTTTACCCCCAGATATGGGGAATCAGCATACTCAGGACAAATTGCACAACAACTATTGGGGTCCAATTTCTCCTGTTACCCTTGGGAAAATAAAAAAATTGGGGGCAAAAAGATCATTTTTGTGAAAAAAATAAGATTTTTTATTTTTACGGCTCTACATTATAAACTTCTGTTAAGCACTTGGGGGTTCAAAGTGCTCACCACATATCTACATAAGTTCCTTAGGGGGTCTACCTTCCAAAATGGTGTCACTTGTGGGGAATTTCCACTGTTTAGGCACATCAGAGGCTCTCCAAATGCGACATGGCGTCCGATCTCAATTCCAGCCAATTTTGCATTGAAACGTCAAACGGCGCTCCTTCTCTTCTGAGCTCTGCCATGCACCCGAGCAGTGGTTTACCTGCATATATGAGGTATCAGCGTACTCAGGACAAATTGTACAACAACTTTTTGGGGTCCAATTTCTTCTGTTACCCTTTGTAAAATGAAACAAATTGGATCTGAAGTAAATTTTTTGCGAAAAAAAGTTAAATGTACATTTTTTTTAAATATTCCAAAAAATTCCTGTGAAGCACCTGAAGGGTTAATAAACTTATTGAATGTGGTTTTGAGCACCTTGAGGTGTGAAATTTTTAGAATGGTGTCACTTTTGGGTATTTTCTATCATATAGAACCCTCAAAGTGACTTCAAATGTGATATGGTCCCTATAAAAAATGGTGTTGTAAAAATGAGAAACCGCTGGTCAACTTTTTGCCCTTATAACTTCCTAACAAAAAAAAAATTTGGTTCCAAAATTGTGCTGATGTAAAGTAGACATGTGGAAATAGTTATTTATTAACTATTTTTTGTGACATATTTCTCTGCTTTAAGGGCATGAAAATTCAAAGTTGGAAAATTGCAAAATTTTCAAAATTTTTGCCAAATTTAAATTTTTTTCACAAATAAACGCAAGTCATATCAAATAAATTTTACCACTGTCATGAAGTACAATATGTCACTAGAAAACAATGTCAGAATCACTGGGATCCATGGAAGCATTCCAGAGTTTTTACCTCATAAAGGGACAGTGGTCAGAATTGTACAAATTGGCCTGGTCATTAACATGCAAACCACCCTTGGGGGTAAAGGGGTTAAGATGATCACAGACTATATGTACAAAATAGAGAATACACTGTTAAACATTACTCACCCACTTTTCACAGTTTCGTCCATAATGAGTCTCATCTATCATCTAAGAATCAGAAAAAAAATAAGTCATGACCATTTCTACTTTGAGAAAGTTCCATTTACATGTGAACTGTACTTTCAACAAACTTTACATAAATCAATAGTATAAACCAATATAAGAAACTTTGTAATATATCTCATCCATGAAATTTGCTTCTTTCTCCATCTAGAGTCTCTTACTCTCTCCCCGCATAAACTAATCATTCACACTCAAAAAACATTTCATATCTGTTTTGCACAGATCGGTCTTGCTCAAGACAAGTGCCAGCACAATGAGGTCTCAGCTTACACAGCATTGCAAACTTTTTGTAGAGAGTAGTGATGAGCGAGTATACTTGTTGCTCGGGTTTCCCTGAGCATGCTCGGGTGATCTCCGAGTATTTTGACGTGCTCAGAGATTTTGTTTCTGTCGCTCAAGCTGCATGATTTATGGCTGCTGGACAGCCTGAATACACATGGGAATTCCCTAACAAACAGGCATTCCTCACATGTATTCAGCCTGTCCAGCAGCCATAAATAATGCAGCTGCATCGACAGAAACTAAATCTCCGAGCACGCTAAAATACTCGGAGGCCACCCTAGCATGCTAGGGGAAACCAGAGCAACAAGTATACTCGCTCATCACTAGTAGAGAGGAAAAAAGTGGAGTGAGAAAACAGACTGAGTGACAGAGACCTTTCTACATTTTTATTTAGCTTATTCCAATTCAGAATTCACAGCTACACTGCTTAGTACAGCTATAAAATATCATTTATGCCTCAGCTGTTTTGGTCTGTTTGATGCCTATGAAATAAAGCAGGAATACCTATCTACAATAACTGTCTGTGTGCTGTGTATACGAGACATCATGACAGCTTGTCTCCACTACACCCACTAGTTCAGAGTCAATTGCAAACTATAGATAGAACCTGCTGAGTAAAAAAAATGGTGAAAAGTCATGTACAAGTGCTTCTCACTAAATTAGAATATCATCAAAAAGTTAATTTATTTCAGTTCTTCAATACAAAAAGTGAAACTCATATATTATATAGAGTCATTAACACCAGAGTGATCTATTTCAAGTGTTTATTTCTGTTAATTTGACGACTATGGCTTACAGCCAATGATAATCCATAAGTAATTATCCCAGTAAATTAGAATTAACGAAAAACACCTGCAAAGACTTCCTAAGCGTTTACAAATGTCCCTTAGTCTGTTACAGTAGTCTCCACAATCATGGGTAAGACTGCTGACTTGACAGTTGTTCAGAAGGTAGTCATTGACACACTCCACAAGGAGGGTAAGCCACAAACAGTCACTGCTAAAGAAGCTGGCTGTTCACAGAGTGCTGTATCCAAGCATATTAATGGAGAGCAGTGGCGTAGCGTGGGGGGGGGCGGTCCGCCCCTGGCGGCACGTGTGTGGGGGCGGCGCGGCAGCAGCAGCAATTCCTCTTTGTGGGAGAAGCGCGGAGGCACAGTGCAGCAGCAGCAGATTTTGGCGGCGAGGGCAGGTGGGTCACGGGGTGCCATGCTGGATCCACCCCTGGCTGCTGAGATCACTGGAGACATTCAGGGCAGCGGATCAAGTGCACTGTCCTGTAATCGATTGCCGAGCGCCTGGAGCTGCCAGCCTGTATTTATTGGCCGTGTGTCTGGGGAGGCTGCTGCTGCCTGCTTCATCCATTTCTCTGGGTTTGACCAGCTGTCCCGGGCTAACCCCTGCCTGGCTCTGTGCAGATCATGGAGGAAGTGGGAGCTGGATTACCCTCAGCTGCAGCACAACTGCCCTAGTGCCCAAAGCAGCAGCAGAGCACCAGAGGCGGCGGCAGCCATGTCCCCAGGGATGGCAGTGTGGCCCCACATGCCCTGCTAAGGTAATGGCAGCCGTGCGCTCCGTGCTGCTACAGGTGACGGAGGAGGGATGGGAGGGGGACACAAACTTGTTATTGTCTGGCACTGTGTCACTGTGCTGCCGACTTGTTGATTGCAAGAGGAGGGGAGGGAGCTGTCACCCTGCCTGTCACAGTGCTGTCACCCTGCCCCTACCTGTCACACTGCTGTCACCCTGCCTGTCACAGTGCTGTCACCCTGCCCCTACTTGTCACCCTGCCCATCACTGTGCTGTCACCCTGCCCCTACCTGTCACCCTGCCCCTACCTGTCACCCTGCCCATCACAGCGCTGTTACCCTGCCCCTGCCAGTCACATTGCTGTCACCCTGCCCCTGGATGTCACCCTTCTCCTGCCTGTCACACTGCTGTCACCCTGCCTGCCCCTTCCTGTCACCCTGCCCCTACCTGTCACTGCGCTGTCACCCTGCCCCTACCTGTCACCCTGCCTGTCACAGCACTGTCACCCTGCCCCTACCTGTCACCCTGCCTGTCACAGCGCTGTCACCCTGCCTGTCACAGCGCTGTCACCCAGCTGTCACGCTGCCTGCACCGCACTGTCACCCTGCCTGTCATAGCATTGTCACCCTGCCCCTGTCTGTCACCCTGACTGTCACAGCGCTGTCACCCTGCCCTGGCTGTCACTGCACTGTCACTCTACCCCTGACTGTCATCCTGGCTGTCACCCTGGCTGCACCGCACTGTCACCCTACCTGTCATAGCATTGTCACCCTGCCCCTGGCTGTCATAGTGCTGTCACCCTGCCTGGACTCATGGTTGTTATACCTGTCTGCCGCTTCTCTACCTCCCTTCCTGTCCTCCTTGTCTTGCCTATCTGCATGTCACCCCGCTGTCCAAATGCTTATCCTGCCTTATCTGCCTGTCACTCTTCTGTCCACCTGCTGAATTTTTTTCTGCTACCTGCTTCTCTAATTTTCACGGTAGCTGTTACCTGTCCTGTCTATCTGTCATCCTGCTGTGCACCTGTTTATCCTGATTCTGCTGCCGGCCCTACTACATTTCATCCAACCAATTACCAGTGCCTACCCTGTCTATCCTCCTGCCTGCTTGTTCAGACTGCCTGTCACTCTGCTGTTCACTTGTTTATCTTTGTTCTATTATTTCTACTTTTACAATGTCAGTGCACAACATATCTGCCTGTTTGTCTGTCACTGGTGTCTGTCTGCCTGTTACTTGTACCTGTTTTTTTTTTTTTAATTCTGCTAACTGCTTTTCTACATTTCACTGGTGCCTGAGCCTTTTCTGCCTGCCTGTCCTGCTGCTGTCCATCTGATAATCCTACTTATTTTGCTGCTCGTCCTTCTACTTTTCATCCTGCCTTTCACCAGTGCCTGCTCCCCCATTTTCCTGCCTGTCACCAGTGCCTGCTCCCCCATTTGCCTGCCTGTCACCAGTGCCTGCCCCTATGTTAAGCTACACATGTGTACATCTGGTGTTATATGCAGCCATTGTCAGTCAGTGACTGTAATAATGCTTCAGCACACATGAAGGTAGAGAGGGGGGAGTCTGTGTGTCTGAAATGTTGGGGTGCATAAACTTACTGGTGATGTATCTAGATCACAATCAGTCTTGACCACCATTTTTTTTTTTTTTTGCTCACACAGTAAGGGCTTGTTCAGACAGGCGTATAATTGGGCAGTGTGCTGTCTGTGTGCGCCATGGACCATACATGAGCTCTTCGGATGCTTCTGGATTATCAACGACCAAAGGGGCGGCAAATTTTTCGACCGCCCCGGGTGCCACAAACAGTTGCTACACCACTGATGGAGAGTTGAGTGGAAGGAAAAAGTGTGGTAGAATATGGTGCACAAGCAACCAGGATAACTGCAGCCTTGAAAGGATAGTTAAGAAAAGGCCATTCAAATATTTGAGGGAAATTCACAAAGAGTGGACTGCTGCTGGAGTCATTGATTCATAAGTCACCACACACAGATGTATCCAGGACATGGGCTACAAGTGTCACATTCCTTGTGTCAAGTCACTCACAACACAAGAAGCTTCTTACTTGGGCCAAGGACAAAAAGAACTGGACTGTTGCTCAGTGGTCCAAGGTGTTGTTTACAGATGAAAGTAAATTTTGCATTTCATTTAGAAATCAAGGTCCCAGAGTCTAGAGGAAGAGTGGAGAGAGGCCACAATCCAAGCTGCTTGAGGTGTAGTGTGAAGTTTCCATAATCAGTGATGGTTTGGGGAACAATGTAATCTGCTGGTGTAGGTCCATTGTGTTTTATTAAGACCAAAGTCAGTGCAGCCGTCTACAAGGAAATTTTAGAGCACTTCATGCTTCCCTCTGCTAACAAGCTTTTTGTAGATTGAAATTTCATTCTCCAGCAGGACTTGGCACCTGTCCACACTGCCAAAAGTACCAATACCTGGTTTAAAAACAACAGTATCATTGTGCTTGATTGGCCAGCATACTCGCCTGACTTTAACCCCATAGAGAATCTATGGGGTATTGTCAAGAGGAAGAGGAGAGACACCAGACCCAACAATGTAGACAAGCTGAAGGCTGCTATCACAGCCACCTGGGCTTCCATAACACCTCAGCAGTTCTACAGACTGATCGTCTCCATGCCACGCCGAATTGATGCAGTAATTGATACAAAAAGGAGCCCCGACCAAGTATTGAGTGCATTTACTGAACATACATTTCAGTAGGCCAACATTTCAGATTTTAAAATAATTTTTCAAGCTGGTGTTATAAAGTATTCTAATTTACTGAGATAATGACTTTTGGGCTTTCATTCGCTGTAAGCCTTAATCATCAACATTAACAGAAATAAACACTTGAAATAGATCACTCTGTTTGTAGCGACACTATATAATTTATGAGATTCACTTTCTGTATTGAACTTTTTGATGATATTCTAATTTAGTGAGAACACTTGTAATAGCCAGAAATAGTATTATTCCATAAGTACCCACACATTACAGCTTATTCTTAAAAGTTATATGTAAAAATAGATATCCTTAAAAAATACAATAATGTATTTTTGCGGCAAAATCGTGCGTTAAAAAACGCCACAAAAAACGCGACGTGTGAACGCAGCCTTACTCTTTTTAAAGGGACTGTATTACCGGACATAGCTAATCACTCCAGAATGTCAACTAATTTCTAGAAATCCCATCCACTATGCTGTAACAACTGGTTGCTGCGGTTTTGATGCTGCAAAAATACAAAGCGTCAAAACTGCAGCATCCCATGCGATCCTATGGGATTCCGCAATGCTGTGCTAATGCTGCGGATTTTCCCATGGCGGAATCGCATCGCGGAAAAATACGCAGCATGCTCATTATTTTGCGGAATCGCGGCAATCCCGCATCCATAGGATTGCATTGTTCTGCTTACTTCCCGCATGTGGCTGTGCCCACCATGTGAAAAGTAAGCAGAACATTTGCGGATGGTACCCACGGTCCAGAGGAGAGGAGACTGTCCTCCGGGCTGTGGGTACCATATCACTGTAAAAAATAGAATAAAAAATAAAAAAAGGTGTCACACTCGTCAAACATAGTGTTTGACGAGTGTGACCAACTTTTTACTACTGAGGCTGCCTATGCGGCATCAATAGTAAAAGATAGAATGTTAAAAATAATTAAAAAAAATAAAAAATGGTGTTATATTCACCTTCCAGCGTCCCGCGCAGCCTTCCCGGGCCTCAGTGATGCTTTCGTTCCCAGTAATGCCTTGCGAGACCTTTGATGACATCGCAGTCTCGCGATAATGTAGCGGTCCCTATTCCTTGCGAGACCGCTACAGCATTGCGAGACCGCAACGTCATCAAAGGTCTTGCAAGGCATTACTGGGAACGGAAGCATTGCTGAGACCTGGGAAGGCTGTGCGGGACGCCGGAAGGTGAATATAACACCATTTTTTATTTTTTTAATTATTTTTAACATTATATCTTTTACTATTGATGCCGCATAGGCAGCCTCAGTAGTAAAAAGTTGGTCACACTCGTCAAACACTATGTTTGACGAGTGTGACCAACCTGTCAATCAGTTCTCCAAGCGATGCTACAGATCGCTTGGAAAACGCTAGCATTCTGCAAGCTAATTACGCTTGCAAATCGCTAATTTTTCCGCCGGAAAATCGCGGGAATTTAAAATGCGATTTTCCCGTGGAATGGAATTCCGGAATTCTCGCAGTAACTTCCACGAGAATTCTGCTACATGTGCACATAGCCTAAGAATGTAAAGCTACATGTGGTTGCAGCTATGACGCTTCACATGGTCTCTGCCGCATCTCTTGTGATGATAAAACCTGAGCCAGCTTTTAATGCAATAAAAACTAGCACGCTGGGATGTTTCCATATGCACGGTATATCTAGGGTACTTTAGGGCACCTCAAAAATGGAGTAAACAGGATTTATACTATAAAAAAATAGTGCCAAGGTCTTGTTGAATGGGATCATATTAGTATTCTGAAGAAATATATGTCACAATAATATTTTACAAGGCACGATGAATTAAAGATGTTGTGTTGGGCCCAGACAAGTATTAGCTTCAGGCAAAATTTTGTCCTACTTTATTTCTTAAACAATACCACATGGCAATCCTATAGTGAAAACTGAAAATGTGGATCTCATCTATTTATTGGATAGATAGAATGTGTCCAGATCATTTTAGGGTGTAACGTTCCTCCATGTAGAGAGTGATATGTTTTACATGCCAGTGTGAGGAGGCTTGTAATCCATGCAATGCTCCATACTTTGCAGTGACAACTAGAAACTCCCTGAAACATTGTCTGCTAATTGAGATTTTGGTTTTGCTTTTTATCCTAAATCATGGGACAAGGCTCGTTAAAAGGTAGATATTGACTTTTAGGATTGCTATTGTGACGACTCCTGGAGAGGACCCTCTGGATCATGGCACCAACCTTCCCAGGGCGAGCTGACCTAGTGAGGACCACCCCTATACAGGGAGTGTCAGGGGCAAGCCCCAGGGGGAGAGGTGCCACGACTGCTGGCACCAGGTGGCCGGCTCACAGCAGACACGAGTGATTGTGTCTGTAGGGACGTATAAAGCGTGGGCACAGGAACACGTGGTGTACAGGACGGTACTGGGTGTACTCGGGAACACAAGGCGTGTACACGGGAGCACGTATGGCGTGCAGCGACTAGTACATCTAGGTGTGAGCAAAGTAGGATGCGTGCAAAGGAGCATGTCAGAGTACTGAATTAGGCAGCAGGTGTGCCAGGAGGTGTAACAGAGTACGGGAGCAGGGTGTGTGCCAGAGGGCACAACTGAGCATAAGACAGAGTACAGGATTGGAGCGTGTGCCAGGAGGCACAACTGAGTATGAGACAGAGTACAGGTCAGAGAGTGTGTCAGGAGGCACAACTGAGTATAAGACAAAGCACAGGATCAGAGTGTGTGCCAGGAGGCACAACGGAGTATAAGACAAAGCACAGGATTGGAGCGTGTGCCAGGAGGCACAACTGAGTATAAGACAGAGCACAGAATCAGAGTGTGTGCCAGGAGGCACAACTGAGTATTAGACAGAGCACAGGTTCAGAGCATGTGCCAAGAGGCACAACAGAGTAAAAGGCAGAGGACCCGAATACAGCGCGCAGCCAGGCAGGGACATGGCAGACCAAGCCAGGAAGCACAACAATAATCAGGCACCTCCCCTAGGAAGAGGTAGCCTGATATAGCACATGATCACTAGGGCTTCCGGTCAAGTCCTCCAGTACCATAGAGAGGACGGACCTGGAGACTGAACTGAGAAAAGTGCGCAAGCGCGCACATAGCATGGAGGGGACAGGAGCCTAGGTACGAGAGGTAACATAGTAACATAGTTTTGAAGGCTGAAGGAAGACCTTATGTCCATCTAGTTCAGCCTATTTTTAGTGCAGCTGTTCTGCATTGTTGATCCTGGGGAAGGCAAAAAATCCACAGAGTAGAAGCCAATTTTCTCCATAGGGTAAAAATTTCCATCCCCTAAGCTGGGTCAACCATCTACCTATAATATTATGTTATTCGTAACCTTCTATACTGTTACTCAAAAGAAAAGCATCCATTCCTTTCATAAATTCATTCAGTGAGTTGGCCATCACCACTTCCTCAGGAAGAGAATTCCAGAGCCTCACTGCTCTTACCATGAAGAACCCTTTTCTATGCTGGTGCAGAAATTGTCTTTCCTCCAAACGAAGAGAACGCCCCCTTGTTCTTGTCACAGTCCTTGGTGCAAACAGTTCATTGGAGAGATCTCTGTATTGCCCTCTGATATACTTGTACATATATATTAGGTCTCCCCTAAGTCTTCTCTTTTCTAGAGTAAATAGACCTAATTTTGATAACCTTTCTGGGTATTATAGTGAACAGGCTCCGGAAGAGATGACGTCGGGACCGAGGTCCCGCCCACAGGTGAGTGCAGCGTGACAGCTATTTCCATACACGAGACAATTTGCATATTCTAGATATTTTGTAACACTAAAAATGGTTAAAATTACCCAGTAACTATACGCAATATCTCATCTCTTATTATGTATCTTGAAATACATTTTGTGGGATTCACATCATGTAACCTATCAGCACAGGAACGTCTTTTTTGCTCTGTAAGCCCAAAAGGCTTCAAATCCATGTATCATTTGTAGCAATTTCCTTAAAGTAATCAATCATATATTTGCACATGATTTTGCCATGGTGCAGTAATGATGCTGCTGTCTGGTGCATCGTTTTTGACTGTGTGAATACACCCTAAAGAATTTTCAAACACAAATTGGTATTTAGGCTTCTGTATCTTGTTCTGTAAATCTTCTATTGTTACAATATCAGCATTATTGAATATGCTTGTAAAAAAAAAATTACATACAAACAATACAAACGCACGTTAAATCACAATACAGATAGCTATGCTCAACATTGGAGCAATGGAAAAAATATGTACCGCTGAGTGAATAGAATGCAACTAGGATAATGCCAATCATAGATAAATGTCAGACGTGTTCTACATGATAACTAACAAAATATGTATGCCCTGTAGCTAATAATCCCTGATCACTTCAATACTATGGATAAGTCCTTACCTGGCTGCAAAGATTGCCACCCTGATTAGTATATGATAGTGGCGCCCTTGATCATCAATGGCTCTCCCTATGCTTTCTGTAGTTTACCCTACATACATTCCATAAGAGCAAGAAAAAGTAAAGTAGTTGATGGTGAATAGTCATGATTAATATGATAAACGTACCCCAAATTAAAAAGTGCACAAAAAACTCTAGAATTAGGGACCTTAATACTGCTATACAGGGGTTGGACAAAATAATGGAAACACCTGGAAACATCAACAAAAGTTATGTAGGTCCACCTTTATGAAAAAGTCTGGTATAATTTTTAGCTGCACCAAACGATAAATCAAACAACGGTATTGCGATAACCAACATCCAATGTGAATTTTATTTTCACAAGGGTAACAGGAGAAAATGCACCATACAATTTATTATGCAATTTCTCCTCAGTAAACTGATCTGTTTGGGTGCACGCAAGGCTCAGAAAGGATGGCGTGACGTTTTGCAGCACGGATTTTGATGGAATGTTCTGTGGGTACCATGTGGCGTATGGAAAGCCCCAGATGTGCCTAAACAGTGGAAACCCACACAAAGGACCTCATTTTGGAAACGAGACCCTTCAAGGAATTTATATAGATGTATGGTGAGCACCTTGAACCCACAGGTACTTCACAGAATATTACAACGTTGATCTGTGAAAATGAAAAAAAATTCTCCTGCAATATCCTACAAAAATGTTGTTTTAGCCCCAATTTTTTTTTCATTTTCACAAGGATAGCAGGATCAAATGTACTTCAAAATTTGTTGTGCAATTTCTCCTGAGTAAACCAATGCCCCATATGTGTTCGAAAACTACTTTTGAGGCATAGTGCAAAGCTCAGAAGGGAAGAAGTGGGATATTGGAGTTTAGATTTTGCTGGACTGATTTGAGGGTGCCATGTCACATTGGTAAAGCACTTAAGGTGCCAGAACAGCAGAACCCCCATAAGAGACCCAATTTTACAAACTACAGTTCTCAATTAATTCATCTGACGGTGCAGTGATCATATTGATACCAAAAATAATTACAATTTCTCTACAAAAATGTTGTTTCAGCCCGAGATTTTACATTTTCACACTGGGAAAGAGGTAAAAATGGCACCAAAATTTGTCCCACAATTTATGCTGAATGTAGAAATAGCCTATATGTGACTGTACAGTACTTAACCACATGGCGAGACTCGGGAGGGATGGAGCACTATTTACCTCCTGGAGCTCAGATTTTCTTAGAATAGTTTGCGGACTCCATATACAGAGCCCCTAAGTGCTACGAGGGCAGAATCCCTCCTCAATTTATCCCATTTTATTAATAATAATAATAATAATAATAATAATAATAAATTTTATTTCTATAGTGCCGACATATTCCGCAGCACTTTACATTTCAGAGGGGATTTGTACAGACAATAGACATTACAGCATAACAATAATCACATAGATCATAACAGATACCAAGAGGAATGAGGGTCCTGCTCGCAAGCTTACAATCTGTCAGGAAAAAAGGTAGACACGAAAGGTGGGTGGTAACATTTGCCCTGATTGTATCGGCCAGCCACAATGCTAAGTGTGTAACAGTACAGACACAGAGGGCTAATAGATGCATAAAGCATGTGGGAACATGATGCGGGGAATCTGGTTATGGTAAAACTTTTGACTGTGCCACACAGGAATAGTTAGGTTAATGTGTTGAGGCGGTAGGCCAATCTGAATAAATGCATTTTCAGGGCACGCTTAAAATTGTAGGGATTGGGGACTAATCGTATTGACCTGGGAAGTGCATTCCAAAGAATTATTCCCCTTTGGGAATTTATCTACAGGTGTAGTAATGATTTTGACTCCATGGGTGTTTTCCAGAAACAGGCAGCAGTGGATGTTGCTCAGTGAAAATTGCAAACTGCCATTGCATTGCCCAGTACGTTGTAGTGCCCAGCCCATGCTTCTGGAGACAGGCACCCGTAAATTAGGCAGGCTGTCCCCAGTACAGAAGTGCCAAACTTGTGGATGCTAAATGTGGTTTAGACACACTATATAACTCAGAAGGGAGGGGGTATTTGGATTTGGGAGCACAGAATTGATCAAATTTGTTTTGGTGGTCAAAGAGGTATAGAGCTTTTCCAGACCATTTGTGCTACCAGTAACACAGAAGCCTCTATAGTTCTGTTAACAAACAACAGACCTGAGTGGGGACTTGCGTTTTTTGTGGATTGATTTCAAGCTTTTGTTGGGGACATTTTACATAACATTTATTCGGCGTGATAAACAGCACTTATATTGGGGTTTCCTTCTAAATCTCCAAGTGTTGTGATTCGATGAAACCCACGAGGGAGCCACTCACTATAATGAGGCAACAGAGTTATTCTGGACCCCATCTGTTCTATGTTCAGGGGTCTCTTTCTTTTCAAAAGTGATCAAAAGTGTGACGTCCACTGCCAGATCATAGTACAGACAGTGTCCACAGTACCTCCATCTGCCTCATTATAGGGAATCTTCCGCCAGAGCTTCTGTTTGAATCACGTAATTTCAGAGATTTACATGGAAACCCCGGTGTAAGCGCTCAGTGCAAAGCGCAGGATAAATGAGAGCCAAGCTTTACTGTGATCTTTGGAAGACAGAACTAACATATCAATAGCAGGTGAAGAATTGGTTTTATTTATTTTTTACGCCGTTCCTCGGGCAGTATAAGTGATATGGCTACTTCATTCTTTGGGTCGGTGTGATTACATCGATACCAGATTTATACCTGGATTTTATGTTTCGCTGCTGTCACACACTAAGGCTACTTTCACACTTGCGTTTTTTTGCTGCACGTTTTTTGCGCACACAAACGCATGAAAAAAACGCATCATGCGTTTGTGTGCGTTTTTTTGCGGGTTTTGGTGCCTTTTTAAAAAAAATGCATTTTTTTGCGCATACGTGCGCATTACAATGAGCACATATGCGCACCCATAGACTATAATGGGTGTTTTGCTGTAAAAAAAAACCACATTGCGTGCTCACGCATTTTTGGGGGGCAAGTCGGACGCACAAAAAATGCAACAGAATGCATTTTTTGCGCCCGAGCGCACACTACAAAAAAACGCATGCGCATACCAACGCATGTGTGTGTGCTCCTATGCGCACCCATGTTAAAGTATAGGGAAAAAACGCATTTTTTTTTGCGCTAAAAAAAGCGCAAAAAAGCGCAAGTGTGAAACCAGCCTAAATTATGCTTTTTTTTTGCAAAAGCAAGTTTTTGCATCTCCACATTTTGAGAGCTATAATTTTTCCATATTTCTGCTGACAGCATTATGTGAGGGCTTTATTTTTGTGAGTGAGTTGATGTTTTCATTGGTATGATTTTCGGGCGCATGACTTTTTTTTATCGCTTTCCTATTCCAATTTTTTGGAGGCAGATTGAATAAAAACCTGTTAGTAGTGGATTAATCAGCGTAACATCCAGAGTCAGCAACACAGAATGTAGATTTATTCGTATCCAGGTTGAACAGCTTACAGCATGAAATGTGATCAGTCTGGTATCTGCTGTGGCTTGCAGCATGGGAGCATTACAACAACAAGAAGGGAAGAGAAGGAGGGGGCATCCTGTCTGTTTTTTTTTTTTTCTCACTGAACTTTGTTAACAATCTCACAATATGCACAATATATAAAACAGTACAGTAGTAGTTGTTGCAATACATACAGATCAATATGCATTATTCCAACACCCCCACTCAACAACTACTTATCCTCTTTTAAAACCTTCTTCCAACAAGACCTTATTCATCTTGGTATTCCATGCTCTTGCTGATTGCTTAAGACCATAAAGGGATTTTTGTAGTTTGCAAACAAGATTCTCTTCACCCCCTTTTACATAACCTTCAGGTTGAGTCATGTATAAGTCCTCCTCAATGTCACCATTTAAAAAGGCAGTTTTTATATCCAAATATCTGACATTCATCTTTTGTACAGCAGCTAGAGCTAACAAAGTTCTGAACGTGGTCTGTTTAGCGACCGGAGCAAACGTAGCATCGTAATCTTCGCCATACCTTTGAGAATATCCTTTTGCCACCAACCTTGCTTTAAATCTGTGGACTTTACCTTCAGAGTCATATTTGGTTTTGAAGACCCACTTGCACTTGATTGCATTTTTACCCTGTGGCAGCTTGGTGAGTTTCCAAGTTTGAAGTTGATGAAGCGATTTGATTTCCTCATTAGCAGCATTGATCCACTTTGTTCTTTCATGGACAGGTAGTTCTTGCATTTCATCCCATGACTGCGGCTCTGATTCAGGTAGTGTCTTGACTATGTAGGATAGACGTTTAGCTGGTACGCCTCTGTTTGATCTTGAAGATCTCCTGATTTCAGATTCACCTGATTTTTCTGTTGTTCCTTCAGTGGTTGAAGAATCCAGCCAGACCTCTACATCCTCCTTGTTATTGTCTTGTAATTGTGACTTCAGCTGAACTACTGGCGTGATGTCACAAAACTTGGGGGACACAAAGTTCTCATCAATCACTACATCTCTACTAATTGTGACCTTGTTTGTTTCTGGGTGTAGAATCCTATAACCTTTCTGGGTTTCACTGTAGCCTACCAGGATCCCTTCCTTAGCGTGAGATTCCCACTTAGTTCGCCTTTCTTTGGGAACATGTATAAGCGCTTTACTTCCGAATATTCTTATATGATGTAGTTTTGGCTTTCTGCTGTTCCATTGCTCAAACGGAGTTTTCTCTGTAGCTTTACCTGGTAGTCTGTTCTGAAGATAACAAGCTGTCATGATTGCTTCACCCCAATATGCTGTGGGCGGGTTTGCATCAAACAACATACTGCTTCCACTTTCACAGTGTTCGGTTCCTTCTTCTGCGACACCATTTTGCTCAGGATTGTACGGTACAGTGGTCTGAAATAGGATTCCATTTTTCTTTAAAATGCACTGTGTCTCATTACTTGTGTATTCAGTCCCATTATCTGCACGTAGAATCTTTGGCATTCTCCCAAATTTACTATATACCTCAGCTAGATATACTTCAAGTTTCTCTGGAACTTCTTTCTTGCTGTGAAGCAGATGGACAACTGTATATCTTGAATGATCATCAATAAATGTGAGAAAATATATCTTCTTCCCAGGAATCTGAGTGCTCATTGGACCACAGACATCTGTATGTATTAAATCTAGTGTCTGTTCTGTTCTTGTAGTACTTCTCTTAGGAAAAGCTTTTCTAGACATTTTCCCTTTGATGCAGCTAGTACATTTCATTATCTGGTGACATAGATCAATTGTAATGTCCTCAGCTAGTTGCTTTTGAACTAACTTCCTTATTGCTTCTGGGTCTCTGTGTGCTAGGCGCCTATGCCATACATGAATGCAGTTATTGTGCCTTTCTTCCTGAGCAGTATACACACACTCTTTGCATTTAAGCTGGTAAAGTTCATTTGTGATTTTTCCTTCTGCTAGTGTGTGGCCCTCTTTTGAGATGATGCAGCTATCATGCTTAAATGTAACTTCATTTCCTTGTTTTGTGAGTTTCTTTACAGATAGTAAATTACTCTGAAGACTATGCACAAAACCTAACAATTGCTAATAGTTACGCAATAAAAAATAGGCTAAAATTCATATGCAGCAATCTGAAAGTATAAACAATGCATTAGTGTGCAGAAAATAGTACATTGTGTTCTTTGCTTAGAAAGGCAAGCCCGGACGCCTGCCCCAAAGGGGCTACAGGGAGGGCGCACATGACTAAGGAGGGATGCTAGGCCTGAGGGTTAGTGAAGGGTAAGGTGTAGTGCTTTTGTGTTTGTGGGGAAGGTGTGGGTTGGAGCTATGGGGCTTATGGTGCAATGTGAGTTGGCAGGGAGTGGTCAGTAGTGCTTTGTGCTTGTGGGGAAGGTGTGGGTTGGAGCTATGGGGCTTATTGTGCAATGTGAGTTGGCAGGGAGTGGTCAGTAGTGGGATGAATATATAGGGCAGAACTGTGGGGGGATGGTCATTCCTTACCTTGCAGACGTCCGGAATCGTCCGCTCCTCACAACTGGGACTTCAGCTTGAATCTTTGGATCCAGAAGATGGAATACCTCGTGGCACAGATGAAGAGGATGATGGAGCAGCGCGGCCAGCAGTGGATGAAGGAACAGCTGCCGCGATGGTCTGGTGATGGCGACGGCGGAGAAGATGGGACCCCTCTGCCTCCGAAGCGGCAGCGACGCTCACGGCCTCCTGAGCACCTCAGCCCGGAGTTAAGTTTGCAGCGGAGGATGAGCCCCATTAGCAGACCTGTTGCAGAAGACATCGCGGGGCCGGAGCCAGAAGTCGAGAAGCAGGCAGCGAGGTAACGGGGCGGTGAGTGACGTGGCCGGCCTCCCCTCCATTTCGGATCGCGTCACACAGTGGTGACGCGCACGTCGCGGCCACGTTACCCGGCGTGGTCACCTGACCCGGCGCGGTCATCGGCATCGGTGGACGGCGGTGACGTGACGCGGCAAGGAGCCCGGTGGCGAGGTGGTGTGTGACTTCACCAGCCTCATTTCCTTTCTCGCGGCGCTGGGGGGAAGCGGGCGGTGGCTCGGTCATGTGGCCACCCTTCAGCTGCCAGGGGCCACAGGTCATGTGGTCCGGCGTCGCGTTCCCCCGGCGTTGGGTGCCAGATTCAGGAGGTGTTGCCTGCGGCTGGAGCGCCAACCTCCCCCCCCTGTTTGAGGCTCCGAGCCAGTGACTTTTTGCCATGCGTTCCCGGACGGACAGTCGGTCTGGGCGCTGGCGCTGCGGCCCAGGAGGGCTGCAGTCAGCGTAGATCCATGGAGAAGATCGCAGTTGCGGTGCTCGACGCGGAGGACACGTGACGGCTGTTCCGTGGGGTTCCGCGGAGTCAGCCTAGTAAGTAAGGCTCACTTAAACCTTTATTAATGTCTAGATTCTATTGGTTGGGAAGGGTGTTGCTACGTATGGTTTCGGGTGTTTGTCTGGGGGTTCGGAAAGATGCGCGGCTGGTCCATGTGGTCAGCGTTCGAATCTGTGAGGGAATGGTTGCTTTGTGGTCCAGGAGGCTGTTTTGTGCACTTCATGAGTGTTGGGAGGTATTTTTTAATTTCATGCTAGTTTGCTTTTATGATAGTGGGTATATCTATAGGTGACGACATCATTTTATTTTGGTTAGTATAATTGTGCTTGCATTCTCTGGGTGTTTGTGTATGACTGGTGGTGATTCCATGGCGGTTTGTGAGTAATTCAGGTGGTGATACGGATATTGGCAGAGCGGTGGTGGATAGCCATATCCATGCCAGTTTTATGGTTTATTGTTATAGGCATGGGGTCTTTGGGCTGGAGGATTATCGCCGCGCCAAGTATTTGATATTGGTTGGATGGCAGTTCACTGACGTGGTGATCTGTTTGGGTAGTGCATCGGGCGGCTTAATCTTTCACGTTACAGTGGGGTGTGTTCTATTGCTGGTCAGAGGTGAGGGGGTAGGTGGTCGAGTTTTCATTAGGGTGTGTTTTATTTATATGCCGGGTTCGGTTCTCCAATAGGGGCTTTGAGTGTACTAAGGGTTTTCATGTTCACTAGGGGCATTTTGGTTTGTTGCGGCAGACGTTCTGGTGAGGTCGAGATGCTTGGGACGGCAGATCTTTCGGGAACCTGCCTTTCTGGCAGCAATGGATGACATTTCCCCCGGGGGGCTTGGAGTTGACCTTTTACCGGATTTGTTTTCCTGGTTAATTTCTGGGGATACGTAGATATGGCGTGGAGCTGGGGTTATGGTTGGTCAATGTCCGGTTGTTGAGGTCCGTGGTTTGGTTTCTGTGTGGTAGTCGGGGATTATCTGGTATTAGGGATGGTGCAGTGCTTATTTTCTGTTCATGGTCCAACCTGGAACTACTATCTGGTATTAGGGAAGGTGGTGTGCTTATTTCTGTTCATGGTCCAACCCTTGACTACTTTGGGTTTCTTCATGCTCAGGGCGTTGTTGCGGTTATCATGTGTTTGGATAAGTCAAAGTGTTTGATTCACCTGGGGCCCTATGTCTAAGTCAGGTTAGGTTAACGAGTACATCGTGTCAGGTCGGGGGGTCGTTATTAGGTTCCCGTGTATATCGTGCTGCTGTTTTGGGGGGTTGATTTTGGTTATTGAATACGTGGGGCTACGATCCACTGGGGGTTTTTGCATGATCTGCAGTCATATGGCGTTCTTACGGTAATTTGCTGGTCGTGGCTGCCCTGGGGCAGTTTTAACAACTTTTGTACGTAAGGACTGGTGGGTTCTCACTGCGGTTCTTTAGGGTTGCCGATTGAGCTTTTGGCAGACTGTATCGGGTGGTATTTGTTACAGCCGTTGATTGTAGCTACGTAGGAGTTTATTATACAGAGTGGATAGTTTTTCGTTACAATGGGCTAGGAGGTTTATTGTGGGTGCAGCTGGTCCTGCTTTGCCTTCTGGGTATACAGCTCTCCTTAGAGTCTTTTCTTTTTGGGTGCCCCCGGACGGGGGGGCCAGGGTGAAGTGTTGCGCAAGGATGATGCAACATTTGAGTTGGGTAACCCAGCGTGTGCTTTACTGGTCTCGGGGGTCCTGGTTGGTGAACGGCTTGTTTATCCAGCGGGTGTTGTTCCATTTGTCAGGAATTCTGTATAGAGCATGAGGCAGGACATGTTGTTTCGATGGCCGTGTGAATGGTCTCCCGCGTGGGTGTAGCCCGTCCGGCAATACATGGCTATGTCATTTATTCCGTTATGCGCACTTGTCAGGACCGGCTGGTATTATGGGGACACGGTTGTGGTGCAGCGCTGCTGCGGGGGAGGTGTACTTTAGGTAGTGGGTTAGCAGGTTGCAGCTATAACATTACTTTCATTAATGTCGGGCTGGTGGTACGCTGTGGCAGGGGAAGCTAGTGCGATGTGCATTGACTTTTAATGATTCTAAGGACCTGGTAATCATCTGGGGCTGTGCTCCGTTTGGGGGTGCTTTTTGCGGTGCTTTAAGGCTGAGTGGTGGACAAGCATCGGGCACCGGTGAGTGCAATGTTTTGACGGATGGCCCGGGTTTATGGTGTCTGGGGTTTTCGGGAGACGTGATGTGTGTCTGAGTTTTCCTGGACTTCAGGTGGTGTGGAGTCGCTTTTCTTTCTTTTGTGAGTAGTGTCGAATCCGCAGTTCAGCGGGGAATGGGTGCGGAGTACATCTCACTTTTGGTAAGAGGGTGGCAACAATAGTGTTGTGATTCTGGGTTCGAAGTGCACGGGTGATGCACACAATTAATTCGTTCCGGGTCGTGGTGATTACGGGGTGGATTGGTTTATGTTTTCTAGTTGGGTGGATATTTTAAGATAGATGCTATCACACAGGGTTGACGGGACCAACAGCGTTTTGGTACTGCACGTGTGTGGTGGAGACTTGGTCGCTGGGGCGTCAAGGAGTTTGATCTGAGACATCGGGCCTGAATGCTCCTGCCTGGGAGCCATGCTCGTGTTGTTGTTCATGACTATATAGTGGGGCACGTTTTTCAAGAATCTGTCGGAGGTTGGGGAACCAGTGTAGGTTCTGTTGTTACGTCTATAATGGTTGGCTTTGATTATTATCAGGTGGAGTGCAATTTTCTGCCTGGGAGCCGTGCTCATGTTGATGTCCATAGGGGCTCCTGTTTGGAATGACTACATAGTGGGTTTTACTGGGCACATTTTCAAGAATCTATCGGAGGTTTGGGGAACCAATGTAGGTTCTTTTGTTCACGGCAATAATGGTTGGCTTTGATTAATTATTAGGTGAAGTATAATTTTCGGAGGCACCTGCAATGTTGCGGTCTCAACGAGGCAGAGGCGGCGGCTCAGGTTGGGGACTGGTCGCGCAGGCGGTGCATAGGATTGGACGATGCGGTTGGCTAGTTGCAGGTCTTGGGTGTGGCTGACCTTGTTGTACTGGTATTTTGGTGTAGGTTGGCATTGTGAGGTCTAATGGGGATCAGTTTTGATTGATTGGTCTTGGTACAGAAACATTGGTTACTCGAGCCGCAGAGTCGGCTCGGGTTGGGTTTTTGGTGGTGGTACTCGCACGTACAAGGTGTCATACGTGCTCGCGGTGGCGGAAAGGAGGGGGGTATTTGAAGTCGGTGGATTGCACAAAGAGCGGGGGGGTGAACCCAGTGCAGGAGCGGGTTACCCCTGGTGGTGCAATGGTATACTTGGTTAAGGTGGGTCCCAGCTGTGCTGGGTCACAGCGGGACATGTTAACGTGGGACCCTGCTGTGCTCGGTCACAGCGGGGCATGTTAACGTGGGTCCCTGCTGGGCTGGGTCCCAGCAGGACATTGGTTGGGCAACACTCGGCTGGGTGTCCTCGAGCCGGTGTGGTGCGGCTGAGGGCACGTGGTGGAGCTGGTGTTGCAATCATGTACAATGGGTTTTGCAACACTCGGCTGGGTGTTCTCGAGCCGGTGTGGTGCGGCTGAGGGCACGTGGTGGAGCTGGTGTTGCAATCATGTACAATGGACTCTTCATTTACCCCCCCTCCTTTTGCTGGTGGTTATGTTTATGGAATATTTCTACGTTTATGGATAGAATGTTATTGCTTATTTGGTGTTAATAAACGGGGCTGCTGTGGCCTTTTACATCCAATGTCACTCAGTCGTGTCTTATTTAAGTTAAGAAGGGGTAAGTGTGGGTTTTGGGAGGGGTCATTACAGTGAAGCCGTCAGTCAGACTTTCCTAAGTCAAGGCAAGCCTGGACGCCTGCCCCAAAGGGGCTACAGGGAGGGCGCACATGACTAAGGAGGGATGCTAGGCCTGAGGGTTAGTGAAGGGTAAGGTGTAGTGCTTTTGTGTTTGTGGGGAAGGTGTGGGTTGGAGCTATGGGGCTTATGGTGCAATGTGAGTTGGCAGGGAGTGGTCAGTAGTGCTTTGTGCTTGTGGGGAAGGTGTGGGTTAGAGCTATGGGGCTTATTGTGCAATGTGAGTTGGCAGGGAGTGGTCAGTAGTGGGATGGATATATAGGGCAGAACTGTGGGGGGATGGTCATTCCTTACCTTGCAGACGTCCGGAATCGTCCCGCCCTCCCGCCCTAATTTTAGGATCTTCTGGAGATCGACATGGTGAAGAGAAGAAGAGGTTTGACGTTGTCGCAGCAGTCGGCGGAAAAGGAGGGGGGTATTTGAAGTCGGTGGATTGCACAAAGAGCGGGGGGGGTGAACCCAGTGGAGGAGCGGGTTACCCCTGGTGGTGCAATGGTATACTTGGTTAAGGTGGGTCCCAGCTGTGCTGGGTCACAGCGGGACATGTTAACGTGGGACCCTGCTGTGCTCGGTCACAGCGGGGCATGTTAACGTGGGTCCCTGCTGGGCTGGGTCCCAGCAGGACATTGGTTGGGCAACACTCGGCTGGGTGTCCTCGAGCCGGTGTGGTGCGGCTGAGGGCACGTGGTGGAGCTGGTGTTGCAATCATGTACAATGGGTTTTGCAACACTCGGCTGGGTGTCCTCGAGCCGGTGTGGTGCGGCTGAGGGCACGTGGTGGAGCTGGTGTTGCAATCATGTACAATGGACTCTTCATTTACCCCCCCTCCTTTTGCTGGTGGTTATGTTTATGGAATATTTCTACGTTTATGGATAGAATGTTATTGCTTGTTTGGTGTTAATAAACGGGGCTGCTGTGGCCTTTTACATCCAATGTCACGCAGTCGTGTCTTATTTAAGTTAAGAAGGGGTAAGTGTGGGTTTTGGGAGGGGTCATTACAGTGAAGCCGTCAGTCAGACTTTCCTAAGTCATGTATGGATGCCCCATCTGTGTACTCTGCTGGATGCCATCTGGAATCATAATCTTCTCTTTTAAAATCAAGCTGGGAATTCTTGATTTTTTTCTACTCATTGATGACAATCTTTTTGAAGCACTGGTTTACAAGAAAGGAAAATTATTTTATATAGGCAGATAAAAAACTTTTAAAATCCATGTCTGCAAATGATAAAAATAAAAGTTATACCACGGTTTCCTGAGTAATATTTCATTTCATACATTGAAGTCAACAATCAAAGGGGTCCTGTTTGTTTCTAGAAGTCATGTTACATCTTCTACAAAGCTCTACTGTTCATTCAGCTTTTTATTCTCACCTACACTAGAGGTGTGACAAACTGCTAGTGGTATAATGTTATTTGTGTAATGCATTCATATAAAGTACAGAACAATGCAGTAGGTGCATTG
The DNA here is from genome assembly GCF_039654945.1 of Dendrobates tinctorius. Classification (NCBI taxonomy): domain Eukaryota; kingdom Metazoa; phylum Chordata; class Amphibia; order Anura; family Dendrobatidae; genus Dendrobates; species Dendrobates tinctorius. Next base: position 43,389,822 of record NW_027361728.1, on the reverse strand, counting down.
GCGATTTGTACCTTTGTAAATAAATTAAAAAATGATAAAATAATAAACTTGTTTTTCTTAATTTATTTTTCTAACATGCAAAGAATCATGCATTTAATTTTAAATTGGAAGAAGTTATTTCACCACTACAATACATGGCAAAAAATTATGCTTAATCATTGTTCTTACAACGCTCTACTCTTGCATCAATATTAAAGGGGATATACCCCTGTAACATATCAGGAGAGCATTATTGGTCTCCTAATTAACATTTTTTAATGATCTCTTCATTATAATTAGGTGTTTTTGCAGTGTGTTTAAAAATAATGTAAAATAATGCTAGTGCGCGTATACCTGGACTAATCCAGTAGCTCCCTCACTCATCCCTGTAGTTCACTACTGTAGTATTGTGCGCACAGCGGTGTGATTGACAAACCAGAGTGAGCAGGAATGAAGCGAAGAGGGGCTTCTCTTTAGGAGGAAGCGAAGAGGGGCTTATCTATTGCAAGAGGAAGCAATTAGGGTAGAGGATTCTCTCCAGGAGGAAGCAAAAAGGGGCTTCTCTTCTTTGGAAAGAAGTGAAGAAGGGCTTCTCTTCTTCGGAAGGAATTAAAGATAGACTTTTCTTTGGGATAAAGTGATGAGGGAGCTTTTCATCAAGAGGAAGCTAAGAGGGGTTTCTCTTCTTCAGGAGGAAATGAAGAGGGGCTTTTTTTTTTTTTTTTTTAGAGGAACCGAAGAAAGGTTTTTCCTCCTCCTTGCTGTCATCACATTTTCAATCACGCCACTGTGGATGTGGTACTAGCAAACAACAGGGATGAGGGATGGTGGAATTGTCTGGGATACACGACCAAAGTTCAAGAGAACATACTTGAAAAGTCGCAGAGGACTGAGCTGCATTGCAGACTAGTCTGACAGGTGGGTCCCCAGAGGCTCCCCCCTGCCCGCTGATCTGGATTGAAAGGTTTCTGGCTATAAGCACGTATAGCCAGAGACCTGTCAATCCAGGGCTGCGGGAGGATAGTATGTTCTCTTTAACCTTGGTTATGTAACGGAGTAATGTTATAACAAGGCTAATAAAGTGCTCCAAATACATTTTTACATCCCTTTGCCAGGTTTCCTTTAAGGCATCAGACCTGTATATGCAATTAATTTTTATAACTCATGTCGCTTTTACCAAATTGATTATGGGTGGAATATTTCTTCCGATCATTGCGCCATGTTAACACGTGAGCAGTTAGCCAATAAATAAGCAATTGCTTGCTTGTCGGTTGATTACATCTTTTATCTGGGCCTAATAATGGATGTCGTATAACAGGGGATGTGCCGCACGTTTTTTTTGTAGTTGGATTTCCCAGGGAGATGCTTACAGATAATGCACTGAATTAATAATAACTATGATCCGATTGGATAATTACAATATCATATACTTATTCACTCATTGATGAATAAACGTTGATTTCTCTCCTATCTGAATTTTCCATAGCACTGCAGCTTTTTGTGCATTACTGAAATGCAGGTGTCTTTTCCTGGAATAGTTTCCATGTCAGGCAGAGTACAGCTACTATAAACCCTCATTTAAACTGCACCAACGTTAAGGGATTTACTGGCTCACTATGTACTTCTTATTGGAACTTTCTCAAGATAATGTTATTGTTGCGCTGGAACCAGATATCATAAATCACTATAATAATAAATGCTGAAATGAGCAAAAGCAACAAACTGCTGCTTTCCAGGACACAGCAAGAACAATGCTATCGAACCTGCTGTCATGGCACTGGCTAAAATAAAGTATATGTTTCTGTACTAGTCTGTTAAAGGGGAAGTAATGCTATTTAATCAGACAGTGTAAGCTTATTTCAGCATGGTGCTATGTGAGTAATATTTTTCTGGAGTAAGACTATTAGCTACTCTACTTCTCAATGTGTATCAATTGTGAACAGAAGAATGCAAAAACGGAAAAAAACAAAAACGACACTGCAGCCCGTGAAACAGCCAATCAGTAGAGGTGTAGAGAATCAGACCTCCACCAACGTGATAGGAGTATGTTCACACTGCATCATTCAGACGCTGGCACAGCCGTCAAGTTTTCCCTGGTGGTCATTTGGCTTTCAGTCTATACCATTAAGTATAAAGAGTGGTGGAAGCTGCCCAAGTAATGAACATGTTGGGGTTTCCAAACTATGAAGCGGTTAAAACAAGTGACATACGATGGAACATATGCAGAACAATGTTGTTTAGCAATGTGTTGATTCAATGGGGCACTTTTTCATGAGGATTCTGGGTGAAACCCACCTGAAAAAGCGCCGAGTGCACATACTCTAAGGTTGCAGCAGTGCTCCAGGTGCGCCGAACGTCTGTGGAGAAAATCCAATCTACACGAAGATTTCATCCATTTTAAGTTTATTCTTAGAACATAAAACACTGCCCTTCACCTCTCCAAACAAGCCTATTTCAACACCCTCATCACCTCACTGTCCAATAACCCGAAACGTCTCTTTGACACTTTTCATTCTCTACTCAACCCAAGAGTACAGGCCCCAACCACGGAGCTCCGAGCTGACGATCTGGCCAATTACTTCAAAGAAAAAATTGACCAGATTCGACAGGAAATTATCTCCCAATCATCTCATACCATGCACTGTCCTCCCTCCCCCACTGCATCTAACTCACTCTCTGATTTTGAACCAGTCACAGAAGAAGAAGTAAGCAGGCTCCTTGCATCTTCTCGCCCAACCACTTGCACCAGTGACCCATTTCCGTCACATCTCCTCCAATCCCTTTCCCCTGCTGTCACCCCTCACTAAAATATTTAACCTCTCTCTCTCTTCTGGTATCTTTCCCTCCTCATTTAAGCATGCCATCATACATCCACTACTTAAAAAACCATCCCTCCACCAAAACTGTGCCGCTAACTATAGACCTGTCTCTAATCTTCCCTTCATCTCTAAACTCCTGGAACGCCTGGTCCACTCCCGTCTTATCCGCTATCTCTTTCATAACTCTCTTCTTGACCCTTTCCAATCCGGTTTCCTCTCTCTACACTCTACTGAAACTGCCCTCACTAAAGTCTCTAATGATCTACTAACAGATAAATCAAGTGGTCATTACTCCATGCTAATTCTCTTGGATCTCTCTGCAGCATTTGACACTGTGGATCATCAGCTCCTCCTCACTATGCTCCGTTCCATTGGCCTCAAGGACACCGTTCTCTCATGGTTCTCCTCCTATCTGTCTGACCGCTCCTTTATTGTATCTTTTGCCGGTTCCTCCTCCTCTCACCTTCCCCTTACTGTTGGGGTTCCTCAAGGATCGGTTCTAGGCCCCCTCCTCTTCTCCTTGTACACTGCCCCTATTGGTCAATCAGTAGATTTGGTTTCCAGTACCATCTCTATGCTGATGACACCCAATTATACGCTTCTTCTCCTGACATCACGCCAGCCTTTCAAGAAAACACCGGCGATTGTCTAAATGCTGTGTCTAACATCATGTCCTCACTATATCTGAATCTGAACCTGTCAAAGACTGAACTCCTGGTGTTTCCTCCCTCTACTAATGTACCTATACCCGACATTGCCATTTCTGTGTGTGGTTCCACTATTACTCCCCAGCAACAGGCCCGCTGTCTTGGGGTCATACTTGATTCCGAACTTTCCTTTGCCCCCCACATTCGATCACTGGCTTGCTCTTGTCATCTGCACCTCAAAAACATTTCTAGAATTCGACCTTTTCTTACTTTTGACTCTGCAAAATCTTACTGTTTCTCTTATTCATTCTCGTCTCGACTATTGCAACTCTCTTCTATTCGGTCTCCCTCTTACCAAACTCTCCCCTCTCCAATCTGTCTTGAATGCTGCAGCCAGGATCATATTCCTCACCAATCGTTACACCGATGCCTCTACCTTGTGCCAGTCATTACACTTGCTACCCATCCACTCCAGAATTCAGTATAAACTTATTACCCTCACTCACAAAGCCCTCCATGGCTCAGCACCACCCTACATCTCCTCCCTTGTTTCAGTATACCACCCTACCCGCGCCCTCCGTTCTGCTGATGACCTGAGGTTAGCATCCTCAATAGTCAGAACCTCCCACTCCCGTCTCCAAGACTTTACATGTGCTGCGCCAATTCTTTGGAATGCACTTCCCCGGTCAATACGATTAGTCCCCAATCCCCACAATTTTAAGCGTGCCCTGAAAACGCATTTATTCAGACTGCCCTATCACCTCAACACATTAACCTAATCTATCCCTGTGTGGCACAGCCAAAAGTTTTACCATAACCAGATTCCCCGCATCATGTTCCCACTTGCTTTATGCATCCATTAGCCCTCTGTGTTTGTACTGTTACACACTTAACATTATGGCTGGTCCATACAATCAGGGCAATTGTTACCACCCACCTTTCGTGTCTGCCTCTGTCCTCATAGACTGTAAGCTTGCGAGCAGGGCCCTCTTTCCTCTTGGTATTTGTTATAATCTATGTGATTATTGTTATGCTGTAATGTCTATTGTCTGTACAAATCCCCTCTGAAATGTAAAGTGCTGCGGAATATGTCGGCGCTATAGAAATAAAATGTATTATTATTATTATTAGGTTGGGCTGCAGTAATAGAACAGTTTTCTTGGTGTTGTGAATAGTCAGTTCCTGATTGTAGGTGTTTCTTGCCCCACCCAATATTAATTTTATAATCATACCATAGAGCAATTTCTACCTATAAGCTATATCAGAGCATGCTGTATAACAAAATACTAAATACTGTTCCTTCAAAAATAAATATGAAATAATAAATTTGATTTATATCGTGCCATCGTAGTCCGGAATCCCTTGCAGAGTAAGGCTTCATTCAGGCGTCCATTTTTCACATACCTGTTTTATCAATGGTATTTGTAGATAGAACACATTCCCATTATAGTCTACAATGCTTTAAACATCTCCATGTTTGTTTGCGAGACATGTTCATATGTGATTGGAGTGACGAATCAAAATTACAGTGGGGAAAAAAGTCTTTAGTCGGCCAACAATTGTGCAAGTTCTCCCACTCAAAAAGATGAGAGAGGCCTGTAATTGACATCATAGGTAGACCACAACTACAGTGCTATGCAAATTAATTGGGACAAAGCATTTTTTTAAGTAAAATCGTAAGTTGGTTACCAGTCAGTGATTCAAACCAGTTTTAACTGCTTTGAACAGGCACTCACACCTGTTCAAAGCAGTTAAAACTGGTTTGAATCACTGACTGGTAACCAACTTACGATTTTACTTAAAAAAATGCTTTGTCCCAATTAATTTGCACAGCACTGTATATAATACATATATTATCTATCTATCTCGATCTCTATATATATATATATGTGTGTGTGTGTCACTGACATGTGTATATATATATATATATATATATATATATATGTGTGTGTGTGTATTCCAAGTGTGTATATCTAGTGTTTTGTGAGCTGTCGGTGTCATTTTATAGTAGCATGAATTTCCGGCTTTTCAAAGGACACCGATGCGTAAAAATTGGACAGCACTCACATGGTGTGAGTGCTGTGCGATTTTTTTCTCTCACCCATTGATTGCATTGGCGAGTCTCTTCCGGGAATCGCAGCAATACGCAGCATGCTGCGATTTTTTTTCTCAGTCCGATTTCGGCTGAGAAAAAACTCACAAATGAGATGTCACCTATTGAATAACATTGGTTCGAGTGCAATCCGATTTTTTATTGGAGTGCACCCGTCCGTAATTCTCGCCAGTGAATATGAGCCCTTAGGGAGGAAATGTGAAAGACCAGGCAAAAGGGTGTCTTTTTTGGACACATTTAAAACAGTAGAAACCCGGAATAACCTGTTTTTTTGAGTAGTGCATTCTAGAGAAATGGTCCAGCACAAGAAAATTCTTAGAGGGCAGCTTAAAATTCTTGGATTCCAATGCAAAAAAAAGCAAACAGCCTACCATGTGCCATCGTGGCATTTATAATACTAATGTTCTGTTTTCCAGCAAAGTAGTTTTTTGTGGCCACTTAAGAACAAGGGCCGGATCATGAAGATTGTAACCTCAACACTCCGATTAGCTACACTTCTGATATGGCTATGCTATATGGATATTATACACTATGTATTTTATTATTGAATTGAGACTAATTCACACTGTAGGACTGTCAAAAGGTGCAGAGCTCAGGTGCCTACTATTAAACTTGGCCTTGCCATTATATGAACAATAAACTTAAATAAAATTTAGAAACTTAAATAAAATTCAGAGTGAAGACAGTTCATTGGTTAATCACATCGATCTGAATAATCTAGAAGTAAAATATCTGGCTTTTATGGCTTATTCAACCAACACTTAATAAATATTTCAATATAATCACACAAGAAACCACATTTATATTGCAAATACGTGGTTTTATGGCACAGTCAGTCTCATGAATGGGGGTCCAAAGTAATGGGAATAGTTCCATCAAGGTTGTGTGTGTCCCCAGTATTTTCTTTAGCACCATGATACACAGCTGACAGGACGCTGTACCTGTATCCACAGGCAATATCCTCAGTATGAGTGGCGGGTCCTTGTTAGTGTAGGGCTCATTTTACTGCTTCACTGTAAATTATCATATCATTTCTTCAATTAACTGCATAGCAATAGAAGCTCTTTTGCTCTAAATGTCTAACATCAATCGTCCTTCAGACTAATGGAGTGGTCATCATGGAAAACCTCACTGTAACAGAACTTTTTCAGAAATAGTAATTGACTAATCAGAAAACCCCCAACAAATCATATTTAAGTCTATGTTCACACACAGCATTTTTGCAGATTTTTTAAATGTAAATAATTAGCTGTGCTTTACACTACCAGTAAAAGTAGAGATTTCAGAAATCTCATTCACACGCTTGGTTTTTATTTTATTCCTGACTGATTTTGAAACTGCAGCGTTTTGATATCTGCAGCAGGTCATTTCTTTCAGCTATTTTTGCAACAATTTTTCACCCATTAACCCCTTTCCTTCATTGGCCGTACTATTCAGTCCATGTGACCTGGGACCTAAGTCCCAAGGATAGAATAGTACGTCCAACACGATCAGCGGCGCTCACGGGGGGAGCACCGCTGATCGCGGCCGGGTGACAGCTGACTATCACAGCTGACGCCTGGCACTATGTGTCGGGGCGGTCACGGACCACTATTGGCACATTAACCCCTGGCACGCTGCCGGGGGCACAGGGAAGCATAGGGCAGGGAGGGGCTCCCTGCATATTTCCCTGAGCCCCCCAGAGCGACGCGATGTGCTGCATCGCTCCGAGGGTCCTCCTCCCTGGGAAAATAAAAAATTAGGGGCAAAAATATCATTTTTGTGGAAAAAAATATAATTTTTTTTTTTTATTTGGCTCTACGTTATGGCTCTACGTTACAAAGTTCTGTGAAGCACTTGGGGGTTCAAAGTGCTCACCACATATCTAGATAAGTTTCTTGGGGGGGTCTAGTTTCCAAAATGGGGTCACTTGTGGGAGGTTTCCACTGTGTAGGCACATCAGGGACTCTCCAAAGGCGACATGACACCTGCAAACAATTCCATCAAAGTCTGCATTCCAAAACGTCACTACTTTCCTTCCGAGCCCCGACGTTTGCCCATACAGTAGTTTTCTCCCACATATGGGGTATCAGCGTACTCAGAACAAATTGGACAACCACTTTTGGGGTCCAATTTATCCTGTTACCCTTGGGAAAATAAAAAAAACTTGGGACTAAAAGGTCATGTTTGTAGAAAAAATATGACTTTTTTATTTTCACGCCCGGGCGTTATAAACTTCTGTGAAGCACTTGGGGGTTCAAAGTGCTCACCACACATCTAGATAAGTTCCTTGGGGGGTCTAATTTCCAAAATGGTGTCATTTGTGGGAGGTTTCCACTGTTTGGGCACATCAGGTGCTCTCCAAATGCAACATGGCGTCCGATATCAATTCCAGCCAAAAAAAAGTCAAATGGCGCTGCTTCCCTTCTGAGCTCTGCCATGCGCCCAAATAGTGGTTTACCCTCACATATGGGGTATCAGCGTACTCAGGACAAATTGCACAATAACTATTGGGGTCCTGTTACCCTTGGGAAAATAAAAATTGGGGGTGAAAAGATCATTTTTGTGGAAAAAATGATTTTTTAATTGTACAGCTGTACGTTATAAACTTCTGTGAAGCCCTTGGAGGTTCAAAGTTCTCACCACACAGTGGTGACTTCAAATGTGATGTGGTCCCTAAAAATAAAATGGTGTTGTAAAAATGAGAAATAGCTGGTCAACTTTTAACCCTTATAACTTCCTTAACTTCCTAACAAAAAAAAATGTAGGGTCCAAAATTGTGCTGATGTAAAGTAAACATGTGGGAAATGTTACTTAAGTTTTTTGTGTGCTATATCTCTGTGATTTAAGGGCATAAAAATTCAAAGTTGGAAAATTGCAAAATTTTCAAAATTTTCGCCAAATTTCTATTTTTTTCACAAATAAAAGCAAGTTATATGAATGACATTTTACCACTAACATGAAGACAAGATGTCATGAGAAAACAATGCAAGAATCACCAGGACAGTGGTCAGAATTGTAAAAATTGGCCCAGGCATTAATATGCAAACCACCCTTGGGAGTAAATGGGTTAAAGCAATGAGAAAATGCAGCAAAAACACTGCGTGTGAAGATAGCCTTAAATATAATTTGGTGGAAGTTTTCTCATTAGTCAATTACTATACCTAAAAATGTTCTTTTACAGTTCAACAGGTTTTGATGTATTTTGCAGTGTATTTTTTGCTTTTGGTGAAAAAAAACTAACTTTATTATGCTTTGGTTGTATAGTGCCATCAAACATGAGGAGAACATACAAACTCCTTGCAGATGATGTCATTGGTTGGATTTGAACCCAGGACCCCAGCACTGCAGAGAAACAGTGATAACCACTGAGCCACTGTGCTGCCTGGTAAAAATGCCCTGTAGAAAAGTCACATGTGTAATCTGCAGCTAAAAGTTGCAGCCTTTTTTCTGCCAAGAGAGCAGGTTTAGGCTTTGGACATAAAACACTCTGTGAGCACTGCCTAAAGGGGTTTCCAACCCATCAAATCACTTATAAGGTGTTCAAAAACTCCAAATCTAACTCAAATCCATGTACTGTCTATATTACATTTTGTGCCTTTCCTGGAGCCTCCTATTGTAACGGGAGTACAATGCCATACGTTCTAGCACCAACTTCAATTGCTGGCCATTAATATGGCAGGTATTGTTGCTGAGGCTCCTTTGATGCAGGACTACACATCATCTGGAAACCACCAAATTGAAAAGGGTAGCACAACAGAATCTCTTTTTAAACAGTAAAGTGATTTTTAGGATCAGGAAATGCCCATTAGGTAAACACCACTGATGCTAAAATGTATATATTCCAAATCCAGTAGTAGAAAGTGACCACACCACACTTTGTTTCCTTGTGGGATGTGTAATGTGTTACTATTTGGAGAGGTTGGTAATTTCTGGCATGTATAGAACTGAGCATATGCTGAACATGTCTACATTGCAGACCTAAGGCTGTGTTCACATCTTGCATTTTTGACGTGTTTTTCTCTACTCTCTTGGTAGTAAAGAAGCTGCTTGCAAAAAGTAGCTTTTGCTGCATTTTTTTGCTGCGTTTTTCAGGATCCCAATGTTCAGCTTTGCTCTACCACTGTGTGTCCTACTCCTACGCAGTGTATGAGTGCATCTCATAATTAAGTGAAAGATAAAGTTTCCATGTTTTTATAGTTCTTTGTAAAAAAAAATGAGGTCACATTCGCCATGCACTAAGTGAATGCACAAGTTATAGATGTTCGCAATTCTTCTGTGTCTTTGTTCTCCACTTCTATTTCTCTCAAAGTTCTCGTTTCCAGAGAGCTTTTCATCACTCACCAGAAAGGATGAATAGCTTTTGGATAAAAAAAAATTTATCTTCAATATCGTGCTTATTAGAAACGGCGTTAGTTATTCCTGTGATTCTATTAATTGTTATACACACAATCACCAAATTACAATAAGTCCGTCTACAAGACCCTGCCAGAATGTCTTCTGCGTATTTGTATGACACAATACTACCCAATGAAAATAATTAAATTTCATCACTGGCCATTAAATCCATTTTGAATTTCGATGTAATTTTGTCCTCGCTGGCCAATTGCTACAGCTGCTTCATCTGTCCCCATTCCTTCCAACATCATAGAACTACGCACCTTCACTATTCAATCTGGAAGCACTTGGTCACGGTTAACGTTCTTTGTCAGCCATATTTGCTGATAAAAGGAAGCCTTGAAGAATAGAAAGGCTAGGTGCAATAAATAGCTTTCTTGCATGAAAAATTAAATTGAATGAAATAGTAGAGTAAGTCACAGAATAATACTCTCCATGTCCTTTATGTAGTTCTGTCATAATTTAGAATATTTCTTTACCAGTTGCACTTCTATTACAAAATATATACAAAATTAGCCAGTTTACACATTATATTACAGTATTAGAAAAATATGGATTCAGCTTTCATCATTGAATATTTTTCAATAACCACATGCTTAGGACTAGAATAAGAAATTCTTACTTGCCACAATACGCTTCAAGGTGAGAAGTCACTGCGTCTTCTCTTACATACTGGGATTCAGACTTATGGTCATGTCTCCAGATATCATCTGTGGAGGGAGTGGTGATGACATCTGCTCGATTCCTCCTACTGCTGTCATTTATCATCTGATTGATGAAGTAGACTACTAGTTGACAAAACTAAGCAGCATGATTTCACATACAGAGGCAGAGGTATGCCAGAAAACCAAATGCAGGTCATCAGAAAACCTCAGTGGAAAAGACCATTCCAGATAAATTCAGATGGAGACCACTAGAAAGACACTAGTACTATGAGGACAACCCACCATTGTTTCAAGCTATCTAGGAAATTGGTGTATGTGAATTATGTGCATATAGTAATTTGGGCACATTGCTGGGAATGTCTGCCATCTAACCTGCATGATTTACAGGCAAGGCTGCCAAATCCAGGTAACGAGGCTGTTGAGTCCAGGTAACGAGGCTGCCGAGTCCACGTAACGAGGTTGCCGAGTCCAGGTAACGAGAAAAGCAAAACCATTGGCACAACCCTGGTTTAGTGGTGCACAAGTAGGATCCCAATCCGTGAAATACTATATTTAAAGACTTGGCACACACAAGTGAGATCCAATGCACAAAGATAATTTAATGTGGTACAGTACATACATACAGACGTTTCGGTCTATGACCTTCATCAATGTACTGTGAAAGAATAATAAGAAATAATATAATAACATACAGAATAGGTGAAATAAAATACACAAAAATATCTGGTACGCCAAAAATACAGGACCTGATATAACGCATAAGCACGTCAGATACATCATAGCACGGTATAGATAGAAAACATCAGGAATCTAGACACAAATCGAAAACAAGATAAATATATGAAGAGAGGCACATACCAAGGTATTGTACTGTGAGCTCCTAAGTGGCGAGGCCTGGGGTGAGAGAAAATACATGTGCGTATGTGGCGCCACAGAGGCTCAGTCGCCACAGAGGTACTGCACCTTCTCCTAAGGTGTAGTGCCCCACCATCCAGGTAAGTTGGGAACTCCTTTCCACGCTCCAACACTTGCACCCCACATAACAGGGTAGTTCTGCACAACCACATTGCGGCTCAGTGCTTAGAGAGTAGCAGAGCACCTCTGGTGGTTCCCTGCATTGAACACTGGATGTGCTGGGAGGTGGGTGGAGTTTAGATATATAAAAGATGGGGAAGGTTTAGAATTACAGATCAGACTGGAGTTCAGTCGGGGTTGAGTCTGACAGAAGCCACTTGGGAGGAGTGGGGATCCCTGGAAGAAGGGATGGAGGAAGGAGTGCTGCAGCTGCCTCAGTGATCTGAGCCAGCTGGCACGGGAACGGAACAGAAGGAGAAAGACGTAGAACTGCAACCTAAGCTTCCATAAGAGAGAGAAGGAACAGTGCGGAATGAAGGAGTAGGAGAACAGAGAGGAGACGTGGGTTGGAAGAGGAACCCTGTCTATAGGTTCTCAGCGCAAGGCCGGGGCCCGGTCCCCGAGGTTGTATGGACACTTATGGTTCTGCAGCAGACACCGGTGGAGTAGTAGGCTATAAATGCACTACTCCCATCTAAGACTTAGGGCACAACAGCAACTGAATAGAGAGCCAGGACTTCGGAGAAGGGAGTCCCCGAGAGAGGCTACAGCTGTCTGCCATACAAGTAGAGTAGTTAGGAACATCTGACAGGAGGAACTCCAGAGTACCACGGTACTGGAGCACTTCACACCTTAAGGCGCAATAGAGGAGTCGTTCAGGAAAGGCACATGTTGGCGGAGTGTTGGAGAGGAGAATCCTGACTTGCACGGGAGGTTAATTGAGTCTCGGCCCTGGAGGACACGGCACAGAGGCAGGCACCAGTGTGTACCATGGACTGTGAGTAAAGCTTTGGAACTGCAAGCCCTGGTGTCTTCCATTCATTTGTGCGCTAACACCGTCAGCACCGCTACATCTGGGTACCAGCATTCCTTACACCGCCTGCGCCAATCCTCTTCTATTGCAATTACACTGCCCTGGGGTCACAGCTTCACCTGTAGGGAGCTACACCATCTATGCTGCAACACACCATCAGCCCCAGAGGATCTGCACGCAGCGTTGGCTTAACATCTTGCTTGCCAAACACCCCAGGTGGCGTCACGAACTTTTAACTACATATACATTCCGCCACTGACTTGGGACCCAGGGCCACGGTCCGGGTCACTGCTGCTGTGACACATTCCCCTGACATCGGCCTGGTACCCAGTACCCCACAGCCCTGGGAGGGCGACCCACTTATATTAAGCATAGGGTGGTCAGTGATGAGTGCTAAGACCTAAACAACTAGGAAAGCTACATACCAATAAAGAGGAGGCACTGGGAGCCGTCTCTCATTGGATCTCACTTGTGTGTGCCAAGTCTTTGAGTCCAGGTAACGAGGCTGCAGAGTCCAGGTAACGAGGCCGCCGAGTCCAGGTAACGAGGCTGCCGCACATTTTTGGCATTTTTAATAATATATTAAGTGTTATCCCATTTACATAATGTCTTAGTTTTCATGCAATTCACATACCTATATTCTTGTCTTGTGCAGACTTTATAACCTTGTCAGAAACCAGAGATTCTCTTAGTGTTATGTACACAAGGTTATGCGATCAATGGACTGTTTTCACAACATGGTGGAAGTTCTCACTTCAAGAACATGACTTGTCTTATTTACCCTTTTAAGTGAAGGTATACAACGTCCAATAATAGAAGTGAAATGTACAGAGACAAATAGGGAATATCTCACTTTATGTCTTTGGAGTTTGTTTTCTTTCTACTCTGTTGTAATTTGAAGTACACTGTGTTCCAAATTATTATGCAAAAAATATTTCCTCATATTTTCTCTAAATTACCCATATGAATTGCAGCCATTGTTATTTTCCAGTCATCTAATATTCTAGTATAATTGCAATGTTTTTGAACAAACTGCCTATGAAAACAGTATATTTTTAAAAATAAACACTCAAAATGCATGTCCCAAATTATTATGCACAGCAGAGTTTTCAACCTTTTTATTTTTATTTTGAACAAAAAAATGGTCAATTGTGAAATTATAAGCATTATCAGCTTATTACAAAATGAAATCAAACAGTTTTCAAGTCAAAACTTTATTCTAGGTGATGTTACATTTGCACATAGGACCCCTTGTTCGAAAGAAGCTTCTGAACTCTCTTGTCCATTGAATTTGTCATTTTTTGGATGGTTTGTGCTTCAATTGTTTTGCATGTGGACAGAATACCCTCCCAGAGCTGTTGCTTAGATGTGAACTGCCTCCCGCAATCATAGACACTCCTTTTGATGATGCTCCAGAGGTTCTCAATGGGGTTGACAGGGAAGATGGTGGCTACACCATAAGTTTGTCCTCTTTTATGCCCATAGCAGCCAGAGATGAAGATGAGACGGTGCATTATCATGCATGAAAATGATCTTGCTGCGGAAAGCACGGTTCGTCCTCTTGAACCATGGCAGGAAGTGCAGTTTTAGAAACTCCACATAGATTATGGAGTTCATCTTTACCCCTGCAGGGATCCTAAAGGGGCTGACAATCTCTCTCCCCAGGATTCCAGCCCAAAACATTACTCCACCTCCTCCTTGTTGGCGCCTTAGCCGTGTTTTCATGGGGTGTCCATCAACCAGCCATCCTCCACTCCATCCATCTGGACCATCAAGCGTTGCACGGCACTCATCGGTGAACAAAACAGTTTGGAAGTCAGTCTTCATGTATCGTTTGGCCCACTGGAGCCATTTCTGCTTGTGTGCAGTGGATAGAGGTGGTCGACAGGATGACTTACGCACAGCTGCAAACCTCTGAAGGACCCTGCATCTTGTTCGGGGGATGTTGGAGGCACCAGCAGCTTCAAAAACTTGTCTGCTGCTATGACAAGGCATTTTTGCAGCTGCTCTTTTAACCTAATGCAATTCCCTGTTGGAAAGAGTCCTCAATTTTTCCTTATTATCACGCACACGTGTGTGCTGGGAATCAGCTACATACTTCTTGATTGTGCGATGATCACGATGACGTGTCTTAGCAATGTTGATTGTAGTTATGCCTTGACCTAAATACTCCACAATTTGTTGCTTCTCAGCAGCCGACACATCCTTTTTCTTTCCCATTTTGGCAAAAAATGTAGGCTGCTTAATAATGTGGAACAGCCTTATTAAGTAGTCTTGCCTTTATTTGGACAAACATGCCACTAACAATGAGTTTAAATGACAAACAAAAAATTCTAACCTTATCACTCCTAAACTCTTTTTGCATAATAATTTGGAAAACAGTTTGTTTGCCTTTGAATCCAGACTCCATCTTTCCTATTTCTTTTTTTCCAGGGGCTGTCTAACCCCTTTTCTTGCTATGTTATTTATTCTAAGGCTGGAGTCACACATAGCGACTTACCAGCGATCCCGACAACGATATCAACGTGTCAGGATCGCTGGTAAGTCGCTATGTGATCGCTGGTGAGCTGTCAAACAGACAGCTTCACCAGCGATCAGCACAGCGACGCCGCGCGCGCGGCATCGCTGTGTTCATTAGCGCTGATGCCATGGATCCATGTAAAAAATATAATTAAAATAAAAAATATTGTTATTCTCACCTTCCGATGTCCCGCGCAGCATTCCAACCTCTCTCCACGCTCCGGTCCCAGTAATCCTTTGCGAGAATTACCGCGATGACATCCGTTCTCGCGGTCATTCTTGCAAAGGCTTACTGGGACCGGAGCGTGGAGAGAGGCGGGAATGCTGCGTGGGACGTCGGAAGGTTGAGAATAATAACAATATTTTTTATTTTTTTTTATTATTTTACACCTGATCGCTGGTCTCCCGCCTGTCACACGCAGCGATGCGTGTTGGCCAGCGGGAGATCAGCGACGAAAGAAATGTCCAGAGGTTTCTTGCAGTGATTAGGGGGCCGGTCACTGATCGCTGTCACACACAGCGATCTCGCTGGTGAGATCGCTGTGGTGTCACAAAACTTGTGACTCAGCAGCGATCTCGCTAACGAGATTGCTATGTGTGACTGGGCCTTAAAATAGGACACACATGCCTGCCTTATATCTATTAAATTCCATAAAGACAAATCAGTTACTGAGAAGTGCACCTCAAGCTTTCTTGACATTATATCCATTACCTACACCACGTTCCAAATTATTATGTAGATTGTATATGTGTCATAAAGATGTAATTTTTTGTTTTTCACAAACTCATGTATGGTGTTGTGTCTCAGGGTTCTTTGGATCACTGAAATCAATCTAATACTTCTGTGATAGTTTGCCAGGTGAGCACATTTAACCCCTTAACGACCAGGGGTATTTTTGGTTTTGCATTTTCATTTTTCCCTCCCCTTCTTTCCAGAGCCATAACTTTTTTATTTTTCCGTCTATATGGCCATGTGAGGGCTTATTTTTTGCGGGACGAGTTGTAATTTTAAATGACACCATTGGTTTTACCATGTCGTGTACTTGAAAATGGGAAAAAAATTCCAAATGCGGTGAAATTGCAAAAAAAGTGCAATCCCACACTTGTTTTTTGCTTGGCTTTTTTGCTAGGTTCACTAGATGCTAAATCTGACCTGCCATTATGATTCTCCAGGTCATTACGAGTTCATAGACACCAAACATGTCTATGTCCTCTTTTATCTAAGTGGTGAAAAAAAATTCCAAAGTTTGCTAAAAAAAAAAAAAAAAATGTGCGCAATTTTCCGAGACCCGTAGCGTCTCCATTTTTCATGATCACGATCACGTGACGGGGGTTGGTGATAAGGTCATTTCCGGCTCGGCGGCCGGAAATGCTATTTAAAAGCCCACTGTCAGCTTTGACAGCGGGATTTAACTAGTTAATAGGCGCGGGTGGACGGCAATTCCGCTCGCACCTATTTCAGGCACAAGTCAGCTGTTCATAACAGCTGACATGTCCCGGCTTTGATGCGGGCTCAGCGCCGGAGCCCTCATCAAAGCAGGGGAGATGTCTGATGACGGACTGTGTCTGTCATTTAAAGGAAAACTACTTAGGAAGGACATTCCACATTATTAAGCAAGCCACAGGTTTCAAGCATTATGAGAAAGAAAAAGGATAGCTGAAAAGAATCAAATAGTGCAATGTCTTCGACAAGGTATGAAAACATTAGATATTTCACGAAAACGTAAGCGTGATCAATGTACTGTGAAGAGATTTGTGGTTGATTTAGAGCACAGAAGGGTTCTTGCAGATAAAGGCATAACAAGGAAGGTTTCTTCCAGACATATTCATCATACTAAGAGAGCAGATGCTAAAATTCCATTACAAAACAGCAAACAGGTATTTAAAGCTGCTGGTACCTCTGGAGTCTCATGAAACTCAAGGTGTAGTATCCTCCAGAGGTATGAAGTTGTGCATAAAATCATCTTCATGCGCCATCTCGTAAGCTTAAGGCTGTTATTGACAAGTTTGGAAAAGAAATCATTAGAAGGAAGAAACAGAAATTTCAGCAGGACAGACTTGACTTTGACACCAAAAGAGCATACAAATGGTCACATCAGGGAAATGCAAGATCAATAAAACCCACTATGAAGCAGTTGCCTGTTTCTGCTACTTATAAAATAGCCTTTAGTGATTTTTTTATTGTCAGGACCCAGCGACACAGACACTGCACCACTAGGGGCAGACGAAAGTCTTTAAAACAATCAAAAGAGGGACAGGAGGTACAGAAAGTGGTCTCTGACCTTCAAGCGAAACACATGATACAACAAGAAAAAGTAATGCATGAAACGGATGAAGACAATTGACATTAAAACTTTTGTATCATCAACCATCATTAATTGATACCCTACCGAAGGACGAAAAAACATCCTGATAGAAAGATCTCTTTTCCTTATCCAACATCAGCTTTCAAATATAGGATGAATGGATTGCTTTTCAACATAATATCATCAATAAAAAAGAACTGGATTTACTTTCTAACCATCATCCTGTTATCCCAACATGTTACATACTCCTGAAGGTGCATACATTTCTGAGAAACCCCAGCATCCTATGTCAGGGATTCATTGCACCTACTTCAACAACTGAAAGACATGGATATACCAGCAGATTTTCTGGACCTCAAAACATCATTGGAGGGATCATCGTGGACAACAACCCTGTTTCGGAAACTAACTGCAACGAACAGTTTACTAAGTTACTTTCATCCAACTTATGTAAAAAATGGCATTCCCAAGGGGCAGTTTCTAACTGTCAGGACAAACTGCAGCACCCAACAGGATTTCCAGCAACCGACACAAGACTTAATGAAAAGATTGGTCTACGAGAATACTGCAATTCATTATCCACTTCCGGCACATGTCATGCCTTGCACAGTGGCTCTCCTGGCTTTAACTTCAGGTAATCATTTGTATTGATATACAGTGGGTATGGAAAGTATTCAGACCCCTTTACTTTTTTCACTCTTTGTTTCATTGCAGCCATTTGGTAAATTCAAAAAAGTAAATTTTTTTTCTCATTAATGTACACTCTGCCCCCCATCTTGACTGAATAAAACCAGAAATGTAGAAATTTTTGCAAATTTATTAAAGAAAAACTGAAATATCACATGGTCATACGTATTCCGACCCTTTGCTCAGTATTGAGTAGAAGCACCCTTTTGAGCTAGTACAGCCTTGGGAATGATGAAACAAGTTTTTCACACCAGGATTTGGGGATCCTCTGCTATTCTTCCTTGCAGATCCTCTCTAGTTCCTTCAGGTTGGATGGTGAACAGCCATTTTCTGGTCTCTCCAGTGATGCTCAATTTAGTTTAGGTCAGGCTCTGGCTGGGCCAGTAAAGAATGGTCACAGAATGTTAGGCGTCGGGTTCCTGCAGCGACACAACAGGAATCCAGAGCCTCACATTCTACGGTCTCCCATTCTCTATCGACCGCAGAGGAGATTGCTCAGCAGCCCTGTCGTTCCAGACTCTCTGCCCAGACCTGCTCTGTGGGTCTGACTGTTGCTGCCACCTTTGGGTCAGCAATAGCAATGCAGGCTGCTCAGTAGCAAATCGCTCCAGAGGCTAAGTCCCTCTGTCGCTCTACTGGGCATGCTCACGAGACGATATCCCATTGGAGATCGGGAGTCACATGCCCAGGTCCTTCTCCAGATCTGATTGGTCTAGCTCAGGGATCTGGAAGCTTCCAGAAAGTCCCGGCTAGTATAGACTCTAGTTGCTAACTGTGTGAATGATGATGGATGCATGAACCTGTGAATGACTCATTAAGATCCCCTCCCTCTGATATTATGTGTGTGGATAGGGACTTAGGTTTAGAGTCAGCGCCAGCCAGTGGCAAGCTACAGGCCACAATAAGCATCCTCCTCAGTGCTAGCGTCCGACAGTGCGCCTGCTACCGGGCATTGTCAAATAGCGGCAGTGTCTGTCGCCGCGCTGCAGTCTGCAGCTCCTCTTGGCGTCCGCAGTTGTGACGCCGCATGCACGGTAGGTCTAGACGGACTCTGACCCTCTGCCTTGGGCCCAGCTCCTGTGACCATATACCGTGCGTGAATTTCGCTGAGACCTGTGAGGCCAACAGGCTCAGCATTTATGTTTGTGCTTTAAGCGCCTCTGTGAAGCTAACAGAGTGCGCTCAGTGCACGCCGGGTGACGTTCAACCCATGTATGATATACCGCCATATTGTGTCTGCCATTATATAGCAGCAGTTTAACACCTCTGCACGGTGGACCCCGAGCAGCGAACGCACTTTCCATTATTTAATATTTAGTGCGTTCCGTCGTCCCTAACATTATGCTAGCGCCAGGGTCTGGCTAGTAATGGCGGACCAGCAGCAGCTATTGCAGTACATTCGGCAGCTGGAGGGCAGGTTGGCGACCCTCGAGAGTTCCACCTCAGCTGCGAAGTATACTGAGGCTGCTGTCCAGGCAGTTGCAGAGGCTGTCTCATGTGTGTCCTTGTCCACGCCTGCGCCGACAGTATCCCGCCTCCCGTTGCCCGATAAATTTTCTGGTGACAGCGCCTCCTGCAGGGGTTTCGTGAGCCAGTGCTCTATCCAACTCGAGTTACTGGCTGCGCTACTCCCTACAGAGCGGGCTAAGGTGGGGTTTATCGTTTTCCTCCTGTCGGGCAGGGCGTTAGAATGGGTCAAGCCACTGTGGGAGCGTGGTGACCCCATGGTTCTGAGCGCTGCTCAGTTTCTAAAGTCACAAAAGCAGGGCTTTTTAGGGCCCCGGATCACTCACCTCACCTCTCTCCAGTTACTTGCATTAACACAGGGATCCATATCGGTCAGTCAGTACGCCGTCCGTTTCCGGACACTGGCGTCCGAGCTAGAGTGGCCTGATAAAATCCTCATCCCTGTGTTCTGGAGAGGTTTGGCGGAGCATGTTAAGGATTCTCTATCTACCAGGGAGGTTCCCGTAAGTCTGGAAGAGCTGATCGCCATTTCCACCCACATCAATCTCCGTTTTTCAGAGCGCGGGCTGGAGCGTGCTCAATCCAGACGGAAGGTTAGCTTGGCTCACAATCTTTTTGAACCTCTTGAACTACCTGAGCCAGAGATTTTACCTCCAGAGCCCATGGAGGTGTCCCGCACCGGTCTCAAGACGCGTTCGGCACAAAGCTCCACACGCTGTTACCAGTGTCGAGTCTGGTCACCTGGCTAACAGGTGTCCGCAGCAGTCGAAAAAGCGATCACCTCCAGTGGTAATTGGTGGGGGTCTTTTCGCTATGGAGACCTCCCCCAAACCGGCATTCTGAGGGGTTAGATAGCGGTGCTTCCTCCTGGGAGGTACAGGTCACGGTGGACTCCGGGGCAGAAGGGAACTTTATGTCCTCATCTTTCGCCCAACAGCACGCTATTCCGTTGGTGGCACTTCCTCACCCCATGCCCATCAGGGTGGTCAATGGGTCGACCTTATCCCAGATTACCCACCAAACAGCACACCTTAGGCTCTCAATTCCATCATCTCACCAGGAGACGTTGTCCCTGCTCATTATGCCAGAGGGCATCGATCAGGTGCTCCTCGGGGTTCCCTGGCTCCGTCGCCATTCCCCTCATATAGAGTGGTCCTCGGGGAGAATACTGGGATGGATCAAGGACTATGTGGGAAGGTGCATGGGGGGCAGCGTCCAAGTAGCCTCTGCAGATCTTTCCGCATCCCCTATTGGGAATCTGAAGACCGTGGCTCCGGTTGCCCTCGAGTCAGTGCCGCCGGGCAAGACCTTTGTCCCACCTCACCTGCGGTCCAAGGTTCTCGAGTGGGCACACGCGACCAGGGTGGGTGGTCCCTTTGGCTACAAGCGGACCACAGAACTCCTGGCAAGATCTTATTGGTGGCCGCACAGGGCTCGGGACACTAAAAAATACATTCAGGCATGCGCCTCTTGTGCTCGGAGCAGGTCCTCTAAGCAAAGGTCGGCTGGGTTACTGTATCCCTTGCCGGTGGCAGACCGGGCAATGGAGGTTCGCGACAGTTTGGGTCGCGCCACGCATGCCACTCAAGCCTCTAAGGAGAGAATGAAGGCACCTGCTGACACACATCAGTGCCCCGCTCCAACTTTTGCTACTGGCAACTTGGCCATCTCTGACGCCTTCCACGTGTCCCTTCTCAAACCTGTCCACATGTCCTGGTTTTCCGAGTCATCTGCCGGGACATCAGACTTTTCTTCGGACGAGTCTGAGGTCTATGCCTCTGTGGGACACAGGGTGGTACGTGGCAAAAAACTGTATTTGGTGGATATTACGTGTGTGGATAGGGACTTAGGTTTAGAGTCAGCGCCAGCCAGTGGCAAGTTACAGGCCACAATAAGCATCCTCCACAGTGCTAGCGTCCGACAGTGCGCTTGCTACCAGGCATTGTCGAATAGCGGCAGTGTCTGTCACTGCGCTGAAGTCTGCAGCTCCTCTTTGTGTCTGCAGTTGCGACGCCGCACGCACGGTAGGTCTAGACGGACTCTGACCCTCTGCCTTGGGCCCAGCTCCTGTGACCATATACCGTGCGTGCATTTCTCTGAGACCTGTGAGTCCAACAAGCTCAGCATTTATGTTTATGCTTTAAGCGCCTTTGTGAAGCTAACAGAGTACACTCAGTGCACGCCGGGTGACGTTCAACCCATGTGCGATATACCGCCATATTGTGCGTCTGAAATTATATAGCAGCAGTTTAACACCTCTGCACGGTGGACCCCAGGCGGCGAACGCACTTTCCCATTATTTAATATTTAGTGCGTTCTGCCATCCCTAACACAGTTGTTCTGAAGCCACTCCTTTGCTATTTTAGCTGTGTGCTTAGAGTCATTGTCTTGCAGAGCTGGAGCCGAGGGTAATTATCATATCACATCCGATGCTCTTGCATCGGATGTAATTCGCTAGTATGACCCCGGCCTTATAGCCGACAACAATTTGCTTCCAATTTACTAAAGTCACCAGGAAAATGGCATCATAACATCCAGACAAAAGTAATCACTCTTTAAAATAAATGCTAAACTTTTGGTCACCACTCTATATCAGAATTGTGGCATTTATCATGATTGGTTAATTTGTATGTACCTTTTCACACGCCAGATACTAGATGAGACTGTGATCCTTTTGCACCATGACAGATTTGCAGATAGAGCAGTGCAATTCCTAAAGAGCTTCTCTAGACCTTTAACCTTAACAACCCTTACAATCGAGTGAACCCTACACCCACTTTATAATTTACTGTCACAGTGTGACTGTACATGAGATGGGGAAATGGTCCCTTCACTGTACCTTGGGCTGTTGCCCTAACTTTTCCTGTTCCCTAAGGTACCTCTAAGGGTGAGGAGGTTTGGGCCTCATGCCTCGCTGTTCTCCTGTTATATCCTAAGCTGTCCACACACCCTTCCCCTGGAGGCCCGGGTCAAAAATGCTAGAGTATCAACACAAGACAAACAGGGATAACAGAAAAGCCACTAACATACAAAAACACTCAAAGGCAGAAAGGTATATAGGGAAGGGGAGGAATGTACAAACCAAATACGAATAGGACAAGGACAAAAGAATACACCTCAAAACAGCATACGACCAATCTCCAGCAGCAGTAAACGATCTCCAACTCAGCACAGCACAGGGAACTAGGAAGTAGAACTTTCACTGGCAAGGAAGAGAGAGCCTGGTGAGTTTTTAGAGAGAGGGAATGACCAGATCAGGAGCAGCTGAAAGATGGAGCTACATGTTTCTAACCAGCATAGAAAGGGTTGTTAAACTCTTCAGCATCAAAGGAAACAATTTAATATGGGACACGAAACACACAGGCTGAATGGATGACCTGCGATTCACAATATATAATTACTTTCTAACCCCAGATCTCCTAGGAGGACGTGACACATTTGTGACATTTACAAGCACAGATGATAGTGACAATTATTGTAACTTGGCCCATTCATACAAATATTGGGGGACTGATGGCTTATCCTATAGGACCCCTTTTGAGTCATCTGTGTGCAGACAGAAGTTTACAACAATTGTGTATTATTTGGAGGACAACAAATCTTTATTTTCCAAAAAATAAAATGAAAATACAAACTTCAGATTTATTATCATCTGGCAGAAAATTTATTGATGAAAATGAATTTATTGCTTCACATAAGAGCAACATTACACATGGACCATAGAGTGACTTTGATGCTAAGAGTCCTTGAAAATACAAATTAAAACTGGAAAATAATCTTTGTTTTCCAAAACACTTATATACATATCATACATTTTACAAAGGAGATGGTTTTAACACATAGGAAGCTGACCATTGGTAAATTACATTCTACCTGAATAAAAAAAAAAAAACATAATAAAAAACAGCTGTCTCTTTCCTATGTTTATCAGCAGCACCTATAGATTGAATTTACTTCCTAAAATGTAGGATCAAGAGTCATTACATTACATTCATAGAAACTTAACAGTTGTAGAAACATGGTCTGTGGTCCATTGTCAACGAGCACGTTGAGGCACAAGAGGGTGATGGTTAAAAAAAACGCAGCAGATCTGTGCACCAAGCTGTCTCATACAATTAGCCATGAAAAGAGGTTTGGTCTTTTTTTTGCTATAAATACAAAAATGCTATAATTTTTGCTAAAAAGAATTAATCACCATAAGTTCACCCCGTAGCAATGAAGAAATGATGGCCCCCACTCACATTATGGGAACAAAAAAGGAGCCAAAGTGCAAGGGTTCTCTTCCTATATACAGTACCACAATGCCTCCAAATGAGGAGGGAACTGGCCAGAGGGTCTAAGAACGTTCATTTTCCTCCCTTCAGGAGCAGTAAGAAAGCAAATAGGCCCTTCTTTACATCATGCTGATGTGGAGGCAGCGTCAATGGCCTTACATTGATCACATCTTTACATAACATTTCTAATTTATGAGACAGAACTAGTACTTTCCTGGGCTGAATGGGACAAATGATCTGCAATACACGCAAACACCTAAATGGAGGTATAGTGTATCATACTTCTATCTATGCAATATGTTGAGTAAAAAAAAACCCCAATACAACACGATATTCCTGCAGCATATGCAATAGATATATATATATATATATATTTATATATATAGTTATTCCTAACATTGGGTAAAAAAGCCACAAGAATTGGTTGTTTTTACTTTCTAGGACTGGACATTGGAAAGTGTTTTAAAATATATTTAGAATCATAGAATCATAGAATCGTAGAGTTGGAAGGGACCTCCTGGGCCATCTGGTCCAACCCCCTGCTCAAAGCAGGATTCGCTAAATCATCCCAGTTAGATGTCTGTCCAGCCTCTGTTTGAAGACTTCCATTGAAGGAGAACTCACCACTTCTCGTGGCAGCCTGTTCCACTCATTGATCACTCTAACTGTCAAAAAGTTTTTTCTAATATCTAATCTGTGTCTCCTCCCATTCAGTTTCATCCCATTGCTTCTAGTCTTTCCTTGTGCAAATGAGAATAAAGTTGATCCTTCTACAATGTGACAGCCCATGTGTAGCCACATACAACTTTAGTCAGGTCCCATGTCTTTCAATGCTTCACTGATGTTCCCCACTCAATCCTCTTTGAAATGTGAATTAAATTGACAACTAACCATTACCATTCCCCTTGTCAGTAAGACACACCACTACATAGGCACAGGGTAGAGCACGATATCGCGATGAACGGGCTTGCACTGTGGTAAAGTGAGATGAATTTTGTGCTCCAAAATGGTTCTTTATTGTTCCAACAGGTGCAGGACCGGCACCTTTCTCAAGGTAAACAAATACATTTTTTTTTTTATACTTTGAGAAAGGCACAGGTTTGACGCCAAAGTGTGTTAGGACAATAAAGAGCCATTTTGGAAATCAAAAGTCTTCTCCTTTATCCCAGCACAGCCTATTAAGCGTCATATCGTCCTTCTCTACTATTATTCATCTGGGCCAAGTTTTTCTCCATCAGCCACAGGAGTTGCAGCAGCAGTTAAACGCGCCTACAGGTGTGCCTCCACACAACACCGCCAGGTGAGCGCACCTTTCACTACCTTTACCAGGCGATACTGCTGTGTGCACGCACCTTTGTCCCCCCCCAAACAGTTTTACATAGGCACATGGCAGGCACTAATCTGATGGGTTTCAAAGGTGTAGGTAAATGGATATCAAGTAAAGCTGGAGGAATAATAAAGGAATCTCACAATGCAATTTAAGAGTCTAATGCCATGTGCACACGTTCAGAATTTGGTCAGTATTTTACCTCAGTATTTGTAAGCCAAAACCAAGAGAGGAATAATCAGAGGAAAAGTGTAACAGAGACACGTCATCACTTCTGTATTTATCACCCACTCCTGGTTATGGTTTACAGATACTGAGGTAAAACGCTGACCAAATACTGAACATGTGCACGTGGCCTAAGGGACCGACCGGCGGCATGATACCGGAGGCCTGTTTACACAGAAAGACCAAAGTAGACGATGAGCACTGGTCGATCTACACTGGATCGCTCAGTGCACATAGAGTGCCGTTGTTCACGGAGGTGTGACTGTTTAGACCGGACCATGAACCAATGAGAATGATGATCTTTTGTGTGCACAAAAAATCATTTCACCAGATGAATGAGCCTTTTGCTTCTTTCATCGGGTGACCAGATACATGTTTACATGGAAATATAATCGTGATAGAGTGATTTTAACAGCACTCATTCACGATTATGTTGCAGAGTAAATGCCCCTTTAGAGAAGAGACATTAGTCTCTGTCCGGATTTTCATAGTCAGTTTTCTCTGTGTTGCCCCATTGCTTTAGTGTAAAACATACAAGGCTGCATTAAAGGAACCACACCCTGTCATGCTATCCATAGATTGGGCAGTATGAATCAGATGACAGGTTCCCTTTAAAACTGATGAACCAAGAATATATGCACTGCCTGGACAGAATATATCTCCCATTTACCTACAGCTATATTAATATCATGACAAATATCCAGCACCATCATTACTGAAACGGCTTTGTGCAAATATGATGGAAGACCTTAGGTAAAGCAGATAGTTGTAGAAACAACATTCACGGCTTGTGACGGCCTCATACAGTATGTAAATACTTGTACATAATCTGAATTGCTGCTGATTAGACGAGGCTATAGTCAACATACAGCACAGCAATTACCATTTTCAACCTTTTCTGCATCCGCAGAGCTGTATATACTCATTTAAAGCATTGCAAGAAACCTTTCCCTAATTCCCATAAAACAGAACCATAACTTTCATTCTTGATTGGAATTCTCCTAACCGACATCACATTTATATTTCCTGTATAACTAGCACCTCGGAACCCATAACCACGATTCTTCCGATTAACAAATCCATGTTGTGCCCGCTTATGATGCTGGTGTGACTTCTCTTTATACTATGCCTGTATGTTCACAGCCCAGCAAAGTGGCCAAAATGTATACAGCATGTAAAGGATATTTAAAGGGAACCTGTCCCGGGTTTTTGCTTCCACATCTAAGAGGAGTACCATGGAGAGGAAGAAACCCTGACTCCAACAATGTGTCACTTACTGGGCTTCTTAGTGTAGTTTTTCTAAAATCACTGTTTTATCATCAGGAGATTATGATTGCTTGCTGCCAGGTAGACTAACCACTGATTGGCCGCTTTTTGCCTACACACAGTGTACACAGAAAGCTGCCAATCAGAGGTGTGGGTTATACAGAGCTCAGCATAGATTTGCAGCAGGTAAAACAATCAAAACTGCAGCAAGAAGTGCTACATCGCTGGAATCAGGGTCTCTGCCCCTATATTATGCTACTCTTAGATACGGTAGCAAAAACCGGGTTACAGATTCCATGAATATAAAAGTAATATTTTCTACAGTCAGTCCAAGTGCCCATTCATACAGACATATAACAGCATTGTGCATGAGCTACATATTTACAGAGGTCCTGTATGTTTGAAGAGCAACAGATCACCATCACGTAAGGTTAGAAGAGCTTGTCCTTAGAAGGTTTTAAAGGTTATAAACACTTTAGGGAACTTTTTTTAAAAAACCTAAATATTTTAGGCTAGAAATCATTTTTGCAATTGACTTTCATTAAATATTTT
This sequence comes from Dendrobates tinctorius, assembly GCF_039654945.1. Lineage (NCBI taxonomy): Eukaryota > Metazoa > Chordata > Amphibia > Anura > Dendrobatidae > Dendrobates > Dendrobates tinctorius. The sequence continues at coordinate 43,362,710 of NW_027361728.1, read as the reverse complement.
GCCCAATTTGACTTTTACAGTCTTTTTGTTTCCCTGCGCATTGCTGGCTTCAGAACAAGTGAACGGAGAATCTGTCAGTCGGTGCATTCTAACACCTAAGTTTGTGGTCATAAATCAGCTGAGAGGAGCTCCGAAACACATAGATAAAAGAATTACAAAGTCTCCCATGAGAATCAATTTCTCTGATAAATTCTGTGGTCACAGATTCTGCAGCCAGCGATGGACAGATCAGCGTTGAGTTTTTAGAAGGAAATCCGTGCAAAATGTTTAATGAAGTTTAATTGTAAAGAGGATTTTTGCAAAAAATTCATGCATTTAAGTAAAAAAAATAAAATAAAACCGCCCCTCTCCTAGAGGTGTCTATCACTTTTAAACATATGGCTCCTGCATAAAAGTGTAATTGCTTAGGTGCTTCACCCTCAACATTCACCAGTATAGAATGATGTAGGAATTGTTACATCGTCCTTTGTTAGGCGGAATAGTTGTAGAAATACAACTGAATTATTTTTATCTTCTGCTGTGAAGAAGCAAAATGTAAAAAATTCACATGGAAAACACAAGTAGAAACATCCAAGTATGGATTTCCTGCCGCCTGACAGCTCTAGATTACAGGCACACTGCAGAATAAGAACCGCATTTGTCTGGTATTTTTGGGACCCTTTATCACCTCGGTGCATAATGTGTAGATGCAGCTGTCGAATCACAGGAAAACAGAAAGACCCTTATGACATTGTGTTGAAAGTGTGAAGTCTGAAGTCAGAAAGCTACTCTTTGGGGGATACAAATGATATGAAGGTGATAGAAAACTGCTCCCTTATGAGTAGATGAAGGAGAAAAATTGTAACTTCAAGACATATTTTCCTTGAGGAAAACGTATTACTTACATAACATTGACTATATAATTGTGGACGCTGCTTCTTAGCAAATTAAATGCTATTAAAAACAGCAGAAAAGACACTCTCAGGAAAGGTATAAAAGTAACAGGGCTCCTCGGGGGAGGTGCATACAAATAGCACAAAGAAAACAATGGATTCACTATTAACCAATGAACCCATAGAAGGCATTTCACGAAATGAGAAACATATTCCGATTAATACCATCTCCATTTTTCCTTTGCAGTTTTTATTATAAAGCCCACCCCATTTCTCTGCTCAATCTCAAGTTTAAGCCTTTTCACACAAAATTATTTTTCTAGACGTCACTATCACTGCCGGAAAGATTACAGGATATTACATTGATTACCGCATGTATTATAAATAATAAATATAGCAGATGAATGTCTGCACTCCCTCTCATAAAAAGGGTTATAAGGCACTATACCTACAGATTCTATGTCCTGGTCTACTCATTGGTAATACTCAGTACTACCATGTTGTGTATAGGAGAACTTACTCTTGGATGTATCAATTCTTCATTTAGAAGAAAGCTGCTTGACATGGCTTTTACAAAAGATTGTGCATTAACAAATATTTGCTAAAGCTTAAAGTTAATAAAAGAAGCATCATATAATAAAATACAGCTTTATATAAATGTGTCATAGATTCTAATACAAAAATACAAAAGAAATACGACTTAGAAAGGCCAGCTTGGAATTTTAAACGGAAATGGCGTGCTAGAGTCCTATATGAACATCACATCTCGGCTCGTCTCTTTTTCGCTCCGGCTGCTCCATCTTCTTCCTCCTCCTCTTCTTCTTCATAATTTTCATCATGATTATCTCCCTGAGCTCTCTGTGGTGCTTCATGTTCCCTCTCTACTCCAATCTGTTTTCCTCCAGCCTGGAAAGCAAAATTCATGTGAAAATTAGAATTCATTTTAGAATGCAAAGAGCAAAATTGAATTAATGTCTTATTTTTCTGTAGAATTGTTCTGTGAAATAAACCTCAAAGAGGACAGGGCTTATGCAAATATTTCCACATTGTCTAGCCCTACTACAATTAGTGTACCGGCAATCTATGAAGCTCCTGATGAAGCCTTTGTGAAACGTGCGTCGGGTATTTGGTGGTGAGCTTCTGTTACTGATTACTTAAATCCATTATTATTGGTATTCTATGTGGGTTATATATCTGTTGATATTACTTGTTGATATTTTTGTATAGACACGCATATATATATGTATATGTCTGTATTTTACTGAATATTTATTCATATATACTATTGGATTCTATAGCATACAACATGTGATCTGTATCTCTCACTACTGGGGCTCCCACTGTTTCTCACCTACCAATTTTAGACTTGCCATTGTCAAAATTATTAATATTTCATTGGTTTTAGGATTTGTATTTAATAAATTTTATTATATTTTAGTAATTAGTATGATTATATTTTTTTCTGGTAAACACTCCTCTCTTCCCTTTTTCCAAATAATAACCTTACTTAGACAAAAAGGGCTTGCTGACATGATTCATCCTCCTGCTTCAAGTGCTACTGGGAGAAGAAGAGGGTCTTAAAAAGGACACTTGTCATCAGTTTATTCCATTCTAAACAACCCTCACCGCTGTGGTCCCACTTTTCTGAATGGTTAGGTCATCCTGCAATCCAGGATATCTGTAAAAATAGCCTTTATTCTTGCCCCGCACATTATGCAAATCCCAACAAAGAGTTCTGATGGGAGGGTCTGGACAGCTTCGTAGTGTCAGTCCTTTGGGTAAGATTACCAGCTCCCTTGCATTGAAAAATGTTGATGACGTCCCTTGTGACATAGACATCTAACAGAAAATCTTGCATTTGCACAGTTCACCCATAACCATGTGCATCCAGATAGGCAAGTTTATTCATCTGCCCTGAATGGTGTGAAACATGAATCTAGGCTTTGGGTGAATGTAGAAATGTACAACATTTGTTGACAGATGTGGATGACTTTGCGGATGTCTTCCACATCAAACCAGGCAAGCAAGGTGAGATTATCTACACTGCAGAAGTCTCCCAAGGATGGTAAGGGCTCAGCCACTGGACTCCTCATTTTACATATATTTTGGGAAAGAAAAAAGGCTATTTTTGCAGATATTGTGATTTACGACTGATTTTAACATACATTCAGAAAGGTGTCTACAGTAGGAACACAATGGTGGGAGGCATTTAGAACAAGATCTGATGACAGGCTCTTATTAGGTGTCTTTCCACGGGGCGATAATCACCTAAATGAGAGGACATGTGATGCATGCAATAAAGTAAAAGGTTCTGTACCCTCAATTTGTAAACATTATTAAATGATCACCAATCGACTTGATAATCGACAATCTGCTGTGGCAAAAATCATCTTCCATTGCGTTGCATTCATTGGATACAGGACAAAACCATTAGTTATAAGGGGCTAAAGATATTATGATGAAAACGGTCTGAGCACAAATACTGCTGACAGTCTGCTATATGATTACTCTTAAAATTATGAGATTGTAGGAGACCATCAAAACCAGAAAAAGAAAACTGTTGACAATCTTACTAAATAAACTTTAGGGCAATCTGCTCCGATAGCTCTTGATGGAATCTTGCAGTGACATAATTATAATGCGATCATATAGACTCTGAGCAGTAATATTGCTCCACAGTTTAGCATTTAACACTGTTTAGACGTCAGTGCACAGCCAAAGACAGAAGTAAGGGATGATTATGACTATGATTCTATGGGACGGATCAGTTCTTAGAGCAAGCTTTGCCAACATACCTCTGTTTACAGTGCCCAATTGTCTTTTACTTTGGTTTAAGCTCCACATCATAAATCACCAGTGAGACACGTCAAGTTCTAGCTAATAAATCAACAGCGGGTAATATCGATCAGAGATTAAAGGGGTTTCGTGCAAATGTGAATGCTATTATAGAGGCTGGAACTGGAAAAAAGTGAAGTACAACCCATCCAACATCTATCACCGAGCAGAGCCTGCAGCGCTCCGTAACATCACTGTGTTACACACTACTCCACATCCCGTATTGGCACAATACTCCACTGAATGTCGAAAAGACACTTCCACATTCAATGGAGCAAGGAAGGGGATGGGAAGGGAACAAGTAACACAGCATCTGTCAACTGGCCTCAGCAGGCAACCAAATCTCTGCTCTGGGATTGGCTTTATATTAAAAGTTTCACTAAGTTTTAGCCTCTACAGCAGAAAAAGAAAAGACATCCCAGCAGACAAGAGGCAAAATATATTTATGTATACCTATATCTCCTTCTCCGCTCACCAGGAATTCATTTTGGAGGGTTAAGTCATATAGGCAAGGACTTAAACTGCCATTAATCTATGTATAAAAAAAGAGATGTGACCGCAAACCAAGGTATATTGCAGAACTACCCTTATTTTACTCTTCCATCTGTACAAGACGACGGCTCCACACCATATACGTGTGTGTGTGTGTGTGTGTATATATATATATTATGAAACACACATTAATTTACAGTGGCATTTAAAAGTTTGGGCACAGTAAACTGTGAACAGTAAAGCAAGTCAAAATGAAATTACGGTATCTCTAAAAGGTCTAAAGTTAAAGATTACACATTTCCATTGTATTTTAGGCAAAAAAAATATATATACGGTATACACAGCTCAAAAAAAGGGAACACTAAAATACAGCTGCAAATATTTTTTAAAGTAGTTGGATTTCTGGCTCAAGTCACTAACTTGTCATAGATTTCAATGAAAGTCGCATGTTGTTTGTGATTTGTCACAACTTGAATGTTTTATGTTACAGCAAAATCACAGCGCTGAGAAAATCGTGCAACAGCAAACTGTGCGGCAAATGTTGTGTAATCTTCACACTAAGCATGCCACCTATATATCACTGCACATGCACCCGGGTGCCATCCAACCAATTGTAACCAACTGCTCATGTCATTAGTGGTGTAACAGAACGATACCTTTTTAATATTTGCATGTAGTTTACCTAAACATGATTTTTTTCTTATTTTAACCACCCCCCTCCCCCCCACACACACACAAAAAGATGTTACAGATAAAACAGTAAAATGGAAGGTTGAAGATTAGAATGACATAAAAGCTGGAATAGAAGATGGCTAGAAATGTTCCCTCTGCTTGAACAATGTAAAGTTATATTTCCCGTAGTGGACACATGAATGGCAGGGATTATTCAGCTCCAGCTTTGTGGATTTTTAACAGGAGGCCTGAGGACACAGAACGCTCCATCTGCTCTCTGAGTAAAAGCATATCAAGGTAAAATCAGATGTTTGTGACCCAGGAGTATATCATCCATTATATGCCATCTATATTCATTGAGCTATTAAACGGATTCTGTCCCAGAAACACAGGGAGAGCGACTTCTGATGCCGATATCTTTATCTCCTGCCCTCTCGTTCCGTTCAGACAGTAGAAGTGATACTGAAGGAAAATAATGTGAGCATGAAGAGGCCCCAGATTGTTCCTTCCCGGGTGATAATGTGACTTCAGCAGACTCCTGCTCACGGAAACAACTGCCATATGTGACATCTGCAAAGTAAAAAGCCTAAGGAAGTCATGCACTAAGTATGTCAGAGCGCGATCTCCCAGGAGCGCGGAGTTCAGAGGGAATCTGCCGTGCACTATTCTGCTCACTGGGCGGTAAAGCTAATAGCTTTATAATATGTTACTTTACATTTAAAGGAACAATGACACCAGACCTGACTTTCTTTTCTCCTTGAATAATCTAAAAAATTTTTTACCAGTGTATACATTTTTTAATTGAAATAAATCCATGTAAACGTAAAGGACCAAATATTGCGGATTTCACAGCTCAGGTTTATGGGGAAATCGGTCTGAGCTGGCTTCTTTATATCCACACTTTGGGTTTGTGCACACGTTGAGAAAATTGATGCAGAAAAATCGGAACCATTTCTGCATCTAAGGCAGGAAAAACACAGCAGCAGAAAAGCGCGTTTTTGCCCTGCAGCTTTTGACTGACTTCAGTTAGGTCAATGGTGAAATGGTGAAAAACACACAGAGAATTGACACGCTGCAGATTATTTTCTGCACCAACTCTGCAAGTCAAAAATACTCAACGTGTGCATGACACTTCATTTCTCATTCACTTTGCAGACATCAGGATTGCTTCAGGTTTTGCTAGTAATTCTGCAAGGCAACAACGCACAAAAAAAACCCAAACCAAATTTGCAATGTGTGCACAAGCCCTAACTGTAGAAAATATGGTCATATACACCATATGGACAAAGTGTTAGCCCACATTTTAATCACTAAATTCAGGTTTCTCATTCAGACCCATTGGCACAGATGTAGAAGATCCAGGCCCTTGCCATGCTGTCTGCCTTTATAAATATAAGTGAAACAATGGCTCCTTGTACAGCGCTTACAGACACCAGTGTGGTCCTGTAATAGGGTGCCACCATTGTAACAAGTTGGTTCCTAAATATTCCACAATCTACTAAAAGTGGTATTATTCAAAAGTGGAAGCGTTTAGGAACCACAGCAACGCAGCCACAAAGCAACAGACCATGTCAACTTATAGAGCGGGGCACCGAGTGCTGAGGTCCAAAGTACATACATCTCCCCAATGCTTTGCGGACACAACAACTGCAGAGTTCCAAACTGCTTCTGGCATTATCAGCACAAAAACTGTACCGAGCAGTTAAATGCGAGCAGCATGGCTGAGCAGATAGATGCGAGCCTTCACCAAGCACAATGCCAAGCCTCAGATAGAATATTGTAAAGCAGCTGCCACTGGACTCTTTCCGGCACTCTGATGGACAAGTTTGTGTTTTGTAAATGCCAGGAGAACGTTAGCTGCCTGAAAGCATTGTGCCACCTGTAAAGTTTGGTGGAGAAGGAATAATGCTATGGGATTTTCCTTCAGAGTTTGGTCAAGGCCACTAAGTTTCAGTGAGCGGAAACCTTAATGCCTCTGCATACCAAGACATTTTGAAAGTTTTTTTTTTAACTTTGCTGGAACAGATTGGAGAAGACCCTTTATGTTCCAGCCCTTTCTAAAGGCATGGTTGGGCGAGTCTGACTGTCCTACACAAAGCCCTCAACTCAATCCATCAAACATTTTTGGTACGATCAATAGCGGAGACGGCAAGTCAGAACTCTCTCTACATAAATCAGGGTCTGACCTCAAATGCTCTTCTGGATGAATGGGTAAAAAGTCCCAAAGACACTCTAGACTCTTGAGAAAACCTTCCCAGAAGAGAGGAAGCGGTTTTAGCTGGAAAGAAGGATCTAACTATTGGATTGATACTAGAATGTCATAAAGCTCCTGTAGGTGGAATAGGTTGGTTTTTCAATACTTTTGCCCAAATTATTTTACAGCCTAAGGTGAAACTGAAAGCTACTAGTGCGTTCCCAGGAATATGTGTAGAGTAGCAAGCCTTGTGTACTGCCAGACCAAGATAAGCAGTGATCATGGAAGACAGCAGAAAGGAATGTAGACAGTGACTGACTCTTGGCTTTTTATGCCACCAAGAGGAGGAGGATGACATTTTCTATTATTCTGAAAGTTATTATGATAGAACACCAAAAAAATAATACAGTTTGAATTAAACAGTTAAAAGACGATCTATGAACCCATACACTGCTTGCTCTGCTCGCTACGTCAATCCGGTAATGTGCTCGTAGCAGAATACAATATTGATGAGTACGGAAACCATTAAAAAAAATTATATAAAGGGGTTTGCTAAATTTTTGCATAAAAAACACCATCAACAAATGGCAAAAAAATAATAATTATCCTCTTCTTTTACCCTGTAGCTTAAACACTGGGGGTCAATCCATCCTCCCAATGTTAACCCTGCAGCCAGTGGCCTCACAGGTCACATGTTGTATTACTGTCATCATGGCTCCCATTATAGTATGGCATGTGACTGCTCTGGCTACTGGCTTCAATGGTTTGCAGCAATCACTAGATGACTGTCGTAAACAAAGAATGGGAGGCCGACATGAGTGTTACTTTGTCTTTGCTTAAATTACAACATTTGCAGCCATTTATAATAAAGTAAAAGCTGGATATCCCCTTTATGCACTACTCACATGTTCTTCATTTTCCCCATAAGGTTCTTCTGCATTCTGTTCTCTTTTTCTTTCCTCTGTTAGATCTTCCTGGACCTAGAGATGAGCAAATTATCATATACGGCTTAGACCACCACCTAAGATATCCTCCACAGGAAACCATGTGATCATAAAATGACCGTAAGGCCCGTGTATGTAGGACACGAGAAGATCTGTGCAATCAGATTGGATCTCCAGTCCACCGAACAATCAATTTGACTTGTTCCTAAAAAGCTTTAATAAACAATATGTGCATATGAACTCTGGTGATGTCCTTGGGCTCAGGTATACATCCGTTGGTCTTCACCAATCTCCATAAGCATAGCCATAAGATCACGTATGTAATAATGGAAACACTTGGGGGTATAAATCATATATGTCAGATTTGCTACAGAAGTTTGTGCAGATTTCCATTCACCTGACTAGGACTCGCATCACACCATGTACAGGCTGTAGAAACCACTGAACATACCCCAACAAGGTCAGGATGGCCACTCCGCACCTACGTCATATGTCACACTGTAGTGGAGCAGTAGCGGATCTTAAGTACTAAGAAAAATTCATACAAAATACCTGCTGGATTCTTCCACAAAAGTACAATCAAGATTAATGCAGTGTGCCAACTTCTCTCCCATTGTTCATGCACTGAGGAGCCCCCACCTCAGCCCCAGGTCCTATGGCACTTATTGTGTAGTTATGATATATGGGCATTGCACCTACCTCCTCTTCTCCTTCTTCTTGATATTGTTCATCAACATTATCTTCTTGCTGGTCAGGATTTCCCGCCATCTTCAATAACAAAGGAATATCATTAAAACACATGAAAACACCTGCTCAATATAGACTTATAGCCCGCAGCAATCCTGTATACTGCAGCTTAATAGAAACAGTGCTATCGGGAGTGTGCTCCCTTTTCCTATCTGTTTGTATCTCCTCCTTTCTGTACATCTCTTCATGCTCGGGCCCTGCGCTGTATCAGAAATATTATTGCAATGGAAAGAAGGAACTGGAGAATGGCGTTACAATAATTAGTATCACGTAGTAAAACGGGGGGAAAAAAAAACGAAAAAGTTGCTCAGCCATTTGCTTTGCTAGTGAAGGATAAAATGTGTGTTTTCTATGACTATTCAGAAGGGAAGCTAAAGTGTGTGTGTTATCAGTGTGCGCACTCCGCAGGTTACTGTCTTGTGGAGTTCTTCTGCCTCCAAGTGACTTTGTGTGGCACTTCCTTCAGCAGATGTGAAATCTCTTACCACTAAATGCTCTTGTTTCTCTGCCTGGTCCTGCCGCTGCTCCTCATTCTCATCTGGTAAGTTCTCCTCCCGATCTCGTTCTGCTTCCTCAAATTCATCTTCCCCTTGGTTATTGGGATCTTCTGCAGGGTTGACATCGTCTGCACCAGCCTGGTGTATGTGTAAAAACCATATTAGAAACACATTTCTTATGCTGAGTAATGTAGTTTGCCTCCTGTCTCCTTTCAGAAGCCTGCCTCTATATGGAATACTGGCGTCAGATATTCCCTTTTACCTTTCTCATCATAAATGATAAAAATATCAGTGTACAATAAGATCTCGGAGCTACATCGACGTTGATAGTCCTTTAATAGCCTGTTTAGACAAGCGGACAATGCTTATGATGCACACAAAATGAACAGTAACAGATCGCTATGTGCTGATGGGTCTGAATTGTTCTCGGCAGCACATGTCCTGATTAGTGGATGAGTGAGTATACCCGGCGAGATTTCCCGAGCATGTTCGGGTGATCTCCGAGTATTTGGATGTGTCGAAGATTTAGTTTGTGTCACCGTAGCTGCGTGATTGTTGGCTGCTAGACAGCCTGAATAAGTGTGGGGACTGCCTGTTTGTTAGGCAATCCCCACATGTATTCAGGCTGTCTAGCAGCCAAAAATCATGCAGCTACGGCGACAGAAACTAAATCTCCGAGCACATCCAAATACTCGGAGATCACCAGAACACGCTCGGGAAATCTTGAGTAACGAGTATACTCGCTCATCACTAGTCCTGATTACACAAGACGATGTGCTGCCGAGAATTCAGATTTTTTTTATTATAGCCAAAAGCGCATTTCACCTGACTAACAAGTGTCTGCCTGATTATCGGGAACAAGAAGAAATACCCCCTAAAACAGCCACCCAAGCTCCTTCTCTAGTGCCCTACAAGGCAGTGTCAACCAGAATACAAGAATTGCAAATGCTCTTTTTAAAGACTTTTGGGAAATGTTTTGGTTGCTGAGAAGGGCTGGTGGCCAGGATGCAAGTCAAACAGACATTTTCCATAAGAAGAAGAAGAAGAAGAAAAAAAAAAAAAAAAAAAGAATCAAGGTTTATCCTCCCGAAGTATTTTACAAAAAAAAGGCAACAACTGAAGATCTTATCCACACATACAAAAGGAGAGGGCCAAATCTCATTATATAATATAGTATGTCTCATGAGGTCAAATAGCCCTGTATCAAGACAAGTAAAAATATTTGACAGATAGCCTGTTCTGAAATTTTAGATAATCTACGGTAAATCCATTTTTTTTTTTTTTAATTCTTCTAGAGAGGTTTTGGTAGTCAGATTTCCCAGCAGGAAAACGTTAAAGTTGTCCCTTTTTGTGTAAGCAGACTTATTGGCTTATAAACATATACATGTACTTCTCCCAACTGATGACTCTACAATGAGTCGTACATAAAACACAGTCATCAGGTATATAGCAGTAACCCCGATCTCCTCTTATGAATGCTTTTAATGCACATTAGTAGAATAGGAATCCTCACAAATCTTGCATTTGACTGCGCTAACAGGATGTAAAATCTCCATAAAAAGAACCTAATCCCTTTTTCCATGACCAACAGAACGATGAATAACTAGTACTAACATTAAAATATCTGTATAGCTATGGACACCCTTATAGGGAACCTGTCATCAGGTTTGTCCCATGTGAGGTAAGGCCACCACCTTTCAGCCCTGATATACAGCAGTCTAATATGCTATATTTATTAATTTTCCTCATTTATACAGCGCCATTAATTCGGTAGCGCTTTACAGACATTATTCGCACTGTCCCCATTGGCCTTACAATCTAGATTCCCTATCAGTTTGTCTTTGGAGTGTGGGAGGAAACCCCTGCAATCACAAGGAGAACATACAGGGAGAAAATCCTTGCAGATTTTGTCCTTGGTGGGATTTGAACCCAGGACCCCAGCACTGTAGAGCCACAATGCTATCCCACTGAGCCATGCCCTCAATCCGGCCTGCAAGACAAGAAAAAGACCTTTTACTCACCTATGGGTCCGATGCCTCCCTTCTTCTTGCTTTGTGTCAATAATGCGACCTACATCATCCACACAACGTCCCCTGGCTTCTCGCTCCTGCGCAGGCGCACTTTTCTCTGTCCTATCGAGGGCACATCAAATTACAGGCACCGGACCGAGTAGCGATGCCGATCGGACCTGACCGCCCCGTGAGTATAATAAAAGGTCTTTTTCTTATGTTGCAGGCCGGATTGGGGACATATATTCAGCATATTAGAATGCTGTATATCGGGGCTGAGAAGTGGTGGCCGTATTTCACATGGGACAAACCTCGTGACAGGTTCCCTTTAAGCCCCCCCATAAACCTACAGTGACTATGCCCAGCAGCTATCTTGACCATCTCTCTCATACACAAGAGCGCTCCCTTGTTCTCTATGAGAGTGCTCTTTAGACATCACTGTTAACGGCTTATCACAGGGAGAACATATACATGACATCAATGTAAACTTGGACATGCCAGATCCTTAACTACCCAAGCATCATCTGCCGAGTTAGAGAAGAGGCTCTCATATACATTAGACTTCATGGAGAATAAAGATGGATTTTTGGTTCTTACCGTAAAATCTCTTTCTTGGAGCCTTCATTGGGGGACACAGAATACCATGGTGTATGCTGCTGCTGCTAGGAGGCTGACACTATGCAAAAACAAGAAAATTAGCTCCTCCCCGGCAGTATACACCCACCGACAGGCACCAAGCACCTCAGTTGGTGAAAAAGCAGTAGGAGAAGCAACGAGAAAAACTCGAACCATATGTACCAACCCAACAAGGGACTCTAAGACCCAACACGGTACAACTTAAACAGGGAGGGTGCTGTGTCCCCCAATGAAGGCTCCAAGAAAGAGATTTTACGGTAAGAACCAAAAATCCATCTTTCTTTATCGCCTTATTGGGGGACACAGAATACCATGGGACGTCCCAAAGCAGTCCCAAGGGTGGGAACAGCAAAAGGAACGAAAGTAACCGAAAGGCTCAGGTCGGCCGGTGAGCCACCGCCGCCTGCAGAACCTTCCTACCAACCACAGCATCAGACGAAGCCTGGGTATGAACCCTGTAGAACCTCGTGAAGGTGTGCAAAGATGACCAGGTTGCAGCCTTGCAAATTTGCATGGCCGAGGCCTAGTGACGAGCAGCCCACGAAGCCGCCACAGCCCGGGTGGAATGAGCTCTTACTCCCGGAGGGGGCCGCTTTTCCTGAAGACGATACGCTTCCAGAATGGTAGAACGAATCCAGCGAGCGATCGTGGATTTGGAAGCCGGAAGGCCCTTCTGGCGACCTTCAGAGATGATCAGCAAGGAATCGGACAGACGAAAGGAAGAGGTCCTGGCAAGATAGACACGCAGGGCTCTAACTACGTCCAGTTTGTGGAGAGACTTCTCAAGAGGATGAGATGGAGCCGGACAAAAAGAAGGAAGGACGATATCCTCATTGATATGGAAAGCGGAAACCACCTTTGGAAGAAAAGAAGGAACGGGCCTGAGGACGGCTTTGTCCTGATGGAGAATGAGGTAAGGGGAACGACATGACAAGGCCGCCAATTCAGAAACTCTTCTGATGGATCAAATGGCGATCAAAAAGGTGACCTTCCAAGAGAGAAGGGACAAAGGAATGTCCTGGAGAGGCTCGAACGGCGCCTTCTGGAGCGCGCTAAGGACGAGGTTGAGATCCCACGGGACTATTGGCGAATGATGAGGAGGAGCCACGTGGGAAACCCCTTGTAGAAAGGTCGTGACCTGTGGTAGAGAAGCTAGCTCTCTTTGGAAGAGGATAGAGAGAGCGGAAACCTGGCCCTTGAGCGTACTGAGGGACAGACCCGCGTCTAACCCAGCCTGAAGAAACCCCAGGATAGACGGGATAGAAAAAGACATTGGGAAGACTCTTATCATCGCACCAACGGAAAAAAGCCTTCCAGTACCTATAGTAAATGCGGGAAGAGGCTGGTTTCCTGGCTCTGATCATAGTTTGAATAACCTGACTGGACAGACCTGATTCCTTCAGAATTGCGGTCTCAACGGCCATGCCGTCAAACTCAGAGACTGAGAATTCTCGTGGTAAAGGGGGCCTTGCGAGAGAAGGTCTGGACGGTCCGGAAGCCTCCAGGGAACGTCCGCGAGCATGTTGACCAGTTCCGCGTACCAAGGCCGTCTTGGCCAATCTGGAGCGACTAGAATCACTGGTACGCCTTCCGATTTTATCTTTTTGACCACCCGAGGGATCAATGCCAGAGGCAGGAACAGATACGGAAGTTGAAACTGGGACCACGGAGTCACCAGTGCGTCGCATGCGACGGCTAGAGGGTCCCTGGACCTGGCTACGAACTGCGGCACCTTGTGGTTCATCCGAGATGCCATGAGATCGACATCCGGGGTGCCCCAACGGTCGCATATCTCAGAGAAAACCGCGGGGTGCAGGGACCATTCGCCGGACGCTAGGCCCTGGCGACTCAGAAAGTCGGCTGCCCAATTTTCCACCCCTGGAATATGGACGGCGGAGATTGTCGTAACGTAACGTTCCGCCCAGCGTAATAACTTGGCCACTTCTGACATTACTTGTTTGCTGCGCGTGCCCCCCTGATGGTTTATGTACGCCACGGCCGTGGCGTTGTCCGACTGAATACGGACCGGCTTGCCGGAGAGGAGGGGCTGCCAATGAAGAAGGGCCAGGAAAATTGCCCTGATCTCCAAAAGATTGATTGGAAGGAGAGACTCCTGTGGCTTCCAGCGGCCTTGGGCCGCTTTCTGATGGAACACGGCTCCCCATCCTAGAAGGCTCGCATCGGTGGTGATGATTTGCCACTGAGGCGGAAGAAAGGACCTCCCTTGGAGAACTGACGCTGGCCGTAGCCACCAAGTGAGAGACTGCCTCACTCTGAGAGGAAGCCGAATAGGACGGTCCAAGGACATCGTGGTCTTGTCCCAGGCTGAAAGCAGAGACAGCTGGAGGGGGCGAAGATGAAACTGCGCAAAGGGCACTGCTTTCATGGAGGCCACCATCTTCCCCAGGACCTTCATGCAGAACCAAATGGGAATGGGAGCAGGCCTCTTGAGAGTTCTGATGCCCTTGGACAGAGTTGTAAATTTTTCCTTTGGAAGAAAAACACGGGCTAGTTCCGTGTCGAATTCCATACCCAGAAAGGTCAGACGCTGGGTGGGGATCAGAATGGACTTCTCCTTGTTGACCAGCCAACCTAGGCGGCTGAGAGTGTCCAGGGTTATCTGAAGGCTCCGGAGACAGTCCTGGCGAGACGAACCCTTGATCAAAAGATCGTCCAGATAAGGGATGATGAGGATCCCTCTGGAGCGAAGGATGGCCATGACGGTCGCCATCACCTTCGTGAAAACCCGGGGCGCTGAAGCCAGGCCGAAAGGAAGAGCTGTGAACTGAAAGTGGTCTCCCTGAAACGCAAATCGAAGATACTTCTGATGTTGCACACAAATTGGAATGTGCAGATAGGCATCCCGAATGTCCACCGAGCAGAGAAATTCCCCGGGCTCCATGGAAGCAATCACCGACCGAAGAGACTCCATCCTGAAATGAAGAATCTTCACGTGGCGATTGAGCAATTTGAGGTCCAGAATAGGACGAAGAGAGCCGTCTTTCTTCGGGACTACAAAGAGATTGGAGTAGAACCCGGAAAACCGTTCGTCTGAGGGAACGGGAACAATGACTCCGGCGGAAAGAAGGGAGGAAATGGCCTGCAGAAAACCCGGAATCTGGGCCCGCTGTCGCGGAGGCCGAGACCAGAAAAACCGTCTGTTCGGGAGTGAAGCAAATTCGATTTTGTAACCGGATGCGACGAGTTCTCTGACCCAAGCGTCGTCGACAACGGACAGCCAAGCATCCGCGAAAAAGGAAAGTCTGCCTCCCACCCTGGAAGAAATTCCAGGTGGGGGTGACCCGTCACTTAGACGAAAATCTGCCGGAATTGGCTCCTGCAGATCTGGAATATTGTCCTCTAGATCTCCAGCAACGAGCGGGTTTGTAGGAAGGTTTCCTCTGATCCCGCTCCCTGGTGGCAGGCGGCCGATCCTGTTGAGTGGCTCACTCCATGGCAGAGAAGGGACGAAAGGACCTGAATGGTCGAAACCCCCTTCTGTTGAAAGGACAGTTTGGTCGAGACTGGGGAAGCGAAGTACTTTTACCTCCAGTGGCATCGGAAATTATCTGATCCAGCTTTGCTCCAAAGAGCCTAGAGCCATGGAATGGCAGATTGGTAAGCGACTTTTTCGAAGTAGTGTCCGCATTCCATGACTTTAGCCAAAGGACTCGGCGTACAGCTACTATGTTGCTGTTAGCCCTTGCTACGCAGCCGGCTGCGTCCAAGGAGGCGGCCAAAAGGTATTTTCCCGCCTGGTTAATCTGGTCTGCAAGATCTGCCAACTCGTCTTGAGGAGCTGACGCTAAGATGCCTCTGCGAAGAATTTTTGCCCAAGCGGAAATGACCTTCGCCACCCAGGCGGATGCGAAAATAGGGCAGAGAGAGGCGCCAGATGCCTCAAAGATAGACTTAGCCAGAGATTCAATCTGCCTGTCAGTAGGATCTTTGAGCGATGCCCCGTCTGGCAGAGAGAGCACCGTTTTTGAGGCTATCCGGGAAACTGGAGGATCTACGTCGGGAGCCTTGGACCACTTTGAGAGCAGTTCTGCGTCAAAGGGGTACAGAACGTCCAAGTACTTGCGGCATGAGAAAACGTTGCTCAGGGCGCTCCCAGTGTTGGATAAGGTAGTATCGAAATCGGTGTGATTGGGAAAGGTTCGAGACGGAGGTCTGGCTCGTCTAAGGAGAACTGAGCTTTCCTGAGTTGGAGCCTCATCCTGTTTAAGTTTTAGTGTTTGGAAGATAGCTGCAATAAGACTATCGACCATGTCCCGCGTTTTAGAAACGCTGTTCCCCTCTGAGCTAGCTTCCGAATGAGAATCATCGCCTGACTGAAGGATGTCATCCGAGGAAGGAGAAGGAGGCCTGGGAGCGGAAGGGCCCTGCGAGCTCGAAGACAAAGTGGACAGAGCCCGCTTCCTAGAAGTCCTTCCCTGTCTGTCTCTCTGAAGGTCACGGTCAGGTGCGGACGACTCACCCCGAGAGGTGGTCGGGGCAGAGGTGGCTGAGGATAGCTGAGGTAATCGTTCTAAGACCTGGACCAGCGACTGTGATACTTTTGTCAAGTCAGAAACAGACTGTGACATGGTAACGGCCCACTCCGGGGGGAGAGAGGAGGGAAGAGCGCCCTCCGCCCGGGACTCTGTGCGTTCCTAAGATGCTGACATATTTGAAGGACTGCAGGGGGGGCAGAATGGGGACGACTGACCCGATGCCCACTTCTTTTTACAGCGCGCACAGGCGTAATAGATAGCGGTGGGCCTGAAGCAGAGATCCCCTGAAGGGTTGGGCATAAGTAAACTGCACTGAATGGCCGCAGATATTAGGGAATAACTGCCGAGGAGAGCTAATCCCTGCCTCAGAGCCGAGCCTACCGAGATTCTGTGCGAGCAGCAGAAGAAAACGCCGAAGTGTCCCCCAAGCAGCGCAGGAAGGAGTGATTCAGGCATCAGGAAAACCTTGTGCTGGGAGATGGGGGCGGAGCTTAGCGGCCGCGCCGTGATTGGTTAATAGCGACGGGGAGGGCATGGCAGAAGAGGGGGCTGGCATCCAAGAGAGAAAGAAGCCCTGTGATGGGTTAGAAAGGGCGCGCTGAAAAGAGCGCGCTCAGGAAGGGAGGAGGGAGAGCAGAGGAATTCCCCGCGCTGAGGGGAAAGTGAAAGTGCCTCCCACCCTGACGGCGCCGCAGCCCCATGCCCGACATACCGCGCTAAGGATGCGATCTGACCAGGTCCTGCTGCTTGTGACGCTGCGGTAAGTGAGGGGATCCCCGTAGACTCCCTGGCTAGAGCAGGGAAAGTGAAGGAAGGCAAGCGGCTGAGCGCGCGACAGGCAGAAAAGGGCGGGAGATTCAAACTTGTGGAACTGCAAAACAAGGTCCCTTCTTCTCCCATGTCACTGGAGCTTATGCGGGGCCGGAGGGAACGTACAGGCACTTACCTGACGTCCCAGAAGAGGATGACCACAGGGGCCCAAGGGGAAACGGCAGGCCGCTGGGAGGGGAAGGAGTCCTCTGTACCCGCATCCTGCAGAAGACGGCTTGAAACACCTGCGATCGCCGTCTTCCTCTCAGCCCTGTCCCGAGAAAGGGGTGAGGAGGGGGATTCGGCAAGGACCAGCCACCTGTCTGCAACCCTTATCACCAGAAGGTGATAGGGAAAAGTCCTGCCTGCGGTACTGAGAGTTGCGATGTGGGTGACACCACACTGCTCGCTCAGCCGCATAATATGGGAAATCAGGGTGATAACTATACCCTGTTTCCCGATGGAAAAGAACCTAAAAGACAAAAGAGGGAGAAAATTAAAAAGTTCAAACTAAACCTGAAAGGAAAATTGGATTAAAACTGCGGATCTGGGGAGATCCCGGTCCGCCTCCTACAGACACTAAGCACAAACTGAGGTGCTTGGTGCCTGTCGGTGGGTGTATACTGCCGGGGAGGAGGTAATTTTCTTGTTTTTGCATAGTGTCAGCCTCCTAGCAGCAGCAGCATACACCATGGTATTCTGTGTCCCCCAATAAGGCGATAAAGAAAAGTATTTACAATATCAGACATATCGGGAAAACTTACATTTCCATAATCAAGGTATTATTAATGAAATTCTTGAGAACAAAACTAGAAGTCATTATCTAGCCAGACTTCTCTACATGGCATCCTCACATCTCAACACCATTCACAAGCAGAGGTGATGTGGTGGTTCTACCTGTTGTATTTCTCACTATTCATTTTCTTGCAGTGTGACTTATACAAGATACTAATTCATCAGACTGGACTCCATACAAGATCTAGTTCCAGCATCTCAGTATATCAGAAGTACCTCGGCCTGTTCTCGGCTCACCACCTGCTGGTCCGTTGCTTGCTCCTCATTGGCATTTTTGGCTGCGTCGCCTTCTTCCTCAGCTTCATCTTGGTGATTGTCCCTTTCATACGCTGAAATAAAGCACCAAGATATTTTCTACAAATTACATCAGGAATATAATGGAGTTATTGCGTTTTGTTTAATTACAAAGTAGCAGCAATTAAGTGACTGGTATTACTGTAAGTACAATTAGGAACAGTAGAGATCTAGCGAGACGTCCATGTTCTTCTAGAGCAGGGGTGGGGAACCTCAGGCCTGGGAGCTGTTTACGGCCCTCGATGACATTTCATTAAGCCCTCGGGCAGACTCCTGGGAACCGCAGTGCTTGGGCCAGCCCATTAATACCTTCTTGCTCTGTGAGCTTTTTAAAGCAAGTGTTCAGTACTGAATGCTGAGGCTCATGCAATGAAAGATTACGGCCTGACAAGCATCAGGACGTACATTGTGGGTGGAGTTAGTGCGCGAATTGTGCGCCCCCCCAAAGGATGGTATAAATATCCATATGACGGTAGACACAAATAAGGTTCCCCAGTCCTGTTCTAGAGAGACAGAATGTATCGCACGTTATGGGTGCGAGATGCTGGAGAGGATTCAGGGATTCATCTTGACTGCCATAATTTCCATTCCCCTCGATTACCTACTTCTTCATATAGTTTTCTTTTTGTCTTCCTTTGGATCAACACTATTGAGCTAAATTGTGTTTTTCTTTAAACTTACTAACTTAATATGTAGAATGAGATTCTCCGGTTTTGTTTTGTTTTTTTCATTTTTCTTTAAACATTCTAAATTGAGTAGAACTTGTCCATTAGTTTGCCACTGATATGTGATGGGTGTACGTGCTTGGATAAGGTGTTATCAGAGAATGCTCGGCTGCTAACAGTGTCTTCAGCGTGCTCGAATAATATGTTCAATACCCCACGGCTGCATGTCTCGCAGCTGTTAGGCAGACGCAACACATGCAGGGACTGCATAACAAACAGGTCATTCCTCCATGTGTTGCGTCTGTCTAAGAGCCGCGTGTCATGCAGCCGCAGGGTACTGAACATGTTCTTCGAGCACACCAAAGATATTCTGTTACCACGTGAGCACGACTGATCTGTTCTTCCTCATCCAATCCTGGACACACCAGAAGTGGCTGGAAATTCTCACTCAGCCAATCAATGGACACAGTGGTGATCGCATAAGCCAAAGATAGACTGAGTGGCATTTCTGGCCATTTCCAGAAAATTGAGGACAGAAACAGGATTGAGCAGGTACAAGGAAAGCGCTGGCACTGGAGATGCAGGCGATGAAGGAGGGTGAGTAACATTTCTGTTACTATTTTAAACACCCCTTTAAATGCATGTATTATTTCGCTTACATAATATTTCTTACTTAAAGGCTGTGTTCACATGCTGAGTTTTTGCAGTGTTTTTTAAGCTGTTTTTTACAGTACCAGTAAATGCTACGAGATTAAAGAAATCTCATGCACACAACTGCTTTGTTTCCTGAGTGAGTTGGAAAACTGCAGTGTTTTTGAAATCTGCAACATGTCAATTCCATCAGCGTTTTTGCAGCAATTTTTCTCACTTAGGCCTGTTTCACACTTCAGTTGTTTGACGTCAGCTGCAAACCGCCAAAGTGTGAAAAAACGGATCCGTTTCCGTTTTGCAACAAACGGATGCAACCGGATCCGTTTCTTGGACGGATCCGCTGCAGCCGCTAAGTGCATGAAATTTAAAGGAACCGATCTCTGGAAAAAGAGAGAGAGAGATAGAGGGATTTTTCGCCGCTTCTAGTACGGCGTTTAGGGTTAAAATGCATAAAAGGGGAAATCTTCCGGGCATGCGCAGTTTAAAATAGCGGTCCGCCGCTGGAAAAAAAACGTTACATTGTCCGTCAACTCCAGTAGGCGGACGCTAAAATTCTAACGGATCCGTCAAAAAACGGATGCAATGGACGACCATCTAATGCAAGTCTATGGGGAAAAAGAAAAGATCTGCCAAATAAATGGCAGATCCTTTTTTTGTAACAACGGCGGATTTTGACTGATGTCAAATAACTGAAGCGTGAAACAGGCCTTAGGTGGGTAGAAAGCAGAGCTGTGGAGTCTGTAAGCCAAACCTCCGACTCCTCACTTTCCCTGACTCTGACTCCACAGCACTAGCTGCACAATATGTTGCCTCTAAAGGCCCCGTCACACAGAGATCTCGCTAGCGAGATCGCTGCTGAGTCACAATTTTTGTGACACAACAGAGATCTCAGCAGCGAGATTCACTGTGTGTGACAGCAATCAGCGACCGGCCCCCCTGCCGGTATCGCTGATCGCTGCAGGAAAGGCCAGGACTTTTTTGGTCGCTGGTCTCCCGCTGGCCACCACGCATCGCTGCGTGTGACAGGCGGGAGACCAGCGATCTGCTGGTAACTAATGTACACATCGGGTATCCAAGGGACGTGCGTCCCTTAGATACCCGATGTGTACGTTAGTTACCAGCGCACTGATGCAGGGAGCTGGTAACTATCGTACACATCGGGTATCTAGGGACGCACGTCCCTTGGATACCCGATGTGTACATTAGTTACCAGCTTCCTGCATCAGCGCGCTGGTTACTAACGTGCACAGCGACTCCGGGCGCTCGGCGTCGCGGTGCTGATCGCTGGTGAAGCTGTCTGTTTGACAGCTCACCAGCAATCACATAGCGATTCACCAGCGATCCTGACACATTGATATCGTTGTCAGGATCGCTGGTGAGTCGCTATGTGTGACTCTAGCCTAAGTGCATAAATCGTATTATTAATAAGTTTAAAAACTAAAAAAAATAAGTGAACAGAGAAAAAATAATTTACAGTTTAATTAGTAATTCCAATATCATAAGGGGACCATTTACCATCATAAGTCAATAAGGTCTGCGATCATCTGAAAACTTATATTCTCACCCGTACACGCTTTCGGTAAAGTCTAGTGGACTAAACACGGCTTCAAAATTAGAAGCACTAAATGGATCGAAAGCCAGCGCCTATGTGAAGAGCATTTTAGTCTTCAGCATAAAATGTATCTACAGGCATAAATAACATTTCTTGTAATAAAGCACAGTAGGGCTGCAGTACACATCCATCTAAGTGAAAGGGCTACAGCCCACGAGGATCTGAAGAGAGCATTATCGGCAGTCATTAGACTTCAGTTATATATTACTTTCTTTCCTTCCGTTCATTGTAACGGCTGGTATCCGTGTCCCACTCACGGGTGAGCTCTGTGAGCAGAGTATCCTAACAGAAGCCCAGAGAGATTTCTACATGTGACACTGTCCTGTCCATAGCTGCTGTCCATTACAGAGCATCATTCCCGTTATTGCCTTGGCTGTACATAAAGGTGAGACGATCTTCTTTTCCGGGGCTCGTGCTCTGCTGCAATGTGAGACACATGCAGCCTGTAAACTCTGCACTGCAGCGATGTTACATTTGTAACCAGAGGACACAACCCAATGTTCCATGGTCAATAATTAAAAAACAGCTCCAATGCAAACCGAGGCACGGTTTATACAACCAATTAGGTGGCCTAAACAGGATTGTTCGGTGAACATATTAACTAAGGCTTTATTCTTATAAATGGTATTAAGGAATAATCCTACAAATGGCTGGACAACAGGAGTCCAGGTATAATAAATAAGATTACATTTTTTACAGCGAAGTTCAGGTTTCTGGCCACTTAACTGACCTGGTTTCCAGGGAACCTTTTCATAAACCTATGTAAGTATTACTCTGCCTGGCCATTATAACTTATTTTTATGAATTTATTTACAAATAAACAAAATAAATCTGTACAAAGAGTTTAATGAGAACCTATCACGTATCCAAGAGGTTAATCTGCAGGTTAACACCTTCATGACCGGACGTATTTTCAGTTTTGCGCTTTCGTTTTTTGCTCTCCTTCATCCCAGAGCCATAACTTTTTTTTATTTTTCCATCAATATAGCCATGTGAGGGCTTGTTTTTTGCGGGATGAGTTGTACTTTTGAACGACACCATTGGTTTTAACATATAGTGTACTTGAAAATGGGGAAAAAATCCAAGTGCAGGGAAACTGCAAAAACATGGATTTTTGTGAGTACTCACCGTAAAATCCTTTTCTCCGAGACGCTCATTGGGGGACACAGAGACTGTGGGTGTGTGCTTCTGCCGTCTGGAGGCTGACACTAAGTATACAAAAAAAGAGTTAGCTCCTCCTCCGCCGCATACACCCTCGCCCCCAGACCGGGCGTAACTCAGTTTAGTGCATAAGCAGTAGGAGAACGCGCCTTAAACTCAGGCAAGAAATTATACGTCTGAAAAAGGGACCACCCTGATCCTTACATAAGGATTTGTATAATTCAAAATAAACAGATGCCAACTGGCTAATAGGGTGGGTGCTGTGTCCCCCAATGAGCGTCTCGGAGAAAAGGATTTTACGGTGAGTACTCACAAAAATCCATGTTTCTCCTTCGTCTCATTGGGGGACACAGAGACTGTGGGACGTTCTAAAGCAGACCCTGGGCGGGATCTTAGCTCACCCAATCCATGCTATTTTGCGCCCCTGATTAGAGGTGCGCAACTGCTGCCTGGAGAATCTTTCTTCCCAGGCTTGCATCCGAGGATGCCTGGGTATGTACGTTATAATGTTTGACAAACGTATGCAAACTGGACCAGGTAGCTGCTTTGCACACCTGTTCCGCTGAAGCCTGGTGTCGCAGTGCCCATGAGGCACCCACTGCTCGAGCCGAGTGTGCCCTGATCCCTGCCGGAACCGGCGTGCCACTGATTTGATATGATTCTTGGACTGTCAGACGAACCCATCTGGCCAAAGTCGCTCTGGACGCAGCGAGTCCCTTCCGCCGCCCTTCTGGAATCACGAATAGAGAGTCTGTCTGGCGGAATGGCGCTGTCCTTGTCACATATCTCCTAAGGGCTCTTACCAGATCCAGGGTGTGCAATGCCTTTTCTACCCTATGCACCGGTGCCGGGCAAAACGAGGGTAAGACAATGTCTTCGTTGATATGGAATGCAGAGACAACCTTCGGCAAGAAGGGGGGAGCTGGCCTTAAAACTACTTTATCCTTATAAAAAGTCAGGAACGGCGGTTTACAAGATAAAGCCGCCAGTTCCGAAACCCGCCTAATAGATGTTATCGCTACCAGAAAAACGACCTTCCTGGACAGGTAAGGTAAGGAGACTTCTTGTAACGGTTCGAAGGGAGGCTCCTGAAGGGCCCTGAGCACTAAGTTCAGGTCCCATGATTCCATCGGTGCCTTATAGGGGGGTACTAAATGTGCGACCCCTTGCATAAACGTCCTAACCTGCCAGACCGAAGCGACCTTTCGTTGGAAAAGCACCGACAGGGCCGAGACTTGCGTTCTGAGCGAACTCGGAGCCAATCCCGCGTCCAGCCCTGCCTGCAGAAAAGCCAGTACGTTGGGGATCGAAAAAACCAGAGGAGCCACTCCGCGATCCCTACACCAACGGAAAAACACTTCCCAAGTCCGATGATATATCTTCGCCGAGGAAGGCTTTCGGGCACTCACCATCGTGGCCACCACATCGCGCCTGAATCCTGCCTGTGTTAACAGCCAAGATTCAATGGCCACGCCGTCAAACACAGGGCCCCTAAGTTCGGATGGCAGATCGGCCCCTGGGACAGTAAGTCCGGCCGATCTGGGAGACGCCAGGGTACGTCCACCACTAGTTGAACCAGATCTGCATACCAGGCCCGCCGAGGCCAGTCTGGGGCCAGCAGAATTGCTGGAACCTTCTCTCTCCTTATCTTTCTGATGACTCTTGGAAGCAGAGGTAGCGGGGGGAACAAGTACGGGAGCCGAAACTGGCTCCACGGAAGCACCAGAGCGTCTGCTGCGATTGCCTGCGGGTCGAGGGATCGAGCGACGAACCTTTGAATCTTGGCGTTCTCTCTGGATGCCATAAGGTCCACGTCTGGTGTCCCCCACCGTTGGCAGATCTGTTGAAAAACCTCGGGGTGCAGGGACCACTCCCCTGCCGCGACCCCCTGTCGGCTGAGAAAATTCGCCGCCCAGTTTTCGATTCCCGGAATGTGCACCGCTGAAATTACCACGTGGTTTTTCTCGGCCCAACGCAGTACCAGCCCGACCTCGCGCATGGCTGCCTGGCTGCGCGTGCCCCCCTGATGGTTCACATACGCTACCGCTGTAGCATTGTCCGACTGAACGCGCACCGGCCGGTTTGTCAGCCAACGCTGAAAATGTTGCAGGGCCAATCGTATTGCCCGTATCTCCAGAATGTTGATCGGGAGAATTACCTCCCGAAAGGACCACTGCCCCTGGGCTGTGTGACTCTGGAAAACTGCTCCCCAACCCTGCAGGCTTGCATCGGTCGTCACCACCAACCACTGTTCCGGGGGAAAGGGTTCTCCCTGAACCAGAGACGAGTCGCGAGTCCACCACTGGAGTGACCGTCGGACCGGTGGAGACAAACTGCACCGATGATTGAGGGAAAGCAGCCTTCGGTCCCATGCTGACAAGAGCGCATGTTGAAGCGGACGGAGATGGAACTGGGCAAACGGGATTGCCTCCATCGCCGCCACCATTCTGCCCAACACACTCATGCCGTACCGGATGGATCTGGAGCCCGGCTGAAGAAGGTTCCGTACCCCCTGTTTGATCCTTTGCGCCTTGTCCTGAGGGAGGATCACCAGCCCCTGGGAGGTGTCGAAAACCATGCCTAGAAATACGATTCTCTGAGCCGGAACCAAGGACGACTTGTTCCGATTGATCAGCCAACCTAGGCGGGCCAGGGTATCCAGAGTGATACCGACATTCTCCTGGCACGCCTGAAACGACGGCCCCTTTACCAAAAGGTCGTCCAGGTAGGGTAGTACCGTTATGCCCCGAGCATGCAGGATGGCCATAACCACCGCCATTATCTTTGTAAAGACTCTGGGGGCAGTGGCCAGACCGAAGGGCAGAGCAACAAATTGGAAATGTCGCCCTCCGATCGCAAAACGCAGGAACCTCTGGTGTGGAGGAAAAATCGGGATGTGTAGATATGCATCCTGCACATCGATCGAGGCCAGGAATTCTCCTGGATCCATGGCTGAAATGACCGAACGGAGGGATTCCATCCGGAATCGCCTGACCCTGATAAACTTGTTCAGGATCTTTAAATCCAGTACTGGCCTTACTGTCCCGTCCTTTTTGGGGACTGAAAACAGGTTGGAGTAAAAACCTTGCGTCTCTTCGCTTTTCGGCACTGGGACAATGACCCCGTTGCGCTGTAGCGTCATTATAGCCTGCAACAGACCTTCCGCCTGCGATTCTGTTCCGGAGAGCCGGGAACGGAAGAAACGCCGTGGCGGGAGTCCGACAAACTCTATCTTGTACCCGGACGATATCAGTTCTGCCACCCAAGCGTCGCGTGCCACTGCGACCCAAACGTGGCTGAACCTTAGTAGGCGTCCGCCCACTCTGTCGTCCGTAGGTACGAAGTGCCTCGAGTCATTTTGCTGGAGGCTTTTGTGATCTGGCCCCCCTCGCTCTGGGCAAACGGCCTCGGCCTCTACCCAGCGGATTGGCCCTGTAAGAAACTTGCCTTTCTCTAATCTGACCATCATTTGCGGAGGTGGATGCCCTGGCCGAAGTCCACCTCCAGGAGCTACGAAAGGGCCGAAAACGCCTCTGCGTCTGCCTGAATGCCGGCCAACTCTTCTGCTGCGGTAGAAAACTACTCTTCCCCCCTGTGGCTTCTGAGATAAGCTTATCAAGCTTTTCACCGAACAACCGATTGCCTTGAAAAGGCAATGAGGTCAAGGATTTTTTAGAGATAGAATCCGCTTTCCATAATCTCAGCCATAATGCTCGCCTTACGGCGATTGCATTTGCTGCTGCCACAGCAGAACACTCGGCCGCATCCAGAGGGGCGCCGACGAGATAATCACTCGCTCCTGATATCTGATTTGTCACCTCCAAGATTTCCGCGGGCAGATCCCTGTCTTGGAGGGCCCTATGCAGAGTGTCTGCCCATGAAACCATGGCCTTAGCCACCCAGGTAGCCGCAAAGGAGGGGGCCAGAGCCGACCCTGCTGCCTCATACACTGAGCGGGCAAGCCCCTCTATGAGGCGATCAGTTGGGTCCTTAATAGAAGAACCGCTGGGTATCGACAATAGCGATCTTGATGCTAAACGTGACACCGGTGGGTCCACTACTGGCGACTCCACCCACCCTTTATGGAGTTCAGGAGGAAACGGATACTTTGCTTGCAGCGCCTTTTGCATTGCAAAGCGCTTATCCGGGTGTTCCCTATGTTTCTGGACTAGCTCCTCGAACTCCGGATGTGTGGCAAACCTTCTATGCGGACGCCTGGTTTTCTTGAAGGAGACCTTGTGACCTGAGGCCGTGGACACATCATCCTCGATCTCTAAAGTCTGGTTGACCGCCTCAATGAGGCTGTCCACCGAGTCCTGGTATCCCAGGCTTTCTGGATTCCAGGCTTCCTCCTCCTCCTCCTCGCCCTCGTCCTGATCGCTTCCTGAGCTTGGCGACAGGGAACGAGATGCCCTAAAAATCGCCGCCGACTCCCCAGAGGGCCCGGCCGACGGAGAACGAGCTCTCTTACCATGAGCTTGTCTGGTGCTGGAGCGGCCCCTAACGGACGAAGGGTCCTGAGACGTGGACGAGCTGTCTTCCGCTGGCAGACCACCATCCTTGACCCTGCCCGGGCCCCGAAGGGACTCAATTGCCTTCGTAAGGGACATCATAGAATGCGATAAAGACACTGCCCATTCTGGGGGTCCTGACCCCTGGGCTCTGCAACAATGGGGGGCTCCTGGGCTCGCTCCGACTCACAGGCTTCGCAAAA
The DNA here is from genome assembly GCF_039654945.1 of Dendrobates tinctorius. NCBI lineage: Eukaryota > Metazoa > Chordata > Amphibia > Anura > Dendrobatidae > Dendrobates > Dendrobates tinctorius. The sequence goes on along the minus strand of NW_027361728.1, from coordinate 43,335,614 downwards.
TTTACCCGGCTGCGCCTTAGGCAGCCTGACCCCACAGGAAACGCAAACAGCGTATAGGAAAGAGTGAGCTTTCCCTTTGCCAGACATATTGCAGGGTAGGGTAGGAGGAGGAGGGTAACCCCTTCCTTGACAACCAGTGCGGCACTCGAAACGGGGTTGCACTCACCCACCGGTAACGTCCCACCTCTTCCACGGGGTGCTCTGGACGCAGCGAAAACCCTGAGACGTGGACGAGCTGCTTCACGTGCCGTTACTCGCCGGGGGCACTGCGGTGCACTTTGGAGAGAGGCGGCGGGGCTTCCGACCGCACTCCGGCGAGGAAATGCGAGGAGGGGGAGGGGGGCGGGAGCCTCCGGTCACTGTGCGCGCCCGGCGCGCTCCCCGGGCCGCCGGAAGTCAGTGGGCGGGGCTTCCGGCCCCCACCGGAAGCGGCGGGCGGGCCTCGCGCGGAACTCGCGGCCCCGGGGCTTCCGGCTACCACCGGAAGGGGCGGGCAGGCCTTGCGGATCTCCCCATACCGCGGGGACCGCGGCCGCCGGCGGGACTTCTGGCCGCACTCCGCATGTGGCACTACTCGCACCGGGTTCCACCGGGGAGAGAGTCGGGCCCCGTGAGAAAAAGTAACCCCGTCGGGCGGGGGAACAGACAGCCCCACGGCGCATTCTGGAGGGTCCCGTTCCGGGGGGTGACCCTACAAAAAAAGGTGAGCCTGGCCGCCGGGGGGGCTCTCTTGGGGTGCTCTCAACCCCATCCCTGGGCGGGGAGGGGGAGGCTACTGGGGGTGGATGCTTCGATCCCCTGGCTCACCTGCGCCTCCAACTGCACCCCTTTTGTCACTACCTAGGGGTGGAAGGGGCCAACCTGAAATCCCGCGTTGCAGGAGAGGAACAAAACGTGGAGTCCGTTGGGGATCGCCCATCGCTCACACGTGCTCGCCCGTTGTAGTTCATGGGGAAATCGAATCCTCTCATCAGGATGCGTTGCCCCTCTTTACAAAATAAAAAAGAAAAATGGTTGTCTGGGGAAAAGTCCCAGATGTGTCCCTCGGTGCGGGAGAGAAAACACGTGGAGGACTACTCACACGTGGTCGCCCGTTGATGATTTGGGGAGATCGGACCCTCTCTATAGGATCCGTCGCCCCTGTCTTATCTTCAAAGAAAGGGAAAAGAAAAAAAAAAAAAAAAAAAACCTAGTCTGGAGCTCCAGACTGCGTGTGCCTCCATCAGACACTAAGCAAAAACTGAGTTACGCCCGGTCTGGGGGCGAGGGTGTATGCGGCGGAGGAGGAGCTAACTCTTTTTTTGTATACTTAGTGTCAGCCTCCAGACGGCAGAAGCACACACCCACAGTCTCTGTGTCCCCCAATGAGACGAAGGAGAAAAAAAAGTGCAATTCTACAATTGTTTTGTTTTGCATTTTTACTATGTTCACTAAATTCTAAAACTGACCTGCCATTATAATTCTCATACCAGCTGTTCAAAACAGCTGACATGTGCCAGCAAAGATGTGGGCTCAGCACCGGAGCCCACGTCTAATGGAGGGAGTCCGACATCGGCGCACTAGTACGCCCGGTGCCGGAAAGGGGTTAATAGCCTGGGAACCTTTAGAGATAATGTCGTCCTTCCCAGAATAGTAACATTTTTGTGGTGGTGGCAAGTGGGGTAATAGCGTTGAGGGGTTAATGTCATCTGTGTATCGTCAGGTGACATCAAGCCCAGGGGTTAGTAATGGAGAGGTGTCTTTGGAGAGTGCTTTAGCTTGGTTAGTTGTCAAAAATGGGTGAAAATCAAAAACAGAAGTGGCCCCACCTAATTTTTTTTCTTTTTTTTACATTTATTTATTTATAGTGCAGGCTGATGAATACTACCCATCAGCGGCGCCTACTCTCGCAGTTATCAGTGACAGCAGGCGTAGGCTGATGGGAGTAGTACTCGCATCAGCCAATGCCTCTGTGACTGTCAGTAAACTTTTTTACTGTCAGTCACAGCTGTGGGCTCACGCTGTCATCTGACAGTGTGGGAACTGCAGCTCCCTGGTAAGGTCTGGTAATGCAGATGACAGGGTGGCAAACAATGGATGTTCGGGCCAGCCATTCATCTGCATGGGGTCTAGGTTCGAGCACTTTTCTGGTACCTGAACCAAGCTTTTTGAATCTTCGGCTAAACCCGAACATCCAGGGGTCCACCCATCACTAAGTAGGAACAAATATTTAGGCCTCTTTCACACATCAGTATTTTTGATCAGTATTTCATCAGTATTTGTATGCCAAAACCAGGAGTGTCTCCAAAACAAAGAACAGACATCAGTCTTTCAATTATATTTTTTTCTTGGTAAGTTCCATTCCTGGCTTTGGCATAGAAACACTGATGCAAAATACTGACCAAATACTGACGTGTGAATGAGCCTTTACACAAAGTATTGTTCTGCTGATGTACTGCCCATGATAAAAGGCGCTCTACATCTGCTGCCTGTAAATAGAGTGGTTAACAAACATTTTTATATTAGGAAATTGTGGGTAACACAATTCTCCAATGTAATTTCTATGGCTTTATACGGAGATGCTTCACTTTAACAAAAAGCAAACAGGCAAAACAGAAGTCTCAGAGAGAAGTACACAATAAATAAAGAAGTCTGAATCTTTAAGGGTTCTATCGCATGAACTCCTGAGGGTTTCAGCATCACCTGTTTCTAGCAGAAAAGTGAACTGTATATACATTTTCCAGGGCTGAGGGTAGTTATTTAGTGTTTATGGTTGTATTTGATGTTTTTATATGTATTGATGGAAGCACAAACACATGAATGATCATTTTAATTACTGGTAAAACATATCCTCTGTTTTGTATGCATGCTGTAAAATCCATAAGGCACAGTAAAAAACACAAACCGATATATTCTGCAATGCACAGGGAGACGTAAAGCAACAGCTCGGCAATTTAGTGCCAATGGTGGCTGCAACTGATTCCAGCTGCAGCTGTTAAGAGGACGTGCACAGGTATTATGTATCCATCTAAAATACCGGGACATTATAGTCATTGCTTTAACATATCACCACTAAACTAGGCTATAAACAGAAGGCGGAGACCCTGCAACAAGGATTGTTGGAAACAGCCACCATATTGGCAAACAGCTTTTGTGCCATCCTTAAGGTGATACACTATTTTAATGTATAGGGACAGGTTTAAGGGCCACCTGTCATGTCAGAAAATGATAACTCCCCATACCATTAATATGATTGTTTAATCTTTTAAAAGATAAGCCAGTCGATCCCTCTATGACCCCAAAGTACTGCAGTAGAAATCGCCTTTTGTAGGTGTACCATGAAACACACTGGAACGATGCACTTCAAGCTTAACAGCCTTACGCTGGATTTCCTACCTAGTAGTACTCCCCACCCCATTCGGCTGAAGGACAGGTTGTTTGCTCCGGCACATGGCCACTGACCTATCAATCAGATAGGGTAGAGTGCTGCTAGGTATGAAATACATGAAGAGTAACAAATATGAAATCTCTATATATAAAAGTGAATGTATGTGTGTGTGTGTGTATGTGTGTATGTGTGTGTGTGTGTGTGTGTGTGTGTGTGTGTGTGTGTGTATATCACCATCCAATCAGGGAGCATCTTTCATTTCACCAGAGCTGTTTAAAAGAAGCTGAGCTGTGATTGGTTGCTATGAGCAGCAGTTTTGCTTGCAACCGATCACTAAGCAAAGAAGCTGAGCTTTGATTTGTTGCTATGAGCAATAGTTTTCTCACTCCACGACAACCCCTCTGCAGACACTGTCATGGTGGGAGAAATCTAGCATCCCCAGGAACATAAGCTCCCAGCCACTGTCTGCCCCCCAGAAAGGAGCAGAGCACATGACAGAAAATAATCTGTAGTAGTAGTCCGGTGGCTGTGGCTGAAGGAATGATGTTGGATATTAGGGGTAGTAGTCCGTTGGCTCTGACGGGATGATGTGGGATATTAGGGGTAGTATTCCGGTGGCTCTGGCTGACGGGATGATGTCCGATATTAGGGGTAGTAGTCCGGCGGCTCTGACGGGATGATGTGGGATATTAGGGGGAGTAGTCCAGTGGCTCTGGCTGACGGGATGTGGGATATTAGGGGTAGTATTCCGGTGGCTCTGGCTGACGGGATGATGTCCGATGTTAGGGGTAGTAGTCCGGCGGCTCTGACGGGATGATGTGGGATATTAGGGGTAGTAGTCCGGTGGCTCTGACTGACGGGATGATGTGGGATATTAGGGGTAGTAGTCCGGTGGCTCTGGCTGACGGGATGATGTGGGATATTAGGGGTAGTAGTCCGGCGGCTCTGACGGGATGATGTGGGATATTAGGGGGAGTAGTTCGGTGGCTCTGGCTGATGGGATGATGTGGGATATTAGGGGTAGTAGTCCGGTGGCTCTGACGGAATGATGTGGGATATTAGGGGTAGTAGTCCGGTGGCTCTGATGGCATGATGTGGGATATTAGGGGTAATAGTCCGGTGGCTCTGACTGACGGGATGATGTGGGATATTAGGGGTAGTAGTCCGGTGGCTCTGATGGCATGATGTGGGATATTAGGGGTAATAGTCCGGTGGCTCTGACTGACGGGATGATGTGGGATATTAGGGGTAGTAGTCCGGTGGCTCTGGCTGACGGGATGATGTGGGATATTAGGGGTAGTAGTCCGGCGGCTCTGACGGGATGATGTGGGATATTAGGGGGAGTAGTTCGGTGGCTCTGGCTGATGGGATGATGTGGGATATTAGGGGTAGTAGTCCGGTGGCTCTGACGGAATGATGTGGGATATTAGGGGTAGTAGTCCGGTGGCTCTGATGGCATGATGTGGGATATTAGGGGTAATAGTCCGGTGGCTCTGACTGACGGGATGATGTGGGATATTAGGGGTAGTAGTCCGGTGGCTCTGATGGCATGATGTGGGATATTAGGGGTAATAGTCCGGTGGCTCTGACTGACGGGATGATGTGGGATATTAGGGGTAGTAGTCCGGTGGCTCTGGCTGACGGGATGATGTGGGATATTAGGGGTAGTAGTCCGGCGGCTCTGACGGGATGATGTGGGATATTAGGGGGAGTAGTTCGGTGGCTCTGGCTGATGGGAAGATGTGGGATATTAGGGGTAGTAGTCCGGTGGCTCTGACGGAATGATGTGGGATATTAGGGGTAGTAGTCCGGTGGCTCTGATGGCATGATGTGGGATATTAGGGGTAATAGTCCGGTGGTTCTGGCTGACGGGATGATGTGGGATATTAGGGGTAGTAGTCCGGTGGCTCTGACGGGATGATGTGGGATTTAAAGAGAGAGAGAGAGAAATAATCATTATAATTTGTTATAACTAACCGTAGTTAGTTACTATACCCGTGCAGCGCCGGGCTCTTCAGCTAGTAAAATATAAAATTAAGATGGCTGTACATTACGTGTATGAATCCAAAACTCCTACCTCCAGCTTCTTCCTGCAATCGCTGCTCTTCCTCTCCTTGCACAATATCATTATCCATATTGTCATATTGAGCTTGTGCCCTAAAATTACAATAATATACATTATACATGCTATGATTCTATACACACTCGGACATCAGTTCTCAGCATCACACTTTGGGGATGATGTCACTGGACAATTGTTTAAAAAATTAAAAAAAAAAAAAAAGACTACTAGAGGTTCAGTTGAAGAGGTACAAGAGGAGTAATAGTGTTTTCTGTAACCCGCCCACATTTAGCAAGCTCTATAGTCACCCATAATGACTGTCCGGATGATATACATCAAATAAGGAAAAAAAACAATAAATTCACCCTGGACTTGTTCTCTTGCAAAGTTTTTACACATTCTGCTCAGTTATTGCATTATATTTTCCATGTATTTCACATAAGTCTCCTGAATGTCTAAAGTGCCAACCGATGCAGTGATAGAGGGGAAATCAAAGGCACATCTCCCTTCCAGCAGCTGCAATAACTAGCTTTTCCAGTGACTGAAGTGACGGGACAGAGATGTATAAAAAGATTTAGGAAAAGGGAAAGTAACAACATGTCAGCTTCCATGTTCTTATGTGCTATGATGGAAAACGTGCTTGTCACCGGAATGCCGGCAAAGTCCATGGACAAGGACAAGTACTCGGAGACTGAGTTTATGACTTTCATCACAGTGTACAGGGCTAAGATTTTTAAACTTTATCTGAACTGAACCCTTTTTTGCTGCAGTTTTGAAGGAGATGCCCACTGCTCAGAAAACTCATTCTCAATTAATGTATTCCACATTGTGAAATAGCAATAGCCTATCTTCACCTTTGGTGCCGGCACCGTTTCAGCTTCCTTCACACCGGGAAGAAGTGAGAGCGGCTGCTGCTCTTTGACTTTCTCTGAATGTTCGTTATGCCTGAAGGAAGTGACAGTGAAGCAGTAGCTCACGTGCCATAATAATGTCATGCAAGACCTGGTGCTGTCGATATCGGAATGGCGCCACTGTTATCTTACGACGGGTCATACAGCAGGACAGCTTGTCTGAGTAGTTGATAACCCCTTTAATAATGGACACATCCTCAGTTTTGGGTAAACTAGTGCTCACCTTAGTTTTTCTGCAATCTGTGCCTCTTTGTACTTATTTTGCCTCTCCAGCTCCAGTTCGTTGGTATGTTTCTGTTGCTGCCGCAGCATATGTTCTTGTAACCTGTGCTGCTGCAGTGACTCCTGTTGTTCGTGGAGACGTCTAGCTTGCTCTTCTTTTTGGGCAGCTAGCTTTTGTTGCTTCAATTGTTCTTCATAAAGAGATTTATACTTTGGTTGAGGTTGAGGAGTATGGTCTTTCTGTTGAGACAAACAGCAAATAAAAAAAAATTTGCATGAAACAGTTTACATCTTACATCTTACAATAGGTCAGCACAATAGCTCCAAAGGCAGCAGGGCGGCTCAGTGGTTAGCACCGCTAGAGTCCTGGGATCAAATCCCATCAAGGACAACATTGCAAGGAGTTTGTATGTTCTCCCTGTGCTCCGGTTTCCTCCCACGCTCTATAGACATACTGATAGGGAATTTACATTGTGTGCCCCAATGGGGACGATAACAATATCTGTAAAGTGCTGTGTAATATGATGGCGCTAAGTAAGTAAGGATAATAATTAATAGCAAATAACGTAGAAGCCCTTGCATGTGACCCTCTCATGGCTACCTTCCTCCGACAATGAGTATTTGGTGAGTTTTTGATGTTACATTTCTGCCCCTCATATGTAAATTAAGTTACTTGTGATATTTTTCATTGTATTTTTAGTTGCATTTCTATCACGTTTTTGACGCTGCAGTTTTTGGTATGTCATGTCTTCAATAAAGCTGCTTTGTATTTGATAAAACTTTATTAATGAAGTCGGGTACAGATTTATATGTTTTTAGTACATTTCCATAGTGAAAATACATTAACCCCTTCATGACCGGAGGTATTTTCGTTGGTTTTTTTTTTTGCTCGCCTTCTTCCCAGAGCCATACCTTTTTTACTTTTCGGTCAATATGGCCGTGTGAGGGGCAGCGCTCATAGCAATCCGGCAGTGACATCAACAGAGGTCTGCTGGAGACCTCTGGTTGTCATGCCAACCCACTTGGTGACTCGCAATCACTGGGGTCATTGATGGGCGTATTTCCAGAGTGCTTGCCGGAGGCGCGTGTTAAATGTCGCTGGCAGAGTTGGACAGCCGCATTTAACTAGTTAACAGCCGGGGGTAGGTGCATGCCTTTTTTACAGCCAGATTTTCCACATCTAGTGCAATTTTATCAAGGTAAACCACATCTAAAATTAGTGTACCCAAGAAAGATTGACATATTGCGGTTCTAAAAAAAAAAAAGCAAAGTCAGGCAGTTTAGGCTGTTAAAAAATACAGTAAGTGCAATATTTCTATAAATCCCACTCAGTTTCCTGGGACTGGAAGATGCTGCATTGTGAAAACACTCATCGTGGGACCTTAACCTAACTATTCCTGCCTGCAGTTACCGGAATGAGAATCATAGTACAGACAAGAACCAATATCATCTGGCTCTTGGAACAAGATCATACAAAAAAAGGATTGGATATTACAGACACCATTCTTGTACCAAAATAATATTATTGCCTTCTTAGCCAGTAAAATGTTCAGCGTTATACATTTGTACAACGCAGAACTATGTCCAGCCGCCCTACACACTGAGAACCAAGAAAAGGTCTGGATTCACAACCATCACTCTTGAAAATGAAAACAATCTATACTCGCGTCCTACAGCTGAGCTGTTCCAGCAATGCCCACACTGATGTTCCCAGCGCGTGACATCATTGTGTGACGTGGCCACTGCAGCCAATCAGAGGCCCTTCACCAATATTCCGTCAGTGCAGAATTCTGCTCTGATGAAATATTAAAGGCTGCAGTCAGCGGCCGATGATTGTCTTCAGAGGTCACACAACGCGACAATGTCACCTACCACAAACATCAGCACTGACGGAGATGGAATGGTGCCTCTGCGGGAGTTGAGTATACATTGTTTCCATTTTTTGCGACTGGGCCCTAAATTGAGCAGGGGTTGTCCAGTTCTGGACAATTCCATTAAACTCCAATCTCGGTATGGATAGGGTCCCAAAGTTCGAAGTGAATGTCTGTGGATGGGTGAAACATGCTAACTTGAGACAACCTCTTTAAAGGATTTGTTTTCAAAGCACAAGTACCTTTTTGTGCCACAGTTTCATCTCGTCATACAGAAGAATACCTGCAGCGTTGTAAAGCTAACTGTGGATTAGGAGTCTAATGTGCATCAGGTCATCACAAATAGCACCAAACTCACATTTCCAGACCTCATTTCTTGAATGAACAGTAATCACTAATGGGCTCTACTATTTTGACATGAAGACTACTGGAGAAAACGAGAAATACACTACAAAGTTATCAGCGGGTAGAACAGAGGTGAGGAATCTTTTTTTTCTGAGAAGGGCCATTTAGATATTGATACCATCCTTCAGGGGCCATACAAATGGTGCGCTAACTCCACCCACATAGTATGTCCTAACTCTGGCACTGGTGTCAGGACGTAATCTTTCATTGCACGCACCTCAGCAATCGGTGGTGAACACTGTGTGTTAGTGCTTACAAAGCAAGAAATGAATGGGCCAGCAACCAACAAAAAACAGCACTGCTGTCCCCGGGAATTTGCCCGGGGGCCGGATAAGACATCACCGTATATGGCCCACGGGCCTGAGGTTCCCCACCCCTGGGGTAGACCAGCCAGTTTTCATCAGGTATAAGTTTTTTACCCAAGAAATAGAAAAGATCCATGATTAAAATGCAAGTAGTTTATTGAAAGGGTGCATAAAAACCTTTTTAAAAATTATGTACAGGGAATGCCTCAAAGGGACACAAAAACGTCAGCCCCCAAAAAAATATTAATGTGGTGAGTACTCAGGTGTATAGCTTCGTGTAGAAACAGAAGGGAGAGTCCTATGAATGCAAACCACATAACCATTAGCCACATAACCATTAGGCTGAGTTCACACTAGGGGTTTTGTCAGTGTTTTTTTTTCTGAGCAAAACCTGATTTCTTGGCAGGAAAGAAGCTGCAGAAAAAAAAAACATGTTTTCCTTGGTTCATCTCGTGCTTTTTGCGGCGTTTTTGGTATGCTAGGTTTGTCTCTTGTGCATGCTGATAAAGTTTAGGGTTGAAAAAACGAAAAAAAAAACATGCAAAGCACAAAATCTTGATGACGAAAAAAACAAGCTGTGTGCATGAGAGGTCTGAAATCTCATAGACTTTGCTGGTCCTGTAAAACGCAGCTCAAAATTAGCATAAAAAAACAGCAAACACCGCCAGTGTGAACTTAGCCTAAATGTTGTGGTTCCCCTTTAAAACACTTGTTACTACACAAGGGCACTCTCCATCATCATGCCCATAGTATATACCAAACACAAAATGGTTAATATTATCTAATGTTGCAGTAGTTATATGGGCATAGACTTAGGCCTCTTTCACACATCAGTTTTTTGCCGTCAGGCGCGATCCGGCTTTTTTTTAGTAAAACCGGATCCGGCGAAATGCAATGCCGGATCCAGTTTTTCCCCATTTACTTGCATTAGCGCCGGATGGCATTGCGTTTCATCCGTTTTTTGCCGGATCCGGCTACTTGTCTCATTCCGGCGTCTGGAAAAAACGGCTACTGTAACGTTTTTTGTCTCCGGCGAAAAAGCCGGAAGCGCCGGATCCGACGCTTCCGGCTTTTTGCCACAATGAAAGTGTACGGGCGCCGGATCCAGAAAAACACGGATCCAGCCACCGGATCCGTTTTTTTAAGTCTGCGCATGCTCAGATCCAATTGGCCAGCCCCCAGGAAACAGATATAACCTGCTAGACGGATCCAGCAGAAAAACGGATCCGTTTCTACTAGTGTTGAGCATTCCGATACCGCAAGTATCGGGTATCGGCCGATACTTGCTGTATCGGAATTCCGATACCGACTTCCGATATTTTTTCAATATCGGAATTCGGCATCGGAATCGGAAGTTCAAAGTTGATTGACGGCCTGACGTCATCATGATGCGCGGTGTGTGCGCATCATGATGCGCCGTCATTTCGGGCCTTCCGGGGGTCTCTGCCGGCCTGCCGGGGGGCTGTGTGGACTGCCCGGGGTCGGTACCGGCCTGCCGGGGGGCTGTGCCGGCCTGCCGGTGGTCTGTGCACCCTGTGGGGGTCTGTACCGGCCTGCCGGGGGGCTGTGCCGGCCTGCCGGTGGTCTGTGCACCCTGTGGGGGTCTGTACCGACCTGTCGGGGGGCTGTGCCGGCCTGCCGGTGGTCTGTGCACCCTGTGGGGGTCTGTGCCGGCCTGCCGGGGGGCTGTGCCGGCCTGCCGGGGGGCTGTGCTGATGTCCGGGGGTCTGTGCAAGCATTGTCCGATGGGACTACAAGTCCCATCTGGCGATGCCTGCTACCATGACAGTGATTGACACATTAGCCAATGATGGGACAGTAGTAGTCCCATCATCCGGCTAATGTGTTAAATGTTAAAAAAAAAAAAAAAATACTACATACATACTACATGCTACATACATACTACATATATACTACATGCATGCTACATACATACTACATGCTACATACATACTACATATATACTACATACATACTACATACATGCTACATACATACTGCATGCTACATACATACTACATACATACTACATACATACTACATACATACTACATGCATGCTACATACATACTACATGCTACATACATACCACATACATACTACATACATACTACATATATACTACATGCATGCTACATACATACTACATGCTACATACATACCACATACATACTACATACATGCTACATACATACTACATACATGATACATACATACTACATGCATGCTACATACATACTACATGCATGCTACATACATACTACATGCATGCTACATACATACTACATGCATGCTACATGCATGCTACATACATACTACATGCTACATACATACCACATACATACTACATACATACTACATGCTACATACTACATGCATGCTACATACATACTACATGCTACATACATACCACATACATACTACATACATGCTACATACATACATACTACATGCATGCTACATACATACTACATACATACTACATGCATGCTACATACATACTACATGCATGCTACATGCATGCTACATACATACTACATGCTACATACATACCACATACATACTACATACATACTACATACATGCTACATACATACTACATATATACTACATGCATGCTACATACATACTACATATATACTACATGCATGCTACATACATACTGCATGCTACATACATACTACATACATACCACATACATACTACATACATACTACATACATGCTACATATATACTACATGCATGCTACATATATACTACATGCATGCTACATACATACTGCATGCTACATGCATGCTACATACATACTGCATGCTACATGCATGCTACATACATACTGCATGCTACATGCATGCTACATACATACTACATACATACTACATACATACCACATATATACTACATACATACAATACATCCATACAATACATACATAGACATACAGTACATATAACATAGAGTAACATACTTACCAATACTTGTCACATTGTTCCCCGAAGCCATTGTCTTTTCCGGAATAAATATTAACATAACAAACCACAAAAATACTCACCCACGATCCGAAGCAGTCCACGAGTGTGTCCCACGACGATCTTGGGTAGAGAACTGCAGCATCAGAGGATGCTGCCGTTCTCTACGGGCTGCAGGAATCCAATGACGGAAGGTAGGTATCCTTCCGCACTGTATTCCTCCGCCACTTAAAAAAAAAAAAAGTCCCTAGTCTCACTTTATGCCATTGCTGCGTGGGAATTTCCCACACAGCAATGGCATAAAGTGAGACTAGGGACTTTTTTTTTTTAAGTGGCGGAGGAATACAGTGCGGAAGGATACCTACCTTCCGTCATTGGATTCCTGCAGCCCGTAGAGAACGGCAGCAACAGCTGATGCTGCAGTTCTCTACCCAAGATCGTCGTGGGACATACTCGTGGACTGCTTCGGATCGTGGGTGAGTATTTTTGTGGTTTGTTATGTTAATATTTATTCCGGAAAAGACAATGGCTTCGGGGAACAATGTGACAAGTATTGGTAAGTATGTTACTCTATGTTATATGTACTGTATGTCTATGTATGTATTGTATTTATGTATTGTATGTATGTAGTATATATGTGGTATGTATGTAGCATGTAGTATGTATGTAGCATGCATGTAGCATGCAGTATGTATGTAGTATGTATGTAGTATGTATGTAGCATGCATGTAGTATGTATGTAGTATGTATGTAGTATGTATGTGGTATGTATGTAGCATGTAGTATGTATGTAGCATGCATGTAGCATGCATGTAGTATGTATGTAGTATGTATGTAGTATGTATGTGGTATGTATGTGGTATGTATGTAGCATGTAGTATGTATGTAGCATGTATGTAGCATGTATGTAGCATGCATGTAGTATGTATGTAGTATGTATGTAGTATGTATGTATGTAGCATGCAGTATGTATGTAGCATGCATGTAGTATGTATGTAGCATGTAGTATGTATGTAGCATGTAGTATGTATGTAGCATGTAGTATGTATGTAGCATGTAGTATGTATGTAGCATGCATGTAGTATTTTTTTTTTTTTTTTTTTTTTTTAACATTTAACACATTAGCCGGATGATGGGACTACTACTGTCCCATCATTGGCTAATGTGTCAATCACTGTCATGGTAGCAGGCATCGCCCGATGGGACTTGTAGTCCCATCGGACGATGCCTGCACAGACCCCCGAAGCCTGCACAGACCACCGGCAGGCCGGCACAGCCCCCCGGAGCCTGCACAGACCACCGGCAGGCCGGCACAGCCCCCCGGCAGGCCGGCACAGCCCACCGGAGCCTGCACAGACCACCGGCAGGCCGGCACAGCCCCCCGGCAGGCCGGCACAGACCACCGGAGCCTGCACAGACCCCCTGGCAGGCCGGCACAGCCCCCCGAAAGGCCCGTACAGACCCCAGAGAGGCTGTACAAGGCAAAAACAGGGTTTTTCTTATTCCGATACCGGAAGTCCCATAGACTTGAATGGGACTTCCGGTATCGGAATCGGCGATACCGATACTTTTTTTAAAGATCGGCCGATCCATTCCGATCCGATACTTTGAAGTATCGGACGGTATCGCTCAACTCTAGTTTCTACAGTTCTCCAAAATTTATGCTGGATCTGTTTTTTCTAAAAAAAAAAACGGATCCTGCCTGACTGCAAAAAACTGATGTGTGAAAGTAGCCTAACGCGACAAGCGTCTTAAAGGGGAACCACAGCATTTAAGCATTCATGGTTAATCATAGGACTATCCCCTGTTTTGACACTATGCTATACACCACATTATTTTCTTGTCTGGCGTTTGAGTCCCTTGTTTGAAGATTTCCTATGCATAAATATTAAAAAGTGTTTATATACTCTTTCAATTAAACTATTTGCATTTTAATCATTATGGATCTCTTATTTGTTGGATAAAAAAAATGGACCCCTGAGGAAAACTGGTTGTTATTATTGAATGAAGTGCCACACTGCAATTTATATTTGGACATTGTTGGTAAAACGTTACAATAGATGTGGAAACTAGAAATCATCACTTTGTTGGAAGCTGGCTTACACACGGTATGGATCCAGGCAGGGCACTGACAAAGGTATGAAGTCTTGGCATGAAGCCTTTATAGCCTGTCTATGTGTCTAAGTTATAGCGCAGCAATTAAATGTCTGAGAGCAGATTTCAAGAATTCAGACCTTGAAAACCTGCACATTATCCTGTAGCAGCGCAGTTAGCAGGATGCTTAGTACTGTACTGTTCTCTGAAAGTGGACATAACCTTGCTTCTGAGAGCGCAGTGCGGTTCCTCACCTCAGCGTGATCCTGTTGATGCAGCAAGTTGGTCTCCTCCTCCCCTTCTTCTTCATGGCCTACAGGTCTCTGATCATCTTCTGACTGCCTGTGTTGGTCTTGTTCCTCCTGCAATTGATCTTGCTCCTCCACCAAGCGTTCAGGCTTCCCCACTTGCTCCATTTCTTCCTCCTCCAGCTCTTTTTTATGTTCCTCTTCTACCTCCACGGGATGCTCTGTGGCTGCAGCGGCGTCCTGCGGAGGGCCAGTGTCCTCATCTGCTTTGTGACGTTCGGTCCTCTTTGTGTCCTGACGTTCACCCTCTTCATTAGCAGCCTGGCTCGGTGTGATGGTGTCTTCATGGCCGGCCTCATGCTGAGTCTGAATGTTTATCTGCAGAGTCCAACACACTTTCATTAGCAAGAAATATGCACATATCTGTGCAGTCCCACGCTAACCAGATTGGGATTTACATCCCACAGTTATTTCATAATTTCTGTCCTTTTTATTTGTATTTATTTCTTCACTCATATCTTAAAGTATAGACTTTGGAAATTATAGATATTTCAAAGGCAAGACAAAGACATCCTTTCTAGGATGCACCCCTCCGGCCACGAGAGAGAAAAAAAACATCACACTACATAAAAATAATTATAAATTATTAAAAAAACACATACAACTGAAGAGTAGTATAAAAACTAATATGAAGACACTAAAAAGAAAAGCAAAATTATAAAAACACAAAAATCCCTGGGAAATAATAATAGTAAATATTACACATACAGTATTACAAAACATTATATGCTGTAAAGATATTAATAATGTGCAAAAGTAGTTTTGTATATAGGATAAAGAAAAGAAAACCTAGACCCATTAACCGAGGGTACACTAAATATAAAAAGGCAATATGTTTTGTTCTGCAATAAAAAAGTAAAAATACAAATCACTGCTCTACTAGCAGAAATAGTATGATATATATGATCTATATATACACTGCTCAAAAAAAATAAAGGGAACACTAAAATACCACATCCTACATATCTCTGAATGAAATATTCCAGTTCCAAATTTATATTCCTTGCATAGTGGAATGTGTTCAGAACAATAAAACATAACAAATATCAATGTAAATTAAAATGAATATCCCATGGAGGTCTGGATTTGTAATGATACTCAAAATCAAAGTGAAAAATCAAATTACAGGCTGATCCAACTTCAGCGGAAATGCCTCATGACAAGGAAAAGATGCTCAGTATAGTGTGTGGCCTCCAAGTGCCTGTTTGACCTCACTACTGTACAATGCCTGGGCATGCTCCTGATGAGGCGGTGAATGGTCTTCTGAGGGATCTCCTCCCAGACCTGGACTAAAGCGTCCGCCAACTCCTGGACAGTCTGTGGTGCAACGTGACGTTCGTGGATGGAGCGAGACATGATATCCCAGATGTGCTCAATCGGATTCAGGTCTGGGGAACAGGCGGGCCACTCCATAGCTTCAATGCCTTCATCTTGCAGGAACTACTGACACAGTCCAGCCATATGAGGTCTGGCATTGTCCTGCATCAGGAGGAACCCAGGCCCAGCCGCACCAGTATATGGTCTCACAAGGGGTCTGATCTCATCTCGGTACCTAATGGGAGTCAGGATACCTTTGGCGAGCACATGGAGGGCTGCGCAGCCCTCCAAAGAAATGACACCCCACAACATTACTGACCCACTGCCAAATCGTTCATGCTGAACAATGTTGCAGGCAGCAGATTGCTCTCCACAGCATCTCCAGAGTTTGTCACGTCTGTCACATGTGCTCAGTGTGAACCTGCTTTCATCTGTGAAGAGCACAGGGCGCCAGTGGTGAATTTGCCAATCCTGGTGTTCCGTGGCAAATACCAAGCATCCTGCATGGTGTTGGGCTGTGAGCACAAGCCCCATCTGTGGACGTCTCGGGCCATGCTGCACAACAGCATGTGAAATTGATTGTCAATCAGTGTTGCTTCCTAAGTGGATGATTTAGGCTAGTTTCACATTTGCATACGGAGGAGCTGCGGAGGGCTGCGGACTTCCTCTGTGAAGCTTCGCCCACTGCCGCACCTCCTCCGGTCAGCTCCGCCTACGGCCGCATACTTCTGCATGTGGCCTGCGTCTCCTATCTTTAACATTGGGTATGCAGGTCGTGTGGATGTATGCGGACGCCTCCGCATGCATCATTCTGAAGATGTGGCAACCACATCAAATTCCAACATGTTGCGCTCGACGTGGGTCACCGCATCATCAAAACGACGCATGCGGAGGCATCAGCATACATCCGCACGGCCTGCGTACCCAATGTTAAAGATAGGGGATGCAGGCCGCATGCAGAACTATGCGGCCGTAGGCGGAGCTGACCGGAGGAGGTGCGGCAGTGGGCGGAGCTTCACAGAGGAAGTCCGCAGCCCTCCATTCGCAAATGTGAAACTAGCCTTATTTTAAAATTTAAATTCTGTTGTTTAAGTGTTCCCTTTATTTTTTTGAACAATGTATAAAGCTGTGTATGTATGTTTGCGTGTATGTATTAAGCCACACCCACTCCACAGAGCCCTGCCCACTCCGCATAGCCACAGGGACACCCGAAGGCGTAAGTCACCCCTGTGCCCAGCTACGGGTCCTCGCAGGCCTAATAACGGTGGTGTGTGACACCTAGATCAGCAGGAACATGTCAGTGTGCGGCCCGGGCACTCAGGGGTTAACGGGAATGACCTGAGAGCGGTGGATGTCCACTGCTGGCATGGAGGCGACGGGGCAGTGCTGGCATGGAGGGGACGGGGCACTGTTGGCATGGAGGGGACTCTCCGGATCAAGTGTTTCCAATTGTATATATATATCCTTGTAATATAGCCTGATGAAGGGGACTTTTGAGCTCTGAAAGCTTGCTTGAAAATATAATTTCTCTGGTTAGTCAATAAAGGTATCACACCTTGAATACTTTTCTCAATTTTTGGGGGGGACATAAGTATTTACATCTATTTTTCTGGCTAACACGGTACCACAATATTATTTTGTAATGTACATCAATTGTATATGGAAGAGGAGTGTAAGGTGCCGCCGTAGGAGGCGACTATAAAGGTGCTGTGTATAAAGGAGAAGCGTGAGGTGCAGGAGGAGGCTGTGTAAAAAGCTGGAGCATGAAGTGCAGGAGGAATAAGGCCCCTTAACTGCCACCGTTATTTGTTATAACTGACCACAGTTAGTTACTATGCCCGGTCAACGCCGGGCTCTTCAGCTGGTTAATTATGAAAAACAACAAACTGTAATTCCAGTAATGACTCAAATTTCAGCACGATGGCTCAGTGGTTGGCACTGCAGCCCACCAGGGACAACATCTGCAAGGAGTTTGTGTGTTTTCCCCGTGTTTGGGTAGCTTTCCTCTGGGGGTCCCCGGTTTCCTCCCGCACTCCAAAGATATACTGATAGGGAATTTAGATTGTGAGCCCTGATGGGTACAGTGATGATAATGTCTGTAAAGTGCTGTGGAATGATTGGTGCTGTATAAGAGAGTAAAATAAATGAATAAATAAGACTCCTCATTGAATTATTTTTCCAGCTAGGCCACTCTCGAAATTGACATTCAGATGTAATCTGACTCACACTTGATAACGTGACACAACCAGATGGTGACATATGCCATCTCCACGCTCTTATGAAGAACAGACTGTGCTATTCTAAGCTCAGGTTCAGACAGCCGTATGAAAACAAAAATCGGCTCATCGGCTCAGTCTGTAAAACGGACCAGACTAGTGCATGCTGGGATTACTTTGTTCACAGGCACTCCAGCCATTATTGGACCAGTGTGCTCTCCATTGAGCACACAAACAGCACAATGGCTGAATACATGCTCATATGAGGGGACCTTGCAGAGGAAGAAGGGAGGCTACTATGGGTAAGAAAGGTATGGTAGCTATGGTTAATAAATGAATGGAGGCAACAATCAAGAGGTTTTATGCTGTGTATAGGTGGATACTGGGATCCTCCATTTCCTGGGCTCTGTGTAACTCCGCCCCTGATTGGCAGCTTTATGTGTACACTACATAGGCAGAAAGTTATCAATCAGTGGTGTGGACCTGTTTATACAGAGCTCATAATCCAGGAAACTGGTATATCTGCAGCAGATTAAAAGACTTCGTAAATAACACATCGCTGGAATCAGAGTCTCTGCCCGTACACCTTTTGTTGCTGTCAGATGGGGGTCGCAAAAAGCGTATGACAGATTCCTTTTAGCTACAATATGTCTAGGTTATAATTCTTGCACATGATTCACTCACCCGTGGTAATTTATTGGCATTTATAACCAGTTGTCCTGTGATCTGTCCATGAAGGGCAGAATCTGATGGTCCAATTCTTGGCACTGTGGATGCTGAGCTTTTTTCTGGTTGCTGCTGAAGACTTGACACTTTGTTCAGGGCATTTTTTAGTTGTAAGAAGTCTTCTACTTGTTTCTTAAAAAAAAATAAATAAAAGTGGAAAAATGAGGATGAGAAGATTAAGAAGCAGATTCATAACGTGCACATAGCGTGTGCACATCCGATGGCAAAGTTATTCTGCGCTGCAAGTCGACCTGAGCCCCATACATCAATTTGGGCATCAGCATGAAGAGAAATGTGCTAATTAGTGGAATTAAAACCAACCACGTTAACAGGGAAATTAGAAACGAATGAATGATACATCAGATCCACAGATGAGCATTTTACTTTCAGGCAAAGAACCAAAAGGAGCAACTGTCAAAGGGATTGCTTGGTTTAGGATTTATAGGGAATAAATTACAGCCATGTAATCCTGCGGCCTGATGCGAGGAAGGCTAAATCTTCTTCAAATCTTGGCAGACTGCAAACTGACATACAGTCAGGAGGCGACAATAGCTGTTTTTCAGGATATGAGACACGGCTGAGCAGTGGGTCATGAACAAAAAATAACGGCACATTTCTCCCAAGCAAGTATTCTGAAACCGAGGCGGCGTAAATTCAAAGCAGGGTGCCATAATCTCTTTCACGTTATTCCACTTGGTATGAAAGAAATGCTAAGCAGAAGAAGAAAGACACAGTCAAGTTATTGGGTCACCTAAGCACTTGGAAACCTCGTGAGCTTATTACTGGTGTCACAGAATAGTCTGGTGGTGATGGTCTTAGTATGCGTTATATCACTGAAGCGGGACATACACGGACTTTCACAGCAATAACTACCTGTAGTACTGCATTCCACCTGTGAACACGTGTGGCACTGTTTTTTTTCACTGTGAACACTACGTTAACTATCTTTACCACATAACTAAGAGCAACTTTAAAAGACCTCTGTATATGGTGTGACGGAAATAGGATTCCTTCGGCAAAAGAAAAAGGTTTCAAACTATGTAATGTTATTAAAGGAGTTGATGCGTTTTGGTCTTCAGAAGCGCACAGCTCCTTAGTCTACTGGCTTCCTACTTCCTGAGGGGGCAGTGAGCTCCTGATGACTGACCGCAGCATGGCCGAGCTTTGGCTCAGCATTGGAGGAGCACACCACTCCTTAGTCTACTGGCTTCCTACTTCCCAGGGGCAGTGAGCTCCTGATGACTGACAGCAGCATGGCCGAGCTTTGGCTCAGCATTGGAGGAGCACACCACTCCTTAGTCTACTGGCTTCCTACTTCCCAGGGGCAGTGAGCTCCTGATGACTGACAGCAGCATGGCCGAGCTTTGGCTCAGCATTGGAGGCGCACACAACTCCTTAGTCTACTGGCTTCCTACTTCCCAGGGGCAGTGAGCTCCTGATGACTGACAGCAGCATGGCCGAGCTTTGGCTCAGCATTGGAGGAGCACACCACTCCTTAGTCTACTGGCTTCCTACTTCCCAGGGGCAGTGAGCTCCTGATGACTGACAGCAGCATGGCCGAGCTTTGGCTCAGCATTGGAGGCGCACACAACTCCTTAGTCTACTGGCTTCCTACTTCCCAGGGGCAGTGAGCTCCTGATGACTGACAGCAGCATGGCCGAGCTTTGGCTCAGCATTGGAGGAGCACACCACTCCTTAGTCTACTGGCTTCCTACTTCCCAGGGGCAGTGAGCTCCTGATGACTGACAGCAGCATGGCCGAGCTTTGGCTCAGCATTGGAGGCGCACACAACTCCTTAGTCTACTGGCTTCCTACTTCCCAGGGGCAGTGAGCTCCTGATGACTGACAGCAGCATGGCCGAGCTTTGGCTCAGCATTGGAGGCGCACACAACTCCTTAGTCTACTGGCTTCCTACTTCCCAGGGGCAGTGAGCTCCTGATGACTGACAGCAGCATGGCCGAGCTTTGGCTCAGCATTGGAGGAGCACACAACTCCTTAGTCTACTGGCTTCCTGCTTCTCGGGGGGCAGTGAGCTCCTGATGATTGACAGCAGCATGGCCGAGCTTTGGCTCAGCATTGGAGGAGCACACAACTCCTTAGTCTACTGGCATCCTGCTTCTCGGGGGGCAGTGAGCTCCTGATGACTAGTACATGAAATGCAAAAGGAGGGGTGCACTACTGTCATATCTCAATCTCCAGTGGAGTGCAATACCTAGCCTGTGAGCAGAGAAGCAAAAAAAAAAAATTTCCCCTGACGAAGCCGCTAGTCGCAGCGATGATACGCGTGGGGCCTGCCTACCACCCCCTTTATTTAACCCCTTTGGGACTCTTGCTGCACTGACCTGTATCTGGTGGTTCTAATTTGCTCATTATGCAACCACTGCAAGTTTGCAATTTCAGCCATGGTATAACCATTCTTGGGCGTCTTTTGCACTAGGCAATTTCATTCTGTGGTTGGTTCCACATGCTTTAGGGCAGTTAGGATTTATAAATTTTCTTACATTTATTATATGCTTGATATCAAGTCTGTCTTTCTGCCTTATCTTTGCCTGCAATGTACATGGCTGTCTTGTTATATAGAATTGCATGATATGTGCCTGCTTACGGGTGGCTATGAATAGTCCAATAGGGGCCACATCTTAGGTTCATATTACCTGTTTTTTGGTGGTGTCAGGGTCATTGGTTCTTTGTTTGTATTTTAAATGTTTTTAGCTTATTGTATCCAATATGAAATAAAGGTTTTTATTGTCTATTGGGATGTGCATACCATCATTAGCCTAGTCTTTTTCTCCCTTTTTTTTTTTTTTTTTTTTTTGTAGCTCCTGATGACTGACAGCAGCATGGTCGAGCTTTGGCACTGCAGCACTGGAAGAGCACAAAACTCCTTTGCCTACTGGTTTCCTGTTTCCTGGGGGCAGTGAGCTCCTGATGACTGACAGCAGCATAGTCGAGCTTTGGCTCAGCAGCAATGGAGGAGCATACAACTCCTTAGTCTACTGGCTTCCTGGTTCTCGGGGGGGAGTGAGCTCCTGATGACTGACAGCAGCATGGTCGAGCTTTGGCACTGCAGCACTGGAAGAGCACACAACTCCTTTGCCTACTGGCTTCCTGTTTCGTGGGGGCAGTGAGCTCCTGATGACTGACAGCAGCATGGTCGAGCTTTGGCTCAGCAGCAATGGCGGAGCATACAATTCCTTAGTCTACTGGCTTCCTGGTTCTCGGGGGGGAGTGAGCTCCTGATGACTGACAGCAGCATGGTCGAGCTTTGGCACTGCAGCACTGGAAGAGCACACAACTCCTTTGCCTACTGGCTTCCTGTTTCCTGGGGGCAGTGAGCTCCTGATGACTGACAGCAGCATGGTCGAGCTTTGGCTCAGCAGCAATGGAGGAGCATACAACTCCTTAGTCTACTGGCTTCCTGGTTCTCGGGGGGGAGTGAGCTCCTGATGACTGACAGCAGCATGGTCGAGCTTTGGCACTGCAGCACTGGAAGAGCACACAACTCCTTTGCCTACTGGCTTCCTGTTTCCTGGGGGCAGTGAGCTCCTGATGACTGACAGCAGCATGGTCGAGCTTTGGCTCAGCAGCAATGGAAGGAGCATACAACTCCTTAGTCTACTGGCTTCCTGCTTCTCGGGGGGGGGGGGGGGGGAGTGAGCTCCTGATGACTGACAGCAGCATGGTCGAGCTTTGGCTCAGCATTGGAGGAGCACACAACTACTTAGTCTACTGGCATTCTGCTTCTCAGGGGGCAGTGACCTCCTGATGACTGACAGCAGTATGGTTGAGCTTTGGCTCTGCAGCATTGGAGGAGCGCACTGAAGCTGACCAAGCTCTATGGCAAAGTCCTACGCTCATTGCCAACAAGACTGACCATTGCTGAGACTGCAGAGGCTGCCAGTAACCTAGGCAAGAAGAGTCAACTATAAGATTATAAGTCTGTCTGTTCTCGGAAAAAAGAAAATTTTTAATAAGAGGTAACTTGCAAGTTGCTTTGCTTTGTTTTCACAAGCACTTTGCAATTTCACCCATGTAATAAGAGGAGTCAACCCCTTTAAAGAGGATCTGTAGCCAGGTCAAAAATGGAAAGTTTTTGGTCTTATTTTATTCCTGCTGCTCCCTGGAGTATGTCTCTTTCTGATCTTTTAAAATTCACCATACGGTTCCAGCAATACGGGCCTTTTTATCTGAAGCTAATACTTATGGTCTTTACAACGGGGCGTGTCTCAGACGCCATGGGGGCGTGTCTCAGACGCCATGGGGGCGTGTCTCAGAAGCCATGGGGGCGTGTCTCAGACGCCATGGGGGCGTGTCTCAGACGCCATGGGGGCGTGTCTCAGACGCCATGGGGGCGTGTCTCAGACGCCATGGGGGCGTGTCTCAGACGCCATGGGGGCGTGTCTCAGACGCCATGGGGGCGTGTCTTTAAGCTGCACTGCAGTATTAACCTGTGAGCTGGGCCCACTTGGGAGAGACCCTAAAATTAGAACTAAATAGAAAGGTGGATTTAAAAAAAATAAATAAAAAATAAAAAAAACATCAAAACCCAAATGCTTAGTGGAGCAGCAGAAATAAGGGGGTAACCTGGTGACTACTTCTGACCTGGTGACTGGTCTTCTTTAAAGACTGGAAATTGATCATAATAAGGGGGACGTCTATGGCCAATGTCACACGTGACCTGTCACTAATAAGTGCTAGCGGCCATTTCATCTATTGCGGTCCATGCACTGAGGAGAGATCCTGTGCTGCCGATTCTAGTATGCCGACATTAGAATATCATTTCCCACAACGCTGGTCGGACACGTAAAACACATTAGTGGGAGCCACATTTAAA
The DNA here is from genome assembly GCF_039654945.1 of Dendrobates tinctorius. Lineage (NCBI taxonomy): Eukaryota > Metazoa > Chordata > Amphibia > Anura > Dendrobatidae > Dendrobates > Dendrobates tinctorius. The sequence continues at coordinate 43,312,006 of NW_027361728.1, read as the reverse complement.
ATACTTTTCGGATTAGTTTCCATGTGTTAGCCCTCTCCCGTACTGCACATGCATCTGGTAGTAAGTAATAAAATAGAAGCAAAGTACAACTTTTCCCATTCCTTCATGCTTGTTAAAATGTTATTTATGAGCGGCTCAGATTTCTCTACAGCAGGGGGGACTGCAGTGAAGAGTTAGACGGGGGCCAATGCCACATGCAAGCTGAGCAGCATGCCAACGTAACCGCAGGTAATAAGCGCGGGGAAGACACAAGGCTTTCCTCTGACCTGTGCGGCAGTCAGCGCACTCTTGTGGTGGTCCAAGCTCATTTCAACTTGTTCATATTGGGATTGCAAACTCTTATGCTGTTGCTACATTGAAAGAAGAAGGCTCGGTCAAGAGTTTAGCTATAACATGATGAAATTACATACAATGATTCCGGCATCCTGTAAAACTAAGTCTCCATTCACTATAAGACAATTTTATAAATTAATTTTATATACTTTTGAATATCAACTGAAGAAAAAAAAAAAAAAAAAAAGAGAAAATGGCTAAGAGTTTTATACTGATCCTATAGATGTTAAAGTGCATGGTCAAGACCTGAGAATGGAAAACCAAATATGCTGAAAAGCCAATAAATACAGAATATAGTTCATGCAGCGCCCTGAACAGGCACCATAGAGTCAGACCTTACATCAGGGCTGCTAACTTTAAGAGCAAAATAGATAGCCTTCTCGGCTGGAAGCAGGAGGAGGCATTCAGAGGTTCACTGCCTCTGGTCTCAGTCACCAAACTAATCCGAAAATGGTGAGAAACTGAAACATATGAAGGGAGAGGTTCTGTGGGAAGATGGGTGGATAAAAGTGCTGAGCCCTGGACCCCTGATACGTACTACACAAAAAAAGGGTTTGTGCTGATGCATCATATATGTTGGCATAAGATAAAAAAAGGGATTGTGCATATACGTTGGCATCAGATAAGTCTTTGACTACATTTATGTCTTAATTCATGTCACCTTTGCGGCATAAATTATGATGAATTTTTCGGGCACCCATAAACATGCCCCTCTCACTTAGTTCTGCCCACTTTTGAGAAGTAAAACAATTTTGGCTCAATTTTGCGACCTTTCAGTTTGATGACACATATTTGGTGAAAGCTTTCTATGAATCGGCCTCAAAGTCTTTTGGACAGTTGTAGACTTTACATGGATACTTTCATTTACCATATTTTTGGACCCCAGGTTTAGATAGCAGAAAATAGGAGACATTTCCTGTTAATTTAAACATCCCTGTAGGCGTAAAGAAATGGAAGGGTGAATATCATTTTTTTTTTTTTAAATTTAACTGAGTATTTATCGAAATTTTCCACAAATAGCACTTTTAATGCACTAGGATAGAATAGGGAGGTAATAAATCTATTGTTAGTGTTTCCCTGTAGCATGTTCATTATACACGTGTAGCTTTACAGCACGCACATCCGCGCAGGTCCTGGTAGCTTTCTCCACTGCCTGCACAGGTCAGGTAGATCAGTGTCAGCAGGAAGATAGAGCAGCCGCAGAGTTCTCTCAGTGATCTGGACCAATGCTATGTCATGTTCTCCTTGATCATAGGAAGCAGCCTCTAGACTATAATATGAACATTACTGATGATCAAACGTGCTCGGATAAGGTGCTATCCCAGCATGCTTGTGTGTTAAAGTATCTTCGGCATGTTCCAAAAATATGTTCAAGTCCCTGCGGCTGCGTGTTTCACGGGTGTTCAACAGCCGCAACACATGCAGGGATTACCTATATGTTGGCCAATTCCTCCATGTGTTGCGGCTGTCGCACAGCTGCAGGGACTTGAACATATTACTTGAGAACACCAAAGGCACTCCGTTAGCACACGAGCATGCTCAGAAAAAACCTTATCCAAGCACCTTTGCTCATCACTAATGAACACACTTTCCAGCAAGATTTCTCTTCTTGCTAAAAAGTACGTCTTATAGTGTCAAAATTATGACATACAAAACTAAGAACGCCTTTAACACGTGATTCCACTTGTCTGTCCTCTGCAGTGGGCACAGATGGACAAAAATCAAAATATTTTTTTCATTTTACTTTATTTTAAAATATGATCTCTAGATTAAATACAGAGCGGAGGAGATCTCCGTGCTCATGGGTAGGAAAGTGTAACATTACATCTGATTAATATTAAGAGTATTTTCTAGTAACACATACTGTGATACAACATACCATTTCATAACTCTTACCTTGACATCTTGGAGCTGGGTGTGCACATCTTGGTGGGCTTTCCTAAGTTGCTTGTTCTCTTCCTTCAGGTTATAGATGCCTTCTTTCATAAGTTGTACATAGAGTGTAAATGAAGTTATAATCAGGTAATTACGGGTCATCATAAGTTTTATGTCAAATATAAATTTATTGAATTATTGAAATATTTATATTTAAATATTCATTTATTGAATTAAATATACGCACATATATATACACACACACATATATACGTATATACACAAACACATGTAGGCATATACATATACAGTATTCACCATCTATGTTATCTATGCTGCAATACGAGAGGCAATCCTAAAATATTATCTATAATCGGAGGAGGTAATAGCAGATACAGAAAATAATAATATTTTCATTTTTGTTTTATTTATGGAAAAAAAAACAATATAGGTGATGCATTCCCTTTAATATTTGGACATATAGGACAGGTCCTCTCCCTACTCTGCAGCCTATCTCCTAATTAAAGCCATGCTTGCCATATGATGACCTAGGGCACAAGGAGCTGGAATTATCTGGGTCTCTCTGAATACTGTGGGAGAAGTTCATGACTTCATTACTGGCTGCACTGAATCATTGCAAAGAACCTACCACAGATTAACCCATAACCATCTGGTTCATGACATAAACTCTGTGCGGTCATGAATCATGACAAGAGTCTCCTGCGGTGGTTAGAGGAGACTGAAGATCTCTGTATCCGAATACGCTTTGTGAAAAGGGGGTTCAATTAATTTCCATGCAACAATATCATGAATGGTTTCTGTCCAGAGATTCAGCATTTATTAGCTGCAGAACAGACATGAAAAGGAGCAAATTCTCCTGCCAGCGAGTAAAGATAGGCTGGGACTTTTAGGGTTATCTGTAACGCAGCAGGTTGCCTTCATCTGGTTTATAGCCCAGATTGTAAAATCAATCTTGAAATAATAAGCAGCATTTTCTCTCCCAAACCACAGAAATCTCCAAATCTTCTAGTAGAAAGAGAACTTTGAAGGCCAACTCATAAAGTGTCAGCACGGTTTTCTCTTAAAAAAAAAAAAAAATGTTATATTGCCTAATAATCTCCGAACGCTACTGTTAAGACAAAACCATAAATGTCCATGCAAGAAAAGAGAAATGGTGATGTGTTTTATCACAAAATTGCTTATCTGTAAGCTAAACCTGGAAGGAGTCTGGAGAGAAATGAACGGATTTCTGAAGAACACCAAACTGTGCTGAGACTGACGATCAGCCACATGACAATCTAGAAAAAGTTAGAAAGTCAATCGGATCGATAATTTGAATTTTGACCAAAAAGAATTAAAAAAAATCCAAAAAATGAAAAAAAAAAAAATTAAATATGAAAGATATCTATAATTTTTCCACACACCGATTCTCGAGCTGAGTGGTGATTGTAGGGAGAGACCTTACCAGAGCGGACTAGCTTTTCTCTGCCCCGCTCCAGATGAATAACTGATCTATCCTGATGTATACACATGGGAGAGATCTGTCAATCTACTGGAGGGGGGCGAGGAGAAGCTGGTGGTGGGGCCACACTGGACTAGTCATGTCTCTTACTGAAGTCACCTGACGACTTTTTAATGTCATGTTTGAAACACCATGGTCTTTCAGAGTAAAACATACTGCAATCGTGCAGCCCGGCTCAGATTCCTGCTGCCCATGGTTCAGGCAGCATGAATCTAGTGATAGGTCCATTTTAAAAAACAATAGTTGGTGGATTTTGGTGGGAAGCCTGGTGTACAAGTATCTAGCTCTAGAGTGCATCTGGAGGAAGAAAAGACCGGGTCCTACAGTTGTCACTAACCTTTAAGCTTCGACACCTCCTGTTCCTTTTCTTGCTGCAATTGCACATATTTTTCTTTGTGATCACTAAAGGTTTTCGTTAGGTCTTCTCCTAGTTTCTGATGTTCTGATTGCAGATCACCGTACTGCCTTCTTATTTCCTCATGCTGACTCTTCACAAGTGTGGAAAGAAAAACGTTATTACACATAAGATCTAGCCTGCTAGTTTCTGTAGGAATATAGGCACCTGAGTAGGTATCACTACACATACAACACATGCACACATTTTATATACATTAAAATAATAGACAATTTCCTGCCTGTAAAAGAAATAGCATTTTTTATTTCAGCACTGGAGTGGTACCAGTGATGCAAGCTCCCTGCCCTAAATACAGTTACCAGGCGCTTTCTTCTGTGCCTCCAGGCGCCACTCCAGTCCCGCTCTGTCATCCTGTGACCGCAGCTCCTGACTGACCGAGGGTCAGAGGTAATGGTTACAAGTTTTCAAGGTAAGTCTACGAGGGCCTCCTTCTGGCTCTGACCTAAATTGAGAAGGGGCCTCATGCTCTACAAACTCTGGAGCAATCCTGCAAGATACTGTATAAACTGCAGAAGGTAACCGGAGTGGGGCTGAGAACAGAAGAAGATGGGAGCTGGTAAGTACTAGGGGCAGGGAACTTAGATTAGTGATAACACTCCGGCGGTTAAATTAAAAAAAGAAAAACAGAATGGTGCTTTAAGATGGTTGATCACTACTAGGACAAGCCCATCTCACTCCTCATATTTGGTCCCGTTAACATGAAAACACTTATACTCACTTTTGGTGCTGGCGCCGTTCCAGCCGCGTTCATGTGTGGTTGTTATGACACGTAAGCCCTGCGCCCAATCAGCACTAGCTTCACTGGCCCCTCCTTCGAACAAATCAGACAAGAGGAAGTGAGAGAGCAGTCGCAGCCCTGACTTCCTGTTGATGTCCAATACGTCCAAAGGTGGGGACAGTGACGCCGGTCCTGATTGGGCGCAGGGCTCATGGGACGAGTACGTGAATGTGTTTTTATTTACACAGGGCCAAACATGAGGAGTGGGAAAAAGGGGCTGTCCTAGTAGTGGATAACCCCTTTAAGTATAGGACTAAATTTAACAAAAAAAAAAAAAAGTAATTTATCCAGACATCAGTAACAGAGTATATTATATAGTTTATTATTTAGAGTCCAATTAGAGCCTAAATAATACTAATATACAGTGCCTGTTATGTGAATGTACATGTGCAAGGTTTGCTCACAGGGTGAGAAGGATTTCCCAAGATACACCTCCAATGGAAGGATCCGATGTTCGCCACTGTAGGAATATAGCAGCATACTTTGCCCATAGGCTCCCATGTTAGAAAATTACGTAAAGCACAGTATTTCATAGTGGGGTGCACTGCATAGGACACCCCACCCAACTCAGCCTTTTTCTTCAATTAAGAAAAAGCTCTAGCAGCCCGCTGTGTGTTGCATGAGCCGCGCCCTGTGTTTATTCAGTCCGGCCAAAGAAACTGCAGCTCGCCTGTGTAGGTTATAAAGCACAGTAAGGATACAGAAAGGAACTTGCCTTTAACATCTGGTGCTGCACGCTGAGTGCATTATATCTGGTGTTGGAGTCTTGCTGTAAAGATAAAGCATTTTCTTATTAATATTCTCATTGGAAGTATAAAGTAAGTACACCTGCACTAAAGTCCGTCTCCACACGGGACGGATTTGAGGCAGAATTTTCGGAAATATGCCCATGAACATTTGCACCAAATTCATCAGATTTTGCTAACGCTTTGCTACGATGGATTTTAAAAGCTGAGAGTAAAATAAAAAAAAAAATCATAAAAATAAAGAAATAAATATACTCACCTTTACCAATCATTGGTTGCAGCTGTGTCCGCTCTCCCCTAGTCCCCTTGCTGGTCTCTGGTCATCCAGCTCCGGCGGTAACAGGTCAGCACATGCGGCTGCTGCATGGGTCAAATATCCAGAGCCCGGCCAGAAGACCAGGAAAGAGTCAGCACAGAAGTGACAGAACATTCATAAGGTCGATTTAGTTTAGATGGCTATCCAAGCCTGCACGTTTTCCTTTGTATTGGCAGAATATCGGCAGCAAAATCTGTAATTCTAGAATCTGCAGATTTTACTTCTCTATTGAAGTCACTAAGGGAAGTCCACAACAAGTCGGCGGCGATCTTTCCACATCAGTAGTTGGAATGTTGGGGATCTAGAAATCGGCCCCTCAGATCAATTTCCATAGAAAAAAATTCTGCAGTATGTGTACGAGATCTGTTAAAATCTTATCCACATGCCCGACACTGTATACAGAGGCACGGAGGTTTTTAACCCCTTAACGACCAGGGGTATTTTTGGTTTTACATTTTCATTTTTCCCTCCCCTTCTTTCCAGAGCCATAACTTTTTTATTTTTCCGTTTATATGGCTATGTGAGGGCTTATTTTTTGCGGGACGAGTTGTACTTTTAAATGACACCATTGGTTTTACCATATCGTGTACTCGAAAACGGGAAAAAAATTCCAAGTGCGGTGAAATTGCAAAAAAAGTGCAATCCCACACTTGTTTTTTGCTTGGCTTTTTTGTTAGGTTCACTAGATGCTAAAACTGACCTTCCATTATGATTCTCCAGGTCATTACGAGTTCATAGACACCAAACATGTCTATGTCCTCTTTTATCTAAGTGGTGAAAAAAAATTCCAAAGTTTGCTTAAAAAAAAAAAAAATTGCGCAATTTTACGAGACCCGTAGCGTCTCCATTTTTCATGATCTGGGGTCGGGTGGGGGCTTATTTTTTCCGTGCCGCACTGACGTTTTTAATGATACCACTTTTGTGCAGATACGTTCTTTTGATCGCCCGTTATTGCATTTTAATGCAATGTCTTGGTGACCAAAAAAACGTAATACTGGCGTTTTGAATTTTTTTCTCGCTACGCCGTTAAGCGATCGGGTTAATGCTTTTTTTTTTTATTGATAGATCGGGCGATTCTGAACGCGGCGATACCTAATATGTGTATGTGGGATTTTTTTTTTACTGTTTTATTTTGATTGGGGCGAAAGGGGGGTGATTTGAACTTTTAGGTTTTTTTATTTTTTTTTTTATTTTTAAACATTTTTTTTTTTTTTACTTTTGGCATGCTTCAATAGCCTACATAGGAGGCTAGAAGCTTGCGCAACCCGATCGGCTCTGCTACATATGGGCGCCAATATGTAGCAGATTTACTGCTGTGCTTTCGGTGCCGACCACCGGGTGGCGCTGAAAGCCATATGCCTGGAACAACCATAGAGGTCTTATAGAGACCTCTGGTTGTCCAGGCAACATGACGCCGACCCCCGATCACGTGACGGGGGTCGGCGATGACGTCATTTCCGGCCCGGCGGCCCGAAATGCTATTTAAATGCCCGCTGTCAGCTGGGACAGCGGCATTTAACTAGTTAATAGGCGCGGGCGGACGGCAATTCCGCTCGCGCCTATTGCGGGCACATGTCAGCGGAGCCCTCATCAAAGCAGGGGAAATGTCTGATGACGGACTGTGTCTGGGTTAAAGAGGACCTGTCACCAGGTGAGAAGTAACCCGCTTTCTCTTTATTACTGTAATCTGTTGTTTTATTAAAATCCACCATGTGTTTCCAAATACAGTATGTGGGCATTTTTATTTCTATTTTTCATGGTCTTTACCAAGTGGGTGTGGCTCACATGATAATTATGCAAAACAGCCTAAAGACACTAAAAATCATAAAAAGCACTAAATAAAAGGCCCATATCTCTGATATAGCAGATTGAAGAAATACCAAAAACCACAGTGGGCAGTGGGTATAAAATAAGCGCAAAAACTGACCACTCTGACCAGATGGCAGGTCCTCATTAAATGGCCCAAACCATTATGTTCATACCCGCCTGGCAGCAGAGACTTAACCGCAATGCGTGACAGGGATCATCCATCTTTAGTAACAATTCTTCATTAAAAATATTGCACCTTTTGGTGTCAATCTTCTTTGTCTATTGACAAAGCTGCAGATTGAGTTAACTGAGAACTTGTCAGTCAGCCCGCTGTGATAAGATAGTGAGTTTGAAACGATTTCCTCTCTCTTTTTCTGAACTCCGCTCAGTAGCTTGTAAATGTATTCAACACACAATATGCAATTTGCATTCTCTAAAAGATGAATATGCCAAAATAACAAAGCCAATAGACATGTGATAGGGAATTCTATATGTCCTTTTAGTATCAATGTATTTCTGGGGTCTTACATGCATACTCTGTATATGAAAATGCTGTCTCACGATGATGATTACCTATAACCTTATTCTTCATAAGAAATTGTACATGATGGATAAACGGCTTACTGCACCCAGTTGGACATTGAAACTACACGTCCACATGTTAGGTAGATACTGGGGATGTAGCACTTAGTAACCCTCAATAACACAGATAATGGAGCTATAACCGTCATGAGGATAGATTAATGGGATTGATATTGGGGTCTTGTGTAACTTAAACAAGACCTACTAAAGTTTCCATCACGTCTGCACAAATACTAATAATTAACAGCCGAGTACAATCTGATTGGTTATAGAATATGAATATGATTGGTTGAAACCATTTATGCTTACTGTTGAATTATCAATTGTCCAATGAAATACGATGATGTAATGTAACCGCCTACTCAAATGAGTATATAAGCTACCTGATTAAATTGGCAGTGTGTGACATCCTGCAGAGACATAACCTGTCTCTGTGTGTGTTTGTCCACCACTACTCGAGTAGGCCTCAAACCATAATCTGGCAACCTTCCAGCATATCGATCTCCCATTGAGAGATAAAGATCAAATCTTAGACTCGTCAGTTGGCGTCCCTTTGGGTGGGCTGGTCACAACAGAAGACCCCGGCACCTGAGATCCGGCAAGCCGCAGACTGAGGCCAAGAGGACACACAGACCAAAATCACCGGTGAAGGTAAGAGCCATTGTTTCTTACAATTCTCTGTGTCTCCCCTTTGCCACATGTTCTGAAGCCGGCTCTTGGGTACAGTATAGTCTCGTCTTCTTACATAACCAGCACAAAGAACCGTAGAATATCCTTGTGATACATAAAACGTATACTGGAGGGAGAAAACTAAAAGCTGCTACGTATGATTGCAACATGAATGAATGACCCAACCTTGAGGGTACGGAGAATTCTTTACTGTCTCTGCCCCTTGGGAGCGTCCCTCCATGATAACTGGCTTGCCAGGATTCATGTGAGAACACGTCTCTGGCGGCATATGCATAAAGAAGGCTGCCTTAGTCCTCTTGGGGAGTGCTAGAGGTACGGTTACGGTGTTACAACGCCAATTGCGACAGGATAGGTCTATCTACCTTCTATCCTGTCTCATACGCACAAACTGCCCCCCTAATGGTGCTAAAGAACTTTGAGGTAGTAGGAATCACATTAGCCTGCATATTAATGATAGCTCTGTCTTCTGGTTGATAAATAAGATCTCTGAGTATACAAGGTCTAGTTGAGGGGAAAGATACTTAGTGGACCAATGAGAAAATTTGGGTCATATTAGTCTGCCTATGGTTAATTGGATTTGCTCTCTGGTTGATATATAACTACAGAGAAGTGCCACCTCCTACTGTGCACATAGAGATTTAGTGGCAGGTGACCGGGTGGGGTCACGTTGGCTAAACCACTAAATAAGTAAACTTCTTTATCAGGTTCCTATGGGTCTGATGCCTATCAACTGGGAAAGTGGGGAGGCAGTTTCAGTTTAGGACACGCAAGTTCAGACACTGAGCAGAAACCCCTTATAACAACGGCACGCAAGCCTATGCATCGAATTAGCGAAGTGAAGTCGGCATAGGTCAAGGAATTGCTAGCAAAGTGATAAAGAAGTTGGGAAGTGGGCACAAAACAGCAGCACGTATTAAGAGAATAGTGAGTAACAACCAGAGAAAGAGGCAGACAGAGAGGAAAAGAGATAGAGAGATCAGACATTGATCGAGAACCACATGTAACAACGGTCTAGGCGCGGCCTGTACATTGAGTTAGCGAAGTGCAGTCCGTATGGGTCCGCAAGCCACAGACATTTGGGCATTTTAGGATAGGCCAGGAGAATTTTAGCCACCACGAGTGAAAAAAAGTGTAATAGACATAGTCAAGTATCAACCAGAAAACAAAGATAGGACTTTAGGAAACACCAAGAGTCAGAAAGGAGGGGCTGCAGTGACCAGAAGACAAATGTAACAAACTGAATGAGTTAAACATTTACCTACCATTACTAAATCTGTGTGTGAAAGAATGCGAATGACCTGTGAGACTCCCTGCTGATAAGTGAAAGTGCATGATCTTACCTGTAAAAAGAAACTTTGTCTGAATGAGAGGACACTGCAGATTCTGTGTGAAAACTGCGATTTTCAAAAGAAAATCAGATGCGAATCATGTTTTGTATGATAGATGGATATTAGCTGGGACACACCCAGGCACAAATGTGAAGAAATTTCATTATGTACAGCGAGGAGACGATTGGTGGGCGCTGCTAGCATTGAATGTGCATGTCCCCCTAAGTAACGCGCTAAGAGGTCACACTCTACAAGACCTGAGGTTTAATGAGCAGTTTATATTGCAAAGCCCAGACGGCCAAGTCTTCCACAGCAGACGTTTTCGTGTTAGGAATAGAGCCTCCCGTTGAGTGTACGGTGTGTATATTGTGAGTTGCATAGTACAGAAAAGTTCTGTTTGTGGTCCCAAGCTTGCCCTGTGTGTGCGCCAAGTATTCCATAAGAAAATGTCGTGTCTTAATTGCACATTTGGATTGATGCTTATTATATCCCCTGAAGGTTGGAGAGTTGCTAAAATTGTACCAGGAGGGTACGGCCAACAGCTCACTGGTTTTGGATTTCTGTCAGACAGATTTCCAGAGTATAAAGTATTCCGGCTCAATGTACATGGAATTCCTGCTATTCCCTGGGTTGATGGGATATTGTTAAGTGACATAGGGAATTATAATCTTGTCAGATGTCTGTTAAATAATGGAGAGCCAGAATTTTACCTTGTTCAGGCACAGCTGGTTGCTCTCCTCACTGGGTTCACACTGTGACATAACACGTATTTGGTAAAGGTATATAGCTAGTTTTGCCTTGATGTTAAGTTGCGTATGTTGGTAAGGAAGTAGAGGCAGATGGTTCAAAGTACAACTTTGATATGAAACAGTGTCAGATATCTATGGAAGGCAATTGTCACGTAGTAAAGATAAGGAATGCTTTTAGTATGTTTGCAAGAAAAGAAAGCGTTTAGTTTTTGCAGTTTTGTTGGATAAAAAAAAAAAAAGGTTTTTCCCGTTATATGTGTTATGGCAATCCACCTCTCTGCCCCCTATTCGGTACTAGCATGGTGATTTCCAAAGGGGGGGAGAGGAGAGGAGAATCCGACATTTTTTTTTTTTGTTATCTGCCATCTTAATGGAAAATTATTATTTTGAAAATATGCTAATCCATAAGGGTATCTCTCACTAATCTGGATGTTGAGTTTCTTTCCGGAAGGTCCAAGAACTTGTTTGTATGGCAATCACACAGCATGAGATAGTAGAAAGCAGAACCACTCCTCCCTCATAACTCTACAGGGGAGGTGGAGTTGACTGCACTCATTGAGGCGTTTAGGGGGCCTTAAGGTAAGGAAGACACTACATGTACAAGTTCCAGATATTGTTTTCAGGTGCACCCACAACTACGGCCCCATATGGGCAGGAAAGGTCTTTTCTTACATCAACAGGCCCTGAAAGGTTGCCATAGTGAAGGTGAGGGCACATATGAAAAAGAACCAATGGAGCATGAAGCAAACAAGGTGGCTGGGAACCAGCCAGAAGACCAAAGTACTGGGAGACCCCTGAGGTGCCTCCACTGGTCATGGTGAGCATTAAAAATAACCAGTTAGACTTAAGTATCTTACAGGCTCTGACTCGGCCACCAACCGGGGAAGAGACTGAAGTCTGGTCGGAAGCTGGAGCTCAGAACCGTGGATGGCGGGACAGCGGGTATGTTTTGCCAAAATCCTTGCACCATGTGATGGCTCATGACTCAACGCATGTGAGTGAAGACAAAACTATGTGCTCTGAAGAGAGATGTTGGGTCCACCTGCTTAGCTTTACATTAACATAGATTAGACGCGCACAACACAGATAGAATAGAAAGATGCCATAAACAAACACGTGCACCTGGGCCCTTCTACCCGTTTCAATGACTGCAGATTGACTTCATACAAGCTGCCCAAGGTAAGATGTATGAGGTATGTGCTCGTGTGTGTTGATCTCTTTCCAGGGGACTGGAAGTCTTCCTGATGTCAGAAACTACCACAACTGAGGTACTCCTTTGTCCCCACAGATGTTGCAACTATATGACAACCTCTGCAGCAGGTCCAGAGTCCAAAAAGGGACTCCTATTTGTGTATAAGTTTTTGATTCTATTCTAGTTAATCCAGACATTAGTTGCTGACCAAAAGACACGAAGACCACTGGAGCCACTGGTTGATGGTCCCCGCTAAGCCACGTCCGTAGAGCTTAAAGGAAGACCAGTCCATGCAAGCTACTATGAGGTCCTGGAGCGGAAGAATGAGGGTCCTGCCCCTGATAATGCTGGCAGCTTTACTGCAAGAAGGACAGATGGACGAGATACCTCAAGATAACACATCAGTAACCTTGTGGTTTGACACCAGGGTAGCAACAGCTACGTTTAGGGTGGACTTGTGTCAGATAGTGAAGTGTCAATGGAATCTTAAATTTGGGAAAAAGAGTAGCAACCCCAATTACAAATATCTAACAGGAACTGAAGGGGCGGTGGTATATATCTGTGTAACTAGACCTGGAAATGAGAACTGTAATTCTTGGGTCAGATGCAGCTTGGAACACGGGAACTTCATGGGGGTATAAGCCAGAGGAAGCCATGACTCGTGTTAGTTCGTCAGGAAAGCCTCTTCTCAAAAGGATGAATATTGCTGTACCCATTCCAAAATGGGTTTGTGATCCAGAGGTTTTGAACTGGAGATTCTCTTGCAATCCTCTCCTTATAACCCTGGACGAACCCTCTCTTGGAGATGAAGGTCTCTATGTATTGGGACTGTATATCCCGGTTAGACAGGTTCAGCAGGGAACATTCTGGTTGAAAGCTGTTCCTGCACAGGACAAGGAACAAGGGGAGGACAAACCCCAAAGGTCAGGAGAAATGTTGGATGTTGATGGAACTGGGGAATTAGGCTATGAGGAGAAGTTAGCCGTAGAAACAGGCTATACAGAGAGGAATGAATGGTTGCTATGGATGAAGTACACTACAGAGCAAAATAACAAATCTGATTGTATTGCATGTGCAACCGCTAGGCCCCATTTAGGGACTATTCCCCTCAGATATTCAGAACAGGACCAAGTAGATTTAGTGATTTACAGTGTATTCTAGCTCTGTATGACGCCACATATGACCCTAGTGATAATGTTTTGTGCCAATCTCTATCAGCCCGGTATCCAATAGCAAAAATTGATCAAGTGCCACCTAGAGTTTAGGCATATCCAGGTGACTATACTTGTTTTCTGAGGACAGGACCAGGGAGATGGGTAGGAAATCTAACTTCAGAGTTTTGTCAAATCACCATTCCCATAAATACAGATACAGGAGGTTTTAAAGCCAGTTGGTTTCATAACCAAACTATAGCAAGGAGTGACATATGGTGGTTATGTGGAGATATGAAATTAAGGCCTAGGTTGCCACCAAGTTGGATTGGCAGCTGTGCTCTAGTCTAGGTGCTCATGCCATTTAAAATAATTTCATCAGAAGAAATAAAAGGAGGTGGAATGAATGTTGAAACTCTACACAGATATAGAAGATCGGTACCTGCTGGGTCCTTCGATCCTAGAGTTTACATAGACAATATAGGAGTACCCAGAGGGGTACCTGATGAGTACAACGCTAGAAACCAGATAGCAGCAGGTTTTGAATCAATTTTCTTCTGGTGGGTGACCGTTAATAAAAATGTGGATTGGATAAATTATATTTATTATAATCAGCAAAGGTTTATAAATTATACAAGGGATGCAGTAAAAGGGATAGCTGAACAATTAGGCCCAACTTCTTTAATGACGCACCAGAATAGAATGGCTTTAGATATGTTGCTAGCGGAAAAGGGGGGCGTGTGTAAAATGTTTGGAACATACTGCTGTACCTTTATCCCCAATAATACTTCGCCAGATGGAAGTATCACAAAGGCGTTGGAGGGTCTTACATCCCTGTCCGAAGAATTGGCGGAAAATTCTGGTATCAACAATCCGTTCATGGACTGGCTGGAATCCTGGTTCGGTAGATGGAGTCATCTTGTGTCCAGCCTCCTCATCTCTCTCGCAGTAGTAGCAGCAGTACTTGTGACCTGTGGATGCTGCTGCATACCGTGCATCAGAGGACTACTTCAAAGATTGATTGAAGCGTCTATTACAAAAACTATGTACATTGGTTTCAAACCCCACAGTGATGTATATGAGCAAATGGTATGAGGTTGAGAATAAGATATGATCTCCCTTTCCATATGGGGAATTCGGCAGAAGAAGGGTTAGGAAGTCCGACACTGGCATTAGGCCTTTGAATGTACCTATATGTGAATAGTAGAGTCATATCTGTTCTCAAAAGGGGGGACTGATAGGGAATTCTATATGTCCTTTTAGTATCAATGTATTTCTGGGGTCTTACATGCATACTCTATATATGAAAATGCTGTCTCACGATGATGATTACCTATAACCTTATTCTTCATAAGAAATTGTACATGATGGATAAACGGCTTACTGCACCCAGTTGGACATTGAAACTACACATCCACATGTTAGGTAGATACTGGGGATGTAGCACTTAGTAACCCTCAATAACACAGATAATGGAGCTATAACCGTCATGAGGATAGATTAATGGGATTGATATTGGGGTCTTTTGTAACTTACACAAGACCTACTAAAGTTTCCATCACGTCTGCACAAATACTAATAATTAACAGCCGAGTAAAATCTGATTGGTTATAGAATATGAATATGATTGGTTGAAACCATTTATGCTTACTGTTGAATTATCAATTGTCCAATGAAATACGATGATGTAATGTAATCGCCTACTCAAATGAGTATATAAGCTACCTGATTAAATTGGCAGTGTGTGACATCCTGCAGAGACATAACCTGTCTCTGTGTGTGTTTGTCCACCACTACTCGAGTAGGCCTCAAACCATAATCTGGCAACCTTCCAGCATATCGATCCTGCCATTGAGAGATAAGGATCAAATCTCAGACTCGTCACATGTCATCAGATATATCTCCAAAAATATGACTGTTCCATTTCTAATGGGAGGGAATAGGACACAGACGGACCTTTGGCCGCAGCCCATCACCAGCAGAAACAAAGGGTCAGGTATGCAAAAGTCCATCATGCCCAATCTCACGTTCCTTCTCACATCACATACATGCAATCAGCGGTGTATGTAATTTATAATCATTTCCATATTCCACCCCGATACATACAGGGGGCCGACAGATGCCACTACACCTATATTGGTCACATAAAACATCAACCCTTATACTACTGCAGATAATGAGAAGTAACAATAGTGTGAGACAATGCACGGCTTCACTTACCCTTCCTTTGTTCAGTGTTTCTTGTGCTTCAAGTTTATAAACAAGATGATCTAGAAAAGACACGCTAATATTAGAGAAGGATAAACTTTATGTCTACTAGCATCTGTTCTCCTGCAGAGGTCGGTATGTTTCCCATTATACTCGTTCTACACCATAGCATTACTCAGGGAACTTCTGCATTTCCAGATGTCTCCAAGTGTTAATCATTTCCATCACTAGATGGCAGCAGTAAGGCACATATGGATTTTTAGCAGCCTTACCTTTGGCCATCTAAGCAATGCAGCACCTCAAAAAGATGGGGGGGGGGCCGAAAAGCTTGAAGAAATTGTGTCTCCATAGCTACTTTTTTTTTTTTGTTGCACTTTGCAAAAATTCAGTCATGTAACAATATAAATAAAATTCCCATTCATTCAGCTGATAAGACAAAATGCAATTTCACAGTTTATTGGTCAGAAACTAAATAATTAATTGCCTGAGATTCTTCATTTGCATAGAAAATGTAGAGATAAGGCTGCGTGATTTACATGCCCGCTTTGTCTGCATCTAGAACACAGAGCTGACCAAAGCAAAACGTGTCGCTGGAGTATCTGGGTAGTATTCGTATGCGGTCACCGGAAATTAAAGGGGCACTCTGCTGGGGACAAAGCCCCCTGACTGATAAATATGGGTTCAAACCAGAGAACAAGCCCTGGACAGGTTCCATGTAGATGAACAATGAGAGTCCCACAGCCACAGTCAGCGAGCTCTTCTCTATACGAACTGCACTGTTAAGAGTGTCTTACATGGAAGCCGATCATAAGTCGCTTCATGGCCTCTGTAGACTGGCCGACTGCACTTCCCATGCCACAAACGATCAATAAAAGATCACTCTGTGCACACACAGCGTACTTGTTCTCGACAGCACATCATATTTACCTTCAACAATGTGCTGCCGAGAACAAGGATTTTTCAGCAAGTTTAAGAATTGGTTCACCCGATGGAGGCACGGTTTCCCGGTTTGTCGGGTGACTGGCAGCCTGCTTACATTACACAAGGAGCAGATAGCTCCGGACATGATGATTAACGCTCCGAGAACCCAGGACATAGTATGACCACTAGGTCACCTATGAGAAATTCTATACTGGGCATTCTGCTAGACGCCGCGTCTGGAATACCATCTCTGAGCTCTGAAGAGGAGAGGAGAGACTCTACAGAGAGCGACACATACACCAATAGGACTTTACCTTCTCTCGCTTTCTTGAGTTCAAGTCTTTCCTTCTGTAAAGACTTCTCCAGTCTTGAGCGATGTTCATATACCACTGGAAAAAAAAAAAAAAATTCCATCTTTAATGTCATGACACAATGAATAAACATCCATTCATTTGATGGCAACATTCCTTGGGAAAATGAAGTGATTGCCGGGGTTTTCTGGAGCTGGCCACCTCCATGTAATGACAATCCCCCCCCTCCTTAAAGTTGATATGGAACTACTGGGAAAAAAAAAGATTTAGTATCTAGCTATGCGATCATATAGTTTCATTCAGGCAGAAATACACTTGAAGGGGCTGTCTAATCTCGACAGTCTTTTTTCACAAGACAAACATATACTGTATATGCCATACAGATTGATGGCGCTCCCTGCTCAGGATTCCCTTACTGCTCATTGCCTAGGTTACCTGCCACCTCTGAAGTATAGTAAAGGCGACTACTTTACAAGGCAAGGAGAGCTGCACACTTGAGAGCTTCCAAGTTCTTCTCTGAAGCTGGCTGGATTGCAGCATGGGAGGTTGCACAGTTCAGACCAGCAGCAGCATGGTCGTCCCACGGATCCGAACTGTTATCTTCAACAGTGCAGGAAGCAGGAAGGCAGGGGAGCAGTGTGCTCCTGAAGCTTTACCTACGACGCCCCAGCGATGCCTCTCCTCTGCTGCCTCCAGTCCTTATGGACATGGCTGTCATGACTAAAGCACATGACTGCTGCAGCCAATCACTGAGCTGAGTGGTCTTATACTCGTACAATCTATATACAACTAGCTCCAGTTCTAAGGCCGAAAAATGCAGAAATTGTATAACATTATGTCACTGCAGCCTTGCAGCGCTGGAGTCCTGGGTTCGAATCCCACCAAGGACAACATCTGCAAGGAGTTTGAATGTTCTCCCCGTGTTTGCGTGGGTTTCCTCTGGGTACTCAGGTTTCCTCCCACATTTCAAAGACATACTGATAGAGAGTATACTGTAGATTTTGAGCCCCATCGGGGACAGCGATGATAATGTGTGCAAACTGTAAAGCGCTGTGGAATATGTTAGCGCTATATAAAAATAAAGTTTATTATTATTATTACTTAAAGGGAACCTTACCAACAGATATGAGGTTAATCTGCAGGATAATACCGTCAGGAAAGTGTCCCGCCACTGTACTGAAAGTGCAGGACTGGGAGAAAATTAACTTTAGTCCTTCCAGGAGCCGCCAGCTTTCAGTCACAAAGCTTTGTGCTAGCAAGGCTACTGTGAGCAGTGGCTCTTAGCATGCCCCGGCAATGACTGACAGCCAGCTCCGTACCGCTGTCAAAGTGCTGGGGCACCGGCACACCTGTATGACTGAAAGCAGGCGGCTCCTGGCAGGAATAGAGTTCATCCCAGGTGGTGTATTCTCAGCACGGTCCCTGGGCACCTTCCTCTCTGTTCACCTGCAGATTAGCCTTGTGTCTGCTGGTAAATAGCGTAAATATGTTTTCAGTAATTAATCATTTCTGATGTCTATCATATCACAATCATTAGATATTAGACCCCTGGAGTTGCGTCTGCATGTTCTAAAATGTTCTTAAAGACCTGCACAGAATTTCACAGACCCATGACAGTGCATGTGCAGTAAGAGCACATTCCTTGTCATTTCCTTGGGATAGTTCTCCACAATTCAGTGCACAATAGGAAAAGATCACTCAGGTCTTCTGATTGATCACGTACCTGGTTGATTGGAAAGTGAAGGAATAAATTGGCTAAGCCCTGAATCTAAAGAAGCTGTGCAATCAAGGCTTGGTTTTAAATGAACAATTCTGTTGAAGAGAATACTAGCTAATAATTTTATTTGAACTTTTTGAGTAATCTAAAAAAGAATAGATTTTGCAACCTATTACACAGAAAACTTGAAATCTGGATCAGTAACTAAAGCCCCCGTTACACACTGCGATATCGCTTGCAATATCGCTGTAAAGTCACCGATTTTGTGACGTTACAGCGATATTACTAGCGATATCGCTGCATGTGATACTTACCTCCGACCGGCTCCCCCGCTGGTTATCGCTGATCGCGCGAGAAGCTGCTGGATCATTCCTCGTCGTCCACTTCCTGCGGCGCTTCCTGCTGTGACGACGAGCGACGCGTGGACGCGGGCGGGAGGACGCAGGATCGCCGCGTCTGACAGGTAAGTAGCGATCCCCGACCCCAGCGATGTCGCTGGTGAGATCTGCCTGAGTGGCAGCTCACTAGCAACCACCCAGCGATTCACCAGCGATCCTGACCGCGTCATATCGCTGGTCGGGATCGCTGGTGAGTCGCTAGGTGTAATGGTACCCTTAAGCCCCCGTTACACACTGCGATATCGCTAGCAATATCGCTGTAAAGTCACCGATTTTGTGACGTTACAGCGATATTACTAGCGATATCGCTGCATGTGATACTTACCTCCGACCGGCTCCCCCACTGGTTATCGCTGATCGCGCGAGAAGCTGCTGGATCATTCCTCGTCATCCACTTCCTGCGGCGCTTCCTGCTGTGACGACGAGCGACGCGTGGACGCGGGCGGGAGGACGCAGGATCGCCGCGTCTGACAGGTAAGTAGCGATCCCCGACCCCAGCGATGTCGCTGGTGAGATCTGCCTGTGTGGCAGCGGTGTAACCTGAATCTTGTTGGCCCCAATTCAAAATCTCCAACAGGGACCCCAGCCATCACAGGTCTTCAATAGCGTTGGTCTTCTCGAGAGTTCCAAAAGAACCCATAGGGCCCACCCAGGCTCCAAGACCCAAGGGCGACCTCTTACACCTACTATACTTATATTTGTATTTTAGATATATATATATATAGATATATATATATATCTATATATATATATATATATATATATAATTTTTTGCCTAAAATACAGTCTGTGATTTGAGAATGAGATGGAGGCTCACCTTCCAACAAGACAATGACCCAAAGCATACTGCTCAAAAGCAACACTTGAGTGGTTTCACCCCTTAAGGACCAAGCCACTTTGTAGGTTAATGACCCTTCCTTAATTTTGAAATCTGACCACTGTCACTTTATGTGGTTATAACTCTGGAACGCTTCAACGTATCCCACTGATTCCGAGAAGGTTTTTTCGAGACATATTGTACTTTACGATAGTAGTAGTAAAATGTCTTCAAAATTTCTTGTGCTTATTTGTGAAAAAAATGTAAAATTTGGCAAAAATTTAGAAAATTTCACAATTTTCAAACTTTTAATTTTTATGCCCCTAAATCAGAGCGTTATGTCACACAAAATAGTTAATAAATAACATTTCCCACATGTCTACTTTACATAAGCACAATTTTTGAAACATAATTTTTTTTTTGTTAGGAAGTTATAAGGGTTAAAAGTTGACCAGCGATTTCTCATTTTTTAAACAAAATTTACACCACCATTTTTTTTTTTTAGGGACCACAAAACATTTGAAGTCACTTTGGGGGTGTACATGACAGAAAATACCCAAAAGTGACACCATTCTAAAAACTGCACCCCTCAAGGTGCTCAAAACCGCATTCAAAAAGTTTATTAAACCTTCAGGTGCTTCACAGGAACTGAAGCAATGTGGAAGGAAAAAAATAACATTTAACTTTTTTTCACAAAAATTTTATTTCCGACAATTTTTTTTATTTTGTCTTGGTTATCAGGAGAAAACGAACCACAATTTCTCCTGACTACATGATACCCCATGTGTGGAGGAAGACCACTCTTTAGGCGCACAGCAGGGCTCGGAAGGGAAGGAGCACCATTTGAGGTTTTGAATGTAAAATTGGATGGAATCGAGAGCGGACGCCATGTCACATTTGGAGAGCCCCTTGATGTACCTAAACAGTGGAAAACCCCATAACTGACCCTATTTTGGAAACTAGACCCCCCTCCCCCAAGGAAATTATTTGGCTGTGTGGTGAGCACTATGAACCCCCAAGTGCTTCACAGAAATTTATAACGCAGAGCCGTGAAAATAAAAAATCATTTTTTCAACAAAAATGATCTTTTTGCCCCCAATTTTTTATTTTCCCTAGGGTAACAGGAGAAACTGGACCCCAAAAGTTGTTGTGCAATTTGTCATTGAGTACGCCTTACTGTGATCTTTGGGAGGCGGAATGAACAAATCCACAAAAGGTGAAGAATTAGTTTATTTTTTACGCTGTTCCTCGATCGGTATAAGTGATTAGGCGACTTTATTCCTCGAGTCTGTGTGATTTCAGCGATACCAGATTTAGATCCTTTTTTTATGTTTAGCTTCTGTCACACACTAAAAGATGCTTTTTTTGTAAGAAGTTTTTGCTTCGCCACATTTTGAGAGCTGTAATTTTTCCATATTTCGGCCCACAGAGTCATGTTAGGTCTTGTTTTTTGCGAGACGAGCTGACGATGCCACATTTATATCTTTTTTTTATGTTTTGGCGCTTTTACACAATAAAAACTTTTATAGAAAAAAATAATTATTTTAGCATAGCTTTATTCTGAGAGCTATAACTTTTTTTATTTTTCCGCTGATGGAGATGTATGGCGGCTTCTTTTTTGCCGGACAAGATGGCGTTTTCAGTTATACTATTTTTATTTACATTAGTCTTTTTGATCACGTTTTATTCCACTTTTTCCAAGCGGTATGATAAAGCATAATTTGCTACTTTTTTGTGTGTTTTAGTACGGCGTTCACTGAAGGGGTTAACTAGTGTGACACTTTTATAGATCGGATTTTTACGGACGCGGCGATACCAAACGTGTACTTTTTTTGCTTATTATTTATTTTTTTTACATAAAAATGTATTTATTAGTGGATTTTTTACATTATTTTTATTTTTTTTCATTTTTTTAAAAAAGTTTTCTTTTTTACCTAGTCCCTTTATGGGACTTTCACTTTATTCACTTTGATTGCAGGTATAATACATTGCAATGCACTAGCATTGCAGTGCATTATACCTATACTCAAAGTTACTGACACCATGTTGTGAGCATGGTCTCAGAGGCTTTCTGTAGCTTGATAACCCGGGGGTTGTCATGATGAACCCGGGTCATCATGGCAATGATCGGGCCCCGTGATGACATCGCGGAGACGCTGATCTGAAGGCAGAGGGAGCTCCCGTCCCTCTGCCTCCCTCCTGAACGCTGCGATAGCGCTCGATCGCAGCAATAAGGGGGTTAACAGCCAGAGCGGACACCGTTCCTGGCTGATAGTGCAGAAGTGCAGCCAGCACTGAGCTGCTGCACTGACCGGGCAGGAGGTGCTGATATTTTAGCATCTCCTGAGCGGTCATGCTGTGATCGGTCAGTCAGATTGACTGACTGATCACAGCGATCTGGGTGCAGGTAACCAACGGCATGGGTCCCCACATCTCTTCCCATGCCTCTCAGCTGTCGGCACGGAAATGTCACGCAGTTTAAATGCATGACAGGCATAGACTGTCATGGTGCGGGAACTTACACCCGGCCATAAAGGACTATGTCCGTCAATGGACGTTAAGGGTTTAATGGGAAACAAGTAAATGTTTTGGAGTGGCCTAGTCAAAGCTCAGACCTTAATCCAATTGAGAATCTGTGGTCAGACTTGATTTCTTCTGGTGAACAGCAATCTTCATCTAACTTGAACGAGCAAGAGCAGTTTTGCCCTGAGGAATGGGCAAAAATCCCAGTGGCAAGATCTGGAAAGCTCATAGAGACAAATCCAAAGTGACTTGCAGCTGTAATTGCCGCAAAAGGAGGCTCTATAAAGTACTGACTTTAGGGGGTGATAGTTATGCACACTGAAATTTTCAGTTACTTTGTCCTAATTGTTGTTTGTTATATAATAAAAAGAAAAGAGGGTCTGGATACTTTCACAAGCCACTATATTTATACACATACATATACAGTATATGATGTGTCATTTCACCTCAACAAATTTAAGAAACTAACCCATGGTTTACAAATGAGATATACAGCAGCTCAGACTAGATTCATAAACTAGAAGAGATGGAAATGCAAATTTTAACACAAACCTACACCTGCTCTTGGCAGGGACATATTTCATTTTGGGACTACTAGATGTACTAAATTTCTTTGAAGATGCGCATCTTTGAACACATTTTTCTCAGATCACGTCAGCGACCTTATTTTCTAACTGTATCTTGAATGACAGTCTTTATAAAATACAAATCCATATGCTTTTAAATATGTTAATATAATAATATTAGGTCTATAGAACTAAAGAGCATCTATAAACTCAAAACTGATGTTAATGTCTATGGGGAAGATAAACATAACTAAAGGATGTAGAAAATATTTAATGTAATAGCTTCTGATTTTTAGGCCTTTTCCAATTTTTTTGCTGTAGTTTTTGTAGGTAGAAGATCTGAACCCTGGAGGACCACGTTACAATATCCACAAATTATAAGAAGTTCCACCTTTTACTTTGGGTCCTAATCTTTTTGTTGCTTCAGCAAAAAAGTGAAAAGAAAATTTATTTTTTTTATAAATAGATACAACAGTGGTACTTGAAAGTTTGTAAAGAAATTAAAGCGAGGCGCCGACCCTCTGCTTCTGTCAATGATGGCTGCAGCCTCGTGCTGTGAAAAGAGACGTCATCATGGGGTAGTTAACAGAAGCAGGGTGAGTGACCCAGTGCTGCCTCCTGGTGATGATTCATTTGAGGGCAGTGATAAAAGCTGTGGGACTGTGTTGGTGTCCCTCACCCCGCTGCTACCACCCCTAATGATGATTCATTTGAGGGTGATAATGGTAGCAGTGGGTAGGTGCTGGTGTCACTCACCTTTCTCCTATCACCGACCCCCTGAAGCTTATTTGTTTGAGGGCAGCGATTGAAGCTGTGGGGTGGCGCTGGTGTCACTCACCCTGCTTCTATCATCGACCGCTGATGATGCCTCATTTCACAATAAGACCCTGAAGCTGGCGAGGACAGAAGCAGAGTGCTAGCGCCTCGGTCATTTCTCCCACAGCTTCTATCAGTGCCATAGAACTAGGACATGTTCAGAAGGCACTAAAGAAAGAAACTGTAAGCTAGTAAGAGACTCCATCACCGACCCCTGATGGCATTAGTTTCCAGGCGGAGTGATAGATGCTGTGTGGAAGGGAGTGCAGCCCCAACCGCCTCATGACACCTTATGTCACAGGAAGTTAAAAAAAAAATGAACACATTTAGGGATTAGCTGTATAGAGGGGAGCAGAGTATGTTATTTTATAATAAAGAAAATTACAAGAGTATTTTAGGTGCAAAATACATATTTAAAAATGGCATTTTAAATATGGGACCAATTCTTCAACTTGTTACTAACGTACCCGGCGCCTGCACCTGGCCGATCGCTGCAGGGAGAAAATTAACTTTATTCCCCCCAGCAGTGTTCAGGTTTCAGTCATGGGGGCAAAGCTGGCGTGAGGTCAGTCACCGTCCTGAGTATATAGGGCCGGCAGCTGTAATTGGGGCCGGCTGTCAGTCAGGGCCAGGGATGCGGTTACAGCTGCCGCTCTGTATACTCAGAGCAATGACTGAGCCCGTGCTGGCGACGCCACTGTGACTGAAAACGAACGCTGCCCGGGAGAATGAAGTACACTTTCCCCCCGCAGTTTCTGTTATGTGCAGGAGTCGGGCAGGTCATTAACGCTATTAGCCTGCAGATTAATACTATATCTGTAGTTTAATAGCAGTTTTTCTGGTGACAGGTGCACTTTAAGGAAAAAGGACACTCACCACAATGCAAAAACTCCATAGAAACGAGGTGTGGACGATGCGAAAAACTCCATTCAAAATAGATTGAGCAGTGACGCTGCACAATAGGCGAAACATCAGAGGGGTAAAGATTAGAGATGAGCAGATAGAGAAATCGAGTTCTGGTTCAAGTTCGGGTACACGTCTGGTACCCGAACTAAACTTTGGCATGAAGTTTGGGTTGTGCACCAGAACCTGAACTTCCACGAGTCTGCTCAACCCTAATAAAGATGGTTAAAAGCCTCTAAAAGATGTGTGACTTCCAGGCCGAAGGTGAAGCAAAGCGGTTGAACTAGCAGGAGACATGAGAACATTCATGCTACATAATAAAGTGAGGTTAGTCTCAATTGGGAATGTGATAAATTCATATGAACTGTGGCCTAAAGGGAGGAGAAAAATCTCAAAAGACATCATGTGTGAGTCACTGAGTCGGATTAATTTACACCTTGCATCTGCACAGCCAGTGACCTGTATATACTTTATACCAGAGGCCTCTAAACGAGATTAAAAAGGTAACATGATGAAAACACACCAAGCTTGTAATAAGAAAGGTTAGGAAAGAGGCTACAATAAAATGAATTAAAGTATAATCTACACTTAAAGGCATTTACATAGTAACATAGTAATTAAGGTTGAAGGGAGACTTTAAGTCCATACTGTATATTATTTTAGTATGCGGTAAAGTTCTACATTATGATTATAGCATATTCCAAAGATTATTTATATTAATACTGAACGTGTTGGTACTCTTGAAATTGTTCCAGAAAAAGAAACATATCTCCCAGAAAATGCACATACCGTATATACTCGTGTATAAGCTGAGATTTTCAGCACATTTTTTTTGTGCTGAAAAGACTCTCCTCGGCTTATACACAAGTCAATTGTCCCAGAGGGCCAGCAGGGGAGAGGGAGCGGCGGTGCAACGGGTCACAGGAGGCAGGAGACGGCGGCTACAGCCTGTGCCACTGCTAAAGAGAAATGAATATTAATTTCTCTTATAGTGCACACAGTGACAGCTGCAACCGCCGGCTTCCAGAAGACATCATACTCACCCTCCAGCGTGCCCTGCATTTCGTTGGTCCTGGCGCCCTCGCAGCATTTCGTTGATGCCAACTTCCGGCAGCACTTCCTGTGCTGAACAATTACGTGGCACCACTCATTAAGGTAATGAATATGCACTCGTTTCCACTGCCATAGGCATGGAGGGAATATTCATTACCTTAATGAGCGGTGCCACGTGATCACTCAGCACAGGAAGAGCTGCTGGAAGCAAGAACGAGGTGATGCGAGGGTACGCTGGAGGGAGAGCAGGATGTTTGAATTATTTTTTTTTGTAATAGGAAGCATGTATACAAGGATGGGAGGGGGGAAGCCATGCATACCAGGACAGCTACAGGGGGAGCCACGCATATCAGGACAGCTATGGGGGGAGCCACACATACCAGGACAGCTATGGGGGGAGCCACGCATACCAGGATAGCTAAGGGGGGAGCCACGCATACCAGGATAGCTACGGGGGGAGCCACGCATACCAGGATAGCTACGGGGCAGCCACACATACCAGGACAGCTACGGGGGGAGCCACGCATACCAGGATAGCTACGGGGCAGCCACGCATACCAGGACAGATACAGGAGGAGCCACGCATACCAGAACAGGATGGGGAAGTCACGCATACCAGACAGGGATGAGGGGACAATGCACACCCGGCTTATACTCGAGACAATAAGCTTACCCAGTTTTACATGACAAAATTAGGTGCCTCAGCTTATACTCGGGTCGGCTTATACTTGAGTATATACGGTATTTATTTCCTTTGTCTGTATTGGAAAAACACACACAAAAAAACAAAAACGGAAAAAAAATTGGATATAATTTCACACAAAATCCCCAAAAAGGGCTATTCAAAATTGTTGGCACCTTTCCAATATTGTGGATAAACAACTTATTTCAAGCATGTGATGCTTGTTCAAACTCACCTGTGGCAAGTCACAGGTGTGGGCAATCTGAAAATCACACCTGAAACCAGATAAAAATGGGAGACGTTGACTCAGTCTTTGCATTTTGTATCTCACTGTGCCACTCTAAGCATGGAGAACAGAAAGAGAAGAGAAATGTCTGAGAACCAAAATTGTTGAAAAATATCAACAATCTCAAGCTTACAAGTCCATATTCAGAGTTTTAGAGGTATCTTTGTCTACGGTGAACAACATAATGAAGACATTTACAACCCATGGCACTGTAACTAATATTCGATGTGGGCGGCAGAGAAAAATTCATAAAAGCTTGCAACACAGGATAGTCCAGATGGTGGATATGCAGCCTCAATCAAGTTCTCAAGAAATTCAAGCTGCCCTCAGGCTCAGGGTGCATCAGTGTCCCCAAAAACATTCTGTCAACATTTGAATGAAATGAAACGCTAAACCAGGAGGACCCCACTGCTGACACAGATACAGAAAGAGCTATTTGATACAGCACATCATTCTACTGTTTACTGAAAACACAATGAGGCCTATAAAGAAAAGAACACCGTACCTATATTCAAATATGGTGCAGGTTCAAAGATGTTTTGGGATTGTTTTGCTGCCTTTGGAACTGGGTGCCTTGACTATGTGCAAGGCATCATGAAATCTGAAGATAGACAAAGGATTTTGGGTCACAATGTAGTGCCCAGTGTCAGAAAGCTGGGTTTGCGGCCTAGGTCATGGGTCTTCCAACAGGACAATGACTGAAAACATTCTTCAAGATGCTCCTAGAAATGAATGGTGCTGGATAATCTTGAAGTGGCAAGCAATGAGTATGGATCTAAATCCCATTGGAAATCCGTGGAGTTCTTGAAATTGCTGTTGGGAGAAGGCACCCTTCAAATATGAAAGACCTGAAGCAGTTTGCAAAAGAAGAGTGGCTCAAAATTCCAGTTGAGGTGTATGAAGCTTGTTGATGGTTATTTATTACAAAATGGTATGCAACTAAATATTAAGCTGAAGGTGCCAACAGTTTGGTCCGGTCCATTTTGGGGGGTTGTGTGTAAAGTTATGTCCAATTTTCCCTTTTTTCAGTTTTTTTGTGCTGTTCCAATATACAAAGGAAATAAACATGTGTATAACAAAAAAGTGAGTAATTGCTATAATTTTCTGTAAGAAATACTTCATTTAATGGAACAATTTCAAGAGTGCTAACACTTTCGGCCATGACTGTAGTTGTGTAATTTCTCTACATGCCTTTACAGAAAAATGTGAAAGTGACATTTAAGGTTGGCTTCCTCCATTCTATCTTCAAAAGCTTCTCTGACATGTATCAGTAGTCCAAACCCTGGTTCCATAAAATAGTATTTTATGGAACCAGACTGGATAATGGAAGACATTGGAATAAGTATGGTCTAGCTAGATTGTGAGCTGTAAGTCCCCTCCAGCTTGGAGAGGTGGTGGTATAATGGTCAGCCTAGGCCCAGACAAGAGTGAACAGTATTTCCGGCATCTAAGCAACAATCCTAAATGTTCATATGTGCAAATTGTTTCTTCAGAGAGGAAAAGGATGGGAACTCTAGTGCCACCTATTGGAAGTAGCAATCCTAAAAGTCAATATCGATCCTTTAACAAGCCTTGCTACATGACTTAGGATACAAGCCAATCCAGAATCTCAATCTGCAGACACTGTTTCGGGGTACTGCTCCTCATCAGTCCAAAGTGTTGCCTCTTGTGCATGCTGATAAAGTCTAGCGACCCCCAAAAACCCAAGATGCGACTTCCTTAAGGTTTTTGCACCAAAATAGCAGAAAAAAACTGATACCTGCTTTTTTGATGGTTTTTTTGCACTTACCCATCAGTTTTCAAAAACACAGCAGTTTTACAAATCAGTCAGGAAAATAAAACCAATTTATGTGCATGAGATTTCTGAAATCTCAGACTTTGCTGGTACTGTAAAACGCAGCTTAAAGGGAATCTGTCACCTCATTTTTGCCCTATGAGCTGCGGCCACCGCCATCAGGGGCTTATCTACAGCATTCTGTAATGCTGTAGATAAGCCCCCGATGTAACCTGAAAGATAAGAAAAAGGAGATAGATTATACTCACCCGAGGGTCCGGTGCCTCCCATCTTCTAGTGATGACATCCTCCTCCTTGCTTCTGCCGCGGCTCCGGCTCCTGCGCAGGCATACTATATGTGGCCTGTTGAGGGCAGGGCAGAGTACTGCAGTGCGCAGGCGCCGGGAAAGGTCAGAAAGGTCCAGCACCTGCGCACTGCAGTACTTTACTCTGCCATCAATAGGACAGATATAGTACGCCTGCACAGGAGCCGCGGGGGAAGTAAGAAGGAGGACGTCATTGCTAGAAGATGGGAGGTGCCGGACAGGACCCTCGGGTGAGTATAATCTAACTCGCTTTTCTTAATTTCAGGTTACATCAGGGGCTTATCTACAGCATTACAGAATGCTGTACATAAGCCCCTGATGGCGGTAGCCGCAGCTCATAGAGCAAAAATGGGGTGACAGATTCCCTTTAACATTTGCATTAAACAAATTACATAGTATTGATATTACAATATTGTCCCACTCATTTTTTAGTCTCAGCGACTCTTGACAAAGATCGGGGCTGAGTTGAAATCTTCTCTATTTATCAAAGTAGCTTTTTCCTTATCGGATTTATATTTATTTGCTCCACATCTATGTATGTACAGCACTGAATAAACGATCACTTTGCAATTGATGCCTTGAGAGTAGAGTGGATATTTTATACAAGTTCTCATTATTACACATAAGTTAATTATGGATATCTATGGTTTAATTTCTTTGGCTGTGTGGATTGGATGGGTTGTTACTGAGATCTGATGAGAATTTCATGTTAATAGCACCATTAGAAATATAGTTACTTTCTGCTATAAGGGTTAGCAAACGCTGCGAATTGGAAACTGCGTACAGCCGCAGCGTGCAATCCGCAGCGGCCAGATGTTACAGCATAGTGGAGGGGATTTCATGAAATCCCACCTCCACTATGTGTGTAGGGACGCCTCCGGCTTCCCTGTGCATACGGACATGCGACATGTCTTTCCAGACCGCAACATGTCTATTTATCTTGCGAAGACGTTCTGTCTCCGCAAGATAAATATCACAGTTCAATGTATAGGATGCGGTGATTCCGCAAGGTTCAATGAACACATGAGGAACCACTGCGCGTACAAAAGCCGGCAGCGCTTTGGGCAGAGCTGCATCCAATGCGCTGCCAATACTGAACGTGGAAACATACCTTAACAGCGCTCTTGGTCCCCTTTTTGTAATCCTGTAAAAAGTATACAGCTGTTTTCACTATAGATCAAACTCACAAGAAACACTCCACCTGACAAAAAACCTGGTACGGCAGGAGAGCATGTGTATCACATTCACAATTTGTACATTTGAAATTACATTTCCTGAAAGCAATTCCGCTATAATAAACTGTCAGGATGGAGACGGAAATCTATAATGGTTTTCTCCTCTGCTGCCTTGTGGAAACAGTGTAATATTTCTACTATAATTTCAGAGAAGGGGTAACCATCTTCCAAAACATATTTCTAGTTCCACTTACATCTGGTGCAAAACGGTTGGGAATAGTCTTGCGGAGCATCACAACACTGTCTAATTTGACAGCTGCTCACAATGATAGGCAAGGACCAGACTCTGAATACGGAATAGAGCCCACCAAGCATAGGGGTGACTTGATAAGTAACACAACAAAGGTTTCAAATGAAAAGGAACCATACTTTATATATGACAAAAAAACAACACTGAATCTCTCAATCCCTATGTATTAGCTATATTTAAGATGAAGAATGACGGACAAAACTAGAAAAATACATGCAAACACTTTTCTATCTATGGATAGAAGTATCAGAATATTTTCCATATTTCTTGAGATTTTTGCCCTCTTGCATGTTAAACTTTGTATGCTTCTGTTATATCTACTTACATGCTAATATCATTCACCTTGAAAAGAATGACCAATAGAGTTGAGCGAAACAGGTTGGCCAGATTCAGGTCGGCAAAACGAGCGCCAAAGTCGGATTTCCCAGAATGCTTGCACGTGACTTTTTTCAGCCACTGAGCAAGAACGTACACTGCAGGCAACGAGATGACATGTGAGAGAGAGAGAGAGCGAGAGCGATTTCGCGCACTTTAACCCCTTAGTGACAGAGCCATTTTACAGCTAAATGACCAGACCAATTTTTACAATTCTGACCACTGTCACTTTTTGAGGTTATAACTCTGGAACGCTTTAACGGATGCCTCTGATTCTGAGAATGTTTTTTCGTAACATATTGTACTTCATGTGAGTGGTAAAATTTCTTCGATATGTCTTGCGCTTATTTATGAAAAAAATGGAAATATGGCGAAAATTTGGAAAATTTTGCAATTTTAAAACTTTTAATTTTTATGCCCTTAAATCAAAGAGATGTGTCACATAAATTTCTTAATAAATAACATTTCCCACATGTCTACTTTACATCAGCACAATTTTGGAAACAAAATTTTTTTTTTGTTAGGAAGTTATAAGGGTTAAAAGTTGACAAGCGATTTCTCATTTTTACAACAAAATTTACAAAACCATTTTTTTTTAGGGACCACATCATATTTAAAATTATTTTGAGGGGTGTACATGACAGAAAATACCCAAAAGTGACACCATTCTAAAAACTAGACCCCTCAAGGTGCTCAAAACCACATTCAAGAAGTTTATTAACCCTTTACATGCTTCACAGGAACTAAAGCAATGTGGAAGGAAAAAATTAACATTTAACTTTTTTTTGCAAAAAATTTACTTCAGAACCAATTTTTTTTATTTTCACAAGTGGTAAATGAGAAAATAAGCCACAAAATTTGTTGTGCAATTTCTCCTGAATACGCCAATACCCCATATGTGGGGGTAAACCACTTTTTCAGCGCACGGCAGAGCTCGCAAGGGAAGGAGCACCATTTGACTTTTTCAACGCAGAATTGGCTGCAATTGAGATCGGATGCCATGTTGCGTTCAGAGAGCCCCTAATGTTCCTAAACAGTGGAAACCCCCAACAAGTGACTCCATCTTGGAAACTAGACCCCTTAAGGAACTTATCTAGATGTGTGGTGAGCACTTTGAACCTTCAAGTGCTTCACAGTAGTTTATAATGTAGAGCCGTGAAAATAAAAAATCCTTTTTTTTCCACAAAAATGATCTTTTCGCCCCCAAATTTTTATTTTTACAAGGGTAACAGGAGAAATCATACCCCCACGGTTGTTGTGCCATTTTTCCTGAGTACGCCGATACCCCATATGTGGGGGTAAACCACTGCTTGGGCGCACGGCAGAGCTCAGAAGTTAAGGAGTACCGTTTGACTTTTTCAATGCAGAATTGGCTGGAATTGAGATTGGACGCCATGTCACTTTTGGAGAGCCCCTGATGTGCCTAAACAGTGAAAAAACCCACAAGTGACCCCATTTTGGAAACTAGACCCCTGAAGGAGCTTATCTAGATATGTGGTGAGCACTTTGAACTCCCAAGTGCTTCACAGAAGTTTATAACGCAGAGCAGTGAAAATAAAAAATCACTTTTTTTTCCTCAAAAATGATTTTTTTAGCCCGCTATTTTTTATTTTCCTAAGGGTAACAGGAGAAATAGGACCACAAATGTTGTTGTGCAAATTGTCCTGAGTACGCTGATACCCCATATGTGGGGGGGAAATCACTGTTTGGGCACATGGGAGAGCTCGGAAGGGAAGGAGCGCTATTTTGGAATGCAGACTTTGATGGAATGTTCTGTGGGCGTCATGTTGCGTTTGCAGAGCCCCTGATGTGCCTAAACAGTATAAACCCCCCACAAGTGACATTTTGGAAACTAGACCCCCCAAGGAGCTGATCTAGATGTGTGGTGAGCAAGTGCTTCACAGAAGTTTATATTGCAGAGCCGTGAAAATAAAGTGTCTTTTTTTTTTCCACAAAAGTGATTTTTTTTTAGCCCCCAATTTTTTTATTTTCCCAAGGGTAACAGGAGAAATTAGACCCCCAAATTTGGTAAATAGTGGAAACCCCTCAATTCTTGCTCCAATCCTAACCCCAACACACCCCTAACCCAAATCCCAACGCCAACCCTAATCCCTAATCCTAATCCGCCCTAACCCTAATTCTAACCCTAGCCCAAATCCTAGCCCTAACCCTAATTCCAACCCTAACCCTAATTCTAACCCTAATGGAAAAATGAAAATTTCTTTATTTCATTAAGTTTGCCTATCTAAGGGGGTGATAAACGGGGGGGCTATTTACTATTTTTTTTATTTTGATCACTATGATAGTTTATCATTATGATCAAAATGAATGAATGGAATCTGCCAGCGGGAGCCTGCAGATCACCGGCGGGCGCACTGCGCATGCGCCCGCCATTTTCTCTGGATCCAAGATGGCGGCGCCCACCGGAGAAAGCCGCAGGGACCCAGGATCACCGGGAGGGGACAGAGGACCACCGGGAGGTACAAGGGGGGTATCGGGTGCCTTATTTCTCTTTCCTCTGATGTGCGATCACATCAGAGGAAAGAGAAATTAAATGCAAAATCGTGGCTTTTTTTTGCGGTCGCCGTTATAGGGTTAATAACGGCGATCGCAAAAGCGGGGTCGGTAAAAACCGACCCGATTCATGTTCTCTGGGGTCTCGGCTACCCCCGGCAGCCGAGACCCGGAGAAAATCCGACACTGGGGGGGCGCTATTTACTTTCTCCACAGCGCCGTGAATTAACGGCGCTGTGGTTTAAGTACCCTTAATTACCGCCATTAAAAGGCGTATCGGCGGTCATTAAGGGGTTAAAAAAGCGGTCCGGCATGTAGGTGTGTTTACTGTCCTCCACTCCCTGCCGACTTTGCTTCCCCATTGACTTGCATTGGGTTTCGTGTTTCAGTCGGACCTTCGACTTTCACAGTAGTCAGCCGATTTCGTTCGACTCGACTTTTGAGAAAGTCGGGTTTCATGAAACCCGACTCGACCCTAAAAAAGGCAAAGTCGCTCATCTCTAATGACCAAATCCATCTTTGTTCTATTGAGGTTACTGCATTACTCTCCAGGTTTCTCATAGTAATCTTGTTTTTTAACTCTTTGTTTAAGAGAATTAGACCGTACAGTCATTAACAATAATGATAATATATCCTACTCCATTACCATAACACTATTTTATGCACTTTGAGTAATGATTTGTTTCACATGTTTTTCTTTAACCTTGTTCCCATGTTTTTATTTTCAGGGGGTTTTGCTGCATTCAGACTAAATCTACAATATTCACATTCTAAAAAAAGACATAGTAACATAGTTAGCAAGGCCGAAAAAAGACATTTGCCCATCAAGTTCAGACTTTATTCCATCAGAATAAATCCCCAGATCTAAGTCCTCCTAAAGCAGGTTCCCCAACTGCAGTCCTCAAGGCCCACCAACAGGTCATGTTTTCAGGATTTCCTTAGTATTCCCAGGTGATGATTGCATCACTGGAAAAATACAAGGGAAATCCTGAAAATATGACCTGTTGGTGGGCCTTGAGGACTGGAGTTGGAGAACCCCGTTCTAAAGAACCTAATAAGGCTACTTTCAGACTTACGTTATGAGGCGCAGCGCAGGGCTGCCGCTAAGCTCCACCCCGGCTGCGTCTCCTCCGGTCAGCTCCTCCTATGGGCGCATGACGCTGCATGCGACCAGCGTACCCTATATTTAGCATTGGGTAAGCTGGCCGTGCGCTCGTATGGTTTTGCTGGAGCATGCGTCGGCGTAACGCCAAAAGGGCGCATGCTCCGGCAAAACCATACGAGCACACGGCCAGCTTACTCAACGCTAAATATAGGGTACACTGGTCGCATGCAGCGGCATGCGCCCATAGGAGGAGCTGACCGGAGGAGGCGCAGCCAGGGGCGGAGCTTAGCGGCGGCCTTGCGCTGCACCTCATAATGCAAGTCTGAAAGTAGCCTGACCGTAACATACAATATTGTTACACTCCAGGAAGACATCCAGGCCTCTCTTGAAACCCTCGACTGAGTTCGCCATCACCACCTCATCAGGCAAGGAATTCCAAATTCTCACTGCTCTAAGGCTAGGTTCAGATTGCGTTTTGCAGCCCGTTCAATGCATAGCATTAACGGGCTGCGTTAACTGTATAGCATAACGCGATCGCGTTATGCTATACCCGCTGGCGCTCATGATTCATCAGTGCTAGCGGTGACAGAGCCTCAGACGCTGCAGCCCACATCCGAGGCTCCATCACTGAATGACGGCACATCGCGAGCGCATGCTGCTTTACAGCATGCATTGTGATGCGCCACATAATGGGGGTCAATGGCAGCGTTAACGGACTGCGTTACACTGCGTTATACCGTGGTGTAACGTAGTCCATCTAACTGACTGCCTAAACGCAATGTGACCCCGGCCTAACAGTAAAGAATCCTCTTATATGTTGGTGGAAAAACCTTCTCTCCTCCAGACGCAGAGAATGCCCCCTTGTGACCATCACCTTCCTTGGTATAAACAGATCCTTGGAGAGATAGTTGTATTGTCCCCTTATATACTTATACATGGTTATTAGATCGCCCCTCAGTCATCTTTTTTCTAGACTAAATAATCCTAATTTTGCTAATCTCTCTGGGTATTGTAGTTCCCCCATCACCTTTATTTATTTTGTTGCCCTCCTTTGTACTTGCTCTAGTACTAGTTCGCGCTAGACAAAACAAACAAGCCCACTGCATTAACAGGTGTGTCCAAATTTTTTACTATTATTGTGCAATGTATATTTAGGAAAAAGAATGTCATACAGTGGATTGCGAAGGTATTTACTCCCTTTGCTTTTAACCTCTTTTGTTTCTTCAGAGAGGAAGAGGAGTTGAACTCTAGTGTCACCTATTGGAAGTAGCAATCCTAAAAGTCACTACTGACCCTTTAACGAGCCTCGCAATATGACTTAGGATAAAAGATAAATCAGAATCTCAATTTGCAGACAGTGTTTAAGAGTATTACAAAAGTAAGAGATCTAATTTGGCTGGGTGAAAGGTCTTGGCCTGCTGGAAGTGACGGCGGGTATCCGTGAGGTGTAAGCCGGTTGCCAGGGTATGCATTTCTTACATTGACTGCGCATGACTGGAAGTGACGCTCCGATAGTGGGTGGTACCATAATACCGCCCACAGGCGTGACGTCAGCAGTCAGCGGGAAACATGCAGGTATATGGCCAGGGAGACTGGCCGAGGTACCACGTGATTGGACATGACAATCTTGCGCCAGGCGGCACAGGTGATCTCCATGCATGTGTCGTGCCTGTCACACAGCCACGACACATGCAGCTGCGGAGCCAAACAGCTGATCAGCCGATGCGATCCAGGAAGATGGGTTTCCTCTGCAGTTTATTCGGTAAGCACTATAGCTTGCCAAACAAGCAGGGACCTGAGCAAATTCGCTCAACTTTACTCATCACCAGTTTCCATTGCTCATCTGCTAGCCACATCTCGAGCTGTGTGCTGCACCAGGCTACTTAGGGGAGATTACGTCAGTCCAGGGTATTGGAGATCTGTAACCTCTAATGACAAAACAAAATTAACTGATAAGAGATTGCATTCAGGAGTAAAGGAGGTGAGGAAAGAGGATGAATGCGCGCTACATGATGTAGCTGTGAATGCCTCAGTCCTCATGAGCATGAAGTAGTGGCTGCTAAGTAACCCGGTGTGAGCATGGGCCTGACTGAGACCTGGAGTTTAACCCCTTCACCCCCAAGGGTGGTTTGCACGTTCATGACCAGGCCAATTTTTACAATTCTGACCACTGTCCCTTTATGAGGTTATAACTCTGGAACGCTTCAACGGATCTAGGCGATTCTGAGACTGTTTTCTCGTGACATATTGTACTTCACTTTAGTGGTAAAAAATTTTCGCTATAACTTGCGTTTATTTATGAAAAAAACAGAAATATGGCAAAAATTTTCAAAATTTTGCAATTTTCAAACTTTGAATTTGTATGCCCTTAAAACAGAGAAATATGTGACACAAAATAGTTACTAAATAACATTTCCCACATGTCTACTTTACATCAGCACAATTTGGGAAACAACATTTTTTTTTGTTAGGAAGTTATAAGGGTTAAAATTTGACAAGCGATTTCTAATTTTTACAACAAAACTTACAAAACCATTTTTTTTTGGGACCACCTCACATTTGAAGTCACTTTGAGGGGTCTATATGGCAGAAAATACCCAAAAGTGACACCATTCTAAAAACTACACCCCTGAAGCTACTCAAAACTACATTCAAGAAGATTATTAACCCTTCAGGTACTTCACAGGAGCAGAAGCAACGTGGAAGGAAAAAATGAACATTTAACTTTTTAGTCACAAAAATAATATTTTAGCAACAATTTTTTTATTTTCCCAAGGGTAACAGGAGAAATTGGACCCCAAAAGTTGTTGTCAAATTTGTCCTGAGTACGCTGATACCCAATATATGGGGGGGAACCACTGTTTGGGCACAAGGCAGGGCTCAGAAGGGAAGGAGCCCCGTTTGACTTTTTCAACCTAAAATTGGCTGGAATTGAGATCGGACGCCATGTCGCGTTTGACGAGTGTCTGATGTGCCTAAACAGTGGAAACCCCCCACAAGTGACCCCATTTTGGAAACTAGACCCCCTAAGGAACTTATCTAGATGTGTGGTGACCACTTTGAACCCCCAAGGGCTTCACAGAAGTTTATAACACCCGGGCGTGAAAATAAAAAAATCATATTTCTTCCACAAACATGATCATTTAGTCCCCAATATTTTGTTTTCCCAAGGGTAACAGGAGAAATTGGACTCCAAAGGTTGTTGTCAAATTTGTCCTGAGTACGCTGATACCCAATATGTGGGGGGAAACCACTGTTTAGGCACATGGCAGGGCTCAGAAGGGAAGGAGCCCCGTTTGACTTTTTCAACCTAAAATTGGCTGGAATTGAGATCGGACGCCATGTCACGTTTGACGAGCATCTGATGTGCCTAAACAGTGAAAACCCCCTACAAGTGACCCCATTTTGGAAACTAGACCCCCTAAGGAACTTATCTAGATGTGTGGTGACCACTTTGAACCCCCAAGGGCTTCACAGAAGTTTATAACACCCGGGCGTGAAAATAAAAAATCATATTTTTTCCACAAACATGATCATTTACTCCCCAATATTTTGTTTTCCCAAGGGTAACAGGAGAAATTGGACCCCAAAGGTTGTTGTCAAATTTGTCCTGAGTACGCTGATACCCAATATGTGGGGGGGAACCACTGTTTAGGCACATGGCAGGGCTCAGAAGGGAAGGAGCCCCGTTTGACTTTTTCAACCTAAAATTGGCTGGAATTGAGATTGGACGCCATGTCACGTTTGACGAGCGTCTGATGTGCCTAAACAGTGGAAACCCCCCACAAGTGACCCCATTTTGGAAACTAGACCCCCTAAGGAACTTATCTAGATGTGTGGTGAGCACTTTGAACCCCCAAGTGTTTCACTAAAGATTATAATGCCCAGGCGTGAAAATATAAAATCCTGTTTTGTTCCCACATAAATGATCATTTAGTCCCCAATTTTTAATTTTCCCAAGAGTAACAGGAGAAATTGGACCCCAAAAGTTGTTGTCCAATTTGTCCCGAGTACCCTGATACCCCACATGTGGGAGAAAACTACTGTTTGGGCACACGTCAGGGCTCGAAAGGGAAGTAATGACGTTTTGGAAAGCAGACTTTGATGGAATGGTCTGCGGGCGTCATGTTCCATTTGCAGAGCCCTTGATGTTCCTCAACAGTAGAAACCCCCCATAAGTGACCCCATTTTGGAAACTAGACCCCCTAAGGAACTTATCTAGATGTGTGGTAAGCACTTTGAACCCCCAACTGTTTCACTAAAGATTATAATGCCCAGGCGTGAAAATATAAAATCCTGTTTTGTTCCCACATAAATGATCATTTAGTCCCCAATTTTTAATTTTCCCAAGAGTAAGAGGAGAAATTGGACCCCAAAAGTCGTTGTCCAATTTGTCCTGGGTACTCTGGTACCCCACATGTGGGGAAAAAACTGTTTAGGCACACGTTGGGGCTCGAAAGGGAAGTAGTGTTGTTTTGGAATGCAGACTTTGATGGTCTGCTGGCGTCATGTTCCATTTGCAGAGTCCCTGATGTGCCTAAACAGGAAAAAAACCCACATATGACATCATTTTGGATACTAGACCCCCAATGAACAAATCTAGATGTGCCCCCAACTAATCTAATGTAAATTAGTAGTGCATGGAGGTGTGGTACAATTTGAAGCAATCCTTCATGCACAGGCCAGGTTTTTCGGGGCAGGTGTCGCACTGGTAAATGGTGTCCCTGCGTATTCCTTTTTTGTAACACACTCGACACCTTTTTTGCGGCTTACCTTTTCTTGGGGTTGGCGGGACCACCCCCGGAAAATGCTGACCTGGGACAATACGAGCACCTTCAGTTCCTGAAGTACTGGGGCCCGCTCCTTCCTGAGCGCCAAACATCATGGCCTTAACCACTACCTCCTGGAAATGAAGGTACGACGTATCGCTGGGGCATGCACATTGTGACAGCAGGAATGCGTTGAGCAATGCCATTTGGACGATGTGCACGGCCAGCTTTTTGTACCACACCTTGGCCTTCCTCAATGCATTGTACGGTAGGAGGAGTTGATCGGAGAGATCAACTCCCCCCATTTTTTTGTTGTACCCCACTACACATGTCGGTTTGAGGACCTGTGTAGAGGGTACTGCCATCACCGTGTATGGTGGTCAAGAGATGGACATCTCTCTTGTCCTTGTACTTGACCACCAGCAGGTGGTCGCTACATTGGGCTCTGCTCTCACCTTTTCGGAGCATCTGCCCAAGTAGCGTCTTCGGGAGGCCTCTCTGATTTTTGCGGACTGTACCGCAGGCTGCGGTACGTCGCTCAGAGAGGGATTTGTAGAGTGGGATGCTAGTATAAAAGTTATCAGTGTAGAGGTGATAACCTTTATCCAGCAGTGGGTGCACCAAATCCCACACAATTTTCCCACTTACTCCCAGGAAAGGAGGACACTCAGGGGGTTCAATCCGGGTGTCCTTCCCTTCGTAAACTCTAAACTTGTGGGTGTACCCTGAGGTACTCTCACACAACTTATAGAGTTTAATTCCGTACCTGGCCCTCTTACTGGGCAGGTATTGACGGAATCGCAGCCTTCCCTTGAAGTGAACCAAGGACTCATCCACGCAGATGTCCCTTTGGGGCACGTACACTTCAGCAAACTTTTTGTTGAAGTGTTCGATGACCGGCCGAACTTTGAACAGACGGTCAAAGTTGGGGTCATCTTGTGCGGGACACTCTGCATTATCAGTATAATGCAGAAACTTGTGGATGGCCTCAAAACGCGTCCGGGCCATGACCATTCGGAACACTGGAGTGTTGTATAAAATATCAACACTCCAATATTGCCGAATTTCCGGCTTCTTCAGTATCCCCATATGGAGGACCAGGCCCCAAAACTGCGTCATTTCAACTGCGTCTACAGGAGACCAGTTTGAAAATGTTGAACGCGGGTTTTGCTCCAAAAATTGACGAGCGTACAAATTAGTTTGCTCCACCATGAGGTTAACAAAATCCTCAGAGAAAAAGACTTTGAAAAAGTCAATTTCTGTGAGGCCGGTGGTGTCAAACTTGATTCCTGATTCTGCCACAAAATCAGGAATCAATGGCTCGTAATTTTCGGGGGGCGAGGTCCATACGGGGAGCACTGGGTCAGCTGCGGGCACGGTGGGCGCTGCCTCATCTTCTGTCCTGAAGCGTCTGCGTGGCGGTTCCGCAGGACCCGAGGAGGAAGATGAGTAGGGGGAAGAGGAAGAAGAAGAGGATGAAGAATCCGAAAAATAAAGAAAAGTCGGATCGTCATCCAAATCGCTATCAGTTTTGGAGGCAAGTAAAGCATATGCCTCCTCCACTGAATAGCGCTGTTGGGATGAATTTGATGACATTTTTGTGTAAATATGGTGCTTGGGTGTACACTTTATTGAAAACTGTATGTGTACGTGAGGGGGGGGAGTGATTGGTGTAAACTTTCTGTAAAGAAAAAGCTGTGGTAAGAAGTCTAAAACAGCAGGCCCTAGCTGATAAGTGTCACTTATCAAAACTAGGCTGCTGGATGTGCGCACGGGGTGGCGCAAGGGGGGGGTGAAAAAAAAAAAAAAAGGAAAACGGCAAACTCTGATAAGTGAACTGTGTCACTTATCCAAGTTTTGCAGCTGCGGGATGTGTGTACGGAGGGGCTAAGGAAAAAAAAGCGAGCTCAAGTGTTGATGGGTGAACTGCGTCACCAATCAACACTCGCCGGCTGCGCACGGCGGTGGCGCAAAAGTGGGGTGGAGGGGGGTAAAAATAGGGGGAAGGGGGATGGGGGGATTGGGGTGGATGAAGAGAGATTGGGCAGGGATCAACAGTTAGGGTTGTAGTTAGGTGGCACAAAGGGGGTTGAAAAAAATGAAAAGCGGCAGGCACAAGCTTGCATAAGTGACGTGTGTCACTTATCCAACTTTTGCGGCTGTGGGATGTGTGTACGGAAGTGGCGCAAAGGGGGCTAAGGAAAAAAAAGCGAGCTCAAGTGTTGATCGGTGAACTGCGTCACCAATCAACGCTCGGCAGCTGCGCACGGAGGTGGCGCAAAAGTGGGGTGGAGGGGGGTAAAAATAGGGGGAAGGGGGATGGGGGGATTGGGGTGGATGAAGAGAGATTGGGCAGGGATCAACAGTTAGGGTTGTAGTTAGGTGGCACAAACGGGGGTGAAAAAAATGAAAAACGGCAGGCACAAGCTTGGATAAGTGACGTGTGTCACTTATCCAACTTTTGCGGCTGCGGAATGTGTGAACGGAAGTGGCGCAAAGGGGGCTAAGGAAAAAAAAGCGAGCGCGAGTGTTGATCGGTGAACTGCGTCACCGATCAACGCTCGCCGGCTGCGCACGGAGGTGGCGCAAAAGTGGGGTGGAGGGGGGTAAAAGGGGGGGTGGAGGGGGGATGGGGGGGTGAAGATAGATTGGGCAGGGGATCAGGGATCAATTAACACTTACAATTGTAGTTTTCTTTCTTCTTCTTCTTCTTTCTTCTGCAGGGATTGTGATGCTACAAGCTGTGGCACCACAATACCCAGCACAGGAGCTCTTGCTGCAGGAATCCTCAGCTAGAGTGAGGACCCCTGCAGACAGGTCAGACAGGTCAGGGGGCAGGTCACAGAGCGGTCACATCGCTGCTGTGACCTGTCATTGGTGGGATCGAATGATTACATCGATCCCACCAATCCCTGATCTGCCTGGTGACCATGGCAACTGCCTAGAATCGGAGCTCACAGCTCCGATTACTAGGCAGGTCATGCCCAGGTCACCAGCAGGGCACAGAGCGGTCACATGGTGACTGCAGCTGTGCCCTGTGGTTGGCGCGATCGCCGATCTAATCGATCGCGCCAGCCAACTCCTGCAGGCCCTGCTGGGCCTGCATCAGGCTCCAGCACGATCGGTGCTAATATAGCACCGATCCTGGCCGGTACTGGCAAGGCACAGCGGCGATACAGCGCCGCTGTGCACTGCGATTGGCGCGATCGATCAGATCGGTGATCGCGCCAATCCGAGTGCAACGCCAGGCACCGGCTCTAGGATCGAGTACATCGGTACTCGATCCCAGCCTAGGACATCATTGTTTCAGCCAAGCTGATTGGCTGAAACAATGAGAAACGCTGTGATTGGCTGTTCAGAATTGAACAGCCAATCACAGCGCTCTGGATGCCAGGGGGGCGGGATCGCAGCCCGGGATGCCGACGCCATCTTTTCTAAGGTGAGATGGCATCGGAATTTTAATGCGATCACCGCGACTTTAGTCACGGTATCGCCTTAAAGGGCCCGACGTACTATCCCGTCCACGGTCATACGGGCCCGGGTACCGTGGACGGGATAGTACGTCGGATAGCAGAAAGGGGTTAAGCTATGGCAGAAAGAGGAAAAGAGGGGACAAGTGGTTCCACAAGACAAGGTGTATCACAATTCACTGACTTGTGTGGTTGGAAGTCCAGTGATGTTAAAGTGGCAGTGCTAGCTCAGGCGCACCAGAACTTCAAACAAAAAAGACCATACACTTGTGGGAAAGTTTTGCTACTGCACAGCATTTAACCCCTTAATGACCACCAATACGTCTTTTTACTGACCTGAGATATAAGAGAGCAGCATCCTCCGACAGGTTACAATCCAGCAGCTGTACACTATGGCTGACAACTCATAAGCAACGATCAGAGTTGGCCATTTAACCCCTTAGATTCTGCGGTCAATAGTGACTACAGCATCTAGCTGGTTAGAGTGTGGGGGCTCCCTCTTTACCCCCATCACAGACTGAAATTATGATTGTGTTGTCCTTATGTTTGCAATTCAAAGCCAAATAATGGCCTTAGAGTCTTCCAGATATAGGCCGGGATCACACATGCGAGGAATAAGGCTGAGTCTCGCATGTTAATACCCAGCACTGCCGCCGGTACTCAGGAACCGAGAGTGCGGCCGCACAGCAATACAAGGAGTTGAACGCTCCGCTCTTGAGAGCCAGCAGCAGTGCCGGGCTTTAACATGCGAGACTCAGCCATATTCCTCGCATGTGTGATCTCAGCCATGGCGGCATGTTCAGAAGTTAACATTTAGGTGGTAAAAATAAATGTTTTCATTCCTGTCATGTCACTTTTCATTAATTCCTGAAAAACACCTGAAGGGTTAACAAAACTACCTGAAAGCAATTTTGAATATGTTGAGGGGGTGCAGTTTTAACCCCTTACTGCCAGCTGACGGAATATTATGTCAGCTGGCAGTATCCCCCGTGTTGATGAGGGCTCCGGCGGTGAGCCCGCATCAAAGCCGGGATATGTCAGCTGTTTTGAACAGCTGACATGTGCCCGCAATAGGCACGAATGGAATTGCGATCCAATCGTGCCTATTAACTGTCAAACTATGACAGCGGCATTTAAATGGTGCTTTCGGGCGTCGGGCCGGAAATACTCTCACTGCTGACTCCAGTCACATGATCGGGGGTCATCGGTGTGTCGGCATAACAACTTGATGTTCCTTGAGACCTCTATGGTTATTGATGCCGGATTGCTGTGAGCGCATGCCAAAAGTAAAAAAAAAAAAAAAAAATGTTTTTAAAAATATGAAAAAAATAAAAAAAAACATAAAAGTTTAAATCACGCCTTGAGCATTCAAAATTAAATAATAAAAATAAAAATCAAACACATATTTGGTATCGTCGCGTTCAGTATCGCCCGATCTATCAATAAAAAAAGGATTAACCTGATCGCTAAACGGCCTAGCGAAAAAAAATTGAAATGCAAGAATTATGTTTTTTTGGTCGCCGCAACATTGCATTAAAATGCAACAGCGGGCGATCAAAAGATCGTATCAGCACAAAAATGGTATCAATAAAACAGCACGCGAAAAATAAGCCTTCACCTGACCCGAGATCACGAAAAATGTAGATGCTACATGTATCAGAAAATGGCGCAATTTTTTTTTTTTAAGCAAACTTTGGAAATTTTTTTCACCACTTAGATAAGAACCTAGACATGTTTGGTGTCTATGAACTCGTAATGACCTGGAGAATCATAATGGTAGGTCAGTTTTAGCATTTAGTGAACCAAGCAAAAAAGCCAAACAAAAAACAAGTGTGGGATTGCACTTTTTTTGCAATTTCATCTCACTTGGAATTTTTTTCTTGTTTTCAGTTACACCACATGGTAAAACCAATGGTATCGTTCAAAAGTACAAATCGTCCAGCAAAAAATAAGTCCTCACATGGCCATATTGAATACGAAAACGCAAAGCCAAAAAATGCTCCG
Source organism: Dendrobates tinctorius (assembly GCF_039654945.1). Taxonomy (NCBI): domain Eukaryota; kingdom Metazoa; phylum Chordata; class Amphibia; order Anura; family Dendrobatidae; genus Dendrobates; species Dendrobates tinctorius. The sequence goes on along the minus strand of NW_027361728.1, from coordinate 43,267,497 downwards.
GTCATTAAGGTTACTTTCAGACTTGGTTACCAGGCGCAGCGCTCGGCCGCCGCTAAGCTCCGCCCCCGGCCATGCCCCCTCCGGTCAGCTCCTCCTATGGTCGCATGACGCTGCATGCGATCAGCGTACCCTATATTTAGCATTGGGTACGCTGGCCATGCGCTGGTATGTTTTTGCCTGGTAACGCAAGTCTGAAAGTAGCCTAAGGGGTTAAAATGGTTTCACATTTGGGGTTTTTCCAATATATAGGATCCCCCAGTCACTTCAAAACTGAATAGGGCCCTAAAAGAATACATTTTGTAAATTTCCTTGAAAAAAAATGTAAAATTACTGCTAAATTTGTATACCTTTTAAAATGGTAACAAAAGAAAATAAGATTTCACAAATGGTGCTGATGTAAAGCAGACAAGAGGGAAATTATTATTATTATTTATTAGTGTTTTTATGTGGTAGGACTCTCTGAATTAAAGGGATAGTTTGAAAATTGCAAATATTTTGACATTTCTGTCAAATTTCTGTTATTTTTTTTTTATAAATGAACTACAAAACATATCAACCTAAATTTGCCATTATCATAAAACATAATGTGCCACAAAAAAAATAATCTTAAAATCATTGGGATATGTCAAAACGTTCCAGAGTTACCACATAAAGTGACACTGGTCAGAATTTAAAAAAATTGACTTGGTCACTAAGGCCTGTTTCACACATACATTTTTTCGATCAGTTGCAATCCACGGATCCGTAACAGTGATTATACCAACGTGTGGAAACGGACCGTTTCATAGATGGATCCGGCGAAGGCTGAAATTTAAAGGAACCCGTGCCCGGGAGGGGAGGGGAGGAGAGGGGAGGGGAGGGGAGGGGAGGAGAGGAGAGGAGAGGAGAGGAGAGGAGAGGAGGGGAGGGGAGAGGAGGGGAGGGGAGAGGAGGGGAGGGGAGGGGAGGGGAGGGGAGGGGAGGAGAGAAATTCTCAGCCACCAGAACGGGATTTAGGGTTAAATTGCCGGCAAAGGCAATTCTTCTGGGCAAATGCGGATCCGGCCAGCAAAAAAATGTTTCAGTGTCCGTCCAGTCATGTCAGCAAACGCCAAAATTTTGGCGGATCCGTGAAAAAACGGATCCTACGGATGACCATCCGTCAAGATCCGCCGATAATGCAAGTCAATGGGAAGAAAAACGGATCCGCCAAGAAAAATGGCGGATTTTGACTGATGGGGACAGACGGATGTGTGAAAGAGGCCTAAGGAGTTAAAGGACGAGCTGTTCACATGTGTGTGGGGTTTTTTGCTGATCAAGTTTGTTGTAGCCACACAACTAACGCACCCATTCAAGTCATCCTAGCTGGATCTTAGTTCTGTCCATTTTTTACTGATTGATAGAAGCTAGGAAACCTTTATTCGTTTTTTTGCATCTGAGAAAAAAACGATAAAATACTGACGGGAAACAACAAACCCTGATGCAACACTGATGAAAATCAGTTTTTCACAAAGTACACGTTAAAAAATAATGGACGCCTGGATGAGGCTTTAAGCTGAATTTTTTTTCGTGGAGGTCCAAGATCATAAAACTCTTGCAGCACTTCTTACGTTGCGAGCATTAAAGGTTGAGTACTCAATGCACAGTGTCGCTAGCTATTTGCATAACCAACAGCCCTTTAGCTCACTAAGCTTGCCAAGAAAGATCCAGCCAGAAGGGCTTTATTCTGTCCCAGCTGAACAGTGCTTTATTTCAAAGAGGTTGAAGACGACGCTTGTGTAACCAATTAATGGGTCTTTGTGTTTATTCCCCAAAGTATCCATCGATTCCTGCGCACCAAGTGCTCCATATTCAGTTAGTAGTATTTCTTAAAGATATCCTTTACACCAACCCATTTGTTCATTTTGTGTGTGATCTTTTTCTAGGTTACTCAAGACACTTCAAAGTCTGCATGGATTGAAGCTGTGATAACACACTATTTTTGCTTATATTAACTTTAAAGGCAACCTATAAGGTCAGATACAAAGTTAAACTGCCGATATTGGATGAATCTGTAAGTTAATAATGTTAAGAAGTTGCTTGTCCGCCATACTGAAAGTGCGGCACCGGGGAGAAAATTTACTTTATTCTTGTTGGCTTTTTTCACTCATACAGGTGTGTTGGCGAGGTTACAGTCACCAATCACAGCAATGGTTGCGACTGCTGTAAGCTGTCAGTCAAAGTGCTTGGGGGTGCTTACAGCCGCCAATCACAGGGATGTGAACGATCACTGTAGGCGCGCTGGCAAACCAACATGACTGAAAGCAATAAAGTTAATTTTCTCCAGTGTTGTACTTCCAGCGTGGCGGCAGAGCACCTTCCGAACGCCATTAACCCAGGTTAATAGAGTTATCCATCGAGACAGTTTCCCTTTAAATATCTCCCGTATTTACCTTTATCAAGTTACTGTACCTTACATTTATCATTAATATTTCTAAAAGGAAGAAAAGGCAATGAATGTAGTGTCACTGGTGCCATTATCGACCTGAAGTTTTGTAGATGACAAAGATGAGGGTCTGCAAAATTAAGTGATTGTGTAAAAAACAGTTAAATGAGCACAGCAGCTTAAAGGGCCTGTCACACTAAGCGATATCGCTAGCAATATCGCTATAACGTCACTGATTTTGTGACGTTATAGCGATATCGCTAGCGATATCGCTGTCTGATACTTACCTTCGACCGGCTCCCCCGCTGGAAAGATAGTGAGGAAACACTAAGCTAACCTAAATGAATTCAAGTTTCCAGGTCCAGATGAATTACATCCCAGAGTACTGAAGGAGATAGCAGAAGAAATTTTTGAACCCCTCTCCATAATCTTTGAAAATTCTTGGAGAACAGGAGAAGTGCCAGAAGACTGGAGAAGAGCAAATGTTGTTCCTATCTTCAAAAAGGGGAAGAAGGTGGACCCAGGCAACTATAGGCCGGTGAGTCTGACTTCTATACCAGGAAAGATCTTTGAGCAAATTATTAAACAACATGTATGTCAGTACCTTGATAAGAATGAAGTGATTAAACAGAGTCAGCATGGGTTTGTAACTAATAAGTCATGTCAGACTAAAGGGGGTTTTACACTAAGCAATATCGCTAGCAATATCGCTAAAACGTCACTGGTTTTGTGACGTTATAGCGACATTGCTAGCGATATCGCTATGTGTGATACTTACCAGCGACCGGCTCCCCCACTGTCCATCGCTGATCGCGCGAGAATGTCCGGCTCCATTTCTCGTCGGGCGTTTCCTGCTGAGACTTCCTGCTGTGTGAGACGAGCGACGCGTGGACGCGGGCGGGAGGACGCAGGATCGCTGTGTGTGAATGGTAAGTATCGTGCGCTGCGTCGCTGCTGCATCGCTGTGAGATCTTTCTGTATGAAAGCTCACTAGCGATCATTTAGCGATGCACCAGCGATCCTGACCGGGTCGGATCGCTGGTTGGATCGCTGGTGCATCACTAAATGTAAAAGGGCCTTAACTTAATTTCCTTCTATGACGGTATCACTGATTGGGTGGATCAAGGAAATGCTGTAGATATAGTATATCTTGACTTCAGCAAAGCATTTGACAAAGTCTCTCATACAATCCTTATTGAAAAAATGACTAAGTATGGAATGGACAAGGCAACTGTTAGGTGGATTCATAACTGGCTTAGTGATCGGACCCAAAGAGTGGTCGTAAATGACTGCACATCCAGTTGGAAGAATGTCTCAAGTGGGGTACCACAGGACTCTGTCCTGGGCCCTGTATTGTTCAACATCTTTATCAACGATTTAGATGAAGGAATTGAGGGTAAACTGATTAAATTTGCTGATGACACAAAGCTAGAAGGGATAGCTAATACTAGAGAAGAGAGAGAGAGGATTCAAAAAGATATAAATAAACTGGAAAAGTGGGCAGCAACTAACAGAATGGTTTTTAACAGGGAGAAATGCAAAGTACTACATCTGGGCAATAAAAATGAAAAAAGCATATACAGAATGGGAGGAATCCATGGCTAAGTGACAGCACATGTGAAAAAGACTTGGGTATACTAATAGATCACAGACTGAATATGAGTCAACAGTGTGATGCAGCAGCAAAAAAGGCAAATGCAATTCTAGGATGTATTAACAGAAGCATACAGTCTAGATCACGTGAAGTCATTATTTCCCTCTACTCCTCTTTGGTCAGACCTCATCTGGAATATTGTGTCCAGTTTTGGGCACCACATTTTAAAAAAAGACATCAACAAACTGGAGCAAGTTCAGAAAAGAGCGACCAGAATGGTGACCGGTCTGCAAACCCTGTCTTATGAGGAAAGGTTGCAGGATTTGGGAATTAGTTTGCAAAAGAGAAGACTGAGAGGAGACTTAATAGCTGTCTACAAATATCTAAAGGGCTGTCACATTGTAGAAGGATCAACTTTATTCTCATTTGCACAAGGAAAGACTAGAAGCAATGGGATGAAACTGAATGGGAGGAGACACAGATTAGATATTAGAAAAAACTTTTTGACAGTTAGAGTGATCAATGAGTGGAACAGGCTGCCACGAGAAGTGGTGAGTTCTCCTTCAATGGAAGTCTTCAAAGAGAGGCTGGACAGACATCTGACTGGGATGATTTAGCGAATCCTGCTTTGAGCAGGGGGTTGGACCAGATGGCCCAGGAGGTCCCTTCCAACTCTACGATTCTATGATCACACGAGAACGTCCTGGACCGTTTCTCGTCGTCAGCTTCCTGTGGCGCCGACGAGTGACGCGTGCGGGAGGACGTCAGGATCGCCTCGTCTGACAGGTAAGTAATGACCCCCGACCCCTGCTATGTCGCTGGTGAGATCTGCCTGTGTGGCAGCGCACTAGCGACCACTTAGCGATGCACCAGTGATCCTGACCGCGTCATATCGCTGGTGCATCGCTAAGTGTGACAGTACCTTTAGGCTTATGCAATTACAATGGATGGCAAACAAATCAATTTTGGAATAACCCAAGCCAGACATGTCACTTGAAGCAAGTATCATCAAGCTACGACTTGAATACTTTGGACACAACTGGAGAAGGACATCATGGTCAGAAGAAAAGAAAGAGCAAGGCGAAGAGGAAGACCTGCAACCTGATGGCTTGATACTATCAGGATAACAGCAGAGAAAACCCTGTTTGACCTGTCTAGGCTTGCACAAGATGTATCTTTCTACTGATTGTTCATTCATCAAGTCGCCATGGTTCAAAATCGAGCCGAAAGTCACTTTTCCCTCTGCAATTAAATTCAAGCTCAAATACAACTTTTTATTGGTAGCAGTAGATTGCCAGGAAAAGAGTCAGACCCACAGTAGTCAGCAGACTTTCATTGAATAAAAAGTTGTCTTCATGACAAGTACACTGAATGTTCTAATACATGGATGGAGTATATCTTCATAAAGAAAGTGTTATGGATTATAAGCACTTGCCTTGCAATAAAATTTATACAGTTTCTGTTGAGATGTGATGTGCGTGATAGGATGTGTGCCATAAGAAATCTAGGGAAAAAGACATACAGTTAGGCAGGGTGGATTTGATTTAAATCTAACTGATTTAAATCACGATTTAAATCACTAGTCAGTAAGGCTTGATTTAAATCAGTGATTTAAATCAAAGTTTCTACCTAAACTAGTTCTTGCTACTTTAACATGCAAGTAGATGAAGATTTTTAGAATCACTTTTTATATTACTTTTTTCTCCCCAGTTTAATGGGTTAATCATTCATATTTGGACACCACTGTTCTGTTGTACTTAGGAAGGAGAAAAATAATCCTGACCTTAATAACAATTTAAATAGATTTATTCAACTGAAACAATAACAACATTACAGCATAAGTTATTTGCTTAAACAAACATCCATGTTTGTTAACTAATTTGGCTAAACAAAATATATATATATTTTAAGAAACTTAGACTGTCAGCCCAGCCGACACATGAAAAACTTAAATACTACTGTCCCTGCTGTCCTCTGTAGCTCACTTGTCATCATCTTCATCATCATCTTCTTCTTTGTTCCTATTCATAATCTGGAAAAGAAAAACAAGCTTTCCTGCTTTATTGGGTCCCAACCGATTTCTCAATTTAGAATGAATGAGTCCAAAGGAAGAGAATATTCTTTCAACGCCTGCAGAAGAAGCTACTGCTGTTAAAAGTGAAATCATTACTTGAACAGTCTCTAAATCCAAGCGCCTAAGTGACTTCCACCAGTTTACTGGTGTGACCTTACTTAAAATATCTTCAGCAAACATATATTTCTTGAATGGTTCCCCCTTAGCTCTGAAGTTTATTATAGTTGGCATTAAAGATGGATGATTGCTGGATACCCATGTCATAGCTAACTCCTCTTTCTCAGCACTTAGGTTTTGACCCTGATATTGGATATTGACAATATTTGCCAAAAAATGAGCTGGAGTCAGTGCTTGTCCCATTCGTTTGTTTACTGCTTGTAATTTAATTCTGTCCATGTGTAGTTCTGTTTTTAAGTGTTCACTCAGTTCCTTCCAAATTTGAACAGCATCCGCAATAAAACAGCTATTTTTCTGTATTTTGTTTAAAGCTTGAGAAATGGGTTTCAGGAAGCTCAGCATATGTTCAACATTTCTCTTAAGCCCAATGTTGAGGATTTTGGCCGTGACAGTGCCATCTATTTTATCTCGATTTTCTTCACAAAGTGTCATCAGAATAGGCCAGTTTTTGATATACTGCTCAAAACAGTCCACCACAGAGTTCCATCTAACATCTTGTTGGAGCGTTAGCTTGGTTCCACCCATCCTTTTCAGAGCTGCTGCAGCAAAATGATTATTACGGAAGTATTTAGCAATTTCAACAACATTAGCCTTTATTTCTGGAACACTTAAGTCTTTGGCTAAGAGGTGCAGCAAATGAGCACTGCAACCATATGTTATTAGCAGCTTTGTATTCCCTCCCTGCTCTTCTAAATCTTTTCTCATCTTGGATACGTTTGCAGCATTGTCAGTGACCAAACTGCGTACTAGACATTTGAATTTTTGTTCACATGTCGTTATAGCTTTTACTGCCACTTCTTCTAAGTATCTGCTGTGTGTGCATTTCCTGACGTATCAGTTGTTTGTGCAAGGAAGACTTTACCTTCTTCTGTTGTTATACAAGCACATACAATAAGATCATTGTGGACATTACTCCACCCATCAATACTTAGGTTAACAATTTTACCCTCCAGAGCTGTTGCACATTGCTCCATTTCTCTGTCATACACTTGATTCAGCAGTTTCCCTGCAACATCAGCTCTGCTGGGTGGACTGTATCCTGGTCTCAGTGACTGAACCATATTAATGAAATGTGGGTTCTCAGTCAGACGGAAAGAAGAGTTCGTTGCATAAATAAACTGTGCAATTTTTTCATCAATCAACTCTTTTTCTAATCTGCTAGTTCTTATCACAAACCTATCTATGGTGGTTCCAGGAGGTAAAGGTTTTTTCTTCCTTTTGGGTGATGGTGATATGTGGCTGTGGGTGTCTGATGATGATGCTGCTGCTGCTGCTAATGAAGCACTATCCTGGATGGATAACTCTGAAACTGTAGAACAGGATGATGGTGATCTTGGAGGTGGATAGTTTCCAGAATCCATGAATTCCCCTAATCAAAAAAAGTCAATGCTGTTATTTTATTGTTTATACAATTTCTGCTTATTGTACACAACACATCACTGCCCCTGCCCCAAAAGGAATATTTGTTTTTCTTCATAACTGTACCAAATGACAGTAACATGCAGTAATAATAAGAAATATAATTTTTCTCACACATGACAGTTCAGTCTTTAGAAATAGGATTCAATAAAAATGTTTACCAACCTGAAGATCCTGCCTGTTCAGAAGTGTTTCTTTGGTCATCTTCATCACCGCACTTCTCATGATGTTGCCTCATTCGCGCCACCAGGCCTTGCATCTCTTTGTTGCATCGTTTGCATTTTGCACGCATGCCTGCCTTACCGATAGGCGAAGGAGCTTCATTAAAATATTCCCAAACTGGGTCTCTTTTACAGCCTGCTGCCATTATAAGGAAAAAATGTAATAAACCTCAGATCGTACACACAAACAGATCCAGACTTGTCTGTCTGTGGCTATGCTGCAGTATTGTGCTCAAAGTTTCACTTTCATTTTCTTGTCTGCTTGCCCTTCCTCCTCCTCACACTTAGATTCACATTCTTCTTGTGTTGTGCAGATCTATTCCACTCCAAACAATCAGAAACATATTGTCTAACTTCTTGGACTTGGCACTGAAGGGGTTGATTCTGTATTCATAGGTTTGTAGAACAATAGGATTAAGGTCTTTTTCTCAACTCTGTTCATGTTGTAACATTTTTGCCCTGAAGAAGAGGCTGGGACCTCTGCGGAGTCAAATTCAGTTTTGAGAACTGGGTAAGTAAAGCGAGCGTCTGTGATAATATAGGAGAGAAACTGCCCACTAATCCTACAGAAACCTCTGGAAGAGCATGGCATTGTGAATGTTACACATATACAGCCTTTATTCTACTGAGTTAAACAACTCAGCTTTATCTCATGATGGAAGAACCTTTGGATGGTAAAATATTTTCCTCAAAAAGCAGTTTATTGAAAAAAATCCGATTTAAATCAAAAAAATCCGATTTAAATCAAAAAAATCCGATTTTTTTCATTTTTTTTTTAAAAAACATTGATTTTTATCCACCCTGCAGTTAGGTCCATATATATTTGGACAGAGGCAACATTTTTCTAATTTTGGTTCTAGACATTACCACAGGGAATTTTAAACAAAACAATTCAGATGCAGTTGAAGTTCAGATTTTCAGCTTTCATTTGAGGGTATCCACATTAAAATTGGATGAAGGGTTTAGGAGTTTCAGCTCCTTAACCTGTGCCACCCTGTTTTTAAAAGGGACCAAAAGTAATTGGACAGATTAAATAATTGTAAATAAAATGTTCATTTCTAGTACTTGCTTGAAAACCCTTTGTTGGCAATGACTGCCTGAAGTCTTGAACTCATGTACATCACCAGACACTGTGTTTCCTCCTTTTCGATGCTCTGCCGGGCCTTCACTGCGGTGGTTTTCAGTTGCTGTTTGTTTGTGGGCCTATCTGTCTGAAGTTTAGTCTTTAACAAGTGAAATGCATGCTCAATTGGGTTGAGTTGAGGTGACTGACTTGGCCATTCAAGAATATTCCACTTCTTTGCTTTAATAAACTCCTGGGTTGCTTTGGCTTTATGTTTTGGGTCATTGTCCATCTGTAGTATGAAACGACGACCAATCAGTTTGGCTGCATTTGAGCACACAGTATGGCTCTGAATACCTCAGAATTCATTCGGCTGCTTCTGTCCTGTGTCACGTCATCAATAAACACTAGTGACCCAGTGCCACTGGCAGCCATGCATGCCCAAGTCATCACACTGCCTCCGCCGTGTTTTACAGATGATGTGGTATGCTTTTGATCATGAGCTGTACCACGCCTACGCCATACTTTTCTCTTTCCATCATTCTGGTAGAGGTTGATCTTGGTTTCATCTGTCCAAAGAATGTTCTTCCAGAACTGTGCTGGCTTTTTTAGATGTTTTTTAGCAAAGTTCAGTCTAGCATTTTTATTCTTGATGCTTATGAGTGGCTTGTACCGTGCAGTGAACCCTCTGTATTTACCTTCATGCAGTCTTCTCTTTATGGTAGATTTGGATATTGATACGCCTACCTCCTGGAGAGTGTTGTTCACTTGGTTGGCTGTTGTGAAGGGGTTTCTCTTCACCATGGAGATTATTCTGCGATCATCCACCACTGTTGTCTTCCATGGGCGCCCAGGTCTTTTTGCATTGATGAGTTCACTAGTGCTTTCTTTCTTTCTCTTTCTTTCTCAGGATGTACCAAACTGTAGATTTTGCCACTCCTAATGTTGTAGCAATTTCTCAGATGGGTTTTTTCTGTTTTTGCAGCTTAAGGATGGCTTGTTTCACATGCATGGAGAGCTCCTTTGACCGCATGTTTCCTTCACAGCAAACCTTCCAAACGCAAGAACCACACCTCAAATCAACTCCAGGCCTTTTATCTGCTTGAGAATGACATAACGAAGGGATTGCCCACACATGTCCATGAAATAGCCTTGGAGTCAATTGTCCAATTACTTTTGGTCCCTTTAAAAACAGGGTGGCACATGTTAAGGAGCTGAAACTCCTAAACCCTTCATCCAATTTTAGTGTGGATACCCTTAAATGAAAGCTGAAAGTCTGAACTTCAACTGCATCTGAATTGTTTTGTTTAAAATTAATTGTGGTAATGTCTAGAACCAAAATTAGAAAAATGTTGTCTCTGTGCAAATATATATGGACCTAACTGTATGCAAATCTGGAAGTGCACTGGAATATGTTAATGCACTTGGATTCCTTCTTCCCAGTTCATTTTTCCCACCTATAATCCTCTCCTTGACAGACTGTTCTAACCTACTATGTCATCCCTGAGGCCATAGATTTCTCATGATTAGCATATCAGATCTCTAAAAACAAATAATTATATTATCTTTCATCTTTTTAAGACAAAGCCATCTTAAGGTTTTAGAAATCTGACGTGTCAAGTTTATCTGGAGAATAACTTAAGGCCCCGTTACACATAACAATGTCCCAGCGATCCCACCAACGATCCGACATGGATGGGATCGCTGGGACATCGTTAGGCTGATCGCTGGTGAGCGGTCACATAGCCCCTCCAGCGATCAGAACCAGCAAGCTGGTTTCCAATGTAAACAGTGGGTATCCAAGAGCCGCACTGCTCATGGATACCCACTGTTTACCTTGGAAACCAGTGTGTACACTGGTTTCCAAGGTAAAAAGCAGGTAACTAAGAGCCGCGCGGCTCTTAGATACCCGATGTTTACATTGGAAACCAGCGTCGCTGATCGCTGGTCTCTCGCTGCCACACGAAGCGATGCGCGCTGGCCAGCGGGAGACCATCATAGACGGCCCAGGACGATGAAGCTCGAACAGCGATACCAGGCAGGGGGGGGCGGTCGCTGATGCCTGTCACACACAGCGATCTCACTGGTGAGATCGCTGTTGCATCACAAAATCAGCGATCTCGCTGGTGATCTTCTGCTGGCAAAATGTAAACTGTTACCTAAATTTAAGAACACATAGTTCTGTCAAAATGCCAAGACAGGACCCTTGCCAGTTTCCAAGCTGACCTCCTGGTCCTGAGAGCACTGTGCGTAGTAGAAGTGAGTTACAGCATAAATGTATGTTGTATACATGCAAAATTGGAGTGAAACAGTCCACCAAAAAAGTACAAAAAGGTGATTTATTTGGCTAAATACATAAACGGCACATAAACAATTAAAAAACCAAATCAAAGACAGAGCTATTTAAGACAAAGAATCAGGTGCAACAGGAAAAATCAAGTACATCACCACAGGTACAGTGTAAATAGGAGGAGCAAATGTAGAAAGACCTATAAGTTAAATAAAGCAACAGTGCACCAGGTCAATCCAGAAATAAAAAAAGACTCATGCGGTTATGTCAATGCAAGGATGATAAATCTCATATAAGGTTATAATGTTCAAACACATGTCAATTGACAATAGCAGCATAAGCGTGCATGCAACAGCACAGGATTGATCTGGGTAAGAGCAAATACTTTCTGTGACGCTTATGCTGTTATTGTCAATGAATATGTATTTGAACATTATGACTATTTAATTTATAGGTCTTTCTACTTTCGCTCCCCCTATTTACAGTGTACCTGTGGTGCTGTACTTGATTTTTCCTGTTGCACCTGATTCTTTGTCTTAAATAGCTGTCTTTGATATGTTTTTTAATTGTTTATGTGCCATTTATGCATTTAGTCAAATAAAACACTTTGTTTTGTATTTTTTGGGTGGATTGCTTTACTCCAATCTTGCATGCATACATTCTGGTGGGAGTATTTCCATGGCAATTGTCTTTGGTGATCCGGTTACTTAGGCCTAGGACTGCATGATATATGATGTTTTCTGTCCTAAAGACTTTGTATTAAATAAATGTATGTTGTGCTGTGCTGAAATCCACCATTTGCGTATACAGGCCAAGTATCTAGGCCAAGGTCACATGAGTGTAAATGTTCTCCAGAAATAATGAACAATTTTCATCCGTATAGTGGTCTGCATATGATATATATATATATATATATACACACATATCTCTTTCACACACACACACACATATACACACATATATATATATACACACACACACATACATATCTCTCTCTCTATATATATATATATATATATATATATATATATATATATATATATATATATATATACACTGCTCAAAAAAATAAAGGGGACACTAAAATACCACGTCCTAGATAACTCTGAATGAAATATTCCAGTTGCAAATTTATATTCATTGCATAGTGCATAGTGGAATGTGTTCAGATCAATAAAACATAAATATCAATGTAAATCAAAATGAATATCCCATGGAGGTCTGGATTTGGAATGATACTCAAAATCAAGGTGGAAAATCAAATTACAGGCTGATCCAACTTCAGTGGAAATGCCTCATGACAAGGAAAAGATGCTCAGTATTGTGTGTGGCCTCCACGTGCCTATATGACCTCCCTAATGTACAACACCTGGGCATGCTCCTGATGAGGCGGCGGATGGTCTCCTGAGGGATCTCCCAGACTTGGACTAAAGCGTCCGCCAACTCCTGGACTGCCTGTGGTGCAATGTGACGTTGGTGGATGGAGCGAGACATGATGTCCCAGATGTGCTCAATCGGATTCAGGTCTGGGGAACGGGCAGGCCAGTCCATAGCTTCAATGCCTTCATCTTGCAGGAACTGCTGACACACTCCAGCCACATGAGGTCTGGATTGTCCTGCAGTAGGAGGAACCCAGGACCAACCGCACCAGCATATGGTCTCAGAAGGGGTCTGAGGATCTCATCTCAGTACCTAATCGCAGTCAGGCTATCTCTGGGGAGAACATGGAGGGCTGTGCGGCCCTCCAAAGAATTGCCACCCCACACCATTACTGACCCACTGCCAAACCGGTCATGCTGAAGGATGTTTCAGGCAGCAGATCGCTCTCCACGGCGTCTCCAGACTCTGTCACGTCTGTCACATGTGCTCAGTGTAAACCTGGTTTCATCTGTGAAGAGCACAGAGGGCCAGTGGCGAATTTGCCAATCCTGGTGTTCTGTGGCAAATGCCAAGCATCCTGCACGGTGTTGGGCTGTAAGCACAACCCCCATCTGTGGACATCTGGCCCTCAGACCATCCTCAAAGTGACCAAAACATCAGCCAGAAAGCATTGGTACTGAGACGTGGTTTGTGGTCCCCACCTGCAGAACCACTCCTTTATTGAGGGCGTCTTGACAATTGCCAATAATTTCCATCTGTTGGCTATTCCATTTGCACATCAGTATGTGAAATAGATTATCAGTGCTGCTTCCTAAGTGGACAGTTTGATTTCACAGAAGTTTGATATACTTGGAGTTATATTCCGTTGTTTAAGTGTTCCCTTTATTTTTTGAGTAAAGGCCATAGGAGTGTACGGCAGTCACAGGAAAGGTCAGAGAGGCCCTGCTGCAGAAGTAGGGCCTGCGCAGGAGCGTGATATCTGGGAACGATGAAGCAAGCAGGAGGGCGGCATCACAAAAAGATGGGATGCGCCAGACCCGGACCTGCGACACCCATCAGACCGAACCGCACCGCTGTAGATAAGCACTGAAAGGCAGTGGCCTCATCTTATAGCGGCCAAAACAGGTGACAGGTTCCCTTTAAGTATTGCAATGCTCCTCTTGTGAATATGCAATTTGTCTCTTCAGAGAAGAAGAGGACTGGAACTCTAGTGTCACCTTTTGGATCTAGCAATCCTAAAAGTCAATATCGACGCTCTAACGAGCCTTGCCACATGACTTAGGATAAAAGCCAAAACCTCAATTTGCAGACACGGTGTTTCGGGGGTGCCTCTCATCAGTGCAAAGCGTGAGACCTGGTTTGGCTATGAGAGAGGCGGCTGGCTGAATTTTTTTTTTTTTCACGTGAAGATTTGGTCCGTGAAAACAATAAAAATTGCTCAACTGAACAGCTCTAATAAATAACATTGATCTGAGTGCTGTCCGTTTTTTGAAAATACAGTGGTGTCAACCTGGCCTCAAAGCGAGTGTGGTCCTTGGAAACATACTAAGAAGCTGCTGTAAGGACTCAGCAGTGGCGGAGAGGAGTTTTTTATTTGTCGAGAAATAGACTTTAAAGCATAAAAAATACACATGTGAAAGTATATTCGTATTTGTTGCAGTAATAATTCCAGCATTCGGACAGTTTGGGCTCACAGACATGTATATGCATTATAGCCAATCTCCATGAAAGTGACGGACAAGCGGAAAAGTGGTGTTTTCAGGAAAACGCTGTGTCTGAAACCAGCCTTACATGCTTAGTTGTCTTTGGAGCCACTTATTGCATCTAGAGGCGCTATATAAATTAGATATAATACCCGGTAATATGATCCTGTCCAGCATCTGTTGCCTGGACCTATTAACCTTTTCTTGTGTCTTTGTTCTGGCACATTTATGTGCCCTAGTAAAATTGAGAAATAAGATCTGCAACAACTGAACAGCAGATGACTCATGTTATAAGACGGAGGGCTGTTATGTATTTGTGTGTCAGACATGTCACCCTGCCCTGGTCTCACTACCATTACATTCTCACTATTAAATGAGCTCTTTAAAGGCTCAGTCACACGCATTCCGTTTTTCAGCATTTTACAACTCTAGTAAATGACACCTTGCAATTTGAAATATTTTGTATAGGAGCTTTTTCATTCCTATGGAGAATACTAGGTCTAGAACACACGGGTAGATTTATCAGTACTATGGGATTCTTTGTCTGGGCTAAGTTTGCACTTTGTCTTAAAATTATCCATATTTATTACAGTTGTCAATGCTGTTTGATGGGAGTGCTTCTTTAAATTAATCAGATTTTTCAAAGTTTTTATTCTAGTAATATATTGCAAACGTCACATTATATAGCCCTGTGTACTTACAATAGCTCATTTTGCTGTCCTACAGAGTAAATTCTTGTCATATATATTATCTACGTATGCATGTGTGTATTATACATGCATACAAACAGTATATACAGTTGTTATATGTTATAAGTTGCACCCTACATTTTGGGGCGGAAAATAGGTAAAAAAAAAAAGGTTTTTAAATAAAACGATGGTGCGTCTTAGGCTAGGTTCACATTTGCAGTTGAGTACGCAGCGTATCGCCCGCAACCGCGAATGCATGCAAAAAACCATGCATGCGTTTGCAGACGATAGGCAAGTGCTATTTTCCGAATGTATACAAGCCACGCCCAATGGGTGTCTTATGTAAATTCTTGCGTATGCAAACGCAAAGCATACGCATGTGTTCCCACAGACTGTAATGCGTTGTTTAGACACATTCCTTCCGCAAGCGTCCGCATGCATTTGGAGGCGGCAATTTGCTGCCTCGAAAATTGCAACATGTTGCGTTAGCCGCGCCCCGCCGCACAACACAAAACGGTGCATGCGTAAGCAAATGCGGTCGAACACGTACAAATGCATGTACCTGCGTCAACAATGTTAAAGATAGGAAAACATGACGCATGCGGATGTATGCGTCAGAAACGCTGAGGACACAACCGCAAATGTGAACCCAGCCTTAGGGCCCCGCCACACAGAGCGACGCACCAGCGATCCCGACAATGGTATTACCTTGTCAGGATCGCTGGTGTGTCGCTACATGATCGCTGGTGAGCTGCCAAACAGGCAGCTTCACCAGCGATCAGCACCAGAGATAGGAGGGTAACAAGCGACGCATGTCGCTTAGTTACCAGTGCGCTGGTGCAGGGAGCTGGTAACCAAGGTACACATCGAGTTTCTAAGCAGCACGTGGCACTTAGAAACCCGATGTGTACCTTGGTTACCAGCTCCCTGCACCAGCATGCTGGTAACTAAGGTACACATCGGGTTTCTAAGCGCTGTGCGCCGCTTAGAAACGCAACGTTTACCTTAGTTACCAGTGCGCTGATCGCTGGTCTCCCGCAGCGATGCGTGCTGGCCAGCGGGAGACCAGTGATCAAAAAAAATGTCCTGGCCATTCCAGGACGATCAGCGATAACCGGCAGGGGGGCTCAGCAGTCGTGACGGGGGCTTTATGGTATGTGCACACAATCAGGGATGGCTCAGTATTAGCTCAGGATTTGAAGGAGGTGAAATCTGCAACGAATCTGCATTTGAGGTCACTGGCAGGTCACCTGCCAGCAATGAGTCTGGTTCTAAATCCCATTGAACACTAGTTGAAAAATCTTAAAATTGCTCTTGGGAGAAGGCACCCATCAAATATGATAGACCTGGAGCAGTTTGCAAAAAAATAGTAGTCCAAAATTCCAGTTGAGAGGTGTAAGCAGCTTGTTGATGGTTATAGGAAGTGATTGATTGCAGTTATTTACTCCAAAGGGTGTGCAACCAAATATTACCGTATATACTCGAATATAAGCTGAGATTTTCAGCCCAAAAAATTGGGCTGAAAGTCCCCCTCTCGTCTTATATTCGAGTCATATACAAAGGGGGTCAGAGGGGGAGGGGGGGCGGGGGTGTCAGGTCATACTTACCCGTCCTGACGCTGTGTCTTGAGCCCCCAGCTTCTCCCCATGCTCTCTCTTCCTGCCTTCAGCGGTCACGTGGTGCCGCTCATTAAAACTCATGAATATGCGCATATTCATGATTTTAATGAGCGGTACCACATGACCGCTGAAGGCAGGAAGAGAGAGCGCGGAGAAGCTGGGGGCTCAAGACACAGCGTCAGGACGGGTAAGTATAGCGATACTCACCTGTCCTGCGTCCATGGCTGCTTGCTGCTGTCTGTCATCGGTCAGTGACTTCGGACAGCAGAGGGCGCGGTGACGTGGTTAGTGCGCGCCGCGCCCCCTGCAGTCTGAACGTCACTGACTGATGACGTGGCAGATAGCGGTGAGCAGCCATGGACGCAGGACACGTGAGTATCTCAGGTGCCAGCAGTGACACCGGCACCTGACACCCAGCGACGGAGAGGTGAGTATGTCTTTTTTTTTTATTTTTACATGCAGCAGCAGCAGCATGGGGGCAGCATATGGGGGAACAATCTATGGAGCTTCTTCTGGGGTCAGCATATGGGGGAATAATCTGGAACTTCTTCTGGGGTCAGCATATGGGGGAACAATCTATGGAGCTTCTTATGGGGGCAGCATATGGGGGAATATTCTGGAGCTTCTTCTGGGGTCAGCATATGGGGGAATAATCTGGAGCTTCTTCTGGGGTCAGCATATGGGGGAACAATCTGGAGCTTCTTCTGGGGTCAGCATATGGGGGAACAATCTGGAGCTTCTTCTGGGGTCAGAATATGGGGGAACAATCTATGGAGCTTCTTATGGGGGGCAGCATATGGGGGAACAATCTATGGAGCTTCTTATGGGGGGCAGCATATGGGGGAACAATCTATGGAGCTTCTTATGGGGGGCAGCATATGGGGGAACAATCTATGGAGCTTCTTATGGGGACACCATATGGGGGAATGATCTATGGAGCATTTCCCACCCTAGGCTTATACTCGAGTCAATAAGTTCTCCCAGTTTTTTGTGGCAAAATTAGGGGGGTCGGCTTATACTCGGGTCGGCTTATACTCGAGTATATACGCTAAATTGAGGGTGCCGACAATTTTGTCTAACCATTTTTAGGGTTGTGTGTGAAATTTTGTCCAATTTATCTGTCTTGTTGCAATACGCACAAAGGACATAAACATGTATATAACAAAACATGTAATTGTAATAATTTTCTGGGAAAAATAATTTTCTGAAGCAGTTCCATGGTGCCAACACTTTCGTGTGTGTGTACATATCTCAAGCTAAAATCATACTTTCCATTGAGGAGGATACTAAGTGAAGTTGGTGAGAGGGTGTAGCACGGAAATCTAGCCTAACAAATTAAATACGTTTACGTAAAAGAAACTGCAATTAGTACATCATTAAAAATATTTTAAGGGTTTGGTATAAGATCAAAATACACTTTTTTAGTATCTGTTTTACCGTCATGCAGAAATTTTGATATCAAGCCTCAGTATCACACGGTTTTGTCAGATGCTGACAACTTAGATGAGAGATAATATCAAAGATTTTCTACTAAGATTTTGAGACAAGTAAAAGAGCATTACCTATCATCAATTCATTCATTATACAATGATCAAACATAAAAAGGAACGCTAGCGGCCTAATCTGTAGATTCTCCATGTGGCACCAAAACTGATCAGATGTGTCGTGGAACAGACACTACAAAATCTCTAAAAGGAGTCATATGGTGTCAGCCACCAAGACTTTAGTATTGGTTCATTTAATTCTTGACGGTCACTTTGCTTTTTATTTCATAAATCACTGGTACACATAAAAGTAAGCACTTTTCTAATTAATGAATCTTAATCACAGAAATGTTCTCTTTTTCTCCTCCAGGATTGGTCATTCACTCTCAATCCGTGGGTTAAATCTGTAAAATCTATACTCAGTGAAGACAGATTTTCCCATAAATGAGATAAGATATGGCGATTAGTGCCTTTAAAATTCTACGGAGAGGGCAGGTGGAGGAGAGAGGCGCTAGAGGCAGACACAGACATTCTACAGCAAGCTGCATAGAATTTTATAAGCAAGAACTATCACCTCCTCCTAACTTATTAAGGGTCTGTGTACGCATTGCAGTTATGTCACGTTTTTTCAGCACAAATTGTTCACAAAACCTGAAAGAATTCTTTATTCAGGAATGGTTTGATGAATATGGCGAAGAGTTCAAAATGTTTGAACCTTTGTAATTTATCAGAATAATTTTTTCCAATGTGACAAGATGCATTATTCTGTGGAAATAGGCCACTGGACAGCAATGATGTTTAAGTAGCTGATATGTTCTAAAGTAACATCCACATTGTCACAGGGTCCTTCTCCCTGTATCACACAAATCAACAAGCTAGTTCAATATGTCATTAGCAAACAGCATTATTTACTGACCCTGTGGAAAGTTAACAGTACAGTACTGTGGGAGTCAATATCACATGGCAAATAACTGCTATTCATCAATTAACAAATATCATCTCCTCCTACAAGAGAAGTCAATATTAGAGGGAAAGCACAGAGGGACACAGTCACAAGAGAACACTATGAAAATCTGTAAAATATGAATATAGACAAAATGATACCCACAAACCATATCCCATCATCACAACCTCTCCCCCCCTTTTAATAAGTCAGCACGCCATGCGGTCTACACAGACCTCTGGCTTGCTCACTTTAGTCCACATTGCTCAACTGTTTATAATTCCCTGTGCAGTGGCAGTGGGTACAATAATTATGAGAACTTGTTGTCCTTTCATAAATTCCCGGGTCCTGATGTTACGGTCATACCAGGTTTTTTGACTGGACTCAGCCATTTGCTGATGTTCGTTAGCCAATGTAGCTAGCTGGCCGAGACGGTCTCTGAACTCTAGAACACAGGGAATGATGGGTGTTCTGATGTCTGCAGTATCTCACCTCCAGGTGTTTTGTCAGAAGAGCGAGAGGCCTACGGAGCTTCCGTCCAAACAAATTGCTCCCAGGTGAGGTCCGGATGTTGTGGTACTTGAAGGGCCTGTAGTCGGTTGATTGCTCCCACAAAATGGCTCTAACTCCCCATGTCATTTTCAAGGAGGATAGCTGCTGGAAGTCCTCCTATAACTCCAATCCAAAACAGTTTTTCTCCATAACCATAATCCAAAAGCATAGAAGCTCACTGTATATATTTGCGGACATCCCCTGCCAGGACAATGGGAATTTCTGGGCCCTGGTGAATTGCCTCGGGTCGAACCACACGGGGGTCTGCAACAGTCAGGAATGCCCCCCGTGTCTCTAAATCCCGACACTTTGTATCCATCAATTAAGACATCCTGCAGGTGACATTGCAGATGCTTTGGGTAGCTGAGGGACAAAGGCCGGAGTCCGTACACTCCAGGAGGGGTATCTATGGTGCCGTGGTCAGTGGTCCATTCGGGTGGGGAGGAGGAGGTAACTCTTCCTTCCTTGGAGTACACAAGATGCACTGGACGAGGTGGCGCTGCGTGGGGCTCCCTCCAAATCGTTGGGGGACAGCTGGATTGCAAATGCCCAGGTTGCCCACACATATAACATCTCCTCATCGGCCAGGGATGCAGCTCTTTCCACGATGCATGATGTGCGCTCCCTGACCCACTCCCGCACTTGGCAAAAAATTGTTCTATAAGAAACGCCTGCCTGCATGTCATCTTCCACAGTAAAGGCGTTTTCTGCTTCCAGCCATTTCCGACATGTATGGGACACCATATGGGCATACATCCTAAACAATCCCCCATGGGGCATGGGAGGTATTGGAACTCGGCCCTGTATGAGTCTGGGGTGATAGCATGGTAATCCAGGAAAATCCGCTTTACAATGTTATAATCCGCTGTGAGTTCATGGTTCGGTAAGCTGCCGCCACGCTTCCGTTGAGGAGTCCTACTAATAAACGCATCCAGCCAGAGTGGGGTACCTCTCTTGATGAACCTCTCCACATCTCCGGAAGCCTCATCAAATGGCTTCAAATCTGTCTGCGTGATCCGTACAGGCTCCCGGATCGTGGGGTTTACACTCCACATTGCATTACTCCCTCTTTCGATCTCCATTGCTTCTCGTCTCCGCTGTGCTCAGTGAGCAGCCTTCTCCTTATACTCCTGAGAGACGCCTGGGCCCAGAACCGACATCTATTCTTCGTACCACACCACCCACTGGCTTTTTGGGGTGGTGGTCCCCGTCTCCCACGTTTGTCCTTCAGACATCTGGGAGGGGGTGGCCTGGATAGCACCCACCAGTAGATCACTTAAGACCTCTTTAGTCAGTCCCTGGTAGTTCAGGTCCAGTTCTCCAACTCTCTTCTGTAAACTGGATACAGTCCAATTTCTGTACTCACTCTGTGGGTGGTTCGCCATTTGGTTACGCTCTGCTGCCACCAGTTGTCACGGGGTCCTACTCTGGTATCACACAATCAACAGAGCGAGGGAAGAGTAAACAATCCCAAGAACTTTATTTTAGGTAAAAAACGAAAGGTCCATATCTAATCCACCACACAAAGTATAAAATAGTCCAGAACTCGAATGCAGTTCGGTAACAGGATAAAAGCCCTGGGAGATGGGAGTCCCACAATCCTTCAGACAGAGGATAAAACAGACCATACAGCTCTGGCAAAAATTAAGAGACCACTTCCAAATGTTCAGCTTGTCTGATTTTTCTCTTTATAGGTATATTTTTAAGTAAATTGTTCTTATAAGGTATGTGCACATGTTGCGGATTCCATTGCGGACTTTTCTGTGTGGATTCTGCAGTATCCGTAGGTAAAATTACCTGCGTTTTACCTGCGGGTTTTCTGTGGATTTTTGTGCAGATTTTGTGCGGATTTCACCTGTGTTTTTACACCTGCGGATTACTATAATGGAATAGGTGTAAAAACACTGCGGATTCGGCACAAAGAATTGACATGCTGCGGAAAATAAACCGCTGTGTTTCTGCGCGGAATTTTCCGCAGCATGTGCACAGCGGTTTTTGTTTTCCATAGGTTTACATGGTACTGTACACCGCATTGAAAACTGCTGCGGATCCGCAGCCAAATCTGCAACGTGTGCACATACCCTCAGTCTTCAAGCTTCTGACAACATGTCTCAGAATTTCCAAGCAATAAATTTTTATTTTTTTTTCTGAAAAGGAGAAATGGTCAAAATTAAAAGCAAAACAAAAAACAGTGCTTACAGACCTCAAATAATGCAAAGAAAACAAGTTCATAATCATTTAGAAACAATACTAATGTTTTAACTCAGGAAGAGTTCAGAAATCAATATTTTGTGGAATAACCATGATTTTTAAAAACAGCTTTCATGTGCTTGGCATGCTTTCCACCAGCCTTTCACACTGTTTCTGGCGCAAAAATGTAAGCAGTTCTTCTTTGTTTGATGGCTTGTAACTATCCATCATCCTCCTGATTACATTCCAGAGGTTTTCAACGGGGTTCAGGTCTGGAGAATGGGCTGCCCATGACAGGGATTTGATGTGGTGGTCTCTTAATTGTTGCCAGAGCTGTATACTCTTTCCCCCTGAGGTGCTGTGTTGACAGCAATGCCCCACACAGGATCTGATCTCTTGTCTCTCCTTTGATATTTTAAAAGTCGCTCTCCTCATTCACAGGTCGGGGGGGGGTGTCACAGCTCATTGTTTTAGCATTTTATCAATTTACACTGTACACCTTCCATTGCTTTACAAAATCAACAAGTTGGTTCAATATGTCATTAGCATATTAGCGAATAGCATTTAGGGTACTTCACACATAGCGAGATCATTGAAAGGTTTGGTGACGCAACAGCGACCTCGCCACGTGTGACACACAGCAGCGATCGGCCCCCCCGCTGCGATATCGCTGATCGTGCTCGAATGCCCTAGGCCATTTTTTGATCGTTGGTGTCCCACTGGCCAGCATGCATAGCTGTGTTTGATGCCATAACAACGACGATCGACCTCGTTGGCGACTCAAAACTCAGGCGTGATTTTGCTTTGTCTTTTCAACGCCCCCTCAGCTCCGATTGGTGGCCACTACTGCGCTATCATTCTCTGATTTCTCTAATTGATAGCTGACCTATAAAAGGAAACGCTACAAAGATCCTAATTTGAGACCCCAAACAATGCCTACCTTGCAGACGGAGCAACCAGAAGGTGTAGTAAGATCCACTAATAATTGCGCACTAGCGACTCAGACAGGGACGCTGAAGCAAACTGCGTAGTGATAGCGCAGTAGTGGCCACCAATCGGAGCAGAGGGGCGTGGAAAAGGCAACGCTGAAGAACGCCTATCGAGGTCGGAGTCATTCGAATAGCTGCTGTGTGACAAGGTCCCAACGACCGCCGAGGTCGTTATACGGATCGCCGTATCGTTGCTGTGTCGTTGAGTAGATCTGCCTGTTTGGCAGCTTACTAGCGACCATGTAGCAACGTACCAGCGATCCTTACCAGGTCGTATCGTTGTCGGGATCGCTGGAGCGTCATTATGTGTAACAGGACCCTTATTCATTGACCCTGTAGAACGATAACTGTACAGTACTGTGGGAGAGGATATCAGATGGCAAATAACAGCTATTCATCAATTAACAAATATCAACTCATCCTACAAGAGAAGTCAACATTAGAGGGAAAGCACAGAGGGACACAGAGTCACAAGAGAACACTATAACAATCAATAAAATATGAATATAGACAAAATGATGCCCACATACCATATGCCTCCATCACACACATGAAAGCCAGGTTCCATGGTTTCCCCGCAGAACATTGCTCAGAGTATCATACAGACTCCGCCAGCTTGACTTCTTTCCATAGTGTAACCTGGAGCCATCTCTTCCCCAAGTAAGAGACGCAAATGTCCTCAGCTATCAACATGATGTAAAAGAAAACTTAGTTTATAAACCCTTTCACGACATATAGCACACAAGTAAAGCGCTGTGGGAGGTGCATTCCCGCAAACCTGCCATACATGTACGGCGAGACAATCACGTTGTCTTACTCAGATAGCTGCTGCTATCAAAAGTAGATGTTAGATGCTATATGAGAGGACACCCTGGGGCAATGCCCATGATCGATGCTAGCAGCGAGAGAAGCAGTTAACCCTCTGATGCCACCGTTAATAGTGACAGCGATCGGCATCGCAGAGGAAGGGAGATTGCGATCGCAATGTGCTTATGGTCTCCATGGTGACCCCGACTGAAAGATGTCCATGGGGTCACCTGGGTATGGTGGCCTGTAAGCTCCAGCTCAGAGCAGGAGTTGTCATGCCTTCTCCCTGCATGCGATGCACAGATCTAATGTCCTGAAATGCGAAAGCACTGCAGAGTATTAGCGCAGGTAAAGTTAAAGTCCTTTCCTGGGACAAGGTTAAAAACTTTTAAACTTTTTTTTAATACTGTAAACATATATTTAACCTCTTAACCCCTGGAGCTATTTTCGGTTTTGCGTTTTCGCTCCCCTCCTTCCCAGAGCCATAACTATTATAACAATCATAGAGTTCATGGAGTTCATAGACACCAAACATGTATAGGTTCTTTTTTATCTACGGTAAGTGGTGAAAAGAAAATTTCAATCTTTGTTAAAAAAAAAAAAAAAAAAACTGCACCATTTTCCGATACCCATGGTGGCGTCTGTATTTTTTGCGATATCAGGTTGGGTGAGGGCTTATTTTTTGTGAGCCGAGCTGACGTTTTTAATGATACCATTTTGGTGCAGATACGATCTTTTGATTGCCCGTTATTGCATTTTAATGCAATGTCGTGGCGACCAAAAAACCTAATTCTGGTGTTTTGACTTTTTCTTCTCTCTACGCCATTTAGCGATCAGGTTAATCCTTTTTTTTATATTGATCGGGCGATTCAGAACGCGGCAATACCAAATATGTGTATGTTTGATTTTATTTTTATTTTTTTATTTTGAATGTGGCGAAAGGGGGGTGACCCGCGATCACGTGACATGGGTGACCGATATGCTTATTTCTAGCACGGTTGCCGAAAGCGCTTGATAAATGCCGCTGTCAAGAGTTTGACAGCGGCATTTAACGGGCACATATCAGGTGTCAGATGTGTGCTCACCGCCACCTAAGCCCACATCAAAGGGAGGCAGTCAGACATCGGCGTACTATTACGCCCGATGTTGGAAAGGGGTTATTAAAAAAAAAAAAAAATCGCAAAATAAAGAAAAATATATATTAACCCCTTAATGACTGCAGATACTCCTTTTAACAGCGGTAGTTAAGGGTACTTAAACCACAGCGCCGTTAATTAACAGCGCTGTGGAAAAAGTGTATAATGGCCCAAGAGTCGGATTTTCTCCGGGGTCTCGGCTGCCGGGAGAACATGATTCGGGTCAGTTTTTACCAACCCCAGTTTTGCAATCGCCGTTATTAACCGTATAACGGCGACCACAAAAAAAACCAAAAACGTCTGATGTACCATTTAATTTTTCCCTCCTCATGTGATCGCACATCAGAGGAGAGAGAAATAGGGTCCCCGATTCCCCCCCCCCGGCTCCTCAGCCCTCCTGCTTTCGCCGATGGGCGCCGTCATCTTCTTCCAGGAAGAAAATAGTGGGCGCCCTGTTCCCTATTGCTTCATTTTGGTCACAGTGATATACCCCATCACAGTGATCAAAAAAAAAAAAAAAAGTAAATAACCCCGCCCCTTTATCACCCACCTTAGTTAGGGAAAAATAATGAAATAAAGAAAATATATATATTTTCATTTTCCCATTAGGGTTAGAGTTGGGTTAAAGGGAGCTGGGCTAGGGTTAGAATTAGGGTTAGGGATGGAATTAGGGTTAGGGTTGGAATTAGGGTTAGGGTTGGGATTGGGATAAGGGTTAGGGTTGGGATAAGGGTTAGGGTAAGGATTAGGGATTAGGGTTGGGATTAGGGATAGGGGTGTGTTGGGGTTACATTTGTGGTTAGAGTTATGGTTAGGATTGGGACTAGGGTTGGGATTAGGGTTAGGGGTGTGTTGGGGTTAGGGTTGGAGTTAGAATTGAGGGGTTTCCACTGTTTAGGCACATCAGGGGGTCTCCAAACGCAACATGGCACTACCATCGATTCCAGCCAATTTTGAGTTTAAAAAGTCAAACAGTGCTCCTTCCCTTCCGAGCTCATATGGGGCATCAGCGTACTCAGGTCAAATTGCACAACAACTTTGGGGGTCTAATTTCTTCTGTTACCCTTGGGAAAATAAAAAATTGGGGGCTAAAAAAAAAAAAAAAATACTTTTGTGGAAAAAAAAGATTTTTTATTTTCACGGCTCTGTGTTATAAACTTCTGTGAAGCACTTAGGTGTTCAAAGTGCTCACCACACATCTAGATAAGCTCCTTGGTGGGGTCCAGTTTCCAAAATGGGGTCACTTGTAGGGGATTTCTACTGTTTAGGCACATCAGGGGCTCTGCAAATGCAACATGATGCCCGCAGACCATTCCATCAAAGTCTGCATTCCAAAACGGTGCTCCTTCCCTTCTGAGCTCTGCCATGTGCCCAAACAGTGGTTCCCCCCACATATGGGGTACCAGAGTGCTCAGGACAAATTGGACAACTTTTAGTGAGGTTCTCACTACCATTCAAAGTACCCTCAGGGGTTAACTAGCGAATATAGCCTGGAGGGGTCCCCAAATATTAAAACATAACCTTTAATCTATTATTAAAAAGACAAATGTCACAAACAAAACAAATAAAGTGCTTGTGCAAACCAGTGCTCATTAAAAAATGGTTTGGTCTCACCACTGTTGACAGACAAAAGATCCCGGCCTCCTTCCGGAAGTACCTTGCTGGGAGATCGATCCAAACAAGGGAAAGGGGAATTTATATGGGGAGAGAGACGTAAGCGGTATGTAACAATTTCCTAGACTCCCTGTCGTGCCCCAGTATTGCTCCTGTCCTAACAAGGACAGGCCCCAAGTGGACCCTATAGTGATACCTCCAAAGATATGGGGCTGAATACTCGCTACGCGTTTCTTCCCCAATGGTGGGGTTCGTCAGGGGAGTTTATATAAAGATTTGGGAAGTAAGCAAAAGTAATCCTGTCCGTAAGTCAAAGCAGACCTTGCAGTGGCAGGGTGCCAGGTCAGAGAAAATGACTGCCCATGTCACTGTCAAAGTGAGACCCCGGAGCAGGGTCACACATTACTTCCTTAGGAGCAGTGGTGTAATGTGTAATTCTTTTGAGATTTTCTTCTTTGGTAATAGGGTGTTAGAGAATGCAAAATATGAAGAAAAAAATTCTATATACTGTAGTTTAGCTGAATAGTACCGTAATAAGCTGTCAGAGTGGTGTCACTATAACCAGTGTGCAGGAGGGCTAGAGCTGCTCCTGCAGGTGATCTCACTGGTCTCTGCCGGGCATTGTGACACCGCTCTGCTGCCGGCTTATTACTATTCATCTAAGCAGACCGAAGACTGGACGCTGCGCTTATCGCACAGGGCACTGGGGGGAAACATTGCACAAAAAAGGCACTGCTTCGACAGAGCAGGGACCAGCCCCTGAAGCAAGGGTCCTTGATGACATTTCGTTTCAGGGCAGCAAACAAAGCAAGGGAAGTGTTGAGATGTCTCAGCAACCTCCCCTCCAGGATGAAAAGGGGAGTGACAGCAGTTTCAACCAGCAGATGACGACTCGTTTGAGTATTATGCACTGGGGATTCTCAAACAAATTGTTATAGGAAATGTGTAATATAGACAGAACTCTAAATTGCAGTGCAGAGTGATTGGTAGGAAATTTTGTTTTAAATTACAAAGGTTATTAGTTTTTAAATATTTAGCAATTGAAATTTACTTTTGTGTTTCGGAGTAACACTTTAAAAACACTTGCCAAAATTCGGGCTACTAAAATCACCTCAAATAACACATCAGAGTGATGCCAAGTAATAACCTTAGATTTTTCAGAGAAGTAGTCCTATATTGTTCAGGATGAAGCACACAGTCAGAATTAAAATACAAAAGTGTCATTATGATATCTACGTGCTTACTTTATGATTCAAGTAAGCTAGTTAGTTAGATAGGGGTTAAGCAAATGGGAGGAGTCACAGAGCAGAGCAGCACTGAGCAGGGAGCTAAAGGAAACCACTTCCTGATTAAAGACAGATGCCAGGGCAGCTTGCCCAAAGGCAGGACGTGTGAGCAGAGTATTACAGGCCGTGGGGATAAAGCTGTTGCAGTAAGGGGCCCCAGGCTGAGAATCGTGCAGGCGGTCACCAGCTTAGACAGAACCGTTCCAAGGTACGATTCAAAGCTAGCGGCTGGGATTAGGCGGCAGCTGAGTCAGCGAGCCCATTACCCTATAACTCGCAGCCGGACCAGGGAAATGACAGGAAGCTGGTGGCCCTGGAGCACAAGTGGGAAAGAGATTGTCCAGAAGAGGAACAGGGATTGTCCAATAGTGGATCAGAGATTGACCAAGAGTGAGACAGGGGCTGCAAGGATATAGACAGAGTTAACAGGAAGAACCGAGTTTGCCCGGACGGCAGGGAAAGATAAGAGGTCTCTGTTTGTACTGTGCTGTCTGTGAGATGAATATGCTGCTGTTTAGTAAAGTTCAACTGTTGGAAAAAGATCCTGTCTCTGAACTGATTTACGGAGGTCATGAATGCAGAGCAGGCATGACAGCAGCCGAGAGGCCTCTGACAATAACCATGAGTGTGTTGTTGCACATGCAGTACAAGGTAAATTGTATTTCATCTGCGTGGCGCCAGGGTGTGGGGACACTACAGCCTGTTGCCACGACTACCACCCTGACAGCCTTACAGAATTAGCGTAGTCGGCAGGATGCCGATGCCGTGTGTGCAGAAAGCCGAGGAACTTTGAAGGTGACAGCCGTGAAAGATGGCACCTAACACTGACATGAAGATGGCGGTCAGTGGCGTGAAAGCTGAGAGCGATGCCACCCACCGTGGGCATCCTAAGAAGAAAAGGGTGCAAAGATGGAAGAAGCAGTGGCATGAGCAGAGTGACTGGTGCCTGCCCGAGATGGGCGTGGCAGAAGAAGTCCCGACCCCTACAGCAGTCTTGAGGAATGGGTGGGGCAGCCGGAAGTAACTCCACCAACAGACGGGTGGAGCCCAGAAGAGCAAGACATCGTGCCCAGAAAAGAGATGTCATTGTCAAGTGAGATACCTGTCCGAATGCAGCGGCGGAGTATGTCGTTCGGCACAGGAAACTGCCCACCAGAAGAAGTGATCGAGAAACCAGAAGTCATGGAGAGAGGGACCTTTGCGGCTGTAATCTCAAGTTTGCGCGGTCGTAGAGGAGGACCATCACAACAGGCTGCAGTTGCGGTGAGTTTGGCACCGACCCCTACCCCAGTCCACGCAACTCCCCACGGCGGCTACCTAGACGAGTTCCAGGCCCCGATATCGAGAGAGGCTCAGTGGGTGAAGGAAGTTATAGAAGAAAAGAAACAGAGGGAGCACCGAATTTTAAAGGAGCTGCAGCGGCCAGGAGGAGGAAGCATGTCCGGCCGGATGACAAGTGGCCCCTACAGAAAGCCAGAGGGCAGAGGCGGCCTTAAAGAAATCGGTGGCCACTGTTGGGTCACGGGAGCGGGAGGCTCCAAATTTTCTGAGCCAGCCGTTGCCGGAAGAAAGAAGCCTGAGGAACAGTGAGCCCTTCTCCAGTGTGACTTTGGGCCACATTGCGGCACACTATTCCGGCCGCAAGGAGTGGGGGCGGCCTCTTTAAGAAGAAAGTATTGTGCCGCATGCACCAAAATATGTGAGACTGCTCCGTGTCTCTGGAAGGGCAGTGAGCACTGAGGCAGCACCAGGACTACGTGATGGTTATGACCCGAATGATCACAGATAAAAGACTGTTGTTTTTAGCTTTCCCCCTTCCTCATCCTAGTTTCATTTGCGAATCCCCTGCTGGATTATGGGACTGGAACCATGAAACGGTTAATCACAATGGACTGTGTGTGTGGTTGCTTTAAGGACTGTGCTGTTTTAACCCCACTTGGTACCTATATTTGCCCCAAATTTTACCTGTTTTAACCTTAAACTGTTCCTTGATTAAGCCGCCTATGACAGTCAAAAGCAGAAAAGAATAGGCCACAAATTGGGGATCACCCTGAATAGGAATTACCAAAATATTACAATTTTTATTTTATTAAATTGAGCACAGCAAACAACAACACATTAAAAACATTTAAAAATGGTCACACATGTGACACATTCAAAAGATATACATAGCTCATAATAGAGAACCAAACCTGATAACCACTACCACTTTTGGCGGAGAAAATGTCCTATACCTATGCTCCAAGAGCAGACCAGGTCATCCAGACCACTCCACTTCACATGTGATGTATTGGGTTCTGTGCATTTGTGTATATTATTTGAAGGTGGACATGTAGATGTCCTTTGGTTGTTTGCACTCTTTACAGCCCATTTCTAGTCTGGATGACCTGGTCTGCTCTTGGAGCTGAGGTATTTCCAAATGAGGTTTATTCAGTACATTCCAGAAACGTTTGTTTTTTATGTACCGCATTGTGAATAAGAGTATGCCAGAGCTATATAATTGTATGCACTGTCTCAAGGCATTATTTGAGCTTGTGATAACATCTACTTTAATATATATCTGCATTACTGATATCTATGATTCATTTGTGATTGCTACAGTGTATTAGTGTGCTTTCAAAACCTTCTAATTGGGTATTAGTTTACATGGACCTTGGGTATAGGACATTTTCTCCGCCAAAAGTGGTAGTGGTTATCAGGTTTGGTTCTCTATTATGAGCTATGTATATCTTTTGAATGTGTCACATGTGTGACCATTTTTAAATGTTTTTAATGTGTTGTTGTTGTTGTTGTTGTGTTGTTTGCTGTGCTCAATTTAATAAAATAAAAATTGTAATATTTTTGCTAATTCCTATTCAGGGTGATCCCTGATTTGTGGCCTATTCTTTTCTGCTTTTGACTGTCATATGTAGTTTGCAGGCCAGGGTTGGATCCCCTTTTAATATTTCGGTGGTACCCCCGTTAGCTTGCTTTGATTAAGCCGCCCACGTGTGTTTAAAGGAAATCTGTCACCCCTTTTTTCGAATATGAGCTGCCGGCACCACCATCAGGGGCTTATCTACAGCATTCTGGTGTGGTTGGGATCCCCATGTGCTTCCTCTCACCTGAACACCGAGCACGTGTCACGTGCGGCACCCTGATGTTTTATTAATGCTAATGTAATGTGCGTTTCCCTAATGTTCATTAATTTGTGTCATGTATTGTAGTGTACTCGATATATTTAGGAATAGAGATAGAAGTTAGCAGAGTAACAGCATGGTTAGACTAGACAGGGGCATAATAGAGAATAGACAGGAGTGTTAATTAGATACATGCAAAACACAAGCCGCGGAGACACCATCACATGTTTCTCAACGCAAGCAATGACTAGCCAGGTCTTTCCCCGGGAAGGAACAACCACGGGAAGGGCAGTCTCCAATGAAGGAAACGACCTATGCCAAAACATGGTATCCATCCACAGACAGCTGTTTCGGGGTATTGCCCCTCATCAGTGTGGAGTAGGAAACTGGCTAGTAGGAGCAATGCCTAATAAAAGACTGTGAAAAATGAGGATGAATGAACTCATGGAGATCAACATCCAACACTGCGGAGACACCATCACATGTTTCTTAAAGCTGTGATTCTAGAGCAATGCCCCCATCCCTTAATTAGATACAGGCAGCATAGGGGTTAAGCAGATGGGAGAAGTCAGAGTAGAGCAGCACAGAGCAGGGAGCTATAGGAAACATATTTCCTAATTAAAAACAGACGCCCAGGCAGCTTGCCCAAGGGCAGGACGTGTGAGCAGAGAATTACAGGCCATGGGGATAAAGCTCATGCAGTAAGGGGCCCAAGGCCGAGAATTGTGCAGGCAGTCACCAGCTTAGACAGAACCGTTCCAAGGAACGATCCGAAGCTAGCGGCTGGGATTAGGAGGTAGCTGAGTTGAAGAGCCCGCTACCCTATAACTCGCAGCTGGAGCAGGGAAAAAGCAGGAAGCTGGTGGGCTTGGAGTACGAGTGGGACAGAGATTGTCCAGAGGAGGGATAGGGATTGTCCAATAGTGGGTCAAAGATTAACCAAGAGTGAGACAGGGGCTGCAAGGATATAGAAAGAAGCTGCAAGGATATAGACAGAGTTGACAGGAAGAACCGAGTCTGCCCAGAAGGCAGGGAAAGATAAGAAGAGGTCTCTGTGCTTGAGCTGTGCTGTCTGTGAGATGAATATGCTGCTGTTTAGTAAAGTTCAACTGTTGGAAAAACATCCCACCTCTGAAGTGATTTGCGGAGCTCATTAATGTGGAGCCGACATGACAGCAGCCGAGAGGCCTGACAATAACCGTGTGTTCTTGCACATGCAGTACAAGGGACACTGTATTTCATCTGTGGGGCACTAGGGTGTGGGGACACTACAGCCTGCTGCCACGACTACCACCATGGCCGCCTTACAATAACACGATACTGTATGAGAACAGATTGATCTATTAGGGATTTTTCTGTCCCATCATTATTCCTCAGCCGATGGAAAGAGGCTGGGAAACCACCATGGTTACTTACCGGTAGCCGGTTTTTCCGGAACCCATGACAGCACCACATGAGAGAGGGATCCGCCCCGCCAGGACAGGAACCTACTGAAACATAAGGGGCGGCACCTCTCCCCCGCTTCAGTTGGATTACAGAGCATTTGAGAGGACTTCCCGGTTAGTTACATATTTATCCAACACCACATCACACAAATACACCCGACTATTGTGCACACCCAAACGGTGAAAAAGGGGGGGAAATATACGGGTGCTGTCATGGGTTCCGGAAAAAACGGCTACCGGTAAGTAACCATGGTGGTTTTCCCTTCACCCATGACAGCACCACATGAGAGATTCTAGAGACTTCGAACACCTTAGGGAGGGACCACCGCTTTCAGCACCCTTCTACCAAAGGTCAAGTCAGCAGAGGAGGACAGATTTAGTCTATAGTGTCTAAAGAAAGTTGAGGGTGAGGCCCAGGTAGCGGCCTTACAAATTTGCTCTATTGATACCTCTGCTTTCTCAGCCCAGGAGGTCGCCACGGCTCTGGTGGAATGAGCCTTGATGCCGTCAGGAACCGGGACGCCACTAGCTGAATAGGCTACACTAATGGCCTCCCTAATCCATCGGGCAATAGTCCCCTTTGACACTCCATAACCTTTCCTAGCACCCTGGAAGGCTACAAATAGGGACTGGGACCTCCTCCACTGGCTGGTTATAGACATATACTCTACTAGGGTTCTTTTAACGTCTAGGCTATGAAATTTCTCCTCCCCTGGGTTTTTCGGATTCTCGCAAAAGGAAGGGAGGACAATCTCTTGGTTTCAGTGAAAGTTAGTTACTACTTTCGGCAAGTAAGCAGGGTCTGTTCTCATAACTACCCTATCCTGGTATATCTGGGTATATGGTGGGTTGACTGATAGGGCCTGTAAGTCACTAACTCTACGTGCCGACGTTAGAGCTACCAAAATGATGGGTTTTAGAGTGAGATTTTTAGTTGAAATCTGCTGTATGGGTTCAAACGGCTCCTTCGTAAGGGCTTCCAGCACCAGATTTAGATCCCATGGAGCTATTTTCGGTAAGGAAACTGGCCTAGATCTGTGGCAAGATTTAATAAACCTGGCTACCCATCTGTTTGCCGCTATATTGCAATTGTATAATGCACCCGGCGCTGAAACCTGTACCTTGAAGGTATTAACCGCCAGGCCTAGCTGTAAGCCTGCCTGCAAGAACTCCAAGATGGACTCGATTGGGGGTTCTTGACCTAACGGTTTTCCCAGGAATTGTAGGAATTTTTTCCACGTTCTGCCATATATGTTGGTTGTTATTGGTTTTCTGCTTTTCATTAGAGTAGTCACCAACCCCGGGGAAAACCCTTTATCTCTCAAAAGTGTCCTCTCAAATTCCACGCCGTCAGATGGAGCCCCTTGACTTGTTTGTGGAATATCGGCCCCTGAGCTAACAAATCTGGAATCTCTGGCAGTACCCACGGGTCCGAGAGAGACATCATTTGTAGTAGTGAAAACCACGGTCTTTTTGGCCAGAACGGGGCTATGAGGATTACTCTGGCTTGCTCGTCTCTTATCTTTTTTACCACTGCCGGGATTAACGCTACTGGGGGAAAGGCATAGCTCAGTTTGAACAGCCACGGGATTTGTAGAGCATCTACTGCCCACGGGTTTTCCCCTGGGTTTAATGAGCAGAACCTCCTCACTTGCCGGTTGCTTTTGGTGGCAAAGAGGTCGATTACTGGCTGCCCCCATAACTGTACTATCTTCTGGAATATTACACGATTTAAGGTCCATTCTCCCTGTTTTAACTTGTTGCGGCTTAGAAAGTCGGCTTGAACATTTTCTGTCCCTTTGATATGTAGGGCTGTTAGGGAGGTTAGATGTTGCTCTGCTTTGAGGAAGATTCTTTTGGCTTCGTCCATTAGGGAGTTTGACCTTGTCCCTCCCTGGTGGTTGACATACGCCACTGCCACCCTGTTGTCTGACATAATTCGGACGTTTTGACCCTGTAACATGGGAATGAATGCCTCTAGGGCTCTGTTTATCGCTCTTAACTCTCTTAAGTTGGAGGAAGCCTTCTGCTCTATGTGACCCCAGGACCCTTGGGCCATATGTTCTCTCAGGTGTGCCCCCCATCCCGAGGAGCTTGCGTCCGTCAATATTACATCGGACACGGGCCTGTGCCACAAAGTTCCCCCTGCTAAATTTGTGTCGTCTAGCCATCAAGTGAGAGAGAGTTTTTCCCCCTTTCGGAAAGTTCCAGCTTCCCTTCTAAACACCCTTTCAATCGTCTCTGGGCTGACAAGATTTCCGCCTGCAGTTGTCGGGTATGAAACTGTGCCCAGTTGACCGCTGGGATACAGGCTGTTAGCGTGCCCAACAGGGACATTGCCCTTCTTAGGGTCATGTGAGGATGCTGTATTGCCGTAAGGGTCAGTTCTCTCACCTTCTCTAGTTTTTTCTCTGGCAAGAGACAAACTTGACGGTCGGAGTCCAAGACGAAACCTAGAAACGTTTGTTTCCTTAGGGGTTGAAGTTTTGATTTTTTTAAGTTTACCATCCAACCCAGTCTTTGCAGGGTCTCTGTTATCTTCTCTACCTGATGTGCGCAGTGATGTTCTGAATTGCCAATGACCAGAAAATCGTCCAAGTAAGGCACCATAATCACATTGTGGATTCGAAGGAAAGCTGTCATTTCCGCTATTACTTTTGTAAAAATCCTTGGCGCTATGGAGATGCCAAACGGAAGAGCTGTAAATTGAAAATGCCTGAGGTCGCCCTGGATGTATAGGGCTACCCTCAGGTATTTCTGGTACTCTTGGTGCATCGGGATATGGTAATAGGCATCCTTCAAATCTATTACGGCCATGAAGCAGTTGTGGTGTAACAGCTTTATGGCCAAAGTCACTGATTCCATTTTGAATGTTTGGTTCATGATCCATTGATTGAGGCGCCTGAGATTTATTATCGTTCTGAAGGAAAGGTCGGGTTTTTTTATTAGGAAGAGGGGAGAATAGAACCCCCTTCTTTCTTGATCTTTCGGGACCTCTACCAGAACTTGTTTCTCCAATAGTCCTAAGATTTCTGTTTCTATGGCTGATTGCTCTCCTGGTTCCTTTCTGACGGGGGTCACCACAAATGAAGCTCTTGGATACTGGAAGAAGGGGATTTTTAGGCCATTCTTTATAATTTTCAGGATCCAATTGTTGGCCGATATTTTCTCCCATTCTTGAGAAAAGAGCCTCAATCTTCCCCCCACAGGAGGGCTGGTGTCATTGCGGGGATTTTTTGGCGGTTGAGGTATTTCCCCCAAACATGAACCCTGGTTCTTTTTTCCTCTTGTTGTCCCACCTTTTCCGTTCTCCCGGGGGACGGCCTCGATTGAGCCTTCCCCTCCGAAAGGGCGGTCTCCTTTGATCACCCATGAATCTGGGGAAGCCCTTCTTTTTATCACCGGCTTTTTCCATGATGTCATCCAGGTCTTTTCCAAACAAGAACTGCCCATCACATGGTAACGAGCATAATTTTGCCTTAGATTGAATGTCCCCAGGGCAGCCTTTGAGCCATAACGCCCGTCTTGCGGCGTTCGACAGCCCCGCTGCTCTTGCCGTTAACCTCATCGAGTCGGCGGAGGTGTCAGCCAAGAAGGCAGCAGCTCCGTGTAGCAGGTACATTTCTCCTAATATTTTCTCTCTTGGTACTTTGGAGACCAATTTTTCTTCCAGTTGTTGCAACCAGACCATTAATGTCCGGGCTGTGCAGGTGCCGGCTATTGCTGGTTTCAGACCCCCTGCCGCTGCCTCCCAAGTGTGCCTTAGGTATGAGTCCGCTTTTTTATCCAAGGGATCTCTCAAAACCCCTGAATCCTCCAGGGGCAGGGCCGACTTCTTGGAAGACCTAGACACTGCTGCGTCAATCTTTGGGACCTTGTCCCAGATGTCCGTGTCCTTAGCCTCAAAGGGGTATCTTCGCTTTGAAGAGGAGGGAAGGCTACCTGACTTCTCCGGTTTCTTCCACTCTCTCTCGATTAGGGCCTGAATCTTGTCATTGACCGGAAAGGTACGCTTTTTCCTTTCTTGTAGGCCGCCAAACATTACATCCTCCAGTGATCTCTCTACTTTCTCCTCCTGCAGGCCCATAGTGGACCTGATGGCTTTAAGGAGGGCGTCCGTATCTTCTACGGGAAAGCAAGGTCTGCCCCCCGTATCACTGTCTGAGGATGAAGATGACCCGTGCTCAACTTGATACTCCGAAGAGGAGGAGCCTGACGAGGAACTCGGGGAGGCTTTCCTACTCTTACTTTTCTTTTTTAATAATTTTTTAAGTGAGCCCTGTACCTCCGACTTAATTATTGATCTGAGGTTTGTTGCCAGGCTCGGTGCCTCTTCAGCCATAGTCCGCTGGATACAGCTGACACATAAGTCCTTTTGGTAGTCTTTCGCTAAAGGGCTGTGGCATATGGCACATACTCTATTTTTCTTTTTGCTTATAGCTTTTTTGCCTCCCTAAAAAAAAAAAAAGACATAGGAAGGCCTATTACAACATTGTCTACTTTCACGGAGATCACTCACCACCCAGGAAAGACCGATACCGGGCTCTGGGGCTGCGAAGGAGCGTGCGTTCTTTTGACCTCGAGGAATCCCTCGATCGGTGACTTGGACGGCTGCTGCTTTTGCCGCTCGAGCGGCTCTTGCGACCTGAAGCTTGTGATGGGGGCAGAGACAATGGGGACGGTGAGCGATCCTCCTGAGACGCCATTGTCACCCCTGCAGCCGCTTCTGCTCCTTCTTTAATCGGTGAGTGCCCCTCATTACCCCTCCCCCCCGCGACCGCCAGCCGCTTCTCCTGGCCGGCGTCGCGCCCGGCGCCATGACCGTCGCGTCCTGATGACGTCAGCGGTCGCGCTCCCAGAGTCCTCTGCGCCGCTGACGTCGGACGCCGGTCTCCGCCCCCGGCTTCCCCTGCATGCAGGCGAAGGACGGGCGTGCGCGCAGGGGGAGGGCGGCACGTGGAGGAACCTCCGAAGGGAGGACATCGGGACGTGCCCGCACGAACCCGGGGCCCGGATCAGGCAACACCCCGGGGACTGCGCTACCAGCTGCCGATGGCCGGCGTCGCAGGTAAGTCAGCCCTGCAATTTAAACGCCGGGACGGCCTTGGGTCTTTCATCCTGACAGGCGCCGCCGCTGTCAGAGGGATTCCTTTCCAGGACAGGAACCCATCTGAAGCGGGGGAGAGGTGCCGCCCCTTATGTTTCAGTAGGTTCCTGTCCTGGCGGGGCGGATCCCTCTCTCATGTGGTGCTGTCATGGGTGAAGGGAAAACAAGCGTTGAACGACTTAAATATTCTCGATCACACTTGTTTGGCTGCCTGAACTCAGCACACGTAATTACAACCAAAATGTTTCTGTGCGATAGTGCAATATGTTAGCATTTGGGGCCCCATTTTAAACTTTTGCCTACGACACCACTTTGCCTAAAACCGGCCCTGCCAGCACCCCTTCTAGCCCCAAGTTCCTGTCATCGCACACACTGAACAGTGTGTGTGATGCCAGGAGGAAAGTGGAGCCCACAATATATGAAGCAGGCTACACAATGATGGCTGTGATCTCATCTGACAGATGTGACCCGGACAGCCCAGGGGTCATGCCTAGGTCACAGCTAGAGCCAGGAGGAGATGTTTCAATGCAAGTGCAAGAGAAGAGGTTGGACTGTGACCGCAGACTCTTATGCCCAGGGGAGGCTGTATTTGAGGTGTATAAGTGTCAAATATTATAAACCTTCCCCTTTGTCAAGTAACATGCATGTGGATAAGGGCTGAGGACTGGGCCCAACTAGTGGACACAGCCATGGAAGACCACATCAATATAATTCCCAGTACAAATGAAAGGCAGGCCACACCTTTAAATGCACATGATGAAAACAGACAGAAAAAAAACAAAAAGGTACGAACTAGGATATAAACTGGTGTGCATGCAGCATGTAAGCACACATTCACACTTAGCCACTTAATATTTGAGTGAGGACTGTCCCAAGTATGATCACCATGAAGAAGTGGGATGGCTTTCACATTTGTTTTGATAAAAAAAAAAAAAAAAAAAACAACATGTTAAGTACCATATATTATTTTCACGCACTATGCTATTTATTTATTTACTGCAGGGTATTTAATCATTATGTTTCTGTCTTTGGTTTTTGCAAACTGCTCCAGGTCTCTCATATTTGAAGGATGCCTTCTCCCAACAATAATTTTAAGATCTGTCCACAGGTGTTCAATGGGACTTCGATATGGCCTCATTGGTGGCCACCAGAAAGCTTTGCTTCCATTTATTTCTGGGGCCTTCTTAAACTATGTTTTGGGTCATCGTCCCACTGGAAGACCCATAACCAAGGATGCAAATCCTTTGTGATACTGGACACCATATTGCATCCCAAAATCCTACGGTAATCTTCAGATTTCAAGATGCCTTGCACACAGTCAAAACAACCCCAAAATATCTTTGAATTTCCACCATATTTTACTATAGGCTTTTGATAAACAGTAGAATGATGTGCTTTACCAAAATGCTCTATCTTGATCTCATCTGTTCATACGATGCTTTCCCAGAAAGATATTGGCTTACTCACATTTTTGCTAACTGCAGTCTAGCTTTATGTCTCTGTGTCAGGACTGGAGATCTCCTGGGGACCCTGCCGTTGTGTTTCATTCAAATGTCAATGCATAGTTTGTGCTGATACTGATGCACGCTGAGCCTGATCAGAGCAGATTGGGTATCAATAAGGAGCTGGACGCTGAGGAGGAGGAAGAGCAAGAACAGGAGATAGTGGCTTGGGCAACA
Organism: Dendrobates tinctorius; assembly: GCF_039654945.1. Taxonomy (NCBI): domain Eukaryota; kingdom Metazoa; phylum Chordata; class Amphibia; order Anura; family Dendrobatidae; genus Dendrobates; species Dendrobates tinctorius. The sequence continues at coordinate 43,228,513 of NW_027361728.1, read as the reverse complement.
AAAGCTAGTAGCCACACAACTTTTGTCCCGTCTCTCCTACGTGGATGGGCGGAGGACGGGAATGAGGAGGAAGAGATGCAGGAGATGGAGAGTTGTTATCATGGCGGAGACAGGAAAGTGTTGGCTGTATGGAGCTTGGCACATATGGCTGACTTTATGTACCGCTGCCTCTCCCGTGACCCTTGCATTACATTCATCTTGGCCCAAAAAAAAAAAAAAAAAGTACCGATTATTCACCCTGCTAGAACCAGGCTGCAAGGAGAACTTTACACCTCTACTTTCTGAGGAGAGGTCTTCCAAAATGGTGCTCCAGCAGAAGGCTATTGTGGGAAATATGTTGAAAAAATTCCCATCAGACAACAATACCAGTAGGGGGCAAGCTTCCTTCCCAACCAAGAAGAGGCCAGGGAGACACACAGCACAGGCAGGGGCACATTTTCAAAGGCATGGGTCAATTTCATGACACCAGCTAAGTGCCCAGGGCCTGAAGACCGAATATTTTTGACAAGGAGGGAACATTTTTAAAGATGGTAAAGCAATACCTGGCCGACCAAACCAGCGTACTCCCTAATTCCTCTGCGACTTTCAGCAATTGGGTCTCAAAGCTGGACACCTGACATAAGCTGTTCCTCTATGCCTTGGAGGTGTTGTGCTGCCATGCTGCTAGAGTCTTGTCTGAGCGAGTTTGTAGAGCCGCAGGGGTGGGCTGGGGTCACAATAGACAGGAGCTTTCGCCTGTCAGAGAATGCAGACAGGCTGACTCTCATAAAAATGAATAAAGCCTGGATTAGCCCACACTTTTCCACACCACCAGATGACATCAGCCAATTAACATATTGAATATTAAACACTTTATGAAGCCCGCCAGTTGTTGCCTTTTAGGGGTCTATGGATGACCCTCCTCAATCTCTGTCTGGCTTTGCACTTTCTGCAAAGCCTTAATGACTGTATAAATACATCAACTACATTCAATATTTTCGTTCAAAAATTTTTCATGGCTTCAAAGACTCATCCATACAGTTTAACACGGTTATTGTTACATTAAAGTGGTATGTAAAACTTACAAAATAGCATAGAAAAATATTCCAGAATTAGATTACTTATCCATACAGTATTACGTGTTTTCTGTCATATTTTGGTGGTATATAACAACAAAAAAGGGTTTGAAAATTTTGCTTTGTTTGTTAACATTTCTTACCCATACACTATTACGTGTTCTGGGGTACATTTTTGTGGTAAATAACATTAAAAAAAAATTACATTTTGTAGGGCTACATTTCTCAGCCATACAGGATTACACACGTGGTCAAGATTGTTGGTACCCCTTGTTTAATGACAGAAAAAAAACACAGTGGTCACAGAAATAACTTGAATCTGACAAAAGTAGTAATAAATCAAAAATCTATGAAAATGAACAAATTACAATCTGACATTGCTTTTCAACCATGCTTCCACAGAAATTAAAAAAATAAATAAATAAAACTGATGAAATAGGCCTGGACAGAAATGATGGTACCCCCTGAAAATAATGTGACAAAAGGGACATGTTAAATGAAGGTGTGTCCACTAATTAACATCACAGGTGTCTACAATCTTGGAATCAGTGAGTGGGCCTGTATAGAGGGCTACAGATACTGACTGTACTGTTGGGTGACATGGTGTGTATCACACTCAACATGGACAAGGGGAAGCAAAGAGTTGTCTCAGATTAGAAAGACAATTATAGACAAACATGTTAAAGGTAAAAGTTATAAGACCATCTCCAAGCAGCTTGATGTTCCTGTGACTACAGTTGCACATATTATTCAGAAATTTAAGCTCCATGGGACTGTAGCCAACCTCCCTGGACATGGCCACAGGAGGAAAACTGATGACAAATCAAAGAGATGGATATAATACAAATGGTAACAAAAGAGCCAAGAAAAACTTCTAAACAAATTAAAGGTGAACTTCAAGCTCAAGGAACATCAGGGTCAGATCACACAATCTGTCGTTGTATGAGCCAAAGTGGACTTCATGGAAGACGACCAAGGACACTATTGCTGAAAAAAAAAATCATAAAAAAACAGACTGGAATTTGCTAAGCTACATGTGGACGAGCCACAATGTTTCTGGGAAAATGTCCTATGGACAGATGAGACAAAAATGGAATTTTTTGGCAAGGCACATCAGCTCTATGTTCAATGATGGAAAAATAAAGCATATCAAGAAAAGACTGTCCCTACTGTGAAACATGGAGGAGGCTCTGTTATGTTCTGGGGCTTCTTTGCTGAATCTGGCACAGGGAGTCTACAATCTGTGCAGGGTACAATGAAATCTTAGGACTATCAAGGGATTCTAGAGAGAAATGTGCTGTGCAGTGTCAGAAAGCTTGGTGTCAGTCGCATGTCATGGGTCTTGCAACAGGATAATGACCCAAAACACACAGCTAAAAACACCCTGGAATGGCTAAGAGGAAAACATTGGACTATTCTGAAGTAGCCTTCTATGAACCTTGACCTAAATCCTATTGAGCATCTTTGGAAAGAGCTGAAACATGCCATCTGGAAAAGGCAACCTTCAAACACGAGACAACTAGAGCAGTTTGCTCTTGAGGAGTGGGCCAAAATACCTGTCGAGAGGGGCAGAAGTCTCATAGACAATTACAGGAATCGTTTGATTGCAGTGATTGCCTCAAAAGGTTGTGCAACAAAATATTAAGTTAAGGGTACCATCATTTCTGTCCAGGCCTCTTTTATGTGTTTTATTTTTTTTTAAATTCTGTGGAAGCATGGTTGAAAAAAAAATTCTGACTTTCAGTTGTTCATTTTCTTAGATTCTGTGACCATTGTGGGTTTTTCTGTCATTAAACGAGGAGTACCAACAAGACCACGTGTCTACGTGTTCTCGGGTACATTTCGTTGGTATATAACCATCAAAAAAACACTCTAAATGTATCGGCATTACATTGCGCATCCATAAACTTTTACATATTCTTGGGAAGATTTCATTAGTGTACTAGCCTCAAAAAACTTCTTCAAAATGAAGGCATTATATTGATCACCCATAGACTATTCCATGGCCTGGAGTACATTTCCTTGGTATATAACCCTCAAAACTTATTCAAAATTTATTGGTAACATATTGCCCATCCATAGAGCATATCTTCTTGGGTACATTTAATCTACTATATAATCGTCTAATTCTGTCTGTCTCTCTGTTGTAACGGAAATCCCGAGTCGCTGACTGGTCGTGGCCGGCCAGCCACGACCAATCAGCGACAGGCGCAGTCTGGCCATGAATTGGCGCGGAATTCGAACGACGCGCGCCACTGCTACCATCGGGAGATCTGCGGCGCTAGCCGCTGATCTCCCGACGGTTGCCACGGGTCATCTCCTGCCGCATGGAGGTTAGCGCCGGTCATCTCCCGGCTGCGTCAGTATCCCGACCGGATTATAGAATACCCGATGCGTTAGAATCGGGTCACCATCTAGTTAGTAAATAATCCTCAAAAAACTTGTTCAAAAATTTAGGCTGTGTGCACACATTGCAGATTTGGTGCGTTTTGGCACGTGTTTCCTGAGCAGATTTGTGACAAACCCTGAAGCAAAACATAATGCCAGAATATTGAATGTGAAACCCAAAGTGTCATGCACACGTTAAGTATTTTTGACTTGCAAATTTGGTGCAGAAAATAATCTGCAGCATGTAAATTCTCTGCGCGTTTTTGCCCTGCGTTTTTCACCATTGACTTCACTTAAATCAACAAAAAATGCATTCAAAAACACATACAGTGGGTACGGAAAGTATTCAGACCCCTTTAAATTTTTCATCCTTTTTCATTGCAGCCGTTTGGTAAATTAAAAAAAAAAAGTTCATTTTTTTTTCTCATTAATGTACACTCTGCAGCTGATCTTGACTGAAAAAAACAGAAATGTAGAAATTTTTGCAAATTTATTAAAAAGAAAACTGAAATATCACGAGGTCATAAGTATTTAAACCCTTTGTTCAATATTGAGTAGAAGCACCCTTTTAAGCTAGTACAGCCATGAGACTTCTTGGGATTGATGCAACAAGTTTTTCACACCTGGATTTGGGGATACTCTGCCATTCTTCCTTGCAGATCCTCAGGTTGGTTGGTGAACGGTGGTGGACAGCCATTTTCGGGTCTCTCCAGAGATGCTCAATTGGGTTTAGTTAGGTCAGGGCTCTGGCTGGGCCAGTCAAGAATGGTCGCAGAGTTGTTCTCAAGCCACTCCTTTTTTATTTTAGCTATGTGCTTAGGGTCATTGCCTTGTTGGAAGGTGGACCTTCGGCCAAGAGCACTCTGGAAGAGGTTTTCATCCAGGATATCTCTGCACTTGGCCGCATTCATGTTTCCTTCAATTGCAACCAGTTGTCCTATTTCTCATAGTCTGGGAGTCCTTCGTGTGTTTTTAGCAAACTCTATGCAGGCTTAATGACCCAAGGAGAGGTTTCCGTCGGGCCACTCTGCCATAAAGGCCCAACTGGTGGAGAGCTGCAGTGATAGTTGACTTTGTGGAACTTTCTCCCATCTCCCTACTGCATCTGTGGAGTTCAGCTACAGCGATCCTGGGGTTCTTCTTCACCTCTCACACCAAGGCTCTTCTCCCACGATTGCTCAGTTTGGCTAGACAGCCAGGTATAGGAAGACTTCTGGTGGTCCCAAACTTCTTCCATTTAAGGATTGTCATTTGGTCTGACATGCACTGTGAGGTCTTATATAGACAGGTGTGAGCCTTTACAAATCAAGTCCTGTCAGTTTAATTAAACACAGCTGGACTCCAATGAAGGAGTAGAACCATCTCAAGGAGGATCACAAGGAAATGGACAGCATGTGACTTAAATATATGAGTGTCTGAGCAAAGAGTGTGAATACTTATGACCATGTGATATTTAAGTTTTTATTTTTTAATAAATTTGCAAAAATTTCTACATTTCTGTTTTTTTTTCAGGCAAGATGGGGTGCAGAATAAGAGAAAAAAATGAACCTATTTGAATTTACCAAATGCCTGCAATGAAACAATGAGTGAAAAATGTAAAGGGGTCTGAATACTTTCCGTACCCACTTGTAAACACAAATTTTTGCAGATGCTTTTTTCTTGCCAAGAGATGTAGAAATGTGCATAAATTTTACTCAACGTGTGCACATATCCTTATCGGTATTATGTTGCTCACACATAAGCCCCCGTTACACACTGCGATATCGCTAGCAATATCGTTGTAAAGTCACCGATTTTGTGACGTTGCAGCGATATCGCTGCATGTGATACTTATCTCCGACAGCTCCCCCCGCTGGTTATCGCTGATCGCGCGAGAAGCTCCTGGACCATTCCTCGTCGGCCACTTCCTGCTGGGCTTCCTGTGGCGCCGACGAACGATGCGTGGACGCGGGCGGGAGGACGTCAGGATCGCCTCGTCTGACAGGTAAGTAGCGACCCCCGACCCCTGCTATGTCGCTGGTGAGATCTGCCTGTGTGGCAGCTCACTAGCGACCACCTAGCGATGCACCAGCGATCCTGACCGGGACATATTGCTAGTCGGGATCGCTGGTGCATCGCTAGGTGTAACGGTACCCATAGACTATTCCGTGGTCTAGAGTTCATTTCATTAGTATATAACCCTCAAAAGTGCATAGCCTTTCTGAGTCTAGGAGTACCACCAGTACATGACAATTTGAAAAGAATGTGTAGGAGATACTTCTTTATGTATAATACAGGGTGTAAATTACACTGAAATTTCCTAGTTTTTAATTAAAAAAAAATCAATTGTGGTTTACCTTATATACTCGAGTATAAGCCGGTCCACCTAATTTTGCCACAAAATACTGGGTAAGCTTATTGACTCGAGAATAAGCCAGGTATGCATTGTCCTGTCATCCCCGTCATTGTATGCATGGCTCCTATCGTTCTATGTATGATTCCTGTTAAAAAAAAACACACAAAAAAAAAACACAACAACATCCTATTTACCTGCCTGCACGCCCTCGGTGGCACTGCATCTTGTTCGTTTCGGCACCAGGAGCTCTTCTGGCCAAGCGATCACGTGGCCCAGCTTATTAAGGTAATGAATATGCACTCCACTCCTATGGGAGTGGAGAAATGTGCATATTAATTACGTTAATGAGTGGGGCCACGTGATCACTTGGCCAGAAGAGCTGCTGGCGTTGAAACGAACGAGATGCAGTGCCAGCGAGGGTGCACCGGAAGGTGAGTAAGATATGTGCTGGAAGCCGGCGGCTGCAGCTGGCACACTGCACTATTACAGCAGAGGCACAGGCTTTAGCCACAGCCGCCGGCTCTTGCCTCTGTGACCCAATGATCCGCCGCTCCCCCTCCCCCGCCATCTTCCTGGGACAGGTGACTCGTGTATAAGCCGAGGGGGGCGTTTTCAGCACAAAAAATGTACTGAAAAACTTGGCTTAAACACGAGTATATACAGTACTTATGTATTACTATGGACCACCAATTAAAAAATTCTGTGAGTATAACTTTTCCATTTATTTCTGAAGATATTGGACAGTCTATGAAAAAAATGAAGGGGTGTCAATAATGGTGAGCAGCAATGTAGATAGTTTAAGCATCACAGACCCCAAAACATGGATGTGTGAAACCGTAACACAAGCGGGTGCAGGCTGCAGACACCTTTCCTGAAAATCTGTCATGGAATTTATGTGGTGCCAGGAGTTGGAAAATGGAAAACCTACCAACAAAAAGTGACCTGAAAACCATTTATAGGAAATATAGTAGTATAGCGGATAGCACTGATCAGAAAATGCATTTTTATGATAGGTCAGCAATATTTTTACAAAATAAATACATTGCGTTTTTGCCAAGTTTTCCCCCACAAAAAATTTGCAGCATTTACTGTCCCAGCAAAGTGAATGATATTACTGAAGTCTCATGCACATGTTGCTTATTACTCCTTGCAGATTGGCAGCAGTTTCAGATCTGCAGCATGTCAATTCAGTCAGCGTTTTTCACCCGTTCTATTGAATGGGTAAAAAAATGCAACAAAAACATACATTTTTGTATGCAGTATTTTGTTCCTGCAAAGAAACGTTTTCGATACCGAAATGTTTGTTGCATGTTTGCACTTTCTCATTGCTTTCCATGGGTGAAAAAACACTGCCAAAACGCTGAAAGAACGGACATGCTGAAGATCTGGAAATGATGCAGTGCTCAAAAAACAAGCTTGTGCACAAGATTCCTGAAATGTCAGAGCTTCTGCTGGTACTAGAAAATGCAGATTCTTTTCTGCATTAAAAAGTACCAAAAAGAAAAATAAATGCTGCATGTGAATGCTGCCTTACAAAGAAGACAGCCTTGAATCATCTCAGAAACTGATCAGAGGTTACCCATAGCTAGAAGTAGCTGGACAGAGACAGAAATGGCGTGGGGTAAATGATCGGCCCAGGGATCAAGAAGAACACTGATACACCTTAGTCACACATGCTTGTGCTGCTCTTGACTTTCTTTTGGGGTTTGTTTGACCTTCCTAAGTTTACTTCACTCATTCATATGTGTTGGTTTAATCCAGACACTGCAATGTCAATATGTACAGTACAAAGGGAACAAAGAGGTGTTTGTGTTTGGAGGTAGAAAATAGGACTCAGTAAACCAGACACATTCCCTTGGAGCTGAAAGTTTCCTTTGTAATTTTGGGATGTACTTAATGGCCCTTTTACATTTAGCGATGCACCAGCGATCCGACGAGCGATCCGACCCGGTCAGGATCGCTGGTGCATCGCTAAATGATCGCTAGTGAGCTTTCATACAGAAAGATCTCACAGCGATGCAGCAGCGACGCAGCGCACGATACTTACCATTCACACACAGCGATCCTGCGTCCTCCCGCCCGCCTCCACGCGTCGCTGGACGTCACAGCAGGAAGTCTCAGCAGGAAGCGCCCGACGAGAAATGGAGCCGGACATTCTCGCGCGATCAGCGATGGACAGCGGGGGAGCCGGTCGTTGGTAAGTATCACACATAGCGATATCGCTAGCAATATCGCTATAACGTCACAAAACCAGTGACGTTTTAGCGATATTGCTAGCGATATTGCTTAGTGTAAAACCCCCTTAAGGGCATGTCACACTAAGAGATATCGCTAGCAATATCGCTATAACTTGTGACGTTATAGCGATATTGCTAGCGATATCGCTGTGTCTGATACTTACCTACGACCCGCTCCCCCACTGGTTATCGCTGATCGTGCGAGAACATCCTGGACCGTTTCTCGTCGTCAGCTTCCTGCGGCGCTTCCTGCTGTGACAACGAGCGACGTGTGGAGCCGGGCGGGAGGACGCAGGATCGCCTGGTGTGACAGGTAAGTAGCGACCCCTGTCCCCAGCGATGTCGCTAGTGAGATCTGCCTGTGTGGCAGCTCACTAGCGACCACTTAGCGATGTACCAGCGATCCTGACCGCGTCCGTCCGTCCGTTCCGTTTGTTTTTGCAGCCCCATTGATTCACAATGGGGGCCGTGTCCAAACGCCGTATAAAAGATCGAGCAAGCTCGATCTTTTAGGGTGAGTGCAGACGGACTTTTTGGCCCTGCGGATTTTTCCACGCAGAATGGAAGAAATCCGCAGGTCAAATGACCTGCATTTTTCCTGCGGATTTCTTCCATTTTTCATGCGGTTTTCCATCGCGGTTTTCCCCCTGCGGATTTGGTGACAGGGGAGATGGAAAACCGCACAAAAGAAGTAACATGCTGTCGATTTTGTACCGCAGAAAAATCCGCAGCGTCTGCACAGCGTTTTTTTTTTTAGATTGATTTTAAGGCTAATGTACATCACAATGCAGAAATGCAGCGTTTCTGCGCGGTAAAATCCGCTGCGGATCCGCTACAAATCTGCATTGTGTGCACACAGCCTTACCATGGCCACAAAAACGGCCTTCATAGCCGTACAGCACACCATGGAATTTTTGCGGGCCGATTTTGCGGCCCCATAGAAATCTATTGGGGCCGCAAAATCGGCCCGCAAAAATATGGTAAGTGTAAAACCAGCCTAAAGGTTTTCTTTACCTTCATCATAGGAGAGTATTTACAAAGTCCTCCTAACTGATTTGACTTCTGACTGTTGGGAAGTGCTCCCATTAATCTGTCAGTAAAACAAATTGTAACATGTTGCGATTTCACTTTGAAATCAGATGCCACTCACCCATTAAAGTCTATGGGTAAGTGGAAAACATCGGACTGCACTCGGATGACATCAGAGTGTAGTCTGATTTCCGCTGACTCACAGAATGTAGAAGATTGAGGCAGAACAGTATCTCGCGAAGCTGTCTCTTGAGTGTCATTTGCATGATCAGCCCGATTCTCTGGGGCAGTCTGACTGTGGCCTAATGGTGATTTTCAGCAATGGTAGCTGGAATCCAAAGTAAAGAAGCCGATATCTTGTCATAGACTTCTAGATGTATGAATATTAGTCAAAACGCTTATCGTTAGAATTTATCTCAAACATACAATGCAAGACCACTTCCTTAAGAAAAATAGAAAATGTGGAAATTACCTTCTCTTTCTTTGGAAGGAGACAAGCGTTTGTCAAAACAAATGACACTAACATTCCTCAAAGTGCTGGAAGTCTTGGGTGAGATCTTGTCTTTCGCCTAGAATCCTAGTTCAGGTCTTGTTGCACGACTACAGGCGTACTAACCCTACATAGCACCTACAGACTGGTCAGTTGAAGCAGAACAGTAAACCTAAACTTAAAATGTGTTCTGATATAGTTAAAGCAAGTAGGGTATAAGCCGTGGGCTAATCTCATTTTACATTATTAATTCGCTGACGCACTCCTAGACCAAAAACTGTGCACACCTTCTGTACATTTGATGTATTTTATAAGGTTGACACTTTCTAAGGGTCCAAGACCCTAAATAAATGTAGCACATGGCACAATTATAATTTCATTTTAGACAGGATTCTTGCCAAATTTTTTCAGTACATCACTCTCTAAAAAAAAAAATCTAACTTTTTTTCTGTTTTAGCAAATACAGCGATTTTCGATTTTATTATATAGATTGCATGTTGTTTAATCACATTATCTACGGAAACATGGACCCCCAGAACAAATTGATTGCTATGAAAGGTTGATAGAACAAGGCCCGGACTGCTAACAAGCAAAATTCAACGGAAGACATTACAATTTCATGCAAAGGAGGGAAAAAAAAAAAACTAAAAACAATTGACCTAAAATAGGCAAAACTAAACTAGTTTATGTGAGAAGAGCAAGTGCTTCCCTGCTGTCCTGAGATCTGTAGACCATTGTTCTTATTTTCCCATTCAGCAGTGTTTTCACATGTCCTCGCTATCAGATCACGAGATCTCCCCTCCACCCCAGGTGGGAATCCAGCAGATCAAGCTTCTGTGGAGAATGTTCCTTTTACACATGTAGTATACAGCGTACACTACATTTTATTACCGATTTACTATGTTAATGTGCACCAATAAAGGTATACTGACATCTACCACCGTGGTGATCAGAGCCCTTTGGAGATATATGAAATCTATGCTCTATTGTCATATGAACAGGGCCTTATTGGGCCCTAGAGGAGTTACATGCATATTAAGTAAGGTTAAAATATGTAGACTTCTTGTAAGGTGTAGAAAATGGGTGCCATTATGCTTAACACAAGTTCCTTGTGGCTTTCCTATGCCCACAAATACTTCATATAAGGGCTCATAGCTCTATGACCGTTAAAAAAAATTGGTCCAATGTTGTTCCTGAAAAATCGTATGAGTGTCATCCAAGTGGCATGCGATTTCATGCGAGTATAATGCTATTTTGATCAGCTAGCATCCGAATGTCATGCGAATGCAATCCATATGCAATGCGATTTTAACATTAACTTTTACACGGAGTAATTAAATTCTCTGTCTTTTAAAGATAGTTTTCAAAAGAAATATTCTTATATATAAACACACACTGCTCAAAAAAGTAACACTTAAGGGAACGCTTAAAACACAATGTAACTCCTTTCTGTGAAATCAACCTATCCAGTTATAAACCAACACTGATTGTGAATCAATTTCTCTTGCTGTTGAGCAAATGGAAAAGACAACAGGTAGAAATTATAGGCAATTAGCAAGGCAACCCCTATAAAAGGAGTGGTTCTGCAGGGGGTGACCACAGACCATTTTTCTGTTCTCATCCATTTTGGCTGTTTCAGGTCACTTTTGCATTTCCTTATTGCCCTTACTCCTGGAGGTATGGTAGCATAAGGCAGTGTTTAGAACCCACAAGAAGTTGCTCAGATAGTGCAATTTATCCAGGATGGCACATTAATGCAAGCTGTGGCAAGAGGAGTAGCTGTGTCTGACAGCACAGTGTCCAGTATTTCGAGAAACGAGAGGAAGAAAGAGCAAATAAGGTCTTATCTCACAGATTTGATACAATATTCTCCAAGAAGCTGCTCACCAGTGTGAGCTACACGCTCAAAATGTCGGCTGCTGCAGATCCACGGGACGATTACCGGCCATATGATACAAAGTATATGAGGTGTGTGGATTTTTTCTACGCTGCTGCAGCGCAAAAGATATCCACACACCTCATATACTTTGTAGCACAGTGTACAGAGCATGGAGCAGATACCAGGAGACAGGACAGTACACCAGGAGAGGTGGAGGGGGCTATAGAAGAGCAACAATGCAGCAGCAGGACCGCTACCTCCTCCTTTGTGAAAGAAGAGCAGTGCCTGAGCCCTGCAGAATGAACTCGGACAGCCCACTAACATCCATGTGTCTGCTCAAACTGTCAGAAATAAACTCCCTGGGTGTGGTATGAGGGCCCAACGTCCACAAGTGGGTATTGTGCTTACAGTCCAACAATGTGCAGGGTGATTGGCATTTGCCAGAGAACACTAAGTTTGGCAGATTAAACATTGGCTCCTTGTGCTCTTTACAGATGAGAGCAGGTTCACACTGAGCCCATGTGACAGATGTAACATATTCTGGAGACACCGTGGAGTATGTTCTGCTGCCTGAAACATCCTCCAGCATGACCCGTTTGATAGTGGGTCAGTAATTATGTGGGGAATCTGGAAAGCTCCATGTATATTACCCCCTTCCTATGTTATAAACATCTGACCCCAGCTGTCTGCTTTACCTCTGCTGATTTAAGAGAATGTTGTGGGATCCCATGACATTTTTCTCTGTAATTTATTGATTTATTAAACACATGTACAGTAAGCTACACAAACACTGTACTAATTATATACCGTATGTATATCTATTTAGTCAGAGTGCAATCCGATTTTTTATCAGTTTGTGCTCGTACGTTTTTCTTGCAAGCGAGTATGAGCCCTTACCCTTGTTCCTGCTCTAAAAGGTGCTTTTATCCCAGTATTTATACGTGCGCTCTTAGTGTTTTGTACTGGAAGAGTGGGAATTGTGTAATAAAACAGTCAATAAGGAAAAAATTGGAAGTAAGCAGCACTGGCCACTCTGAGAACACTCCATCAGCTAGTCTGAAAAGCATGGTGGCCACGTTAGAGTATGTGTACACAATGTCTTTTTTAGACAGAGCCCACCTGGAATCCGCTCAAAAAAAATGTTAAAAATAATGAATAATATACAGAGCAGTGTCAAACAACTTGCATTTGTTCCATCATTTTTAGTTGATCTTTGACGCTTCAGGCTTCGAAAGCTGCAAAGCAGGTAAAAAAAAAAAAATAAAATAAAAGATCTGACCATTCTTCAAGCCGTCATTAACCCCTTCATGACCCAGCCTATTTTGACCTTAATGACCCACCTTTCATGTCTCCCTTTTTTTCCTCATAGACTGTAAGCTTGCGAGCAGGGCCCTCACTCCTCTTGGTATCTGTTATGATCTATGTGATTATTGTTATGCTGTAATGTCTATTGTCTGTACAAATCCCCTCCGAAATGTAAAGTGCTGCGGAATATGTCGGCGCTATAGAAATAACATTTATTATTATTATTATATTAATGACCTGGTCATTTTTTGCAATTCTGACCAGTGTCCCTTTATGAGGTAATAACTCTAACGCTTCAACGCATCCTAGCGATTCTGAGATTGTTTTTTCCTGACATATTGGGCTTCATGTTAGTGGTAAATTTAGGTCAATAATTTTTGCGTTTATTTGTGAAAAAAATCAGAAATTTGGCGAAAATTTTGAAAATGTCGCAATTTTCAAATTTTGAATTTTTATTCTGTTAAACCAGAGAGTTATGTGACACAAAATAGTTACTAAATAACATTTCACACATGTCTGCTTTACATAAGCACAATCTTGGAAACAAATTTTTTTTTTTGTTAAGAAGTTATAAGGGTTAAAAGTTGACCAGTGATAGCTTATTTTTACAACAAAATTTACAAAACCTTTTTTTAGGGACCACCTCACATTTGAAGTCACTTTGAGGGGTCCATATGGCAGAAAATACCCAAAAGTGACACCATTCTAAAAACTGCACCCCTCAAGCTACTCAAAACTGCATTCTAGAAAATTATTAACCCTTCAGGTGCTTCACAGGAACTAAAGCAACATGGAAGGAAAAAAATGGACATTTTAATTTTTCCACCAAAAATTTTCTTTTAGCATCATTTTTTTCCATTTTCACATGGGCAACAGGATAAAATGGATCCTAAAATTTGTTGGGCAATTTCTCCTAAGTACACCGATACCTCATATGTGGTCATAAACCACTGTTTGGGCGCACGGCAGGGCCCCGAAGGGAAGAAGCGCCATTTGGCTTTTTGAATGAAAAATTAGCTCCAATCGTTATCGGACACCGTCTCGCGTTTGGAGAGTCCCTGTGTCCCTAAACAGTGAAAACCCCCTACAAGTGACATCATTTTGGAAACTAGACCCCTTAAATAACTTATCGAGATGTGTAGTGAGCACTTTGAACCCCAAGTGCTTCACAAAAGTTTATAACGCAGAGCAGTGAAAATAAAAAATCATTTTTTTCCTCAAAAATGATTTTTTAGCACGTTATTTTTTATTTTCACATGGCTAACAGGAGAAATTGGACCACAAAAGTTGTTGTCCAGTTTGTCCTGAGTACGCTGGTACCCCATATGTGGGGGGGAACCACTGTTTGGGTGCACGGCAGGGCTCAGAAGGGAAGGAGCGCCATTTGACTTTTTTATTAGCTTCAATCCTTAGCGGACACCATGTCATGTTTGGAGAGCCCCTGTGTGCCTAAACTTTGGAGCTCCCCCACAAATGACCCCATTTTGGAAACTAGACCCCCTAAGGAACTTATCTAGATGTATAGTGAGCACTTTGAACCCCCAGGTGCTTCACAGAAGTTTATAACGCAGAGTCGTGAAAATAAAAAATATTTTTTTTTCCTAAAAAAATATTTTTTAGTCCGCAATTTTTTATTTTCACAAGGGTAACAGGAGAAATTGGACCCCAAAAGTTGTTGTTCAGTTTCTGCTGAGTACGCTGGTACCCCATATGTGGGGGGGACCACTGTATGGGCACACGTCGGGGCTCGGAAGGGAGTAGTGACATTTTGAAATGCTGACTTTGATGGCATGGTCTGCGGGCGTCTTGTTACATTTGCAGAGCCTCTGATGTGGCTAAACAGTAGAAACCCTCCACATGTGACCTCATTTTGGAAACTAGACCCCCAAAGGAACTTATCTAGATGTGTGGTGAGCACCTTGAACCCCCAAGTGCTTCACAGAAGTTTACAATGCAGAGACGTGAAAATGAAAAAATCATTTTTTCCACAAAAATAGTTTTTTAGCCCCCAATTTTTTATTTTCCCAAGGGTAACAGGAGAAATTAGTCCCCAAAAGTTGTTGTTCAATTTTTCCTAAGTACGCTGATACCCCATATGTTGGGGTAAACCACTGTTTGGGCACATGTCGGGGCTTGGAAGGGAGGGAGCACCCCTAACCACAACACACCCCTATCCACAACCCTAACCCCAACACATCCCTAACCCTAATCCCAACCCTAACCATAACCCTAATCCCAACCCTAACCACAAGCCTAACCCTAATCCCAACCCTAACCCCAATACACCCCTAACCCTAATCATAACCCTAATCCCAACCCTAATTCCACCCTAACCCTAATTGCAACCCTAACCCTAATTCCACCCTAACCCTAATTCCAACCCTAACCCTAATTCCAACCCTAACCCCAATGCCAACCCTAACCCCAATGCCAACCCTCGGCAGCTGGCGGGGAGCAGAGGGAAGGGGAGGGGGAGCAGATGATGACAGCGGCGGCAGATCGCCGCTGTCATTCAGTGGCGGGGGGCCATCGCCGGTGGGGGGGGTCAGATCGGTGTCTCCAACCATGTCCGATGCTACTGCAGCATCGGCCATGGCTGGTTTGTAATATTTCATCAAATTTCATTGATGAAATATTATTATCGCTCTGATTGGCTGTTTCACTTTTAACAGCCAATCAGAGCTATTGTAGCCACATGGGGGCGAAGCCACGCCCCCTGTGGTGAAGTACAAAGCCCCCTGTATCTGCGGGTCGGGTGACCTTTCATTGACCCCGATCACCCGACCCGCAGGGGGGCTTTGAAGTCATGACACAGCAAAACTTCTGGCCAAATAGTGCGGCATTGCCGCGGTTTCCACACATAACACCATAGCCACAACATGTGAACACAGCCCAATACTTAAGTTTAAAGCACTAAATACACACTTCTGTCATCATAATTGTCATTACCAATGATTCCGCTGCTTTGGTCCTTTTTCCCCAGATAATGCAATGTTTTGTCTGGTACATGTGGACAGAAATCATCTTATTCACAATATCCTACCTATAACTTTACAAGTCACTCATTTGGATCGAGATTTAAGACCATACAAAGGCCCTATAGAACTGTCAGAATAACAGACATAGGCTGAGATCACACATGCGAGAAACTCGGCCGAGTCTCGCATGTTAATACCCGGCACTTGGAGCGGAGTGTGCGGCCGCATAGCAATACATGGAGCTGCACGCTCCGGTCCTGAGTGCTGGGTATTAACATGCGAGACTCGGCCGAGTTTCTCGCATGTGTGATCCCGACCATATAGTGTCATCGGAACACTGAAGCAAAAAATTGGGAACATTAAATATAAATACCCAAGCAGACAGTTGAGACACTTGTTGAGAAGGAAACTACAATAAGCGCCATTATACATATCTTAGTCACAACTCCCATGAAACATGATAAGTTTTATCAGTTGTATATTCCGCAACCAACTGATTGACAGCAGAATCAGGTGACTGATGGCCAGGTGCTTTCCAACCATCGATTTGGCCGCAGTCAATCAGTAGCCTCAGCGATCAGGTGACTGAATGGAAGTGATATCAGCAGAAAGCAGCTCGAGTCTGAAGGGGAGGATGACTGCCTCTGTCATTTTATTAAATGCCCTTCCCTCTGGAAAACCCCACTAAGCTCTATACAAACCAATGTATGTATATGACTCATCTTCAGAGCACTTCTTTTTATTTCTTTTACTCACTTATTTTGTGCCATTAATTTCACAGTGTTTTACAGACATCATCATCATCACTGTCCCCATAGGGAATCTAGATTGTGAGCCCCAATCAGTATGTCTTTGGAGTGTGGGAGGAAACCAGAGTAATCAAAGGAAACCCACGCAAACACACGGGGAGAACATACAAACTCCTTGCAGATGTTGTCCTTGGTGGGATTTGAACTCAAGACTCCAGCGTTGCAAAGAAACAATTATTATTTTTATATACGAAGATCTCTCTCATCAGGAAATCAAAATAAGAATAACTTTTTAATAAACAATATCTGACCAGCTATGACACATTATACCCCAATAATAAGCCAGGCTCATGACTGTGACCTCTGTCCCCATTAGGGCAGGATATGAGCCGCTGCTGCTCTACTGGACTGGAGTTATCCAAGTGAAATACTGCATTTTCTCTGGGATTCCTGCCTGGTCACATCTTGTCCAGGCAAAAATCAGGCCAGTTTTTCATGTGAATTTAAGTGAACAAGTTTTTATTCATATCTCAGAAAACAAGAAAGCCATCAATGAAAAGACTGAGGGGCCGAATCATCATGTGGTTTTTGGCAAATTTCTGGTGTAAAACTGCTTGAAATATCAAACATTTGACAGCAACTCATAATTGTGCAAAGATGCAGCTGCTTTCGGCAGCTTTCTGACCGTCACGACAAGCCATGGAAAGTTTTTGAAACGTGGGTGACGCTTGGGAAGGACGGGGCACGGTTACGCACATCCAACAACTTCATCACAGTTCATGCCAAAAAAGTGGCGTAGGTTACCCGGCATACATTGCCGGGGTTGGCACACAGCAGCTCAGAGATCTGAAGTTGAAATTCAATAAAGGGGCACACGTTCCTTAATGAATTTGGGCATCTTAGGCTGTGTGCACACGCTGCGGATTTTGCTGCGGGTCCGCAGCGGTTTTGGCCGCTGCGGACCCGCAGCAGTTTTTGCTGCGGTGTACAGTACCATTATTCCCTATGGGAATCAAAAACCGCAGTGCAGACGGTGCGGAATTTTCCGCGCGGATTATCTGCGGTTTTCAATCCGCAGAAAGAATTGACATGTCAATTCTTTCTGCGGATTCCGCTGCAGTTTGCCATCTCCTCCATTGAGGAGATGAAAAACCGCAGGGCAAAACCGCAGAGCAATCCGCAGGTAAAACCGCAGGTCTTTTCACCTGCGGTTTCACCTGCGGATTTTACAAAATCCGCACCTAAATCTACAGCGTGTGCACACAGCCTTGTCCTTTTGCTCCCTCCATTAGCGGACCAGTACAAAACGTCATCTTATTAAACCGGGGCCAAATGGTCTTATTGTCAACTCTGATTCTTCAGTCGGTGACAAAATATGCTGGGACTTGTAGTCTAACCACACAAGCTACTGTCTCTGAATGTTTTTAGCTAAATGCTTATTTTTGGTGACTCTTACAACTATAAATCTCAATAACAATACAAATACACCAAGAAAAAAAAAAACAAAAAAACAACTGTTCCATGCAAAACAATTCTAAAACAAAAACGACCCTTAGGACTTGTGCAGACGACTAGTTTCAGTCCTGCCATAACACTGGATCGCACTTGGAATATTGTTACTCAATGAGGCTGCGCTCTTCTCCAATTTTGTCCTCAAACCAAGCAGCGCAAGGAAAAATCATGCACACTGATACTTGGATGACACTCGACCATTCAAGTGTACGGATCCGTGGAAAATGGAACGCACTTGGATGACATCTGAGTGCGATCCGATTTTCATGAACAGACATAATGGACAAGGAGAAACTTTTTTTGTACTGTATTCTTTACATCTGAGAAAACGGAAGCCACTCCGATCAGAGTAATCAGACCGTTTTTCTCGGATGGTCGTGTGACGTTAGCTTAAAAATGTGTGAGCAAGAGGTAAGAAGTGAAAATGCAACAACTGATCTCTTCATTTCCCTTCATTATTTATGGCATACAAATGGTTACAGGAGTCACACGGATTCATTACAACATTCTTCTGCCATTTCTCATTGCATAGTAGAGCAGGTGAGTGGTCACACATGGTGAGAAGCTCCTCTGTCCTTACTCCTGGCCAGGATGTCTCTGCGCCTGAAGGGGGAGGAGGAGCAGCCAGAAAAGTTTACTTTGGAGGTAGGATCTGTCCCTCACATTCCTTTCTGATCAGCGGGTGTGCCTGCAGCGAGGATATTTACTCAATTACACTATATACACTATAAACAGAGATCCTGCCATCATAACAGAGAGGATCAGCCATACACTGTATACAGAGATCCCTGCCATCATAACAGAGAGGATCATCCATACACTATATACAGAGATCCCTGCCATCATAGCAGAGAGGATCATCCATACACTACACACAGAGATCCCTGCCATCATAACAGAGAGGATCGTCCATACACTGTATACAGAGATCCCTGCCATCACAGCAGAGAGGATCATCCATACACTATATACAGAGCTCCCTGCCATCACCGCAGAGGATCAGCCATACACTGTATACAGAGATCCCTGCCATCATAACAGAGAGGATCATCCATACACTGTATACAGAGATCCCTGCCATCACAGCAGAGAGGATCATCCATACACTATATACAGAGCTCCCTGCCATCACCGCAGAGGATCAGCCATACACTGTATACAGAGATCCCTGCCATCATAACAGAGAGGATCATCCATACACTGTATACAGAGATCCCTGCCATCACAGCAGAGAGGATCATCCATACACTATATACAGAGCTCCCTGCCATCACCGCAGAGGATCAGCCATACACTGTATACAGAGATCCCTGCCATCATAACAGAGAGGATCGTCCATACACTGTATACAGAGATCCCTGCCATCACAGCAGAGAGGATCATCCATACACTATATACAGAGCTCCCTGCCATCACCGCAGAGGATCAGCCATACACTGTATACAGAGATCCCTGCCATCATAACAGAGAGGATCATCCATACACTACACACAGAGATCCCTGCCATCATAACAGAGAGGATCATCCATACACTATATACAGAGCTCCCTGCCATCACCACAGAGAGGATCATCCATACACTACACACAGAGATCCCTGCCATCACCACAGAGAGGATCGTGCATACACTACATACAGAGCTCCCTGCCATCATAGCAGAGAGGATCATCCATACACTATATACAGAGATCCCTGCCATCATAGCAGAGAGGATCATCCATACACTACACACAGAGATCCCTGCCATCATAACAGAGAGGATCGTGCATACACTACATACAGAGCTCCCTGCCATCATGGCAGAGAGGATCATCCATACACTACATACAGAGATCCCTGCCATCATAGCAGAGAGGATCATCCATACACTACACACAGAGATCCCTGCCATCATAGCAGAGAGGATCGTGCATACACTACATACAGAGCTCCCTGCCATCATACATGGTCCCAGGAACCACCATCAGTGCTTGGCTATAATATTGCCCTATGATCGTTAATTTTGAGATCAGCATCACTACTGTGACAATGTAACAAAACTTTTCCCATCTTCGGGTAAAGCTGGATGTTACTTTTCATTGTAAAAATTTCCACGAGACAGAAAGTGCAGCTCCCCAGCCCATGCAGGGAGGATGGGACTTGTAGTTCCACATGCCGCCGTGCCTACCTTGCAGCTGTGCAGACAAGGACTCCTGGTGCTGCTGGTACTTCAGTGACAAGGCTTCGGCTTTCTTCAGCTGCTTCTGTAACTCATAGTTCATCAGAGCCCCATAGACGAACGCAATGGCCACGGCCAGTAGGGCGAGCGCCTGCAGGATCCTCTTGTGCCTTCTGGAGCACATCCCGCTTCCCATGCTCTGATGGGCTGAGCGGCCGGGCATCACTCCTCCGCAGACGCTGGCATGGCAGCAGCGCACTATGTGGCAGTCCCGCCGCGGACCCACAACTTCTCTCCGACCTGCGGCGCTGGCAGCAGGGTCTGAGCACGAAGGCGCCCTGCCGCGGGGGCTTGTTTCCTGCCGGCGGCGGCACACAAAGGAGGGCTGGCTCCTAGGAAAACATCCCAGCTATGTGTGCTGCCGAGAGCTCCGGGCCTCCACCGCTCGCCTCTGCCTCTCCGCTTTTTTTTTTCTTTTTTTTTTTCTTAAATGCTTTATTGAAATGTAACAACACTATCACTGGGAATGTGAGCCCCCCTCTCCCAGCACGGGCAGGGGCACAAGAACACTCACTGGTTACATTTCATACTTTCATTTTTTCCCCAAAAACACTAAAAAAAAGTGGTAAAATAATAAAAGAAGTTGTGGCACTAATCACTATACGGCCAAGTTCACACCATGAGCTTTTAGGCCATGTGCACACGGTGCGGATCCGCAGCGTTTCTGGCCCTGCGGGTCCGCAGCAGATTTAGCTGCGGTGTACAGTACCATTCTTTGCAATGGTAAAACCAAAAGCGCTGTGCACATGCTGCGGATTTTTCCGCGGGTTACAATCCGCAGCATGTCAATTCTTTGTGTGGATTCCGCTGCGGTTTCACACCTTCACCATTGTGAGGTGTGAAACCACAGGGCTAAACCACAGGTAAATCGCAGGTATTTTGACCGGCGGATTTTTCTAAATCCGCAGCACTTCCAGCTACGTGCGCACATAGCCTTACTGAGTTTTTGACACTGCAGAACTTCTGCATCTATTAGGCCAAATTCGCACATTGAGTATTTGTTCAGTATGTGTAAGCCAAAACCAGGAGAGGAATAATCAGAGGAAACGTATAAACACGTCACCATGTCTGGATTTATCACCCACTCCTGGCTTTGGTTTACTTATACTGAGGTAAAATACTGACCAAATACTGTGAGTTTGTCCTTGTTTAAATTAGCATACTTGCATTTTTTTAATTGCATCTTTTCACATAACATGCCTTTTTACTGCATTTTTTGTCACTTGTTCGCGTGTCTTGCTCTAAATAAAGCTGCTTTGATTTTGATACTTCCTGATATTTGGCTTTAACAAAACTGTATTGACATATTTAAGTGCAAATGACTTGCATTTTTGATGCATTTCTACCTCATAAACGCAATAAAAACTTTTGGGTTTTATTTTTACCTGAAAATTTTCTGCATCTAATGTAAGTTTATGGGGAAAATCCGTACATAAAACTCAGCGTACCGCAAGAGAAATTCACATGCTGTGAAATCGGAAAACGCACTGCAGAGCAATTTACACTGAGTAAAAAAAGTCGCAGGTCCGGCGCCTCCCATCTTCATTCGATGTCATCTTCCTTGCTTCGTGTCGTGGCTCCTGCGCAGGCGTACTGATCTGCCCTGTTGAGGGCAGCGCCAAGTACTGCAGTGCGCAGACACCGGGAAAGGTCAGAGAGGCCCAGCGCCTGCACACTGCAGTACTTGGTTCTGCCCTCAAGTATAAAAACAAAACATAAATACAAAAATTCAGCACAATGCCTCAAAAAAGGACGGGATAACAATCACATATAAGTCCCCAGAATAAATAACAATGTATTAGGGGCTAGGATATATAAAAGATACCTCCCAACAGCAACCACAGCCTGTACTACCATAAGTCATATGTATTCCAGTAAAAATAAGCTATAAAGTGCATATTGCAAACATAAATAACTGGGATATATCAATGGGCCAATGGTAAAGAGGGCACAATAAATCCAAGCCAAGGGGGACAACAGACCAGGTACAAATGCCACAATAGTGCTAAATTTAGAGCGGTGAATATATGCAGATTAGAATGATAATAGTGAGTGTTAACAAATAGTAAACCTTACAGTAGGAGAGCGATTCACCTTATGTGGAGCTGTAAATCCCGTCCTGATACCCCGACGCGCGTTTCACCGCTAGGCTTCTTCCTGGGGGCTAACATATTTTTTGACTGATCCATGTAGATCAAAATACAAACTTTTTGATTTTGCGGAGATGTACAAATTTTACAAGATTTGATTGAATTTCGATTCTCCATGGATCAATCTGATCAATTCTAATGATGAAATAGATATGATGAGTGACTAATATGATTGCACTTCCTGTTGTCAAAATCTGTCAGAATAATGTAAAATGATCAGACTTTGGTTATCGTTCCATTGGTTAGAAGGCTCCATTGCAAGTTCCATAATTTTTTGCCAGAAGAAAAAGCTCAGCATGCCGTACCTCGTGTTCCATTAAAATGACAGCCTGTCAAATAGACCTTGTTTTAGTAAATGGGGCAAACTTACACTATTTGTATCCATCATAGGATTTATGCATGTTTACTGGAAGACCAAATACTAGTGTGAATCTATACTTACTTTTCAGCTCAACTACATGTTCAGGCTCAGTTCTTTATCCATGCTATACATTGCAGCTCTGCATGTGCACTTTGTTGAGTATAAGCATAAGCCTGCTGCCAGAAAGTCAGTACATGAAAATCAGATTTACAATGCAACAATAACAAATACTGGGAAATATGAACGTTGCTAATGCAGAATTGTGGAATTTCAGGAACAAAATTCTGTACTGTGGAAATGAATGAGATTGTATCAAGCATCATTCAAACAAAATTAGTGAAGAATCCTAAACTATTTTCAAATTTTAACGGGGGGTTTCCAACCTTAGGCTACAAGTTTTCCCCAATGCCAGAGTCATGAAAGGGGCACGTAACCACAAGTATTTGAGTTGCATACTGTTAGGCGTATGATTTCTGTCACTGCACAGCAAGAATCCCGAGCCTTACCTCTGACAGTCTCCCATTCTGCTCCAGCCACAGAGGAGGTTGCTCAGCAAACTTGTCGGTCCCAGTGGTCTGCCCAGACCAGCTCCATGGGTTTGCTTGCTGCTGCTGCTGCCACCTCTGGCACAGCTATGGCAATGCATGCTGCTCAGCAGCGAGATTCCCCAGGAACTAAGTCCTCATGTCGGGCCACTGAGCATGCCCGTGGAGTGATCTCCCATTGGAGATCGAAGGTCACGTGCTCAGGTCCTGCTCGTGTTCGGATTGGCCCATCCAAGAAGCAAGGAAGGTCCCGGACGCTCGTGGCTATAAAAGGTTTGCATGGCCGCTCAGCCATGCACTAGGATAGACTGTAATTTCAGACTATGAGGAGTGAGTGGTGTATGCATGTATGAATGTCTCTGGCGACTGACTCATTAAGAAACCCCTACCCTTGGTACGCATGTGTTGTGCAGCCTAGCCTGCTAGCGCCCAGGCTTAGGTGTAGGTAGGTCAGAGTTGGAGTCAGGCTTTAGTCACACCAGTGACTCGGCACGCCTCAGAGCGAGTGCTCCACACTCCATAGCCAGTGTCTTTAGCGGCGCTCGTGGCAGCGACGCCGCACGCTCAGTGTGCCTAGAGGGATTCTATCCCCGTGTCCTTGGGGTAGAGTTCTGTGGCCGTTCACTGTGCGCTCTTTTGGCCGGGCGCTGTGAGCTAAACAGGCTCCAGCATTTACGTTCAGCGGTGGTGCGGCTCTGTGAGTTAACAGAGTTCACTACTGTTCACATTGGGTGACGTAACCCACGTGTGACTGTTTTCACACCGCTTAAGTCTCCCACCATTATCTAGCAGCAGCGTACCACCTCTGCACGGTGGACCCCGGGCTGCGAACGCACCTACTGCTATTTTATAAGATGGTGCGTTCCGCCAGCTGTAACATCCTAGCGCCAGGGTCTGGCTAATAATGGCGGATGAACAACGACTGCATAGGTACATCCAGCAGCTGGAGGGTAGGTTGGCAGCACTAGAGCTTTCCACTTCAGCTGCGGATGTTACCTTGGTTGCCATTCAGGCAGCTACAAAAGCTGTCGCTCGTGTCTCCACGGCCAGTCCTGCCCCGACCTTGTCCCGCCTCCCGCTGCCCGAGAAGTTCCCGGGTGATAGTGCTTCATGCAGGGGTTTCATGAGTCAGTGCTCCATTCACCTGGAGTTGCTGGCTACACGATTTCCCTCTGAACGGGCCAAGGTGGGATTTATCATCTCCCTCCTGTCGGGCAGAGCCTTGGAATGGATGTCACACAAGAGAGGGGTGGGGTCTCTCAAATCATGCATAGTGTGCCTAGAGGGATTCTATCCCCGTGTCCTTGGGGTAGAGTTCTGTGGCCGTTCACTGTGCGCTCTTTTGGCCGGGCTCTGTGAGCTAAACAGGCTCCGGCATTTACGTTCAGCGGAAATGCGGCTCTGTGAGTTAACAGAGTTCGCTACTGTTCACATTGGGTGACGTAACCCACGTGTGACTGTTTTCACACCACTTATGTCTCCCGCCATTATCAAGCAGCAGCGTACCACCTCTGCACGGTGGACCCCGGGCTGCGAACGCACCTACTACTATTTTATAAGTTGATGAATGAGATGAATGAGAAACTGGGTCTGAGCAGAAAAAGTAAATTAATGTGCATGCAAAATGTAATTGCATATGAACACATGACCTTTACACAGAGAAAACCAAAAACAAAACACAAAACAAATATCCTGGAATAAAAAAGTAAAAAAATATATTGCAAAAATTGCATGAAGGTAGTAATAATAGTAATAATAAGGGTATTTAGTTAACATAATTTTGATCAAAATAATGTAGAAGCCATCCCGCCACGTCACGGAAACCCTTGTGGGACAGTCCTAACTCTTGTATTTAAAACCTTTCCACTTGTCAAGTGACGTAAATGTGAACAAGGACAGAGGGACTGAACCACCAGTAATAGTGTAGGCCAGACAGGACGGATTTTCCAACTCAATGCAAGTGTTTTGAGCAAGGACTGAAGACATATAGTCAGGATATGGCCAAGAGTTTGCAAATTGCATACTTGCGGTCATATGACTGCCCACTCCAGCGCTGGCACCGGAGATTTCTCAAGGCGTGCAGTGTGCATGATGTGAAGATTCACAAGTCTGCAGTCAAACAGACTTGTACCCTAAGGCCGGACAACCCCTTTAAGCATTCCCTATATGTAGGAGAATGCAGTGGGTAAAATACTAGCTAAAATCCTATGTTACATGTGTATTTGTGGCGCCCCCAGGAGTATGGTCACCACAGTGGCTTTGCCTTCCTCCAGGAGAGGGTAATACCAGGCTTGGAGGCAATGATGAGTCTCTCTCGCAGTCAATCCATACATGCAACACAGTTCCACTCCAGGCCAGCAGGGGGAGCTCTGAACCGGAATTAGGGGGAGGAGTGCTCTCTGAGGGCCAAGAGGAAGGACTGGTCAGTTAGTCTGCGGAGGCTGAAGTGTGCAGACGTGTAGAGAGAAGCTGGAAGTTGAGCTAGGAAAGGAGAGCTCCCTCACAGTGAGCGCATGAACTGGAGTCTGGTCTCCATGGTTGTACGGATACTATCGGTCCTACAACAGATACCAGAGGAGTAGGAGGCTGTAAATGCCCTACTCCCATCTAAGACTTGAGGGCACAACAGCAGCTTGGATAGAGAGTCGGGACTCAGGAGAAAGGAGTCCCCGAGATAGGCTACAGCTGTCTGCTGTGCAAGTAAGGTTCTTGGGAACATCTGACAGGAGGAACTTCAGAGTAACTCAGTGGTTGGAGTACTTCATTCAAATAGGCGCTAGGAAGGAGACTGCACAGCCCGTCTGCTGAGAGAGAATCCCTGAATTGCTTCCAGGCTAGCCAGCTCCCATACCATCTGTAATCAGGACCCTGGACTGCAGTTATCAAGGAAAGGTACAGAAATTGCACCCCACTGTGTCTTGTCTGCTTCCTACCCTTACGGCACTGCTACATCCTCGTGCCAACCACCTCTACACTGCCCTGGGACTATAGCTTCACCTGTGGGGAGCTTTTACATCCTTGCTGCACCCTACCATCAGTCCCAGCGGATCTGCATGCAGCGTCGGCTTAACACCTCCCTTGCCGAGCACCACAGGTGGCGTCACGAACTATTCCATTTCATTAACTACATTCCCCCATTACTTGGGCGCCCAGGGCCACGGACCAGGTCACTGCTGCTGTGACACATCCCGCTGACACCGGCCCGGTACCGAGTACCCCACAGCCCTGGGAGGGTGACCCATATTCACCACCCAAAGACTAAGTTTGCAAAAGTGTATAAAATATCGCCCTAGTTTAATCCAGAAAATTTGGACAATTTTTTTTTAAATTTGTCATCCATATGCAATCCTTGTGCAATCTGTTTTTATACAACAGCAGTTATTAAACATTTACAAAACCAAATACAATTTCCTTTATTAAATGTTTGCAATGTATCAGTAAAAATCAGATGAAATACTGTGGCTCCGTATGGAGTTTGATTTTTTCGGGCACCTATAGACTTGAATGGGTGAGTCTCATCTGGTTTACTGAAGAAACTAGTGTACGCTGCAATTATCTTCACTCACAGATTCAGTGATAATAAAAGCAAGGTTAATCTGCACTGCTCGATGGAATAACATTGGACTAAGTGCTGTTTGTGTGATGTCGCTTTTTTTCACTGAAAACACTTGGAAAATACAGTTGTGTGAACTTTGCAAAAAGCATGTTCACAGTTCTGCAGGCACTTACTAGCTGAAACCTACAAGAAAGCCGATACTGTGATAGAGTGGCCGGTATACACCAGACATGACCTCACCTGTTTATGTCCCGATGCTGAGTAATAACTCTTACATCACTGCACTTGTGTGTTACAACGCCTGACAACTGTCAGCATCAAATTCTGTTCTAATATATCAACCAGAGTCTTGTACGAGAATATCGGTACACTATCACATTCAGTGTATCAAGCAGTGGTCACTTTTCGTATATACACCCATATGTATGTAAGAAAGTGGCGGGGACCCTCATGTGCCTCTTCTCTCCTGAATTTCGATCACATGTGTCGCGTGCGGCTTCCTAATGTTTTACTAATGTAATGTGCGGTTTTGCAATGTTCTTTTATTGTGTAACGTGTTGTACTATAATATGATGTTTACTACTGTAGGATAAAATGTATTCTTTAGCTCAGGGACAGAATGGGGTATTAAGGGTTAAACAGTTGTGAAGAGTTAGATGGGGATGGTGCAAAACATCAGGGATATAGGGAGAGGATTTCTGGCCTTTAGGGCAGAGCCCGGGCAGGCTTGCCCAGGGCGAGACCTGCGCCATAGTGAGGACAGAGGATTCCCCGGTCGGGGGGATAAGAGCTGCCCTAGCTTGATGGGAGCGTGGACAGACACTGGCTCCATGGAATCGTCCCCAGGAGAAATACAGGGTTCGGGACCAGGATAGGAGCTGGTGGCGTGCAATGTACTGAGGCCGAAGGGAAAGGAAACATTGCCCTGTTTGTACCGTGTCCCAGGTGTGACTGTTCAGTAAAGTTTTATCGTTGGAACAGGACTATGGCTTGTGGTGTTTCCTGAAGTCTGGTCCCCTGCAACCGAAGTGACTGTACTGCAGGACTGGGACTTCACTTGTCTTCCCATGTACAAGGTGTGGGGATGCTCACTGACTGTTGCTTAAGGGACTCGCCCACGCCTACCATCCTGTGCCGCCTTGTTACATGTACATGATTGATTAACCCCTTCACCACCCAACCTGTTTTCATCTTTCTGACCAGGCCAATTCTTACAAATCTGACCAATGTCACATTATGTGGTAATAACTTTGGAACGCTTCAACGTATCCCAATGATTATGAGATTGTCATTTTGCAGGAAATTGTGCTTTATTTTAGTGGTAAAATTAGGTTAATAGTTTTTGCTATTTAAAAAATTTTGGAATTTTGGCCAAAATTTAGAATATTTTGCAGTTTTAAAACTTTCAGTTTGTATGCCCTTCAACCAGATAGTTATATCACACAAAATAGTTAATAAATAATATTTAACACATGTCAAATTTACATCAGTATCATATTTGAAACATAATTTGCTTTTACTAGGAAGTTACTCACTTGGGTACGAGTGAGGTATCACAGGAACCATTTCTATTTAAAAGTCCATCTGGTTTATTTCACTCCACATAAACCGCAACACAGAAAAGCTTAAATACAGCCTGTTCCCGTCACAAAGTAAAATGTCTATTCAAAAGTAGTGCAGATTCACCCACTTGAGCTGGAGTCCAGGTTTCTAGACCTTTAGCAAAGACACACACTCTTGGAGATCTGTGCTCTCCACACACAGATCATTTGTGAGACAAACAGGCCCCATTTTACAATATGAACCACATCCAGAGGTGGAGATGTAGTGAACAGCCGTCCCGCCTAACTCTTTACTGCTCACAATAAACCTGGCCCTGTCATGTTCGATTAACCCCTCTTAGTACTTGTCATGATTCCTGGAGTGGACCCACTGGATCACGGAACCATCCGTCCCTGGGTAAGCTGACCAGGTGGAATCGACTCCTATACAGGGAGCAATTGGGGCAGGCCCAGGGGGAAAGTATACCGCGATAGCTGGTACCAGAGGGCCAGCTTGTCGGACACAGAAGAGACCAGGAGAGACTGAGGGACCGGACGTAGGAGCGGGAGAAAAATATTAGGGAAACCGTGGACACAGGGCAAGAACGAAACTAGGATCTCTGGGAGCGGAACCGAGACAGGGAAAAGCGTAGGCTGGAGGTATACCAGGTACAGGAAAGGGCACACACTGGGAAGTGCACTGGGCTGAGGACTGGGCAGAGCGCACACTGGGAAGTGTACTGGGCTGAGGACAGGGCAGAGGGTACCTGAATACAGGGAATGTCTGCAGTGATACCAACTGGTATCATACAGACAAGCAGACGATACTCAGGCATTTACCCAGGGCAGAAGGTAGTCTGATATATCCGGTGGTGGATGCCATGACAGGGTGGAGCTTCTGGGTCACGACCCTCCCACAGTATGACGTGTAGAAGGAGCACGCTGCTGGAACCTCGTGCGCATGCATGGGCATTGGACCCTCTGAGGACGCAGAAGTGCCAGCAAGGCATGGCACAGACCTTGTCCAGAGACATGGCGGGGGCCCAGGTAAGTATCGTGGGACCGGGTGGCCATAAGAGTGTAGGGGGTGGACTGACCTATGGACCTGTCTGAGATGGAAAGACCATGTAAAGGATGATGTGCACTATGCTTTATTGTATGTGTATGGTTAACAGCTGGGAATTAGTGCAGGGCAACGTAGTACCGGGTCTTGGCCACAAGATGGCGACAGAGAGCAGTGAGAAACAAGACGACGTAGTACTGGGTTTTGGCCACAAGATGGAGACAGAGAGCAGTGAGAAAGGGCTTAACAGCAGCTTAAGGCTAGGAAACCGCATGGTGGGTGGAGTTACGGGACTGAGAAGGGGATTACCAAAAAGAGCAGATATAAGGAAGGCGAGTCCCAGGGGAAGGGCAGACACCCTGGAGGAAGAGCGAAGTGAGAAGAGCTCAGGAGAGGAAAGAGGAAGGAGAAGCTCAGGAAAGACAGAAGAGAAAGAGACAGTGACTAGGAGAAGGGGGTGGACTGAGAGGAGAGCTGCAGGATGGGATGGCAGCGACTAATGGAGGTCTGGGGTACAGGACTGCTGGACACCAAAGAGTGAGTAGGTGTTGCAGCAGACAGACTCAGACAGGGGAACGCTGTGGCCGTGGGCCTAACGGCAGCCACAGTAAAAGAACCCAGGGGTCTTCTCGAACAGAAGCTGAAGGAAGGTGACAGGTACCCAGGCCAGGGAGCAGAAGCTATTGTGTCTGCTGTGGATGTCAAGAGGACACCCAATAAAGTTTGGACCTGATTGAACAAATTTCTGCTTCTGTTTCCCGTCTGTTCCGCAGCCGAAAGGGACCACCCCCCAGTCGGCACACGCACTACAACAGTACTATTTGTACAAGAGCATTCCTACAGGTTTACATCAGAGGACAACCACCTCTGTGATACATATCGTCCATCCGCTATGTATCTGACAGCCACCTTACAAAAATGTAAAAGTTGATCAGCAATTTCTTGTTTTTCCAACAAAATTTACTAAACCAATTTATTTAGGTACCACATCCCATTTGAAGTGGCTTTGAGGGCCAATGGGACAGAAAATACCCAAATGTATCACCATTTTAATAACTGCACCCTTCAAAGTGCTGGACACCACATTCAAGAAGTTTATTAAATCCTCATGTGTTTCACAGGAATTAAAGAAATCTGAAAGGAAAAAATGAAAATTTAACTTTTTTCCCACAAAAATATTGCGTTGGCACCAAATTGTTTACTTTCACAAGGGTAACAGAAAGAATGGACCCCAGATTTGTTGAACAATTTCTCCTGAGTACACCGATACCCCATATGTGGTGGAAAACATCTGTTTGGGTGGAAGCCAGGGCTAAGAAAGGAAGTAGCGCCATGTGACTTTGGAGTGCAAAAATGGCTGAAATAAATAGCGGAAGCCATGTCAGACAGCCCCTGATGTGCCTAAACAGTGGAAACCCTCACAAGTGACTCCATTTTAGAAACTACACCCTTTCAAGAATTTTTTTAGAGATGTGGTGAGCACATTGAACCTTGAAAATGAAACAATACAATTTTTCCACAAAAATATTGTTTTTGTCCCACATACTGTATTTCATGTTCACAAGGATAACATGGACAATTCAAATTGTTGCGCAATTTCTCCTGAGTACACTGATACATCAAAAGTAATGAAAAACTACTGTTTGGATTCAGAGAAGAGCTTAGAAGGAAAGGAAAGCCATTTGCATTCTGGAGTGCCATTTTGGCTCTAATAAATTGCAGATGCATTGTCACATTTGAAGAGCCCATGCCATGCCAAAACTGCAGAAACCCCCACAAGTGACCCCATTTTGCAAAATACACCTCTTGTGCAATTCATCTTGGGCATTTTAACTATCAGGCGATTCACATAAATGTATAACATTGGGCTGGGAAAATGTTTCCACTAAAATATTGCTTTGGCCCCAGTTCTTAATTTTCAGAAGGGGTAATAGGGGAAATGAAATGGCACAATTTATTACACATTTTCCCCTGAGTACTTCAATACCTCATATGTGGTTGAAAACTACTTAAGTTACTTTTGAGGTACAGTGCAAAGCTTAGAAGGGAAGGCGCACCATATTGGAGTGCAGATTTTAGTGGATTGGTTTGAAGGTTTCATGTAATATTTGTGGAGCTCCTGAGGTGCAAGAAAAGTAAACCCCAACATAAGTGACCCCACTATATAAACTACACCCCTCAATGAATTCATCTAAGGGTGTAGTGAGTATATTGATACCACATGTGCCTCACAGAACTTTTTACGATTGGGCGGAGAAGAATTATTTTTCTACCACTAAAAGGTTTTAGCCCCAAGTTTTAATTTTTATACGGCCTAAGGGGAAAAAATGGATCTCAGTGTGTTGTGCAATTATTCCTGAGTGCGCCAATATCCTACATGTAATCGTGAACTACTTTTCAGGCACGGTAGCAATCTCAGAAGGGAAGGAGCACCATATTATAGTGCAGATTTTGTTGTTATGGATTGCGTTTGCTAAGTCACATTGAGGTGCGATTACAGCAGAAATCCCCATAAGTGCACCAATGCCTCACATATGGTCGAAAACTACTTTTGTGGCCAAGCGTAAAGCTTAGAAGGGATACACCACCATATTGTAGTGCACATTTTGCTGGAAAGGTTTGAGGGTGCCCTGTCAAAGTGACAGAGCCCCTGGGGTGCCAGAACAATTCCCCATAAGTGACCCCATTTTACAAGCTAAACCTCACAATTACTTCATCCAGGGGTGCAGTGATCATATTAACACCATGGTTGTGACACTGAATTTTATGTCATTTGGCAGTGAAGATAAAATAATTACATTTTAACCACAAAAAAATTGTTGAAACACCCCACATTTTCACATGATGTAATGGGTAAAAATGGCATCAAAATTTGTCACACGATTTATGCTGAAAGTAGAAATACCCCATATGTGTCTGTACAATATTGTTTAGCCACATGGCGGCACTTAGGAGGGCAGGTAGCGCTATTTGACTCTTGGAGAACAAATTTTCATAGAATAGTTTGCGGACTCCATATACAAAGCCCCTAGGTGTCGTAAAAGCAGAATCTCCCCTCCAGTGACCACATTTTGGAAATTACACCCCTCAGGAATTCATCTACAAGTTTAGAGATGATTTTGACTTGAGAGAAAATTGAAAATCTTCCAGTGTAGTTCCAGAACATTGGAGTGCCCATACATTGTGCCCAGCTCGTATCTCTGGAGGAATGGACCCCATAAATTAAGCGGGCTCTCAACTCTACAGAAATGCTGAGTTGCCAGGTCCTGTCCTGTGTTTCGCCTTCTCTGGAGGCTTGATTCCTAGTCCTGTGTCTTTACCTGTCTTGCCACCCTCCAGGAGGCAGAATATCCTGGTCTCTGTGTCCTTGCTCCTTGGCTTACCTTGTACCTGTCCGTCTGCCCTCCAGGAGGCAGAATATCCTGGTCTCTGTGTCCTTGTTCCTTGCCTTGTCTTGTACCTCTCCGTTTACCCTCCAGGAGGCAGAATATCCTGGTCTCTGTGTCCTTGTTCCTAGCCTTGTCTTGTACCTGCCCATCTGCCCTCCAGGAGGCAGTATATCCTGGTCCCTGTGCTATTGTTCCTTGCCTTGTCTCGTACCTGTCCTGTCTGCGCTCCTGGAGGCAGTATATCCGGCTCTCAGTGTCTTTGTTCCAGTGCCTTGTCTTGCACCGTTACCTTGTCTGAACTCTGTCCTACCTCTGTCTCTCAGGCTCCTTGTCTATGGCTCCTTTCCCTGCTGTGCCCATGGCCCTGTGTCTCAGCCTTGCCCACCTGCCAGTGTCTCAGCCGTGCCCACTTGCCAGCGTCTCAGCTGTGCCTGCCTACCAGTGTCTCTACCGTGCCCACCTGCCTGTGTCTCGGCCATGCCCGCCTGCCAGAGTACTAGCCGTGCTTGCTGTGATCACCTGCCTGTCTGTCATTCGCACCTGTCCTAGTGTCCTGTTCCTCAGTGGGATCATCAGGCACAGCAAAACACCACCCTGGAGTGGCATCTGGCAACTACCTGCCACACAAGCCTGACCCCTCACCATCAGAGGCTCCAGCGAAGACCGAGGTAGCTGTCCTAGTCACGCCCCTTCCAGGGCTGTCTGGTTTGTGGCACAGAGGGGCCACAACTCCCTCGCTCACGCCAACCTGCCAAGGCGCCAATGTGACACCTTCTAAGTGCCAGAGTGTTCTGGCACCGCCCCCCTATGCCCACAGCCAGGAAGCATGCAGAGAGCAGGCAGGAAGTAAGAGGCACACAGCATGGAGTTGGCAGCAGACAGAAGTCACAGCATGGCCTGGAGCAGTGAGTAAGTTGGTGTGTGGGGAATGGGAGGCCATGCAGTGATGCCGGCAGGGTTGTTACAGAAGGGAGGGGAGTATTATTAGGATTTAGGAGAGTATAATTAGCTTAATCTCTTTTGGGGGTGAGGAGCCTCATCACTTTTCCATAATGTTTATGCTATCAGTGATGTAGACCCCATATTTTCATTGACAGATGACGGACCTGAGTCGGTACTTGCTTTTTTTTTTGTGGATTGAGTTGAAGCTTTTATTGGGAAAATTTTACATAATGTTTGGGATCACATTTATCCTGTGTTTTACGCTGAGCACTTACATCAGGGTTTCAAGCTAAATATCCAGATTACATAATTCAGATCCATTCATTATAATGAGGTATAACCGAAAAAAATGAACTGGAGTACAAGTTTGCATGAATGTAAAATATAGGTGCATGTGTAACAGTTCATGTTCATAGTGGCCATCAAACAGATGAAACCCAAGACAGAAACAAAACAAATATATACCCTGCTGTATGTAAATAAGTAAAAGCAATAGTGCATATAAATAACATAGGGTACTTAGTAAACACTGTTCTTTTATCAAAAAAGTATAAAAGCCATGCCACTAGCATCAATGTGTACCTAAATCTGGATGGCCCTAACCGCTATCTTGAATATGGATACATAGCAAAGGTAGCTATATAAGTTCACAGAAAGGTAGGCCACACCTTACTTTACTTATATGCACTATTGGTTTTACTTATTTACTTACAGCAGGGTATATTTTTCAAACTATATTCCGTACACCAATCCACAGTTCACGTTAACTTGGTACAACCCTCCACAAGTTGTAAAGCTGCAGTCATTTCCAAAAGTTCTCCAAAAGTTCAAAGCACCGAAGATCCTCCGTCACAAAAACTTTAACCCCTTAATGACCAGAGATATTTTTTGGTTTTGCATTTTCATTTTTTGCTCCCCTTTTTCCCAGAGCCATAACTTTTTTAACTTTTGGGCAAAATGGCCATGTGAGGGGTTGTTTTTTGCAGAAGGAGTTGTACTTTTGAACGACA
The DNA here is from genome assembly GCF_039654945.1 of Dendrobates tinctorius. NCBI lineage: Eukaryota > Metazoa > Chordata > Amphibia > Anura > Dendrobatidae > Dendrobates > Dendrobates tinctorius. The sequence continues at coordinate 43,193,781 of NW_027361728.1, read as the reverse complement.
CCATTGGTTTTACATTGGTTTTACCATGTCGTGTACTTGAAAATGGGAAAAAAATTCCAAGTGTAGTGAAACTGCAAAAAAATTGCAATCCCACACTTGTTTTTGTTTTGCTTTTTTACTAAGTTCACTAAATGCTAAAACTGAACTGCCCTGCCATTATGATTCTCCAAGTTATTATGAGTTCATAGACACCAAACATGTCCAGGTTCTTTTTTTATCTAAGTGGTGAAAAAAAATTCCAAACTTTCGCCCACCGGTGACGGGGGTCACCGGTGGGCGAATTTCCGTCACGATTGCCGGAAGCGCATGTTAAATGCCGCTGTCAGAGTTTGACAGCGGCTTTTAACGGGTTAATAGCTGTGGGTAGATCGCGATTCCATTCATGGCTATTCCGAGCACATGTCAGCTGTTCAAAACAACTTATATGTGCCGGGAAAGATGTGGACTCACTATCGGAGCCCATATCAAAGGGAGGGAGTCCAACATCGGCATAAATTTACTGCCAGTGTCGGGAAGGGATTAAAGACCACAGTGTACACATAGGAGAAGAACACCTCGGGTGCTTCCGGTGGTGATCATAGAATCATAGAATCTTAGAGTTGGAAGGGACCTCCTGGGCCATCTGGTCCAACCCCCTGCTCAAAGCAGGATTCGCTAAATCATCCCAGTCAGATGTCTGTCCAGCCTCTGTTTGAAGACTTCCATTGAAGGAGAACTCACCACTTCTCGTGGCAGCTTGTTCCACTCATTGATCACTCTAACTGTCAAAAAGTTTTTTCTAATATCTAATCTGTGTCTTCTCCCATTCAGTTTCATCCCATTGCTTCTAGTCTTTCCTTGTGCAAATGAGAATAAAGTTGATCCTTCTGCAATGTGACAGCCCTTTAGATATTTGTAGACAGCTAGTAGTAGAGGGAAATAATGACTTCACGTGATCTAGACTGTATGCTTCTGTTAATACATCCTAGAATTGCATTTGCCTTTTTTGCTGCTGCATCACACTGTTGACTCATATTCAGTCTGTGATCTATTAGTATACCCAAGTCTTTTTCACATGTGCTGTTGCTTAGCCCTATTCCTCCCATTCTGTATATGCTTTTTTCATTTTTATTGCCCAGCTGTAGTACTTTGCATTTTTCCCTGTTAAAAACCATTCTGTTAGTTGCTGCCCACTGCTCCAGTTTATTTATATCTTTTTGAATCCTCTCTCTCTCAGGCACAGTGCCCAAATGATCATCATGACATAAGTTTATGTCATAGGTTCATAAGTCGTGCACCGCTTCCCGACCATGACGTAAACTTACGTCAAAGGAGGTGAAGTGGTTAATTACATGTACGACAGAAATAACTGAATACCCAGAAACAAGCTTCAATAAAAATTGCATGCAGTAAAAATAGATAAATTAGCAATTTTAGGCAATTTATAAATTATAATTTTCTTTTTTTGTGTTTTTTGTTTTTCCTCCCCATCTTGCAAGTCATGACTTTTTATTTTTCCATCAAAGTAGCCATATTATGGCTTGTTTTTTAGGGATGAGTGATCATTTTGAATGATTCCATTAATTTTACCATTCAGTTTGCAGAAAAACGGGAAAAAATGAGTGTGCTGCAATGGCAAAAAAAAACCCCACAATTCCAGGATATTTTTTTTGTTTTTAGTGTTAGTTATGTGTTAGAAATGACTTGTAGCATGATTTACAATTTCAATGCAATTACAGAAACACTAAACTTGTCCAGTTTTTTTAAATTATTTTAATAGTGAAAAAAATTAGGTACTTTGCACAAAAATATATTTTTTTGTTTGTGCCGCCATTTTTCAAGACCCTTAACATTATTTTTTTCATTGATAGAGTTGAGAGCTTGTTTTTTGTGTGCAATATGACTTTTTATTGATGCCATTTTGTGATAAATATGAAGTTTTGATCACTTCAGTTGCATATTTTTATGGAGCTGCGGACACCGAAAAATACAATTCTGGTTTGAGTTTTTTTCTGTTTTTTTTTTCTGATTGGGTTGATTAATTCTATATTTTTATAGATTGGTCTTTTATGGACGTGGCACTATCTAATGTGTTCTTTTTCTTCTTAGATATCTTTATTTTTAATGGGGTAGACGGGATGAGATTTGAATTTGTTTCTTTATGTCTGCAATATTTCCTCAAACTTTTTTTGTTTACTATTTTTATACAGTACATTTGGAGGACTTGAACCTGTGATTGTCTGATCACTTACGCTATATAATGTAATACATCTGAAAAGAAGTACCGCATATTGTAAAAATCATAGTCTCCTATAAAGCCTGGCCACTGGCTGGGATTTCACAGTGCCGTCATGACATGCATGGGGTTCTTCATAAGACTCCTGACTGCCAGGACAACCCACCAACATCCCATGATATGATTGCAGGAGCCTCGTGGACAAATAGAACAGCATGCTCCCTGTTTTGCAGGTTTTAAATTTTTTGCTGTCAGAGATTGATAGCATCATTTAAAGGGAATTTGTTAGCAGGTTTTTGCTATTTAATTTGAGAGCAGCATAATGTCGTTACTAGGAGACTCAGGGGCGGACACAGACTGTAGTGGGCCCCTGTGCAAGAAATTTTTTGGCCCCCCCGTCCTTCATAGGGCAACAAAGTTATGTAAACATATACACTCACTGGCCACTTTATTAGGTACACCTGTCCAACTGTGTGTTAAGACTTAATTTCTAATCAGCCAATCACATGGCGGCAACTCAGTGCATTTAGGCATGTAGACATGTTCAAGACAATCTCCTGCAATTCAAACCGAGCATCAGTATGGGGAAGAAAGGTGATTTGAGTGCCTTTGAACGTGGCATGATTGTTGGTGCCAGAAGGGCTGGTCTGAGAATTTCAGAAACTGCTGATCTACTGGGATTTTCACGCACAACCATCTCTAGGGTTTACAGAGAATGGTCCGAAAAAGAAAAAAAATCCAGTGAGCGGCAGTTCTGTGGCCGGAAATGCCATGTTGATGCCAGAGGTCAGAGGAGAATGGGCAGACTGGTTCGAGCTGATAGAAAGGCAACAGTGACTCAAATTGCCACCCGTTACAACCAAGGTAGGCAGAAGAGCATCTCTGAACGCACAGTGCGTCGAACTTTGAGGCAGATGGGCTACAGCAGCAGAAGACCACACTGGGTACCACTCCTCTCAGCTAAGAACAGGAAACTGAGGCTACAATTTGCACAAGCTCATCGAAATTGGACAGTAGAAGATTGGAAAAACGTTGCCTGGTCTGATGAGTCTCGATTTCTGCTGCGACATTCGGATGGTAGGGTCAGAATTTGGCGTAAACAACATGAAAGCATGGATCCATCCTGCCTTGTATCAACGGTTCAGGCTGGTGGTGGTGGTGTCATGGTGTGGGGAATTTTTTCTGGGCACTCTTTGGGCCCCTTGGTACCAATTGAGCATCGTTGCAACGCCACAGCCTACCTGAGTATTGTTGCTGACCATGTCCATCCCTTTATGACCACAATGTACCCAACATCTGATGGCTACTTTCAGCAGGATAATGCGCCATGTCATAAAGCTCGAATCATCTCAGATTGGTTTCTTGAACATGACAATGAGTTTACTGTACTCAAATGGCCTCCTCAGTCACCAGATCTCAATCCAATAGAGCATCTTTGGGATGTGGTGGAACGGGAGATTCGCATCAGGGATGTGCAGCCGACAAATCTGCGCCAACTGTGTGATGCCATCATGTCAATATGGTCCAAAATCTCTGAGGAATGCTTCCAGCACCTTGTTGAATCTCTGCCACGAAGAATTGAGGCAGTTCTGAAGGCAAAAGGGGGTCCAACCCCTTACTAGCATGGTGTACCTAATAAAGTGGCCAGTGAGTGTAGATAGGTAATATATATAGGCACCCCCGTTTCCCTTTGTTTCAAAATGCTCTCCCCCATATGCGGTCTACCTTTGGCATAGTGCTTCTCACCCTATGTGGCCCCCCCAGTTTATGCTGCTTCTCCCCTCCCCATGTGGCCCCCCCAGTTTATGCTGCTTCTCCCCATATGTGGGCCGCCCGATTCATGTTTCCTCTCCCCCCCATGAGCCGTCCCATTCATGAGTAACCAAGCATCTCCCCCAGGGCCCCCCCATTCATGAGCAGTCATGCTTCTCCCCAGGGGCCCCCCCATTCATGAGCAGCCATGCTTCTCCCCAGGGACCCCCCCATTCATGAGCAGCCAAGGCCATACTTCCCTTCTCCCCAGGCCAGGGGTTCCCCATTCATGAGCAGCCAGGCCATCATGCTTCAGTTTTTCCCCAGGACGGAGCCCCCCAAAATCATACCTGCCATGTTCAGTTCTCCCCCACCCCAGGAGCCCCCCAAAATCATGCCTGTGCCTCGGTCCCAGTCCCTCAGTCCTGCTCAGCTCTGGCAGTACTCTTACCTGGAGCAGGCAGGGCAGGCCAGACCAAGAGGATCCATCCATTCCACACTGTCCAGTGTCCGCACTCTGCACATTCCTGAACTGCTGCAGCATATGGGTAGGGGCAGGGCTGCCACCAGGAATTTTGGGGCCCCATACTTGGAAAATTTTTGGGGCCCCCATAAGACTCCGCCCGGCTCCATCCCAGCCCTGCCTCCATCCTTCAAACTGTCCACAGTCCCACCGCCCTCTCTTGGAAAACTCCACTTCTCACCTATCACACATTAACAGTTCCCATCACCAGATCACACATATAGCCGGCAGATTTTTTTTTCACCAAAATATTTTTTAAGCTACCATCACAACACTGTATACATTTTTGGCCGAGCTCTACTCTACTGTAACCTATTAAATATTTGTTAAAATATGCAATACAATTTAGGTACATTTGTATTCATTTTTCAATTTTTAAATTGACCATTAATATCACATGCAATGGACAAATACCACCGCACATGACCAGACACAATATTACCACCACATAGTGACCTATAATTAATATCACATACAAGGAACAAATACCGCCACACAAGGACCAGTCTATATATCACTACCACAGTGACCGAATAATATCACATATAAGGAACAAATACCACCGCACCATGACCAGACCACATATTACCACCACAAAGTGACCAAATAATAGCACATACAAGGGACAAATACCGCAACACCATGTCCACACCACATATTACCACCACATAGTGACTGAATACTACAATACTGATCAATAATAAAAAAAAATACTATCGCCATAAGTGCCATTATACAATGGGGATCTGTACTTACTATCCAGTGTCTGTGTACTGGTAATACAGTGATTAATGACATTATACACAGGAGCTCTGTATGTAACGTACAGGTAATACAGTGATCACTGGTGACATTATACACAGGACCTCTGTATATAGTATACGGTGTATAGTGTCAGTTTATAGGTAACACACTAACTCACCAGTGACGTGTCTAGGTAAAGTCCTTCATCCCTGCTTTTCATATTTCATCCAGCACAGATCGCCATCATTTTTCCAGCCAGGGCTCATCTCTGCAGGAAATAACACAGTTATCTAGAGTTCCACTTGCAGAACACATTACTTATTTTTTTCCCAAGTTCTACACTACACCACATGAAGAAAAAAAGGCAACATAGTATCACTCCACATAGTAACAGGACTGCCCCCTATTTAAAACAGTAAACTCAAAAAATAAAATAAATACATCACTGCAATAATAATATCCTTTAATTAGCCCCTATGGTAATAATATCCCCCATCCTGGCCCATGTGTCTCATTCCTGGCTTCAGCCATATGTTCTCCCATCCCAAGCTCATGAGTATCCATTGTGCCCCATATGATCTCCCCATCTGTCTCCATCGTATCCATCCTGCCCCATCTGTCTCCAATCCTGCCCCATGTGTCTCCAATCCTGCCCCCTGTGTCTCTAATCCTGCCCCTTGTCTCAATTTTGCCGTTTCCAATCATGTCCCTTGTGTCTTTCATCCTGCCCCTTTGTCTCCAATCATGCCCCCTGTGTCTGTAATCATGCCCCCTGTGCCTGCAATCTTGCCCCCATGTCTTTCATCCTTCCCCCTTTGTCTCCAATCACGCCCCCTGTACCTGCAATCCTGCCCCCCATGTCTCCAGTTCTGCCCTGTGTCTCCAGTCCTGCCCCCGTGTCTCCAATCATGCCCCTTGTGTCTGCCATCCTGCTCCCTGTATCTCCAATCCTGCCCCCTGTATCTCCCCAATCCTGCCCCTGTATCCAATCCTGCCCCATCTCCACCCTACCCCCAATGTCTCCATCCTGCCCCCTATGTCTCCATCCTGCCCCAATGTCTCTAATCCTGCCCTGTCTCCATCTTGCCCCCAATGTCTCCAATCTTGCCCCTGTCTCCATCCAGCCCCCAAACTTACAGAAAAAAACGACCAAAAAGTCCCAGAAAGATAATATATTTATTGAGTCATTATAAAAAATTGTTAAAAAACATACCATTAAAATATATAATACATATACTGAACAAAAAAGAGGGGTTATGCTACCCAGATATGAGGCATAAAATATATATGACAAAAATGTGTAAACATAAGTGGTGATTAATCAAAATAGGTATTGATATTTATAAAAAATAATAATAAATAGTAAACAATATAAAGTGCACAGACACCAAAGAGTATATACTAAAAACCATAAACATAAGTGTAAACCACTACCACCGTAAACCTATATATATCAATATACCAATATAGTGCATCTGTGTGGTAAGGCTAAAAAAGGACACAGTATGTGTCACCGTGAATTACGGTGTCTACCGACCAGGAAAGGAAAAAATGGTGCAGAAATAATAAAAATATGTGAAAATACATACAACCTCTCCTGGTCTCCTGGGAAAGCAACCCGGTCCCGACGCGCGTTTCGGCGCTAAGCCTTCATCAGGGGGTGGCGTCTCACAAGGAGAGGTAAGTATAAATACTAGCACTAACCAATAACAAATGTGGGTGTGTAAAAAAAGGACCAATCATTACAAAGGGCATATGCAAAAAAATACAAACGTCATAGCGCAACTGCGCAGAAGCAAAGACTAAATGCTGGTAACCCAGAACCAGTAATCAGTATAAAACTGGAAGAAAATGTCCGCCAACCGGAAGTTATCGTTACCCGGCAACCAGACGCTTGAATTGTCATGTGACTAGGAGAATAAAGCCAGCGTGCAATAACCATCATAGTTGCTGAGGGACGAACGATCCCATGACCAAAAGAAAAATGGCCAACATATAAAAATAACATTACTAGATGACCACCAAAAATCCGTTAACCGGAAGTGACCATTACCCGGCACCAAGACGCATAACTTATCATGTAACCAGGGCAATAAAGCCAGCGTCATAGTTGCTAAGGAGCTGGTGGTCACATGACCGGAACAGAGATGAACGGTATAAAATATCCTCACCAGAAAACCGGACATGTGAATTGTAATGTGACAAAAACCATAACACCAATTCCAGGATCATTGAAATTAGCAGATAATAAACAATCATGGATCCGGAAAAAAATTTTTAATCACATAAAACAAGCGGTCACTTGGCCGAACCATTACGGCTATCAGGTCATCCCGGTACTAAATATATAACTACCATCTGACAACTGGCATATGAGCAAGGATTACCTAGCATTAAAAACATAGCGTGCACATCCTAACCCCAGTAGAAACCGACGCACATAGAGCAGGGGAGGCGGGAGCACAGGGGAGGGCGCGTCAAGCCGCAAAAGCAGCAAAAAAACGCGACCCCACCAGGGCAAAACCGCATGCCACCGCCACATGTGCGTACCTGCATAGGTCAGGATAGCACAAAAACCATACCAATATAAAATACCAATTAGTCATGAATAAGCATGAAGTGCAAAAATATTGATTGAAACCACATATAAAGTGCTGAACATGTATATATACAAATTATATAAAAGTGTACAAATAAACATAAGTACATCAAACATACCATATACACAGTGAAAAATAACATCCATATAAATATTGATATCAAATATTGAGAAATATAATACATTAAACCACAATACATTAAAACACAAGAAATTCTGCTGATTCCACTCTTGTGTTCAAGCTTGAAAAATTCCATGTAGAGGAACAGACCAGAAATTCAATGTTTTATGAAGCCTTGCCCTAAACTGTCGTAAATACAAATAAACAATTATTAAGAAGTATAAAAGTATAATATAATCAATCCGACAGCATACTCACATAATATATCCCATATCATACCCATATAGCAAATTTTACATTTATTAACTATATAAACCATATGTTAAAAATGTCTCCAAAAGACACACACATAAAATAAAATCAGTATATATATATATGTAATATGTTTATATAAAAATCAGATAAATGGAACAAAGCTATTGTTTTCATTGAGACCATGTGGTTGGACTGTATTTAAAGTCCAAATCCACCTGGTCTCACGTTGTCCAAGCTTACGACTGACATCCACACCCCTAACACTGGTGGGTATCATGTCAATCCCACGGAAATATAATTTAGTACTATCACAGTTATGATGTTGTTTAAAATGCCTTGGAATTGTTTTTAGGGCATTCACATCATTTTCCGTTGCTGCAGCTTTAATACCTAAGATATGCTCCCGAACCCTCACCTTAAATTGCCTTGTGGTCATACCCACATAAATTTTCCGGCATGGACATATTGCAAAATATACCACTGCTTTCGTGGTGCAGGTAATATGATGTCTAATCTCAAATGTACGTGTTTCACCTTGATTAAAAAATGTTTTAGTTCGTTCTACATTAACACAGGCAACACAATTGCCACATGGGAAACACCCAAGATCTTTTTTTGGGAAATTACTCAAAAAAGTAGGTATCGATGCCGGTATATAGTGACTTTTTACCAATTGATCACGCAAATTGTCTGATTGCCTAAACGTAATCTGAGGCCTATTCGAAAGATAGTTGGCCAGAGTTGAATCAGCACATAAAATAGGCCAAAATTTGTTCAGACATTCTCTAATCTGCTCAGCTTGAGCATTATATTTAGTAAAAAATCTAACCTTATTCGTTGTCTCCTTTTGCTTGTTGGAATATAACAACGAATTACGTGACGAATGTTTGGCTCTTAAATAGGCACGTTTAACTATACGGTGACTATACCCCCGAGCATAAAACCTTGTTTTTAGATCAAGTGCCTGCTTTTCAAACATTTCATCAGATGAACAGATTCTTCTCAACCGAAGAAACTGTCCAATAGGCACTGCTCTGATTACAGATTGTGGATGGGCTGATGATGCGTGCAATAATGAATTGACTGCCGTTGGTTTACGAAAAATATTCGTCTGCAGCACATTTTTCGAATCACGTCTAATAGTAATGTCAAGAAAATCAACACAATTGGGATTCGCATTATAAGTCAATCGAATATTCATATCATTGTTATTGAGACTCTTCATAAATCCATCCAATGTCTCAAAAGAACCCTGCCAGATCAAAAAGATGTCGTCGATGTACCGTGCCCAAAAGAGAACACGGTCCACCGACGACAGCCAATCCGACAGGAAGAGGTCCCTTTCCCACAACCCCAGGAACAGATTGGCATAAGATGGTGCAAATGATGCGCCCATAGCTGTCCCCTGGAGCTGCAGGAAAAAGGACCCCTTAAATATAAAAAAAAAAATTATGGGACAAAGAGAATTCCAACAATGTATTATATTTCTCAATATTTGATATCAATATTTATATGGATGTTATTTTTCACTGTGTATATGGTATGTTTGATGTACTTATGTTTATTTGTACACTTTTATATAATTTGTATATATACATGTTCATCACTTTATATGTGGTTTCAATCAATATTTTTGCACTTCATGCTTATTCATGACTAATTGGTATTTTATATTGGTATGGTTTTTGTGCTATCCTGACCTATGCAGGTACGCACATGTGGCGGTGGCATGCGGTTTTGCCCTGGTGGGGTCGCGTTTTTTTGCTGCTTTTGCGGCTTGACGCGCCCTCCCCTGTGCTCCCGCCTCCCCTGCTCTATGTGCGTCGGTTTCTGCTGGGGTTAGGATGTGCACGCTATGTTTTTAATGCTATGTAATCCTTGCTCATATGCCAGTTGTCAGATGGTAGTTATATATTTAGTACCGGGATGACCTGATAGCCGTAATGGTTCGGCCAAGTGACCGCTTGTTTTATGTGATTAAAAAATTTTTTCCGGATCCATGATTGTTTATTATCTGCTAATTTCAATGATCCTGGAATTGGTGTTATGGTTTTTGTCACATTACAATTCACATGTCCGGTTTTCTGGTGAGGATATTTTATACCGTTCATCTCTGTTCCGGTCATGTGACCACCAGCTCCTTAGCATCTATGATGCTGGCTTTATTGCCCTGGTTACATGATAAGTTATGCGTCTTGGTGCCGGGTAATGGTCACTTCCGGTTAACGGATTTTTGGTGGTCATCTAGTAATGTTATTTTTATATGTTGGCCATTTTTCTTTTGGTCATGGGATCGTTCGTCCCTCAGCAACTATGATGGTTATTGCACGCTGGCTTTATTCTCCTAGTCACATGACAATTCAAGCGTCTGGTTGCCGGGTAACGATAACTTCCGGTTGGCGGACATTTTCTTCCAGTTTTATACTGATTACTGGTTCTGGGTTACCAGCATTTAGTCTTTGCTTCTGCGCAGTTGCGCTATGACGTTTGTATTTTTTTGCATATGCCCTTTGTAATGATTGGTCCTTTTTTTACACACCCACATTTGTTATTGGTTAGTGCTAGTATTTATACTTACCTCTCCTTGTGAGACGCCACCCCCTGATGAAGGCTTAGCGCCGAAACGCGCGTCGGGACCGGGTTGCTTTCCCAGGAGACCAGGAGAGGTTGTATGTATTTTCACATATTTTTATTATTTCTGCACCATTTTTTCCTTTCCTGGTCGGTAGACACCGTAATTCACGGTGACACATACTGTGTCCTTTTTTAGCCTTACCACACAGATGCACTATATTGGTATATTGATATATATAGGTTTACGGTGGTAGTGGTTTACACTTATGTTTATGGTTTTTAGTATATACTCTTTGGTGTCTGTGCACTTTATATTGTTTACTATTTATTATTATTTTTTATAAATATCAATACCTATTTTGATTAATCACCACTTATGTTTACACATTTTTGTCATATATATTTTATGCCTCATATCTGGGTAGCATAACCCCTCTTTTTTGTTCAGTATATGTATTATATATTTTAATGGTATGTTTTTTAACAATTTTTTATAATGACTCAATAAATATATTATCTTTCTGGGACTTTTTGGTCGTTTTTTTCTGTAAGTTTGGTGTTTTCAACACGACTGTCCTACTAACAGTCCAACACTCTCCAGCGATATATTATTGTTTATTCACATTATTATTTTAATATAATGTAATTTCGCTGTTTCTCCTTACTTTGTTCTTTTTCTTATATTTGTATAGGCTGTGTTTTGCACAGGTTTATTAAGGAGATGGACTATAAAGCCAGTGAACTCACGTGGCTTGGCAAGATTAATCAAGTTTTTAATAATGGAGCAGATGCTCAATATTCTAATGGTCAGAGTAAAGTGGATTTTGATAATTCTATTAAGCAATTGTTGTCCAAAAGAACTAGACTTTGGTGGAATATGAGATTTTTGGAGAATTATATTACAAAGCAGTTAATCCCTAGGGGACTGCGTATTAAGATTATCCCATCGTACCCAGTAGATGATGAGAACTTCATTAAAACCTGGGAAGAACTCTGTAATGATACATCTAGGAAGTTTATGGAAATGTTGATAGATTCTAATAAAAAAACTTTGATTGAGCTAGACAGACACTTGGATGAATTACTCAAGCAAGCTAAATCTGATCTGTCTGCCGAACAATTTCAAGAGATGAACGGCAGTATGGATAAATTTGTGGAAACAATTGTCAAAAATATACAGGAGACTCAGTTGAATAAATATAATCGTGATTTGAAGGACTTCCAATCCAATAATGTATATAGATGGAGAAAGTCTAAACAGAATCGGGGGTTCTCAAGGACTCCGTCTACATCATCAGTTACATCTATGAGTGACACATCTGCCAGTTCTTCTTCTGCCTCCTTTAATATGATGACAAGATTCCGTAGCAGACCTAAACGTAACCGTGAACAAAGACAACTTCCTTATAAAAGGAGTAATGGGGCTTCACCAAGTAATGATAGACATGAATTGAAGGTAATTAATTTGAGTGAACATATATTAACTGTGACTGATCTACATGTATTGTCAAAAGGTTTGTCTTTTTCTCCTAAATTGGATTTTGATTTGTTCACTGTTATCAAAGACTTACATATTTTTGCTAGGTCATTAATTTTTAAGAAGCATTTTCATGATCAAACTCTACATGAAATGTTTCCTACAGAAACGGAGCAGGAGGCTTTAAGAACCCTTGAAGGACTGGCAGTTGAACATGATACTCTTGAAAATGATAGAATTCCTGCATCTATACGTCCCAAATCTAGGAAGTTTCCGGCCCTTTCAACATGTGCCAATGTAGATTTATTCATTCAATTAGTCTCTAAGGATCTGGAGGAGATTCCAAGACATATGAAGAATGATAATCTGTCAGGTGAGGAACGTAAATCATTATCAAAATTTCAATGTTGGGATGATGTTGTTATTAAACCTTCTGACAAAGGGGGAAATATAGTTATATGGCCAACTAAACTATATGAAAAAGAAGCATTTCGTCAGCTAAATAATCAACAATGTTATAAAAAACTGACATTTAATCCCTCTGGTAGTTTTTGTCTTGGGTTGTCAAAGATCTTAACACAGGCTCACAACGATGGTGTTATGTCGAAAGAACTTTATACAATTCTGCAAGTTCCTGAACCCATTATTCCCACATTTTATTTATTGCCTAAAGTTCATAAAGATATGAGGAACCCACCCGGTAGGCCGATTGTATCAGGGACAGGTAACTATTTGGAAAAGGTTAACCGGTTTATAGATAGCAAATTACAGCCATTAGTAGAATGTCTTCCCTCTCATGTGAGAGACACTGCTGATATATTAAAAAAGATTGATGGATTACATGTGGATGATGATACTATATTGGTGACTTGCGATATAGAATCATTGTACACCAGTATACGGCATAGTGATGGATTAAAAGCAATTCGATTTTTTCTGGAGTCCTCCGATCTTGGAATCAGTATGGTGTCATTGATTTTGCAATTGTTGGAATTCTCTTTGTCCCATAATTTTTTTATATTTAAGGGGTCCTTTTTCCTGCAGCTCCAGGGGACAGCTATGGGCGCATCATTTGCACCATCTTATGCCAATCTGTTCCTGGGGTTGTGGGAAAGGGACCTCTTCCTGTCGGATCGGCTGTCGTCGGTGGACCGTGTTCTCTTTTGGGCACGGTACATCGACGACATCTTTTTGATCTGGCAGGGTTCTTTTGAGACATTGGATGGATTTATGAAGAGTCTCAATAACAATTATATGAATATTCGATTGACTTATAATGCGAATCCCAATTGTGTTGATTTTCTTGACATTACTATTAGACGTGATTCGAAAAATGTGCTGCAGACGAATATTTTTCGTAAACCAACGGCAGTCAATTCATTATTGCACGCATCATCAGCCCATCCACAATCTGTAATCAGAGCAGTGCCTATTGGACAGTTTCTTCGGTTGAGAAGAATCTGTTCATCTGATGAAATGTTTGAAAAGCAGGCACTTGATCTAAAAACAAGGTTTTATGCTCGGGGGTATAGTCACCATATAGTTAAACGTGCCTATTTAAGAGCCAAACATTCGTCACGTAATTCGTTGTTATATTCCAACAAGCAAAAGGAGACAACGAATAAGGTTAGATTTTTTACTAAATATAATGCTCAAGCTGAGCAGATTAGAGAATGTCTGAACAAATTTTGGCCTATTTTATGTGCTGATTCAACTCTGGCCAACTATCTTTCGAATAGGCCTCAGATTACGTTTAGGCGATCAGACAATTTGCGTGATCAATTGGTAAAAAGTCACTATATACCAGCATCGATACCTACTTTTTTGAGTAATTTCCCAAAAAAAGATCTTGGGTGTTTCCCGTGTGGCAATTGTGTTGCCTGTGTTAATGTAGAACGAACTAAAACATTTTTTAATCAAGGTGAAACACGTACATTTGAGATTAGACATCATATTACCTGCACCACGAAAGCAGTGGTATATTTTGCAATATGTCCATGCCGGAAAATTTATGTGGGTATGACCACAAGGCAATTTAAGGTGAGGGTTCGGGAGCATATCTTAGGTATTAAAGCTGCAGCAACGGAAAATGATATGAATGCCCTAAAAACAATTCCAAGGCATTTTAAACAACATCATAACTGTGATAGTACTAAATTATATTTCCGTGGGATTGACATGATACCCACCAGTGTTAGGGGTGTGGATGTCAGTCGTAAGCTTGGACAACGTGAGACCAGGTGGATTTGGACTTTAAATACAGTCCAACCACATGGTCTCAATGAAAACAATAGCTTTGTTCCATTTATCTGATTTTTATATAAACATATTACATATATATATATACTGATTTTATTTTATGTGTGTGTCTTTTGGAGACATTTTTAACATATGGTTTATATAGTTAATAAATGTAAAATTTGCTATATGGGTATGATATGGGATATATTATGTGAGTATGCTGTCGGATTGATTATATTATACTTTTATACTTCTTAATAATTGTTTATTTGTATTTACGACAGTTTAGGGCAAGGCTTCATAAAACATTGAATTTCTGGTCTGTTCCTCTACATGGAATTTTTCAAGCTTGAACACAAGAGTGGAATCAGCAGAATTTCTTGTGTTTTAATGTATTGTGGTTTAATGTATTATATTTCTCAATATTTGATATCAATATTTATATGGATGTTATTTTTCACTGTGTATATGGTATGTTTGATGTACTTATGTTTATTTGTACACTTTTATATAATTTGTATATATACATGTTCATCACTTTATATGTGGTTTCAATCAATATTTTTGCACTCATGCTTATTCATGACTAATTGGTATTTTATATTGGTATGGTTTTTGTGCTATCCTGACCTATGCAGGTACGCACATGTGGCGGTGGCATGCGGTTTTGCCCTGGTGGGGTCGCGTTTTTTTGCTGCTTTTGCGGCTTGACGCGCCCTCCCCTGTGCTCCCGCCTCCCCTGCTCTATGTGCGTCGGTTTCTGCTGGGGTTAGGATGTGCACGCTATGTTTTTAATGCTAGGTAATCCTTGCTCATATGCCAGTTGTCAGATGGTAGTTATATATTTAGTACCGGGATGACCTGATAGCCGTAATGGTTCGGCCAAGTGACCGCTTGTTTTATGTGATTAAAATTTTTTTTCCGGATCCATGATTGTTTATTATCTGCAAATTTCAATGATCCTGGAATTGGTGTTATGGTTTTCGTCACATTACAATTCACATGTCCGGTTTTCTGGTGAGGATATTTTATACCGTTCATCTCTGTTCCGGTCATGTGACCACCAGCTCCTTAGCAACTATGACGCTGGCTTTATTGCCCTGGTTACATGATAAGTTATGCGTCTTGGTGCCGGGTAATGGTCACTTCCGGTTAACGGATTTTTGGTGGTCATCTAGTAATGTTATTTTTATATGTTGGCCATTTTTCTTTTGGTCATGGGATCGTTCGTCCCTCAGCAACTATGATGGTTATTGCACGCTGGCTTTATTCTCCTAGTCACATGACAATTCAAGCGTCTGGTTGCCGGGTAACGATAACTTCCGGTTGGCGGACATTTTCTTCCAGTTTTATACTGATTACTGGTTCTGGGTTACCAGCATTTAGTCTTTGCTTCTGCGCAGTTGCGCTATGACGTTTGTATTTTTTTGCATATGCCCTTTGTAATGATTGGTCCTTTTTTTACACACCCACATTTGTTATTGGTTAGTGCTAGTATTTATACTTACCTCTCCTTGTGAGACGCCACCCCCTGATGAAGGCTTAGCGCCGAAACGCGCGTCGGGACCGGGTTGCTTTCCCAGGAGACCAGGAGAGGTTGTATGTATTTTCACATATTTTTATTATTTCTGCACCATTTTTTCCTTTCCTGGTCGGTAGACACCGTAATTCACGGTGACACATACTGTGTCCTTTTTTAGCCTTACCACACAGATGCACTATATTGGTATATTGATATATATAGGTTTACGGTGGTAGTGGTTTACACTTATGTTTATGGTTTTTAGTATATACTCTTTGGTGTCTGTGCACTTTATATTGTTTACTATTTATTATTATTTTTTATAAATATCAATACCTATTTTGATTAATCACCACTTATGTTTACACATTTTTGTCATATATATTTTATGCCTCATATCTGGGTAGCATAACCCCTCTTTTTTGTTCAGTATATGTATTATATATTTTAATGGTATGTTTTTTAACAATTTTTTATAATGACTCAATAAATATATTATCTTTCTGGGACTTTTTGGTCGTTTTTTTCTGTAAGTTTGGTGTTTTCAACACGACTGTCCTACTAACAGTCCAACACTCTCCAGCGATATATTATTGTTTATTCACATTATTATTTTAATATAATGTAATTTCGCTGTTTCTCCTTACTTTGTCCTTTTCCATCCAGCCCCCGTCTACATCCTGACCCATCTCCATACTGCCCCCAATGTCTCCAATCCTGCCCCCAATGTCTCCAATCCTGCCCCATCTCCATCCTGCCCCTGTCTCCTTCCTGCCCCCATCTCCAATCCTGCCCCCATCTCCATTCCTGCCCGCATCTCCAATCCTGCCCGATCTCCATCCTGCCCCATCTCCATCCTGCCCCGTCTCCAATCCTGCCCTGTCTCCATCCTGTCCCATCTCCAATCCTGCCCCATCTCCATCTTGCCCCCAAAGTCTCCAATCCTTCCCCAATGTCTCCAATCCTGCCCCTTCTGCATCATGCCCCATCTCCATCCTGCCCCAATGTCTCCATCCTGCCCCATCTCCATCCTGCCCCCAATGTCTCCAATCATGCCCCACCTCCAATCCTCCCCCAATGTCTCCATCCTGCCCCATCTGCATCATGCCCCATCTCCATCCTGCCCCAATGTCTCCATCCTGCCCCATCTCCATCCTGCCCCCAATGTCTCCAATCATGCCCCACCTCCAATCCTGCCCCGTCTCCATCCTGTCCCCACCTCCAATCCTGCCCTTGTATCCATCCTGCCCCTGCCTCCAATCCTGCCCCATCTCCAATCCTGCCTCGTCTCCATCCTGACCCCAATGTCTCCAATCCTTCCCCCGTCTCCAATCCTACCCATCTCCATCTTGCCTCCCCCTGTCTCCAATCTGCCCTGGCAGGATGGAGACACATGGTCCATGTGTCTCCATCCTGCGGGGAAACATAATAATTAAATTTAAAAAAAAAATTCTTATCTGGCCGCCTCCTGCTGGAAGATACAGCTCCTGTATGAGCTCAGCTATTGCTAAAGGACCTGTGGTGATGTCATCGTCATGTGATCAGGGGGCAGAGCTGATCAATGTTGAAGGTCTGTGATCAGCTCCGCCCCCTGATCACATGACGTCACCACAAGTCCTCCAACGCTTCGGCGCTGCTCTCTTCTCCTCTCCTCCTGCGCTCCACATGGCTAATTTGAAAACTGAATAATTAGCCATGTGGTGCAGGAGGCTGGAGGGGCCCCCCTCTCCCCCGGCGCCCCATTCAATGAACCGTCTGCACGGGCGGTAGGTCCACCCCTGAGGAGACTCATTCAAGGAATATGTCACTTATTAGGCTGTGTGTTGTAGTTTTAATGTAATTATCATTTTATCAACAGGAGAGTACTACTACATGACTATGAAAACTATACCAAGCAGTCCAGTAAGTGATACTGGCTTCAGAGAATGGTAGTGAAGTGATACAAGTGATACAAGCTTCAGAGAATGTTAGCTCTGAATAAGTTGTTTGGGTAAGAGTAAAAAGAAGAGAACAACAGAAAGGACTTTATTGTAGGTGTTTACTATAGGCTACATGGACAGGCTGAAGAGGCTGAAAATATGGATGAACTCTTTTTACATCAGATGTCACTTTTTTTGTTTTTTAGAACAGAACGATATAGTGATCATGGGAGATTATAACTATCCAGATATTTGTTGGGAATCTCTCTCAGGCAAAATTAATGGGTCCAGAACATTCTCTTCTCTTGCTTAAAACTTTATCTTTGAAATGGTATAAGAGAGAACAAAAGGATCTGCAATCTTGGACCTAATGCTTACCAACTTGGAGGAAATGGTTGCGGAAGTATAGGTGGCTGGGAATTTAGGAGGCAGTGATCATTCTTGAATTTTAGATCACAAAAAGAGGAAGACCAGCGAGAACTCTGACTTTAAGGTTTGACTTCAGAAATACAGATTTTAATGGATTCAGAAAGAGGGTAGGAAAGGTCTAATGGCTGGTTGATCTAAAGGACAGAAATGTCCAGGAAAGATAGGAGATTTTGCTAAATAAAATTCTCACTGCATAATCAGTAATAATCCCAGAAAAAAAGGAAGAATTGGAAGCATTTTTAAAGAGACCAGGATGGATGCACAGAGAACTTAAACACTTGTTAAAAAGCTAAAAAGAAATGTATATTAAATGGAAAGGGAGGGGCATATCTAAGAAGGATATGATGCTGTCTACAGGGAATTCAGGGCATGTGTTAGAGCTAAAGTAAATAATTAAGTGAGGCTTTCAAAGAAGAAGAAAAGCAATAAAAACGGATTTGGAGGGTATTTCAAAAGCAAAAGAAAAATTAAAGATGCTGTATGATTTCTAGAGTATGTAAAGGGTGAAGTGGTCAAAAATGATATTGAGAAGGCTGAACTTTCAAATTCCTATTTTGCATCCACGTTCTCTAAGAAAGCAATTGTAACATCAATTGATCTTTATGGTGCTATAGAAGGAATAAAAGAATCCACACTATCTATCAACAGAGAGATGGTGAGGGAACAATTTGCTAATTTAAATGAATTTACATCTCCTGGTCTACATGAATTACATCATAAGGTACTGAAAGAGTTAGAGGAAATTGCAGAACCACTAGCCAGAAACTTTGAAATATCCTAGAGAACAGGAGAAGTCTCAGAAGATTGGAGAAGGACAAATGTCCCTATCTTCAAAAAAGAAAAAAGATGGAGCCAGCAAGTGACAGGCCAGTGAGCCTTACTTCTATACCAGGAAAGAACTTTGAACAAATTAGTTAACAGCATGTATGTAAGTACTTGGATAAGAACACAGTAATTTAACAGAGCCATCATGGGTTTGTAGCAAACAAGTCATGCTGGAGAAATTCAATTTCCTTCTATGATGGAATCACTGACTGGGTGGATCAGGGAAATGCAGTAGATATAGTATACAGTGCCTTGCAAAACTACTCAGCCCCCTGGTAGTTTTCAACATTTTCCCACATATCATGCTTCAAGCATAAAGATACCAAATGTAAATTTTTGGTGAAAATTCAACAACAAGTGGGACACAATTGTGAAGTTGAATGAAATTTATTGAGTATTTTAAATTTTTGTGGAAATTCAAAAACTGAAAAGTGGGGCGTGCAATATTATTCGGCCCTTTTAACTTAATACTTTGTTGCGCCACCTTTTGCTGCTATTACAGCTGCAAGTCACTTGGGGTATGTCTCTATCAGTTTTGTACATCAACAGACTGAAATTCTTGCCCATTCTACTTTGGCAAATAGCTCGAGCTCAGTGCGGTTTGATGAAGATCGTTTGTGAACAGCAGTTTTCAGCTCTTTCCACAGAGTCCCAATTGGATTCAGGTCTGGAAATTGACTTGGCCATTCTAACACATGGATACATTTATTTGTGAACCATTCCATTGTAGATTTTGCTTTATGTTTGGGATCATTGTCTTGGATCATTGTCTTGTTGGAAGACAAATCTCTGTCCCAGTCTCAGGTTTTTTGCAGACTCCAATAGGTTTTCTTCAAGAATGGTCCTGTATTTGGCTTCATCCATCTTCCCATCAATTTTAACCATCTTCCCTGTCCCTGCTGAAGAAAAGCAATCCCAAACCATGATGCTGCCACCACCATGTTTGACAGTGGAGATGGTGTGTTCAAGGTGATGAGCTGTGTTGCCTTTACGCCAAACATATTATTTGGCATTGTTGCCAAAAAGTTCGATTTTGGTTTCATCTGACCAGAGCACCTTCTTCCACATGTTTGTTATGTCTCCCAGGTGGCTTGTTGCAAACTTTAAATGACACTTTTTATGGATATCTTTAAGAAATGGCTTTCTTCTTGCCACTCTTCCATAAAAGCCAGATTTGTGCAGTGTACGACTGATTATGGACAGACTGTCTAACCTCAGCAGTAGATCTCTGCAGTTCATCCAGAGAGATCATGTGCCTCTTGACTGCATCTCTGATCAGTCTTCTCCTTGTTTGAGATGAAAGTTTAGAGGGATGGACGGCCGGGTCTTGGTAGATTTGCAGTGGTATGATACTCCTTCCATTTCAATATGATCGCTTGCACAGTGCTCCTTGGGATGTTTAAAGTTTTGGAAATCATTTTGTATCCAAATCTGGCTTTAAACTTCTCCACAACACTATCACGGACCTGCCTGTTGTGTTCCTTGGTCTTCATGATGCTCTCTGTGCATCAAACAGAACCCTGAGACTATCACAGAGCAGGTGCATTTATTCGGAGACTTGATTACACACAGTTGGGTTATATTTATCATCATTAGTCATTTAGGACAACATTGGATCATTCAGAGATCCACAATGAACTTCTGGAGTGAGTTTGCTGCACTGAAAGTAAAGGGGCCAAATAATATTGCATATCCCACTTTTCAGTTTTTGAATTTCCCCCAAAATTTAAAATGACCAATAAATTTCGTTCAACTTCACAATTGTTTCCCTCTTGTTGTTGTTTCTTCACCAAAAATTTACATTTGGTATCTTTATTTTTGAAGCATGATATGTGGGAAAAGGTTGAAAACTTCCAGGGGGCCGAATACTTTCGAAAGGCACTGTATGCTTCAGCAAAGCATTTGATAAAGTATCTCATACTATCCTTACTGAAGAAATGACCATAACTGGCTCAGTAATCATACTCAAAGAGTGGTGATAAATGATTGCACATCCAATTGGAAGAATATTTCAAGTGGAGTACCACAAGGCTCTGTCCAGGCCCCAGTGTTGTTCAATATTTTTTATAAATGATCTAGATAAGGGAACTGAAGGTATACTAATTAGATTTGCAGATGATGCAAAGCTAGGAGGGATAGTTAGCACTACAGTAGACAGAGAAAGGATTCAGAAGGATCAAGTTAAGCTTGACTAATAAGCAGTGACTAATAGAATGGTATTCATCCCCTTCACTCCCGGAGTTTTTTCGATTTTTCGTTTTCATTTTTCGCTCCCCTTCTTTCCAGAGCCATAACTTTTTTATTTTTTCGTCAATATGGCTATGTGAGGGTTAATTTCTTGCTGGACGAGTTGTACTTTTAAATGACACCATTGGTTTTACCATGTCGTGTACTCGAAAATGGGAAAAAAATTCCTAGTGCGGTGAAATTGCAAATAAAGTGCAATCCCACACTTGTTTTTTTGCTTGGCTTTTTTGCTAGGTTCACTAGATGCTAAATCTAACCTGCCATTATGATTCTCCAGGTCACTATGAGTTCATAAACACATCTATGTTCTCTTTTATGTAAGTGGTGAAAAAAAATTCCAAAGTTTGCTAAAAAAAAAAAAAATTGTGCAATTTTCTGAGACCCGTAGCGTCTCCATTTTTCGTGATCTGGTGTCAGGTGAGGACTTATTTTTTGCGTGCTGGGCTGACGTTTTTAATGATACCACTTTTGTGCAAATACGTTCTTTTGATTGCCCGTTATTGCATTTTAATGCAATGTCACGACGACCAAAGAAACGTAATTCTGGTGTTTTAAATTTTTTTCTCGCTACGCCGTTTAGCGATCGGGTTAATTTTTTATATGTATATGTGGGATTTTTTTTAATTGTTTTATTTTGATTGGGGCGAAAGGGGGGTGATTTGAACTTTTATTTTTTTTATTTTTAATTTTTTTTTTTTACTTTTGGCATGCTTCAATAGCCAAACAGAAGTATGCACAACCCGACCACCGACCACCGGGCGGCGCTCAAAGCCGTCTGCCTGGAACAACCATAGAGGTCTCTATGAGACCTGTGGTTGTCCAGGCAACGCGTCGCCGACCCCCGATCACGTGACGGGGTCGGCGATGAGCTCAATTCCGGCCCGGCGGCTGGAAGTGCTATTTAAATGCCCACTGTCAGCTTGGCGATTCCGCTCGAGCCTATTGCGGGCACATGTCAGCTGTTCATAACAGCTAACATGTCGCGGCTTTGAGGTGGGCTCACCCCTCTCTTTTTTACTCCTTTCATTTGCTGTGTATACCTTATCTGTGGTTAACCTGTGCCATAGGTTACACTCTCTATTATTGGGCCTTGCATCTATTGAATGTCTATGTGCCATTAATCTGATGAAAGGGTGATGTTTGTTCCACAAGGACAATATATTTGTGTTTGTTTTAATAGAGAGACATGCTGGAAATATTCTTCAATATATTATTTCTAAGTATACCTCAGGGTTTTACTCCTGGTTATATATACAAGCATAAAAGACTGATATTTTGTGTTTTTGAACACGTTTTAGGTCCTATACACTGGGTGGTGTTTTTTAATGAATGCCTAATAAACCTTTATGCAAATTGCCTCTTCAGAAAGAAAGAGGACTTTTACTCTACAGCGCCATCTATTGGTAGTAGCGATCCTACAAGTCACAATCAACCCTTTAACGAGTCTTGTAGTATGACTTAGGATACAAGCCAAATCAGAATCTCAATTTGCAGACACGGTGTTTCGAGCTGTTGGCTCTCGTCAGTGCAAAGTATGAGATCTGATTTGGCAAGGTGAGAGGCTCTGGACTAGGGTCTAAGAAGTAAGGTTTCTCCTTGCGGAGAGTGACATGCCAGCTGTGGCTTGTCAAGGTAAGGAGACTTATTCGCCGTGCAATGCTCCTCTGGGAAAATAATATGCAAATTGCCTCTTCAGAAAGAAAGAGGACTTTTACTCTACAGCGCCACCTATTGGTAGTAGCGATCCTACAAGTCACAATCAACCCTTTAACGAGTCTTGTAGTATGACTTAGGATACAAGCCAAATCAGAATCTCAATTTGCAGACACGGTGTTTCGAGCTGTTGGCTCTCGTCAGTGCAAAGTATGAGATCTGATTTGGCAAGGTGAGAGGCTCTGGACTAGGGTCTAAGAAGTAAGGTTTCTCCTTGCGGAGAGTGACATGCCAGCTGTGGCTTGTCAAGGTAAGGAGACTTATTCGCCGTGCAATGCTCCTCTGGGAAAATAATATGCAAATTGCCTCTTCAGAAAGAAAGAGGACTTTTACTCTACAGCGCCACCTATTGGTAGTAGCGATCCTACAAGTCACAATCAACCCTTTAACGAGTCTTGTAGTATGACTTAGGATACAAGCCAAATCAGAATCTCAATTTGCAGACACGGTGTTTCGAGCTGTTGGCTCTCGTCAGTGCAAAGTATGAGATCTGATTTGGCAAGGTGAGAGGCTCTGGACTAGGGTCTAAGAAGTAAGGTTTCTCCTTGCGGAGAGTGACATGCCAGCTGTGGCTTGTCAAGGTAAGGAGACTTATTCGCCGTGCAATGCTCCTCTGGGAAAATAATATGCAAATTGCCTCTTCAGAAAGAAAGAGGACTTTTACTCTACAGCGCCACCTATTGGTAGTAGCGATCCTACAAGTCACAATCAACCCTTTAACGAGTCTTGTAGTATGACTTAGGATACAAGCCAAATCAGAATCTCAATTTGCAGACACGGTGTTTCGAGCTGTTGGCTCTCGTCAGTGCAAAGTATGAGATCTGATTTGGCAAGGTGAGAGGCTCTGGACTAGGGTCTAAGAAGTAAGGTTTCTCCTTGCGGAGAGTGACATGCCAGCTGTGGCTTGTCAAGGTAAGGAGACTTATTCGCCGTGCAATGCTCCTCTGGGAAAATAATATGCAAATTTCCTCTTCAGAAAGAAAGAGGCCTTTTACTCTACAGCGCCACCTATTGGTAGTAGCGATCCTACAAGTCACAATCAACCCTTTAACGAGTCTTGTAGTATGACTTAGGATACAAGCCAAATCAGAATCTCAATTTGCAGACACGGTGTTTCGAGCTGTTGGCTCTCGTCAGTGCAAAGTATGAGATCTGATTTGGCAAGGTGAGAGGCTCTGGACTAGGGTCTAAGAAGTAAGGTTTCTCCTTGCGGAGAGTGACATGCCAGCTGTGGCTTGTCAAGGTAAGGAGACTTATTCGCCGTGCAATGCTCCTCTGCGAAAATAATATGCAAATTGCCTCTTCAGAAAGAAAGAGGACTTTTACTCTACAGCGCCACCTATTGGTAGTAGCGATCCTACAAGTCACAATCAACCCTTTAACGAGTCTTGTAGTATGACTTAGGATACAAGCCAAATCAGAATCTCAATTTGCAGACACGGTGTTTCGAGCTGTTGGCTCTCGTCAGTGCAAAGTATGAGATCTGATTTGGCAAGGTGAGAGGCTCTGGACTAGGGTCTAAGAAGTAAGGTTTCTCCTTACGGAGAGTGACATGCCAGCTGTGGCTTGTCAAGGTAAGAAGACTTATTCGCCGTGCAATGCTCCTCTGGGAAAATAATATGCAAATTGCCTCTTCAGAAAGAAAGAGGACTTTTACTCTACAGCGCCACCTATTGGTAGTAGCGATCCTACAAGTCACAATCAACCCTTTAACGAGTCTTGTAGTATGACTTAGGATACAAGCCAAATCAGAATCTCAATTTGCAGACACGGTGTTTCGAGCTGTTGGCTCTCATCAGTGCAAAGTATGAGATCTGATTTGGCAAGGTGAGAGGCTCTGGACTAGGGTCTAAGAAGTAAGGTTTCTCCTTGCGGAGAGTGACATGCCAGCTGTGGCTTGTCAAGGTAAGGAGACTTATTCGCCGTGCAATGCTCCTCTGGGAAAATAATATGCAAATTGCCTCTTCAGAAAGAAAGAGGACTTTTACTCTACAGCGCCACCTATTGGTAGTAGCGATCCTACAAGTCACAATCAACCCTTTAACGAGTCTTGTAGTATGACTTAGGATACAAGCCAAATCAGAATCTCAATTTGCAGACACGGTGTTTCGAGCTGTTGGCTCTCGTCAGTGCAAAGTATGAGATCTGATTTGGCAAGGTGAGAGGCTCTGGACTAGGGTCTAAGAAGTAAGGTTTCTCCTTGCGGAGAGTGACATGCCAGCTGTGGCTTGTCAAGGTAAGGAGACTTATTCGCCGTGCAATGCTCCTCTGCGAAAATAATATGCAAATTGCCTCTTCAGAAAGAAAGAGGACTTTTACTCTACAGCGCCACCTATTGGTAGTAGCGATCCTACAAGTCACAATCAACCCTTTAACGAGTCTTGTAGTATGACTTAGGATACAAGCCAAATCAGAATCTCAATTTGCAGACACGGTGTTTCGAGCTGTTGGCTCTCGTCAGTGCAAAGTATGAGATCTGATTTGGCAAGGTGAGAGGCTCTGGACTAGGGTCTAAGAAGTAAGGTTTCTCCTTACGGAGAGTGACATGCCAGCTGTGGCTTGTCAAGGTAAGAAGACTTATTCGCCGTGCAATGCTCCTCTGGGAAAATAATATGCAAATTGCCTCTTCAGAAAGAAAGAGGACTTTTACTCTACAGCGCCACCTATTGGTAGTAGCGATCCTACAAGTCACAATCAACCCTTTAACGAGTCTTGTAGTATGACTTAGGATACAAGCCAAATCAGAATCTCAATTTGCAGACACGGTGTTTCGAGCTGTTGGCTCTCATCAGTGCAAAGTATGAGATCTGATTTGGCAAGGTGAGAGGCTCTGGACTAGGGTCTAAGAAGTAAGGTTTCTCCTTGCGGAGAGTGACATGCCAGCTGTGGCTTGTCAAGGTAAGGAGACTTATTCGCCGTGCAATGCTCCTCTGGGAAAATAATATGCAAATTGCCTCTTCAGAAAGAAAGAGGACTTTTACTCTACAGCGCCACCTATTGGTAGTAGCGATCCTACAAGTCACAATCAACCCTTTAACGAGTCTTGTAGTATGACTTAGGATACAAGCCAAATCAGAATCTCAATTTGCAGACACGGTGTTTCGAGCTGTTGGCTCTCGTCAGTGCAAAGTATGAGATCTGATTTGGCAAGGTGAGAGGCTCTGGACTAGGGTCTAAGAAGTAAGGTTTCTCCTTGCGGAGAGTGACATGCCAGCTGTGGCTTGTCAAGGTAAGGAGACTTATTCGCCGTGCAATGCTCCTCTGGGAAAATAATATGCAAATTGCCTCTTCAGAAAGAAAGAGGCCTTTTACTCTACAGCGCCACCTATTGGTAGAAGCGAACTTACAAGTCACAATCAACCCTTTAACGAGTCTTGTAGTATGACTTAGGATACAAGCCAAATCAGAATCTCAATTTGCAGACACGGTGTTTCGAGCTGTTGGCTCTCGTCAGTGCAAAGTATGAGATCTGATTTGGCAAGGTGAGAGGCTCTGGACTAGGGTCTAAGAAGTAAGGTTTCTCCTTGCGGAGAGTGACATGCCAGCTGTGGCTTGTCAAGGTAAGGAGACTTATTCGCCGTGCAATGCTCCTCTGGGAAAATAATATGCAAATTGCCTCTTCAGAAAGAAAGAGGCCTTTTACTCTACAGCGCCACCTATTGGTAGAAGCGAACTTACAAGTCACAATCAACCCTTTAACGAGTCTTGTAGTATGACTTAGGATACAAGCCAAATCAGAATCTCAATTTGCAGACACGGTGTTTCGAGCTGTTGGCTCTCGTCAGTAATAAAACTTTATAGATTTTAAGGGAATATATGTTACGCAAACAGTAGTGTATTTAACCCCTAAGCTCTATAACTAGTGTTGAGCATTCCGATACTGCAAATATCGGGTATCGGCCGATATTCGCTGTATCGGAATTCCGATACCGAGTACCGATATTTTTTCAATATCGGATATCGGAATCGGAAGTTCCCATAATGCAATGAGCCACTGTTGTGGCTCTGATTGGCTGCCGAAATGACGTCATCATGATGCGTGGTCTGCGCGCATCATGATGCGCCGTCAGTTCGGGCCTTCCGGGGGGTCTATGCCGACTGCCCGGGGGTATGTACCAGCCTACCGGGGGTCTGTGCCGACTGCTCGGGGGTCTGTGCAGACTGCCGGGGGTCTGTACCGGCCTGCCGGGGGGCTGTGCCGGCCTGCTGGTGGTCTGTGCCGACTGTCCGGGGGGTCTGTGCCGACTGCCCGGGGGTCTGTGCAGACTGCCGGTGGTCTGTGCCAACTCTCCGGGGGTCTGTGCAGGCTGAGGGGGTCTGTGCAGGATCGTCCGATGGGACTACAAGTCCCATCGGGCGATGCCTGCTACCATGACAGTGATTGACACATTAGTCAATGATGGGACAGTAGTAGTTCCATCATCCGGCTAATGTGATGAAGGTAAAAAAAAAAATACATACTACATGCTACATGCTACATACATACTACATACATGCTACATGCTACATACATACTACATATATACTACATGCATGCAACATGCATACTACATATATACTACATGCATGCAACATACATACATACTACATATATACCACATGCATGCAACATGCATACTACATATATACTACATGTATGCAACATACATACAACATATATACCACATGCATGCAACATGCATAATACATATATACCACATGCATGCAACATACATACTACATGCATGCAACATACATATATACTAACATGCAACATACATACTACACAAATAGCACATATATACTACATGCATGCAACATACATATATACTGCATGCAACATGCATGCAACATACATACTACATATATATATGTATGTTGCATGCATGTGGTATATATGTAGTATGCATGTAGTATATATGTAGTATGTATGTTGCATGCATGTTGCATGCAGTATATATGTATGTTGCATGCATGTAGTATATATGTTGTATGTATGTTGCATGCATGTAGTATATATGTGGTATATATGTAGAATGCATGTTGCATGCATGTGGTATATATGTAGTATGTATGTATGATGCATGCATGTAGTATATATGTAGTATGCATGTTGCATATAGTATATATGTAGTATATATGTATGTTGCATGCATGTAGTATATATGTGGTATATATGTAGTATGCATGTTGCATGCATGTGGTATATATGTAGTGTATATGTAGTATGCATGTGGTATATATGTAGTATGTATGTATGTATGTTGCATGCATGTAGTATATATGTAGTATGCATGTTGCATGCATATGGTATGTATGTAGTATGTATGTTGCATGTAGTATATATGTTGTATATATGTAGTATGCATGTTGCATGTAGTATATATGTTGTATGTATGTTGCATGCATGTAGTATATATGTGGTATATATGTAGTATGCATGTTGAATGCATGTGGTATATATTTAGTATATATGTATGTTGCATGCATGTAGTATATATGTAGTATATATGTAGTATGCCTGTTGCATGCATTTGGTATATATGTAGTATGTATGTAGTATGTATGTTGCATGTAGCATATATGTTGTATATATGTATGTTGCATGCATGTAGTATATATGTTGTATATATGTAGTATGCATGTTGCATGCATGTAGTATATATGTTGTATGTATGTATGTTGCATGCATATAGTATATATGTAGTATATATGTATGTTGCATGCATGTAGTATATATGTAGTATGCCTGTTGCATGCATTTGGTATATATGTAGTATGTATGTAGTATGTATGTTGCATGTAGCATATATGTTGTATATATGTATGTTGAATGCATGTAGTGTATATGTTGTACACATGTAGTATGCATGTTGCATGCATGTAGTATATATGTTGTATGTATCTATGTTGCATGCATGTAGTATATATGTGGTATATATGTAGTATGCATGTTGCATGCATGTGGTATATATGTAGTATATATGTAGTATGCATGTTGCATGCATGTGGTATATATGTAGTATGTATGTATGTTGCATGCATGTAGTATATATGTAGGTTGCACGCATGTAGTATATGTAGTATACATGTTGCATGCATGTGGTATGTATGTAGTATGTATGTTGCATATAGTATATATGTTGTATATATGTATGTTGCATGCATGTAGTAAATATATTGTATATATGTAGTATGCATGTTGCATGCATGTAGTATATATGTTGTATATATGTAGTATGCATGTTGCATGCATGTGGTATATATGTAGTATGCATGTTGCATGCATGTGGTATGTATGTAGTATGTATGTTGCATGTAGTATATATTGTATATTTGTATGTTGCATGCATGTAGTATATATGTTGTATATATGTAGTATGCATGTTGCATGTAGTATATATGTTGTATGTATGTAGTATATATGTGGTATATATGAAGTATGCATGTTGCATGCATGTGGTATATATGTAGTATGTATGTATGTTGCATGCATGTAGTATATATGTTGTATATATGTATGTTGCATGCATGTAGTATATATGTGGTATATAAGTAGTATGCATGTTGCATGCATGTGGTATATATGTAGTATATATTTAGTATGCATGTTGCATGCATATGGTATATATGTAGTATGCATGTATGTTGCATGCATGTAGTATATATGTATGTTGCATGCATGTAGTATATATGAAGTATGCATGTTGCATGCATGTGGTATGTATGTAGTATGTATGTATGTTGCATGTAGTATATATGTTGTATATATGTATGTTGCATACATGTAGTATATATGTTGTATATATGTAGTATGCATGTTGCATGCATGTAGTATATATGTTGTATATATGTATGTTGCATGCATGTAGTATATATGTTGTATATATGTAGTATGCATGTTGCATGCATGTGGTATATATGTAGTATATATGTAGTATGCATGTTGCATGCATGTAGTACATATGTTGTATATATGTAGTATGCATGTTGCATGCATGTGGTATATATGTAGTATATATGTAGTATGCATGTTGCATGCATGTAGTATATATGTAGTATGCATGTTGCATGTAGTATATATGTAGCATATATGTTGCATGCATGTAGTATATATGTGGTATATATGTAGTATGCATGTTGGATGCATGTGGTATATATGTAGTATATAAGTAGTATGCATGTTGCATGCATGTGGTATATATGTATGTTGCATGCATGTAGTATATATGTATGTTGCATGCATGTAGTATATATGTAGTATATATGTAGTATGCCTGTTGCATGCAATTGGTATATATGTAGTATGTATGTTGCATGTAGTATATATGTTGTATATATGTATGCTGCATGCATGTAGTATATATGTTGTATATATGTAGTATGCATGTTGCATGCATGTAGTATATATGTTGTATGTATATATGTATGTATGTTGCATGCATGTAGTATATAT
Source organism: Dendrobates tinctorius (assembly GCF_039654945.1). Lineage (NCBI taxonomy): Eukaryota > Metazoa > Chordata > Amphibia > Anura > Dendrobatidae > Dendrobates > Dendrobates tinctorius. The sequence continues at coordinate 43,163,190 of NW_027361728.1, read as the reverse complement.
GTGGTATATATTTAGTATGCATGTTGCATGCATGTGGTATATATGTAGTATGTATGTTGCATGCATGTAGTATATATGTATGTTGCATGCATGTAGTATATATGTAGTATGCATGTTGCATGCATGTGGTATGTATGTAGTATGTATGTTGCATGTAGCATATATGTTGTATATATGTATGTTGCATGCATGTAGTATATATGTTGTATATATGTAGTATGCATGTTGCATGCATGTAGTATATATGTTGTATGTATGTTGCATGCATGCAGTATATATGTGGTATATATGTAGTATGCATGTTGCATGCATGTGGTATATATGTAGTATATATGTATGTTGCATGCATGTAGTATATATGTAGTATGCATGTTGCATGTAGTATATATGTAGTATATATGTTGCATGCATGTAGTATATATGTGGTATATATGTAGTATGCATGTTGGATGCATGTGGTATATATGTAATATATATGTAGTATGCATGTTGCATGCATGTGGTATATATGTAGTATGTATGTATGTTGCATGCATGTAGTATATATGTATGTTGCATGCATGTAGTATATATGTAGTATATATGTAGTATGCCTGTTGCATGCATTTGGTATATATGTAGTATGTATGTTGCATGTAGTATATATGTTGTATATATGTATGTTGCATGCATGTAGTATATATGTTGTATATATGTAGTATGCATGTTGCATGCATGTAGTATATATGTTGTATGTATGTATGTTTCATGCATGTAGTATTTATGTGGTATATATTTAGTATGCATGTTGCATGCATGTGGTATATATGTAGTATGTATGTATGTTGCATGCATGTAGTATATATGTAGTATGCATGTTGCATGTAGTATGTATGTAGTATATTTGTTTTTTGCATGCATTTTAGTATATATGTGGTATATATGTAGTATGCATGTTGCATGCATGTATTATATATGTTATATGTATGTTGCATGCATGTAGTATATATGTAGTATGCATGTTGCATGTAGTATATGTATGTTGCATGCATGTAGTATATATGTGGTATATATATGTATGTTGCATGCATGTGGTATACAGTGGGGAAAAAAAGTATTTAGTCAGTCAGCAATAGTGCAAGTTCCACCACTTAAAAAGATGAGAGGCGTCTGTAATTTACATCATAGGTAGACCTCAACTATGGGAGACAAACTGAGAAAAAAAAATCCAGAAAATCACATTGTCTGTTTTTTTTTTTCATTTTATTTGCATATTATGGTGGAAAATAAGTATTTGGTCAGAAACAAAATTTCATCTCAATACTTTGTGATATATCCTTTGTTGGCAATGACAGAGGTCAAACGTTTTCTGTAAGTCTTCACAAGGTTGCCACACACTGTTGTTGGTATGTTGGCCCATTCCTCCATGCAGATCTCCTCTAGAGCAGTGATGTTTTTGGCTTTTCGCTTGGCAACACGGACTTTCAACTCCCTCCAAAGGTTTTCTATAGGGTTGAGATCTGGAGACTGGCTAGGCCACTCCAGGACCTTGAAATGCTTCTTACGAAGCCACTCCTTCGTTGCCCTGGCGGTGAGCTTTGGATCATTGTCATGTTGAAAGACCCAGCCACGTTTCATCTTCAATGCCCTTGCTGATGGAAGGAGGTTTGCACTCAAAATCTCACGATACATGGCCCCATTCATTCTTTCATGTACCCGGATCAGTCGTCCTGGCCCCTTTGCAGAGAAACAGCCCCAAAGCATGATGTTTCCACCACCATGCTTTACAGTAGGTATGGTGTTTGATGGATGCAACTCAGTATTCTTTTTCCTCCAAACACGACAAGTTGTGTTTCTACCAAACAGTTCCAGTTTGGTTTCATCAGACCATAGGACATTCTCCCAAAACTCCTCTAGATCATCCAAATACTCTCTAGCAAACTTCAGACGGGCCCAGACATGTACAGGCTTAAGCAGTGGGACACGTCTGGCACTGCAGGATCTGAGTCCATGGTGGCGTAGTGTGTTACTTATGGTAGGCCTTGTTACATTGGTCCCAGCTCTCTGCAGTTCATTCACTAGGTCCCCCCGCGTGGTTCTGGGATTTTTGCTCACCATTCTTGTGATCATTCTGACCCCACGGGGTGGGATTTTGCGTGGAGCACCAGATCGAGGGAGATTATCAGTGGTCTTGTATGTCTTCCATTTTCTAATTATTGCTCCCACAGTTGATTTCTTCACTCCAAGCTGGTTGGCTATTGCAGATTCAGTCTTCCCAGCCTGGTGCAGGGCTACAATTTTGTTTCTGGTGTCCTTTGACAGCTCTTTGGTCTTCACCATAGTGGAGTTTGGAGTCAGACTGTTTGAGGGTGTGCACAGGTGTCTTTTTATACTGATAACAAGTTTAAACAGGTGCCATTACTACAGGTAATGAGTGGAGGAAAGAGGAGACTCTTAAAGAAGAAGTTACAGGTCTGTGAGAGCCAGAAATCTTGATTGCTTGATTCTGACCAAATACTTATTTTCCACCATAATATGCAAATAAAATGAAAAAAAAACAGACAATGTGATTTTCTGGATTTTTTTTCTCAGTTTGTCTCTCATAGTTGAGGTCTACCTATGATGTAAATTACAGATGCCTCTCATCTTTTTAAGTGGTGGAACTTGCACTATTGCTGACTGACTAAATACTTTTTTCCCCCACTGTATATGTAGTATGCATGTAGTATATAACATATATACTACATGCATGCAACATGCATACAACATATAGTATATACTACATGCATGCAACATACATATATATAACATATATACTACATGCATGCAACATGCATACTACATATATACCACATATATACTACATGCATGCAAAATACATATATACTACATATATACTACATGCAACATGCATACTACATATATACTACATGCATGCAACATACATACATACTACATATATACCACATGCATGCAACATGCATACTAAATATATACCACATATATACTACATGCATGCAACATACATACATACATCATATATACTACATGCATGCAACATGCATACTACATATATACAACATATATACTACATGCATGCAACATACATATATACTACATGCAACATACATACTACATACATACTACATATATACCAAATGCATGCAACAGGCATACTACATATATACTACAGATATACTACATGCATGTAACATACATATATACTACATGCATGCAACATACATACTACATATATACCACATGCATGCAACATGCATACTACATATATACTACATATATACCACATGCATCCAACATGCATACTACATATATACCACATATATACTACATGCATGCAACATACATATATACTAACATGCAACATACATACTACACAAATAGCACATATATACTACATGCATGCAACATACATATATACGGCATGCAACATGCATGCAACATACATACTACATATATATGTATGTTGCATGCATGTGGTATATATGTAGTATGCATGTAGTATATATGTAGTATGTATGTTGCATGCATGTTGCATGCAGTATATATGTATGTTGCATGCATGTAGTATATATGTTGTATGTATGTTGCATGCATGTAGTATATATGTGGTATATATGTAGAATGCATGTTGCATGCATGTGGTATATATGTAGTATGTATGATGCATGCATGTAGTATATATGTAGTATGCATGTTGCATATAGTATATATGTAGTATATATGTATGTTGCATGCATGTAGTATATATGTGGTATATATGTAGTATGCATGTTGCATGCATGTGGTATATATGTAGTGTATATGTAGTATGCATGTGGTATATATGTAGTATGTATGTATGTTGCATGCATGTAGTATATATGTAGTATGCATGTTGCATGCATATGGTATGTATGTAGTATGTATGTTGCATGTAGTATATATGTTGTATATATGTAGTATGCATGTTGCATGTAGTATATATGTTGTATGTATGTTGCATGCATGTAGTATATATGTGGTATATATGTAGTATGCATGTTGAATGCATGTGGTATATATGTAGTATATATGTATGTTGCATGCATGCAGTATATATGTAGTATATATGTAGTATGCCTGTTGCATGCATTTGGTATATATGTAGTATGTATGTTGCATGTAGCATATATGTTGTATATATGTATGTTGCATGCATGTAGTATATATGTTGTATAATGTAGTATGCATGTTGCATGCATGTAGTATATATGTTGTATGTATGTATGTTGCATGCATGTAGTATATATGTGGTATATATGTAGTATGCATGTTGCATGCATGTGGTATATATGTAGTATGCATGTTGCATGCATGTGGTATATATGTAGTATGTATGTATGTTGCATGCATGTAGTATATATGTATGTTGCACGCATGTAGTATATATGTAGTATGCATGTTGCATGCATGTGGTATGTATGTAGTATGTATGTTGCATATAGTATATATGTATGTTGCATGCATGTAGTAAATATATTGTATATATGTAGTATGCATGTTGCATGCATGTAGTATATATGTTGTATATATGTAGTATGCATGTTGCATGCATGTGGTATATATGTAGTATGCATGTTGCATGCATGTGGTATGTATGTAGTATGTATGTTGCATGTAGTATATATTGTATATTTGTATGTTGCATGCATGTAGTATATATGTTGTATATATGTAGTATGCATGTTGCATGTAGTATATATGTTGTATGTATGTTGCATGTATGTAGTATATATGTGGTATATATGAAGTATGCATGTTGCATGCATGTGGTATATATGTAGTATGTATGTATGTTGCATGCATATAGTATATATGTTGTATATATGTATGTTGCATGCATGTAGTATATATGTGGTATATATGTAGTATGCATGTTGCATGCATGTGGTATATATGTAGTATATATTTAGTATGCATGTTGCATGCATGTGGTATATATGTAGTATGCATGTATGTTGCATGCATGTAGTATATATGTATTTTGCATGCATGTAGTATATATGTAGTATGCATGTTGCATGCATGTGGTATGTATGTAGTATGTATGTATGTTGCATGTAGTATATATGTTGTATATATGTATGTTGCATACATGTAGTATATATGTTGTATATATGTAGTATGCATGTTGCATGCATGTAGTATATATGTTGTATATATGTATGTTGCAGGCATGTAGTATATATGTTGTATATATGTAGTATGCATGTTGCATGCATGTGGTATATATGTAGTATATATGTAGTATGCATGTTGCATGCATGTGGTATATATGTAGTATATATGTAGTATGCATGTTGCATGCATGTAGTATATATGTAGTATGCATGTTGCATGTAGTATATATGTAGATATGTAGTATATACACTCACTGGCCACTTTATTAGGTACACCTGTCCAACTGTGTGTTAAGACTTAATTTCTAATCAGCCAATCACATGGCGGCAACTCAGTGCATTTAGGCATGTAGACATGGTCAAGACAATCTCCTGCAGTTCAAACCGAGCATCAGTATGGGGAAGAAAGGTGATTTGAGTGCCTTTGAACGTGGCATGATTGTTGGTGCCAGAAGGGCTGGTCTGAGAATTTCAGAAACTGCTGATCTACTGGGATTTTCACGCACAACCATCTCTAGGGTTTACAGAGAATGGTCCGAAAAAGGAAAAAAATCCAGTGAGCGGCAGTTCTGTGGCCGGAAATGCCATGTTGATGCCAGAGGTCAGAGGAGAATGGGCAGACTGGTTCGAGCTGATAGAAAGGCAACAGTGACTCAAATTGCCACCCGTTACAACCAAGGTAGGCAGAAGAGCATTTCTGAACGCACAGTGCGTCGAACTTTGAGGCAGATGGGCTACAGCAGCAGAAGACCACACTGGGTACCACTCCTCTCAGCTAAGAACAGGAAACTGAGGCTACAATTTGCACAAGCTCATCGAAATTGGACAGTAGAAGATTGGAAAAACGTTGCCTGGTCTGATGAGTCTCGATTTCTGCTGCGACATTCGGATGGTAGGGTCAGAATTTGGCGTAAACAACATGAAAGCATGGATCCATCCTGCCTTGTATCAACGGTTCAGGCTGGTGGTGGTGGTGTCATGGTGTGGGGAATTTTTTCTGGGCACTCTTTGGGCCCCTTGGTACCAATTGAGCATCGTTGCAACGCCACAGCCTACCTGAGTATTGTTGCTGACCATGTCCATCCCTTTATGACCACAATGTACCCAACATCTGATGGCTACTTTCAGCAGGATAATGCGCCATGTCATAAAGCTCGAATCATCTCAGATTGGTTTCTTGAACATGACAATGAGTTTACTGTACTCAAATGGCCTCCTCAGTCACCAGATCTCAATCCAATAGAGCATCTTTGGGATGTGGTGGAACGGGAGATTCGCATCAGGGATGTGCAGCCGACAAATCTGCGCCAACTGTGTGATGCCATCATGTCAATATGGTCCAAAATCTCTGAGGAATGCTTCCAGCACCTTGTTGAATCTCTGCCACGAAGAATTGAGGCAGTTCTGAAGGCAAAAGGGGGTCCAACCCCTTACTAGCATGGTGTACCTAATAAAGTGGCCAGTGAGTATATGTTGCATGCATGTAGTATATATGTGGTATATATGTAGTATGTATGTTGCATGTAGTATATATGTTGTATATATGTATGTTGCATGCATGTAGTATATATGTTGTATATATGTAGTATGCATGTTGCATGCATGTGGTATATATGTAGTATATATGTAGTATGCATGTTGCATGCATGTAGTATATACACTCACTGGCCACTTTATTAGGTACACCTGTCCAACTGTGTGTTAAGACTTAATTTCTAATCAGCCAATCACATGGCGGCAACTCAGTGCATTTAGGCATGTAGACATGGTCAAGACAATCTCCTGCAGTTCAAACCGAGCATCAGTATGGGGAAGAAAGGTGATTTGAGTGCCTTTGAACGTGGCATGATTGTTGGTGCCAGAAGGGCTGGTCTGAGAATTTCAGAAACTGCTGATCTACTGGGATTTTCACGCACAACCATCTCTAGGGTTTACAGAGAATGGTCCGAAAAAGAAAAAAAATCCAGTGAGCGGCAGTTCTGTGGCCGGAAATGCCATGTTGATGCCAGAGGTCAGAGGAGAATGGGCAGACTGGTTCGAGCTGATAGAAAGGCAACAGTGACTCAAATTGCCACCCGTTACAACCAAGGTAGGCAGAAGAGCATCTCTGAACGCACAGTGCGTCGAACTTTGAGGCAGATGGGCTACAGCAGCAGAAGACCACACTGGGTACCACTCCTCTCAGCTAAGAACAGGAAACTGAGGCTACAATTTGCACAAGCTCATCGAAATTGGACAGTAGAAGATTGGAAAAACGTTGCCTGGTCTGATGAGTCTCGATTTCTGCTGCGACATTCGGATGGTAGGGTCAGAATTTGGCGTAAACAACATGAAAGCATGGATCCATCCTGCCTTGTATCAACGGTTCAGGCTGGTGGTGGTGGTGTCATGGTGTGGGGAATTTTTTCTGGGCACTCTTTGGGCCCCTTGGTACCAATTGAGCATCGTTGCAACGCCACAGCCTACCTGAGTATTGTTGCTGACCATGTCCATCCCTTTATGACCACAATGTACCCAACATCTGATGGCTACTTTCAGCAGGATAATGCGCCATGTCATAAAGCTCGAATCATCTCAGATTGGTTTCTTGAACATGACAATGAGTTCACTGTACTCAAATGGCCTCCTCAGTCACCAGATCTCAATCCAATAGAGCATCTTTGGGATGTGGTGGAACGGGAGATTCGCATCAGGGATGTGCAGCCGACAAATCTGCGCCAACTGTGTGATGCCATCATGTCAATATGGTCCAAAATCTCTGAGGAATGCTTCCAGCACCTTGTTGAATCTCTGCCACGAAGAATTGAGGCAGTTCTGAAGGCAAAAGGGGGTCCAACCCCTTACTAGCATGGTGTACCTAATAAAGTGGCCAGTGAGTGTATGTAGTATGCATGTTGCATGTAGTATATATGTAGATATGTAGTATATATGTTGCATGCATGTAGTATATATGTGGTATATATGTAGTATGCATGTTGGATGCATGTGGTATATATGTAGTATATATGTAGTATGCATGTTGCATGCATGTGGTATATATGTATGTTGCATGCATGTAGTATATATGTATGTTGCATGCAATTGGTATATATGTAGTATGTATGTAGTATGTATGTTGCATGTAGTATATATGTTGTATATATGTATGCTGCATGCATGTAGTATATATGTTGTATATATGTAGTATGCATGTTGCATGCATGTAGTATATATGTTGTATGTATATATGTATGTATGTTGCATGCATGTAGTATATATGTGGTATATATTTAGTATGCATGTTGCATGCATGTGGTATATATGTAGTATGTATGTATGTTGCATGCATGTAGTATATGTAGTATGCATGTTGTATATATGTAGTATGTATGTATGTTGCATGCATGTAGTATATATGTATGTTGCATGCATGTAGTATATATGTAGTATGCATGTTGCATGCATGTGGTATGTATGTCGTATGTATGTAGTATGTATGTTGCATGTAGTATATATGTTGTATATATGTATGTTGCATGCATGTAGTATATATGTTGTATATATGTAGTATGCATGTTGCATGCATGTAGTATATATGTTGTATGTATGTATGTTTCATGCATGCAGTATATGTGGTATATATGTAGTATGCATGTGATATATATGTAGTATATATGTATGTTGCATTCATGTAGTATATATGTAGTATGCATGTTGCATGTAGTATATATGTAGTATATATGTTGCATGCATGTAGTCTATATGTGGTATATATGTAGTATGCATGTTGGATGCATGTGGTATATATGTAGTATGCATGTTGCATGCATGTGGTATATATGTAGTATGTATGTATGTTGCATGCATGTAGTATATATGTATGTTGCATGCATGTAGTATATATGTAGTATATATGTAGTATGCCTGTTGCATGCATTTGGTATATATGTAGTATGTATGTTGCATGTAGTATATATGTTGTATATATGTATGTTGCATGCATGTAGTATATATGTTGTATATATGTAGTATGCATGTTGCATGCATGTAGTATATATGTTGTATGTATGTTTCATGCATGTAGTATTTATGTGGTATATATTTAGTATGCATGTTGTATATATGTAGTATGTATGTATGTTGCATGCATGTAGTATATATGTAGTATGCATGTTGCATGTAGTATGTATGTAGTATATTTGTTTTTTGCATGCATTTTAGTATATATGTGGTATACATGTAGTATGCATGTTGCATGCATGTAGTATATATGTTATATATATGTATGTTGCATGCATGTAGTATATATGTAGTATGCATGTTGCATGTAGTATATGTATGTTGCATGCATGTAGTATATATGTGGTATATATGTAGTATGCATGTTGCATGCATGTAGTATATATGTGGTATATATATGTATGTTGCATGCATGTGGTATACAGTGGGGAAAAAAAGTATTTAGTCAGTCAGCAATAGTGCAAGTTCCACCACTTAAAAAGATGAGAGGCGTCTGTAATTTACATCATAGGTAGACCTCAACTATGGGAGACAAACTGAGAAAAAAAAATCCAGAAAATCACATTGTCTGTTTTTTTTTTTCATTTTATTTGCATATTATGGTGGAAAATAAGTATTTGGTCAGAAACAAAATTTCATCTCAATACTTTGTGATATATCCTTTGTTGGCAATGACAGAGGTCAAACGTTTTCTGTAAGTCTTCACAAGGTTGCCACACACTGTTGTTGGTATGTTGGCCCATTCCTCCATGCAGATCTCCTCTAGAGCAGTGATGTTTTTGGCTTTTCGCTTGGCAACACGGACTTTCAACTCCCTCCAAAGGTTTTCTATAGGGTTGAGATCTGGAGACTGGCTAGGCCACTCCAGGACCTTGAAATGCTTCTTACGAAGCCACTCCTTCGTTGCCCTGGCGGTGTGCTTTGGATCATTGTCATGTTGAAAGACCCAGACACGTTTCATCTTCAATGCCCTTGCTGATGGAAGGAGGTTTGCACTCAAAATCTCACGATACATGGCCCCATTCATTCTTTCATGTACCCGGATCAGTCGTCCTGGCCCCTTTGCAGAGAAACAGCCCCAAAGCATGATGTTTCCACCACCATGCTTTACAGTAGGTATGGTGTTTGATGGATGCAACTCAGTATTCTTTTTCCTCCAAACACGACAAGTTGTGTTTCTACCAAACAGTTCCAGTTTGGTTTCATCAGACCATAGGACATTCTCCCAAAACTCCTCTGGATCATCCAAAAACTCTCTAGCAAACTTCAGACGGGCCCGGACATGTACAGGCTTAAGCAGTGGGACATGTCTGGCACTGCAGGATCTGAGTCCATGGTGGCGTAGTGTGTTACTTATGGTAGGCCTTGTTACATTGGTCCCAGCTCTCTGCAGTTCATTCACTAGGTCCCCCCGAGTGGTTCTGGGATTTTTGCTCACCGTTCTTGTGATCATTCTGACCCCACAGGGTGGGATTTTGCGTGGAGCACCAGATCGAGGGAGATTATCAGTGGTCTTGTATGTCTTCCATTTTCTAATTATTGCTCCCACAGTTGATTTCTTCACTCCAAGCTGGTTGGCTATTGCAGATTCAGTCTTCCCAGCCTGGTGCAGGGCTACAATTTTGTTTCTGGTGTCCTTTGACAGCTCTTTGGTCTTCACCATAGTGGAGTTTGGAGTCAGACTGTTTGAGGGTGTGCACAGGTGTCTTTTTATACTGATAACAAGTTTAAACAGGTGCCATTACTACAGGTAATGAGTGGAGGAAAGAGGAGACTCTTAAAGAAGAAGTTACAGGTCTGTGAGAGCCAGAAATCTTGATTGCTTGATTCTGACCAAATACTTATTTTCCACCATAATATGCAAATAAAATGAAAAAAAAAACAGACTGTGTTTTTCTGGATTTTTTTTTCTCAGTTTGTCTCCCATAGTTGAGGTCTACCTATGATGTAAATTACAGACGCTTCTCATCTTTTTAAATGGTGGAACTTGTACTATTGCTGACTGACTACTTTTTTTCCCCACTGTATATGTAGTATGCATGTAGTATATAACATATATACTACATGCATGCAACATGCATACAACATATATACTACATGCAACATGCATACTACATATATACTACATGCATGCAACATGCATACTACATATATACCACATATATACTACATGCATGCAAAATACATATATACTACATGCAACATGCATACTACATATATACTACATGCATGCAACATACATACATACTACATACACTCACTGGCCACTTTATTAGGTACACCTGTCCAACTGTGTGTTAAGACTTAATTTCTAATCTGCCAATCACATGGCGGCAACTCAGTGCATTTAGGCATGTAGACATGGTCAAGACAATCTCCTGCAGTTCAAACCGAGCATCAGTATGGGGAAGAAAGGTGATTTGAGTGCCTTTGAACGTGGCATGATTGTTGGTGCCAGAAGGGCTGGTCTGAGTATTTCAGAAACTGCTGATCTACTGGGATTTTCACGCACAACCATCTCTAGGGTTTACAGAGAATGGTCCGAAAAAGAAAAAAAATCCAGTGAGCGGCAGTTCTGTGGCCGGAAATGCCTTGTTGATGCCAGAGGTCAGAGGAGAATGGGCAGACTGGTTCGAGCTGATAGAAAGGCAACAGTGACTCAAATTGCCACCCGTTACAACCAAGGTAGGCAGAAGAGCATCTCTGAACGCACAGTGCGTCGAACTTTGAGGAAGATGGGCTACAGCAGCAGAAGACCACACCGGGTACCACTCCTCTCAGCTAAGAACAGGAAACTGAGGCTACAATTTGCACAAGCTCATCGAAATTGGACAGTAGAAGATTGGAAAAACGTTGCCTGGTCTGATGAGTCTCGATTTCTGCTGCGACATTCGGATGGTAGGATCAGAATTTGGCGTAAACAACATGAAAGCATGGATCCATCCTGCCTTGTATCAACGGTTCAGGCTGGTGGTGGTGGTGTCATGGTGTGGGGAATTTTTTCTTGGCACTCTTTGGGCCCCTTGGTACCAATTGAGCATCGTTGCAACGCCACAGCCTACCTGAGTATTGTTGCTGACCATGTCCATCCCTTTATGACCACAATGTACCCAACATCTGATGGCTACTTTCAGCAGGATAATGCGCCATGTCATAAAGCTCGAATCATCTCAGATTGGTTTCTTGAACATGACAATGAGTTCACTGTACTCAAATGGCCTCCTCAGTCACCAGATCTCAATCCAATAGAGCATCTTTGGGATGTGGTGGAACGGGAGATTCGCATCAGGGATGTGCAGCCGACAAATCTGCGCCAACTGTGTGATGCCATCATGTCAATATGGTCCAAAATCTCTGAGGAATGCTTCCAGCACCTTGTTGAATCTCTGCCACGAAGAATTGAGGCAGTTCTGAAGGCAAAAGGGGGTCCAACCCGTTACTAGCATGGTGTACCTAATAAAGTGGCCAGTGAGTGTATATACCACATGCATGCAACATGCATACTAAATATATACCACATATATACTACATGCATGCAACATACATACAACATATATACTACATGCATGCAACATGCATACTACATATATACAACATATATACTACATGCATGCAACATACATATATACAACATATATACTACATGCAACATACATACTACATACATACTACATACATACCACATGCATGCAACATGCATACTACATATACTACATGCATGCAACATACATATATACTACATGCATGCAACATACATACTACATATATACCACATGCATGCAACATGCATACTACATATATACCACATGCATGCAACATGCATACTACATATATACAACATATATACTACATGCATGCAACATACATATATACAACATACACTCACTGGCCACTTTATTAGGTACACCTGTCCAACTGTGTGTTAAGACTTAATTTCTAATCAGCCAATCACATGGCGGCAACTCAGTGCATTTAGGCATGTAGACATGGTCAAGACAATCTCCTGCAGTTCAAACCGAGCATCAGTATGGGGAAGAAAGGTGATTTGAGTGCCTTTGAACGTGGCATGATTGTTGGTGCCAGAAGGGCTGGTCTGAGAATTTCAGAAACTGCTGATCTACTGGGATTTTCACGCACAACCATCTCTAGGGTTTACAGAGAATGGTCCGAAAAAGAAAAAAAATCCAGTGAGCGGCAGTTCTGTGGCCGGAAATGCCATGTTGATGCCAGAGGTCAGAGGAGAATGGGCAGACTGGTTCGAGCTGATAGAAAGGCAACAGTGACTCAAATTGCCACCCGTTACAACCAAGGTAGGCAGAAGAGCATCTCTGAACGCACAGTGCGTCGAACTTTGAGGCAGATGGGCTACAGCAGCAGAAGACCACACTGGGTACCACTCCTCTCAGCTAAGAACAGGAAACTGAGGCTACAATTTGCACAAGCTCATCGAAATTGGACAGTAGAAGATTGGAAAAACGTTGCCTGGTCTGATGAGTCTCGATTTCTGCTGCGACATTCGGATGGTAGGGTCAGAATTTGGCGTAAACAACATGAAAGCATGGATCCATCCTGCCTTGTATCAACGGTTCAGGCTGGTGGTGGTGGTGTCATGGTGTGGGGAATTTTTTCTGGGCACTCTTTGGGCCCCTTGGTACCAATTGAGCATCGTTGCAACGCCACAGCCTACCTGAGTATTGTTGCTGACCATGTCCATCCCTTTATGACCACAATGTACCCAACATCTGATGGCTACTTTCAGCAGGATAATGCGCCATGTCATAAAGCTCGAATCATCTCAGATTGGTTTCTTGAACATGACAATGAGTTTACTGTACTCAAATGGCCTCCTCAGTCACCAGATCTCAATCCAATAGAGCATCTTTGGGATGTGGTGGAACGGGAGATTCGCATCAGGGATGTGCAGCCGACAAATCTGCGCCAACTGTGTGATGCCATCATGTCAATATGGTCCAAAATCTCTGAGGAATGCTTCCAGCACCTTGTTGAATCTCTGCCACGAAGAATTGAGGCAGTTCTGAAGGCAAAAGGGGGTCCAACCCCTTACTAGCATGGTGTACCTAATAAAGTGGCCAGTGAGTGTATATACGACATGCAACATACATACATACTACATACATACCACATGCATGCAAAATGCATACTACATGCATGCAACATACATATATACTACATGCATGCAACATACATGCATACTACATATATACCACATGCATGCAACATGCATACTAAATATATACTACATATATACCACATGCATGCAACATGCATACTACATATATACCACATATATACTACATGCATGCAACATACATATATACAACATATATACTACATGAATGCAACATACATACATACTACATATATACCACATGCATGCAACATGCATACTACATATATACCACATATATACTACATATATGCAACATATATACTACATGCAACATGCATACTACATATATACAACATATATACTACATGCATGCAACATACAAATATACAACATATATACTACATGCAACATACATACTACATACATACCACATGCATGCACCATGCATACTACATATATACTACATATATACCACATGCATGCAACATGCATACTACATATATACAACATATATACTACATGCATGCAACATGCATACTACATATATACAACATATATACTACATGCATGCAACATACATATATACAACATATATACTATATGCAACATACATACTACAAACATACCACATGCATGCAACATGCATACTACATATATACTACATGCATGCAACATACATATATACTACATGCATGCAACATACATACTACATATATACCACATGCATGCAACATGCATACTACATATATACTACATATATACCACATGCATGCAACATGCATACTACATATATACCACATGCATGCAACATGCATACTACATATTTACCACATATATACTACATGCATGCAAAATACATATATACTACATATATACTACATGCAACATGCATACTACATATATACTACATGCATGCAACATAGAGATGGGGTGCACCTTACGAAGACTGGAAAGCATGTATTTGGAAGTCGCCTTGCTACACTTGTAAGGAGAGCTTTAAACTAGAACAACATGGGAAGGGAAGCAAAAGACCAGAAAAAGCCATACACCTGACAAATGCTATTGAGAACTCTGCTAATAGAAGTGGAAAGGAAGAACAAAGACGAAAGAATCTAATTAATAAAAATATTGGAGAAAGAGAAACCAATCACAAACTAAAATGTTTCTATACTAATGCACAAAGCATGGGCAACAAACAAGGAGAATTGGAACTACTAACACAGGAAAAGAAATATGATGTCATTGGAATCACTGAAACTTGGTGGGACGATACACATGATTGGAATACAAGACTAGAAGGATACAACTTATTTGCAAGAAACAGACTTGATAAACGAGGAGGGGGTGTCGCATTGTATGTTCGAAACGCGTATATCTGCACAGAGATTGAAGCTTCAGAGACTGGGAGTTCTGTGGAAACTGTTTGGGTAAGAATACAAGGACAGAACAATGGAAAGGACACCATTGTAGGCATTTACTACAGGCCGCCTGTGCAAGCTGAAGATATGGATGAACTCTTTATGCATCAAATGGCCAAGTTCTCCAAAAAATATGACATAGTTGTCATGGGAGATTTCAACTATCCAGACATTTGTTGGGAATCTCTCTCAGGCAAAACTAACAGGTCAAGGAAATTCTTATCCTCTCTTGCTGACAACTTTATCTTCCAAAAGGTAGGGGAGAAAACAAGGGGAACTGCTACCTTGGATCTAATCCTTATAAACAGGGAGGAAATGGTTGAGGAGGTAAAAGTGGCTGGAACCCTAGGAGGTAGCGACCATGCTATTTTAGAATTTTGGATAACTAGAGGCGGAAGACCTGTGAAGACTCAGACGTCAAGGTTAGATTTCAGAAAGGCAGATTTTAAGGGATTCAGAAAGATAATTGGAGGGATCCAATGGCTGGATATCCTTAAAGACAGAAATGTCCAGGAAGGATGGGAAATCTTGAAAAATGAAATTCTCAAAGCACAGTTGTTAACAATTCCGAAAAGAGGGAAGAATAGGAAGCATTTAAGGAAACCAGGATGGGTGAACACAGAACTTAAGCACATGCTAAAAAGGAAGAAAAAAATGTTTATAAAATGGAAAGAGGGAGGCATATCTAAAGAAGAATATAATGCTGTCTGCAGAATCTGCAGGGCACAAATCAGATTAGCTAAAGCTGAAAATGAATTGAGGCTTGCAAGAGATGTCAAAAGCAATAATAAAGGATTTTGGGGATATGTCAAAAGTAAAAGAAAAGTCAAAGATGCTATAGGATTTTTACAGGATGAAAATGATGAAATGGTAAGACAGGATGTTGAGAAGGCTGAACTTTTAAATTCCTATTTTGCATCTGTTTTCTCTCAGAAAGGAAATGTAACACCAACTGTTATTCACTGTCCTATTAAGGGAATAGAAGAATCCAGGATATCTATAAACAGAAAGATAGAGAGGAAACACTTAGCTAACCTAAATGAATTCAAGTCTCCAGGTCCAGATGAATTACACCCCAGAGTACTGAAGGAGATAGCAGAAGAAATTTCTGAACCACTCTCCATAATCTTTGAAAATTCTTGGAGAACAGGAGAAGTGCCAGAAGACTGGAGAAGAGCAAATGTTGTTCCTATCTTCAAAAAGGGGAAGAAGGTGGACCCAGGCAACTATAGGCTGGTGAGTCTGACTTCTATACCAGGAAAGATCTTTGAACAAATTATTAAACAACATGTAAGTCAATACCTGGATAAGAATGAAGTGATCAAACAGAGTCAGCATGGGTTTGTAACTAATAAGTCATGTCAAACTAACTTAATTTCCTTCTATGACGGTATCACTGATTGGGTGGATCAAGGAAATGCTGTAGATATAGTATATCTTGACTTCAGCAAAGCATTTGACAAAGTCTCTCATACAATCCTTATTGAAAAAATGACTAAGTATGGAATGGACAAGGCAACTGTTAGGTGGATTCATAGCTGGCTTAGTGATCGGACCCAAAGAGTGGTCGTAAATGGCTGCACATCCAGTTGGAAGAATGTCTCAAGTGGGGTACCACAGGGCTCTGTCCTGGGCCCTGTATTGTTCAACATCTTTATCAACGATTTAGATGAAGGAATTGAGGGTAAACTGATTAAATTTGCTGATGACACAAAGCTAGGAGGGATAGCTAATACTAGAGAAGAGAGAGAGAGGATTCAAAAAGATTTAAATAAACTGGAGAAGTGGGCAGTAACTAACAGAATGGTTTTTAACAGGGAGAAATGCAAAGAACTACATCTGGGCAATAAAAATGAAAAAAGCATATATAGAATGGGAGGAATAGGGCTAAGTGACAGCACATGTGAAAAAGACTTGGGTATACTAATAGATCACAGACTGAATATGAGTCAACAGTGTGATGCAGCAGCAAAAAAGGCAAATGCAGTTCTAGGATGTATTAACAGAAGCATACAGTCTAGATCACGTGAAGTCATTATTTCCCTCTACTCCTCTTTGGTCAGACCTCATCTGGAATATTGTGTCCAGTTTTGGGCACCACATTTTAAAAAAGACATCAACAAACTGGAGCAAGTTCAGAAAAGAGCGACCAGAATGGTGACCGGTCTGCAAACCCTGTCTTATGAGGAAAGGTTGCAGGATTTGGGAATGTTTAGTTTGCAAAAGAGAAGACTGAGAGGAGACTTAATTGCTGTCTACAAATATCTAAAGGGCTGTCACATTGTAGAAGGATCAACTTTATTCTCATTTGCACAAGGAAAGACTAGAAGCAATGGGATGAAACTGAATGGGAGGAGACACAGATTAGATATTAGAAAAAACTTTTTGACAGTTAGAGTGATCAATGAGTGGAACAGGCTGCCACGAGAAGTGGTGAGTTCTCCTTCAATGGAAGTCTTCAAACAGAGGCTGGACAGACATCTGACTGGGATGATTTAGCGAATCCTGCTTTGAGCAGGGGGTTGGACCAGATGGCCCAGGAGGTCCCTTCCAACTCTACGATTCTATGATTCTATACATACATACAACATATATACTACATGCATGCAACATGCATACTACATACATACAACATATATACTACATGCATGCAACATACATATATACATCATATATACTACATGCAACATACATACTACATACATACTACATATATACCAAATGCATGCAACAGGCATACTACATATATACTACATATATACTACATGCATGCAACATACATATATACTACATATATACCACATGCATTCAACATGCATACTACATATATACCACATATATACTACATGCATGCAACATACATACAACATATATACTACATGCATGCAACATGCATACTACATATATACTACATGCAACATACATACTACATACTTACCACATGCATGCAACATGCATACTACATATATACTACATGCATGCAACATACATACTACATATATACCACATGCATACTACATATACACTACATATACACCACATGCATGCAACATGCATACTACATATATACCACATATATACTACATGCAACATACATATATACTACATATATACTATATGCAACATGCATACTACATATATACTACATGCATGAAAAATACATACATACTACATATATACCACATGCATGCAACATGCATTCTACATATATACCACATATATACTACATGCATGCAACATACATACAACATATATACTACATGCATAATACATATATACTACATGCATGCAACATGCATACTACATATATACTACATGCATGCAACATACATATATATAACATATATATTACATACATGCAACATGCATACTACATATATACAACATATATACTACATGCATGCAACATACATATATACTACATATATACTACATGCAACATACATACTACATACATACTACATATATACCACATGCATGCAACATGCATACTACATATATACTACATGCATGCAACATACATATATACTACATGCATGCAACATACATACATACTACATATATACCACATGCATGCAACATGCATACTACATATATACTACATGCATGCAACATACATATATACTACATACAATACATTCATACAATCCATACATATAGACATACAGTACATATAACATAGAGTACATACTCACCATCACTTGTCACTTTGATCCCCGAAGCCATTGTCATCTGTGGAATAAATATTAAAATAACAAACCACCAATATACTTACCCCTGATCCACAGAAGTCCACGAGTGTCCCACGACGATCTTGCATGGAGAACAGCAGCATCAGCTGATGCTACCATTCTCTACGGGCTCCAGGAATCCAATGACGGGAGGTAGGTATCCTTCCGCACTGTATTCCTCCGCCACTGTAAAAAAAGGGCCTAGTATAACTTTATGGCAAAAGCTGCATGGGAAATTTCTCACACAGCAATGTCAACTGGCTGCAAGTGTGATTTAGTTATTGCCAACACCTGTTAGGTGCCACAGGTAAGTTACAGGTGCTGTTAATTACACAAACTAGTGAAGCATCACATGATTTTTCGAACAGTGCCAATACTTTTGTCCACCCTCTTTTTTATGTTTGGTGTGGAATTATATCCAATTTGGCTTTTGGACAATTCTTTTGTGTTTTTTCATTTAAGACAAATTAAATGAAGATAAAAATACCAAAGAATTTGTGTTTGCAATCATTTTCAGGAAGAAACTGAGTATTATCTGACAGAATTGCAGGGGTGTCAATACTTTTGGCCATAACTGTATGTAGCATGCATGTTGCATACATGTGGTATATATGTAGTATGTATGTTGCATGCATGTAGTATATATGTAGTATGTATGTTGCATGCATGTAGTATATATGTAGTATGCATGTTGCATGTAGTATATATGTAGTATATATGTATGTTGCATGCATGTAGTATACATGTGGTATATATGTAGTATGCATGTTGCATGCATGTGGTATATATGTAGTATGCATGTAGTATATATTTAGTATATATGTATGTTGCATGCATGTAGTATATATGTGGTATATGTAGTATGCATGTTGCATGCATGTAGTATATATGTTGTATATATGTATGTTGCATGCATGTGGTATATGTGTAGTATATATGTAGTATGCATGTTGCATGTAGTATATATGTAGTATATATGTTGCATGCATGTAGTATATATGTAGTATGTATGTTGCATGCATGTAGTATATATGTTGTATATATGTATGTTGCATGCATGTAGTATATATGTAGTATGTATGTAGCATGCATGTAGTATATATGTAGTATATATGTAGTATGTATGTTGCATGCTTGTAGTATATATTGTATATATGTATGTTGCATGCGTGTGGTATATATGTAGTATGCATGTAGTATATATGTAGTATGTATGTATGTATGTTGCATGCATGTACTATATATGTAGTATGTATGTTGCATGTAGTATATATGTAGTATATATGTATGCTGCATGCATGTAGTATATATGTAGTATGTATGTTGCATGCATGTAGTATATATGTTGAATATATGTATGTTGCATGCATGTAGTATATATGTAGTATATATGTAGCATGCATGTAGTATATATGTAGTATATATGTAGTATGTATGTTGCATGCATGTAGTATATATGTATGTTGCATGCATGTGGTATATATGTAGTATGCATGTAGTATATATGTAGTATGCATGCATGTTGCATGCAAATAGTATGTATGTAGCATGTATGTAGTATATATGTAGTATGTATATATATATTTTTTTTACATTCAACACATTAGCCGGATGATGGGACTACTACTGTCCCATCATTGGCTAATGTGTCAACCACTGTCATGGTAGCAGGCATCGCCCAATGGGACTTGTAGTCCCATCGGACGATCCTGCACAGACCCCCACAGCCTGCACAGACCCCCGGACAGTCGGTACAGCCCCCCGGCAGGCCGGTACAGACCCCCGGGCAGTCGGCACAGACCCCCGGACAGTCGGCACAGACCCCCGCAGCCTGCACAGACGCCCAGACAGTCGGTACAGACCCCCACAGCCTGCACAGACCCCCGGACAGTCGGTACAGACCACCGGCAGGCCGGCACAGCCCCCCGGCAGGCCAGTACAGACCCCCGGCAGTCCGCACAGACCCCCGGGCAGTCGGCACAGACCCCCGGAAGGTCCGTACACACCCTCGAGAGGCTGTACAAGGACAGAAAAGGGTTTTTCTTATTCCGATACCGGAAGTCCCATAGACTTGAATGGGACTTCCGGTATCGGAATCGGCGATACCCAATACTTTTTTCGTATCTGGCCGATACCATCCGATCCGATATTTTAGGGTATCGGATGGTATCGCTCAACACTATCTATAACACAAACACAACCATAGTAATGTTAAAGGGGTTGTCCGATCTTAAAAGGAACCTGTCACCAGAAAAAGCGTTATTAACCTGCAGATTTTAACACCAATGCCTGCATCCATGATTGGCTTCCCATCCCCCACCACGCAGGGACACTGAATTACTCACCACTAGAGTTGAGCGACTTTGGTCTGATCGGGTTTGATGAAACAAAATTTGTTTCAGATGAAACTGGTCCGACTAGGGCAAAAAAAGTCGGCGTTTCGTCCGAAACCCGACCCCAATGCAAGTCAATGGGAAATAAAAGTCGGCATTGAGTGGATGAATGTCGGACCAGTTTCATCTGAAACAAATTTTGTTTCATGAAACCCGATCTGACCAAAGTCGCTCAACTCTACTCACCACCCTTGGCTGTGCTGTAAGCTCTTTGTTCTCTGATTGCTGTGCATGTTTCCTGGCAGCATGCTTAGGGTGCATGCACAGGCTCTTCCTTGTTCTTAAAGGGTCAGTGCATGCGCTCCTAATGTGTCCTCAACCAACTGTTGGAATACATTTAGTACTTCAGGCACCACCACCTGTTGAAAGGTGCCTGAGCAAAATTCTTTAGTGTTGGTGCAACTGCAAAGTTGCCAGGTCCTGTCCTGTTTCTGTCTCTGAACTTATTACAATGGGTCTGTATGCCCAGGCCTGTACCCTGAATCTGTAACTGTGTCTGATATAGTCTTAATTAGGACTTATCCCTGAACCTGTTTGTATCTAAATGTGGATCTTTCCGTAAACCTGCTGTATCTGAAACAATACCTATCTCTTAACATCTTGTGTCTGAACGGAACCAGTATCAATACCTAAACCTCCTGTATATGAACCAGTATCTACCTCTAAACCTGCAGTGTCTGAACCAGTACCTATCTTTATTCTGTTGTTGCTGTGCTACATTAGTGATCTGTGTGTACACTTGCTTCTTCATTGTAAGTACCTTGTGTGAATCTGGTCCTGTCTATCCTGTGTGTACCTGTACTTGTGTGTGTTCTGTGTGTAGCTGACCCTGTCTGTTCTATATGAACCCACTCTTGTCTGTCCTGTGGGAATCGGCTTGTCCGCATCTGTGGTTCTATACCTGTCTTCACCTGCAGTTTAGTGCCTGTCAGCACCTATGATTCTGTGCCTGTCAGAACTTGCAGACTAGAATTTTCCTGTCAGTGACCCAGGTTTTACTGAAGCTGTTCCTGTCTGTCCAGTCTGAACCGGCTTCTACCTCTATCATCCCCACCTGCACTTGCTTGCCTGTATATCAGCCATGCCTCCTGCACCTGCCAGTATATCAGCCGTGCCCACCTGCACCAACCTGTTTGTATGTCAGCTGTGTTTGTCTGTACATCAGCCATACCTGCCAGCACCTGTCTGTATACCAGCCATGGCTTCCACTACCTGCCTTTCTGTGAATCAGCTTTGCCAGTCAGTATATCTGCAGTAACTGTTTGCACCTAACGTTACAGTGTCCTGTCCATTTTGGGGGTCAGCTGCCATTTTCCTGAGGTCTTTCCCGGCGTAGCTCCCGGGGTTGATATGGAGCCAAATCTAACCCCACCATTAGCGTCTCAAGCGAAGAGTCGGGTGTTTGCTTAACCATGCCCTTCCAGGCTCTCCATGACACAGTGTGTTCACGAACCATGTGCACCACCTGTGCCCATGACACAGATATGGGGTTACTGTACAGGTTAATAGTGTTACTAACCAGCCCAGCGCCAGCACTTAGCCGAATGCTGTGTTGAGAAAATAAATGTTATTCCTCCTGATAGAGTTCAGGTTTTAATCATGGGAGTGGCATGGGTTAAATCACTGCTCCGAGTATACAGAGCATCAGCTGTAACTGTACCCCTGACTAAAACTGGCTCTGCATTAGGGCCTGCTTTAAGTCAATGCTGGAGGCGCAGTTACAGCCCCCGCTCTGTATATTCTCAGCGGTGATTGAACCTGTGGCGGCGCAGTCCCTGTGACTGAAACTGAATGTTGCCGGGGGAAATGAAATTCATTTTCTCCCCACAGCATTCGGCTAAATGCGGGGGCTAGGCATGTTAATAATGGTATTGACATACAGATTAACCCCATATCTGAAGATTAATAGTGGTTTTTCTGGTGACAGATTCCCTTTAACCTACAAGTCTTCACTCTATGTGACTTCAGGCATCTGAATCATCATATTGTGAGCACTGTGCTCTGAGAAGTGTAGAAGAGAAGACCGGGCTGTGGATGCTGACAGGTCCGTAATTGCTGGAGCTGAACCTACTGTTGGGGGGAATGAGATTGGAGACGAAGCAGACCATTAACCAGTGTAGAATGGGCGTGGTGAGCCAGGGAAATACAAAAGGGTTTGCGCGGGAAAAGAAGGGGGCTTCCCACCAGAGAGAGGAGTCAGAGAGGACCAGTGCCGGGCTGCAGGAAAGATAGGCTGCATAGTAGTGATTACGGCCGGGTGCGGCAAGGACGCCAGGGTTCGGCGGGTGTGTAGAAAGGCACACAGAGTGGAGGATTGCGGTGGACACCACTCTGCTGCACTGTAGCAGAGCAGACTAGGGGCCCAGCGGGTAAGACCAGTGACCACCCGCTGCCGCCAGAAGTGAGGCCGACTTGTTAGGCTGGGAAGTCGGAAGAAATTAACATCGGCCTCAGCCGGCAGCCAACCAACCATCGGACTCCGGAAAAGAAACGGACAATGGAGTCATGCTAATTTGAATTAATATATAGACTGCCATTCTGAATTACTCTTTCACTGATAACCCCTCAACCTTTATCTGTTTATTTTTCTGTTGCTCCCTGTGAGGAGGTTACCCCTGTGTTGATAAAATGAGAAATTGTTAACCCCTGCTCTGTGCTTCTGTGTCACTGCATCCAAATTCCTGTGTTTCATTTGGCGTAGGATGCAGTCATTGGACACAGACGCTGCAGACCAGTCCACCATGAGTACTTCGAGGGCTAGCTTGCCGCTGGGGACCATGCTTAGCAATCTCTCAAAGTTCACGGGGAGTAATATGATGTTGTGGGACTGGACTAAGAGGGTTCAGAGCATGTTACGGATGCATCCCATGACCCCTACGATACAGGCTGAGATAACTTTAATGACCGTGGATGGTGAGGCCGGGTACACTATTATGTTCTGCCCCCCTCCATGAGCGGGATAATTTGCATAAAGTGGTACAGATCCTAGAAGAAATGCATGGTGACTCCACTGATGTTGGAGAGCTGTGGATGCGATTGTTTAACCGCATTCAGTGATATGGACAGACTGTAATGTAGTATATCAATGCATTGCAGGAGGTGCATGTGCACATCACTAAGAGGGATGATGTGGGGACCATGGGAATGAGACCCCCGATAGGATATTGAGAGATCAGTTTGTGTCGAGCCTCAGGGATGCAACGCTTAAGCAGGCTTTGCGAGAACGCCTGCGCACTAGACCACGTATGACCTTCCTAGAAGTGGAGGCGGAGGCGTATGTGAGAGCAGGAACAGGGGGTGGCGGCCCTAGCAGGAAGGTCCGGCATAATGAAGAACCTACCCCGCCCGCAGTTGAGCCGGCGTGGGTCCGAGAGATCCGGAGGGAAATAAAAGAAATGCAGAATGAATGGTCCGGTTTCAGAAGAGCTCCCACTCCGGCCCAAGAGCCGTCGCGAGTAGAACCCTCACCAAGAGATAGGAGTAATTCAGAGTCCTGCCCTTCTGTCGGACCTCGTCAGGGAACAAGACCACTTAGTGCAGAAGGGGACCCGACTTGCTACAGATGTAGAAAGACAGGACACTACGCTCAAGGCTGTGAAAGCCGAGGTCGGCCCCTGCCACGGCAGCCATTAAACTAGTTGGCTTCATGGCTGAGGGACGCAGCCTGGAGCCTGAAAGACAAAGGAAGGGAGAAGGAAGTCCCAAAAGCATAGCTTCTGCAAGCCCTACAGTCTGGGCTGAAGTAAATGGGCGGGCTGTTCACTGCTTGATTTACACCACGTCGCAGGTGACCACCATGCCGGAAGCTTACTTATAATAATAATAATAATAATAAGTTTTATTTTTATAGCGCCGACTTATTCCGCAGCACTTTACATTTCAGAGGGGATTTGTACAGACAATAGACATTACAGCAGAACAATAATCACATACAGTAGATTATAACAAATACCAAGAGGAAAGAGGGCCCTGCTCGCAAGCTTACAGTCTATGAGGAAAGAGGTAGACACGAAAGGTGGGTGGTAACAGTTGCCCTGATTGTATGGACCAGCCATAATGTTAAGTGTGTGACAGTACAGACACAGAGGGCTAATGGATGCATAAAACATGTTGGAACATGATGCGGGAAATCTGGTTATGGTAAATCTTTTGGCTGTGCCACACAGGGATAGATTAGGTTAATGTGTTGAGGCGATAGGCCAGTCTGAAAAAATGTACTTCAGACAACATTTCCCAGAAGTATCGCTGCCAGAGTGGGAGCCAGTAATTAGATTGACAGCAGCCAACCTATTGCCCATTCCGGTTGCCGGGGTGGTCTGGATGGAGATCAGTGTGCGGGAATGATGTTGGCCGTAAAGGGTCATTTTAGTCGCAGGGAATGACTCTCGGGATGAATGTACTGAAAGAGATGGGACAGCTTCTGATTATTGAGCCACGAAAGCCCTTTTTGAACAAGTGGAGCCCCCGAATCCCTCAGTGGAAGGTGTTTCATCAACTGATCCGAGCTGCCCAAGCTCACGAGTTGTCGGTGGAAGGAAAATCTTGGGGAAGGTAATGGTTCTTGCGGCTGCAAAACTTTCCCTACCAGACAGTGCTGATGTTACCAGTGCGAGCTGGTACACCCCTTGAGGGGGTGTAAGTGCAGATAGAGCCGACATCGATGGATCAAGTGCCCACTGGACTGCTCATTGCCCAGACATAAGTCACAGTTCAATTTTGGCAAAGTTGTAGTATGGTGCGTCAACCTGGGGAAAGACAGTCTCACCCTCCTACCTAAGAGTGAAGTAGCCCAGATCCTGGGAATGCCAGATAAGTTAATGCGACCCAAAGCAGTACAACTGACTGTCGTGCAAGGAGATTCCTGGCCTCTAGCAGATACAATAACACTGGAACCCCTGTCTGGCAGCATGAAGGAGGGTCATAGGATCTTAGAGCAGATGCAGGCTGAATTTACCAGACTATCACTCCAGTAGGTGCAACAGGTGGCAGATGTGCTAGAGCATTATCAAGAGGTCTTTGCCCTCTATGAAGATGACTTTGGTTGCTCTCAGACCATCGCTCATGAAATCCCTACGGGGTGTGCAGCGCCAACTCGGTAAAGATACTGACAGATACCTCCACAGATGTACAAAGAAGTGAAGGAAATGTCGGCTCACATGTTGCAGAGTGGAGTGATACGGGAAAGTCAAAGTCCGTGGGCGGCTCCCATTGTTCTGGTCCAAAGAAAAGATGGGACCTTACATTTCTGTGTCGACTACAGATGGCTAAATGCTTGTACGGTGCTGGACTCCTATCTGTTGCCAAGAATTAAGGAGTAAGAAAAAGCAAGTGACAACCAACCAAAGTCAATACTTGAGTAGCAGCAGGCCAGTAAATATTAAACAAAAGTCAATCTAAAACTAATCTACTTTATTAGAACATATTAAAAAGGAACAACCACTTCCTAATAAAAGTGCACGTGAAACCAAAGACACACAGGACACACATATAAACCGCCCACATTAGTGGGCCGGTATCTCAGAGGGAAGTGTCACCGTAGCGGTGACCCGGTCCGTGGCCCAGGGCGTCCATGTAAAAGGGGGTTTAAGCGTGGCCGGTTAAAGTTTATAAGTGGATGATACGTGACGCCACCTGTGGTGCTCGGCAATGAAGGGGTTAAGCCGACGCTGCAGGCAGATCCTCTGGGACAGATGGTATAAGGCAGCAAGATGTAATAGCTCCCCACAGGTAGAGCTGTAGTCCCAGGGCAGTGAGAATAGGTGTTGAGGAAGAGGGTGCAGTGTTAGGCACAGAGATGTAGCAGTGCAGAAGGGGTTGCAGGAAGAAGACAATGACACAACAGGGTGCAGTTTCCTTTACCTTTACTTTGCAAGTGCGGTTCAGGATCCAGATTACAGATGGAATGGGAGTTGGCCAGCCTGGAAGCAACTCAGGAATCTCTCTATGCAGATGGGTTGTTTAGTCTCCTTTCTAACGCTTATCTGAGGTACATGCAGTACTGAGTTACACTGAAGTTCCTCTTGCTTGCTCTCTTTTAGAACACCCTCATATGGCAGACAGCTGTAGCCTCCTTCTTCTGGCTCACACGTTGCTGTTGTGCCTCCGAGTCTTATGTGGGAACAGAGCATTTACAGCCTCCTGCTCCTCCGGTTTCTGGTGCAGGAACATCAGTATCCATACAACCCCGGATACCGGAATCCGGAACCATGCGCCACGCTAGAAGTGAGCCTGAACGCTGCTCAATCATCCAGCTCTTCTCCTCTCATTCACACACTTCGCCCTCCTCACACGAACTAACTAACTTCCCCTACCTGGCCCCCAGAGAGCAGCTCTTCCCCCAGTTTTGGTTCAGAGCTCCCTCTGCTGGCCTGGAGTGGGAACCGTGCTGTGTGTTGTATTTACCTGACAGAGAGACCCTTCATTGCTTCCAAGCATGACAACACACTCTCTAGAAGGAAGATAATGCCACTGTGGCGACTCCTGGGGGTGCCACATTCCCCCCTAGTGCAATTCAGTACTCCCGGACTGAAGAAAACATGTAAAACATATTAACACATGAACAATAGTAAATGTAACAGGATTTCAAAAATGAAAAATTACAAAAACCAAAGCTTAAAAATAGTCCTGATGACGATTAGTCCATGCATCAATGTCCATGGTCCATTTCCTGAGCAGTTTGTAACTATGTACAAGTAGAGTTTTGACCACACATAGTCCTGTGGCCCAATTGTCCATCAAAACAAACTGAGATTGTTCAAAGGTTCTTACAGAGTCTCTGTACGCACATAAACTTGAAAAGTTGCATATTTACATGTACAGTTTACATTTTCTATTTGCACTTTACTCTCTATATCTAACTGGGATCTTACCTTTTGTACTACGAGTAGATATGCGTAGCATGGGTACTTCTAATGGGCTATTTAGGTTTAGTGGGCCCAGAGGCGGACACTGACAGCTTGGGGCCCCTGTGCAAGAAATGTGTCTGGGCCCCCCTCCTTTTATGGCATCAAAGCTACATGTGTATGTATGTATCTATCTATCTATCTATATATAGATATTATATAGCCACACACACATACATGTATATATATTACATAGTCTCCTTTTTATGTATATTGCTGTCCCTTACACAGTGCCCTCTCTTATGTACAGTATCGTCCCTTACATTTTGAATTATATAGAGCCCTGTTTTTTATTACATACCGTCCTGTCTTGTTAGCTGTATAATGCAATGATGGCTGATGGAGCATGGGAAAAGCTTCCTTTCTAATGGAGGAGCTGATGGACTGGTAGTTTGGTCACCGGCTGCTCCATCAGCAGTCATTTTATATCTAACAAGAGAGGGGACTTTGTAATAAAAGAGGGCACTGTAAATAACAAAATTAACAAGAATACACTATGTAAGAGACAGCACTGTTCATAACAGCAGAGGAAGCTATATAATAAGGGACGGCACCATATATAACTAGAGAGGATGGTACGTAATAAGGGACGTGTTATACACAATAAAAGAGGAAACTATGTAACTAAGGGTGGTGTTATACAGAATTAGTGAGTCCACTATATACTAAGGGACTGTATTAGACATAGTGAGTACACTATATACTAAGGGACTGTGTTAGCCATAATAAGCAATAACGTCTTCCTCCACCTTCCCCTGTTCCTAAGGCCATTATAAGTTCCCCTTCCTAACATCCCAATCCCCCACACCCCTCATTGCCCTCCTCCCCTCGCATCCCATTATTGTCCTCTCCCTCACCCCATCATTGCCATCTTCACCACCTCCATCATTTTCTTCTCCCCACCGCTATCTTTGCTTTCTCCCCCACCACTTCCATCATTGCCCATTCCACCACCTCCATCATTTCCTCCACCTCCACCACCCCCATTATTGCCCTTTCCACCACCCCCAGTGCATTCTCCCCCACCACCCCATCATCATTTCTTTTTCCCCCACCACCCCATCATTGCCTTCTCTCCATCACCCCCATCATTGCCTTCTCTCCATCACCCACATCATTGCCTTCTCCCCATCACTCCCATCATTGCCTTCTCCATCACCCCATCACTGCCTACTCCCCATCACTCCCATCAATGCCTTCTCCCCATCACTCCCATCATTGCATGCTCCATCACCCCATCACTCCAATCATTGCCTTCTCCCCA
Organism: Dendrobates tinctorius; assembly: GCF_039654945.1. Lineage (NCBI taxonomy): Eukaryota > Metazoa > Chordata > Amphibia > Anura > Dendrobatidae > Dendrobates > Dendrobates tinctorius. The sequence goes on along the minus strand of NW_027361728.1, from coordinate 43,133,214 downwards.
TCACTCCCATCATTGCCTTCTCCATCACCCCATCATTGCCTACTCCCATCATTGCCTGCTCCATCACCCCATCATTCCTATCATTACCTTCTCCCCATCACTTCCATCATTGCCTGCTCCATCACCTCCATCATTGCCTGCTCCATCACCCCATCACTCCCATCATTGCCTTCTCCCCATCATTGCCTGCTCCATCACCCCATCACTCCCATCATTGCCTTCTCCCCATCAGTCCCATCATTGTTTTCTCCCCATCATTCCCTTCTCTCCATCACTCCCATCATTGCCTTCTCCCCATCACTCCCATGATTCCATCAATGCCTTCTTTCCAACACCCCTCATGGCCTTCTCCCATTACCGCTCATGGCCTTCTCCCATCACCCCGGGCATCATGGCCTTCTCTCATCACAGTCTTCTCCTCATGTCCGCATCTCCTCCAGGGCCAGGCTCACCTACACAGACACACACACACACACACAGACACACACACACACATACATACACACAGACATACATACACACACAAACACACAGACATACGCACACACACACAGACATACACACAGACATACACATATACATACACACAGACATACATACACACACACATACACACAGACACACACACATACATACATACATACACACAGACATACACAGACATACACACACACAGACATACACACATACATACACACACACAGACACACACATACATACATACATACATACATAACAAAAAATTGGAGAGAATGAAGTGTGTATAGTGGACGCGATCAACCCCAGAATCAGAAATATAACATAATATATGAAAAAAATAGTAAATTTTATTAGCATACAAAAAAGAAACACACAAGTGACAAGAATCAAATTAAAAACAATTAAAAAGGCCAAAACAAATTAGCCATAAGTGACACTCCAGAAAAAGGTTCTAAAATAAGAACCTAATGCTCACCCCTTCCAATATGCTGGGCAAAGGCATACAATATAGTAATGCATAAAGATGCAAATATATGCATAAAATAAGACCTATATATACCATGTACTAAGCATAATGATGTAACATGACAAGGCATTAAATACAAAAAGCAAATAAATTGCATATCCTGAAGACCAATCAAATGAACTTATTTTCAAGTGACCATACATATACAGTGGGGCAAAAAAGTATTTAGTCAGTCAGCAATAGTGCAAGTTCCACCACTTAAAAAGATGAGAGGCGTCTGTAATTTACATCATAGGTAGACCTCAACTATGGGAGACAAACTGAGAAAAAAAAAATCCAGAAAATCACATTGTCTGTTTTTTTTTCCTTTTATTTGCATATTATGGTGGAAAATAAGTATTTGGTCAGAAACAAGCAATCAAGATTTCTGGCTCTCACAGACCTGTAACTTCTTCTTTAAGAGTCTCCTCTTTCCTCCACTCATTACCTGTAGTAATGGCACCTGTTTAAACTTGTTATCAGTATAAAAAGACACCTGTGCACACCCTCAAACAGTCTGACTCCAAACTCCACTATGGTGAAGACCAAAGAGCTGTCAAAGGACACCAGAAACAAAATTGTAGCCCTGCACCAGGCTGGGAAGACTGAATCTGCAATAGCCAACCAGCTTGGAGTGAAGAAATCAACTGTGGGAGCAATAATTAGAAAATGGAAGACATACAAGACCACTGATAATCTCCCTCGATCTGGTGCTCCACGCAAAATCCCACCCCGTGGGGTCAGAATGATCACAAGAACGGTGAGCAAAAATCCCAGAACCACGCGGGGGGACCTAGTGAATGAACTGCAGAGAGCTGGGACCAATGTAACAAGGCCTACCATAAGTAACACACTACGCCACCATGGACTCAGATCCTGCAGTGCCAGACGTGTCCCACTGCTTAAGCCTGTACATGTCCGGGCCCGTCTGAAGTTTGCTAGAGAGCATTTGGATGATCCAGAGGAGTTTTGGGAGAATGTCCTATGGTCTGATGAAACCAAACTGGAACTGTTTGGTAGAAACACAACTTGTCGTGTTTGGAGGAAAAAGAATACTGAGTTGCATCCATCAAACACCATACCTACTGTAAAGCATGGTGGTGGAAACATCATGCTTTGGGGCTGTTTCTCTGCAAAGGGGCCAGGACGACTGATCCGGGTACATGAAAGAATGAATGGGGCCATGTATCGTGAGATTTTGAGTGCAAACCTCCTTCCATCAGCAAGGGCATTGATGATGAAACGTGGCTGGGTCTTTCAACATGACAATGATCCAAAGCACACCGCCAGGGCAACGAAGGAGTGGCTTCGTAAGAAGCATTTCAAGGTCCTGGAGTGGCCTAGCCAGTCTCCAGATCTCAACCCTATAGAAAACCTTTGGAGGGAGTTGAAAGTCCGTGTTGCCAAGCGAAAAGCCAAAAACATCACTGCTCTAGAGGAGATCTGCATGGAGGAATGGGCCAACATACCAACAACAGTGTGTGGCAACCTTGTGAAGACTTACAGAAAACGTTTGACCTCTGTCATTGCCAACAAAGGATATATCACAAAGTATTGAGATGAAATTTTGTTTCTGACCAAATACTTATTTTCCACCATAATATGCAAATAAAAGAAAAAAAAACAGACAATGTGATTTTCTGGATTTTTTTTTCTCAGTTTGTCTCCCATAGTTGAGGTCTACCTATGATGTAAATTACAGACGCCTCTCATCTTTTTAAGTGGTGGAACTTGCACTATTGCTGACTGACTAAATACTTTTTTGCCCCACTGTATAAACCTTTGTTATTGGGGTAATAGGTCAAGCAAAATAGTATATAACTCAATAAATAGCCTACAGTTCCCAATATATGCTGTCAAAAATAAACCATATACTATGGTGCCTCTGGAGGAATGATGAAACCCCCAAATGTAAACAAATATATGCAAATGAAAGGTATATATACGTCACTAGGGCCTCTTAAAAAGAGGCTTAAAATGTCTCTACAATACGAGACATAAATGTGCAGAAAATGCCTATAGATTGCAGACCCGTAAAGATGAGTCCTGTAGAGGTCCTAAAATAGAGCCAGATACCCGAATGGTGTAGCAAGAGGAGGGGGGAAAACCCCACATGGATCGCCACTCTCAGCATGGCTTACTCAGAGGAAATGGAGGTCATACATACACACATACAATGTTAGGTGTCAGATTTCTGTTGCTGTACAGCGAGAATCCCGAGCCTTACTTCCAGCGGTCTCCCAATTCTCTCCAGCCACAGAGGAGGTTGCTAAGCAAACTTGTCAGTCCAGGTGCTCTGCCCAGACCAGCTCCATGGATTTGCTTGCTGCTGCCCCCTCTGGCGCAGCTATGACAATACATGCTGCTCAGCAGCGAGATTCTCCAGGGACTAAGTCCCCATGTCGGGCCACTGAGCATGCCCGTGGAGTGATCTCCCATTGGAGATCGAAGGTCACGTGTTCAGGTCCTGCTCCTGTTGGGATTGGCCCATCCGAGAAGCCAGGAAGGTCCCGGACGCTCGCGGCTATAAAAGGTTGGCATGGCCGCTCGGCCATGCGCTAGGATAAGACTGTATTTACAGACTATGTGGAGTGAGTGATGTATGCACGCATGAATGTCTCTGGTGAATGACTCATTAAGAAACCCTTACTCTTGGTACGCATGTGTTGTGCAGCCTAGCCTGCTAGCGCCCAGGCTTAGGCGTAGGTAGGACAGAGGTTGAGTCAGGCATCAGTCTTCACCAGGGACTCGGCACGCCTCATTGCACGTGCTCCACGTTCGTGGCAGCGACGCCGCGCATTCAGTGGGACTAGAAGGACTCTAACCCCGTGTCCTTGGGGTAGAGTTCTGTGGCCATACACTGTGCGCTCTTTTGGCCGGGCTCTGTGAGCTTAACAGGCTCCGGCATCTACGTTCAGCGGTTGTGCGGCTCTGTGCATTAACAGAGTTCGCCCCTGTTAACATTGGGTGACGTAACCCACGTGTGACTGGTTTCACACCGCTTAATTCTTCCGCCATTACTTAGCAGCAGTGTACCACCTCTGCACGGTGGACCCCGGGCTGCGAACGCACCTACTATTATTTTATGTTTGGTGCGTTCCGCCAGCCCTAACACACAGACATACACACTTACATACACACACACACACACACATACACACACAGACATACACACATACACACACAGACATATACACACACACATACACACACAGACATACACACATACATCATACACACATACATACACACACAAGTGACTGATTGACCTGCGGCTGCAGCCGTCCGGCTGGCCCCACATGCACAGTGAGTGAGACAGTCTATCTCCTCCTCTCCTCTCCCACAGCAGCAGTGCAGCACAGTGTGACTGACGCTGATATCATCTCACCTCAGGGTGGATCCTCTCTTCCTTGTGCCTGGCACTCCACATGGCTAATTTGAATAATTAGCCATGTGGTGCTGGAGGCTGGAGGGGCCCCCTCTCCCCTGGGCCCCCGTGCAATGCAGGGCTGCATGGGCGGTAAGTCCGCCCCTGAGTGGGCCTGTTACTGCTGTTGGTAAACTGGGAAGTAGCCGTCTACGAACTCTTAGACTCACTGTGGCCATGACAGATTCACCACTGGCAGGGTGAGGATTCTCTGGCTCCACTGCTGGTGTGGCACCTGCTGCCTGAACTTCCTGATTTTCAGGGTTTTCTTGAGTCTCTGCTACTTAAGTTGCAGTAGGCTGGGAAAAAATTATGACAGGAACTACGATGGCTTGATCCATTCTTGTCCAGATTGCAGGAAATTCTCCGAGTGCAGTGCTGACCTTTTCTTCCTCTTCTATGGGTTGAAGGGTGTTTTGTTCTCCCATCATTTCCTTTAGCTGGTCAGGGCACAGTTTCAGATGATCCATCGATACTGCTGATGAGGTTTCTCCTCCATCCTTACTGATAAGGCACACTTTGGTGTTGTCGAAGTTTGATGGTAAGACGGTGTAGGGTTCAGCTTCCCATTGGTCATCCAATTTATGCATCCTCCTTTTCTTCTTTAGGACTTGTTCTCCTGGTGACAATGGGACTGCAGGAGCATGTTGATTGTAGTTCTTCTTCTGTTTTTGTCTCGCCTGAGCTAGACTCTTTTCTACAGACTCTTGTACTCTTCGGTATTGTTGCTGCCTCTCCATATCCCAGTCAGCATCTGGTGATGTTGCCTCAGGTGTCAGGACTCCCATATCCAAATCAATAGGCAGCTTGCCAGGCCTCGCTCTCATTAGGTAGGCTGGAGTGCAGTTGGTGGAATTCACAGGAATGTGATTGTAGCGGTCTACCAGATCTGGCAACTTCTCTGGCCACAGATTCCTCTCTTCCAAAGGCAAGGTCTTCAGTAGATCGATCACCACCTGATTCATCTTTTCACACATGCCTTTGGTCTGTGGATGGTACGGTGTGGTCCTGATCTTCTTGCAACCATACTAATTACAGAATTCCTGGAACACTTCTGCCTCAAAGGCTGGACCTTGATCTGTAAGCACTCGCTCGGGATATCTGTGTGGTCGACAAAAGTGCTGTTGGAATGCTCTGGCTGCTGTCCTGGCTGTTTGATCCTTGACAGGCACGACTACCAGGAATCTCGAGTAGTGGTCAACGATGGTAAGAGCATAAACGTAGCCTGATCGACTTGGGACCAGCTTCACATGCTCCAGGGCTACCAACTCAAGTGGTTGTTTGGTTATTATTGGCTGCAAAGGAGCTCGCTGGCTGTTACAGTCCTTCCTGCGCAGGTTACATTGTCCACACTCCCGGCACCAATTTTCAATGGCCTTCCTCATACCAGCCCAGTAGAATCTCTCCCGGAGCAAGGCCTCCAACTTCTTCCATCCGAAGTGTCCAGCTCCATGGTGTATGCTTCCAAGACCATTGATGCCTCCCTCTTTGGGACTACCACTTGCCAGACCAACTCATGAGTGCGGGCATTGATACTCCTCCGGCACAGCTTTCCCTCATAGAGGAACAGCCTGCCTCTTTCCTTCCACAACTGCTGGGTTTCTTTAGGAGCATCTGGACCTGGGCGTGAGTCAGCTTGTGACAGTAGCTCCTTGACCAGGCGGACTGTGGGGTCGCTATCCTGCGTTTCTGCCCAGTCATGATGAGGCAATGGATTTACGGTGGCCTCTTTCACGATGGACCATCTGTTTCTCACTCCTTGGGCACGCTGGGCCACAATTGGCCGGTGGACGGCAGGTAACTCTATTTCTTCGAGTGCCTCAGGGTCTTCTCCTGCATCTGGCAGATTAGGCAATCCGGACAGCGCATCAGCATTGGCATTCTTGTGCCTTGCTCGGTACTTGATGGTGAATTCATAGTTAGACAGCCGGGCCATCCATCGCTGCTCCAGTGCACCTAGTTTGGCAGTTTTCAAGTCAACGGGTTGTTGTCCGTGAAGATGGTAAACTTGGCTGAAGCTAGGTAATGCTTGAATCGTTCAGTCACAGCCCAGACTATGGTGAGGAACTCCAGTTTGAAGGAACTGTAGTTGTCAGGGTTCCTTTCAGTGGGACGAAGCTTCCTGCTGGCGTAGGAGATCAATCTTTCTTTGCCATTCTATACCTGTGACAGTACTGCTCCCAGTCCCACGTTGCTGGCATCAGTATACAAAACAAATGGTTGGTCATAATCTAGGTAGGCCAGAACTTCATCTCCTGTGAGAGCCATCTTCAGTCGAGTGAAGGACCTCTCCAGTTCCTCATTCCATTCCAATGTAGGACCCTTCTTCCTGGCTTTCTTGGGCTGGCCCACCAGAAGATTTTGCCTAGGCGTGGCTATCTCAGTGAAGCCTTTGATGAACCTTCGGTAGTAGCCTACCAACCCGAGGAATTGACGTACCTCATGGAGGTTGCTGGGCTTCTGCCAGTCCCGGATGACAGTGACTTTGTCAGGATCCGGTGCCACAACTTCTGCTCTCACTACATGACCGAGGTACTGTACCTTGGGCTTCAGGAGGTGGCATTTGGAAGGGTTCACTTTCAGGCCAAAGTTGGACAAGGATTCAAACACCTCAGCCAGGTGCTTCAGATGGTCTTCATAAGTCTTGGAGAAAACAATGACATCATCAAGGTACAACAGAACTGTCTCGAAGTTCTTGTGTCCAAGACAGCATTCCATTAGCCGTTGAAATATCCCTGGGCCGGTGCAGAGCCCGAACAGCATGTAGTTGAACTCGCAGAGACCCATTAGTGTAGTAAACGCTGTTTTGTCCTTGTCTGCCTCCACCACAGGAACCTGCAAATACCCACTAGTGAGATCTAAGGTGGAAAAATAGTTAGCAGTTTTAAGTGCGGCTAATGACTCCTCAATTCTGGGTAATGTGTAGGCATCCTTATGTGTAATGCTGTTAATATTTCGGTAATCAACACACATTCTCATGGTACCATCTTTCTTTTTCACAAAGACTATTGGAGCTGCCCAGGGGCTGCAACTGTCTGTGCTCACCCCAGCCTCCTTCATTTGCCGCAACATACTTTTGGCACATTGATATGGTGTTGGGGGTATAGGCCGGTACCTTTCTTTAATGGGGGGATGATCTCCAGTGGAGATATGGTGTTGAACCCCTTTTGCCTTCCCAAAGTCTAGGGGGTATTTACTGAATACCCGCTCATACTCCTGTTTCATTCGGTAAACCCCACTCTTTTGGTATGAAGGGGTGGAGCCAGTCCCCACCTGCAGTTGCTGACACCACTCCTCCAGCTGCTTTACAGAGCCATTGTCCCCTGCCTGGTCGGACAAGACAAAGGGCTCTGCTGCCTGTATTGCGTTGTTACTGATGGTAAGCAGCTTAACAACTGTGGCATACCGAGTTATTGTGGCCTCCTTTTCCCCACAATTCAAGAGGCTGTGGTGTAGTAACCACTGAGTCCGCTAGGGGGTGCTGTGTGGATGTCCCAGGAAAAAGGATGAATGGCAGAATACTGAATGGCCGTTATGTATCTCAAAGTGGGTGGCTTTGGGATGGAGACTTATGTGTTGATCAGCAGTGATACTGCTGAGGTGTTGTTTCAGTGTGTAAGGGAGAAGTCTCCAGGTAACTAGAGAGATGGGTTTGGCCTGGTTACCTACAAACCCACCCAGGGGGTGTGTTTAAAGCACTATTGTAAAGAGTGTGTAAAGGCTTGAAGGACCTGTGATGAGGTCAGAGTCATGTGACCCGGTGGGCGTGGCTATGGACCATATAATGTGGCCAGGGTAGGTCACATGGGGGTGAATGCTGGGACCTGGTTGGTCCAGTGTGGAAGGTCCCGCTGAGATGGGGCTTCCTGCCTGACAGCATGTGTGGACTGTTATGATTGAGTCACCGAGGAGGAAAAAACAAAACAAGAGCTCAGCCCAGAAAATCAGAGAGGTTGGAAACTAGCGGATTGCAGACCCCTAATCCTATCACACTACTAGCAGTAGCCGTGGAGTGTTCCTATGGTGATCCTAGACACCTCGTCACAGCCGGAGATCTACATATGCCTAAAGAGAGAAAAGGGAAAAACTGACTGCCCCAGAGCAGACCCCAAAGCAATAGGCAGCCCCCAACATATAATGACGGTGAAGCAAGATGAAAACACTAACACAGATAGAAAGATAGGTTAAGCAAACAATGGGGCCCAGGCTAACTAAAAAGGACAGGACAGAAAAGCTGCTGTCTACAATCCGAGAAAACTCTTCTGATAATATTACCAACACAACTGATAAGCAAAAAGGACCCTGAAGTCACTAGACTTCAAACCCTATATCAGCACTCAGAATATTCTGGAAGCAGAGCAAAAGAGAACACTGATCAAGGAAAAAGAATCCAGCACACCCCCGGCCAGGGATGGCTGAACTTCAAAAAACAAAGTAAACAAAACCAAAACTAATAAGTTCAATAGCAGAGCAAAAACTTATCTTTGGGAAGCAGGAATCAGACTGGTCTCCAAGAATCCAGCAGAGATATCACCAGCGACTCAGAAGGGCGTCGGCTGCCTTATATCCAGTCTGAAGTTCCCGTTACCCAGTCACCATCAACCTGATCAGGTGTTTGATTTCTTTCATCTAAATCAGCCTCACTACCTTCCTTCACCAGAAGAGGGAGATCCTCGGACACAAAAGATGAATGAACAGATGAGCTCACAACAGTGGACGCTGTGTTTAATGGCTGCAAGTGCCTGAGTGTTCCCTGGAGGGAATGAATGTCTGCAGTATGGAGAAGCAGCCATGAGAGAACCCTGACGGGGTGAGATATAACTGTAAGGCTGAAAAGCCTGCGTATTGGACATTGCTAACAGAGTGAAGCTCTGTCATGGACACCATGCCGTTTATATATTGCTGGTCATGGTTTATGATGTTTAATAAACCGCATGGACCATTCTGAGTTTATGGGAAACCTGTGCCGGATCTGATTTTGTGGCTGCCAAGCGAGTGATCCCCTACCCAAATGACAGCGCTACCTCACAATTGGTGGAGAAAGCTATGGGCATTGTTGTAGCCTTGTTGCTAGGAGCAACAGAAGAGGACTGCAAAGTCGGTTGCTAAGGGCAACGCTGAGCCAGGAGGGCTGACGGTTGGGGAAGCCACTGCCCGGCTGTGGTTCTGGAACCATGGGGCGGCCTAGTGAGTAAGGCACTGTCCAGATCGGTGAGCCTAGTGCGGACGTTTCCCCAGGAGGGAGAGACTTATATGACACCTCTGCTGTAGAGGGGTCCGAGAACCTGCGCGGCCAGCAGGTGACGGTCGTGAAAACCATGTTGTACTGACCGGGGTCAGTGAGAAAGAGACTGGTGATTGATAGGGTGCCTCTGTGGAGAAGAGGTATCTGAGGACCTGTGTGGCTGACACAGGTAATGGACGGGTGTTCGTGTTGTACTGACCGGGGTCAGTGGGAAAGACTGTGTACCTGGAGGGTTCAGTGAGCAAGGTCCTGGAGGGTCAGTGTTGGGAGGTTCTGGAAGAAGAATCGGATCCCTGGAGCATGTGGTATGACCTTGGACCTGATGAGGCGTGAGGCTAAGTGCACACGTACCGGAACTCTCGCGGAAATTACCGCGAGAATTCCCGAATTCCAGTCCGCGGGAAAATGGCATTTTAAATTCACGCGATTTTCCCGCGGAAAAACTAGCATTTTGCAAGCGTAATTAGCTTGCAGAATGCTAGCGTTTTCCAAGCGATCTGTAGCATCACTTGCAGAACTGATTGACAGGTTGGTCAAACATAGTGTTTGACGAGTGTGACCAACTTTTTACTACTGAGGCTGCCTATGCGGCATCAATAGTAAAAGATAGAATGTAAAAAAAAATAAAAAATGGTGTTATTCTTACCTTCCGACGTCCCGCGCATCCGTTCCCAGTAATCCTTTGCGAAAATGCCCGCAATGGCGTCCGTTCTCGCGGGATCGCGATGTCTCGCGGTCATTCGCGATGACGTCGCGCGAATGACCGCGAGACTTCGCGATCCCGCGAGAACGGACGCCATCGCGGGCATTTTCGCAAAGGACTACTGGGAACGGGAGCGTGGAGAGAGGCGGGAATACTGCGCGGGACGTCGGAGGGTGAGAATAACAATATTTTTTATTTTTAAATTCTATTTTTTACAGGGATATGGTACCCAGAGCCCGGAGGACAGTCTCCTCTCCTCCGGACCCTGGGTACCATTCGCAATTGTTCTGCTTACTTTCCGCATGGTGTGCACAGCCACATGCGGGAAGTAAGCGGAACAATGCATTCCTATGGGTGCGGGATCGCCGCAATTCCGCAAATTAATGAGCATGCTGCGGTTTTTACCGTGAAGCGATTCCGCCGCGGTAAAAACCGCAGCATTAGCACAGCATTGCGGAATCCCATAGGAATGCATGGGATGCTTATTTTTCGCGTTTTCGCGGCAAAATCGCGCGGTTAAAACCGCCGCGGAAACGCGAAAAAAACGCCACGTGTGAACTCAGCCTTAGTGTTGGGCAGTCTCAGGAGGCAAATGAACAAACACATATAGAGAAAAGATCACATCAAATACCATAAGTTATGCAACATGATAGTAATGTGCAAGCACCTTGTGAGGAGAGAAACACCTTCCTGACCAGGCCCACCTATCATGTTGCGTTACTTATGGTATTTGATGTGATCTTTTCTCTATATGTGCTTGTTCATTTGCCTCATATTGGCCTGCTACTATATGCTTGCAGAGGGGTTTTCAGATATTTTTACATAGTTTATTATCATGAAGTTTATATACGCTCACCTCCTGACAGACTCATCTTGGGCCTCTTGTATGTGGTAGGAATAATCATGTTCCATCTTCTAGCCTCACTTTGCCTGTCTGTCTATTTTTATATCAATAAAGTTGTTCTTACTTGGTTTTGACCTTATGACTGTGGTGTTCGATTTAATGTGATTGTATTTTTACAGTTGGTCTTACACTGTCCTGAAATATGGTGGTTTCTGGGGGTATTTTTCTTACTTACCCTGTGCAATTTTGATAAACTTTTTCCACCAAACATGTTTAATGGATTTCTCTTATACCCTCTGGCTATCAGGACAGTGGGCCTGCTATCAGAGTACACTGGCTCTACCAATGCTTGGTAATCTTTTCCTCTGAGGCCGATGGCTGCCTGACACCAAATTAACATTTCACATCTGGGGGGTATCGCAATGGGGAAGGAATCACTCACTCTGACGCTGCCAATTTCTCCGCCAGACAGTTCTACCTGCTGTCTTTGCATCAGGGCCTTGATCTCCTTCTGCAGGACTCCTTGTTCACTGGAACCAGCAGTCTCAGCTACCTGTTGCAACAAAACAATAACCTCGGAAAGACAATTTTGAATCACATTAGTACCTAAGGTCATCATTGGGTTACATTCTCGTCGATCAATGTCTACAACTATGAGACCTTGAGATTTTAACTCTACTCGCCCCACTTTAATGGTAATCTCTTTACACCCTACTTGCGGCAAAGACTGACCATTGCTGGCTACTACTGTCAGTTCATCACTTGGGCCGCGAGTAAGTTCAGAGTCAGCCCAATACCGCTCGTAAAGGATATATGGCATAGTTGTCACCTGAGAGCCAGTGTCCAGCAAAGCGTTCATGGGGATGCCGTCAATCACCACTGGGAGGACCGGTCACCCTCCAACATACTTGGCTCGCCAGTTCTTTGGGCCTTGTGGTCCTACGCCTTGGGGTTGGCCCTCTGCCCCAGGGTGGCAGAATCTTGCGATGTGGCCTGCCTTGCAGCAGCGACGACAGATGGGACGTCTGTCCTAGTCATAGCGATCGTTGTCTCTCCCTCGGCGTGGCAGGATCCTCGTCTTCTGTAGCTACGGGACATCCTCTGGACTGGAGGCCAGCTGGATCTTCTCCTTTCAGGACACCTGCATGGACTGCACAGTTTTGGCAAGTGCAGCCTTACTTTTGGCCAGCTCTTGGACCTGAAGGCGCAGTTCTGTAGATGGATCATTATCCAGAGTCTGTGCATCAGCCCCCACAAGGCTGGGAGGGAAAGCTGCTGCTTCTTGGTGGCATGTGATCGCTGGGCACCTAGGGGGCACTGGACGGCTGACATTTGGTTCATGCAGCACCTGGATAGCCCTGTCTTTGAAGTCTGCAAAGTCTAGGTCAGGGTTTTGTAGGGCTATGATGCGCAGCTGTGCTCTGTGGGTACTGGATAGGAGTCCCTCAATAAATTGCTCCTTTAACAGTCTGTCTCCATCTTTCACACTGTCTGGGTCAATCTGCTTTATGGCTCGCAGCGCCTCCTGCAGGTTAAGAGCATAGTCCCGTATACTGTCCTGCACGCTCTGTTTACACCCAAAGAACCTCCTTTTTATTTCAGCTGTAGTGTGAGTGTCAAAGGTGCTTCTTAGCTTAGCCAGGATCTTTTTAACAGTCTCTTTATCAGTGTCCTGCCAGGCTTTTACTTCCTTTTGCGCTGCACCAGTTAGCTGCCCAATAAGGATGTTCACTTTCTGACTTTCAGACAGAGGATACACCTCAAACAAACTGCACAGTCTCTCTTTAAATTCACTCAGGGTATATGACTCCCCTGAGTACTGCGGGAACCAGGCCACTCCTGGTATATAGGGCATGGACAGCGGCATTATGGGGACTGCTGTGATGGGCGCTTGTTCCTGCTGTGCTCTGGAAGCGGTTCTGGCCGCTGGATTCTGCGGTGCCATTGGGGCCGCAGCTGCGCTGGCCCCTGCATCTTGCGGCGCTGTGGGGGGTGCGGTGGCGTTCACCGCTGCATCTTCTCTTGCCTCAGACATTCTCCTCCCCCCTAGTTAACGTTGGCCAGGCCCTGGGTTGCGCTGGCTTACCGGTTGTCGCTCTGCAGGCTGGATGATCAGGGGATGCCGGGACTGCAGGCCTCTGCTTCTCACTTACTGTGCGCTGGTCTCTTCCCACACAGCACTTCACTTTTTCGCGCTCTCTGGCTGGCTCCGCCCATGACGGCCTGCCCCTTTGGCTTCTCGCACGCGCCAAGTGGCGGGGTAATGGTGGCAATGGTGCAATAGGCCTATGGCGCACACACACAGTCTCTGGCACACAGGACCCGGGGACACCGGGCTTCCTAAATCCTGTTTGTGATGCCAAAATGGATCGCCCACCAGGGCAGTGGGGTACTCGGTACCGGGCCGGTATCTCACTGGGAAGTGTCACAGTAGCGGTGTTTATAAGTGGATGATACGTGACACCACCTGTGGTGCTCGGCAATGAAGGGGTTAAGCCGACGCTGCAGGCAGATCCACTGGGACAGATGGTATAAGGCAGCAAGATGTAATAGCTCCCCACAGGCAGAGCTGTAGTCCCAGGGCAGTGAGAATAGGTGTTGAGGAAGAGGGTGCAGGGTTAGGCACAGAGATGTAGCAGTGCTGAAGGGGTTGCAGGAAGAAGGCAATGACACAACAGGGTGCAGTTTAATTTACCTTTACTTTGCTTTGCAAGTGCAGTTCAGGATCCAGATTACTGATGGAGCATGAGCTGGCCAGCCTGGAAGCAACTCAGGAGTGTCTCTATGCAGATGGGTTGTGTAGTCTCCTTTCTAGCGCTTATCTGAGGTACATGCAGTACTGAGTTACACTGAAGTTCCTCTTGCTTGCTCTCTTTTAGAACCCCCTCGTATGGCAGACAGCTATAGCCTCCTTCTGGCTCACACGTTGCTGTTGTGCCTTCGAGTCTTATGTGGGAACAGAGCATTTACAGCCTCCTGCTCCTCCGGTTTCTGCTGCAGGAACATCAGTATCCATACAACCTCGGATACTGGAATCCAGAACCATGCGCCACGCTAGAAGTGAGCCTGAACTCTGCTCAATCCTCCAGCTTTTCTCCTCTCGTCCACACACTTCGCCATCCTCACACGAACTAACTTCCCCTTCCTGGCCCCCCAGAGAGCAGCTCTTCCCCCAGTTTTGTTCAGAGCTCCCTCTGCTGGCCTGGAGTGGGAACCGTGCTGTGTGTTGTATTTACCTGACAGAGAGACCCTTCATTGCTTCCAAGCATGACATACACTCCCTAGGAGTAAGGTAATGCCACTGTGGCAACCATACTCCTGGGGGCGCCACACTCCCAGGACATTCCAGCGCTTGATGGAGAGATGCCTGGGGGTTTTGAATTTTGAGGCCACACTGATCTATCTCGATGATATCATTGTCTACACGCCCACCTTTGAACACCAGCAGCTGGAACAAGTGCTATGTCGGTTACAGAGCCAGAGCCTGAAGGTGAAGCCACAAAAATTCCATCTCTTTCGCAAACAGATTGAATATTTGGGGCATGTTGTGTCAAGTAAAGGAGTAAGACCTGCATGTGAAAACGTGGCGGCTGTGCATGAGTGGCCCACCCACATGATGGTGAAAGATGTACGGGCCTTCCTGGGGCTTACTACCAAAGATTTGTGAAAAATTTCACCAGCAGAGTCAACGCATTGCTGGAGCTGCTAAAGAGTTCCGGACATCTCAAAGAACTGAATCATTCAGTGGGGAAGCTGTCAAGAAAAAGCAAAAAGTCTTCCGAGCTTTGAAAATGGCCCTGACAGAAGCCCCAATACTCGCCTCTGCAGATTTCTCACAGGCCTTCATTCATACTGATGGAAGTTTACACAGTCTGGGGGCAGTCCTGTCACAAATGCAAGGGGAGAAAGAGCGAGTGATAGCCTATGCGAGCTGGTCTCTTCATGACAAGGAATGGAACCCAGACAATTATAGCTCTTTCCAGCTGGAATTACTGGCACTGGTGCTGGTGTGGGCAATGATCTAGAAGTTTGCAGAGTGCGGATTGGAGGTCCTGGTGCGGCCGGACAATAATCCCCTGGCCCACCTGGAGAATGCAAAGTTACGGGCCTTAGAACAGCGACGGGTGGCCCGCATGGCGAAGTATGGGTACAAGATTGTCTACCGGCTTAAGGCTGAGAACACTCATGGTGACGCTCTCTCCAGGGTGACTCATGAGCAACCTGAACGTGATCGAGATGAAGAGCTTGAGGCGGAAGAGATCCCTGGCTTCTGGAACTGGGCCAAATCATTAGTGGCGATGCAGGGACAAATTGAAGAGGTGTCTGAAGATCGGTTGCTGGGATTGCCCCAAAACGATTGGGTTGCCCAGCTGTGACAGTGGGTGGCACTGAAACAACTCACCAGCTGGAGAAACAGAAATGCCCTGTCTCCAGGAACCTTGTGGATTCTGGGGAAAGACTCTATTTAAAGGATGGATTGTTGTATCGGAAGGTACAGCTGTTACGAGAAGAGGGGATCACTTGGCAAGTAGTGCTCCCAGAGAAATTGATCAAAGTAGTGGCTACAGAGGCTCATGAGCGAGGGGCTCACTTCGGTCCAGAAAAGACATTCCGGTGGATACAAAAGTTGGTGTATCACACACAATGGAGGACTGCAGTGGAGAATGCTTGCCAACAATGTCGGAGCTGTGAGCTGGTCAAACCCCAGAGCAGCAGGTCCTAATACAGACCATTGTGACCTCTGCTCCCTTTGAGGTTCTGATGATCGATTACTTGACTGTAGGCCCTGCGCATCTTGGATATAAACATTGCCTGGTAATGACCATTTCACAAAGTTTGCTGTGGTAACCCTGACCAGAGACCAGCAGAACAGACTAGGGGCTCAGTGGGTAAGACTGGTGACTGCCCACTGTCACCAGAAGTGAGGTCGAAAGAACTCAGCACCGGCCTCAGCCGGCAAACAACTAACCATCGGACTCAGGAAAAGAAACAGACAACCGAGTCACATTAAGTGGAATTAATATATAGACTTCTGTTCTGAATTACTATTTCCCTGTTTACCCCTCAGCCTTTATCTGTTTATTTTTCTGTTGTTCCCTGCAAGGAGCTTACCACTGTATTGATAAAATTGATAAAATGAGTAATTGTTAACCCCTGATCTGTGCGTCTGTGTCACTGCATCCGAATACCTGTGTTTCAGAACATCCTATGTTGCAAGTGTCAGAAGCGTTGAGCGTGTGACTGCAAGTATCTGATTTGTATACATGTGGTCATGTTCTGACTAAATGGGCACTGCTATGCTCAATGCAAGTGCATTGAATGACGCCTGATACAGTCTAATCGGAATGTGATGCCCTCTGTGAGACTCAGTGACTCTGATGAGCGCAGCGTGAGCAGGGAGTGACTGCCGCTAAAAGCCAATGGAGACTAAGACTATGTCAGACCTGTGTGAGAACCTTATTTTCTAATAAATTGGTGAATGAGAGACAGTGTCTTGTTTTCATTTCTATTTTTAATGTTTTTCAGGTTTTAATTTGTAGACTACTTCAGATTCCCTGGACTATGTTGAATTCAGTACTGTACTATGTCGGACCTGCATGTTTTTTTATTAAATAAATTAGTGAACCAAGGATAGTGTGAGTGAGTGTTTATTTAAATAAAGTATTTTTTTTGTGTATATGTTTTTGATTACTGGTTTAGTAATGAGGGTGCCTGATAGATACCTCTCTATTACTAACACCAGGGCTTGATGCCAGCTGTGTTTTGGGACAATGCATAGCTGATATCAACCCCAACTACCATTATCCCGATTGCCAACGCAACAAGGCAGTCAGGAAAAGTCAAGTCAAAGCACCAGAATTGTTGTGTCTCATGTAATGCTCCACTTTTGGGGCTTCTGCTGGCTGGTATTTTTAGGCTGGGAAGGGCCCAATAACAATGGACCTTCTGAAGGGTGCACGTTTATAATACCGTATATACTTGTGTATAAGCCGAGATTTTCAGCCCATTTATTTGGGCTGAAAGTCCCCCTCTCAGCTCATACACGAGTTATATACCTGGGGGTCAGTGGGGGAGGGAGAGTGGGGGTGTCGGAGATCATACTTACCCCCCTAGCCCGGTCTCTGCAGCCCCCCCACTTCTGCCATGGTCTCCCTTTCTGCCTTCAGCGGTCAAGTGGTACTGCTCATTAAACTCATGAATATGCGCATATTCATGAGTGTAATGAGCGGTCCCATGTGACCGCTGAAGGCAGGAAGGGAGACCGTCATAGAAGCGGGGCTGCAGAGACCGGGCCAGGAGGGGGTAAGTATATCCAATATTCACCTGTCCCGGGTCCATCGCTGCTCACCGCTGTCTGCTGCTTAGTGTGTCAGTGACATTTAGGCAGAAAAGGGCACGGTGACATGGTTAGTGCATGCCGTGCCCTCTGCTGGCTGAACAGTCACTGACACAGGAAGCGGCAGACAGCGGTGAGCAGCGATGGACCCCGGACAGGTGAATATCTCAGGTGCCGGGTCCTAAACAGGAGAGGTGAGTATGGCAATTCTTTTTTTTTTTGCAGCATATGGGGGCATAATATATGGAACATCTTATGGGAGCAGCATATGGGGGCATATTCTATGGGGCAGCATATGGGCGTATATTCAATGGAGAAAACAGAAAGCAAAAAACACAAATATCCTGAACTAAAAGTAAAAAATATACTGCAAATAAGGCATAAAGGTAGTAATAATAATAATAAGGGTATTTAGTAAACATGATTTTGATCAAAATAATGTACAAGCCATCCCGCCACGTCACGGCAACCCTTGTGGGACAGTCCCTACTCTAGTATTTAAAACCTTATCACTTGCCAAGTGGCGTGAATGTGAATAAGGGTCGAGCGGCTGAACCACTTGTAACAGCTTAGGCCAGACTGGATGGCTAACACATGTGTTAATATGCACTTACATTGTGCATACACATTAACTTACTTGTCTCAGTTCAGATTTGTTTTTTATTCATTTCATTGTGCATTCAGTGCATATAGGGGTGTGACCGCCCTCTTTCTGAGCTGGGAAAGCCATCCAGTCTGGCCTAAGCTGTTACAAGTGGTTCAGCCGCTCGACCCTTATTCACATTCACGCCACTCGGCAAGTGATAAGGTTTTAAATACTAGAGTAGGGACTGTCCCACAAGGGTTGCCGTGACGTGGCGGGATGGCTTGTACATTATTTTGATCAAAATCATGTTTACTAAATACCCTTATTATTATTATTACCTTTATGCCTTATTTGCAGTATATTTTTTACTTTTTTTTTTTTTTTTTACTTTTAGTTCAGGATATTTGTGTTTTTTGCTTTCTGTTTTCTCTGGTTAATGGTCATGTGTTAATATGCACTTACATTGTGCATACACATTAACTTACTTGTCTCAGTTCAGATTTGTTTTTTATTCATTTCATTGTGCATTCAGTGCATATATGGGTGTGACCGCCCTCTTTCTGAGCTGGGAAAGCCATCCAGTCTGGCCTAAGCTGTTACAAGTGGTTCAGCCGCTCGACCCTTATTCACATTCACGCCACTTGGCAAGTGATAAGGTTTTAAATACTAGAGTAGGGACTGTCCCACAAGGGTTGCCGTGACGTGGCGGGATGGCTTGTACATTATTTTGATCAAAATCATGTTTACTAAATACCCTTATTATTATTATTACCTTTATGCCTTATTTGCAGTATATTTTTTACTTTTTTTTTTTTTTTTACTTTTAGTTCAGGATATTTGTGTTTTTTGCTTTCTGTTTTCTCTGGTTAATGGTCATGTGTTAATATGCACTTACATTGTGCATACACATTAACTTACTTGTCTCAGTTCAGATTTGTTTTTTATTCATTTCATTGTGCATTCAGTGCATATATGGGTGTGACCGCCCTCTTTCTGAGCTGGGAAAGCCATCCAGTCTGGCCTAAGCTGTTACAAGTGGTTCAGCCGCTCGACCCTTATTCACATTCACGCCACTTGGCAAGTGATAAGGTTTTAAATACTAGAGTAGGGACTGTCCCACAAGGGTTGCCGTGACGTGGCGGGATGGCTTGTACATTATTTTGATCAAAATCATGTTTACTAAATACCCTTATTATTATTATTACCTTTATGCCTTATTTGCAGTATATTTTTTACTTTTAGTTCAGGATATTTGTGTTTTTTGCTTTCTGTTTTCTCTGGTTAATGGTCATGTGTTAATATGCACTTACATTGTGCATACACATTAACTTACTTGTCTCAGTTCAGATTTGTTTTTTATTTTTTTTGTTTTTTATTTGTATATTCAATGGAGCAGCATATGGGGGCATATTCTATGGAGCAGCATATTGGGGCAGCATATGGGGGCATAGTCTATGGAGCAGCATATGGGGCATATTCTATGGGGCAGCATATGGGGGCATATTCTATGGAGCAGCAAATGGGGGCATATTCTATGGAGCAGCAAATGGGGGCATATTATATGGAGCAGTGTTGTGAGTTCATTCTCTGGTTCACCAGTTGTGAGTTCTCCTTCCAGACTCCCTCTGGTGGTAATGGGAGGTAGTGAGGCTGATTTGATCGGTGGAGATCTGCCACCTGAGAATGAGGGTGACGATTGGTTCTAAGGAGTCTCAGATTGGATTTAAGACAGCCGACGCCCTATTCAGTTCTGCTTGTCAGGGCTTGGTTCTCAGCTCTGTTCCAGTCAACACAAGCTAAGTTTCACTGTTAATGTTCACACTTGATTTTGTTGTTCTATTCAGTTTTTTGTGTGGTCAGCCAGCCCCGGCTTGGGCTGTGCTGAATTTCCACTCTTATTTATCTCTGTTTGCCAATTTGCTTTTTGTCCCTTATTAGATTGGCCTCTTTTTGCTCTGTCTCAGAATATTTCCGAGTGCTGATATAGTGGGAGAAGTCTAGTGACTTCAGGGTTAATTTTGTTATCAGAAGTGTTGGACATTATTTTGTAGGGTTTTGGGCAGATTGCAGACAGTGTCTGTCCTTTCCTCTCCTTTATAGTTAGTTTGGGCCCCATCGTTTGCTCAGCCTATTTTACTACCTGTGTTTGTGTTTTCATCTTGTTTCACCGTCAATACATGTGTGGGGGCTGTCTATTCCTTTGGGGTCTGCTCTGGGGCAGTTAGTTTTCCCTTTTCTTGCTTTAGGCTTATTTAGTCCTCCGGCCATGACGAGGCGTCTAGGTTCATCGTAGGCACGCTCCACGGCTGCTGCTAGTTGTGTGGTAGGATCAGGGATCTGCAATCTGCATGGTTACCAACCTCTCTGGTTTTTCTGGGCTTAGCATGTTTAGGTTTTTTCCTCCTCGGTGACCCATTCATAACAGAGCAGCATATGGGGGCATATTCTATGGGGCAGCAAATGGGGGCATATTCTATGGGGGCATAATCTATGGAGCAACATATGAGGGCATAATCTATGGAGCATCTTATTGGGGCATAATCTATGGAGCATCTTATGGGGACATAATCTATGGAGCATCTTATGGGGACATAATCTATGGAGCATCTTATGGGGCACAATCTATGAAGCATCTTATGGGGGAATAATCTATGGAGCATCTTATGGGGGCATAATCCATGGAGCATTTTATGGGGGCATAATCTATGGAGCATCTTATGGGGTCATAACCTTTATGGAGCATTATTTGGGGCATATTATTCTATGGAGCATCTTATGGGGGAATTATTAACCTTTGTGCAGCCTTATATGGGGTGTATTTTGTATGGAGCATCTTATAGGGCCCATCATGAACTGTAGGGAGCATTATATGGGGCTCCTGATTCAATATGGATATTCAAAAACATTTAATCTACTGATGTCTCAATTAATTTTACTTTTATTGGTATCTATTTTTATTTTTGAAATTTACCAGTAGCTGCTGCATTTTCCACCTTAGGCTTATACGCGAGTTAATAAGTTTTCCCAGTTTTTTGTGGCAAAATTAGAGGGGTTGGCTTATACTCGGGTCGGCTTATACACGAGTATATACGGTATGTATGGGGATTGTGAAATTATGCATGTCACGGATATCTATCTATATAGCTAGCTCTCTATCCTGAGGGTTCTGGTTGTGAACGTCACGTGCTTGATATTGATGAGCGAGTATACTCGTTGCTCGAGATTTCCGAACATGCTCGGGTGTTCTCTATTTTGGGCGTGCTTGAAAATTTAGTTTGTGTCGCCGCAGTTGTATGATTTGTGGCTGCTAGACAACCTGAATACAGGTGGGAATTGCCTAACAAACAGGCAATCCCCACGTGTATTCAGGCTGTCTAGCAGCTGCAAATCATGCAGCTGTGGCAACATAAACTAAATCTCTGAGCACGCCCAAAATACTGATGCTCGGGAATCTCGCTCATCACTAATGCTTGACTGATGAAATTTTGTGGGTCTTTTCAGATGTGTGCATAAGGCTACTTTCACACATCAGGTTTTCGCCGTCGTGCCGGAGCGCCGGATCCGGCAAATGTTTTGTAAAACCGGATGTGACGGATCCGGTTTTCTGCTGGATCCGTCTTGCGCATGACAGCCAAAACCGGATCCGTCTCATCCGGTTCATCCGGTTTTCGATCCGTTTTTTGATGGATTACGCCGGATCCGGTTTTTAAAAAGGCCCCTTGTGGCCTTCCGAACGGGATTGGCTACTGAAAAACTATATATACCGTGTTCCTACAGCCCTTCTTTGACAGGTTGTAGAGGAGAAAGTGCAGGTTGGAGAGAAGAGCAAGTGACTGGCGAAGATGGATGTTGTGATTGGAAATATTTTACAGCACAGGCGAATCATTTGAGGGTGATTGTTCTGGAGAAGGATAGAGCGAGACAGCAGCGCATCAGGCATCGTAGACGACGTTTGTGGATCCACCCCATCACAGCCAAGAGAATGACGCGTGGGGTCTATTCTACACTCTGCATGGACCTTAGACGAAACCCGGATAAATTTTTTGGATATGTTCGGATGAAAATGGAGAATTTTGATTACTTGGTGGAGCGCATAGCACACCTCATAAGAAAATCGGACACCTATTGCCGCTTCTCTGTTTCACCCGCAGAGCGTCTGATGGTGACTTTAAGGTAAAAGCCACATTTATTGGATATGCTCGCATCAGAGCACACTTTCACTGCAATCTTGTTGGTGGTAGTTTGTATCTCCAAGTGTTATAGCTGAGTTTTGGTATGTAATGCTGTTATTTTAAACTAATTGATTGTTTTTTAATTCCCCACAGATTTCTTGCAACTGGAGAATCCCTTTGGACAGCATACGGATGGTCCGTGTGACATCCAATTTCTTTCTCTCCATTGACTTGAATTGGCGAGTCTTGGCTGATATACGCACCTATACACAATATGTTGCAGATGAACACCACCTCATTGAATACTATTCTGCCTCTTCCTAATGACTGTAAATCCCAAGTGTTCTAACTATCAGATTCTTATACAATTGTATAACTCGTACTTACAACACCAGGCATCCTCAGATAGTTTTAACTCTACTGGCAATGTGACTGTAGAAAGACCAGGAGAAACAATGCTATTTTCTTCCAAAATCTTGTATTAGTTTACAATGGACAGTAGGTAAAAAGTAGTATGGAGAATATAAGGGGTGCTCACTGAACTCCAGAGGTGATGCTCCAAGATATGTAAGTAGCAATCAAATAACAAAACGCTTGGGCTCTCAAATGAAAATTTATTCTCCAATGTAGATCAACGAGACAAATACCACCACCATACAAGAAGGCAAAAATAAGGAGAACTCAATAGAAAGACATTATCTTCTGCAACGTTTCGGCACAAGCATGCCTTTTTCAAGCAGAATCTGCTGTAGGAGAGGATTAGAACCAGTCCTTGCCAAGCATCTGATGGACCAACCGCTTATGACCTCAAGACACAGTGAAAATTTAAGAGACCAATTAACAAAAAGCCATTATGTCCCAGTGATAGAAAGGATGACGAATCCTTTCGGTTCTAGTGGACCTATTAAGGGATGTTTTTCTTGTGGTCCCTGCGTTGCATGCAAAAATATTCTTCGGACATCTATGTTTGAGTCAGTTGACGGTAAAAAGACATTTTCTATTAAGAAACACATGACATGTAATACATCCCAAGTTGTTTACTATCCCATGTGTTCTTGTCCTAAAGTATATATTGGACAAACTTCTAGACGATTGGGTACATGGACATGGCAGCAAAGATGGAAACTGATGTATCACAACTGAAAACATTACCCCGGCACTTTCATAAGTTCCATAAATGTAATCCCAATGTATTGACAGTTCGTGGTATTGATCATGTCCATTATGGAATAAGGGGAGGTGACGTGAGACGTCTCCTTTCCCAAAAAGAATGTAAAAGGATCTGTACCTTGGGTACTATGGTACCCAATGGTTTAAATGAAACCAATGGGTTCTCCTCTTTTTTGTAACACGTGCCTTTGGGTGTTGATCCTCTCTCCAGATATTACTCCTTTTTAGTTGATCTCTGTTTTTATTTTTCCATTTTTGAAATTTTTATTAATTTTTGTTTTGTTTAAAAAATTTTTTATTTTAGATATTGTTCTATGCCACTCAACATGTATATAGGATGATGAATGATGGCCACCTATGGGATTTGTATCTTGGAAAACAAGAAGAAGACTATGAAGATTATTCACATGGGCTGCAATAAGAAAATATTAATGACTAGTTATCTGATTTTTTATATTGATATATATTTTTAATATGTATGTTATGCACATATATTTTTGCAATGTCATATGCAATTTTGTATATGAATTATATAACAATTATGCACTGTTCACTTGCACTATATATATAATTTTTAATAGTCTATAGTCATGTGCAATTTTGTTTATGGACTTTATATAATAATTATGCACTGTTCACTCACACTGTATATATATATATATCTTTGAGAATTTAACGGTGTATAGTTATATTATACATTATGCATAATTAATTGTTTCTGTCTACAATCATTTACTTTTTATTTTTTCATTTTTCTTTTCTGTAATCATCATGACACTAATATTTCTTCTTCTTTTTGTTATTTTACTCATCAAAATTTTTTTCACACATTTACACATTCACTCCATCATTAAGTATTTAGTTGTCACTTTAATAATCATTTTCTTATTTGCGATGCGTCTCTTCAGTGCTTCCAGTCCTCCTGCGATCTCTTATAGTACTTCAGGTTGCGGTTTTCGGTGGTGCGGTTTGGCGCCACCCGCCCCCCGTGGCCGTGCAGTGAAAGGAAGAGAAATCGCTGATTGAAGGACCTGTGCGGCGCTCCAGGGTGCATGCGTGAAAACAAAACACATGATTGGCCCTTCTATGGTCATGTGACCTGGAAGGTCCTGTATTTATAGCTGATCATTGCCACTCTTAGGCCACGCCCCCTGAGGAAGCGACAAGACATCACGCGAAATGCGCGTCAGGGAACGTGGTCACAGCGCAGGCAGCTATCACCAACACTAATGGGTAATTAGTCTCTTTATTTACTTTGTTTTATCTATACAGCAGACTTAGTGCATTTACTATGGATGCACTGATGGTGTTTATTACTAAGGGATATTGATTCTGCTCACCATTATAGAGCTAGCCATGTGAGCTATTTGCATTTAAATAAGTCAGCTGTTTGATGTTTACCGTGCATTAACTCTTTTGACACCATTACGTTTAAACTAGTAATCTATGCTTTGTCCTGCTAGTGTGTGTTGCTTGTAAGGGTACCGTTACACTTAGCGATGCACCAGCGATCCCAACAATGATATGGATCGCTGGTGCATTGCTAAGTGGTTGCTAGTGAGCTGCCACACAGGCAGATCTCACCAGCGACATCACAGGGGTCGGGGGTCATTACTTACCTGTCAGACGCAGCGATCCTGACGTGCTCCCGCCCGCGTCCACGCGTTGCTCATCGACGCCACAGGAAGCCCAGCAGGAAGCGCCCGACGAGAAATGATCCAAGACGTTCTCGCGTGACCAGCGATGAGCAGCGGGGGAGCCGGTCGGAGGTAAGTATCAGACATAGCGATATCGCTAGCAATATCACTGCTACGTCACAAAATCGGTAACGTTACAGCGATATTGCTAGCGATATCGCTATGTATAACGGAGGCTTAACCTGTGACCACTTATCTTGTGGATCATTTATATCCATACATATTGATTTTTTTTATACATTTTTAGTATTTATGTAATTATGGAACTATTTGTAGTAGAGTTGAGCGACTTTGGTCGGATCGGGTTTCGTGAAACCCGAATGAAACAAAATAAGTTTCAGATGAAACTCGTCCGACTAGAGCAAAAAAAGTCGGAGTTTCGTCCGACTTTTATTTCCCATTGACTTGCATTGGGGTCGGGTTTTGGACGAAACTCCGACTTTGTTTTGCTCTAGTCGGACGAGTTTCATCTGAAACTTATTTTGTTTCATTCGGGTTTCACGAAACCCGATCCGACCAAAGTCGCTCAACTCTAATTTGTAGTAATAAATATTTACTTTTCATAGTATATGGTAAACTCGTTTCCTCCGCTTGTTTGTCATGTATTTTTGAGTTTGAATACGTGAATTGTGTTTTGAATTGGTGCTGGTACTCTTTATATTCTAACTTCTAAGGCAGGTTGGCTCGAGATCCTTCCTAGACTTTGGTTCTCTTGGCCCAAGTTCATTAACGAGTTCATCACAGGGTGATGCTTGGGAAGTGAACGTGTCTTGTTTTAAATCCGGCAGTGTGCTGAGGCTGCAATGTTAGTGAAGAACGCTAGCACTATTGGTAAAAGATAAGCTATTGAGAGAGGGGCTCTCACTCTGAGCACTGAAGTCTAGCACGGCTTCAGCTTGACCAGGCTTGTGATGGAGATAGGCATCAAAGGCTGGGAACTTAGCAGTTGCTTGCTGTGAATCCCTTGGCAACTCAGTCATTTGGGGCAGAGAAGGTGAGGGAGCTACCCAGCTGTTATAGTTGTAGTCAGTGGATTTAGTACGCATGATCCTGATGATCACCTTGTCTTCCTCTGTAGGTGGTGAGTTGTTGTTCTTTGTTGCATGACCAAGTGCTGTTCCCTCGAGGTTGTAGTCTCGAGGATAAAGCAGACTTGAATTGTCAGATGGTTGTTTTTGACACTTAATGTCGTTTGACTTCTTCATCCAGTAGTGACGTGGGTCTGACAGGAGGGACAAGTCATGGTGATCTGACGTGATAAGGGTTTTATAAGAGGAGATGTTGCTTGGATCCTGTGTCTGGTCACTGCAGACATTGCCGATGATAACCCAGCCTAGCTCAAGGCGCTGGGCGTACTGTTCATTGAGTAGTCCGTGGATTTGTTGACACACCTTGTGCAGTCGCATAATGTCTCTGCCGAGAATTAGGATGTCAGCCTGATCGTCCAGGGGTGGCATCTATTTGGCTATCATTCTGAGATGAGGATGCTGAAGAGCGACTTCTGGCGTTGGGATTTCTTCCCTATTGAATGGAATTTGGTTACACTCAACAAGCGTGGGTAGTGGTATCTCCATGGCGTCCCTCTCAAGAGAAGTTACTATGAGGCCACCGGCCCTTCTTCCAGAGGTTTTTATAACGCTGCTGCAGGTGCCCAAAGTGTAAGGATAGATGTCTCCTTTTAAGTCGAACAAGTCGAAGAGTTCTGACCTGGTCAGTGATTTGTTGCTCTGGTCATCAAGACTAATGTACACCTTGACTGCCTTCTCTGGATGACCCTTGGGATACACCCTTGTCAGGCAAATCTTCGCCCAGGACTTGTCTCGAAGACCTTCTCCGCAGACCTCGGTGCATAAGGAAGATACTGCAACTTGGCTTGTTGCTTGGTCTGAACTCTCCCTGCCATGGCTTTTGGTGGGAGGTGTAGATGCAGAGTCAGGCTGTGATGGATGGAGCGCTTGTATGTGGTCTTCGCTGTCGCACTCTAGACACTTGATGGTGATGACACAGTCCTTCGCAAGATGTTCAGTAGAGGCGCAGCACCTGAAGCATACTACAAGGGAGCTCCTTTCGTTCTTGAAGGGGTTTCTTCCTGAAGCTGATGCACTTCTTCAGGGAATGTGACAATTTGTGAATTGGATGCTGGCTGTTCGGATTTTCCACCTTCATTGCCTTTGTTTGGTGCTGATGTCGGTGTAGGTAGAACATCTGTCTTTTTTGCGGACACCGGACCGCTGCGATTACTGTTGTGAGAGCACGAACTCTCGTACTTAGGGGATGATGCAGAGCTGCTGAGTTTTTCATAGCAGAAGTTGGGGTCGGTTTTGCACTCTGCAATCTCCTTGATGAAAGCACAGAAATAGGAAAATGGGGGAAAAGGGACTTGGTGTTGTCTTTTGAAGTTTGACCCTCGTATGGTCCACCTTTCTTGTATGTTGTAGGGTAACTTGGCAACTATGGGTTTCACCCCACGAGCGGTATCCAGGTAGCTGAGGTCAGGTAGGTGCATGTCTGCCTTGGCTAACTGGAACTCTAGGAGCAGGTCCCTGAGCTCTAGGAATTTTGAACTGTCCTTGCCAGATATTTTGGGGAAATCCTGTAGATGCTTAAACAGTGCATTCTCTATGGCTTCAGGACTGCCAAAGCTATGTTCTAGTCTGTCCCATGCAGCCATGAGACCAGCTGCTGGATTGCTGATATGGACGGATCTGAGCCTCATGACCCGCTCTATGGATTGAGGTCCGAGCCACGTGATTAGCAGATCCAGCTCTTCGGCAGCAGGGACGCCAAGGTCACCAATTGTGGCTTTAAAGGCACATTTCCAACCTCTGTAATTCTCATGCTGGTCGTCAAACATTGTGAGACCGGTGTTGGTGAGTTCTCGATGTATCATGTACCTCGCAAAATCGGACATGTTTGTTCTTTCTGACTTTGGAGAAACATTTGCTGGCTGAGTGATGCTGTTAGCGTGGGTTGTAGCTTCTTGGTTCAAGAACATGGAAAGATACGGAGTGGCGTAGGTGTTTAGACCAGCAACCTGTTTGTGGCATATAATCTCTGTTGTATGCAGGGCTGGAACCACACAGTTGTCAGGAGCATAGTGCCTTGTCGGCATGTTAGGTTGCATGTAGACATTGGCGTATGGCATTTGCTGAAGTGTAGGGTCAGGCCGTGTATTGATGCATGAAGGAGGTTCGGGTTTGAATGTTTGTGGCACATTGGACTGACCTTGAAAGCATGGAGCTGCAGGTGGATCAACGTCTTGATGCTCTATAGAGAGGTCAGTGCTGACGGGAATGTTAGTGGTCAGGGGTTCATTGGTTTGGCTCAGCACATCATTTCTTGTGCGCTTAAGTGGGTCTTCCGTGTTGAGTTCATATGAATTGAGCATGCATCCTTGTTCAAGGGCTCCCTCTGGTGGTAACTTGTGAGAGCTGGGCACAGTTAAGACAGTATCTTGGTCTAGTACTCTTTTCCATAGGGAAGTTGTGTGGTGTAGCAATTCACCTTTGGTGGATTCTAGGTTCTCTTTGACTCCATAAAACCTGCAAAAGACAAAGTGAGCAAAAACCCTGCTGTAACTAAATAAGTAAAAGCAAAAGTGCATCTAAATAATACAGAATTTTTAGTAATACTGTTTTTGATCAAAAGTAGCATGAAAGCCATCCCACCACGACAAGGTAACTCTGTTCGGGATAGTCCTACACTGTCTAATATTAAAAACCTTGCTTTGTGTCAAAGTTGACCTCAATGTGTGAACAAGGGCAGACAAAAGGTCTGGGTCCCAAACAGTAGACACCAGTCTGGGGAAGCCTTATATACAATTTCCAGCTCAGGAGAGGGAGGCCACACCCCAGCTTGCACAGAATGCAAAAAATACAAAGAAAAAACACAAAAATTGAGCTCAATTTTGTGTTTTTTCTTTGTATTTTTTGCATTCTGTGCAAGCTGGGGTGTGGCCTCCCTCTCCTGAGCTGGAAATTGTATATAAGGCTTCCCCAGACTGGTGTCTACTGTTTGGGACCCAGACCTTTTGTCTTCCCTTGTTCACACATTGAGGTCAACTTTGACACAAAGCAAGGTTTTTAATATTAGACAGTGTAGGACTATCCCGAACAGAGTTACCTTGTCGTGGTGGGATGGCTTTCATGCTACTTTTGATCAAAAACAGTATTACTAAAAATTCTGTATTATTTAGATGCACTTTTGCTTTTACTTATTTAGTTACAGCAGGGTTTTTGCTCACTTTGTCTTTTGCAGGTTTTATGTTTTATGGCCAATGTCAACATGCATTTATACGCTGCATGTGTATCATCTCAAACCAAGCTCAATTTTTGTGTTTTCTCTTTGACTACATGTAGGATTGGTTGATCGTTTGGATCTTTCACTGCGAACTGTGAGAAGTTCTGCTTCCATTTCTTGCTGATGCAGGACTGGCAGTGAAGGGGTTCTTTTAGTCTTGGACATAGTGGCAGGAGAGCAAGGGTGGGGGTTGTTCTGCTCTTGGTTGTCAAGGAGACCAATACAAAGTTGCAACTAGCTGAGCTGGACAGCACGAAACAAGTCTATGTAAACTGCAGCTTCTCAATAGTTTATAATGATCCTTTCTCTTGATTACAGGATGTGAACTGTTTTTAATAACAGGTTAAATTTTTCACTGTGCAATTTTCTGAAGTGAAGAGCACAGAGAATGTCTGCAGATGTAAGCTGCTGTTGTTGTGGCTTTACATTAGCCTTAGAAACAATCCTCTTCTTGGAATACAGCTGTATACTGTTCCTGGTAACAGCTACTCCTTTTTACTATTCTGCCTCTTCCTGATGACTGTAAATCCCAAGTGTTCTATCAGCTTCTTAGATAAGTGTATAACTCGTACTTACAACACCAAGCGTCCTCAGATAGTTTTAACTCCACTAGCAATGCGACTGTAGAAAGACCAGGAGAAACAATGCTGTTTTCTTCCAAAATATTGTATTAGTTTACAATGGACAGTAGGTAAAAAGGAGTAATCTTTACAGGGGAGTACACATGCGTGTGGAGTAATGGCTGCTGTAGGCTAAACTGAAGAAGAAGGGAGGAGCAACCTAATACAGAGCTACAGGAGGGACATAGGGACAATTTTCAAACAGTCTAATTCCACCTGGCAACAACAGGGAATTTTGATGATTGGAGGAAAAATTAAACACAGAGAAATATACATTACAGGTTGTTCCCATTCGTAGGACACAACAAATACCATTGGTCAGAGTGCAATAGAATTTTATTACTCTGCACTCGGCATATTTATACGCAGATGTGAGCAAACCCTTATTCACAGACCACTGCTCTCATCTTCTTCAGTTATGCAGCTCCAATTCCAAACAAGTTGTGATGCTGTGTAAAATGTAAAGACAAGTGCTATGATTTGTAAATCTCTTATAGTGATATTTTATTCACATCAGAACATAGAGCACACATCAGATGTTAAAAATTAGACCATTTATCATTTCATTTAAAAAGGTTAAAGAGGCACGCCCACTATCATTTTTATTACTTAAATGTGTTTATGTATTGCCGTGTGAGTGTATTAATATATTCTACTGTAACACCGTTCTCTCTCACCGCATCAGCCCTGCACCTCCCCCTCCTTCTTCTGCTGTTCCTAGCATGGCCCTGGCATCTCTGCCCTCTGCCTCCCTCCCCCAGCAGAAATGCCGACATACTCACCACCAAGGTCCCGCACCCCGTACTCATCCTCCTGCGGCTGCCTTGGGTCTGTGCACTGCTTGGGCATCCCCGGGCACTATGCTTAGGGCATGTGCGCGGTCCCAATTTCTTAAAGGGACAGTGGGCGCCGTCCTACAGTGTCCACAGCCAATGGCTAGGGAACACTTATTATTTAAGGCACCTCCACCTGGTGGGACGTGACTGTGCAACGTTGTAAGTTTGTTCCTAACACTCTTGTTAGTTCTCAGGTCCCGGTGCTTGTATTCCTGTATACATGCCTATCAGCCAGGCCCATCTACCTGTCTATCAGCTGTGCCCACCTGCCTATCAGCCGGTCCAGGCTGCACCTGATAGTGCTCTTCTTTACGTCAGCTGATCCTGCCACATCTGCCTTTGCTCACTTGTACATCAGCCGGTCCCGCCTGCATCTGTGGTTCCTGCATTTTTAGAGTGCCTGCCTGCATCTACTGTACCTTCCTTTGGGCTGTCCCAGCTACCTGTCTCTAGGGGTTCAGCTGCCATCTACCCAAAGTCATTCCTGGTGTAGCACCTGGTCCATCTCCTTTGTCTCTCCTTGGATCATGGTATCTTATGCTGCTGTGTAATCCGAGGTCGGATTAGGTGAGGCTCCTAGTTACACCCCTCCAGGCTTTCCTTGGTCTCCAGCACAGTGGTTCCACCACCCAGCCCATTACATCTACCGCTGCTTTCTCTGATGTTCAATGCCGTCATCCCCTCTTCAACTCCTCACCCTGCTCCGTTTTTCCTTCCTGCCAGGGACATTTAGTGAGGTATAATTGAAGTTCTAATGATGACTCATGATGGGAAAAGAGACTTGCTATTTCTACATAGAGCATAAAAGGATTCAGCTAGCCAGTTTTTAAATATGTGATGTCATAAACCTAATGAAAAATAGAAGAATTAATTAGGTAGTGTTAGGAACGGCGGAACGCACTAAATAAATATATAATAAAGTGCATTCGCCGCTCGGAGTCCACCGTGCAGTAGGTGTTAAAACCGCTGCTAGACAATGGCAGATGCGCTATATGGCGGTATAATGTGCACGGGTTCAACGTCACCCGATGTGCGCAGAGAGGACTCTGTTAACTCACAGAGGTGCTGTAACATAAACATAAACACCGAGCCTGTTAGACTCACAGGTCTCAGCGAAATTGCACGCACGGTATCAGGTCACAGGACAGGGTCCAAGACAGGGGACGGTGTCCGTCTAGACCTACCGTGCATGCGGCGTCGCAGCTGCAGATGCCGGTAAGTGCTGCTGAATGCAGCATGGCGGCAGACACAGCCGCTATGCGATAGTGCCGTGAGAGATGTGACACCACCAGACATTAGTGTAGAGGTGCGGTGTGCACAGTGGCCTATGTCTTGCCACTGACTGGCGCTGACTCTTTCTATAGTTCCCTATCCACATGCATAATATCAGAGGGAGGGGAATCTTAATAAGTCAGTCACCAGAATCATACATCCATCACCATTCACACATCTAGCAAGAAGAGTCTATACTAACGCATGGCCGAGCGGCCATGCGGGCCTTTTATAGCCGTGCGCTGCCAGAACCTTCCAGATCTCTGAGATGAACCAATCAGATCTGGAGAAGGACCTGAGCATGTGACTCCCGACCTCCAATGGGAGACCATCTCGTGAGCATGCTCAGTGGAGCGGCAGAGGAACTTTGCCTCAGGAATGACTTGCTGCGGAGCAGCACGTGAGGCTCTGGATTCCTTTTGTGTAGCTGCAGGAATCCGACACCTAACAGATAGAAGGGCATAATGGGCAGTGCATAAATACACAGTGCGATATAATATGCAATATATTAAGAGGATAAAACTTTAATGGGAGTGCTTTTTTAAAAACTGATTTTTGTGTAAGGTAATAATTAGAGTTGAGCGAAACAGGTCGGCCAGATTCATAAGTTGCTGACCTTTGCCAAAGTCGGGTTTCGCCGACCGGCAACCGACCATGGCGTAAAGTCGACCATGCGGTCGGAAAAACCAGCGCCAAAGTCAGATTTCCCAGAATGCTTGCAGGTGCCTTTTTTCAGCCAATGAGCAAGGACGTACACTGTGGGCAACGAGATGACATGTGACGCGTCCACAACCATTGTAGAGAAGGGCATTGCAGTGATTGGCTTGCTTTGGGGGGTGCCATAGTGTCTATAAAAGCTTTGAATGCCGACCTCCATTTTACTTCTGCCGATCTTAACAGTAGGGAGAGGTTGCTGTTTATCAGTAGGGAGAGAGGGCTGTAAAGAAGATCTAAAAAGGTCTTTTGTGCTTGTGCTGATAGCAATTGTGCTGTACAGTTAGTGTGCAGTGACAGGGGAGGATTTTCTTGTGTGCAGCAGAGCTGGTTATTAGGCTGCCTGATAGCTGTATTGCTGTGTGTACACTGCTGTGCACAGCACTAATACTTTTATTCTTTTTTTCTGCACAGTTACCGACCGTTCACTTTTTCCCACACCATATAGAGCTGTGTGCTCCTCACACACTACCGTGTGCCGGTTGGTATCACGGACAAATAAATGCTATCTGTGTGTGACTCAGGAAATAAATATGGAGATTTAAATTTTCCCCTACACTGTATACAGCTGTACGCTTCTGATACAGTACCGTATATCTGCTGCTTGTATTACGGTGAAATCCATACTGAGAGAGCGTCTGTATTTGACTCCAGAAATAAATACGGAGATTTAAATTTTCCCCTACACTGTATACAGCTGTACACTTCTGAAACAGTACCGTATATCTGCTGTTTGTATTATGGTGAAATCCATACCGAGTGAGCATCTGTGTGTGACTACGGAAATATATACGGAGATTTAAATTTTTCCCTACACCGTATACAGCTGTACGCTCCTCATACAGTACCATATATCTGCTGGTATTTTTGGTACATTTTCCCAAACATGCGGAAGTATGGTGGAAGAGGCCTCAGACGTGGGCGGGGGGGGTGTAATGATTGGGTCACTGAGGAGGAGAGCAAGACCAAGCTAAGCCACAGAAAACCAGAGAGGTTGGTAACTAAGTGGATTGCAGACCCCTGATCCTATCCACACAAATAGCAGTAGCCGTGGAGCGTACCTACGATGATCCTAGACGCCTCGACACAGCCGGAGAACAAAATAAGCCTAAAGCAAGAAAGGGGAAATCTAAACTGCCCCAAAGCAGACCCCAAAGGAATAGACAGCCCCCAAACATATATTGTCGGTGAGACAAGATGAAAACACAAACGCAGGTAGGAAAAAAGACTGAGCAAACGATGGGGCCCACACTAACTAGACAGCACAGGAAAGGAAAGACACTGTCTGCAATCACGCAAAAAATCCTGCAAAAAATGTCCAACACGTCTGATAGAAAAATACTGAAGTCACTCAACTTCGCCCACTATATCAGCACTCTGGTATATTCTGAAAGCAGAGCAAAAAGAGGCCAATCTAATAAGGGACAAAAACAAGCTAGCACAAGCAGCAACATAAGGATGGAAATTCAGCACAGCCCCAGCCAGAGCTGGCTGACCACACAAAACTGAAATAGACAAAACCAGATCAAATGTGAACAATAGCAAAAGAACACTTAGCTGAGCATACATGGACTGAGCTGGAAACTAAGACCTCACGAGGCAGGACAAAATCACCAGCAGGGATAGAGGGAGTCGGCTGTCTTAAATCCAGTCAGAAACTCCAGATGTCCAATCGTCCTCCTCATTATCAGGTGGCAGGCCTCTGTTAATTAGATCAGCTCCATTACCTCCAGTAACCACCAGAGGGAGTCCGGAAAGAGAACTCGCAACCCCTCTGTCAATATAGCCAGCTCCACTACCTTCACTAGTAACCAGAGGTAGGCCAGAAAGCAAATTCACAACAGGGGGGGCCAGCTGGTACTGATGGTGGTGGTGGTGCATCTGCTGGTTATGCCAAAAGCACAATTTCACCTAAGGCAGGAGGAGTTGAGCCTGCATCTTCGTCTGGCTCCAGAAGGCCTAGAAGGCCTCCCTTTTCTGGGAGTAGGTAAACCGCTTTTAAAGCCGGAGCATCAGGAACAGGTTTTGGCTTACATTGACAAAACAGCCTCCAGCTCTGTCGCCTCCTCTTCTGAAGTTTCAAAAACTGCAAGCACTGAGTCGTCAGTGCAGGCTCCTGGTCACCTTTCCTTGTGTCCTTCACACCCACCAAAAGTGAAGGATGCGGCAGGCCACACTTCAGATTACTCCATGGAGCTCTTTTCACATACAATGCCTGGGTTATCAAGTCAAATCCTGAATTCCCCAGTCCAAGATGAATATGACATGGAGTGCACTGATGCACAGCCACTGCTATATGATTCTGCTGGTACATTCACCCAGTTAATTAAATTCACCGCACACTCAAACAGACTTTATGCAAATAGGTGTTCATTTTATTACATGTGGGAGCCAAACAGGAATATAGCACACAGTGGAAGCCTCTGACAGGCGCGGGAGCGCTTCCTTCTCTCAGCACTAGTGTTGAGCATTCCGATACCGCAAGTATCGGGTATCGGCCGATACTTGCTGTATCGGAATTCCGATACCGACTTCCGATATTTTTTCAATATCGGAATTCGGCATCGGAATCGGAAGTTCAGTTGATTGACGGCCTGACGTCATCATGATGCGCGGTGTGTGCGCATCATGATGCGCCGTCATTTCGGGCCTTCCGGGGGTCTCTGCCGGCCTGCCGGGGGGCTGTGCCGGCCTGCCGGGGGGCTGTGTGGACTGCCCGGGGTCTGTACCGGCCTGCCGGGGGGCTGTGCCGGCCTGCCGGTGGTCTGTGCACCCTGTGGGGGTCTGTACCGGCCTGCCGGGGGGCTGTGCTGATGTCCGGGGGTCTGTGCAAGCATCGTCCGATGGGACTACAAGTCCCATCGGGCGATGCCTGCTACCATGACAGTGATTGACACATTAGCCAATGATGGGACAGTAGTAGTCCCATCATCCGGCTAATGTGTTAAATGTTTAAAAAAAAAAAAAAAAAAAAAAAAATACTACATACATACTACATGCATGCTACATACATACTACATACATGCTACATACATACTACATGCATGCTACATACATACTACATGCTACATACATACTACATGCATGCTACATACACTCACTGGCCACTTTATTAGATACACCTGTCCAACTGTGTGTTAAGACTTAATTTCTAATCAGCCAATCACATGGCGGCAACTCAGTGCATTTAGGCATGTAGACATGGTCAAGACAATCTCCTGCAGTTCAAACCGAGCATCAGTATGGGGAAGAAAGGTGATTTGAGTGCCTTTGAACGTGGCATGATTGTTGGTGCCAGAAGGGCTGGTCTGAGAATTTCAGAAACTGCTGATCTACTGGGATTTTCACGCACAACCATCTCTAGGGTTTACAGAGAATGGTCCGAAAAAGAAAAAAAATCCAGTGAGCGGCAGTTCTGTGGCCGGAAATGCCATGTTGATGCCAGAGGTCAGAGGAGAATGGGCAGACTGGTTCGAGCTGATAGAAAGGCAACAGTGACTCAAATTGCCACCCGTTACAACCAAGGTAGGCAGAAGAGCATCTCTGAACGCACAGTGCGTCGAACTTTGAGGCAGATGGGCTACAGCAGCAGAAGACCACACTGGGTACCACTCCTCTCAGCTAAGAACAGGAAACTGAGGCTAAAATTTGCACAAGCTCATCGAAATTGGACAGTAGAAGATTGGAAAAACGTTGCCTGGTCTGATGAGTCTCGATTTCTGCTGCGACATTCGGATGGTAGGGTCAGAATTTGGCGTAAACAACATGAAAGCATGGATCCATCCTGCCTTGTATCAACGGTTCAGGCTGGTGGTGGTGGTGTCATGGTGTGGGGAATTTTTTCTGGGCACTCTTTGGGCCCCTTGGTACCAATTGAGCATCGTTGCAACGCCACAGCCTACCTGAGTATTGTTGCTGACCATGTCCATCCCTTTATGACCACAATGTACCCAACATCTGATGGCTACTTTCAGCAGGATAATGCTCCATGTCATAAAGCTCGAATCATCTCAGATTGGTTTCTTGAACATGACAATGAGTTTACTGTACTCAAATGGCCTCCTCAGTCACCAGATCTCAATCCAATAGAGCATCTTTGGGATGTGGTGGAACGGGAGATTCGCATCAGGGATGTGCAGCCGACAAATCTGCGCCAACTGTGTGATGCCATCATGTCAATATGGTCCAAAATCTCTGAGGAATGCTTCCAGCACCTTGTTGAATCTCTGCCACGAAGAATTGAGGCAGTTCTGAAGGCAAAAGGGGGTCCAACCCCTTACTAGCATGGTGTACCTAATAAAGTGGCCAGTGAGTGTACATACTACATATATACTACATACATACTACATACATGCTACATACATACTGCATGCTACATACATACTACATACATACTACATGCATGCTACATACATACTACATATATACTACATGCATGCTACATACATACTACATGCTACATACATACTACATATATACTACATACATACTACATACATGCTACATACATACTGCATGCTACATACATACTACATACATACTACATACATACTACATGCATGCTACATACATACTACATGCATGCTACATACATACTACATGCATGCTACATGCATGCTACATACATACTACATGCTACATACATACCACATACATACTACATACATACTACATACTACATATATACTACATGCATGCTACATACATACTACATGCTACATACATACCACATACATACTACATACATACTACATACATACTACATGCTACATACATACTACATATATACTACATGCATGCTACATACATACTACATGCTACATACATGCTACATACATACTACATACATACTACATGCTACATACATACTACATATATACTACATGCATGCTACATACATACTACATGCTACATACATACCACATACATACTACATACATGCTACATATATACTACATGCATGCTACATACATACTACATATATACTACATGCATGCTACATACATACTACATGCTACATGCATGCTACATACATACTACATATATACTACATACATACAATACATTCATACAATACATACATAGACATACAGTACATATAACATAGAGTAACATACTTACCAATACTTGTCACATTGTTCCCCGAAGCCATTGTCTTTTCCGGAATAAATATTAACATAACAAACCACAAAAATACTCACCCACGATCCGAAGCAGTCCACGAGTGTGTCCCACGACGATCTTGGGTAGAGAACTGCAGCATCAGATGATGCTGCCATTCTCTACGGGCTGCAGGAATCCAATGACGGAAGGTAGGTATCCTTCCGCACAGTATTCCTCCGCCACTTAAAAAAAAAAAAGTCCCTAGTCTCACTTTATGCCATTGCTGCGTGGGAATTTCCCACACAGCAATGGCATAGAGTGAGACTAGGGACTTTTTTTTTTTTTAAGTGGCGGAGGAATACAGTGCGGAAGGATACCTACCTTCCGTCATTGGATTCCTGCAGCCCGTAGAGAACGGCAGCAACAGCTGATGCTGCAGTTCTCTACCCAAGATCGTCGTGGGACACACTCGTGGACTGCTTCGGATCGTGGGTGAGTATTTTTGTGGTTTGTTATGTTAATATTTATTCCGGAAAAGACAATGGCTTCGGGGAACAATGTGACAAGTATTGGTAAGTATGTTACTCTATGTTATATGTACTGTATGTCTATGTATGTATTGTATGAATGTATTGTATGTATGTAGTATATATGTGGTATGTATGTAGCATGTAGTATGTATGTAGTATGTATGTAGCATGCATGTAGCATGCAGTATGTATGTAGCATGCATGTAGTATATATGTAGTATGTATGTGGTATGTATGTAGCATGTAGTATGTATGTAGCATGCATGTAGTATATATGTAGTATGTATGTAGCATGTAGTATGTAGCATGCATGTAGTATATATGTAGTATGTATGTAGCATGTAGTATGTATGTAGCATGCATGTAGTATATATGTAGTATGTATGTAGCATGTAGTATGTATGTAGCATGCATGTAGTATGTATGTAGCATGCATGTAGTATGTATATGGTATGTATGTAGCATGTAGTATGTATGTAGCATGCATGTAGTATATATGTGTTATGTATGTGGTATGTATGTAGCATGCATGTAGCATGCATGTAGTATGTATGTAGTATGTATGTAGTATATATGTAGTATGTATGTAGCATGTAGTATGTATGTAGTATGTATGTAGCATGCATGTAGCATGCAGTATGTATGTAGCATGCATGTAGTATATATGTAGTATGTATGTAGCATGTAGTATGTAGCATGCATGTAGTATATATGTAGTATGTAGCATGTAGTATGTATGTAGCATGCATGTAGTATATATGTGTTATGTATGTAGCATGTAGCATGCATGTAGTATGTATGTAGTATATATGTGGTATGTATGTAGCATGCAGTATGTATGTAGCATGCATGTAGTATATATGTAGTATGTATGT
Source organism: Dendrobates tinctorius (assembly GCF_039654945.1). NCBI lineage: Eukaryota > Metazoa > Chordata > Amphibia > Anura > Dendrobatidae > Dendrobates > Dendrobates tinctorius. The sequence continues at coordinate 43,093,799 of NW_027361728.1, read as the reverse complement.
TGCATGTAGTATTTATGTAGTATGAGTGTAGCATGTATGTAGTATGTAGTATGAATGTAGCATGTATGTAGTATGCATGTTGTATGTATGTAGCATGTAATTTTTTTTTTTTTTTTTTACATTTAACACATTAGCCGGATGATGGGACTACTACTGTCCCATCATTGGCTAATGTGTCAATCACTGTCATGGTAGCAGGCATCGCCCGATGGGACTTGTAGTCCCATCGAACGATGCCTGCACAGACCCCCGGAGCCTGCACAGACCACCGGCAGGCCGGCACAGCCCCCCGGCAGGCCGGCACAGCCCCCCGGCAGGCCGGCACAGCCCCCCGGAGCCTGCACAGACCACCGGCAGGCCGGCACAGACCACCGGAGCCTGCACAGACCCCCTGGCAGGCCGGCACAGCCCCCCGAAAGGCCCGTACAGACCCCAGAGAGGCTGTACAAGGGCAGGAGAGGGTTTTTCTTATTCCGATACCGGAAGTCCCATAGACTTGAATGGGACTTCCGGTATCGGAATCGGCGATACCGATACTTTTTTTAAAGATCGGCCGATACCATCCGATACGATACTTTGAAGTATCGGACGGTATCGCTCAACTCTACTCAGCACACATCAGCCATTTATCTTGGTATTTCTTCTTGAGAGATTCTCCTCTCCTTCTGCACCCTTTACAAACCTCCAATATTGGAATAAGCGATAATATGATAAAGGCTCGGGCTGAGCCGAAACGTCTTTTATTTATATCGCTTCCACTGTGTGCTATATTCCTGTTTGGCTCCCACATGTAATAAAATGAACACCTATTTGCATAAAGTCTGTTTGAGTGTGCGGTGAATTTAATTAACTTGTGATTAGGACCTACTGGTCCGTTGAACCTGCACCTCGTCTATATTTGACTAGAGTGCATGCTAACTACCCAGTTTGGTACATTCACCCAGAGCACTGCAATGCCCTCGCAGTCTACTGAGCCAGATTATGACCCTGATGAAACTCAGGTGCCCCTTCCCGCATACTATACCACCTTACACGGTGATACAGATGAAGATGAAATTGAAGAGGAGGTGATGGATGACCCAGTTGTTGACCCGGATTGGCATCCATTGGGGGAAGAGGGTGCCGCTGGCAATAGCTCAGAAGATGAGGAGGATCCTCAGCAGGCATCGACATCGCAGCTGTGGTTATCTGGCAGGCCCGTAGCAGTCCAAAAACATGTTAAAAAAGCAACAAGAGTTGCAGGACAGCTTGGACAGACAGTCAAATTAGCAGAGCGTGCAAGGCCTGAAAATTTTTACCATAGTAGGAAGAGTGCAGTGTGGCACTTTTTTTCAGTGAGTGGAAAGGTGCACCTCACAACAGATGCATGGGCCAGTAGGCATGGCTACGGCGTTACGTGTCCATCACTATGCACTGGGTGAAGGTGGTGGATGCAGGGTCCACAGGGGACAGCGGTGGTGGGACACTGCTGCCTAGCCCACGGTATAGGCAACAGTTGGCTGTTGGCGTTCGACCCTCAGCCTCCTCCTCCTCCAGAAGTGAAAGCTCGTCGACAGAGTGCAGTCACACGAGCACTCCATCCGCAGCTGCCAGTGTTGCACACGAGGTGTCCCACTGTCGAACAGCTAGTGTTAAGCGTCAGCAGTAGTGTTGAGCATTCCGATACCGCAAGTATCGGGTATCGGCCAATACTTGCTGTATCGGAATTCCGATACCGACTTCCGATATTTTTTTAATATCGGAATTCGGCATCGGAATCGGAAGTTCAGTTGATTGACAGCCTGACGTCATCATGATGCGCGGTGTGTGCGCATCATGATGCGCCGTCATTTCGGGCCTTCCGGGGGTCTCTGCCGGCCTGCCAGGGGGCTGTGTGGACTGCCCGGGGTCTGTACCGGCCTGCCGGTGGTCTGTGCACCCTGTGGGGGTCTGTACCGGCCTGCCGGGGGGCTGTGCCGGCCTGCCGGTGGTCTGTGCACCCTGTGGGGGTCTGTACCGGCCTGCCGGGGGGCTGTGCCGGCCTGCCGGGGGGCTGTGCTGATGTCCGGGGGTCTGTGCAAGCATCGTCCGATGGGACTACAAGTCCCATCTGGCGATGCCTGCTACCATGACAGTGATTGACACATTAGCCAATGATGGGACAGTAGTAGTCCCATCATCCGGCTAATGTGTTAAATGTTAAAAAAAAAAAAATACTACATACATACTACATGCATGCTACATACATACTACATGCTACATACATACTACATATATACTACATACATACTACATACATGCTACATACATGCTGCATGCTACATACATACTACATACATACTACATACATACTACATGCATGCTACATGCATGCTACATACATACTACATGCATGCTACATACATACTACATGCATGCTACATACATACTACATGCATGCTACATACATACTACATGCTACATACATACCACATACATACTACATACATACTACATACTACATATATACTACATGCATGCTACATACATACTACATGCTACATACATACCACATACATGCTACATACATACTACATATATACTACATACATACTACATACATACTACATACATACTACATGCATACTACATGCATGCTACATACATACTACATGCATGCTACATACATGCTACATACATACCACATACATACTACATACATACTACATACTACATATATACTACATGCATGCTACATACATACTACATGCTACATACATACTACATATATACTACATACATACTACATACATACTACATACATACTACATGCATACTACATGCATACTACATGCATGCTATATACATACTACATGCTACATACATACCACATACATACTACATACATACTACATACATACTACATGCTACATACATACTACATATATACTACATGCATGCTACATACATACTATATGCTACATACATACCACATACATACTACATACATGCTACATACATACTACATATATACTACATGCATGCTACATACATACTACATATATACTACATGCATGCTACATACATACTGCATGCTACATGCATGCTACATACATACTACATACATACTACATGCTACATACATACCACATATATACTACATACATACAATACATTCATACAATACATACATAGACATACAGTACATATAACATAGAGTAACATACTTACCAATACTTGTCACATTGTTCCCCGAAGCCATTGTCTTTTCCGGAATAAATATTAACATAACAAACCACAAAAATACTCACCCACGATCCGAAGCAGTCCACGAGTGTGTCCCACGACGATCTTGGGTAGAGAACTGCAGCATCAGATGATGCTGCCGTTCTCTACGGGCTGCAGGAATCCAATGACGGAAGGTAGGTATCCTTCCGCACTGTATTCCTCCGCCACTTAAAAAAAAAAAAGTCCCTAGTCTCACTTTATGCCATTGCTGTGTGGGAATTTCCCACACAGCAATGGCATAAAGTGAGACTAGGGACTTTTTTTTTTTTTAAGTGGCGGAGGAATACAGTGCGGAAGGATACCTACCTTCCGTCATTGGATTCCTGCAGCCCGTAGAGAACGGCAGCATCAGCTGATGCTGCAGTTCTCTACCCAAGATCGTCGTGGGACACACTCGTGGACTGCTTCGGATCGTGGGTGAGTATTTTTGTGGTTTGTTATGTTAATATTTATTCCAGAAAAGACAATGGCTTCGGGGAACAATGTGACAAGTATTGGTAAGTATGTTACTCTATGTTATATGTACTGTATGTCTATGTATGTATTGTATGAATGTATTGTATGTATGTAGTATATATGTGGTATGTATGTAGCATGTAGTATGTATGTAGTATGTATGTAGCATGCATGTAGCATGCAGTATGTATGTAGCATGCATGTAGTATATATGTAGTATGTATGTAGCATGCATGTAGTATATATGTATGAATGTATGTAGCATGTAGTATGTATGTAGTATGTATGTGGTATGTATGTAGCATGTAGTATGTATGTAGTATGTATGTAGCATGCATGTAGTATGTATGTAGTATGTATGTAGCATGCATGTAGCATGCAGTATGTATGTAGCATGCATGTAGTATATATGTAGTATGTATGTAGCATGCATGTAGTATATATGTATGAATGTATGTAGCATGTAGTATGTATGTAGTATGTATGTGGTATGTATGTAGCATGTAGTATGTATGTAGTATGTATGTAGCATGCATGTAGTATGTATGTATGAATGTATGTAGCATGTAGTATGTATGTAGTATATGTAGTATGTATGTAGCATGTAGTATGTATGTAGCATGCATGTAGTATATATGTAGTATATATGTAGCATGTAGCATGTATGTAGTATGTATGTGGTATGTATGTAGCATGTAGTATGTATGTAGCATGCATGTAGTATATATGTAGTATGTATGTAGCATGTAGTATGTATGTAGTATGTATGTAGTATATATGTAGTATGTATGTAGCATGTAGTATGTATGTAGCATGCATGTAGTATATATGTAGTATATATGTAGCATGTAGCATGTATGTAGTATGTATGTGGTATGTATGTAGCATGTAGTATGTATGTAGCATGCATGTAGTATATACGTAGTATGTATGTAGCATGTAGTATGTATGTAGCATGCATGTAGTATATATGTAGTATGTATGTAGCATGTAGTATGTATGTAGCATGCATGTAGTATATATGTAGTATGTAGCATGTAGTATGTATGTAGCATGCATGTAGTATATATGTAGTATGTAGCATGTAGTATGTATGTAGCATGCATGTAGCATGTACTATGTATGTAGCATGCATGTAGTATATATGTGTTATGTATGTAGCATGTAGCATGCATGTAGCATGCATGTAGTATGTATGTAGTATGTATGTAGTATATATGTGGTATGTATGTAGCATGTAGTATGTATGTAGCATGTAGTATGTATGTAGCATGCAGTATGTATGTAGCATGCATGTAGTATATATGTAGTATGTATGTAGTATATATGTAGTATGTATGTTGCATGTAGTATTTATGTAGTATGAATGTAGCATGTATGTAGTATGTAGTATGAATGTAGCATGTATGTAGTATGCATGTTGTATGTATGTAGCATGTAATTTTTTTTTTTTTTTTTTTTTACATTCAACACATTAGCCGGATGATAGGACTATTACTGTCCCATCATTGGCTAATGTGTAAATCACTGTCATGGTAGCAGGCATCGCCCGATGGGACTTGTAGTCCCATCGGACGATGCCTGCACAGACCCCCGAAGCCTGCACAGACCACCGGCAGGCCGGCACAGCCCCCCGGCAGGCCGGCACAGCCCCCCGGAGCCTGCACAGACCACCGGCAGGCCGGCACAGCCCCCCGGAGCCTGCACAGCCCCCCGGCAGGCCGGCACAGCCCCCCGGCAGGCCGGCACAGCCCACCGGAGCCTGCACAGACCACCGGCAGGCCGGCACAGCCCCCCGGCAGGCCGGCACAGACCACCGGAGCCTGCACAGACCCCCTGGCAGGCCGGCACAGCCCCCCGAAAGGCCCGTACAGACCCCAGAGAGGCTGTACAAGGGCAGGAAAGGGTTTTTCTTATTCCGATACCGGAAGTCCCATAGACTTGAATGGGACTTCCGGTATCGGAATCGGCGATACCGATACTTTTTTTAAAGATCGGCCGATACCATCCGATACGATACTTTGAAGTATCGGACGGTATCGCTCAACTCTAGTCAGCAGGCTGTTTTAAAGATGATGTCTTTGGGCGACAACAGACACACCGCGGAGGTACTGGCCAACTACTTGCAGCGAGAAACTGAGTCATGGCTGGGCAGTCTACATCTTGAGCCAGGCAATTTTGTGGCGGCCATAGTCCTGGCAAAACTCAAACACATACCTTGCCTGACTCACACCTTGAACCTGGTGGTGCAGTGCTTCATAAATAATTATCTGGAGTTACCAGCCCTGCTCCATAAGGTGCGAAGACTGTCTTCGCACATCCGTCACTCGCCTGTAGACTCCAGTCGTATGCAGAGGCTGCAGCGATCGCTCAACCTCTCCAAGCACCGCCTAACATAAACGTTGCAACAAGGTGGAACTCCACCATGCACATGGTTGAGAGGCTGTGCGAACAGAGGAAGGCTGTAATGCATTTGTGGGAGGATACATGGGCAGGCAGTTTGAGGGCAGACATTTAGTTGTCGGGTGTGCAGTGGTCAAAGCTGAAAGACCTCTGTAAAGTCCTTCGGTGTTTTGAGGAATGCACACGGTTGGTAAGTGCAGACGATGCCATCATAAGCATGAGCATCCCACTTATGCGTCTGCTCACTTTGACGCACATTAAGGATCAGGCATCTGCAGCAGAGGAGGAGGGAAGCCTTGATGACAGTCAGGCATTGTCTGCTCAGGGAACTGTCCTGGACGAGGAGGAGGAGGAAGAAGAGGAGGATGAGGATGAGGGGGATGATTATTTTGGGGAGGAGGATGCTTCTCAGGGGGCAAGAGAAAATGTTGGCTTGCCAAGGTCATTTACAGGGTTTGTGCATGACTGGAGGGATGTGGATTTGGCAGAAAATGCTCCACCACCCACCACTGGCAGTGCGTCATTGACACCTGGAACATTGGCCTACATGTGTGATTATCTCTTGCGGATCCTAAAAAGGGACCCCCGCATTGCCAAAATTATGAAGGATGATGGCTACTGGTTGGCCAGCATCCTTGATCCACGCTATAAAGGCAAATTACAGAACATCATGCCACAGGAGAACCTAGAGCTAATATTGGCGAACAAACAAGCTACTCTGGTAAACCGTTTGTTAGAGGCATTCCCAGCACACAGCAGCGGTGCAGGTTCTACCACGAGCCATACTGGGCAACATGGAAGAGGTGTTCGTGGTGCACACAGCTGAAGTGGCATTGGAGACAGGGGTTTCATGATCATGTTGTGGACTGATTTCTCGAGTACCGCTCACACGACTGGTAATACTGAATTGATTGCAACAGACAGGAGACAGCAGTTGTCAACTATGGTTCAAAATGACCTCTCCTCCCCTATCGATGCTCTCCCTCACAGTTCATTCCCCTTTGACTACTGGGCCTGTAAACTGGACACCTGGCCTGAATTGGCACAATATGCCTTACAGGAGCTCGCTTGCCCTGCTGGTAGTGTGCTATCAGAAAGAGTCTTCAGTGCTGCTGGATCAATCCTGACAGAAAGAAGGACCCGGCTGTCGACCCAAAATGTAGGTGATCTCACCTTCATTAAAATGAACCATGCCTGGGTTTCAAAGGATTTTGTAGCACCTTCCCCTGATGACACATAGGTTGCCAGCAAAATGGCTCGCTTTGTCCTCCTCTTCCTCCAACTTCTCCAATTCCTCCATTTGCAGCTGCTGAACGTCCAGCCTACACTTCAACATATGCCAGTTTTTCCACCTCCCTAACTGGGCTGTACCCCCCACAACTTTAGCCAAATAACCGCCAGTTTTCAATGCGTTACTATTATTATAAAGTAAATTAAGGTTGACAAGCTTAAGTAATAAGAATTGATGTCGTTGCCATTGAAATGGGCACTGTAGGGGTGCTTACTGTCCTCCACTCACTGCTGACTTTTATTCCCCATTGACTTGCTTTGGGGTCAGGTGGGGTTTCCGTCGAAACTCCGACTTTTTCCGATAGTCTGCCGATTTCGTTCGACTCGACTTTTGGTAAAGTCGGGTGGTCCGAAACACGACTCGAGCCTCCCGGAGGCAAAGTCGCTCCTCTCTAGTAATAATTGATCAATTGACATGGAACCGGTCACATTGGCAATATGCAGACGTGACTGGCCTGAGTTTTAGTACGGTCATCTGTACCCAGCCTTATAACTATTAACATCATCCCTTGTAATAGAGACATACAACCCTTCTCTTTCCTTTGCCAAGTACATCTGCCATTACTACATCCCTCAGCGCCAACAGTCTTACTACTCAGACAGTGAAATATCTTTTCTTTTGTTGGCAATGATAATGTCTGTCCTCACATAGCCCTCATTTGTACCTTCCTCGGTGTAAATAGTTAATGACAATAGATTGCAAATGGTATTATTATTAATTAATGAATACGAATATTCAGCTTCTGTGTAGTGTCCATTACAACCTCATTAACCTGCCATATGCCACTTTCTCAATATTAGGCCCAAAATTAAGAGGATAATAATAAAGGGATAAGATAATAAATTACAGCGGTTGAGGTCTGTGCCATATTGTTCAATCATTCAGCCAAATTAGTGAATAAAGTAATACTCAAGCATTTACATCAACTCTACATTGGCCAAATGTTGTCATGCTACAGCACACATTACTGCTGGTTCTTGCGATCTACTTTTTTATTGGAAGTATTTTATTTATAGATTTGAAATAAACAGCAATATATAATTAAATTCACTGTAATAATCAAGTAAAATCCACCAAAGGCTCTTTGGCTACTGATGCTAATAGCTTACTAACCCTGGAGTATTCAAAATCAGCCATATGCGATGTTTGCTTGGCCACTTTATTACAGAAACTATCTAACAGCACCATCTAGTGCCCAAGTGGTAGGGCGTTCAGTATTGATGGGATTGCACAGTTGAGCCATTGACTAAATCCCCATAGATTCATTTCATCTGAGATTAGTATCAACCATGTGGTTAAATAAATTATGACTGGTCTGCAACATCAGCAGTGAAGACTGAAAATATTCTAGGTGCTAATTCATCACAGCTCATCTACCATCTGCAAGGCAAGGCTCACTGGTTCAGACCTGAATTTATTACTGATACACAATGCAAGTATTTATGCTTTAGCCTAGAATTACACTAACTTGCTCAGCTCCTGCTTAACCCCTTTACTGTCATTGTATGAGGTTATAACGCTGGAATGCTTCAACGGATCTCGGTGATTCTGAGATTTCTTTTTTGTGACATATTGTACTTCATGATAGTAGTAAAATTTACTTGGTATGACTTGCGTTTCTTTGTGAAAATAAGGAAACTTAGCAAAAATTTTGAAAATTTTACAGTTTTAAAACTTAATTTTCATGCACATAACTCACAGAGATATGTCACAGAAAATGGTTAATAAACATTTCCCTACTTTACATCAGCAAAATTTTGGAATCAAATTTTTTTTTGTTAGGAAGTTATAAGGGTTAAAAGTTGACCAGCGATTTTTCATTTTTCCAACAAAATTTACAAAACCATTTTTTTTAGGGACCATATCACATTTAAAGTCACTTTGAGGGGTCTATATGAAAGAAGATACCCAAAAGTGACAGCATTCTAAAAACTGCACCCCTCAAGGTGTTCAAATCCACATTCAAGAAGTTTATTAACCCTTCAGGTGCTTCACAGGAATTTTTTTTTTTTAAATTAACATTTAAATTTTTTTTCACAAAAAATTTACTTCAGAACTAATTTTGTTTTTTTAATTTACCCCATATGAGGGAGAAAACCACTGTTTGGATGCACAGCAGAGCTTGGAAGGGAAGGAGTACATTTGAATTCAAATTTTGCTGGAACAATTGGCGGACGCAATATCACATTTGAAGAGCCCCTGATGTGCCTAAACAGTAAAAATCCCACACAAGTGACACCATTTTGGAAACTAGACCCCTCAGGGAACTTATCTAGATATGTGGGGTACACATTAAACCCTCAGGTGCTTCACAGAAGATTATAACGTTGAACCGTAAAAATAAAAAAAAATCAAATTTTCTCCACAAATATGTTTTCAGCACAAAATATTGCATTTTCATAAGGGTAACAGGAGAAATTTGTTGTGCAATTTCTCCCGAGTATGCCAATACACAATATGAGGGAGAAAACTACTGTTTGGGCGCACGGCAGGGCTCAGAAATGAAGGAGCGTCATTTGACTTTTTGAATGTAAAATTTCCTGGAATCATTAGCCGATGTCATGTCCCATTTGAAGATCCCCTGATGTGCCTCAACAGTGGAAACCCCCACAAATGACCCTATTTTGGAAAATAGACCCCTCAAGGAATGTATTTAGATGCATGGTAAGCACCTTGAACTCCCGAGGTACTTCACGGAAGTTTATAACTTTGAACTGTGAAGATGATAAAATCACAATTTCCTCACATAAATGTTGTTTTAGCCCCAAGTTTTAAATTTTTCTAAGGGCTAATAGGAATTTTTTTTCACAACACACTGAGGTCAATTTTTTTGAGTGAGCCAATAGCTTACATGTAATTGGGAAATATTTTTCAGGTACAGTTCAAAGCTCAGAAGCCAAGGAGCGCCAGATTTTACTTTTATGGTTTGCAGGTACCATGACCCACTGGGAGGGCCCATGAGGTGCCAGAACAGCAGAACCCTCCATAAGTGACCCCATTTTACAAACCACACCTCTCAATGAATTCATCTAGGGGTTCAGTGATCATATTGATAGCACGTGTGCATCACAGAATTGTATATATTGAGCAGTGAAGAAAAAATAACTACATATTTACCATCAAAATTTAGTTTTAGCCCCAGATTTTACATTTTTACACAAGAAGTGGGTAAAAATGGCACCAAAATTTATTCCACAATTTCTACTGAACATGGCAATGCCCCGTATGTGGCTGTACAGTACTACTTAGCTCAATCGGATTCAGGTCTGGGGAATGGGTGGGCCAGTCCATAGATTCAATGCCTTCATCTTGCAGGAACTGCTGACACACTCCAGCCACATGAGGTCTGGCATTGTCCTGCATTAGGAGGAACGCAGGGCCAACCGCACCACCATATGGTCTCACAAGAGGTCTGAGGATCTCATCTCGGTACCTAATGGCAGTCAGGCTACCTCTGGCAAGCACATGGAGGGCTGTGTGGCCCTCCAAAGCAATGCCACCCCACACCATTACTGACCCACTGCCAAACCGTTCATGCTGAAGGATGTTGCAGGCAGCAGATCGCTCTCCACAGTGTCTCCAGACTCTGTCACGTCTGTCACATGTGCTCAGTGTGAACCTGCTTTCATTTGTGAAGAGCACAGGGCGCCAGTGGCGAATTTGCCAAACATGGTGTTCGGTGGCAAATGACAAGCGTCCTGCACGCTGTTGGGCTGTGAGCACAACCCCCATCTGTGGACTTTGGGCCCTCAGATCATCCTCATGGAGTCGGTTTCTGTTTATGCAGACACAGGTACATTTGTGGCCTGCTGGAGGACATTTTACAGGGCTCTGGCAGTGCTCCTCCTGTTCCTCCTTGCATAAAGGCGGAGGTAGCGGTCCTGCTGCTGGGTTGTTGCCTGTCTCCTGGTAGTGCCTCCAGCCTCTGAACACTATGCTGACAGACTCAGCAAACCTTCTTGTCACAGCTCGCATTGATGTGCCATCCTGGATGAGCTGCACTACCTGAGCCACTTGTGTGGGTTGTAGAGTACATCTCATGCTACCACGAGTGTGAAAGCACAACCAACATTCAAAAGTGACCAAAACATCAGCCAGAAAGCATTGGTACTGAGATGTGGTCTGTGGTCCCCATCTGCAGAACCACTCCTTTATTGAGTGTGTCTTGATAATTGCCAGTAATTTCCATCTGTTGTCTTTTCCCTTTGCACAACAGCATGAGAAATTGATTGTCAATCAATGTTGCTTCCAAAGTGGACAGTTTGATTTCACAGAAATTTGATTTACTTGGAGTTATATTCTGTTGTTTAAGTGTTCCCTTTGTTATTTTGAGCAGTGTATAATGCTGTAGATAAGCCCCCGATCCGACCTGCAAGATAAGAAAAATAAGTTTTATTATACTCACCTGGGGGGCAGTCCTGTACGGTCCGGTCCAATGGGTGTCACAGGTCTGGGTCCGGCGCCTCCCATCTTCTTGTGATGCTGCCCTTCTGCTTGATTCATCACTTCCTGGCATCGCGCTTCTGCGTGGGCGTACTTATCTGCCCTGTTGAGGGCAGAGAAAAGTACTGCAGTGCGCAGGTGCTGTGTCTCTGACCTTTCCCAATACCTTGCTTTTTTTGTGGATTGAGTTGAAGCTTTTATTGGGAACACTTTACATAACATTTGGGATCACATTTATCTGGCACTCCTCGCTGAGCACTTACTTTGGAGTTTCCATCTAAATCTCCAAGTGAAGCGATTGAGATTAAGCCCCTGAAGGATCCATGCACTATAATGAGGCAGCAGAGTTACTCTGTACTCTGTGTGGCCTCTGTTCAGCAATCTCCTTTTTTTCAGAAGTGCACAAACTGTGGACGACGGCACTTTTATGTAGGCATAAAAAGAAGGACACAGCCAGATCACAGGTCAGATGGAGTCCACAGTGCCTCAATCTGCCTCTTTATAGGGAATCTTCCATCGAGGGGTCTGTCTGATTCATGTATTTCAGAGATTTACATGGAAACCTTGGTGTAAGTGCTCAGCGCAGAGCGCAGGATAATTGTGCACCGAGCCTTACCGTGATCTTTGGGAGGCAGAATGAAAAAATGAATAGGTGAACAAATGGTTTTATTTATTGTTTACGCCATTCCTCATGCAGTAAAAGTGATTAGGCGACTTTATTCTTCGGGTTGCTGCGATTCCAGCGATACAAAAAGACTTTATTGCAAAAATAGTTTTAGCATCACCATATTTTGAGAGCTATAATTTTTCCGTATTTCACCTGACAGTCATATTATGGCTTGTTTTTAGTGGGATGAGTTGACATTTTTATTGGTAACATTTTCGGGTACCTGACATTTTTTGATCGCTTTCTATTCCGATTTTTGTGAGGCAGCTTTATTCTTCTGGTCAGTACAGTTACAGCGATACCTCATTTATATAGTTTTCTTATGTTTTGGCGCCTTTACACAATAAAAACTATTTTATAGAAAAAATTATTATTTTTGCATCCCTTTATTGTGAGAGCTATAACTTTTTTTATTTTTTTGCTGATGGAGCTGTATGGCAGCTTGGTATTTTGCAGGATAAGATGTTGTTTTCTGCATTACCATGATTATGGGGCTGTCACATTGTAGAAGGATCATCTTTATTCTCATTTACACAAGGAAAGACGAGAAGCAATGGGATGAAACTGAATGGGAGGAGACACAGATTAGATATTAGGAAAAACTTTTGACAGTTAGAGTGATCAATGAGTGGAACAGGCTGCCACGAGAAGTGGTGAGTTCTCCTTCAATGGAAGTCTTCAAACAGAGGCTGACAGACATCTGTCTAGGATGATTTAGTAAATCCTGCTTTGAGCAGGGGGTTGGACCAGATGGCCCAGGAGGTCCCTTCCAACTCTACAATTCTATGATTCTATTTATATCTGTCTTTTTGATCATGTTTTATTACACTGCTTAGCAGTATGATGATAAAACTTTTTGCTTTGTTTTTTTATTTATTTTTTATTGTGTTCACTAAAGGGGTTAACTGGTGGGACAGTTTTATAAATCAGGTCGTTGCGGACGCAGCGATACCAAATATGTGTACTTTTTGTCGTGATCCAAGGTGGATCTGACAAGTAAATGGACAAAGTGAACTTTTTTTCCTTTGGCTTGGTGCCAAAGTGGTGTGATTGCCCCTAGTGGCCAATAGAATTATTGCACTGTGGTGTCGTTTGTTCTAAGTTGCCCCGGTGGTGGTGAGCGGTAGTGCACTTTAGTTCTTTGGTTTAATTTGCACGTATTACAAATGTGAGGCTCTATAAAAGAATTTCAGGTGTGTTTGATGATCGTTGGTGATATTGATAGTTCGTCATTTGGGAAGCAAGCCTGGGTGATGAGGGAGCTGAATGAGAGTCCTGGGCAGCCCAGCCAGAGGGGTTGAGTCAGCTATGGAGTCTGCAAGGAGTGCTGGCATGGATTGATGGATTTCAACGTTGGTGTCTGCAAGAAGGGCTGGCATGGCGTGGTGGAGTCGCAGTTTTTGGTGTCAGCAGGAAGTGCTTGCATGGCTTGGTGGAGTGGCGACTATGGTGAGAGTTGCACTCAGCATGCTGGACTTGGTTGCTGAAAGCTGGACTCAAGCATGCTTGACTTTTTGGCAGAAAAGTTGGACTCAAGCATGCTGGACTTTTTGGCAGAAGCTGGACTCATCTTTGGGACTCTGTTTACTGGGCAGCTGCAACTGGTGGTGGACTCTGCTCTAAGGCTGCACTATGGTGATGGATCCGGTTATGGTGATGGATCCGGTTGAAGAAGATGCACGCAGGTGGTGGGCTTTGTTGCTAGGAGCGTACACAACAGAGCAAAGCTAAGTGGTGTTCCCCCTGTATTGTCATTTTCCCTTATGTGTGTTTAGTGCAGTGATGGGATTAGTTTTCGCACCGACCAATTCCCTAGTGAGGGTTTAGGTGCAGGGCGAGTCAGGGTTTGAGGTACACGTGCGTCGCCCGGTGCGGAACCGGCATAGGGAGCATTAGGAGTGCAGGGACACTGGCTCAGGGGAGTACAGGAGGTCTCCACGTCCCTATTCTCTATCGCAGGGCCCACCATTGTTATTGTTTCCCAGGTTTCCCCTTTATTATTTAAGTTTGCCTTCTGGAGGTGGGGTTTCCAGACTACTGCATATATAACGTGTATTACCAAAATTCGCCAGTTGGAGGCGGTGTATCCAGCTGCATGTTTTATTATTTAAATTCGCCCTACTGGAGGCGGTGTATCCAGGGTCACGCGTGTCATGGGTTCACCTTGTGGTACTCGCTGCCTCCAGACACACGTGACCGTGACATATCACCATCCCTATATTTTTTTTTTCTGGTCAGCCTTGGCCATATGGAGACCTGTGAGTAATTGCTGCTGGACCTCACTGAGGTGTGTGAGAAGCTGCATGGTGTGAAACAGATCCAGCAGCAGTATTCAGGGTCTGGGGCCTTTCCTTGGGCTCAACCAGAAAATCAAATGGTGGCTCCGGTCTGGCAAAAAGCTCCTAGAGTCACTGCTGGGGAGCGGGACTTGCTCATGCATGCGGAGGTACCCAGGCAGGTAGGTGGGAAGAGTTGGTGCCACATGGAGCTGCCTGGTATTCCTTGAGGTGAAGGGGTACATCCCTGTAGTGAGCAGACTGGTGCATAATCTGCGGGGCTCACGCCAAATCTTCCATACCATTGAAGAAGTCGCCCCCTCCTGGTCGTGTGGAGGAAACCAGAGAGTGTATTTTTCCTCCATATTCCTGCGGCTCTGGCAAAGTGCCCCATAGAGTCGCTGCTGGGGAGCGGGACTTGTTCATACTGGCGGACGTACTCAGACAGGTGGGTGGAGTTGGTGATCCCCATGGTGCTGTCTGGGGTTCCCCGAGGTGAAGGGGTACGTCCCTGTAGTGAGCAGACTGGTGTTATAGTCCGCGGGGCTGACGCCAAATCTTCTATACCACCGAAGAGGCCGCCCCCTCCTGGTCGTTTGGAGGAAGGCGACCAGCGAGTGTATATTTCCTCCATATTCCTGTCCCCTTCTCCTCCAGGTGTGAGCGGCAGGTGTGCTGCGGGGGGAGTAGGGACAAATCTCACCCCTCGCCATTAACCAACCCTGGGAGGCGCAGACCTCATGGTGAAAGGGTTGGAGGGTGGTGTCCCTTGGTGAATAGCGGGGGTGTGAGTGTGGTGACACAGGGGGATGCCTCTGTTGTCAAGTCCAGAATGAGTTCACCAAAATATGACAAACGAATGTGTGCAATAAACGTTCAGGTCCGGACCTGTGTGTGAACGAGCATGTATGGGTGGCCACCAAAAAACATCTTGTGGAAGTGTGTTGTAGAGTCTGATCAGGTCATAGCAAGCATACACATACATAAACTCGTTCCCCAGGTCGGCGCTGTGGAGATGAGTGGTGCCTCCAGAACATGTATTTCCAATACCAGCGGTGCGTTGGAGGCGGTGTATCCAGCTGCACGTTTTATTATTTAAATTCGCCCTACTGGAGGCGGTGTATCCAGGATCACGCGTGTCATGGGTTCGCCTTGCGGTACTCGCTGCGTCCAGACACACGTGACCGTGACACTTTTATAATTTATTTTTTTATTCAAATATTTATTTGTAGATAGTCTATCTTTTGATTTTTTAATATTATTTTAGATTTGTTTTAAATATTTTAATTATTATAATTTTTTTTAACTTTCCCACTATGGGACAATAATTTTTTGCAGGATGCTCACTTCTACAGCATGGAGATGCAACAGCATCCTCATGCTGTAGAAGCTGTCAGCTCTGCACTGACAAAGAGATTGGTTGATCATGCACTGCGCATGATCAGCATGTTTCCTAGCTCTGGTGACTCAGATGTTGTAATAATGACATCCGGTCACCATGGCAATGATCAGTACACCGTATCATGCCGTAGGGTCTCCTATCCAAAGGCAGAGCGGCAGTCAGCCCTCTGCCAGCACCCGGAATGTTGCGATCGTGTTTGATTGCAGCATTTCTGGGGTTAAAGTGCCAGGAATGGTCTATGACTGCTCCTAGCACTTAGTGCCGGATGTCAGTTGTCAGAATGAGCTGATACCCGGCAACGATCGCCCGCACACCGCCCGTGTGCACGGGAGATCGTGCAGACCTAATAGTCAGTCCCTGGTCAAATAGGCCCAGGGCACATGGATGGATTAATAGGTCTAATGTTAGAACGGTGTTAAAGATGTTCAAATAGATAGATAGATAGATATGGGGTATATAGATAATCAGTGTATAGCTTACTGTACATGTATTAAGCAAATAAATAAATGAGAAAAACAACGAGGGGCTCCCACTATTTTCAATAATCAGCCAAGGTAAAGCAGGCAGCTGCTGGCTCATATCAGGATGCGAAGGTGCATGATTATTGGGCCCTTCCCAACCTAAAAATACCAGCCAACCCCAGGGCTTGTTGGCAGCTGTGATTTTTGACAAATCATAGCTGACATGAACATCAACTACAGTTACCCTGATTGCCACCGCACCATGGTAGTCAAGAAGAGCCAGGCAAAGCACCAGAATTGGCACATCTAATGTGATGCGCCAATTCTGTGGTGGCTGTAGGCTGGTATTTTTAGGCCGGGAAGAGTCCAATAACTTGAGACCTTTCCAGCCTGATAATATCATCCAGCTGTCTGCTTTCCCATTGCTGGATACCAAAAATAGGGGGGACTTCATGTCATTTTTTTCATTTATTTATTTATTTATTAGCTAAATACATGTACAGTAAACTACACATGCAGAACACTAATTATATATCTTTTTATATTAGGGTTTGAATCAGTTGATGTAAAGAACATGCCTACATCTGAGAACATTTAGTTTTAAAGCAAGTGTATTAGAAAATAACTTAGATTATAGGACTAAATTGATAGGGAAAAATGCTTTGCCTTCGGATCACCTCATTAACTCCTTTACTCCTCAAGGTGGTTTGCACGTTAAAGACTAGGCCAATTTTTACAATTCTAACCAGTGTCAATTTGTGAGATCATAACTCTGGAACACTTCAATGGATCCCACTGATTCTGGGATGGTTTTGTCAAGACATATTGTACTTCATGACAGTGGTAAAAATTCTTCGATATGACTTGTGTTTATTTTTGAACAGAGCAGAAATTTGGTGAAAATGTAGCAATTTTCAAAATTTGAAATCTTATGCCCTTAAATCAGAGAGATATGTCACACAAAATAGTTTATAACAATTCCCTTATGTCTACTTTACATCAGCACAATTTTTTAAACATTTTTTTTCTTTAAGAAGTTATAAGGGTTAAAAGTTGACCAGCGATTTTTCATTTTTCCAATAAAATTTACAAAGCCTTTTTTTAGGGACCACATTACAATTGAAGTGACTTTGAGGGGTCTGTATGGCAGAAAATGCCCAAAAGTACCACCACTTTAAAAACTGCACCTCTCAAGGTGCTCCAAACCACATTCAAGAAGTTTATTAACCCTTCAGGTGCTTCACAGGAGTTTTTGTAATGTGGAAAAAAATTAACTTTTAACTTGTTTTCACAAAAATTTAACATTAGACACTTTTTTTTATTTTTGCAATGGTAACAGGAAAAATGGATGCTATAATTTGTTGTGTAATTTCTCTTGAGCATGCCAATACCCCATGTGTGGGGGAAAACCACTGTTTGGGGGCATGGTAGAGCTCAGAAGTGAAGGAGCACCACTTGACTTTTCAAATGCAAAATTTGCTGGAATAATTATTGGACAATAATTAGTGGACAACATGTTGCATTTTAAGAGCTCTTGATGTGCCTAAACAGTAGAAATCCTCCACAAGTGGCAACGTTTTGGAAACTAGACTCCTCAGGGAACTTATCTAGATAGTGAGCACATTGTACCCCCAGGTGTTTCACAGAAATTCATAACTTTGAGCTGTGAAAATAATTTTAAAAAAATTTCCCCACCTAAATTTAGCCCCAAATTTTGCATTTTCATAAGGGTAACAGGAGAAATTGCACCATACAATTTGTTGTGCAATTTCTCTTGAATATGCTGATACCCCATATGAGGTAGAAAACTACCGTTTAGGCGCACGCAGGGTTCGGAAGGGAAGGTGCGCCATTTGTCTATTTGAACGCAAAATTTGCTGGAATCATTAGCGGATGCAGTGTCCCATTTGGAGAGCCCCAGATGTGCTTAAACAGTGGAAACCCTCCACAAGTGACCCCATTTTAGAAACTAGACCCCTCAAGGAATGTATTTAGATGTATGGTGAGCCCTTTGAATCCCTAGGTGCTTCACAGAAGCTTCTAACGTTGAGCCGTGAAAATGAAAAAATAATTACATTTTACCCACAAAAATTTTATTTTAGCTGCAATTTTTTTTTATTTTCACAAGGGTAACAAAGTATTTTCACAAGGGTAAATGTGCCATACAATTTGCTGTGCAATTGTGCTGTGAAAACTACTTTTGAGGCACAGTGCAAAGCTCAGAAGGGAAGAAGAGCCATATTGAAGTTAAGAGTTCGCTGGAATGGTAGTAGGGGCAATATCACATTTGCAGAGCCCCTGAGGTAACAGAACAGAAACCCCCATATATGAACTCATTTTGCAACATAAACCCCCCACTGAATTCTTCTAGGGGTGCAGTGATCATATTGACATCACTTGTGCCAGCATTTTATACCATTGAGCAGTGAAGAAAGAATAAATTACATTTTTATTAATAAAATATTGTTTTATCCCTGAGCTTTTAGTTTTTCTAAGGGCTAATGGGATACATTTTTACAACAAACTATGGTCCATTTTTACCTCAGTGTAACAATATTCTACATGCACAGTAATTGGGAAATACATTTCAGGCACAGTACAAAGGTCAGAAGGGAAGGAGCGCCTCATGATAGTGCAGATTTTACTGTTATGCTTTGCGGGTGCCATGACCCACTGGGAGAACCCCTGAGGTGCCAGCACAGCAGAGCACCCCATAAGTGACCCCATTTTACAAACTACACTTCTCAACAAAATCATCTAGGCAGGAAGTGATCAAATTGACACCATGGATGTGTCACAGAATTTTATACCGTTGTATTGTGAAGAAAAAACAATTACATTTCTACCACCAACATTTTTATTTAGACCCAGATTTTACATTTTCACATAAGAAGTGGGTACAAATAGCATCAAAATTTGTTGTACAATTTCTACTGAACGTGACAATACCCCATATGTGGCTGTACAGTACTGCTTAGCCATATGATGAAACTCGGGAGGGTGGAGCGTTCTTTGCCTCCTGGAGCGCAGATTTTCCTAGTATAGATTGTGGACTCCATACATAGGGCCCCTAAGTGCTAGAAGAGCAGAATCCCTCCCTCAAGTGACCCCATGTTGGAAACTATACCCCTTTGCGAATTTATCTACAAGTGTAGTGAAAATTTTAACTCCATGGACGTATTCCAGAAACAAGCAGCAATAAATGTTGTCAGGTGAAAATTGCAAACTGCCATTCTAGTGACCAGTATGCTGTAGTGACCAATACCTTACAGTAACCAGTAAGTTATACCCATCTCATGCATCTGGAGACATGCACCTGTAAACTAAGCTACAGAAATGCCAAACATGTCGATGCTATATGTGGTTTAGAAACACTGTGGGGCCCAGAAGGAGGGGGCATTTGGATTTGGGTGCGCAAAATTTGCTGAATTTCTTTTGGAAGGTGAGGAGCCATTTTGCTTTCCAGAGTTCTTGTACCACCAGTTATGTGGAAGTCCCCTATATTTCCGTAAACAGATGACGGACCTAAGTGGCGACTTGCTTTTTTGTGGATTGAGTTGAAGCTTTTATTGGGAACGTTTTACACATTATTTGGGATCACATTTATCTTGCACTCTATGCTGAGCACTTACATTGGGGTTTCCATCTAAATCTTTGAGTGACGTGATTTAGATGAAAACCCATGAGGGATCCATTCACTATAATGAGGCAGCAGAGTTACTCTGCTCTTCATAGTCCTTTTATTCAGAAGTGCACAAAAGTGTGGCTGACTGCACTTTTTGCATGCCTAAAAACGAGGACACCACCGGATCATAGACAAGACGGCGTACACAGTGCCTCCTTCTGCCTCATTATAGGGAATCTTCTGCCGGATGTTCTGTCTAAATCACATATTTCAGAGATTTACATGGAAACCCCAGTGTAACCAGGTAGAGCGCAGGATAAATATGTGACAAGCCTTACTGTGGTCTTTGGAAGGCAGAATGATCAAATCAACAGGTGGAGAATTGGTTTTATTTATTTTTACACCGTTCCTCTTGTGGAATAAGCGATTAGATGACTTTATTCTTGTTCTTTATTCTTGTTTATTCTTATTCTATGTACGATTGCAAAAATATCAGATTTGTATTGGGTTTTTACGCTTCACTACTGTCACACTAAAAGACACTTTTTATTGCAAAAACTAGTTTTTGCATCGCCATATTTTGAGAGCAATAATTTTTCGAATTTGAAGGCTTGTTTCAGGCTGCATGAGTTGATGCTTTTATTGGTACCATTTTCAGGCACATTACAGTTTTTGATCGCTTTCTATTCTGATTTATGGGTGGCAGAATGAACAAAAAGCAGCAATTCAGCAATTAAATAAAAATATACTTTTACATCTTTTTTTAAACTTTTTTACTTATTCCCACTGTGGGACTTTCACTTTCTGCAGATGGATCGCCACAGGAGCATTGCTATACATTATAGCCTGTCAGCCCTGCAGACACAAGTTAGTGAGATCATGCACTGATCATGATCTAACATTCTAGTGCCTGGTGACTCGGATATCATCATGATGACATCGGATCATCAGGGCAATGATCGAGACCCCACGATGACATTGCAAGCTCTCCGATCCAAGGGCAGAGGGGCTTTCTTCCCTCTGCCTGTTCCTGAAATGCTGCAATCGAATTTGATCGCAGCATTTAGGGGGTTAAAGTGCCGGGAGTGGTGTAGTACTGCTCCTGGCACTGAGTGCTGGGTGTCAGCTGTCAGAATCAGCTGACACCCGGCGTTATTGCGCTCACAGAGTTTGCACATGCAAAATTGACTGGATGTATTCATCATCCAAAGTCGGTACGTATTAGGCCACAGGGACATATGGATATGTCCAAGGTGGTAAAGGGGTTAATGTAGTCTGTAGCTTTGAATCAGCTAGAAGGAGGCAAAAAGGCAGAAAAAAAAGAGTTAAAAGGTCGTGGTAGACTGTCAGAATGAGCTCACAGATGGAACCTCAGGTAAAGAGGTCGGCCACTTTGACTTGTTAGTGCAATATTACTCACAAACTGACTAGCACTTCGATACATACAATAGCTGCTTTTAGCTCAAAATACAGATATATAAGTAAAAAAAATCCTAAAATGGTGGTCAACCCCTTCAAATAAGATCAAATTTGCAGTTTTAGCTGTGATCTAGGCTGAGCTAGAGAAAGCTGAAGTAGCAATTCTTTTGTATAAATTTAGGCTGGCTGCTTCTTTACTGAGACATAGTTCCACAATTTAATCAGCATTAGTTAACGCATTGGATTAGGTTTAGGAATTTGCGATTATTGTTTAGGGACACATTTCTATAAGTGGATGTAATATGAAAAGCTCCATATTGTTTTGGTTACACATTGTTCAACATACAATGACCTTTTTTGTGTCAGTAACTTGTAAAATCACAAATATTCGTTACCAGAGGCATTGCTAATTAGTGGTTGTCAAGTACGGACTTCACAACACGTGATGTGGGGTGCGACTACAAGGGTTAATTTATCTCCTCTCACTCAAACTTGCACTCATCCTCTGTTGTAGGTTGCAATGTGAGTGTAAATCACACCCCAACACAGTCCACACACCTAGGATACACAAGCCGCTGCCACCGCTCATCAAACACACAGGGTGATGAGTCCCCTAAATATAACTTACTGTCTGACTGTCAAAAGGCCACACACTCTCTGAAAAAACTGTGGATTCTTTTGAGCATACAAGGACCAAACTTATGAAAGTTCTAAGCTTTAATAAAAAAGATACAGTGACAAAAAAGGTATAAAAAGTTAAAAATAGAGTGACACACAAAATAAGCAAAACAGTTATAAAATAAAAATGGAGAAATACAGTCCTGCTCATCGTTATATGGATTGTCTCCTTAAAAAATGAATGAGGTGAAAGTCTTTTTGTATAGCGCACTTGCATTAAATACAAAAGAGCAAACGATAAACAATTTAAAGCAAAAAAGCAATTGGAGGGAAAAATAGAAAAGCAGAAAGCTTGCTGTGATACTGGTATTGGCACCCATTAAATTAAGTTAGTACAGAAACACATTAAGGCTCGCCTGTGGTAAATCGCAAATGAGAATCACCTGTGATTAATTGTCGGTACCCATGTGACATGAATTAGCCAATGAATGATGACTTCAGTGTTTTAAAAAGCCATATGTTAGGCAATGTTCCTCTGTCACAATATTGAAGACAAAAGATCTGTCTGAGGACATCAGAACTGCTATTATTAGCAAACACAAGACGTCCAAAGAGTATAATGCCATCTCCAAAGTCCATGGTATCCCATTTTCAACAGTGTGTAATGTTATTAAGAAGTTTGCCAAGTATGGAACCATCAAGAACCTCCATGGGGAAAGAAGAGAATTGACAAGAGATGTCTTCGAAGGTTGGTGCGAATGGTGGAAAAAACACCATGTTGTCAAACATCCAAATACCTGAAGGCCAACCTGTAACAGTCTGGGGTAATGGTTTATATAAGTACCATACACCGCACACTAAACCAAGGAAAGTTTTATGGGTAAAGGCCAAGGAAGAAACCAGTGCTGAAGAAAAGACATAAAAAGTAACAAATGCTCTTTTACCAAAGAGTACCTTGACAAACCTCAATCTTTCTGGGAAAATGATCTGTGGACAGATGAAAAAAAATGGAGTTTTTTGGCAAATGCAAAACAAGTTTGTTTACAGATTCCACAATAAAGCTTATAAGGAAAAGAACAACCTACCAACAGTTAAGCATGGTGGAGTACCCATATTTCTGTGGGGTTGCTTTGCTGTATCTGGTACTGGAGGTCTTGACCATATTACAGGAATCATGAAATAAGAGAATTATCAAGAGATTTTAGATCGAAAAGTCCTACCCAGTGTAAGAAAACTTGGTCTGAGGCGAAGATCATGGGTGTGCCAGCAAGACAATGACCCAAAGCACACATCCAAAAATACACAGGAATGGTTTAACAAGAAAAAATGGACTATTTTAAAATGGTCAACAATGAGTCCTGACCTCAATCCCATTGAAAATCTTCAGGATGAGCTGAAATCTCCCATTGGGAAAAAGAACCCTGCAAACATTCAAGAGCTTGAACAAACTGCAAAAGAAGATTTGGAGAAAATACCATCTGAGAAGTGCAAGAACCTTATTGATGGGTAAAAGAAACGTTTGGAGGCTGTCATTATTGCCAAAGGGTGTGCAACCAACTATTCATGAGGGGTGACTTTACTGTTGCACATGCCATTTGTTCTGTTTCTTCTTTGAAACTGCAACATGTAAGTTGAAAAAACAATGTTATATTGTTGTTGTATTACTAAATAAAAATTTTTGAGGATATAACTTTAGTACATTTTCATTTATTTCTGAAGATATTGTGCAGTCTATGAAAAAATGCAGGGGTGCCAATAATTGTGAGCAGCACTGTATCAAATATTTAAACGATTCCATCTAAAGGTATTCTTCTGTTTCCTTGAGGGTTGGAGAAAAGGGTTTTTAGAACACATTCAGCTCAGATCGACCCCCACATGCGAACACCTTTCCATTGTGTAAACCATCTTTTATATGCCTGGTCCTGAGCTCAAGTTTACAGGACTGCCTAGATTGCAATTTTGAAATTGCACATATGTAACTGGACTGTGGGCTAGTTAGGGGCGAGCACCTTACAAATTAAATACCTTATTTCTGCCAACTACCCCTCTTCCTATAGTAAATACAGAATGTCCAGCCTGGCCACGAGAGATCATGTGGCCTAGCTTTGAAGCTCAGGCTCACCAGGCTGAGCTGTCATGAACAGAGATGAGCAAACTTGTTCTGAAAATGTTTGCGAATCTCAAATTCAGCATGAATAATGTAGCTCATTTGAATTCTTGCTTGGGTTCCCGAGCATATTTCCTAAAAAATTGGCCAAAGTTCGGTAAATGACTGATTTCACTAAGGGCTCTTTCAGACTTCAGTGTTCCCAGTAGCAGCATGGGCTGCAAAACGTCCCGCACACATGCACACTGATGCCACACAGATGACATCCCTGTATATCCCTGTTTTTTCACCTGTATGCTGTTGCTCATGATATGAGGGTTCAGGATCTTTCTGGACTTCATCAGGGTCCTTTTTGATTTGTACATCTATATTATGTAATTTTGCATGAGGGGGAGAATGGTTTGGTTTTAATTGTTTTTAATCTTCAGTTGTTAATAAAGTTTTTCCTTTTTATATACTGCATATATATATATATATATATATTGTGGTGGGCATATCCTTCAGTGGAGTCTTTTCTCTTGGTCTATGAATGATATCCCTGTGTCATCAGTGTGACAGTGTGACACGTACTGGTGCCTGGAAATCAGCGGTACTGTTACCACTGTTCCCCGGCACCGAGTGCTGAAGTGAAGACAGCTCACATCACGTTCCCCTGCTCACATTGCGATCAGCACTAGCAGGACACAATGTTGAGAGTTGTATTCCAGCGAGAGTAAGCGGAAGCTGATGGGAGTATTAATCAGCTGCCGGCTGCGCTATGAATAAATAAATAATAAAAAAATGACATGGGGTTCTCCGGTATTTTAAATAAGCAGCCAGGCAAAACTGACAGATGCGTCCTGCAACCCTCAGCTTTCAGCTTCAGAAAAGCTGGTTATCAAGAATAGAGGGGTCCCTACGCCGTATTTTTTAATTATTTAATCAGATAATAAAAAAATGTCTGGGGTCCCCTCATTTTTGACAACCAGTCAAGCTAACGTAGACAGCTGGGGGCTGGTATTCCCAGGCTGATAAGGGTCCATGGATATTGCCCCCCAGCCTTAAAATAGCATCCCACAGCGGACCCAGAAATGGTGCATCTATTAGATGTACCAATTCTGGTGTTTTGATTGGCTCTTCCCACTTGATCTGTAGCGGTGGCAAGTGGGGTTCATATTTGTTGGGTTGCTGTTATCTTTGTCCTGTCCTGTGACATCAAGTCCATGGCTTAGTAATGGAAAGGCGTCTTTAGCAGCTACCAGTTTTGCCTGGCTAGTTATCAAAAATACAGGGGAACCCACAAATTTTTTCTTCATTTATTTATAGCACAGCGATGCCTGCACTAGCTCCGGTGTCAGCTGCAATCTCACGCTGTCATCTGAC
The DNA here is from genome assembly GCF_039654945.1 of Dendrobates tinctorius. Lineage (NCBI taxonomy): Eukaryota > Metazoa > Chordata > Amphibia > Anura > Dendrobatidae > Dendrobates > Dendrobates tinctorius. The sequence continues at coordinate 43,068,023 of NW_027361728.1, read as the reverse complement.
AGATCTGCGATGACAAACACAGGGGTTTCTGGCAGACCCCAGGTTGTCATGCCAACCCATCTGCTCCCTGCGGTCAGGTGACAGGGACACTGATGGATCGCGCTTCCGGCGAGTGCATGGTAAACGCCACTGTTGGAACTAGATTCCACCCGCAGGTGCCAGGGACATGTGACAGCTGATCAGATCAGCTGTCATGTGCCTGAAAAGGTATGGGAGGGTAGGCATGGCTTTTAATGGTCGGTTATGCTCATCGAACAAGTCGGCAAACATTTAAATACTCACCGAACCGAACGTCAAAAGGTTCGCTCACCTCTAGTTACAAATGAAAATGTCTCAGGAAAACTTCCCTTGGTTCTGAGTTCCTGTACCGAGGTTATGCCCTTTGTGTAGTGTCAGTCATATGGATGACAGACTTAACTCCTTCTCAACCTTGCGATTTTCCATTTTTGCATTTTTGTTTTTTCCTCCCCTTCTTCCCAGAGCCATAACTGTTTTATTTATCTGTCAATATTTCCTTGTAAGGGCTTGTTTTTTGCAGGACCAGTTGTACTTTTGAACACTACAATTGATTTTACCATATAGTTAACTGGAAAATGGGAAAAAAAATTCCAAGTGTGGTAAAATTGCAAAAAAATTGCAAATCCACTATTGATTTTTTACCATTCAGTAAATGCTAAAACTGATCTGCCATTATAATTCTCCAAGTCAGTACAGATATGCAGATACCCAAAATGTATAGGTTTTTATTTAAGTCGTGAAAAAAAAAATCCAGTGTAAAATGGTGCCATTTTTCGAGATCCATAGTGTCTCCATTTTTTGGGATATGGGTCTGGGTGAAGGCTTATTTTTTGTGAGCCAAGCTGATGTTTTTATTGATACCAATTTGGTTACAATGTTTTGATCACCTATTAGTTAATTTTATTGCAATGTTGCAGCAAAAAAACCCGTAATTCTGGAGCTTTGATTTTTTATTCTCATTATGCCGTTTACAGATCTGATTACTTTATATTTTGATAGATTGGACATTTCTGAATGCTGCGATACCAAACATGTATTTTTGTGTTGTTTTATTTTGAAGGACAACATCTGCAATGAGTTTGTATGCTCTCCATGCTTGCGTGAGTTTCCTCTGGGTTCTCAGGTTTCCATACTGATAGGGAATTTAGATTGTGAGCCCCATCGGGGACAGCGATGATAATGTGTGCAAACTGTAAAGCGCTGCAGAATATGTTAGCGCTATAAAAAATAAAGATTGTTTATTATTATTTATTAATGAGGCCAAAGGGGGGTGATTTGAACTTTCAGAATTTTTTAACTTTTTAAATATTTTTTAAAACTAATTTATATGCTTCAATACTGTCCTTAGGAGACTTGAAGCTGCGATCTTCTGATCGCTTGTGCTATACATAGCATGGCTTCGGCATCCACCTAGCTTAGCCACCGCCCATCAGCAGTTGTTTGTTTTACTATATTCTTGTGAAAACTACTACACCCTATATGATTTTGAAAGGCCTGAAGATACTACATTACTCCGTACTATACCCCATCCCAATGCGACACTGATTCATCTCTGTCTTCATTGGGCTTGTGACTTTAGTTTGCTTTGGTTATCTCCATCCGCAATGTACTTCATTAGGTTGCAACAATACCTTCCATATGCTACTCTGATAATGAGCTCATCAGATGTTGCCATATACACAGTGTGGGAATTAAGTATTTGATGCATTGCTGATTTTGCACATTTGCCCACTGAAAAATACATGAACAGTCTATAATTTTAAGGGTAGGTTAATTTTAACATTGAGAGATGGAATATCAAAAATAAAAAACAGAAAATCACATTGTATAAATTATGTAAATTTATTTGCATTTTGCAGTGAGAAATAAGTATTTGATCCATCTGGCAAACAAGACTTACTACTTGGTGGCAAAACCCTTGTTGGCACGCTCAGCAGTCAGACGTTTTTGTAGTTGATGATGAATGAGGTTTGCGCACGTGTCAGGAGGAATTTTGGTCCACTCCTCTTTGCAGATCATCTCTAAATCATTATGATTTTGAGGCAGTCGCTTGGCAACTCGGAGCTGCAACTACCTCCTCAAGTTTTCTATGGGATTAAGGTCTGGATACTGGCTAGGCCACTCCATGAGCCCCATATTAGCCTTAGGCTGCCGGTCTCACCTGCACACCTGCAAGCTACTATTATATGCCCCATACGGGCCTTTTGCTACCGGTCTAAGTACAGACATTTTCTACAGGTATATTTTCACACCGGTCTCACTACAGACATCTTCCACAGGCAAATTGCTTTAGCAATCCAGCAGGAACCTCTACTCATTTCCTTATGGAATATATTGTATCTAATTGAATTACCAGCACAGCACGCCTTAAAGGTAGCTGGAAGCCTGCTATATGCCTACACCATATTTGGAAGCAGGAACTTACAAAAAATTATTTTGCTCATGGACATACATTTGTTCATACTATATGGGCAGCACGGTGGCCCTGGGTTCGAATCCCACCAAGGACAACATCTGCAAGGAGTTTGTATGTTCTCCCCGTGTTTGCGTGGGTTTCCTCCGGGTACTCTGGTTTCCTCCCACATTCCAAAAGACATATACTGATAGGGAATTTAGATTGTGAGCCCCATCGGGGACAGTGATGATAATGTGTGCAAACTGTAAAGCGCTGCGGAATATGTTAGCGCTATATAAAAATAAAGATTATTATTATATGGACTGATGAAGGCCAAGTGAAGGCCGGAACGTCTTTTTGGAGGACTGCACATAAATAAAAACTTCACTTAAAAAGGACAATTCAGTTGAGTGCCAAGTTACTTTATTATTATTGTCTTGCTGGAAGACCCAGCCATGACCCATTTTTAATGTCCTGGCGGAGGGAAGGAGGTTGTCACTCAGGATTTTATAGTACATGGCTCCATCCATTCTCCCATTGATGCAGTGAAATAGTCCTGTGCCCTTAGCAGAGAAACACCCCCAAAAACATAATGTTTCCACCTCCATACTTGCCAGTGGGAACAGTGTTCTTTGGGTCATAGGCAGCATTTCTATTCCTCCAAACACAGCGAGTTGAGTTAATGCCAAAGACCTCAATTTTTGTCTCATCTGACCACAGCACCTTCTCCCAATCACTCACAGAATCATCCAGGTGTTCAATGGCAATCTTCAGATGGGCTTGCACATGTGCCTTCTTGAGCTGGGGGACCTTGCGGGCACTGCACGATTTTAAACCTTTACGGCATAATGTGTTACCAATGGTTTTCTTGGTGACTGTGGTCCCAGCTGCCTTGAGAAGCATTAACAAATTCCCCCTGTGTAGTTTTAGGCTGATTGCTCACCTTCCTCATTATCAAGGATACCCCACGAGGTGAGATTTTTCATGGTGCCCCAGATCAATGTCGACTGACAGTCATTTTGTATTTCTTACATTTTCTTACTATTGCACCAACAGTTATCTCCTTCTCACCCAGAGTCTTACCGTACTTATGGTTTTGCAGCCCATTCCAGCATCGTGCAGGTCTAAGATCTTGTCCCTGAAATCCTTAAAAAGCTCTTTGGTCTTGCCCTGATTAATTGAGTCTGTGGACAGGATTCTTTTATAAAGGTAACTATGTAAGACAGCTGTCTTTAATGCAGGTAACAAGTTGATTAGGAGCGTCTAACTGGTCTGTATGAGCCAGAACTCTTAATGGTTGGTAGGGGATCAAATACTTACTTTTCACTGCAAAATGCAAATAAATGTATGTAATTTATGCAATGTGATTTTCTGGATTCTATTTTTGATATTTTATCTCTCAATGTTAAAATTAACCTACCCATAAAATTATAGACTGTTCATGTCTTTGTCAGTGGGCAAACTTACAAACTCAACAAGGGATCAAATACATATTTCCCCAACTGTAGCCGAGGCAGTTCAATCAGTTCAGTATCTGCCTCTGGACTGTTATATTCTTGCTTGATCGCCTGTGCATGACCTAGCTTTATTCCTGGACTCTACTTATTGCCTCACCAATGTGGCTTTCTCTATTTCTGTTTTGACTTCTATCTTCTGACCTCAACCTTTGATTGACTTTGCATATACCTTGCCCTCTGGATACCATGCCTATAAGTTCTTGATAAACAATTGACTCTGAACTTGCTTTTGATTCTGACCATCTTTGGTCCAAGGTATCTGTATGCCAAATCTTGAACTTTGGTCTCCAAACTGTGTCCATACAACATACTGTATCCACACTCTGGTACTCCTTCTTCATTCCTTATCTCACTTGCATCTAGTCATGTCTATTGCTGTAGCATTCTTCCCAGCAGTCACTATTTTGTGGACAATAACTTGGCGATCACGAGCAGCACATCCTCATATGCATGAGGTAAAAAACAAATTCTACAACACTGTTCAGAAAATGCTTAACTTGTTGAGGAAGCAAGGTTCACAGCTTCAAATTGCACCGTGCAAGGCATTCTGGACTTACTGCTTTATACAAGGCATACTGGACTTATTGCTGTCACTATTCATTATGGGATTTGTGGCAGCTCTGGTTCAGCTGAAATTTAAATGTTTTTTCCTTTTGGTCCTGCAAGAGTTAATGTCTGTCTCTTGCTGGCTGTTCTTTTAGGTTGGTCAGCTGATGTTGGTTGGGAATCAATTCCACCTTCCTTTAAATAAATAGTCACATGACCCATCAGCTGATCGTCAGTAACAGAGTTCTTCTATTCAGACCAGCTAGGGGTTTGGAGCTTTCCTGTTTCAGTGGTGTTGCTGCTGTGGGTGTGCATCTTGTGTCACATTTTCTGCTGCTTTGGAGCTTAGCAGCAGAGCCTGAAGCTTCCTTCCTTTTTTCTTTGTCTGTCCCTTCTCTTGCGTGTTATCATCAAAAGTGGTAAGGATAGCGTCCTTGCAGGACAGTGCGCTACATTGCACTAGCCAAGGTATATTGTGGCAATCATGGACTAGGCACGTGACAGTGGTGGGGGGGGAAGGACCCGCATAGGGCGTTAGGAGAGCTTAGGGACAGGCACAGGTTGGTGTGAGGAGGTGTCCCATCCCTCATTCCCTACCATTATGGCCTTCCATAACAATGCATGACAATTGCTTTTTACAAGGCATACTGCACTTCTTGATTTATACAAGGCATGCTGAACTTACTGCTTTATACAAGGCCTACTGGATTTATTGCTTAATGCAAGGCATACTGGACTTGTCACTTTCTGCAAGACATACCGGACTTACTGCTTTATACAAGGCATACTGGACTTACTGTATTGAATCCATTGGATGCAATGAGTCCAGTAATATAGTTTATAAAGCAGAGGTATAATGCAAAAGCTCTAAGTGGGCTCTTAACTATACAAGCAATTTATAGCACCAGCTGTCTTCTAATGTTGCAAAGGAACCATTGGGCCACCAAAAGCTCCAGCTTCTATGTGATGCCAACTTCTGCATGCCACAAAACTTGTAGTTTGACATTTCCACCCTTGTGACTGCCGTGAGTTTATTGTTGGCTAAACTGTGGTGCAGAGTCTTTTTTTGTCCTTTTCACTTCTGTTGAGAGATGTGGACTTTTCAGCAGGATATCCCCAGGTTGTTGTCCACAGAAAAGTGAGTGGTTGGAATCTCAGCATTGCTGCAATAGACACGTAGGTCAATCAGCCGATCTGACGTTATTGAAATTGCCTTGCAGCATGTTTCTTTGCTTTGATAGAATAATGAATTACAGACGTTTTTGCTATATTATAACCACTTAAATCACTGATAAAATGACAATTGCATGTTCAGCTTATATTATATTAATGTTGCTCTTTAATCAAGGTTCAATCTTTTCTTAACAACCTTTCCCCTGCAAATATATTGCGCAATTAAGAAATTATGTCTCTACCAGGTAAAATGATCTTCCTAATCACATTTGCCAATAAGATGTTTAATATATTCCGCAGCGATACACCTGCATTCGGGATACTATACAGACACTGACATTTCATCTGATTATAATAGCTTTGCTTGGCTGGTAAGTAATGTTATGTCATTGCTCAGGCATAGTAATTTATGCATTCAAATGATAAATGTTGAGTGTTGTCATCCAACTTCGGATGTAATGAGATAAATCATTCCGCTCCTGAGATTTCATTCTAGTAAAAATAAGGCCAACCCTGCAGTCATTTTGATTGAGAGGAAAATGCAATTTTCTGCATACAATATTATTTTTCACGAAAACCTCTTGCTGGAGTCTGCTTGTTTAGTAATCTCAGAGCAAATATGAGAAATATGGAAGATATGCAAGACTAATATTAACATAATCAGTGCTACTTTTGACAGATCATTCATAGGGAAATCATATTTAATTCTTTAGAGCTCCTGGGCATTTTGCATATCTAACCACAGAATAAATATATCACAAATTGGGATTTAGATTTTACTATAATGCATTCTTAAGGGCCATTTTTAGCCAAAACCTAAAAATGGACATAGGTTTAGTAAGTGAAAAGCATACAACACAGAATAACATACTGTACACTTCTAGGATTTTTCCATTGACATGTCTCTAAATAAATGTATAGAAATATCACAATCTGATGCCATAACCTAAGTACAGATAAGTGGCGCCTCATCGGCGCTGCTCGCAGATATTTCTGTTGTGGAAGACTATTTTTTGTATGGTGTAAACCTTTGGGATTCTTCTCCGGTTAATACTACACATTCACCAGCTGATGGTGCTATCTTTCAACTTATTGCTACATAAATCAGTTCTCCATTCTATGGCAAAGCCTGTAAATTACAATGGGCTGGCAGAACATCACTGTAATTGGTCCTATTGAGTACATTTTACAAATAAATACAGCCATTTACTACAAATTAAGGTTTTATCTATAATTTATAGTGTTGTTTTAACAGTTGCTAGAGTCCTAAAACAACAGTGATATGCACTGATTTTATATATTATGTTGTTTAGACCGTCCTAAACACAAGTTTGGGATTTACCATCTAAGCAATTTTGATGTTATATCAGTTTTAACAGGACGGATTTGAAGGGTAGTTCAAAAGAATTATTTTATTAACCCCTTTACCCCCAAGGGTGGTTTGCACGTTCATGACCGGGCCAATTTTTTACAATTCTGACCACTGTCCCTTTATGAGGTCATAACTCTGAAACGCTTCCATGGATCCCACTGATTCTGACATTGTTTTCTCGTGACATATTGTACTTCATGTTAGTGGTAAAATTTCATTCATATAACTTGCGTTTATTCGTGAAAAAAATGGAAATTTGGCAAATATTTTGCAATTTTCCAACTTTGAATTTTTATGCCCTTAAACCACAGAGACATGGTACACAAAAAACTTAATAAGTAACATTTCACATATGTTTACTTTATTTACATCAGCACAATTTTGGAACCAAAATTTTTTTTGTTAGGAAGTTATAAGGGTTGACCAGCGATTTCTCATTTTTGCAACACCATTTTATTTTTACAGACCACATAACATTTGAAGTCACTTTGAGGGCTCTATATGATAGAAAATACCCAAACGTGACACCATTCTAAAAACTGCACCCCTCAAGGTTCTCAAAACCACATTCAAGAAGTTTATTAACCCTTCAGGTGCTTCACAGGAATTTTTTGAATGTTTAAAAAAAAATGAACATTTAACTTTTTCTCACAAAAAAATTACTTCAAGTCCAATTTTTATTATTTTACCAAGGGTAACAGGAGAAATTGGACAAAAAAGTTATTGTGCAATTTGTCCTGAGTATGCTGATACCTAATATGTGGGGGGAACCACTGTTTAGGCGCATGGCAGAGGTCAGAAGGGAATGAGCGCCGTTTGACTTTTTCAATGCAAAATTGTCTGGAATTCAGATCGGACGCCATGTCGCGTTTGGAAAACCCCTCATGTGCCAAAACAGTGGAAACCCCCCACAAATGACACCAATTTGGAAACTAGACCCCCCAAGGAACTTATCTAGATGTGTGGTGAGAACTTTGAACCTCCCAGAACTTCACAGAAGTTTATAACGTAGTCGTAAAATTAAAAAAAATCAATTTTTTTCCACAAAAATGATCTTTTCACCCCCAATTTCTAATTTCCCAAGGGTAACAGGACCCTAAAAGTTATTGTGCAATTTGTCCTGAGTACGCTGATATCCCACATGTGGGGGTAAACCACTATTTGGGCGCATGGCAGAGCTCGGAAGGGAAGCAGCGCCATTTGACTTTTTTGGCTGGAATTGGGATTGGACGCCATGCTGCGTTTGGAAAGTCCCTGATGTGCCTAAACAGTGTAAACCCCCCACAAATGACACCATTTTAGAAACTAGACCCCCCAAGGAACTTACCTAGATGTGTGGTGAGCACTTTGAACCCCCAAGGTTGGGTTTTTAACAGGGAAAAATGCAAAGTACTACATCTGGGCAATAAAAATGAAAAAAGCATATACAGAATGGGAGGAATAGGGCTAAGCAACAGCACATGTGAAAAAGACTTGGGTATACTAATAGATCACAGACTGAATATGAGTCAACAGTGTGATGCAGCAGCAAAAAGGCAAATGCAATTCTAGGATGTATTAACAGAAGCATACAGTCTAGATCACATGAAGTCATTATTGCCCTCTACTCCTCTTTGGTCAGACCTCATCTGGAATACTGTGTCCAGTTTTGGGCACCACATTTTAAAAAAGACATCAACAAATTGCAGCAAGTTCAGAAAAGAGCGACCAGAATGGTGAACGGTCTGCAAACCCTGTCTTATGAGGAAAGGTTGCGGGATTTGGGAATGTTTAGCTTGCAGAAGAGAGGACTGAGAGGAGACTTAATAGCTGTCTTCTAGACTAGAAGCAATGGGATGAAACTGAGTGGCAGGAGACACAGATTAGATATTAGAAAAAACTTTTTGACAGTTAGAGTGATCAATGAGTGGAACAGCTGCCACGAGAGGTGGTGAGTTCTCCTTCAATAGAAGTCTTCAAACAGAGGCTGGACAGACATCTGTCTGAGATGATTTAGCGAATCCTGCTTTGAGCAGGGGGTTGACCAGATGGCCCAGGAGGTCCCTTCCAACTCTACGATTTTATGATTCTATGATTCTAAGGGCTTCACAGAAGTTTATAACGCCCGGGCGTGAAAATAAAAAAATCATATTTTTTCCACAAACATGATCTTTTAGTCCCCAATTTTTTATTTTCCCAAGGGTAACAGGAGAAAGTGGACCCAAAAGTTGTTGTCCAATTTGTCCTGAGCATGCTGATACCCCATATGTGGGAGAAAACTACTGTATGGGCACACGTCAGGGCTCGGAAGGGAAGTAGTGACGTTTTGGAATGCAGACTATGATGGAATGGTCTGCGGGTGTCATGTTGCCTTTGGAGAGCCCCTGATGTACCTAAACAGTGGAAACCCCCCACAAGTGATGCCATTTTGGAAAATAGACCCCCTAAGGAACTTATCTAGATGTGTGGTGAGCACTTTGAACCCCCCAGTGCTTCACAAAAGTTTATAACGCCCGGGCGGGAAAATAAAAAAAATTATATTTTTTCCACAAACATGATGTTTTAGTCCCCAATTTGTTATTTTTCTTAAGGTAACAGGAAAAATTGGACCCCAAAAGTGGTTTTGCAATTCGTCCTGAGTACGCTGACACCCTATATGTGGGAGAAAACTACTGTATGGACACACGTCGGGGCTTGGAAGGGAAGTAGTGACGTTTTGGAATGCAGCCTTTGATGGAATGGTCTGCGGGTGTCATGTGCGTTTGGAGAGCCCCTGATGTACCTAAACTATTGAAACTCCCCATAAGTGTCCCCATTTTGGACACTAGACCCCCCACGGAACTTATCTAGATGTGTGGTGAGCACTTTGAACCCCAAAGTGCTTCGCAGAAGTTTATAACGCCCGGGCGTGAAAATAAAAAAATCATTTTTTTCCACAAAAATGATATTTTTGCCCCCAATTTTTTATTTTCCTAAGGGTAACAGGAGAAATTGGACCCACAAGTTGTTTTGCAATTTGTCCTGAGTAGGCTGATACCCCATATGTGGGGGTAAAACACTGTTTGGGTGCATGGCAGAGCTTGGAAGGGAAGGAACACCATTTGACTTTTTCAACTCAGAATTGGCTGGAATTGAGATCAGATGCCATGTTGCGTTTGGAGAGCACCTGATGTGCCCAAACAGTGGAAACCCCCAATTCTAACTCCAACCCTAACCCCAACACACCCCTAACCCTAATCTCAGTCCTAACCCTAGCCCTAACCCTAGCCCTAACCCTAATGGGAAAATGGAAATAAATACACTAACTAAGGGGGTGATAAAGGAGGATTTGACTTACTATTTATAGCGGGTTTTTATGTTTGGCAGCTGTCGCACGCTAAAAGTCTGAACTCTCATAGCTTTCCTTCAAATGCACAGAATGCCCTACAGACACTAAAGAATATTTGCTGCCATTGTGCAGTAGCACAGCTTTCATACTTTTTTTGAAGAATCAATAAAAAGCCTCCACTCACTCATATTGTACTCAATGTTAAAATTTTCCAGAAACATTGCTGCCATACACTAAGGCACCATCTTCAGAAAAGTATGGAAGGAATTCCTTTTCTTTGCTTCTGTAAAAGTTTAGAGCAGAAAAGCTTTGCAGAATGTTTAGAAAGAGTCAAGTCCCTGACTAAATCATTTCATTTGAGTTGTGAAAAAAGCTGTGACTCATTGAGACTAGCTTGAAACTCTTCATCAGAATCCTTCTCTTCATGTTCTGAATCAGGTGTATCTTCAAGTTTCTTTACAGATGAAGGGAAACAGATTTTCCTGGACCATGATGCACGGGGCGAATTGCTGACCGGAAGTCCACATATATAATTTCCTACTTATTTTTAAGGTTAAATCCCTCCACATTGCATGTACAAAACTAGCAGTCATCACTGTGTCACAAGGGTGACATGTCCCTCGGAAGACCTCGAGTTATACTGTCATGTCGGGTAATGAATTGCAAGACTACTTTAGGGATGGTGTGATTTATGTCCCATATTAAATGGATTTAGTATATTCTGGTGCTGAAGAGGTTAACGACTCTTTGTATGCTGGTCAGAAACATGCAGCTCCATTTCAGCTGCTTCTGATCCGGTTATTACCTCTTCCTATATAAACTGGTCAGACCTTCTTGTTTCTGCCAGTGAAAGATTCATCTTCCTCTGCTGTGTGCTAAAGCTAAGTTGTTGGAATGGAATTGTTGTAGTAGTGTTCTGTGGCTTGCTGTAGTATGTGTGTTTATCTCCTGGATCCTGTTCCCATTTAGTTTATTCCTCCCTGTTCCTTTCCTCCTACCTATTATTGAATAGTGCTTTTGTATGATAGTTTTCTGTCATCCCTGTTTTGTCTTTGCGTCTGGTTTACACAAGATTTCTGTCCCAGGCCTCATGGAGTGAGGGAGGGTACAGATCAAGGTATAGTAAGGTTGGAGACTCTGGCCTTTCTAACTGCCAGAGTACCCCCAGGACAGTGTTAATTAGGGTCCCAGTTCCAGGGACAGTTTGAGGCCCACCTCCCTTACCGAAGATCGTCATAGCGTGACACTATGATTTCACAATTCCATACAGATCATAGGCTTGCCAAAAATAAATCTCTCTTTCTTCCCTTTAGACAATTGTTGTGATTCTTCTATACAAACAGAACACGCTGAATGTGGAGCCCACGACTTGACCTGATCACCTAGTTTTGCAACAAAGTACGCATAATACACTTTTCTAATGAAATTTGTAATGTTCCTTCATTGTTTCGTCACTACAAAACCATGGCAAATGTAGCAAAAGTTGTCAGGTGAATTACGACCCCCCTTTAGCCATTTCGATCACATTGTTATAAACAGGAGCTTAATCCACCACAATTTGTAAATACTGAAGGAGGATTTTTAGTCCTTTTTTGTGGCTTTTCTATTAAGTTTACTGAATACTCTCTCCAGAACTGTGAACTTATCCCTGTGGCCGCCGTGTCTGCACAGGGAGAACCTGTCCCCGTGGCCATCCAGTGTAAACTTCCTGAGAGGCCGTCTAGTGTGAACTTATCCCTGTGGCTTGTCCCCATGGCTGTCTTGTGTGAAGTTCCCGGGAGGCAGTCCTGTGTGAACTTGTCCCACTCCCAAGAGGCTGTCCAGTATGGCCGTCCTGCTCTGCCTGTTAAGCAGAATTAGCGTCTCTGCCCTTTGGGGTCAGGAGCTATGGCCATAGCTATAGCTGACAGCTACCTGCCACACAAGTCGGACCTCATCACTAGAGACTCCAGCGAACACCAAGGTAGCTGCTTAGTCATGCCCCTCCAGGGTATGTCCGGTCTGTGGCACAGTGGGTCCATGAACCATATGCGCCACTTAGGAGCATAACATCATCAGTCATGAAGGGATTAAATATATATATTTTAAATATGTTTCCTATGTTTTTTCCATAGAACAATCTTTATTAAAGCAAAAAAAAAAACTTGAAATTATCACTCTGGCCAGTGGGGCCTTTTTGGTCTCTAAAATCCTGTTTTTTGAGGAAATCGATATGTAGATAAGCCATAAAGAACAGCTTCCTACCGTTTGTATTGAAGCAAGACTCCTTTTATATTGAAGCAAGATTCCTAATTTTGTTTTTTTAGTAAAGATCGTGATATGAAAAAAAAAATTTGTTTCTTAAAGTACAGGTAACTAGGCATGAGTGAGTAGTGAAATACTTGGACTCACTGTACTCGTTACGAATAGCTTCTAATACTCGGGTACTCGTAACGAGTAGCGAGTCCAATGTAAGTCTATGGGAAATGTGAGTAATGGGCAGAGAATGTGTGTGGGCGGAGACTATGTGTGCGAGGGTCTGTGGGGCTGTGTGTGTGTGCGGGGCTGTGGGGCCTGTGCGGGCTCTGCTGGGTCCATGCGGGGCATGTGCGGGCATCATCCGATGGGTTTATGTGTAGGGTCGGTGGGCCGGGCTGGGGGGGTGGTCCCTCGATATACCGCGCAGTAGCGTACAGACACAAGATGAGGCAAGTTTCGGGTACAACAGGTCCAAGTTTATTCTCTTGCCGTCCGCCAGACGGCCTCCGAAGTACACCGCACTTCAATTCACTTTACTTTACTTCACTTATCGGCCCTCCGTTTCCAGGGCCGCTTCCCGCACACCGTACTTTACACCAGGGACTACATGCGAATAGACATCTTTATTGAAAGACAATACAAGGGAGCAAAAACATATACTGTATAAAAATGAAGTACTCATACAAGTGTCAGAGATAGCCAGGAACAAAATGAAAATCCTGTGCGACAGTATCAAAGGCAGCAGTGAGTAAATGTGATAAGTAATCACTTCATTATGATAAAGGCATGGTACAAAACGATATGTATCAGAGATGGAAAAAGATCTCTCAAAAGCACTCAAACAGCGTCACTTGAAGGAGTATAATACTCCTATATAGTAAGAGAAAGAGGACCGTCCATCAAAATATTGCACACTTGCCCAATGTATAAGTAATAGGAATCAAATCGTACCCATCATGTCTGCCAGAGAGTGTACTGCCGTGCAGGAACGACCCCAATGCGCATTTCGCGGTGATACCGCTTCCTCATCCACTACACTTTCCTAGCTGTTTCCCCACTGTACTAACTGACACCTGTCTGAACTGTGCAAACCTTCCTTTCTCTATTCTGACAAGTCCGTCCGTCCATCAGGTCACCTTCCCTACATATGCCCGCTACTGTGACAGCATCATCCGGCTAATGTGGTGAATGTAAAAAAAAAAAAAAAAAAGAAAAAAAAAAAAGACATACAAAACATATAACATACAATACATACACATAACATAGAGTACATACTCACCGCACACACCTAATTCCCCAAAGCCATTGATCACCTGTAAAAAAATTAAAATAAAGTAACCTATACTCACCTTTCCGCCGTAATTCCATAAATAATGAGGATCCCACGTCACTCTCCCATGGAGAGCAGCCGCATCAGCTGATGCGAAGACTCTCTAGAGGCTCCAGTGATACAGTGACGCTGCACGGCCAGCCAATCACAGTAATTCCACAACAAAGAAGGCGGTGGCTTTACTGTGATTGGTTAACACATGCTGGGCAGGAGATCTGAATATTGCGAGGCGAGTAGTGAAATTTACTCGCTAGGATTTGAGTACCGCGAGTACCTCATTACTCACCAAGTACTGAATCCTAACGAGTATACTCGCTCATCCCTACAGGTAACACAAATACCTGATATAAAGGACAAGTCATTTTCTGATGATGCAGTCATTTTAAATTTTCCTTTTCTTACTATTGTAGCAAATCCAGATAGGACTGCGTTAAATCCTTGCACTACAGGTCTTAATTAGATGTACCTGACTAGCTTTGACTAAACCAGGAAAAGGGCTATCTTTTTGTCAGTCTAATTAGATGTTGAGGAGAGTGGAGTGTGTTGAAGTTGATGAGTGATAAGCCAAAATGTGAGCAGTAGCTGGGACAGCAACAAGCCCAAATTTCTCTGTGAATGGACACTGCACAGGTCAGCTAGGAAAGCTGAGCAGTCTGCATGTAGGATCTGCAAAGTAAGTGGAAGCTGCAGCCTGTTCATTGTGAGCTGTGCATGGACTTGAATACTTTGATGCTGGAAGCTGCTGAAGCTCAGGCTGAAGGTTATGGCGAGACTGGTAGGACTGTACTTCTGTGTATAAAGTTTGTTCTGGGAGAAAGGACTGTAATCTGTTCAGGTGAGCCGTCACAGACATATATATGCCAGGTGAATGAACTGTTTATCATAGATGTATGGTCCAGGCATCTGATACTATTTCTGTAAACTTTTCTTTTGTAACAAGCTGCTAAAAGAATGATGGTATATTTAGATTTTACAAAAATGCAAAAAAAAAAAAAAATTGTAAAAGGTGATATTTTCTATATATAAAGCTGCTGTAACTGTAATGTGACAGGTTGTTAAAGCTCCATTCCAGCATTTTTTAAAAACACCATTCTAGCTTTGCAATAAACGCAATCTCCCTGCTCCCTTGTCTAATACTCACTTGCCACCTCCATCATCCTTTTCCAGTGTCGCTCCCGTCGGTCCTTGGCAAAAAGTGACCTGTCGGCAGCTCCAGTGTATCATGGAGCGGCGCGGAGATCACTTTTCAATAATGTCTCTAAAGTGCCGTGAAATTAATGGCGCTATATAAGTGCGTAAAATCAATCAATCAATCCACCTCTATGAGAGCCTTGTTCTGGCTCTCATACTTACAGACACAAGATGACGCTGAGGGACCTGAGTGACGTCTGTAAAAAATGAGGCCCCTTGAAAGTGAGTATAAGAATGGAAGTAGAGTGCTTAAATATAAAGCGCCTCTCCAGGGCTGCAAAAAATGCTGGAATCGTGCTCCAGGGCTGCAAAAAATGCTGGAATGGTGCTTTTAATTTGCTACATTATGGTAGCCTTAAAAGTCAAACTTTGCAATTATCATAGGGCATTGTGTCAGTCAGAGACAGCACAGGTGCTAGGCATATACACACAGTACCTGACCACTATGTCATATCTACTAATTGCTTTTTTTCAAATTGTTTTATTTATTTTTTACATTATCTTTTTTTGTGTCAAACTACATACATGTTCACAGGCAACAAATATAGATTTGTAAACGAGCGCTATGTATTCTGGATGTGACAAACCATGTAGCTCCTCCATTGCAATGGTACCCACTGTACTCCCAAATAAGTAATACCCAAATAGCTAGAAATGTGAAAAAAATTTCTTAGTCAAGTTGGAAAAACATAAGTGAATGACAAAAAACATAAGATATGTAGACCTTCATACATATGGAATATTTATTAATTGGATATATCTTATTTAGTGGGGTACGTCTGGGGTCCACATTGCTTTTCTGTCTTGTTTATTCTGCCATGTGGTCTCAAGGCCCCCAAACACATTAGACTAATATAGGGAATTCACCAATATCGATTGTGTTGATTAATGAATATGGGACACCTGACAGATGTTGTGGGGGAGATAAGGATTCGGCATGATGTGTTTTTGTTCTCTAAGTGATAAGACATATCAGACAGTGAGTGCTCCTCTGTATGGGATAGTTGGGTGAAACAGCTATCGGCTAAACGATAAGCTGACAGCCATGTAATATGTATGGCAGCCTTAAGTTTGCTCAGGTACTGACAAGGTCACTGGTTTATGTAGCACCAAAATTATCACCATATTCCTACTGTGGTGCTCTTCCTAGTCCATTTAAACTGTGTGGTCTTATGGGCGGGGAGCTCTCTACTTTTATTTCATTGTTTGCACATTTGTTTAAATTATTGCCATTTTACTTGGTTGTCACTTGCCCAATTGTGAAGAGCTGTGAAATTTTTTGGCACAATATGAATACAGATTACTGTTATTATGATGTGTGCCCGTCAAGAAACTTTGGACTGTGAGCACCATTGGTCTCTAGAAAGTTTATAATGATCATTCATCCATATACAAAGCACTGTGTACGTTGTCACTAGGCATATATAAGAAATATTAGCATTAATGATATCTTGGTCAATATTTATAGATTAGAAACCATTTAACTCAGAGTGTAACCATCTTCTGCGCATTTTCTGTTACATATAATTGTCTTACACTAGCGCAAAAAAAATAGAGAAAGGCACTTTAACCTAAACAATCTGCCGAATATCATGTCTTGGTTAATGACAAAGATATTATTTTTGGACATTGTAATGGAAAATAAATTGTTACATGTTCAATGAGTCAGAGCATATAGAATAATAATTCAGTAACATATTAATTACATAATATCTTACGAAAGAAACGTGATATTGGGATGATTAATTATAGAGGAAGAGATAACCAATCAGTGCAGAAGAACAAACATTTTAGACAGATTATCCCACCATGGGTGAAAGCTATCGAAGCAGAGAAGGAAACAGCATCCGTCTAACCCCTGATGACCATGCATTTCACATTGATTATATCTTTCCCATAGATTTCAACATTTAGAGCATGGCTAAACTTCAAAACACAATCATATGTATTCAAAGCACTGCATCTAAAGTTCAGTGCCATCATCTAGGCTAGTAACACCCTTTTTCTAGCCATGCAACTGTGATCCAGCTAAGACTAAATAAATGTGATGTGTTTTACGAACACTTTTATACCACCAATATGACAGTAGTGTGTGCTGTATACCCTGAACTCAAGGTAATTGGAGTAAGCAGCACAATTCAGCTCCAGGTAGAGCAGAGTGAATCTACTGAACATCCTTTTTGGTCATGTTCACATATTTAGTACTTGATCAGTATTTGTAAGCTAAAATCAGTAGTGGAAAAATCAGAGGAAAAGTATAATAGAAACAAGTCACCACTTCTGTATTTATCACACACTCCTGGTTTTGCCTTACAAATACTGATGTGAAATACTGACCAAATACTGAAAATGTTAACGTGGCCCTAAGCTGATTTGTTTGTTTGGGCCAGTAGATTTGATTAAAATCAATCTGAATTGAAAGAGCTCTCCAAAAAATGTTCATTATACTGTGAAATCCTTCTATACCTAAAAGCATAAAAAAATGGAGAGAAGCAAAGGAGTTAAAAAGTAATAAAATTATAGTCACATGTTCTAGGCTCATCCCTCACCTATCCTCTCTCTGCAGCACTCTACCCTGTCTGTCGCTCACTGCCTTTGGTCTTTGGATCTTTCGGTACTGACTAGGCCTCCCGTGGTCACGGAGGGGGGGGGGGATTTGATACACGTAATTGAAATGAGGTCTGGTTAGCAGTCAGTAAGTTTTTCCTTTGCTTAGGGATTCTCAAACTTTTTTCTTACTGGGGTCTCGCCAAAAATACTAAGATAATGTCCATCTCTCCTCAGACAGACCTAAGAATTTTAAAAACAGTGAAACGTGTTTGTGGGGTCTTTTTGCTGCTGGTGTTGGGGAGCTACATTTCAGTGATGGTATCATGAATTCACAGATGAACTGCTCTATATTGAAAGAGAAGATGCCACCATCACTCCATGACCTTGGTAGACCTGCACGTTTCCAACAAGATAATGATACAAAACACATATCTGTTGCATTTCTGAAGAACATGGTGTAACCAAAGATACCAAGAATGTGTCCTGATCTGAACCCAACCCAAACACCTATGAGGGATTCTGAAGAGACAAGTTGCACATCACTTTCCATCCAGCATCCAGGCTCTAAAAGAGGTTGTTTTTCTAGAATGGAAAAAGATAGATATTGCAGTATTTCACCAACTTGTTCATTCCATGCCTAGAAGAGGTCACACAAAGATCTTGATGTAGTAGTTTTTGATGTTGGCTGTATTCATTTTGTGTCCTTATTTGAGTAAAACAAGATTTTGTGGTGATAGTTATATTATTAATAGTGATGAGCGAGTATACTCGTTGCTCTGGTTTTCCCGAGCATGCTCGGGTGTACTCTGAGTATTTTGGCGTGCTCGGAGATTTCGTTTTCGTTTCTGCAGCTGCATGATTTGCGGCTGCTAGACAGCCTGAATACATGTGGGGTTGCCTGTTAGGAAATCACCACATGTATTCAGCCTGTCCAGCAGCCACAAATCATACAGCTGAGGTGACGAAAACTAAATCTCCGAGCACGCCAAAATATTCAGAGATCACCCGAGCATGCCTGGGAAAACCAGAGCAACGAGTATACTCACTCAGCACTAATTATTAACCTTAATTTTATGTTATGGGTTAAAAATGTTCTATGAACTTAGTTTGGTCCAAATTTTGGAAATTGTTAATTGTTCTTGTATTGAGTGAGCTATGGATTAAAATATAATTTTAAAAGGAGGTGTACTCACTTATATTTATGATGAGCAGTATATATATATATATATATATATATATACATACACACAGTATATATATTGTGGTGTAGTAACCACTGAGTCCGCTAGGGGGCGCTGTGTGGATGTCCCAGGAGAAAGGGTGAATGGCAGAATACAGAATGGCCATTATGTATCCCAAAGTGGGTGGCTTTGGGATGGAGACTTATGTGTTGTTCAGCAATGACATTGCTGAGGTGTTGCTTCAATGTATAAGGGTGAAGTCTCCAGGTAACTAGAGAGATGGGCGGGCCTGGTCACCTTACAAACCCACCCAGGGGTGTGTTTAAGAGTGTCATACTAAAGTATATGTGTGGCTGTGTTTAATAGGACCTTTAGTGAGGTCATAGCCATGTGATCACCTGTGGGTGTGGTTATGGACCATATAAGGTACCTGAGGTCCGGTCACATGAGAGAGAGCGCATGGATCTGATTGGGCCATGTGGAAGGTCCCGGCAGGCCTAGGTGGAAGAAGGTGCGCTACCTTCCTGAAGACCACATGCTGAGGCTGCTGACCCGGGGAGGCCTATGTATATTGGCTGTATGTGAGGACGGATAAGCCTCCTGTGTTTGCTGAGGCTCCAGGACTGAGCCTGAAATCATGTCCAGGACTGAGCCTGAAATAATGGACACTAATACTTGCTTTCGCCTGAGCTAAAGGCTATTTCTTATGTTATGTGCTGGTTCATGGGTTCTGGAGCAATAAACACTATGAACTTTTAAAGGAACGCGCCTCCTGGTTGTCTCCCGTCGCACCTAAGCGAGTTGAATCCCTACAATATATATATGAAATCATCATATGGGAAGTCTAGAAGAATTGTTTAAAGGCATAGTAATCTTAGTGTACGTAAACTTTTGACTTTGCAGTAAGTAATAAAAATGCCTTAAAACATTCTCCCTCTCTCATTATTCTGGCATTT
Source organism: Dendrobates tinctorius (assembly GCF_039654945.1). Lineage (NCBI taxonomy): Eukaryota > Metazoa > Chordata > Amphibia > Anura > Dendrobatidae > Dendrobates > Dendrobates tinctorius. The sequence goes on along the minus strand of NW_027361728.1, from coordinate 43,048,249 downwards.
GGCAAATATTAAGAATTATGGTAATCCTAATTGAGCTAAGACGGGAAAGGTTTATTCTGATTTCATACAAAGAGAAGGCTGGTAGTGCAATAAGAGACTGCGCTGCTGTGGTAGAATTGAAGATATCTTTATTGCCAATGCGTTTCCTGAGCCAGTCCCAGCTCACTTCATCAGGGCCTGATGAAGTGATCTGGGACTGGCTCAGGAAACGCATTGGCAATAAAGATATCTTCAATTCTACCACAGCAGCGCAGTCTCTTATTGCACTACCAGCCTTCTCTTTGTACCAAGTCCTTGGACCTCGTGCAGACTGCTGCAGCTGTTTTATGCAATTATAGGTGTTGTGACTCTCACAACCCTATTAGGTGAGCCTAACACTTGCTGTGCACTCATCTACTTTCCATACAGACCTACGCATTGGAAGCGCCCTGTCTCCCCCTTTTCTATTCTGATTTCATGTCAGATATTGAGGATAACATGCAGATGTGTCTTTTTATATAGTGTATGTAAACTTCTGGTTTCAACTGTATACAGTTGTGGCCAAAAGTATTGACACTCCTGCAATTCTGTCAGATAATACTCAGTTTCTTCCTGAAAATGATTGCAAACACAAATTATTTGTTATTATTATTATCTTCATTTAATTTGTCTTAAATGAAAAAAACACAAAAAGAATTGTCCTAAAGCCAAATTGGATATAATTCCACACCAAACATAAAAAAGAGGGTGGACAAAAGTATTGGCACTGTTCAAAAAATCATGTGATGCTTCTCTAATTTGTGTAATTAACAGCACCTGTAACTTACCTGTGGCACCTAACAGGTGTTGGCAATAACTAAATCACACTTGCAGCCAGTTGACAGATTAAAGTTGACTCACCTCTGTCCTGTGTCCTTGTGTGTACCACATTGAGCATAGAGAAAAGAAAGAAGACCAAAGAACTGTCTGAGGACTTGATAAACCAAATTGTGAGGAAGCATGAGCAATCTCAAGGCTACAAGTCCATCTCCAAAGACCTGAATGTTCCTATGTCTACCATGCGCAGTGTCATCAAGAAGTTTAAAGCCCATCGCACTGTGGCTAACCTCCCTAGATGTGGACGGCAAAAGAAAAATTGACAAGAGATTTCAACGCAAGATTGTGCGGATGATGGATAAAGAACCTCGACTAACATCCAAACAAGTTCAAGCTGCCCTGCAGTCCGAGGGTACAACAGTGTCAACCTGTACTATCCGTCGGCGTCTGAATGAAAAGGGACTGTATGGTAGGAGACCCAGGAAGACCCCACTTCTTACCCTGAGACATAAAAAAGCCAGGCTGGAGTTTGCCAAAACTTACCTGAAAAAGCCTAAAACGTTTTGGAAGAATGTTCTCTGGTCATATGAGACAAAAATAGAGCTTTTTGGGCAAAGGCATCAACATAGAGTTTACAGGAGAAAAAAAGAGGCATTCAAAGAAAAAAACACGGTCCCTATAGTCAAACATGGCGGAGGTTCCCTGATGTTTTGGGGTTGCTTTGCTGCCTCTGGCACTGGACTGCTTGACCGTGTGCATGGCTTATGAAGTCTGAAGACTGCCAACAAATTTTGCAGCATAATGTAGGGCCCAGTGTGAGAAAGGTGGGTCTCCCTCAGAGGTCATGGGTCTTCCAGCAGGACAATGACCCAAAACACACTTCGAAAAGCACTAGAAAGTGGTTTGAGAGAAAGCACTGGAGACTTCTAAGGTGGCCAGCAATGAGTCCAGACCTGAATCCCATAGAACACCTGTGGAGAGATCTAAAAATGGCAGTTTGAAGAAGGCACCCTTCTAATATCAGGGACCTGGAGCAGTTTGCCAAAGAAGAATGGTCTAAAATTCCAGCAGAGCATTGTAACAAACTCATTGATGGATATCGGAAGTGGTTGGTCGCAGTTATTTTGGCTAAAGGTTGTGCAACCAAGTATTAGGCTGAGGGTGCCAATACTTTTGTCTGGCCTATTTTTGGAGTTTTGTGTGAAATGATCAATGTTTCGCTTTTTGCTTCATTCTCTTTTGGGTTTTTTTCATTTAAGATAAATTAAAAGAAAATAATAATCCCAAAGAATTTGTGATTGCAATCATTATCAGGAAGAAACTGAGTATTATCTGACAGAATTGCAGGGGTGTCAATACTTTTGGCCACAACTGTATATCGTATATTGTAGTGCTTCTTTTCCTGGAATATATAGATCAATAGAAGCTGAGGCATGAAGATTAGAGGCATGGATGTAGTCTTATAAAATATATAGCTCGGTTTACAAAAAGTGGTTGAATCAGAGCATCTGCTGAGTGATATAGTATATGTCTGGAAGGTAGATATGCAAATAAATTTTTTTAATGCTAGCACATGAAAGCAATGCAAGGACAGAACATGAATTCATGTCACTTGGCTATAGAAAATAATATAATGTAGATAAAATACAAATTCAAATGCATGAACTAAGAACTTGCATTGAGACAAAAAGGAACAAGTCTGCAACTGTATCAGATATTAGTAATGCAAAATACCAGAATATGTTGCAGTAAAAAGGTAACTTGTACTCTGATGAACTTGTATGGGGAGAAAGTACACTAAGATACTTCTAGCGACTTGACTTATTTTTTTCTCATGGAGTATTGCCTTGAAAATAAGTCTTCATTCTGAGTTGAGTCTCTTCATTGAGAGCCAGTATCTCCCCTGAGCATTTAATGCGAACTTGTCACTATGAAGTGCAGTCCGATCTTCAGGCACCATGTTTCAGAGCAGGGCGAGCTGAGCAGATTGATATCTAACTTTATGAGAGAGGTTTCAGTACTACCTGTATTTTAGTCATTTAACCCTTTGCTCTTTCTGGGATACTTGGTCCGCTAGGCGGTCCTATCAGTCACTGACAGCTTTCTTTGTATAAGCGTGCATACAGTCATAGCTGTTAATCACTGATGGGGCTGCCCTTTGGTCAGAAAATCCCAGAAAGAGCAGAGGGTAAAATGATTAAATCACAAGTTAACTATATATCAATCTGCTCAGCTCCCCCTGTTCCATAATATTGTGTCTGCAGGCTAAACAACATTTTCATGGTAACAGGTTACCTTTAGGCTATGTGCCCACGATGCGATTTTTAAGCGTTTTTGCAGCGATTTTCAGAGCGAAAACGTTTTAAAATCATGTACAGAACGCCCCCCATGCATTCCTATGGCATTCCGCACATGCTGTGCTAATGCTGCGCTTTTTTCCGCGGCGGAAACGCATCGCGGAAAAAATCGCAGCATGATCATTCTTTTGTGCGGAATCGCAAAGAATTGCCGCGATTCCGCACCCACAGGAATGCATGAGAATCGCTTACTTCCCGCATGTAGCTATGCCCACCATGCGGGAAGTTAAGCGTCTCATGTGCGGTTGGTACCCACGGTGTGGAGGAGAGGAGACTGTCCTCCAGGCCCTGGGTAACATAGCCCTGTAAAAAAAAAAAAGAATAAAAAATAAAAAAACGGGGTATATTTACCTTCCAACGTCCCGCGCTGCATTCCCGGCCTAAGCGTTCCCAGTAATGCCTTGCGGCAAGGTCCTGTGATGACGTGGTCTCGCGAGATCGCTATAGTAACGCGAGACTAATGTCATCACAGGTCTCGCAAGGCATTACTGGGAATGCTGATGCCCGGGATGGCAGCGCGGGACATCGGAAGGTAAATATACCCCGATTTTTTATTTTTTTATCATTTTTCACATTCTATCTTTTACTATTGATGCCGCATGAACTGTATTGGTGACATATGGGGTAATAAGGGGTTAATGTCACCTTTGTATTGTAAGGTGACATTAAACCTGGCTTAGTAATGGAGAGGTGTCAATAAGACACCTATCCATTACTAATCCTGAAGATTGTTTATTTAACCCTTTACACACACATGCAGAGTAAAGTATTTTAATGAAATAAAAGAACACACAGTTTTGCCATCTTTATTTTTCTGCTAAATCCAAATGAAGCCCTCGATCGCCTGTAAAAGAATTAAAAATAAAAAACCAACAACATACCATACCTGAAGGAAGGAATGAATGAGAAGCTGCCTGGGTCAGCACCAGTGACATCAGTGCAGCCTCCCAGTCTGACCTGCAATAACTCGGCAGAGTGGGAAAATGAACTGACACTTTCCCACACTGCAGAGTTCACCGCGGATCATGACACTCACATGACACTCGCAAAGTTTTCATCTGTTTTTTTTCGGTCCGGAAATCGGACCTTTTTTTTCTCGCAAATGGGTATGAGCCCTAACAGACAATATCTCTGGCCTCTTCCCAGTCTATTAATATCAACACACAGCTGTCTGTTTAGCCTTGGCTGATCTGAATTTATAGGGGGACCCTATGTCTTTTTTTATGGGGGGTCCCTGTAAATTCACCAGTAATGGCGAAGCAAACAGCTGTGAGCTTTTATTAATAGCCTGGGAACCTTTTGGGACACTGTCCCTTTTCCCAGATTATTAACATCAGTATCCAGCCACGGGTTTCCATCTGCTGGTTATGAAAATTACGGGCAAGCTAAAGCCTTTTTTTTTTTTTTTTAATTTAATTATTTTACACAGAATTTACACAGCGGGTGCTGAATACAACTGGCATCATAGTTCACCTGATCATGAGGTGACCAAGTGATAATGAAGAGAGTTGCCTTCAGCAGCTGGAGCCTGGGAAGAGCGCAAACTGTACAGCTTCTTCCCAGGCGCCGATACATGTCGCTCTGATGACACTCGGATGTCATCCGCATGCCATCAGTGAGCATGTGTGGGCTTGAATTTTGCCCGTGCTATTGATAAAAAACTGACATGTCTGCGGGGTTTCACAACGGACACACTGTGAAATTAGCTTCAGCATAGAAATTTAAGAGAAATGGTAACCAAATGCAGCCTTGTCTAATGCTTTGCTCTACCTTTGTTAGGGCTGGCGGAATGCACCAAATTATAAAATAATAGTAGGTGCGTTCGCAGCCCGGGGTCCACCGTGCAGAGGTGGTACACTGCTGCTAAGTAATGGAGGAAGAATTAAGCGGTGTGAAACCAGTCACACATGGGTTACGCCACCCAATGTGAACAGGGGCGAACTCTGTTAATGCACAGAGCCGCACAACCGCTGAATGTAGATGCCGGAGCCTGTTAAGCTCACAGAGCCCGGCCAAAAGAGCGCACAGTGTAAAGCCACAGAACTCTACCTCAAGGACACGGGGTTAGAGTCCTTCTATGGCCACTGAACGCACGGCGTTGCTGCCGCGAACGCCGCTATAGACGCTGGCTATGGAGCACGTGCACTGAGGCATGCCGAGTCCCTGGTGAGGACTGATGCCTGACTCAACCTCTGTCCTACCTACGCCTAAGCCTGGGCGCTAGCAGGCTAGGCTGCACAACACATGCGTACCAAGGGTAGGGGTTTCTTAATGAGTCATTCACCAGAGACATTCATGCGTGCATACATCACTCACTCCACATAGTCTGTAAATACAGTCTTATCCTAGCGCATGGCCGAGTGGCCATGCGAACCTTTTATAGCCGCGAGCGTCTGGGACCTTCCTGGCTTCTCGGATGGACCAATCCGAACAGGAGCAGGACCTGAGCACGTGACCTTCGATCTCCAACGGGAGATCACTCCACGGGCATGCTCAATGGCCCGACATGGGGACTTAGTCCCTGGAGAATCTCACTGCTGAGCAGCATGTATTGTCATAGCTGCGCCAGAGGTGGCAGCAGCAAGCAAACCCACGGAGCTGGTCTGGGCAGAGCGCCTGGACTGACAAGTTTGCTGAGCAAACTTCTCTGTGGCTGGAAAGGAATGGGAGACCGCTGGAAGTAAGGCTTGGGATTCTCGCTGTGCAGCGACAGAAATCCGATGCCTAACTTTACCCCCCCTCCTAGGGCTCCCTCCCCTCTGAGCCTCACTGCGCTCAAACTCTGCAATGAGAAGAGGAGCGTGAATGTTCTCCACCAGGTCCGAGCCTCAGGACCATGACCCTTCCAATCCACCAAGTAAAACTTTTTGCCCCGCATCACCTTGCATCCCACGATGGCTTTGACCTCAAACTCATCAGACGACAGGTCTGATGTCCCGGCAGATGGCTCAAAAACCGTGACATGTGAATAGGCTTAAGGAGAGACACATGAAACGTGTCCGAGATAGCCAAGTGTGGTGGAAGGGCCAGACGGTAGACCACTGGGTTAATCTGCTCGAGGACCTTGAAAGGGCCAATATAGCGTGGTGCGAACTTAGCGGATTCCGCCCGCAGCCTAATGTTTCGAGCGCAGAGCCACACTAAGTCGCCAGGGGCAAAGGTCAAATGAGGGCGCCAACAAGTATCAGCGGAGGACCTCATTCTCTCCTTGGAGGCCCGGATAGCATCCTGCGTGTGATCCCAAATGTCACGTGCCTCCACCGCCCAGTCTGCCACCCTAGAGTCGGTGGGCACGGGGGATGAGCGAATGCTGACCGTAATTTAGGAGGAATGGGGTCTGACGGGTGGAGTTGGCTACAGCATTGTTCAAGGCGAACTCTGCCCACGGCAGTAAAGATGCCCAATCATCTTGCCTGACTGAGACAAAATGTCACAGGTATATCACCAGGGTCTGGTTGGCTCTCTCAACCAACCCATTCGTCTCGGGATGATAGCCCGAGGAGAGATTTAGCTCAATGCTGAGCAGAGAACAGAGCTCTCTCCAGAACCGAGATGCAAACTGAGGACTCCTTCAATGGAAGTCTTCAAACAGAGGCTGGACAGACATCTGACTGGGATGATTTAGCGAATCCTGCTTTGAGCAGGGGGTTGGACCAGATGGCCCAGGAGGTCCCTTCCAACTCTACGATTCTATGATTCTATGATTCTATGACCCCGGTCACTGACAATCTTATCCGGCATGCCGTGTAGGTGAAAAACATGTTTAATAAACAACGCTGCCAGGCCCCGTGCCGAAGGTAGCCGAGAGAGTGGTACCAGATGTGCCATCTTGGAGAAATGATCGGTGACCAACCAAATGACGGTGCTGCCACTGGACTTGGGCAAATCCACCACAAAGTCCATACCGACCATCTCCCAGGGCCTGTCCGCAACCGGCAGGCGATAGAGTAAACCAGCGGGCCGCTGCCGAGAGGACCGATTCTGGGCGCAAGAGACGCACGCCTGAATATAGTCCCTAACGTCACGAGCCATATGCGGCCACCAGTACGTCCTCGCCAGGAGATCAGAGGTTCATTTGGTCCCAAAATGTCCCCCCACCCTGGATGAATGAGCCCAAGAGAGGACCTCCGGTCGCAGATGGGCAGGGACAAAAGTCTTGCCCGGAGGTACCGACTCGAGAGCAACCGGAGCCACGGTCCTCAGTACTCTCCGATGGAACTATCAGCTGAGGCTCTTCCTCCTCTGATGACACCACGGAGCGAGAAAGAGTGTCGGCCCGGACGTTCTTCTCCCAGGAGAGAAAATGCAGGGTGAAATGGAATCGGGAGAAGAACAAGGACCATCTGGCCTGGTGAGAATTCAGCCGCTGGGCAGTCTGTAGATAGACCAAATTTTTGTGGTCAGTGAACACCTGGAAAGGATGGCGAGCCCCCTCCAGGAGGTGTCTCCACTCTGAGAAGGCCAGCTTCATTGCTAGCAACTCCCTGTCCCCGATGGAATAATTCCTCTCTGCCGGTGTGAAGGTCTTAGAGAAGAAGAAGCATGGGTGCTTCCGACCTTACGAGTCCTTCTGGAACAGGACCGCTCCAGCACCGACGGAAGAGGCATCCACCTCCAGAATGAAGGGCTTATCTACATCGGGGCGATGTAGAATGGGAGCGCTAGCGAAGTGGGATTTAATAGCGGCGAAGGCCTTGGAGACAGTTTCCAACCACAGTTTGGGGTTTGCATCCTTCTTGGTGAGGGCTACCAAGGGTGCTACCAAAGTTGAGAAATGAGGGATGAAATGTCGATAGTAATTTATGAACCCCATAAAGCGCTGCACCGCTTTGAGAGAATGGGGCTCCTGCCAATCCATCACCGCCTGTAGTTTGGCAGGATCCATGGCCAACCCCTGGGCCGAGATGGTATAGCACAGGAAAGGCAAGGACTCCTGCTCAAACACACAATTCTCCAACTTGGCGTAAAGGGAGTTTGCCCACAGGAGATCGAAAACTTTGTGAACATCTCTCCGGTGGGAGTCAATATCTGGAGTGTAAATGAGAATATCGTCCAGATAAACTACTACCGAGTTGATAAGCATATCCCGGAAGATATCGTTCACACAGTCTTGGAAGACAGCTGGCGCATTACATAGCCCGAAGGGCATTACCAGGTATTCATAGTGCCCATCTCTGGTGTTAAATGCCATCTTCCATTCGTCCCCCTCACGGATGCGAATCAGTTTATAGGCTCCTCGCAGATCAAGCTTAGTAAACACTCTCGCTCCCTGTAGCCTATCGAACAGTTCCGATATCAGGGGTAGAGGATACTTGTTCTTAATGGTTATGGCGTTAAGACCCCTGTAATCGATGCACGGATGTAATTCTCCATTCTTCTTTTGGACAAAGAAGAATCCCGCTCCCGCCGGAGACACCGACTTCCTAATGAATCCTCTTGCCAGATTCTCCCTGATATACTGAGACATGGCTTCTTCCTCTGGGAGAGATAGGGGGTAGACTTGACCCCGGGGAGGCTCAGCACCGGGCAAGAGGTCAATAGGACAGTCGTAAGGGCGGTGCGGCAGAAGGGTCTCCGCCACCTTCTTGGACAAAACGTCTGCATACTGCTGGTAAGTCTTGGGAAGTGAGGAGAGATCTGCGGGAACCTCAGAGGTAGCAGGACTTGCTCCAACAGAGGATTTTTCCTGAGGACCACTCTATGTGAGGAGAGTGAGCTCGTAACCAGGGAACTCCAAGGAGGACCTGGTCGATACCTTCGGGCATGACCAGAAGAGACAGCATCTCCTGATGGGAAGGAGACAGTGAGAGTCTCAGTGGAGCCGTCTGGTGGGTGATTTGGGACGGAATTGTCGCACCATTCACCACTTTGATAGTGATGGGCTGAGGTAGCAGGACCAGGGGGATTGCATGTTGTAGGGCGAAGGCAGATGACATGAAATTGCCCTCCGCTCCAGAGTCCACACAAACCTCCACCACCAGAGTGGAAGAATTAAATTCTAACGCTCCTTTAAACAGGAGTTTGGAGGAGAAAGGACCTGTGTCTAGTAGGCCCCCTCCGATCACCACTAGACGGGAGCGTTTCCTGGGCGTTGTGGGCACTGGTTAGCTAAATGCCCAGTCTGCCGACAATGGAAGCAAACTGAAGGTACCCACGCAGACTGGGCCCTGGACCCGTGCGAGACACCTCCATGGCCTCTGGAGGCTCAGACGGCTGACTGAGGGGTTCCAGCGGCCTAGCAAAGTTTGGAGCCAATCTATATTGTTGGCGGGACTTGGAGCGCTCCAGCCCTCGCTCAGTGAAGTGAATTGTAGTGAAACCTCCACCAGGGGGAGCTGGTGACGGAAGAGAGGTTATACACTAAGAGCAGCAAACCTGAGCAACAGCACAGGTGCCACAGGTAACGAGAGAGAATAGTCAGACGAACCGAGTCAGAAACTAACAGGAGCAGACGTACCAGAAGGAGCAGCAATACACGTAGTCAAAATACCAAAGCCGAGAGTCAAAGCCAGAACATGAGCACGGGGTCCAAAACGTGAGACAAAATACGTGGTCGGGATGCAAGCCAGGGAGTCAGATGCCAGAGAGGGAATGTAACAGCAGAGACGAATACCAAGAGACGGGGTCAGAAATCAGTCCGGGTCATACACGAGAATATCAGTCAAAGGCAGGAGGATCACCAGGGTACAAGGGTCAGCGGCTCTAAACTGCAAGCTTGAGCTATCACTAACACTGGTCAGCAGGCTGTGAGGGATTGAAATAGCCCAGCTAGCTCCAGAACGAGGCTGGGGAGATTAACCCCCGCATGACCAGTCCGGAGTGAAGACTGCAGAAGATAAACTCCGGACTGGACCATGACAGTACCCCCCTCTTAATGGGGGGGCCACTGGACCCCCAGGCTTCCCTGGATGACGAGCGTGAAAGGCCCGGACCAACCGATCCGCATGGACCGAACGCGCCGGCACCCATGACCGATCCTCAGGACCGTATCCTTTACAATGGACCAAGTACTGAAGTGAACGACGGAGCATACGAGAATCCACCACCTGTTCCACCTCGTACTCGGTCTGCCCATCTACCATAACAGGCGGCGGGTGCGAGGGAGACTCGTCAGAGGAAGGCACCGACGGCTTCAGAAGCGCTTTATGGAACACATTAGGAATCCGTAATGACGGAGGCAACCGCAGGCGAAAGACCACAAGATTAATCACCTCTAAAATCTCATACGGACCAATAAACTTGGGACCCAACTTAGCAGAGGGAATTCTCAGCCTTATGTTTATGGTGGATAACCATACCTTATCCCCCACCTGATAAGTCGGCCCCACCGAGCGTCGTTTATCTGCAAAAAACGTATTTGCCCTGAGCCTCCCCAATGTTTCTCTGAACTTCCCTCCAAACCTCCTCCAACCGCAAAAAGGCTGAATCAGCCCCTGGACACTCCGAATCTAGTCTGGAGAATTCACCAAAATGAGGGTGAAACCCATAGTTGCAGAAGAAAGGAGAAGTACCAGTAGACTGATTGACACGATTATTGAAGGCGAATTCCGCCATAGGTATCATAGAGCACAAATCATCCTGTCTGGATGTGACAAGACACCGCAGGATCTGCTCTAAAGACTGATTGGTCCTTTCAGTCTGACCATTGGTCTCGGGATGGTAGGCCGATGAAAAGGTCAGACTGATGCCCAGCCTTTTACAAAAAGCTCTCCAGAATTTTGACACGAATTGCACCCCTCTATCAGACACCACACTGACAGGCACACCATGCAACCGAATCACATGCTCAATGAATAGCTTAGATAGAGTCTCAGCATTAGGAAGGCCCGTTAAGGGTACAAAATGTGCTTGTTTACTGAACCTATCCACAACTACCCAGATCACGGTTTTGCCATTAGAGGGTGGGAGATCGGTGATAAAATCCATGGACAGGCGAGTCCATGGTCTATCCGGAATTGGCAGTGGCACCAATTCCCCGGCTGGCCGGTTGTGGGAGGCTTTAGCGCGGGCACAGGTTTCACAGGAGGACACAAAACCAGTGACGTCAGAAGTCAACGAGGGCCACCTGAACAGCCTAGTGATGGCTTTACGAGTGGCCGAGATTCCAGGATGTCCACTCAGAGCTGAGTCGTGGAACTCCCGAAGCACCCTTAACTGATACTGGACAGGCACAAAGAGCTTATTTTCGGGTATGGACGGGGGGGCAAGAGATTGGGCCTCACGAATCTCCTGCTCCAATCTCTGGGACACCAAAGCCACCACCACCCCGCGCTGAAGAATGGAGGAAGGAGGCTCCGGAGGCGATACCGGATCTAGGCTGCGAGACAAGGCATCCGCCTTCACATTCTTGGAACCTGGTCTGAAAGTGATGGAAAACTGAAATCGGGAAAAAAAAGTGACCACCTTGCCTGTCTCGGAGTCAGACGTTTGGCGGATTCGATGTAAGACAGATTCTTATGATCTGTAATGACAGTGATACGATGGACAGCCCCCTCCAAAAAATGCCTCCATTCTTCAAAAGCCAATTTAATGGCCAACAACTCTCGGTTACCCACATCATAATTCCTTTCAGCAGAGGAAAATTTTTTAGAAAAGAAGGCACAGGGTCTTAAGTTAGTTAATGTGGTGGGCCCCTGGGACAACACAGCCCCCACTCCCACCTCAGAGGCATCCACTTCTATGATGAATGGTTTAGACAAGTCAGGTTGCACCAGTACCGGAGCAGTCATGAAATGTTCTTTTAACAAAGAAAACGCCGCCACAGCTGGAGCTGACCAGTTTTTAAGATCCGCTCCCTTTTGGGTGAGATCAGTGAGGGGTTTGACCACTTGAGAGAACCCCTTGATGAATTTTCTGTAATAATTGGCAAAACCCAGAAATCGCTGAAGACCCTTGAGATCTCTGGGTTGCACCCAATCCACAATGGCCTGTACCTTCCTAGGGTCCATACGAAACCCCTCAGCGGACAGGATGACCCCTAGAAAGGACACTTCTTGAGTTAAAAATGAACACTTCTCCAATTTGGCAAAGAGTGAGTTCTCCCTGAGCCTCTGGAGAACCGCATGAAGATGACCCATATGACTTTGTCTATCAGAAGAATATATAAGTATATCGTCAAGATAAACAACTACAAAATGTCCAATAAAATCAGAAAAAACATGGTTAATGAAATTCTGGAATACCGCTGGTGCGGTAGTCAAACCGAAGGGCATAACCAAATTTTCAAACAGACCCTCAGAGCTGAGAAACGCAGTTTTCCATTCATCCCCCTCCCGCATACGGATGAGATTGTATGCTCCCCTGAGGTCCAGCTTAGAGAACCACCTGGCCCCCGACAATTGATTGTACAAATCAGGTATCAGTGGGAGAGGGTAGGCGTTTCTTATGGTTATTTTATTCAGTTCTCGAAAAATCGAGGCATGGGCGTAAACCACCATCCTTTTTTTTTTTTTTTACAAAAAAGAACCCCGCTGCCACGGGAGAGACAGATGGCCGTATATGCCCTTTACGGAGGCTCTCAGAGATATACTCCTTCATAGCAGCCCGCTCAGGACCGGAGAGATTGTACAGCCGGGCTTTGGGCAATTTGGCACCGGGAACAAGATCCACGGCACAATCGAATGGGCGGTGTGGTGGTAGAACCTCAGCCTCCTTTTCGGAGAACACATCCTTAAAACCCTTTAGGTACTCCGGAATACCCTCCAGGTTGACGGATGACATAGACACAGTAGCAAGACAATTTTCAGAACACCCAGGTCCCCATTTAACAATATCCCGGGACCTCCAGTCAATAACTGGGTTATGCCGTTGCAACCAGGGAAACCCTAACACCAGGCCAGCAGGGAGGTTATCCAAAACAAAGCATGACATGCGCTCCTGGTGTAGGGCCCCCACCCTGAGGGTAAATTCTTTAGAACTGAAACGGAGACCATCCTTAGTGAGAGGTGTAGAATCAATAGCCACAATTTTTAAGGGAGTCCCCAACCTAACTGTCCCTAATCTACAGCGAGCCACCAGCTTAGAGTCAATCAGGTTCAGGGATGACCCACAGTCTACAAAACCCGAAGTATGGAAAAAGCCGTTCTCAACACCAAGTTCCACCTTTAGCAGTACTCTTGAAAAGGAAGAAAAAGGTACCTGAGAGTCTGGGTGACCTCCACGATTATCACCCAGACTCAGCCGCTTGTTATTCGGAGGACAGGAGGGGCCGTCTTTTCTCCAATGTCCGGGATCTCCGCAGTAAAAACACAATTTTCCATCACGTCGCCGTCTCCTCTCTTTCTCCTGGGGGTTGGTGGCTCCCACCTCCATAGGTTCAGATGGAAGCAAAACATCAGGGTTAGCAGGGAAAAACGGAACCCCTCTCTGAGTAACACCTCTCTCTCGCAGTCTCCGATCCATACGGATAGCCTGAGTCATAGCCTCCTCCAATGAGCTGGGAGGTGGATGGAGAGCCAGAGCGTCCTTCAAGCAATCCAACAGTCCCTTCCTGAACAGACATCTCAGTGCAGAGTCGTCCCAGGACACCTCAGTAGACCATCGACAGAATTCGGAGCTGTACCATTCGGCTGAGTGCTTCCCTTGCCCCAGACCCAAAATAGTGTCCTCTGCCACCCTAACACGGTCCGCTTCGTCATAGATAAGTCCTAGGGCCTCAAAGAACCTATCTACCGACATCCGTTCAGGGGCAGTAGGGGGCAACGAAAAAGCCCAGGATTGGGGACCCTCCCTAAGTAAGGAGATAACAATCCCCACCCGCTGAGTCTCATCCCCAGACGATCGGGGTCTAAGAGAAAACCATAATTTACAACTCTCCTTGAATATATGAAATTTATCTTTTTCTCCAGAAAATGTGTCAGGAAGTTTAACTGAGGGTTCAGGAGATTGCAAAATAACATCTACAGAGTCACCTGGTGGACAAACAATATGAGAGGTGTTTCCCTGCATGGTCTTAATAGTCTCAGTCAGTTCTTTCTGTAAGTGGGTCTGAGACATGACAAGAGACTGATGTTTCACAGAAAAGTCCTGCGCCATCTGCGTCAAACTGGACACTTGATCTGCCAAGTTATGCAGCAGATCCATGGCCAAAGAAGAAAAAAAAAATGCAAAATCCCGTTTAAATGTGAGGTTAGTGATAATGTAGTGAAACCTCCACCAGGGGGAGCTGGTGAGGGAAGAGAGGTTATACACTAAGAGCAGCAACCCTGAGCAACAGCACAGGTGCCACAGGTAACGAGAGAGAATAGTCAGACGAACCGAGTCAGAAACTAACAGGAGCAGACGTACCAGAAGGAGCAGCAATACACGTAGTCAAAATACCAAAGCCGAGAGTCAAAGCCAGAACATGAGCACGGGGTCCAAAACGTGAGACAAAATACGTGGTCGGGGTGCAAGCCAGGGAGTCAGATGCCAGAGAGGGAACGTAACAGCAGAGACGAATACCAAGAGACGGGGTCAGAAATCAGTCCGGGTCATACACGAGAATATCAGTCAAAGGCAGGAGGATCACCAGGGTACAAGGGTCAGTGGCTCTAAACTGCAAGCTTGAGCTATCACTAACACTGGTCAGCAGGCTGTGAGGGATTGAAATAGCCCAGCTAGCTCCAGAACGAGGCTGGGGAGATTAACCCCCGCATGACCAGTCCGGAGTGAAGACAGCAGAAGATAAACTCCGGACTGGACCATGACACGAATATTAATCCGGGTGGAGACCATAATGAGCTCCTCCAAGGTGATGGGCACTTCCCTGGTGGCCAGGGCGTCTTTGACACGATCAGCCAGGCCTTTCCAGAAAATGGGTATGAGAACCTTATCTGGCCACTCAAGCTCTGAGGCCAGAGTTCTGAAGAGGATAGCATACTGACTGACCAGAGACGAACCCTGGGTTAGGGCCAGCAACTGCAGTGTGGTGTCGCGCGTGACCCGAGGCCCTAGGAACACCTGCTTCAAAGTGACCAGAAAATGGGTGACACTCCGCACCAGGGGATCCCCACGCTCCCACAGCGGGGTGGCCCACTCCAAGGCCCTGCCCAACAGAAGGGAGATGATAAATCCCACCTTGGCCCGCTCAGAGGGAACTCGTGTGGCCAGTAACACCAGGTGAATGGAGCACTGACTCACGAATCCCCTGCATGAAGCACTATCACCCGCAAACTTTTCGGGCAGCGGGAGGCGAGACAAGGTCGGGGCAGGACTAGTCGTGGAGACACAGGCGACAGCCTCAGTAGCTGCTTGAACAGCGACCGAAGTAACATCCGCAGCTGAGGTGGAACGCTCTAGCGCTGCCAAGCTACCCTCCAGCTGCTGGATGTATCTATGCAGTCATTGTTCATCCGCCATTATTAGCCATACCCTGGCGCTAGGATAATGTTAGGGCTGGCGGAACGCATCAAATTCTAAAATAATAGTAGGTGCGTTCGCAGCTCGGGGTCCACCGTGCAGAGGTGGTACAGTGCTGCTAAGTAATGGCGGAAGATTTAAGCGGTGTGAAACCAATCACACGTGGGTTACGTCACCCAATGTGAACAGGGGCGAACTCTGTTAATGCACAAAGCCGCACAACCGCTGAACGTAGATGTCGGAGCCTGTTAAGCTCACAGGACCCAGCCAAAAGAGCGCACAGTGTACGGCCACAGAACTCTACCCCAAGGACATGGGGTTAGAGTCCTTCTAGGCCCACTGAATGCGCGGTGTCGCTACCGCGAACGCCGCTATAGACGCTGGCTATGGAGCACGTGCACTGAGGCATGCTGAGTCCCCGGTAAGGACTGATGCCTGACTCAACCTCTGTCCTACTGACGCCTAAGCCTGGGGGCTAGCTGGCTAGGCTGCACAACACATGCGTACCAAGGGTAGGGGTTTCATAATGAGTCATTCACCAGAGACATTCATGCGTGCATACATCACTCACTCCACATAGTCTGTAAATACAGTCTTATCCTAGCGCATGGCCGAGCGGCCATGCAAACCTATTATAGCCGCGAGCGTCCGGGACCTTCCTGGCTTCTCGGATGGACCAATCCGAACAGGAGCAGGACCTGAGCATGTGACCTTCGATCTCCAATGGGAGATCACTCCACGAGCATGCTCAGTGGCCTGACATGGGGACTTAGTCCCTGGAGAATCTCGCTGCTGAGCAGCATGTATTGTCATAGCTGCGCCAGAGGTGGCAGCAGCAAGCAAACCCACGGAACTGGTCTGAGCAGTGCTCCTGGACTGAAGAGTTTGCTGAGCAACCTCCTCTGTGGCTGGAGAGGGATGGGAGACCGCTGGAAGTAAGGCTTGGGATTCTCACTGTTCAGCGACAGAAATCTGACGCCTAACAACTTTGAACTATGTTGTGTCACCATGTTCTGTTTACATTGTTGCTTTCTTGTCAATGTAAAAGGCTGATCAGATTTTTTGGCTTGCGCATAACATTCATGGTATTCCAAAGTTTCTGGAGATCAACACAGTCGAAGACTTTGCAGTAGGCAATGAAGCAAAAATATATCTTGTATTTTTTTTTGCCTTTTCCACTCTCCATTTAATGTTAGTAATCACAGCTCTTGATCTAACTTTTCTGTAACCTGCTTGTTCCCATGGTAGCTTTTTGTCAAAGTAAGGCATGAGGTTTGAACATAAGTCAGATAGTTTCCACAATCCATAGCATCTCAGTATTTTAGTGGGAAAAATATTTTTTGCTCTTACAGCTACATTATTATAAAGTTTTGTAAATCACCTGTAGGATAGAAATGCTCAGTACACCCATAGATGAATTCCTTGAGCGGTCTAGTTTCCAAAATGAGGTCACTTGTGCGGGGTTTATAATGTTTTCGCATTTCAGGAGCTCTCCAAATGCGACATGGCATTCACAATCTATTTCAAACAAATAGTGCTCTTTCCTTTTCAAGCACTGTCATTGCATCTGGGAAAAATTGCGTAACAAATTGTGGAGTCCGTTTTCTACTATTATCCATTGTGATAATGATAAATTTGGGGCTAAAAGAACATTTTTGTGAAAAAAATGAAAAATTTCAATATGACGACCTAATGTTATCAAATTCTGTGTAGTACCTGTGTGTTCAAAATGCTCACTTTACCCCTGTATAAAATCCTTGAGGTGTTTAGTTTCCAAAATGGGGTCATTTGTGGGCAGTTTCTGCTGTTAAGCACCTTAGGGGCCCTGCAAATACTACATATGCCCACAATTTATTTCAGCCAAATTTGTGAACCAAAATTCAAATGGTGCTCCTTCCCTTCTGAGCCCTACGGTTTATACAAGCAGAGGTTTCTGATCACATATGGAGTATCAGCCCACTCAGAAGAAATTGAATAACAAAATTTGGGGTACATTTTCTGTGCTATCCCTTGTAAAAGTGAAAACATTGGCGCTAAAGCAACATTTTGGAGCACCAGAAAGGTTAAAAAAAAAATTCCTGACTATAATTCTGAAGTATTTGAGGGGTGCAGTTTTTATTATGGTCTCATTTTTGGGGAGTTTCCAAAATATGCTGGGTCTCGTGACAACTCGGTACAGGTGCTGTGTATTGGACCTCCACTGGTCAGATATAGCCAATGATAGGACATCAATATCTTAGTCCTGGAAAATCATTTTAGCCAACAATAAAGTTCAATAATGTAATTTTAGAACAATGTAAATTTTAAATGGCCATTACATCAAACTTAAAAAAAAATATGAAAATAATTGCTAATATTAGTGACATATAAGTAAGTTCATGTTTCTTAAAGGTGTTGTCCTGTCTAAAGCTACAAGTCTGCTGTCACTTCATTACAGTAGACTTGTGAATCCTTACATTGCTTGCACTGCCCACTGTGAGGATTCTGTGGTGTCGGTGTGGTCGGTGCGATATGCATACTACTGGCCACACTCGGACTGGATGGCCGCAGCCTGGCTCAATGCAAGTGTATTGAGAGAGGCCAAAAATTGAATGTGGCTGGGAGTATGCATATTGCCATATTTCCTCCAGTGCCTACTCCCGGCACCGGAGAATCTTCACATCGCAGTGCGCAAAATATGAGGATTCACAAATCTGCAGTCACATAGAGTGACTCTAGACTTTTAGCTTAAGACCAGACAATCCCTTTAAGGGTCGCAGAGCTGGAGATGTGAGCTGAACATGCAATCCTACTATGAATAAATGTCCCGTTACATTTAGCGTTGCACCAGCGATCCCGACAACGATATGACCCGTCAGGATCGCTGGTGCATTGCTAAATGGTCGCTAGTGAGCTGCCAGACAGGCAGATCTCACCAGCGATGTAGCTGCGGTCGGCGGTTGTTACTTACATGTCAGATGGCAGCTCTGATGATGACTTCCTCCCGCATCCATGAGTCGCTCGTCGGCGCCAGCAGGAAGCCGACTACGAGAAATGGACCAGGATGATCTCGCGTGATCAGCGATATCCAGCGGGGGAGCCGGTCGGAGGTAAGTGTCACATGTAGCGAGATCGCTAGCGATATCGCTGTTGCGTCACAAAATCGGTGATGCTTTAGCAATCTCGCTAGCGATCTCGCTATGTGTGAAGGGGGCTTAAGACTTCTATCTGTCACAAGGAGTCAGACAAACAGTACAAAGTTGGCAGTACATTCAAGATTACCAAGGTAATCACAATCTTCAGTTGTCATTTCAGGATGATTCTTGTGCTATTAAACCCATTTCTGATAATGTACACATCCTACATGGAAGAAATCTCCTTCTCTAGTTTAGGAATATCAATCAGATTGCTTGATTTTGTGCTGGTGTTTATTTTCATTATTTATGCTCTGGGAATATATTTGATGGTTTGATTTTTGTTGATTAACTTGACATTGTTTAATGTTGTTGCTACTAATCATGTCACACCTGACGTTCTCATTGCTAACAAGACAGTAAGTGATTCCTTTACTGCTTTTGCAAAAGATAACACAGTATGGGGTCCACCTAAATGAAATGCCAAGGCAGTTATCTGTCGCACAATAGCTAGAAGCCTCCAGGATCTTCTGCATTAAGCAGTATTTTCATTTTTTTAATTCAAACACTAAATTGTCTTTAAAGAGAAATCAGTTATTAAGCAGGAATTCACTGACAAGCATTGCCTAGTTTACTGTCGTAACACTTCTGGATTTGGCAGCTACAGGGTTAATGAGCGGATGAATGTTGCAGGAAATAATACCCGCGTTGTACAATTGCTATTGCTTTCCACATGAGCTGCCAAAGTCTCAATTAATAATGTAAGCTGATGTTACATGCCGGACATTGGGGATGATATGGAGAAACAGGATACAGTAGATACACTATTTCACAGAGCTCTAAGTATGCATGGTAGATTTGAGTTTTGTGTCATCTGATCTCTGTACATTTAGTTGGAGCAGCGTCAGGTGTTTGCAGCGATACACCATACTCTGCACATTAATTTGCTGCATTAATATAGATTTGTAAAGTGCCCAGCAAGGATTCAGAATGATGGATAGAAATAATGGAATTAACTTTGCTGATATACCCTTGCTTACATGATGTGGGTCAGTCACCTTTGTGAGGCTAAGTGCCCACAGTAACGTTTTTAAACGCTCAGGAAACGGGTCTCCTTCCCAGAAAACGCGCGGAAAAAAGCATGCGTTTTTTGCCGCGATTTTTGCGGAAAAAACACGTGTTTTTGATGCGTTTTTTCCGCGCGTCTTCTGGGCTATAGGAAATAGCCAAAAACGCCAACCTAAGTGGAAATTAATGAACATGCTGCATTTAAAAAAAAAAAAAACACATCCATTGGCACAAAAAGGCCAAAATGAATTAAAATGAATGGGATGCTTCTTTTAAGCGTTTTGATGCGGTTTGACCCCAAAAAACGCATCAAAAATGCTTAAAAAAACGCAACGTGGGCACACAGCCTAAAGAAGTTATCCAATCTAGGAAAAAAAAACCCAAAGTGGCCTTCCTGCACAAATAGCGCCACACATGCCCATGAGTTACATTGGGTATTGCAGCTCTGCACAACTGAAATTAATTTGGTTGAGATGCAACACAAGACACAACCTGTGGGCACCCAATGCAGAAGGGGTTTTGGTAGAAAATAGCCTTGCTTTCCAATCCTTTAATCAATGTATGTTCTCCTTCACATGTTTGTGTTTCCAATACATGTAGTATCTGTTTTTTTCACGCTTACCACATGTACCTATTATATCCTATGGTGCTATGCACATGTCCATGTTTTAACACAGTTCGTGTGTCCATGCAAAAAGCAAGAGACATGTCCATTTTTTTCTGCCAGCACAGATAAGGGTCAGTACAAGTTTATGGGTCCGTGATAAACACGTACAGCACATGGATAGCATTAGAGTACAATCTGTGTTTAACAGTGCAAAGTATAGAAGAAGCTTTGTCACTTTTTCCTTTCTTTATCAATCCTGGAATAAAGCTATGTGCGCATGCTGCGTACTTGCTTGCAGAAATTTCTGCAAGGTTTCCACATCTCTTGGCAGAAAAACGCAGTGGAAAATATGCGCTTTTTTATGCGTTTTTCCATGCATTTTTGTAAATCCATAGGGCTAAATAAAGATAAATTATTAGAAAAAAAAGAATTGTGATGTCATTTCCTTGTTCAACCTCTTCTTTTTCATTCTCCATTGAAGGCCATAATATCATTACATACCATGTTCAAATTTATAATGTTTACACACAAAATAAATATAAGTGAATATACAGTGGGTACGGAAAGTATTCAGACCCCTTTAAATTTTTCACTCTTTGTTTCATTGCAGCCATTTGGTAAATTCAAAAAAGTATTTTTTCTCATTAATGTAAATACTCTGCACCCAATCTTCACTGAAAAAAAAAGAAATGTAGAAATTTTTGCAAATTTATTAAAAAAGAAAAATTGAAATATCACATGGTCATAAGTATTCAGACCCTTTGCTCAGACACTCATATTTAAGTCACATGCTGTCCATTTCCTTGTGATCCTCCTTGAGATGGTTCTACTTCTTCATTGGAGTCCAGCTGTGTTTAAATAAACTGATAGGACTTGATTTGGAAAGGCACACACCTGTCTATATAAGACCGCAGCTCACATTGCATGTCAGACCAAATGAGAATCATGAGGTCAAAGACAAAAAGAGCTCAGAGACAAAATTGTGGCAAGGCACAGATGTGGCCAAGGTTACAAAAGAATTTCTACAGTACTCAAGGTTCCTAAGAGCACAGTGGCCTACATAATCCTTAAATGGAAGAAGTTTGGGACCACCAGAAATCTTCCTAGACCTGGTCATCCAGCCAAACTGAGCAATCGTGAGAGAAGAAACTTGGTGAGAGAGGCAAAGAAGAACCCCATGATCATTGTGGCTGAGCTCCACAGATGCAGTAAGGAGATGGGAGAAAGTTCCACAACGTCAACTATCACTGCAGCCCTCCACCAGTCGGCCCTTTATGGCAGAGTGGCCTGACAGAAGCCTCTCCTCCGTGCAAGACATATGAAAGCCCATATAGAGTTTGCTAAAAAACACATGAAGGACTCCCAGACTATGAGAAATAAGATTCTCTGGTCAGATGAGATAAAAATAGAACTATTTGGTGACAATTCTAAGCGGTATGTGTGGAGAAAACCAGGCACTGCTCATCACCTGCTCAATACAATCCCAACAACATGGTGGTGGCAGAATGCTATGGTGGTGTTTTCAGCTGCAGGGGCAGGATGACTGGTTGCAAATGAAGGAAACATGAATGCGGCCAAGTACAGAGATATCCTGGATGAAAACCTCTTCCAGAATGCTCTGGACCTCAGACTTCGCCAAAAGTTCACCTTTCATCAAGACAATGACCCTAATCACACAGCTAAAATAACAAAGGAGTGGCTTCAGAACAACTCTGTGACCATTCTTGACTGGCCCAGCCAGAGCCCTGACCTAAACCCAATTGAGCATCTCTGGGGAGACCTGAAAATGGCTGTCCACCAACGTTCACCATCCAACCTGACGGAACTGGAGAGGATCTGCAAGTAAGAATGGTAGAGGATCCCCAAATCCAGGTGTGAAAAACTAGTTGCATCACTCCCAAGAAGACTCATGACTGTACTAGCTCAAAAGGGTGCTTCTACTCAATATTGAGCAAAGGGTCTGAAATCTGAATACTTATGACCATGTGATATTTTAGTTTTTCTTTTTTAGTAAATTTGCAAAAATTTCTATATTTCTGTGTTTTTCAGTCAAGATGGGGTGCAGAGTGTATATTAATGAGAATTGAATTTACCAAATGGCTGCAATGAAACAAATTGAAAAATTTAAAGGGGTCTGAATATTTTCCGTATATATATATATATATATATATAATATATAAAGCTCAATGTGTGTGTATGTTTGTATGTGTGTATGTCCGGGATTGGCATCTGCACCGGTGCAGCTACAGGCACAACATTTTGCACAGTCACACGTCTGGACCCCGAGAGCATCATAGGCTATGTTGTGAGGCAAAATTTTAACCCCGCGTGTTCCAATTCACCAAACGATTTTGCCCCTAGGTACATAATGGGGAAAAAGTGAAAGGAAAAGTATTGGAGGCAAATTGACAGCTGCCAGATGTGAAAAAGGGGGACTGAAAGAATGAGAGTGATGGCGCCAAAGAGTATATACCGTACAGTTGCTAAGGTGGGGCCCTGACATGGGATACTCACCACACACGAGGATATGAGCACACACACAAAATGCGCCACACACTACCACGTGCTTCCACACACATACCACCCTCAGCACACATTTCACCACACATACACCAACCTCGCCACATAAAAGTCGAAACACAAAAGTCGCCACTCAAAACTCGCCACGCTGTCCCAGAGCTGTTTAAAAGATGAAAACTGAGCTGTGATTGGTTGCTATCAGCAACAGTTTTCCGTGTAGACAGTTGTGGTAACTGAGGCCTCTTATTCTTATCATTTCTATGGTGTTATCGTCCTTCTGTAAAGCTGGAAATAACACAATTTATTACCGTGCCAACACAGACCACCCTCTGATACAGACTGCAGGGGGAGCCCAGTATCACACAGGATAGGATTAGATACACGGCTCAGCAGCCAGTATCACACAGGAGAGGATGAGATACACAGCTCAGCAGTCAGTATCACACAGGAGAGGATTAGACACATGTCTCAGCAGTCAGTATCACACAGGATAGGATAAGATTCACGGCTCAGCAGTCAGTATCACACAGGATAGGATTAGATACACAGCTCAGCAGTCAGTATCACACAGGAGAGGATTAGACACATGTCTCAGCAGTCAGTATCACACAGGATAGGATTAGATACACGCTCAGCTGTCAGTATCACACAGGATAGGATTAGATACACGGCTCAGCAGTCAGTATCACACAGAATAGTATTAGATACAAGGCTCAGCAGACAGTATCGCACAGGATAGGATTAGATACATAGCTCAGCAGTCAGTAACACACAGGATAGGATTAGATACACAGCTCAGCACACAGTATCACACAGGATAGGATTAGATACACAGCTCAGCACACAGTATCACACAGAATAGTATTAGATACAAGGCTCAGCAGACAGTATCGCACAGGATAGGATTAGATACATAGCTCAGCAGTCAATAACACACAGGATAGGATTAGATACACAGCTCAGCATTCAGTATCACACAGGAGAGGATTAGACACATGGCTCAGCAGTCAGTATCACACAGGATAGGATTAGATACACGCTCAGCTGTCAGTATCACACAGGATAGGATTAGATACACGGCTCAGCAGACAGTATCACACAGGATAGGATTAGATACACAGCTAAGCACACAGTATCACACAGAATAGTATTAGATACACGGCTCAGCAGTCAGTATCACACAGAATAGGATTAGATACACGGCTCAGCAGTCAGTATCACACAGGATAGGATTAGATACACAGCTCAGCACACAGTATCACACAGAATAGTATTAGATACACGGCTCAGCAGACAGTATCACGCAGAATAGGATTAGATACACGGCTCAGCAGTCAGTATCACACAGGATAGGATTAGATACACTGCTCAGCAGTCAGTATCACACAGGATAGGATTAGATACACGGCTGAGCAGTCAGTAACACACGATAGGATTAGATACACAGCTCAGCACAAAGTATCACACAGGAGAGGATTAGACACACAGCTCAGCAGACATTATCACACAGGATAGGGTTGGATACACAGCTCAGCAGTCAGTAACACACAATAGGATTAGATACACAGCTCAGCAGAAAGTATCACACAGGAGATGATTAGGTACACAGCTCAGCAGACATTATCACACAGGACAGGGTTAGATACACAGCTCAGCAGACATTATCACACAGGATAGGGTTAGCTACACAGCTCAGAAACAGGACGTGCCAAAGGAGAGGACATTTTCATTCCAAGAATTCCACTCATTCCATCTGATTTGTTTTTTGATTTTAAATGCCTCCAGTTTCCAGTTCAACTGCTGTTTGCAAAGTCCATTAACAATACTCAGGGACAGTCCTTGAAAGTAGTAGGGATCGATTTAAGTAGTAGGGATCGATTTGCAATCTCCATGCTTTTCCCATGGTCAATTTTACATGATCTGTCCAAGAGTTGGAACTGCCAAAAATCTGTTCATTTTGCACCGAAAGGTAAAACCAAACATGTTGTTTATCAAAAGGCTCTTGAATGAGTTGAAAATAAAATACTATCAATACTTGGGTAATTGTTTAGTTAATTTGTGTTGCAAATCTGTAGTGTTGAATATATGATGTGAAATGTTTTTATGTGCTATATAATCATTATAATTTGTTATAACTAACCGCAGTTGGTTACTATGCCCAGGCAACGCCGGGCTCTTCAGCTAGTATATATACAGTTAGTCCATATTTATTTGGACAGAGACAACATTTTTCTAATTTTGGTTCTAGACATTACCACAATGAATTTTAAACAAAACAATTCAGATGCAGTTGAAGTTCAGACTTTCAGCTTTCTTTTGAGGGTATCCACATTAAAATTGGATGAAGGGTTTAGGAGTTTCAGCTCCTTAACATGTGCCACCCTGTTTTTAAAGGGACCAAAAGTAATTTGACAATTGACTCCAAGGCTATTTCATGGACAGGTGTGGGCAATCCCTTCGTTATGTCATTCTCAATTAAGCAGATAAAAGGCCTGGAGTTGATTTGAGGTGTGGTGCTTGCATTTGGAAGGTTTTGCTGTGAAGGAAACAAGTGGTCAAAGGAGCTCTCCATGCAGGTGAAACAAGCCATCCTTAAGCTGCAAAAAAAGAAAAAACCCATCCGAGAAATTGCTACAACATTAGGAGTGGCAAAATCTACAGTTTGGTACATCCTGAGAAAGAAAGAAAGAAAACACTGGTGAACTCATCAATGCAAAAAGACCTGGGCGCCCACGGAAGACAACAGTGGTGGATCATCGCAGAATAGTCTCCGTGGTGAAGAGAAACCCCTTCACAACAGCCAACCAAGACAACACTCTCCAGGAGGTAGGCTTATCAATATCCAAATCTACCATAAAGAGAAGACTGCATGAAAGTAAATACAGAGGGTTCACTGCACGGTACAAGCCACTCATAAGCATCAAGAATCAAAAGGCTAGACTGGACTTTGCTAGAAAACATCTAAAAAAGGCAGCACAGTTCTGGAAGAACATTTTTTGGACAGACGAAACCAAGATCAACCTCTACCAGAATGAGGGAAAGAGAAAAGTATGGCGAAGGCGTGGTACAGCTCATGATCCAAAGCATACCACATCATCTATAAAACACGGCGGAGGCAGTGTGATGTCTTGTGCATGCATGGCTGCCAGTGGCACTGGGTCACTAGTGTTTATTGATGATGTGATACAGGACAGAAGCAGCCGAATGAATTCTGAGGTATTCAGAGCCTTATTGTGGTAATGTCTAGAACCAAAATTAGAAACATGTTGTCTCTGTCCAAATATATATGGACCTAACTGTATATACACACACATAGGGAGGGTCATTTATATGGATACACCTAAATAAAATGGGAATGGTCGGTGATAACAACTTCCTGTTTGTTGCCCATTAGTATATGGGAGGAGGGAAACTTTTCAAGATGGGTGGTGACCATGGCAGCCAATGAACTTGACCATTTTGGATCCAACTTTATTTTTTTCAATGAGAAGAGGGTCATGTGACACATCAAACTTATTGAGAATTTCACAAGAAAAACAATGATGTGCTTGGTTTTAACGTAACTTTATTCTTTCATGAGTTATTTACAAGTTTATGACACTTATAAAATGTGTTCAAAGTGCTGCCCATTGTGTTGTATTGTCAATGCAACCCTCTTCTCCCACTATTAACACACTGATAGCAACACCACAGAAGAGATGTTAGCACAGGCTTTCAGTATCCGTTGTTTCAGATGCTGCACATCTCGTATCTTCACAGCATAGACAATTGCCTTCAGATGACCTCAAAGATAAAAGTCTAAGTGGGTCAGATCGGGACACCTTGGTGGCCATTCAACTGGCCCACGACGATCTATCCACTTTCCAGGAAACTGTTCATGTAAGCAGGGTCGGACTGGGGTGTCTGGGGCCCACCAGGGAAATGGACTCTAGGGGCCCACCCTACAGCTATATGCAAATATCTGTCAGTCGTTATCCCCATTATAGTGGAGCATCGGCTGTAAAACACAGGCGGCTCCTGCATATCTACTGTGCGCCCCCATAACTGGATGTATAATTACGATAGTTTACGTTAATGGGGTTCTTTGGTTAAAACACGTTATCACCGATCCATAGGCTCCACAGGATAGGTGATCGCTTAGGTCCGACCATTAGAATTTGCACCGATTGGAAGAATGAGGAAGTTTTATCGTTGATAGGACACTTATCCCCATTTTAAAATGGAGCCGCAGGTGGGATGTCTGACCGCAGCTCCATTCATTCTCTTTGGGGCTTCCAGAAAAAAACATGTGCAGCCACGGAGGGAATGAATGGATCAGTGATCAAGTTGTACATGCCACTCCAGTCTAATGGGGATAAAAATTTCCACATTTTGCTGAATGGGTCCAAGTAGTCAGACCCCCACCAATCAATACGTTATCACTTATCCTGTGGAGAGGTGATTACTTTTTTCACAGGAAAACCCCTGTAAGTGCATCTCTACCGCTGTGTGCCAAGTATTTAATTATTAGAGAGAACAAATGACCACCATACACAACACAATCCACTATACCAAGACCAATAATACCACATACAGGGAAGAAATACCACCACACCATGACCAGACCACATAGTGACCAAATATTACCAGCTTAGAGCGACCAAATAATACCACATACAAGGAGAAATGCCACCACACCATAACTAGACTACATATTCCACCACATGGTGACCGAATAATACCACATACAGAAAAGAAATACTGCCACACCATGACCAGACCACTTAGTGACCGAATTATACTACATACAAGGGAAAAATACCGCCACACCATGATCAGACCATATAGTGACTCAATAATATGACATATTACCAGCATATAAGGACCAAATAATACCACATACAAGGAGAAATACTGCTATGCCGACATCAGACCACAAATTACCACCACATAATGACCAAATACTGCGATACTGATCATGAATACAACCCACTATACTAACACTGTTGTTACCAGCAGTGACATTATACACAGGTGCTCTGTATATAGTGTCAGTGAACAGGTAATACAGTGATCACCAGTGACATTATACACAGGAGCTCTGTATATAGTGTCAGTGTAAATGTAATACAGTGATCACCAGTGACATTATACACAGGAGCTCTGCATAAAGTGTACAGTTAATACAGTGATCCTCAGTGACATTATACACAGGAGCTCTGTATATAGTGTATAGTGTACTGGTAATACAGTGATCACCAGTGACATTGTACACAGGAGCTCTGTACAGTATATAGTATCAGTGTACATGTAATACAGTGATCACCAGTGACATTATACACAGGAGCTCTGCATATAGTGTACAGTTAATACAGTGATCCTCAGTGACATTATACACAGGAGCTCTGTATATAGTGTCAGTGTACAGGTAATACAGTGATCACAGGTGACATTATACACAGGAGCTCTGTATATAGTGTCAGTGTACAGGTAATACAGTGATCACCAGTGACATTATACACCGGAGCTCTATATATAGTGTCAGTGTACAGGTAATACAAGAATCACCAGAGACATTATACACAGAACCTCTGTATATACTGTACAGGTGTTATGGAAATATATATGTATATGTATTTCATATAGATCTCACTTGCCTGCTATATGCTATATACTCCATATACTGCTATATACTCATGTACTCTTATATATTCTTATATGCACACAGATACATATTCACAGTTTGAACCTTACAACTAGTTCGTGGAAATGACCTACTGCCCCCCATGAGAGAGTCTGGGGACCAGATGGTATCTTATGATAGCATTGTCTTGTGATATTTGTCCCAGACATAGAAAGAGGAAGTTTAGGCCAGATGTGCCAGCCGATATCAGAACATTGCTGACATTGTAAGACAAAGAGCAGTATACCATCTGATGCTTAAGTCACCTTAGGTCGACGCCCATATATGTTTATGCATTAAAACTGACCAATTAGCTAAGAAGTAAAGCCTTTATGTTAATGAGTAGCCACTCCTTTCTGTACAACTGATAAAACCAAGTATATTCAATAAACTTCCAGAGTTTTGCTGGGAGGTATTGCTGCCAACCAAGTCTGGCGTCTTTCCTTCTTTGAGCGCTCAATAAGACTCTGTCTAATTAGGACAGGCCACAGTATGCACAGGGGTAAATCTACCCAAATCAAAAGTAAATCCATCCACAACACAGGTAATACAGTGATCACTGGACTCTAGCCTATCAAAGGCTGCAGGAGTCATTTAACGTAACTGCTATCTGACATCGACGCATGGCCTGTCGCAGAGCAGAATGCCCTGTCACAGCTGCAGCTGGCATTCATCTTGATGTGCAATGTCACCAGGGTCAGCTCCAGGTTTTCGTGGGCCTGCGAAAGAGTCTCAGTGGGCCCCTTTAATACATACCACGATTCATGATGCACAGATAAAAAATACAGGTATAGTACAATATGGGCACCACATAGTCCTCCATACAGTATTATGGGCACCACATAGTCTGCCATACAGTATTATGGGCACCACATAGTCCGCCATACAGTATTATAGGCACCACATAGTCCTCCATACAGTATTATGGGCACCACATAGTCCTCCATACAGTATTATGGGCATCACATAGTCCTCCATACAGTATTATGGGCACCACATAGTCCTCCATACAGTATTATGGGCACCACATAGTCCTCCATACAGTATTATGGGCACCACATAGTCCGCCATACAGTATTATGGGCACCACATAGTCTGCCATACAGTATTATGGGAACCACATAGTCCGCCATACAGTATTATTGGCACCACATAGTCCGCCATACAGTATTATGGGCACCACATAGTCCTCCATATAGTATTATGGGCACCACATAGTCCTCCATACAGTATTATGGGCCCCATATAATGCTTATTCATACAGTATATCACAGGCTACATATACAGATCATCCATATAGCACATCACGGGCCCCATGCAATACTCAATCATGCAGTGTATCACAGGCTGCATATACTGCTCCTCCATACAGCATTATGGGCCCCCTGCTCCTCCATACAGAATTATGGGCCCCCTGCCTCTCCATACAGAATTATGGGCCCCTTGCTCCTCCATACAGAATTATGGGCACCCTGCTCCTCCATACAGTATATTATGGGCCCCTGCTCCTCCATACAGCATTATGGACTCCCTGCTCCTCCATACAGAATTATTGGCACCCTGCTCCTCCATACAGAATTATGGGCCG
Organism: Dendrobates tinctorius; assembly: GCF_039654945.1. Lineage (NCBI taxonomy): Eukaryota > Metazoa > Chordata > Amphibia > Anura > Dendrobatidae > Dendrobates > Dendrobates tinctorius. Next base: position 43,018,200 of record NW_027361728.1, on the reverse strand, counting down.
CCCTGCTCCTCCATACAGAATTATGGGCCGCCCTGCTCCTCCATGCAGTATTATGGCCCCCTGCTCCTCCATGCAGTATATTATGGCCCCCTGCTCCTCCATACAGTATATTATAGGCCCCTGCTCCTCCATACAGTATATTATGGGCCCCTGCTCCTCCATACAGTATATTATAGGCCCCTGCTCCCCCATACAGTATATTATGGGCCCCTGCTCCTCCATAAAGTATTATGGGCCCCTGCTCCTCCACACAGTATTATGGCCCCTGCTCCTCCACACAGTATTATGGCCCCCTGCTCCTCTACACAGTATTATGGCCTCCTGCTCCTCCATACAGTATTATGGCACTCAGCGTCTCTCCCAGCTCTGCAGTGCTCAGTACAGAGAGACTGAGCGTGCAGTGATGATGTCATCGCACTCTTGCCCTGAGATGCCGCAGAGTCAGAGAGCGCTGAAGACCCTGCAGCTGCCCTAATGAGGAGAGGTTAGTATTAGACGGGGCCCCGTTGCCAGCGCTGGTGCTGGGGGGCCCCGACTCACAGACCCTATGCTGCATCCTGCGTGTTCCACCCTCCGTTTGCCCAGGGCCCCAGCTCTTACCTGGTTCACCAGGGCGGGTCAGGCATATCTAGGCTTTCTGGCACCCGGGGCAAGAATTTGGTTTCGGCGCCCCCCCCTCCAAGTACATATGCGACTTGCACACTGCCATGTACCCACGAGCTGCTCTCCCTAATGCTCTCAATGTTCAGTAAAAAACTGAAAGCAGGAAGAGAAGCTCGTCACAGGACCATAACTGTGAAAATCGCATATGAGTGAAGTGTCTATGTGATGACTACTGGAACCTGCAGAGCTGAGTCCTGACATTGCAGGCTTCTGAATTCTCACAACTAATGCACTGCACACTTTTAGGATTCTCCCTTACCAATGTACAGTCATGTCAGCACAAGCATGTGATTTGTATACTTCTGGCCACATTCCGACTAGACGTGCCCGGCCTCGCTCTGTTCATTTTCATTGAGTGAGGCCACACATGTGTAGTCAGCATGTGACGGCATGTATGTAAATTACCAGCATGAGGGAATCCTAACAGCATTCAGTGAGCACTGTGAGAATTCAGAAGTCTGCAGTCACATAGAATGCCTGCAGACTCAGCACAAACCTGGAGAACCACTTTAATGTTCCTAACATAAATAAAAACATGAGAATTAGTCAGTATCACAAATAATATTTACATCCAGGTACCTTATAGATGACGTCATCTCTGGACTCGTTCTTCTTTTCTTCTTGTCCAGACCTCATGATGAGTTTTCTCATCCACAACCGTCTCTGCAGACTTCCATCTTCTCCAGTCTTCTGCAGCAAATCTCCACACAATGCCCTTAAAGATAGAAGTGTCATTATAATGCTCCTAAATAAAAATGTCTGCAATATACTGTCACCTCACACTATTCCCTCCCTCCTCATACTGTCTCCTGTAACATCCCTCCTGTTCACCATACTGTCTCCTCATATATTTACCCCCTCACTCTCTATACTGTCTGCTCACACATACCCCTGACTCCCCATACTGTGTCTGCTCACATCCCATAACCCTCACTCCCCATACTGTGTCCGCATACATTAATCCGTTCACTCCCCATACTGTCTGCACCCATCCCCCATACTGTTTCCTCATACATACTCTTCATTTTGTGTCCTCAAATCTCCCCACACAGATTAAATCCCCATCCCCAATCTCCCACACACATTAAGTACACCCCATCCCCACTCCAAATCCCCCCACACACACATTAAAAAAACCCCATCCCCACTCCAAATCCCCCCACACATTAAATAACCTCCATCCCCACTCCAAATCCCCCCCACACATTAAACACCACACCATCCCCACTTATTAACCCCGTCCCTACTCCCAAATCCCCACACATTATGTAGCCCCCACTCCAAATCCCCCCACACAATAACCACATCCCACACTCATTAACCCCCATCCCCACTCCAAATCCCCCCACACATTAACCCCATCCCACACTCATTAACCCCCATCCCCACTCAATAACCCCCGCACACATTAACCCCATCCCCACTCATTAACCCCCCACACATTAACCCCCATCCCCACTCATTAACCCCCCCACACATTAACCCCCATCCCCACTCATTAACTCCCCACACATTAACCCCCATCCCCACTCATTAACCCCCACACATTAACCCCCATCCCCACTCATTAACCCCCACTCAACAACCCTCATCCCCACTCATTACCCCCCACACATTATCCTCCATCCCCACTCATTAACCCCCTTCCCCCATCCCCACTCATTAACCCCCCACACATTAACCCCATCCCCACTCATTAACCCCACCACGCATTAACCCCCATCCCCACTCATTAACCCCCCTACATTAACACCCATCCCCAGTCATTAACCACCACACATTAACCCCCATTCCCACTCATTAACCCCCCACACACATTAACCCCCATCCCCACTCATTAACCCCCATCCCCACATTAACCCCCATCCCCACTCATTAACCCCCTTCCCCACATTAACCCCCCACTTGTTAACCCCCTTCCCAACATTAACACCCCCCATCTCCCATCTTCGGTGGTTCTTCAGCTCCACATTGGAGCACACTTACCACCAGCCTTCGATATGGGCGCCGGGAGTGACGTCAGCAGCGTGATCACATGACCTGATCACGCTGCTGGCAGTCAGAGCTTTAATTGTATAGACGCCAGTACAGTTGCACCCTGGGAGCCGGCACGCGCACCTTCTCTGCGCCAGCTGTCAGCTTGACAGCTGACACAGAGAACCGCCGACTCTCAGGCGGGGGGGCGGCAGAACGCAGCCCCCAGGGAGGACACTTCGGACCGCTGCATTAGGCGGCCCGACTGCGCCCCCACTGCCGGCTGCGCCCGGGGCAACTGCCCCGGCTGTCCCCCCCTAGAAACGCCGTGCAAGCCCTGGTCGGAACGGGACTGTGTGCACGGGAAAGCATGCGTCCCGTGCACGTGCGCACACCTGGGTCTCCGGTGTTAAAGGGCCCGCGTCCCTTTTTTTTTCTTCTCCCTCCTCTCTGGGCGGTGTCCCGGTGGGCCAGTCCGACCCTGCATGTAAGAATGCTCAGACCTAACACTGATAATTGATGGTATGGTGTGGGGTACAAAGATAGTGGGAACATTCTTCATCAATGAAAATTTCAATGCCACTGGATATCTTAAATTGCTACATGATGATGTGTTGCCCTCTTTATGCACTGAAGATTGCATGTTCCCTGAGTTTTTCCAGCAAGATGGTGCACCACCACATTATGGGTGTCAGGTCCAAGCATTCCTACAAGGAATCTGACCCCTTAGACTAGCATTTCTTCTGCGGTGTTGCTATCAGTGTGTCAATAGTGGGAGAAGAGGGTTGCATTGACAATCCAACACAATGGGCAGCACTTTGAACAAATTTTATAAGTGGTCATAAACTGGTAAATAACTCATGAAAGAATAAAGTTATGTTAAAACCAAGCGCACCATTGTATTTCTTGTGAAATTCTCAATAAGTTTGATGTGTCACATAACCCTCTTCCCATTAAAAAAAATAAAGTTGGATCCAAAATGGCCAACTTCAAAATGGCCACCATGGTCACCACCCATCTTGAAAAGTTTCCCCCCTCCCATATACTAATGTGTCACAAACAGGAAGTTGATGTCACCAACCATTTCCATTTTGGCCCACCCTGTATAATATATATATATATATATATATATATATATATATTATATAGTAATACCAAGCCCGAGGTTTAGCAATGAAGAGCAACTGTGGGCTCCTGCATAATTTTCATAACCAGCAGAGGGAAATCTGACAGCTGAAGGCTGATGTTAATATTCTGGGAAAGAGCCAAAGGTTCCCAGGCTATTAATATCAGCTCACAGCTGTTTGATTAGCCTTTACTGGCTAGTTTACAGGGGAACTCAAGAAAAAAAAATGACATGGGGTCTCCCTATAAAATCGAACCAGCAAAAGCTAGGCAAACAGCTATGGGCTGATATTAATAGCTCTCAGGCATCCCAGAAATGACGCATCTTATAGATGCACCAATTATGGCACTTACTCTCATTTTTCTCTTGCCCTGTAGCGGTGGCAAGTGGGATTCATATTTGTGGGGTTGATGTCACTTTTGTGTTGTCAATAGTGTTGAGCGATACCATCCGATATAGAGAAATATCGGATTGGATTGGATCGGCCCGATACAAAAAAAGTATCGGGTATCGCCGATTCCGATACCGGAATTCCCATTCAAGTCAATGGGACAGAAATATCGGAATGAAAAAACCCCTTTCTTTACTTGCACATCCAGTTCGGGAGGGGGGAAGAGTGTGGGCGGTGCGTGGGTGGACACTGTGCGTGTCTGTGCAGGCGGGGTCTGTGCGGGCCTGCCAGGGGTCTGTACGGGCCTGCCGGGGGCTTGTGCCGGCTGCCGGGGGTCTGTACGGGCCTGCCGGGGGCTTGTGCCGGTTGCCAGGGGTCTGTACGGGCCTGCCGTAGGCTTGTGCCGGCTGCCGGGGGTCTGTACGGGCCTGTATGTAGTATGTATGTAGTATGTATATATACACTCACTGGCCACTTTATTAGGTACACCATGCTAGTAAGGGGTTGGACCCCCTTTTGCCTTCAGAACTGCCTCAATTCTTCGTGGCAGAGATTCAACAAGGTGCTGGAAGCATTCCTCAGAGATTTTGGACCATATTGACATGATGGCATCACACAGTTGGCGCAGATTTGTCGGCTGCACATCCCTGATGCGAATCTCCCGTTCCACCACATCCCAAAGATGCTCTATTGGATTGAGATCTGGTGACTGAGGAGGCCATTTGAGTACAGTGAACTCATTGTCATGTTCAAGAAACCAATCTGAGATGATTCGAGCTTTATGACATGGCGCATTATCCTGCTGAAAGTAGCCATCAGATGTTGGGTACATTGTGGTCATAAAGGGATGGACATGGTCAGCAACAATACTCAGGTAGGCTGTGGCGTTGCAACGATGCTCAATTGGTATCAAGGGGCCCAAAGAGTGCCAAGAAAAAATTCCCCACACCATGACACCACCACCACCAGCCTGAACCGTTGATACAAGGCAGGATGGATCCATGCTTTCATGTTGTTTACGCCAAATTCTGACCCTACCATCCGAATGTCGCAGCAGAAATCGAGACTCATCAGACCAGGCAACGTTTTTCCAATCTTCTACTGTCCAATTTCGATGAGCTTGTGCAAATTGTAGCCTCAGTTTCCTGTTCTTAGCTGAGAGGAGTGGTACCCAGTGTGGTCTTCTGCTGCTGTAGCCCATCTGCCTCAAAGTTCGACGCACTGTGCGTTCAGAGATGCTCTTCTGCCTACCTTGGTTGTAACGGGTGGCAATTTGAGTCACTGTTGCCTTTCTATCAGCTCGAACCAGTCTGCCCATTCTCCTCTGACCTCTGGCATCAACAAGGCATTTCCGGCCACAGAACTGCCGCTCACTGGATTTTTTTTCTTTTTCGGACCATTCTCTGTAAACCCTAGAGATGGTTGTGCGTGAAAATCCCAGTAGATCAGCAGTTTCTGAAATACTCAGACCAGCCCTTCTGGCACCAACAATCATGCCACGTTCAAAGGCACTCAAATCACCTTTCTTCCCCATACTGATGCTCGGTTTGAACTGCAGGAGATTGTCTTGACCATGTCTACATGCCTAAATGCACTGAGTTGCCGCCATGTGATTGGCTGATTAGAAATTAAGTCTTAACACACAGTTGGACAGGTGTACCTAATAAAGTGGCCAGTGAGTGTATATATATATTTTATTTTTTACATTCAACACATTAGCTGGATGATGGGACTACTACTGTCCCATCATTGGCTAATGTGTCAATCACTGTCATTGTAGCAGGCATCGCCCGATGGGACTTGTAGTCCCATCGGACGATGCCTGCACACACAAGACCCCCGGCAGCCGGAACAGGCACCTGGCAGGCCTGTACAGACCCCCGGCAGCCGGCACAAGCCCCCGGCAGGCCCGTACAGACCCCCGTCAGCCGGCACAAGCCCCCGACAGGCCCATACAGACCCCCGGCAGCCGGCACAAGCCCCCGGCAGGCCCATACAGACCCCCGGCAGCCAGCACAGGCCCCCGGCAGACCCGTACAGACCCCCGACAGCTGGCACAAGCTCCCGGCAGGCCCATACAGACCCCCGGCAGCCGGCACAAGCCCCCGGCAGGCCCGTACAGACCCCCGACAGCCGGCACAGGCCCCCGGCAGGCCCGTACAGGCCCCCTGCAGTCGGTACAGGCCCCCCGCAGTCGGCACAGACTGCGCATCATGATGAAATCATTTCAGCAGCCAATCACAGCCACATCAGTGGCTCATTGCATTATGGGGACTTCCGATTCCGGTATCCGATATTGAAAAAATATCGGTACTCGGTATCGGAATTCTGATACAGCGAATATCGGCCGATACCCGATATTTGCAGTATCGGAATGCTCAACACTAGTTGTCAAGTGTCATCAAGCTCACAGGTTGGTAATGGAGAGGCGTCTATAGGACACCTATCCATTACTAAGCCTATCCTATAATTACATGTTAAATAAAGACACAGCTAGAATGAAGTCTTTTATTTGAAATAATCACACAGACTCCTTTATTGAATTTAAATTTACCATACTTAATGAACATCTAATCCCCGACGCCCTCGACTCCTGCAAACAATCAAAAAATAATGAACCAACATTAAATATACTGCTCAAAAAAATAAAGGGAACACAAACATTTTTTTCATATTTTTTTGAGCAGTATACTATCCTGTCCGAGGTAGTCCACTTAATATTGAGTGTCCCACAGCCATCTCACATGTAGAACAGTCACATTGGGAGATGTAACTGCTCTACCCAGCCTCCAGCGATACACTGACAGGAGGTAATCGCTCCCACAGTGTATCACTGCGCTGCCGTGAGAGAAACGCAGAGGGAATTGACATGCTGCAGAAAATAAAATGCTGCAAATATGGATGGAAATTTACTGATCATATGTACAACACTTCAGGATTGTCATTGCATTACCTTGCATAAGTATTCCATTGCGTTTTTGGACCATTTATGCGCGTAAAAAACTCTGTGAAAATGCATAATTGCTGATTGTGGTTGTTCAATAACCTATTTACACCATCGGTATGATCAGTAATTGTTCTTTCAGCAAGTTTAGACTGCCAGCAAGTGTTTTCTTCTTAGTAATGCCTGTGCATAATCACACAGTGTGAATGAACCTTATGAATTCTGCAATTTCTACTACAGTTGTGGCCAAAAGTATTGACACCCCTGCAAGTTTGTCAGATAATACTCAGTTTCTTCCTGAAAATGATTGCAATCACAAATTCTTTGGTATTATTATCTTCATTTAATTTTTCTTAAATGAAAAAACACAACAGAATGAAGCAAAAAGCAAAACATTGATCATTTCACACAAAACTCCAAAAATGGGCCAGACAAAAGTATTGCCACCCTCAGCCTAATACTTGGTTGCACAACCTTTAGCCAAAATAACTGCGACCAACCGCTTCCAGTAACCATCAATGAGTTTCTTACAATGCTCTGCTGGAAGTTTAGACCATTCTTCTTTGGCAAACTACTCCAGGTCCCTGATATTAGAAGGGTGCCTTCTCTAAGCTGCCATTTTTAGATCTCTCCACAGGTGTTTTATGGGATTCAGGTCTGGATTCATTGCTGGCCACCTTAGAAGTCTCCAGTGCTTTCTCTCAAACCATTTTCTAGTGCTTTTTGAAGTGTGTTTTGGGTCATTGTCCTTCTGGAAGACCCATGACCTCTGAGGGATACCCAGCTTTCTCACACTGGGCCCTACATTATGCTGCAAAATTTGTTGGTAGTCTTCAGACTTCATAATGCCATGCACACGGTCAAGCAGTCCAGTGCCAGAGGCAGCAAAGCAACCCCAAAACATCATGGAACGCCATGTTTGACTGTAGGGACCGTGTTTTTTTCTTTGAATGCCTCTTTTTTTCTCCTGTAAACTCTATGTTGATGCCTTTGCCCAAAAAGCTCTACTTTTGTCTTATCTGACCAGAGAACATTCTTCCAAAACATTTTAGGCTTTTTCAGGTAAGTTTTGGCAAACTCCAGTCTGGCTTTTTTATGTCTCAGGGTAAGAAGTGGGGTCTTCCTGGATCTCCTACCATACAGTCACTTTTCATTCAGACGCCGACGGATAGTACGGGTTGACACTGTTGTACCCTCGGACTGCAGGGCAGCTTGAACTTGTTTGGATGTTAGTCGAGGTTCTTTATCCAACATCCGCACAATCTTGTGTTGAAATCTCTCGTCAATTTTTCTATTCCGTCCACTTCTAGGGAGGTTAACCACAGTGCCATGGGCTTTAAACTTCTTGATGACACTGCGCACAGTAGACACAGGAACATTCAGGTCTTTGGAGATGGACTTGTAGCCTTTAGATTGCTCATGCTTCCTCACAATTTGGTTTCTCAAGTCCTCAGACAGTTCTTTGGTCTTCTTTCATTTCTCCATGCTCAATGTGGTACACACAAGGACACAGGATAGAGGTTGAGTCAACTTTAATCCATGTCAACTGGCTGCAAGTGTGATTTAGTTATTGCCAACACCTGTTAGGTGCCACAGGTAAGTTACAGGTGCTGTTAATTACACAAATTAGAGAAGCATCACATGATTTTTCGAACAGTGCCAATACTTTTTTATGTTTGGTGTGGAATTATATCCAATTTGGCTTTAGGACAATTCCTTTTGTGTTTTTTTTCATTTAAGACAAATTAAATGAAGATAATAATACCAAAGAATTTGTGTTTGCAATCATTTTCAGGAAGAAACTGAGTATTATCTGACAAAATTGCAGGGGTGTCAATACTTTTGGCCACAACTGTATTCCTGCTTGATAATAACTAGAATTTTGGAGTATATGCACATAATGTCTTTTTTTAGATGGACTTCACCCCTTAACCCCTTTCCCATGTTGGGCATAATAGTATGCCCATTGGACTCCCTCCCTTTGATGAGGGCTCCGGCGCTAATAACACATCTTTTCCAGGACATGTCAGCTGTTTTACGATCAGACAACTGCATCTTCTAACCTCCCCTGGAGACTATTGAAACATGCAAAAAGTAAAAAAAATGTTTTTTATATTTTTTTCAATATTTTTAAAGTTCAAATCACCCCTCTTTTGCAATAAAGAGCAATAAAAAAAAAATCAAATATACACATATTTGGTATTGCCATGTTCAGAATCGCCGGATCTATCAATATAAAAAAAGAATCCGATCGATAAATGCTGTAACGACAAATAAACTCAAAACATCAGAATTACGTTTTGGTCACTGCTACATTGAAATAAAATGCAATAACGGGCGATCAAAAGATTGTATATACATCAAAATGGTATCAACAAAACCATAAGCTCGGCATGCAAAAAATAGGCCGTCACACAGCCCCAAATCACGCAATATGGAGATGCTACAGATCATTATTTTTTTACTACAGTTTGGATTTTTTTTCACCACTTAAATAAAAAAGAACCTAGACAAGTTTGGTGTCCATGAACTTGTAACTACCTGGAGAATCATAATGGCAGGTCAGTTTAAGCATTTAGTGAACATGATAAAAAAAAACCTGTGTAATTGCACTTTTTTCGCAATTTCACCGCACTTGGAATTTTTTTCTTGTTTTCCAGTACACAATATGTTAAAATCAATGGTGTTGTTCAAAAGTACAACTTGTCCCACAAAAACAAAGCCTCACTTGGCCAATTTGACTGAAAAAGTAAAAAAGTTATGGCTCTGGGAAGAGGGGGAGCAAAAAACAAAAACGCAAAGATGAAAATACATCCGGTCACGAAGGGGTTAAAAAAAGCACCACAAAACTGCAATGCAAGATTAACTAAATGTAAAGCGATGTCAAAACGGCATTACTGTGCACCGGTTCCTTCTTGTCTTTTAGCCATTAAGCAGTTAATAGAAGTGACATGCTCATTCTTTAGGTAGAGTAAAAGACGCTAGCAGTGGAGCCCGCTTGAAGAACAGCAGCAAATCTAGCAGCAAAGCCGCTTTTGGAAAATGAGGACTATTTTCCTCGATTGGCTGGTTACGTCAGAGTCTGAAAGATGCCGTGTGCACATAACCATAGAGTTCCAAAATGTTTCATTATGATTAAAGGGAACCTGTCAGATGATACATGCCGCTGCCTAAAGTGTGTGCAGCATGTATCATCCGCTGGCTCTAGTATCCCAGCCATGTATGTCTCTGTACTGTTTTTAAGTGTAACTTGAACAAAGTCTTGATCTCTTTAACAATATCAAAATGAGCATTTCTTACCCCCTGCCTCTCCAGCACTCTGCTACTCTGCTTCTCCCTTCTGCTTCTCCCTGCTGTCTTTTTGACAGAACTGCTGGTGTGATGTCCCGTCTACTTTACATGGCCGCTGCAGTCAATTACTGAGTTCAGTGGTCTTGAGTCATCTTCACCAGCATGACCACTAGTCCCAGTGGGTCTAGGGAAGCATTTCCGAAAATATTCATCTGTAGCAGCAGTAACAAAGAATATTTTAGACAGAGAAGTTTAAAACAACTGCTTCGTCTTAGGCAAATTACTCTAATACTCTTGTGCACACACACGTATCCAGCTATCAGAACAGCATATTCTCCATACCGCCTCTAAGGCTATGTACACACGTAGATTTAGGTCCTGTGGATGTTTCCGCGCGGATTTGGAAAAATCCGCAGGTAAATTCTCAGGTTAAAAGACCTGCGTTTTACCTGCAGATTAGCCTGCGGTTTAGCCCTGCGTTTTCACACCTCTACAATGGAGGTGTGAAACCGCAGCGGAATCCGCACAAAGAATTGACATGCTGCGGATTTGAACCTGTAGCAAATCCGCGCAGAAAAATCCACAGCATTTGCACAGCGTTTTTCAGTTTACCATTGAAAACAATGGTACTGTACAATGCAGCTAAATCTGCTGCGGACCCGCAGAGCCTGAAACGCTGCGGATCCGCAGCAGAATCCGCCCCGTGTGCACATAGCCTTACATCCTGCACAGGTCCCTGCAAAGAGAAGAAGTCTATGAGACCTAGATGGGACAGGTCACCTCTGAGAACACAGGATATTTGTCTGCTGAAGGAACACTCAGAGAACACTTAAGATAATCCTTTAATCGTCCCACCGTGGGGAAATTCAGAAAGTAATGTCCACAAGGCAATGGAATTATTAATGCTTTTTATGCAATAACGCATTAATTTTGTTGTATTACATACGTATGTGCCAAATGGTCATTTCACACATGCATAAAGTGATTGTAGCACATTAGGGTTATGATTCTTTGTAAGAGTCTGAGTGAGAGGGCCTCCTTTAAAGATATAGCATGTTGCTTGAAACAAAGAATTATTTTTTCCGATTCGATACACCACAGTGGCACGGCGAGATTGATAGTTACAAACCTAATATAAATGAAAGTGGGAAATGGTTGCTCAACCGAATAGCATATGGTACTCAGAAGTAAATGACTATGTTATTGATAGTTAAACTTTGGCACTCAAAAGTATGCTGCAAAAAAAGAAAGTTTATTTGACAAAGTTGCCCAATGAATTTCAGATAGATAAATCGACGTTTCAGCCTAAGTCCGGCCTTTATCAAAATACATCTGTAGGGTATAGGATCTCACAAAGTTGCTACATAGAGCGCAATAGATAATTCAATAATGTAAGAAAGGACCAGGTACTGGTACAACGGTGTGATGGCATCTGGCATGCAGGAGACAACAGCGCCATACTCCTGCATGCCAGACGTCATCACCTCGTGACAAATTTGTGAGATCCTATACCCTACAGATATATCTTGATAATGGCCGAACTTAGGCCGAAACGTCAATTTATCTATCTGAAATTCATTGGGCAACTTTACTGTCACGCTGCAGCTCTACAAGTAAATGCAAACTCCACTAGATGGCAGCATAGTAGAGTGAGGTATGCATTACAGCACAGAGCAGACCTGCAGTACTTCAGCGAGGCTACCACCAGGTGGCAGCAGAATAGTCAAACAAGCCAGAAGGTCAATGCTGGTCAGAAGCAGAAATAACAGAAACAAGAGACAGAATCAGGTCAGAGCCAAAGCCTAGTCAGATACCAGGAAATCCAAACACTAAGGGAGACACAGAGTCGGGGCAGGAGGAGAGGAATGAACAGACACGGGTAAAGGCAGCAAAACACAGTATGACAAATCAGGGTATCACCAGAGTCAGCTACTCACGCTGTAGGCAGAAAATATAACTGACACTGCCTGCAGGAAGCAGTGGAGAGAAATAGCAGTCTTGACACCAGAACGAGGCAGAGAAAAATTAACCCCTGACATGAAGAGACCGGGAAAGAGGAATACAGAACTCAATACCCTGCCTGGATCATGACATTTACTTTTTTTTGTCAAATAAACTTTCTTTTTTGCAACATGTTTTTGAGTGCCGAAGTTTAACTATCAATTACAAACCTCATATAGGCCCAGGAGCTTGGTGACTGTAATTCACTGTAGGTTGTGCTATTATCTCATCAACAAAAGTGAATAGTCTTTAGAATACAGTCTCTCTAAGATTACTCATAGGGACGTTGGGTTAGTGCTGTCTTCACACAGACCACCGGATGGTGTTTGCTTTACCCCTCTTTTCAGAGCAGATGTAGCAAGAATAAAGCTAAGGCCGGTTTCACACGTCCTGGTATTTCAGATACCGGAAAAAACAGTACCAGAGATGGTGTCCGTGTGTGTACTACATACGGCACATGTGTGGCAACTGTGTGCCGCATTAGTACCACATGGATGGCCGACGGGGAAGAAGCGCAACTGTAAGCGCTGTACCCTGGCGGCAGGTGCTGAACGCGGCTTTCATTCATTCTCCTCTGTTCACGCTGACCGCGACAGAGCAGGGGAGAATAATGACAGCTGGGTTCAGCACCAGCCACCAGGGAATAGCTCTTACAGTAGCGCTTCTTCCCAGCGGCCGTTCGTGCACACAGAGGACATAAAGGTGTGTTCTCCATGTGCACATGTGCAGGACGTTTTGCGGCCCGTGCGTCCGGGAGAAAACGGACATGTCAGCGTGTTTTGCACATGGACACAAGGTCTGTGAAAACACGTTGACATGTGCATAGACCCATTCATTTGAATGGGTCTACATGTGTCAGTTTCTCTGGTACGTAAGAAAACTGTCACCACACGTACCGGAGACACTGACGTGTGAAACCAGCCTAAGAGCTGCAAACCAATACAAGATATCACCTCTGCAATTCATGTAGCATGGAATTCATATGCTTAACATTAGTTTCACACTCTATGCTAACAACATTGAATGCTGTGGCACAATTTCCAGTGTACTGTAATATGCTGGCTCTAAAATTTTAATGTGTGCAAAATCTGTAACTTACAGTTCAATTTTATAATAAAACTTTTGTGTGCAAACATTTTGAGAGGTAATTCTACTCCGGGGCTAATTCCAATGAGTATTTCGTGAACCAACCTCCCTTTACACTCTACCAGTCTTTCCACTATACCAAAATTCTTAACCAAATAAGCCACACTACAGACCTAAGGGCAGTCACTTTCCAGGCAGCTATCCCACACACCCATCCTAGACTCAACTGTAGCACTCACAAGTTTTAGATCTTTGTCACCACCCAACTCTTCTAGGCTCAAGTCAAAGATTGACATATTTAAAGCCCCATCAAACTCAGCAAAATTGATCCCTTGGTTGAAATTCTGTCCAGAAGCTAGCCTCTCACTACTTTAGCCCTCTACCACCAGATGGCAATAAAACATCAGGTCAGCTCACAGTCTGCTCCCACTGACTCTCAAGAGCTGAATAAAAATATTGAAGTGACAATTTTTGCCAAATGGAGATTTCCAAGGTACACGAAGTTGACCACAGTCACATCTAGCTCACCAGTTCTCCAGTGCACCCAGTCCTCCTCTGATGAACCAACTCTCTCCAGTTCCCCAGCTTACCAATGCTCTTCCAAAGTAGACATCATTCCAGAAGTACTCACTGCAAGCTGCTGGGTATGGGCAAGGTGGCGCTGCCAAATTGTGCACTTTGTAAGCTCAGAAAACCAGAAACAAGTGGTACGCAATCCTTACATAACACCTCACGCGCGCAAAGTTTACACGTTGAATATTGTGTCCAAATACACACTACCCGGCGAGGAGTGCGACCACCAACAGTCATAGAAAATTTTTTGTCCACATTCTTCTGCTCCTGCACAAATAAATGAAGTGAAACTCAGCGGTGGAGAGTGCTCTGATTTCTACTTGTCCTTCAGTAGCTATTAAAGTGTTGTATAGTATATTGTATTTACCGTACATTATATTTACAATGATTATATTTTTGTATTTTAGGACTTCTGAAATACTGTATATCCTTCTCCCTGGAGACCTCTTTTAAAAAAGATTTTTTTAACATAAAATAGGATAACCTATTTAATACTGGTATACTTGTTTTGTGCCTTTATCTTTTATAGTTCATAAAAAGGAACAGTCTAGCAAAATGAAACTGAATGATAAAAAAGCAAACTCTCTAAGGATATGGGATATGGGAACTGGTGTGATATATAGCTGCAGTAGTTATGATTTGCAATGGCTTCAGAAATGCTCATCTTTCTAGACGGGTGAATTTCAGAGTTGTAACTGTTATGGGCACTGCATAAAACAGTGTGTTTTACAAGAAACAATAAGTAATTCCTACTATATGCCACTGCAGCATTTTGTCATGAAGTTCCAGTCTATTCAAGAACAGCACAAAAAACCTCAAAATATCTCTATAGTATGTATAAGGGTATGCGAGGTCATAATCTTAACATAAGTATACTGGGATTGGAACTAATTGAAGTACACATTTACTAGAAGGCACTTGCTATGTATTACCTTTACCTATGTAATCTATCTCCTATGGAGACTAATAATAAAAACAGCAACAAATTAATACATTGGGAAAAATGTAGTTTGCTCATAAAGGAAATACGTAAGCTATGTGCAACGCGAGCTGTTTGACTATTTGCTGATTCTATTCATTTCTTTTTTAGATCTTAAAGTGAACTGGTCACCACAATTTTGCATACTTAAGAATTTTAGAGTAAATACCATAAGCAAATCAGTCTGGAAGTGCACTGGGGGCGTGTTACTGCATTTGGAAATAACAGGCCAAGTGCATTGACACACCCCCAGTGCTCCTCCAATCTGATTGGTATATAGCTTCTACATTAGGCTTTTCATGACTGCCATGTCGGATCTCTAAAATAAATACATTGTTAATAGGAATCAAGCGCCTATACAGCCATACCACTACTTTCATATGTAAAAACATGGTTTCCTTTAAGGCACAGTACCCAATGAAGGAACAGACACCCTGACACTTGCTTCTTTACTTATAATTCTATTATATACATTATCCTATTTAGAGGTGATATTAAAGTAATATGGTTTTTTATTTGGTTTGGTAAAGCCAAGTTGGTTCCTCTCGTATTTTACCTCCACTTCTATGAAATGCGACAAGTGACAATGTGTTGAAGCCTATTGACTGATAGAACCATCACGTAAACGTATTTGTTTTTAGTCACTGCTATATTTTTTTCTCCAAAACCATAGTCTTGGAGGCCATTAATTAATTAAGTAGAATGAGGATTGATCTTAAATTACTTGAAGAGCACCTTTTACCAAATGTTTCATGGACACACATTTTTACTGAGGGGGTGAACTTCTTCCTGTATGAGTTGCTCAATGATAAGCAGGCAGCAACACAACAGAAAAAGAACAATGTGTGAGATGTATTGATTCAGCCCAGATCATCCTGAATGATTAGAAGATACTGAGAGATTAGAGCACAGATTACACACAGCAGAGATCAGTCACACTTATTTCTGACTAGAAATAGGCCCGATGCTATCGCATCAGGAGTGCGGTGAAATTAACATCTGTGTATGTTTAGTGGTGCTGATAGGAGTAGCGGACATATAAGAAAATCACCTAAATGGTGATTGGCTGTGCCACACTATAAAAGGCCACCATATGTGCTATTATGTTATACTTGAAAAAAGCCACAATATGGCCGAAACGTTGTATTTTATACTGGCAGAATAAATCTTTGATACGATTTTTCACCTGGATCGGATGCTGTTCCTTTTTCTTATATGGACTATTGTTCATTTGGGTCCATGAACCTTTGAACCTGCATCTACTTTTCCGCTGTGCTGTCGGCTGCTCTTTGCTGCATATTGTTAGGAGCAGCGGACATGTCTCACACCGTTTGCGCTTTCCAACATATCTGTTCTATATCATCCCTCTGCATTTCTGTATTGTATATGTTGGGTCATTTGACCTCTTTCACCCCTTGTGCACTGTTTCTTCCTTGTTGTGTGCTGTATTTTGGTATCTGGTGACATAGACGTCACCACTATTCCCCATGCAGGTGCAGTAACAGCCGTGTAATTACCGTAAATGTGCGGGTACAGCGCGCAGTTGTGGCTGTTACTGCGCATGCCCGGGAATAGCAGTGACGTCTATGACACCAGATACCAAAACACAGCACACAACATACTGTACAAAAACTTATTCCAACATGCCAGATTTTAATATGAAAAATTCTAATGTTATTTTCTGTACTGAGCATGTATAAATCATTTATTACTATTTGGACTGCATGCAAATGATTCCCTAGTTCATGAGGCACTGTAAGCCTGACTTGTTGGGGCTTTTTCGAGGTTTTCGGTGCAGGACAATCCCCACCTCCCTCAGTTTTTGGACAGTAATAACAATAAGTTTGTTTTCATTGACATTAAAGTCAATTTTCTGCTTCTAGCACCTTCCAGTGCAGTGCTGGTGAATTGCAGCCTAGTCCCTGCACTTGACCTACTGATTCTAGAATCCTTGAAAGCTCTTAATACTGTAAATCACATACTGCAACACTAGCAGAATCACAATCAGAGGATGACTGTTTACTTCGCACCACACATATCCCCGTGCCATGTATCATCTTCCATTACCTTGGTGACACAGATTTTCATCTTCTATGTGGCTGTTACTGCACATGAGCAGGTATAGCGGTGACGTGAATGTCACTTGCGCAGGCGCAAGTGACATACACGTCTCCGCTATTCCCACATAGGTGCAGTAACAGCCGCGTCGTTACTTCGCATGCGCGTGAATAGCGGTGACGTGAATGTCACTTGCGCAGGTGCAGTTCGTGGCCTTGCACAAGAGACAAAAGTGTGAGTACTGACATAGCTCCGGAAAGGCAGTGTAGGAGAACCGGTGGTACAGCAAAGCTGACAGTCTCATGAGAGGTGAAGAGGCAATAAAAAGGTTTTTAATGTGACCCAGTTAAACCCAGTCTGAGCTGCCTCTTACCCCACAGTACCTTTTTGGCCGGAGTCACACTAGCAATTAAATCGGATGAATGCAATGCGATAAAAAAATCGCATTGCATTCGTCCCAATGTTATTCTATGGGGCAGCTCCCATCATCCGATTTTTTTTCTGAACGCTTCCTCGGACCGAGACAATCGCAGCATGCTGCGATTGTCACCGATTTTCGGATCGGACTCGCCAATGCAAGTCTATGGGGGTGATAAAAAAATCGGATTACAAACGGACCAGATATGTGAGTCGCGATAAAATCGCACCCGGTGTCCTTTACAAAAAGCCGGCAATTCATTTAGCAATACAGTAAAATCACACTGACAGGTTAAATAAAGAAACGAAAGAATAGATATTGACACATAGAATCCAATATATATATAATTCATGCGGTTCTTCATAGCAGAATAGCCACTGTAACATTTGCCGGCTTCTGTAAATTCATTCCCCTACCCGACATGAAATGACACATGGTTTACATATAGTTAACCATTTCATTTCATGTTTTTTTTTCTATCACTAGTAATTAGATGAGGGTTTTTGTGTAAAATTTTGGAGTTGTAGGTGTTAATTTAAGAGGTTAATTCGCTGTAAAAAATTGCGGGGAATTCCGCTGACGTCACTGAGGCTGCAGGGAGTCCCCACAATTTTTTACAACGAATTAACCCCTTAACTTAACACCTACAACTCCAAAATTTTACACAAAAACCCTCATCTAATTACTAGTGATAGACATAAAAAAAATAAATAAATAAAATGACAAAACTCAAGATAAAAAGCGGACGGCACCGTTGTTACCGTGTGACTTCAAATGATGTGCGGCATACAGAAGCCCAGCAGCTGGGAATCTCGGGTGCCAGACCTGGAAACAGTCAATCCTGGGAATCCATACGAAGAGAAGAGGTCGCACTCATCGAGATTGAAGTTTCACTGATTTATTGACATATCATGAACATGTCAAGTCGGGGGAGTGACATAAGGAGTGCAAGAAAGGCTGACAACGGCCGTTTCGCGCTGCTCGAGCGCTTCAACGGGTCAAACAGTGGGGGGAAGTGCCGGGTTCATATGGAAATCACATCACTCCGTACCTCCTCCCTCCACAGCTGCTGTCTAAGTGACATTAGTGAATTAAAAACATGCTGAGATGCAGTACAACATACAAAAGCATAAATACAACTTGCTGCACAAGCAGAAAAATGGTTACATCGAGAGATAAATTACAATGCATATTCATATATCAAAGACTACTGTTATTTTCATATGTCGAAAACTACTATTTTTTTCTTTCTTTCTTTTTCTTATGGAAAACATCTACAATCATATGTATCCAGAGACCAAACTGTCTCACTATTATTGAACTATTAATACACTCACAATAAAATGGTTAACTATATGTAAAACATGTATGCAAAGAGAAAGATTGAGTAACTAGGTGAATATGGTAAAAATACGTCTTTATTAATTAACATATATATTATTCAATACAAAAATACAGAAATTAAAATGACACCACAAGATGAAAGAACAGAATAGCCCGGGAAAAACATCCTGTCACAGAATATCAGGTAATATAGCAGTGTATATAGAGAATAACCACATCTATATAGATAGCCAATGTCTGCTAATTCCCCATACCCCCAAAATGGGGGTCACTGCGCCACATTATCAAATTATAACCACCTAGTGTGCACGGATAAATTTAGCGTGGCCAGTTAAGAAGATACATCTTACCAAATATACGTGAAGGCTAGGTGAGCCCAGGACCAGGTAGGGAAAACACCCGACGCGCGTTTCGCGTGACTACAAGCACGCTTTCTCAAGGGCAGTGTACCAGAAAGTGCGCACAGGACCTTCTTAAGCCCATGTGACGAGTCACATGGTTTCCAATTGGCCAATCAAGACAGTTTGGCACGGCGCATGCGCACTGTCCAACCGAATGAGTGCGCACAGGACCTTCATGCGCCCATGTGACGAGTCACATGGTATACAGTCGGCCAATCAAAGCGGTTTGGCGCGGCGCATGCGCACTGTCCACCCGCCGGGCAGACAATGCAGCGAGAGCGTCATGCGTTGCCCCGGGCAACAGGGGAAAAAAAATCCCCGGGAGCCCGGAGAAAGGCAGAGAGACACTCCTCCACATATCCGCCACAAACAGGGACAGCGGGCATGCGCACAACCACTGACACCAATGGATGTAAATAAGCATCATATAAACAAGGAGCACTGGGTATAGGTCATAAGTAAAAATAAAGATAAACAAAGATGTAAAAAAGCAACTGTAAATAAAAGATGCTCGAAAATAAGATATAACATCACAATACATGTTGCTCTCTTCAAGTTAAGACGTCCCAGAGTCATCCATGGACACCGATGTCTACAGTTGATGAGCATCCGATATAGATATTGAAATTAGGGCCAGTGGAATCGCCACACATAGTGGAACAAATAAGTCCAATTGATGAATAAAGAAGAAGTCTCACATGGACTAAGAGGGAAAATAAGTAAAACATATATCAAAGACACACATATGCAATACAAAATTAAAAAATTTTTTTAAAAAATAAAACACATCCCACTACCCGGAAGATGAAAAAACAAGTAGGAAAAAGGGGCAAGAAAGCATATATAGATATCTAAAAAGACCAAAAAAGGTCCAATATATATTTTTCAGAATTTCCTACAAAAAAGAAGCAAAGGATAATGATTCATTAAGTCCTTTAGGGGCCATTGTATCAAGTGTAATAATCCATTTGGTCTCAATTTGGGCCAGCCTCCGTTTATAGTTCCCCCCTCTTAGCCCCAGATGTACTTGATCAATCCCTCTAATTTTAAGGGAAGTTGATTCCCCATTATGATGTTGTCGGAAATGGCGGGGCAGGGTTTTCAGGAGGGAAATAATTTTGTATTGCATATGTGTGTCTTTGATATATGTTTTACTTATTTTCCCTCTTAGTCCATGTGAGACTTCTTCTTTATTCATCAATTGGACTTATTTGTTCCACTATGTGTGGCGATTCCACTGGCCCTAATTTCAATATCTATATCGGATGCTCATCAACTGTAGACATCGGTGTCCATGGATGACTCTGGGACGTCTTAACTTGAAGAGAGCAACATGTATTGTGATGTTATATCTTATTTTCGAGCATCTTTTATTTACAGTTGCTTTTTTACATCTTTGTTTATCTTTATTTTTACTTATGACCTATACCCAGTGCTCCTTGTTTATATGATGCTTATTTACATCCATTGGTGTCAGTGGTTGTGCGCATGCCCGCTGTCCCTGTTTGTGGCGGATATGTGGAGGAGTGTCTCTCTGCCTTTCTCCGGGCTCCCGGGGATTTTTTTTCCCCTGTTGCCCGGGGCAACGCATGACGCTCTCGCTGCATTGTCTGCCCGGCGGGTGGACAGTGCGCATGCGCCGCGCCAAACCGCTTTGATTGGCCGACTGTATACCATGTGACTCGTCACATGGGCGCATGAAGGTCCTGTGCGCACTCATTCGGTTGGACAGTGCGCATGCGCCGTGCCAAACTGTCTTGATTGGCCAATTGGAAACCATGTGACTCGTCACATGGGCTTAAGAAGGTCCTGTGCGCACTTTCTGGTACACTGCCCTTGAGAAAGCGTGCTTGTAGTCACGCGAAACGCGCGTCGGGTGTTTTCCCTACCTGGTCCTGGGCTCACCTAGCCTTCACGTATATTTGGTAAGATGTATCTTCTTAACTGGCCACGCTAAATTTATCCGTGCACACTAGGTGGTTATAATTTGATAATGTGGCGCAGTGACCCCCATTTTGGGGGTATGGGGAATTAGCAGACATTGGCTATCTATATAGATGTGGTTATTCTCTATATACACTGCTATATTACCTGATATTCTGTGACAGGATGTTTTTCCCGGGCTATTCTGTTCTTTCATCTTGTGGTGTCATTTTAATTTCTGTATTTTTGTATTGAATAATATATATGTTAATTAATAAAGACGTATTTTTACCATATTCACCTAGTTACTCAATCTTTCTCTTTGCATGCATACTCATTGGAGTGGGTGTTTCAGGTGTTTCTCCTGATTTAGGGTGGCTATCTCTAGCCTTAAACCCTATTCTTTGACATAGGTATAATGTCTCTGAGGTTTTTGCATTTAATATATGTAAAACATGTGTCATTTCATGTCGGGTAGGGGAATGAATTTACCGAAGCCGGCAAATGTTAGAGTGGCTATTCTGCTATGAAGAACTGCATGAATTATATATATATATATATATATATATATATATATATCATATAGAATCATAGAATCGTAGAGTAGGAAGGGACCTCCTGGGCCATCTGGTCCAACCCCCTGCTCAAAGCAGGATTCGCTAAATCATCCCAGTCAGATGTCTATCCAGCCTCTGTTTGAAGACTTCCATTGAAGGAGAACTCACCACTTCTCGTGGTAGCCTGTTCCACTCATTGATCACGCTAACTGTCAAAAAGTTTTTTCTAATATCTAATCTGTGTCTCCTCCCATTCAGTTTCATCCCATTGCTTCTAGTCTTTCCTTGTGCAAATGAGAATAAAGTTGATCCTTCTACAATGTGACAGCCCTTGAGATATTTGTAGACAGCTATTAAGTCTCCTCTCAGTCTTCTCTTTTGCAAACTAAACATTCCCAAATCCTGCAACCTTTCCTCATAAGACAGGGTTTGCAGACCGGTCACCATTCTGGTCGCTCTTTTCTGAACTTGCTCCAGTTTGTTGATGTCTTTTTTAAAATGTGGTGCCCAAAGCTGGACACAATATTCCAGATGAGGTCTGACCAAAGAGGAGTAGAGGGAAATAATGACTTCACGTGATCTAGACTGTATGCTTCTGTTAATACATCCTAGAATTGCATTTGCCTTTTTTGCTGCTGCATCACACTGTTGACTCATATTCAGTCTGTGATCTATTAGTATACCCAAGTCTTTTTCACATGTGCTGTTGCTTAGCCCTATTCCTCCCATTCTGTATATGCTTTTTCATTTTTATTGCCAAGATGTAGTACTTTGCATTATTCCCTGTCAAAAACCATTATATATATATATTCTATGTGTCTATATATATTCTTTCCTTTGTGTTTGAAAACCTGTCATAGGGCTCCATTAGATGTCCATTTTGCAAGTCTGCGAGAAAATCTCACCAGATGGATGTCAAACGGATGGTTACATGCGATTAAAATCGGATGAATCAAGAAAAATCGCATCAAAAACGGATCACTGGTCAAGAAACATTTGTGCGATTTCGGACCGTTAAAATCGGACCGATATTTTATTCGTTGTGTGTGACTCCAGCCTTATCTGAAAGGTGTGAGTCATCTGTGCCCTAATCTGCAAGCACTTTCTAATCAAGCAGGAGGTTAAACCAGGAGATCAGAGCTGTATCATCAGATACCACACACTGAGAAACATAAACTATTGTGGGGGAATGTTCTTTTTCTGCTGTTACTCCTTGCTTATGATTGGGCAACTAATGTTGGGGGAAGAAGTACACACCTCTAGTGAAGAATATCTGATAACACCCACTTGGACTTAACAAAGGTTAACTTATTAGGTGCCAAATACTTTGATTGCTAATATCTTCACAATGGAGAAGGGAAATATAACAAAACAAAAACAATGTTTTATTACACTCTGCAGTTACTATTACAATGTGTGTCCATTTCAACATGAAAAATTTGATGAATGGTTCTCTTTGGGTCGCCCTCCCAGGGCTGTGGGGTACTCGGTACCGGGCTGGTGTCAGGGGGATGTGTCACAGCGGCGGTGACCCGGTCCGTGGCCCTGGGCGCCCAAGTAATGGGGAGTAGTTTGTATTGTAGTTAGTTTGAATGAATAGTTCGTGACGCCACCTGTGGTGTTTGGCAAGTGAGGTGTTAAACCGACGCTGCTTGTAGATACTCTGGGGCTGGTGGTGTGTGGCAGCCAAGATGGTGAAGCTCTCCACAGGTGGAGCTGTAGCCCCAGGGCAGTGTAGGTGTAATGGATGAGGAGAAGCGCAGGCAGTGTAGGAGCTGGTACCCAGATGTAGTGATGCTGAGGGTGTCGGTGCGATAATGAATGGAGGACACCGGGGCTTGTAGCTCCAAAGCTTTACTCACAGTCCGTAGTGCACACAGGTGCCTGCCTCCGGGCCGTGTCCTCCGGGTCAGAGACTCAGTCAACCTCCAGGCAAGATGGTAGGCTCCCCTCCAACACTCCGCCAACATGTACCTTTCTGAACGTCTCCTCTATAGCGCCTTAAAGTATGAAGATCTCCTAGTACTGAGTTACACTGGAGTTCCTCTCATCAGATGTTCCCAAGAACTCTCCTTGTACGGCAGACAGCTGTAGCCTGCTTCGGGGACTCACTTCTCCTGAGTCCCGGCTCTCTATCCAAATGCTGTTGTGCCCCAAGTCTTAGATGGGAGTAATGCATTTACAGCCAACTACTCCACTGGTGTCTGCTGCAGAACCATAAGTGTCCATACAACCTCGGGGATCGGGTCCCGGCCTTGCGCTTAGAACCTATAGGCAGGGTGCTTCCTTCCAACCCACGTCCTCTCTGTTCTATTCTCCTTCGTTCCGCACTAATCTCTCTTTCTTATGGATGCTTAGGTTACAGATCAGTGTCCTTCTTCCTTCCTTTCCCGTGCCAGCTGGCTCAGGTCACTGAGGCAGCTGCAGCACTCCTTCTTCCATCCCTTCTTCCAGGGATCCCCACTCCTCTCCGAGTGGCTTCCTCCCTCAGTCTCCCCGACTCACTGACTCCGCAGACTGACCTCTAATTCTAAACCTTCCCAGTCTTTTATGTATTCTAACTCTACCCACCTCCCAGCACATCCAGTGTTCCAAGCAGGGAACCACCAAAGGTGCTCTGCTACTCTCTAAGCACTGAGCCGCAATGTGGTTGTGCAGAACTACCCTGGTGTGTGGGGTGCAAGTGTTGGAGCGTGGAAAGGAGTTCCCACCTTACCTGGATGGTGGGGCACCACACCTTAGGAGAAGGTGCAGCACCTCTGTGGCGACTGAGCCTCAGGGGCGCCACATCTTTAAAGACTATGGAGAAATTTGCATGTTTTTTTACAGTATATCATATGTATAATGTGATATTAATCCCTTAATACAAATCACAACAAAAGAACATAAATCACAAAAACATAAAAGAAAAAAACTGCCATATTTTACAATACCTAGTCACACTCCAAAAGCACTGCAAGATGCAACAGGCCCTTATGATAAAAGGTGAAGGTAGCATTAATGTAAAATACTGATGAAAAACCACTCATGCCCGAAATACTCATTCAGCGTTGTTACAGTTGCTTAATGTGGATACACGGGGGGGGGGGGGTCACTGGGTGCCTTTGTCCACTAGCCGAAACCGCATGGACCAGGTATCATCCCACCGAAAATCCACTTTCAGCCAGGGCCGTGGTCCCCTAAGCTGGCATCCTGTAGAATGTCAAATCTGTGTCCCCTGTGATGGAGTCATGGTCTGGCAGCTATCCTGTAGAGAGGTCCTTGCTGTGGTTTTGTAAGGGTGTGTGCACACGCTGCTGATTCTGCTGTGGATCCGCAGCGGTTTTGGCCCTGCGGATCCGCAGCAGCTTCTGCTGCGGTGTACAGTACCATAATATCCTATGGGTTTCTAATCCGCAGAAAGAATTGACATGTCAATTCTTTCTGCGGATTCCGCTGCGGTTTACCATCTCCTTCATTGTAGAGGTGATAAACCGCAGGGCAAAACTGCAGGCTAATCCACAGATAAACCGCAGGTCTTTTGACCTGCGCATTTACCTGCGGATTTTGCATAATCTGCGCAGAGCAATCCGCAGCAGAATCCGCAATGTGTGCACACACCTTAAAGAGTCTCTGGTTCTCTGAATCTCTGGATCTCTGGATGTCTTGGAACTCTTGGATGTTTTGTAATAGTTCACATGTTATGATCCAGGACGGGGTTTCGCTTTGGCCCGTCCTGGTCAGACAGGGGATTAATTGTTTCTGCCTCTCTCTGGCAGAGGGCGGCTATTTAATGCTCACTGGACCTAGGTCCGGTGTCAGTTATACTCCTGCCCTCGGCTGAGTTAGTCGACCTCTTGTATACGTGTGCCTTGTGCCTGATAACTTGCTGCTTGTTTGGTTTTGATCCGGTTCTGTCCCTGTTACGAGTTCTGCCTGTCCCTCTTGTACCACACCGCTCTCTCGTGTTTGACTCTCTGCTTGTGACTTGACTATTCTCTGCTTGTCCCTTTGGTACCGCACTGCCCTCTTGTGTATGACCTCTGCTTGTCTGACATGCGTTTTCCTCTCCTCTACTACAGTATTCCTGCAGTAGGTACATTACATCATCTGCAATAGTAGGACGCTAAGCCCCACCCCCTACAGTCACATGATCGTAGGTCCTGGTACTCCTTACTACTTTTTGTGCCTCAGGTCCTGTCTGCTTAAACCTTCACTAGCATATTGGGCCCCGTGCTCTCCCGCAGTGTGGGAAAGTCACCCTGCTCAGACGTGGCAGTTGACGACGCTGACAGGATCCTGACATGACAAGTGCTCTTCAAGCCATTATTCACAGATCAAGAGGAAAGAGTGATGAGGTTATCCCATATTGCTTTATTATTTATAGTTTATCCTTCAATGTTTACAAGTTAACAGACTGCATAGACTGGTACAAGAATAATGTGTAATGAACATATCAAACATCATTGTTCAGTGACCCTGCATCCCTGTTTTGCAACGATAACAGTACAATAAACTGTAGGAGTTCATATAAGAGGTAAATAACAATCATTCAACAGTTTACAAATATCAGTTCAACCTACAAGAAGAGTCAATATAAAGATATCAGTCAATGATTCCTGTCTTACTGAAACTAGACATCTAGATAATTAAGATTAATGCTGTGTAGTCACACTTAGTATTACAAATGCACACAGATAAGGTGAGTATAGGACGACAGTCACATAGATATGTATAGTGCACAATATCTGGCTTAAAGCTTAATGGTCATGCTCATACCATCAGATCACTCTATTAGTGCATTCCCCATGGGCAGACATCCCAATTCCCCGCACCAAAACTATGGAGCCCAGCGGCATTATGCAAAACATAAAAAAATGCATAATGTCTTAGTTGATATTTTATCCAACATAGGCAAGGTCACAACTCATGTCATGGGTCTCATATATGCAAGTTATCTGGGAGATGTGCTTGCCCCAGATTCTTGTGCAAGAACCTCATTGTGTCTTTTTAAAAAGTGCCAGAGGATAGTAGTCAAGGCCGAGGGGCTGCCTCACATAGCCGTGGCACAGTACAGGAAGCTCAGCTTCCCGGCTCAGTGTGCTATCTCAAGTAGGGTGTGTTACACTAACTTGCAAGCTGCAGGCCTCACTTCCTTCTGGTCTACATCTTCAGGAACAGCTGTGCACACATCAGGGGACACCCAGTTTGTTCTGTAATAAAGATGTTTACTTATCTGTCCATTTTCATCATAAAGCAACATGCAGTAATGTTAGGTACAACACTTTCCGTTGCTTAGGTCCATAGCACAGTACATGTTTCCTTTTTCCTTTTCTTCAGCCTGTACTACTGCTAAACTTATTGGCTCCTTCATTCCCAAAGATTTAACATCCAGCTTGTCAAGATCCATTAACTTTCCCTCACACGGTTCCAACTCTATCTTCCTCTGTATGGAAGAGTTGTTGGTGCTCTCCATAGCCCCCAACTCTAGCATTGAGCTCCAGATGTTTGAGGAATGTCTGCAGGGAGTTTTGAAAGGTCTCCTACTGCCGAGAACCATATGTATTTGCTTCTTCTTATAGCCCGCTGCACCTTGAAGTTATCCACTCTCTAACTTTCTCCAACCCTCTCTAACCAAGAAGTTTTCACCTTTTTATTTGACCTTGCCCCCTTCTTTGCTGGGCCGACCACAAACACTTTACCTGTATATTAACCTGTAAACTCACTTCCTAGATCTGATGCTCTACACTTAATCCCGTACTTTGCCTATATGCTACACATAAATTGCATTATACATTAATCACAATACATTACATTAACAGCGTGCATTAGTGACTATGGAACTCTGCATTTTCACATATTATAATCACTAAAATGCAATAAAATCACACACTCTGAATTTAAGAGGCAATGGCATATGACAGCCCTTGTCATACCCTTAAACTTTTCCTGCGCAACCACTGGGACAATCCAGAGTTCTGCTGGCCTCTGGATAAAAAATCCTGCAATCTGGATAGGTGAAGAGAACACCTTGGATGATGCAGTCTTTAGCAATTGCGGCACCTAAGAGGTTTGACAGAGTGACTGACATCTCCTGGACATAATTAGAGTTGCCTCGTGTGCAAAAATTACCCAAACTATTCAAATATCATGTTATTTAACATGTATAATGAACACCGTAAAAAAATAGGCTGGGCTAGAATTGCTATTTTTTTTTAAATCAAATCTTGTAACCTAAAATGGTACCACCAAAAACATTAACTCGTACCATAAAAACCATAAAAAAAAGTTCACACATTTTTGAACTGTTTAATTATGCAATATCCATATATTACAATGCATTGCAAGCTGCATGATGCTGTTTATTCTGAATCCTAACAGGAGCTCCCTATCCGATCAGTTTCAAGCCCCTCATTCCCATCTCCTCTCTTGAATGCTCATCTAAGCTCAAATGTATTTTTTTTTTTTTTGTTTTGCCAGATGATACTTTGAAGTCTACAATGCAATATAAGACACATTACATTCAATATGTTGTTTTTTTGTTTTTTTTTACCTTTGGGTAGAATTTTTTTGGGTCAGTGGTTTCATTTTAACTCACAGCATGGTCTGGATATGCTGTATTTTTCCCAGTTGTTTTTCCAATAGGTTTCTCTATAGGACTCTAAAGAATGCTGAAAAAAATGCACGGTCAAAATGATACTGAAAACTTACGAAATACAAAATAACACTGAAAAAACACCTTGTTTAATGTCTAAAATTCTTTGTCCATTACATGCAAACTTTTTTTGTATGGCATATTAAAATACAGTGCGAGAATACGCTTACATTTGCATAGCTATTGTGTCATATTGTGGTCCAACCATGCGTTTTATCATGTCTAACCTCCCTTATGCTTCACTACTAGTTTCTCTACCTCTGCTATATATCTATGTAAATGCTTCAATCGGTGGTCAAATGAGGGTATGATGCCTGCAGCTTCCTATTACTGACTTACTCTAAAGCTCAATCAGATATCCGTTTACAATTTTTTTTGGGAGGGGTGAGGTTTGCACATGAAAATACAATGGCATTCATGTGCTGCTATTTACTTTTTATTAGGCCCATTGATTAAAATAGGCATGCTTTTTTGAGTTCACAAAAATTCATAGACTATAATGGCAATGAAAAAGGATAGAACACATAAGTCAAGAGCAGACTTCTAAATGAGGCATAATGCAGAGATTGATGCAGGGACAGGACACTGTTTGCAAAAGGTACTGTATACTAAACTCCAAACTGAAGTATCTTTATGTTTTTGAGACTTCTGGAACCTTGCTGATTTAACTAGGAGTTTTAGTTCTCTTTTATAGCAAACATTTGCCTTGATACAACTCCTTTTGATGCCCATGAGAGTGATGCGTTTCCCTTTCATGCCCTCAGTTATGTTTAAACGTGATGCCTGGTCATCAGATATGATAACCTATCCTTAGATCTCTTAGGAAAGGTCATTAGCATTAGATTGTTGGCTCAACACCCAGCCCCCCCACCAATCAGCTGTCATAAGCAATGGTGAGGATAGATACAAACACATTGAACAGAGCTACGGATCAAAGCTCCACTCAGCCTGTAGTGGCTGCTGCGAGGTACTGCAGAACAACTCTTATTCTTATTAGGTCATTGATATCTGGTTATCCAGACAAATCCTTTAATATCTCATTTCTGTACACATTAGAGGTATAGGTCAGAAGTAATCACTGACACCTATCCCTAATATGTTCTAAATAGGCCACAAGAGTATCACTTTATTGCATGCATATGTACAGCATACTTGGTTTACTACTAGGGTTAAGAGAATTTGCTTGGTGATACTCGGATATCACTCGAGTATCTAGGTGCTTGGTTACGCTCAGCACTCAATGAGCATTGGCTCGTGCTCAGATTTGAAGCTTGAATCCCGCCCTTCATGTTTGGCGCCTGTTACACCGCCAATAGAAAAACAAAAAACTTTGAAGAAAAAAATCCACCTCATTGCAGTAGACTCCAATGGCCGTGCATAGAAAGAAGTTTGTGTTAGAAGCAAACGAGCAGTATCAAAGAAGGAAAGGCATCCAGCAACAGATCCATCAGTGAAAAATTATTTAAAAACAAAAGTCTTTAATATACAGTATAACATGGTTAAAATTATGATATAAAACCATATATGGTATAAAACCATTAATTTAGGAAAAAGGCAAGTAACCCGGGAAACTCATGACTTTACGCATTTCAAACCGACTGGTTCTTAATCATAGTTCAGAGTGTTCGAACTATGAATCAGAACCAGTCAGTTTGAAATGCGTAAGCCAATGATTTTCAAGGGTTACTTGTCTTTTTTATAAATTAATGGTTTTATACCATAATTTTAACCATGTTATATATTAAAGATTTTTGTTTTTAAATCACAGATGGATCTGTTGCTGTATACATTTCCTTCTTTGATACACAGCCAATAAGTATGCGGGATTGCCTGCCAGTCACTGTAATGCTGCAGCCATTTTGGTAGTGGCATTACAGTGTTTGACTGGCCACATTACCTCATCAGAGGTTATAAAAAGACAGGGGCCACCATGCTTGACTCACTGACACCATTGCACAGCTCAGGAACCATTATGATTGGAAGGAAAAAGCAGTTATCCATGCCTGGGTGTGCACAGTTTAAGTAATCAGTCCTCTAATGGTGATACTGGTGCTGATGCTGAACCATCATACTAACAGTCCTTTTAAAGACTAATCTTTATCTTTGCTGTTTGAATCAGATGCATTCTGCATTTAACCAAGTGACAGTTGCATGAGCAGGGAGAGTGGCAAAATACAACATCTAGGCAAGGCTTAGGGTTTTGCAGTCTGTTGCTAAATATATAGCTGCTGCACGTGACCACTTTCTTTTTTTTTTTTGGGGTGGTGGGAAGGAAAAAATGTGCTATATTGTCATCCATAGAGTATCATGTGTTTTTCGCTACATTACAGTGGTATATAACACTTGAAAAAAAGTTCAATTTTTTTCTGGAATCAATTAGTCATCTATAGAGTATTACATGCTTTGTGTTACATTTCTGTGGTATATAACACTCCAAAAAAAGCGTTCAAATTTTGTAGGAATTCAATTTGTCGGCCATAGAGTTTTACGTGCTTTGTGTTACATTTCAGTGGTATATAACATTCCAAAATAGTGTCCCAAAGTTTTTCAGGATTCAATTAGTTATCTATAGAGTATTACATGCTATGTGTTACATTTCTGTGGTACATAACTCTCTAAAAAAGCGGTCAAAATTTTTTCTGGATTCAATTAGTCATTCATATAGTATTACGTGCTTTGTTATATTTTCAGTGGTATATAACACTCCAAAAAAGCATTTAAATATTTTTCTGGATTAAATAAGTAAGTAGAGAAAGGCACCGTGCTCACAGGAGGAGTCACAGATAATAACGTAAAAGTGAAAGTGAAAGTCCTGCCTTTCACACATAAGCCCAATAGTCAAAGCGTGCAGGAGATGAAAATCTGCCACAGCAAGATACACTGATGAATGGTAAAGGACTTGTACAAACTTACCCTAGCTCTGCTGAATGAAGGTGCTGTGCTGATCACAGTGAATGATCCACAGAAATGCTGGAAAACCAGGTGAGAAGCTGGGAGGATGAAGTGAATGAACTAGCTGACTGGGGTGCAAGTAATGAAGAGAGCTGGGCAGAGCCAGGATAGCTCCGGCCGGTAGCGTCCTGGATGCACAGCTGAGGGGGGCCGACACTGTCCTGCACTGACAGCGTGTGACGTCACAGGCTGAGGCTACGGAGCCTAGCTGGGGCCAAAAACCTACGCGTTTCAAAGCAAAACGTGCTTCTTCATCAGGGTTACTGCTCACCCAGTATAGCTGTCATATATAGTGTGTATATGTTCAAACACCTGTTTAACTCTTGGATTGAACACTAACCTCCACCCTCCCAGTAGAAGGCTAATTAATGATTAAGATAATATCATACATTGAAAAAGAAAGAGAAAAGAATAGCCATAGCGTATACCTCACAAAAATGGGTTGTAATATTGAGAATAATAAGGAATGTTAAAAACTATAACTTTATTATGCTGATAAATTTTTTAACATTTTAATATGAATAAAATCGAATACAAATATAAATATAAAGAAAAACTATGCGCGTAAAAATAAAATATGCTCCACCTACCGCGAATACTCATACAAAAAGCAGACATTGAAAATTTGAATATAGAGAATATGGTAGGGGAAGGCAAATGCATCTATCTTAAAGAAAAAAAAAATATTTATAAAACCACATAATGTATATATGGCTAATAAAAATAGTCATAAACAGCCTCTATGTATGCATTTCGCAATACTAACATTGGTTATAAACGCTGCTCTATTGCATACCAAATATTAGTATAACTAGTGAGGATAATGATTAAAATTACTTGTATATAAATACCCCTTATAGATATAGTAAAAATCCAGTTTGAATAGTAATAAAAATAGAATAAGTGTGAAAGAACTGGTTAAAAATAATTAATAGGTACATGAAACCTCTAATGCAAGCATCCATATGTATTCATTTGTCTACAATCATATTAGAAGGCATATACAGTGGGGAAAAAAAGTATTTAGTCAGTCAGCAATAGTGCAAGTTCCACCACTTAAAAAGATGAGAGGCGTCTGTAATTTACATCATAGGTAGACCTCAACTATGGGAGACAAACTGAGAAAAAAAAATCCAGAAAATCACATTGTCTGTTTTTTTTTCATTTTATTTGCATATTATGGTGGAAAATAAGTATTTGGTCAGAAACAAAATTTCATCTCAATACTTTGTGATATATCCTTTGTTGGCAATGACAGAGGTCAAACGTTTTCTGTAAGTCTTCACAAGGTTGCCACACACTGTTGTTGGTATGTTGGCCCATTCCTCCATGCAGATCTCCTCTAGAGCAGTGATGTTTTTGGCTTTTCGCTTGGCAACACGGACTTTCAACTCTCTCCAAAGGTTTTCTATAGGGTTGAGATCTGGAGACTGGCTAGGCCACTCCAGGACCTTGAAATGCTTCTTACGAAGCCACTCCTTCGTTGCCCTGGCGGTGTGCTTTGGATCATTGTCATGTTGAAAGACCCAGCCACGTTTCATCTTCAATGCCCTTGCTGATGGAAGGAGGTTTGCACTCAAAATCTCACGATACATGGCCCCATTCATTCTTTCATGTACCCGGATCAGTCGTCCTGGCCCCTTTGCAGAGAAACAGCCCCAAAGCATGATGTTTCCACCACCATGCTTTACAGTAGGTATGGTGTTTGATGGATGCAACTCAGTATTCTTTTTCCTCCAAACACGACAAGTTGTGTTTCTACCAAACAGTTCCAGTTTGGTTTCATCAGACCATAGGACATTCTCCCAAAACTCCTCTGGATCATCCAAATGCTCTCTAGCAAACTTCAGACGGGCCCGGACATGTACAGGCTTAAGCAGTGGGACACGTCTGGCACTGCAGGATCTGAGTCCATGGTGGCGTAGTGTGTTACTTATGGTAGGCCTTGTTACATTGGTCCCAGCTCTCTGCAGTTCATTCACTAGGTCCCCCCGCGTGGTTCTGGGATTTTTGCTCACCGTTCTTGTGATCATTCTGACCCCACGGGGTGGGATTTTGCGTGGAGCACCAGATCGAGGGAGATTATCAGTGGTCTTGTATGTCTTCCATTTTCTAATTATTGCTCCCACAGTTGATTTCTTCACTCCAAGCTGGTTGGCTATTGCAGATTCAGTCTTCCCAGCCTGGTGCAGGGCTACAATTTTGTTTCTGGTGTCCTTTGACAGCTCTTTGGTCTTCACCATAGTGGAGTTTGGAGTCAGACTGTTTGAGGGTGTGCACAGGTGTCTTTTTATACTGATAACAAGTTTAAACAGGTGCCATTACTACAGGTAATGAGTGGAGGAAAGAGGAGACTCTTAAAGAAGAAGTTACAGGTCTGTGAGAGCCAGAAATCTTGATTGCTTGTTTCTGACCAAATACTTATTTTCCACCATAATATGCAAAGAAAATGAAAAAAAAACAGACAATGTGATTTTCTGGATTTTTTTTTCTCAGTTTGTCTCCCATAGTTGAGGTCTACCTATGATGTAAATTACAGACGCCTCTCATCTTTTTAAGTGGTGGAACTTGCACTATTGCTGACTGACTAAATACTTTTTTTCCCCACTGTAATTCCAGTTCATGATTCAGGCCTTTTGGGGCCAAACTGTCCAAGGAGAATATCCAATAGGACTCTGCTCTAGACATTGCCTTGAGGAAATCACCCCCTCTCTGGTTATAATGGACCACCTGAATGCCGCAAAAGTGAACGCCTTTCAAAGATTGGCTATGTTTGTCTTTAAAATGGCGTGAGAGAGGGTGTCCTATAAAGCCTTTACGAATGTTAGAAAAGTGTTCTTTGATGCGATCCATCAAACGACGTTTGGTGCGGCCCACATACAATTTGTTACATGGGCACCTAATGCAATATATGACCCCCCTGGAAAAACGGGATATGTTTTCTGTGATATTAAACTCCATCGTACCACTGGAGTTAGAAAAGGTCAATTGGCGTATCTTTTTAAAAGAGGTGTTCATACACCCAAAACACCCTCCACATGGTAAAAAGCCTGTATTGCCTTGATTGAGGTCCTTCCAGGGACCTGAAGAGCCCCTGAAAGCCATCTTTGTAGTTGGGGCCACAAGGTTCCCTAACGTTTGTGACTTCCTATATACAAATCTAGGGTTGCTAGGGAGAAATTCCCCAATCACTTTATCCTTCTGAAGGATTGGCCAATTTTTGCGTATAATGTTGGCAAACTTATTGTAACCCATGTTAAACTGAGTAATGATTGGGAGTTTTGAAACCTGTTCCTGTATACTAGAGCCTGGAGGGTCATTTAATTGTGTGTTGCTGATCAAGTTTTCTCTAGAAATAGAGGCAATGTCTTGCCGAGCCTGTTCAAGTAGGGCACTAGGGTACCCCTTATCCAAAAATTGTTGAGTTAAATGATCAGCTTCACTATTAAAATCATCCATTTTAGAACAGTTACGCCTAATCCTCATGTATTGCCCTTTTGGTATATTTGTGAGCCAGACCGGAAGGTGGCAACTGGTGATATGGATAAAACTATTTGAGTCAACCTCCTTCTGGTGGCATCTGGTATTCAGTTGGTTGTTTTCCACATAAATATTCAAATCTAAGAAAGTCACACTACTTGTACTAATGTTTGGGGTAAACTCAAGGCCATAAGAGTTGTCATTAAGGCTAACAATAAAAGTGTTTAACTCAATTTCAGAGCCTTCCCATATAAACCAAATGTCATCAATAAAGCGACGCCACATAATTAAGTCTGGACATAATTGTCCAAAAGGCTGAATATGCGACTCCTCCCACTTGGCAACATATAAATTGGCATAGCTTGGGGCAAATCGCGTCCCCATAGCTGTACCCCAAGTCTGAAGATAAAAATTACCCTCATAAACAAAATAATTGTGCTGCAGGATGAATTTAATGCACTCCACAATGAACTGAATTTGTGGTTCATCATGTATGCCCAATGATTGGAGAAAATGCTCAGCTGCTTGGCACCCTTTCTCATGGTTGATAACAGTATATAATGACTTGATGTCTAGAGTGCCAAGTATATAATTTTTATCCCATTTAATTGATTCAAGGACTTGTATAGTATGACCCGTATCTTTAAGATATGCTGGTACTAGGGACATGCACTTATGCAAATGCACATCCACATAATGTGGCAAATTAGCTGTTAAGCTATTAATCCCTGAGATGATGGGTCTCCCTGGCGGACATGTTACACTTTTGTGAATTTTAGAGATATGGTAGAACACCGCCAGGTTTGGGTTTTTGTTCATAATGTATTGAAACTCTTTTTTATTTAGAATACCAGAAGACTTGCCTTTAGAAGCCAGGCAGTTTAATTTCCTAATATATTGTTCCGTGGGATTACTATCTAGTTTTTTATAAGTGATACTGTCCCCAAGAAGTCGGTGGGATTCCTCCTGGTACATATTCTGACTAAGGATAACTATACCCCCACCCTTATCGGCAGGGCGGACCACGATATCATGATTATTTTGCAAGTCTTTAATAGCGTTAATTTCTTGAGGATTTACATTACGTGGTGCATACCTAGAATTCCTCTTGGTAAGGCGTCTGATATCCCCTGTTACCAACATATCAAACATGTGAAATGCACTTGAATATTCCTGGATAGGATTAAAGGTGGAAGGATTGGCTAAGTTAGTATGTATAAAGCCTGATGTAATCTGCTGTGTGTGCGTAGTAGTACGTTCTTTTTTAAGAAAGTACTTTTTTAATGCTAAATTCCGAAGATATTTTTTCATACCAATATACAAATGAAATGGTTTGGCCTCATTGGTTGGTGCAAACTTTAAGCTTTTTTGTAAGAGAGAAATCTCATACTCAGACAATTGGTGACAACTGAGATTATATATTTTCTGTGGAACCTTTTGTGTTTCTCTTAGTACCTTTTTGGTAAGTTACCCCCCCCCCCCCCCGTTTACCTCTTTTTGTTTTTGGGTTCTGACCCGAAAAAAAATACCTATTAATTAATGAACGGTTTCCTGTTCCTCTACTAGACTTAGATAGCGTATTAGAATTTTTTTGATTGGTATTCTTGTTAATAGAAACTGGAATAGTACTAGGTGCCCTACTGGAGAGGGACTGAGAAGGTTTAGAATATGGTTTTGAAGATGCCTTTTGGTTAACAATAGGGATTTGGTTTCTGACCAATTCGTGATTGCGGGCAGAGACCTGTGGTTCACTCTGATTGGGTGTTAGCCCTGAACTAGTGATAATGGATTCCTCAGCGAGGGATAACAGAGGCGAATATCTATTGCTGGAATAAATTGGGGTAACCGGTGAAGCATCAATCTGATTATGGGAGTTACCAACCTGTTTGATGTGTGGATGAGTGGATATTTCTCCAACATCAATAGATGTTTGGATTATGGGGTCCATTAGGGTGGTATTATCCCTCGTGCGGATGGTAACCAGTGTATACTGAGCGGAGTTAGAGGTTGCATATATGGAAAATTCCATCGAATGATCCTGGTTAGTATCTCTAGGCGTTAAATTGTATTCATCCAAGGTGATAAAATCCTTAATAGGGGAAGGCACACCAATACTTAGTGTATCCAGTGTACAATTAGGACTAGGAGGGCCTGTATATAATTCACGAGGTATATTATCCCTCTGAAATTTTTTAATCTTTCTATCAATAAAGTCCTTTTCCTTCTCCCTTATTCTTAATAAAATGCTATCCACTAGGTCCAAATCGTCGCTTGTAAGATGACATGAGTTGAGTTGGTGAAAAATATGCCTGATTTGACGTCC
Organism: Dendrobates tinctorius; assembly: GCF_039654945.1. Lineage (NCBI taxonomy): Eukaryota > Metazoa > Chordata > Amphibia > Anura > Dendrobatidae > Dendrobates > Dendrobates tinctorius. Next base: position 42,981,082 of record NW_027361728.1, on the reverse strand, counting down.
AGTATTATCCAAATTAAGGATCCGTTTGTCAATAATAAATTGTAAAGCTTTAGAAGAGAAATTCGTAAAAATACTATCCCATTCAGCTTGGATAATTGGATCGCCAAAATCACCTGCTAAATTTTTGTATATTTGTAAACCCTTGGGAATTAAGTGAGCCTGTATGTATTTTTCTAATGAGGCTACTTCCCACATGTCTCTCATTTCAATGAATAATAATTTTTCCAGGGTTTTTAATAAATTTCTTGCTTTATTGAGATTAATAGAATTAGAGTAATTAAAAGTGAATCGTTCTTTAATAAAAGCAAAACAGTGATCCCCATCATGTTGTAATGCATCTAGGGCCATGCTGGAGCTGCCTAGGTGTATGAGCACAGAATAAATAAAACTAGTATACAGATATACACCGGCGCTACCAATAGAAAAGGAGGGCTGCTGGTGCCTAGACAGAAGCTGTGCTTGTTCTGCCATAAAGGGTTAAATAAGTAAATAGAGGAAGGCACCTCGCTCACAGGACGATTCAAAGATGATAACGTAAAAGTGAAAGTGAAAGTCCTGCCTTTCACACATAAGCCCAATAGTCAAAGCTGCAGGAGATGAAAATCTGCCACAGCAAGATACACTGATGAATGGTAAAGGACTTGTACAAACTTACCCTAGCTCTGCTGAATGAAGGTGCTGTGCTGATCACAGTGAATGATCCACAGAAATGCTGGAAAACCAGGTGAGAAGCTGGGAGGATGAAGTGAATGAACTAGCTGACTGGGGTGCAAGTAATGAAGAGAGCTGGGCAGAGCCAGGATAGCTCCGGCCGGTAGCGTCCTGGATGCACAGCTGAGGGGGGCCGACACTGTCCTGCACTGACAGCGTGTGACGTCACAGGCTGAGGCTACGGAGCCTAGCTGGGGCCAAAAACCTACGCGTTTCAAAGCAAAACGTGCTTCTTCATCAGGGTTACTGCTCACCCAGTATAGCTGTCATATATAGTGTGTATATGTTCAAACACCTGTTTAACTCTTGGATTGAACACTAACCTCCACCCTCCCAGTAGAAGGCTAATTAATGATTAAGATAATATCATACATTTAAAAAGAAAGAGAAAAGAATAGCCATAGCGTATACCTCACAAAAATGGGTTGTAATATTGAGAATAATAATGACTGAAAACCGGACTCCTTCCCAGAAAACGCACCATTTTCAGCGCGCTTTACGCGCGTTTTTTTCCGGAGCATCCCCAGTCTCATAGAAAATAGTTAGAAATGCAGATTTTTCCACGAAATTAATGAGCATGATGCATTTTTTTACTGCGATGCGTTTTTTTCACTGAAAAAAAAGCACCAATATGCACAAAAAGTGCAGAATTCATTAAAATGAATTGGATGCTTCTTGTAAGGCTATGTGCACACGGTGCGAATTCTGCTACGAATACGCAGCGGATTTGGCCCTGCAGAACTGCATGTGATGTACAGTAGCATGAAAGGCTATGTAAAACAAAATCCGCTGTGCACATGCTGCATTTTTTTCCGTGCAGATTTGGTGCGGAATGAAAAAAACAGCATGTCACTTCTTTTGTGCGGTTTTGATGCAATTTTCCACCTGCTCCATTCTAGAAATCCGCAGGTGGAAAACCGCAGGGGAAAACCGCACAAAACATGCAGTAAAACCGCACAAAAAATGCACTAAATCCGCAAGAAAAATGGAGGTCATTTGACCTGTGGATTTAGTGAATTCTGCATGGAAAATTCCAAAGCAGAATACGCACCATGTGCACATAGCCTAAGTGTTTTTGCAGGTAAAAACGGTTAAAAAACGCGAAAAAACGCTTACGTGTGCACACACCCTAAATCTCTGAGCACGCCAAAATACTCGGAGATCACCTGGGCATGCTCAGGGAAACCCGAGCAATGAGTATACTCTTTCATCACTATCCCCCAGACATCCTTGTAGGGTCTTCCGGAGAAATGCTCGGATTTCCCGTTGACTCCTATTATACTTTACTTGAAACAAGCAACTGAGCATTAGGAATTACTTGGTTCAAGTAACGAGCATCATGTGCTGAAGGTCACATAAAAAATATACAGTATACAATATACAATTCTACACTGCTTGGCTTTAAGGTAGGATATGTTGTAGTCTTCTGTTACTACTTCCATTTACTAACCATATACTATGCTGAATAGTTCAGATAAATTTCTAAAGCCACTGGAGGAAATTAATTCCGGAACATATCACCCCTTCAGAATCTCATAACTCTGGACTTTGCACTATTCTTGCCTTACTACATTTTTCTATGCTTGGCTGAGAAAATCCAATATATTAAAGGAAATGTGTCATCAGAAAATGACCTCTTCTTTAAAGCAGGTTTCAGTCTTATTTGCTTTTTAAATATTATTGGCTTTTTTTTAATATAACGATCCTTATTAAAAAATCAACACAATTTTTAATCTTGCAATTTTTACAGTGGCCATTGGCAGCTATTTTAATATGTTCCTGTCTTTTCAGGAAGAATTTTCAAAGGGTTCATTATCATCAAAGACAGAATTAGGCCTGGGTCACACTAGAGAGGAATACGGACGAGTGAGAGGCGTTAAAAGCACGCATTACACACGGACAAATGATTCTCTATGGGGCAGCTCCCAACGGCCGTATAACTCTCGCCCGTATTCTACGGTCCGTGCCAATCACAGCATGCTGCGATTGTCAGCGTACTACACCCGTAGTACGCCAATGCAAGTCTATGGGTGCGCAAAAAATATGGATTACACACGGACCACACGTCTGACTTGCGAGAAATACGCAGGTCTTTTGGCAGGTGACAGGAAATGGGCCAATCCATCATCAGGAAGCTTAGACATGCTAATTAGCTCAAAAAGCGCTCCAGACATCCAGGAAGTACGCCTCCACGGAGTCCTGCAGCGTCATGGCGCCATATTTCCTCAATGTGGAGATTGTTATTGTATTAGTGCAGGAGCGGCCAGAAATCTGGGACCAACATGATGCCCATTATGCCAACCGGGAAAGAAAGGAGGCGTAATGGAGGCGCATATGTCGCCAGATGTTCCACGATTTTGCTGATCGGCCACGTGAGGAGCAGCAGCAACTGAGTAAGTACAACCCAAAAACTGTTTAAAATTACCTCACATCAAAAAAGGCATTTAGAATCAGCCCCCCCCTCTTCCTGTGCTTGGACTTTTTGCCTCACGAGGCAGGTTGATTTTTATGTGACCCATGGTTTTACACTGCCATAATTTGGCCCAGGCCACAAGCTCCTCATCCTCCTAGCCAACCAAGTTATTAAGTGTAGTTACTTGATACCTGAACTATTCTGACCCTGTGTATCTGTCCTGGATGCCCCAATTATATATGCCACCCTGGGTAGAAAGCACACCCTAGAAGGCCACATGCCTAGGCTACTGGTAGCAAATTTGACCTAGCAAATATGTGAAATTGAGAATATTTCCTGTCACATTGCAGTGGAAGATGTGATGAGATGCTGGCGCAATATAGGCGGGAATGTCAGCAGCGGGCCAGGAGTGGTGATGCGGGCCACACAAAGCGAAAGTATATTTATTATGATCGCCTCTCCTTCCTCGCTCCTATTCTGGATCAGAGACCGTAAGTAGATACCTCACACCACATTACACAGATACTTTACAGGGCCAAAAAAAATTTATTTATTTTTGGCTCTGTTCTATTTCATAACAGAACTCAGTCCAGCCTTATGGAGAGATGAACTGGCTCAGATACCGAGCCCATCATAGATCCTGGGTCTGTAGGGGATGAGGTGGCTGGCCCATCTTCTCCCCATCCAAGAAGCATGGGTGAAGATTCCTCTCAGGAAAACACAGTGCCTGCACCACAAACCCCACCACCAAGAACACATCCACAAGCAGGACCGTCTGCTGCTGCACCATCAGCCATACAGGAGGAGCAAGGCAACATTAGCAGCAGCCCAACTGCCCAGATCCGGGGCTCCCCACAGCCTGCTGGACCATCCCGGCAAGGAAGAAGAAGGCGCCATATCCCTGCTCAAGATACCCGTACCAATGTTTACACAGGGGTACTGAACTATCTGGCTAGAGTCAATAATGATGATGGCGAGGAGGCATACTCACGCAGCCTGGCCCTTTATCTTCGTGCCCTTTCCCATGAGGTGAGGCTATGTATTCGAGGATATTTTCAGATCCTGCTTGATGCAAGCACACACCCCAATACCCCATATGAGTTATTTGAATATCTGGAGAGGTGGCAGCTTTCACCCAGAAATCTGATGCGCCTTAGACACCCCACACACATGCTTGCTCATGCAGGCTCTGAGGATCCTCAAATATGTGGGCCTACACCTCACTCCCTAACTCCCCCTACCCAACCTTTCCCACAGCAGCCACATATGTCTGGCTCTAGCCAACCTCACCAATATGGCCTCTTGTTCCCACCCAGTGTTGGAGGCTGGTCCCAACCTGGTTGGGGACGACATGGCTATTTTGGTGGGTATGAGACACGGGCCTACCAGCCCCAACAAGAGGCCCCTCTCCAGTATCACTCTGGCCAGTACCAACCACAATCCCAGGAGGCAGTACACTACCCACATCATGGGCAACACTATGCCCCCACACAGGGCGATGGCCAAGTTGGGCAAAGTAGCCAGCAGCAAACACAGGCTGGTCTTCCGCCTTCTCCTCCCCCGACCTACCAAAATTTATAATGTTGCCATTTTGGTATTGCCTAATGGTTTTGTGGTTATTTTGTATGTCCGAAAATGTTATTTGTACCCAATATTCACATCTGCACAAAGGCCAATTTGGCCCATTGCCACATTTATCATATGGCAATAATATGTTTTTCTTTAAAAAAAAAAAAAAAAAGGCAAAAGTAAACATTTGTCTACTACATTTTACGTCTCTGTCTCAATTCTAAGAAAAGGTGTCAGCATGCTAACATACGCTTACCAATGCAATTAAACAGTCATAGAATCATAAGGGGTTTAAATATATATATTTAGACAGTCATAAACCAAAAAATTATAACATAGACACAGCATGCTCTTGCCAAGATGTTTCCCCCTCAGGTGACATAAAGTAATTTGTGAAAATATCACGCACTTTGAGCCCAGAGAGCGGTCTACGTTGAGGGTTGATAGGTGGTCTCGCCCTACGCACATTGTCCGACCCACGCACAACACCAGCAGAGGAGGAACAATCATGTATCCTGGTGAAGTTATGAAGAACCACACAGGCTTTAACAACTTCATTAACATTTTGTTCACTCAGCTGAATGGCAGACTGCAGTACACGCTATTTGGCACAAAGAATGCCAAAGGAACACTCCACCAGTCGCCGAGCACGTGATAGGCGCAAGTTAAAAATTCTGCGCCGGTGGTCCAGGTTGCGCCGGGGATATAGCCTCATGACATTGCGCGTTAACTGAAATGCCTCATCTGCCACAAGGACATAAGGGACTGATTCTTGAGTGGAGCCTGGTAGCTGGCGTGGTGGTGGTAGATCCAACTGGTTGGTGCATAGCCGCCGACCCATAATAGAAGTATTGAAGACTCTAGAGTGTCCCGTCCTTCCATAGGCCCCAATGTCAACAATTATAAACTTGTATTGAGGGTCAGCCAGAGCCAACAATACAACAGAAAAGTATTCTTTATAATTGAAGAATTGGGAGCCAGAGTTCGGCGGCTTACGCACCTGGATATGTTTGCCATCAAGGGCCCCAATACAATTAGGAAACTGGCATTCCTCCTCAAAGTCCCTTGATATCCTCAACCAGTCTTCCATCCTGGGCTCGGGCATGATGAGTTGATGTAGTCTTGACCATATTTCACTACATGTCGACCTGACTATGCCAGAAATGGTAGATCTTCCAATGAGAAACTCATGGTGGAGGGCGGCATAAGACAGGCCAGTGGACAGGAAGCTGAAGAACAACAGAAATGGAACATTTTAGAATGCTCAAATTAACAAAAGACCAGGTACATACATGCCAAACTTCTTAGTGATTCAGATCTACTAACACACATATATTTGGTCGCACAATGACTAAGTGATATTCAGTACATATTGCACATAACATTCTGGTCTGTAAGTTTAAACATATCTGGAATAAGATGAGGGCATTAAACTTAGTCCAAGAAGCAAAAAATACATACTTTGGGCAACACATCATGAACATAGAGAATGTGGTTGTGTAGTGCATACCGTAATGTGAATAGAAGTCGCTCCCCTGCAGATATAGCTTTGCGCATCCTTGTGTCCTGAAAGGTTATCCCAGGGCGCACTGTCTCCAAGAGCAGATCAAATGTTGCAAGGCTCATGCGACAGTATTGGTAAAATTTTTCCGGATGCTCCAGCAGAGAAGAATAGAGGCGGTGAAAATGACCTCTTGTGAGTAGTGTTGAGCATTCCGATACCGCAAATATCGGGTACCAGAATCGGAAGTTCCCATAATGCTATGAGCCACTTTGATTTGATTCAGCCAATGAGGAATCCTCAGAAGTGTGGGCACATCCTGTTAGGCATGTAGGCATGTTAACTAATGGCATGGCTGTAATTGGCTGCTGAAATGATGTCATGATGCACTAAAAAAGCCGCCGCCGCCATTTAGGGTTCACTCTGCTGTGAATTCAGTTAGGGACAGGCTGCTGTTCAAGACTCTGAGGGACAGTTAGAGATAGCGATTTGCAAAATAATATTGTGCTTTACCCAGGCTACATTATCAATCACTGTAGCTTTCTTTTGCCTTGCAGCGCTGTTCACAGCTGTCTGCAAGGTCTGTGTGAGTGCAGCACACGCTGTAGTGTGTCCTGCAGCCACCTCTGGTTGTAGGCTGCTCACCGTGCGTCATTGCCTCATACATATTTTTGTTTTATTGCTGCTCATTTTTCATTAATTCTCCTATTAGTGTGCATCCAACCGTATCCATATACATTGGTTGCAAACACTATAGGAGTAGATAGCGGAGCCTTTCTGCAGTCTTTCAGTGCTAGTGCCCAGTTCTCTGCACTGTTCACGGCTGTTAGTGAGGTCTCTGTGTGTGAGTGCAGCTCACGTTTTAGTGTGTTCTGCAGCCACGTCTGGTTGTAGTCCGCTCAGCGTGCATCACGGCCTCATACATAGTCCTTTTTCTTTTTTATTGCAGCTCATTTTTCCTGATTTTTTTTCTCCTATTAGTGTGCTTCCATCCGTATCCATCTACATTGGTTGGTTGCAAACACTATATAGGAGTAGATAGAGGAGCCTTCTTGCTGGCTTGTGCCCTGCAGCTGCAGCCAGATTAGTATTAGCCTATTTTTTGGAGCCTCATCTATTGCATTGTAGGTTACCTTCCTGCATTGTAATAGCTCCAAAAAGTTTGTGATACTATCGCTTCCACATCTTTGGTCACATCCTTATTGTTTTTTAAAATTATAAATTATAAAATTAGTGTTTCTTATACCTGTTAGCAGCTGTTCCGGAATAAGCACACTAAGCCCCCCCTTTGTACTTTTCTGCCTATCTTTATCAGTCTACCAAGATGAAGAAGGCAGGGAGTAAGGCACGTGGTCGTGGGCATGGAGTTTCAGCAGGGAGAGGACGTGGGGATTCTGTGCCTGCTGCGGGCACCAGTGACCCAGCATCCCCCAGTTTTACCAGGCAACAGTCCTTTATGTGCAGCTTTGTAGAACCTCGCCGTACCCCACTGCTGCGGGACAAATAAATTGAAGCCGTTGTCGGATGGATGGCAGCTAACGCATCAACTTCAATTACTTCCACATCCTCTCAGGGCCAGAGCACTGAAGAGCAACCATCTGTCTCTTCACCATCTGCCAAATTGCCCAGGCAGTCAGAGAGCCATGGACAGGAGCCATCTCATTCTCTACTTCTGTTCTCTGAATCTGTTGGCTTGGAAAGAGGGGGCCAGCATTCTAGAATGTGAAGAAGAGGGAGTAATGATGCGCAGTAGTGCAGTGATGCGCAACTGCTTTGTCCCCCTGAATCTGAAGAGGCGGGTGTGCCAGTGCCTATGGTCAGCACACCTCAGTACGCATCAGATGATGAGACTCAGGTGCCCCTTTCTGGTGCGTACTGTGCTGGCGAGACTACCCAGGAGATGCAGGTGTTTGAAGAGTGGAGTGTAGATGATGAGGTCCTTGACCTATCATGGCGTGAGGAACAGGAAAGTGGTGGGAGCAGCTCTGAGGAAGAGATTCCCCGAACAGCCAAAACAGGAGGGAGAGGGAGGGGGCAGACTTGGTTGCCTGTAGCCTCCACTTTGGCACCCGTTAGGAGCATTCCTCTTCCAAAACCCAAAACGGGCGCTTCCAGGACTTGCAGTGCATGGTCCATTTTTGACACCGTTGCAGATGACATTTGCTTTGTCAAATGCAAGCTGTGTAATCATAAAGTCAAAAGAGGGAAAAGTGTCAGCAACCTGAATACCACAAATATGTGGAAACATGTGCGGACTAAGCACGTGGTGGAGTTACAAAGACACACTGAAGACGTAGGCCAACCTACAGCACCACCTACCACCTCTTCAGCTCATGTTGTAGCCTCTTTCTCCAGCTCACACACAGCTGGTTCGGCTTCCTCACAGGATCGCCATGGAAGAACCTCTGGCACTGTTGTCCAGAGACCCAGTGACATTCCACCCACAGCACCACGTTCCCTGTCATCCTCACACTCCCAGGCCACTCTACAGCCATCGGTAGCACAGGCATGGGAGAAAAGGTGGCCATACTTGGCAAACCTTCCCCAAGCACAGGCTCTGAATGCTGGCATTGCCAAACTACTGGCCCTTGAAATGCTCTCATTCAGGCTGGTGGAGACTGACACCTTCCGTAACTTCATGGCATTGGCAGTCCCACAATACACCATGCTCAGCCGCTTTTATTTCAGCAGGCAAGCCGTCCCTGCCCTGTAAAAGCATGTGAAGGGAAAAATTAAACATGCGCTACTAAACACCGTTAGTAGCAAGGTTCACCTGACCACCGATGCGTGGACCAGTAACCATGGTCAGGGACGATACCTTTCCCTCACTGCCCATTGGGTCAATGTTGTGGAGTCGGGTACAGATCTTGAGAGTGGCACTGTATGTGTTCTGCCAACTCCAAGGATTGCAGGAATCCAATCTGTACACATTGACTCCTCCTCATACTCCAGTTTCTCAGAATCAGCGCTGCAGGAGCCTGTTACGACCGATATGAGCACAGCCGTGGCCAAACGTCAACAGGCCGTACTGAAATTAATTTCTTTGGGGAATCGAAGCCACACAGCGCAGGAGCTCTGGAATGCCATCAAGCAGGAGAGCGACGTGTGGTTTGTGCCAGCGAATCTCCAGCCAGGCTTGGTAGTGTGTGACAATTACCGAAATCTGGTGGCAGCTCTGGGCCTAGGCAACCTCTCTCACATCCCATGTCTGGCACATGTGATCAACTTGGTCGTCCAGAGCTTTTTGAGGGACTATCTGGATCTTGGTGCACTGCTACACAAGGTCCGCATAGAGTGCACTCACTTGCGGCGTTCCAGCATGGCAAGATCGCGCATTGCAGCTCTGCAGCGCCGATTCTGCCTTCTGGAACGTCGCATCCTATGTGACCTACCCACCAGGTGGAATTCAACGTTACATATGTTGGAGCGGTTGTGTGAACAGCAGGCAGCCAGCTGCATCAGGCGCAAACAAGTTGCACTGTGCACCGGGCACACTTCAGCAACACTGAGTGGGCCTCTATGAAGGACATCTGCCTTGTTTTGCGTGCCTTCGATGATTCCACTCGGATGGCGAGTGCAGATGATGCACTAGTCAGCATGACTGTCCCCCTTATCTGACTGCTTCAAAAAACACTGCAAGCACTAAGGGAGGAGGTTTTGGAAGAGGTGGAGGATGAGTCACAAATGCCATCTGCTTCTGGACAGTCTGCGCAACGTGGTTCCTCACAAAGGCTTAGGCAGGGGACACTTTGTGAGGAGGATGAGGAGTCAATGGAGGAGGAAGACATCTCTCCACAGGAGGGAGGTACACAATGCTCTAGTAGTCAGTATGTACAGCGAGGGTAGGGTGATGCAGAGCAGGCAGAGATGACGCCTCAAGCAGGGGACAGCGTTTGTAGGGCAGTTGGGAGTCTGCAGCACATGGTTGATTTCATGCTGCAGTGCCTGAGAAACGACCGCCGCATCGCCCACACTGTCAACACGGCTGATTATTGGGTTTACACCCTGCTAGATCCTCGCTACCGGGACAACTTACAAAGCCTCATAACACCGTTGAACCGGGAGATGCATGAGTACCAAGACACACTGGTGCATTCCATCATGTTCTCCATTCCACCTGAGAGCAGTGCTGCTAGTGCTTTACAAAGCAGCTCTGTGTGTCCAGGCAGTGGAAAAAGCTTTGCACAAAGAGGGAGTAGCGGCAGCGCCTCAGCACAAGGCAAGACCAGCATGGCCCAAATGTGGCAAAGTTTTGTGTGCCCGCCACAAATGTCTACACCATCACAGATGGCTCCAGTCAGCAGGAGGCAACGTTTCCGTCAGATGGTGACAGACTACATGTTTTGCCCTGTCAGTGTACTCCCAGACGGCTCTTCCCTCTTCAAGTTTGGGTCTCTAAGCTGGATAACTGGCCAGAGCTTAGCCAGTATGCACTGGAGGTGCTGGCTTGTCGTGCTGCTAGTGTATTATCGGAACGCGTCTTTAGTGCTACAGGTGGTGTGGTAACAGACCGTCGCACGCGACTATCCTCTGATAACGTTGACCGGCTTACTTTTCTGAAAATGAACAAGGCCTAGATCTCGCCGGAATTTGCCAGTCCTCTTCCAGAATAAATAATTGGTTGGCAACAGTATCCAGGTCTCCTGTTGTGTTCTTGTTTCTACCACCTGAACTGTAATCCCTGGGCTCCAACACCACCAGTTGTTGCTCAGAAGTGCCGTCTGCACAGAGAAAAACACTAGCTCCTGTGTTAGTGGGGTTCAGTAACGCCAGCTGCTCCCCTCCTGTGTGTCCGGCAATATCTCCTGCTCCCTCCTGTCACGTCTGCCATGTCTGTTTGTCTCAAGAACTCCTGGAGCAATGTGCATGCGCATGCTTTGTCTGCTGTCCTGCATGTCCCTTAGAGCAGTGTGCACACTCACCTCATGTCTGAGCTACAGGATGCCTGCGTTTCTGCTCTGCCTTCTGTGATCTTCTCATCATGTCTGGAGTCCTTGATCATGTGACATTTCTTAAGATCCTGCACTGTCTGGTTCTGCAATCATCTCGTCATGTCTAGAATCCCGGATCATGTGTTCTTCCTAGGATCCTGCACTGGTTGGTTCGGTGATCATCTCGTCATGTCTGAAACCCTGATCATGTGACGTTTCCTAAGATCCTGCACTGTCTGGTTCTGCTATCATCTCGTCATGTCTAGAATCTCGTAAGTGCTCCCCTGGTCCTGACCTGAGGAGGAGGTGCTATGCCCTATATCAGACCACCCCTTCCTATGCTCAGGGCCTGATTATTGTGTTGCTTCCCTGCAAGGCTCTGGGTCTGTGGGGTCGCTCCCTCTATTCTGTGCCCTTGCACTTTGCTCTGTAGTGCGTCTCTGCACACGCTCCGTGCTCGTATTCCGCCTCTTGTCTTGTGCCATGTCTTGTGTTGTCTCTCGTGCCATGTTTGTCTTTGCCTTGCTTTGCCTTGTAGTCCTTCTGCTGTTCTTTGTCTTAGTCTGTTTTGCTATGTCTCGCCTTAGCTTTGCTTTGACTTGTAGTCCTTCCTGTGTTCTCTGCCTCGCCTGTTTTGCCATGTCTTGCTTTTGCTATGCTTTGACTTGTAGTCCTCCCTGTGTTCTCTGCCTTGCTATTCCTTGCTTTTTGTTCCTCCCTATGGTCTCAGTCTTTGCTTGCTCTGCCTCGCTCTCTCCTATGGTGCTCTGTAGTGCTCCCTGGCACACGCACCATTTCTCCTCTCCTTAGTGCTCGTTTCTTTGTCTAGTCCCAAGGTCTTCCCTTGGCCCGGCTCTGGGCTTCTGCCTACGCTCCGCTGCTAGACTCTGTCCTCTCTCTGACCTGGCTCTGTTTCTGCCTGTATTCCTTGCCTTGTTCCCTGCCTTGTCCTTGCATTGAACCCCGGCGTGGGTTCCCCTTGGCCGTCTCCTGTGCCGTGGTAAGTGCCACGTGTTTGTGTACAGCCGTGTGTACTGGCCAGTGTGGCGTGCCCCCTGCGTGGCTCCTAGCACGCAGCCCTTCCTTGTGCCCTGGCGTGGCTCCTAGCACGCACCCTGCCTTGAACCCTGGCGTGGCTCCTAGCATGCACCCTGCCTTGAACCCTGGCGTGGCTCCTAGCATGCACCCTGCCCTGAACCTGGCGTGGCTCCTAGCACGAAGGTTCCTTTGCCCCCTCCTGTGCCTTAGTCGTGCCTCGTGCTGGCGTTACAGCCGTGTGCATTGGCCAGTGAGGTGTGCGTCCCTGCGTAGCTCCTAGCACGCAGCCCTGCTCTGAACCCTGGCGTGTCTCTACACGCACTCTGTCTTGTACCTTGGCGTGTCTCTACACGCACTCTGTCTTGTACCTTGGCGTGTCTACACGCACTCTGTCTTGTACCTTGGCGTGTCTCTACACGCACTCTGTCTTGTACCTTGTACCTTGGCGTGTCTCTACACGCACTCTGTCTTGTACCTTGGCGTGTCTCTACACGCACTCTGTCTTGTACCTTGGCGTGTCTCTACACGCACTCTGTCTTGTACCTTGGCGTGTCTCTACACGCACTCTGTCTTGTACCTTGGCGTGTCTCTACATGCACTCTGTCTTGTACCTTGGCGTGTCTCTACACGCACTCTGTCTTGTACCTTGTTCCTTGGCGTGTCTCTACACGCACTCTGTCTTATCCTATGCTTTGGCGTGGCTCTACACACGCACCCTGTCTCGTTTGTGAACCTTGGCGTGTCCCCTACACACGCACCTCGCTTTGAACCCTGGCGTGTCCCCTACACACGCACCTAGCCTTGAACCCTGGCGTGTCCCCTACACACGCACCTAGCCTTGGACCTTGGCGTGTTCCCTAAACACGCACCCTGCTTGGATATCTGTCGTGCCTCCTTGCCTGAACCCTGGTTTGCCTGCCGGATGCCCGGAACCTGCCGACCGTTGCCAGAGGTCCGGAACCAGATGACTGCGGCCTGATGTCCGGAGCTGACGTCCGCAGCCTGATCCCTGGACCCTGTCGGTTTGCCAGCAGTCCGGAGTCCGATGCCATCATGCCATTACCTGTGCCTAGGCGTGCCATCTGGCACGTACCATGTTATGGACCTTGGCGTGCCCACGAGCGCACCTTGCACGTTTTGCTTGTTTTCTCTGTATGTGATCTTGTGTTATTCTAATGAAGATACCTTGCACCTACGTCTAGTCTCGTCTTGCTTCCTGCTTGTCCTTGTCGTCAGACACTCGTCTAGTGTCCCCTGAGCCGGCCGTCTGGTCCCAGCAGTCGTGGTGGCTCACCCCCTTGGTCTTGCCCCTGACACTCCCTGTATAGGGGGTGGATTCTCACAAGGTCAGCTCGCCCTCGGTGGGTGGGTGCCACGACCCAGAGGGTCCACTCAAAAAATGGGCTCAGCAGGAGCTGAGTCCGTCACAGTTAATCAGGCCATGGACTCCGCTGGTACCTCGGCTACCCGTCTGATGACCCGTCTGTTATAGAATTTGATCTGCTCTGTCTCCTGGACTTTCCTGAATATGGCGGTACCCCGGCCACTCTTCTGATGTAAATCAGACCCGGCCCTTGACCTCTGGACTCATTTGGAAATGATGGCAGCCAGAGTAAGAAGACTTGCTTGTCTACCTGCAGTCCTCCCCACTGGATTCCCTTGTCTCGTCCACGGCTCCTGTGTTTTGACCGGCGCAGGTGTCCGTTTCAGATGTCGGATCAACATTGTTGGAGTGGTTTGTACTAAACTCTGGTTTCTGCCGAAGAAAATTTTTTTTTCTTCTTTCCAGCCCCGGTGAGAGGGGGCTTAAAGAGGGGGGTACTGTCACGTCTGCCATGTCTGTTTGTCTCAAGAACTCTTGGAGCAATGTGCATGCGCATGCTTTGTCTGCTGTCCTGCATGTCCCTTAGAGCAGTGTGCACACTCACCTCATGTCTGAGCTACAGGATGCCTGCGTTTCTGCTCTGCCTTCTGTGATCTTCTCGTCATGTCTGGAGTCCTTGATCATGTGACATTTCTTAAGATCCTGCACTGTCTGGTTCTGCAATCATCTCGTCATGTCTAGAATCCCGGATCATGTGTTCTTCCTAGGATCCTGCACTGGTTGGTTCGGTGATCATCTCGTCATGTCTGAAACCCTGATCATGTGACGTTTCCTAAGATCCTGCACTGTCTGGTTCTGCTATCATCTCGCCATGTCTAGAATCTCGGAAGTGCTCCCCTGGTCCTGACCTGAGGAGGAGGTGCTATGCCCTATATCAGACCACCCCTTCCTATGCTCAGGGCCTGATTATTGTGTTGCTTCCCTGCAAGGCTCTGGGTCTGTGGGGTCCTAGCACGCACCCTGCCTTGAACCCTGGCGTGGCTCCTAGCACGCACCCTGCCCTGAACCTGGCGTGGCTCCTAGCACGAAGGTTCCTTTGCCCCCTCCTGTGCCTTAGTCGTGCCTCGTGCTGGCGTTACAGCCGTGTGCATTGGCCAGTGAGGTGTGCGTCCCTGCGTAGCTCCTAGCACGCAGCCCTGCTCTGAACCCTGGCGTGTCTCTACACGCACTCTGTCTTGTACCTTGGCGTGTCTCTACACGCACTCTGTCTTGTACCTTGGCGTGTCTCTACACGTACTGTCTTGTACCTTGTACCTTGGCGTGTCTCTACCCGCACTCTGTCTTGTACCTTGGCGTGTCTCTACACGCACTCTGTCTTGTACCTTGTACCTTGGCGTGTCTCTACACGCACTCTGTCTTGTACCTTGGCGTGTCTCTACATGCACTCTGTCTTGTACCTTGGCGTGTCTCTACACGCACTCTGTCTTGTACCTTGTTCCTTGGCGTGTCTCTACACGCACTCTGTCTTATCCTATGCTTTGGCGTGGCTCTACACAAGCACCCTGTCTCGTTTGTGAACCTTGGCGTGTCCCCTACACACGCACCTAGCCTTGAACCCTGGTGTGTCCCCTACACACGCACCTAGCCTTGGACCTTGGCGTGTTCCCTAAACACGCACCCTGCTTGGATATCTGTCGTGCCTCCTTGCCTGAACCCTGGTTTGCCTGCCGGATGCCCGGAACCTGCCGACCGTTGCCAGAGGTCCGGAACCAGATGACTGCGGCCTGTTGTCCGGAGCTGACGTCCGCAGCCTGATCCCTGGACCCTGTCGGTTTGCCAGCAGTCCGGAGTCCGATGCCATCATGCCATTACCTGTGCCTAGGCGTGCCATCTGGCACGTACCATGTTATGGACCTTGGCGTGCCCACGCGCGCACCTTGCACGTTTTGCTTGTTTTCTCTGTATGTGATCTTGTGTTATTCTAATGAAGATACCTTGCACCTACGTCTAGTCTCGTCTTGCTTCCTGCTCGTCCTTGCCGTCAGACACTCGTCTAGTGTCCCCTGAGCCGGCCGTCTGGTCCCAGCAGTCGTGGTGGCTCACCCCCTTGGTCTTGCCCCTGACACTCCCTGTATAGGGGGTGGATTCTCACAAGGTCAGCTCGCCCTCGGTGGGTGGGTGCCACGACCCAGAGGGTCCACTCAAAAAATGGGCTCAGCAGGAGCTGAGTCCGTCACACCTCCATATTCAAACTACATCAGATTTTACACTTGCTCCAAGTAGGCCTCAGCCTAAACCCTGATTGACCCTGGGCTCCAACATCGCCAGTTGTTGCTCAGAAGTGCCATCTGCACAGAGAAAAACACTAGCTCCTGTGTTAGTTGGGTTCAGTAACGCCAGCTGCTCCCCTGCTGTGTGTCCGGCAATATCTCCTGCTCCCTCCACATTCACTCCGCATCAGATATTAAACTTGCTCCAAGTAGGCCTCAGCCTACACCCTGATTGACCCTGGGCTCCAACATTGCCAGTTGTTGCTCAGAAGTGCCATCTGCACAGAGAAAAACACTAGCTCCTGTGTTAGTTGGGTTCAGTAACGCCAGCTGCTCCCCTGCTGTGTGTCCGGCAATATCTCCTGCTCCCTCCACATTCACTCCGCATCAGATATTAAACTTGCTCCAAGTAGGCCTCAGCCTACACCATGATTGATCCTGGGCTCCAACACTGCCAGTTGTTGCTCAGAAGTGCCGTCTGTGGGTCACCCTCCCAGGGCTGTGGGGTACTCGGTACCGGGTCGGTGTCAGGGGGAATGTGTCACAGCAGCGGTGAACCAGTCTGTGGCCCCGGGCACCCAAGTAATGGGGAAATGTAGTTAATGGAATGGAATAGTTTGTGATGCCACCTGTGATGCTCGGCAAGGGAAGTGTTAAGCCGACGCTGCAGACAGATCCTCTGGGACAGATGGTATGATGCAGCAGTGATGGTATAGCCCTCCACAGGCAGGGCTGATGTCCCAGGGCAGTGTAGTTGCAAAGGTTGTGGAAAGGCGCAGGCAGTGTAAAGAATGGTACCCAGATGTAGCGGTGCTGAGCAGCTTGTCGCAAGAATGAATGGAGGACACCGAGGCTTGCAGTTCCAAAGCTTTACTCACAGTCTGCGGTACACAAGGGTGCCTGCCTTCGGACCGTGTCCTCCGGGTCAGAGACTCAGCGAACTTCCAGGCCAGATGGGAAGCTCCTCTCCAACACTCCGCCAACATGTACCTTTCCTGAATGACTCCTCTATTGCACCTTAAAGTGTGAAGATCTGCAGTACCGTATTACCCTGGAGTTCCTCCTGTCAGATGTTCCCAAGAACTCTACTCGTATGGCAGACAGCTGTATCCTGCTTCGGGGACTCCCTTCTCCTAAGTCCCGAATCTCTATCCGTGTTGCTGTTGTGCTCCAAGTCTTAGATGGGAGTAGTGCATTTACAGCCACCTACTCCACCGGTGTCTGCTGCAGAACCATACGTGTCCAAACAACCTCGGGGACCGGGCCCCGGCCTTGCGCTGAGAACCTATAGGCAGGGTTCCTCTTCCAACCCACGTCCTCTCTGTTCTCCTTACTCCTTCGTTCCGTACTGATCCTTCTCTCTCTTATGGAAGCTTAGGTTGCAGTTCTACGTCTTTCTCCTTTCCCTTTCCCGTGCCAGCTGGCTCAGATCACTGAGGCAGCTGCAGCACTCCTTCCTATATCCCTTCTTCGAGGGATCCTCACTCCTGTCTGAGTGACTTCTTACCCACCTGACCTTCTGCCAGACTGAACCTCTATTCCTACACTTTCCCACTCTTTTATATATCTCAACTCCACCCACCTCCCAGCACATCCAGTGTTCCAAGCAGGGAACCACCAGAGGTGTTCTGCTACTCTCTAAGCACTGAGCCGCAAGGTGGTTGTGCAGAACTACCCTGTTGTGTGGGGTGCGAGTGTTGGAGCGTGGAAAGGAGTTCCCAACTTACCTGGATGGTGGGGCACTACACCTTAGGAGAAGGTGCAGTACCTCTGTGGCGACTGAGCCTCAGGAGCGCCACATCTGCACAGAAAAAAACACTAGCTCCTGTGTTAGTGGGGTTCAGTAACGCCAGCTGCTCCCCTGCTGTGTGTCCGTCAATATCTCCTGCTCCCTCCACAATCACCCCGCATCAGATATTAAACTTGCTCCAAGTAGGCCTCAGCCTACACCATGATTGATCCTGGGCTCCAACATTGCCAGTTGTTGCTCAGAAGTGCCGTCTGCACAGAAAAAAACACTAGCTCCTGTGTTAGTGGGGTTCAGTAGCGCCAGCTGCTCCCCTGCTGTGTGTCCGGCAATATCTCCTGCTCCCTCCTCATTCACCCCGCATCAGATATCAAATTTGCTCCAAGTAGGCCTCAGCCTACACCATTATTGATCCTGGGCTCCAACACTGCCAGTTGTTGATCACAAGTGCCGTCTGCACAGAAACAAACACTAGCTCCTGTGTTAGTGGGGTTCTGTAACGCCAGCTGCTCCCCTGCTGTGTGTCCAGCAATATCTCCTGCTCCCTTCACATTCAAACTACATCACATTTTACACTTGCTCCAAGTAGGCCTCAGCCTAAACCGTGATTGACCCTGGGCTCCAACACTGCCAGTTGCTGCTCAGAAGTGCCGTCTGCACAGAAAAAAACACTAGCTCCTGTGTAAGTGGGGTTCAGTAACGCCAGCTGCTCCCCTGCTGTGTGTCCGGCAATATCTCCTGCTCCCTCCACATTCACCCCGCTTCAGATATTAAACTTACTCCAAGTAGGCCTCAGCCTACACCATGTTTGATCCTGGGCACCAACACTGCCAGTTGTTGCTCAGAAGTGCCGTCTGCACAGAAAAAACACTAGCTCCTGTGTTAGTGGGGTTCAGTAACGCCAGCTGCTCCCCTGCTGTGTGTCCAGCATTATCTCCTGCTCCCTCCACATTCACCCCGCATCAGATATTAAACTTGCTCCAAGTAGGCCTCAGCCTACACCATGATTGATCCTGGGCTTCAACACTGCCAGTTGTTGCTCAGAAGTGCCGTCTGCACAGAAAAAAACACTAGCTCCTGTGTTAGTGGGGTTCAGTAGCGCCAGCTGCTCCCCTGCTGTGTGTCCGGCAATATCTCCTGCTCCCTCCACATTCAAACTACATCACATTTTACACTTCCTCGAAGTAGGCCTCAGCCTACTCCATGATTGACCCTGGGCTCCAACACTGCCAGTTGCTGCTCAGAAGTGCCGTCTGCACAGAGAAAGGCACTAGCTTCTGTGTTAGTGGTGTTCAGTAACGCCAGCTGCTCCCCTGCTGTGTGTACGGCAATATCTCCTGCTCCCTCCACATTCACCCCGCATCAGATATTAAACTTGCTCCAAGTAGGCCTCAGCCTACACCATGATTGATCCTGGGCTCCAACACTGCCAGTTGTTACTCAGAAGTGCCGTCTGCACAGAAAAAAACACTTGCTCCTCTGTTAGTGGGGTTCAGTAACGCCAGCTGCTCCCCTGCTGTGTGTCCAGCAATATCTCCTGCTCCCTCCACATTCACCCCGCATCAGATATTAAACTTGCTCCAAGTAGGCCTCAGCCTACACCATGATTGATCCTGGGCTCCAACAATGCCAGTTGTTGCTCAGAAGTGCCGTCTGCACAGAGAAAAACAATAGCTCCTGTGTTAGTGGGGTTCAGTAACGCCAACTGCACCCCTGCTGTGTGTCCGGCAATATCTCCTGCTCCCTCCACATTCAAACTACATCACATTTTACACTTGCTCCAAGTAGGCCTCAGCCTACTCCATGATTGACCCTGGGATCCAACACTGCCAGTTGTTACTCAGAAGTGCCGTCTGCACAGAAAAAAACACTAGCTCCTGTGTTAGTGGGGTTCAGTAATGCCAGATGCTCCCCTGCTGTGTGTACGGCAATATCTCCTGCTCCCTCCACAGTCAGCCCGCATCAGATATTAAACTTGCTCCAAGTAGGCCTCAGCCTACACCATGATTGATCCTGGGCTCCAACACTGCCAGTTGTTGCTCAGAAGTGCCGTTTGCACAGAAAAAAACACTAGCTCCTGTATTAGTGGGGTTCAGAAACTCCAGCTGCTTCCCTGCTGTGTGTCCAGCAATATTTCCTGCTCCCTCCACATTCACCCCGCATCAGATATTAAACTTGCTCCAAGTAGGCCTCAGCCTACACCATGATTGATCCTGGGCTCCAACACTGCCAGTTGTTGCTCAGAAGTGCCGTCTGCACAGAAAAAAACACTAGCTCCTGTGTTAGTGGGGTTCAGTAACGCCAGCTGCTCCCCTGCTGTGTGTCTGGCAATATCTCCTGCTCCCCCCACATTCAAACTACATCAGGTTTTACACTTGCTCCAAGTAGGCCTCAGCCTACACCATGATTGATCCTTGGCTCCAACACTGCCAGTTGTTGCTCAGAAGTGCCGTCTGCACAGAGAAAAACACTAGCTCCTGTGTTAGTGGGGTTCAGTAATGCCAGCTGCTCCCCTGCTGTTTGTCTGGCAAAGTCTCCTGCTGCCTCCACATTCAAACTACATCAGATATAAAACTTGCTCTGAGTAGGCCTCAGCCTATACCCTGATTGACCCTGGACTCCAACACCACCAGTTGTTGCTCAGAAGTGCCGTCTGCACAGAGAAAACCTAGCTTCTGTGTTAGTGGGGTTCAGTAACATCAGCTGCTCCCCTGCTGTGTGTCCGGCAATATCTCCTGCTCCCTCCACATTCAAACTACATCACATTTTACACTTGCTCCAATAGGCCTCAGCCTACACCATGATTGATCCTGGGCTCCAACACTGCCAGTTGTTGCTCAGAAGTGCCGTCTGCACAGAGAAAAACACATGCTCCAGTGTTAGTGGGGTTTAGTAATGCCAGCTGCTCCCCTGCTGTGTGTCCGGCAAAGTCTCCTGCTGCCTCCACATTCAAACTACATCAGATATAAAACTTGCTCCAATTAGGCTTCAGCCTAAACGCTGATTGACCCTGGGCTCCAACACCACCAGTTGTTGCTCAGAAGTGCCGTCTGCACAGAGAAAAACACAAGCTCCTGTTAGTGGGGTTAAGTAACGTCAGCTGCTCCCCTGCTGTGTGTCCGTCAATATCTCCTGTTCCCTCCACATTCAAAGTAGATCCCATTTTACACTTGCTCCAAGTAGGCCTCAGCCTAAACCCTGATTGACCCTGGGCTCCAACACTGCCAGTTGCTGCTCAGAAGTGCCATTTGCACAGTCAACATATGCTCCAGTGTTAGTGGGGTTCAGTAACATCAGCTGCTCCCCTGCTGTGTGTCCGGCAATATCTCCTGCTCCCTCCACATTCAAACTACATCACATTTTACACTTACTCCAATTAGGCCCCAGCCTAAACCCTGATTGACCCTGGGCTCCAACACTGCCAGTTGTTGCTCAGAAGTGCCGTCTGCACAGTCAACATATGCTCCAGTGTTATTAGGGTTCAGTAATGTCAGCTGATCCCCAGCTGTGTGTACGGCAATGTCTCCTGCTCTGTCCACACTCACACAACTAAAGATTTTAAACTTGCTGCAATTAGGACTCTTCCTCCACTCTGTTTGAACTGTAATCCCTGGGCTCCATCACCACCAGTTGTTGCTCAGAAGTGCCGTCTGCACAGAAAAAAACACATGCTCCGGTGTTAGTGGGGTTCAGTAATGCCAGCTGCTCCCCTGCTGTGTGTCCGGCAAAGTCTCCTGCTGCCTCCACATTCAAACTACATCAGATATAAAACTTGCTCCAATTAGGCTTCAGCCTAAACGCTGATTGACCCTGGGCTCCAACACCACCAGTTGTTGCTCAGAAGTGCCGTCTGCACAGAGAAAAACACAATCTCCTGTTAGTGGGGTTAAGTAACGTCAGCTGCTCCCCTGCTGTGTGTCCGTCAATATCTCCTGTTCCCTCCACATTCAAAGTAGATCCCATTTTACACTTGCTCCAAGTAGGCCTCAGCCTAAACCCTGATTGACCCTGGGCTCCAACACTGCCAGTTGCTGCTCAGAAGTGCCATTTGCACAGTCAACATATGCTCCAGTGTTAGTGGGGTTCAGTAACATCAGCTGCTCCCCTGCTGTGTGTCCGGCAATATCTCCTGCTCCCTCCACATTCAAACTACATCATATTTTACACTTACTCCAATTAGGCCTCAGCCTAAATCCTGATTGACCCTGGGCTCCAACACTGCCAGTTGTTGCTCAGAAGTGCCGTCTGCACAGTCAACATATGCTCCAGTGTTATTGGGGTTCAGTAATGTCAGCTGATCCCCAGCTGTGTGTACGGCAATGTCTCCTGCTCTGTCCACACTCACACAACTAAAGATTTTAAACTTGCTGCAATTAGGACTCTTCCTCCACTCTGTTTGAACTGTAATCCCTGGGCTCCATCACTGCCAGTTGTTGCTCAGAAGTGCCGTCTGCACAGAGAAAAACATATGCTCCGGTGTTAGTGGGGTTCAGTAATGCCAGCTGCTCCCCTGCTGTGTGTCCGTCATTGTCTACTGCTGCCTCCACATTCACACTACTACTGATTTCAAACGTGCTCCAATTAGGCCTCTGGCTCCACTCTGATTCTAGTATTTACCCTGGCCTCCAACACCACCAGTACTAGTAGTGGTAATGTGCACAGAGCACGCCTGCTGTTTCCGGATAGTGTCACCTCCTGCTTAGTAACCGGGTTCCAGCACCGTCAGCTGGTCCTCGGTAGTGCCATTGGCTCTTATTCCTTCTGCTGCCCCTCCGGGTTCCAGCACTGTCAGCTGGTTCTCGGCAGTGTCTTTGGCATTGGTACTCCCTCCTGCCCAGCCTGGTTCCAGCACGCCTGCTGTTTCCGGGTAGTGTCAACGTCACTTTGCCACCAATACGTTGTCCTGTCGTGTTGCAGTCGGGTTAGCCGAGTCTATGGTGCCTGAAGCTTATGGGCTTCCTATGTGGGCTGCGGGATCTGGCAACAAAGGCTGGTTCCGTAGTGCCAATAGGACAAGCACCCCCTGTAGGACTGTGGGTTCGGTAACTGCGGCCGGCTCGCGGCCTTGCAACTTTGTTTTTCATGGGTACCTTCTGCTACCCATCCGGGTTCCAGCACCGTCAGCTGGTTCTCGGCAGTGCCTTTGGCTGAGGTGCCTCCTTCTCGGTATCTGAGTTCCAGCAACGTCTGCTGGTCCTTGGTAGTGCTTTCTAGCACAGGTACCTCCTGCTTAGTACCCGGGTTCCAGCACCGTCAGCTGGTCCTCGGTTGTGCCATTGGCTCTTGTTCCTTCTGCTGCCCCTCCGGGTTCCAGCACCATCAGCTGGTTCTCGGCAGTGTCTTTGGCACGGGTACTCCCTCCTGCCCAGCCTGGTTCCAGCATGCCTGCTGTTTCCGGGTAGTGTCAACGTCACTTTGCCACCAATACGTTGTCCTGTCGTGTTGCGGTCGGGTTAGCCGAGTCTATGGTGCCTGCAGTTTATGGGCTTCCTATGTGGGCTGCGGGATCTGGCAACAAAGGCTGGTTCCATAGTGCCAATAGGACAAGCACCCCCTGTAGGACTGTGGGTTTCGATAACTGCGGTCGGCTCGCGGCCTTGCAACTTTGTTTTTCATGGGTACCTTCTGCTACCCAACCGGGTTCCAGCACCGTTAGCTGGTTCTCGGCAGTGCCTTTGGCTGAGGTGCCTCCTTCTCGGTTTCCGAGTTCCAGCAACGTCTGCTTGTCCTTGGTAGTGCTTTCTAAGCACAGGTACCTCCTGCTTAGTAACCGGGTTCCAGCACCGTCAGCTGGTCCTCGGTAGTGCCACTGGCGCTTGTTCCTTCTGCTGCCCCTCCGGGTTCCAGCACTGTCAGCTGGTCCTCGCTAGTTCCATTGGCTCTTGCAGCTCCTGCTACCCATCCGGGTTCCAGCACCGTCAGCTGGTTCTCGGCAGTGCCTTTAGCTGAGGTGTCTCCTTCTCGGTATCTGAGTTCCAGCAACGTCTGCTGGTCCTTGGTAGTGCTTTCTAGCACAGGTACCTCCTGCTTAGTAACCGGGTTCCAGCACCATCAGCTGGTCCTCGGTAGTGCCACTGGCTCTTGTTCCTTCTGCTGCCCCTCCGGGTTCCAGCACCGTCAGCTGGTCCTCGCTAGTTCCATTGGCTCTTGCAGCTCCTGCTACCCATCCGGGTTCCAGCACCGTCAGCTGGTTCTCGGCAGTGTTTTTAGCTGAGGTGCCTCCTTCTCGGTATCTGAGTTCCAGCAATGTCTGCTGGTCCTTGGTAGTGCTTTCTAGCACAGGTACCTCCTGCTTAGTAACCGGGTTCCAGCACCGTTAGCTGGTCCTTGGTAGTGCCATAGGCTCTTGTTCCTTCTGCTGCCCCTCCGGGTTCCTGCACCGTCAGCTGGTTCTCGGCAGTGTCGTTGGGACGGGTACTCCCTCCTGCCCAGCCTGGTTCCAGCACGCCTGCTGTTTCCGGGTAGTGTCAACGTCACTTTGCCACCAATACGTTGTCCTGTCGTGTTGCGGTCGGGTTAGCCGAGTTTATGGTGTCTGCAGTTTATGGGCTTGCTATGTGGGCTGCGGGATCTGGCAACAAAGGCTGGTTCCATAGTGCCAATAGGAGAAGCACCCCCTGTAGGACTGTGGGTTTCGGTAACTGCGGCCGGCTCGCGGCCTTGCAACTTTGTTTTTCATGGGTACCTTCTGCTACCCATCTGGGTTCCAGAACCGTCAGCTGGTTCTCGGCAGTGCCTTTGGCTGAGGTGCCTCCTCGGTATCCGAGTTCCAGCAATGTCTGCTGGTCCTTGGTAGTGCTTTCTAGCACAGGTACCTCCTGCTTAGTAACCGGGTTCCAGCACCGTCAGCTGGTCCTTGCTAGTTCCATTGGCTCTTGCAGCTTCTGCTACCCAACCGGGTTCCAGCACCGTCAGCTGGTTCTCGGCAGTGCCTTTGGCTTAGGTGCTTCTTTCTTGGTATCTGAGTTCCAGCAACGTCTGCTGGTCCTTGGTAGTGCTTTCTAGCACAGGTACCTCCTGCTTAGTAACCGGGTTCCAGCACCATCAGCTGGTCCTCGGTAGTGCCATTGGCTCTTGTTCCTTCTGCTGCCCCTCCGGGTTCCAGCACCATCAGCTGGTCCTCGCTAGCTCCATTGGCTCTTGCAGCTTCTGCTACCCATCCGGGTTCCAGCACCGTCAGCTGGTTCTCGGCAGTGCCTTTGGCTTAGGTGCCTCCTTCTCGGTATCCGAGTTCCAGCAATGTCTGCTGGTCCTTGGTAGTGCTTTCTAGTAAAGGTACCTCCTGCTTAGTAACCGGGTTCCAGCACTGTCAGCTGGTCCTCGGTAGTGCCATTGGCTCTTGTTCCTTCTGCTGCCCCTCCGGGTTCCAGTACCGTCAGCTGGTTCTCGGCAGTTCCTCAGCCTTCTTGTACCTTATGCTACATTTCCAAGTTCAAGCTTTTGGAAATGATTTTTGGTTATCACTCTGGATCTCCCTGACGACGACCCTGAAGACGACGACCCTGAAGACCACCCCGAAGAAGACGACGACCATGAAAACGATGACCCTGAAGACAATGACCCGGAAGACCACCCCGAAGAAGACCAAAAATATGACCCTGAAGAAGATGACCAAGAGGACCAAGAGGACCAAGCAGAAGAACAAAAAGCAGAAGAACATTAAGCATAAGACTAAAAATCAGAGCAAAAGATATTATCTAAATTATAAGCAGAAGAAGACTAAGCAGTGTATAGGGGTGAGTCCGTTCCTCCTCGTGGTGCCCCTGGAAAATGCCTGCTACTGCAGGCCAAACTGAACGTGGACAAATCCTGCTGTAAATCTTTTGTGACAGGCAGAACGGAAGGTGTAATTTTCAAACTTTTATAGATAACAACTACAGGAATGCCTGTCACAAATAAGAATATGATGAAGAAGAAGAATAGGAAGAAGATGAAGAAGTAGAATATGAAGAAGAATAATAGTTGAATAAGAAGAATATGAAGAATGTAAAAAAAAGAATAATAGGAAGAAGGTGAAGAAGAAGATGAATAAGGTGAAGAAGCTGTTCAAAAAGATGCTGCTGCTGCTGCTGAGGATCATGAAGGAGAAAGTGTGGGAGAAGTCAAAAAGAAGGTGAAGAGCATGGAAGTAGTGAAACATACATATCTGACAAAATATAAAAAAGGTTAGCATAGTCAATATCTTTGTAACTCCGAACGTCTTTAAAAAAAAAAATTATTCCTGCTATTCCATTTGATTGGGCTAAACCTCTATGCCTTTAATGTCTCCTCCACCTCCCCCAATACATTCTGCATTATTCTTAGTTGTTTTTCATCATGTAGAATTAACCTACAAGGAAAGAAAGGGTTTTTTTAATTCCGATATTTCTGTCCCATTGACTTGCATTGGTTTCCGGTATCGAAATCGGCGATACCCGATACTTTTTGGGTATCGGTCCAATCTAGAGTTGAGCGATACCGTCCGATACTTCAAAGTATCGTATCGGATGGTATCGGCCGATCTTTAAAAAAAGTATCGGTATCGCCGATTCCGATACCGGAAGTCCCATTCAAGTCTATGGGACTTCCGGTATCGGAATAAGAAAAACCCTTTCCTGCCCTTGTACAGCCTCTCTGGGGTCTGTACGGGCCTTTCGGGGGGCTGTGCCGGCCTGCCAGGGGGTCTGTGCAGGCTCCGGTGGTCTGTGCCGGCCTGCCGGTGGTCTGTGCAGGCTCCGGGGGGCTGTGCCGGCCTGCCGGGGGGCTGTGCCGGCCTGCCGGGGGGCTGTGCAGGCTCCGGGGGTCTGTGCAGGCATCGTCCGATGGGACTACAAGTCCCATCGGGCGATGCCTGCTACCATGACAGTGATTGACACATTAGCCAATGATGGGACAGTAGTAGTCCCATCATCCGGCTAATGTGTTAAATGTAAAAAAAAAAAAAAAAAAAATTACTACATACATACAACATGCATACTACATACATGCTACATTCATACTACATACTACATACATGCTACATTCATACTACATGCAACATACATACTACATATATACTACATGCATGCTACATACATACTACATATATACTACATGCATGCTACATACATACCACATATATACTACATACATACAATACATTCATACAATACATACATAGACATACAGTACATATAACATAGAGTAACATACTTACCAATACTTGTCACATTGTTCCCCGAAGCCATTGTCTTTCCGGAATAAATATTAACATAACAAACCACAAAAATACTCACCCACGATCCGAAGCAGTCCACGAGTGTGTCCCACGACGATCTTGGGTAGAGAACTGCAGCATCAGCTGTTGCTGCCGTTCTCTACTGGCTGCAGGAATCCAATGACGGAAGGTAGGTATCCTTCCGCACTGTATTCCTCCGCCACTTAAAAAAAAAAAAGTCCCTAGTCTCACTTTATGCCATTGCTGTGTGGGAAATTCCCACGCAGCAATGGCATAAAGTGAGACTAGGGACTTTTTTTTTTTTTAAGTGGCGGAGGAATACAGTGCGGAAGGATACCTACCTTCCGTCATTGGATTCCTGCAGCCCGTAGAGAACGGCAGCATCATCTGATGCTGCAGTTCTCTACCCAAGATCGTCGTGGGACACACTCGTGGACTGCTTCGGATCGTGGGTGAGTATTTTTGTGGTTTGTTATGTTAATATTTATTCCGGAAAGACAATGGCTTCGGGGAACAATGTGACAAGTATTGGTAAGTATGTTACTCTATGTTATATGTACTGTATGTCTATGTATGTATTGTATGAATGTATTGTATGTATGTAGTATATATGTGGTATGTATGTAGCATGCATGTAGTATATATGTAGTATGTATGTAGCATGCATGTAGCATGTATGTGGTATGTATGTAGCATGTAGTATGTATGTAGCATGCATGTAGCATGCATGTAGTATGTATGTGGTATGTATGTAGCATGTAGTATGTATGTAGCATGTAGTATGTATGTAGCATGTATGTAGTATGTATGTAGCATGTATGTAGTATGTATGTAGTATGTATGTAGCATGCAGTATGTATGTAGCATGTATGTAGTATGTATGTAGTATATATGTAGTATGTATGTAGCATGTAGTATGTATGTAGCATGTAGTATGTATGTAGCATGTAGTATATATGTAGTATGTAGTATATATGTAGTATGTATGTAGCATGCAGTATGTATGTAGTATGTATGTAGTATATATGTAGTATGTATGTAGCATGTAGTATGTATGTAGCATGCATGTAGTATGTATGTAGTATTTTTTTTTTTAACATTTAACACATTAGCCGGATGATGGGACTACTACTGTCCCATCATTGGCTAATGTGTCAATCACTGTCATGGTAGCAGGCATCGCCCGATGGGACTTGTAGTCCCATCGGACGATGCTTGCACAGACCCCCGGACATCAGCACAGCCCCCCGGCAGGCCGGCACAGCCCCCCGGCAGGCCGGTACAGACCCCCACAGGGTGCACAGACCACCGGCAGGCCGGCACAGCCCCCCGGCAGGCCGGCAGAGACCCCGGGCAGTCCACACAGCCCCCCGGCAGGCCGGCACAGCCCCCCGGCAGGCCGGCAGAGACCCCCGGAAGGCCCGAAATGACGGCGCATCATGATGCGCACACACCGCGCATCATGATGACGTCAGGCCGTCAATCAACTGAACTTCCGATTCCGATGCCGAATTCCGATATTGAAAAAATATCGGAAGTCGGTATCGGAATTCCGATACAGCAAGTATCGGCCGATACCCGATACTTGCGGTATCGGAATGCTCAACACTAGTCCAATCCAATGCGATCCGATATTTCACGATATCGGATGGTATCGCTCAACACAAGTTGTGAGTGGTTGCCGCAAAAGTGGATGGACCCACATGCGTCTCCTCCTCTGCGGATCCACTATCACTGGGTATTGTTGACCAAAGCGGCGTGACAAAAGCCAGTTGATGAGAACCTGCTCAGTTGTGTTGAAACTCAGACTGTCTGCCATGTTGCACATACAACACCAACACACCTAGTCAAGGCAAGGTCACAAATGGATAGAATGGAGGCAGCCACCTGTTCCTGAGCCAATAAATAGGGTGCAGGCTAATGATTTAAATAGTTTGCAGGCCTCAAAACCGTTAAATGTCCATTTTGCAAGCCTGCGAGAAAATCTCGCCATACGGATGCCATACGGATTACATACGGATGCTGACATGCGCAAAATACGCGACCACACCTTGCTTACGGATGACATATGGAGCACTATTTAGGGGTCATTCATCCGTATTACGCATGTAAAATACGGACCGTATCTTGCGTCCGTTAGTGTGACCCCAGCCTTACAATAACAGGTAACACATCTATAGAAATGCACAGGTAATAACACAGGATCCATAATTCACATTTGGTGATATCACAGCGCCCCCGCCGAAACACAATGATGTTTTCACATATGCATTAGATACTTCAACACAAAAGATAGGGAAGAAGTCAGTCTATTAGGCTGGGTTCATGTTGAATTATGGCCCTGCGTTTAATGCATTCTTTACATAGCGGCACTAACGCCATGTAATGGATGCGTTAACGCACCCATTTGCCGTCAGTCTTGTAATGCATCCTAACGCATGCCAAATTTGGCATGCGTTAGCAATGATGTGTTACTTTGTGACGCACCTGAGAATGCGTCGGGTCTACCCCACAGCGAACGGACGCGTTTGCTGTTACGAGACCTGTATGGCTAACGCATGGTAACAAAATGCTACCATGCGTTAGCGCATACGTTAGCGCTAAGGGCACAAAAGATGTCAAAAATGGATGCCCCTAATACAATGTGAACCTAGCCTTATGGCTATGTATTTGTTGATTTTCTGAAACAGCATCTAGAATGGGCCATATACTAAAAACCCCTCATATGCAAGTTATAATGAAAGAATACAAGTCCAATTTATTTTCAAAGCTGCTATTATTTACTTGCAGTAAGCATTTTAACCAGATAGTAAAAAATACTTGCTGGACAATTGCATGGATACAAGGCAAATACTAGCTGCATAGAGCAGCCTTTTGAGCTGGTATCACCAGTAAAGTCCTGGGAGACAATCCATAGCAAATTCATGAAGTAAGCACCATCAGCTGTAGATACCTCCAGCCTTTCATGGAGACATCATTGATAGGGAATGAGTGTACAATCACGCACCAGTTACCATGTTTTGGCGGCCGGCCCCTTTTTCAAGCATGTTTTAAAAATTATTTGGATCTATTCTATGCAGTGCAAGTGTTTGTCTTGTATCCATGCAATAATCCATGATTATTTGAATTCTTACTACAAGTAAATAATAGCAGCTTGAAAACTCGAATCGGACTTGTGTCCTTTCATTATGCATTGCATATGCAGTTTTTTGAGTACATGGTTCATGTGCGTATGTGAGCCATTTTGCCTGCATTTTGCCACAGGGCTATTGCGTCACCTTTCCACTGCTTGTTTAAAGGGAATCTGTCACCCCTTTTTAGAGCTATCATATAACGATATCATTCAATTGTGTGTCACATAAGGATTCTCTTAGTACTTTTGCTTCCCTGACCCCGCACCTTTCATGCATAAATATCTTTTTTATATCGGTTCAGATGTATGTAAACTGACGCTGTCCAGTCCGATGGGCGGGGCTTATTCAACTGCTCCCCCCTCCCTGTCTTGCTCTACACAAGAAGAAATGCGTAGAGCAAGACAGGGAGGGGGGAGCATTTTTATGCAATGTCATGGTGACCAAAAAAAATGTAAATCTGGAATTTTGACTTTTTTCTCACTACACCATTCAGCGATCAGGTTAATCTTTTTTTATTGATAGAGCATGCGATTCTGAAGTCGGTGATACCAAATATGTCTATGTTTATTGTTTTATTTTGAATGGGGCGAAAGGGGGATGATTTGAGCTTTTATAGTTTTTTCTATTTTTTTACTTTTGGCATGCTTCAATAGTCTCCATGGGAGACTAAAAGCTACCATAACCCGATTGGCTCTGCTACATAGAGGTGATGATCAGATCGCCTCTATGTAGTAGAATTACTCACTTGCTATGAGCACTGACCACCGGTTGGTGCTCACAGCAAGCCAACAGTGACAACTATAGAGGTCTCCAGCAGACCTCTGGTTGTCATGCCAACCCATCGGTGATCTACGATCATGTGACGGGGTCACGGGTGGGTGTATTTCCGACCTGATGGCCGGAAGCACCAGTTTAATGCCGCTATCACCGTTTGACAGCGGCATTTAATGGGTTAATAGCCGCGGATGGATCACGATTCCACACTCGGCTATTTTGGACACATGTCAGCTGTTCAAAACGGCTGACATGTCCCGGGAAAGATGTGGGTTCAGCGCCGGAGCCCATATCAACGGGAGGGAGTCTGATTATCGGCGTAAATTTACACCCAAGGTCGGAAAGGGGTTAAAGAGAATCTGTCAGTAGGATAAAATCACTTAAAACTTTCTATATAGGTATGTAGGTCTTAGGAAGCTGAATAAAATCATAACCTGATATTTGAAATCCAATGACTTATTCCAAAGATATCCATTTTTTTAAAATATATGTAAATGATATGATCTATGCTTTGGACCAGTCAAAGATTTTCATGAGAATCTGCCTCCAGAGATTATTTTTTTTTAAAAAAAGGGGGATTATCGGTGTGAAACATGAAACTAATAGAACAGGAGAACTGAACTTTGTCTTCTTAGAAACACATTTGCTGCAGCTCTCACAGCTCTGCTGTATTGCAACCCTGGCTGCCTGTGAGATGGAAGCTGAAGCTGAGAGAAACTTGCAGATGTGTCAGGTATAATCACACCCAGCTCTGCAGTGAGATCAGGAGAGCAGAGAGCGGCCACTATACATCAAGGCCAGTGTCCGGCCCATAGATCATAACAACTCATTTCTATATAAAAAAAACATGGATTTCTCTGGAATACGACTTTGGATCACAAACATCAAGATATCATTATATTCAGCTTACTGTGATCTCCATGCCATGGCTGACCATACTGACTCCAGGTAAGTACAAGTTAGCAATGAGTGTGACTGAAAAGGCAGAATGCACAAGAAGGAATATCTGGATATCATGAGCAATGGTAAACATAAGACATAAAGTAGTGATCATGAAGACAGACATTTTTCTGGACTTACATTAGTAATCCCAACACTACAGTTACCTAGTCTGAATTCCCTCACTATGGGGAATAGATTCCAATCTAAAATGAAAATAATGAAAGATTTACCATCCCTTAATTTCTAAGGCAGCAAATCTGGGCAGCAGATATTGCAATCCTATTAGTCCTGGTATATGCATTTAAAAGTATTCATTCTGAATGGACACAAAAAAATGTAGAAAATGGTAATGGACTTGTGAGCTATACCAATAATGTGGGAAAGAAGGTGGCAAGGAGTTATCTTGACTGGGCGTTAGAGCATAAGGCAAGAACGATAAGAAAGTGGAATATTGAGTATGTAAGGAAGAGAATGAGAGAAGAACGATAACTGGTGTAAAAGCAGCTTCAAGCCGTGAGCAACATTTCTCTCTATTGGAACCCTGCTGACATCTCATTCAAAGCAGAGAGGAAGCGCCCCCTGCCTCCTCGCCTCATTCATTAAAAGCGCCACACATAAATGACAGCTAGGGGATTCAGCTGCAGCATGATGATCAGCTCAAGATGGAGCGATCCCAAGTCCTGGCTATTCCTCCGAGTCACTTTCCTTTCCGGCATGCTACGCTTGCTCTACTCTCATATACCTGTAGTGTGGAATGACAGCCCTGCCTGAGATTGAGCTGACATG
The DNA here is from genome assembly GCF_039654945.1 of Dendrobates tinctorius. NCBI lineage: Eukaryota > Metazoa > Chordata > Amphibia > Anura > Dendrobatidae > Dendrobates > Dendrobates tinctorius. The sequence goes on along the minus strand of NW_027361728.1, from coordinate 42,948,746 downwards.
TATCACCTGGCTTCGACTACCTGATCCCAGCTCTCCCGTTACTACACCGCAGCTCTCCGGAAGAAAGATTGCTCCGCAGCTTCAGAGTATCGTGTGTAAGTTTATTTCTTGCTGTTATATAGAGATACAGTGATATTTCTCTTTTGTGTGTGCTTCATTACTGGAATCTGAAATACCAGATCAAACCGAAATACTTGTCATCCAAATTCTGAGATCCTGCATTGCTTTACAGAGAGTAAAGATTTGCACTTCGGCACTTATTATACTCATTACTGCTGCAAATTAGTTTATGTTTTTCCTTTTCCAAACATTTTATTGGGGTTTTAACAACATTATTAGGGAGGGAAGGGAGAGAAGGGGGGAGGGGGAAGGGGAAGGAATAGGGAAAAAGGACCGGGTGGTCCTAAGTGTAAGAATAGATAATGGTTAACAAATCATATATTTCACATATATCTTATAACAATATGATCAGTAACTACATTAAGCATCGATATATGTTATGTTTTGCCTGCACCAAAGCATAGAGATCTTAATCCGATTTTAATATGAGTCACGGATCAAACTTACCAATAGGTCCATAAAAAGATAATCTGACTATACATGTAAGGCACACGAGTGAGATGTTCGATTCTCATGATTGATAGGAGAAGCTTGAGAGAGAATGAAAGATGATGAAACTCTAATAGAGAAAACTGACCTATTAATAAAAATTGGCCTGTTTTTTTTGCATTAGAGGAGAATCACTGAGGTCTGAATAAGTCTTACTGAAGGGAAAGAGGAAAGTGATTATCCTCTTTATCATCAGACGACCAAAGCTGCTCCTACTACGAGCATTACCAATATCTACAGCAAATGAATTCATTCACTCCATCGGAGAGGTGCAGCGGGACACACTGTAGGATTGATGAAATTCAGCAACAAATTGGGGAATTGCTCTAACAGTTTAAAACTATTTGTTAATTACCTTACTCCCTTTAATGACTCTATGCTTAATGAGATGACATTCATTCTCCTTTATTCTTCAGTCCTAATTTAAACTAATAAGAAATGTTTGAAGAGCAATATATAATGCCACAATTTGCCCCGAATCATCATGGAAATGAATTTTCCATCAGAGAACTCTAGCTTTCACCTCATGCTCTTTAGAAAGTGCATCCATCATGATATAATATGCATAATTATATATACTTTCTACTTACAGAGTTTTACTAGGGCTTAATGGTGTCTTTCTGACACTTTCACAAATGTGGGAAAACCAACATTGGTGGACTTTGCAAAATGAGAAAAAATATAGTGCAAATGTAATTCTGCAAATATCACTACATTTATGCTGTTTATATCTCATTTCAGTATCTGTCACCAACTATTTTATAACTTTGACATACTCAGGAGTGGGATGACAAGCTTTCCCTGTTCTACACTTTTATTGTTCTATTTCATCACTTAACTGACCCTGTTTACTGCTTCTATGGTTAAGATGATTGCACCAATTAATTCATACCAGAAAAAGTGTGCCTACAGTTAGTCATGTTAGAAGACACTTATTGTTTTATAGTATGGCTTTTATACCTGTCGAGTGAACATTTTCATTGTGTAATATGCTTCTAATATTATTATTAATAATATTCTAAATCTACTGACTTAATTCAGCATTCCTTATATAGGACGCCTCATGTACAATTTAATGGCATATATTTGGCTAGTAATTAGACGAAGGTTTTGGTCTTCTACATTAAAAGTATGTCATAAACCTTGGTTCAAAAGGGTTTTTGACACTGTGTTAACATTGCTAGGGCAATTAATGATGGGACTTATAGTTTAGAGGGGAGGAGATGTACAGAGTACCAATGAAGAGCAATAACAGCTGGCTTGTTAAGGAGGATCTGTTGGCTCTTCTGACATGTCTGTTCTAGTAAATACTTGGAATCTTCATGAAAAAATAGTTCTGGAGTGTCTTTTCCTAGATTGCTATTTCATCTCATGCCTCTGTTATCACTCTTGGAAATGTTTTAATAATTGATTAGTCCCATTTCTTTTTCAAAAGGGTGTGTCCCTTACAATGTCAGCACGAACTGTAAAGTGTATAACTTCTAACAATAAATGCTACATAATTCTTTAATGGTAAATTGGGGAAACTGATTGGACTTCTTTTAAAGTTTGATCTCAAAAGCATAGATTTGTCAGAGATTTGGAGGTTTCTAATTTGGGTGTTAGAATTCATATACTGCTATCATGATTTTGGCGCTCACAATACAATAGATTAAAATTTACACGACAGGAGAGAGCATTATATTCATCTTTGGTCTGTAGTACTTTCCGTTGACCCAGTATTATCTTTCTTTGACAGGACATACTGTATGTTCTAAGAACATATCACTTTCCGGAGTCAGGTAAACGGTCCTAGATATTCACAATAACTAGAAACACCTGAGATGCTTCTGGAACATTGGACTCCAGGTAAGCAACGCCTGATGAACGGACAAAACAGTGATTCATTTCATCTGTTAATATTGTTATATTAATATATATATATTTATAATTTTGTTGGGCTTATTGTTAGCGGTTACATTTGCAGGCAAAGAACTGTTGTGAGGAGTCACATTCACAGATGGGGAATGCATGGTCCATATCATGTGCTTATCTTATAGTCTGTCAGAACGCCTCTAACTTTGGATGCAATTTATACTATTGGTATCCTCTAATGTTGCACATTGAGTCACCACAGGCACCAGTTCCCGGATAAGACTGTAGTCTCCAAATTTTATCTCTGCATTTCTTGGAAAATTCAGAGTATTGTCACTATACAGGAATAATTCTTAGTCATTTCACAGTACATGTATAATTCACCCATAGATAGTAAACCATAAGGATAAAAAAAAGTGTAAAGTCACACTACAGGAATAATAAACCCAATCATGTACAGGAGAATAGACACAGAGATTTAACAGTACAGAGATAATGACACAGTGATGTCACCTTACAGGGATAATAAAACAATGATATTTTACTACAAGGATAATAAAGAGAGTGATGTCATAGTGCAGATATAATAAACACAGTGATGTCACAACAGGGATAATAAAGTGAAGTAAGAAGTGCAGAAATAACAAACACAGTGATGTCACATTACAGAGACAATAAACACTGTGATGTCATAGTACAGAAATAATAAACAGTACAGGGATAATATATACAGTGATGGCACAATACAGGAGAATTAACAACGTGATGTCAAAGTACAGATATAATAACCACAGTGACATCACAGTACAGGGACAATGAACACAGTTATGTCACATTACAGAGACAATAAACACTGTGATGTCATAGTACAGAGATAATAACAGTGCACAGATAATAAACACACTGATGTCACAGTACAGGGATAATAAACACAATGATGTCACAGTACAGGGATAATAAACACAATGATGTCACAGTACAGGGATAATAAACACAATGATGTCACAGTACAGGGATAATAAACACAATGATGTCACAGTACAGGAGAATAGACAAATTGATTTTAAAGTACAGGGATATTAAACACTATGAGTTCACTGTGCAATGTGCTCAATCATGTGATAGTATAGGTCTAATAAACACAATGTCGTCATTGTAATAAATACAACAATGTTACAATATATAGATAATAAACACAACAAGAGTGATGTTACAACGCAGGAATAATAGTGTTAATTATTAATTAAGAATATTTTAATTATTAATTAAGACTATAGGTAATAAATACTGTGAAGTCATAGTAAATTATTTCGCACTCAATGTGACAGAATAGGTACAATGGCTACAGTAATATAATGGTGAAGAGATGATAACCAGTCAATAGTGGGAGAGTGGTCTTTGGTTGCCTTCAGATGTGGGACCCAGGTGCATTAGCAAGCTCTGCACACTGTTTCCCATGTACAATAAATACGGTATGTCACATAGGAAATTTACTATGTAACATGTGACAATATTCGGCATAGGTTTTTAAAGCTTTGCACTATATTTATTGCCTTATAGGAACATGCACTTTATGTGCTTTGCCCGACCAGGGTGGCCAACCATCCAGCAATGCCGAGACAGTACATAAAAATAGAGCACTTTTTCACTCTGTCCATTAAAAAAATTGGAGGCATCCTTGAATTTTTTGAAGCTGAAGAAACTTGTACAGATTATTTTGATTATAATTATCATCACTTTACTGTTCACAGTGAATGCATCTGATGTCTTCATATCAGGAATATTGGCTGTAGACATGGATCACTTATAATCGCATTGATTTATTCTAGTTTTCTAATGTGTGCGTAAAAAGTATTGTCTGTTCATAATTTTGATAAGCTGTCCAGAAATAATAAAACATCAAGTTGGAATCCATGTGTCTGACGAAGGCCTTGACTTTGTACAAAAATAGCGTGCATTCATGGGAAATGTTCATTTAATATGCAATACTATGGGTAAAAAAATGTGATTTACTGCACACTCTTAAATTGGGTGATGCATGATTTTCTTATTCGTGAAAATCGTCATATAAAAAAGTTTCTGTGAAGTATGCAACAAAGTTTTGACGTTTCGACCCCTCCAAGAGTGTGCTGTGAATCTCTTTTGCCTTAGTGTAAATTTATTACAGCCAAACTGTAGACAGTTTTAATGAACCTGCAATGTAGTCTATCCTGTTCTACAGAACTGAATTACACTAAATCCTATATTATAAAATGTAGGCACACCCTCTTTACTGGACTTTATGAAATAAAACAGACATATAAATAAACAGTAAGGAATATTGTATTAAATAATAAAATACAAGACATAAAAACAGACTAGAAGAGTAAAAGTGGTGTGCTTAGTGTAGCAATACACTCCTATATGTAAATTGTCAGTAAACTAAAATGGTGATCTTGGTATGGTGTCAGATACAGTGGGTACAGAAAGTATTTAGACACCTTCAAATGTTTCACTCTTTGTTTCATTGCAGCCATTTCTTAAATTCCAAAGAGTTCATTTTTTTTCTCATTAATGTACACTCTGCATCCCATCTTGACTGAAAAATACAGAAATGTAGAAATTATTGCAAATTTATTAAAAAGAAAAAAAATCGAAATATCACATGGTCATAAGTATTGAGCAGTATTGAGCAGAAGCACCCTATTGAGCAAGTACAGCCATGAGTCTTCTTGGGAATGATGCAACAAGTTTTTCACACCTGGATTTGGGGATCCTCTGCCATTCTTCCTTGCAGATCCTCTCCAGTTCCGTCAGGTTGGATGGTGAAAGTTGGTGGACAGCCGTTTTCCGGTATCTCCAGAGATCCTCAATTGGTTTTAGGTCAGGGCTCTGACTGGGCCAGTCAAGAATGGTCACAGAGTTGTTACGAAGCCACTTGTTTGTTATTTTAACTGTGTGCTTAGGGTCATTGTCTTGTTGGAAGGTGAACCTTTGGCCAAGTCTGAGATTCAGAGCACTCTGGAAGAGGTTTTCATACAGGATATCTCTGTACTTGGCCACATTCATGTTTCCTTTAATGTCAACCAGTCATCCTGTCCCTGCAGCTGAAAAACATCCCCATAGCATGATGCTGCCATCACCATGTTTCACTGTTGAGATTGTATTGGGCAGGTGATGAGCAGTGCCTGGTTTTCTCCACACATACTGTTTAGATTATCACCAAAAAGGTCTATCTTCGTCTCATCAGAACAGAGAATCTTATTTCTCATAGTCTGGGAGTCCTTCATGTGTTTTTGCAAACTGTATATGGGCTTTCATATGTCTTGCACTGAAGAGAGGCTTCCGTCGGGCCACTCTGCCATAAAGGCCCGACTGGTGGAAGGCTGCAGTGATAGTTGACTTTGTGGATCTTTCTTCCATCTCCCTACTGCATCTGTGAAGCTCAGCCACAGTGATCTTGGGGTTCATCTTTACCTCTCTCACCAAGGCTCTTTCCCCACGATTGCTCAGTTTGGCTGGACAGTCAGGTCTAGGAAGACTTCTGGTAGTCCTAAACTTCCATTTAAGGATTATGGAGGCCACTGTGCTCTTAGGAACCTTAATACTGCAGAAATTTTTTTGTAAATTTGGCCAGATCTGTGCCTTGCCACAATTCTGTCTCTGAGCTCCTTAGCCAGTTCCTTTGACCTCATGATTCTCATTTGATCTGACATGCACTGTGAGCTGTGAGGTCTTATATAGACAGGTGTGTGCCTTTTCAAATCAAGTCCTATCAGTTTAATTAAACACAGCTGGACTCCAATGAAAGAGTAGAGCCATCTCAAGGAGGATCACAAGGAAATGGATAGCAGGTATCTTAAATATGAGTGTCTGAGCAAAGGGTCTGAATACTTATGACCATGTGATATGTCGGGTTTTCTTTTTTAATAAATTGGCAAACATTTCTACATTTCTGTTTTTTTCCGTCAAGATGAGGTGCAGAGTGTTCATTAATGAGAAAAAAAAAGAAATTTTTTGAATTTACTAAGTGGCTGCAATGAAACAAAGAGTGAAAAATTTAATGGGGTTTCCACACCCATATACTTTCCACACCCACTGTATATATGAATGTACTGTATATATATCGTATACATACATAACTGACAGTAAAGTATACCCAATGTTCCATTTTTCATATCTAAATACACTCTTCAACATTGAAATTGCAACAGCAATATGGAAAAGTCATGAAATTAAGACAATCACAGGATGAATTTACATGCTGGTGACATGCAAATGAAGAATAATTGGAAACTAAGTTTTCAAAACTTCTCAATTCATTCAGTATATAGTATGTGTGCCATGCTCAGAAATTCACACAATTACACACTTTGACATGCAAACAGTGAGGTTATTGATGGTTACTTTGGGATGTTCTGCCATGCTGGATCAACTTTCACATTAAAATCATCAAGATCCATTGCTGGCAGCTCCCATTGCAATTGCCAACCAATGATGTTCCAGATGTGCTTGATGGAAGACAAGTCTAGAGATGCTGCAGGCTATGGTAGCATGTGTAAGACATGCAGACTACTGACAGTAGCATGCAGACAACATACGTTGTCTTGTTGAAAAACAGCTCCTTGGACACTTCCACATTACTTCATAAAGCCCCTTTCGTGGCATTGCACACAAGGTCTCCAGATCAACCCCCAGGTATCATTATGTCAGAGAACAAAGTGTGTGTGACAAAAGTGCGAATCATCTCTGAAAAGACCTCAATTCCAGCCTCCATTCCTGTCTTGCTTTGCACCATGACAGCCTTTGACAGTGGTGAAATGAGGTCAGTGGCACACCTGTAGCTGGACATCTGGTTCGCAGCCCGATGTTATGTAAACACCTTCTGATGGTTTTGGTAGACACTGTTTGACACCGTATATTTGTTATGTGACATCTAGTTTTACTTGCAGTACAGATTAGGTCACTATATACCATTCTTCAAATCTGTTGAGACTACATGGTAAATGCCATGGAGAGGCTTACATGAGGGAATGTGATGCTGGTCCCTCTGCATAATGTATGGTAGGCGGACCCCATTAATCTTCATTCCAGATAAACTAACATCTCGGCATTACATATATTTGGCTGGTGGAACCAGTGGTACGGCCATTTCTCAGAAGTGACCCAGGAGCTGTTTTTAAACACATCAATGCCATGTCACATGTCGTTTGTGTGATTTTGAGCAGTCTGCATGGCCTAAAACTGTTACAATGGCCTCCAGTGTCTCCAGACTTGTCACCCATTCAGCACATCTGGGATGTCATTAGACGGCAATTGCAGAAGAAGCTGCCAGGCTTGGATCTTGAAGATTTGCCCAAATGCGTTCAGTGTGACTAAACATTCCTCAGACAAACATTAATAATCTCACTTATAGCTGTCAAGGCATGTATTTCTGTGTGTAGTGCTCATACTTGATACTGAGTCAACATGTTTTGAAAATTTTCATTATTTGCAAATCATGTTTTTCAATCCTGTCATTATCTTAATTCCATGACTTTTCCTTTTATGGTGTTGTAATTTTAACCTCTCTCTGCCAATAGACATACTATTCAATCCATGTGACCTGGGACTTAGTCCCCATGGATGGAATAGTATGTCATTAGCGATCGGCCACGCACACAGGGGTGTGTGCAGCCAATCGTGGCCGGGTTTCAGCTGATTCTCACAGCTGACACCAGGCACTAAGTACCAGGAGAGGTTACGGACCGCTCCCAGCACTTTAACACCCAGAACACTTCAATCAAACAAGATCACAGCGTTCCAGAGCCGGCACAGGGGCTGTCAGCCTCTCTGCCTTTGAATCAGAGAACCCGCGGCATGACACGGGGTCCCAATCGCTGTCATGGAGAACCAATGTCGTTATGATGACATCCAGATCTCCAGAGCTGAGAGACTTCCTGTTATGCGCAGTGATGACCAAGAAGTCTCTCTGGTCTGTTCTGACAGCTTCTATAGCAGGCAGATCTTCATGCTGTAGAAGTGATTAACCTGCACAAAATGAGTGTCCCATAGTGGGACAAAGTGTAAAAGTAAGAATTAAATAAAAAATTTTTTTGAAAAGAATTGTAAAACTATTTTAAAAAATAATAAAAAAATCAATGATTATTCCATCAATAAATAAATATTTGAATTAAAAAAAATGTAAACAATAAAAGTACACATATTTGGTATCACCATGTCCGTAATGACCCGACCTATAAAACAGTCCCATTAATTAACCCATTTAGTGATAAAAAAAGTAAAAAACAATGCTTTATCATCATACCACTGAGCAAAAAGTGGAATAACATGCTATAATCTGCACAGAGATTGAAGCTTCAGAGACTGGGAGTTCTGTGGAAACTGTTTGGGTAAGAATACAAGGACAGAACAATGGAAAGGACACCATTGTAGGCATTTACTACAGGCCGCCTGTGCAAGCTGAAGATATGGATGAACTCTTTATGCATCAAATGGCCATGTTCTCCAAAAAATATGACATAGTGGTCATGGGAGATTTCAACTATCCAGACATTTGTTGGGAATCTCTCACAGGCAAAACTAACAGGACAAGGAAATTCTTATCCTCTCTTGCTGACAACTTCATCTTCCAAAAGGTAGGGGAGAAAACAAGGGGAACTGCTACCTTGGATCTAATCCTTATAAACAGGGAGGAAATGGTTGAGGAGGTAAAAGTGGCTGGGACCCTAGGAGGTAGCGACCATGATATTTTAGAATTTTGGATAACTAGAGGAGGAAGACCTGTGAAGACTCAGACGTCAAGGGTAGATTTCAGAAAGGCAGATTTTAAGGGATTCAGAAAGAGAATTGGAGGGATCCAATGGCTGGATATCCTTAAAGACAAAAATGTCCAGGAAGGATGGGAAATCTTGAAAAATGAAATTCTCAAAGCACAATTGTTAACAATTCCGAAAAGAGTGAAGAATAGGAAGCATTTAAGGAAACCAGGATGAATGAACACAGAACTTAAGCACATGCTAAAAAGGAAGAAAAAAATGTTTATAAAATGGAAAGAGGGAGGCATATCTAAAGAAGAATATAATGCTGTCTGCAGAACCTGCAGGGCACAAATCAGATTTTCTAAAGCTGACAATGAATTGAGGCTTTCAAGAGATGTCAAAAGCAATAATAAAGGATTTTGGGGATATGTCAAAAGTAAAAGAAAAGTCAAAGATGCTATAGGATTTTTACAGGATGAAAATGATGAAATGGTAAGACAGGATGTTGAGAAGGCTGAACTTTTAAATTCCTATTTTGCATCTGTTTTCTCTCAGAAAGGAAATGTAACATCAACTGTTCTTCACTGTCCTATTAAGGGAATAGAAGAATCCAGGATATCTATAAACAGAAAGATAGTGAGGAAACACTTAGCTAACCTAAATGAATTCAAGTCTCCAGGTCCAGATGAATTACACCCCAGAGTACTGAAGGAGATAGCAGAAGAAATTTTTGAACCCCTCTTCATAATCTTTGAAAATTCTTGGAGAACAGGAGAAGTCCCAGAAGACTGGAGAAGAGCAAATGTTGTTCCTATCTTCAAAAAGGGGAAGAAGGTGGATCCAGGCAACTATAGGCCGGTGAGTCTGACTTCTATACCAGGAAAGATCTTTGAACAAATTATTAAACAACATGTATGTCAGTACCTGGATAAGAATGAAGTGATTAAACAGAGTCAGCATGGGTTTGTAACTAATAAGTCATGTCAGACTAACTTAATTTCCTTCTATGACGGAATCACTTTTTGGGTGGATCAAGGAAATGCTGTAGATATAGCATATCTTGACTTCAGCAAAGCATTTGACAAAGTATCTCATACAATCCTTATTGAAAAAATGACTAAGTATGGAATGGACAAGGCAACTGTTAGGTGGATTAATATCTGGCTTAGTGATCGGACCCAAAGAGTGGTCGTAAATGGCTGCACATTCAGTTGGAAGAATGTCTCAAGTGGGGTACCACAGGGCTCTGTCCTGGGCCCTGTATTGTTCAACATCTTTATCAACGATTTAGATGAAGGAATTGAGGGTAAACTGATTAAATTTGCTGATGACACAAAGCTAGGAGGGATAGCTAATACTAGAGAAGAGAGAGAGGATTCAAAGAGATATAAATAAACTGGAGTAGTGGGCAGCAACTAACAGAATGGTTTTTAACAGGGAAAAATGCAAAGTACTACATTTGGGCAATAAAAATGAAAAAAGTATATACAGAATGGGAGGAATAGGGCTAAGCAACAGCACATGTGAAAAAGACTTGGGTATACTAATAGATCACAGACTGAATATGAGTCAACAGTGTGATGCAGCAGCAAAAAAGGCAAATGCAATTCTAGGATGTATTAACAGAAGCATACAGTCTAGATCACGTGAAGTCATTATTTCCCTCTACTCCTCTTTGGTCAGACCTCATCTGGAATATTGTGTCCAGTTTTGGGCACCACATTTTAAAAAAGACATCAACAAACTGGAGCAAGTTCAGAAAAGAGTGACCAGAATGGTGACCGGTCTGCAAAACCTGTCTTATGAGGAAAGGTTGCAGGATTTGGGAATATTTAGTTTGCAAAAGAGAAGACTGAGAGGAGACTTAATAGCTGTCTACAAATATCTCAAGGGCTGTCACATTGTAGAAGGATCATCTTTATTCTCATTTGCACAAGGAAAGACTAGAAGCAATGGGATGAAACTGAATGGGAGGAGACACAGATTAGATATTAGAAAAAACTTTTTGACAGAGTGATCAATGAGTGGAACAGGTTGCCACGAGAAGTGGTGAGTTCTCCTTCAATGGAAGTCTTCAAACAGAGGCTGGATAGACATCTGACTGGGATGATTTAGCGAATCCTGCTTTTAGCAGGAGGTTGAACCAGATGGCCCAGGAGGTTCCTTCCAACTCTACGATTCTATGATTCTATAAAAAAAGACGGATATAAATAAACGTGGTACCGCTGAAAACATCATCTTATCCCTCAAAAACAAGCCCCCATACAGCATCATCAGCAAAAATAAAAAAGTTATAGCTCTCAGATTAAAACGATGCAAAAATAATTTTTTTATATAAAATAGTTTTTATTGTATAAAAGAGCCAAAACATAAAAAAGATATAAATGAGGTATCGCTGTCATCGTACTGACTGGAAGAATAAAACTGCCTTATCAATTTTACCACACAGAATAGTATAAACGCCCCCCCAAAAGAAATTCATGAATTGCTGGTCTTTGTTCTTTCTGCCTCCCAAAAATCAGAAAAAAAAGCGATAAAAAATGTCATGTGCCCGAAAATTGTACCAATAAAAACGTCAACTCATCCAGCAAAAAACAAGACCTCACATGACTCTGTGGGCCAAAAAATTAGCTCTCAAAATGTGGTGATGCAAAAACTATTTTTTGCAATAAAAAGCTTCTTTTAGTGTGTGACAGCTGCCAAACATGAAAACCCGCTATAAATAATAAATCAAACCCCCTTTATCACCTTCTTAGTTAGGCAAAAATAATAATAAAAAAAGTGTTTATTTCCATTTTCCCATTAGGGATAGGGTTAGGGTTGGGGCTAAAGTTAGGGTTGAGGCTAAAGTTAGGGTTGGGGTTAGGGTTACGGTTTGGATTAGGGTTATGGTTGGGATTAGAATTAGGGTTGGAATTAGAGTTAGGGATGTGTTGGGGTTAGGGTTGTGGTTAGGGATGGGATTAGGGTTAGGGTGTGTTGGGGTTAGGATTGTGGTTAGGGTTGGGATTAGGGTTAGCGGTGTGTTGGGGTTAGAGTTGGAGTTAGAATTGGGGGTTTCCACTGTTTAGGCACATCAGGGGCTCTCCAAACGCAACATGACATCTGATCTCAATTCCAGCCAATTCTGCACTGAAAAAGTCAAACGGTGCTCCTTCCCGTCCGAGCTCTGCCATGCGCCCAAACAGTGGTTTACCCCCACTTATGCAGTATCAGCATACTCAGGACAAATTTCACAACAACTTCTGGGTTACAATTTCTCCTGTTACCCTTGGGAAAATAAAAAATTGGGGGCGAAAATATCATTTTTGTGAAAAAAATATGATTTTTTAATTTCACGGTTCTACATTATAAACTTCTGCGAAGCATTTGGGGGTTCAAAGTGCTCACCACACATCTAGATAAGTTCCTTAGGGGGTCTACTTTCCAAAATGGTGTCACTTATGGGGGTTTCCACTATTTAGGCACATCAGGGGCTCTCCAAGCGCGACATGGCGTCCTATCTCAATTCCAGTCAATTTTGCATTGAAAAGTTAAATGGTGCTCCTTCCATTCCGAGCTCTGCCATGCGCCCAAACAGTGATTTACATGCATATATGGGGTATCAGCATACTCAGGACAAATTGGTGTGATCCCTAAAAGAAAAATGGTGTTGTAAAAATGAGAAATCGCTGATCTATTTTTAGCCCTTATAACTTCCTAACGAAAAAAAATTTTGGTTCCAAAATTGTGCTGATGTAAAGTAGACATGTGGGAAATGTTACTTATTAAGTAATATGTGTGACATATCTCTGTGATTTAAGGGCATGAAAATTCAAAGTTGGAAAATTGCAAAATGTGCAAAATTTTTGCCAAATTTCTGTTTTTTTCACAAATAGACGCAGGTCATATCAAAGAAATGTTACCACCTTCATGAAGTACAATATGTCATGAGAAAATAGTGTCACAATCACTGGGATCCATGGAAGCGTTCCAGAGTTATTACGTCATAAAGAGACAGTGGCCAGAATTGTAAAAATTGGCCCAGTCATTAACATGCAAACCACCCTTGGTGGTAAAGGGGTTGTTATTATTATTTATGTAGCGCCATTAATTCCATGGTGCTGTACATGAGAAGGGGTTACATACAAAGTTATAGATATCGTTTGCAGTACACAAATTTACAATGACAGACTGGTACAGAGGGGAGAGGACCCTGTCCTTGCGGAGTTACATTCTCTGGGATAATGGGGAAGAGACAGAAAGTCGAGGGTGCAGAAGCTCTGGTGGTGGTGAGGCAGCAGCTTGGGTGAGGGTGAGGCGGCAGATTGGTCATTGCAGGTTGTAAGCTTTCCTGAAGAAATGGGTTTTCAGTTTTTGTCTGAAGGATCTGAGGGTGGTGGATAATCGGACGTGTTGAGTTGTGGAATTCCAGAGGATGTGGGATATTCAGGAGAAATCTTGGAGGCGGTTATGTGAGGAACAAATAAGTTTGGAGGAGAGTAGGAGGTCTTGGGAGGATCGAAGATTACGTGAGGGAAGATATTGGGAGATTAGTTCAGAGATATAGGGAGGGAACAGGTTGTGGATGGCTTTGTAGTTCAGTGTTAGTAGTTTGAACTGGATTCGTTGGGGGATTGGGAGCCAGTGGAGGGATTTGCAGAGGATTGGAGGGTTAATGCTGAGGAGTTTAGATCCAAAACTTTGGGTAGATTAATATTAAAATGTATATTTTTTTTATAACATATAAATATTATGACCTCCATTTTGTATTGGGGAGATCCAGATTGCTTCATATGGAGTAGGGTAATAACATGGTATGATTAGGAGCTTATCATGGACAGATTTCTTTACTAGCTAGTAGGTGCTGCATAAATCCATACGCAGAAAGTTCTACCTAGCTGTGACCCCAGGCTCCCAATGTTAATGAGTGGTTTTGCATAAGACTTTGAAGAAAAGCAGAATATATGGGGATTCATATGTTAAAAATGAAATATTTCACATCTTTATAAAGAGACATTTTGAAGTGAATAAGTTTTTAAGAAAAAAAAAACACGGAAAATATTATGAAGGCTATTGAAAAGCTTTTTGGTTGCACTTTGTAACCGTGTATGTACAAATTATCTGTAAATGTTCTTTTTTAGGATGATTCATTTATAGCTATATGCAATTTAGTACTGTACTTGCTGCTCCATAGAAAACAGTATACTACTATTTTATGCTTTCATCTCTACATACAGTGGCTGGAAACAAATACAAATGGGAATGCAAAATTATGGGCTTACAATTCCTTTAATACACTTGCAGTATGCACTTCATCAGCTGAATAATCTTCATACAAGTTATATGCAGTCCTTATAAAGATCTAAGAGCTCAGCCTCAGGATTGTATTCAGTGGCATGACATTTAAATTGTTATGAAAGACTCAATGTGCACAAAATCTCATTAACCACCAGCACTTTACTCTACATTAGCAGGCTATACTAATCATTTTCTGTCTTTTCTTTGAGCATTTCATCATCTTTTTCCTCTCCAGCAAATTTTCACCTGTACACTGTACATGTCCTTTTCATGCCATCGTGTCTCGGAAATGGCCTTGATATAGTTTAATAGCTAATTTTCACAATGTTTATTTTGTTGGTCTCCGGATCATCAAAGTCCTGATTAACAATGCAGAATTTTTCAGTCTGAAACTGCCATTGGAAAAGTAATATAAAGTAATGATGGTACCCTTGTCTAAAAGATCTGTAACAAGAGGCTCAAGGGAAGAGAGGAACAAAATTCAGAATTTCAATATATGTAAAGGTTAATGAAAAAATAAATAGAACAGAAAGGTCTACTGATGAGTTTCAAGTAGTCAGTTCTCCATTTAATTTATAGCAGTGATAACTATTTTTATTGAGTGTTCAAAATGAGTCATAAGACTTCGCTGTGATATCCTAATAAATATGGCAATGTCAACCACCCTTCAGGGCACTGCTGGATCTTCAGTTTATTCTGGATCCAAATCTCATATGCTGGTGCCGTGAAGCCTTTCTGTATACCCACAGAGCAAACTAGAGTACAGTAATAAATTCAAAGGAGTACGTAGAAAATGACATTATTTGATAACTGCTGTATCTAACTATTTGATCTGCACTCAGATACTTTAGCTTAAAGTAAAAGCAAAGCTGTGATATTTCCTAAACTAGTAGATTTAATTATCCCTATCTTCCTAGAATATTAGGAACGCATAGCACCGCGGTAAAATAATACAGAAGATAACTCTGAATTCTGATAGATACTAGCAGTATCATAAATGACTTATTGGATGGTTTGAGCGATAGAGCAGATTTAGTTTTCTATTAAGTATAAGTAATGTCATTGAGATACCTAATGGGCGAAACCCTTATCTTTTTGTGATGGGGTCAACTGGAGAAACTGGTGGAAATCAAAGTGCCTCCATCAGCAAACATTCAAAAGAAGTGCTGACCTGGCTATCTACACAGCTTAAAGTACCATTCCAGGTTTTGTTTTTTTAATTTGACCACCGGATTGGTATTGGTAACGTATGTTCATTTTGTATAGTAAAATACTTACCGGTGGTAGTCTTTGTGTGTTCCGGTGATTCTCTGTCCCACTTTTTCCATCACTTGACCACAGCGCTGACTGACCACAAGTCACTGCTAACCATGTAATGTAAGTCTATGAGAGTCTCGTTCTGAGTCTCATAAATTTACATTGAAAAGTGTTTTCCGGCCCGCCCAGCAAACAGTGCAGTAATCTGGCCAGTCACATGGTTCAGAAGAGGATCAGAGCAGCACTGGGAGCAGCAGAAGACAACCAGTAAATGTTTTTCTACACATAGGGGAAAAAACATTACTGATACCTATCCGGTGATGAAATGAAGAAACAAAAATGTAATGGTACTATAATGATTTATGGAGGTGTAGAGAAACATATCTCACTAGCATGGACTGTGAGGGGTTTCTGCCATATTAACATACCAGAAAAATTACACTATGGTACATAAGTCCCGGTGGTGTGTATTTATAGGGGCAAGCAGTTCTTCCATATCCTGAAATTAACTGTGCAGTTATGGTGAAAGGAATTCTGACCTTTCAAGTGCAATATACAGTAACTATAGTAAGTGCCAGAGTAATTTCACATTCACCACTATATGCAGCAGCATTTATAGATTTCGGGTTCTTTCATCTATTATTTAGTCTTGTAGATTATTAAAAGGCTGTAATGCATTACTTTAGATTAAGATATGGCTCAAAATGAGCAAAATAGCAGAAGAAATATATTTTCTGGATCCTGACCTATTACAAGCACAACAGCCAATGGGTGTCAGGTTTTACTATGCTTTGCTCTGCACTTTGTGTCTCCAAACACCTAGTCACTGTCTACTACTAACGAAATCTACTAACTGTGAATCTCACTCTACATTCTTGCCATCATTTACAGCACAAAGTTTGAGATATTAAAATCCTGCCCCCAAAATGTCCATTGAAATGTGTAAGTCAAAGTGAATTCAAACAATGAGCAAATTCACAATGACGTTGCCCTGGCTGGGAAAAATGTGCAATAACTGAATTGAATTTCTAAGATTTTGCAATGATTTCCTAGTTTTTTTTAAGGTATGTTAGTTATATTTTTATGTTACTGATTGCTTATTGTTTTTCATTCCTTATCTTTTTACTGTTTTAGATCTACTGAAAGAAGGTAAAACATCTTAACATGAAAAAAAAGACAAAGGCAAAACTAATCTATTATGACATAGCCAAGTGAGCATCTCGTCTACTAGATTGTCGGTAATCCAGCAAACTATACCGGTCAGTCACGCGGCATATACCTATCCATCTCAGAATGCATTCCTGACATCTCATCAAAGCTGCGAATGCTTCTGAGCATTTCACATACACATCATCAGCTTCTTGCTGTTTTCACTTCTTTCACCATATTCCAGCTGTCATTTTCCCTGTCTCTATATCAGATTCTAGCTGCTGCAATCGAGACTTTCAAAGAGATTGTTAGTCTTGTGTTTTCTAAAACGCGCTACCCAATTTATATTGTCTAGCAGCATACACTTGTTTTGAGCACCATGTCTTCCCTTCATTTCTGAGGTAATGCTCAAACAATACACACTTTTCTAGAAGAAAATGAAAGCAGTATTTGTTTGCCCTTAAAGATGCCCCCCCGTGAAGATTTCTTTTTACTAAATCTGTAGTGTGTATGTGTTAATATACTCACCTATCGCTGTCTTCTCTGATATCCCACACCATTCTGCTCCTTTTCTCAGTGATGTCACTGCTCTGTAGACTCCGGATCACTCTGTGCGTGAGCCAAAAGTCTCTTATACAATGTAAGCATATGGAGCATTGTTCTGATGTGCCACTGCTTTATATTGTAAAAGCCATTTCCAAGTCACACAGAGTGGTGCAGTGTGAGCCAGAGAGCCTAAAGAGTGGTGACATCACTGAGAAGAGGAGCAGAACAGTGCTGGATTCCAGAGAAGATGGCTGTAAGTGATGTTAAAACACACACACACTACCCTACATGCATATATACACAGATTCATTGAAAAAAACTTAAAGGGAAGGTGCCACCAGTTTTCTTGTAGTTTGATTTTTTTTGTGAAATTAAGCTTAAAATAGTAATTAAAATGTAATAATGCAATGTTTGCAAATATTTCTATATGAAAAATATTATAGATTTTTTGAGAAATATATATAATTGCCACTAGGGGGAGCATTTTCCGTCTCTTTCACCCAGATTACATGTATATCTCACCCCCCTCCACAATGACTGGCCATTCTCTGCAGACCTGCAGCTCCTTATCTTATCTTACTGAGGGATGAATCACAGCTCCTGCTGACAGCGCTTGCTCCAATAATGATGATGGTACACTGTTCCTCCTTCATGTCTTTGCAGTCTCTGGTACTCTCCCTTCATTTTTCTCCCACATTTTATTCCTGTCAATCTAGGATCAGTTCTGCTGGAAGCAGTACTGCTTATGTTAGCAGATACAAGGGTTCCATGAAAATGTCAGGACATTCCCACTACTGTGAATTGTGCAGCCCACAGAGGTGTGCCCAGTTCACAGCAGTGACATCTCCATTTTAAGGGCTCACACTCACTTGCGAGAGACTCACACGATTCTCGTGTGAGTCTCTCACATGAAAACCCAGCACTGCCGCCGGCACTGGGACTGAAGCGTGCAGCTGCATAGAAATACATGTAGCCGCACGCTCCAGTCCGGGAGGCAGTACCAGGTTTTCATGCGAGAGACTCGCACGAGAATCGTGCGAGTCTCTCGCAAGTGAGTATGAGCCCTAATAGAAAGGGTCGGCATCTGTCTGTTATCTCCTATGACCATGAGGTGCCATATTATGACACTGAAAGTGTCGTGCTGCTACTGTGATAGCAAGATGTCAGCCCCCAGTGCCTTCTTTAAACTCCTATAACACACAAAATGTGTTTCAAATGCAATCAAAACTTGGTTATAGCAGCCTGCTATGCTACAATACATTGATTTATTAATGATCTACAAATGCGGTACCTTCCCTTTAATGGGAGCACTTCTTTGGCTGTATCCATGTAGATATTAGTTAAAGGATGCTTCACTTTAATCTGTCAGTAGGGCATGTAGGTCAAAAGAAGCTAAATAAAATGATACTTTGATATCTGTGACCCGATGTCTTATTTCAGAGAAATCCATGCTTTTCATATATGTAAATGAGTTGTTCAGAACTATGAGCCATACACTTCATGAGAATCAGTCCCCAGAGATTATTATAAATAAAAGGGGCATTACAAGTTTGATGTTTAATGACAGCTCTCTGCTCTCCTGATCTCATTGCAGAGCTGTGTGTGATTATAACTGACACAACTACAGGTTCTGCTTAGTATTTCAGCTTCCATCTCAACACAATACAGTGTTATAGCACAGCAGAGCTGTGAGAGATTGTGCAAATGTGTTTATAAAAAGACACAGGAAAGATATATATATATTTATACCGTGTAGTCAGTAGTTTTATGAAAACTTTTGACACTCTCATTGCAGGAATGAATGTGTCTCATAGATTTATGTAATTTTACATCAATTAAGGAATTTGCTCGTCAGACCTTCTGGAGTCATCACAAAACACAGAACTAGACCCCAATCAGAGGGCAATAAAACCTTCACACTGCTTGTCTATGAACTGTTCCAATATTTATGTTTATTCCTCTCCCATAATGACAATTCTGCTTCACATCACTTGTCTGATCTATTGTCGTCATTTATGTGCTGTTTTGTGTATAAATATGTAACTCTTCAGATTTTTTATTAGTCTATGCCTGATGAAGAGACCTGAGTAATCTCGAAAGCTTGCAATGTGTTACCATCTTTTCAGTTAGCCATTAAAAGGTATCAACCACTGAGGACTCTCAATGCTGAATATTCTTCTATAAAAAGACAAAGTTCAGTTCTACTGTTATGTGTTAGCTACATGTCTTAAACTGGTAATACCTTCTTTCCTTTAAAATAATCTTTTTGAGGAAATTTCTTATGTAGATCAGTGTCCGGAGAGCATGGACTAAATGCTGGTCTATGGAATCATGTCACAGATATCAAGATCGATTTAATTTTATTCAGCTTCCTATGACCTGCATGACCATATAGACGGCTTAGGAGGGTTGATCCTACAGACAGATTCCTTTTGAAGCATTAAGCTGGTTATATTTTTGTCTTGTAAACACAACTAGGTAGATAAAATATATACATAGGAATAAAGGTACTGTCACACTTAGCGATGTACCAGCGATCCCGACCAGCGATATGACGTGGTCAGGATCGCTGGTGCATCGCTAAGTGGTCGCTAGTGAGCTGCCACACAGGCAGATCTCACCAGCGACATCGCTGGGGACGGGGGTCGCTACTTACCTGTCACACCAGGCGATCCTGCGTCCTCCCGCCCGGCTCCACACGTCGCTCGTCGTCACAGCAGGAAGCGCCGCAGGAAGCTGACGACGAGAAACGGTCCAGGATGTTCTCGCACGATCAGCGATAACCAGTGGGGGAGCGGGTCGTAGGTAAGTATCAGACACAGCGATATCGCTAGCAATATCGCTATAACGTCACAAGTTATAGCGATATTGCTAGCAATATCGCTTAGTGTGACAGGCCCTTAACATAGATGCAAGATATGTTTATTATCTATTGCTAAGTGGGCTAGCAATAAATAGGGCTGGATTGTAGTACCAGATGTAGCCTATAAGGAAAAGTGGCACTAGTCCTGCGTAAAATGCAATCTTTTATTCATTCTCAAACAAGCTCACCCTAACCATCTGCTTCTCTTTACAGCCATGTACCTAAATGATAAAATCTATAATGGAAAGATTTATGTCTTTATGAAAATAGATTTATTCTTGACTTTAATGTGAGCTATATAAATCTATCTTTACTAAACACTCTTAATTAGTGGTAACCAGAGTTTTTAACTCTGTCTGTTCCATTATTTTCTTGTACTCACTTGGAGGGCACTAAAGAAGATGCTTGAAAGGACATATGTTACTTTAGAACTTCAGCCCAGATTTGCAGGCTTTTTTTAACTTGTGTTTCTTTTTGTCTTGTGGTAGTCATTGATGTTTTTTGCACCACATTCTTTAAAATGGTGCATGGATTTTGCATTAGGTCAAAAATAGTCTATAACTTTGTCTTTAACCTTTTTTAGTGCCAAATGGCACATTCAATTGCATTAAAATAATTGTACATACATTCCCTCTAGGGAAGGACTAGACTACATTTGTATAAATAAGAGGTGGTCTCACGCTGGCCACACAGGTTTTTAGTAAGAAAAGTGCCAAGTCCAAGGCAGCACCAGCCGCAAACCCTCGTTGAGGGAAAATGAATAGGAAGCAAAGAACCACGGTCAGAAGGGCGCCAAGAACGAGAAAGATGTCTGTTTAACCTCTTTATTCCACAACGTGTTTCGAAAACAGAACGCTGTCTTCATCAGATGTAGGCAAAGAGACCATGAAACCAACAATGTATCACTTAGTATACATTTAGCAATACAGCAGAGCTGAGAAAGCTAGCCCCACCCACACCAGGCTCTCTATGAACAATGTGTGTAGATAGTGAGGTGCTTTTGATGGGAAGGGTGTCTGACTACCAGCCTAAATTTAGTCAAAGCAATGATAAGTTCCTGGTGCTAAAACAATCATTGCAAATAAACAGCAGGGAGCTTGGTAAGAGAGGAATCGCTGCATACTGTCTTTAGATTACATAGCAAATACCTGCTGATAGAGTCCCTTAAAAGAGTCCAGTTGTCGAAGACTTTTTTTTACTATAGGTATAATAAGTAAGATATTAGCGATAACTACCTTGCGAACTGTGTTGTCGATGGGGCTTGACTGCCGACGTCATGCTGATTTTACAGCGGGCTCCCCAGCATAACGTCAGCAGTCACGCCCTTTTCCACAGAGCAGGGCTGAAGAGAAGCTGCTGCTCTTTTGACGTGACCGCTCTGTGGCTGCAGAGATTGGCGCTAGTTAGCAACTACCTGGCTGTAGTTCCTAGGCAAGTAGTGAAAAAAAAAATAGTTCTCCCTTTATTAAAGGTTAACCCCTTTAATAATGTATCTAATGTGATATCTGTCATATAATAATATCTCCCTGTGATGACTTAAGCCCAATTCTGATATAATATTATAAATGTCACTAAAAAGTGAGTTCATAAACTCATAATCATTAAATTACGGTGCATTTCCAAAAATCATCATATGTATTTGGAAAAAGCTCATACTCTTCCACCTTCCTATTTAATTGCTGTCTCTGTGGCTAGATGCATTTTTAATACAAGCACTTGGCTTCTTTTTATACGTATTGCAATGCTGCAGATAAACACGTTAATGAAATATATGTTTGGGTTTATATGAAAAAGACAGAATTTTCCGTGGTGAAGTTTCTTTGATGTGCCGGCCAGGCTGTTGTGCAGATGGCTGCTGAACAGTGAATGCCCTAAGCCAAGACTTGCCAGCTCCTCCCTGGCGTTTTCTATATTTAGAAGGGGAATACTCTATTCCTCCACGATATGGGATATGATCTAAGCCGCAATATTTGTGTGATCTACTGTAGTTCAGGATGCAGTAATGTTACTGAGAAAAAAAATGGCATGTATTTTCAGAATCCCCTTTTGATTGGAAACTGGTTCAAAAGTTCCAGGTGTTAGAAACCAGTGATGTCTTACTAGAAAAGAAAAAAGAAGTTCCAGCGCCAGGAATGGAAAATTAAAAATCCATTTTATTGTGCCATTGCATATTAAAATTCCAGCAGGTACAGCATATCTGTCGGATGACTACAGAACAACGCGTTTCGACGCCTCAGGTCTTAATCATGTTCAGAACATGATTAAGACCTGAGGCGTCGAAACGCGTTGTTCTGTAGTCATCCGACAGATATGCTGTACCTGCTGGAATTTTAATATGCAATGGCACAATAAAATGGATTTTTAATTTTCCATTCCTGGCGCTGGAACTTCTTTTTTCTTTTCTATTATTGATTGACTGCCTAGTCAAATCCGTGCGCAGGATCTGGATCCTACCAGCAAGGCAGTGCGGTGAGCTGGATTAATTTCTCTTTTTTTATTCAGTGATGTCTTACTCTGCCAAATCTAACTGTTACAGGGTTTCTAAGAATAATATAGTCAACATTTTACATTTCATTACATTATATGCAGTTAATTGAAAATTGATATTGATATTTAATCTGGAAAATTTGATTCACAAGTGACACAACTTTCAAGGAGCAAAGTCAGAACTAAAAGAAGCAGTGATAAATGTTTGATATGTTGAAATTATTTCCAAACTTCCCCATTGCACATGGGTGTAGATATAGAGGTTGCAGAGGTAGCAGTTGCACCCATGCAAGAGAAACTGTCAATCGATTCATGCTGCCCAATACACAGGCAGCATGCATCAAAAACTGCAGCCAGGCATGTTTTTTCTCTGAAACACACCAACTATCGGGAGAGACAGACTAGTCCGCCATCGTCCTCAGCTGGCTTTTTCCTGCAAAATCATCTTTTGAGGGGGAAGGAGGGTTTTCTTTTTCTTACAACACTGGATCTTCTGGCTTTTGAGGTGCATAAGCAACTGCCATAGATGTTTGGCAGCAGCTTTCTCACTTATCTCCATGGAAAACACATACATGTGTTATCAAGTCAAATGCACGTGTTTGGAGGAGTCAGCATAGAGAATATTTGATTAAAAACTATCTTCGGTGTATGGGCACCTTTAGTGTCCAAGATGAGTTTACTAGTAACTAGAATAAGGAGGGTTGTTTGCTATTGATAAAACTGGCTTACAGGCTCATCATTAGAAGTAGAGCCCTTTGTGCTTCAATACAGCATGCCTGAGAACTCCTCTGTGCTCACATTTGGAGTGGTTATATCACTCCTCATAAACAATATATTAGGGGTAATTTATTAAGTCTGGCGTTAATTATGGCACAAATAATAACATATTTCTTTCATGGTCTTACCCCACCTTCCTTCATTTTATGGTACCCTTTTTAGAAAAATGGTGAGAGTGGTTGAAGATTGTGTAAAAATTTATTTTTTCCCAAAGAAAGTGCATTCTGGAAAGATTTGTGCAACACGGCTCTCAATAAATTCCATTATTAATGTAGAGTGTAGCCCTATATTGGTATCATTACATTAAAGGGAAATGTCAGTAGGATCAAACCTCCTAAGCTATCTATATGAGCTTATAGGGCACAGGAAGCTGAATAACAGGATACCTTGATATCTGCAATGTCTTATTCCAGAGAAAGCCATGTTTTTCTTATACGTAAATGAGGTGTTAAAGAATATATGAGGACACTGATCTGCACGAGTAACTGCCTCCAGAGATTATTGCAAATGAAAGATTTTACCAGTGTGAGACAAATAAATAACACACAATAGTAGAACTGAACCTTATCCCCTTACAAACACATTTGCTGCAGCTCTCACAGTTCTGCTGTATTTCAACAATATTGCAACCCTGTCTGCCTGTGAGATGTAAGCTGAGAGGAACCTGCAGATGTGCCAGTTGTAATCACACAGTGCTCTGCAGTAAGATCAGGAGAGCAGAGAACAGCTATTAGACATCACATTGGGAACACCTTTTATTTATAATAGTCTCTGGGAGCAGATTCTCATGCATATCAGTGTTGACCCCATAGTCTGGAACAGATCATTTACATATTGTAACGCTAATGCCAGTGCCCCTGCATGATCCCTCTTCCTCCCCGATGCAGGGACACCGACATACTCACTACATCAACTACGCTGTGAGCTCCTCGTCTTCTGCTTCCTGTCTTGCTCCTGTGTACGCCACACGTTTCCTGTTGGAGCATGCTCACCCCTCTCCTTAAACGTCCAGTGCGCATACTTTAAAAATGTCCCCAGCCAATAGCTGGGAGGCGTCTTGCATAAAAGGCACCCTCCCAAGTAGGGAGGTGCCTGAGCAACCCCGGTAATTTCCCAACATCTCGTGTGTGCAACTGTATATTGCCAGCCTCCATCCTACTCTAATGTAGTTAGTACATGGCTTTGTTTAGCCAGGGCCTGAAACTGAAACCGCATCTGATGGTCTCTGAACCCTGAAGCTGCATCGGTGGTCTCTGAAACCTGAAGCTGCACCTGAGATACCTGAATCCTGAAGCTGCAATGGCGGTACCTGAACCCTGCAGCTGCTGCAGCTGCATCAGTGGTACATGAACCCTGTAGCCACACTGGCAGTACCAGAATCTGTAACTGTTCCTGCAGTACTTGAACCTGCACCAGTGTCTACCCTGGCTAGTGTTCCAAAGCCTATAATGTTGGGTCATATTCCAGTATCTGAATACAGCCCTGTATGTGATTCTGTGTTAATATCTGTTCTGTCAGAGGATCCAGAACCTGTGCAGTCTGAACAGAGTCGATATCCTGTTCTGCCAGTTAGTCCAAACCCAGTCCGTGCCTGCGATCCTGACTTCTGAGGTCTGCAACTTCAATACTGAGGACTGACTAGTAGTGGTACCTGGTGGCTACCAGCAGCTCAAGTCTAACTCCATCATGAGCTCTAGCGAAGACAAGGTAGCTGCTTAGCCCTGCCTCTCATAGGTAAGTCCAGCTGTTGCACAGTTGATCCCAAACCACTTTCACCTTTACGCATGCATGACACATATAAGAAAAACATGGATTTCTCTGGAATAAGACATCAGATCGCAGTTATCAAGGTATCATTTTATTCAGCTTCCTCTGACATACATGCTCATATAGACAGTTTAGGAGGTTGATCTTACTTTTCCTTTAGATTCCCTTTTAATCATATTTTCACAATCTGTTTATAAGATTGTTTATACTAATATAGATTTATAAAGTTGTTTGAGATTTTGCTCTTGTATGTACATCGTGTATCAAACGATTTGGGCCAAATATTGCTCATGCTGGAAGGTAAGTGGCTTACTTCTGTACAAGGGCCCTCTAGGGAGTTCACCTGTTCCCTCTGGGCCAGTCAATGCCTGACGAGGGTTATGGTGGTATCAAGCAAAAAATTAAAGGGAAGCCCCCAGTCCTTTCTGTATGCCACAGCCTCATCATTAGAAATTGTGCCCACTAAACAAGACTAACCCTGGTCACTCTATTTATTCATTGCAATAAATGAATTATGAAGTCGAGAGGATGAGACTAGATACAGTAAATTCCATCTCACAGAAGGAATGAGAGCAATTACTCTAACTGATAACTGTAAAGTTTCAATGCAATCACTTTCAGAGACATTTTTGTTTCTAAATGACGCTGCAAATTAAGAGTTGGCAACTAAGCTTGAAATAAGAAATGTAAGTGGAACTTGTTTTACTGACTTCTGCATCAACTAAGCCTTGTTCATAAGCACTGTGACATTCATTTTCACGAAAAATCCAGTGGCACCTGCTCATTAAAGCTATGTTTAACCAGTGACATCAGAAATTAGGCTGCAGGATGGAGACCAAGGATTTTCCGAACTTATGCACAAAAATAAATCGTTTTGAAAATTTTGCATAGTAAATCCTAAAAGATTTCTTCCAAACTTCACCATGCAAATGAATGCAATGACCTAAACTCGAGGGAAAAGTCTTATTAATGTACCATACAAGAATGTTTCCACCGTAAGGTGTGTGTGCTGCAGTTATTAAATGTTCTGTACTGTCTTAGAAATCCTCTCTTCATTTATAACCTGTATCTATTTAAACATTATGAAATTGGGATCAGTAGATTTTCAGATAATATGATGCAGTGCTATAGATGTACATTAATGTATAAATTAGCGATAATTGTAATTTGTCATTAATACTGCCTTGTAACATAACATAGTAACATAGTTTTGAAGGCTGAAGGAAGACCTTATGTCCATCTAGTTCAGCTTATTTTTAGTACAGCTGTTCTGCATTGTTGATCCTGGGGAAGGAAAAAAAACCCCACAGAGTAGAAGCCAATTTTCTACATAGGGAAAAAAATTCCTTCCCCTAAGCTGGGTCAACCATCTACCTATAATATTCTGTTATTCGTAACCTTCTATACTGTTACTCACAAGAAAAGCATCCATTCCTTTCTTAAATTCATTCAGTGAGTTGGCCATCACCACTTCCTCAGGAAGAGAATTCCAGAGCCTCGCTGCTCTTACCGTGAAGAACCCTCTTCTATGCTGGTGCAGAAATTGTCTTTCCTCCAAACGAAGAGAATGCCCCCTTGTTCTTGTCACAGTCCTTGGTACAAACAGTTCATTGGAGAGATCTCTGTATTGCCCTCTGATATACTTGTACTTATATATTAGGTCTCCCCTAAGTCTTCTCTTTTCTAGAGTAAATAGACCTAATTTTGATAACTTTTCTGGGTATTGTAGTGAACCAACTCCATTTATCATTTTAGTAGCCTGCTTTTGAACCCTTTCAAGTTCAGTAATGTCTTTCTTGAGCACCAGCGTCCAAAATTGCACACAATACTCCTAGTGTGGTCTGACGAGTGATTTGTACGGAGGGAGAATTATGTTTTCATCTTGTGTCGCCAGACCTCTTCTAATGCATCCCATGACCCTATTTGCTTTGGTGGCAGCTGCCTGACACTGGGCACTCCAATTTAGCTTCTTATTGACTAAGATGCCTAAGTCTTTTTCCATGTCTGATTTCCCCAGCAGTTTCCCATTTAGTAAGTAATTGTGTGCAATTGCGATTGTTAGTCAGACCTATAAGGCACAGTAGTATCCATGAGTGTGATTACTTTAATAGTTCAACTCCCATCTAATGAAAATATAAGGTTTCATCCTGGCCTTTCTTCCTGAGGTCAATGCCCTTTACTAATCTCCAAAATGGAAGTGAAAACTGAACTGTGTCATCTTTGTGACAGACCCCATGACGGCTGCATGAGCTTTTATGATATGTCCACCCTTGGTTATTCAAACTCGGATTTGAATACGCTACAGTACATAGTTACCATTTCTACTTTCCTAGAGTAATTATGACATTTAAGGGGAACAAATTCTGATACATTTCAGAGCAAGGAAATAAATTGGCCATGATCTCCAAAGAAATATGGTGTAGTTAACATTCATTATGTAGAATATGTACAAATGTCACCAGCTTGCACCTCTTAATCAATTTTGTGCCTATTGCTACAATTACTGTACCTTCTTTACACCAGTCTTAGTAAATGCAATCCAATATCTTTATTGTAGATACTTAAAAAAAACTGTCATTAGAAAAAAATGGTATTTACCTGCAGCCATAATACTGATCTGATGTTAAATACTATTCTAAACGCAATGGATTTGGCAATATAATTGGACTGCTGCCTGCAGTCTGACTGGTTATTTGACTACTGTTGTTCACATCCAGTCAATCTAAGAAGTCAGCGCTCTCTACACTGTATCGCTCTCTACACTGTAGCAGGGCTGTTATCACACCCACTAATCCTAAATGACACCCTGCTCCTTTTACATGTACTCTTAGCATGTCACTAAATAACGGTGGATGAAATAACGGTGGACGTGAATACTGCACTCTCACTGTGTACAGGGAGCTGACTGCTCGCCGTCTCAGTGCTGACCACTTGACTGGAACAGAGCAGGTTCAGGGAGAATGTAACTGCATTTTCTCCCTTTTAGCTTCACTTCCAACTAGACTGCTGTGCATGTTTAAAAAGGTATGCGGGGAATTAGCATCTTTGTTTTATGACAGATGCAAAGAAAAGCAAGAAATCTCCAGCAATGAAGACCAATTGTTATGGACTGACCTGTTATGGAGTAGTGATATTGCAACCACTAGGGGCAGCATCAGCAGGTAGCATAGTCAGGTATAGCCAGAGGTCAACATCAGGAATGGCAATGTCATATAAAGACAGCAGGTGGAAGGAAGCTTGAGTAGAGGCTGGTAGCTCAATAATCACACAAGGAAGGAGAGCAAGGCCAGGTTTAAATAGGGTGTGCAATCAAGATGAGCCAATAAGGAACTCAGGGTGGAGACCATCAGCAACAACATAGGTACAAGTATTTGGATTAGCATGGAACTGTCCAGCGAGCTGAATAGCTCAGAGGGAAGAGTTGCCATCTGGTAGAGAGAGATATATAAAAACTGGCTTTTATTTTATCAATATTAAAACATAAATGTACAGGTAACCAATAGAAATGTATGGTAGACAGTTTGAATACATCTCTGTCTACATTGGTCTTCGTCGCTGGAGAGTTTTTCCTCCTGTTTGCATCTGATGGTTATGCCCGAGACTGGGATGGCTCCGTTCGATCTCTTTTTACCTAACAAGGTGCACTTGGATGTAGTGAGTTGACTTACTATTTTCCCACTCCTTTTTGTCTCTTTGTTTTATGATAGGTTCACGTTAATAGAGTTCTATATGAAAATATGTGTAAATATACAGTCATATGTTAAAGTTTGGGCACCCCTATTAATGTTAACCTTTTTTCTTTATAACAATTTTGGTTTTTGGAACAGCTATTTCAGTTTCATATATCTAAAACTGATGGACTCAGTTATATTTCTGGATTCAAATGAGGTTTATTGTACTAACAGAAAATGTGCAATCTGCAGTTAAACAAAATTTGACCGGTGCAAAAGTATGGGCACCCATATCATTTTCTTGATTTGAACACTCCTAACTACTTTTTACTGACTTCCTGAAGCACTAAATTGGTTTTGTAACCTCATTGAGCTTTGAACTTCATAGCCAGGTGTATCAAATCATGAGAAACTTTAACATATGACTGTATAGTGATGCTAAATGCCCACTTTTAGTCTATAGTCCCCACATCTTAGGGATTAAAGATGCCAGGGATAATTTCATATTTTAGGCATTTTAAGTGCAAGATTTGTCCTATTAGTGAAAGAGGTATTCTCAAGATGAATCTTCAGGAGCACACCTCTCCCGACCCCCAGCTTCTTGCTTTGCTGGGGATGGTGCACTCATGGAGTTAATAGCGTCAGACCAATAGCATGGTGGCATTGAGGTTACGAATTGTGAACTCTCCCAGCCTGCTAGCAAAGGTAACTATTTCTCTTTAGCATGGGACAAATGAGGGGAGAGGCTGGTCAGTGGAGCGCTCAGTCAGAATGCAACTTTATTTGTTGGTTATATATGGAAGTAGCTACACTTAGTTTGCACCTGTACACATCTGATTTCTGTTTGGAAGTGACGGTCAGTCTCTTGTTATTTGTATACATAGGCTCTCTGACTGAGCACTTCACCCATCCACCTAAGGCAGTTTTAATCATAGCAGGATCCTATCTACCCACATAAATGCAGACTTAAGCCTAGAAAGCCTGGGAGAGGATTCATATTAGATAGTTTCCCAGCAACAAGAATCGCCTTATCGAGGCTGCTGGGTACACGTGAATTGACCAATTTATGTGCTAAGTGTTCTCAACTTTTCCTATTTTCTAGAGCAGTAATGCAATTTATATATCATATATTTCATGTTCTTGTGATAGTGTAGGGTCGGACAGGTTCGCAGGATGCAGTGACGAGACACTAGACGAATGGTGGTTTTTGAAATCACTTTTATATAACTCTAGCCGATGGGCTAGGCTGAACAAAAACAAGAATAAAGTACAACAACAACAACAGTCCACGCAGGGACTCAACAATCTTAACCAAATATAGTTTCACTTAGCCTTCCAGGGACTGCTGGGTTCGGTAGCGTGGCCGCGTTGAGGTCGCTGAGGCGGCTGTCCTGAGGAAAGTGATGTCGGTGGGGGCAACAGGCCCTGAAGAAAATAAAACCGTTGGGGCGCAACAAGCCCTGAAGAAAACGAGGACGTTGGGGCGCAACAAGCCCTGAAGAAAACGAGGACGTTGGGGCGCAACAGGTCCTGAAGAGAACGCTGCCGCTGGGGCGCAACAGGCCCTGAAGGAAACACTGTCGCTGGGGCGCAACAGGTCCTGAAGAGAACGCTGCCGCTGGGGCGCAACAGGCCCTGAAGGAAACACTGTCGCTGGGGCGCAACAGGCCCTGAAGAAAGCAATGCCGTTGGGGCACAACAGGCCCTGAAGAAAGCGCTGCCGCTGGGGTGCAACAGGCCCTGAAGAAAACTCTGCCGCTGGGGTGCAACAGGCCCTGAAGAAAGCAATGCCGTTGGGGCTCAACAGGCCCTGAAGAAAATGATGGAGGTGGCGCGCGGTGATGACGCAGTTCCCCAGAAGGCCTGTAGCCGTCCTTTACCAAGGAGTCCCTTCCTAAGCCAGGGTAGCGAGCCTTTTTCCCCGCCTGTGACAAAGTGACATATCTTGAGGCCGACGATGGCCGGGTCGGCGTGATGGGGGAAGGCTGGGGGGAAGGGCCCAGGTCTCTGTGGCCTGGTTACCGGTACTCACGGCCACAACCTGAGGTATAGTTCCTCTCTCCAAGGTGGGGGTTAGCGGGGATTATTCTCTCAGAACGGGAGCGGGGAGCAGTCTCTGGGCACAGTCTCTCACTTCTCTCTTGTCGGTAAATCGGCCGCTTTCTCCTCACAGGCTCCTCTCGGTGCCCCTGCAAGTCACCCTGCGTCCTGCCTTCACTCCCTCTCTTCCCCAACTGCCACTTCAGCGCGTCCCCTGCTCCTTTTACCCTAGCCCCTCCCCCTGTTGCCCTGACAACCTCAGTCACATGTCTCCCTTTGTAATTCCCCTGTTGTGCTTCCTTCAATAACTCTGATGGCGGTCCCCTTGGTTCTGGCCCAAACACTATATGGGGGTCCTCCTCCCCACACTATAGGGCTTGTGAGGCAGACATATGTGAGGGACGCTATGTGTCCCCCAGGATGAGCTCAGAAGCATATTAGATCCGCTGGAGTGCCTTGTGGTCAGAGCAGTGTGCCTGTGACTCACAAGGTGGGTTAAGTTGAACTTGGTCAAGTTATTTTCACCAAGGAGTTTGTTCAGGAAAACCCGGTATGGGCTTTTACTTTTGAAACGAACTGCAGGAAGGTAGTGGGGTCCGGTCCATTTCCTCTAGTCCAGGTCTTATAAGTGGCCAATGGCCACAGATTGCAGGAAGGAAAAAAAAACCCTGCAGAAAGAGCTTTGGGTGTGTCAGTTCTGGCTTGCACAGACAAAGAGCAGTGGTCTGCAGACCATTACATATTTGAGGCAACACAGGGCCAAACTGAGCCAAAAGGTCTGGCACCCCTTGCACAGGCGGGCAGTGCGGTTGCTCACAGCAACTGGCCACAGACTGTTTTGTTGCTTCCTGGCTGCGATCCGGAGGATACAATGTGTTGTGCAGTATGTGAGGTTTTTTTACATTAAACACACTTTTGTTTTTGAACTTGTTTTGGTCACTGTGTCATCACTGCATGCAACTTTATTTGTTGCTTAGATCTGTGGATGTAGGCTTGCACAAACTCTTCTGTCTCTTCATACAATTACAGACTCGATGTTGAGATCAGGGTTCTCTCATCTGCCATATCTTCACTCCCAGAACTTCTTGTCCAACTTTACGCTGAAGATAGTTCTTTATGATTTTGGTTGTTTATTTGAAGTAATTGTCTTGCAGAATAAATTTGAAGCCAATAAGACACCAAATCTTTTGATACTGCATGGTGGATAATTATATGCTTTTATTTCTCAACATTGATGACACCATTAATCCTTATCAAATTCCCAACTCTAATAGCTCATATACAGCCCCAAATTTCCAAGGAACCTACTCCATACTTCTCTCTTGCCTGAGCCCATTGCATGTACTGCTCTCCAGACCTTCATAAAAAAATCTGCTTTGTGTTCCAGCCAAATATTTAAAATTTTAACTCATGAGTTTAGAGCACCTGCTGCCATTTTCCTGCACTCCGGTTCCTATTTTCTTTCCTTATTAGAGTCACTTGGCTTTGTTTCCACATTTAAAATATGGCTTTTTGGTCTAAATTGTTCGATGAAGATAACTTCTAGCCTAACGTTTCCAGCAGCATATGAGTGTAGCTGGGTCCCAACAGTTGCTGCTAGTTATTTGCTGATTGCCCTGTTGTACATCTTAAACCTTCAAGAGAAGTATAATGTGCCTTTCATCTGCTGCACTAAGTTTGCTTGGCTACCCAATGCATCTTTGATCACCAATTTATTGATGATTCTACAAAAGAGATTAAACACCCCATGTTCTAACATAAGTCTGCTTTGAAATATTTGTGTGGGAGTGACCTTGCTGATGCAACATGCACCTTGTGTCTTGTTACTGTGCTCAGTTTTGTAATGGTATATGACCTGTGATGTGAAATTGTGCTTCACAATCTCCCCTATATAGCAGACCTTGTCTGATCCTCACCCAGTTTTAAACCTCTTACACAGCTGTTTTGGTTTTAGTTAACGACTTAGATTTCAACTTAGATTGGAAAATAATGATCATTACCTCCTGTTTGATATAATTGGTTACTCATTTACCTGACTATATATTCTTTCGAAACAGCAAAATATTTTTATTGAACTATTTATTCTATGTCTCATATATTAGATACTGAGTAGTTGGAAATTTTAAAAATCCTACTTCCATTGTGAATAAAGGCACACAAATTTTAACAATATTATACCTTCACCATATCTCTAGTAGCAGAGGTGCATCAAGATTAGCTGTCTACAAATATCTCAAGGGCTGTCACATTGTAGAAGGATCATCTTTATTCTCATTTTCATAAGGAAAGACTAGAAGCAATGGGATGAAACTGAATGGGAGGAGATACAGATTAGATATTAGAAAAAACTTTTTGACAGTGAAGGTGATCAATGAGTGGAGCAAGCTGCCACGTGAGGTGGTAAGTTCTCCTTCCATGGAAGTCTTCAACCAGAGGCTGGACAGACATCTGGGATGGTTTAGTTAATCCTTCATTGAGCAGGGAGTTGGACCAGATGAACCAGGAGGTCCCTTCCAACTCTACCATTCTATGATTCTATGAAGATTACATGGAATAAGCATTTCTTGCTGGTGTTCTAATTTTCCAAGCTTGTGTGTGTTTTCAGATGATAAAGAAACTGTAACTTTTTTGTCCCCAAAATGTTGTGTCCTAATAAGACTGAAGAGAGAATTTTCAAATATAAATGTAAAAATTCTTAAATGGTCACCATCATTTTAACAAACGTCATATAAATTTATTAATGTTAAGATAACATAAGAAACTTTGTAATATATCTTATCAGAGAACCTGCTTCTTTCTCCACTTATGAGTCACTTCTTCCCATGCCCTCTGCATTGTGATCTAACCATCCACACTAAAAAGAGGCAAGAAGGACTGATCGCTCATAATTTTAGGTTACAGTTTCTATTAAACTTTAAAGAAAGAGGTGGTCTGAAACTAACATTGCTTTAATCATAAATATCTATTTAATGTAATAATTAAATGGGTTTTTTTTAATATTCTTTATGTCATGGTTAGGACATGGTTAATGTCCTGTTCTCACAGGGTTAACTTTTGCAGGCCTCTCTTTGGATCTGGGAGGGGTATTTATACTCACTCCAGACTAGGATTCCCTGTCATCTATACTGTTATTCTGGCTGTGTGTCTGACCCCCCTGGTGTGCGTGTGTACTGCATTGCTTGTTTGATTCCCGTGTATGACCCGGTCTGTCCCCTCACTCTGTACTCCGTCTCTCGTTTTAGTACTATTGTCTTCTCCGGTTCTGACCTCCTGGCTTGGCTATTGTTACTCCGCTACAGTTTGTCCCTATTGTACCGTCCATTGCCTGTTTTGGTTTTCTGATCTATTGCTACGTCCTGACTATTCGCTCTGTCTAACCCTTTGGTACTGTCCTACTATCTCGTGCTTTGACCCGGCTTGATCTGGTTTACGTCCCTGTCTATGCCCCTTGGTAACTTGTCCCATAGTTACCTTTCTTGGAGTTTCCCTGCAGCTCCTAGCTCAAGTCCTGATAGTCTGAAGCACGCATCGTCACCGCTTCTGCCCCGCTCCTCAAGTATCGTTGAGCACTGTTTTTGTACTCAGGACATGCGCACTGGCTCAGTGAGCAAGTGCAGTGCGGTGTTCCTGACACTTTAATTAAAAAGTCCCTACTGGTCTCTCTTTACTCTTACTAACTGCTTTATTTTATTTTTTTATCAACTTTTGGTTTGATGACATTTCATTTGAGAATCCCCAGGGCATGCTGGCATACTCAAACAAGAAGTCATCGGGGGAAGAGGCTGCAACAAGCTCTGTCCCCACACTGAAGCAAAAATTCATCCTTGACATCCATTTCAGAGACTGGACTAGTCTAAGCTCTACTGAACATAAGTCAGATGTCAATTCCGACTTGTGCTTTGTATGAGTTCACTTGCCACTATTCGTTATCCTTTTCAATGTACAGTGACAGTGCGCTCCCTCCTCGGCAATGATGAGAAGTGATTAGCTGGCAAGAGAGCACACTGTCAGTGTGCATTGTTAAAGTAGAGAACCCGATAAGGAGGAAAATCGGAGCCCAGCCCTGCCCCTGAAAAAAGATGTCACTTTTGGGGTGGGGCAAGGCTGGTTTTTGGAAACAGCTGTTTAAAAATTTTAATGAAATTCAATAGTAGTTGATTCAGCTATTCTAACATTGTAGCTCATTTAATTGGCTTTCCTAAGGAATTTTTGGCTTACATTGACACCTTTTCAAAATATCACATTTTAGAAAGTGCAACATTCATATTCAGACTAGGTTTGCTGTAATCTAATTTCAGTTCTGTTTTATATATTTTGGATACTAACCATCAAGTATTTAGGATTCCAAGCCCTAGAAAACCACTTTTCAATGCAATATTGGATGTCAACTCAAAAAGGGTGAATGGATGTTGCCGTATTTGCAATTGGAGATTAGAACCTAAAATTAAATCTCATTGAAACACTGGAAAGACTACTGGGGTGATTGGCTGAAACATGGGCAGTCTTATCTTTGACAGTAAGTCAAATAACATTAATGGGGTTGTCCACTACTTGGACAATCGCTTTTCAATGACTATATTCCCCCTTCTAAAATAAAAACAGCCTGTAGTCTTCTCCAGTGCACGATGCTGTTCCAGCGATTTCAGTCCTGGGTCTTCCAGCGATCTAATGATATTATGTTACGTGAGCTTTTCAGTCAATCAGATGCAACTGTCATTCATAGGAAGTCAGAGCAGCAGCAGTTCTCACTTCTAATGCATTTCAGTTTTGTCCAAAGGAAGTGTAAGTGAATTTAGCGCATTAGGGGCCATTGAGTGGCTGTAGGGCTTACGTGACTAGGGATGAGCAGACCAGTGGAAGTTCAGGTTCATGTACACAACTTGATCTTTAGTCTTCCATGAAGAACACTTCTGGCCAATCTTTTCCAGTAGTAAATGAGTATAGCTGGGTCCAAACGATTTGTGACAGTTTTTTGCTGATGGCAGTATTGTACATCTTAAACCTTCAAGTATGACATGTATTTGATCTGCTGCACTAAGTTTTCTTGGCTACCTAATGCATCTTTGATCACCACCAATTTTTTGATTATTCCATAAATGAATTTGAACAGCCCACCTGGATATCCAAGTCTGTTTTGAAATCTTTGTCAAGGAGAGACCTTGCTGATGCAATACGCACCTTTTGTCTTGTTACTGCCCTCAGTATTGCCATAGTATGTGATATGTGACATGAAATTGTTTTTTACAATCTCACCTTTATAGCAGACTTTGTTCCACACCCAGTTTTTTACGGCTGTGTTGGTTTCAGGTAATGACTTTGTTTCAACCTACTGTTTGGTGGCACATACAAACACACAATGCAAAAATTGATTCATTGTCTTACCTTTTTATCCATTTTTAGGTGTGAATTTAATATTGACCACACCTGTTACTTGCCACAGGTGAGTTT
Organism: Dendrobates tinctorius; assembly: GCF_039654945.1. Lineage (NCBI taxonomy): Eukaryota > Metazoa > Chordata > Amphibia > Anura > Dendrobatidae > Dendrobates > Dendrobates tinctorius. The sequence goes on along the minus strand of NW_027361728.1, from coordinate 42,912,258 downwards.
TCGGGCATCACATGCTTGAATCAAAATAGTTTACTCCATTTTTGGAAAGGTGCCAATAATTTTGTCCGGCCCATTTTGGGGTTTTTGTATGAAATTATATCTATTTGCCTTTTTTCTCTTTTTTTGTGTTGTTCAAATACACACAAAGTAAGTAAACATGTGTATACCAAAACATGTGAAATTGCAATAATTTTCTGGGAGAAATATTTCATTTTCTGAAACAATTTTAAGGGTACCATCACTTCTGGTCATGACAGTAGTAATTAAGAAGGTGTTGTTTGAGAAGTGGACAACCTTTTATGATTGATTGAGGTGTGTTGCACAATGGATCACATATTTGAGGAACACTAAAAGAGCTATGACAGAGAACTTATCTAATGCAAGTATCATTTATAACTGTTCACTGGAAGGAATTTAATATTCTTGTAGGGAGTGTATTATAAAAATACTCTAAAATTAAGTTATTACAGCATGAGTTATGTAATTAGTCTTGACTCACGTAGTTATTTTTCTCATTGGTCTAAATTAGAAGAAATAGGTGAGGAGTATGATACTTTCATATTTTATAACCTGACTCCTCGGTTGAGGAAGTATTCTGTGCTCTGATGTCTATATGTTTAGCAGTTTTTCCCCTTTAAGTTAAAAATTGTAATGTTATTTTACGTAAAACTAACAGATTGATTACCCGCTCTTCATGTTTCTTCTTTGAAAAGGCATCAGAGTGGATTTTGTTCATTTCGAAATATTACATCTTGGTGCTTTTACCCTAGTCTAGCCGCACAATTGTGTAAATGGTGTTTTTGAAAAGCTCACAACAGCCTACTCAGGCCTTCTAGTTTTATTGCTGGTTTCTTTACTTTGAACTATATTATGTAGCGTTGTAATAAGGCGGCAGCTGTTCAATAGAAATAATGGGCTGTGAAAAGAAACATTTTAACAACCTCTGAAACCACTTCCCAGCAAAGAACACAAAATAATCACATTTTGGAGGATTCAATCTCGTCAGAAGAACAGATTGGTACTTTGACATAGTGAGCTTTTTATTTTTGCATACTGTTTTATGGCAAGGCATATGAAGGCTCAGCTGGTACGGTGTTGTTCTGTTAGTAATCCTCACACTGAGAGAGGATAAAACTACCCCTAAATGACTCCGACAAATGCAGTTCTGAATCAGAAAGCAGCTAAGTGTGGTGTAGCAGCGAGTCGCTAGCATCCTCGCGGTAGTATTCAGATCTTTTAGCAGAACAGGTGTAGTGTACTTAGCTCAGGAATGCCATGGTTAATTATTCTTGGGTAATGTTATTCTACATAACCATTCAGCAGTGCTGGCAGAACACTCCTTTAGCTTGTTAATGAGGCATTAAGAGTGCTTACAGAACCATTTACTCGACTTTGTTGACAAAAAATGTGAAGGAGACTGATGGAGGTTGTTGCCACTCTCAAAAGGAAAACAGAACTCTTTTACAATTTAGAATATTTTTCCTCAAAACAAGGAGGTGGACAATGGTGGTCTTGTAAAATGTTTTAAATGTGAACTGTGTAAATAGGTCATTCAATAACCATGATGCATTTATAATACCCGTCACCTTTAATAAGGAAATTGACCCTTTTGAGTCCATCACACATAAGGTCAGGGGGGTGACTGCCATCATTTCTCCTCTTCATAGACACACAATTGTGTGCTTTTACTTCTGTATTCCTTTGCTGGACAGCACTCTGTGAGTTTCCTCAGACTGTCAGGATTGTCCTCCGACACTACAATACATGAGAATAGAAATGAGCAAATATATTGAAATGTGTTTTGGGCAGATTTGATTCATGACAATTAAAATTCAGTCTGAGTCGAATTTTCCCTGAAAATATATCTCCATACCCCAAACTATAATAAAATTAGGGCCAGGAAGGGGTTTAAAAACAATAAAATAACACACTTGTATGTTCATGCCTGATCCTTACCTGTCCTGTCACCAGCACGCCACTGCCTAGTCCTCTGCTAACTTCAGATTGGCCTTCTGTCTTCAGTCTCTTTTTATGGGGATGACCGCAATAGAGGATGCCTGTTATGTTGCAACCCATGAGACTACTGGAGCACTAGTCAGTGGCAGAAAATCTAGACCAAAGGCCAATCGGAAGCTAGTAGAGTACCAGATGGGGGACTGTAAAGGAAAGAAAGGTGATGGGCTGGCCCAGGACAGACGAACACAACATTTTATTATTTTTAATCCCATCCTAGACCTATAAAGGGTCCAGCCATCTGGTGGACCACCTTATTGCAGAATTCATGTGAATTAACCCCTCATTAATTCATAATGAATTTGATTTGTTATGAATATATTTCCTCATACACAATGTGTTTTACATTTTAGGTGACAGATGCCTCACTAGCCACAATATTCCCTGTCAACAAAGAAATCTATATGTAACAGCCTCAATTGTATCTTAAAGGGGATGTCTTTTTTAAAGAAATATATACTACTAATATAAATAGAGCTAGCCACTGATAATTATACTAATAACTTACTATTTGTACTTAAAGTAGTAAAGCTCCACTAACTTCACCAGTGGTCCTGGTTCCTGCAGTTTAAGTTACAGTTTATACTTGTTACTGTCATAATCTAGTTCAGGGTTTGTCTCTGATTACTCTCTCGCCGGGATGGTCATGCGGCGGTTAATCTTCCCTGCCTCGTTTTGGGATCTGTCTGGCTATATCAGTCTGCTCTGCAAGCAACGTGAGTTATAGCTCCTGTCTCTGGCTTGAGCAGCTGACCCTGTTATATCCTGACTTGTCCTCTGCCCATTTACCTAGGTCCCACTCTTGTGTTCCCCTGTGACTTTGCTCGTTGTAGTACTCGCTCTCTGTGTTGTGACCCCTTGGTATTTGACTCGGCTTGCACTCTGACCTGTTTGACTGTCTTCCGTCTCTGACTTTCCTGCTCCCGACCGGCTCTGACTTCTCTGGCTTGTTTCTGACCACGTGTATTGCTGTGACCTCTGGTACTTTGTTCCTTTTCTGTTGATGACCCTGATTTTCTGACTACTCTTCCGCCATCTAATGGCTCCTGCCTGCTGCTCTGTGGTTTCACTGTGAATGTACCTGTTTTTCCTTCACCTGCACCCCCTGGTGGAGGTTGTGTGCTACTGAGCTGCAGCAGGCATTACAGTTACTTTAGAGTGTTTTCTATGTCGACATGTCATCAGTATTATGCGTTGGGTGCTGTTTGACTACTCAGTTAAATAGCTAGTCCAGTCTCCTTTTCTGTTATGGCAGATACATAGCCCATGAAACCAAAAGAGGAGTTCTTTTTTCAATTGGACAAGTTTTTAAACACGTGCAAGTGTGACGCATCTTTCTATAGAGTTACTTCTATAAATATATATTCTAAAAACACAAAATATTCTGCCAAGTATGAAGCGCTTTGATCTCATGGAGAAGGCAAAGATACATACTGTAAATCATACACTGCTATATCGTATCTAAAATACTTTGCTAGCTTTCAATCCTTTTTAAATTCCAATTCCAGCGCTGTTTCTGTTGATTTTGAATTGATTAAACTCCTGCTGCATTTGGCACTTATATAACTAGTTGACTGTTTTATCTCACAGACTTAGCTCAAATATCTGATTTTCACTTTATGGGTACATCTGATTGTGCATATATTTGCAGAATTCATGGCTTGCCTATTTTTGGGACTGTAAGAATGTCTTAAAATGAAAGTGCATTTAATCATGTACGCACACAATGTTGCAGTCATACTTTATTGGAACAATCAGGAGACCACAGGGAATAAATTTGCATTCTTTGTGTTAATGAAATTCTGTATTTTGCTTCAATCAACCTGGCATTTGCTAAGTTACTGCTTTTCTACTCTTGAGGTGTCTTGTAAATTTATTATGGGGTGTAAAGACAATATCACAGAAAATCACATTTTAAGTGACATTCTTAAGCAGTTTCTCACTTTTGCAGCAAATCAAACTAAACTGTGATTTCCCAGCAGATATTTAATATCATTTAGAGGTGTTGTCTTAATCTGTGGCAATATTAAGGTACATAAAATATATTTTATATTTAGCAATTAATTTGAGACTGTAGAAAAATGGAAAGAATTATTGCAGTATGTTTGTATGAAGGCAGCTTGAAAGCCCTGTTTGCTTAAAGAGCCACTCCAGCAGATAAGTAAAAATATATTTTTGCAGCATGACTTAAATATTGTGACTAGGGATGAGCGAGCATACTCGTGAGGATTCGGTACTCAGCGAGTAATACGGTACTCGAATCCTCGAGAGTATTTCACTACTCGCCTCGCAATAGCCCTCACAGTCCCTGCACAGTCCCCGCACAGTCTAGCCCGGCCCACCACAGTCCCACACAGCCCAGCACAGTCCCGCACAGTACCTGCAAAGCCCTGCACAGTCTTGCACAGCACGGCACAGTCTTCTCACAGGCCAGCACAGTCCCGCACATCTCAGCACAGTCCCTGCACAGGCCAGCACAGTCCCGCATAGCCTGGCACAGTCCCCACACAGGCCAGCACAGGCCCGCATAGCCTGGCACAGTCTTCGCACAGTCCCATCCCAGTCCATCACAGTCCCCACCCATTAATCGCATTTCCCATAGACTTACATTGGACTCGGTACTCATTACGAGTAGCCGAGTATTAGGAGGTACTCGTAACAAGTACAGTGACTCTGAATACTACAGTGCTCACTCATTCCTAATTGTGACTACTGATGGGTGAACCCCTAGATTTTCAGGTTCGGACAAACATTTTTAAAAAAGTTTAGTTCGGGTACTCGAACCCACACCCCTTTCAGATGAATGGGGGCCAGAACATCCGTTGTTTACCACACTGTCATTTGCATGACAGCACACCAAACACTGCCTCTGATCAGCAATATTATTATTACAAAAACAGCCAGCAGCTGTAGCTGGAGGTAAAGTTTACATCCGGTCACAGGCGTCAGCTGATGTAGTATCCTCATCAGCCTACGCCTGCTGCAGCTAATAGTGGTGTGTATTTTTATTTCAAATAAAGGACTTTATTTTGGGTGTTTATTATGGACAAAATGACTGTAGCGTTAGTACTGGAGAGGTGTCTTAAGGACGCCTCTCCATTACTAACTGCTGGGCTTGATGTCACCTGAAAATATAAAGATGACATCAACCTGACAAATATGAACCCCACTGGCAACTGCCACAGGGCAAATGGGAGGAGCTGGGCAAAGCACCAGAATTAGCGCATCTAGTAGATGCACTTTTCTGGGACGATTGCGGGCTATTTTTAGGCTGGGGAAGCAATTTCCATGTTGTTATAATATAGAAACTAGTTGTATTAGTTGAGTATTATTAGGATGCTTATTACAGTTCACCTTCATTTCCAACCTGTTTCTGTTTTTTATTTTGTTTGTATTCCCTTAAAACATTCTACCTATCTATATGAAGGGTGTTGGTGTTTTGTATGTCATGATAATTGGTGGTTGTGTTGTACATACTGGTGCAGTAACTCATGCCTGAGTCTTAGCTGTAGGCTCAATCTATTACCCATCTCTACAAACCAAGATTGTTAGGACAATTTAATTCACTGTCTTTTAGAAATGTCCAAATTTGAAGGTCAATTACTCTGTTTAGACAGCTTTTTGTTAGGACCCAGTAAAACATAACTACTCATATGAGTATTGCAAAGCAGGAAACGGCATCTGTCAATTTATGGCAATACTAGAAACAAACTACTTCTGTATCCCTATACAGGTCCCTGGAGAGGAGATGGTGCTGGGAGGAAGCACTGAAATAGAACCATTAAAGCAGCCAAGATGGGTTTTCAGTGACAGCCCTAGTGATAATTACCTAGTTTAAACTGCAAGATGTATTTGTCTACCATCACAGTTAATTACTGCATGAATTGCTTCTACATTTCAGTAAGGTAAAGGTTATATTTCTTTTAATACTTTATTATATTTAATGCATACAAATTCTCTTAATAGACACTGTATTTTGTACCCAGAAAATAATAGCCGTGACCAGGCAGAACTCACAATATACATTATAACTTCTCATTAAGCACGTATGAATTCTACTTTTAATATTTAAATCTCCAGCATAGAAAATGTGATGGGTATATAAAGAAATTTCTGTCCTCTTTCGCTCCTTATTGCCCCTTTAGAATGCATCTGACTGAAATGAAGTCTGCTTGTGTGAAACAATAGCGGTTATCAAATGGAGAATGGCAGTGCCAATGTTCAAGATTATTACTCATGAAAGAGAAGGGAGAAGATGAGGAGTGATTGATTTGTGTGGATGCTGGTGTGTCTGTTGGACTTGGCTAATGATGACAGCCCTTTAAAACCTTACATAAGATCACCATGACAGGCTGATGTCATGTCATCGCAGGATCATAAAGGATTAACATGACAGATCTCTTTAAACTTCAAGTTAGAAACATTTGCTGCTTGCAGTAAAGGAGGTAATGTTACTGTTGCATTTAATGAAATATTAGATCAGGACAATTATAAAGTTACTAGATGGTGGCCCGATTCCAACTCATCGGGTATTCTAGAATATGGCCAGCGGGGGTTATACTCACCTTCTGATGGCCCCGAATCTCCTCTCCATGCTCCTGCCATCTTTCGGTCCCAGTAATGCTTAGCGCAAAGGACCGAAGATGATGTCACTCTCGTGAGAGCGCGAGGTCATCAGCGGTCTTTCGCGCAAAGCATTACTGGGACCAGAAGATGCCAGGTGCGTGGTGAGAGGAAGGAAAGAGTCGGGGGGCAGTCGAAAGGTGAGTATATCACTATTTTTTATTTTAATTCTATTTTTTACAGGTTTATGGTACCCAGGGACTGGAGAAGAGTCTCCTCTCCTCCCGACCCGGGGTACCATCTGCACATTGAGTGCTATACCGGTTATCTCCCGACTGCGTCGCCGCTGACCTCCGTGCGGCAGGAGATGACCTGCGGCAACCGTCGGGAGATCAGTGGCTAGCGCCGTAGATCTCCCGACAGTAGCGGTGGCGTGCATCATTCGAATTCCGCGCCAATTCGCGTCCGGACTGTGCCTGTCGCTGATTGGTCGCGGCCGGCCGGGCGCGACCAATCAGCGATGCGGGATTTCCATTACAGACAGACAGACAGAATTAGATGATTTTTATAGTAGATTCCTTTTTTTTTATAAGATGTTTAGTTTTATTCTTAGTAATCTTCCAGACTGCCCATAGACTCCAAATCTTGGGCAGTCCACACTTATCTCTACACTGATATTCTAAAATATGAATACATATTAAGTAGCTTGCACGAGATATTGAAGTTGAAGTTGTGGGTGGTTGTGTGGGGGAAGGGGGAGGTAAGATGGCTATCAGGCACCCAGACTTCCAAGAAAGAAGGTAAACATGGTTTATTGCTATATTTACCTTATTAATCTTCATATACATGGCACTGAACCAGAACTTGTGAACACTGATTAGGAAGAGATTAGAAAGCAATGACCATGCTTTCTCGTCCAGACTCAATGTGATCACTGGGTATAAGGATAGAGCCATAGCTGCGGGGTGCCTGAAAATCCAGTCAGCTCTGCTAGGCAGACAAGATTCTGAAATTCCCCTGTAACTAAAGCTGGTATACCATCCCCAGTTAAAGGGTAAGTCAGCAAAAAAATAATGTATTTATCAACAACACTTTTAAAGGACTTTAGTAATTTTTTAAAAAGTAAAAATAACACTCATAGAGTGCTCGACAAAGAATATTAGCAAAACCAGACCCCTTATCTGTAAATGCCTGTTTTTAGATCATTACCATCATCAGAACAGAGTTGATCACTGGTTTGCTGGATGAGATACATTTAATGTACCTCATGCTTTGTGTCATCAAGATGACAAATGAGCTATAAAACAAGAAATGTTTAACAGTCTGTTGCTGTTCTATTGCCTGGTGTTATATTTCAAGATTTTTTTATGTGGATAGAGAGAAGCAAACATAATGCACCAACATTTTCATCTATTCCCTGCTTTCAAAGTCTATATGATTGATCGACACAGTTGAGTATATTGCTTGGCTGTCTCAATCAGTTACATAGACTTTAAATAAGGGCATTACTGTGTATGCACAACCACCTCAATGGACACAGGATCATTAGAAACACGTCCAGGTCTCATCTCACGCAAGTCAGTGTGGGGAGGGTGAGAGCTGAAAGCTCTGTGAGATGGGATGTGAAGTTTTTGTAATGATACACAACTCTGCTGTGTCGCAGCATAGACCAGTGAGAAGAGGAGGGTGTTTTCTTTCTCCCATGTGTATTGCTGCTTGCTTATGACTGGTCAACCTCATGCAGTGGAAGAAGTGCTTGTTCCTAGAGACAAATCTCTGGTAATACCTACCTTGTTTAACTATAGCATAAACTATAACCTAAATGTTACACGCTAATATCTCGGCAAGGGAGGGGAGTGGAAATTAAAAGATGAAAACTATGTTTTATTCAGTTCTGCATCCATTATTCCATGATGTGGCCAGTTTATCATGTTCAAACTTGTGAAAAGTTCTTTTTAAATAGGACCAGATGATTACATGATCACTGGGCTTGTGCTGGCATAGCAGAGCTGTGGGATCATAGCAGACCTAGATCAGCTCTGTCAGTGATCAATTCCACTGTCATGGGCTGTTTTCTTTTGTAACTGTGGCTCTTATGGCTGCTACAGTTACAGTGGAAATAGAGTTATGAAAAAAAGTTCCCCAGGGATCTTTAGTAATCTCTTGAGGAACTAATTATGTAAAAAAAAAATCATGTAAAATACATTATATTTAATTGTAAGAAAAAAGCCAAAATCAACCCATATTAAGTATCTGAATGACCGTTATAACCTAGAGAATTTATTCCGTAGGTTATCTGGTGTGAAACATGACAAATATAAGCAAAAAAGCTTTTTTTTCGACATTTACATCACAAAGCAGTGCTACAAATAATACAATCTGTCACATATAGTCGTATAAGTGAAAGAAAAAAAATATGACGGAGAAGGAAATATGAAAGAAATAAGGCTAGTCATTTCAGGCCATTCAGGCCTAGTCATTAAGGGGTTAAAGTGGCCACGATAGAAGTAAAGAGTATCAGCATAAACTGTCTGTAGTACATGGAACAAGGCGAGCCATTTATAAAAAAAAAAATAGGTCAAATAAAAATAATTTTGTTTTTTTTTATTTACATTTGTTTTCCTGAAAGTAGAGCAGGAATCTCATCGAGTTCTAGCTTCACCATTTCTTTGTATTAGTTTTCCTAAATAACTGTCACATCGGATTTATTTCCATTGTAAGCTTGTTAGCAATTTAAATTGTGTTGACAAGTAAAATGACTATACGATCATTTAATTGACCAATTAAAGTTCTATTTTCTTCCTCGACTTCAAAGTAATTTAGTGTTCAAGAGCCTTTCTGCAGCTCAAGGAAGGTGGTGGAAAGGATGGCCCCCCACTGTTCTGCTTGTTATGGAATATGTGAATGTTACGTATTTAAATATGAAAGAGTTTCTTATACTGGAAAGCTTGAAGTCTATCACAATAAAGAGATAGTAAGGTTAGCGAACCCACAATAAAAAGATATGTTAATTTTCAAAGCTCATAACCTATCCGTCTTCGGCTCAAAGACTGATTTATTCTAATATCCATTCCCTAAATGTATCAGTGTTCTGTAAATAAAGTCTTTTCTATTTGTAGCACATCCTTACCACTGTTAAATCCTTGGAAAACAGCCAGAGCCATACAGATAGTGTATTTAAAACTAAGTGAAAATAAAGTGAATATATTTTTTCCTAACAATTCTAGAATAGTATTTCCACCTCTCCCCAACTATAAAGTCCCTATTAAGTGTTAGGAGTGGCGGAAGGCACTAAATAAAAATATAATTAAAGTGCCTTCGCCACTCGGGGTCCACCGTGCAGAAGCTGGAAAAACCGCAGCTAAGTGAAGGCAGAGCAATCTGGCGGCAGTGTGCAAAGGGTTAAACTGCACCCAATTGCACTAAGCAAGCTCTGTTACAATCACAGAGGCTGCAAGCAAAAACCAAACACAGAAGCGCAGAGTCTGTTTAAGGTCACAGAATCTCAGCGATGCACATGCGGTATTTATGGTCACAGGATTATCCTTAGACATCAGGACTACTCCGTCTAGACCTACTGTACAGTAGAGACACATGTGCGTGGCATCGCAACTGCAAACGCCTGGCAGGACTGCAATCGCAGTGCAGCAATAATTGCGCCGCTGGCAAAACAACGCCATCATGCTGGTGCAATGCAGACGCTAAGCTACTGAGATAGATGGAGCAAATGCGCGTTGGCGCTAGCGCTGCTTCTGGCAGAACTCAAACACTCACACAGACGTAGTATCAGAGGAATGGGGGTTTCAAATGAGTCATTCACCAGTCCAAGCATCCATCAACAAACATACAGCAGCAAGTATAAATATACTAGCGCATGGCGGAACAGCCATGCGCGCTTTTTATAACGAACGGGACCTTCTGGAAATCTCCAAGGCTCCAGGAAGAGCCAATGGGATTCGACACAGGACCTGAGCACCTGACTCCCGAACTCCAATGGGAGCTCGTCCCATGAGCATGCTCAGATGAGGGAACAAAGGACTTAGCCTCTGGAGAGAGTTGCCGCAGGGCAATCTCCCCTGCAGCAGGAAAAGCGCAGGAGACTGCAGAATGTGAGGATCTAGATTTCAGCAAAGGAGAGGCAGAAATCTGACTCCTAACATTACCCCCCCTCCTAGGGCCCCCTCCTCCCTGAGCCCTCCGGACCACCAGCCTGTGCCCTGTGGTGGCATAGGGCACAAACTCGTCCGAAGGCGAGCTTGGTGTCCTGGTAGGTGAGACGGTAAACCGGGACACCTGGACGGCATCAGTGGAGGCAAGGTCAGCAGGTTTCAGAAGAGACACCTGGGAAATGGTGGGAGCGGCCGATGCGACAGAGCGTCGCCATGAGTTGGCGGCCGTCGCCACCCTCTGCCTAGGAAGGCTATCCTGAGCACATGAGGTGCATGCCTGAATAAATCTTTTGATGTCCCGAGCCCTGTGCAGCCACCAATACGCATCGGCCAATTGCTTCGTGGTTTGCTTATAGCCCCGATGGTTGTGCGTAGAGTTGAGCGACTTTTGGTTTTTTAGGGTCGAGTTTCGTTTCGTGAAACCCGACTTTTCCAAAAGTCGGGTCAAGCAAGATCGGCCGATTATAGGGAAAAGTCGGGGTAGTCCCGAAACACGAAACCCAATGTATGTCAATGGGGAATAAAAGTCGGCAGTGAGAGGAGGACAGGAAACACACCTACAGTGCCCATTTGAATGCCAAAAGCATCAATTCTTCTTACTTAAGCTTGTCAACCTTAATTAACTTCATAATACAAGTTCCGCACTGAAAAATGGGGGTTATTTGGCTAAAGTTGTGGGGGGGTAGGGCTGGCTCCAGGTTTTCATGTGCCCTGGGCGAAAGAGCACCCCTTTAACACATACCACAACTCATCATGCTCCGATACGGCAGAGAAATAGCGGTATAGTACAATGAAAAATACTTCACTTTTTACATCTCATGACGAGGCCCATCTATTTCTCCATACAGAATCATTGGTCCCATATAATGTTTGAAACAGTATATGATGAGCTCCACATAATGCTACAGTATATGTTGGTCCCCATGGATGAAGCTCCACTGTCTTATGGGCCCAAATAATGCTCCAAACATAATGGGCCCCATTTCTAATGCTCTAGTGTATAATGGGCCCTGTAAATGCTGCTCCAGTGTCTGATGTCCACCTTTGGAATGTTCCAGTGTATGGTGGGCCCCATCTATCATTCTCCAGAGTATAGTGCTCCCCAAAAATTGCTGTCCCAACATTGATAACAATCAAATAAGTCTCCTCGCTAGAGAATCCCTGTACTAGTCTGGACTCCTCGTCGTCCCCATCTTCCATCTCACTGCACAGTATTTCAACCTTGCAAGAGCTGTGATCCTGAGCAAGCAGGGGGGGCCCACTCGTTGGCGACGGCATTGGCACAGGGCCCCTGATAGTACGGTGGTGTGTCTGATGGCGGGTGGGCCGAACCTGCACTTTCATCTGGATCTTCCTCTTTGTCACCGTGTAAGATGGAACTGTATATGGGAAGGGTAACCTGAGTTTCATCAGGGTCAGATTCAGTCCGTGTAGCGTGCGAGGGGATGTAGTGGTCTGGGTCAATGTACCAGCAGATTCATCGAGCAGTGGCTGGGCATCAGTGCACTTGTGTCGCCCCCAGGAGTACGGTCGCCACCGTGGCATTACCTTCCTCCTAGGGAGTGTGATGTCATGCTTGGGAGCAACGAAGGATCTCTCTAGCAGGTTAACTGATTGGGCGGCGTTATTCCCACGAGTCATGACCCTCCAAACAGCGTTCATGAAGGCAAAGTGTTTGTTTTACGTGGGCAGAATGGTTGCAAAGCTGAACCTTAAAGGGATGTCCAGAAGGGCACCACCAGGAGTGGAGCCTACGGATAAATTCGACTCCACCTGGGAAACCTCAACCATGCCAGCTACAGAACAGATGCACACATTGCAAGCTTAATTCCGTTAACGAACGAGACTCCGTCATGCCCAGCGGTCCGAGTCCGGCTTACTAGAGGGACACGTGAGACTCTGGCACATGAGATTGGCCAATAACTGGTGTGTCATGCCCTTACATGTCCGTGGCTGTTTGTGCGCTACACTGAAAAGGCCAGCGTTTGTCGATTACAGGTGCAGATAACCCGCTGAACAACGTTAGTGATGGGGATCACTGATTACAATTATTACCCGCGAACGATGATTTCCCAGTAAGTGCAGGTCAACCGCAGTTCCGGAATTAGGCCTAACCGTCATTCCTGAAAAAATGAAAACTTACGTGTGCAAACCACAGGTGCTGTAGCTTGCTTAACAGCTCGCCAGCCGTTCTCACGCCCAGTATGGCTTACACGTGATTGCACAAAGGTGAGAAAGGGTACCGTATCCCCGGATAACATGTATGGATAGCGTACACATTCAAAATATATGTCTATACATCAGGAGGCAGGCTCAGACGGTGTTAGGCCCAGTATGGATTGCACGTGTTTGCACAAAGGTGAGAAAGGGTACCGTATCCCCGGATAACATGTATGGATAGTGTACACATTCAAAATATATGTCTATACATCAGGAGGCAGGCTCAGACGGTGTTAGGCCCAGTATGGCTTGCCCGTGATTGCACAAAGGTGAGAAAGGGTACCGTATCCCCGGATAACATGTATGGATAGCGTACACATTCAAAATATATGTCTATACATCAGGAGGCAGGCTCAGACGGTGTTAGGCCCAGAATGGATTGCACGTGATTGCACAAAGGTGAGAAAGGGTACCGTATCCCCGGATAACATGTATGGATAGCGTACACATTCAAAATATATGTCTATACATCAGGAGGCAGGCTCAGATGGTGTTAGGCCCAGTATGGATTGCACGTGATTGCACAAAGGTGAGAAAGGATACCGTATCCCCGGATAACATGTATGGATAGCGTACACATTCAAAATATATGTCTATACATCAGGAGGCAGGCTCAGATGGTGTTAGGCCCAGTATGGATTGCACGTGATTGCACAAAGGTGAGAAAGGATATCGTATCCCCGGATAACATGTATGGATAGCGTACACATTCAAAATATATGTCTATACATCAGGAGGCAGGCTCAGATGGTGTTAGGCCCAGTATGGATTGCACGTGATTGCACAAAGGTGAGAAAGGATACCGTATCCCTGGATAACATGTATGGATAGCGTACACATTCAAAATATATGTCTATACATCAGGAGGCAGGCTCAGATGGTGTTAGGCCCAGTATGGATTGCACGTGATTGCACAAAGGTGAGAAAGGATATCGTATCCCCGGATAACATGTATGGATAGCGTACACATTCAAAATATATGTCTATACATCAGGAGGCAGGCTCAGATGGTGTTAGGCCCAGTATGGCTTGCACGTGATTGCACAAAGGTGAGAAAGGGTACCGTATCCCCGGATAACATGTATGGATAGCGTACACATTCAAAACATATGTCTATACATCAGGAGGCAGGCTCAGATGGTGTTAGGCCCAGTATGGCTTGCACGTGATTGAACAAAGGTGAGAAAGGGTATCGTATCCCTGGATAACATGTATGGATAGCGTACACATTCAAAATATATGTCTATACATCAGGAGGCAGGCTCAGACGGTGTCAGGCACAGTATGGATTTGACGGCCCAGACTACACAGCGGAGGAGCAGGGAGAGGTAAAGATTGCAAATGCTGGGGCCCTGCCCAAGCAAGGGGGGCCCACTCGTGGGTGTCGGTACTGGCACTAGGCCCCTCATAGTACTGTGGTGTGTCTGACAGCGGGTGTGCACCACTACCATCAGAGACACTTGATTGCACTATGAGGGACCCTGTGCCAGTGCCCGCGCCCAAGAGTCGGCCTACCCACCTGTCCAGGGCAACGGCACTCGCACGGTGTCGTGCGCTAGGTGGTGACCCCGGCCATGGGGGGGAGGCAGCACAGTTAGGGAGTTTTAGAAAGCGGCATATGTTGATGTTGGACATTCAGCTGATGCAAAAGGCGAAATAGGTCAAGTCCCAGGAAGAGGTGGACCAAAGCAAGCCATTTTTCTGTCACCCTATGTGTCATCAGGGGAAGGTGGGACAAAATCCTTGGAAACCCATGCATGGTTCATTTTAATGAAGGTTAGATCATCCACATTTTGGGTTGACAGACGGGTCCTTTTTTCTGTCAGGATTGATCCAGCTGCACTGAAGACTCTTTCTGATAGCACACTTGCAGCTGGGCAAGCGAGCTCCTGTAAGGCATATTGTGCCAATTCAGGCCAGGTGTCCAGTTTAGCGGCCCAATAGTCAAAGGGGAATGAACTGTGTGGGAGAACATCGATATGGGAGGAAAAGTAGTTTGTAACCATAGTTGACAACTGCTGTCTCCTGTCACTTTCCATCGATGCAGTATTACCAGTTGTGTGAGCGGTACTTGAAAAATCAGTCCACAACATTGTCATGGAACCCCTGTCTCCAACGCCACTTCTGCTGTGTGCACCATGAACACCTCTGCCAAGCTGCCCCCGGCCCGTACGGCTCGTGTGAGAACCATCACCGCTGCTGTGTGCTGGGAATGCCTCAAGCAACCGATTTACCAGAGTTGCTTGTTTATTAGCCAATATTAGGTCAAGGTTCTCCTGTGGCCGGTGTTCCCGGTGTCAATGATGCACTGCGAGTGCTGGTTGGAGGAGCACTTTCTGGCAAATCCACATCCCTCCAGTCACGCACAAACCCTGTACCAGACCTTGCCACGCCAACATTTTCACTTGCCCCACGAGATGCATCCTCCTCCCCTAAGTAATCATCCCCATCATCATCCTCCTCCTCCTCTTCTTCCTCCAACTCGTCCAGGAGAGGTCCCTGAGCAGACAATGGCTGAATGTCATCAAGGATTCCCTCCTCCTCTTCCTCCTCATCAACATTGGCTGCAGACGCCTGCTCCTTAAGGTGCGTCAAAGTTTGCATGAGCAGACGCATAAGTGGGATGCTCATGCTTAGGATGGCGTCGTCTGCGCTTACCAGCCGTGTGCATTCCTCAAAACACTGAAGGACTTTACAGAGGTCTTTCAGCTTCGACCACTGCACACCTGTCAACTGTCTGCTCTCAAAGTGCCTGGCCGTGTATCCTCCCACAAATGCATTATGGCCTGCCTCTGCTCGCACAGCCGCTCCACCATGTGCAGGGTGGAGTTCCACCTTGTTGCAATGTCGATAATGAGGCGGTGGTTGGGAAGGTGGAGCAATCGCTGCAGCTTCTGCATACGAACGGAGTGTAGAGGCGACCGGCAGATGTGCGCGCACAGTCTTCGCACCTTCTGGAGCAGGGCTGTTAGCTCCGGATAATTTTTGAGGAAGCACTGCACCACCAGGTTCAAGGTGTGAGCCAAGCAAGGTATGTGGCTGGGTTTTGAAAGGGCTATGGCTGCCACAAAATTACGGCTGTTATCACTAACTACCTTGCCTGCCTCAAGATGTACACTGCCCAGCCATGACTCAGTTTGTCGCTTCAAGTACTCGGCCAGCACCTCGGCGGTGTGTCTGTCGCCCAAACACATCATCTGCAACACAGCCTGCTGACGCTTTCCACTAGCTGCTCGATAGGGGGACACCTCGTGTGCAACAGTGGCAGCTGCAGATGGAGTGCTCGTACGACTGCGCTCTGTGGACGAGCTTTCGCTTCTGGAGGAGGAGGAGGAGGTTCGAACGCCTACAGCCAACTGTTTCCTATACCATGGGCTAGGCAGCACTGTATCACCACCGCTGTCCCCTGTGGACCCTGCATCCACCACATTAAACCAGTGCGCAGTGATGGACACGTAACGGCCCTGGCCATGCCTGAGGTGCACCTTTCCACTCACTGACTGCTTGAGTGCATGGACAATGCGGTCTTTTACATGATGGTGGAGGGCTGGGATGGCTTTGCGAGAGAAGAAGTGGCGACTGGGTAGGTCATAGCGTGGTACTGCATAGGCCATGAGTTCGCGGAAAGCTGCGCTTTCCACCAACCGATAGGGCATCATCTCAAACGAGATTAGTTTGGCAATGTGGGCGTTCAAACCCAGTGTACGCGGATGAGAGACTGAGTACTTTCTTGACCTACTCATAGTGTCTGGGAGGGTGAGCTGGACTTGAAAGCTGCATATGGTGGAAGTAGCGGTGGACAGGGCGGACTGAGAGCGGGTTGATGATGGTGATGGAGTTGGTGTTCTTTCTGATGGCCTAGATTCAGTATTTCGTTGATATAACAGTGGGATTCCCTGACTGCTGTGGCCTTGCAACGACACCTCATCATTTGCTGCTGTGCTAACCGTTGGGCTTACAGTGGGGGAAACAATGTAGCGTTGCTGACTACCTT
This sequence comes from Dendrobates tinctorius, assembly GCF_039654945.1. NCBI lineage: Eukaryota > Metazoa > Chordata > Amphibia > Anura > Dendrobatidae > Dendrobates > Dendrobates tinctorius. The sequence goes on along the minus strand of NW_027361728.1, from coordinate 42,895,299 downwards.
CTTTGTGATCAGTTGCACATGTGGCACTTGAGGTTTGGTGTTGTGTCCACGCTTGCAAGTGCATGCTGGTTAAATGTCTAAGCATGCAACTGGTATTCAAATTTTTCAGATTTTTCCCTCGGCTAAAGGTCTTTGTGCACTTCTTACAGATAACCTTGGCCTGATCATGAGGATTTTGTTCAAAAAAGTGCCACACTGCACTCTTCCTACTTTGGCAGACATTTTGCGGCCTAGCACGCTGTGATCTTTTGACCCTCTAGACAAGCTGTCCAGCAACTCTTTTGATTTTTGGAACCTGTCTTTGGAGTGCTCCGGGCCTGCCAGATAACAGTTGTTGTGATGTCGATGTCTGCTGTGGATGCTCCTCATCTGAGCTATTGGAAGCAGCACCCTCTTCCCCCAAAGGTTTCCAATCTGGGTCAACAACTGGGTCATCCATCACCTCCTCTTCAATGTCATGTGCACCTTCCTCTGTGTCACCGTGTATGGTGGTATAGTGTGCGGGAAGGGGCACCTGAGTCTCATCAGGGTCAGAATCTGGCTCTGTACACTGCGAGGACAATGTAGTGCTCTGAGTGAATGTACCAGCAGAATCATCCATCAGCGGCTGTGTATCAGTGCCCTCCATGTCAGATTCATCTTGGCCTGGGTAATTCACCATTTCACTTGATAATCCAGGCATGGTATGTGAAAACAGCTCCATGGAGTAATCAGTAGTATGGCCTGTGTCATCCTTCAATCTTGGTTGGGGTGAAGGACACAAGGAAAGGTGTGGTTCATGAACATGAGCCTCCAATGACGACTCAGAGTGCTTTTACTTTTTACAACTTCAGAAGAGGAGGCGATAGAGCTGGAGGCTGAGTCAGCAATGTAAGACAAAACTTTTTCCTGATGCTCTGGCTTTAAAAGCGGTTTGCCAACTCCTAGAAAACTAAGCCTTCAAAGCCTTATGGGGCCAGACGATGACGCAGGCTCAACACCTCCTGCATTCGGTCCTATTTTGCTCTTGCCACTACCATCAGATCCACCACCAACACCATCATTACCAGCTGCCAACCCCCGCCCAATTCCACGGCCTCTTCCACCAGCCTTCCTCATTTTTTGTAGAAATGTAGACAAAATCCAACAAACTATATAGTAATGTAAAACAAGGTACAAGGTGTCTATAGGACAGGGGAGATTTTGAATTTCTGCACACACTTGTGGACACTGGACACTTTTGGATTGTGTGAGGCCCACTGAATATCAGAGCGCTATGTCACAGGCTCGATGGCACAGGTGTGAAAAAAGTGACCACAGGATAAGGGAGATTTTGAATTTCTGCACACACTAGTGGACACTGGACACTTTTGGATTGTGTGAGGCCCACTGAATATCACAGCGCTATGTCACAGGCTCGATGGCACAGGTGTGAAAAAAGTGACTACAGGATAAGGGAGATTTTGAATTTCTGCAGACACTAGTGGACACTGGACACTTTTGGATTGTGTGAGGCCCACTGAATATCAGAGCGCAATGTCACAGGCTCGATGGCGCAGGTGTGAAAAAAGTGACTACAGGATAAGGGAGATTTTGAATTTCTGCAGACACTAGTGGACATTGGACACTTTTGGATTGTGTGAGGCCCACTGAATATCAGAGCGCAATGTCACAGGCTCGATGGCACAGGTGTGAAAAAAGTGACTACAGGATAAGGGAGATTTTGAATTTCTGCAGACACTAGTGGACACTAGACACTTTTGGATTGTGTGAGGCCCACTGAATATCAGAGCGCTATGTCACAGGCTCGATGGCACAGGTGTGAAAAAAGTGACTACAGGATAAGGGAGATTTTGAATTTCTGCAGACACTAGTGGACACTGGAGACTTTTGGATTGTGTGAGGCCCACTGAATATCAGAGCGCTATGTCACAGGCTCGATGGCACAGGTGTGAAAAAAGTGACTACAGGATAAGGGAGATTTTGAATTTCTGCAGACACTAGTGGACACTGGACACTTTTGGATTGTGTGAGGCCCACTGAATATCACAGCGCTATGTCACAGGCTCGATGGCACAGGTGTGAAAAAAGTGACTACAGGATAAGGGAGATTTTGAATTTCTGCAGACACTAGTGGACACTGGACACTTTTGGATTGTGTGAGGCCCACTGAATATCAGAGCGCTATGTCACAGGCTCGATGGCACAAGTGTGAAAAAAGTGACTACAGGATAAGGGAGATTTTGAATTTCTGCACACACTAGTGGACACTGGACACTTTTGGATTGTGTGAGGCCCACTGACGCTGTATGGTGTGAAAAAATGCACGCTCAGTACCTTAGCAGGACAAAAAAAAAATTGGGATTGCTTTTAAAAAAGTAGTTTGCAGAGCAGTGGGTAAACAGCAATGCAGCTGTCAGGAAGCCTTAGAAGGCAGCCTAACAACCAACACCGCTGATCCACCACAATATAGCCTCCCCTTGCACTGCACACACAGTGACTGGTGTGTTGTACAGGCAAAATCGCTAGCAGCAGAAGCAGTTTTTTTTTCTTCTTCCCTTCCTAACGCTCTCCCTACAGAATCAGCAACCTCTCCCTATGCTAAGATCGGCAGAAGTAAGATGGCGGTCGGCGTGCACGCCCTTTTATAACCCCTGTGACGCCCACCAAAGCAAGCCAATCACTTGCATGGTGGTGACCCCTGCCTATGTCATCACGTTCCCCACAGTGTCCGTGGATCCTGATTGGCTGAAAAAGAGCGCAAAACAAACTTTTGAAACGCGACTTTGGCGCGTAAGTCGCCGACCTCGTGGCTGACCTCATCCTAGGGTCGGGTTTCGTTTCATGAAACCCGACTTTGCCAAAAGTCGGCGACTTTTGAAATTTTTCAACTCTAGTTGTGCGCATTGGATGCGTGTGCCCAGGTGAAAACCTGAGTCCTAAGTTGAGGAGGGACAAAGGTCTCGACGACCAGTTCAGATTCCGAGCATTGCGGGGAGCTGGCTTTCTGAGAAGCAGCACACACATGGTAACAACCGCAAAATGACTCTTGGGTCGGACCTGTATCAAAACCGGTGCGAGACACCTCCATGGGCTCTGGGGGTAGAACCTCTGGATCAGGCAGCTCAAGAGGTTCAAAAAATTTGGGAGCCGAGCTAGCTCTCCGCTTGGAGTGAGCACGCTCCATACCGCGCTCCAAAAAAAGGAGAACGATACGCGAGGAGACAGAAATTAGCTCCTCCAGGCTGGTGGGGATCTCTCTAGTTGAGAGAGCATCCTTGACATGCTCCGCTAGCCCACGCCAAAAAATGGGGATAAGGGCCTTTTTGGACCACTCCAGCTCGGATGCCAGTGTCCGAAAATGGACGGCATACTTGCTAACTGAGAGCGACCCCTGAGTCAGTGCAAGTAACTGCAGAGACGTGTCATGCGTGACCCGTGGGCGGAGGAAAACCTGCTTGATGGCCATTAACAGGTGCCCTGCGGTCCGTATCTCAGGATCACCGCGCTCCCACAAAGGCGTAGTCCATTCCAGAGCCTTGCCCGACAGTAGGGATATAACAAATGCCACCTTGGCCCGTTCTGTGGGGAATTGCGCAGACAGCAGCTCCAGGTGGATTGAGCACTGGCTGATGAAACCCCTACAGGAGGCGCCATCCCCGGAGAACTTATCGGGTAACGGGAGGCGGGTGACTGTCAGTGCAAGGGTGGACATGGACATACGGCCTACCGCATCAGTTAGAGCCTGTACAGCAGCATCTGTAGCCAGTGCAGCGGCGAAAGCCTTCTCGAGGGTGAGTAACCGGTTCTCAAGCTGCTGTATGCACTGCATAAGTTGCTGCTGATCTGCCATCACTAGCCAGACCCTGGCGCTAGTATAATGTTAGGCGTGGCGGAAGGCACTAAATAAAAAAATAATTAAAGTGCCTTCGCCACTCGGGGTCCACCGTGCGGAAGCTAGAAAAACCGCAGCTAAGTGAAGGCAGAGCAATCTGGCGGCAGTGTGCAAAGGGTTAAACTGCACCCAATTGCACTAAGCAAGCTCTTTTACAATCACAGAGGCTGCAAGCAAAAACCAAACACAGAAACGCAGAGTCTGTTTAAGGCCACAGAATCTCAGCGATGCACATGCGGTATTTATGGTCACAGGAGTAGCCTTAGACAGCAGGACTACTCCGTCTAGACCTACCGTAGAGACACATGTGCGTGGCATCGCAACTGCAAACGCCCGGCAGGACTGCAATCACAGTGCGGCGATAATTGCGCCGCTGGCAAAACGCCACTATCACGCTGGCGCAATGCAGACTCTAAGCTACTGAGATAGATGGAGCAAATGCGCGCTGGCGCTAGCGCTTCTACTGGCAGAACTCAAACACTCACACAGACGTACTATCAGAGGAATGGAGGTTTCAAATGAGTCATTCACCAGTCCAAGCATCCATCAACAAACATACAGCAGCAAGTATGAATATACTAGCGCATGGCGGAACAGCCATGCACGCTTTTTATAACGAACGGGACCTTCCGGAAATCTCCAAGGCTCCAGGAAGAGCCAATGGGATTCGACACAGGACCTGAGCACCTGACTCCCGAACTCCAATGGGAGCTCGTCCCATGAGCATGCTCAGATGAGGGAACAAAGGACTTAGCCTCTGGAGAGAGTTGCCGCAGGGCAATCTCCTCTGCAATCTCCTCTGCAGCAGGAAAAGTGCAGGAGACTGCAGAATGTGAGGATCTAGATTTCAGCAAAGGAGAGGCAGAAATCTGACTCCTAACATTAAGTATGTGAAGTACAGTTATACTGTGGGAGTTTTATCTTGTCTGCTTTCTTGTGAAATGATCAGCTCCGTTGCTTACCATTGCTAATTTAGATGGCCCTACTGCTTTTCATAAGATAAAATGTTAATGCTAATTTAAATACATTTTGATCACACTTCAAAGGCATGTCATGCCGGGATGAAATGAAAATAAAAGAGACAAGCTGATGGAGGATGAAGACTCCACAGCTTAATGCCAGTGGCGCAGTCTAGTCTATTTTAAGCATGCTTATTAACAAAAGCTATATGCCAAAGCTTTTTCTTTTTTGTAGACTGTAATGGTTATTTCATGTTATTTACATAAAAGTTTTAAATGTTAATTGTGCACTTTAATCATTGGGGGAATTATCGAAGACATTTCTGCATCCATTTCTTATAGAATGAAATAAAAAGATTATTAAACTAAGTGTACTGACTTTTTCCAAATAAACATTGACAAGTACTATTTTTTTTTTATTAAAATTGGTCCACCGTTTTGTGCTGATTAATTGAATTATATATTGGATGCCGTCCAGGTGTAAAAATTACTACAAAATTCCCTGTTTTTTTTTCTCACAATAACTTACTACATTTACCCCTTCAACCCCAACCCTGTTTTCACCTTCATGACCGGGCCAAATTTTACAATTCTGAACAGTTTCACTTTATGAGGTAATAACTCAGAAATGTTTCAATGGATCCCACTAATTCTGAGTGTTTTTTTCATGACATTGTGTCATTCATGATAGTGGTAAAATTTGTTCGATATGACTTGCATTTATTTGTGAAAAAAATCTGAAAGATGCTGTAGATAAGCCCCTGATGGCGGTGCCGACAGCTGATAGTCGAAAAAATAGGTGACAGATTCCCTTGAAACTTAAAATTTGTGTGCCCTTAAACCAGAGAGTTATGTCACACAAAATAGTTAAATACTGTGAAGGAAATATATAATCAATAAGTAGAGTTGAGCGAAACGGGTCGAACAATTTCAAAAGTCGCCGACTTATGGCAAAGTCGGGTTTCATGAAACGAAACCCGACCCTAGGATGAGGTCGGCCACGAGGTCGGCGACTTACGCGCCAAAGTCGCGTTTCAAAAGTTTGTTTAGCGCTCTTTTTCAGCCAATCAGGATCCACGGACACTGTGGGCAACGTGATGACATAGGCAGGGGTCGCCACCATCTTTCAGAAGGGCATGCAAGTGATTGGCTTGCTTTGGTGGGCATCACAGGGGTTATAAAAGGGCGTGCACGCCGACCGCCATCTTACTTCTGCCGATCTTAGCATAGGGAGAGGTTGCAGATTCTGTAGGGAGAGCGTTAGGCAGGGAAGAAGACAAAAAAACTGCTTCTGCTGCTAGCGATTTTGCCTGTGCAACACACCAGTCACTGTGTGTGCAGTGCAAGGGGAGGCTATATTGTGGTGGATCAGCGGTGTTGGTTGTTAGGCTGCCTTCTAAGGCTTCCTGACAGCTGCATTGCTTTTTCCCCACTGCTCTGCAAACTGCTTTTTTAAAAGCAATCCCAATTTTTTTTTTTGTCCTGCTAAGGTACTGAGCGTGCATTTATTCACACCATACAGCGGTGTACGCTCCTCACACAGTACCGTGTAACGGCTGTTATCACAGCCACAGTGAAGCTATCTGTGTGTCACTGTGGAAGGATAAGTGGAGGACTTGTTCCGTTCTTACAGACCTATACTCTAGGGAGATTCCTATTCTGCCTAATTCTACAATTCACTTTTTTCACACCTGTGCCATCGAGCCTGTGACATAGCGCTCTGATATTCAGTGGGCCTCACACAACCCAAAAGTGTCCAGTGTCCACTAGTGTCTGCAGAAATTCAAAATCTCCCATATGCTGTAGTCACTTTTTTCACACCTGCTGCATCGAGCCTGTGACATAGCGCTCTGATATTCATTGGGCCTCACACAATCCAAAAGTGTCCAGTGTCTGCAGAAATTCAAAATCTCCCTTATCCTGTAGTCACTTTTTTCACACCTGCTGCATCGAGCCTGTGACATAGCGCTCTGATATTCATTGGGCCTCACACAATCCAAAAGTGTCCAGTGTCCACAAGTGTCTGCAGAAATTCAAAATCTCCCTTATCCTGTAGTCACTTTTTTCACACCTGTGCCATCGAGCCTGTGACATAGTGCTGTGATATTCAGTGGGCCTCACACAATCCAAGTGTCCAGTGTCCACAAGTGTCTGCAGAAATTTAAAATCTCCCTTATCCTGTAGTCACTTTTTTCACACCTGTGCCATCGAGCCTGTGACATAGCGCTGTGATATTCAGTGGGCCTCACACAATCCAAGTGTCCAGTGTCCACAAGTGTCTGCAGAAATTCAAAATCTCCCAGAAATTCAAAATCTCCCTTATCCTGTAGTCACTTTTTTCACACCTGTGCCATCGAGCCTGTGACATAGCACTGTGATATTCAGTGGGCCTCACACAATCCAAGGGTCCAGTGTCCACAAGTGTCTGCAGAAATTCAAAATCTCCCTTATCCTGTAGTCACTTTTTTCACACCTGTGCCATAGAGCCTGTGACATAGCGCTGTGATATTCAGTGGGCCTCACACAATCCAAGTGTCCAGTGTCCACAAGTGTCTGCAGAAATTCAAAATCTCCCAGAAATTCAAAATCTCCCTTATCCTGTAGTCACTTTTTTCACACCTGTGCCATCGAGCCTGTGACATAGCACTGTGATATTCAGTGGGCCTCACACAATCCAAGGGTCCAGTGTCCACAAGTGTCTGCAGAAATTCAAAATCTCCCTTATCCTGTAGTCACTTTTTTCACACCTGTGCCATCGAGCCTGTGACATAGCGCTGTGATATTCAGTGGGCCTCACACAATCCAAGTGTCCAGTGTCCACAAGTGTCTGCAGAAATTCAAAATCTCCCTTATCCTCTAGTCACTTTTTCACACCTGTGCCATCGAGCCTGTGACATAGCGCTGTGATATTCAGTGGGCCTCACACAATCCAAGTGTCCAGTGTCCACAAGTGTCTGCAGAAATTCAAAATCTCCCTTATCCTGTAGTCACTTTTCTCACACCTGCTGCATCGAGCCTGTGGCATAGCGCTGTGATATTCAGTGGGCCTCACACAATCCAAGTGTCCAGTGTCCACAAGTGTCTGCAGAAAATCTAAATCTCCCTTATCCTGTAGTCACTTTTTTCACACCTGTGCCATCGAGCCTGTGACATAGCGCTGTGATATTCAGTGGGCCTCACACAATCCAAGTGTCCAGTGTCCACAAGTGTCTGCAGAAATTTAAAATCTCCCTTATCATGTAGTCACTTTTTTCACACCTGTGCCATCGAGCCTGTGACATAGCGCTGTGATATTCAGTGGGCCTCACAAAATCCAAGTGTCCAGTGTCCACAAGTGTCTGCAGAAATTCAAAATCTCCCTTATCCTGTAGTCACTTTTTTCACACCTGTGCCATCGAGCCTGTGACATAGCGCTGTGATATTCAGTGGGCCTCACACAATCCAAGTGTCCAGTGTCCACAAGTGTCTGCAGAAATTCAAAATCTCCCAGAAATTCAAAATCTCCCTTATCCTGTAGTCACTTTTTTCACACCTGTGCCATCGAGCCTGTGACATAGCACTGTGATATTCAGTGGGCCTCACACAATCCAAGGGTCCAGTGTCCACAAGTGTCTGCAGAAATTCAAAATCTCCCTTATCCTGTAGTCACTTTTTTTCACACCTGTGCCATCGAGCCTGTGACATAGCGCTGTGATATTCAGTGGGCCTCACACAATCCAAGTGTCCAGTGTCCACAAGTGTCTGCAGAAATTCAAAATCTCCCTTATCCTGTAGTCACTTTTTTCACACCTGTGCCATCGAGCCTGTGACATAGCGCTGTGATATTCAGTGGGCCTCACACAATCCAAGTGTCCAGTGTCCACAAGTGTCTGCAGAAATTCAAAATCTCCCTTATCCTGTAGTCACTTTTTTCACACCTGCTGCATCGAGCCTGTGGCATAGCGCTGTGATATTCAGTGGGCCTCACACAATCCAAGTGTCCAGTGTCCACAAGTGTCTGCAGAAAATCTAAATCTCCCTTATCCTGTAGTCACTTTTTTCACACCTGTGCCATCGAGCCTGTGACATAGCGCTGTGATATTCAGTGGGCCTCACACAATCCAAGTGTCCAGTGTCCACAAGTGTCTGCAGAAATTCAAAATCTCCCAGAAATTCAAAATCTCCCTTATCCTGTAGTCACTTTTTTCACACCTGTGCCATTGAGCCTGTGACATAGCGCTGTGATATTCAGTGGGCCTCACACAATCCAAGTGTCCAGTGTCCACAAGTGTCTGCAGAAATTCAAAATCTCCCAGAAATTCAAAATCTCCCTTAGCCTGTAGTCACTTTTTTCACACCTGTGCCATCGAGCCTGTGACATAGCGCTGTGATATTCAGTGGGCCTCACACAATTCAAGTGTCCAGTGTCCACAAGTGTCTGCAGAAATTCAAAATCTCCCAGAAATTCAAAATCTCCCTTATCCTGTAGCCACTTTTTTCACACCTGTGCCATCGAGCCTGTGACATAGCGCTGTGATAGTCAGTGGGCCTCACACAATTCAAGTGTCCAGTGTCCACAAGTGTCTGCAGAAAATCTAAATCTCCCCTGTCCTATAGACACCTTGTAACTTGTTTTACATTACTATATAGTTTGTAGGATTTTGTCTACATTTCTACCAAAAATGAGGAAGGCTGGTGGAAGAGGCCGTGGAATTGGGCGGGGGTTGGCAGCTGGTAATGATGGTGTTGGTGGTGGATCTAATGGTAGTGGCAAAAGCAAAATAGGACCGAATGCAGGAGGTGTTGAGCCTGCGTCATCGTCTGGCTCCATAAGGCTTCGAAGGCTTACTTTTCTAGGAGTAGGCAAACCGCTTTTAACGCCAGAGCATCAGGAAAAAGTTTTGTCTTACATTGCTGACTCAACCTACAGCTCTATCGCCTCCTCTTCTGAAGTTGTAAAAAGTAAAAGCACTGAGTCGTCATTGGAGGCTCATGTTCATGAACCACACCTTTCCTTGTGTCCTTCACCACAACCAAGATTGAAGGATGACGCAGGCCATACTACTGATTACTCCATGGAGCTGTTTTCACATACCATGCCTGGATTATCAAGTGAAATGGTGAATTACCCAGGCCAAGATGAATCTGACATGGAGTGCACTGATGCACAGCCGCTGATAGATGATTCTGCTGGTACATTCACTCAGAGCACTACATTGTCCTCGCAGTGTACAGAGCCAGATTCTGACCCTGATGAGACTCAGGTGCCCCTTCCCGCACACTATACCACCATACACGGTGACACAGAGGAAGGTGCACATGACATTGAAGAGGAGGTGATGGATGACCCAGTTGTTGACCCAGATTGGTATCCATTGGGGGGAAGAGGGTTCTGCCTCCAATAGCTCAGATGAGGAGCATCCACAGCAGACATCAACATCGCAACAGCTGTTATCTGGCAGGCCCGGAGCACTCCAGAGACAGGTTCCAAAAATCAAAAGAGTTGCTGGACAGCTTGTCCAGAGGGTCAAAACATCACAGCGTGCTAGGCCGCAAAATGTCTGCCAAAGTAGGAAGAGTGCAGTGTGGCACTTTTTTGAACAAAATCCTCATGATCAGGCCAAGGTTATCTGTAAGAAGTGCGCAAAGACCTTTAGCCGAGGGAAAAATCTGAAAAATTTGAATACCAGTTGCATGCTTAGACATTTAACCAGCATGCACTTGCAAGCGTGGACACAACACCAAACCTCAAGTGCCACATGTGCAACTGATCACAAAGAAGGTAGTCAGCAACGCTACATTGTTTCACCGGTTAGCACAGCAGCAAATGTTGAGGTGTCACTGCAAGGCCACAGCAGTCAGGGAATCCCACTGTTATATCAACGAAATACTGAATCTAGGCCATCAGAAAGAACACCAACTCCATCACCATCATCAACCCTCTCTCAGTCCGCCCTGTCCACCGCTACTTCCACCATATGCAGCTCTCAAGTCCAGCTCACCCTCCCAGACACTATGAGTAGGTCAAGAAAGTACTCAGTCTCTCATCCGCGTACACTGGATTTGAACGCCCACATTGCCAAACTAATCTCGTTTGAGATGATGCCCTATCGGTTGGTGGAAAGCGCAGCTTTCCGCGAACTCATGGCCTATGCAGTACCACGCTATGACCTACCCAGTCGCCACTTCTTCTCTCGCAAAGCCATCCCAGCCCTCCACCATCATGTGAAAGACCGCATTGTCCATGCACTCAAGCAGTCAGTGAGTGGAAAGGTGCACCTCACAACTGATGCATGGTCCAGTCGGCATGGCCAGGGCCGTTACATGTCCATCACTGCGCACTGGGTTAATGTGGTGGATGCAGGGTCCACAGGGGACAGCGGTGGTGGGACAGTGCTGCCTAGCCCACGGTATAGGAAACAGTTGGCTGTAGGCGTTCCACCCTCCTCCTCCTCCTCCTCCTCCTCCAGAAGCGAAAGCTCGTTCACAGAGCGCAGTCGTACGAGCACTCCATCTGCAGCTGCCACTGTTCCACACGAGGTGTCCCCCTATCGAGCAGCTAGTGGAAAGCGTCAGCAGGCTGTGTTGCAGATGATGTGTTTGGGCGACAGACACACCGCCGAGGTGCTGGCCGAGTACTTGAAGCGACAAACTGAGTCATGGCTAGGCAGTGTACATCTTGAGGCAGGCAAGGTAGTTAGTGATAACGGCCGTAATTTTGTGGCAGCCATAGCCCTTTCAAAACTCAGCCACATACCTTGCTTGGCTCACACCTTGAACCTGGTGGTGCAGTGCTTCCTCAAAAATTATCCGGAGTTAACAGCCCTGCTCCATAAGGTGAGAAGACTGTGCGCGCACATCCGCCGGTCGCCTGTACACTCCGTTCGTATGCAGAAGCTGCAGCGATTGCTCCACCTTCCCAACCACCGCCTCATTATCGACATTGCAACAAGGTGGAACTCCACCCTGCACATGGTGGAGCGGCTGTGCGAGCAGAGGCAGGCCATAATGCATTTGTGGGAGGATACACGGCCAGGCACTTTGAGAGCAGACATGGAGTTGACAGGTGTGCAGTGGTCGAAGCTGAAAGACCTCTGTAAAGTCCTTCAGTGTTTTGAGGAATGCACACGGCTGGTAAGCGCAGACGACGCCATCCTAAGCATGAGCATCCCACTTATGCGTCTGCTCATGCAAACTTTGACGCACCTTAAGGAGCAGGCATCTGCAGCCAATGTTGATGAGGAGGAAGAGGTGGAGGGAATCCTTGATGACATTCAGCCATTGTCTGCTCAGGGACCTCTCCTGGACGAGTTGGAGGAAGAAGAGGAGGAGGAGGATGATGATGGGGATGATTACTTAGGGGAGGAGGATGCATCTCGTGGGGCAAGTGAAAATGTTGGCGTGGCAAGGTCTGGTACAGGGTTTGTGCGTGACTGGAGGGATGTGGATTTTCCAGAAAGTGCTCCTCCAACCAGCACTCGCAGTGCATCATTGACACCGGGAACATTGGCCCACATGTCAGATTATGCCTTGCGGATCCTAAAAAGGGACCCCCGCATTGCCAAAATGATGAACGATGACGACTACTTGTTGGCCAGCATCCTGGATCCACGCTATAAAGGCAAATTACAAAACATCATGCCACAGGAGAACCTTGACCTAATATTGGCTAATAAACAAGCAACTCTGGTAAATCGGTTGCTTGAGGCATTCCCAGCACACATCAGCGGTGTTGGTTCTTACACGAGCCATACGGGCCGGGGGCAGCTTGGCAGAGGTGTTCATGGTGCACACAGCAGAAGTGGCGTTGGAGACAGGGGTTTCATGACAATGTTGTGGACTGATTTTTCAAGTACCGCTCACACAACTGGTAATACAGCATCGATGGAAAGTGACAGGAGACAGCAGTTGTCAACTATGGTTACAAACTACTTTTCCTCCCATATCGATGTTCTACCACACAGGTCATTCCCCTTTGACTATTGGGCTGCTAAACTGGACACCTGGCCTGAATTGGCACAATATGCCTTACAGGAGCTCGCTTGCCCAGCTGCAAGTGTGCTATCGGAAAGAGTCTTCAGTTCAGCAGGATCAATCCTGACAGAAAAAAGGACCTGTCTGTCAACCCAAAATGTGGATGATCTAACCTTCATTAAAATGAACCATGTATGGGTTTCTAAGGATTTTGTCCCACCTTTCCCTGATGACACATAGGGTGACAGAAAAATGGCTTGCTTTGGTCCACCTCTTCCTGGGACTTGACCTATTTCACCTTTTGCATCAGCTGAATGTCCAACATCAACATATGCCACTTTCTAAAACTCCCTAACTGTGCTGCCCCCCCCCATGGCCGGGGTCACCACCTAGCGCATGACACCGTGCGAGTGCCGTTGCCCTGGACAGGTGGGTAACCAGACTCTTGGGCGCGGGCACTGGCACAGGGTCCCTCATAGTGCAATCAAGTGTCTCTGACGGTGGTGGTGCACACCCGCCGTCAGACACACCGCCGTACTATGAGGGGCCCAGTGCCAGTACCGACGCCCACGAGTGGGCCCCCCTTGCTTGGGCAGGGCCCCAGCATTTGCAATCTTTACCTCTCCCTGCTCCTCCGCTGTGTAGTCTGGGCCGTCAAATCCATACTGTGCCTGACACCATCTGAGCCTGCCTCCTGATGTATAGACATATCTTTTGAATGTGTACGCTATCCATACATGTTATCCGGGGATACTGTACCCTTTCTCACCATTGTGCAATCACTTGCAAGCCATACTGGGCCTTACACCATCTGAGCCTGCCTCCTGATGTATAGACATATCTTTTGAATGTGTACGCTATCCATACATGTTATCCGGGAATACGGTACCCTTTCTCACCTTTGTGCAATCACTTGCAAGCCATACTGGGCCTTACACCGTCTGAGCCTGCCTCCTGATGTATAGACATATCTTTTGAATGTGTACGCTATCCATACATGTTATCCGGTGATACGGTACCCTTTCTCACCTTTGTGCAATCACGTGCAAGCCATACTGGGCCTAACACTGTCTGAGCCTGCCTCCTGATGTATAGACATATCTGTTGAATGTGTACGCTATCCATACATGTTATCCGGGGATACGGTACCCTTTCTCACCTTTGTGCAATCACTTGCAAGCCATACTGGGCCTTACACCGACTGAGCCTGCCTCCTGATGTATAGACATATCTTTTGAATGTGTACGCTATCCATTCATGTTATCCGGGGATACGGTACCCTTTCTCACCTTTGTGCAATCACTTGCAAGCCATACTGGGCCTTACACCGTCTGAGCCTGCCTCCTGATGTATAGACATATCTTTTGAATGTGTACGCTATCCATACATGTTATCCGGTGATACGGTACCCTTTCTCACCTTTGTGCAATCACGTGCAAGCCATACTGGGCCTAACACTGTCTGAGCCTGCCTCCTGATGTATAGACATATCTGTTGAATGTGTACGCTATCCATACATGTTATCCGGGGATACGGTACCCTTTCTCACCTTTGTGCAATCACTTGCAAGCCATACTGGGCCTTACACCGACTGAGCCTGCCTCCTGATGTATAGACATATCTTTTGAATGTGTACGCTATCCATTCATGTTATCCGGGGATACGGTACCCTTTCTCACCTTTGTGCAATCACTTGCAAGCCATACTGGGCCTTACACCGTCTGAGCCTGCCTCCTGATGTATAGACATATCTTTTGAATGTGTACGCTATCCATACATGTTATCCGGGGATACGGTACCCTTTCTCACCTTTGTGCAATCACTTGCAAGCCATACTGGGCCTAACACCATCTGAGCCTGCCTCCTGATGTATAGACATATCTTTTGAATGTGTAAGCTATCCATACATGTTATCCGGGGATACGGTACCCTTTCTCACCTTTGTGCAATCACTTGCAAGCCATACTGGGCCTTACACCGTCTGAGCCTGCCTCCTGATGTATAGACATATCTTTTGAATGTGTACGCTATCCATACATGCTATCCGGGGATACGGTACCCTTTCTCACCTTTGTGCAATCACGTGCAAGCCATACTGGGCCTAACACCGTCTGAGCCTGCCTCCTGATGTATAGACATATCTTTTGAATGTGTACGCTATCCATACATGTTATCCGGGGATACGGTTCCCTTTCTCACCTTTGTGCAATCACTTGCAAGCCATACTGGGCCTTACACCGTCTGAGCCTGCCTCCTGATGTATAGACATATCTTTTGAATGTGTACGCTATCCATACATGTTATCCGGGGATACGGTACCCTTTCTCACCTTTGTGCAATCACTTGCAAGCCATACTGGGCCTTACACCGTCTGAGCCTGCCTCCTGATGTATAGACATATCTTTTGAATGTGTACGCTATCCATACATGTTATCTGGGGATACGGTACCCTTTCTCACCTTTGTGCAATCACTTGCAAGCCATACTGGGCCTTACACCGTCTGAGCCTGCCTCCTGATGTATAGACATATCTTTTGAATGTGTACGCTATCCATACATGTTATCCGGGGATACGGTACCCTTTCTCACCTTTGTGCAATCACTTGCAAGCCATACTGGGCCTTACACCATCTGAGCCTGCCTCCTGATGTATAGACATATCTTTTGAATGTGTACGCTATCCATACATGTTATCCGGGGATACGGTACCCTTTCTCACCTTTGTGCAATCACGTGCAAGCCATACTGGGCCTAACACCGTCTGAGTCTGCCTCCTGATGTATAGACATATCTTTTGAATGTGTACGCTATCCATACATGTTATCCGGGGATACGGTACCCTTTCTCACCTTTGTGCAATCACGTGTAACCCATACTGGGCGTGAGAACGGCTGGCGAGCTGTTAAGCAAGCTACAGCACCTGTGGTTTGCACACGTAAGTTTTTCATTTTTTTCGGGAATGACGGTTAGGCCTAATTCCGGAACTGTGGTTGACCTGCACTTACTGGGAAATCATCGTTCGCGAGTAATAATTGTAATCAGTGATCCCCATCACTAACGTTGTTCAGCGGGTTATCTGCACCTGTAAGCGACAAACGCTGGCCTTTTCAGTGTAGCGCACATGCAGCCACGGACATGTAAGGGCATGACACACCAGTTATTGGCCAATCTCATGTGCCAGAGCCTCATGTGTCCCTCTAGTAAGCCGGACTCGGACTTCGGGGCATGACGGAGTCTCGTTCGTTAACGGAATTAAGCTTGCAATGTGTGCATCTGTTCTGTAGCTGGCATGGTTGAGGTTGCCCGTGTTGAGTCAAATTACGCCGTAGGCTCCACTCCTGGTGGTGCCCTTCTGGACATTCCTTTAAGGTTCAGCTTTGCAACCATACTGCCCACGTAAAACAAACACTTTGCCTTCATGAACGCTGTTTGGAGGGTCATGACTCGTGGGAATAACGCCGCCCAATCAATTAACCTGCTAGAGAGATCCTTCGTTGCTCCCAAGCATGACATCACACTCCCTAGGAGGAAGGTAATGCCACTGTGGTGACCGTACTCCTGGGGGCGACACAAGTGCACTGATGCCCAGCCACTGCTCGATGAATCTGCTGGTACATTGACCCAGACCACTACATTCCCCTCGCACGCTACCCGGCCTGACCCTGATGAAACTCAGGTTACCCTTCCCATATACAGTTCCATCTTACACGGTGACAAAGAGGAAGCTGCAGATGAAAGTGCAGGTTCGGCCCACCCGCCATCAGACACACCACCGTACTATCAGGGGCCCTGTGCCAGTGCCGTCGCCAACGAGTGAGCCCCCCCTGCTTGCTCAGGATCATAGCACTTGCAAGGTTGAAATACTGTGCAGTGAGATGGAAGATGGGGACGACGAGGAGTCCAGACTAGTACAGCGATTCCCTACTGAGGAGACTTATTTCATTGTTTTCAATGTTGGGACAGCAATTTTTGGGGAGCACTATACTCTGGAGAATGATAGATGGGGCCCACTATACACTGGAACATTCCAAAGGTGGACATCAGACACTGGAGCAGCATTTACAGGGCCCATTATACACTAGAGCATTAGAAATGGGGCCCATTATGTTTGGAGCATTATTTGGGCCCATAAGACAGTGGAGCTTCATCCATGGGGACCAACATATACTGTAGCATTATGTGGAGCTCATCATATACTGTTTCAAACATTATATGGGACCAATGATTCTGTATGGAGAAATAGATGGGCCTCGTCATGAGATGTAAAAAGTGAAGTATTTTTCATTGTACTATACCGCTATTTCTCTGTCGTATCGGAGCATGATGAGTTGTGGTATTATGTGTTAAAGGGGCGCTCTTTCGCCCAGGTCACATGAAAACCTGGAGCCAGCCCTACCCCCCCACAACTTTAGCCAAATAACCCCCATTTTTCAGTGCGTAACTTGTATTATGAAGTTAAGTAAGGTTGACCAGCTTAAGTAAGAAGAATTGATGCTTTTGGCATTCAAATGAGCACTGTAGGTGTGTTTCCTGTCCTCCTCTCACTGCCGACTTTTATTCCCCATTGACTTACATTGGGTTTTGTGTTTCGGGACGACCCCGACTTTTCCCTATAATCGGCCTATCTTGCTCGACCCGACTTTTGGAAAAGTCGGGTTTCACGAAACGAAACTCGACCATAAAAAACCAAAAGTCATAGAATCATAGAATCGTAGAGTTGGAAGGGACCTCCTGGGCCATCTGGTCCAACCCCCTGCTCAAAGCAGGATTCGCTAAATCATCCCAGTCAGATGTCTGTCCAGCCTCTGTTTGAAGACTTCCATTGAAGGAGAACTCACCACTTCTTGTGGCAGCCTGTTCCACTCATTGATCACTCTAACTGTCAAAAAGTTTTTTCTAATATCTAATCTGTGTCTCCTCCCATTCAGTTTCATCCCATTGCTTCTAGTCTTTCCTTGTGCAAATGAGAATAAAGTTGATCCTTCTACAATGTGACAGCCCTTTAGATATTTGTAGACAGCAATTAAGTCTCCTCTCAGTCTTCTCTTTTGCAAACTAAACATTCCCAAATCCTGCAACCTTTCCTCATAAGACAGGGTTTGCAGACCGGTCACCATTCTGGTCGCTCTTTTCTGAACTTGCTCCAGTTTGTTGATGTCTTTTTTAAAATGTGGTGCCCAAAACTGGACACAATATTCCAGATGAGGTCTGACCAAAGAGGAGTAGAGGGAAATAATGACTTCACGTGATCTAGACTGTATGCTTCTGTTAATACATCCTAGAACTGCATTTGCCTTTTTTGCTGCTGCATCACACTGTTGACTCATATTCAGTCTGTGATCTATTAGTATGCCCAAGTCTTTTTCACATGTGCTGTCACTTAGCCCTATTCCTCCCATTCTATATATGCTTTTTTCATTTTTATTGCCCAGATGTAGTACTTTGCATTTCTCCCTGTTAAAAACCATTCTGTTAGTTACTGCCCACTTCTCCAGTTTATTTAAATCTTTTTGAATCCTCTCTCTCTCTTCTCTAGTATTAGCTATCCCTCCTAGCTTTGTGTCATCAGCAAATTTAATCAGTTTACCCTCAATTCCTTCATCTAAATCGTTGATAAAGATGTTGAACAATACAGGGCCCAGGACAGAGCCCTGTGGTACCCCACTTGAGACATTCTTCCAACTGGATGTGCAGCCATTTACGACCACTCTTTGGGTCCGATCACTAAGCCAGCTATGAATCCACCTAACAGTTGCCTTGTCCATTCCATACTTAGTCATTTTTTCAATAAGGATTGTATGAGAGACTTTGTCAAATGCTTTGCTGAAGTCAAGATATACTATATCTACAGCATTTCCTTGATCCACCCAATCAGTGATACCGTCATAGAAGGAAATTAAGTTAGTCTGACATGACTTATTAGTTACAAACCCATGCTGACTCTGTTTGATCACTTCATTCTTATCCAGGTATTGACTTACATGTTGTTTAATAATTTGTTCAAAGATCTTTCCTGGTATAGAAGTCAGACTCACCGGCCTATAGTTGCCTGGGTCCACCTTCTTACCCTTTTTGAAGATAGGAACAACATTTGCTCTTCTCCAGTCTTCTGGCACTTCTCCTGTTCTCCAAGAATTTTCAAAGATTATGGAGAGTGGTTCAGAAATTTCTTCTGCTATCTCCTTCAGTACTCTGGGGTGTAATTCGTCTGGACCTGGAGACTTGAATTCATTTAGGTTAGCTAAGTGTTTCCTCACTATCTTTCTGTTTATAGATATCCTGGATTCTTCTATTCCCTTAATAGGACAGTGAATAACAGTTGGTGTTACATTTCCTTTCTGAGAGAAAACAGATGCAAAATAGGAATTTAAAAGTTCAGCCTTCTCAACATCCTGTCTTACCATTTCATCATTTTCATCCTGTAAAAATCCTATAGCTCAACTCTATCAATAAGTGAAATCCTAAAAGCAGTAGAGTTACATTTGGAGTGGATAGAGGCCTTCGTATATGTGAATTAGATAGAAGCAAATAAGGCAAGAATCAAGTTTGTCAAAGGAGCTACCTCAAACTAATATAAAATACTAGCTATTGAACCCATTCTACACCAGGGTGGTGAGCAATTTTATTGGTATATGGTCTCCCATCCTGGTATGTGCTGATCCCCTCCTATCCTGGTATGGATGGCACTCCTCATCTCTGTCCTGGTATGCATGGTACCTCTTATCCCTATCCTGGTATGTATGATACTCCTCATCCCTATAATGGTATGCATGGTCTCCTCACCCCCCTATCCAGCTATGCATGGCCCCCGAACCCCACTATCCTGGTATGCATGGTCCCCTCACCCCCCTTTCCTTGTATGCATGGTCCCCCTCACCCCCCTTTCTGGTTATGCATGGTCTCCCTCACCCCCCTTTCCTGGTATGCATGGTCCCCCTCACCCCTCTTTCCTGGAAAGCATGGTCCCCCTCACCCCCCTTTCCTGGTATGCATGGTCCCCTCACCCCCCATCCTGGTATGCATGTCCCCGTTGTTAGGCGTCAGGTTCCTGTCGCTGCACAGTGGCAATCCCTAGCCTTGCTTCCGGCGGTCTCCCATCCCTCTGCAGCCGCAGAGATTCCTGCTCAGCAGGGTCATCGCTCCAGGAGTCTTGCCCAGGCTGATGCTAGGCGTCTGGTTGCTCCTTTTGGCTCTGCTATAACTCCATGCCTGAGTCACCAGCAAGTAGACGCTTCTGGGACTAAGTCCTATCTTTTGGGTACTTAGCATTCCCGTGGGACGACCTCCCATTGGAAGTAGGAGGTCACATGCTCAGGTCCCGCTTCTGCTCTGATTGGTCCACCACTGGGAAGGTAGCGGAAGGACGCCACTATAAAAGAGTCGCATGGCCACTCGGCCATACGATAGTATAGACTCTTATGCTTGTTTGTGTGTATGATGATGGATGCATGTATCTGGTGACTGACTCATTAAGACTCCCCTCCCTTTGATATGCATGTTGGTTAGGGATTCAGAGTCAGCGCCAATGGGTGGCTATGCTTAAGCCACAATGCTCCCAGTACTCTACTCACACTAGCGTCCGACTGTGCCTCCCTGCTACGGGCACTGTCAAACCGCACCAGGTAGCTGTGACCGCCGTGCACACCTCTAGCGCTTTCCTCCCCGTCCTGGGTGGTTAGTGGCATTCGCCGAATCGGCACTGTGTGCACTTGGTGCGATCATATATACAGTTACCTTTTGCTGGCACCACAGCTGCGGCGCTCAGCGCTAATGGTCTAGAGGAGCTCTAGTCCGGTGTCTCTAGGACAGGGCTCTGTGACCCTAATTTACGCCCACTCAGCCGAGCACTGTGAGTTCAACAGGCTCCGGCGCTTGTTTCAGCGGCTCGGTGGAGCAACAGAGTTCGCCTCTATTCACACTGGGTGAAGTTAACCCACGTGTGAGCAAGCATTTAGCCACCATCTAGTTCCGCCATTACCTAGCCGCAGTATACCACCTCTGCACGGTGGACCCCGGGTTGTGATCGCACTTTCTCATATTTTATATTTAGTGCGATCCGCAACCCTAACACCCCTCACCCCCCTTTCCTGGTATGCATGGTAACCTCACCCCCATCCTGGTATGCATTGTCCCCCTCACCCCCTTTCCTGGTACGCATGGTCCCCCCACCCCCCAGCCTGGTATGCATGGTCCCCATCACCCTAATTTCCTGGTATGCATGGTCCCCTCACCCCCCTTTCCTGTTATGCATGGTCCCCCTCACCTGATATGCATGGTCCTCTCACTCCCAATCCTGGTATGCATGGTCCCCTCACCCCACATCCTGGTATGCATGGTCCACGTCACCCCCCTTTCCTGGTAAGCATGGTCCCCTCACCTCCCTTTCCTGGTATGCATGGTCCTCTCACCCCCAATCCTGGTATGCATGGTGCCCTCACCCCCCTGTCCTGGCATGCATGTTCCCTCACCCATCATCCTGGTATGCATGGTCCCCATCACCCCCCTTTCCTGGTATGAATGGCCTCCTCACCCCCCAGTCCTGGTATGCACGGTCCCTCTCACCCCCCTTTGCTGGTATGCATGGTCCCCCTCACCCCCCAGTCCTGGTATGCACGGTCCCTCTCACCCCCCTTTCCTGGTATGCATGGTTCCCTCACTCCCCATCCTGGTATGCATGGTCCCCATCACCCCCCTTTCCTTGTATGCATGGTCCCCATCACCCCCCTTTGCTGGTATGCATGGTCCCCCTCACCCCCTTTGCTGTTATGCATGGTCCCCTCACCCCCCATCCTGGTATGCATGGTCCCCCTCACCCCCCCTTTCCTGATATGCATAGTCTTCTCACCCCCCCATCCTGGTATGCGTGGTCCCCGTCACCCCCCTTTCCTGGTATGCATGGTCCCCATCACCCCCCTTTCCTGGTATGCATGGTCTCCTCACCCCCCTTTCCTGGTATGCATGGTTCCCTCAGCACCATCCTGGTATGCATGGTCCCCATCACCCCCCTTTCCTGGCATGCATAGTCCCACTCACCTCCCCTTTCTTGGTATGCATGGTCCCCGTCACCCCACTTTCCTGGTATGTATGGTCCCCGTCACCCCCCCTTTCCTGGTATGCATGGTCCCCTCACCTCCCTTTCCTGGCATGCATGGTCCTCTCACCCCCAATCCTGGTATGCATGGTGCCCTCACCCCCCTGTCCTGGCATGCATGATCCCCCTCACCCCCACTTTCCTGGTATGCATGCTCCCTCACCCATCATCCTGTTACGCATGGTCCCCATCACTCCTCTTTCCTGGTATGAATGGCCTCCTCACCCCCTTTGCTGGTATGCATGGTCCCCCTCACCCCCCTTTCCTGGTATGCATGGTCCCCTCACCCCCCTTTCCTGGTATGCATGGTCCCCTCACCCCCCATCCTGGTATGCATGGTCCCACTCACCCCCCTTTCCTGATATGTATAGTCTTCTCACCCCCCCATCCTGGTATGCATGGTCCCCGTCACCCTCCTTTCCTGGTATGCATGGTCCCCATCACCCCCCTTTCCTGGTATGCATGGTTCCCTCACCACTGTCCTGGTATGCATGGTCCCCCTCACCCCCTTTCCTGGCATGCATGGTTCTCTCACCCCCCTTTCCTGGTATTCTTCCTGCTACGCATGGTCCCCCTCACCCCCCTTTCCTGGTATGCATGGTCCTCTCACCCCCCATCCTGGAATGCATGGTCCCCGTCACCCCCTTTTCCTGGTATGCATGGTCCCCTCACCCCCCCTTTCCTGGTATGCATGGTACCCTCACCCCCCTTTCCTGGTATGCATGGTCCCCTCACCCCCCATGCTGGTATGCATGGTCCCTGTCATCCCCCTTTACTGGAATGCATAGTCCCCCTCACCCCCCTTTCCTGGTAAACATGGTCCCCTCACTCCCCATCCTGGTAAGCATGGTCCCCGTCACCCCCTTTTCCTGGTATGCATGGTCCCCTCACCCGCCATTTCCTGGTATGCATGATCACCTCACCCCCATTTCCTGTTATGCATGGTCCCCCTCACCCCCCTTTCCTGATATGCATGGTCCTCTCACCCCCCATGCTGGTATGCATGGTCCTCTCACCCCCAATCCTGTTATGCATGGTCCCCTCACCCCCCTTTCCTGGTATGCATGGTCCTCTCACCCCCATCCTGGTATGCATAGTCCCACTCACCCCCTTTCCTGGTATGCATGGTCCCCTCACGCCCCATTTGCTGGTATGCATGGTCCCCTCACCCTCCAGTCCTGGTATGCATGGTCCCCCTCACCCCCCCTTTCCTGGTGTGCATGGTCCCTCTTCACCCCCCATCCTGGTATGCATGGTCCCCACCAGCCCCCTTTCCTGGTATGCATGGTCCCTGTCACCACCCTTTCCGGGTATGCATGGTCCCCCTCACCCCCCTTTCCTGGTATGCATGGTTACCCTCACCCCCTTTCCTTGTAAGCATGGTCCCCTCACCCCCATTTCCTGGTATGCATGGTCACCCTCACGCCCCATCCTGGTATGCATGTTCCCCTTCATCCCCCCTTTCCTGGTATGCATGGTCCCCCTCACCTCCCAAATCCTGGTATGCATGTTCCACCTCACCCCCTTTCCTTGTATGCATGGTCCCCTCACCCCCATTTTCTGGTATGCATGGTCACCCTCACCCCCCCTTTCCTGGAATGCATGGTGACCCTCACCCTCCTTTCCTTGTATGCATGGTTCCCTCACCCCCATTTCCTGGTATGCATGGTCCCCCTCACCCCCCTTTCCTTTTATGCATGGTCCCCCTCACCACCCTTTCCGGTTATGCATGGTCCCCCTCACCCCCCTTTCCTGTTATGCATGGTCTCCCTCACCCCCCTTTCCTGGTATGCATGGTCCCCCTCACCCCCCTTTCCTGGAATGCATGGTCCCTCTCACCCCCCTTTCCTGGTATGCATGGTCCCCTCATCCCCCATCCTGGTATGCATGTCCCCGTTGTTAGGCGTCAGGTTCTTGTCGCTGCACAGTGGGAATCCCGAGCCTTGCTTCTGGTGGTCTCCCATCCCTCTGCAGCCTCAGAGATTCCTGCTCAGCAGGGTCATCGCTCCAGGCGTCTAGCCCAGGCTGATGCTAGGCGTCAGGTTGCTCCTTTTGGCTCTGCTATAACTCCATGCCTGAGTCACCAGCAAGTAGACGCTTCTGGGACTAAGTCCTATCTTTTGGGTACTTAGCATTCCCGTGGGACGACCTCCCATTAGAAGTAGGAGGTCACATGCTCAGGTCCCGCTTCTGCTCAGATTGGTCCACCACTGGGAAGGTAGCGGAAGGACGCCACTATAAAAGAGTCGCATGGCCACTCGGCCATACGATAGTATAGACTCTTATGCTTGTTTGTGTGTATGATGATGGATGCATGTATCTGGTGACTGACTCATTAAGACTCCCCTCCCTTTGATATGCATGTTGGTTAGGGATTCAGAGTCAGCGCCAATGGGTGGCTATGCTTAAGCCACAATGCTCCCAGTACTCTACTCACACTAGCGTCCGACTGTGCCTCCCTGCTACGGGCACTGTCAAACCGCACCAGGTAGCTGTGACCGCCGTGCACACCTCTAGCGCTTTCCTCCCCGTCCTGGGTGGTTAGTGGCATTCGCTGAATCGGCACTGTGTGCACTTGGTTCGATCATATATACAATTACCTTTTGCTGGCACCACAGCTGCGGCGCTCAGCGCTAATGGTCTAGAGGAGCTCTAGTCCGGTGTCTCTAGGACAGGGCTCTGTGACCCTAATTTACGCCCACTCAGCCGAGCACTGTGAGTACAACAGGCTCCGGCGCTTGTTTCAGCGGCTCGGTGGAGCAACAGAGTTCGCCTCTATTCACACTGGGTGAAGTTAACCCACGTGTGAGCAAGCATTTAGCCACCATCTAGTTCCGCCATTACCTAGCCGCAGTATACCACCTCTGCACGGTGGACCCCGGGTTGCGATCGCACTTTCTCATATTTTATATTTAGTGCGATCCGCAACCCTAACACCCCTCACCCCCCTTTCCTGGTATGCATGGTCCCCTCACCCCCCCCTTTCCTGGTATGCATGGTCCCCTCACCCCCCTTTCCTATTATGCATGGTCCTCTCACCCCCTATCCTGGTATGCATGGTCCCCATCACCCCCCTTTCCTGAAATGCATGGTCCCCTCACCCCCCTTTTCTGGAATGAATGGTCCCTGTTACCCCCCTTTCCTGGTATGCATTGTCCCCTCACCCCCTTTCCTGGTATGCATGGTAACCTCACCCCCATCCTGGTATGCATTGTCCCCTCACCTCCTTTCCTGGTATGCATGGTCCCCTCACCCCCCTTTCCTGGTATTCATTGGTCCCCTCACCCCCCTTTCCTGGTACGCATGGTCCCCCTCACCCCCTTTCCTGGTATGGATGGTCCCCTCACCCCCCAGCCTGGTATGCATGGTCCCCATCACCCGCATTTCCTGGTATGCATGGTCCCCCTCACCCCCTTCCAGTTATGCATGGTACCCCTCACCCTCCTTTCCTGGTATGCATGGTCCTCTCACACCCCATCCTGGTATGCATAGTCACTGTCACCCACCTTTACTGGTATGCATGGTCCCCTCACCCCACATCCTGGTATGCATGGTCCCTCTCACCCCCTTTCCTGGTATGCATGGTCCCCTCACCCCCTTTTCCTGGTATGCATTGGTCCCCTCACCCCCCTTTCCTGTTATGCATGGCCCCCCTCACCTCCCCTTTCCTGGTATGCATGGTCCCCTCACTCCCCATCCTGGTATGCATGGTCCCTGTCACCCCCCTTTCCTGGTATGCATGGTCCCCTCACCTCCCTTTCCTGGTATGCATGGTCCTCTCACCCCCAATCCTGGTAGGCATGGTGCCCTCACCCCCCTGTCCTGGCATGCATGATCCCCCTCACCCCCATTTCCTGGTATGCATGTTCCCTCACCCATCATCCTGGTATGCATGGTCCCCATCACCCCCCTTTCCTGGTATGAATGGCCTCCTCACCCCCTTTGCTGGTATGCATGGTCCCCCTCACCCCCCTTTGCTGGTATGCATGGTCCCCCTCACCCCCAGTCCTGGTATGCACGGTCCCTCTCACCCCCCTTTCCTGGTATGCATGGTTCCCTCACTCCCCATCCTGGTATGCATGGTCCCCATCACCCCCCTTTCCTTGTATGCATGGTCCCCTCACCCCCCTTTGCTGGTATGCATGGTCCCCCTCACTCCCTTTGCTGGTATGCATGGTCCCCCTCACCCCCTTTCCTGGTATGCATGGTCCCCCTCACCCCCTTTCCTGGTATGCATGGTCCCCTCACCCCCCTTTCCTGGTATGCATGGTCCCCTCACCCCCCATCCTGGTATGCATGGTCCCCCTCACCCCCCTTTCCTGATATGCATAGTCTTCTCACCCCCCCATCCTGGTATGCATGGTCCCCGTCACCCACCCTTTCCTGGTATGCATGGTCCCCATCACCCCCCTTTCCTGGTATGCATGGTCTCCTCACCCCCCTTTCCTGGTATGCATGGTTCCCTTACCACCATCCTGGTATGCATGGTCCCCCTCACCCCCTTTCGTGGCATGCATGGTTCTCTCACCCCCCTTTCCTGGTATTCTTCCTGGTATTCATTGGTCCCCTCACCCCCCTTTCCTTGTATGCATGGTCCCCCTCACCCCCTTTCCTGGTATGCATGGTCCCCTCACCCCCCAGCATTGTATACATGGTCCCCATCACCCCCTTTCCTGGTATGCATTGGTCCCCTCACCCCCCTTTCCTGTTATGCATGGTCCCCCTCACCTCCCCTTTCCTGGTATGCATGGTCCCCCCACTCCCCATCCTGGTATGCATGGTCCCCGTCACCCCCCTTTCCTGGTATGCATGGTCCTCTCACCCCCAATCCTGGTATGCATGGTGCCCTCACCCCCCTGTCCTGGCATGCATGGTCCCCATCACCCCTCTTTCCTGGTATGAATGGCCTCCTCACCCACTTTGCTGGTATGCATGGTCCCCCTCACCCCCTTTCCTGGTATGCATGGTCCCCCTCACCCCCCTTTCCTGGTATGCATGGTCCCCTCACCCCCCTTTCCTGGTATGCATGGTCCCCTCACCCCCCATCCTGGTATGCATGGTCCCCCTCACCCCCCTTTCCTGATATGCATAGTCTTCTCACCCCCCCATCCGGGTATGCATGGTCCCCATCACCCTCCTTTCCTGGTATGCATGGTCCCCATCACCCACCTTTCCTGGTATGCATGGTCTCCTCACCCCCCTTCTCTGGAATGCATGGTTCCCTCACCACTGTCCTGGTATGCATGGTCCCCCTCACCCCCTTTCCTGGCATGCATGGTTCTCTCACCCCCCTTTCCTGGTATTCTTCCTGGTATTCATTGGTCCCCTCACACCCCTTTCCTGGTATGCATGGTCCCCCTCACCCCCCTTTCCTGGTATGCATGGTCCCCTCACCCCCCATCCTGGAATGCATGGTCCCCGTCACCCCTTTTTCCTGGTATGCATGGTCCCCTCACTCCCCCTTTCCTGGTATGCATGGTCCCTTCACCCCCCTTTCCTGTTATGCATGATCCCCCTCACCCCCCTTTCCTGATATGCATGGTCCTCTCACCCCCCATGCTGGTATGCATGGTCCTTGTCATCCCCCTTTCCTGGAATGCATAGTCCCCCTCACCCCCATTTCCTGGTATGCATGGTCCCCCTCACCCCCCTTTCCTGGTATGCATGGTCCCCTCACTCCCCATCCTGGTAAGCATGGTCCCCGTCACCCCCCTTTCCTGGTATGCATGATCCCCTCACCCCCATTTCCTGTTATGCATGGTCCCCTCACCCCCCTTTCCTGTTATGCATGCTCCCCCTCACCCCTCTTTCCTGATATGCATGGTCCTCTCACCCCCCATGCTGGTATGCATGGTCCCTGTAATCCCCCTTTCCTGGTATGCATGGTCTTCTCACCCCCAATCCTGTTATGCATGGTCCCCTCACCCCCCTTTCCTGGTATGCATGGTCCCCATCACCCCCCTTTCCTGGTGTGAATGGCCTCTTCTCCCCCTTTGCTGGTATGCATGGTCCCCCACACCCTCCTTTGCTGGTATGCATGGTCCCCCTCACCCCCCAGTCCTGGTATGCATGGTCCCCATCACCCCCCTTTCCTGGTGTGAATGGCCTCTTCACCCCCTGTCCTGGCATGCATGATCCCCCTCACCCCCCTTTCCTGGTATGCATGTTCCCTCACCCATCATCCTGGTATGCATGGTCCCCATCACCCCTCTTTCCTGGTATGAATGGCCTCCTCACCCCCTTTGCTGGTATGCATGGTCCCCCTCACCCCCTTTCCTGGTATGCATGGTCCCCCTCACCCCCCTTTCCTGGTATGCATGGTCCCCTCACCCCCTTTCCTGGTATGCATGGTCCCCTCACTCCCCATCCTGGTATGCATGGTCCCCCTCACCCCCCTTTCCTGATATGCATAGTCTTCTCACCCCCCCATCCTGGTATGCATGGTTCCCGTCACCCTCCTTTCCTGGTATGCATGGTCCCCATCACCCCCCTTTCCTGGTATGCATGGTCTCCTCACCCCCCTTTTCTGGAATGCATGGTTCCTTCACCACTGTCCTGGTATGCACTGTCCTGGTATGGTCCCCCTCACCCCCTTTCCTGGCATGCATGGTTCTCTCACCCCCCATTCCTGGTATTCTTCCTGGTATTCATTGGTCCCCTCACACCCCTTTCCTGGTATGCATGGTCCCCCTCACCCCCCTTTCCTGGTATGCATGGTCCCCTCACCCCCCTTTCCTGATATGCATGGTCCTCTCACCCCCCATGCTGGTATGCATGGTCCCTGTCATCCCCCTTTCCTGGAATGCATAGTCCCCCTCACCCCCATTTCCTGGTATGCATGGTCCCCCTCACCCCCCTTTCCTGGTATGCATGGTCCCCTCACTCCCCATCCTGGTAAGCATGGTCCCCGTCACCCCCCTTTCCTGGTATGCATGATCCCCTCACCCCCATTTCCTGTTATGCATAGTCCCCTCACCCCCCTTTCCTGTTATGCATGCTCCCCCTCACCCCCCTTTCCTGATATGCATGGTCCTCTCACCCCCCATGCTGGTATGCATGGTCCCTGTCATCCCCCTTTTCCTGGTATGCATGGTCCTCTCACCCCCAATCCTGTTATGCATGGTCCCCTCACCCCCCTTTCCTGGTATGCATGGTCCCCATCACCCCCCTTTCCTGGTGTGAATGGCCTCTTCACCCACCTTTCCTTGTATGCATGGTCCCCCTCACCCCCTTTCCTGGTATGCATGCTCCCCTCACCCCCCAGCATTGTATAAATGGTCCCCATCAACCCCTTTCCTGGTATGCATTGGTCCCCTCACCCCCCTTTCCTGTTATGCATGGTCCCCCTCACCTCCACTTTCCTGGTATGCATGGTCCCCTCACTCCCCATCCTGGTATGCATGGTCCCCGTCACCCCCCTTTCCTGGTATGCATGGTCCCCTCACCTCCCTTTCCTGGTATGCATGGTCCTCTCACCCCCAATACTGGTATGCATGGTGCCCTCACCCCCCTGTACTGGCATGCATGATCCCCCTCACCCCCCTTTCCTGGTATGCATGTTCCCTCACCCATCATCCTGGTATGCATGGTCCCCATCACCCCTCTTTCCTGGTATGAATGGCCTCCTCACCCCCTTTGCTGGTATGCATGGTCCCCCTCACCCCCTTTCCTGGTATGCATGGTCCCCTCACCCCCCTTTCCTGGTATGCATGGTCCCCTCACCCCCCATCCTGATATGCATGGTCCCCCTCACCCCCCTTTCCTGATATGCATAGTCTTCTCACCCCCCCATCCTGGTATGCATGGTCCCCGTCACCCTCCTTTCCTGGTATGCATGGTCCCCATCACCCCCCTTTCCAGGTATGCATGGTCTCCTCATCCCCCTTTCCTGGAATGCATGGTTCCCTCCCCACTGTCCTGGTATGCATGGTCCCCCTCACCCCCTTTCCTGGCATGCATGGTTCTCTCACCCCCCATTCCTGGTATTCTTCCTGGTATTCATTGGTCCCCTCACACCCCTTTCCTGGTATGCATGGTCCCCCTCACCCCCCTTTCCTGGTATGCATGGTCCCCTCACCCCCCTTTCCTGTTATGCATGGTCCCCCTCACCCCCCTTTCCTGATATGCATGGTCCTCTCACCCCCCATGCTGGTATGCATGGTACCTGTCATCCCCCTTTCCTGGAATGCATAGTCCCCCTCACCCCCATTTCCTGGTATGCATGGTCCCCCTCACCCCCCTTTCCTGGTATGCATGGTCCCCTCACTCCCCATCCTGGTAAGCATGGTCCCCGTCACCCCCCTTTCCTGGTATGCATGATCCCCTCACCCCCATTTCCTGTTATGCATGCTCCCCCTCACCCCCCTTTCCTGATATGCATGGTCCTCTCACCTCCCATGCTGGTATGCATGGTCCCTGTAATCCCCCTTTCCTGGTATGCATGGTCCTCTCACCCCCAATCCTGTTATGCATGGTCCCCTCACCCCCCTTTCCTTGTATGCATGGTCCCCATCACCCTCCTATCCTGGTGTGAATGGCCTCTTCACCCCCTTTGCTGGTATGCATGGTCCCCCTCACCCTCCTTTGCTGGTATGCATGGTCCCCCTCACCCCCAGTCCTGGTATGCACGGTCCCTCTCACCCCCCTTTCCTGTTATGCATGGTTCCCTCACTCCCCATCCTGGTATGCATGGTCCCCATCACTCCCCTTTCCTTGTATGCATGGTCCCCTCACCCCCCTTTGCTGGTATGCATGGTCCCCCTCACCCCCTTTGCTGGTATGCATGGTCCCCCTCACCCCCTATCCTGGTATGCATGGTCCCCCTCACCCCCCTTTCCTGGTATGCATGGTCCCCTCACCCCCCATCCTGGTATGCATGGTCCCCCTCACCCCCCTTTCCTGATATGCATAGTCTTCTCACCCCCCCATCCTGGTATGCATGGTCCCTGTCACCCCCCTTTCCTGATATGCATGGTCCCCATCGCCCCCCTTTCCTGATATGCATGGTCTCATCACCCCCCTTTCCTGGTATGCATGGTTCCCTCACCACCATCCTGGTATGCATGGTCCCCCTCACCCCCTTTCCTGGCATGCATGGTTCTCTCACCCCCCTTTCCTGGTATTCTTCCTTGTATTCATTGATCCCCTCACCCACCTTTCCTTGTATGCATGGTCCCCCTCACCCCCTTTCCTGGTATGCATGGTCCCCTCACCCCCCAGCATTGTATACATGGTCCCCATAACCCCCTTTCCTGGTATGCATTGGTCCCCTCACCCCCCTTTCCTGTTATGCATGGTCCCCCTCACCTCCTCTTTCCTGGTATGCATAGTCCCCTCACTCCCCATCCTGGTATGCATGGTCCCCGTCACCCCCCTTTCCTGGTATGCATGGTCCCCTCACCTCCCTTTCCTGGTATGCATGGTCCTCTCACCCCCAATCCTGGTATGCATGGTGCCCTCACCCCCGTGTCCTGGCATGCATGATCCCCCTCACCCCCCTTTCCTGGTATGCATGTTCCCTCACCCATCATCCTGGTATGCATGGTCCCCATCACCCCTCTTTCCTGGTATGAATGGCCTCCTCACCCCCTTTGCTGGTATGCATGGTCCCCCTCACCCCCTTTCCTGGTATGCATGGTCCCCCTCACCCCCCTTTCCTGGTATGCATGGTCCCCTCACCCCCCTTTCCTGGTATGTATGGTCCCCTCACCCCCCATCCTGGTATGCATGGTCCCCCTCACCCCCCTTTCCTGATATGCATAGTCTTCTCATCCCCCCATCCTGGTGGTATGCATGGTCCCCGTCACCCTCCTTTCCTGGTATGCATGGTCCCCATCACCCCCCTTTCCTGGTATGCATGGTCTCCTCACCCCCCTTTCCTGGAATGCATGGTTCCCTCACCACTGTCCTGGTATGCATGGTCCCCCTCACCCCCTTTCCTGGCATGCATGGTTCTCTCACCCCCCATTCCTGGTATTCTTCCTGGTATTCATTGGTCCCCTCACACCCCTTTCCTGGTATGCATGGTCCCCCTCACCCCCCTTTCCTGGTATGCATGGTCCCCTCACCCCCCTTTCCTGTTATGCATGGTCCCCCTCACCCCCCTTTCCTAATATGCATGGTCCTCTCACCCCCCATGCTGGTATGCATGGTCCCTGTCATCCACCTTTCCTGGAATGCATAGTCCCCCTCACCCCCATTTCCTGGTATGCATGGTCCCCCTCACCCCCCTTTCCTGATAAGCATGGTCCCCTCACTCCCCATCCTGGTAAGCATGGTCCCCGTCACCCCCCTTTCCTGGTATGCATGATCCCCTCACCCCCATTTCCTGTTATGCATGGTCCCCTCACCCCCCTTTCCTGTTATGCATACTCCCCCTCACCCCCCTTTCCTGATATGCACGGTCCTCTCATCCCCCATGCTGGTATGCATAGTCCCTGTCATCCCCTTTTCCTGGTATGCATGGTCCTCTCACCCCCAATCCTGTTATGCATGGTCCCCTCCCTCCCCTTTCCTGGTATGCATGGTCCCCATCACCCCCCTTTCCTGGTGTGAATGGCCTCTTCACCCACCTTTCCTTGTATGCATGGTCCCCCTCACCCCCTTTCCTGGTATGCATGGTCCCCTCACCCCCCAGCATTGTATACATGGTCCCCATCACCCCCTTTCCTGGTATGCATTGGTCCCCTCACCCCCCTTTCCTGTTATGCATGGTCCCCCTCACCTCCCCTTTCCTGGTATGCATGGTCCCCTCACTCCCCATCCTGGTATGCATGGTCCCCGTCACCCCCCTTTCCTGGTATGCATGGTCCCCTCACCTCCCTTTCCTGGTATGCATGGTCCTCTCACCCCCAATACTGGTATGCATGGTGCCCTCACCCCCCTGTACTGGCATGCATGATCCCCCTCACCCCCCTTTCCTGGTATGCATGTTCCCTCACCCATCATCCTGGTATGCATGGTCCCCATCACCCCTCTTACCTGGTATGAATGGCCTCCTCACCCCCTTTGCTGGTATGCATGGTCCCCCTCACCCCCTTTCCTGGTATGCATGGTCCCCTTCACCCCCCTTTCCTGGTATGCATGGTCCCCTCACCCCCCTTTCCTGGTATGCATGGTCCCCTCACCCCCATCCTGGTATGCATGGTCCCCCTCACCCCCCTTTCCTGATATGCATAGTCTTCTCACCCCCCCCCATCCTGGTATGCATGGTCCCCGTCACCCTCCTTTCCTGGTATGCATGGTCCCCATCACCCCCCTTTCCTGGTATGCATGGTCCCCTCACCCCCCTTTCCTGTTATGCATGGTCCCCCTCACCCCCCTTTCCTGATATGCATGGTTCTCTCACCCCCTTTCCTGGTATTCTTCCTGGTATTCATTGGTCCCCTCACACCCCTTTCCTGGTATGCATGGTCCCCCTCACCCCCCTTTCCTGGTATGCATGGTCCCCTCACCCCCCATCCTGGAATGCATGGTCCCCGTCACCCCCTTTTCCTGGTATGCATGGTCCCCTCACCCCCCCTTTCCTGGTATGCATGGTCCCCTCACCCCCCTTTCCTGTTATGCATGGTCCCCCTCACCCCCCTTTCCTGATATGCATGGTCCTCTCACCCCCCATGCTGGTATGCATGGTTCCTGTCATCCCCCTTTCCTGGAATGCATAGTCCCCCTCACCCCCCTTTCCTGGTATGCATGGTCCCCCTCACCCCCCTTTCCTGGTATGCATGGTCCCCTCACTCCCTATCCTGGTAAGCATGGTCCCCGTCAGCCCCTTTTTCTCGTATGCATGGTCCCCTCACCCCCCCTTTCCTGGTATGCATGATCCCCTCACCCCCATTTCCTGTTATGCATGGTCCCCTCACCCCCCTTTCCTGTTATGCATGGTCCCCTCACCCCCCTTTCCTGTTATGCATGGTCCCCCTCACCCCCCTTTCCTGATATGCATGGTCCTCTCACCCCCCATGCTGGTATGCATGGTTCCTGTCATCCCCCTTTCCTGGAATGCATAGTCCCCCTCACCCCCCTTTCCTGGTATGCATGGTCCCCCTCACCCCCCTTTCCTGGTATGCATGGTCCCCTCACTCCCTATCCTGGTAAGCATGGTCCCCGTCAGCCCCTTTTTCTCGTATGCATGGTCCCCTCACCCCCCCTTTCCTGGTATGCATGATCCCCTCACCCCCATTTCCTGTTATGCATGGTCCCCTCACCCCCCTTTCCTGTTATGCATGGTCCCCCTCACCCCCCTTTCCTGATATGCATGGTCCTCTCACCCCCATGCTGGTATGCATGGTCCCTGTCATCCCCCTTTCCTGGTATGCATGGTCCTCTCATCCCCAATCCTGTTATGCATGGTCCCCTCACCCCCCTTTCCTGGTATGCATGGTCCTCTCACCCCCCATCCTGGTATGCATAGTCCCCCTCACCCCCTTTCCTGGTATGCATGGTCCCCTCACACCCCTTTCCTGTTAAGGATGGTCCCCTCACGCCCCATTTCCTGGTATGCATGGTCCCCTCACCCTCCAGTCCTGGTATGCATGGTCCCCCTCACCCCCCCATCCTGGTATGCATGGTCCCCACCAGCCCCCTTTCCTGGTATGCATGGTCCCCTCACCCCCTTTTCCTGGTATGCATGGTCCCCTCACCCCCTTTTCCTGGTATGCATGGTCCCTGTCACCACCCTTTCTGGGTATGCATGGTCCCCCTCACCCCCTTTCCTGGTATGCATGGTCCCCCTCACCCCCCTTTCCTGGTATGCATGGTTACCCTCACCCCCCAATTCCTGGTATGCATGTTCCCCCTCACCCCCTTTCCTTGTAAGCATGGTCCCCTCACCCCCATTTCCTGGTATGCATGGTCACCCTCACCTCCCATCCTGGTATGCATGTTCCCCTTCACCCCCCCTTTCCTGGTATGCATGGTTACCCTCACCCCCTAAATCCTGGTATGCATGTTCCACCTCACCCCCTTTCCTTGTATGCATGGTCCCCTCACTCCCATTTCCTGGTATGCATGGTCCCCTTCACCCCTAGGAAACTACACACATACAGAAAACAAACCCACTTATACTCACCCACCTTTCCTGTGGTCCAGCGCTGTCCCATTCTGCCAGAGGCCAGGGAGGAGTGTGGTACTGGCGCCGGAGTACGAGCATGCCCATACCGCGCTGTTAGGCGCCATATTGCTGAAGACACACTGCAAATGTGTCTTCAGTAAAATGGTGCCGGAAAGCGCTATGCTCATGTGCGTACTCCGGCGCCAGTGCCACACTCCTCCCCCTGGTTCACTGTCTACTGCGATCTCTGGCACCATACCTGTTACCTGTAACGCCCGGTGCCTCAATCTGTCTGTCAGAGTGACTTAGCCCGTTATAGATGGTATTCACGCTTTAGCAAATTAACAAGACAGAATGAGACAGTGAATGGAATGTTTTTTTTTTCTAATTTTGCCTGGCAAAGGGTAATAACCTTGCTAGTTAAACCTAGATATGTAAAAAAAAAGGGAATGAGCATAAAGAAACGGGGCTCTCAGACCCATATGAATTCAGTCTGTGCTTGTGTTGACAGATTTAGCTATGATGTAACAAAGGCACTAGAATAGTACTGTACATAATACTGCCCAGGGCTGCCACTAGGAATTTCAGGGCCCCATACTGACAAAATTTTCAGGCCCTCTTGAGACTCTGCCCAGCCTCCACCCCAACTCTGCTTCCACAATCCCACCACCCACTCTTGAAAAATCTCAACTTTTGCACCACATCGTTACCATTCACATATTAACAGTTTTCATCAAACACCAGATCACATACAGTACATAGCCATTAACTTTTGTTTTGGCCAAAAGATTTTTTAAGCCACCACCCGACAAGATAGATTCTTTTGGCTGGGCTCTACTCTAACCTATTAAAAATTTGTTAAAATACCCAATATTCCTTTTAGTTATATTTATTTTTCTTTTAAGATAATGTGTCAAATACATTTTTTTAAATGACCAATAATACAGCATACAAGAGAAATATATTGTCACACCATGACCATACCACATATTACCACACCACATAGTGACTGAATAATATCACATATAAGGAACAAATACCACCACACCATGATCAGACCACATATTACCATAATATAGCAACTGAAAAATACCACATACAAGGTACAAATACCACCCAACCATGACTAGCCCACATATTACCAACACTTTGTGATTGAATACTACAATACTGATCATTAATACAAAAACTCAATACTAGTATTATTGAACGTGCCATAATGCACAGGAGCTCTGTACATAATAGAGTATATAGTATCAGTGTACAGGTAATACAATGATCACTGTTGACATTATACACAGGAGCTCTGTATATACTGTATAATGTATAGTGTAAGTGTACAGGTAACAGACTGAATAACAAGTGATGTCTCTGTTAGGCGTCAGGTTTCTGCGTCTGCTCTGCAGGAATCCAGAGCCTCACATTCTGCGGTCTCCTGCTGTCTATCTACTGCAGAGAAGATTACTTTGCAGCTAAGTTCCTCTGTGCTCATACTGGGCATGCTCATGAGACGAT
Source organism: Dendrobates tinctorius (assembly GCF_039654945.1). NCBI lineage: Eukaryota > Metazoa > Chordata > Amphibia > Anura > Dendrobatidae > Dendrobates > Dendrobates tinctorius. Next base: position 42,858,856 of record NW_027361728.1, on the reverse strand, counting down.
CTCCCATTGGAGACCGGGAGTCATGTGCCCAGGTCCTGCTCCAGATCTCATTGGTCCATCTCGGAGATCTGGAAGGTCCCGCACGGCTATAAAAAGCGCGCATGACCGTTCGGCCATGTGCTAGTATAGACTATACTTGCTATGTGTGAATGGTGATGGATGTATGATTCTGGTAACTAACTTATTTAGAAACCCCTTCCCTCTCATATTACGCATGTGGATAGGGAATTAGTTCAGCAGTCAGCGCCAGTCAGTGGCAAGCCTTAGGCCACTGTGCACACGGCACCTCTGAGCTAGCGTCCGACATTGCGCCTGCTTTGTAGCTGTGTCATCCTGCGGCAGTGTCCTATGCCGCGCTGCAGTTGCAGCTCTTCTTGGCGCTCGCAGTAGCGATGCCGCACACACGGTAGGTCTAGACGGACGCAGCTCCTCTGTCTTAGGTCCTGCTCCTGTGACCTGATACCGTGTGTGCATTTACCTGAGGCCTGTGATACTAACAGGCTCAGGCCTCTTTCACACATCCGGATTTTGCCGTCAGGCGCAATCCGGTATGTGTGTAAAGAAACAGATCCGTTTTTTTTCAGCCGGATGCGTTTTTTTGTCATTGAATAGCACATGCGCCAGATCGCGCCGCATGTGCTTCCGTTTGTTCGTTTTTTACCGGATCCGGCTGAAATCTGCTGTCTGGCGGCTGGACAGAACGCGTGCTGCAACCTTTTTTTTCCGGTGAAAAAAAGCCGGACATGCACGCATGCGGCACCTCCTGCTCTGTGGGCCAATGAAAGCCAATGGTAACGTCCGGCAGCCGGATCAGGCTTTTACCTGATCCGGCCACCGCTTGCAGTTTTCCTCCTCTGCGCATGCCCGGATATCTCTCTCACTCTCTCTCTTGAAAAGTGGTCTTCCCCCGTACTGCGGTGACAACTGCCGAGTCCGCCGTAAGTTGCGCCACAGCTACTTCCGCTGCCTCTGCTTCCGGCCATCCGGCTTTTCGCCGCACACTGCCGGAATCTCCCCGACGGATGTGTGAAAATAGCCTCAGTGTTTTTGTATGTTTATGTTGTGGGGCCTCTGTGTGTGAACAGAGCCCGCTTTGCGCACTTCAGGTGAAGTCTAACCCGTGCGCATTATACTGCCATATTGCTTGTCTGTCGTTACCTAGCAGCGGTGTAACATGTACTGCACGGTGGACCCCGAGCGGCGAACGCACTTTATTATTTATTTTTATTTAGTGCATTCTGCTGTTCCTAACAGTTTCTAGTTGAAGACATTCATCTTTGCTTTGCTTCACAGAGATCCATGACTTCTTCCAGCCATGATTCATCTCTGCAGAAAATAAGTTATTTAGAGCACATTCCCCAATTTTCCCCAGCTTCTACACTACGCCAAATGAAGTAAAAAAGTGAGTGTTGCCCTGCATAGTAACAGACTTGCCCTACTTAAAACACTATCCTCTAAACTAAAATACGTCACAGCAGTAATAATATCCTGTAATTAGCCCTTACAGTAATAATGCCCTACATTCTGTCACTTTCTTGTAATAACATCCCCCATGTGACTCATTCTTGGCCCTATACGTCTACATCCTGTTCGCATATGTCCTCCCATCAAGGCCCCATGTGTCTCCATCTTGTCCCCACATGTCTCCATCATTCCTCCCACATATGTCTCTCATACTGCCCCCACATATCTCCATACTGCCTCATATATGTCCTCTCATCCTGGCCCCACATGTCTCCATCCTGCTCCCATAGATTTCCCACATTTTAGCCCTACATGTCTCTGCATCTTGCCCCCCCCTATGTCTTCTCATCCAGTCCCCACATGTCTCCATCATGCCCCCTCCATATGTCCGCTCATCCTGGTCCCACATGCCTTCACATGCCCCCTCCATATGTCCTCTCATCCTGACCCCACATGTTTCCATCATGCCCCCTCCATATGTCCTCTCATCCTGGCCAAACATGCCTTCGTCATGCCTCCCACATATGTCCTCTCATCCTGGCCCAACATGTTTCCATCATGCTCCCATATATGTCCTCTCATCCTGGCCCCACATGTTTCCATCATGCAGCCATATATGTCCTCTCATATTGCCCCCATATATCTTCACTATGCCCACATATGTCCTCTCATCCTGCACCACCTGCTCACATATTGCAGATTTCAATAAAAAAAACAATTTCCTTACCTGGCAGCAGCATCCTCTTTTTAAACCATTTTAGGAGAAGTCTCGCTGGCACATGACAGTGATGTCATAAGCCAGTGACGTGAGTGCTGACGTCAGCTGCCGGACTCTTATTGGCTGACTGCTTCTATTGCTGTGCAGGAATTGAGTCCTGAACGGCAATTGGGATCAACTGATCATGTGTCCGAGGCTGCACGTTCAGTTAGTGAGTGAGCGGCCAACTCCTCCCCTGGGGCCCGGTGAGGAGGGGGGCCCAGGGCCAGTAAGGGCAGTAATTCCCTGATGGCCGCCCTGATGATGTCAATCCTTAGTAGGAGCAGAGACCAGGTAATGTTAACCCAACTTGAGGTAGTAAGTTGTTATAACCTCTTGACATGCTTTACACTAAGCACGAGAGCCTCTCACATAGAGGGGTTATATTTAGCTACTTGGGAGGAGGGAGACCAAATCTGACACATTTTGCCTCAAGAGGTTATAAGTCACTGGTAAAATACTGGAGGTCAGATATGTGTCACTACGCTTAGTGGCGTTAGTGATGTGAAACCCAGAGTATTTTCTTCTAGCACACTAAGTATTGTGAGGATTAAGCTAAGCTTTATAAATGGGCTGGCTTTTATGTGGACATCCATAGAGTGGGTGGGAAGATGTCCACCTTATCTCCACCTGCATAGTCGGCACCGCCGTGTGCTGAGAGGACCTTTGTGATGTCAGTTCTGTGTTCAGAGACATGGCAGAGGAGTCACATGGTCTAGGGCTTAAATAGCTGGGCTCCAGAGGCAGTCTTTGTTCAGCAGGACTGAAGGGAGGACTCTCCAGTGGTTTGTGTCCTTTAATGGCGCCTTGCTCATTCACTTTTTTTATATATCTAGATTTACATTTAGTTGACACGGGTGAAACTGGATATACTAGTATTGTAAGCACAAAGAGGCTTTTGCTGGGGGTAGGTGTCAAATCTGGCACCCTAGCTCCTGGATTCTGAGCTTCAAGGGGGTTTCACAAATGCTCTGTACTGGGCTGAATATTTCCTATTGTTTGCATAAGGAGACACAGGAGATTTGAAATGCCACAGTGTGTAGCCATTCATCCACTTACACTCAGTATCCTCTAAAATGGCCAATCCAGTTCAGCCTAGAAATATGAGCTAATGATCAGGACCATAAAAATCTGGGTTACACAAAAAAGTGTTCACAAGTGGGGGCAGCTTAAAGGCTGATATGTTCCATGATTGATTTCTCTGTCTTTCAGGAAAAACAGGATAACTGCAGACAGAAACGTTTAAGGTAGGCCTGTTATTTATCCCTTTTTATTTTATAACTGTTTTGCATATTTGGGTCATTTTATTTTTACCTTTTTATATATTTGTTGTAAGCACTGTATATTTTTAGTTAAATCTTAAAATCTTTAGAATCATAGAATCATAGAATCGTAGAGTTGGAAGGGACCTCCTGGGCCATCTGGTCCAACCCCCTGCTCAAAGCAGGATTCGCTAAATCATCCCAGTCAGATGTCTGTCCAGCCTCTGTTTGAAGACTTCCATTGAAGGAGAACTCACCACTTCTCGTGGCAACCTGTTCCACTCATTGATCACTCTAACTGTCAAAAAGTTTTTTCTAATATCTAATCTGTGTCTCCTCCCATTCAGTTTCATCCCATTGCTTCTAGTCTTTTCTTGTGCAAATGAGAATAAAGTTGATCCTTCTACAATGTGACAGCCCTTTAGATATTTGTAGACAGCTATTAAGTCTCCTCTCAGTCTTCTCTTTTGCAAACTAAACATTCCCAAATCCTGCAACCTTTCCTCATAAGACAGGGTTTGCAGACCGGTCACCATTCTGGTCGCTCTTTTCTGAACTTGCTCCAGTTTGTTGGTGTCTTTTTTAAAATGTGGTGCCCAAAACTGGACACAATATTCCAGATGAGGTCTGACCAAAGAGGAGTAGAGGGAAATAATGACTTCACATGATCTAGACTGTATGCTTCTGTTAATACATCCTAGAATTGCATTTGCCTTTTTTGCTGCTGCATCACACTGTTGACTCATATTCAGTCTGTGATCTATTAGTATACCCAAGTCTTTTTCACATGTGCTGTTGCTTAGCCCTATTCCTCCCATTCTGTATATGCTTTTTTCATTTTTATTGCCCAGATGTAGTACTTTGCATTTCTCCCTGTTAAAAACCATTCTTTAATAAGTTGGTCCTTGTTCACACTAGATAACCTATAGCCTTTAAGAGTGTGTGTGACCTTTTTTGATTGTCTGACAGTAATATAGATTTTGATAATGCCTCACTCTGTGTGTTTGAGTGGCAGAGTAAGAAGCCTGGCTGTGCTGAGTGTGTCGGAATGACTTATGCTCACTTTATAGCCTAGAACAGTGGTTGAATGAGAGGAGATAAATTAACCTGCGCAGGCGCACTCCAAGTCACATGCTGAGAAGTGTGTACTTGACAACTAACATTTCCCTCATGTCTACTTTACATTAGCACAATTTTTGAATCATAATTTTATTTTGTTAGGAAGTTAGAAGCGTTTAAATTTGACCAGCGATTTCTCATTTTTCCAACAAAATTTACAAACCATTTTTTTTAGGGACCACCTCACATTTGAAGTGAGTTTGAGGGGTCTATGTGACATAAAATACCCAAAAGTGGCACCATTCGAAAAACTGCACCCCTCAAGGTGCTCAAAACCACATTCAAGAAGTTTATTAACCCTTCAGGTGCTTCACAGGAATCAATGGAATGTGAAAGGGAAAAATGAACATTAGACCCAATATTCTTTTATTTTACAAGGGTAACAGGTGAAAATGGATGTCAAAATGTGTTGTTAAATTTCTCAAGAGGATGCAGATACCCTACATGTGGAAGAAAACTACTGTTTGGTAGCATGGTAGAACTCGGAAAGAAAAGAGCACCGCTTGACTTTTTGAACGCAAAATTGGCTGGAATGGAGAGCGTGCGCCATGTCGTGTTTGGAGAGCATAAGATGTTCCTAATCAATGGAAACCTCTGCACAAGTGATCACATTTTAGAAACTTATTTAGATGTGTGGTGAGCACCTTGAACCCTCAGGTGCATCACAGAAATTTATAACGTTGAGCCATGAAAATAAAAAATCTAATTTTTCTACAAAAATGTTCTTTTAGCCCCATACTCCATATGTGGGGGAAACTACTGTTTGTCACATAGCAGGGTTTGGAAGAGAAGGAGCAACGTTTGAATTTTTTGAACACAAAAGTAGCTGGAATCATTAGCAGATGTCATGTTGTGTTTGGAGAGCCCTTGATGTGCTTAAATATTGAACCCCCCACCACCACAAGTGATGGCATTTTGGAAAACAGACCCCTGAAGGAATTTATCTTGATGTGTTGTGAGCACCTTGAACCCTCGGATGCTTCACAGAAGTTTATAATGTAGAGCCTTGAAAATAAAAAAAATCAAATTTTTCTCACAAAAATGTTCTTTTAGCCCCATATTTTGTTTTTTCGCAAGGGTAACAGGAGAAATTGCAGCATGCATTTTGTTGTGTAATTTCTCCTGAATACGCAGATACCTAATATACAGGTGCTTCTCACAAAATTAGAATATAATCAAAAAATTAATTTATTTCAGTTCTTCAATACAAAAAGTGAAACTAATTTATTCTATAGAGTCATTACAGAGTGATCTATTTCAAGTGTTTATTTCTGTTTATGTTGATGGTTATGGCTTACAGCCAATGAAAACCCAAGAGTCAATATCACAGTAAATTAGAATAATTAACAAAAAACACCTGCAAAGGCTTCCTAAGCATTTAAAAAGGTCCCTAAAGCCCCTGTTACACATAGCGATATCGCTGGCAATATTGCTGTAACGTCACCGATTTTGTGACGTAGCAGCGATATTGCTAGCGATATCGCTATGTCTGATACTTACCTCCGACCAGCTCCCCCGCTGCTCATCGCTGATCGCGCGAGAACGTCCTGGACCATTTCTCGTCGGGCGCTTCCTGCTGGGCTTCCTGTGGTGCCGACGAGCGACGTGTGGACGTGGGCGGGAGGACGTCAGGATCGCCTTGTCTGACAGGTAAGTAGCGACCCCCGACCCCTGCTATGTCGCTGGTGAGATCTGCCTGTGTGGCAGCTCACTAGCGACCACTTAGCGATGCACCAGCGATCCATATCATTATCGGGATCGCTGGTGCATCGCTAAGTGTAACGGTACCCTTAGTCTGTTTCAGTAGGCTCTACAGTCATGGGGAAGATTGCTGACTTGACAGATGTCCAGAAGGCAGTCTTTGACATACTTCACAAGGAGGCTGACTGTTCAAAGTGCTTTATCCAAGCATATTAATGGAAAGTTGAGTGGAAGGAAAAAGTGTGGTAGAGTAAGGTTCACAAGCAAGTGGGATAACCGCAGCCTTGAAAAGATTGCTAAGAAAAAAGGCCATGGAGTCATTGCTTCAAGAGCCACCACACACAGTCGTATCCAGGACATGGGCTACAAGTGTTGCATTCTTTGTGTCAAGCCACTCATGACCAATAGACAATGCCAGAAGTGTCTTTCCTGGGCCAAGAAGAAAAAGATCTGGACTGTTAACAATCCAAAACACTTCTAACCTCATATAATAAATAGGTATAGCAATGATCCCTTCAAAATCAATATAAACCACCAACAGAGAAAACAAAAAGGAACAAAAGATCCAAAAACGCAAAATTTTATTTCAATATACCTGTAGTCATGTGACCGGATCATGTGACTTGATGACGCGCACCTTGAGCGCCGCCCTCCTCGCCGCGTCACAACATGGCGGTGATGCGCCGCACACAGCTGTGGATGCTCAGAGACACATGCAGGGTCCACAACCTAGGCGGCAACATGACTACAGATATATTGATAATTTATGTATGGTGAATTTTGCGATATTTATACCTGCCAATTTATCTATTTATGCCATATGGGACTTTTATTCATTCCCATATGGTGCACTAGGAGGATTGATATTATGTGAGTGATGTTTTTTGCTCATGAAGGGGTAATGTTATTTTATCTTTCCTTATGGTGCACAATGAGGACTTGTATCATATGAGTTCATGCTGCTTTTGACCTATATGTTGTGACCCTATACAATTCGTCTTATTCACAACTAAGCTTTTTTATGTATCCAGGTGAGGTATTTACCTCTTCACATGTGCTCTGTATCTATTATATGTACTTTATAGTGTTCATGATATATTTTTGTATTTATTGAAATAAAATGTTGCATTTTTGGATCTTTTGTTCCTTTTTGTTTTCTCTGTTGGTGGTTTATATTGATTTTGAAGGGATCATTGCTATACCTTGTTTATCTGCTAAATACATTTATTGTGTCCTAGCGAACCGTATATTTGTGTGATTCACCGCGCTATGCTGAGCAGATGTATAAAAAAAAAAAAGGGGGAAATAAATACTTAACAGCAGTTATACGTACTTACTTAAATATGAAGTTGATGTAGAATATTCTGTGTAAGTTGAGATGTCTACGTGGTAAGTGGTTTGCAGGTTATCTGATGGTAGAGATCTCGTTTTTGATAGCTGCTGATGCTATTGGAACAATGATATATTAAGGTACCAATAAAACATACAAAAGGTCACACCACTCCTTGCATGTCCACCATACTCACTGGTTGTATCTTAACGTTTATATTCTCTTCGGGGACGCCAGCACCTCGTGTACTCCGGCCGGAAGTATTGACGAGGACGCGGCGAGAGTGGGGGGGGCGGAGCTACTGTGACGTCACAGGCAGGGAGGAGGACAGGTGCACGAGAGGCACAAACCAACCAACATGTTTCGAGGGGGGCTTCCCTCTTCGTCAGGGCTATGCTGAATGCCTGTCAGCCCGTCCTTTTATAATAGCTCACCCAGCTGCAACCCATACCAATCATTAGTCTTGGGCAGAAATGTATGGGTTTTTTTTTTTCCTCTTTCTTTCTCTGTGTGTATTGTTGCCTCAAGATATGCCTTGCTGCTATAATTGCAATATTATATTGTTGATTTATTAAAATGGATAGTCCGCTTTGTCTCCTAAATAATAAAAGTATACCTAACTTGTGTGCATAATATACTAAACTAAAACATAACTTTTATTTATACCAATTTTAAGATAATTTCAAATAATTTTACTGGAACTAAATAAATAAAACATGAGTATGGAGGGTTACACGAGCAGATTGACCCTCCGCACGTTAATAAAATAGATACCTATATTTTCTAAAAAGTATATGTGTGCTACCAGCAATTTAGCAAAAAAAAAAAACGGAAAAAAGGATAGAAATGGAAGGTGGGGAAAGGACTAATTTGACCATATGGTACTCGTCGTGAATCTCTATATAACGAAAATATGGATAAAGACGAAAACTGACGCACGGATGTAGTATGTACATCCTTAATTGTATGTTTCATAAAATGTAGATAGAAATATCAATAAGTGTATTAAAAATAAATAAAAAATAAATAAATAAAAAATAAAAAATTATAAAAATAAGATTAATGTTTTAATAATTTTATCTAAAAAGCATATAGCTCAATCTCATGGTTGAGGCCTTTTGGGGCCAGGCTGTCAAGCGTGTAAATCCACTTTGACTCCACTCTTGACATAGCTTTCAAATAGTTGCCCTTCCTTGGATTTTGGGGGACCACCTGGATTCCACAATAGGATACCCCCTTGTAAGACTGATTATGTTTGTCCAAAAAATGACGCGATAAGGGGTGACCTTTGAATCCTTTTTTAATGTTATCCAGGTGCTCCTTAATCCTATCCATTAAACGTCTCTTGGTTCTGCCTACATAGATTTTATTGCAAGGGCACCTGAGTATATATATCACCCCCTTAGTTTGGCATGTTATTTCATCTCTAATACTAAATTTATTATTTGTCATATCTGTGAATGTTGTTTGTAACTTCCTTTGTGTCAACGTTCTATTGCAACATAAGCATCTCCCACATGCCAAAAACCCAGATGGTTGTGTATTTGAATTAGTAAATTAGTACCGCCCTGGTATTAACTCTCTACACTTATTGTCCCCTCACTCCTTTCCTCTCCTATGTATAGCACTCACACTCTTTTCACATTGCTAAATTGCAGAGATCCATTCAGTCCCACCATTCAACATCAGAGACGCTCTCACAAATCACTTAACCTTCTGCTCACTCTTTCTATCCTCCTTCTCCTAGTCGCAGGAGACATTGCTCCCAACCCTGGCCCCTCATGTTATAGAAAGTCAAACCCCCCAACTGCTGCACTCAGAAATCCCTCTAATCTTATTAATATTCCCTGCATGCCATCTGTCTCTCTTAATTGTGCACTTTGGAATTCTCGCTCAGTGTGTAACAACCGCTTCAGCTTGCCTATAAGGAGAATCGTTCGGCAAATGACACTGTCAATCTGGCACTGAAGTACATTTTGGATCATACAGATGAACTGCACTCATATGTCTGGATTCTTTTCATGGACTTTAGCTCAGCGTTCAATACCATTGATCCGAATTTAATTCATAAGAAAATGGTAGCTCTTGGAGTCCCTCTCAACTTATGCTTGTGGATTTATAACTTCCTGACAGCCAGGATAGAGTGTAAAAGTTGGACCATTCACTTCGGACACCTTGGTCACAAACATCAGGGCACCTCAGGGGTGTGTTGTGTCCCCGTTACTGTTTTCTCTCTATACGAATGATTGCATCTCTTCAGCAGACTCAGTAAAAATCTTGAAATTTGCCGATGATATGACACTGATTGGTCTCATCAGGGGAAATGCTGAAGACTTGTATCGGAGTGAGGTGGAAAGAATATGTGACTGGTGTAAAGACAATAATCTTGTACTCAACACTAAAAAAACTGCTGAGATGGTTGTGGATTTTAGGAAAGATCAACATGAGATACTTCCAATCTACATCCATGACGAAGTGGTTCTTAGGGTCACAGAGACCAAATTCCTTGGTGTTATCATCTCTCATGATCTTAAATGGGGGAAAAACATGGATGCTGTTATAAGAAAAGCACAACAGAGGATGTTCTTCCTGCGTCAGCTGAAAAAATATGGTTTGTCTAAGAATCTGCTGATCTTATTCTTTAATGCTGTCATCAGATCTGTGATTTGTTCCTCTCTGATAGTCTGGTATGGGGGAGCCACTGCGCATGACAAACTCCGCTTACAAAGGTCTTTCAGAACAGCAGAGAGAATTATAGGTTCCCCCTGCCTAAAATCCAGGATCTTTATGATAAGAGTATTCGATCCCACGCATTGAAAATTTCATCCGATCCCTCTCGCCCGGGACACTCCTCATTCCAACTACTCCCTTCAGGACGTCGCTTCAGAGTCCCCAAATGCAGCACCAACCGCCATATGAACAGCTTCTATCCACTCTCTGTTCAACAATTAAATCGTCATGTGTAGACTATATACTGTATCTGTCTTGTTAGATGTTACTTGTTGTATCTGTTGTTATATATTATGTTGCCTCTTTGCCACAAAGAATTCCTTGTATATATGTAATATGTACTTGGCGATAATAAATTTGATTGATTGATTGAACAAACCCTCCTTCATTCAAGACTTTTTCCTTTCTATTTCTCTTAACCTCCTGGCTCTTACTGAAACCTGGATTCAGCAGTCAGACACTACCGCTGCTGCTGCTCTATCATATGGGGGACTACACTTCTCTCATACCCCAAGATCAGACAATAGAGCAGGTGAAGGCGTTGGTCTGCTCCTATCATCAAAATGTACTTTTCAGGTTATCCCCCAAGTACCCTCACTTGTCTTTCCTTCTTTTGAGGTCCATGCCGTCAGACTCTACACCCCCTTCTCCATGCGAGTGGCGGTGGTATATCGTCCTCCCGGCCCTTCCCATCAGTTCCTGGATCATTTTGCCACTTGGCTTCCACATTTTCTCTCCTGTGAAATCCCTACCCTCATCATGGGCGATTTCAACATCCCCATTGCTCTTCCCCTCTCACCATCTGCTACTCACCTTTTATCTCTAACCTCCTCGTTTGGCCTTTCGCAGCTTACTAATTCTCCAGCGCATGAAGACGGGAACTCCCTCGACTTGGTCTTCTCTCGGCTTTGTGTAGTGGATGATTTTGCAAACTCCCCTCTCCCGCTCTCTGACCACAACCTTCTTTCATTCTCTATCAAGAACTGCCAGGCTGCTCAGGTCACCCCCACTGCCCATATTTATAGCAACATACAGGCCATTAACACCCAGAAACTTATGAAGAACTTGCACTCTTCATTGGCCCCTATATCCTCCCTTTCATGTCCTGATTCTGCATTGAAGCATTACAATGAAACACTTCAAAGTGCCCTGGATGAATTTGCTCCTCCTATACATAGAACACCACAACACAGATGGCGACAACCCTGGCAACCCTGCAAACACGTTTCCTGCAGCGGTGCTCCAGGTGCGCCGAGCGTCTGTGGAGAAAATCCAACCTACCCGAAAATTTCATCCATTATAAGTTTATGCTTCGAACATACAACACTGCCCTTCACCTCTCAAAACAAACCTATTTCAACACCCTCATCACCTCACTGTCCATTAACCCTAAACGTCTCTTTGACACTTTTCATTCTCTACTCAACCCAAGAGTGCAGGCCCCTACCACGGAGCATCGAGCTGACGATCTGGCCAATTACTTCAAAGAAAAAATTGACCAGATTCGACAGGAAATTATCTCCCAATCACCTCATACCATGCACTGTCCTCCCTCCCCCACTGCATCTAGCTCACTCTCTGACTTTGAACCAGTCACAGAAGAAGAAGTAAGCAGGCTCCTTGCATCTTCTCGCCCAACCACTTGCACCAGTGACCCATTTCCGTCACATCTACTCCAGACCCTTTCCCCTGCTGTCACCCCTCACCTAACTAAAATATTTAACCTCTCTCTTCTGGTATCTTTCCCTCCTCATTTAAGCATGCCATCATACATCCACTACTTAAAAAAACATCCCTTGACCAAAACTGTGCCACTAACTATAGACCTGTTTCTAATCTTCCCTTCATCTCTAAACTCCTGGAACGCCTGGTCCACTCCCGTCTTATCCGCTATCTCTCAGAAAACTCTCTTCTCGACCCTCTCCAATCCGGTTTCCGCTCTTTACATTCTACTGAAACTGCCCTCATTAAAGTCTCTAATGATCTACTAACAGCTAAATCAAATGGTCATTACTCCATGCTAATTCTCTTGGATCTCTCTGCAGCATTCGACACTGTGGATCATCAGATCCTCCTCACTATGCTCCATTCCATTGGCCTCAAGGACACCGTTCTCTCCTGGTTCTCCTCCTATCTCTCTGACCGCTCCTTTACTGTATCTTTTGCTGGCTCCTCCTCCTCTCATCTTCCCCTTACTGTTGGGGTTCCTCAAGGATCAGTCTTGGCCCCCTCCTCTTCTCTTTGTATACTGCCCCTATTGGTCAAACAATCAGTAGATTTGTTTTCCAGTACCATCTCTATGCTGACGACACCCAATTATACGCTTCTTCTCCTGACATCACGTCAGCCTTTCTAGAAAACACCGACAATTGTCTAAACGCTGTGTCTAACATCATGTCCTCACTATATCTGAAACTGAACCTGTCAAAGACTGAACTCCTTGTGTTTCCTCCCGCTACTAATGTACCTATACCCGACATTGCCATTTCTGTGTGTGGTTCTACTATTGCTCCCCAGCAACATGCCCGCCGTATTGGGGTCATACTTGACTCTGAGTTTTCCTTTGTCCCCAACATCCGATCACTGGCTCGCTCTTGTTATCTGCACCTCAAAAACATTTCTAGAATTCGACCTTTTCTTACTTTTGACTCTGCAAAAACTCTTACTGTTTCTCTTATTCATTCTTGTCTCCACTATTGTAACTCCCTTCTAATCGGTCTCCCTCTTACCAAACTCTCCCCCCTCCAATCTGTCTTGAATGCAGCTGCCAGGATCATATTCCTCGCCAATCGCTACACTGATGCCTCTACCTTATGCCAGTCATTACACTGGCTACCCATCCACTCCAGAATCCAGTACAAACTTATTACCCTCACCCACAAAGCCCTCCATGGCTTAGCACCACCCTACATCTCCTCCCTTGTTTCAGTATACCATCCTACCCGTGCCCTCCGTTCTGCTGATGACCTGAGGTTAGCATCCTCAATAATCAGAACCTCCCACTCCCGTCTTTAAGACTATACATGTGCTGCGCCAATTCTTTGGAATGCACTTCCCAGGTCAATACGATTATTCCCCAATCCCCACAATTTTAAGCGTGCCCTGAAAACGCATTTATTCAGACTGGCCTATCGCCTCAACATATTAACCTACTCTATCCCTGTGTGGCACAGCCAAAAGTTTTTTTTTTTTTTTTTTACCATAACCAGGTTCCCCGCATCATTTTCCCACATGCTTAATGCATCCATTAGCCCTCTGCATCCGTACTGTTACACACTTAACATTATGGCTGGTCCATACAATCAGGGCAACTGTTACCACCCACGTTTCGTGTCTCCCCTTTTTTCCTCATAGATTGTAAGCTTGCGAGCAGGGCCCTCATTCCTCTTGGTATCTGTTATTATCTATGTGATTATTGTTATGCTGTAATGTATATTGTCTGTACAAGTCCCCTTTGAAATGTAAAGTGCTGCGGAATATGTCAGCGCTATAGAAATAAAATGTATTATTATTATTAATTTATTATTATTATTATACCTATTTATTATATGAGGTTAGAAGTGTTTTGGATTGTTGTTGGTCTAATTTATCTGTGTTGCAGATGCCTCAAATATAGAGTACATGGACTTTAGAAAACGTGATAAAAACTGGATCTCCCAATTAGGGTCATTATTTGGTAACAAAGCAACTGTGGAAACAGAGAATTGTGATGTTAAGGAATTGAATCTCAATATTAAAGGCCTATTGAAAAAACATACAAAATTGTGGTGGAACAAAGTATCATTGGAGAATTATATCCAAAAGAATATTCTCGCAAGAAGGTTGAGAATCCAAATTTACCCCACTTTGGAAACTAGTGATCTAGTTTTAATAATAAATGGGAGGAACTACTTACTAAGTGCTCTAGAACCCTATTAGAATTATTAATTATTATATTAAAAAAGAAAAAGTAGGGCACTCACCGTTCTTGTAAAATGATAATCCTTTATTCCATATTAACCATGCATAGGCGTTGGCACAGGAGAGATGTAAAAAGAAGGACAACAGCCGTTTCGTGCGCAATGCACTTCAACAGGTCTCAATGGGACCTGTTGAAGTGCATTGCGCACGAAACGGCTGTTGTTCGTCTTTTTACATCTCTCCTGTGCCAACGCCTATGCATGGTTAATATGGAATAAAGGATTATCATTTTACAAGAACGGTGAGTGCCCTCCTTTTTCTTTTTCAATATGACATTCATGTTTTCTTCACATGGGATTGAGCACCCGTTCTATAAGGGATTGGTGTTATACTGATTGCGGTAGCAAGAGATTGTGCGGGGGATCATTTCCCAGTGACGGTGCCGGATACTTTTTGGCTTTGAGAATTATTAATTGGATCTGACCGAAAAGCACTTGAAACAATTGAAGGGGAAATAGTGTGAAAAATAAAATTCAGCTTGCTTTAACATCTGAAGAATGTGCCAAATTTGATAAAGAACTGGAAATTGAACTCAATAAGTGGGAAAAAGAAGTTCAGGCCACAAAAATATGTAAATTTCAGAGAGACTTACAAGATTAGTCTACAAATTGTCATGATCCAGGCTGGATCTGACAGTTTAAATGGACAAAGTTGAACTTTTTTTTTCCTTTGGCTAGGTGCCAAAGTGATGTGATTGCCCCCGGTAGCCATTAGAATTATTACACGTGGTGTATCATTCTAAGTTGCCCGGTGGTGGTGAGTGGTATCGCACCTTAGTTTTTGGTTAAGTGCACGTGATTAGGTAACAGGTGTGAATGCTCTATAAATGAGTGTCAGGTATATCATTCACTGTTGGTGATATTGATTGTGTGTTAGTCATTCACAAGGAAGCCTGGGTGAAAGAAGGAGCTGAACATGAGTCCTGCACAGCTCAGCCAGAGGAGGCGAGTGGCAGCTAGGTGGTCTTCAAGAAGGGCTGGCATAGCGTGGTGGAGTCACAGTTTATGGTGTTTGCAGGAAGTGCTTGCATGGCTTGGTGGAGTGACGACTATGGAGAGAGTTGCACTCAGCATGCGGGACTTGGATGCTGAGAGTTGGACTCAAGCATGCTTGACTTTTTGGGCAGGAGCTGAACTCAACTTTGGGACTCTCTTACTGGACTTCTGCAATTGGTGGTGGACTCTGCTCCAAGGCTGCACTATGGTGAAGGATCCAGTTATGGTGATGATCCGGGTGGAGGAGAAGATGCACACAGGCGGTGGGCTCTGTTGCTAGGAGCGTACGCAACAGAACAAAGCTAAGTGGTGTTTCCCCTGTTTTGTCATCTTTCCTCATGTGTGTTTTAGTGCAGTGGTGGGATTAGTTTCCGCACCGACCAATTCCCTAGTGAGGGTTTAGGTCAGGGCGAGCTAGGGTTTTTAGGTTCCTGTTGTGCGCCCGGTGCGGAACCGGCATAGGGAACGTTAGGCGTGCAGGACACTGGCTCAGGGGAGCTCAGGAGGTCTCCACTTCCCTATTCCCTATCGCAGGGCCCACCATTGTTAATGTTTCCCAGGTTTCCCTCATTGTTTAAATTTGCCTTACTGGAGGCGGGGTTTCCAAACTTGTATATATGTGTAATGTCTAAATTCGCCAGTTGGAGGCGGTGTATCCAGCTGCACGTGTTTATTTAAATTTGCCCCACTGGAAGCGGTGTATCCAGGGTCACGTGCGTCACATGGGTTCGCCTTGCGGTACTTGCTGCGTCCAGACACACGTGACCGTGACACAAAGTATATAAGTGGCAATTTAGTAAGCCTCAATCTAGACCATCGTCACGATCTTCATCTATTGCTTCAAGTACAACTGAGTAACAACAATGTGGAGAATCTTTTTTAGGAAAACGGAGTGGGGTAGGAGAGGGAACCAGTGGCGAGCAACCCCCACAGATCCGTCACTCCATTCCCTCCAGTACGCACACGAAACTATCACAAGAAGCAATACAAAAAGACATGATGAATTTAAAGGTAATCAATTTGTCTGATTTCTCTCTATTTGCCACACAAATAAAAGTATTAGAAAAGGGCCGGACTTTTTCGCCATCAGTTAAATTTGATTATTTCACTATGGTTAAAGATATTGAACTTTTTGCAAGGAAGTTAGCTTTTAAAAAATGTTTTTCTAATAAATCTAAAAATGTTTTCCCTATGAATTTAGAACAACAAGCCTTGGCAGACTTGGAAGCATTACTTGCTGAGATATGGAGGATGTACGATTCCCTACACATTTGCATGCCAGGGCGCAGCATTTCCCCCCTTCAGGTATTTGTGCTAATATTGACATTTTTACTAAGTTAGTTAAGAAAGATTTGTTATCAATACCGGAAAATAGAGCATCATTTAACCTGACATCTGCTGAAAATAAGGCCATCTTTCAGCTTATGAGTATGAAGGATGTGGTTATCAAGCCGGCGGATAAGGGGGGGAATGTTGTGATCTGGCCATGCACAATGTATGAACATGAGGCATTCAAGCAATTAAACGATCGACAATGTTATAAAAAATTGGACTCCAACCCACTTAATATATTTAAGGTGGAATTGGACTCCATTTTATGTAAAGCACAACAGGAGGGAATCATTACAGTGAGAATGTTAGAAGGATTAATTACTACATCACCAGTGGTGCCAACATTTTATTTGACTCCTAAAGTTCATAAAAATGTTGAAAACCCACCGGGTCGCCCAAATGTCTCTGGTATAGGTGGCCTTAATGAGAGAGTTTGCAGGTTCATTGATTTCTAGTTACAACAATGTTTAGAAACCCTGCCTTCATATATTAAAGATGCAACAAACATTTTAACATGACTCAACAACATACAACTTGAACCAGACATGTTCTTAGGAGCATGCAATGTGGAGTCGTTGTATACGTCGATATGCCATGACCATGGGATCGCGGCATCAAGGTCCTTTTTATATATGACGGATTTGGATATTGATTTGACTAATTTTATTTTGGTATTGTTGGAATTTAGTTTAACGCATAATTTTTTTTACTTTTAATGACAGATTTTTCCTACAGCTCCAGGGCACAGCTATGGCGACGACTTGTGCGCCCTGGTATGCTAATTTATTCCTGGGGCTGTGGTAAAGAGAAACTGTCTATAACATGGAGGACTTCGCTGCCGTGATCTCATGGTCTCGCTATATCGATGATATACTGTTTATATGGCAGGGTTCCGAAGCATCATTAAATTCGTTCATAGAAAAATTAAATGATAATCAGCTGAATATCAAACTAACTTTTAAGTATATCAAAAAACAAATTGAATTTTTGGATGTCTTGTTGGAAGTCGATGAATGTAATTTTATCACTACGGATGTGTTTCGTAAAAGCACAGCCACAAACTCTCTCTTACACGCCACTTCGGAGTACCACCCACAAACGGTAAGGGCGATACCGGTGGGTCAATTTTTGCGTATGAAACGAATATGCTCTGATGATAGTAAGTTTCAAAAGCAAGCAGAAATTCTTACTTCCAATTTGAGACAAAGAGGGTATAACCACAAAACTATTAGAGCTGGATATAGATGGGCCCACTTTACACCAAGAAACAAATTATTGATACAAAAGCAAAAAGTAACGGTAGAACAACCAATGCGCGTTATCACAACCTTCAACTCTAGATGGACTGAAATTATGGACATATTAAGGAAACATTGGTCAATCCTTAGGGCTGATGATGATCTTTGTAAAGTTTTGCCAATTAATCCTAGTGTTACTTGGAGACGATCAAAATTTAAAAGACCTTTTGACACGGAGTCAGTATGTGGCCCCACAGAAGTCGTTTTTTTTGGAGAGAACAGGCCCCAAATGGGGATGTTTCCAATGTGGAAACTGTTCAGCATGTAGTTATGTAGAGAGAACATTCACATTTGACAACAGTGAGGCTACAAGAACATATACAATTACGCACCAAGTTATGTGTACTACAGACATGGTAGTGTATTATGCCTATTGTCCTTGTAAATTTATTTACATTGGAATGACAACTAGACAGTTAAAAACTAGGATTTTAGAACATATGAGGGATATCAAAAACGCGGCAACGGTGGAGGATCTGTCTATCCTTAAAACGATACCGAGACATTTTCGGATGTGCCATAACAGCAATCCCAAATGCCTCAAAGTTAAAGGTATAGATAGGGTTCAGTTAGGCATTCGGGGAGGTGACTATAAGAAAGAGTTACTAAAAAGAGAAACCAAATGGATGGTCGTTCTAGACACATGTGCCCCAAAGGGCCTAAATGAAACATTGAGCTTCAAGTCCTTTCTTTAAGTAAGCGTGAATTTTATTGTATATAGTTAGTGTTTTATTAATTTTTTATGTTGAATGTATTTGGCACATTTGGGTTCTAACCCCTATACCTTTGCATGTATACTCATTTACATTTACCTGTCCATCTAGTGATCGATATATGGACCTAACTGATGGGGGATGGTTCCTGATGGGAAGACTGGATGAATGAATATGTTGGTTACACTGAAATTCTTGCCGTGGAAGAATTTTTCTACAGACTATCAGTGCAATATACAGTGGGGCAAAAAAGTATTTAGTCAGTCAGCAATAGTGCAAGTTCCACCACTTAAAAAGATGAGAGGCGTCTGTAATTTACATCATAGGTAGACCTCAACTATGGGAGACAAACTGAGAAAAAAAAATCCAGAAAATCACATTGTCTGTTTTTTTTTCCTTTTATTTGCATATTATGGTGGAAAATAAGTAGTTGGTCAGAAACAAGCAATCAAGATTTCTGGCTCTCACAGACCTGTAACTTCTTCTTTAAGAGTCTCCTCTTTCCTCCACTCATTACCTGTAGTAATGGCACCTGTTTAAACTTGTTATCAGTATAAAAAGACACCTGTGCAAACCCTCAAACAGTCTGACTCCAAACTCCACTATGGTGAAGACCAAAGAGCTGTCAAAGGACACCAGAAACAAAATTGTAGCCCTGCACCAGGCTGGGAAGACTGAATCTGCAATAGCCAACCAGCTTGGAGTGAAGAAATCAACTGTGGGAGCAATAATTAGAAAATGGAAGACATACAAGACCACTGATAATCTCCCTCGATCTGGTGCTCCACGCAAAATCCCACCCCGTGGGGTCAGAATGATCACAAGAACGGTGAGCAAAAATCCCAGAACCACGCGGGGGGACCTAGTGAATGAACTGCAGAGAGCTGGGACCAATGTAACAAGGCCTACCATAAGTAACACACTACGCCACCATGGACTCAGATCCTGCAGTGCCAGACGTGTCCCACTGCTTAAGCCTGTACATGTCCGGACCCGTCTGAAGTTTGCTAGAGAGCATTTGGATGATCCAGAGGAGTTTTGGGAGAATGTCCTATGGTCTGATGAAACCAAACTGGAACTGTTTGGTAGAAACACAACTTGTCGTGTTTGGAGGAAAAAGAATACTGAGTTGCATCCATCAAACACCATACCTACTGTAAAGCATGGTGGTGGAAACATCATGCTTTGGGGCTGTTTCTCTGCAAAGGGGCCAGGACGACTGATCCGGGTACATGAAAGAATGAATGGGGCCATGTATCGTGAGATTTTGAGTGCAAACCTCTTTCCATCAGCAAGGGCATTGATGATGAAACGTGGCTGGGTCTTTCAACATGACAATGATCCAAAGCACACCGCCAGGGCAACGAAGGAGTGGCTTCGTAAGAAGCATTTCCAGGTCCTGGAGTGGCCTAGCCAGTCTCCAGATCTCAACCCTATAGAAAACCTTTGGAGGGAGTTGAAAGTCCGTGTTGCCAAGCGAAAAGCCAAAAACATCACTGCTCTAGAGGAGATCTGCATGGAGGAATGGGCCAACATACCAACAACAGTGTGTGGCAACCTTGTGAAGACTTACAGAAAACGTTTGACCTCTGTCATTGCCAACAAAGGATATATCACAAAGTATTGAGATGAAATTTTGTTTCTGACCAAATACTTATTTTCCACCATAATATGCAAATAAAAGGAAAAAAAACAGACAATGTGATTTTCTGGATTTTTTTTTCTCAGTTTGTCTCCCATAGTTGAGGTCTACCTATGATGTAAATTACAGACGCCTCTCATCTTTTTAAGTGGTGGAACTTGCACTATTGCTGACTGACTAAATACTTTTTTGCCCCACTGTATGTGATGACTTGCAATTCTTGACAATGGTGGTACCACATACATCTAGATATTAATGTTAATTATGAGCCTTTTTGGCAATTTTAGTGGATGTCTATTTATGGCATATATTCCTAAATTATGGAGATTTGGCATATGATGTATGTGATGCATATTTGAATATTAATGCTAATTATGACCTTTTATGGCAATATTAGTAGATATTTACATATGTCATGTACTCCTAGTATATGGAGATTTGATATGTGATGGATGTTATATTTGATGCACATTATGTAGTACCATGGTATATTTATATTTATGTTTATGCAATATCATGATTTTCATTGATGTGTCTGTTAAATATTGATCTATCTATATGTATTCCTGATATATTTTACCTATATATGCATTCATGTCTTTCCTCCTTAGAGCCAAATTTCCCATTTAGTCACTAGGATAGTTGATCTTTATGGTCGTTCGTATTAATGTGATGGATTTATAATCATCTTAGCTGAACAGTTAATTTCTATTAACTTACACAATAGACTTCTAGCTTCATTTGATAGCGATACTTATGTGTGATATCTGGCCTTTGGTACTTAGTCTTGGTTGAGGCCATATTATGGGTCTCTCTGGGATCGCAGGCTTGAGCGCACACCACGCATGCTCTGTGTTGTGGTGAGGTGGCCGGCGTTCTCATGGGTGACGCGTTGCCTGGTTACATGCCCAGTCATGTGACCGGATCATGTGACTTGATGACGCGCACCATGAGCGCCGCCCTCCTCGCCGCGTCACAACATGGCGGTGATGCGCCGCACACAGCTGTGGATGCTCAGAGACACATGCAGGGGCTATTTAAAGGGGTCAGATACAACGCTAACATACCTCCTGATGAAACTGCAGAGGCGGTGAAACGCGCTTCGGGGTGCATCATGGGTCCACAACCTAGGCGGCAACATGACTACAGGTATATTGATAATTTATGTATGGTGAATTTTGCGATATATATATATCTGACAATTTATCTATTTATGCCATATGGGACTTTTATTCATTCCCATATGGTGCACTAGGAGGATTGATATTATGTGAGTGATGTTTTTTGTTCATGAAGGGGTAATGTTATTTTATCATTCCTTATGGTGAACAATGAGGACTTGTATCATATGAGTTCATGCTGCTTTCGACCTATATGTTGTGACCCTATACAATTCGTCTTATTCACAACTAAGCTTTTTTATGTATCCAGGTGAGGTATTTACCTCTTCACATGTGCTCTGTATCTATTATATGTACTTTATAGTGTTCATGATATATTTTTGTATTTATTGAAATAAGATCTGGACTGTTGTTCAATGATCCAAGGTGCTGTTTTCAGGTAAAAGTAAATTTTGCATTTCATTTAGAAATCAAGGTCCCAGAGTCTGGAGGAAGAGTGGAGAGGCACACAATTCAAGCTGCTTGAAGTCTAGTGTGAAGTTTCCACAGTCAGTGATGGTTTGGGGAGCCATATCATCTGCTGGTGTATGTCCACTGTGTTTCATCAAGACCAAAGTCAGTGCAGCCGTCTACCAGGATATTTTAGAACACTTCATGCTTCCCTTTGTCGACAAGCTTTTTGGAGATGGAGATTTCATTCTCCAGCAGGACTTGACACCTGTCCACACTGCCAAAAATACCATTACCTGGTTTAAAAACAACTGTATCATTGTGCTTGATTGGCCAGCAAACTCACCTAACCTTAACCCCCATAGAAAATCTATGGGGTATTGTCAAGAGGAAGATGAGACACCAGACCCAACAATGCCGATGAGCTGAAGGCTGCTATAAAAGCAACATGGGCTCCATAACACCTCAGCAGTGCCACAGGTTGATTGCCTGTATGCCATGCCGCATTGATGCAGTAATTTATGCAAATGCAGCCCCGACCAAGTATTGTGTGCATTTACTGAACATACATTTCAGTAGGCCAACATTTTGGATTTTAAAATCATTTTTCAAGCTGGTGTAATAAAGTATTCTTATTTACTGAGATAATGGCTTTTAGGTTTTCATTGGCTGTAAGCCATAATCATCAACATTAACAGAAATATACACTAGAAATAAATCACTCTATATACTATATGAGTTTCACTTTTTGTATTGAAGAAATGAAATAAATTAATTTTTTGATGATATTCTAATTTTGTGAGAAGCACCTGTATGTAGGAAAACTACTGTTTGGGCACATAGCAGGGCTCAGAAAGGAAGGAGCGCTATATGACTTTTGAACCCAAAATTGGCTGGAATAGATGGCGAACACCATGTTAAATTTATAACGTTGCGCTGGGAAAATAAAAAAATCACATTTTCCCCACAAAAATGTTCTTTTACACAGTTAGTGTTGAGCATTCCGATATCGCAAATATCGGGTATCGGCCGATATTCGCGGTATCGGAATTCCGATACTGAGTTCTGATAGTTTTTGCATATCGAATACCGGAATCGGAAGTTCCCATAATGCTATGAGCCAGTTTGATTTGATTCAGCCAATGAGGAATCCTAAGAAGTGTGGGCACATCCTGTTAGGCATGTAGGCATGTTAACTAATGGCATGGCTGTGATTGGCTGCTGAAATGATGTCATGATGCACTATAAAAGCCGCGGCCGCCATTTTGGGTTCACTCTGCTGTGAATTCAGTTAGGGACAGGAAGCTGCTCTTGTGACTCTGAGGGACAGTTAGAAATATTGATTTGCTAGATTGTGCTTTACCCAGGCTAGTTTAGCAACCCCTGTGAGAAGCTTTATTTTGCCTTGCAGCGCTGTTCACAGCTGTCTTCAAGGTCTGTGCGAGTGCAGCTCACGCTATACTGTGTCCGGCAGCCACCTCTGGTTGTAGGCCGCTCAGCGAGCGTCACTGCCTCATACATATTTATTTTTGCTTTATTGCTGCTCATTTTTCATTAATTCTCCTATTAGTGTGCATCCATCCGTATCCATCTACATTGGTTGCAAACACAATATAGGAGTAGACAGTGGAGCCTTTCTGCAGCCTTTCAGTGCTAGTGCACAGTTCTCTGCACTGTTCATGGCTGTCTGTGAGGTCTCTGTGTGTGAGTGCAGCTCACGCTGTAGTGTGTTCTGCAGCCACCTCTGGTTGTAGTCCGCTCAGCGTGCGCCACTGCCTCATACATTGTTCTTTTTTGCTGTAGCGCTGCTTATTTTTCCTGAATTTCTCCTATTAGTGTGCTTCCATCTGTATCCAGCTATATTGGTTGCAAACACTATATAGGAGTAGATAGAGGAGCCTTTTTTCTGGTTGTGCCCTGCAGCCCCAGCCAGATTAGTATTAGCCTATTTTTTGGAGCCTCATCTATTGCATTGTAGGTTACCTTCCTGCATTGTAATAGCTCCAAAAAGTTTGTGATATTATCGCGTTCACATCTTTGGTCACATCCTTTTTGTTTTGTTTTTTTTAAAAAAACACATAAATAAAGTTCACCAAACACTCCACTTGACAGTTGTGTAGGCCACATTAGCTCATATTAAAGTGTAGTCCACACACTTTATAAAATAAGTGTTTCTTATACCAGTTAGCAGCTGTTCAGGAATAAGCACACTAAGCCCCCCCTTAGTACTTTTCTGCCTATCTTTATCAGTCTACCAAGATGAAGAAGGCAGGGAGTAAGGCACATGGTTGTGGGCATGGAGTTTCAGCAGGGAGAGGACATGGGGATTCTGTGCCTGCTGTGGGCACCAGTGACTCAGCATCCCCCAGTTTTACCAGAGAACAGTCCTTTATGCGCAGTTTTGTAGTACCTCACCGTACCCCACTGCTGCGGGACGAACAAATTGAAGCCGTTGTCGGATGGATGGCAGCTAACGCATCGACTTCAATTACTTCCACATCCTCTCAGGGCCAGAGCACTGAAGAGCAACCATCTGTCTCTTCACCACCTGCCAAATTGCCCAGGCAGTCAGAGAGCCCTGGACAGGAGTCATCTCTACTTCTGTTCTCTGAATCTCTTGGCTTGGAAACAGGGGGCCAGCCAAGCAGCATTCTAGAATGTGAAGAAGAGGGAGTATGCAGTGATGCACAACTGCTTTGTCCCTCTGAATCTGAAGAGGCGGGTGGGCCAGTGCCTATGGTCAGCACACCTCAGTACGCATCAGATGATGAGACTCAGGTGCCACCTTCTTGTGCGTACTGTGCTGGCGAGACTACCCAGGAGAAGCAGGTGTTTGGAGAGGGGAGTGTAGATGATGAGGTCCTTGACCCATCATGGCGGGAGGAACATGAAGGTGGTGGGAGCAGCTCTGAGGAAGAGATTCCCCGAATGGCCAAAACAGGAGGGAGAGGGAGGGAGCAGACTTGGTTGCCTGTAGCCTCCACTTCGGCACCCATTAGGAGCATTCCTCTTCCAAAACCCAAAACGGGTGGTCCTTTTTTGACACAGTTGCAGATGACATTTGCTTTGTCAAATGCAAGCTGTGTAATCAAAAAGTCAAAAGAGGGAAAAGTGTCAGCAACCTCAATACCACAAATATGTGGAAACATGTGTGGACCAAGCACGTGGTGGAGTTACAAAGACACACTGAAGATGTAGGCCAACCTACAGCACCACCTACCACCTCTTCAGCTCATGTTGTAGCCTCTTCCTCCACCTCACACACAGCTGGTTCGGCTTCCTCACAGGATCGCCATGGAAGAACCTCTGGCACTGTTGTCCAGAGACCCAGTGACATTCCACCCACAGCACCACGTTCCCTGTCATCCTCACACTCCCAGGCCACTCTACAGTCATCGGTAGCACAGGCATGGGAGAAAAAGCTCCCATACTCGGCAAACCATCCCCGAGCACAGGCTCTGAATGCTGGCATTGCAAAACTACTGGCCCTTGAAATGCTCTCATTCAGGCTGATGGAGACTGACACCTTCCGTAACTTCATGGCATTGGCAGTCCCACAATACACCGTGCCCAGCCGCTTTTATTTCAGCAGGCAAGCCGTCCCTGCCCTGCAAAAGCATGTGGAGGGAAAAATTAAACATGCGCTACTAAACACTGTCAGTGGCAAGGTCCACCTGACCACCGATGTGTGGACCAGTAACCATGGACAGGGACGATACCTTTCCCTCACTGCCCATTGGGTCAATGTTGTGGAGCCGGGTACAGATCTTGAGAGTGGCGCTGTACATGTTCTGCCAACTCCAAGGATTGCAGGAATCCAGTCTGTACACATTGACTCCTCCTCATACTCCAGTTCCTCAGAATCAGCGCTGCAGGAGCCGTCATAGTCTACCTCCACATGGACCCATGAACGCTTACCTGTTACGACCGATATGAGCACAGCCGTGGCCAAACGTCAACAGGCCGTACTGAAATTAATTTCTTTGGGGAATTGAAGCCACACAGCGCAGGAGCTCTGGAATGCCATCAAGCAGGAGAGCGATGTGTGGTTTGTGCCAGCGAATCTCCAGCCAGGCTTGGTAGTGTGTGACAATGGCCGAAATCTTGTGGCAGCTCTGGGCCTAGGCAACCTCACTCACATCCCTTTTTTGTCACATGTGCTCAACTTGGTCATGCAGAGCTTTCTGAGGTATTATCCGGATCTTGATGCACTGCTGCACAAGGTCCGCATAGAGTGCGCTCACTTGCGGCGTTCCAGCACGGCAAGATTGCGCATTGCAGCTCTGCAGCACCAATTCCGCCTTCCGGAACATTGAATCATATGTGACCTACCCACCAGGTGGAATTCAACGTTACATATGTTGGAGCGGTTGTGTAAGCAGCAGGCAGCAGTAATGGAGTACCAGCTGCATCAGGCGCAAACAAGTCGCACTGCGCGCTGGTCACACTTCACCACCACTGAGTGGGCCTCTATGAAGGACATCTGGAACGTTTTGCGTACCTTCGATGATTCCACGTGGATGGTGAGTGCAGATGATGCACTAGTCAGCATGACTGTCCCCCTTATCTGCCTGCTTCAAAAAACACTGCAAACACTAAGGGAGGAGGTTTTCGAAGAGGTGGAGGATGAGGAGTCACAAATGTCATCTGCTTCTGGACAGTCTGCGCAAGGTGGTTCCTCACAAAGGCCTAGGCAGGGGACACTTTGTGAGGAGGATGAGGAGGAGTCAATGGAGGAGGAAGACATCTCTCCAGAGGAGGGAGGTACACAATGCTCTAGTAGTCGGTATGTAGAGCGAGGGTGGGGTGATGCAGAGCAGGCAGAGATGACGCCTCAAGCAGGGGACAGCGTTTCTTGGCCAGTTGGGAGTCTGCAGCACATAGTTGATTTCATGCTGCAGTGCCTGAGAAACGACCGCTGCATCACCCACATTCTCAACACGGGTGTACACCCTCCTAGATCCTCGCTACCCGGACAACTTACAAAGCCTCATAACATTGTTGAACCGGGAGCGTAAAATGCGGGAGTACCAAGACACACTGGTGCATTCCATCATGTTCTCCATTCCACCCGAGAGCAGTGCTGCTAGTGCTTTACAAAGCAGCTCTGTGCGTCGAGGCAGTGGAGGAAGCTCTGCACAAAGAGGGAGCAGAAGCTCGTCTCAGCACAAGGCAAGACCAGTATGGCCAAAATGTGGCAAAGTTTTGTGTGCCCGCCACAAATTTCTACACCATTACAGATGGCTCCAGTCAGCAGGAGGCAACGTTTCCGTCAGATGGTGACAGACTACATGTCTTGCCCTCTCAATTTACTCCCAGACGGCTCTTCCCCCTTCAAGTTTTGGGTCTCTAAGCTGGATACCTGGCCAGAGCTTAGCCAGTATGCATTGGAGGTGCTGGCTTGCCGTGCTGCTAGTGTGTTATCGGAACGCGTCTTTAGTGCCGCAGGTGGTGTACTAACAGACCGTCGCATGCGACTATCTTCCGATAACGTTGACCGGCCTACTTTTCTGAAAATAAACAAGGCCTGGATCTCGCCTGAATATGCCAGTCCTCTTCCAGATTAAATAATTGGTTGTCAACAGTATCCAGGTCTCCTGTTGTGTTCATGTTTCTACCACCTGAACTGTAATCCCTGGGCTCCAACACGACCAGCTGCTGCTCAGAAGTGCCGTCTGCACAGAAAAAAACACTAGCTCCTGTGTTAGTGGGGTTCAGTAACGCCAGCTGCTCCCCTGCTGTGTGTACGGCAATATCTCCTGTTCCATCCACATTCACCCCGCATCGGATATTAAACTTGCTCCAATAAGGCCTCAGCCTACTCCTTGATTGACCCTGGGCTCCAACACCGCCAGTTGTTGCTCAGAAGTGCCATCTGCACAGAGAAAAACACTAGCTTCTGTGTTAGTGGGGTTCATTAACGCCAGCTGCTCCCCTGCTGTGTGTACGGCAATAATTCCTGCTCCCTCCACATTCACCCTGCATCAGATATTAAACTTGCTCCAATTAGGCCTCAGCCTACTCCTTGATTGACCCTGGGCTCCAACACTGCCAGTTGTTGCTCAGAAATGCCGTCTGCACAGTCAACATATGCTCCAGTGTTATTGGGGTTCAGTAATGTCAGCTGATCCCCTGCTGTGTGCACGGCAATGTCTCCTCCTCTGTCCACACTCACACAACTAAAGATTTTAAACTTGCTGCAATTAGGACTCTTCCTCCACTCTGTTTGAACTGTAATCCCTGGGGTCCAACACCGCCAGTTGCTGCTCAGAAGTGTCTTTAGCACAGGTAGTCCTTCCTGGCCAGCCTGGTTCCAGCACGCCAGCTGTTTCCGGAGGTGTCAACGTCAGTTTGTCACCAATACGTTGTCCTGTCGTGTTACGGTTGGGTTAGCCGACTCTATGGTGCCTGCAATTTAGGTGCTTCCTATGTGGGCTGCGGTTCTGGCAATAAAGGCTGGTTCCGTAGTGCCAATAGGACAAGCACCCCCTGTAGGACTGTGGGTTTCGGTAACTGCGGCCGGCTCACGGCCTTGCAACTTTGTTTTTCATGGGTACCTTCTGCTACCCATCCGGGTTCCAGCACCGTCAGCTGGTTCTCGGCAGTGCCTTTGCCTTAGGTGCCTCCATCTTGGTATCCGAGTTTCTGCAACGTCTGCTGGTCCTTGGTAGTGCTTTCTAGCACAGGTACCTCCTGCTTAGTCACTGGGTTCCAGTACCGTCAGCTGGTCCTCGGTAGTGCCATTGGCTCTTGTTCCTTCTGCTGCCCCTCCGGGTTCCAGCACCGTCAGCTGTTTCAGGGAAGTGTCAACGTCACTTTGGCACCAATACATTGTCCTGTCGTGTTGCGGTCGGGTTAGCCGACTCTATGGTGCCTGCAGTGTAGGTGCTTCCTATGTGGGCTGCGGGTTCTGGCAATAAAGGCTGGTTCCATAGTGCCAATAGGACAAGCACCTCCTGTAGGACTGTGGATTTCGGTAACTGCGGCTGGCTCGCGGCCTTGCAACTTTGTTTTTCATGGGTACCTTCTGCTACCCATCCGGGTTCCAGCACCGTCAGCTGGTTCCCGGCTGTGCCTTTGGCTTAGGTGTCTCCATCTCGGTATCCGAGTTCCAGCCACGTCTGCTGGTCCTTGGTAGTGCTTTCTAGCACAGGTACCTCCTGCTTAGTAACCGGGTTCCAGTACCATCAGCTGGTCCTCGGTAGTTCCATTGGCTCTTGCTCCTTCTGCTACCCATCCGGGTTCCAGTATCGTCAGCTGGTTCTCGGCAATTCCTCAGTCTTCTTGTACCTTCTGCTACATTTCCAAGTTCAAACTTTTTGAAATGGTTTTTGGTAATCACTCTGGATCTCCCTGACAACGACCCCGAAGACCACCCCATAGAAGACCAAAAAGATGACCCTGAAGAAGATGACCAAGAGGACAAAGAACATGAAGACAACCACCAAGATACAGAACAACAAGAGACAGAAGACCAAGAAGCAGAAGAACAAAAAGCAGAAGAACATTAAGCATAAGACTAAAAATCAGAGCAAAAGATATTATCTAAATTATAAGCAGAAGAAGACTAAGCAGTGTATGGGGGTGAGTCCTTTCCTCCTCGTGGTGCCCCTGGAAAATGCCTGCTGCTGCAGGCCAAACTGAACGCGGACAAATCCTGTTGTAAATCTTTTGTGACAGGCAGAACGGCTGGTGTAATCTTCAAACTTTTATAGATAACAACTACAGGAATACCTGTCACAAATAAGAATATGAAGAAGAAGAATAAGAAGAAGATGAAGAAGTAGAATATGAAGAAGAATAATAGTTGAATAAGAAGAATATGAAGAATGTAAAAAAAAAAAGAATAATAGGAAGAAGTGAAGAAGAAGATGAATAAGGTGAAGAAGAAGTTGATGAAAAAGATGCTGCTGCTGAGGATCATGAAGGAGAAAGTGTGGGAGAAGTAAAAAAGAAGGTGAAGAGCATGGAAGTAGTGAAACATACATATCTGACAAAATATAAAAAAGGTTAACATAGTCAATATCTTTGTAACTCTGAACGTCTTAAAAAAATTTTTATTCCGGCTATTCCATTTGATTGGGCTAAACCTCTATGCCTTTAATGTCTCCTCCACCTCCCCCAATACATTCTACATTATAATTAGCTGTTTTTCTTCATGTAGAATTAACCTACAAGGAAAGAAAGGGTTTATTTTAATTCCGATATTTCTGTTCCATTGACTTGCATTGGTTTCCGGTATCGGAATCGGCGATATCCGATACTTTTTGGATATCCGTCCCATCCAATCCGTTCCGATCCGATATTTCACGATATCGGAAGGTATCGATCAACACTAGTCACAGTATTTTTTTTTTCATAAGGGTAACAGAAGAAATTGCACCATACAATTTGTTGTGCAATTTCTCCTGAGTACACTGTTAGTGGCTGAAAACTACTTTTTAGGCACAGTGTAAAGCTCAGAAGAGAAGAAGTGCCATATTGGAGTTCAGATTTTGCTGGAATAGTTATAGGGTGCCATGTCACATTGGCAGAGCCCCTGAGGTGCAAGAACAGCGGAAACTCCCAAGGATTAAAGTCATTTCACAAACTACATCTATCATTGCATTCATCTTGGGGTGTAGTGAGCATGTTGACACCACATGTGCCTCACAGAAATTTCTACCATTGGGCGGTGAAGTAAGAATAATTACATTATTACTGCTAAAATGTTGCTTTAGCCCCAAGTTTTTAATTTTTATAAGGGCTATTAGGAGAAAATGAAGCTCTCAGGTATTTTGTGCAATTTCTCCTGAGTTTGCCAATACCCTACTTGTAATTGAGAACTACTTTTGAGGCACAGTGCAACATTTAGAAGGAAATTGGTGCCATAATTTAGTGCAGATTTTACTGTTATGATTTACGGGTGCCTTGACCAACTGGGAAAACCCCTGACCTGCCAGAACAGCAGAATTCCACTTTTCAAAGTGATTTATGATGCATGTAGACCAGGACACTGGTTTATCTCACCACTACATTTATTGGGCCCTGCTGTCCTAGTTTAGTTTGAATGATTGAAAAACAAGTAGAGAAAAAAAAAAAAACAGATCTAAGCATCAGACTCCTATATATTCAGACCTAGCTTGGGGATGCATTTATGCAGGGGGCATTTATGTACATTTAATTTAAGTACATTTGATCAAAGTATGAGGCAGCTATAACATGGCAGTTAGACAGGGCAGGAGACAGGTAAGACATTTATATACATCTTATCCATGTACATTTTGATTACAACAAGTATACACCATATGCATTTGTATAATTTATATCCTGGCTGCTGCATTCATACATGTCCACCGCCCTGGAATTAACTCTTTACACTCCATCTATATCGGCCCCTCAGTCCTTTCCTCTCCTATGTATAGCATTCACGCTCTCTTCACATTGCTAAATTGCACAGATCCAGTCAGTCCCACCATTGAATATCAGAGACGCTCTCAAAAATCACTTAACCATCTGCTCACTCTTTCTATCCTCCTTCTCCTAGTCGCAGGGAACATCTCTCCCAACCCCAGCCCCTCATGTTATAGTAAGTCAAACCCCCCTACTGCTACACTCAGAAACCCCTCTAATCTTATTAATGTTCCCTGCATGTCTTCTGTCTCTCTTAATTGTGCCCTTTGGAATTCTCACTCAGTGTGTAATAAACTCTCCTTCATCCATGACTTTTTCCTTTCCGATTCTCTTAACCTTATGGCCCTTTCTGAAACCTGGATCCAGCAGTCTGACACTACCGCTGCTGCAGTTCTTTCATATGGGGACTACACTTTTCTCATACCCCAAGATCAGACAATAAAGCAGGTGGAGTCGTTGGTCTGCTCCTATCCCCAAAATGTAACTTTCAGGTTATCCCTCAAGTACCCTCACTTGTCTTCCCTTCTTTTGAGGTACATGCTGTGAGACTCTACACCCCCTTATCCATGCGAATGGTGGTGGTGTATCGTCCTCCCGGCCCCTCCCATCAGTTCGTGAATCATTTTGCCACCTGGCTTCCACATTTTCTCTCCTGTGACACCCCCACCCTCATCATGGGTGATTTCAACATTCCCATTTCTTTTCCCCTCTCCCCATTTGCTACTCACCTTTTATCTCTAACCTTCTCTTTCAGCCTCTTACAGCATACTAACTCTCCAACGCATGAAGATTGAAACTCCCTCAACTTGGTCTTCTCTCTGCTTTGTGCAGTGGATGATTTCGCAAACTCCCCTGTTATGATTGGGTCACCAAGGAGGAAAGTAAGACCAAGCTAAGCCACAGAAAACCAGAGAGGTTGGTAACTAAGCGGATTGCAGACCCCTGATCCTATCCACACAACTAGCAGTAGCCGTGGAGCGTACCTACGATGATTCTAGACGCCTCGACACAGCTGGAGAACTATATAAGCCTAAAGCAAGAAAGGGGACATCTAAACTGCCCCAGAGCAGACCCCAAAGGAATAGCTAGCCCCCAAACATATATTGTTGGTGAGACAAGATGAAAACACAAACGCAGGTAGGAAAATAGGCTGAGCAAACGATGGGGCCCAAACTAACTAGACAGGACAGGAAAGGAAAGACACTGTCTGCAATCACGCAAAAAACCTTGCAAAAAATGCCCAACAAGTCTGATAGAAAAAATACTGAAGTCACTAGACTTCGCCCACTATATCAGCACTCTGGTATATTCTGAAAGCAGAGCAAAGAGAGGCAAATCTAATAAGGGACAAAAACAAACTGGCACAAACAGTAACATAAGGATGGAAATTCAGGACAGCCCCAGCCAGGGCTGGTTGACCACACAAAACTGAAATAGACAGAACCAAATCAAATGTGAACAATAGCAAAAGAACACTTAGCTTGAGCATGCAGGGACTGAGCTGGAAACTAAGACCTCAGGAGGCAGAAAAAAAATCACGAGCAGGGATAGAGGGAGTCGGCTGTCTTAAATCCAGTCACAAACTCCAAATGTCCAATCGTCCTCCTCATTATCAGGTGGCAGGCCTCTGTTAATTAGATCAGCTCCATTACCTCCTGTAACCACCAGAGGGAGCCCGGAAAGAGAAAATGCGACCCCTGTGTCAATACAACCAGCGCCACTACCTAGTAACCAGAGGCAGGCCAGAAAGTGAATTCACAACACTCCCCTCTCCCACTCTCTGACCACAACCTTCTTTCATTATAAAGAACTGCCATCCCGCTCAGGTCACCCCCACTGTCCATACTTATAGAAACATACAGGCCATTAACACCTAGAAACTTATGAACAACTTGCAGTCATCATTGGCCCCTATCTCCTCCCTCTCATGTCCTGATTCTGCACTGAAGCATTATAATGAATCAATTAAAGTGCCCTGGATGAAATTTCACCTCCTATATATAGAACATGACACAGACGGCGACAACCCTGGCACACCCTGCAAACACGTTTCCTGCAGCGGTGCTCCAGGTGCGCTGAACGTCTGTGGAGAAAATCCAAACTACATGAAGATTTCATCCATTATAAGGTTATGCTTAGAACATACAACACTGCCTCATCACCTCACTTTCCAATAACCCTAAATGTCTCTTTGACACTTTTTATTCCCTACTCAACCCAAGAGTGCAGGCCCCAATCACGTAGCTTCGAGCTGATGATCTGGCCAATTACTTCAAAGAAAAAACTGACCATATCCGACAGGAAATTATCTCCCAATCACCTCATACCATGCATTTTCCTTCCTCCCCCCACTGCATCTAGCACACTCTCTGATTTTGAACCAGTAACAGAAGAAGAAGTAAGCAGGCTCCTTGCATCTTCTCACCCAACCAGTGACCCAATTCTGTCACATCTCCTCCAGTGCCTTTCCCCTGCTGTCACTGCCCACCTGACAAAGATATATAACCTATATCTCTCTTCCAATATCTTTCCTTCCTCATTTAAGCATGCCATCATACAGCCATTGCTTAAATAAACATCCCTCTACCAAAAATGTGCTGCTAACTATTCACCTGTCTCTAATCTTCCCTTCATCTCTAAACTCCTGGAAGGCCTGGTCCACTCCTGTCTTATCCGCTATCTCTCAGATAACGCTCTTCTCAACCATCTCCAATCTGGTTTCCGCTCTTTACACTCTACTGAAACTGCCCTCCCTTAAATCTCTCATGATCTACTAACAGCTAAATCTAATGGTCATTACTACG
This sequence comes from Dendrobates tinctorius, assembly GCF_039654945.1. Lineage (NCBI taxonomy): Eukaryota > Metazoa > Chordata > Amphibia > Anura > Dendrobatidae > Dendrobates > Dendrobates tinctorius. The sequence continues at coordinate 42,824,785 of NW_027361728.1, read as the reverse complement.
TGCTAATTCTCTTGGATCTCTCTGCAGCATTTGACACTGTGGATCACCAGCTCCTCCTCACTATGCTCTGCTCCATCGGCATCAAGGACACCGTTCTCTCCTGGTTTTCCTCCTATCTCTCTGACCGCTTCTTTACTGTATCTTTTGCTGGCTCCTCATCCCCACATCTTCCCCTTACTGTTGGGGTTCCTCAAGGATCGGTTCTAGGCCCCCTCCTCTTCTCTTTTTATACTGCCCCTATTGGTCAAACAATCAGTAGATTTGGTTTCCAGTACCATCTCTATGCTGATGGCACCCAATTATATGTTTCTTCCCCTGACATCACACCTGACTTTTTAAAAAACACCAGCGATTGTCTAAACGCTGTGTCTAACATCATGTCCTCATTATATCTGAAACTGAACCTGTCAAAGACTGAACTCCTTGTGTTTCCTCCCTCCACTTATGCACCTATGCCCGACCTTGCCATTTCTGTGTGTGGTTCCATTATTACTCCCCAGCAACATGCCCACTGTCTTGGGGTCATACTTGACTTTCATTCAACCCCCACATCCGATCACTGGCTCGCTCTTGTTATCTGCACTTCAAAAACATTTCTAGAATTCGACCTTTTCTTACTTTCGATTCCGCATAAACTCTTACTGTTTCTCTTATTCATTCTTGTCTGGACTATTGTAACTCTCTACTAATTGGTCTCCCTCTTACCAAACTCTCCCCCCTCCAATCTGTCTTGAATGCTGCAGCCAGGATCATATTCCTCACCAATCATTACACCAATGCCTCTACCTTGTGCCAGTCATTACACTGGCTACCCTTCCACTCCAGAATCCAGTACAAACTTATTACCTTCACCCACAAAGCACTCCATGGCTCAGCACCACCCTATAACTCCTCCCTCGTCTCAGTCTACCACCCTACCCGTGCCCTCTGTTCTGCTGATGACCTGAGGTTAGCATCCTCAATAATCCGAACCTCCCACTCCCGTATCCAAGACTATACACATGCTGCGCCAATTCTTTGGAATGCACTTCCCAGGTCAATACTATTAGTTCCCAGTCCCTACAATTTTAAGCGTGCCCTTAAAACGCATTTATTCAGACTGGCCTTCTGCCTCAACGCATTAACCTATCTATCCCTATGTGGCACAGTTAAAAGTTTTACCATAACAAGGTTCCCCGCATCATGTTCCCACATGCTTTATGCATCTATTAGCCCTCTGTGTCTGTACTGTTACACACTTAACATTATGACTGGTCCGAACAATGAAGGCAACTGTTACCACCCACCTTTCGTGTCTACCTTTTTTCCTCATAGATTGTAAGCTTGCGAGCAGGGCCCTCATTCCTCTTGGTATCTGTTATGATCTATGCGATTATTGTTATGCTGTAATGTCTATCGTCTGTACAAGTCCCCTCTGAAATGTAAAGTGCTGCGGAATATGTCGGCGCTATAGAAATAAAATTATTATTATTATTATTATTATTATTATTATTATTATTATCATAAAAGACCCAACTACAAACTACACCTCTCAATGTATTCATCTAAAGGTGCAGTGATCATATTGACACCACGGGTGTGTCACAGAATTTCTTACCATTGGTCAGTGAAGAAAAAATAATTACATTTTTACCATAAAAATGTTGTTTCAGCCCAGATTTTACATTTTCACAAGTGGATATGGGTAAAATTTAAAATGGATAACAAGGATTCATATATTTTATATTATAGGTAGGTGAAAATTACAGCAGTATTGTATAGTATGTGTCAAAAAATACATATGCCTTGTGAAGAAAAGAAAAGAACCAAGCGGTCAAGATAATGGAGAATGGTCTAATACATCAAGAACATAGATGTCACAGGAACCTCAAAATAAATAGACATGTAATACAGCCATATGCAACCTGGTGGTGGGATGGGATTGGTTATGGAAACAAAGGAGTGCTTTATATGAACTCAGACAATTGAAAGAAGTGGTAATAAAGCAGGTGGAAATATTGTATTATGGCCAACCATAATGTATGACAAGTAAGCATTCCGCCAGCTAAGGAACAGCGAGTGCTACAAAAGACAAAGATTAAGCCCATATTTTTGCTGGTGACAGGTTCCTTTTAAGTTTGGACTGATGAAGCAGTTTGTGAAATCTGTACTGAAAGGAGAGACTTTTAAGTACCTGTGTATCAAGTTTCAGGGACTGTCCAAAGAAAACTGAAGAAGGCATTTTTGTGGGTCTGGATAGTCACAAAATCATGAAGGATAGCGTATTCAAAACAAAAATGAAATCTGCTAAGAAAAGGGTTTGGGATTATTTTAAAGAAGTTGTGAAGAAATTTCAAGGTAACAGCAAAGATTCAAAATATAAGCCCATCTTGGAGAACGTGCTGACACATTTTCAAAGCTTTGCGTTGTCTGATGATTTTGAAGCTACATTTTTTACATTCACATTTGGACTACTTTCTTGAAAATCTTGGGGCTGCTGGCGAAGAGCAAGGAAAAATAATTAATCATGATATTAAGCAGCTAGAACGACGATACCAAAGTAGATGGAACATGAACATTACGAGGACTACTGCTGGATGCTTCACAGAGAAGATCTGCAGTCCTTCTGTAAGAGAAAAATGTATCATGAGAAGCTTTGAAGATAAAAAGAATGTTCAATAATTTTTTATATATGATATTGTGTACATTTTTGGCTACAATAAAGATTTTTTGAGCATCTTGTAGGTAATTTCACACACAGTTTGTTGTGCAAAATTCATATGTGATAGTTAAAAATGTTTTTTTTTTAAATCGGCATAAGAAAACATAAGGAATTGAATCAGTCATTGGTTTTCAAAAAAATGTCATAAACCCAAATTTTGCATATCTGTGTAATTTTTGAAGTCTATTATCACTCAACTGCCCAAAAGAAATGAGATTGTGTCTTGAAAGAAATATATATACAGTATATTATATATTGTAGCGAAGTTTGCATAAAATCTAGATATTTAAGAGGTTTAACGAAAGGCTTCTCTACAAAAAAGCAAGTAATTCTGATGTCTTTTTATTTTTTTTTAGAATACAAGTTAAAAGATCATAAAAATGACCTTTAGCAGCCAGAGAATGTTCAGCATGAATTTGATTCTTGTAGCACTTCATTTATTTCCAGTTTCTTCACATTTCTTTGTGTTAATTCAGAGGGATTACAATTCAGCCCTTTGAGTTCCATAATAATACACTGTTAATATTCCTAAAAAGGTCAACTCAAGACACATTCCCATAAAGTTATCAACCCGTGTGCTTCCAAAGGTACAGCCCTGAAATAGCACAAAATTACCCACCTACCCTTTAATACTACGATCTATTTCAGATTTCTGCATTTTCATTACTAAGTTGCTTCTTTGTCATCGTATTTCTCCAGCTATTAGACTTCTGATGATCTGCTATTCTTTTTTTGCCTCTCCCTACTGTATGACTTCTGCTATGTCTGCCAATATCCTCTATCAATTTTTATGCCACCATTTAACAATGCTCCTCTATGCCTAATTTGCTCCACTGTTCCCCACATTTTGTCATTGTGTTATTTCTATTCCAAATGCATATTATTTTAACAGCCTGCATTGTTCAGTTCATAGATCTTTCAGGTCAGTTTGTTCATGTCTATGCCTCAGCTAGATTATTGGGAGGAATACTTATCTCTTTGTTTGTATTTTTGTGCTTTAGAAATCATGTCTTTGTGCTTTGTGTTTACCAGTTTCTTTATTCTTTTCAGAAATAATTGTAGAAGATTATGTTATGTTTGGCTTTGACAAAGAAAGCAGCAGCTCCAGCAATGTGAAAATACATAATTCTTCATCACAAATGGAAAGAAGGCTGTAAGCTGTCCCAATAGAGATTTCTTTCATTTAACGAGAAATTGTGCCTGGAACTTGGATCTCTCACCTCAAGGTTTCACTTCTCTAGGATTATTTGAAGCAATTCAGTATTTTTTTCAATTCTTCTCATTTGTCTCAAATTTCTATTCCTAAACTGCAGTAATTGTAAGACAATGGTGTTACCATTCATCACCCATAATGTATCTAGACACTTGTGTATATTTATTAGACAGTGTAAACTTCTTAATCTTTTTACTAGACAAATGTGCCAATTTTTTTTTTACAGTGGTCTATGTTTATTGAATGATCACTCACAAATGAAAATTATAACACGGAGGACCATGAAATTACATATGAGGAAGAAAAAGAAAGGTCCTCCAATAAGAATAAAATTTTTATTTTTATTTAACTCCTTCACTAACAAGGGTGGTTTGCACATTAACTCCCAGGCCAATTTTTACGATTCTGACCATTGTCCCTTCATGAGGTAATAACTCTGAAATGCTTCCATGGATCCCGGTGATTCTGACATTGTTTTCTTGTGACATATTGTACTTCATGTTAGTGGTAAAATTTCATTCAAATAACTTGCATTTATTTGTGAAAAAAATGGAAATTTGGCGAAAATTTTTAAAAATTTCGCAATTTTCCAACTTTGAATTTTTATGCCCTTAAATCACAGAGGTACAGCACACAAAAAACTTGATAAGTAACATTTTCCACCTGTTTACTTTACATCAGCACAATTTTGGAACCAAAATTTTTTTTTTGTTAGGAAGTTATAAGGGTTAAAAATTGACCAGTGATTTCTCATTTTTGCAACACCATTTTATTTTTACGGACCACATCACATTTGAAGCCACTTTGCGGGGTCTATATGATAGAAAATACCCAAAAGTGACACCATACTAAAAACTGCACCCCTTAAGGTGCTCAAACCACATTCAAGAAGTTTATTAACCCTTTAGGTGCGTCACATGAATTTTTTGAATATTTAAAAAAATTAACATTTAACTTTTTTTCACAAAAAAAATACTTCAGAAATTGGACTGCAAAAGTTATTGTGCAATTTGTCCTGAGTACGCTGATACCTGATATGTGGGGGGAACCACTGTTTCCGTGCATGGCAGAGCTCAGAATGGAAGGAGCGCCGTTTGACTTTTTCAATGCAAAATTGGCTGGAATTCAGATCGGACGCCATGTCACGTTTGGAGAGCCCCTGATGTACCTAAACAGGGGAAACCCCCCACAATTGACCCCATTTTGGAAACTAGACCCCCCAAGGAACTTATCTAGATATGTGGTGAGAACTTTGAACTCACAAGGGCTTCATAGAAGTTTATAACGTACAGCGGTACATATTTTTTCCAAAAAATGATCTTTTCACCCCCAATTTTTATTTTCCCAAGGGTAACAGGACCCTAAAAGTTATTGTGCAATTTGTCCTGAGTACGCTGATACCCCACATGTGGGGGTAAACCACTATTTGGGCGCATGGCAGAGCTCGAAAGGGAAGCAGCGCCATTTGACATCTTTGGCTGGAATTGAGATCGGACACCATGTCGCGATTGGAAAACCCCTGATGTACCAAAACAGTGGAAACCCCCCACAAATGACACCATTTTGGAAGCTAGACCCCCCAAGGAACTTATCTAGATGTGTGGTGAGAACTTTGAACCCCCAAGGGCTTCACAAAAGTTTATAACATACAGCCGTACAATTAAAAAATCATATTTTTTCCACAAAAATGATCTTTTCACCCTTAATTCTTATTTTTCCAAGGGTAACAGGACCCTAAAAGTTATTGTGCAATTTGTCCTGAGTACGCTGATACCCCACATGTGGGGGTAAACCACTATTTGGGCGCATGGCAGAGCTCCGAAGGGAAGCAGCGCCATTTGACGCTTTTGGCTGGAATTGAGATCGGACACCATGTCGCGTTTGGAAAGCCCCTGATGTACCAAAACAGTGGAAACCCCCCACAAACGACACCATTTTGGAAACTAGACCCCTAAGGAACTTGTCTAGATGTGTGGTGAGAACTTTGAACCCCCCAGTGCTTCACAGAAGTTTATAATGCCTGGGCGTGAAAATAAAAAAATTGTATTTTTTCCACAAACATGATCTTTTAGTCACCAATTTTTTTATTTTCCCAATGGTACCAGGAGAAATTGGACCCCAAGAGTTGTTGTCCAATTTGTCCTGAGTACGCTTATACTTCATATGTGGGAGAAAACTACTGTATGGGCACACGTCGGGGCTCGGAAGGGAAGTAGTGACGTTTTGGAATGCAGACTTTGATGGAATGGTCTGCGGGTGTCATGTGCGTTTGGAGAGCCCCTGATGTACCTAAACTATTGAAACTCCCCACAAGTGACCCCATTTTGGAAACTAGACCCCCCATGGAACTTATCTAGATGTGTGGTGAGCACTTTGAACCCCCAAGTGATTCACAGAAGTTTATAACGCCCAGGCGTGAAAATAAAAAAAAAACATTTTTTTCCACAAAAATGATATTTTTGCCCCCAATTTTTTATTTTCCTAAGGGTAACAGGAGAAATTGGACTCCAAAAGTTGTTTTGCAATTTGTCCTGAGTAGGCTGATACCCTATATGTGGGGGTAAAACACTGTTTGGGCGCATGGCAGAGCTTGGAAGGGAAGGAGCACCATTTGACTTTTTCAATGCAGAATTGGCCGGAATTGAGATCCGACGCCATGTTGCATTTGGAGAGCACCTGATGTGCCCAAACAGTGGAAACCCCCCAATTCTGACTCCAACCCTAACCCCAACACACCTCTAACCCTAATCTCAGCCCCAACCCTAACCCTAGCCCTAACCCTAGCCCTAATGGGAAAATGGAAATAAATACATTTTCTTTTAATTTTATTATTTTTCGCTAACTAAGGGGGTGATAACGGGGGGTTTGATTTACTATTTATGATGGTTTTTATGTTTGGCAGCTGTCATTGGCTAAAAGACACTTTTTATTGTAAAAATAGTTTTTGCATCACCACATATTGAGAGCTATAATTTTTCCGTATTTTGATCCACTGAGTCATGTGAGGTCTTATTTTTTGCGGGACGAGTTGACGTTTTTATTGGTATCATTTTCGGGCACGTGACTTTTTTGATCGCTTTTTATTCCGATTTTTGGGACGCAGAATGAACAAAAACCTGCGTTTCATGAATTTCTTTTGGGGGGTGCGTGTACACCGTTCCGCGTGCGGTGAAATTGATAAGACAGTTTTATTCTTCGGGTCGGTACACTTACAGCGATAGCTCATTTATGTCTTTTTTTATGTTTTGCCGGTTTTATGCAATGAAAACTATTTTATATAAAAAATAATTATTTTTGCATCGCTTTATTCTGCAAGCTATAACTTTTTTTAATTTTTTTGCTGATGACGCAGTATGGTGGCTCGTTTTTTGCGGGACAAGATGATGTTTTCAGCGGTACCATGGATATTTATATGCGTCTTTTTGATCGCGCGCTATTGCACTTTTTGCTCGGCGGTATGATAATAAATCATTATTTTTTGCTTCGTTTTTTATTTTTAATTTTTAAGGGGTTCGCTAAAGGGGTTAACTAATGGGACGGTGCTATAGGGAAGGTCGTTACGGATGTGGCGATACCAAATATGTGTACTTCTATTGTTTTTTTTTTATTTCTAAAAAATAAATTTATTTGGGAATATTTTTTTTTTCTGATTTATTTAGCGATTTTTTTAAAATTATTTTTACACTTTTTTTAACTTAGGGAAAGAGACCCCCACAGCAGCACTGCACATTGCGCTGCTGTGGGGGGCTCAGGGAAGCATGGAGGGAGCCCCCTCCCTGTCGATGCTTCCCTTTAACCCCGTGTTTGATCGCGGTGTGCAAGGGATTAACGTGTTGGGGGCGGTCTGTGACTGCCCCTGACACATTGTGCCGGGCGTCAGCTGTGATAATCAGCTGACACCCGGCCGCGATCAGCGGCGCTCACCACGTGAGCTGATCGCTATGACGTAATATTCCGTCCATGGGAATTAGGTCCAGGGTCACATGGAAGGAATATTACGTCCAATGTAGGTAAGGGGTTAAACATATAACATGAGATAAAACAGAGTCGGCAAACCATACTTGAAATGAAATAGCGACAAAGCACACAGCTTCTTGGTGAAAAACACTTTTTCATAAATAAGGTAAAATGTAATTTTACACATAAATCCAAACTGGCAACAAATAGTCACATAAATCTCACAGAGCACATATTTTTAGCAAATAAATAACTTACACTAAAAAGCATACATATATTTTCTGGACATTGCTGGTTTCTCACATTCAATCGTTCCCCATATGGGAAATAACCGACAGTACACAATTATAATAAAATTATTTTGTAAATTTACAAGGAGTAGATGAATGTGAAAAATACACCTTATGCAAAAAAAAAATGTACACAGATAATTCAAAACATTACTAGTTTCTCACATCTCATCCTTCTCCAAAAGGGAAATATCCCACAATGCAAAATGTTGTAAAAAATAGTATATGTAAATTCATAAGGAGAGTAAGGATAGATGTGAAAAAATACCTCATGGCTCCATTAGTAGCATGCTGATAAGAGTCGTTACCAGAAAGAATCACCCAGGGACCCCCTAACGCGCGTTTCGATATGAATATCTTCCTCAGAAGGGGTGCTATGTTTATTGGTCTGGTATAAATTTACACAATCACTTAGTTGAATTAGTTTGTGCCAGAAATTTTTGTCAAAATTTTGGTGCTCTTTTGGTGTTTGGTATCAGGCCATGTCATGCCCTTTTACACAAGGCTGTGTTCATTTGTTGGGTGAACCACAGAATGTTTGTAAAACACATACATGTGTGCAATGTATGTAAAGCCCCCTTCACAAATACAGTATGTTTTGTTTTTTTTCACGTATACCACACATACCCATTATAACCTATGGTGCTAGGCACATGTCCGTGTTTTTACAAGGATCGTATGTCTGTGCAAAATACACAGAGACATGTCTTTTTTATTTTCCAGCAGCATGGATGACAAGGACCAATACATATCTATGGATCCGTAAAAAACACATACAGCACATGGAGGGCATCCGTGTGCCGTCCATGTGCTGTACATGTTTAATATTGAAAAGTATAGGAGAAACTTTGTAATTTAATTCTTTCTTTAGCCATAATGGATGTATGTATGGCACCCTGATGAAACACTGATGACACCATGATGACACACTGAGCCAAAACACTGACACCGGTCCTTTTTTTCTGGTACTGGTTTTATACGTGTGAAGGGGGCTTAAAGGGAATCTTCACCTATTTTTTCGCATATAAGCTGCTGGCAAAGCCATCAGGGGCTTATCTACAGCATTCTGTAATGCTGTAGATAAGCCCCCGATGTAACCTGAAAGATAAGAAAAACAAGTTAGATTATACTCACCCGGGGGCGGTCCGGTGCGGTCTGAGTCCGATGGGTGTCACGGTCTGGGTCCGGCACCTCCTATCTTCTAGCGATGATGTCCTCTTACTTGCTTCTGCACGACTCCTGCACAGGTGTAATTCTCTGCCATGTTGAGAGCAGAGTACTGCAGTGCGCAGGTGCCGGGAAAGGTCAGAGAGGTCCCGTACCTGCGCACTGCCGTACTTTACTCTGCCCTCAACAGGGGAGAGAATTATGCCTGCGCAGAAGCCACGACAGAAGCAAGGAGGAGGACGTCATCACTAGAAGATGGGAGGCATCGGACCCGGACCGCACCGGACAGCCCCACCGGTGAGTATAATATAACTCATTTTTCTTATCTATCAGGTTACATCGGGGCTTACCTACAGCATTATAGAATGCTGTAGATAAGCCCCTGATGGCAGTGCCGGCAGCTTATATGCGGAAAAATAGGTGACAGATTCACTTTAAGACATTTTTTTTTCTCCAATATTTAAAATTTTAAATTGTTAAAGACTGAAGTACAGAATAAAGGGGTGGCACATATTTAAAGAATGATACTTTAGTAGATGAAAATAATAAAACAGATAACAAAATATGCAATGACAAAGAAGCAGAAACTATGGTACTTAACTCTGCAAAATGCATCAGTTGATGATTAATTACAACACTGCTTCCAGGAGGAAAGTTGTGTTGTCCTCTGCTGAATTCTACAGCACAGTAAGTACATGTTACACTTGCACCTTACTGTGACAGCCAATCACTAGTGCTGATGTGCCGTCTATATGGGCATTACTGATTGTTTCTATAATCATGGTGGAACATGTAGTTGTTGAGAACAGCAGGGGATTTGGGTCTTTCACAGCAGAATACAGAATTTATATAGTAAGTATATGACCATGAAGCATTTTCAGATAAACAATAATTCTAATGGATAATGTTCTCATACCAGCACAGTCATGTCTACTAGCCTCACTTCAGAGCAGGCAATGATATAATGGATTTTGTTAACTGTATGTATGTAATTCTTCTTATCATTTTTGTTACTTTTATTAGAATATCTACTACATTTTAGATGGTGCTCTAACACCGCTGAAACGTCTGATCCATAACACATCTGAAACTGCGCACTGTATGGAAGAAATAATGAAGTACCTGCTTTATTTTACAGAGGTTACTGAGTCACTTGTATAATTATTTTTGCCATTTAGTTAAAATGACAATTTCCATCATGCCGTCTTGTTTTCAGATCATTTACAAATTGAACTGATATCTCTCAAATGTTTGACCACTTCCTACTTTTGAACAGTGCTTACCAAAAGGGATACAGGAAAGATACAGTATATAGCCTTGTACCGTGTTAGCCAGTAGATAGAAGAATATTTAGAATTGAGAGTACTCAGTGGTTGATAATATCTAATGGTTAACTTAAAAGATGGTACCAAAAGGGAGTAATAAAACTGAAATCTATGCTTTTGGCTAGACTAGGTTTCATTTTCTGGCGCAATATGTGACATATTTATTAAAGTGAGTCTGTAACCAACACAATTCCAATTAAACTGCATAAACTTTTATATAGGTGACATAGCCCCTATAAAAATCATGCCAAGCATATACAGTTTAATTGAATATTTGCTGAAAAAGGTCCCATATGATAAAGTTATTATGGGTACATCGCAATGATGCTTATGGAGGTTTTTTGACGCACACAGGCACATTACACTTTATTGGTGAGAATTCATTTTGTGGTTCTCGTATCACAACCTGTTCCACAGCATTGTCATTTCTTTATTTCTTTATGATATGTGACCTTCCATATCATTACAGTATGTTTGCGTGCAGAACGCTGGAGCACCATCTGGCTCACATATGGCTCCATTGTATCACTTTGTAAAGTGCTCCTTTTTACCATCCATTTACTAGGTTTGTTCATAATTACCTATTCATAAGTACTAATATTATGACTAACAGGTTGTACATGTATGTAGACATTGAATTGCCCTCATACTAACATCTACTAAGTGTTTGTTGTGCTGTCAAACATTTTGTGCCTTTACCGGTATGACCGACTACTAATATTTTACATCTGTGTTCAATTCAAATGTACTTTTTAATTATTCTAATAAAATACAAATATTTTGTATGATTGAAGTTTCATTACCATTTTTCCACTTTATTGGAATATACTGTACATGCTCCATTATTTCATATTGCTCCAACAGAAACACAATGTTGTGTCAGGCCTACTAATCAGAAAAAACACCATGGTTGCCAGCAGGTAGGAGGATAATCACAGGGCTCTGGTCTATTGGTCACAGACAAGTGAAACCACTGCTGGACCAGGTCTTACAAATCTTCTTGATCCTCTCTATTAAAATACTAAAAGGCTTATGTAAATAATATTTTGCGAGTCCACAGTCTAATGCCTACACGTTCTACAAAGAACTGTTATACTGAATTCTGTAATTTTCCACTGTGTGCTAAACCTCATAGACTGCAAATAAAAAGAGTTAAAATAATAATATAAAAATGTAAGCTATCTTGTACAAGACAGGTAAAGTATCTGTAAAACTATCTATTTTAGATGCTTACTGTTAAATAATGTTCCAAATAAACTCCCATATGAGATAAGCCTCTGCCTTTCTCAGCAATTTTCATTATATTGAAACTCACATGGCGACTGTGTTGGGAACTTATCCGTTCAATAAACATATTCTTGAAAAACATGTAGCAGATAAGCTATGCTTTTACAGGAGCTCCAATCCTTCAGTAACAATTTTTTAGTCTTTGAAATCAAGCTTGGGTTAGACCTGTCATTACAATAATGAGGCGACCCATACTTGGTTTCTGAGGCTGAAAGGACATATCTACAATCAAACATTTTGCTCTTCAATAAAATCATAATAAAATGGTTGAACTAGTGTAAAATAATGAGTAATATTTCTGATAAGAAGATAAATCCATTGGGAATTGACTTGGATCAGTTAATCTTAACAATTTTTTATGCTATACTTAAGGGTTGCAGAAAATCACATCATATGATCTAGCGCAGCCAGTCAGGGACTATAAAAGATGAGGGCAGGAAAAGGAGCCACCAATTCAGGATTCTACAGCTTAGGGAGAGGAGGTCAGAGTGCTCAGCTTATTATAGAATGAGAATATAGAGGCCTAAATCAGAAAAGTGGTGTACTACTGCATCACTAAAAACATTTAAAATGGGAGTGAAAGCCTCAGTCTGAAAATAATAATGCAACGTTTCAAGTGATGAGGAGGTGCAGGACCTGCAAAGTCTGTGTGACCATAAATTGATTTATCAGTGTTGTACAGTAACAGCAGGAGTAGACACAGACAGAGAAGGGCCCCTGTGCAAGAATAGTATATGGGCCCATTGTTGTCAATGAGTTATGTCTATGACAGAAGCTCCCAAGTACTACAGGACCTTAATAACATCATTTTTGTATTATTATTTACTCACCGTAGACAAGGAGGGCAATACCATTGTGTCCAAAGTTTGTATTTGCATCAAAAAGCTCAAAAGGGGTTCAATACATTAATGGGAGACCTCAGATGAGCAGATTGCTTCGCAAAACCCTACGGTTCAGGTCAGTGCTATCTGGCCATGAACAATAGCTACATACATTTCTTGACCCTCCAGGTTCCATGTGTGACGTTTTATTCACTGGGCTGATGTGATATCATATGTGCACCGTGCTGTGCAGAGGTGATGTCTGAACTATTGTTGCACAAGGCTATCAACTCATCTCCATTTAGAATGTTATACATATACAGTAGATTTGAGGAAAATGAAAGGGTATGCAGTAGCCAGATTTTCAGTTCAGTTATTTGCCACAAATCAAAATTTTTTGACAAAGCTGGCTTTTCAAATTTCAAAAGATTCATTGAAGTCTAATTAGTATGTAAAGTCTCCAAGTAACAACTAAAATGTACCAAACAGAATGACGATGAGCACAACTGAGAATATAAATTGATTTATCTTTGATGTATATGCTGTCCAAGACTGCACTTAATTTATTTTACATTTTATTTTATTGTACTGGGTGTGTTACTATACCATTTGTATTTACTTATCCATATTAACAAACAAATTTGCCACTTATAGTTTTGCATTAAACAGTAATTTGAATATATTTATTGATTTCCCTATTTTCTAGATATTCATTGTTGCAGCACAAAGATGAAAAGTTTCTGACAAACTGTAGTTGTGGTAAATGAAATGAATTGTTTTAACTTTCAACATGGACTTATGTTTCTTAGAATAAGGAATTGAAATTACATTCATATTTCTTTAAAGTAATTAAAATGATCAATGATCTATTTGGCAATAACTTCACTGTATTTAAAGTAGTACTAAGCCCAAAAAAATAATAACAAAGATACATTTGAAGACATTTTGTCAGTCTGCATTTTTTCCATATGATCCTGAGAAAGGCTGGTATAAATCCTGCAGATAATACAAGGGTTACCTAACTTTTAAATTTTAAATTATTAAGGAATGGAGCTTAGCCGAGGGCCTGAGGGGAGGCTCCTGCTACAGCCAGCTTTCTTACAGTCATACATGAGATTGTGAGCAGAAATTGTGCTGTAATGCTGATTACATTGATGCATTTAGTGAAGACATACAATTTTTGGTTCCATATGGACAGTCTTGCACCTAAGGGGTTAAACAGCGAGGTTGAATTATTTGGATTCAATTAAGGGTTGTACGAGAAGATATTTAAGGTGACCAATTCCTCCATTGGACCATCCCTGATGAAGGAAACCGTGTTTTTTCCAAAACTAGTCGGAGAGGAATTGGTCCACTGTGCTCCCTGTAATCTATCACGTGACCGGTGACATCACGAAGGTCCTGTTGGCTCATCTGATGCCACAGCTTCACATCGTGCACACTGCGCGCCGCTGGAAGAGGGGAGCGTGGAGTGTCTGTCACCGGCCGGGACAGCACTCCTGAAGAGCCGTGGTATTAACCCACATTTATCTGGCAAACATCATTCAATCTGACTTCACATCAAGACACACAGCGCTCTTTACTGGTCCTCTGGAGTCCAGACATTCGCTCAGATTACACTTTAAGGTAATAACTACCTAACTTGAAGCAATCCAATTCATTTGTGTGTATTTTTTAGGTTACTACAAGCTAAAGGGGTTCATTATTAAGGGCAAATTTTAATTATTTATAAAATGAGAAAACTAGTCTGATTTGGCAAGATTTGCTTTGCAAATTATGGTGTGAAAATAAGTCTTTGGTCATTAACAAAGGTTCATCTCAATATTTTGTTATACATCCTTTGTTGGCAATGACAGAGGTCAAATGTTTTCTATAAGTCTTCACAAGGTTGGCACACACTATTGATGGTATGTTGGCCCATTCCTTTTGGGCCTGTCACCGGGCAACACAGACTTTCAAATCTCTCCAAAGGTTTTCTATTGGGTTTGTATCTGGAGACTAGCTAGGCCACTTCAGGACCTTCATATTCTTCTCACGAAGCCACTCCTTTGTTGCCCTGACGGTGTGCTTGGGATCATTATCATGCTGAAAGGCCCATCCACGGTTTATCTTTAATGCCCTTGCTGATGGAAAGAGGTTTGCACTCAAAATCTCAAGATACATGGACCCTTTCATTCTTTCATGTACACAGATCAGTCGTCCTGGTCCCTTTGCATCGAAACAGCCCCAAAGCATGATGTTGCCACCCCAATGCTTCACACTAGGTATGGTGTTCTTTGGATGCAACTCAGTATTCTGTCTACTCCAAACACAATGAGTTTTCTTTCTACCAAACAGTTCTATGTCACAAACTCATTTTCTGCTCCACCAGTTGAGAGTTCCCCTTCTGTTCTCCCACTGGTGGTGACAGGAGGTAGTGCGGTTGGTTTAAGTGGTAGTGATCTGCCACCTGATGAGGAAGATAACGATTGGATCTCTGGAGTATCAGACTGGATATAAGACAGCCGACGCCCTACCCGGGTGCTGGTGATTCAGTCTCTTCTCAGGTGCTGGACTTCAGCTCTCTGCCAGTCTTCTCAAGTTAAGTTTGTTTTTTGCTAATGTTCACACTTGCGCTAGTTGGTCAATTCAGTTTGTTGTGTAATCAGCCTGCCCCTGCAAGGGCTAGGCTGAAATTCCACTCCTATTAATCAGTATTTGTCAATCTGCTTTTTGTCCCTTATTAGATTGGCCTCTTTTTTTGCTCTGTCTCAGAATATTTCAGAGTGCTGATATAGGTTTAGAAGTCTAGTGACTTCAGGGTTAATTTTGCTATCAGAAGTGTTGGACAATATTTTTGTAGGTTGTTTTTGGCAGATTGCAGACAGTGTCTTTCGTTTTCTGTCCTTTTTAGTCAGCCGGGCCCCATCCTTTGCTCAGCCTATTTTCCTGCCTTTGTTTGTATTTTCATCTTGTTTCACCATCAATACATGTGGGGGGCTGTCTTTCCTTTGGGGTCTGCTCTGGGGCAGTTAGTTTTCCTCTTTTCCTGCCTTAGGCTTATGTAGTTCTCCGGTTGTGACGAGGCATCTAGGACCAACGTAGGAACGCTCCACGACTGCTGCTAGTTGTTGCGGTTAAGATCAGGGATCTGCAATCTGCATAGTTACCAACTTCTCTGGTTTTCTGAGACTTAGCTTGTTGTCTTGTCTTTCCTCCTCGGTTTCCTATTCATAGCAGTTCTACTTTGGTTTCATCAGACCATATGACATTCTCCTAATACTCTTCTGGATAATCCAAATTCTCTCTAGCAAACTTCAGATGGGCCCCGGACATGTACTGTCTTAAGCAGGGGGACATGCATGGCAATGCAGGATCTGAGTCCCTGGCGGCGTAGTGTGTTACTGATGGTTGTCTTTGTTACAGTGGTCCCAGCTCTATGCAGGTCATTCACTAGATACCTCCGTGTGGTTCTGGGATTTTTGCTCACCGTTCTTGTGATCATTTTGACCCCACGGGGTGAGACCTTGTGTGGAGTCCAAGATCAAGGGACATTATCAGTGGTATTTCATGTCTTCCATTTTCTTATTATTGCTCCCACAATTCATTTCATCACACCAAGCTTTTTGCCTATTGTAGATTCAGTCTTCCCAGCCTGGTGAAGGGCTATAATTTTGTTTCTGGTGTCCTTCGACAGCTCTTTGGTCCTCACCATAGTGGAGTTTGTAGTGTGACTGTTTTAGGTTGTGGACAGGTGTCTTTTATACTGATAACAAGTTCAAACAGGTGCAATTACTACTGGTAATGAGTGGAGGACAGAGGAGCCTCTTAAAGAAGAAGTTACAGGTCTGTGAGAGACAGAAATCTTGCATGTTTTCAGGTGATCAAATACTTATTTCCACCTTAATTTGCAAAATAAATCTTGCCAAATCAGACAAGGTGATTTGATGGATTTGTTTTCTCATTTTGACTCTAATAGTTGTGGTCTACCTATGATGTCAATTACAGGCCTCTCTCATCTTTTTAAGTGGGAGAACTTGCACAATTGCTGGCTGACTAAATACTTTTCTTTTCCCACTGTACATGGCACGGCTCAGAAGGGAACAAGTGCAAATTTGGCTGGAAAAATTTGTAAATGCCATGATGCATTTGCAGAATCTTTGACGTGCCAAAACAGCATAAACCTCTCACAAGCGATCCTATTTTGGGAATGCTGAGCATTTTTAAACCTTCTTGTGCATTACAGAATTTTATATGATTGCGCTTTGAAAATTAAAAATTATGTTTTCCCACTAAAATGCTGATTCAGCCTCAAAATTTTCATTATCACAAAAGGTAATAGGAGAAAGAGAACCCCACAAATTGTTATGCATTTTTTCCTGAATACAGTGATGACCTCATAAGAGGCAGGATACTACATTTTAGTCTTTCTGCAAGGCATAGATGGGAGTTTGAATTCTGGATTCCAATTTTGATTGTAATATATTGCTGTTGCCATGTTGCATTACCATAGCCCCTGTGTTGCCAGAACAGCGTAAGCTCCCATAATTGATGACTCTTTAGAAGCTGTACCAATCAAAAAGCTCATTTAGAGGTGAAATTAATATTTTGGACCCACATGTGTTTCACAGAATTTTATAACATTAGACCATCTCTTTTCAGTCCAGTTTTCAATGTGACGTATTAATTGGATAGTTTTTTTGTCACCACAGAGATATATGTATAAGTATTTGTTGGATAGGAATTACCAAGTTTATTTCCTTTTTCTTTTAATAGTATTAATAGAGGTATAATATTTATTAATAAATATTTATTTACCTCATTACAAATTCACTTCTATCCCTTACACAATTGTTATGCTGTAAGTCAACATTGGGCCATGAAAATAAAAAATTGAACTTTTAGCACATACAAATTTGTTTTTTCTTTCTTTTTTTGTCATTACGATAAAAAACTACATTTTTGGGAGGTGTGTCAAGATACCGGCGTGAGCGGTTGTGCGGCTACAGAGCTCCTGCCGGGTACATTTGCATATCGGCTGAAGCATTCTGCACTAGTGCTTCAAATTACCCCCTGATGGGTGGCAGTAGAAATAGGAACCCGGCGCTACCTGGAACTGCGTCAGCCGGTCCTGAGATGGCCCTGGACGCCGTTTTCTGGGAACAGGGTGCTGCTGCCTCATGGAGAAAGTGGCTCAGGAGTGTGTGGTGGTGGCAACTTGCGATACCCTGGGGAACGGTGTGAGGGCTTTGGGCAGTGCAGATGCTGGGCTCCCAGGGGACATAAGGGAAGCAGCGTATAAGAACCATGACCCAGAGCTGCGTTCTCCTGCTGGATTAACACAGATGCTGGTCTCCACTGGCCTACACACTGCTGACATTGACATTTTACAGCAACAAGTGGAGGGAGGCCATTTCCCCCCCTCTACTGGTCCGGCTCAAGATACAGAGGCTGCACTGCAGATAACCCACACCATATTCTCTATGGAGGAGACTGGTGCACAAGGGAAAAAGGGGTCTCTGTCCCTCAGAAAGATCCTCCTAAACTAACTCAGTTCAGCTCTTATTAGCCTTGTATTTTCTGTAATTTTCCTAAACACCTGGAGACTGTATAACTCCAACAATGTAGAAAGAAAAAGAATCCAGCTCCAAGTAATAAAATCATTTTTCTTTAATCAAATTCGTTAAAAATACAAAATGGGCTATAGGACATACAGGTACCGGGTATACCGGTGAAAGAATGCCTGTCTATACTGAAGTATAGACAGTATAGACAGGCACTCTTTCACCGGTATACCCGGTACCTGAATGTCCTATAGCCCATTTTTCATTTTTAATTAATTTGGTTAAAAGAAGCTGATTTTATTACTTGGAGCTGGATTCTTTTTCCTTCTACATTTGCATCTACAAGGCATCTGGCAAAGACGCGAACCCATGCTCAAGATTTCTTGGGGTTAAAGAAACTCGTCATAAAAAGGGTGAGTTGAATTTACCTTTTTTCCATCATAACTCCAACAATATTTAATAACAATATTTAATGAGAACGTGCATGTTTATATTACTCACCCAATTACCACATAGTTCTTTTATCGCTGTTTGGTAAGAACGATGTATGTTTATATTATCATCCAATTACTGCATAGTTTCATTATTAATGTTTGGTGAGAAATGTCGTGTTTATAGAATGGTGGAATATCTGGTACCAGGAGAGTTTTTGGCATGACTTATTCGGTGGTGTATTTGTCCGGAGTAGTTTGACATCTGGAGAGCTGGACACTCAGAAGAGAGATATTATATTGGATAAATAGAATTTGTTAGAGTTTGTGTAACACTTGGTTGCTCAAGCATTGTTTTTTTCTAAACAATACATAAGCTAGGGAAGATTTCAGCTAAGACAGAAGCCTGTTAACCTGTGGACTGGAGGGGACACAAGTGTAGGTCTGCAGTGTGGATATCCTAGGAATTTCTCTGTCTTTGCCATTCTGCTTTTCACAGGGGATGTTTCCAGACACATGATGTTGCTATTCCTGGTGAAGATTTTCCTGTATAGTATGTAATGTAAGCATTTTACCTTTGTGATTTATATTGTGCAAAAGTGTACGCAATATCGCACTATTTCCTGTTTTGTGTAATCATTTAATTATTATAATAAAATTAATTGCCTTCTTTAAAGCTGTATCCAACCCCTTTAAGTACTTGCCAAAACATTTGGTGTCAGAAGTCGGATACGCAGAAGGCTTAGAATTTTAATTTTAGCTAAATTCTGATAATCCGGAATTTTGAGACCAAATTCTGATAGTCCTAAAAGTGTGTGAAATTGCATAAAATATGAGTCAGGATAGGTGACTGGCCCTGTGTGATGCAACCCGACGACCGGTCAGTCACCAAACAACAAGACAAACAAGGGGACACCGGGGACACAATTACAACGGTGGGACCTGCAATAGGGAACGGGGAAATGGACACCTCCTGCACTCTCCTGAGGATGTGCCCTTCTCTTACTAGCGTCCCTATACAAGTTCTTTCAACATGTCACCGAGCAGGACACCTTGTCCCTCATTTACCCTGCACCTATCCCTCACTAGGGAATTGGTAAGTGCAGACACTGGTCCCACCGCTGCACTAATAAAACACCAAGGGGAGATACAACAGACAGCGTTAAACAAAACAACACTTAGCTTTCTATACTGCCAATGCACCGTGCAGCAGAGTAAGGCTCCAGGACGCAGTGTTCAGCAGAATCACCACTGTTCCAGAAAGCTCCTCTCTTCATGAGAACCACCACTGCTCCCAATAAGCTGAACCACCACTGCACCATGTAGCTCCAGTCTTCACCACAGTTGGTATCCATAAAAGGACCTTTCCTAACCAACAATCAGCTGATTCACCAGGTGACCTTATATAGGAAGGTGGGAGTGGTCACCACCAGCACACACAGACTAACTAAACATATAGTAACACCAGCGGCCACCAGGGGAGAAAACTGACATTAACCCCCAATGGCCTGAAAGGAAAAAAGTTTATATCTGAGAAGCCCAAACTGACAGATCCAAAAAATGGATTGTGACAATATGTCTTTATTTAAGAAAAAAGAGGTTGCAAATATATCTGTTGATATTCCTGATTGGGAGCAGGTTCCCTACTGTGTTTTGGCCAATGAGTGATTGCAATGTGTTGGATTGAGTGAATCATGGGATAAGTGTATGCAAGAGGCTGAATCAGCTGATGTAGTGACATGTTTGCAATGTGTGAAAGCTGAAATGAACAAGGAATTGAATGCAGTGAGCAGGAGAGATTGGATTTTGTTACATGCTTATATGAAGCACCATGATAAATGTATTAAGCTGTTGCAAGAGGAAAAAAAATGCAAGCATAAGAACAACATGTATGTGAGATGCAGAGTGCTCTGACAGTGGCACAATGCCAGAACAGGCAGCCATACGGATAGTACAGTAGAAATATATAAAGAAACGAGGAAAAGTGAATAAGAAAAAGGTAGCCTTGGCCATAGCTAAAGCTGGGGTTCAGTGGGATCCCGATCGGTGTGACTAAAACTGATAAAATGTGGAAATTATGCCAAAAGTGTGGGCTTCATAGGAAATCAGGAAGTTCACAAAATAAAAAGGTGACAGTGGAAGATTCTGGATCCCCACAGCGTGGGCAGAGTAGGGCATGGAGAGAGAGAGGGCTCACTCCCTCTTCATCCCCAGTGAATCCTCCAGCGCTGGGGTTTGAGGATCTTTATGCTGAATTAAAATCTTGTTGCAGGAGGTTAAAACACAACGACGGGGGCTGTCCATTTCGCTCTCCATTAAATTTAGTTGTTAATTGGAAAAATTAAAATAGGCAATGTGTAAAAACTCTAATGGATATGGGAGCACTGGCCAGCTTGATCTATGGTAATCCAAAACAATTTAAAGGAGATTATGTTCCAGGACACTGCCATTCAATTATTCCTGGACCTGAATCGTATAACTTTGCAAAAGAGGAGACTCCTGTGGTCTTTGCTGATCATCCTGAAGGATGTCAAAATTACCTATAGGTAGGGATTCCCCTTTGCTTTAATGGCCCAGAGAGATGGTGTCTCGGCGAATCTACGCTCCCTGGAAGAATTGCTGTCCTTTTGAGAGAAATTATAACTGCAGGTCCCCAAGATTCCAGATTAGGATATCCCTATCCCTGCAGGTCCTCCTCCACCTCAGGTTTGGACCCAGAAAAGAAGGAAGGAATATCTGAGTGGCAGTTGAGGAAAGTGTGGAACAACGGGTCTTTTCTGATTTGTTGGACTGAACTTTTTATATTGCTTTCCTCTTTTTTCTCTTCTAAATACTGCAAAACTTGGCTTCGAAAAGCTGTTTAAGTTTCTTTAAAAGTATTAGCCGGTGCAGGTTCATCCCTATATTATTTCATAAATATTTAAAAGGCCGTACTTCTTTTTGTTCTCTTTAGGTGGGTATCCCACAAATTCCTAATGATGTGTGCCTGGGGGAGCCCTGGTTTGTCTTATGACAGGGGATAGTTTTACTGTTGTTTTCCCCTTGTGTGGTTTAGGCGTTAGGCGGCGTCTCCCTGAGAATCTTTTCTGTGGCTGCGATGCTCTTCTTGATATTAACTTCTTGAAGAAATTTTTGAACCCCTCTCCATAATCTTTGAAAATTCTTGGAGAACAGGAGAAGTGCCAGAAGACTGGAGAAGAGCAAATGTTGTTCCTATCTTCAAAAAGGGGAAGAAGGTGGACCCAGGCAACTATAGGCCGGTGAGTCTGACTTCTATACCAGGAAAGATCTTTGAACAAATTATTAAACAACATGTATGTCAATACCTGGATAAGAATGAAGTGATTAAACAGAGTCAGCATGGGTTTGTAACTAATAAGTCATGTCAGACTACTTTAATTTCCTTCTATGACGGTATTACTGATTGGGTGGATCAAGGAAATGCTGTAGATATAGTATATCTTGACTTCAGCAAAGCATTTGACAAAGTCTCTCATACAATCCTTATTGAAAAAATGACTAAGTATGGAATGGACAAGGCAACTGTTAGGTGGATTCATAACTGGCTTAGTGATCGGACCCAAAGAGTGGTCGTAAATGGCTGCACATCCAGTTGGAAGAATGTCTCAAGTGGGGTACCACAGGGCTCTGTCCTGGGCCCTGTATTGTTCAACATCTTTATCAACGATTTAGATGAAGGAATTGAGGGTAAACTGATTAAATTTGCTGATGACACAAAGCTAGGAGGGATAGCTAATACTAGAGAAGAGAGAGAGAGGATTCATAAAGATTTAAATAAACTGGAGAAGTGGGCAGCAACTAACAGAATGGTTTTTAACAGGGAGAAATGCAAAGTACTACATCTGGGCAATAAAAATGAAAAAAGCATATATAGAATGGGAGGAATAGGGCTAAGTGACAGCACATGTGAAAAAGACTTGGGTATACTAATAGATCACAGACTGAATATGAGTCAACAGTGTGATGCAGCAGCAAAAAAGGCAAATGCAATTCTAGGATGTATTAACAGAAGCATACAGTCTAGATCACGTGAAGTAATTATTTCCCTCTACTCCTCTTTGGTCAGACCTCATCTGGAATATTGTGTCCAATTTTGGGCACCACATTTTAAAAAAGACATCAACAAACTGGAGCAAGTTCAGAAAAGAGCGACCAGAATGGTGACCGGTCTGCAAACCCTGTCTTATGAGGAAAGGTTGCAGGATTTGGGAATGTTTAGTTTGCAAAAGAGAAGACTGAGAGGAGACTTAATAGCTGTCTACAAATATCTAAAGGGCTGTCACATTGTAGAAGGATCAACTTTATTCTCATTTGCACAAGGAAAGACTAGAAGCAATGGGATGAAGCTGAATGGGAGGAGACACAGATTAGATATTAGAAAAAACTTTTTGACAGTTAGAGTGATCAATGAGTGGAACAGGCTGCCACGAGAAGTGGTGAGTTCTCCTTCAATGGAAGTCTTCAAACAGAGGCTGGACAGACATCTAACTGGGATGATTTAGCGAATCCTGCTTTGAGCAGGGGGTTGGACCAGATGGCCCAGGAGGTCCCTTCCAACTCTACCATTCTATGATTCTAATTCTCAAACCTTGTGGATCTCATATCAACCTTGTGGGTCTCATATTTTCCACAAGGTCAGCCACAGACCAGGCTTCCTATTCCTAGGAAATATAGTGTTTTATTTTATAATGTTATGTTTTTTCTTTTTATGTTCTTTGTTGTCCTTGTCTTCCCCCCTACCTCTTGTTTTCTCCCCTTCCATTCTCCCGTCTGTAATCACAGGATCTACAGAGGCAGAATACTCTGGAGAAGAGGGTCCATTACTAGAGGACCTGTGCATGTGAGTAAACTAAGTAATTCCAAATGACATGTGTAATATCATTAAACGTCAAAGGACTTAATTCCCCTAGAAAAAGGAAGATTGCATTTAGGGAGCTGAAGTCCTAGAAGGTCGATATTGCCTTCCTTCAAGAGACACACTACGATAAAACAGGCCCTTTTAGGTTTGCCTTCAACTTGTTTCCTGTGTCTTATTCTGCTTTCTCTAATAATAAGAGAAGGGGAGTGGCCATCTTAATTTCATCAGGTTATCCCTTACAAGTGAACAAATTACACGTTGTTCCTAGGGGTAGATATATCATTTTGGAGGCTTCTTTGAGGGGCAGGCCCATCCATCATTCTATGTAATTTACTGTATATGCTCCAAATTCAGGTCAGATCAAATTTCTGAGAAAGGTTTTTTCCTTGATTCCAAAACTTCTGCCTGCAGCTTTGCTGGTGTGTGATGATTTTAATATGCCTTTCTTGGAATAGTTTGATAGACTCTCTACAAATAATAAACCTCCATCACAAAACCTGATTAGACTGGTGAGAGACTTAATTAATTAGGACTAACTCCTTGTTTGACTTATGGAGAATAGATCATCCTAGAGACAAGACCTTTTCCCTCTATTCTTCTCCTCATCACACCCATTCTACAATTGATTATTTTTTTGCAAATATTACGACCCTTAGGATGATGGCAAAGGCAGAGATGGGTCACATTACCTGGAATGATCATGCCTCAGTGGTGTTACATCTTAAATCCATTCAACGGTTTTCCAGGGTGTGCCACTGGGGGTTGAATGAGTTTTTAATAAAGGATCCGACAATTCGGAAGACTTTACTGAACCATCTCACTGATTTCTTCCATCTGAATGAGGGCTCAGTTTCTTCTCCTTCAGTCCTATGGGAAGCTCATAAGGCCATCAGGGAGTATTGTATTAAGGAGGGTTCCAGATTAAAAAGAAATGCTAAAGCCGAGTTTGTTAAATTAACTTCTCAATTATCGAGAGGGGAACGACCTCAGTGAGGATCTTAAATAAGGTTGTGACACTTAGAAATAAATTAGTAGACCTCTCATTGCGTAAAGTTGAAAAAGTCTTCTCTATACTGAACAAAAATATTACGAAAGAAGAAAACAAAGCTCACACACTTCTGACTAGATTACTGGAGGATAGAACCTTGAATTCTCACCCTCAAGCCTTGAGAGGCACGGACGGCACAATTCATTATAACCCAACTGTAATCTTGGAATTATTCTATAATTTTTATAGCAAACTGTACAATTTACAAAATACTTCCTCCATAGTTAAGTCTAATAGAATTAAGACATTGCATCACTTTCTATCAAAATTAAACCTCCCAGTTCTCCCCTCTGAGGCCTTATTGAACATCTTGAGGGATCTCCCCTTAGGTAAATATCTGGACCCAGATGGGCAAACAAATCTGTATTATAAAACCTTTGAGGAGGAGCTTTCTCCTCATATGGTTAAACTCATTAATTCGTTTCTTGAGGGTTCCCCCATGCCGGATACACTAACACATTCTTATTTGGTTATTATCCCAAAACCGAGAAAGGACCCGCTGGATTGCTCAAACTATCGTCCAATAGCGTTGTTAAATTCTGATTTAAAAATATTCACCCACCTATTGGCTTATAAATTGAACTGCTGGCTGCCTCAACTTATCAATAAGGATCAAGTGGGTTTTGCCCCTAACCAGCCGGGGGGGACAATACTAGAAGAGCGATAAAAGAAAACTACAGTCTTGTATATTAAGTTTAGATGCATAAAAGGCATTTGATTGTGTTAATTGGTTCTTCCTGTTTGAATTGTTGAAGATTTTTGGAATTTCAGTCACTTTTTTGACAGCTATTGGAGCATTGAATAGTTCCCCTTCGGCCTCTATTAGGCTTCCCTTTAACACTTCCCCCTTATTCAAAATGTAAAATGGGACCCATCAGGGCTGCCCTTTATCGCATCTATTATATGTTTTATGTATAGAACCTCTGGCGGCAATGATTAGGTGATATCCAAACATTTCAGGGGTTGAGTTTTGGTACAAGATGTTTAAGATTTCCTTATTTGCAGATGATGTCTGTCACGACCCATTTTTGGATCTGTGTCAGTTTGGGCTGCTCTGATATAAACTTTTTTCCTTTCAGGCCATCGGGGGTTAATATCAGTTTTTGCCCCCGGTGGGCGCTAGTGTTACTGCATGTTTAGTTAGTCTGCTGGTGACCAATCCCACCTTCCTTTATAAGGTCACCTAGTACACCAGCTAGCTGTTGGTAATACAAGTCATTTGAAAACCAACCTTTCTGAAGAGAGGAGCTATCTGGAGCAGTGCTGTTTGCTGCTTATCTGGAGCTGTGGTGTTTCTGCTGAAACCAGTGTTCGGGTGCCTTACTCTGCTGTCCGGTGCATGGCAGCAGAGGAAACTAAGTGTTGTTTGCTTTTTCCCTGTCTGTTTTCTTTTCTTGGTGTTTTATTACTGCAGCGGTGGGACCAGTGTCCGCACTGACCAATTCCCTAGTGAGGGATAGGTGCAGGGTAAGCAAGGGACAAGGTATCCTGCTCGGCGACAGGTTGAAAGACCCTGTATAGGGACGTCAGGTTAGTCCAGTACTCAGCCGCAGGAGAGTGCAGGAGGTGTCCATTCCCCCATTCCATATCACAGGGCCCACCATTGTAATTGTGTCCCCGGTGTCCCCTTGTATGTCTTAGTTGTTTTTGTGACTGACCGATTGTTGGGTCGTGTCACGCAGGGCCGGTCACTTCATGACAATGTCCTTCTAACCCTAATCAACCTTCATATCACACTGCCTAACCTGATGAAAGATCTTAAAAAATATGGAGAATTATCGGGGTATAAGCTGAACACCTCAAAAACAGAGGCCCTCCCAATAAATATCCCTTCCAATGTACTGGTTCATTTAAAACTATATTTTGATTTCAGATGGAAATCTGAGAGAATTTAAATATCTGAGGGTTAATCTATCTTCTTCTTACAGCAATTTATATAGCTCTAATTTCCCGCCACTTCTGAATGACCTAAAGAAGTTGATGGATAAATGGAAACCGCTCTCGCATTCACTAATTGGCCATATTACTTCCCTTAAGATGTCCCTCCTTCCTAAACTGTTTTATTTTTTTGAGACCATGCCAGTTAGGGTGCCCCTAAGTGAGCTTAAGTCTCTTGAGGCTGCCATGATGAGGTTCATTTGGTGTGATAGACGTCATCGTATCTCTAAGCGTGTCTTCGTCTCTCTTAAATCACAAGGAGGTCTATCGGTCCCTGATATTAAATATTATTGGGCCGCTCACCTTCATAGAATCTCCTTGTGGGCTTTGTTTTGGGTATACACTCACTGGCCACTTTATTAGGTACACCTGTCCAACTGTGTGTTAAGACTTAATTTCTAATCAGCCAATCACATGGCGGCAACTCAGTGCATTTAGGCATGTAGACATGGTCAAGACAATCTCCTGCAGTTCAAACCGAGCATCAGTATGGGGAAGAAAGGTGATTTGAGTGCCTTTGAACGTGGCATGATTGTTGGTGCCAGAAGGGCTGGTCTGAGTATTTCAGAAACTGCTGATCTACTGGGATTTTCACGCACAACCATCTCTAGGGTTTACAGAGAATGGTCCGAAAAAGAAAAAAAATCCAGTGAGCGGCAGTTCTGTGGCCGGAAATGCCTTGTTGATGCCAGAGGTCAGAGGAGAATGGGCAGACTGGTTCGAGCTGATAGAAAGGCAACAGTGACTCAAATTGCCACCCGTTACAACCAAGGTAGGCAGAAGAGCATCTCTGAACGCACAGTGCGTCGAACTTTGAGGCAGATGGGCTACAGCAGCAGAAGACCACACTGGGTACCACTCCTCTCAGCTAAGAACAGGAAACTGAGGCTACAATTTGCACAAGCTCATCGAAATTGGACAGTAGAAGACTGGAAAAACGTTGCCTGGTCTGATGAGTCTCGATTTCTGCTGCGACATTCGGATGGTAGGGTCAGAATTTGGCGTAAACAACATGAAAGCATGGATCCATCCTGCCTTGTATCAACGGTTCAGGCTGGTGGTGGTGGTGTCATGGTGTGGGGAATTTTTTCTTGGCACTCTTTGGGCCCCTTGGTACCAATTGAGCATCGTTGCAACGCCACAGCCTACCTGAGTATTGTTGCTGACCATGTCCATCCCTTTATGACCACAATGTACCCAACATCTGATGGCTACTTTCAGCAGGATAATGCGCCATGTCATAAAGCTCGAATCATCTCAGATTGGTTTCTTGAACATGACAATGAGTTCACTGTACTCAAATGGCCTCCTCAGTCACCAGATCTCAATCCAATAGAGCATCTTTGGGATGTGGTGGAACGGGAGATTCGCATCAGGGATGTGCAGCCGACAAATCTGCGCCAACTGTGTGATGCCATCATGTCAATATGGTCCAAAATCTCTGAGGAATGCTTCCAGCACCTTGTTGAATCTCTGCCACGAAGAATTGAGGCAGTTCTGAAGGCAAAAGGGGGTCCAACCCCTTACTAGCATGGTGTACCTAATAAAGTGGCCAGTGAGTGTATAATAAGTGGACAGAAATAGAGAAATTGTGGTTGGCACCAAATGATCCGGATTCTCTACCATGGTTAAATAGAACCATTGTAACCCCGGAGCCTTTATTGGGCTCTATTTGGTTCACAAGGGAGGTCTGGCTCTCCTGTATAAGGAAGTTTGGTTTAGCCTCCCCTAACTCTCCTTTGATTTCATTCATATTTCAACTCTTGTTGCCAAGAAGTCTGAAACATGCAATGGCCCATCCTTGGTCTTCTGTGGGATTGTTTAGGTTTGTGGATTTGGTAGATGGTGACACTCTGGAGCTTTTTACATTTGACGATGTCAAGTCCAAGTTTCCTATTACTAATAAATAATTCTATCAGTACTTACAGACTAAACACTTTGCCTTTTCTTTTTTAGGTTCTCTGGGTGCCTCCCTACCGACTGACTTTGAGAGGATTTGTAGGAGAGGGTCATCTACCAAAGGTTTAATATCAGAAATACATAAAATTCTATGTTCTCCCCAAGAGGGACGACAATAAAAAAATTCCTACATGTGCAAATGAGAGTCTATTCTGGGTAAGGAGCTCTCACCCCAAAGCTGGCATACTATCTGGGAAAAAGCAGCTAAGTCCTCTATTTGCACCTTTTACAAGGAAAATCAGTATAAAATACTAATGTTCTGGTATCACACTCCTGACATCTGTCACAGACTAAATCCCTCGATACCAAATGTGTGTTGGCGTTGTGGCTCTGATGTGGGAACACTGTATCATATCTTCTGGTCGTGTCCTGGGATTTCAGGTTTCTGGAGGTAGGTGAGATTGTTGATCTCTAAGATTTTCTATGCTGAAATGGGGTTGGATCCAACTATATACCTGTAAAATCTTATTCCTAAAGGGATGGGAAAAAAGTCAGCTAAAATGCTACTACACATTCTCACAGTGGCTAAATCTTTGATCGCTCTTAACTGGAAGCAGATCTCCCTGTCTTCATATCTGCACTTATTATATAGAGTTAACGACGTTCTAAGGATAGAATATATGACGGCGATTCTGAACATGAGAGTGGAAAGCTTTGATTCGGTTTGGGCACCATGGAATTACTTTTGGGTTCAGAGTATATAACCCACAACAGTGAAGGTCAAAAATATGTTGCACTTGACAACCCCATGAAGAAGCTGACGCGAAATGCGCATCGGGGTTTTGCATCTCACTGCTAGGTAATGCACTTAGCACTTTGCTTTTATCTGTTTATGTTTACATCTATGTGGCACTTTACATTATTCTAAAGGGATCATGTGCAATATTTACTGTGGGCCTGCTGCAATATAGTATGGACTTCTGCTTTATTATCTTTAATGGAACAATCTCCAAAGAACTATGGGACTATATGAGGCCACAAGGCTACTTATGTATAACAATATAAATCCCTAATTTATTGGAGCTTTTTTTGATCGTTTATTGGATCTATATACCCCTTACAATTTTACTCATTTTGCTCTGGCCCCGTTTGATGTCCTATTATTAATATTGACATTCCCCTTATATATTACATTATTTTGTTTGCTTGCATGCTGTGAAACATTTTTTTGTGCTCCTGGCTTTGTGACACCTTTTTGTTTCTTCTCCTTATTTTATGTTTATTATTTTGGATTAATAAAACTTTTTTTATTGTATATAAATGTTCGCTTGATTCTTCCTTTTGGTTTGGGTTTATTTTGGGCTCAGAGTACTGAATAGGTCATTCCTCGAACCCTTGGTTTTCCTTCTTCTCGGTATTCATGCTCTACCCCTCTCTTCCCTTGCTTATGGTGTGTGTCCTATTTTTTTCTCTGTATACATGAGGTTATGTTTATGACAATCTGTTCTTTTATTATATCATTGCTGGATTTTTGCTGAATCAATGTATTTTTTTAAATAAAAATTTACAGTTTAAAAAACAAACAAGCAACGAACTACATTTTTGACCTTTATTAATTTTTATTTATTTTTTTTGTTCCCTTAATAAACACGACCAATAATGTGAAAGAGGTTCTCAAATTGGACTGCCAGGTCAAATACCTAATCCAGCCTATGCACATTTGTCACTTTATCTGCCATACTTGCTTCTAACACTTACTGCTATGTACACTTTTTTTGTTTGAGAGGTGTCTGCCCTTTAACAACACATCTATTCAATCACTTACAGAGCATTTTTAAAGCCTTATTGTAGTCTTTTTGACACATGGATTTATTAGCACATCTGATATACTATTGTGAAATCTGCTTTTGACTAATATGCTGTGTTGTTTATACTGAAAGCACAACCAAAGTTATGCACTGTGGAAGGCATTGCTTACTGTTAGTGTTGGGGGACACTCACTTGGCAGTGAATTAATGTGGTCAGGCACGGGTTTTCACATAAACAGTCCATGCAGTTTATTTTATACAGCATAAAGCATGGAAGCATGAAGAAAAGACAACAGTTTTACATCAGACAGATGAATGATCATAATAGAGCTCCACTCTCTCAGACCTGTGGTCACACAGGCTGTGCCATGTCCAGTACGCAGGCTGTATAGCCTAAACAGATATTTCCCCCTCTCTGGGGTTACCTCTTAGCAGCCCCTGCTCCGCAGACTGACCTCCTGTCAGTCCTGGTTCCTGGGGAAGCTGCCGAACTGGGATCACCGTCCTTGTGTCCTGTGCAGTACCGACAGTCCAGATCCTGAGACGAAGGGTAGCTCCCCCAAACGCAATGCCTTCAGACTCCACAAAGACACGTGTCCTGTCCGGGTGCTATTCAGGACTCATTCGTCCAACACCCAGGCCACCAGGTCCAGGGCCTCACCGGGTGCCTCCAGGGATCCAATCCTACTCCCAGGATCTCCCAACACACCGGCCTCACCAGGTCCAAAGTCTTGCCACGTGCTCAAGGGATCCGATCCTACTCCCAGGATCTCACAACATAGACCTTACAGGACCTTGCAGCCTAAACCATTCAGGTACACACACTCTGCCCATGTGACCCAACCTGGTCACATGATATGGTCCTGAACCACACCCACAGGTGAGGTATGGATCACATGGTCATGACCTCATTGCAGGTCCTGTAAACACACACACAGGCTTTACTTTGGCCATTCAGACACATGCCCCTGGGTGGATTTGTAGGTGACTGGACACACCCATCTCTCCAAGTCACCTGGAAGCCTCCCATTGTAAAACAAAAGAAACCATCAGCAGTACATCTGCTGATCAAAGCACGTTCCGGCTTCCATCACAGGGTACCTACACCTGTGATACATATTGGCCATTTACAATCCTGCCACTCAACATTTCCCCATCATAATAAAGGAAATGCCTGCATGCAGGTCCTGGGAAGCCCATACAGCGCCCCTTAGCTGTCACAGGGGTCACTGCATCACAAGTGTCTTATATTTACTGTGTGCTGACCTTAATTCATTGTATAATGTTAATATAGACACTTGGCTTTAAATCTTACCCATACATGTAGACTATACAAATATTGAAGCACCTGTGAATCTCAACCTGCACAACTTGTATTTAGGATGACCCTCCGGCTCCTTTATACTCTCTAATGTTTAATATTTCATTATTTAATCAGACAATGTACTAGGACACTGTTCTACTAAATAAGGTATACCCCTTGTTGGCAGTTTTTTTGTAATTGTGTCTCTATTTTATTAGCAAATTTAAAAAAAAAAGTTTTTTAAAATTTTAAATCAATAATAATTATATTTTATTCTACCTTTAGACATATGTTTCCTTATGCCATTTTGTATAATAATGTGACAGTTTTATAGTGTGGGTTTTCTTGCATAAAATGTTTGTTATTAACTCCTTCACGAAAAGTGTGTACTAGTACTGCTCTGTGAGAACTGCGATTATGCCTAAAGCAGTACTAGTACAGCACTGCCATTTTCCAGTCACCACGCTGCATCGCGTCGTGATCAGGTTACGATGGCTGCTGTCCCTGACGGCAGACCATCCCTGCATCTCATCCCGGGGGGCTGCACCGGCCCCCGTATCAGCGATCGCTGTGATTGACTGGTCAATTCTGACCAGCCAATCACACTAATGTGACAATAAACTTAATAAAAAAGTGACATGCTGTCATCGGTGCTATATGACAGCACGAATCACAGCCGTCACAATAGGTGGGGTGATCGTGATGTCACCTTACCTGATTAACCTGTTTGGCGCCGATTGGCTGAACAATAGTTTCTGGCCAATCAGTGCCAAAGGGGTTAATCTAAAATAGCGATCACTGCCCTGCATGCCATTTTTGTCTCTGATTTGGTGTGCAAAGCGATTCTCTCGCTCCTCTGCATTACCTGAGAGAGAGTTTCATTGGTGATCTCTCCTGCGTTCTCCTGCCTCCTGCTCCAGCATCTTGCTGTGCTGTATGCTGCGATCTGACTTCTGTGCTGTGTGCTGACTGCTGTGTGACTCATCTTTGATCACAGCAGCAGCAGCAGCAGCACCTGCCCCATCCCAGCACTCAGTCCCCCATCCCTCTTCCAGTACCCCCTTCCCTTCCAATTGAATTTTTAGAGCACTTTTTTCGTTTTTTTATGTGCGTGGCGTCCTGCGCAGAGCATTTGTGCTCTTCTTGTGTCCGCAGCGCTCTGATCAGTATCGCTGCTGATCAGAGACTGGGCCATGGGACTTTCTCTTTTTTTTAGCTAGTTAGTGTAGCGGTCATCGCAGTTTAAGTAATATCCCATTTTTTTTAGAAAAAAATAAGTAGTAGTTTGTGCAGCATAGTTTTAGAGGTAGCATAGCCAGCATCACAGTGTTAGTGATGACTAATCTTCTTTTAGAGAAAAAAAAAATCTTAGAGTAGTTTTATAGGTTGTTTGTTAGTACAACCGGCATCAGTGGTGTCCGATTATGTTTTAGGAGAAAAAAAACATATAGAGTAGTTTTATAGGTAGGGAGGCAGTGTCTTTTTTTTGCATTAAAAAATCCCGCTATCGCCAGGTAATTTCTAGAGCATTAGGAGAGGGTGCGTAACATTGTTGTTGACGTTCGTTAAAAAAAAAAAATTACTTGCATTGAGTAAATTTTTAGCGAGTGCATTAGGGGAGCGTACGTCACATTGTTGGTGATATTAATTTTTATTTTGTGAAAAAGAGTTATTTGCGTCAGGTAAATTTATTAGTGCATTAGTGTAGTGAACGTCTGTATTTTTTATACAAACTTATTTTTTTACATATGATTTTTCTTTTCATTTTTTTCTTGTTTCTTCTACATTTTTTCTCTCTACTTTTTCCCTGTTTCTTTTTATAATAAATAGTACCCTATACACAAGTCCGATACATTACCCATGTAAAAACACCACTTATACACACATCACCAAAAATAAAATATTCATCAAGACACCATTCACCAGAGGAGGCTTACGCCTTCTTTGCCTCCGACACAAATTCATGCAGGGAGGAAAATTCCACATTTCTCTATTCCTCCTCCTCCTTCTCATCTAGTGAGGAAGAACCCCCAGCATGGCACCCTAGAACCCAGGCAACGCCTGCAGCAATCAATCCCATATGGATTGCACCCCCGAAAACTATCAGCCCTTCATTCCGGATTTCATCGGCAGCTCAGGAATGCAGTTTGACACCACTGGCCTCACTGAAATTGACTTCTTCAAATTCTTTTTCAGTGAGGAACTAATAAATGTTATGGTGGCCCAGGCAAACCTGTATGCCCATCAATTTTTCACCCAAAATCCCACGTCATCATACGCTAGATGGACCTCTGTAAGTGCAGCAGAGATGATGACATTTTAGGGAATTGTGCTGCATATGGGCATAATCCGAAAACCAAAGCTTCGGCAATACTGGTGTGCAATTATGTGGGTACTATGGAATCTGATTGCGTGGGATAAAATGAATCTGAAACCAAAGCTGAGACAAACAAGTGTATTTAACAATGTAAGAAGTGGAAACAAAACTAAGAGATCTTCTTGCAATTGTAATGAAGTGCACAGCAAAATATAGAAATGTTCAACAAACTGAATTGCAGGGCGCGATGGCTAATACAAACCAGTCCAGCAGTAATATGACACAGGAGTGCGCACGGCACTTAAACATGGAAGTCCAGCAATAATATGAGTGTGAATGCACTGAAAAGTTCCGCTCAAGTCTAGCACCGCAGCACAACAGACACAGTCCAGGAAGAAATAATGGTGTCAGAATTTCTTACTGACCACAGCAGTTCCAGAGGCGAGTAGCTCCACACCAGAAGTCCAGACAATAGGTAATCCCGGTCAGGATCAAGGAGCAGCCAGTAGCAAGATGTCCAGAAGAAACAGGCAGAAGCTCAGGAGCCAACAGCAATAAAATACTCAGGCAAGGAGGATCTCCTGACCAGACTTAAATAGCAGGACAGACGGGAATTTCCAGGACAGAGCGAAGTACCAGGCTCTTTCTTGGACAAAGGCAAAACAGGCTCCAAGTAATATCCGGAATCCTTATATTACTCCCACCTTAGAAGTGGCCTCAGGATGATCCAGGACCAGGTTTCCAGATATTTTTTATGAAACAGTGCAATCGTTTGCGGAACACAGATATTACTCACCGGCTCCCAAGAGTTCTCCTCAGATAGATATCCTTGCCTCTTGATAAGGTACTGTATCTGATTCCTGCAGATCCTGGAGTCCAAAATCTTCTCCACAACAAGTTGTTAATGACCATCCATCAACACAGGCTAAGAAGGCGGTGCAATACGACCCTGAAAAGTATTCAGAGACACAGGTTTTAATAAGGATACATGGAGCACAGGATGTACCTTCGTTGTCCTTGGTAATTTCAGACGGCAGACAATGAAGCTCACGATCCCAGAGTTCTTGAATGGACCTATGAATTTTTGTCCCAGCTTCTGTAACGGAACATTACATTTCAAATTCTTCCCGGATAACCACACAGAGTATCCTACCTTAAACATGGGTGCAGGTCTCTGGAACCTATTGGCAGATTTCTTGTATCTCTCCTGTGCAGTAGATAGTGATTTCTTCAGAGTTTCCAGATTTTTGTTTCATCACCGCCAACCTCTCATCTACTGCAGGCATCGGAGCATCAATCAGGAATCTGGGAACAATACTAGGATGATAACCCAGGTTGGCAAAGAAGGGTGTTGTCTTAGTAGATGCATTCTGTGAGTTATTGTAAGAGAACTCTGCTAGAGGAAGCAACTCCAACCAGTCATCGTGCGAGTGGCTGATATAGCACTGAAGATCCTGCTCCAGAATCAGATTAGTCCGCTCCATCTGCCCATTGGTCTGAGGATGATACGCTGAAAAGAGACAGACATTGATATCAAGGGCAGAACAAATCCTTTCTAGAATCTAGACGGAAACTGCACTCCCGATCAGAGATGATCTCATCTGTAACTCCATGCAGCCGGAACACATTCTGAATGACCAGATCTACCATCTCCTCAGCTGAGGGAAGACCAGTACAAGGAATGAAGTGAGCAGCTTTAGTAAGGTGATCTACTACCACTAGAATAGAGTTCTTTCCCCCAGTGATGGGCAATTACACTAAAACGTCCATAGAAATAGACCCCCAAGGGTGAGCAGGAAAGGGCAGTGGTTGCAGCAAGCCAGTAAGTGAGACACGAAGAGTCTTAAAACATGCACATATCTCACAAGAGAGAACGTAGCGCTTCACGTCCCTCAGACAGGCAGGCCACCAAAAGAAATGGCTCAGGAACTCCTGTGTCTTTTGTACCCCCTGGTGACCAGCCAACTTGGAGTCATGGACAAACTTGAGGACCTGCAGCCTTATGACCTCCGGCACATATAAATGTCGATTCCGAACCCACATACCGTTCTTGAGAACTAAGCCCACATCATCAAGTCGGGTTAGCGAGAAATGGGTCTACGTCATAGGCCTCTTTAATAGTCTTCCTTAAGTACTTATTCTGGATGACTCCAACAGTGTTAGCATCTGACAAAATGGTCTTGGACAGGATCCCAAGTACGGAATCCGTGGCATGGATTCGGGACAAAGCATCCGCTTTCCCATTACGTGAACAGGGGCGGTACGATATGACAAAGCTAAATTGATTAAAAAATAGACTCCAACGAGCCTGACATGGAGAAAGATATCTAGCAGATCTGGGAAATTCCAGATTGCGATGATTGGTGAGCACAATAACTTGTTGTGCTGCCGCCTGCAGATGGTGCCTCCATTCCTTAAATGCAGCATTAATGGCTGGAAGCTCTTTGTCACCCACATCATAATTCTTCTCTGCAGCAAGAAAGTCTACGAGAGAACAAAGCATACGAATGTAAAACACCCATCTCTCCTGTTCTCTGCGAGAGGATGGCCCCAGAGCTCAATCCGAAGCATCCACTTTTACGATGAAATGATGTGCTGGGTTAGGGTGAATTAATACAGGTGCATAAATAATATGGGTCTTAAGACAATCAAAAGCCTCTTGAGCCTGCATAGACCACAAGAAAGTCTTTTCTTTCTTGGTTAGTTGGGCAATGGGACGAATAATTTCAGCGAAATTACGATTAAACCGTGTGTGAAAGTTTGTGAACCCGATGAAACGTTGTACCACTTTGACATTTTTAGGTGCAGGCCAATCAAGAATAGCCTGGATTTTACTTGCCTCCATGTTAATCCTCTGTGGTGAAATGACATAACCCAGAAATTGAATGTCTGTGCGATGGAACTCACATTTCTCAGGTTTGATGTAGAGATGATTCTCTTTCAGGCGTCTCAAAATAGTTTTACCATGGTCTCGATGTTCCTGCAATGAATCAGAAAAAATTTAAATATCGTCCAGATAGATTACGACAAAATGATCTAACAGATCTCATTAGCCAGATGTTGGAAGGTTGCCGGAGTATTGCAGAGACCAAAAGGCATCACAAGGTATTTGATGTGCCCATAACGGCATCTAAATGCAGTCTTCAATTCATCCCCAGAGCGGATCTGAATCAGATTATAAGCTCCTTGAAGATCCATTTAGAGAAAATCTTAGCATGTCGTACTTTTACCAACAGTTCAGGAATTAACGGCAAAGGATAACAGTTCCGAATGGTTACCTTGTTGAGCTCCTGATAATCAATACAAGGTCTAAGAGTTCCATCCTTCTTTTTTACTAAAAAGATGGGTGCTGCAGCAGATGATGAGGAGGGGGAATGAAACCCTTAGCCAGATTTTCATCAATGTATTCCATCAAGGCTTGCAGCTCTGAAGCTGCCAGTGGGTAGACATTTTTGAATGGAATAGCCACCCCCGGAAGTAGTTAAATAGGGTAATCATAAGATCTATGAGGAGCAAGTTGATCTGCCCTTTTCATGAATATCAGAGAATTCATTATAAATGGATGGTAACATAGATACCTCAGTGGTACATTCCATATCCCGAGAACTTGCCTGACTTGTTACTGGTGCCTCCCTTGGTGAAAAAAATGATCTCCTTGATCTTTCAGTTGATAATTGGATTCTGTGACTGCAGCCAGGGAATTCCAAAAACTAAAGTGAAATGTGGTGAAAAAATTAACATATTTCATAGCATTTCCTGATTGAGTTCAATAAAAACCTCCAGAGGTACTGTTTCCTGATCAACTGGTCCTGAACTAGAGGGGAGCTATCCACAGTTTCCATGGTTACTGGGATGGCTTTCTATTGTGTCTGTATGCCATGATCCTTGGCAAAGGTTAAGTCCTTAAAGTCAACTCCTGCCCTTGAATCCACCATGGCTGCACAGGAGATCCATTGTCCCGACCTGCCTGATCTGCAGGCATTATGGGGACTTTCCTTCAGTTTCAGAAGGTAGTTATTAAGGCGCTAATGTTTGGCACTCAGGAAGGTGAGGGTTCCAGTAGTTCTGAAAATGATAGTGCCCGTATTGTCCCAGGTCAACATTTCCCAGGACAGGTTCTCCAAACAGCGAGGACAGGATGATCACAAAAATAGTGTACAGTATGCTCCAATAGTGGAATCTGAAAGGACACAACTTACCATTGTGAAACCTGCTCTGAGAAACCTGGTCTTTGTATTAAGGATTGCTTCAAAGCGTACCACACATCCACAAATTAATAAAATTAGTTTATACCCTGTTGACACAACACACTTTTATAATTGATGTACCCTACACATCTTACACGTAATACCACATCAAAGTCTGCAATCCAAAACATCACTCCTTCCATTGCAAGCCCTGCCGTGCACCCAAACAGTGGGGTATCTGCGTACTCAGGAGAAATTTCACAACAACTTTAGTGGTCCATTTTCTCCTTTTACACTTGTGAAAATAAAAAAAATCATCGCTAAAAGATAATTTTGGGGGAAAAAATGTGATTTTATATTTTCACAACTCTACGCTATAAATTTCTGTGAAGATGCTAGGGGTTCAAAGTGCTGACCATACAGGTAGATAAGTTCCTTGAAGGGTATAGTTTCCAAAATGGGGTCACTTGTGGGGTTTTTCTAATGTTTAGACACGTCAGGGGCTCTTCAAATGTGACTTGGCATCCACACTCAATTTCATCCAATTTTGCATTCAAAAAGTCAAAAGGTTCTCCTTCCATTCCAAGCCCTGCCATGCGCCCAAACAGTGGTTTTCCTGCACATATAAGGTATCAGCATACTCAGGAGAAATTGCTCAACAACTTTAGCATACCATTTTCTCATTTTACCCTTGTGAAAATAAAAAATAATTGCTAAAAGATCATTTTTGTGACTAAAAAGTTAAATATTCATTATTTCCTTCCACGTTGATTCAGCTCCTGTGAAGCACCTGAAGGTTTAATAAACTTCTTGTATGTGGTTTTGAGCACCTTGAGGGGTGCAATTTTTATAATGCTGTCACTTTTGGATATTTTATTTCATATAGAAACCTTAAAGTGACTTAAAATGTCATGGTTTTGTAAAATTTGTTGAACAAAATAGAAATTGCTGGTCAGCTTTTAACCCTTATAACTTCCTTTGCAAAAAAAAATCATTGGGTCCAAAATTGTGCTGATGTAAAGTAGACATGTAGTAATTGTTATTTAGTAACTATTTTGTGCGATATGACTCTCTGATTTAAGGGCATAAAAATTAAAATGTGAAAATTGCGCCATTTTCAACATTTTTACCAAATTTCCATTTTTCACAAATAAACTCAAATCATATAGAAGAAATTATACTGTAATATGGCGAGAGAAAACAATCTCAGAATCACCAGGATCCATTGAAGCATTCCAGAGTTATTACCACATAAAGTGACAGTGGTCAGAACTGTAAAAATTGACCTGGTCATTAGGCCACGTTCACATGTTCAGTATTTGGTCAGTATTTTACATCAGTATAAGCCAAAACCAGGAGCGGGTGATAAATCCAGAACTGGTGACTTGTTTCCATTATACTTTTCCTCTGATTGTTCCTCTCCTGGTTTTTGCTTACAAATACTCATGTAAAATGCTGATCATTAAATACTGACTTTGTGAACATGGCGTTAAGGTGAAAACAGGCTTTGTTTCAAAGTGGTAAATGAAGCAACAATTTGAAGTGATTTTTTTAAGTAGTCTTTAGTGGTTATTTTTTCATTATTACATAGTTATTTTAAAAAAAAATTATTATGTGTAGGGATGAGCAGACCCATGGAAGCTCAGGTTTGTTGGGTTCTTTCAAACGTTATTCTAATTCCATTCCCCCATTGCCACTGCACCAGGGCAACCCAGAGGAGCCAAGGCTATGCGCCAGTGTTGTCATATCTCATGGATATGCCTTTTTTGAGGGCTGGTCTTATTAGGCTGGAAAAGGGACAATATCCACTTTCCTTCCCAGTCTATTAATATCAGCCCACAGCTTTCTGCTTTGTCTTAGTTGGTTATTAAAAATAGGATGGACCCCCATGTCAAACTTTTTTACGGTCCCCCATTTTTAATAACCAGCAATGGCAAAGCATACAGTTTGGGGGGGTTGATAATAATACGCTGGGAAGGTCCATGGATATTGACCACTTTACAGCAAGCATAATAGTACCAGCTCACAGCTGTCTGTTTTCCCTTGACTGGTTATTAAAAATAGGGTGGAAGCAACATCTTTTTTTTACATTTATTTATTTAAACTTGTTAATAAATAAATAAATGAACGAAAAAATAATGTGTAGTCCCCACCCATTTTTGAAAACCAGCAGACAGCTTTACCTGGTAAAGCAGATTGCCACCGCACCAGGGTAAACAAGAAGAACCATGCAAAGCATCAGAAATGGTGCATCAATTGATGTGCCATTTCTGGGGCTGCTGTGAGCTTGCATTTTTAGGCTTCGACGGACTCAATAACCAGGAACTTTCTCAGCCTGATAATATAAGCCTGCAGCTTTCTGCTTTACCTGGGCTGGTTAGCAGAGATAGGGGGGCCACATAATTTTTTAAAACTATTTAGTGATTTATTTTTTACACTGTCTCTCACGTCATCCATGATCCGGCATTTATAAAGGCAGGATCATGGGTGGTGCCGGCCAATCACGGCTATGCCAATACTTGGTATGGATGTGATGGAGCCAGAAGTGCCCACAGCCTTAAAGCTTTTTTATTGGCAGCATGGCAGCCTTTCAACAAGCTTTACTGAGATGTCGAACCCCAACCTTAACATGGACTTCTGAGACAAATCCGTGTTCAAGGTTCTGCACAGAACCCTAGATATTCAGTACAAACTGTGAACGTTACTGTTTGGGTTTGTTCATCCCTAATCATGTGTATTTGAAGAAATGTTTGTTGTAAGAAAGTTTGTTTGGGCAAATCAAGGGCAGATATACCATTGGAGCAAGCTGTGCAGGTCCCAAGAGATAGGAAGTTCCACTTTCACCTAAAAAGCAGGTGGAATTTTGCATTATATAGGGCAGCATGGAGACTCAGTGCTTATCTTTGCAGCGCTGGGGTCCTGGGTTCAAATGCCACCAAGGACAACATCTGCAAGGAGTTTGTATGTTCTCTCTGTGTTTGCGTGGATTTCCTCAAGTATTCCACTTACTTTCCACAATCTAAAGACATGCTGATAGGGAATCTACATTGTGATCCCTAATGGGGATGGCACCAGTATTGTCTGTAAAGCGCTGTGGAATTAATGATGCTATATAAGTGAGTAAAATAAGGCTGGTTTTACATTTGCGTTGGGCAGAGCTGCAGAGGGCTGCATACTTCCAGTTAAGCAATGACCACTGCCACACCTCTTCCATTCAGCTCCACCTACATCTGCATGTGTCATGCGTACCTATCTTTAACATTGGGAACGCAGGCCATGCGGATGTATGCATATGCGTCGGCATGCATCGTTTTGACGCGCCAGCTGACTGCAACAAAATGCAACATTTTGTGTTAGACGCAGTTCGGCACAGCATCAAAATGACACATGTGGACCCAATGTTAAAGATAGGTACGCATGACGCATGCAGACGTAGGCGGAGTTGAATGGAAGAGGTGCAGCAGTGGGTGGGGCTTAACAGAGGAAGTATGCAGCCCTCCACAGCTCTGCCCAACGCAAATGTGAAACCAGCCAAAATAAAAAATATAATGAGCTATTAGACTGAACATTCTCATATATTGTTCATGCACAGACCTCTTCAGTCTGTGTACGGTTCAGGGGCCAACTGTCACACTGCAGCACTGCAAGTAAATGCAGAGTAACCAAAGTTCACTAGATGGCAGCAGAGTGGAGAGAGGGCTGGAATCTTGCTTAGAGCAGAACAGCAGCACTGCAGCGAGGCTACCACCAGGTGGCAGCAGAATAATCAGACAATCTGGGTTGATACCAGAGAGTAGCGTAGTACCAAGGGGAATCCCACACACAGTCAGAGGAGCGCATAAAGGTCAGTACTGGTCCATAGCAGAAGTACCAGAAGGAAGGGACAGAATCAGGTCAGAGAAAAAGCAGAGTCAAGTGCCGGGGAGTCCAAACACACAGGAATACACAGAGTCAGGATGGGTAGGAGAGGGCTACACAGACACAGGCAAAGTCTGCTAAACGCAGCAGGACAAATCAGGGTCTCACCAGAGCCAGCTACACATGCCGTAGGAAGGAAATATAAATGGAACTGCCTGCAGGATGCTGCACAGAGAAATAGCAGACCCAACACCAGAATGAGGCAGAGAAAGTTAACCCGTGAATGACCAGAGCGGGAAAGGAGAGACAAGACCAAAAATCCTGTCTGGATCATGACACAAACTTCTAGTATGAAGAGAAAGTAACTGGTACAATTGGCTGTCAATTTTTCTTCTTTGTTATTTTGTGTTAACATTCATTAATGGTAAGTAGCTTTAGTTCTTTTTGTCATACATGACAACACAAGGCAGTTTAATAGACATATCTAGCCATGTTAACAAATCTATTTCCTAGCCACTCTAGTACATTCACACTAATTATATTTAAAACATATATTTTCCATGCTGTGTTGCAAAATATTATCTGATACATAATCACCATCATGAAGCACTTCAAAGAAGCAGAAAGAACAAATTGGGTCTTTAATTTGTTCTAAAAATAATAATGGATCAACATGGGAATTATATACTGGTGTAACAAATTACCATAACTGAAAGCAGAGATTCAGCATTTAAAGTTTTACAAATTATTGAGGAAGCAAAAATTGAAGGGAAAAAAGTACCGTATATACTCGTGTATAAAATTGTCAAGTAAGGAAAGATGGACTGCACTCACCAGGCTAGTGAAGAAAAAAACTTGCTCCTTTATTGGCACATGTAAAACATTCTGGCCGGGGGTCTGAGAGCATGAGTGTGCAGAGAGCTGACAACGGCCGTTTCGCGCTGAACAAGCGCTTCTATGGGTCAATTAGTGAAAGGATGTGATGGATTGAAAAGAGTTTCGTCACTTCATTACTCCTCCTTCCACAGTTGCTGCCAAAATGATGTGAATACTTAAAAACAATTAAAAACAATGTATTACATACATGGAAAGCACACAATAAACGTATATACATAGGAAAAATTCATGAAAACATGATCATATCAAAACTGCTCTGTTACACATAATCTTCTTTATATTAGACATCATTTAGTATCAATAAACAAACTTTTTTCTCTCCTACATGTTTTCAATACAGAGAACATTTTTCCATATGACAAGTACCGTATTTTTCGCTTTATAAGACGCTCCGGATTATAAGACGCACCCCAAATTTTGAGGAGAAAAATAGGAAAAAACATTTTTTTAGTAAAATCTGGTACTGTCGCCCACTCTCTCCCCTGGTACTGTCGCCCCCCACTCTGTACCTGGGGTGCTGTCACCCACTCTGTACCTGGTGCAGCCGCCACCACGCTGGGTCCCCTGGGTGCTGCCGCAGCACTTCATCTCCCGAGATTTCAATGCCGAGATCTCCATCTGCACTTGCGCGGTGGC
Source organism: Dendrobates tinctorius (assembly GCF_039654945.1). Taxonomy (NCBI): domain Eukaryota; kingdom Metazoa; phylum Chordata; class Amphibia; order Anura; family Dendrobatidae; genus Dendrobates; species Dendrobates tinctorius. The sequence continues at coordinate 42,781,280 of NW_027361728.1, read as the reverse complement.
CATTTTCCAGAAAGCAATCCACCGCACAAGCATGGATGGAATGGCAGAGCCTCCAACGCAGCACGGGACAGAGCCCAGCGGCAGTGGCAGGCACCGGGGGACACAGCGCGGCGGCAGCACCTGAGGGATCCAGCGCGGCGGCAGCACCTGGGGGACCCAGCGCGGTGGCTGCTATGAATGGGTCACCGAGGAGAAAAAAGCAAAACAGGCTAAGCCACAGAAAACCAGAGTGGTTGGTAACTATGCAGATTGCAGATCCCTGATCTTACCACACAACTAGCAGTAGCCGTGGAGCGTGCCTACGATGAACCTAGATGCCTCGTCATGGCCGGAGGACTACATAAGCCTAAAGCAAGAAAAGGGAAAACTACCTGCCCCAGAGCACACCCCAAAGGAATAGATAGCCCCCACACATGTATTGACGGTGAAACAAGATGAAGGCACAAACAGGCAGGAAAATAGGCTGAGCAAATGATGGGGCCCAAACTAACTAGACAGGAAAGGAAAGGGAAGACACTATCTGCAGCCTGCAAAAAACTCCCTACAAAAATAATGTCTAACACTTCTGATAGCAAAATTAACCCTGAAGTCACTAGACTTCTCCCACTATATCAGCATTCTGAAATATTCTGAGACAGAGCAAAAAGAGACCGAACTAGTAAGGGACAAAAAGCCAATTGGCAAAATACTGATAAATAAGAGTGGAAATTCAGCTCAGCCCCCAGCCGGGGCTGGCAGACCACACAAAAAGCTGAATAGACCAACAAAATCAAGTGTGAACATTAGCAGAAAAACTTAGCTTTAGATGACTGGAACAGAGCTGAAAACCAAGAGCTGACAAGCCAGAAGGAATCACCAGCAACTGAATAGGGCGTCGGCTGTCTTAAATCCAATCTGAGAATCCTGAGATCCAATCGTTATCCTCATTCTCAGGTGGCAGATCTCCACCGATCAAACCAGCTGCACCACCTCCCGTCACCACCAGAGGGCGTCCAGAAGGGGAACTCACAACTGGTGAACCAGAGAATGAACTCACAACAGGTAGCACAATAAAAGGTACATTTGCATTGTAAGACGCACCCTATTTTCCCCACAAATTTGGGAGAAAAAAGTGCATCTTACAAAGCGAAAAATACGGTAACTTAGATCTTGTTATCAAAACTTGGTCTGCAATCTTTTATCCCTATGAAACCAGACACTGACAGATTGATCTGAAAAAAAACGTATTGTAACATACATGCAGTTATGATTGCTCCGTGTTGCACTTAATAATTTTGCATATATTTTTGTGTACCTATATCGACCAAAATATGTCGAGAAAATATCTCTGAACACCAAAAATATATATATATGTATACACATAAATAGAAGCTTGTATCGAGATACAGCTGCAACTAATGTGTATAAACAGCAAAATATACATAAGCAACTGGTGCAAAACAGACATTGTGTACATGTATTATTATTCATAGGAAAATGGACATGTCCACCCTATCGTTGAAAATATCCTTTACGAAAATATTTCAGCATGAATGTCATTTCGCAGAAGAAGGCGGAGAAGCTGCGGACGGAATTCCCTACCAGGCACCACTGGTATCATGCCCCAAAAATACACAAGTCGTGCACTTTGCCTCCAGGGCGTCCCATAGTGTCATAGTGTCATATTTATTGTTTGGGATGGCCCAAGAGAAACGTTTGAGGCTTTTGTAGCACAACTCAACAATACTAATACTATGAATATGTCGTTCACACATGTTTTTGGTGGTTCACAATTGGAGTTTCTCGATGTATTAGTAGAAATCATAGATGGAACAATTTGCACATCGGTATTCAGGAAACCCACTGCAACAAATTCTATGTTGCATTACGAAAGTTTCCATCCACCTTATACCAAAAAATTCCTACCATATAGCCAGTTTTTGAGAGTACGGCGGATTAACAACACTAGGGAAGGCTACACTACACAATCTAATTACTTGTGCAGGTTTAGAAAGTGAGGGTATCCCAGCACATTGCTTAAATCAGCACTTGATAGAGTGGATGGGGAACCCACATTAAGAGAAGGAGTTTTGGTTAGAGATAATTCAGTGAAGGAGAAGACAGACAAGAGGTTGACGTTTTGTTTCCAACATGGTCCAATGGACCGCCATATTCACGCATCCTTCAGAAAAAACTGTCACATCCTAGAAAGGGATAAAGAATTAGCAGAAATGGTTTTCAAGGGACCTCTGATTTTGTGCAGATGCAGTACAAGACTAAGGGACATTTTGGTCCGGAATCGCATTGGGAAGGATCATAGTGATTGCCTCAGTACAGGGATCCAAAAAGGTAACTAAAGGTGTGGACATTGCTCATATTGTAGATTCTACAAAATAGATCGCACCATTCATATGGGAGCAGTCAGTCATGTAGTCTCAGAGTTCATTTCGTGTAAAACAGATTTTGTGGTATATGTCATTTTCTGTCCATGTAAATACTATTACATAGGAAAACCCATACAGCCTCTATACGTACGATTCAGGGAGCACTTTAAATCTATTTTGACTGGGAAGGGGGTACCCCGTTTAATCAATCACGTTAAAGAAGCACATGGGGGCGACCCAAATGTTTTATTATTTGCTGGGTTAGAGAGAGTGACATTACCCCCACAAGGGGGGAATTTGCATAAATTGTTACTTAGGCATGAATCCAGGTGGATTATGGACACTTGTGCCATGGGCCAAATCGAGTTCAACGATAGGGTGGACATGTCCATTTTCCTATGAATAATAATACATGTACACGATGTCGGTTTTGCACCAGTTGCTTATATACTGTATATTTTGCTGTTTATACACATTAGTTGCAGGTGTATCTCGATACAAGCTTCTATTTATGTGTATACATATATATACACTCACTGGCCACTTTATTAGGTACACCATGCTAGTAAGGGGTTGGACCCCCTTTTGCCTTCAGAACTGCCTCAATTCTTCATGGCAGAGATTCAACAAGGTGCTGGAAGCATTCCTCAGAGATTTTGGACCATATTGACATGATGGCATCACACAGTTGGCGCAGATTTGTCGGCTGCACATCCCTGATGCGAATCTCCCGTTCCACCACATCCCAAAGATGCTCTATTGGATTGAGATCTGGTGACTGAGGAGGCCATTTGAGTACAGTAAACTCATTGTCATGTTCAAGAAACCAATCTGAGATGATTCGAGCTTTATGACATGGCGCATTATCCTGCTGAAAGTAGCCATCAGATGTTGGGTACATTGTGGTCATAAAGGGATGGACATGGTCAGCAACAATACTCAGGTAGGCTGTGGCGTTGCAACGATGCTCAATTGGTACCAAGGGGCCCAAAGAGTGCCCAGAAAAAATTCCCCACACCATGACACCACCACCACCAGCCTGAACCGTTGATACAAGGCAGGATGGATCCATGCTTTCATGTTGTTTATGCCAAATTCTGACCCTACCATCCGAATGTCGCAGCAGAAATCGAGACTCATCAGACCAGGCAACGTTTTTCCAATCTTCTACTGTCCAATTTCGATGAGCTTGTGCAAATTGTAGCCTCAGTTTCCTGTTCTTAGCTGAGAGGAGTGGTACCCAGTGTGGTCTTCTGCTGCTGTAGCCCATCTGCCTCAAAGTTCGACGCACTGTGCGTTCAGAGATGCTCTTCTGCCTACCTTGGTTGTAACGGGTGGCAATTTGAGTCACTGTTGCCTTTCTATCAGCTCGAACCAGTCTGCCCATTCTCCTCTGACCTCTGGCATCAACATGGCATTTCCGGCCACAGAACTGCCGCTCACTGGATTTTTTTTCTTTTTCGGACCATTCTCTGTAAACCCTAGAGATGGTTGTGCGTGAAAATCCCAGTAGATCAGCAGTTTCTGAAATTCTCAGACCAGCCCTTCTGGCACCAACAATCATGCCACGTTCAAAGGCACTCAAATCACCTTTCTTCCCCATACTGATGCTCGGTTTGAACTGCAGGAGATTGTCTTGACCATGTCTACATGCCTAAATGCACTGAGTTGCCGCCATGTGATTGGCTGATTAGAAATTAAGTCTTAACACACAGTTGGACAGGTGTACCTAATAAAGTGGCCAGTGAGTGTATATATATATATATATATATATATATATATATTTTTTTTTTTCTTTTGGTGTTCAAAGATATTTTCTCGACATATTTTGGTCGATATAGGTACACATAAAAAATATATGGACAATTATTAAGTGCACCATGGAGCATGTATGTTACAATATGGGTTTTTTCAGATCAATCTGTCAGTGTCTGGTTTCATAGGGATAAAAGATTGCAGACCAATTTTTGATAACAAGATCTTAGGCTACTTTCACACATCAGGTTTTCGGCGTCAGGCGCGATCCGGCGTCGTGCCGGAATGCCGGATCCGGCAAATGTTTTGTAAAACCTGATGTGCCGGATCCGGTTTTCTGCCGGATGCGTCTTGTTCTTGACAGACAAAACCGGATCCGTCTCATCCGGTTCATCCGTTTTTCTATCCGTTTTTCGACGGATTATGCCGGATCTGGTTTTTAAAATTGACCCTTGTGGCCTTCCGAACGGGATTGGCTACTGGAAAACTATATATAGCATGTTCCTACAGCCCTTCTTTGACAGGTTGTAGAGGAGAAAGTGCAGGTTGGAGAGAAGAGCAAGTTACTGGCGAAGATGGATGTTGTCATTGGAAATATTACCACTAGAAGTTCTGTGACGGTTTCAGTAATGAGGGACAATTTTGCACTATACTTTATGTCACCTCAAGGCAGAGTACACTGGCAGGATGACAGAGTGTGAAAGATTTGTGCCCTAACCAAACTTGTGTACCTTCTGGACCAACAGTATATACCTTTGCCAACCAAAGTTGGCTATCTTGTCATGGTCTTACTATTTTTAGCTTTAGGCCACAGGTGTGTACCTGGTTGTGTTTTATGCAAAGTATTTCACCTTTTAACAAAAGTTGTGTACATTGTTAGGAAATCACCAACAATAAACACAACTTTTCAGGTGAAATACTTTGCTTCAAACACAACCAGGAACACAACTGTGGCAAAAAGCTAAAATTTACCCACAGTTATATACCTGGTTTTGAATACCTTTTTACCTTTTAAATACCCTGTATTTAACCTTTTTTTTAAACATATTTCGCCGCAGAAAGAAATGACAGACAACCAGTGTAAACAATAATTTAACTTTTATTTTAAATATTTTTTTTTGTGTGAACTGTTTTTAAAGTTAAAAAAACTTTTTTAATAAAGGTTTGAAACCAACCAAATGGGCATTTTTATTACAAAAAACATTATAACTCGGTGTAGTGTGGGGTGGAAATACTGCTGGAGGGGCTGCGGGACACTTCGACAATGGGAGTGTGGAGAGAGGACTGGGATCGTGGTGGGGAAGGAACAGTTAGAGGTGATGGTGTGGAAAAAGATACAGAATGGGTGGACATGTGGGAGGCAGAAGAGGTGGTGGGCGGTGGAGTGGAGGGTTGGGCAGGGACTGTAGGAGCAGATGATGTTGATGGAAAGTTGTATGGGGAAGGAGTTTGGTACGGGGAAGTAGTTTGGTACGGGGAAGGAGTTTGGTACGGGGCAGGTTGCTGGAAGTGGGGAGATGTCTGGTACTGGGGAGGTTGCTGGTACTGGGAAGGTTGCTGGTACTGGTGAGGTTGCTGGTATGTAATAGGAGGGGGAGGATGGAAAGTGGCTGGAGGGGGTGCAGATGTAATAGGAGGGGGAGGATGGAAAGTGGCTGGAGGGGGTGCAGATGTAATAGGAGGGGGAGGATGGAAAGTGGCTGGAGGGGGTGCAGGTGGAGGAACTACAGTGGTGGGAGGTGGAGGTTGGGAGGTAACCTGCTGTAGAGCACCGTGGCACGAATGCATTACATGCATCTGCTGGGTAGGAGATAGTGTTGCCATGCGCTCCACAACAGACCTGAAAAAGGTGTGGTTTGGCCAAGATCTTGCTTCTGAATGCATGGTTTGCAGAAGTGTCTTCACCTCCAGAATGCTGGAGTTGATCTGCTGAAAGCCTGTGGAGATTTTCTCTGAAAAGACTTTTAGACAGTTCTGGAAAGATGCATTCAGATGCAAGAACTCTGGCGCATAACTCTTTTCCTGACCCCTCTGCCGCTGCCGCCCAGTACCCGCAGGTGTACTAGAGGTGGCAGGGGCAGAAGGGTGGGGTAAAGGGAAAGCGATCTCCTCACCAGCAGCTTCATGTAATGTAGGCGGCCACGATGCTCCTGTGCTGGTGGATGGGACAGATGGGTCGAATGTGTGGGAAGGCTGGGAAGGTGCAGATGTACCGGGGCGGTCGAAGTGTCCCTCGGTGCCGGTCTCCTCAGGGATCGCCTCAGAAGGGTCCAATCGTGCAGGCTCCCGAGTGCTGCTCACCGTGCTGTGGAATAAAGAGAAAAAAAACAATTAAAATACTGACATGGTATGGCCCTGGCTGAAAAAAAAAGTTACATCTAACATTTTTCTTCACATGTGGTGTGTAATATTTACCTTCTAGTGACCATTGTTTCCCGGAGGAACGACAGGGCTTGTGCGTACTTGTACTTGCTCCTGCGTCCTCCAGATCCACTCGGGGCCCGCATCTCTTTATTGAACTCCTTCTTGAAACGATCCCTCACAGACCGCCACCGATTCACAATTCTGTTCCCTGAAACGAGAAAGGAGTGGTTAGTATACAACATCAGTGTTTCACAAACTCCAGTCCTCATGGTCCCCAGGGGTCATGTTTTCAGGATTTCCATAGTAAATAGAAATCCTGAACACATGATCCGTGGGGACCACGAGGACTGGAGTTCGGGAAACACTGGTTTACATCAAGCAACCGGTACTGTATATACTTACGCTCTTTAATCTGGGCCCGAACATCGAGGTCCTCCCAGCGGCCCACAAGGAGCGAACAGATTTCCTCCCAGAGTCGTCGGGTAACGATAAGGTCAGCGTGGCGGCGGTCAGCCATATTCCAGAGCGGCTCCCTTTCTCTGACGAGATCGATGAGGTGGTCCACATCGAGTCCTCCATCCTCACCGTCAGAGTCGGGAGCACGCTGTGAAGGCTGTTAAAGAAAAAGACAAAAATAACATAATTAGCCTCCACAAAAGAAATGAAATAAAAAGTGCAAAAAAACAAAGCAAAAATATTTATACTTACACGCTGGTGACCGCCGCGTTGCTGTCGCCGACGACCCTGGGAGGCACTGCGAGGACCTCTTGGCCGAGCACCAGATTGGGAAGACTAGAGAAGAAAACAAAAAATGTTATGTCTTTGGATGTAGGCATTTGTTTGCTGTGTGTGGTCTGCAGAACATTGTTTTCTATGTGTTGTGTGTAGTGTGATGTTGTGTTTCTGCGTTTGATGCAAAAAACTTACCAATTGTGAGCCCACTCCAGGTGTCTGTCCACCCCTTCCTTCTTCTTCTGGGAGCTCCTCTTCATCTTGTGAATCCTGTTTTGAAATAAAAGGCAATGAATAGACATATATTACAGAGATGATGGATTTTGGAAATAAAAACTTACCGTCAAACGCTGACGATGCGAGGGAGGGCTCCCAGAAGATGATGTGCTGTCTTCCTGGTGGCCACACTCCATGCCTGTGGGTGGTGTTCCAGCTGCTGCCATTGCTGCTGCTGCTGCTGCTGCATCTATTGGGCGGCTGTTGAATAAAGAGAAACAAAGGGCCAATGAATATCTTGATATTCAATAGCCCTAGTTTGGAGGAATGGGGGATTTGATAATTACCGTCTCTCATCTGCTGCTGGCCTCCCCTCCTCAGCATGTTCCATTTGCTGCTCCATTTGGGGTGGTGGTGGTGCTGATGGTGCTGCAGTGGTCTCCTGCCTTCTCCTGCTGCGCTTGGTTGCTTTCTTGGGTGGCATGTTGGGTGTGGCTGTGGGTCCCACTGTCTTGCTTTTATATATGTCTTGTGGGCAGAGCTACTGAGCATGCTCAGACCAAAAAAACCGGATCCGGCCACCGGATCCGGCTTTCGCCGGATCAGGCGCACTGCGGCGCTCATAGGCATTCATTGTGTGAAAAAGACGGACGCGCCGGATCCGGCGTGTCCGGCTTTTTCGCCGGAGACAAAAAACGTTACAGTAGCCGTTTTTTCCAGACGCCGGATCGCGACACATTGCCGGATCCGGCGAAAACCGGATGAAACGCATGGCCATCCGGCGCGATCCAGCGCAAATGCAAGTCAATGGGGGGGAAACCGGATCCGGCATTGCATTTCGCCGGATCCGGTTTCTGTCAAAAGCGCCGGATCGCGCCTGACGGCGAAAACCTGATGTGTGAAAGAGGCCTTAGTTACTTGTCATATGGAAAAATGTTCTCTGTATTGAAAACATGTAGGAGAGAAAAAAAGTTTGTTTAATAATACTAAATGTCTAATATAAAGAAGATCATGTGTAACAGAGCAATTTTGATATGATCATATTTTCATGAATTTTTCCCATGTACAGTTGTGACCAAAAGTATTGACACCCCTGCAATTCAGTCAGATAATACTCAGTTTCTTCCTGAAAATGATTGCAAACACAAATTCTTTGTTATTATTATCTTCATTTAATTTGTCTTAAATGAAAAAACACAAAAAGAATTGTCCTAAAGCCAGATTGGATATAATTCCACACCAAACATAAAAAAGAGGGTGGACAAAAGTATTGGCACTGTTCTAAAAATCATGTGATGCTTCTCTAATTTGTGTAATTAACAGCACCTGTAACTTACCTGTGGCACCTAACAGGTGTTGGCAATAACTAAATCACACTTGCAGCCAGTTGACATGGATTAAAGTTGACTCAACCTCTGTCCTGTGTCCTTGTGTGTACCACATTGAGCATGGAGAAAAGAAAGAAGACCAAAGAACTGTCTGAAGACTTGAGAAACCAAATTGTGAGGAAGCATGAGCAATCTCAAGGCTACAAGTCCATCTCCAAAGACCTGAATGTTCCTGTGCCTACCGTGCGCAGTGTCATCAAGAAGTTTAAAGCCCATGGCTCTGTGGCTAACCTCCCTAGATGTGGACGGAAAAGAAAAATTGACAAGAGATTTCAATGCAAGATTGTGCGGATGTTGGATAAAGAACCTCGACTAACATCCAAACAAGTTCAAGCTGCCCTGCAGTCTGAGGGTACAACAGTGTCAATCCGTACTATCCGTCGGTGTCTGAATGAAAATGGACTGTATGGTAGGAGACCCAGGAAGACCCAACTTCTTACCCCGAGGCATAAAAAAGCCAGGCTGGAGTTTGCCAAAACTTACCTGAAAAAGCCTAAAACGTTTTGGAAGAATGTTCTCTGGTCAGATGAGACAAAAGTAGAGCTTTTTGGGCAAAGGCATCAACATAGAGTTTACAGGAGAAAAAAAGAGGCATTCAAAGAAAAAAACACAGTCCCTACAGTCAAACATAGCGGAGGTTCCGTGATGTTTTGGGGTTGCTTTGCTGCCTCTGGCACTGGACTGGTTGACCGTGTGCATGGCATTATGAAGTCTGAAGACTACCAACAAATTTTGCAGCATAATGTAGGGCCCAGTGTGAGAAAGCTGGGTCTCCCTCAGAGGTCATGGGTCTTCCAGCAGGACAATGACCCAAAACACACTTCAAAAAGCACTAGAAAATAGTTTGAGAGAAAGCACTGGAGACTTCTAAGGTGGCCAGCAATGAGTCCAGACCTGAATCCCATAGAACACCTGTGGAGAGATCTAAAAATGTCAGTTTGGAGAAGGCACCCTTCAAATATCAGGGACCTGGAGCAGTTTGCCAAAGAAGAATGGTCTAAAATTCCAGCAGAGCATTGTAAGAAACTCATTGATGGTTACCGGAAGTGGTTGGTCGCAGTTATTTTGGCTAAAGGTTGTGCAACCAAGTATTAGGCTGAGGGTGCCAATACTTTTGTCTGGCCCATTTTTGGAGTTTTGTGTGAAATGATCAATGTTTTGCTTTTTGCTTCATTTTCTTTTGTGTTTTTTCATTTAAGACAAATTAAATGAAGATAATAATACCAAAGAATTTGTGACTGCAATCATTTTCAGGAAGAAACTGAGTATTATCTGACAGAATTGCAGGGGTGTCAATACTTTTGGCCACAACTGTATATTCGTTTATTGTGTGCTTTCCATGTATGTAATACATTGTTTTTAATTGTTTTTAAGCATTCACGTCATTTTGGCAGCAGCTGTGGAAGCAGTAATGAGGTGACGGAACTCTTTTCAATCCGTCACATCCTTTCACTAATTCACCCGTAGAAGTGCTTGTTCAGCACAAAATGGACGTTGTCAGCTCTCTGCACACTCCTGCTCTCACACCCTCAGCCAGAATGTTTTACATGTGCCAATAAAGGAGCAAATTGTTACTTCACTAGCCCGGTGAGTGCGGTCCATCTTTCCTTACTTGACAATTGATTTTCGCTGTGGTTTCCTGGACAAGCACCCGTGAGTAAAGGCAAAGTTGACAGCACGATGTTAGATGACAGCTTAGACTCACAAAGGTAATAATGGTGCCTTCCGTGTTTTTTCTTGTATTATACTCGTGTATAAGCTGACCCGAGTATAAGCCGACCCCCCTAATTTTGCCACAAAAAACTGGGAAAACTTATTGATTCACGTATAAGTCTAGGGTCGAAAATTCAGCAGCTACTGGTAAATTTCAAAAATAAAAATAGATACCAATAAAAGTAAAATTAATTGAGACATCAGTAGGTTTAATGTTTTTGAATATCCATATTGAATCAGGAGCCCCATATAATGCTCCATACAGTTCATGGTGGGCCCCATAAGATGCTCCATACAAAATACGCCCCATATAATGCTGCACAATGGCTACTAATGATCCCATAAGTTGCTTCATAGAATAATATGCCCCATATGCTGCTCCATAAAGGTTATGGCCCCATAAGATGCTCTATAGAATATGCCCCAATAAGATACTCCATAGAATATGCCCCATATGCTGCTCCATAAAGGTTATGAGCCCCATAAGATGCTCCATAGATTATGCCCCATATGCTGCCCCATAAGATGTTCCATAGATTATGCCCCATAGATTATGCCCCCATAAGATGCTCCATAGATTAAGCCCCCATATGCTGCCCCCATAAGATGCTCCATAGATTATGCCCCCATATGCTGTCCCATATGATGCTCCATAGATTATGCCCCCATATGCTGCCCCATAAGATGCTCCATAGATTATGCCCCCATATGCTGCCCCATAAGATGCTCCATAGATTATGCCCCCATATGCTGCCCCATAAGATGCTCCATAGATTATGCCCCATATGCTGCCCCATAAGATGCTCCATAGATTATACCCCCATATGCAGCCCCATAAGATGTTCCATAGATTATGCCCATATGCTGCTGCTGCAAATAAAAAAAAGACATACTCACCTCTCCGTCGCTGGGGGACAGATGCCGATGTCACAGCTAGCTCAGGACCAGGCACCTGAGAGATTCACCTGACCCCGGCCATCACTGCTCGCCGCTGTTTGCCGCATCCTCTGTCAGTGACATTCAGGCAGTAGAGGGCACGGCACACACTAACCACGTCATCTGCTGCCTGAATGTCACTGTCAGCGGCGAACAGCGATGGACTGGTGAATATCACATATATTCTTACCCCCTCCTGATGCATCTCTGCAGCCCCGTTTCTCCCATGGTCTCCCTTCTTTCCTTCAGCAGTCATGTGGTACCGCTCATTGAAGTCATGAATATGCGCATATTCATGACTTTAATGAGCAGTGCCACGTGATCACTGAAGGAAGGAGCCTGAGACCATGGAATAAGCAGGGGGCTGCAGAGACGCACCAGGGGGCTCAGTATTATCTGAGACCCCCGCTCCTCCTCCCCCGCCAACCCCCTGGCATATATGAGTTGCATATAAGCCAAGTGGGAGACTTTCAGCCCAAAAAAATGGGCTGAAAATCTCAGCTTATACGCAAGTATATACGGTAATCTACATTCTTGAATGTTACCAAATTTTCCTTACAAATCCATAGCAGTCATGTCAGCTTATACAGACCCCCCAACCTTTACAGAACAGAAAGAGAGAAAATCTATGGGGTGCACCATAGCCATACCACATGCCATACCTATTTATAATTTCTTTCCACACTGGCAGGAGGAGATAAGGGAGCGGTTGCCGTGAGGGATATTTAATAGACTGTTCCTCTGTATCCAGGATAATTGGAACATATAAATTTATTTTTTTGTTAATATATTAACCCCTTACTGACATATGACATACCAGTACATCATATGCTGGCTCCCTGAATATGATGCAGGCTCGCACCCAAGGCCACATCTTTCCCTACAAATGATGGCTGATTTAATAAGCCATCATGTGCCTCTAACAGCTGTGGGTGGAATGGTTCTTCGCCCGTGGCTCTTAACCTGTTAAATCCTGCTGTCAACCTCTGACAGCAGCATTTAATATGCGCCGACAGGGGTGCATGTCATTCCATGCTCCCAACGACACACCTATGACGTGATCGCAGGGCACTAATGGATTGTCATGACATCCGAGTGTCTGCTGATGACCCCTGTGTCCCTCACTACAATCCTCCCATGGCTGGCGTTAATAGGAGATTCTGATTTCTGCTATCATAGCAATTTTGAAGCACTGCTATGTATGGCACAAGCGACTGGATGATCTCAGGTTCAAGTCCCCTGAGGAGACAGCTAAATCCAGTAAAAAGTGAAAATAAAAAGTTGTTAAAAAATAAAAAACACAAAAGTTCAAATCAATTCCTTTTGTCCCATTAAAAATAAAGCAACTAAAAAAAAAAATAAAACGCCCAAATTATATTTTTTTGATTGCCACAACATTGGAATAAAATGAAATAAGAGGCTATCAAAAGATCGTATCTACTCCCAAAAGGTATCAGTAAAATGTCACCCCATGGCACAACAAATAAAGCCCTCACAGAGCTCTATATCCTGAAAATAGAAATATTATGTGTTTTGGAAAATGGCGACAGAAGCAGCATTTTTTTTTTTCAAATTTTAAGGTTTTTTTTTATTGCCATATTAGTTTTGCCAAATAGTGAACATGGTAAATTAAAAATAACAATTGTGAAATTGCACCTTTTTTGCTAATTCAACACACTTAAATCTATAGATCTTGGAAGAAGGGGAGGAAAAAACTAAAACAAAAAAACTGAAAATTACTATCGTGTAAAAGTGTTAAAAGTTGTAGCAGCCAGAACCTTCCAATTTTTACATACGTTTTACTATATGACATCTTGTTTTTTGTGTCTATAAAGCCGTTTATTTGTTTTTTGTTTTCTGCATGTTTTCTACTAGTGTGAGTAAACTACGCAATAACAATCTTCTCTGATTATTGCACTTTATGCATGTCCCCTCTCATTTGATGCATTTTTGGTGCAAATTTTTAGAGGCTGTTTAATGTGATTTTATAGCACAGAAAAGCTTTGATTATGGTCTTTTGCTGTGGTTTTACATGCTTTTTCAGGCACCCCATAGAAGCCTATAAAGAAAAAAAAAACAACAAAACAACATAGTTAATCAGTGTCTTTAGGCTAGGTTCACATTGCGTTTAGTACAATCCAGTTAACGGATCGGTTAAACGGATGTGCTGAAATGAGCCAAATTTTGTCTTAGTTTGCCTTCGCGCTAATGCTTGCGTTAACACATGTGACTGCGTTTATGTCATTTTGGTGTCCGTTCGTGAAACATCCATTTGTCTGCCTTCAGGCACTGTCAATAAAGTTGTTCTTTTTGTTTGCCTTTTGTCAGCGCAGGGTGTGGGTGGACACACATTTTCCATCTTGGAAGCAATGAGTGAACTTCTGCTGCAAGAAAGATGTTTGTGTCTGAGCTTGTTAGATTTCGCTTGATACAGCTGTGACGTCGGCAGAGAAGGCGTATTTCCCAAAGGAGATATTGGATCCAAGAAGTGAATTTTTTCCAGAATACATATGGTGCCTTTCACACCCTGTATGTTCAGCTTTGGGATCATCCCCTTAACCCCTTTCTGACATTTGACGTACTATCCCGTCCATGTGCCCTGGGACTTAATATCCAAGGACGGGATAATAAGTCATAGCGATCAGTGGCGCTCATGCTGTGCTGTGAAGCACTTGGGGGTTCAAAGTGCTCACCACACATCTGTAACGTCCGTCTGCAAGTCTGGGCAGCGAAAAGACAGCACCCCGAGTAACCCCAATACCCTTTACCCCCTATACAGGGATCTGGATTTAAAGCAGAGGCCAGGAGGCGCTGTCGGAATAGGAGCAGTGCGCCAGAGCAGGACGGTCGCCAATAGAAAAGCAGGAGGGGAGCCAAAAACGTAGTCAGAAACCAGGTGAGCGGTAGAGGTGCAAAAGCGGCAGGCGGTAGCAGAGTCAAATATCCAGACAAAGGTCACAAACTGGGAGAATAGCAGAGGTACAGAATCAGCAGGCAGAAGAGAGGTCAGGGAATCCAAGCCAAGGTCAGCGTCAGTAGTCGGGAGTAAGGCAAAGGTTCGAAAACGGAAGGCAATAGAATAGTCAGAATCCAGGCTGAGGTCAAAGTTAATTATAGAATCACAAAGTAGCACGCAGGGGAACCAAGAATATATCCGGCAGCTTGCAAGCCCAGTCCTAAAGTATTTGAGGGATCAGGTCATCTCTCACAGGCTCCCGGCCTGCTGATGTCATCAGGACTGCCCCCAGGACCAGACCCGATGATAATGCACCAACCCCTTCATTACTAACATTGGAGCGGAGTCTGCATCCACTAGACGTCTGTGCAGAAGCCCTATCACTGTTGCCGCCATCACTTGGGCGTGAACCACGGCGCCTCCCAGTGACTGAGGCAGGAACAGCAGGCCCCGAGTTCGATGGCGATGTGTCAGTCCGGCGCCTCCTGGTGGCCGAGGCCTGGACAGCATGCCCCGAGCCCGAGGGTGGCGTGACAGTCCGTCGCCTCCTAGTGGCTGAGGGCGAAACAGCAGGCCTTGCGTCTGATGGTGACATGACAACATCTAGATAAGTTCCTTGAGGTGTATTGTTTCCAAAATGGGGTCACTTGTGGGGGGTTTCTACAGTTTTGGCTCATCAGGGGCTCTCAAAAGGCAACATGACACCTGCAGACCATTCCATCAAAGTCTGCATTCCAAAACGTCACTACTTCCCTTCCAAGCCCCAATGTGTGCCCATACAGTAGTTTTCTCCCACATATGGGATATCAGCGTACTCAGGACAAATTGGACAACAATTTTTGGGGTCTAATTTCTCCTCTTACCCTTGGGAAAAAAAATTGGGGACTAAAAGATCATGTTTGTGGAAAAAATATGATTTTTTTATCTTCACGCCCGGGCGTTATAAACTTCTGTGAAGCACTTGGGGGTTCAAAGTGTTCACCACACATCTAGATAAGTTCCTTGGGGGGTCTAGTTTCCAAAATGGTGTCATTTATGGGGGGTTTCCACTGTTTTGGCACATCAAGGGCTTACCAAACGTGACATGGCATCCGATCTCAATTCCAACCAAAAAAGTCAAATGGCGCTGCTTCCCTTTCGGGCTCTGCCATGTGCCCAAATAGTGGTTTACCCCCACATGTCGGGTATCAGCGTACTCGGGACAAATTGCACAATAACTTTTGGGGTCCTGTTACCCTTGGGAAAATAAAAATTGGGGTTGAAAAGATCATTTTTGTGGAACAAATATGATTTTTTAATTTTATGGCTGTACGTTATAAACTTCTGTGAAGCCCTTGGGGGTTCAAAGTGCTCACCACATATCTAGATACGTTCCTTGGGGGTCTAGTTTCCAAAATTGGGTCACTTGTGGGGGTTTCCACTATTTAGGCACATCAGGAGCTCTTCAAATGTGACATGGCATCCAATCTGAATTCCAGTCAATTTTGCAGTGAAAAAGCCAAACGGCGCTCCTTCCCTTCTGAGCTCTGCCATGTGCCAAAACAGTGGTTCCCCCCACATATCAGGTATCAGCGTACTCAGGACAAAATGCACAATAACTTTTGCAGTCCAATTTCTCCTGTTACCCTTGGTAAAATAAAAAAAATTAACCTGAAGTAATTTTTTGGGTGAAATAAAGTTAAATATTCATTTTTTTCAAACATTCAAAAAACTCCTGTGAAGCACCTGAAGGGTTAATAAACGTCTTGAATGTGGTTTTGAGTACCTTGAGGGGTGCAGTTTTTAGAATGGTGTCACTTTTGGGTATTTTCTATTATATAGACCCCTCAAAGTGACTTCAAATGTAACGTGGTCCCTAAAATTAAAATGGTGTTGTAAAAATTAGAAATCGCTCGTCAACTTTTAACCCTTATAACTTCCTAACAAAAAAAATTTGGTTCCCAAATTCTGCTGATGTAAAGTAGACATGTGGGAAATGTTACTTATTAAGTTTTTTTGTGTGCCATATCTCTGTGATTTAAGAGCATAAAAATTCAAAGTTGGAAAATTGCAAAATTTTCAAAATTTTTGCCAAATTTCTGTTTTTTTTCACAAATAAACGCAAGTTATATGAATGAAATTTTACCACTAACTTGAAGTAAAATATGTCATGAGAAAACATTGTCATAATCACTAGGATCCATGGAAGCGTTCCAGAGTTATTACCTCATAAAGGGACAGTGGTCAGAATTGTAAAAATTGGCCCGGTCATGAACGTGCAAACCACCCTTGGGGTAAAGTGGTTAAATTTCAACGTTATCTGCGGATGTCCATCAAAACCTTTGATATTCTGCTCTCACATGTAAAGGATGAGGTACATCATCAGCGCAGCACTTTCCATGAAACTATTTGTGCGGAACAACATTTAGTCCTGACTTTGAGGTAAATATCCTTTTGTTAACATTGTTCTATTGACAAAGACAGGATGTACCGTGTATACTCATGTATAAGCCAAGATTTTCATCCCATTTTTTTGGTCTGAAAGTCCCCCTCTCAGCTTATACATGAGTCATAAACCTGAGGGGTCAGCGGGAGAGGGGGAGCGGGGGTGTCACAGATCATACTTACCCCCCCACTTCTCGACAGTCTCCCTTCCTGCCTTCAGTGGTCATGTGGTACCACTCATTAAACTCATGAATATGCGCATATTCATGAGTGTAAAGAGCACTACCACGTGACCGCTGAAGGCAGGAAGGCAAACCATGGAGAAGCGGGGCTGCAGAGACCACACCAGGAGGGGGTAAGTATAGCGATATTCCCCTGTCCCCGTTCCCACGCTGCTCACCGCTATCTACTGCATCCTGTGTCAGTGACATTTAGGCAGCAGGGGGCGCAGTGACGTGGTTAGTGCGCGCTGTGCCCTCTGCTGTCTGAACGTCACTGACAGACGACATGGCAGACAGCGATGAGCAGCAATAGACCCCGGGCAGGTGAATATCTCAGGTGCCAGGTGGGGGGCATATGGGGGCATAGTCTATGGAGCAGCATATGGGGGCATATTCTATGGAGCAGCATTTGGGGGCATATTCAATGGGGCAGCATATGGGGGCATAGTCTATGGAGCAGCATATGGGGGCATATTCTATGGAGCAGCATATGGGGGCATATTCTATGGAGCAGCATATGGGGGCATATTCTATGGAGCAGCATATGGGGGCATATTCTATGGAGCAGCATATGGGGGCATATTCTATGGTGCAGCATATGGGTCCATAGTCTATGGGGCAGCATATGGGGGTATAGTCTATGGAGCAGCATATGGGGGCATATTCTATGGAGTACCATATGGGGGCATAGTCTATGGAGCATCATATGGGGGCATAGTCTATGGAGCAGCATATGGAGGATATTCTATGGAGCAGCATATGGGGGCCGCATATGGGGGTATATTCTATGAGGCAGCATATGGGGGCATATTTTATGGAGCAGCATATGGGGGCAGCATATGAGGGCATATTCTATGGAGCAGCATATGGGGGCATATTTTATGGGGCAGCATATGGGGGCATAGTCAATGGAGCAGCATATGGGGGCATATTCTATGGAGCAGCATATGGGGGCATATTCTATGGAGCAGCATATGGGGGCATATTCAATGGGGCAGCATATGGGGGCATAGTCTATGGAGCAGCATATGGGGGCATATTCTATGGTGCAACATATGGGTGCATATTCTATGGGGCAGCATATGGGGGCATAGTCTATGGAGCAGCCTATGGGGGCATATTCTATGGAGCAGCATATGGGGGCATAGTCTATGGAGCATCATATGAGGGCATAGTGTATGGAGCAGCATATGGGGGATATTCTATAGAGCAGCATATGGGGCAGCATATGGGGGTATATTCTATGGGGCAGCATATGGGGGCACATTCTATGGAGCAGCATATGAGGCAGCATATGGGGGCATATTCTATGGGGCAGCATATGGGGGCATAATCTATGGAGCATCTTATGGGGGCATAATCTATGGAGCATTTTATGGGGCATAATCTATAGAGCATCTTATGGAGGAATAATCTATGGAGCATGTTATGGGGTCATAATCTATGGAGCATCTTAAGGGGCCATAACCTTTATGGAGCACTATATGGGAAATATTATTCTATGGAGCAGCTTATGGGGGCATTATTAACCTTTGTGCAGCATTATATGGGGTGTATTTTGTATGAAGCATCTTATGGGCCCATCATGAACTCTATGGAGTATTATATGGGGCTCCTGATTCAATATGGATATTGAAAAACATTTAGCCTACTGATGTCTCAATTAATTTTACTTTTATTGGTATCTATTTTTATTTTTGGAATTCATCAGTAGCTGCTGCATTTTCCACCCTAGGCTTATATGCGAGTCAATAAGTTTTCCCAGTTTTTTGTGGCAAAATTAGGGGGGGGTCGGCTTATACACGGGTTGGCTTATACACGAGTATATACGGTAATTTATTGTTGTGCATGTCTTTTAATTTTCTACACGTTGCTAATTGTCCTAGTCCATTTTAACTTGCCTTTATTTTCATTGCCCTTAAAAATCTGTACAATATGTCCATAGTGCTAATTTTTTTTTTTTGGATTGTCGATAGATATCTGGCTACGGGAGAAACTTTTGCGTCACTGCATTTTCAAGTTTGGCTGGGGAAATCGACCATTTGCCAACTAGTTCAGGAAACTTGTGATAACATTTGGAACAACTTACAACGACTTGTGCTACCAACCCCAACAACAGAAATGTGGCTATTGATTTCCCCAAATTTTGAGGATGTGGCTATTTTCCCGAATTGCATTGGTGACATGGACGGGAAGCACATTCGGATTCAGAAACCAGTGCATAGTGGATCCCTGTACTATAACTACACAAAATACTTTTCCATTGTATTAATGGCCATTGCGGATGCTAGATACTGGTTTATAGCTGTGGATATTGGTGCATATGGACTGACGAACAATTCCAGAGTCTTTAAAGAGTCCAACATGGGGAAATGTTTGTACAGCAACAGCTTCAACATACCCTCAGCATGACCACTTCCGGGCACTGAAGGCCCAAGTTTGCCCTATGTTTTAGTTGGGGATGAGGTGTTCCAACTTGGACAAAATCTCCTAAAGCCGTACTCAGGCCATAGTCTAAACTACACAAGACGCACTTTTAATTATTGCTTGAGCCAGGCAAGATGTTATGTGGAATGTACCTTTGGTATTTTGACCACAAAATGGCATATATTACTAACTTGCATGCAACTACAACCTGAAAATGTGGACCATGTAGTGAAGGCATGCATCTGCCTGCACAATTTTGTGTCCAGAAATGAACCCCTGCTGGTTGACCCCGATGACTGTAAGTTGAACCTCATGAGCATTGATTCAACTACTGTTCGGTCTACAGTTGAGATAATGAGGATTCGTGATCAATTTGCTAATTATTTAATACATGAAGGTCTTGTTCCATGGCAAAACTTCCATGTATGAAAATTTTATAGACTGTTTATTTATTGGTGTATGTGCTATTTATGTGCCAATTTTTTTTTCTTTTTTGGTTTTTGCACTTTATATAACCTTAATAAATTTTAAAAATTAATTCAATCCATACAATATTATGAAATGTTGAATAATAGCAAAGTTTACTAAAAATTTATAGAAGACAATGGTCTTCGACTCTGAATGTTGGTAGACATTTTTAACATATGCGATCCCATAGGGATGAACAATAATATACAAAATTAACTTTGGTTACACAAACATTTTCCAGGCTATATTGCCAAACTTTGTCAATTTTTTTAACAGTAGTTACAAATTGTGGTATTGCACGGGCGTATTGTCTGCCAACTTTACGCTGGACTGCTACATTGCCTTTGCATTTCCATACCCGGTTCACCCTGGACTCTGTATTATGCTTGCTATGATGGCATGACCATGGTTTTTGGTCTCGAGGATGTAGGTTCCTGAGGGGCCAAAAATTCCTCGAATAGATCATGAAATCTTTGCCTAAAGAGTAAATTTCTGTGCGGTGGTATCTGTTGGGCTACAGGCACATACGATAAAAACAGGAGCTTCCACTCAATGGCTGCATATAGTGATTCCCGTGATTGCAATTCATTAATTTCCCGCCTTATATCTCTGTGTTCACTGCAACACAGATCCTCTAACTGTTGCAGTCCATCGACAATTATGGCATCGACTTCATCTTTGGCAGATGATCTCTTGCATCCACGCTGTGCTTGCAAACACGCACTGACAACAGGAGCCACAGTACTACGGTCCATGGATCATGGCTCGCTCAGGACTGACACATCTTCAGTGCCAGTCTGTTGGCTTGTTTCCTGTCGAAATGGCTCCAATGCCTCAGCCTCTTGAGGCGCAGCGGTACTGCATATCGTTCTACACAAAAAAAAGAAAAAAATTTTTAGAGATTTTAATAAAGACTTATTGCTCTCTCACATTTTAACACCGGAAAAGTTTAATTACGAGCGCTGGGACAACGTTTTCTGTAGAAATATCAATTGCTCATAATGAACATGCGGGGCGACTCATTTGCCACCAGATCCACAGGGGGTGTTTTGGCTGTTGCAGTAGTCCGAATCGATCTCTAATGGATCTCCACCAGGTATGGACTGCATCGGCTACAATCAAAAAGCAAATAAATAATTTTAGATGTTTTACAATCTTAATTTATATTTTAGCAATTGAAGTTGAGCGTTAATTATCAATTTTTTTTGAGAGGAGGCGGACTTCTCCAGATACCGAGGGTCCAACTGGCATATTATCTTCTCCCACAACCTCTGGTTTTTAATAATATCATTGTGGGAGCTGTCACTTTGATCCCATATGGACGGATTCGCTTCCACTAGTGATATTAGTGTCTCATTTTCGATGTCCAAGGGCTCTTCATCAACATCAAAGTGCCTTTTTTTTAGGGCTGCTTGAAATATGTAAACACAACATTTTATATTAAAATGTATACGCTGATTTGTTGTTAATACGATTATCACGATTATCACATCCCCGAAACTGCAATATTTTTAAGGACACTTTTCATTACTTTTTACATTTTTAACATTTTCAGCTTTTTAACCCCCTTAAGCCCCAAGGGTGGTTTGCACGTTCATGACCGGGCCAATTTTTACAATTCTGACCACTGTCCCTTTATGAGGTTATAACTCTGAAACACTTCCATGGATCCCAGTGATTCTGACAGTGTTTCTCGTGACATATTGTACTTCGTGTTAGTGGTAAAAGTTCATTCATATAACTTGCGTTTATTTGTGAAAAAAACAGAAATTTGGCGAAAATTTTGAAAATTTTACAATTTTCCAAATTTGAATTTTTATGCCCTTAAATCACAGAGATACGGCACACAAAAAACTTAATAAATAACATTTCCCACATGTTTACTTTACAGCAGCACAATTTTGGAACCAAAATTTTTTTTTGTTAGGAAGTTATAAGGGTTAAAGATTGACCAGCGATTTCTCATTTTTGCAACACCATTTTATTTTTACGGACCACATCACATTTGAAGCCACTTTGAGAGGTCTATATGATAGAAAATACCCAAAAGTGACACCATTCTAAAAACTGGACCCCTCAAGGTGCTCAAAACCACATTCAAGAAGTTCATTAACCCTTTAGGTGCGTCACAGGAATTTTTTGAATATTTAAAAAAAATGAACATTTAACTTTTTTTCACAAAAAAACCAAAAAAAAATACTTCAGGTTCAATTTTTTTTATTTTACCAAGGGTAACAGGAGAAATTGGACTGCAAAAGTTATTGTGCAATTTGTCCTGAGTACGCTGATACCTGATATGTGGGGAAGAACCACTGTTCGGCGCATGGCAGACCTCAGAAGGGAAGGAGCACCGTTTGACTTTTTCAATGCAAAATTGGCTGGAATTCAGATCGGATGCCATGTCGCGTTTGGAGAGCCCCTGATCTACCTAATCAGTGGAAACCTCCCACAAGTGACCCCATTTTGGAAGCTAGACCCCCCAAGGAACTTATCTAGGTATGTGGTGAGAACTTTGAATCCACAAGGGCTTCACAGAAGTTTATAACATACAGCCGTACAATTAAAAAATCATATTTTTTCCACAAAAATGATCTTTTCACCCTCAATTCTTATTTTTCCAAGGGTAACAGGACCCTAAAAGATATTGTGCAATTTCTCCTGAGTGCGCTGATACCCCTCATGTGGGGGTAAACCACTATTTGGGCGCATGGCAGAGCTCGGAAGGGAAGCAGCGCCATTTGACATTTTTGGCTGGAATTGAGATCGGACACCATGTCACGTTTGGAAAGCCCCTGATGTACCAAAACAGGAGAAACCCCCAACAAATGACACCATTTTTGAAACTAAACCCCCCAAGGAACTTATCTAGATGTGTGGTGAGCACTTTGAACCCCCCAGTGCTCCACAGAAGTTTATAACGCCCGGGTGTGAAAATAAAAAAATCGTATTTTTTCCACAAACATGACCATTTAGTCACCAATTTTTTTATTTTCCCAAGGGTACCAGGAGAAATTGGACCCCAAAAGTTGTTGTGCAATTTGTCCTGAGTACGCTGATACCTCATATGTGGGAGAAAACTACTGTATGGGCACACGTCGGGGCTCGGAAGGGAAGTAGTGACGTTTTGGAATGCAGACTTTGATGGAATGGTCTGCGGGTGTCATGTTGCTTTTGGAGAGCCCCTGATGTACCTAAACAGTGGAAACCCCCCACAAGTGATCCCATTTTGGAAACTAGACCCCCTAAGGAACTTATCTAGATGTGTGGTGAGCATTTTGAACCCCCCAGTGCTTCACAGAAGTTTATAACGACCGGGTGTGAAAATAAAAGTATCGTATTTTTTCAACAAACATCATCTTTTAGTCCCCATTTTTTTATTTTCCCAAGGGTAACAGGAGAAATTGGACACCAAAAGTTGTTGTCCAATTTGTCCTGAGTACGCTGATACCCCTTATGTGGGAGAAAACTACTGTATGGGGACACGTCGGGGCTCGGAAGGGAAGCAGTGACGTTTTGCATTGCAGACTTTGATGGATTGGTCTGCGGGTGTCATGTGTGTTTGGAGAGCCCCTGATGTACCTAAACTATTGAAACTCCCCACAATTGACCCCATTTTGGAAACTAGACCCCCCACGGAACTTATCTAGATGTGTGGTGAGCACATTGAACCCCCAAGTGCTTCACAGATGTTTATAACGCCTGGGCGTGAAAATAAAAAAATCATTTTTTTCCACAAAAATGATATTTTTGCCCCCAATTTTTTATTTTCCTAAGGGTAACAGGAGAAATTGGACCCCAAAAGTTGTTTTGCAATTTGTCCTGAGTATGCTGATTCCCTATATGTGGGGGTAAAACACTGTTTGGGCGCATGGCAGAGCTTGGAAGGGAAGGAGCACCATTTGACTTTTTCAATGCAGAATTGGCTGGAATTGAGATCAGACGCCATGTTGCATTTGGAGAGCCCCTGATGTGCCCAAACAGTGGAAACCCCTCAATTATAACTCCAACCCTAACCCAAACACACCCCTAACCCTAATCTCAGCCCTAACCCTAGCACTAACCCTAGCCCTAACCTTAACCCTAGCCCTAACCCTAGCCCAACCCTAGCCCTAACAGTAGGCCTAATCCTAACCCTAAAGGGAAAATGGAAATAAATACATTTTTTTTATTTTATTATTTTTCCCTAACTAAGGGGGTGATAACGGGAGGTTTGATTTACTATTTATGGCGTTTTTTATGTTTTGCAGCTGTCACACGCTAAAAGACGCTTTTTATTGTAAAAATAGTTTTTGCATCACCACATATTGAGAGCTATAATTTTTCCGTATTTTGACCCACCGAGTCATGTGAGGTCTTATTCTTTGCGGGACGAGTTGACGTTTTTATTGGTACCATTTTCGGGCACGTGACTTTTTTGATCGCTTTTTATTCCGATTTTTTGGATGCAGAATGAACAAAAACCAGCGTTTCATGAATTTCTTTTGGGGGGGTGCGTTTACACTGTTCTGCGTGCGGTAAAATTGATAAAGTGGTTTTATTCTTCAGGTCAGTACGGTTA
This sequence comes from Dendrobates tinctorius, assembly GCF_039654945.1. NCBI lineage: Eukaryota > Metazoa > Chordata > Amphibia > Anura > Dendrobatidae > Dendrobates > Dendrobates tinctorius. The sequence continues at coordinate 42,756,759 of NW_027361728.1, read as the reverse complement.
CAGCGATACCTCATATAGGTCTTTTTTTATGTTTTGGCGCTTTTATGCAATGAAAACTATTTTATATAAAAAATAATTATTTTTGCATCGCTTTATTCAGCGAGCTATAACTTTTTTATTTTTTTGCGAATGACACTGTATCATGGCTGGTTTTTTGCGGGACAAGCTGACATTTTCAGGGGTACCATGGATATTTATATGCGTCTTTTTGATCGTGCGTTATTGCACTTTTTGTTTGGTGGTATGATAATAATTCATTATTTTTTGCGTTTTTTATTTTTATTTTTTAAGGGGTTCGCTAAAGGGGTTAACTAATGGGACAGTTTTATAGGGCGGGTCGTTACGGACGCGGCGATACCAAATATGTGTACTTTTATTGTTTTTTTTATTTTCAAAAAATGAATTTATTGGGGAATTTTTTTTTTTTTTTTACTAATTTATTTAGCGATTTTTAAAAAATTATTTTTACACTTTTTTTTTTTTAACTTTATTACATTGTCCCAGGTGGGACATCACTGTCCTGTGACAGATTGCTGATCTGTCACATCACAGATCACTGTGACAGATCAGCGATCTGTCACAGGCACTGCACAGGCTTTCCTCATGCCTGCGCTTTGCAGGCAGTGAGGAAGTCAGCTCCCTACAAGCCCCCGAAGGTCGCCGTCGCCATCTTGGATCCGGGGGCCTGTAGGGAAAGAGCCCCACGCAGCAGCGCTGCACATTACGCTGCCGTGGGAGGCTCAGGGAAGCACGGAGGGAGCCCCCTCCCTGCCGATGCTTCCCTTTAACCCCCGGTACACCGCAATCGTGTTTGATCACAGTGTACAAGGGGTTAACATGTCGGGGGCAGTCCGTGACCGCCCCTGACACATTGTGCCGGGTGTCAGCTGTGATAATCAGCTGACACCCGGCCGTGATCAGCGGCGATCACCACGTGAGCGCCCCGCTGATCGCTATGACGTACTATCCCGTCCCTGGGAATTAAGTCCCAGGGCACATGGACGGGATAAAACGTCTAATGGCAGAAAGGGGTTAAAAATCATATTGCAATGTTTATTTGTTTACAGTTATTTTTGTTGAGTGTCCTTGTACTGTCTGTTTGGTTAATGTTATGAAATGTATGTAGTTTGTTAAAAAGGGTTTTAAACGTTGTTATATTGTGTTGTTTCTTGTGTTACCGTATAAACTCGAGTATAAGCCGACCAGAGTATAAGCCGACCCCCCTAATTTTGCCACAAAAAACTGGGATAACTTATTGACTCGTGTATAAGCCAAGAGTGCACAGTGAGTGGCCTCAGTTATCTGTAGTGTGTGGCCCCAGTTATGATGCACAGTGAGTGGCCCCAGTTATGATGCACAGTGAGTGGCCCCAGTTATGTGCACAGTGAGTGGCCCCAGTTATGTGCACAGTGAGTGGCCCCAGTTATGATGCACAGTGAGTGGCCCCAGTTATGATGCACAGTGAGTGGCCCCAGTTATGCTGCACAGTGAGTGGCCCCAGCTTTGCTGCACAGTGAGTGGCCCCAGTTATGTGCAAAGTGAGTGGCCCCAGTTATGTGCACAGTGAGTGGCCCCAGCTTTGCTGCACAGTGAGTGGCCCCAGGTTTGCTGCACAGTGAGTGGCCCCAGCTTTGCTGCACAGTGAGTGGCCCCAGCTTTGCTGCACAGTGAGTGGCCCCAGCTTTGCTGCACAGTGAGTGGCCCCAGTTATCTGCATAGTGTGTGGCCCCATCATATTGCTGCTGCTGCCGTGGCCTCCCTTACAAAAAAACCCAAAAACCTGTATACTCACCTCAGTCGCTGCCCCCTGCTCATCAGCATTGCGGGCTCTGCAGTGACTGTGCAGGCAGAGAGCGCGATAGCGCTCTCTGACCTGAATGTCACTGCAGAGGACACAAGACAGCAGAGCGCAGGGACAGGTGAATATGCCTCCCAACCCCCCCTTCATACTCACCGGGTCCTGGTGCTTGTCTCTGCAGCTCCCCTGCTTGTTCCATGTTGTCGGCGCTGCTCTCTTCCTGGTTCAGCGGTCACGTGGCACCCGCTCATTAAATATGCGCATATTTAATGAGCGGGTACCATTTGACAGCTGAAGCAGGAAGAGAGCAGCGCCGACAACATGTAACAAGCAGAGGAGCTGCAGAGAAGGGTGAGTATGATCTGACTCCCCCGCTCCCCCTCCCCCGCCGATCCCCCGGTATATGACTCGTGTATAAGCCGAGAGGGGGACTTTCAGCCCAAAAAAATGGGCTGAAAATCTCGGCTTATACACGAGTATATTCGGTATGTTGGTTTTGTATGTTTCATGATTTGTTGTAGCAAAAAAAATAAAATTAGTTTTGGTTTGTTCAAGATAATAATATTTTTAATAATAATATTTTTATTTATATAGTGCCAACATATTCCGCAGCACTTTACAATTAAGCGATTAAGCGGGGACATGTACAGACAATAAATTCAATCCAAGTTAAGACAATTTAAACAGTGACATTAGGAGTGAGGTCCCTGCTCGCAAGCTTACAATCTACAAGGAAATGGGGGGGGGAGACACAGTAGGTGAAAAGTGCTTGTTATTTCAGGTCAGGCAATTATAATAAATAGGGATTTTCATATAAAGCTGCATGATCCGGTCAACAGCCCATGTGTTTAAGTGCAATAGTCAAGTATCAAGTGCAGTTATCGTGTGCATGGAGGGTGTGGAGACAGATGAATAGTAGGGTGCAGATTCAGAATAATATTTGGAAGGAGGGAACAGGGCAAACTTAGTTTACTGAGTAGTTGATGTGGTAGGCTTGTTTGAAGAGATGGGTTATCAAAGCGCTCATGAATAGGTCGGGGCTAGGTATCAGTCTGATCGTCTAGGGAAGTGCATTCCAGAGAGCTGGCGCAGCATGAGAGAAGTCTTGGAGACAGAGGTGCGAGGTTCGGATTACTGGGGATGTTAGTCTTAGGTCATTTGTAGAATGGAGGACACGTGTAGGGCGATAGACAGAGATAAGGGGCAGCACGGTGGCTCAGTGGTTAGCACTGCAGCCTTGCAGCGCTGGGGTCCTGGGTTCAAATCCCACCAAGGACAACATCTGCAAGGAGTTTGTATGTTCTCCCCGTGTTTGCGTGGGTTTCCTCCAGGTACTCCGGTTTCCTCCCACACTCCAAAGACATACTGATAGGGAATTTAGATTGTGAGCCCCCATCGGGGACAGTGATGAAAATGTGTGCAAACTGTAAAGCGCTGCGGAATATGTTAGCGCTATATAAAAATAAAGATTATTATTATTATGAGAGAGGAGATATAAGATGGTGCAGAACTGTGGAGAGCTTTGTGGACCCTTTGGCGAATAGGTAGCCAGTGTAATGACTGGCACAAGATGGAGGCATCGGTGAAGCGGCTGGACTGAAATATGACCCTTGCTGCCGCATTCAAGATGGATTGGAGAGGAGAAAGTTTGGTAGGAGGGAGACCGATCAGAAGAGAGTTGCAGTAGTCCAGACGAGAATGAATATGAGCGACAGTAAGAGTCTTAGCAGTTTCAAAAGTGAGAAAAGATCGGATTCTTGAGATGTTTTTACGATGCAGGTGACAAGAGCGAGTGACTGACCGGATATAGGGGGTAAAGGAAAGTTCAGTGTTGAATATGACCCCAAGACAGCGGGCATGCTGCTTGGGAGTTATGGTTGAACCCTCCAGGGTCATTTCGATGTTAGGTCGGGTGAGGTTATTAGAGGGGAGAAACACAAGAAGTTCAGTTTTGGAGAGATTTGGTTTCAGAAAGAAGGAGGACATGATGTTAGAGACAGCAGACAGACAATCCTTGGTATTTTGAATTAGGGGAGGGGTGATGTCAGGGGAAGAAGTGTATAATTGGGTGTCATCAGCATAGAGATGATGCTGGAACCCAAATCTGTTGATTGTCCAATAGGGGCAGTGTACAGAGAGAAGAGGAGGGGGCCTAGGACTGAGCCCTGTGGGACCCTGATAGTAAGGGGACGAGGAGAGGAAGAGGAGCCGGCAAAAGATACAGTGAAGGAGCGGTCAGAGAGGTAGGAGGAGAACTAGGAGAGGGCTGTGTCCTTGAGGCCTATAGAGCGGAGCATATTGAGGAGGAGCTGGTGATCCACACTGTCAAATGCGAAAGAGAGATCCAGGAGAATCAGCAGGAAGCAATGACCTTTCGATTTAGCTGTTATTAGATCATTAGAGAATTTAGTGATTATTACCATTTCAAGGTGAGGTGATGAAATAAGGCGAGGCTGTTTTTTTTTTTACTTTTTGAATAACCTACAATGTAGAAATTAAAAAAAAGAATTACAATTCATGTATCAATTTATGTTAAAAATAAAACCATAATTTGTGGCATGTACCTTTTTGGCCGCTTTGGACTGTTTTTGGGGGGTGGCCTGTGTGAGACTTTGGTAGTACTCTTGGAGTGGACCCGCTGGACCGTGGCAACGAACCTCCCACGGGCGAGCTGACCAGGTGGACCACCCCCTATACAGGGAGTGTTTGGGGCAGGCCCGCGGGTAACTATCACTACGGCAGCTGGTACCCAGGGAGGGGGCCGTGAGGACCCAACAGAACACAGGACAGGCAGGCAGGAGGACTCCTAGAAGAGGACCATAGGGAGCGGACAAGTCAGGAACACGGATGGAAATGCAGGCGGCAGAAACGGACTGGAAGCACCACCAGGAAACCAGGACAGCACGGATCAGGACCTCGGGAATCCGGATCCTAGGGAAGAGAACAGCGGAGAATCACTATTAGGTGAGAATGGGTCAGAAGCAGGAGCGCGCGCAGGGCACAGAGGGCCAGGATCCAAAGCAGGGCTCAAAAGGATCATCAGGCACTGCGTGGAGGAAGGAGCGGCCTAATATAGGACACTGCTCAGAGCTTCCGGGTCATGACCCTAGGTTGAGGAGAGCGCGCACCCTCAGAGGGGATAGCAAGCGCGCGCGCCCCTGACTGTAGTATGAGCGCGCGCCCGGCGAGGGGCAGGGAGCCGGGGGATGAGCGCGCGCCCGTGGACGCTGAGGAGACCGGGCGGGAGCGAGCACCCGGTAAGCCGACCGGGAAGATTGTGGTGAAGGCTGGGGCAGGTGAAACTGCGGCGTGAAAGCCGCCAGGGACCGCGGCAGGGAGTGTGACCACGGGGAGAGCCGCAGCTGCGGCGTGACAGCCTGGTAGGTTTTGGATCAGAAGATTCCTATTTGCAATAAAAACATGATTACACATGATTCACCTCAATACACTCGAGGGCCACACAACATTTATTGGGGCTTTTTAAATCGCAAGCCTACCGATTATGACGAGAAGACGGCAGACACGCTGCTGCTGCTCGATCCCTCACTATCCGACATCTGTGTACAAACAGAAGCATACATTTTGTACACATACATCAGATGGCCACTACACACTCAAAGGATGTATATAGACATATAGAATTGTACTTACATTGCCTCAGGTCGCTCACATACTAGACACCCTGTGCAGCTGGTGTTCTGAAGACTGTGTCTGCACAGTGTATGCTCCAAAATGGCTGAAATCATATTTCCTGTCACATGACCACATGGAAAAGCCTCATTAATGCAAAACAAAAACGGTTGGTTTCATTTGGACATTTTGCTTGATTTGCGTCTGGCTGCGTTTGCAATAGACTTCAGTGGCAGAATTAATGCTTCCGTTACCCATGCGTTAGTTGTTGGACCGGACCTGAAAACGCTGCAGGCTGCGTTGGAAGGTGCATCACAAAAAAGGAATGTTGCAAACGCATGGCAATTTAGACATGCATTACGATGCGTCATACTCATGCAAGTCTATGGGTGCGCTACAATGTCCGTTACATTGCGTTTTGGCTACTTAAAAACGTGTCCATTAGACGGACTGCCATAGCGCAATGTGAACCCAGCCATAGATGTACAGTGGGGTACAGTGGATGCAGTTTTCATGAAGTCACATTTTATTTTTTTGGACAGTCTAATCTTGCAGAATTTCTGTACAAAAAACAAAGCAGACAAAGATGCAGCATTTACGCTACATATGAACATGGCCTAAATGGCCACGGAAAGTGGATGTGATTTCATGAAAACTTTGCCCACTTTACATATAAAGATATTGTTGAACTGTGCTGCTTTTGTGCATTTTTTCTTTATAAACTTCGATGGGGAGCCTGAAGAAAATGAGTGTAAAAATGCTGTTGCATTTTTATTTTTAGTGAAGAATCAAAGCTTTTCTGTCCTTTCAAAAAATCACAGTATAAAGATTAAAAAAAAGCCAACTCACGATCTTCAGAAAGTGCACGGAACTCCGTCCTGATGAGACGCATTCATGTGAAATTTAAAAACCAAGCTTGTCCTCACGTGTGCCTTGATGTTGTCTAAGAAGCTGATTATGTTTTTATCGTGACAAATGTGGTGTAGTGACCACTGTGTCCACTAGGGGGCGCTGTATGGATGTCCCAGGAGAGTGGATGAATGACAAGATACTGAATGACCGTTATGTATCTCAAGGTGGGTGGCCTCGAGATGGAGATTTATGTGGGTGTTAATCAGCAGTGATACTGCTGAGGTGCTGGTTCAATGTGTCAGGGACTAGTTACCTACAAACCCACCCACCCAGGGGGTGGGTTTAATAACACTATTGTAAAAGTGTATATGTGTGTGTGAAGGACATGTGATGAGGTCATAGACATGTGACTCGGTGGACGTGGATACGGACCATATAATGTGGCCAGGGTAGGTCACATGGGGTGAATGCTGGGACCCGGTTGGTCCAGTGTGGAAGGTCCCACTGAGATGGAGCTTCCTGGCTAACAGCCTGTGAAGTGGCTGTGGTGAATGGCTGCACGTGTCTGTGAGTTCCCAGGGGAGGGAATGAACGTCTGCAGTAAGCTGAAGCAGCCATGAGGAAACCCGGACGTGGGTGAGATAAATGAGGCTAAGAGAGCCTGTATGCTGGACATTGTACAACCTGTGTGAACACAGGGTTTACAGAGTGAAGCTTTGTCATGGACGCTCTGCTGTTTATATGCTGTTTCCAGTTGCTGCTGTATGTTTATGATGTTGAATAAACTGCATGGACTATACTTAGTTTATGGAAAATCTGTGCCGGATCTGATTTTGTGGCTGCTGAGCGAGTATCCCCTACCCTACTACCTCACACAAAATAAAATAATTATTTATGGAAGAGCTGGAACAATTACCTTTCAAAAAAGCATCAAAAGTGCTGCTTTAATCTGCACTAAAAACACATCAAATAAGGGGGAAAAGGCATAAAAATTCTGCAAAAATACAGTAGTCAGAGAAGATCATTACTGAGCAATTTGGTGTGGACACCTGCAGAAAATGTGTACATAAAAAGAAGCAGGAAAAATGCAACACTTTCACTATGTGTAAACATGGCCTCAGTGCTACATTTTTATTACATTTTTTATGAAAAAAAAAATCAGGTCCTCCTAACATTTTTTTCCGCTATTTATCTGAAGGGTGGAACAGGACTGGTTTGCTGTGGGCCAGAACTGAGTTATCTTTACTGAAACCCCATTTCTAAACAGGAGTCAGACAGGAGTCGATTGTTGTGCTGTGGATGTCCCTTAGGTACATGTTTTCCATATAAGTGATTAGATGAGATATAACCATTTTTTGTGATACTGCATGATCTATTTTGAGAAACAAAGGAGGATGCTCCCTTGAGAAGTTGGAGTGATGTATGATAAAAAATATATATGCAGTGTCATTGGTTGGTGTTGAGACACCTTTTTGTGTGATTTTTCACACATATCCCTTTGGTCTTTAACTTGTGAAGTGTTAAGTGTGCGTATAGTGTACACAAGGAAGCAATTTGCATGAGAATGATATATGCTCTGACACGGCAATGCTAACATGCAAGAGCGATCCATAATAGACAGGAATGGTTGTTGCCACATCTAAGATGGTGGTGCGATGTCCAGAAAGTGGCACTGCGCATGCGCGAACTGGAGATATGCCACACAAGCTAGGAGATTCGTCATCATAAACCAAAGCAATATGCAACAGTCTTATATCAGACAACAGGGTATCTTCATAGTGGAGCTCTGCTCCCTCAGCCCTCTGGTCACACAGGCTGTGCTTCATCTAGCCAACAGGCTATACAGTCTCTTAGTTACTCTCCCCGTGTTCGGGTTACCTCTCAGCTGCTTCACACTGCAGACGTCTGCTCCCTCCAGGGAACTGTCAGACACACGTCGCCATTACACACAGCGTCCACATGTGCTCTCAGGAAGGCAGTCCCATCTTCCAGCACGTCGGCCTGACAAGACCTTCCATACCGACGAACGGGGTCCAGGCATTCACTCATATGACCTACCCTGGTCACCTTATATGGTCCGTAGCCACGCCCACCGGATCACATGGCTATGACCTCATCGCAAGTCCTACAACCATTCACACATAGGCTTTACTATGGGCGTTAGACACATGCCCCTGGGTGGGTTTGTAGGTGACTGGTCCCACCCATCTCACCAGTCACCTGAAGGCTTCCCTGATTCATTGTACCAGAAACCTCAGCAGCACCTCTACTGATCAACACATAATCAAGCCTTCATCCCAAGGCCACCCACCTTGGGATACATAACGATCATTTAGCATCCTACTCCTATTACCACACAGGATATGCCTATACGCCCGTCTTGGGACACCCATATAGCGCCCCCTAGCGGACACAGTGGTCACTACACCACAGTGCGTAGAGCACTGCTTGAAAAAGGCTCAGTGTGAGCCGAAACTTTGCCACAACATGTGGATTTGAAGTAAACCACATTTTTTTCACTTGAATTTTGGAGTGCTGTCCTCATTTTTTTCTTTTGTCTGGATTTGGGCATTTTTGGATGCTTTGCTGAGGAGACGTGCACCCACCTATTGGTATTGTGCTGTTCCATTTTTTTGTATAACTAAAGACTTATAAATGTTTTATTACGTGGATATGCACACCATTTTTTTGGGTTGGTCTTTTTCCTCTCCAGTTCTCGAATACCATACTATTCGTGCTAGTCACGAATAGTACCGCTCATCACTAACCTTTGTGCGTGTATTATTAACAAGAGACAGAAATTCTGCATTCCTTTTGGTATGTATCAAACACGCACACACACTTACTTTGATACAGAAGATCTAATATTTTATATAGTGCTCAGAAAGCAAACTTTATCTTTAATACAGACGTGTAACTTAACTTCTAGGCCCCAATATAAAATCTGTACCAATGCCACCCAATCCACCTTGCACATTTATAATACTTATATATTCCTATATGGCAGAGGGACCTTTCAGTTCCCCAAGGCCCCAGGTGCAACTGCTACTTCGGCATCCCTGGTAGCTATGCCCCTACTTTACTGCAATTAAACAGTCACTTTGCAAATTATTTTGAGTAAGTAAAACATAAACTAAAAATAATGTTTTACTTTGCTCATTGTTTCACATGAGGTAGTGAATTTACAATGGTAAGAAAAGAAAATCCAATCTGTAACATTTTTAACTCAATACAAATTTTCATTTTTGGATTGCAGTAAAAAAACACTGGCAGACTTTTAGAGACCATCTGTCAATAAACACTGTCTAAAATACAGAATACTGCAATATCACAGTCTTTCATTTATAATATATAGGGAAATAAATAATTTCAGTGATCCCCAGACTATTTAACAGCCAAGAAGGGTTTGGAAATTCTTTGTAATCTATTGCCAATAGTGAGCAGTCTGTCTGCATCCTATGGCTTGATGCCTGGTATTGCTCCCACTTTCTCACTTGCATACTTGGAGAAAACAAAAATAAAGACATTGGTCAGCTAGTCAAACCTAGATTTGGATTAAAAAAGATATAATAAGTTCTCAATTAAGCAACTACATTGTTTTGGCATGTGCTAAAAGAAATGCACATTATAAATCCTACTCTCTCAACTGAAAATTCACAACTTATAACTAACATTATAGGCTTTTGGACAGTCATTTTGCAAATTTTGTAAGGGCTAAATAGAAATGTTCAGGTCTGGTAGCTTATCACTTCTTGTACTTGGATGTTGTGTTAGACGATGCTTGATGAAAATTACAGTAAATAGCTTGTAAAACTTCCTATTTGTCATCAACTTTTCCATAAGCAATGAAATGATATCAACAATTTTTTATATTTGTGTAAATATATGAGGAATAGACATTAGAGATGATCAAATCAAGAAGAAGCAAACCAAGTTTAAAGCACATTTTAGAAATTCTGCTGAACCTGGAGAATGTGAATAATTTGTGAAGTTCACTAGTGAACAATTACAACTATCACAACAATCACAACTAGTTCACTAGGGAACAATTCCAGGATTAACCCCTCTTAGAGTAATGCTCTAGTACATATAGTACTATCACAAAGACAAGCACCTCTGTGGTACATATCATGCACTATGTGTCCAGCAGCCACCTTACAGAGGCTTTGCAGTACTTGTGATTCAAGGTGCATCAATTTGCTGCAAATCAAATTTTGGGGAAAAATGTTGACAATTGTCATGCTGCAGCACTGGAGATAAATGCAGGGTAACACAAACTCCACAAGATGACAGCAGAGTGGAGAGAGGGCTGAAATCCTGCTCAGAGCAGATCAGCAGAATTGCAGCAAGGCTACCAACAGGTGGAAGCAGACTAGTCGGACAAGCCGGGTTGATACCAGAGAGTAGAGTAGTACCAAGGGGAATCCCAAACAGAGTCAGAGGAATGCCAAAAGGTCAGTACCATTCCATAGTAGAAGTACCATAAGGAAGAGACAAAATCAAGTCAGAGCCAAAGCAGAGTCAAGTACTGGGGAATCCAAACACAATGGACAAACAGAGTTGGGACGGGTAGGAGAGGAGTGCACAGACACAGGCAAAGTCAGCTAAATGCAGCAGGACAAATCAGTGTTTCACCACAGCCAGCTACATGTGCCGTAGGCAGGAAATATAACTGGCACTGCCTGCAGGATGCAGCGCAGAGAAATAGCAGACCGGACACCGGAACGAGGCAGAGAATGTTAACCCCTGACATGACCAGACTGGGAAAGGAGATACAAGACCCAAAATCCGGTCTGGATCATGACAACAATGCTGGCAAATTTTGAATTTGAAAATATTTGCTTATGTCAATAAACCTCAAGAAAATTGAGATTAGGGAATTGACAGTCTAGAAATATCTGAGGAATAAATTCAGATGAAGTTCAATGTTGTTTTATTTATCTTTTAAGTATACAGTCACTCTTGGACAGAGCGGGTGCGGTACTCACTGTCTACTAGTGTACGGCACCTGGCTTATCTCCGCACGCTCCACTCTGCTCGCATAGCTCCCCACATTCTGCTCTGCTGGCATGGATCCACACACTCCGCTCTGCTAGCACAGCTCCACACACTCTGCTCTGCTGGCACGGCTAATTCCCCCAGCACCACAGCTCCTATTCTGGGCAGCAGCAGCATGGCCTGTCACAGGGCAAGCACTCCCTGGAGGGGGAAGTAGAGTGCGCTCTTCTCTGCTCTGCACGCTGCACTTACTTGGCACCAACTCCTGCTGCAGCGCGCTTTTCCTTCTTATACCCCTGTGTCAGCATGCTCTCTCTAGGCTCTCCCCGCCCCCTTCTGTCAGCAGGAAACTCCGTCTCTCCTCTCCTTCCCTCTTGCAGCAGGGGAAGGTCTGCCTCCCTCAGGCTTCCCCCCAGAAACAGAGGATGCAGCCCCTTCAGTTCCAGACCAGGCATGCAGGTACCCACGGTCCGGTCCACCTCCTTACATTTGCACTGTTAGCTTTGCAAATATAGGAGTACAACACTTTTTATCTTGAAGATCTGTAGACACTATGAAAATGCAAAGAAATATGTTAGATTTGGCACATTGCCCAATTTAGAAAAATTATTTACTCTACATAATACAGATAATAGACAACTTTCAGCATGTTTAGAAAAATTTGATTCCATTAGCCTCCTTATAACTGGTAAAGGTATGTCCTAAAATGTCCTGCACTGTCCAAAAATGGCTCAGGTCCATAATAAATTAGGTATAATCTCTTCAGAAATGTTTCTTTGATGCATCTTCCTTTAAAGGGAATCTGTTGGCAAGTTTTCAATCTCTCACCCCCCCGCCCCATTTTTTTTGTATGTGCATGTAGCTCTTTCAAAGAAAAATCTAGCAATACTTTTACAATGCCAGTCCATATCTCTGTTACTGAGAAGTCAGCATTTGAATTGATATGCAAGTGAGGCTAAAGAGTTATTGTAAATCTGAAGCCTCTGTCAGTCCAGTCCTACTCCACTCCGAGCGCTTCCTTCTTCTGCTTGACTGATGTCTCCTTTGTTTGAGGTCTCATGAGGAGACAGTGTTGGGTAGACAGTAGAGCTGGAATGACAGAGACTTCTTATCTATCATAGTCATTGGTGTATCAATTCGCATGATGATTTCTCAGTAGAGGAAGGTCAGACTGGGCATGTAAAGGAATTGCTGGACTTACTGACAGATTCCCATTAACCCATATGTCTTAGAGCATGATATCCATAGCTACAATGGGAGAAATAAGTACTTGATCCCTTGCTGGTTTTGTAAGTTTGCTCACTGACAAAGATGTGGGGAGGTTGAGCTGGGTGCGGTTCTGTCTGTAATAGGAGACAGAGTGATTGACAGTAGGTGTCATTTGGCAGTCCGCCATCAGAGGTCACTGGAGAGCACCGACGGCAATGGTTATGTAACTGTCAGATGAGGGTTACATAACTGCCAGAGGTCCAGGTGACTCTGATTGGGTGAAAGTGACTGTCAGGTGACAGAGGGTGGGGCTACCTGGACTGACTGAATAAATACTGAGGTAAGCTTCTAGAAGTTTCAGTCAGCCAGGGGAGCTCACAAAGAAGCAGGGTCTGTCACACAGAGGAGACCCCTCAGAGACTTTCTGACGGTAGAAAACGTTCATGGGGGGTGACCCTACAGCACATTGGTCACAGGAAGAGACAGCCTGTGAGGGCCTGGTGTATGGTGGACTTTGTAAGGTGAAACGCCGTGGTGGATTGGCCTAGGGAAGCCACGGTGGATAGAGCCACGAAGTACGCCTGATGGAGAAAGTGAACAAGTGAAGGTGCCCGGGTCTTTCTGCAGTGGTAAAACAGTGTAAACCATCTGTTATATATGGTGCTGGTCATCGTGAGGGTGGTCAATAAAAGCAGAACCTGTTGAATACATTTCCTACCTCTGTCTCTTGCCTGTCGACATCAAGAAGCGGGTCACACCCCATTCCTGTGAGTACAGCACACCTCCGTCGCCTACCAGCCACATCTCCTAAATACCCACAGCACACTACCCTCTGCCCCAGCCTGCCACCGGTTCCCTACACTTGGCATAGTCGGCAGGATCCATCGCCGCCAATACAACATCTTCAGTGGCAGGCCTGCCACCAAGGAGCAAAGGCCCCAAGCTGTGTGGGGTGAAGAATTGCTTCCTTTTGTTCCCTGTGGATTACAATATGAAAAAGAGTGGACTGTGGATTGCTGGCTGCTAAGAATGACTGTGGTAATTTGGTGCACAAATCAAAAGGCACAAACACTGCTGTTTATTCTGGATGACCTGGGGCTTTATTGCATTCGCCCCTGGAGGGAGTGGTGTTTGCTGGAAGAGAGCTGCACCCTCATGTTGGTCCCTGGAAAATGGGTGGAGAGGTCCACCACCGCACCCCCAAAGAACGGGAGAGGCCTGGGTGGAGAGACCTGCTGTGGCTGTCTGGCGCCATTCAGCTACTAGACCTCGGGCGGCATGAGACGTTGTGGCTGTCGGGGCATCGGATGCCAGGAATGGCGGTGGCGCCAAGATTTGAAAACCTGAAATGTTATTGTTATCTATTTAAAGAAAAAAATGTGTATTCAGCAGGTCTCGGGTACGTGGAATAGGTTGACCCTGATGTTTTTAAGCTGAAAGGACGATGGGACCAGAAGACAGATGACCGGGTACCTATGTAGGGAGGTCTGTGTGACCAAGAGTTTGTGTGGCACAGGGGTCTGAGTGACCAAAGGTCTGTGTGACGCAGGGAGGTCTGTGTAACCAAGAGTTTGTGTGACACAGGGGTCTGAGTGACCAAAGGTCTGTGTGACCAGAAGGCTGTGTGACGCAGGGAGGTCTGTGTGACCAAGAGTTTGTGTGACACAGAGGTCTGTGTGACTGGTAGTCTGTGTGACGCAGGGAGGTCTGTGTGACCAGGAAAGTTTGTGTGACGCAGGGAGGTCTGTGTGACCAAAGGTATGTGTGACTCAGGTGACGACCATGTCAGTACCAGGTATTGACACCACTTTCATCCCCGGGACGCATTTGTCAAGGACGACAATGGTCAAAGGAAGGGAGAATGTGGGGAGGTTGAGCTGGGTACAGTTCTGTCTGTAGTGGGAGACAGAGAGATTGACATAAGGTGTCATGTGGCAGTCTACCCATTAGAGGTCACTGGAGAGCACCGACGGCAGTGGTTATGTAACTGTCATATGAGGGTTACATAACTGTCAGAGGTCAAGGTGACTGATTGGGCAAAGGTGACTGTCAGGTGACAGTGGGCGGGACTTTGTAAGGTGAAACGCCATGGTGGATTGGCCTTGGGCAGCCATGGTGGAAGAGCCACAAAGTACACGCCGACAGTGAGAGTCTACAAGTGAAGGTACTCGGGCCTGTCTGCAAGAGAAAACAGTGTGAAATACCTGTCATGCATTTTGCTGGTCGTCGTAAGGGCGGCCAATAAAAGCAGAACCTGTTGAATACATCTCCTGTCTCTGTCTCGAGCCTGTCGATGTCAAGAAGCGGGTCACCCCCCAGTCCTTTGAGCACAGCACACTGCCGCCGCCTACCAGTCATACCACCTAAGCACCACAGCACGCCTTCCCTCAGCCCGCGAACCCTACAAAGACATAGTCTATAATTTTAAGGGTAGATCGTTTCAACATTGAGAAATAAAATATTAAAAGTAAAATCCAGAAAATCACATTGTATAAATTATATAAATTTGCTTTTTGCAGTGAGAAACAAGTATTTGATCCCTCTGGTAAACAAGGCTTAATACTTGATGGCAAAACCCTTGTTGGCAAGCACAGCAGTCAGATGTTTTTTGTAGTTGATGATGAGGATTGCACACATGTCAGGAGGGATTTTGGTCCACTCCAGATCATCTCTAAATCATTAGGATATTGAGGCTGTTGCTTGGCAACTCAGAGCTTCAACTCCCTCTATATGTTTTCTATGGGATTAATGTCTGGAGACTGGCTAGGCCACTCTATGACCTTAATGTTGTCATGATTCCTCTGCTCAGTGTGTCTGGGACTCTGTGATGGACAGCTCTGGAATCCTATCCTGTGCTGGGGTCAGCTGAGCTGTTGGTGCTTTGATTGACAGCTTAGTTGACCTATCTGACTGGAAGGTGCAGAGACTTCCATAGGTGCTCCATATTCTTGGTAATTACCCTGTTATTTAGGTGAGCTGTCTGGCCCAGATCATTGCCAGTCAAAAGCTTGTTCTAAGCTGGTGCTCTCTGGTGTGATCGCCTGTGCCCTGTGCTGTAATTTCTGACCTTCTGCTGTTGACCTTTGGACTGTGTTAAGACTACCTGTTTGTCATTGCCTCTTTTCATCTGATACTCTGCTGCTGACCTATTGACCATTTGCAGACTACCCATTTGTTATTGCCCCTTTGCTTATCCGCTGTTTCTCTGGCATTCTGACCCTGGCATGTGACCTGACTTGCGACTTCATATTTTGCCTTGGTTTGCTATGTGATCTTTTGGTATTGACCCCAGAACGTCTGACTGCGCTTATTCACTGCCTAGCTTCACAAATGTGCTTCTTTTTGAGCCACTCCTTTGTTGCCTTGGTTGTTTTTTTAGGTCATTGACTTGTTGGATGACCCCGTCATGACCCATTTTTAATATCCTGGCGGGGGGGAAGGAAGTTGTCACTCAGGATTTTATGGTACACGGCTCTATCCATTCTCCCATTGATGCGGTGAAGTAATTCTGTGTCCTTAGCAGAGAAACACCCTCAAAGCATAATGTTTCCACCTCCATGCTTGACAGTGGGCATGATGTTCTTTGGGTCATAGGCAGTATTTCTCTTCCTCCAAACACGGCAAGTTGAGTTAATGCCAAAGAGATCAATTTTTGTCTCATCTGACCACAGCACCTTCTCCCAGTAACTCACAGAATCATCCAGATGTTCACTGCCAAACTTAAGATGGACCTGCACATCTATCTTCTTCAGCATAGAGACACTGCAGCATTGTAAACTTTTACAGTGTAATGTGTTACCAATGGTTTTCTTAGTGACTCTGGTCCCAGCTGCCTTTAGATCATTAACAAGTTCCCCTTGTGTAGTTTTAGGCTGATCTCTCACCTTCCTCATGATCAAGGATACCCCAAGAGGTGAGGTTTTGCATGGTGCCCCAGATCAATGTCGTTTGACAGTCATTTTGTATTTTTTTTTCCATTTTCTTACTATTGCACTAACAGTTGTCTCCTCACTCAGCATCTTACTTATGGTTTTACAGTCCATTCCGGCTTTGTGCAGGTCTATGATCTTGTCTTTCCTTATATCCTTATATATTCCTTACATCCTTATAAAGCTCTTTGGTCTTGTCCATGTTGCAGAGGTTAGCGTCTGACTTATTAATTTAGTCTGTGGACAGAAGTCTTTTTATAAAGGAGACTATGTAAGACAGCTGTTTTTAATGCAGGTAGCGAGTTGATTAGAGAGTGTAACTGGTCTGCAGGAGCCAGAACTCTGAATAGTTGGTAGTGGATCAAATACTTATTTCTCACTGCAAAATGCAAATAAATTTATATAATTTATACAATGTGATTTTCTGGATTTTATTTTTGATATTCTATCTCTCATGGTTAAAATTAACCTACCCTTAAAATTATAGACTATTCATGTCTTTGTCAGTGGGCAAACTTACAAAATCAGCAAGGGATCATATACTTATTTCCCCACTGTATGTTGGCTGTCAATCTCTAATGCACATTAGACCATCAGGTTCTTCACATATCAGACAAAAAAAACACTCTTGAGTTGTAAAAGAATAGATTAATATAATGAGGGCTAAATTGAGATAGGTATACCTGAAATATTATAAAGAATCACATATAAAAATATTCATTCACAGGTATAATTCCTAACCTTTAACCCCTTCCTGACATGCACTATACATAATTGCACAAAAGAACTGTCTTATAATAAGCAGTAATTCTTGGCACTTCAAAATCACTATAATAGCCTGTCAGACATAATAGCTAAAATATAATATATGATCCTGTCTAATTCCCTTACCTGGGTATTCTCTTTTTTAAGGATCTTCACTGTTGAATAGTTTCTATTCATCACTCTAATTGGATTGGTATTACACTCCATATAAGCGTATTAGTCTATGTGTCATTTTAGTTTTTTATTGGATTTCTATTATTCCAATGCTCTGGGCTTTAACACGCTTGTTTTGGTTCAATTACACCACTCTTGATCCTTTACGCTTCTTTCACTTATTTCTGTTCTTTAATTGAATAAAGATGCACTGGTTCTCTTTAATCTTTTCTTATTTATTATTATTATAATGATAATTAGCACATGCACTTTATTCATCATTCACCTCTAATATGAACTCATTGGGTTTGCATTATCACTTTTAAGTTTATACATTCAAGCACCTCTAGTTTCACCGCTTATATTCATTGAATAATAAGGTTTCTTGTTGTTCACTTGGCACCGTTCTATTCTGTTATATGGTTCTGGCATACCTGATTTAGGGATTCCTTTTAAAGGGGATGCCCCCACACAGTGCGCATGCATATACCGTCACATGCCCACGCACTTCCGGAGGTGCTTGGTCCTGGGTCCGCTTGCGTTCCAGCATGCAGTCCAGGGAGTGCATGTCCGGAAGTGCCTTTCATATGGAGGAGGTTAATGGCCACATGCGTCGCAAGTCTGGTGGGAGTATCTACCACTGATGTGGGTAATTTGTATACGTACTTCCGGAGGCGCTGTGTCCTGGGTCCGCGTGCGTTCCAGCATGCGGTCCAGTGTGCGCGCTTCCGGTAAGAGCCTTTCACTTCCTTAATGTTAGGGCTGCATACGTCACTACATCAACAGGCATTACCAGAGTTACGTGCGTTGGGGCGGGGGGGGCGCCTGACCACCCGCATTCTTGTTCTTTCCCATTTGGTTTAACAGTGGCTCCAGAGCAGAAGTAATATAATAATACTATGTGTGCAATACTGATATAACTGTGGCCTATCATGCAGAGTTTATCTGGATTTATGATAACTATTTAAAAATGCCTACAGGCATTTACTGCATTTACTCTCAGTACCTTGTCTGGCTATTTGGCTATTTACTTTTTGGTGTAAAGGCCCCATCACACTAAGCGATCTCGGTAGCGAGATCGCTGCTGAGTCACAACTTTTGTGACGTAACAGCGATCTCACCAGCGAGATCGCTGTGTGTGACAGCGATCAGCGAGCGCCCCCCCTGCCGGTATCGCTGATCGCTGGAAGAAACCTCTGGACATTTCTTTGGTCGCTGGTCTCCCGCTGGCCAGCACGCATCGCTGTGTGTGACAGGCGGGAGACCAGCGATCAGGTAAAAAATAATAAAAAAAATAAAAAATATAGTTATTCTCACCTTCCGACGTCCTGTTCAGTCATCCTGCCTCTCTCCACGCTCCGGTCCCAGTGATCCTTTGCACGAATGACCGCAAGACTTTGTTATCCCTCGAGACCGTGACATCTCACGGTCATTCGTGCAAAGGATCACTGGGACCGGAGCGTGGAGAGAGGCAGGATGGCTGAACGGGACGTCGGAAGGTGAGAATAACTATATTTTATATTTTGATTCTATTTTTTACAGTGATGGCCAGCGATGCCGGGCGCTCGGCATCGCTGTGCTGATCGCTGGTGAAACTGTCTGTGTGACAGCTCACCAGCGATCACATAGCGACTTACTAGCGATCCTGAGATCCTGACACCTTGATATCGGTGTCGGGATCGCTGGTAAGTCGCTTAGTGTGACGGGTAGAGTTGAGCGACTTTTGGTTTTTTAGGGTCGCGTTTCGTTTAGTGAAACCCGACTTTTCCAAAAGTCGGGTTGAGCAAGATCGTCCGATTATAGGGAAAAGTCGGGGTCGTCACGAAACACGAAACCCAATGTAAGTCAATGGGGAATAAAAGTCGGCAGTGAGAGGAGGACAGGAAACACACCTACAGTGCCCATTTGAATGCCAAAAGCATCAATTCTTCTTACTTAAGCTTGTCAACCTTAATTAACTTCATAATACAAGTTACGCACTGAAAAATTGGGGTTATTTGGCTGAAGTTGTGGGGGGGGAGGGCTGGCTGCAGGTTTTCATGTGCCCTGGGCGAAAGAGCGCCCCTTTAACACATACCACAACTCATCATGCTCCGATACGGCAGAGAAATAGCGGTATAGTACAATGAAAAATACCTCACTTTTTACATCTCATGACGAGGCCCATCTATTTCTCCATACAGAATCATTGGTCCCATATAATGTATGAAACAGTATATGATGAGCTCCACATAATGCTACAGTATATGTTGGTCCCCATGGATGAAGCTCCACTGTCTTATGGGCCCAAATAATGCTCCAAACATAATGGGCCCCATTTCTAATGCTCTAGTGTATAATGGGCCCTGTAAATGCTGCTCCAGTGTCTGATGTCCACCTTTGGAATGTTTCAGTGTATGGTGGGCCCCATCTATCATTCTCCAGAGTATAGTGCTCCCCAAAAATTGCTGTCCCAACATTGAAAACAATCAAATAAGTCTCCTCGCTAGGGAATCCCTGTACTTGTCTGGATTCCTCATCGTCCCCATCTTCCATCTCACTGCACAGTATTTCAACTTTGCAAGTGCTGTGATCCTGGGCAAGCAGGGGGGGCCCACTCGTTGGCGACGGCACTGGCACAGGGCCCCTGATAGTACGGTGGAGTGTCTGATGGCGGGTGGGCCGAACCTGCACTTTCATCTGCAGCTTCCTCTTTGTCACCGTGTAAGATGGAGCTGTATATGGGAAGGGTAACCTGAGTTTCATCAGGGTCAGATTCAGGTCATGTAGCGTGCGAGGGGAATGTAGTGGTCTGGGTCAATGTACCAGCAGATTCATCGAGCAGTGGCTGGGCATCAGTGCACTTGTGTCGCCCCCAGGAGTACGGTCGCCACAGTGGCATTACCTTCTTCCTAGGGAGTGTGATGTCATGCTTGGGAGCAACGAAGGATCTCTCTAGCAGGTTAACTGATTGGGCGGCGTTATTCCCACGAGTCATGACCCTCCAAACAGCGTTCATGAAGGCAAAGTGTTTGTTTTACGTGGGCAGTATGGTTGCAAAGCTGAACCTTAAAGGAATGTCCAGAAGGGCACCACCAGGAGTGGAGCCTACGGTTAAATTCGACTCCACCTGGGAAACCTCAACCATGCCAGCTACAGAACAGATGCACACATTGCAAGCTTAATTTCGTTAACGATTGAGACTACGTCATGCCCCGCGGTCTGAGTCCGGCTTACTAGAGGGACACGTGAGGCTCTGGCACATGAGATTGGCCAATAACTGGTGTGTCATGCCCTTACATGTCCGTGGCTGCATGTGCGCTACACTGAAAAGGCCAGCGTTTGTCGCTTACAGGTGCAGATAACCCGCTGAACAACGTTAGTGATGGGGATCACTGATTACAATTATTACCCGTGAACAATGATTTCCCAGTAAGTGCAGGTCAACCGCAGTTCCGGAATTAGGCCTAACCGTCATTCCTGAAAAAATGAAAAACTTACGTGTGCAAACCACAGGTGCTGTAGCTTGCTTAACAGCTCGCCAGCCGTTCTCACGCCCAGTATGGATTACACGTGATTGCACAAAGGTGAGAAAGGGTACCGTATCCCCAGATAACATGTATGGATAGCGTACACATTCAAAATATATGTCTATACATCAGGAGGCAGGCTCAGACGGTGTTAGGCCCAGTATGGATTGCACGTGATTGCACAAAGGTTAGAAAGGGTACCGTTTCCCCGGATAACATGTATGGATAGCGTACACATTCAAAATCTATGTCTCAGGAGGCAGGCTCAGACGGTGTTAGGCCCAGTATGGATTGCACGTGATTGCACAAAGGTTAGAAAGGGTACCGTATCCCCGGATAACATGTATGGATAGCGTACACATTCAAAATATATGTCTCAGGAGGCAGGCTCAGACGGTGTTAGGCCCAGTATGGATTGCACGTGATTGCACAAAGGTTAGAAAGGGTACCGTTTCCCCGGATAACATGTATGGATAGCGTACACATTCAAAATATATGTCTCAGGAGGCAGGCTCAGACGGTGTTAGGCCCAGTATGGATTGCACGTGATTGCACAAAGGTTAGAAAGGGTACCGTATCCCCGGATAACATGTATGGATAGCGTACACATTCAAAATATATGTCTCAGGAGGCAGGCTCAGACGGTGTTAGGCCCAGTATGGATTGCACGTGATTGCACAAAGGTTAGAAAGGGTACCGTTTCCCCGGATAACATGTATGGATAGCGTACACATTCAAAATATATGTCTCAGGAGGCAGGCTCAGACGGTGTTAGGCCCAGTATGGATTGCACGTGATTGCACAAAGGTTAGAAAGGGTACCGTATCCCCGGATAACATGTATGGATAGCGTACACATTCAAAATATATGTCTCAGGAGGCAGGCTCAGACGGTGTTAGGCCCAGTATGGATTGCACGTGATTGCACAAAGGTTAGAAAGGGTACCGTATCCCCGGATAACATGTATGGATAGCGTACACATTCAAAATATATGTCTCAGGAGGCAGGCTCAGACGGTGTTAGGCCCAGTATGGATTGCACGTGATTGCACAAAGGTTAGAAAGGGTACCGTATCCCCGGATAACATGTATGGATAGCGTACACATTCAAAATATATGTCTCAGGAGGCAGGCTCAGACGGTGTTAGGCCCAGTATGGATTGCACGTGATTGCACAAAGGTTAGAAAGGGTACCGTTTCCCCGGATAACATGCATGGATAGCGTACACATTCAAAATAAATGTCTCAGGAGGCAGGCTCAGACGGTGTTAGGCCCAGTATGGATTGCACGTGATTGCTCAAAGGTTAGAAAGGGTACCGTATCCCCGGATAACATGTATGGATAGCGTACACATTCAAAATATATGTCTCAGGAGGCAGGCTCAGACGGTGTTAGGCCCATTATGGATTGCACGTGATTGCACAAAGGTTAGAAAGGGTACTGTTTCCCCGGATAACATGTATGGATAGCGTACACATTCAAAATATATGTCTATACATCAGGAGGCAGGCTCAGACGGTGTCAGGCACAGTATGGATTTGACGGCCCAGACTACACAGCGGAGGAGCAGGGAGAGGTAAAGATTGCAAATGCTGGGGCCCTGCCCAAGCAAGGGGGGCCCACTCGTGGGCGTCGGTACTGGCACTGGGCCCCTCATAGTACGGCGGTGTGTCTGACGGCGGGTGTGCACCACCAACGTCAGAGACACTTGATTGCACTATGAAGGACCCTGTACCAGTGCCTGCGCCCAAGAGTCGGCCTACCCACCTGTCCAGGGCAACGGGACTCGCACGGTGTCGTGCGCTAGGTGGTGACCCCGGCCATGGGGGGGGAGGCAGCACAGTTAGGGAGTTTTAGAAAGTGGCATATGTTGATGTTGGACATTCAGCTGATGCAATAGGTGAAATAGGTCAAGTCCCAGGAAGAGGTGGACCAAAGCAAGCCATTTTTCTGTCACCCTATGTGTCATCAGAGGAAGGTGGGACAAAATCCTTGGAAACCCATGCGTGGTTCATTTTAATGAAGGTTAGATCATCCACATTTTGGGTTGACAGACGGGTCCTTTTTTCTGTCAGGATTGATCCAGCTGCACTGAAGACTCTTTCCGATAGCACACTTGCAGCTGGGCAAGCGAGCTCCTGTAAGGCATATTGTGCCAATTCAGGCCAGGTGTCCAGTTTAGCGGCCCAATAGTCAAAGGGGAATGACCTGTGTGGGAGAACATCGATATGGGAGGAAAAGTAGTTTGTAACCATAGTTGACAACTGCTGTCTCCTGTCACTTTCCATCGATGCAGTATTACCAGTTGTGTGAGCGGTACTTGAAAAATCAGTCCACAACATTGTCATGAAACCCCTGTCTCCAACGCCACTTCTGCTGTGTGCACCACGAACACCTCTGCCAAGCTGCCCCCGGCCCGTACGGCTCGTGTGAGAACCATCACCGCTGCTGTGTGCTGGGAATGCCTCAAGCAACCGATTTACCAGAGTTGCTTGTTTATTAGCCAATATTAGGTCAAGGTTCTCCTGTGGCATGATGTTTTGTAATTTGCCTTTATACCGTGGATCCAGGATGCTGGCCAACCAGTAGTCGTCATCGTTCATCATTTTGGCAATGCGTGGGTCCTTTTTAGGATCTGCAAGGCATAATCTGACATGTGGGCCAATGTTCCCGGTGTCAATGATGCACTGCGGGTGCTGGTTGGAGGAGCACTTTCTGGCAAATCCACATCCCTCCAGTCACGCACAAACCCTGTACCAGACCTTGCCACGCCAACATTTTCACTTGCCCCACGAGATGCATCCTCCTCCCCTAAGTAATCATCCCCATCATCCTCCTCCTCCTCCTCTTCTTCCTCCACCTCGTCCAGGAGAGGTCCCTGAGCAGACAATGGCTGAATGTCATCAAGGATTCCCTCCTCCTCTTCCTCCTCATCAACATTGGCTGCAGACGCCTGCTCCTTAAGGTGCGTCAAAGTTTGCATGAGCAGACGCATAAGTGGGATGCTCATGCTTAGGATGGTGTCGTCTGCGCTTACCAGCCGTGTGCATTCCTCAAAACACTGAAGGACTTTACAGAGGTCTTTCAGCTTCGACCACTGCACACCTGTCAACTCCATGTCTGCTCTCAAAGTGCCTGGCCGTGTATCCTCCCACAAATGCATTATGGCCTGCCTCTGCTCGCACAGCCGCTCCACCATGTGCAGGGTGGAGTTCCACCTTGTTGCAATGTCGATAATGAGGCGATGGTTGGGAAGGTGGAGCAATCGCTGCAGCTTCTGCATACGAACGGAGTGTACAGGCGACCGGCGGATGTGCGCGCACAGTCTTCGCACCTTCTGGAGCAGGGCTGTTAACTCCGGATAATTTTTGAGGAAGCACTGCACCACCAGGTTCAAGGTGTGAGCCAAGCAAGGTATATGGCTGAGTTTTGAAAGGGCTATGGCTGCCACAAAATTACGGCCGTTATCACTAACTACCTTGCCTGCCTCAAGATGTACACTGCCCAGCCATGACTCAGTTTGTCGCTTCAAGTACTCGGCCAGCACCTCGGCGGTGTGTCTGTTGCCCAAACACATCATCTGCAACACAGCCTGCTGACGCTTTCCACTAGCTGCTCGATAGGGGGACACATCGTGTGCAACAGTGGCAGCTGCAGATGGAGTGCTCATACGACTGTGCTCTGTGGACGAGCTTTCGCTTCTGGAGGAGGAGGAGGAGGGTCGAACGCCTACAGCCAACTGTTTCCTATACCGTGGGCTAGGCAGCACTGTCCCACCACCGCTGTCCCCTGTGGACCCTGCATCCACCACATTAACCCAGTGCGCAGTGATGGACACGTAACGGCCCTGGCCATGACGACTGGACCATGCATCAGTTGTGAGGTGCACCTTTCCGCTCACTGACTGCTTGAGTGCATGGACAATGCGGTCTTTCACATGATGGTGGAGGGCTGGGATGGCTTTGCGAGAGAAGAAGTGGCGACTGGGTAGGTCATAGCGTGGTACTGCATAGGCCATGAGTTCACGGAAAGCTGTGCTTTCCACCAACCGAAAGGGCATCATCTCAAACGAGATTAGTTTGGCAATGTGGGCGTTCAAACCCAGTGTACGCGGATGAGAGACTGAGTACTTTCTTGACCTACTCATAGTGTCTGGGAGGGTGAGCTGGACTTGAGAGCTGCATATGGTGGAAGTAGCGGTGGACAGGGCGGACTGAGAGAGGGTTGATGATGGTGATGGAGTTGGTGTTCTTTCTGATGGCCTAGAATCAGTCTTTCGTTGATATAACAGTGGGATTCCCTGACTGCTGTGGCCTTGCAACGACACCTCAACATTTGCTGCTGTGCTAACCGGTGGGCTTACAGTGGGGGAAACAATGTAGCGTTGCTGACTACCTTCGTTGTGATCAGTTGCACATGTGGCACTTGAGGTTTGATGTTGTGTCCACGCTTGCAAGTGCATGCTGGTTAAATGTCTAAGCATGCAACTGGTATTCAAATTTTTCAGATTTTTCCCTCGGCTAAAGGTCTTTGTGCACTTCTTACAGATAACCTTGGCCTGATCATGAGGATTTTGTTCAAAAAAGTGCCACACTGCACTCTTCCTACTTTGGCAGACATTTTGCGGCCTAGCACGCTGTGATCTTTTGACCCTCTGGACAAGCTGTCCAGCAACTCTTTTGATGTTTGGAACCTGTCTTTGGAGTGCTCCGGGCCTGCCAGATAACAGCTGTTGCGATGTCGATGTCTGCTCTGGATGCTCCTCATCTGAGTTATTGGAATCAGCACCCTCTTCCCCCAATGGATGCCAATCTGGGTCAACAACTGGGTCATCCATCACCTCCTCTTCTATGTCATGTGCACCTTCCTCTGTGTCACCGTGTATGGTGGTATAGTGTGCAGGAAGGGGCACCTGAGTCTCATCAGGGTCAGAATCTGGCTCTGTTCACTGCGAGGACAATGTAGTGCTCTGAGTGAATGTACCAGCAGAATCATCCATCAGCGGCTGTGCATCAGTGCACTCCATGTCAGATTCATCTTGGCCTGGGTAATTCACCATTTCACTTGATAATCCAGGCATGGTATGTGAAAACAGCTCCATGGAGTAATCAGTAGTATGGCCTGCGTCATCCTTTAATCTTGGTTGGGGTGAAGGACACAAGGAATGGTGTGGTTCATGAACATGAGCCTCCAATGACGACTCAGTGCTTTTACTTTTTACAACTGAAGAAGAGGAGGCGATAGAGCTGGAGGCTGAGTCAGCAATGTAAGACAAAACTTTTTCCTGATGCTCTGGCTTTAAAAGCGGTTTGCCAACTCCTAGAAAACTAAGCGTTCGAGGCCTTATGTAGCCAGACGATGACTCAGGCTCAACACCTCCTGCATTCGGTCCTATTTTGCTCTTGCCACTACCATCAGATCCACCACCAACACCATCATTACCAGCTGCCAACCCCCGCCCAATTCCACGGCCTCTTCCACCAGCCTTCCTCATTTTTGGTAGAAATGTAGACAAAATCCAACAAATTATATAGTAATGTAAAACAAGGTACAAGGTGTCTATAGGACAGGGGAGATTTTGAATTTCTGCAGACACATGTGGACACTGGACACTTTTGGATTGTGTGAGGCCCAATGAATATCTGAGCGCTATGTGACAGGCTCGATGGCACAGCTGTGACCAAAGTGACTAGAGGATAAGGGAGATTTTGAATCTCTGCACACACTTTTGGACACTGGACACTTTTGGATTGTGTGAGGCCCAATGAATATCTGAGCGCTATGTGACAGGCTCGATAGCACAGCTGTGACCAAAGTGACTAGAGGATAAGGGAGATTTTGAATCTCTGCACACACTTTTGGACACTGGACACTTTTGGATTGTGTGAGGCCCAATGAATATCTGAGCGCTATGTGACAGGCTCAATGGCACAGCTGTGACCAAAGTGACTAGAGGATAAGGGAGATTTTGAATCTCTGCACACACTTTTGGACACTGGACACTTTTGGATTGTGTGAGGCCCAATGAATATCTGAGCGCTATGTGACAGGCTCGATGGCACAGCTGTGACCAAAGTGACTAGAGGATAAGGGAGATTTTGAATCTCTGCACACACTTTTGGACACTGGACACTTTTGGATTGTGTGAGGCCCATTGAATATCTGAGCGCTATGTGACAGGCTCGATGGCACAGCTGTGACCAAAGTGACTAGAGGATAAGGGAGATTTTGAATCTCTGCACACACTTTTGGACACTGGACACTTTTGGATTGTGTGAGGCCCAATGAATATCTGAGCGCTATGTGACAGGCTCGATGGCACAGCTGTGACCAAAGTGACTAGAGGATAAGGGAGATTTTGAATCTCTGCACACACTTTTGGACACTGGACACTTTTGGATTGTGTGAGGCCCAATGAATATCTGAGCGCTATGTGACAGGCTCGATGGCACAGCTGTGACCAAAGTGACTAGAGGATAAGGGAGATTTTGAATCTCTGCACACACTTTTGGACACTGGACACTTTTGGATTGTGTGAGGCCCAATGAATATCTGAGCGCTATGTGACAGGCTCGATGGCACAGCTGTGACCAAAGTGACTAGAGGATAAGGGAGATTTTGAATCTCTGCACACACTTTTGGACACTGGACACTTTTGGATTGTGTGAGGCCCAATGAATATCTGAGCGGTATGTGACAGGCTCGATAGCACAGCTGCGACCAAAGTGACTAGAGGATAAGGGAGATTTTGAATCTCTGCACACACTTTTGGACACTGGACACTTTTGGATTGTGTGAGGCCCAATGAATATCTGAGCGCTATGTGACAGGCTCGATGGCACAGCTGTGACCAAAGTGACTAGAGGATAAGGGAGATTTTGAATCTCTGCACACACTTTTGGACACTGGACACTTTTGGATTGTGTGAGGCCCAATGAATATCTGAGCGCTATGTGACAGGCTCGATGGCACAGCTGTGACCAAAGTGACTAGAGGATAAGGGAGATTTTGAATCTCTGCACACACTTTTGGACACTGGACACTTTTGGATTGTGTGAGGCCCATTGAATATCTGAGCGCTATGTGACAGGCTCGATGGCACAGCTGTGGCCAAAGTGACTAGAGGATAAGGGAGATTTTGAATCTCTGCACACACTTTTGGACACTGGACACTTTTGGATTGTGTGAGGCCCAATGAATATCTGAGCGCTATGTGACAGGCTCGATAGCACAGCTGTGACCAAAGTGACTAGAGGATAAGGGAGATTTTGAATCTCTGCACACACTTTTGGACACTGGACACTTTTGGATTGTGTGAGGCCCAATGAATATCTGAGCGCTATGTGACAGGCTCGATGGCACAGCTGTGACCAAAGTGACTAGAGGATAAGGGAGATTTTGAATCTCTGCACACACTTTTGGACACTGGACACTTTTGGATTGTGTGAGGCCCAAAGAATATCTGAGCGCTATGTGACAGGCTCGATGGCACAGCTGTGACCAAAGTGACTAGAGGATAAGGGAGATTTTGAATCTCTGCACACACTTTTGGACACTGGACACTTTTGGATTGTGTGAGGCCCAATGAATATCTGAGCGCTATGTGACAGGCTCGATGGCACAGCTGTGACCAAAGTGACTAGAGGATAAGGGAGATTTTGAATCTCTGCACATACTTTTGGACACTGGACACTTTTGGATTGTGTGAGGCCCAATGAATATCTGAGCGCTATGTGACAGGCTCGATGGCACAGCTGTGACCAAAGTGACTAGAGAATAAGGGAGATTTTGAATCTCTGCACACACTTTTGGACACTGGACACTTTTGGATTGTGTGAGGCCCATTGAATATCTGAGCGCTATGTGACAGGCTCGATGGCACAGCTGTGACCAAAGTGACTAGAGGATAAGGGAGATTTTGAATCTCTGCACACACTTTTGGACACTGGACACTTTTGGATTGTGTGAGGCCCAATGAATATCTGAGCGCTATGTGACAGGCTCGATGGCACAGCTGTGACCAAAGTGACTAGAGGATAAGGGAGATTTTGAATCTCTGCACACACTTTTGGACACTGGACACTTTTGGATTGTGTGAGGCCCACTGATATCTGAGCGCTATGTCACAGGCTCGATGGCACAGCTGTGACAAAAGTGACTAGAGGATAAGGGAGATTGGATTGCTTTTAAAAAAGCAGTTTGCATAGCAGTGGGTAAACAGCAATGCCAGCCTGTCAGGAAGCCTTAAAAGGCAGCCCAACAACCAAAACCACTGATACACCACAATATAGCCTCCCCTTGCACTGCACACACAGTGACTGGTGTGTTGTGCAGGCCAAATTGCTAGCAGCAGAAGCAGTTTTTTTTTCTTCTCAGCAGGACAAAAAAAAAAAATTGGGATTGCTTTTAAAAAAGCAGTTTGTGGAGCAGTGGGTAAACAGCAATGTAGGAATGTCAGGAAGCCTTAGAAGGCAGCCCAACAACCAACACCACTGATACACCACTATATAGCCTCCCCTTGCACTGCACACACAGTGACTGGTGTGTTGTGCAGGCCAAATCGCTAGCAGCAGAAGCAGTTTTTTTGTCTTCTTCCCTGCCTAACGCTCTCCCTACAGAATCAGCAGCAACCTCTCCCTATACTGAGATCGGCAGAAGTAAGATGGCGGTCGGCGTGCACGCCCTTTTATACCCCCTGTGACGGCCACCAAAGCAAGCCAATCACTTGCATGCCCTTCTGAAAGATGGTGGTGACCCCTGCCTATGTCATCACGTTGCCCACAGTGTCCGTGGATCCTGATTGGCTCAAAAAGAGCGCAAAACAAACTTTTGAAACGCGACTTTGGCTCGTAAGTCGCCGACCTCGTGGCCGACCTCATCCTAGGGTCGGGCTTCGTTTCATGAAACCCGACTTTGCCAAAAGTCGGTGACTTTTGAAATTTTTCGACCCGTTTCGCTCAACTCTAGAGACGGGGCCTTAACTGTGGCTCCTGAGTAGAGATTATACAATTATATTATGTGTGTAATACTGATATAACTGTGGCCTATCATGCAGGGTTTATTTGGATTTATGATAATTATTTAAAGATGCCTATAGGCACTAATTTACTGCACTAACTCTTAGTACCCTATTTGGCCATTTACAGTTTTTATCAAGCCTCACTATATTGTTGTTAACACTATTGTGCACTGTCTTTACAAATTATATTTTTACTGGGAGTTTTATTTATTCATTTGTTGATATTTATCATAGGATTGGTCTATTCAGTCCCCTCGCTGGGTATTTTTCATGTAATAATGAACTATGTCTTTTATCCTTTTAAATATTTATTAATAAATGTATTTTAATCTTTATATTGGTTTTCTTCATTTGGTTGGCTGTTTAATTTCAGCCTAGAATTTTTGGGCTATAATATGCGCCATACACATACTGCTTTGCGGGAGCTGCGTTCCCGCAAACTTCAGTACAGGTACAGCTCAATGCCGCGGCGATCGGGTGCAGGTGTCAACTCTGCGTCAGAGATGACATCCTGCAGCAACACCCACGATCAATGCTAGCTTCGATTGTGGGCGTTTACCCTGTCTGATGCCGTTGTCAATAGCGACAGCAGCATCGATGAGATAACACACAGGGAGAGGGCTCCCTGAGTGTTTCCATCAGAACAACGCGATGCAATCACGTTGTTCTGATGGTCTCCATGGAGACCTCTGGCCTCAAGATGGCTTCCGGGTCCTTCAGGTCATTTGTGAGCGCCTGCTTAGAGCAGAACCTGACATGCCTCCTTCCCTGCCTTTCAAATGCTGATGTGATTGTCTGCAGTGTAGAAGCATTGTGGAGTATCAGATTAGCAATCTGATACTATACAATGATGTCCCATCCTAGGAAAATGTAAAAAAGTAAAAAAAATTATTAAAAAGTGTAAAAATATTTAAGAAAAATCCCCAAATAAATAACAAAAAATAAATATTTTTCCAATAAATACATTTATGTAAAATAATAAACAAAGTACACATATTTGGTATCGCCGCGTCCGTAATGACCCACTTTATAAAACTGACCCACTAGTTAACCCCTTCAGTGAACGCTGTAAAAAAATGAGGCAAAAAAACAATCTTTATCGCCACACCGCTAAACAAAAAGTGCAATAAAACGGGATCAAAAAGACAAATGTAAATAAAAATAGTACCGCTAGAAATGTCATCTTGTCCCACAAAAAACAAGCCGCCATACAGCTCCATCAGCAGAAAAATAAAAAGTTATAGCTCTCAGAATAAAGCGATGCAAAAATTTTTTTTTTCTATAAAATAGGGTTTTTTGTGTAAAAGGGCCAAAACATGAAAAAAAAACAAATGGGGTATCGCTGTAATTGTACTGACCCAAAGAATAAATCTGCTTTATCAATTTTACCATACGTAGAACAACATAAAAAAATCAGGAAATAATTCCTGAATTGCTGATTTTTGTTCAGGATGCCTCTCAAAAATCAGATTAGAAAGTGATCAAAAAATGTCACGTGCCCAAAATGGTAACAATAAAAACGTTACCTCGTCCTGGAAAAAACAAGCCCTCATATGACTCTGCCAGTTGAAATATGGAAAATTTATAACTCTCAAATTAGAGGGATGCGAAAACTAGTTTTTGCAATGAAAAGTGTCTTTTAGGCCAGAGTCACACTAGCGATAAAATCGGACGAATGCAATGCGATAAAAAATCGCATTGCATTCGTCCCAATGTTATTCTATGTTGCTGCTCCCATCATGCGTTTTTTTATCGGATCCGTTCCTCGGACCGAGACAATCGCCGCATGCTGCGATTGTCACCGATTTTCTGATCGGATTCGCCAATGCAAGTCTATGGATGCGATTAAAAATCGCATTGAAAACGCATCACACGTGTGACTTGCGATTAAATCGCAAGACTTCTCCTGGTCAACAGGAAAGAACATCAGGCATTGGCATTGGATGGCAATTTGATGCTTGGATGCGAATAAAATCGGTTCATCGCCTGAAATTCGGATGACAGAGGGATCCCTGGACAAGAAATCTTTGTGCGATTTCGTACCGTTAAAATCGGACCGATTTTTTAATCGTTTGGTGTGACTCCGGCCTTAGTGTGACAGCTGCCAAACATAAACCCAATATAAATTTGATATTGCTGTAATCACACCGACCAGAAGAATAAATTCACCTAATCACTTATACGGCATGAGGAAAAGCATAAAAAATAAATAAAACCAATTCTTCACCTGCTGTTAATGTTTTCATTCGACCTCCCAAACATCTCAGTAAGGCTCGGCACACATTTATCCTGCGCTCTTCGCTGAGCACTTGTTCCATGTAAATCTCTGAAATACATGATTCAGACAGAACCTCTGGTGGAAGATTCTCTATAATGAGGCAGATGGAGGCACTGTGGACACCATTGGACCTGTGATCTGGCAGTGTCAGTTATTTTAGGATTGCATAAAAGTGCCGTAGGCCACAGTTTTGCGCACTTCTGAAAAGAAAGACAATGCTGAACAGAGGCCAGACAGAGTCCAGAGTAACTCTGCTGCTTCTTTATAGTGAATGGATCCCTCAGGGTTTCATATCTGAATTATGTCACTCAGAGATTTAGATGGAAACCACAAAGTGAGTGTCAGATAAATGTTATCCCATATGTTATGTAAATTGTTCCCAATAAAAGCTTCATCTCATTCCACAAAAAAAGCATGCCCTCACTCAGTTCTGCCATCTGTTAACAGAAATATAGGGGACTTCCACGTTACCAGTAGTAAAAAGGCTCTGAAAAAGTGAAATTCCAAAGGAAATTCAGCAAATTATGCGCTCTCAAATCCAAAAGCCCCCTTCCCTTCTGAGCCCCAGTGTGTCTAAACTACAAATAGCGCTCAGTTGTTTGGCATTTCTGTAGTGATGGGTGCATGTCTCCAGAAACATGGGCTGGACATAACGTACTGGTTACTGCAAAGTACTGGTCATTACAGCGTACTGGTCATTACAGCGGCAGTTTGCAATTTTCAGTCAGCAACATCCATCTCTGCTTGTTTCTGGAAAACACCTAAAACACCCATGGAGTCAAAATCATCACTACAAATACGTTTCAAAAATTGTGCTGATGTAAAGTAGACATGTGGGAAATGTTACAGTTGTGGCCAAAAGTATTGACACCCCTGCAATTATGTCAGATAATACTCAGTTTCTTCCTGAAAATGATTGCAAACACAAATTCTTTGGTATTATTATCTTCATTTAATTTGTCTTATATGAAAACACAAAAAGAATTGTCCTAAAGCCAAATTGGATATAATTCCACACCAAACATAAAAAAGAGGGTGGACAAAAGTATTGGCACTGTTCGAAAAATCATGTGATGCTTCTCTAATTTGTTTAATTAACAGCACCTGTAACTTACCTGTGGCACCTAACAGGTGTTGGCAATAACTAAATCACACTTGCAGCCAGTTGACATGGATTAAAGTTGACTCAACCTCTGTCCTGTGTCCTTGTGTGTACCACATTGAGCATGGAGAAAAGAAAGAAGACCAAAGAACTGTCTGAGGACTTAAGAAACCAAATTGTGAGGAAGCATGAGCAATCTTAAGGCTACAAGTCCATCTCAAAAGACCAGAATGTTCCTGTGTCTACCGTGCGCAGTGTCATTAAGACGTTTAAAGCCCATGGCACTGTGGCTCCCTAGATGTGGACGGAAAAGAAAAATTGACAAGAGATTTAAATGCAAGATTGTGCGGATGTTGGATAAAGAACCTCAGCTAACATCCAAACAAGTTCAAGCTGCCCTGCAGTCCGAGGGTACAACAGTGTCAACCCGTACTATCCGTCGGTGTCTGAATGAAAAGGGACTCTATGGTAGGAGACCCAGTAAGACCCCACTTCTTACCCCGAGACATAAAAAGCCAGGCTGGAGTTTGCCAAAACTTACCTGAAAAAGCCTAAAACGTTTTGGAAGAATGTTCTCTGGTCAGATGAGACAAAAGTAGAGCTTTTTGGGCAAAGGCATCAACATAGAGTTTACAGGAGAAAAAAAGAGGCATTCAAAGAAAGGAACACGGTCCCTACAGTCAAACATGGCAGAGGTTCCCTGATGTTTTGGGGTTGCTTTGCTGCCTCTGGCACTGGACTGGTTGACCATGTGCATGGCATTATGAAGTCTGAAGACTACCAACAAATTTTGCAGCATAATGTAGGGCCCAGTGTGAGAAAGCTGCGTCTCCCTCAGAGGTCATGGGTCTTCTAGCAGGACAATGACCCAAAACACACTTCACAAAGCACTAGAAAATGGTTTGAGAGAAAGCACTGGAGACTTCTAAGGTGGCCAGCAATGAGTCCAGACCTCAATCCCATAGAACATCTGTGGAGAGATCTAAAAATGGCAGTTTGGAGAAGGCACCCTTCAAATATCAGGGACCTGGAGCAGTTTGCCAAAGAAGAATGGTCTAAAATTCCAGCAGAGCATTGTAAGAAACTCATTGATGGTTACCGGAAGCGGTTGGTCGCAGTTATTTTGGCTAAAGGTTGTGCAACCAAGTATCAGGCTGAGGGTGCCAATACTTTTGTCTGGCCCATTTTTGGAGTTTTGTGTGAAATGATCAATGTTTTGCTTTTTGCTTCATTCTCTTTTGTGTTTTTTCATTTAAGACAAATTAAATGAAGATAATAATACCAAAGAATTTGTGTTTGCAATCATTTTCAGGAAGAAACTGAGTATTATCTGACAGAATTGCAGGGGTGTCAATACTTTTGGCCACAACTGTATTTATTAATTTTTTTGTGTGACATGACTCTGATTTAAGTATATAAAAATTAAAAGTTTGAAAATTGCAAAAATTTCAAAATTTTTGCCAAATTTCCAATTTTTTCACAAATAAACACAAGTCATATCAAAGAAATTTTACCACTATCAGGAAGTATAATATATCACAAAAAATCTTCTCAGAATCCGTTGAATCCATTGAAGCATTTTAGAATTATGACCTCATAAAGTGACAATGGTCAGAAATGAATAAATTGGCCTGGTCAGGAAGGTGAAAACAGGCTTCGGGGTGAAATGGTTAAGTTGGTTCATGATACAAAAACTATGTCTTGCTTACAAAGTTAAATCACAAAAAAGCACCCGGAAACTGCACAATTCCTTCATTGATAAGATGACATTTCCATTCATGCCTGAGTATTGATGATGTGGCTAACTTCAGTGCATACAGAAATGCTGATCTCCCTGGCAGAATTATTGAGATGTGTGACAAAGCTTCACAGACCATTGAAGATGAGATTTTTTCTTCCAGCAGAGTGAAATTAGTATGACAATGTCAATTCTTGACAATGTTCAGCCCCTAGAACAGTAGATCCAAAGAATATTCTGCGCAAATAAACATAATTAAAACATCAAGATGAGCACTGTCAATGCTGGTAACTCAATATACAGTTAGGTCCATATATATTTGGACAGAGACAACATTTTTCTAATTTTGGTTCTAGACATTACCACAATGAATTTTAAACAAAACAATTCAGATGCAGTTGAAGTTCAGACTTTCAGCTTTCATTTGAGGGCATCCACATTAGAATTGGATGAAGGGTTTAGGAGTTTCAGCTCCTTAACATGTGCCACCCTGTTTTTAAAGGGACCAAAAGTAATTGGACCATTGACTCCAAGGCTATTTCATGGACAGGTGTGGGCAATCCCTTCGTTATCTCATTCTCAATTATGCAGATAAAAGGCCTGAAGTTGATTTGAGGTGTGGTGCTTGCATTTGGGAGGTTTTGCTGTGAAGGAAACATGCGGTCAAAGGAGCTCTCCATGCAGGTGAAACAAGTCATCCTTAAGCTGCAAAAACAGAAAAACCCATCCAAGAAATTGCTACAACATTAGGAGTGGCAAAATCTACAGTTTGGTACATCCCGAGAAAGAAAGAAAGCACTGGTGAACTCATAAATGCAAAAAGACCTGGGCGCCCACGGAAGACAACAGTGGTGGATGATTGCAGAATAATCTCCATGGTGAAGAGAAACCCCTTCACAATAGCCAACCAAGTGAACAACATTCTCCAGGAGGTAGGCGTATCAATATCCAAATCTACAATAAAGAGAAGACTGCATGAAAGTATATACAGAGGGTTCACTGCACGGTGCAAGCCACTCATAATCATCAAGAATCAAAAGGCTAGACGGGACTTTGCTAAAAAACATCTAAAAAAGCCAGCACAGTTCTGGAAGAACATTCTTTGGACAGATGAAACTAAGATCAACCTCTACCAGAATGATGGAAAGAGAAAAGAATGGCAAAGGCGTGGTACAGCTCATGATCCAAAGCATACCACATCATCTGTAAAACACGGCGGAGGCAGTGTGATGGCTTGGGCATGCATGGCTGCCAGTGGCACAGGGTCACTAGTGTTTATTGATGATGTGACACAGGACAGAAGCAGCCGAATGAATTCTGAGGTCTTCAGAGCCATACTGTGTGCTCAGATCCAGCCAAATGCAGACAAACTGATTGGTCGTTGTTTCATACTACAGAAGGACAATGACCCAAAACATAAAGCCAAAGCAACCCAGGAGTTTATTAAAGCAAAGAAGTGGAATATTCTTGAATGGCCAAGTCAGTCACCTGATCTCAACCCAATTGAGCATGCATTTCACTTGTTAAAGACTAAACTTCAGACAGAAAGGCCCACAAACAAACAGCAACTGAAAACCACCGCAGTGAAGGCCTGGCAGAGCATCAAAAAGGAGGAAACAGCATCTGGTGATGTCCATGAGTTCAAGACTTCAGGCAGTCATTGCCAACAAAGTGTTTTCAACCAAGTGCTAGAAATGAACATTTTATTTACAATTAATTAATCTGTCCAATTACTTTTGGTCCCTTTAAAAACAGGGTGGCTCATGTTAAGGAGCTGAAACTCCTAAACCCTTCATCCAATTTTAATGTGAATACCCTCAAATGAAAGCTGAAAGTCTGAACTTCAACTGCATCTGAATTGTTTTGTTTAAAATTCATTGTGGTAATGTCTAGAACCAAAATTAGAAAAATGTTGTCTCTGTCCAAATATTTATGGACCTAACTGTAAATTTGTCTTGTCTAGACATGGTTGCAATTAAATGTGAGTAATTCAGAAGACGAGCCATGTTATTCTGTGAATCATTTTACAGTGAAGCCCAGATTTTTGCCACTTAGCAACATAAATAATTAAAAACAGTCCTGAAAGTTATGAGCTGTTTGTTATTTATTGATAATGATTTCTCGTACACGGGGTCTAACATTCCTCCAGTTACAAAAAATGAATTAAAGACAAATCTGGTCTGAATTTCCTCATTGTTACCAAATAAATATGAATAAGGCATTTGTTACAATAGATTTCCATTTTTCCTTAATTAATTGTGCACTGTTTGTATGACTACTATATTTATCAAAGGGTGAATATTTAAAATGATGACGAAATTCATCACTACAGATTTCTTTGAAATGTAATGCTTACATTTTCTTAAACTCTCTAATTTATGCAGATTTATCTACGTTACGCCTAACCTATTTTTGTGTGTCTAATAAAAATTTAAAACACCCCTCCAATGTTAAAGAGGTTGTCTAAGACCCAGTATACTTCATTATACAAACAGTCTACTGATTTCAATGGAAAATGTCTATTACATTATTTCTAGTGTTGTGGTGCCATAGGGAAGCTAAAAACTTGACACCAGTTATCGCTACATTTTAGACTTGATTACTGTGATCCTTCTGATATGGCGAACCATTCGTTCTTTTTAATGCCAAACAGTAGAGTTGAGCGACTTTGGTCGGATCGGGTTTCATGAAACAAAATTTGTTTCAGATGAAACTGGTCCGACTAGGGAAAAAAAAGTCGGACTTTTTATTCCCCATTGACTTTCATTGGGGTCAGGTTTTGGACGAAACTCCGACTTTTTTTGCCCTAGTCGGACCAGTTTCATCTGAAACAAACTTTGTTTCATGAAACCCGATCCAACCAAAGTCGCTCAACGCTACCAAACAGTAGTTCTGCAATGAAAGCAACCCATTGGGGACATGATATTCATATATAGGCATTGAATTACAAAAATTACAAATTGCTTATCATGTGGAAGAGATAACAAGTTTTGATTCTCATTTTGCTATTTGAACTGAGCATGAAATTGAAGGGGCCGTATGAGATTGAAGATTTTTTTTTTCTGAACCAGCATTATTTTTTGGGGATGTGACTATTTTTGCAGCTAACCCACATTAATTCTAATGATTTTAAGTGTCTTTAGTAGGCTATGCTGGGGCATGTGTCCCCTCTATTGGTCCCCTGGCAGACATTTAGGACTGACTGCAATGATACATGATAATATTCATACTGTAGCTTATTGGGCTGCCAACCACTGCCAAATCACTCACTGTTTTATGGAAAAGCAGAACATAAGTGGCTTGCATCTGCCCTGACTCTGCAGCAGCAAGTCGCACTTACAGATGGCAGTTGTCCGACTGTCATATGATGTTTCTTGTAGTAGTCTTCCCATTAACAAAGAACACTGTCCAGATCTCTTTTATGCGCAGCCCAAGATAGCTCTCTTTTTCTCTTCCAGACGCAGCTTCCTCTTTGTATCAGTCTTTGCCTGAAGCAAAGGTTACACTTGTCTACTAGTGATGATTGAGCACTAAAATGCTCAGGTGCTCGTTGCTTGGGTCGAGCAAATTGGAATACTCGGGTACTCGGACAGAACAACAAGCCCAATGTAAGTCTATGGGAGACCCGAGCATTTTAACTGCAATCCCCCCCGGGGGTCCTTTTAAGGTCTAAAAATGTCTGACAATGATGGAAACACTGCTCAAATGACATGGGAACATCATGCCAAATGCCCCTGAAAGCATTTCTGACTCCTAGGTCACAGCTCTAAACAATGTTGTCAGAGTTTCTCGCCCTTTTAACAGGTACACCAAAAAACCTACAAAAACAAAACCAAAATGGATTTTGCTGGTAAATATGTTAAGGAACATCCTTTTCAGGTTAAAGGGAACCTGTCACCCTCCCAGGGCATTGTTCAGTTAAAGAGCCACCTTCAGCAGCACTAAGGCTGCATTCTGTGAAGGTGGCTCTTCTTTTTCTGACCCCCAGTAATGACAAAATATTGACTTTTATAATTAGCTCCTCATACCTGTAATGTGTCCCACAGGTATGTTGTGTCCCCCAGTATCAGCCGCCTACCATCCGTCAATCATGCCTGTCTGAGGCCTCAGTGCCGCCCATGATCTGCCGATCATGATGCCCTGTGCATCGCTGCCTCCTCTTGATTTGAAACCCGGCGCCTGTGCTGTAACAAGTGTTCTCGGGCATGCGCAGTGCGTGCTGCCCGTGAACCGACATCAGGCTATTGTGCCTGCACATTGTGGAGGTCGCAGATCCCACCCCGCAGTGTGTTATGATGTATTCACACTGCGGGGCTGGGGTCTCCGCAGCAAGCAGGCACAATAGCCTGATGTCGGTTCTCGGGCAGCACGCACTGCGCATGCCCGAGAACACTTGTTACAGCGCAGGTGCTGGGATTCAAATCAAGAGGAGGTAGCAACGCACGGGGCATCATGATGGACAGATCGTGGGCGGCGCTGAGGCACCGGACAGGCATGATTGACGGATAGTAGGCGGCTGATAGAGGGGAACACAACATACCTGTGGGACACATTACAAGTAAGAGGAGCTAATTATAAAAGTCAATATTTTGGCATTACTGGGGGTCAGAAAAAGAAGAGCCACCTTCAGCAGCACTAAGGCTGCATTCTGTTAAGGTGGCTCTTCTTTTTCTGACCCCCAGTAACTGAAAAACGCCCTGGGGGGGTGACAGGTTCCCTTTAATGACTTTTATCTAAGCCAAAATAATTAACCCAAAACAAAAATGTTCCTCCACCACTTGGGCTATGTTCACATACAGCGTTTTTGAGGCGTTTTGCAACTTTAGCATTGCTTTCAACCAATACAAATGCATTCACTTGGAAATGTCAATGCGAAATTTAACAACCCTAGCTAGCCATGTGGTATGTGACACATAATCAGACACATCTTGCTTCATTTATTAAGGAGTCATTCATAAAGTCAAAGAGCCTATTTTTACAGGGGCCTCGGGCAGCATTAACCTTCTTAAAGGGCCATTACTAAACAGTGGGTCTCCTATGTGTTACACCGCTCCGCCATACTCACCCGACCTCTGCTACCACACCGCAGTCGGCCTCCGCTCCCACGCCGCAGCCTCTCTCCACCCGACGGCTGCGGCGGTCACCTGAGACAGGCTCGCGACCGATGCCTTCCCCGCATGCTATGCGCATGCGCCATAGGCTGCGGCCGTGCCTCCTTCCTGCTTCTTATGCTCCAGCTGTGCCCTGACCCGGAAGCACCTTTGGACCAATGGCTGACCAGATGGGTCATATCAGGCCGCTTCCTCCTGAGGGAGGCGCCTGATCGTTGTGTTTCCTAGCAGTCTGGCCTCGCTTCATCGTGTGCTCTCTGCTCCTGCAGTTCCGTTCTCGGCTGCTCCCCGCAGCAGCCTCTCAGTTCTGCTACCTGTGTTCCTTGTTCTCGTCCGCAGTCCAGTCTCCAGTGTTCCTGCCATCCTACTCCAGTCCTGTCTCCAGTGTTCCTGCCGTCCTACTCCAGTCCTGTCTCCAGTGTTCCTGCCGTCCTACTCCAGTCCTGTCTCCAGTGTTCCTGTCGTCCTACTCCAGTCCTGCCTCCAGTGATCCTGCCGTCCTGCTCCAGTCCAGCTTCCAGTGTTCCTGCTGTCCTACTCC
The DNA here is from genome assembly GCF_039654945.1 of Dendrobates tinctorius. Classification (NCBI taxonomy): domain Eukaryota; kingdom Metazoa; phylum Chordata; class Amphibia; order Anura; family Dendrobatidae; genus Dendrobates; species Dendrobates tinctorius. The sequence continues at coordinate 42,716,127 of NW_027361728.1, read as the reverse complement.
AGTCCTGCCTTCAGTGACCTTGCCGTCCTACTCCAGTCCAGTATCCAGTGTTCCTACTCCTGTCATTCCTCCTCGTTCCAGTCTTCTTTCTCTCTTCATTCCAGCCTCCTGGTTCCAGTCTTGTTCTGTTATTCTTTACTCCAGTCTCAGTCTTACTCCGGTCCATCCTGAGCCGCCCCTCTCGGTACCTGTCACCGTGGTACTCGAACCCCTGGGCCTGCTCCTAACGGTCCCTGTATAGGGGTCAGTTCCATCTGGCAGCTCGCCCGGGGCCCCTCGGTGCCACAGTCCAGAGGGTCCACTCCCGGAGGTTCCTTCTCCAGACCACCCACGCTAACACTATGCTGTTATTGCCTATGCAGTGAGTGGATGGGCTGCCAAGAATTACGACGTACCCCAATACCCCTATCACGAGAGGTACAGGAGGGCTTCCTGAAAAAATGTTGCATTGAATACAAAGCCTGGCCTGCACCAAAGTTACATGCACCCCAATAAGCTTTTCAAGCCACGTACTGGGAGGGCACAGGAAAATCCACTTCACATTATTCATTTTGTACTCCCATACTCTCTTCTAATGCATTGAAAGAAAGGCCTGCCCTGCAGCCAAATCATATGCACCCCAATAAGCCTTTGAACCCAAGTACTGGATGGGCACAGGAAAATCCACTTCACATTATTCATTTTGTACTCCCATACTCTTTTCTTATGCATTGACTGCAAGGTCTGCCCTGCTGCCAAGTCATATGCACCCCAATAACCCCAATCCCCCCTTTGAAGAAAAATGGAGGAGGGCCTCATAAAAAAATGTCCCATTACAAAGGAGCGGGTCTCCTAGACTTGTAATGCCCATACACTAAGCGTATTGACTGGCAAACATTTTCCCCTGTGTGGTACACCTCAAACTTTTCCATAACAAGTATTTTACGTCCAGCATAACCACCCACCCTTGTTAAGAATTTGACGCTGGCTGTAGCAGCATGGAACACATTAACCCAGTTAATCTAGTGGCAGTGGATGATGAGACGTGGAGGAAGGCCTGATTAAAAAATAGACCCAATTTAAAGGAGTGGGTCGCCTAGACTTGTAAAGTCCATATACTATTATGTTATCCCAGTGTGCCGTCAGCGACATGTACCATCCCTGGCCACAAGCACTTGTCCACGTGTCCGTGGTTAGGTGCATTATTCCAGTAGCTGCATTGTTGAGGGCACGGGTAATGTTGTGGGACACGTGCTTTTGTAATGCCGGGTCTGCACAGAGGGAGAAATAGTGGCGGCTGGGGACCAAGCACCTTGGGACGGCCGCCGCCATCAGGTTGCGGAAAGCTTCTGTCTCCATGAGCCTAAAAGGCAACATTTCGAGCACAAGCAGATGACAAATCTGAAAATTTAGTATTGTGATCTGTGGGGCATTGGCTGCGTATTTCCGCTTATGCTCCAATGACTGGGGTATGGACAACTGAAGACTTCGCTGGGACAAGTACGTGGACGTGCATGATGATGTCGCTATTTGACTGTGGGCAATGGCAGGTGCAGGGCAGGAGGCATCTTTGCATGCACCATGGACAGGGGATTGGCTTGCACGCACAACAGTGGAAGAAGCAGTGGTGTCACCCGTAAACACTGTTCCTGGAGCCTGGGGTTGGGCCCACAAAGTCGGGTGCTTTGCTGCCATGTGCCTGATCATGCTGGTGGTGGTAAGGCTGTTAGATTTGCTACACCTGCTGATGCTGGCATGACAGGTGTTGCAAATGGCCTGTTTAGGGTTATCGGCAGAGTCTCTAAAAAATAACCAGACTCGGGAAGACCTAACAGTTGGTCTGGCAACTTCCGTCATGTTGGTGTTATGGGGAACAGTTGCCTGCCTTCTGTCTGCAGACATCACACTGCTTCTTCCTGCCTGATGGGGTGCTACGCCTCCCTCCCCCTGTGTGCTGCTGTCCTCGCTCTGCATGTCCTCCTTCCAGCTTGGGTCAGTTACTATATCATCCACCACCTCATCTTCCACTTCCGCAACCTGGTCCTATTACTGACTTTCTGACAATTCTGTCTCATCATGGTCCACCTCTTCTGACCATGGATGCTCAAATATTTGTGCATCGCTACATGGAATCTCATCTTGCCCAGCTTCAAGTGGACCAGGCGAGAAGCACTTATCTACAAATGGAAAACTGAACAACTCTTCGGAGTGTCCGAGTGAGGGATCAGTGGTTTCAGGGCACTCAGTATGGTGGGAGGAGGGAGGATCAGGGTGAGGAATATGCGGTACAGATTCACGGCTACTCTGACTTGACCGTGTGGAAGATAGGGTGCTGGTTGTGGTGGATAAGTAACTGGAAGTATTATCCGATATCCAACCAACAATCTTTTCACACTGCTCGGGCTTCAATAGTGCTGCCTTGGTAGTGTCCTCTAGGACTTTGGACACTAAGGTCCAGCAAGAAGATGTGGTTGTTTTTGGTGGCCCAATTTCAGCTTGTCCATGGCCTCGGCATGCACCTTCACCATCATGTCCACTTCCCCGTCCCTTGCTACGCGTCTTGCACATTGTAAATGGACTAGAATATTATACACACTCACTACAAATGGCTGAATTGGGATCAAACTTTTAAGTGATATGTGTATGGAGAAAACCACACTTTAACCTATTTGGACTGTAATTAAAAATGTTTTTTTGCTTTTCAAATTTGTGTCAATAAGTACAGTAACAGACTGCAAAATCACTAGAATATGTATTCCTAAAATGCCCAAACTTAGAGCACTCAGATATATGAGCTGCCATGGATATACCACACTGCCAAATATGTTGCCTGTATTTTTTCTTTTTTTACGCTAAATAGTGCTGTATATAACAAGAGTGGCACACAGGAAAACACTGGAATACCGGCCTAAACTTAGAGCACGCAGATATATGAGCTGGCACGGAGATACCACACTGACAAATATGTGGCCTGTATTTTTTTATGCTAAATATTGCTGTATATAAAGAGAGTGACAGACAGGAAAACACTGGAATACCGAACTAAATTGCCAATCTTGGACAACACAGATATATGAGCTAGCACGGAAATACCACACTGACAAATATGTGGCCTGTTTTTAAAAAAAGGGAAAATAGTGCTGTGTATAACTAGTGACAGACAGCAAAAAATAGAATCCTAGCCTAAAATGCCCAAACTTAAAGCACGCAGATATGTGAGCTAGCACGGAGATACCACACTGCCAAATATGTGGCCTGTATTTTTTTCTTTTTTATGCTAAATAGTGCTGTATATAACTAGAGTGACACACAGGAAAACACTGGAATACCGGCCTAAAATGGCCAAACTTGGACAACGCAGATATATGAGGCCTGGAATGGAGATACTACACTGCCAAATATGTGGCCTGTTTTTTTTTAAAAAAACTGCAAAATAGTGCTGTATATAACTAGAGTGACAGACAGAAAAAAAATGGAATACCGGCCTAAAATGCCCAAACTTGAAGCATGCAGAAATATGAGCTGGCACGGAGATACCACACTGACAAATATGTGGCCTATATTTTTTTTAATGCTGTATATAAAAAGAGTGACAGACAGGAAAACAGTGAAATACCGGCCTAAAATGCCGATATACGAGGCGTGTCACAGATATACCACACTGACAAATATGTGGCCTGTTTTTTTTAAAAAGGCAAAATAGTGCTGTATATAACTAGAGTGACAGAGAGCAAAAAAATGGAATATCGGCCTAAAATGCCCAAATTTAGAGCACACAGATATATGAGCTAGCACGGAGATACCACACTGCCAAAAATGTGGTCTGTATTTTTTCTTTTTTATGCTAAATAGTGCTGTATATAACGAGAGTGAAAGATAGGAAAACACTGGAATACCGGCTTAAAATGGCCAAACTTGGACAATGCAGATATATGAGGCCTGGCACGGAGATACCTCACTACCAAATATGTGGCCTGTTTTTTTTAAAAAAAGGCAAAATAGTGCTGTATATAACGAGAGTTACAGACAGGAAAACACTGAAATACCGTCCTAAAATGCCCAAACTTGGACAACTCAGATATATGAGGCGTGTCACAGATATACCACACTGCAAAATAGTGCTGTATATAACTAGAGTGACACACACAGGAAAACAATGGAATACCAGCCTAAAATGGCCAAACTTGGAGCATGCAGATATATGAGCTGGCACGGAGATACCACACTGACAAATATGTGGCCTGTATTTTTTCTTTTTTATGCTAAATATTGCTGTATATAACGAGAGTGAAAGATAGGAAAACACTGGAATACCGGCCTAAAATGGCCAAACTTGGACAACGCAGATATATGAGGCCTGGCACGGAGATACCACACTACCAAATATGTGGCCTGGTTTTTTTTAAAAAAAGGCAAAATAGTGCTGTATATAACTAGAGTGACAGACAGCAAAGAAAATGGAATACCGGCCTAAAATGCTTAAATTTTTAGCACACGGATGGATGAGGCGCGTCACAGATATACCACACTGTAAAATATGTGGCCTGTATGTATTTTATTTTGGATCCAGCAAAATGGTGTCAAGAAATTGTGTAAGACACTCAACAAAAATTCTACTCTACCGTACCACATGAAAATGAAAGATTTCTCTGCACACTCAAAAGTGATTTTTGGGACCCCTTTAAAATTGCTGGATTTTCACGCTGTGCTAGGGAAAGGATCTGGCTGTATTATGCAGTGTCAAAAAGCAAATGTAGAAAAAGGGCTCTGGATTGCTTTGCAATAAAATAAGTTCTATTAACCTGGCAAAAAATTTTTCCTAGCCAATTAGATCTGGGGCTAGGTATATACAGTCAATATATCCTTTAGGTAGCAGCAGCAGACAGTAAGGCAATGGACCCTCTTGATGTATGCAATGATATCTATATACACACATACAGTGCCTGCAGGTCTTGCACTGATATATATAGAGCAATGTACAATCCTCTGCCTACCTAAAACTGCAACCTATATACTCCGGAATTAGTCCTAAGAAGGACTCTTGGTTTAGCTGGATTTCATAGAATCATAGAATCGTAGAGTTGGAAGGGACCTCCTGGGCCATCTGGTCCAACCCCCTGCTCAAAGCAGGATTCGCTAAATCATCCCAGTCAGATGTCTGTCCAGCCTCTGTTTGAAGACTTCCATTGAAGGAGAACTCACCACTTCTCGTGGCAGCCTGTTCCACTCATTGATCACTCTAACTGTCAAAAAGTTTTTTCTAATATCTAATCTGTGTCTCCTCCCATTCAGTTTCATCCCATTGCTTCTAGTCTTTCCTTGTGCAAATGAGAATAAAGTTGATCCTTCTACAATGTGACAGCCCTTTAGATATTTGTAGACAGCTATTAAGTCTCCTCTCAGTCTTCTCTTTTGCAAACTAAACATTCCCAAATCCTGCAACCTTTCCTCATAAGACAGGGTTTGCAGACCGGTCACCATTCTGGTCGCTCTTTTCTGAACTTGCTCCAGTTTGTTGATGTCTTTTTTAAAATGTGGTGCCCAAAACTGGACACAATATTCCAGATGAGGTCTGACCAAAGAGGAGTAGAGGGAAATAATGACTTCACGTGATCTAGACTGTATGCTTCTGTTAATACATCCTAGAATTGCATTTGCCTTTTTTGCTGCTGCATCACACTGTTGACTCATATTCAGTCTGTGATCTATTAGTATACCCAAGTCTTTTTCACATGTGCTGTCACTAAGGCTGGTTTCACATTCGCGCTTTTTAAGCGCACGCACGGCCGGGGGTAGCTCCGCCCCCGAGCCGGCTCTCTGCCCGGCGTGCCCACCCCTTCCTTGTAGCGCCGCCTCCTAGCGCACAGCGGCGCCTGCGATCGGCGCACCCTATCTTTAGCATAGGGTGCGCAGATCGTGCGCAGGCCGTGCGCTAGTTGCGCTTTGACCTGTGCTGCGCACTTTTGACGGTGCTCCTTGCGCGCCAAAATCAAACTTTTCGGATTTTGGCGTGCACGGCGCACCGTCAAAAGTGCGCAGCGCAGGTCAAAGCGCAACTAGCGCACGGCCTGCGCACGATCTGCGCACCCTATGCTAAAGATAGGGTGCGCCGATCGCAGGCGCCGTTGTGCGCTAGGAGGAGGCGCTACAAGGAAGGGGCGGGCACGCCGGGCAGAGAGCCGGATCGGGGGCGGAGCTACCCCCGGCCGTGCGTGCGCTTAAAAAGCGCGAATGTGAAACCAGCCTTAGCCCTATTCCTCCCATTCTATATATGTTTTTTCCATTTTTATTGCCCAGATGTAGTACTTTGCATTTCTCCCTGTTAAAAACCATTCTGTTAGTTGCTGCCCACTTCTCCAGTTTATTTAAATCTTTTTGAATCCTCTCTCTCTCTTCTCTAGTATTAGCTATCCCTCCTTGCTTTGTGTCATCAGCAAATTTAATCAGTTTACCCTCAATTCCTTCATCTAAATCGTTGATAAAGATGTTGAACAATACAGGGCCCAGGACAGAGCCCTGTGGTACCCCACTTGAGACATTCTTCCAACTGGATGTGCAGCCATTTACGACCACTCTTTGGGTCCGATCACTAAGCCAGTTATGAATCCACCTAACAGTTGCCTTGTCCATTCCATACTTAATCATTTTTTCAATAAGGATTGTATGAGAGACTTTGTCAAATGCTTTGCTGAAGTCAAGATATACTATATCTACAGCATTTCCTTGATCCACCCAATCAGTAATACCATCATAGAAGGAAATTAAGTTAGTCTGACATGACTTATTAGTTACAAACCCATGCTGACTCTGTTTAATCACTTCATTCTTATCCAGGTATTGACATACATGTTGTTTAATAATTTGTTCAAAGATCTTTCCTGGTATAGAAGTCAGACTCACCGGCCTATAGTTACCTGGGTCCATCTTCTTCCCCTTTTTGAAGATAGGAACAACATTTGCTCTTCTCCAGTCTTCTGGCACTTCTCCTGTTCTCCAAGAATTTTCAAAGATTATAGAGAGGGGTTCAAAAATTTCTTCTGCTATCTCCTTCAGTACTCTGGGGTGTAATTCATCTGGACCTGGAGACTTGAATTCATTTAGGCTAGCTAAGTGTTTCCTCACTATCTTTCTGTTTATAGATATCCTGGATTCTTCTATTCCCTTAATAGGACAGTGAATAACAGTTGATGTTACATTTCCTTTCTGAGAGAATACAGATGCAAAATAGGAATTTAAAAGTTCAGCCTTCTCAACATCCTGTCTTACCATTTCATCATTTTCATCCTGTAAAAATCCTATAGCATCTTTGACTTTTCTTTTACTTTTGACATATCCCCAAAATCCTTTATTATTGCTTTTGACATCTCTTGCAAGCCTCAATTCATTTTCAGCTTTAGATAATCTGATTTGTGCCCTGCAGGTTCTGCAGACAGCATTATATTCTTCTTTAGATATGCCTCCCTCTTTCCATTTTATAAACATTTTTTTCTTCCTTTTTAGCATGTGCTTAAGTTCTGTGTTCATCCATCCTGGTTTCCTTAACTGCTTCCTATTCTTCCCTCTTTTCGGAATTGTTAACAACTGTGCTTTGAGAATTTCATTTTTCAAGATTTCCCATCCTTCCTGGACATTTTTGTCTTTAAGGATATCCAGCCATTGGATCCCTCCAATTCTCTTTCTGAATCCCTTAAAATCTGCCTTTCTGAAATCTAACCTTGATGTCTGAGTCTTCACAGGTCTTCCGCCTCTAGTTATCCAAAATTCTAAAATAGCATGGTCGCTACCTCCTATGGTCCCAGCCACTTTTACCTCCTCAACCATTTCCTCCCTGTTTATAAGGATTAGATCCAAGGTAGCAGTTCCCCTTGTTTTCTCCTTTACCTTTTGGAAGATAAAGTTGTCAGCAAGAGAGGATAAGAATTTCCTTGACCTGTTAGTTTTGCCTGAGAGAGATTCCCAACAAATGTCTGGATAGTTGAAATCTCCCATGACAACTATGTCATATTTTTTGGAGAACTTGGCCATTTGATGCATAAAGAGTTCATCCATAGCTTCAGCTTGCACAGGCGGCCTGTAGTAAATGCCTACAATGGTGTCCTTTCCATTGTTCTGTCCTTGTATTCTTACCCAAACAGTTTCCACAGAACTCCCAGTCTCTGAAGCTTCAATCTCTGTGCAGATATACGCGTTTCTAACATACAATGCGACACCCCCTCCTCGTTTATCAAGTCTGTTTCTTGCAAATAAGTTGTATCCTTCTAGTCTTGTATTCCAATCATGTGTATTGTCCCACCAAGTTTCAGTGATTCCAATGACATCATATTTCTTTTCCTGTGTTAGTAGTTCCAATTCTCCTTGTTTGTTGCCCATGCTTTGTGCATTAGTATAGAAACATTTTAGTTTGTGATTGGTTTCTCTTTCTCCAATATTTTTATTAATTAGATTCTTTCGTCTTTGTTCTTCCTTTCCACTTCTAATAGCAGAGTTCTCAATAGCATTTGTCAGGTGTATGGCTTTTTCTGGTCTTTTGCTTCCCTTCCCATGTTGTTCTAGTTTAAAGCTCTCCTTACAAGTGTAGCAAGGCGACTTCCAAATACATGTTTTCCAGTCTTCGTAAGGTGCACCCCATCTCTAGCAAGTAGTCCATCGTATAAGTAGTTCACTCCGTGATCCAGAAATCCAAATCGTTGCTGACGGCACCATCGACGTAGCCAGTTATTCACCTGCAGAATCTTATTCCACCTCCTTGTTCCATGGCCATCCACTGGGAGGATGGAAGAGAAGACCACCTGCGCTCCCAGTTCTTTCACTTTCTTGCCTAAGTCTTCAAAGTCTCTGCAGATGGTTTCCAGGTCGTTTCTTGCAGTGTCATTTGTCCCCACATGTAGTAGCAGGAATGGGTAGTCATCTGTAGGTCTGAAGAGTCCTGATATCCTGTCAGACACATCTTTAATTTTTGCACCTGGAAGACAACACATTTCTCTTGAAGTTATATCCGGTCTGCAGATAGCGGCCTCAGTTCCTCTCAACAGGGAATCCCCCATGACCACCACTCTCCGTTTCTTCTTCACAACATTTTTCTTTCTCCATCCAGGAGGACTCTGAAGGCGTACAAGGTTGCTGCTTGTTGGCAAAGTCTTATCCTGATGTATTTCTTCATTGTTTTCCTGCGTGAGAGCCTGGTACTGGTTTCTGAGCAGTATGGGTGCTGACTGCCTCCTGATCCTCCTGCTTCTCTGGGTCACATGTCTCCATTCCTCTGTTTCTTCAGGTGCACTTCGAATTTCTTCTCTTTCTGTAACATGAAGAGATAATTCTGCTCTGTCCAAGAACTCTTCACCTTCCTTAATGATCTTCAACGTAGCTAACCTCTCTTCGAGATTTTGCAACTTTTCCTCCAACAGGGACACAAGCTTGCATTTGTGGCATGTGAAGTTTGGCTTTTCCACTGGTAAGTCTGTGAACATGTAGCAAGAAATGCAGCTCACCAAATGGCTCCTGGCCTCTTCCATCTTGAGATTTCTTAAAAACGATGAAAGATGAGCCCAGATTCGCGCGCCGATAGGCGCGCGGTTTTTCCGATTTCCTCTTTTCAGCTGCAACGGCCAAAACCCAGTGATCGTTGAGCTCGTGGAGACTCTTCACTTATCCCAGAAGGCACTGGGAATATGCAAATGATCTCCTCAAGACTCTTCCCCTGGTTTGAGTACTTTAGGATGGTAGACCCCACACTGACTAATAAATCTCCAAATCTGACCCTATCTCGGCAGCAGCTCTCCCTACACTATCTAAATCCAGAGCTGAATGTGCCTAGCAGGGCGGCATCTGGTCTCTTATACCCCTGATGTTGCTGTGTGGCCAGCCAATCACTGCAAGACTACAACAAAGATGGCTGCGGCGTTACAGTGCCTGGCATCACTGCATGGTGATTGTGTCTCTGAAGACTGCCAAAAAAGTTGTGGAGACCCGAGTACCCAATGAGAAATCCCTGAAATGCTCGGAGTACACCGAGTACCATAATACCCGGGCGAGTAACGAGTAGTGGCGAGCACGCTTGCTCATCACTATTGTCTAACCTGTGTGAATCTGCTTGTGCAAGTGTAAGTTTGTATGTGTGAAATGTGTATAAAAATACATACACATTTCACAGATACTGAATATTGGCCTACTGAAATATGTATTGTCACGACTGCAGCCGCAGATGCGGCCCAGCAGGCGCCTCCATGCCGACGGTGAGGGGGCGGGCGTCCCCCGGGATGCAACATGGACCCTCTATACCACAGAGGGGGACCCGGGCCTACCCAAACTAGGGAAGGGCAGCGACCGGGATTCTGTGGCAGCTGAGCATGTGGACAAGGACACATAGGACTTGATGACACCGCACAACTTCAGGTATAAATAAAGTAAAGTTTACTTAGAGTAAAGTCACAGTACATAGACAAAACAGGCTAAACCAGGCTCCCGATTCCACACCTCCCAGAAGTGTACCACCCAGTGGACCCCAAGGCACCATCGGATAACGGAGGCACAAATAAGCAGGACATTGGGACACAGGCAGGATGTCAGGACACACGAGGTCATCAGGACATCAGGACACACGAGGTCATCAGGACATCAGGACACACGAGGTCATCAGGACATCAGGGTCACCCACAGGACATCAGAGTCACCAGCAGACATCAGACAGGAGTTGTTTGGTTCCGGACATCCAACACGACCTACAGGCACCACTGCAGTCATCCAGCTCCAGGCTCCAGGCAGCGGTCATCAGGTTCCAGACTGTGGTCGTCAGGCTCCGGGTATCGGACCTAGAAAGGAACTCAAGTGTGATGGTGCTAACACCGCAGGATTGCTGGGCCTGCATGGAGCTACCACAGCATGGTAGTCAGAACACAGCATAGTAGATGCTCAGCAGGAACACCGGTTACAAGAGTCTCAGAGTCACTGGGTGCGGGGCTCCAAACACAGAGGGATTCCAGGAAAATAACACAGCAGACAGTTCAGATATGGTCAGGTACAGGATAGGTACAGGATCAAGGATTCAAGCCTGGATACACCGCCTCTAGACCAGGGCAAATTTAGACAGGGTCAGGTACAGGACAGGTACAGGATCAAGGATTCAGGCCCCGATATACCGCCTCCGGGGCAGGGCGAGGGAACAGGACAAAGCAGGAATCAAATTTCAAAAACTGATCGTCACATCCAAGCATAAACAATGTGTGAACAGGTGCTTAACCTAGAGTCACCAACTCATATACATTCAAGCAAAAAAGGAAGCACACTGTAGCGCCATAACATGCAAATATGAAAAATGAATTGCATTGCTGCATTAGAAATATGAAAAATTGAGAAAGTTTAGCGCAGAAAATGGCCAATTTATGTGTACCTGGAAGCCACGTCAAGGCATTTCTCATTTTCTAGGTCCCTGTCTATGCCAATCCTCACTAAGACTGAAGTCTCCATCTGAATGGGAACCTATGAAAAATCCTCTGTTTAGACTGAAGTCTATATCTCTGTGGAGGGGAAGTGGCCCTGCTTTGATTAAAAACGCCTGCGGCTAACAGGTGGAGTGCTCAGTCAGAAGGTAAATGAATACAAATTTGTGACCAGGGACCCCACATGCGAATGGTGAAGCAGCAGAGCAAAGACCTAACACCACATGTGCAGCTACGCAGCAGAGAAGGGAACTGAGCAGGCTCCATACAGGTAACAGCCAGCAGTATCCCGGCTCAATTAGGGGGAAAGGAGCAAGGGGTTAAAGCAAGAAATAAGCATTGTCACGCCAACAACCAAATACAAACATAACGGCGTGACATATATATTCGGTAAATTCACTCAATACTTAGTCAGGGCTTCTTTGGCAGCAATTACTGCATCAATGCAGCGTGGCATGGAGGCGATCAGCTTGTGGCACTGCTGAGGTGTTATGGAATCCCAGGTTGCTTGATAGCACCCTTCAGCTCGTCTGCATTATTGGGTCTGGTGTCTCTCATCTTCCTCTTGACAATAGCCCACAGAATCTATGGGGTTAAGGTCAGGAAAGTTTGCTGGCCAATCAAGCACAGTGATACTGTTGTTTTTAAACCAGGAATTGGTACTTTTGGCAGTGTGGACAGATGTCAAGTCCTGCTGGAGAATGAAATTTCCATCTCCAAAAAAGCTTGTCGGCAGAGGGAAGCATGAAGTGCTCTAAAATTTCCTGGTAGATGGCTGCGCTGACTTTGGTCTTGATAAAACATAGTGGACCTACACTAGCAGATTACATGGCTCCCCAAGTCATCACTGACTGTGGAAACTTGGAAACTATAAATATATATGTTGTGTGATTTTTCTACAAAGTAAGAAAACATGAGCACGCAATAAATCCCATATAGAAAAATGCAAATTTTTATTAATATTAAATAAGTAACAATAATACAAAAATGTTTCTGACGCATGCGCAGTGTGTGGACGCCGCGCTGCAGCACAGGACCTGCAGACACCACGGCGCATGCGCCGTTTGTGCCGCTCCTATTGGTGGATGCTGGTCATGTGACCGGGGTCATGGGCTATTTGAAGGCCCTACCGGGACTTTTTCACTTACTCTCCTCCTTGATAAAGCAGCGGGGGACGTCGCGAAACGCGCGTCGGAGGCCCCACTGTTGGACTCCCTCCTCTTCCCCTCCTCGGTGAGTTGTCCTCTGGTCTTTTTACATGGTCTTCTGATCCTAACCAGCACCGGTTTTATCTCTCTGACTCTTACTGTGAGTGGGCATTGGCAGGGATGTATTTGGCTATTGCTACCTAGTTTGTTCATTCTAGATTTGCTGGGCTGGTATCTCGATCTAAGACATATGGTTCACGGTATATATCCACCGGGTTTTCCATCTGGGGGGTGTGAGGTTGGGTCATGGGACAAATTGTCCATACTGTTTGTGAGCACATCTGCTGCTATCCATTTTTGTATTATTGTTACTAATTTAATATTAATAAAAATTTGCATTTTTCTATATGGGATTTATTGCATGCTCTTGTATTTCTCCTTTTATTATCATATGCTTTGAGCTTGCGCTTTGGGTGTTGGAGCTGGGTTGTCCCTTGTCTCTTCATCACCCTTTACTTATGGGTAGAGTTGAGCGATACCGTCCGATACTTCAAAATATCGGATCGGAATGGATCGGCCGATCTTTAAAAAAAGTATCGGTATCGCTGATGCCGATACCGGAAGTCCCATTCAAGTCTATGAGACTTCCGGTATCGGAATTGGAAACACCCTTTCCTGCCCTTGTACAGCCTCTCGGGGGTCTGTACGGGCCTTCCGGGGGTCTCTGCCGGCCTGCCAGGGGGCTGTGCCGGCCTGCCGGTGGGCTGTGCGGACTGCCCGGGGTCTGTACCAGCCTGCCGGGGGGCTGTGCTGGCCTGCTGGTGGTCTGTGCACCCTGTGGGGGTCTGTACCGGCCTGCCGGGGGGCTGTGCCGGCCTGCCGGGGGGCTGTGCTGATGTCCGGGGGTCTGTGCAGGCATGCTACATACATACTACATATATACTACATGCATGCTACATACATACTACATGCTGCATACATACTACATACATACTACATACATACTACATATATACTACATGCATGCTACATACATACTACATGCTACATACATACTACATATATGCTACATACATACTACATGCTACATACATACTACATACATACTACATGCTACATACATACTACATACATACTACATATATACTACATGCATGCTACATACATACTACATGCTACATACATACTACATACATACTACATACATACTACATGCTACATACATACTACATACATACTACATATATACTACATGCATGCTACATACATACTACATGCTACATACATACCACATATATACTACATGCATGCTACATACATACTACATGCTACATACATACCATATATATACTACATGCATGCTACATGCTACATACATACCACATATATACTACATGCATGCTACATACATACTACATACATACAACATGCATGCTACATACATACTACATGCTACATGCATGCTACATACATACTACATGCTACATACATACTACATATATACTACATACATGCTACATGCTACATACATACCATATATATACTACATGCATGCTACATGCTACATACATACCACATATATACTACATGCATGCTACATACATACTACATACATACTACATATATACTACATGCATGTTACATACATACTACATGCTACATACATGCTACATACATACTACATGCTACATACATACTACATACATACTACATGCATGCTACATACAATACATTCATACAATACATACATAGACATACATTACATATAACATAGAGTAACATACTTACCAATACTTGTCACATTGTTCCCCGAAGCCATTGTCTTTTACGGAATAAATATTAACATAACAAACCACAAAAATACTCACCCATGATCCGAAGCAGTCCACGAGTGTGTCCCACGACGATCTTGGGTAGAGAACTGCAGCATCAGCTGATGCTGCCGCTCTCTACGGGCTGCAGGAATCCATTGACGGAAGGTAGGTAAAATAGTCCCTAGTCTCACTTTTGACATTGCTGTGTGAGAAAGTTCCCACGCAGCTTTTGCCATAAAGTGAGACTAGGGACTTTTTTTTTTAAGTGGCAGAGGAATACAGTGCGGAAGGATACCTACCTTCCGTCATTGGATTCCTGCAGCCCGTAGAGAGCGGCAGCATCAGCTGATGCTGCAGTTCTCTACCCAAGATCGTCATGGGACACACTCGTGGACTGCTTCGGATCATGGGTGAGTATTTTTGTGGTTTGTTATGTTAATATTTATTCCGTAAAAGACAATGGCTTCGGGGGGGAACAATGTGACAAGTATTGGTAAGTATGTTACTCTATGTTATATGTACTGTATGTCTATGTATGTATTGTATGAATGTATTGTATGTAGCATGCATGTAGTATGTATGTAGTATGTATGTAGCATGTATGTAGTATGTATGTAGCATGTAGTATATATGTAGCATGTAGTATGTATGTAGTATGTATGTAGCATGTAGTATGTATGTAGCATGCATGTAGTATGTATGTAGTATATATGTGGTATGTATGTAGCATGTAGTATGTATGTAGCATGTAGTATGTATGTAGCATGTAGTATGTATGTAGCATGCATGTAGTGTATATGTAGTATGTATGTAGCATGTAGTATGTATGTAGCATGCATGTAGTATATATGTAGTATGTATGTAGTATGTATGTAGCATGTAGTATGTATGTAGTATGTATGTAGCATGTAGTATGTATGTAGCATGCATGTAGTATATATGTAGTATGTATGTAGTATGTATGTAGCATGCATGTAGTATATATGTGGTATGTATGTAGCATGTAGCATGCATGTAGTATATATATGGTATGTATGTAGCATGTAGTATGTATGTAGCATGTATGTAGTATATATGTAGTATGTATGTAGTATGTATGTAGCATGTAGTATGTATGTAGCATGCATGTAGCATGTAGTATGTATGTAGCATGCATGTAGTATATATGTAGTATGTATGTAGTATGTATGTAGCATGTATGTAGCATGCATGTAGTATGTATGTAGCATGTAATATGTATGTAGCATGCATGTAGTATATATATAGTATGTATGTAGCATGTAGTATGTATGTAGCATGCATGTAGTATATATGTAGTATGTATGTAGTATGTATGCAGCATGTAGTATGTATGTAGCATGCATGTAGTATATATGTAGTATGTATGTAGCATGTAGCATGCATGTAGTATATATGTGGTATGTATGTAGCATGTAGTATGTATGTAGCATGCATGTAGTATGTATGTAGTATTTTTTTTTTTAACATTTAACACATTAGCCGGATGATGGGACTACTACTGTCCCATCATTGGCTAATGTGTCAATCACTGTCATGGTAGCAGGCATCGCCCGATGGGACTTGTAGTCCCATCGGACGATGCCTGCACAGACCCCCGGACATCAGCACAGCCCCCCGGCAGGCCGGTACAGACCCCCACAGGGTGCACAGACCACCGGCAGGCCGGCACAGCCCACCGGCAGGCCGGTACAGACCCCGGGCAGTCCACACAGCCCCCCGGCAGGCCGGCACAGCCCCCCGGCAGGCCGGCAGAGACCCCCGGAAGGCCCGAAATGACGGCGCATCATGATGCGCACACACCGCGCATCATGATGACGTCATTTCGGCTGTCAATCAACTTTGAACTTCCGATTCCGATGCCCGATATTGAAAAAATATCGGATGTCGGTATCGGAATTCCGATAAAGCAAGTATCGGCCGATACCCGATACTTGCGGTATCGGAATGCTCAACACTACTTATGGGACATTTGTTGTCACAAAGTAAGAAAACAACAGTTCGCCACTCCTGAAATGCATTTATCATGTGTGCTCAGCAGTCAGAACAAAGCAATAAAGACTTGAATTGGAAAAATACACCACTCTCTGTTACTTGGTTCAGTGACCTTATCTACTGTATACAGTAAGTTTAGTTATTGTACTATATCTAAGAAATTAGCTTTGCTCCAGTATTTATTATACTTACTTATACAGCGCTTTACAGATATTGTGATCACTGTCCTCATTGGGGTTCACAATCTATGTCCCCGATCAGAATGTATTTAGAGGAGGGAGGAAACAGGTGTACCCGTAAGTAACCAACAAAACATGGGGAAAACTCTATACAGATGTTGTCCTTGGTGGGATTTGAACCCAGGACTACAAAGTAACACTGCTACCCACTGAGCCACTGTGCTGCCCTTTGTTCCAGAACTACATTTATGTATAAAACTAATTACCAGCAGTGTCTTTATACCATAAATTATTATTATTATTTATTTATAATGCACCATTGGTTCCATGGTGCTGTACCTGAGAAGGGGTTACATACAAGTTACAAATATCACTTACAGTAAACAAACTGGCAATCACAGACCCGTGGAAGCGCTCGAGTAGCGCGAAACGGCCGTTGTCAGCCATTTGACACTCTTGTTATCACATCCCCGACGTGACATGTAATTATGTGTCAAGAGAGATGAATTAGTCAGGCGGCAGAGCTAAGGATGGACTGGAGAGGTGCGAGTGTGCTAGCAGGGAGGCCACAGAAAAAGATGTTGCAGTAGTCAAGGCGGTAGATGATGGAGAGAGCTTGGATGTGCGGTTTGAAAAGACAGGGCAGAGTCAAGGGTTACTCCGAGGCAGCGGACCTCCGTTACTGGGGAAAGCATGATGTCGTCAATTGTTATAGATAGGTAAGGAATATCTGTGAGATGGGGAAAGATGATTAGTTCAGATTTGTCCACATTGAATTTGAGGAAGCGTGAGGAGAAGAAGGAGGATATGGCAGATAGACACTCCGGGATTCTGGAGAGCAGAGAGGTGACGTCTGGGTAGATCTGTGTATCATCGGCAAAAAGGTGGTACTGGAATCCATGGGACATGATGAGTTGCCCCACTCCAAGTGTATAGATTGGGAAGAGTAGGGGTCCTAGAAAAGAGCCTTGGGGGACTCCAACAGAGAGAGGGTGGGATGAGGCGGTAGTGTGGGAGTGGGAGATGTGAATGTGCGGTTGGAAAGGTATGAGGAAATCCAGGATAGGGCGAGGTCTTTGATGCCAAAGGAGGAGAGGATCTGTAGTAGGAGGCAGTGGTCAACTGTGTCGAAAGCAGAGGACAGGTCTAGAAGGAGGAGTAGAGAGTATTGTCTATTAGCTTTGTATTGTCTGTTAGCGTTGGCTGTAAGTAGGTCGCTAGTAATTTTGGTCAGGGTTGTCTCAGTGGAATGATGGGGACAGAAACCAGATTGTGGATTGTCAAAGAGAAAGTTAGATGAGAGTTGGGAGGAAAGTTCAAGGTGGACTTGCTGTTCCAGGAGTTTGGAAGCAAATGGGAGCAGCGATATTGGGCGATAGCTGGACATGGCTGTTGGGTCGAGGGTTGGCATTTTAAGGGTAGGCATGATTGTGGCATGTTTGAAAGCAGAAGGGAAGGTACCAGAAATTAGTGATAGGTTGAAGAGGTGGGTTAGGGATGGGATAAGAGTGGTGGTGATGTTGGGGAGGAGGTGGGATGGGACCATACCATAAACTTAATTCTGTCACAATACTCAGTATACACAGTAACCTTAGTTCTATTATCATATCTATGCATTAAGTGGCAAGTCATTTTACAATTTTAAATTGATGTTAATGTTCATAGTATAGAGGTGTCCCCATCCTGGGCCACAATCGTCAAAGCATGTAAAGTCTGTGGCAGTGCTGTGCTACTGACAATGACGGAGCATATTTTTCTTTAAGCTCATATCCAGTCTTCATTTGGCAGGGAGAGTTAAACAAGGCTAAAACAATGAAAAAAATTGGTTAGGGTGAATAAAAAAATAAATAAAATTCACCAACACTCCCTGGTATTTCCAGCCACATCATTACTGCCAGAGCAGGTCACACTCTGTAAATGACACAGAATTCAAATACTGTATGTTGGTTTCACAAAGACTAAAGACTTTGAAAAATCATACCAGATGAAACTTTGCCTTGATATTCTTCTATGAAGGATCAGTTACTGTACTTTTCTTTAAGGGAGTAAAACATGCTTTCTTTCATCCTTTAGATATGGAATAAAAAGAAGCCTACGGACTACAATTGTGAAGCTCTATTAAACCAGACCAAATAATTAATTTTATTATTAGCAAAAAACTATGTGATACTCAAATTTTCACCCCTTCTGGAATATTTTCCATGTCACAATATAAATCATTTGCATAGTCAAAAAAATGTCACCCATTCCAAACCAGTATCCTAAATCAGCCCGCATTATTCATAACACTATTATACGGTATGTAGCCAAAAAAATCCTACTTTAGGTTCAATTCTATTACCTAATTTGTTTTCTAGAGAAATGAAACAATAAACAGATACTTGGCTTACACTAAAAGGCGTTTACAAATGTGGTCACTCCAGGTGCATTTCATCTTCAAAAATTCACTAGTTTTTCATCATATGTAAGAGGTCAGAGTTTCAACTTAATTTTTTTATTAAATGCAATACTTCTGGGGTTATTTCCTATTTCAGTGCTCTATGTGTAGAATTCAGTATGTAGGCTGCACAATTTATATGTCCAAAATGCGGTCAATCCAACAACTGTAAATATCTCTGAGGTTTCCAGGCACTTTTCATGTGTACAAAAGTCTACACTTCCACTCTTAAATTTGCTGGCATGGAAAGAGAATAAAGACCAATTAGGGGTTGTAATCTGAAAAGAAAGATCTTAAACAGGGAATCACATTTGATCGTTAATTATATACAAGATCTCCATCATGACTGAATGTGATACAGAATCTTACCCTCCAGTATATGTAATTTGTCATTTGTTGTTACATTTATTTTGTTGATTTTTTGCTACACAATAAGTTTTACCAGGTAAATCAACTACACTGAGCAACAAATTGCAGGGAAGTTCTTGTCCCCTGAAAATATGTTATTTTATCTTATAGATTTTGATATGCTGAACACGAATATGTGCTCCAAAAGTCTGTATCACATAAGGTTTTTAAGAAACAAGAGTTTATAGTCTACATTATGACATCCGACACACTACATACATGTGCATCGATGTCAGTAGCAAAAGCAATTGTTCAAAAGTGTTTTGCAGATGACTTTCGTTTATAATACATGTCAGATCCTTCTCGAATAAGATTCCAGCAATAGTCAGCCAGCACTGACGTACTCCACTTTCCCTGGTACCTTTTCTCCATAAGCGCAATGTCTTGGTGAAATCTTTCACTGTGTTAATCACTAACGGCACCAAGATTGGCTGGAAAAAAGTCTGTGCACCCTGTGGGGGTCTGTACCGGCCTGCCGGGGGGCTGTGCCGGCCTGCCGGGGGGCTGTGCTGATGTCCGGGGGTCTGTGCAGGCATGCTACATACATACTACATATATACTACATGCATGCTACATACATACTACATGCTGCATACATACTACATACATACTACATACATACTACATATATACTACATGCATGCTACATACATACTACATGCTACATACATACTACATATATGCTACATACATACTACATGCTACATACATACTACATACATACTACATGCTACATACATACTACATACATACTACATATATACTACATGCATGCTACATACATACTACATGCTACATACATACTACATACATACTACATACATACTACATGCTACATACATACTACATACATACTACATATATACTACATGCATGCTACATACATACTACATGCTACATACATACCACATATATACTACATGCATGCTACATACATACTACATGCTACATACATACCATATATATACTACATGCATGCTACATGCTACATACATACCACATATATACTACATGCATGCTACATACATACTACATACATACGACATGCATGCTACATACATACTACATGCTACATGCATGCTACATACATACTACATGCTACATACATACTACATATATACTACATACATGCTACATGCTACATACATACCATATATATACTACATGCATGCTACATGCTACATACATACCACATATATACTACATGCATGCTACATACATACTACATATATACTACATGCATGTTACATACATACTACATGCTACATACATGCTACATACATACTACATGCTACATACATACTACATACATACTACATGCATGCTACATACAATACATTCATACAATACATACATAGACATACATTACATATAACATAGAGTAACATACTTACCAATACTTGTCACATTGTTCCCCGAAGCCATTGTCTTTTACGGAATAAATATTAACATAACAAACCACAAAAATACTCACCCATGATCCGAAGCAGTCCACGAGTGTGTCCCACGACGATCTTGGGTAGAGAACTGCAGCATCAGCTGATGCTGCCGCTCTCTACGGGCTGCAGGAATCCATTGACGGAAGGTAGGTATCCTTCCGCACTGTATTCCTCCGCCACTTAAAAAAAAAATAGTCCCTAGTCTCACTTTTGACATTGCTGTGTGAGAAAGTTCCCACGCAGCTTTTGCCATAAAGTGAGACTAGGGACTTTTTTTTTTAAGTGGCAGAGGAATACAGTGCGGAAGGATACCTACCTTCCGTCATTGGATTCCTGCAGCCCGTAGAGAGCGGCAGCATCAGCTGATGCTGCAGTTCTCTACCCAAGATCGTCATGGGACACACTCGTGGACTGCTTCGGATCATGGGTGAGTATTTTTGTGGTTTGTTATGTTAATATTTATTCCGTAAAAGACAATGGCTTCGGGGGGGAACAATGTGACAAGTATTGGTAAGTATGTTACTCTATGTTATATGTACTGTATGTCTATGTATGTATTGTATGAATGTATTGTATGTAGCATGCATGTAGTATGTATGTAGTATGTATGTAGCATGTATGTAGTATGTATGTAGCATGTAGTATATATGTAGCATGTAGTATGTATGTAGTATGTATGTAGCATGTAGTATGTATGTAGCATGCATGTAGTATGTATGTAGTATATATGTGGTATGTATGTAGCATGTAGTATGTATGTAGCATGTAGTATGTATGTAGCATGTAGTATGTATGTAGCATGCATGTAGTGTATATGTAGTATGTATGTAGCATGTAGTATGTATGTAGCATGCATGTAGTATATATGTAGTATGTATGTAGTATGTATGTAGCATGTAGTATGTATGTAGTATGTATGTAGCATGTAGTATGTATGTAGCATGCATGTAGTATATATGTAGTATGTATGTAGTATGTATGTAGCATGCATGTAGTATATATGTGGTATGTATGTAGCATGTAGCATGCATGTAGTATATATATGGTATGTATGTAGCATGTAGTATGTATGTAGCATGTATGTAGTATATATGTAGTATGTATGTAGTATGTATGTAGCATGTAGTATGTATGTAGCATGCATGTAGCATGTAGTATGTATGTAGCATGCATGTAGTATATATGTAGTATGTATGTAGTATGTATGTAGCATGTATGTAGCATGCATGTAGTATGTATGTAGCATGTAATATGTATGTAGCATGCATGTAGTATATATATAGTATGTATGTAGCATGTAGTATGTATGTAGCATGCATGTAGTATATATGTAGTATGTATGTAGTATGTATGCAGCATGTAGTATGTATGTAGCATGCATGTAGTATATATGTAGTATGTATGTAGCATGTAGCATGCATGTAGTATATATGTGGTATGTATGTAGCATGTAGTATGTATGTAGCATGCATGTAGTATGTATGTAGTATTTTTTTTTTTAACATTTAACACATTAGCCGGATGATGGGACTACTACTGTCCCATCATTGGCTAATGTGTCAATCACTGTCATGGTAGCAGGCATCGCCCGATGGGACTTGTAGTCCCATCGGACGATGCCTGCACAGACCCCCGGACATCAGCACAGCCCCCCGGCAGGCCGGTACAGACCCCCACAGGGTGCACAGACCACCGGCAGGCCGGCACAGCCCACCGGCAGGCCGGTACAGACCCCGGGCAGTCCACACAGCCCCCCGGCAGGCCGGCACAGCCCCCCGGCAGGCCGGCAGAGACCCCCGGAAGGCCCGAAATGACGGCGCATCATGATGCGCACACACCGCGCATCATGATGACGTCATTTCGGCTGTCAATCAACTTTGAACTTCCGATTCCGATGCCCGATATTGAAAAAATATCGGATGTCGGTATCGGAATTCCGATAAAGCAAGTATCGGCCGATACCCGATACTTGCGGTATCGGAATGCTCAACACTACTTATGGGACATTTGTTGTCACAAAGTAAGAAAACAACAGTTCGCCACTCCTGAAATGCATTTATCATGTGTGCTCAGCAGTCAGAACAAAGCAATAAAGACTTGAATTGGAAAAATACACCACTCTCTGTTACTTGGTTCAGTGACCTTATCTACTGTATACAGTAAGTTTAGTTATTGTACTATATCTAAGAAATTAGCTTTGCTCCAGTATTTATTATACTTACTTATACAGCGCTTTACAGATATTGTGATCACTGTCCTCATTGGGGTTCACAATCTATGTCCCCGATCAGAATGTATTTAGAGGAGGGAGGAAACAGGTGTACCCGTAAGTAACCAACAAAACATGGGGAAAACTCTATACAGATGTTGTCCTTGGTGGGATTTGAACCCAGGACTACAAAGTAACACTGCTACCCACTGAGCCACTGTGCTGCCCTTTGTTCCAGAACTACATTTATGTATAAAACTAATTACCAGCAGTGTCTTTATACCATAAATTATTATTATTATTTATTTATAATGCACCATTGGTTCCATGGTGCTGTACCTGAGAAGGGGTTACATACAAGTTACAAATATCACTTACAGTAAACAAACTGGCAATCACAGACTGATATAGAGGGGAGAGAAGACCCTGCCATTGTGGTCTTACATTCTACAGGATGAAGGGAAAGGAGACAGTAGGTTGGGGGGTTACAGCAGCTCTAGTGATGGTGAGTCGGTAGCTCCAGTAGTGGCGAGGAGGCAGCGGGGATCATTGCAGGCTGTAAGCTTTCCTGAAGAGATGGGTTTTCAGGTTCCATCTGAAGAATCTGAGTGTGGTTGATAGTCGGATGTGTTGGGGCAAAGAATTCCAGAGGGTGGGGGCTATTCGGGAGAAGTCTTGGGGGTGGTTGGGTGAGGAGCGAATAAGTGTGGAGGAGAGAAGGAGGTCTTGGGAGGACCGGAGATTACGTGAGGGAAGCTATCAGGAGATTAGTTCAGAGATATATGGAGGAGACAGGCTATAGATGACCTTGTAGGTCAGTATTAGTAATTTGAATTAGATATGCTGAGGGAATGGGAGCCAGTGAAGAGATTTGCAGAGGGGAGAAGTGGAGGAGTAGCGAGGAGAGAGATGAATTAAAAAAGAAGAAGCGGGCGGCACCGCTGTTACCGTGCTAGGATCCGTGGCTTGCAGCAGGCGGTGAGCTCACATGGAGGATTCCCGGGTGCTTGACCTCATAACAAATCACTTGTGGTTTCCAAAGTAAAAAGGTCGCACTCTGCGAGATAATAGTGAAGATTTATTGACACATAATTACATGTCACGTCGGGGATGTGATAACAAGAGTGTCAAATGGCTGACAACGGCCGTTTCGCGCTACTCGAGCGCTTCCACGGGTCCAGACCCGTGGAAGCGCTCGAGTAGCGCGAAACGGCCGTTGTCAGCCATTTGACACTCTTGTTATCACATCCCCGACGTGACATGTAATTATGTGTCAAGAGAGATGAATTAGTCAGGCGGCAGAGCTAAGGATGGACTGGAGAGGTGCGAGTGTGCTAGCAGGGAGGCCACAGAAAAAGATGTTGCAGTAGTCAAGGCGGTAGATGATGGAGAGAGCTTGGATGTGCGGTTTGAAAAGACAGGGCAGAGTCAAGGGTTACTCCGAGGCAGCGGACCTCCGTTACTGGGGAAAGCATGATGTCGTCAATTGTTATAGATAGGTAAGGAATATCTGTGAGATGGGGAAAGATGATTAGTTCAGATTTGTCCACATTGAATTTGAGGAAGCGTGAGGAGAAGAAGGAGGATATGGCAGATAGACACTCCGGGATTCTGGAGAGCAGAGAGGTGACGTCTGGGTAGATCTGTGTATCATCGGCAAAAAGGTGGTACTGGAATCCATGGGACATGATGAGTTGCCCCACTCCAAGTGTATAGATTGGGAAGAGTAGGGGTCCTAGAAAAGAGCCTTGGGGGACTCCAACAGAGAGAGGGTGGGATGAGGCGGTAGTGTGGGAGTGGGAGATGTGAATGTGCGGTTGGAAAGGTATGAGGAAATCCAGGATAGGGCGAGGTCTTTGATGCCAAAGGAGGAGAGGATCTGTAGTAGGAGGCAGTGGTCAACTGTGTCGAAAGCAGAGGACAGGTCTAGAAGGAGGAGTAGAGAGTATTGTCTATTAGCTTTGTATTGTCTGTTAGCGTTGGCTGTAAGTAGGTCGCTAGTAATTTTGGTCAGGGTTGTCTCAGTGGAATGATGGGGACAGAAACCAGATTGTGGATTGTCAAAGAGAAAGTTAGATGAGAGTTGGGAGGAAAGTTCAAGGTGGACTTGCTGTTCCAGGAGTTTGGAAGCAAATGGGAGCAGCGATATTGGGCGATAGCTGGACATGGCTGTTGGGTCGAGGGTTGGCATTTTAAGGGTAGGCATGATTGTGGCATGTTTGAAAGCAGAAGGGAAGGTACCAGAAATTAGTGATAGGTTGAAGAGGTGGGTTAGGGATGGGATAAGAGTGGTGGTGATGTTGGGGAGGAGGTGGGATGGGACCATACCATAAACTTAATTCTGTCACAATACTCAGTATACACAGTAACCTTAGTTCTATTATCATATCTATGCATTAAGTGGCAAGTCATTTTACAATTTTAAATTGATGTTAATGTTCATAGTATAGAGGTGTCCCCATCCTGGGCCACAATCGTCAAAGCATGTAAAGTCTGTGGCAGTGCTGTGCTACTGACAATGACGGAGCATATTTTTCTTTAAGCTCATATCCAGTCTTCATTTGGCAGGGAGAGTTAAACAAGGCTAAAACAATGAAAAAAATTGGTTAGGGTGAATAAAAAAATAAATAAAATTCACCAACACTCCCTGGTATTTCCAGCCACATCATTACTGCCAGAGCAGGTCACACTCTGTAAATGACACAGAATTCAAATACTGTATGTTGGTTTCACAAAGACTAAAGACTTTGAAAAATCATACCAGATGAAACTTTGCCTTGATATTCTTCTATGAAGGATCAGTTACTGTACTTTTCTTTAAGGGAGTAAAACATGCTTTCTTTCATCCTTTAGATATGGAATAAAAAGAAGCCTACGGACTACAATTGTGAAGCTCTATTAAACCAGACCAAATAATTAATTTTATTATTAGCAAAAAACTATGTGATACTCAAATTTTCACCCCTTCTGGAATATTTTCCATGTCACAATATAAATCATTTGCATAGTCAAAAAAATGTCACCCATTCCAAACCAGTATCCTAAATCAGCCCGCATTATTCATAACACTATTATACGGTATGTAGCCAAAAAAATCCTACTTTAGGTTCAATTCTATTACCTAATTTGTTTTCTAGAGAAATGAAACAATAAACAGATACTTGGCTTACACTAAAAGGCGTTTACAAATGTGGTCACTCCAGGTGCATTTCATCTTCAAAAATTCACTAGTTTTTCATCATATGTAAGAGGTCAGAGTTTCAACTTAATTTTTTTATTAAATGCAATACTTCTGGGGTTATTTCCTATTTCAGTGCTCTATGTGTAGAATTCAGTATGTAGGCTGCACAATTTATATGTCCAAAATGCGGTCAATCCAACAACTGTAAATATCTCTGAGGTTTCCAGGCACTTTTCATGTGTACAAAAGTCTACACTTCCACTCTTAAATTTGCTGGCATGGAAAGAGAATAAAGACCAATTAGGGGTTGTAATCTGAAAAGAAAGATCTTAAACAGGGAATCACATTTGATCGTTAATTATATACAAGATCTCCATCATGACTGAATGTGATACAGAATCTTACCCTCCAGTATATGTAATTTGTAATTTGTTGTTACATTTATTTTGTTGATTTTTTGCTACACAATAAGTTTTACCAGGTAAATCAACTACACTGAGCAACAAATTGCAGGGAAGTTCTTGTCCCCTGAAAATATGTTATTTTATCTTATAGATTTTGATATGCTGAACACGAATATGTGCTCCAAAAGTCTGTATCACATAAGGTTTTTAAGAAACAAGAGTTTATAGTCTACATTATGACATCCGACACACTACATACATGTGCATCGATGTCAGTAGCAAAAGCAATTGTTCAAAAGTGTTTTGCAGATGACTTTCGTTTATAATACATGTCAGATCCTTCTCGAATAAGATTCCAGCAATAGTCAGCCAGCACTGACGTACTCCACTTTCCCTGGTACCTTTTCTCCATAAGCGCAATGTCTTGGTGAAATCTTTCACTGTGTTAATCACTAACGGCACCAAGATTGGCTGGAAAAAAGTCCAAGTGAGAATGTAGAAAATGCATTTTTAGTGACATATTGCATTTCATCAAATGATATGCTGTGAGCATGTTGTCCACGAGTTGTTCCAAGTTCAGTGCCCTGCTGTTGCCAAGGAAGTTGAAGGTCACATCTTTAAAGGCTCTCCATGCCACTTGTTCAGCACTTTGCAATAGACCATCAAAGCTACTGTCATTCATTATATCTCTGATCTGTGGGCCAATAAACATACCTTCTTTAATCTTTGCATCACTTATTCTTGGATATTTCTGTCGCAATTAAGAAAAGGCTTCTGATTCTTTGTTCATTGCTTTGACAAAATTCTTCACAAGCCCAAGTTTAATATGCAAAGGAGGGAGAAATATATTTGCTGGATCAACGAGAGGATTATGTTTAACATTCTTCTGTCCAGCAACCAGGTTTTCACGGAGTGGCCAGTCCTTTCTGAAATAGTGCATTTCTCTTGCTCGACTGTCCCACTCACAAATAAAACAACAATACTTGGTATATCCAAGCTGCAGTATAAGAAGAAGTGCAATAACTTTTAGATCACCACATATATTCCAATTATAATTTCTATTAATGTGGGTCAACAGTAACTCTATATTCTCATACGTTTCTTTCATGTGTATAGCATGTCCAATAGGTATAGAAGGATAGATATTTCTGTTGTGTAGTAAAACAGCCTTCAAACTTAAAACTGACAAGTCAATGAACAGTCGCCATTCCTTAGGGTTATATTCGCATCCAAGAGGACCAAGCAAACCCAAGACGTTGCTGCAAAAGCTTAAACTGTCGTTGTGGTTGAAAAATTGATTAAGGTCTTCTTGACGACTGCGAAACACATAAACTCTTGTTCCTGTTTATAAGAGATTCTGTTCGTGTAGCCTTGATCCCAATAATTCTGCCTGCCTCTTTGACAATTTCAAATCTCTGACCAAGTCACTCAGATCAGCTTGATTAAACAGATGTGGATTAGATGTAGAAGGTTCAAAGTCTGGGTCTGCAGCAGTTTCATTTTCCACTGACATTGTTAGTTCATCTTTGTCATCCTCCATTGTCCATACTTTGGGCAGCTTTGGGACTCAAAGACTCTCATCATGTGGCACTGGTCTTATGGGTGAAGGAAGATTAGAATATTCTATTTATTTCCTTTTCTTTGCTGAATATCCTGTTTCATTTGTAAGGTAGAAATAGCAATCTGTTACATGATCTCTCTGCTCTCTCCATATCATTGGGACAGCGAATGGCATTTAAGGTCGTGATCCATTCAACCATACTCTAGGTATATCAGTATTGTCTTTTGATTCCTCCCCTGCCCAGGAGACGTGGTATGCTCCGTACACGGTCAGCCAAATGATTCACTGCGCCTCCATGGAATTTGCATAATAAATGCTTGCATATGTGTAGATCAGCGATTTATGTTATTTCAAGGGAAAATTCAGAATATACTGTTTCGGAAAATATTCATATATGAGTTTTTAGAATTATAACAGAATATTATAATGTTTCGTATTATTTCTCAAAAATCTTACGTGATAGGAAAAATCTGAAGTCATTTCTGAAATCAGCATGAAAAAAGGAGGGACAAAACCTTGGTAGCACAGTGTTATTTGTTCTTCTATTGTCATTGGCTAGTTCACTAGCCAATGACAATAGAATGATAGTTCACTAGAATGATAGTTCACTAGTGTTTCTCTAGAGCATGAGTAAGACTTCACTTAAAAAGGCTTTGGTTTAGTGTGCTACACAAGATTTCCGTGATAATTTCAATTTTAACATGTAAAAATCTATGTGAAGTTTTATACTTATCCTGCTTCAATGCTGGAGGATCCTTTTCGCTCTCATTTGGCTTCTGCATCACTGAACTGGGGGCTCCAAGCGATGTCTCTACTGTGAATTCCAATACAGCAAGACATGGTGAGCTGATTACTCGTTCCCTACATGTCATTTTTTTAACTCATCCAATTGTGGAACTTATTTTTATTTTCAGATCTATAGATTAAAATGAACTTTCTTCATGGGGCAACCCCTTTAAATATAAGAATTAATTTACACAAATGATTGTAAGTATAAAAAGGCAGAGAGATGCTGGTAACCCACACCAGATTCAGGGGCGGAATACCATGGAAAAAAAAAGAACACTTGCATTAACCCCTTAAGCCCCAAGGGTGGTTTGCACGTTAATGACCAGGCCAATTTTTACAATTCTGACCACTGTCCCTTTATGAGGTAATAACTCTGAAACGCTTCCATGGATCCCGGTGATTCTGACATTGTTTTCTCGCGACATATTGTACTTAATGTTAGTGGTAAAATTTCATTCAAATAACTTGTGTTTATTTGCGAAACAAATGGAAATTTGGCAAAAATTTTGAAAATTTCGCAATTTTCCAACTTTGAATTTTTATGCCCTTAAATCACAGAGATATGGCCCAAAAAAACTTGATAAGTAACATTTCCCACATGTTTACTTTACATCAGCACAATTTTGAAACCAAAATGTTTTTCTGTTATGTAGTTATAAGGGTTAAAAATTGACCAGTGATTTCTCATTTTTGCAACAACATTTTATTTTTACGGACCACATCACATTTGAAGCCACTTTGAGGGGTCTATATGATAGAAAATACCCAAAAGTGACACCATTCTAAAAACTGCACCCCTTAAGGTGCTCAAAACCACATTCGAGAAGTTTATTAACCCTTTAGGTGCGTCACAGGAATTTTTTGAATATGTAAAAAAAATGAACATTTAACTTTTTTTCGCTAAAAAAATGCTTGAGGTTCAATTTTTTTTATTTTACCAAGGGTAACAGGAGAAATTGGACTGCAAAAGTTATTGTGCAATTTGTCCTGAGTATGCTGATACCTGATATGTGGGGGGAACCACTGTTTCGGCGCATGGCAGACCTCAGCAGGAAGGAGCGCCGTTTGACTTTTTCAATGCAAAATTGGCTGGAATTCAGATTGGACGCCATGTCGCGTTTGGAGAGCCCCTGATGTACCTAAACAGTGGAAACCCCCCCAAGTGACCCCATTTTGGAAACTAGACCCCCCCAACGAACTTATCTAGATATGTGGTGAGAACTTTGAACCCACAAGGGCTTCACAGAAGTTTATAACGTACAGCGGTACAATTAAAAAATCATATTTTTTCCACAAAAATGATCTTTCCACCCCCAATTTTTATGTTTCCAAGGGTAACAGGACCCTAAAAGTTATTGTGCAATTTGTCCTGAGTGCGCTGATACCCCATATGTGGGTGTAAATGACTATTTGGGTGCATGGCAGAGCTCAGAAGGGAAGCAGCGCCATTTGATGTTTTTGGCTGGAATTGAGATCGGACACCATGTCGCGATTGGAAAACCCCTGATGTACCAAAACAGTGGAAAACCCCCACAAATGACACCATTTTGGAAACTAGACCCCCCATGGAACTTATCTAGATGTGTGGTGAGAACTTTGAACCCCCAAGGGCTTCACAGAAGTTTATAACATACAGCCGTACAAATAAAAA
This sequence comes from Dendrobates tinctorius, assembly GCF_039654945.1. NCBI lineage: Eukaryota > Metazoa > Chordata > Amphibia > Anura > Dendrobatidae > Dendrobates > Dendrobates tinctorius. Next base: position 42,685,480 of record NW_027361728.1, on the reverse strand, counting down.
ATCATATTTTTTCCACAAAAATGATCTTTTCACCCTCAATTCTTATTTTTCCAAGGGTAACAGGACCCTAAAAGATATTGTGCAATTTGTCCTGAGTGCGCTGATACCCCATATGTGGGTGTAAACCACTATTTGGGCCCATGGCAAAGCTCGGAAGGGAAGCAGCGCCATTTGACGTTTTTGGCTGGAATTGAGATCGGACACCCTGTCGTGTTTGGAAAGCCCCTGATGTACCAAAACAGTAGAAACCCCCCACAAATGACACCATTTTGGAAACTAGACCCCCCAAGGAACTTATCTAGATGTGTGGTGAGCACTTTGAACCCCCCAGTGCTTCACAGAAGTTTATAACGCCCGGGCGTGAAAATAAAAAAATCGTATTTTTTCCACAAACATGATCTTTTAGTCACCAATTTTTTCATTTTCCCAAGGGTACAAGGAGAAATTGGACCCCAAAAGTTGTTGTCCAATTTGTCCTGAGTACGCTGATACCTCATATGTGGGAGAAAACTACTGTATGGGCACACGTCGGGGCTCGGAAGGGAAGTAGTGACGTTTTGGAATGCAGGATTTGATGGATTGGTCTGCGGGTGTCATGTGCGTTTGGAGAGCCCCTGATGCACTTAAACTATTGAAACTCAAGTGACCCCATTTTGGAAACTAGACCCCCCACGGAACTTATCTAGATGTGTGGTGAGCACTTTGAACCCCCAAGTGCTTCACAGAAGTTTATAACGCCTGGGCGTCAAAATAAAAAAATCATTTTTTTCCACAAAAATGATATTTTTGCCCCCAATTTTTTATTTTCCTAAGGGTAATAGGAGAAATTGGACTCCAAAAGTTGTTTTGCAATTTGTCCTGAGTAGGCTGATACCCTATATGTGGGGGTAAAACACTGTTTGGGCGCATGGCAGAGCTTGGAAGGGAAGGAGCACCATTTGACTGTTTCAACGCAGAATTGGCTGGAATTGAGATCAGACGCCATGTTGCATTTGGAAAACACCCAATGTGCCCAAAGAGTGGAAACCCCCCAATTATAACTCCAACCCTAACCCCAACACACCCCTAACCCTAATCTGAGCCCTAACCCTAGCCCTAACCCTAGCCCTAGCCCTAACCCTAACCCTAGCCCTAACCCTAACCCTAATGGGAATGTTTTGTCGGTTTTTTGCAATGAGAACAATTTAATATAAAAAATAATTATTTTTGCATCGCTTTATTCTGCGAGCTATAACTTTTTTATTTTTTTGCGGATGACGCTGTATCATGGCTCGTTTTTTGCAGGACAAGATGACGTTTTCAGTGCTACCATGGATATTTATATGCATCTTTTTGATCGCGCATTATTGCACTTTTTGTTCGGTGGTATGATAATAAATCATTATTTTTTGCTTCGTTTTTTATTTTTATTTTTTAAGGGGTTCTCTAAAGGGGTTTTATAGGGCGGGTCACTACCGATGCGGTGATACCAAATATGTGTACTTTTATTGTTTTGTTTTTTATTTTCAAAAAATGAATTTATTGGGGAATATATATTTTTTTTTTACTAATTTATTTAGCGATATTTTAAAAATTATTTTTACACATTTTTTTTTTTACTTTATTACATAGTCCCAGGTGGGACATCACTGTCCTGTGACAGATCGCTGATCTGTCACATCACAGATCACTGTGACAGATCAGCAATCTGTCACAGGCAGTTCTGCAGACTTCCTCATGCCTGCGCTTTGCAGGCAGTGAGGAAGTCAGCTCCCTACAGGCCCCCGTCACCATCTTGGATCCGGGGGCCTGTAGGGAAGCAGTCCCCCGCAGCAGCGCTGCACATTGTGCTGCCGTGAGGGGCTCAGGGAAGCACGGAGGGAGCCCCCTCCCTGCCGATGCTTCCCTTTAACCCTGGTACACCGCGATCGTGTTTGATCACGGTGTACAAGGGGTTAACGTGTAGGGGGCGGTCCGTGACCGCCCCTGACACATTGTGCCGGGTGTCAGCTGTGATAATCAGCTGACACCTGGCCGCGATCAGCGGCGCTTACCACGAGGGTGCCGCTGATCGCATTAGACATACTACCCCGTCCTTGGGAATTAAGTCCCAGGGCACATGGACGGGATAGTACGTCTAATGGCAGAAAGGGGTTAAAGATTACACTGCAGGAGATATCGCAGACAACATGATTGAAAATCAGGACATAGCTCTGACCTTCCGGACAGTGGGACAACTCCCCCATTTGGAACAGTCATGCTTAATCTGGGATGGTATTATACTTAATAATAATGATATATACTTAATATTGTCTAAAAACAAAAAGAATTAAGGTATTTATTAAACCTTTAATACTCCATGACATAATATTATGCAATTAAGTGTGTCACCATGTTTGTAACGATCTATGACATAGCAGGCATCTGTCTATAATATTGGTGATTAACAGAGGAATTAACAGGGCACACTGATATTTATTATCTAGGGTAATAGTGAAGTATTACTGTATGTAATACAAGCAAACAAACAATCGCAGGTTCAAGTCCCGTTATTTTTATTTTTTTAATGATCTTCAGCTCAGTCTCAGGTCATTGCAACTTGATGTATGAAAGATCTGTAAGAAGATTGATATTTTGCAGCCCTAGAGAGGTCCACCAGGGTCTTCTCCACCATTATTTTGATTGTATCAAGTCATTTGGTTGCTGGTCTTCATCATCACCTCATTCCTTCTATTTATCCAAACATAATGTGCTTCTACAGTGACTGCTTTATTCGTATGATATGTTCCTATGGGAACTAAAAAATAATTGAAAAGAAAATATAAAAAAATATTAAAATTACTCTGCTTTTCACCAGTTAAAATAAAAAAAATAAATAAAGATTAAAAATACATATGCGGTATCACAGCATCCGTGAAAGTCGTATCTATCAAAATATCAAATTAATTAACCTCATTAGTAAATGCTAAAAGAAGAAAGAATTGAAATTCCCTAATTGCTTCTTGTCAATGGCCACAACAATGCAAAGAAAAACGTGATTAGAAATGATCAAAACATGCAAAGGAAAAAATGAGAGTGCAAAAACATAAAACTGGCTGCGTCTTTAAGGATAATAGTTTAATTACGGTATATAATCAATGGAACTAAGATTCCTTTTCCACCTAAACAAAGTTACATTTCCTATCCTCCACTTAAAGGAAATTCAAGTAAGCTACTCAGAAAAAAAAATAAAATAATAGAAAAATAAAACATAGACAGTTACATTGGTATGTAAAAGTTTTGGTACCCCTAGTTAAAATTACTATGATGAAATTAACTTTAAAGGGCCTAAAGTTAAGGATGACACATTTCCTGTTGTGAACACTTTTGACCTGGCTTCTGAGTTTGGGCTCCCTCTGGTGGTTGCTGCTGGTAATGGAGCTGGTCTGCCTGACAGATGTCAATCACCTGAGCAGGATGATTGGAGTTCAGGTGTTACATACTGGAGTGATTTAAATGATCAACCTTCCCTCAGCTCTTGCCGGTGATTTGGTTTTCTTTCTGAGTCTTTTGGAAGTCTGCTTGCCTCCTGCTTCGTCCTGCAACTTTCAGATAAGCTATTTGTCTGCTTGAATCTTTTTGCATTTGATCCATTTTTTCTTTTCTCTGATTTCTGCCTTGCTGATGTGAGTCCAGCCTGGTTCCCTGCTGGGACCTGTGCTGGCCTGTTTCATTTGCCACAGCTATGTCAGTCTTTGCAGTATTTATAATCCCCTGCTATATCGATATATTTTGTTTGCGTCCAGTTACACCAGAGTTCTGATTTAGTGGGGGAGAGGTTGTGTGGCCTCAGTATTTTTGCATAACAGACGTGTTGGAATTTTTCTTAGGGTTTTTTGCGTGATTGCAGACAGTATCCTTTCCTGTCCTATTCTATCTAGACAGTTTGGGCCCCATTATTTGCTTACTCTATTTTCTGCCTGTGCTTGTGCCTCATCTTGTCTCACCGGCAATATATGTTCGGGGGCTATCTATTCCTTTGGGGTTCTACTCCGGGGCAGTTTAGCTTTCCCCTTTCTCTTTTTAGGCTTAGTTAATTCTTTGGCTGTGCCGAGGCGTCTATGGCATCATAGGTGCGTCCCTCGGCTAAGTCTAGTTGTGTTGTCAGTTTAGGGGTCTGCAATCCGCTAAGTTACCAACTTCTCTGGTTATCTGGTTGCCTCACCTATTCCCCTGTTATCCTCCTCGGTTACCTAATCTTAACAATTTCCTTTGTATTTCAGAGAAAGAAAAAACTGTGTTTACACATATATACTGTATGTATACACTGCTCAAAAAAAAATAAAGGGAACACTTAAACAACAGAATATAACTCCAAGTAAATCAAACTTCTGTGAAATCAAACCGTCCAATTAGGAAGCAACACTGATTGACAATCAATTTTACATGTTGTGCAAATGGAATAGACAACAGATGGAAATTATTGGCAATTATCAAGACACCCACAATAAAAGAGTGGTTCTGCAGGTGGGGACCACAGACCACATCTCAGTACCAATGCTTTCTGGTTGATGTTTTGGTCACTTTTGAATGTTGGTTGTGCTTTCACATTCGTGGTAGCATGAGATGGACTCTATAACCCACACAAGTGGCTCAGGTAATGCAGCTCAACCAGGATAGCACATCAATGTGAGCTGTGGCAAGAAGGTTTGCTGTGTCTGTCAGCATAGTGTCCAGAGGCTGGAAGCGCTACCAGGAGCCAGGCCAGTACACCAGTAGACGTGGAGGGGGCTGTAGCAGGGCAACAACCCAGCAGCAGGACCGCTATCTCCGCCTTTGTGAAAGGAGGAACAGGAGGAGCACTGCCAGAGCCCTGCAAAATGACCTCCAGCAGGCCTTGCTGGACAACAGTGTTAATCTGCTTGAGTTCTGCTTGGAGCTTTGCTTTGCCTTCTGTGTGTTTAATTAGTGCAGTGCTGGGACCCCTGGTTCTGCTAGTCTTAGTTTCTGTTTTCAGTTTTTTTCTGCAGCCTTCTCTTTGTTTTCTATTAGGAGGCTACCCCTTTTTGTACCCAGTTCTTAGACCTTTCAGGGACCCCCTTCCTCCTATCTATAGGTCTTCGATCGAGATTAACCTAGGATCGTCGGTGGGTCTATTCACAACGAATGGGTTGCCCACTCCATCGTAGGGTATCAGCCTAGTCGTAGTGCAGGGTCAGTTTTCCCCCTTCGTCCCTAGTCCTGTGCTGCAGATCCGTAACAGTTTGTCCAGCCAGAGAAAGTATATATAAAAAAAAAGCCATAGCCACTTCATTGGACCTTCTACAAAAACCTGATTAAATAGAAGTGTGACCGGATGTTTTAAATGTGGCCATCGTGTAGCCTGCCAACATATTAATACCGGTAACGCCTTTGTAAGTAATGTAATAGGCAAAGAATTTCAAATTAAACAATTTGTCAATTGCAGTTCTAAGGGTGTTATTTATAAAGCCAATTGTTCTTGCGGTTTGGAATATGTTGGCAAGACTATTAGAGAATTTAAAAGAAGGGTAGGCAAACATGTTGGAGGTGGATGTAGAACACAAAAGAGATACCGCTATCTCTCGCCACATCAATAATTCACACAATGGCAACATCAGCCATATTAAATTCATGGCAATAGAGAAGGTTTCCAGACCTATGAGAGACGGTGATTGGGATTAATTATTGCTACAAAATGAAGCCAAATGGATTTTTTATCTAAAAAAATTAATGCCGAATGGCCTTAATGATCAGATTAATTATAGTTGCTTTATTTAACTGCTTGTTTTGACCAATCCATTACACTCTAAAAGACATATCTATTCATTCCATGAACATCTGCTTAAATCCTTTATTCTGCCATCTTTTAGACAGGATTAGCATATATTGTAATTATCTATGACCTTGTCATCTTTGGGTCATTTAGGAAAATAAATCTACCATAAATGGCATAATTTCAATAAATTATCCATTCAGTCGCACCTCACCTTATTGTGGCATCATCTTACCTATAATACGCTTTATATACATATGAGTATGTGTGGTATTTATTACAAGTTAATTGTGATTTCCCCTGTCTGTGTTCCCCTTACAATCATGCTGTTGTTACTTCCGATGTTTGCGGTTCAGGCACTGGATGGTTTGCCTCCCTCCCCAGCAGGAGTGCCTGACAGAGAATTGTGACAATGCTGTGTGCTCCACTGTGTGTTGGCCCTGCCTCCCGCTCCCCTGCTTTTGTTGTGCCTTGGCCTTTTTGCAGGCACTGTGGGTGTAATAGGTAACGCTATGTCTTTGTGACAGGCATGTATTTGTTTGTGTGTGTTTTTTTGCACATCTCTATTCTGTTTGTCTGGTGGGTGACGTTGGAACTGGAGGCTCCTTTGCATTTATGGCTCCGTCCCCTTTTTTCACCTCATGATGCGCTCCAGCTATCAGGAAATGACTAGGGCGTGCGGTCCATTGACCGGAAAAGCCATTGTAGCAGCAGCTCTCCTGTATTTCTGGCATTTTCTTCATATTAAGGGATGTTCCACATACCCGCGATTTATCATGTTGTTCAGTCTATTGACCACATAAGCCAGGTTAATAGATAGTATGGGTTAAAATCTGAGGAATTCTAATTAATTCATTAACCTTCAGATGGCATTACAGGAAGTGGTGAATTCCCTCACTTAATCCACTCCCTATATAAGGATAGCCATGACTTCTCTGCAGGACAGTACATATAGCAGATGGCATATGCTTACATAGCACTTTAGCACTTTATTTCCCAGCTCAAGGTAGTCCTCTGATGATTCATCTTGGAAGAAACGCATTGGGACGACATTCTAAGGGAAAGTGCAGGGCATGCCCAGGTTAGGGATAGCTGTGGAATGCCCTTGTAAGGGCGGAAGTTAATGGGTGTTAGACTATTGCTAGACCCATAGGGATTGACAGGGTAATGTTGGTCTCTCTCCTGAGTTGGGATTTATAACCCAGGATCATCTCCTTCCCCTTCTAAGGCTAAATGAAATTGGTGAGAACGTTCCAATTTTTTCCTATTTTATGTTTACATATTGATATTCTCTGTCATAGATATCATTGTATATGCAATCAGTATTATGATGTTTGCTTTCTCTATGGTTGGCTTTCCGTTTCTGCGTACCAGCTAATTATAATTATTATTCTCTGCGTATATAGACTTTCTGACTACTGCAGAAAAGATCTTATTTCATCCTGAGGTGGTAGTTCTTTCAGTCAGATGGCATCTAGGATAATTATACAACCACTTTATTTGTGTTTTCACAAGGGTGTCACTTTTATGCTATCTTTTTAATTGTTGTATTAAAGGTTACATTTTAGTTCTCACTTTTGCTGCATATCGTATCGAACTGAGGAATGGGCAACATGAAAACACTTTGCCATTTTCTTTTAGCCTTCTCCTGCTTTGTGGGCCTCCACTATTTTCATTGTCAGAGTGCTAATCAGCTACTTAGAAGAACCAAAGGCTGCTGTTTTTGGGCACAAGGTTAGAGGGGCTGGTTTTTTTTTATAAAGCTGGGAAATTTGCATCACCAGGCCTTTCGTAATGATGACAGTAAAAGAGACATAACCCTAGCAGTTTAATAGAAGTCTGAAACTTTGGTCAAAATTACCTGAGCACACAGATCTCCAAAGGGAGTCCAAACTTTTACATCAACTCATTTTCAGTCCTTTAATTTTTAAAATGTAAAAAATTGCAGTATATATATATTTTTTCACAAAAATACAAAGGAAGTGTGCCATCTTTAACTTTAGGCCTTTTAGGGATGATTTCATCTTCAACTTGCTTAACTGTTCACAATAAAAGTAATTTTGACCAGGTGTGCCCAAACTTTCACGTGCCACTAAACAGTATTTTGCAGTTACATTGATTCAAGTGGGGGTAAGGATTCTTATGATTGTTTAGGTGAGGAAGACATATTAGGTCCATTATTTGAAGCCTTTGGCTATTTGTTAATATTTTTTTTCTGTTTTAAGCAATTTTATGTATATGATACAATTATTTGTAGTTACCAAACCTATTCATAAGGACATGCGGGAATAGACAGAACTTCATCTTCATGCTGAATGAAACCAACATATTTGAAGCAGAGTTATAGTGGGTACGGAAAGTATTCAGATCCCCTTTAAATTTTTCACACTTTGTTTCATTGCAGCCATTTGGTAAATTCAAAAAAGTTCATTTTTTTCTCATTAATGTACACTGAAAAAAACAGAAATGTAGAAATTTTTGCAAATTTATTAAAGAAAAAATGAAATCACATGGTCATAAGTATTCAGACCCTTTGCTCAGACACACATATTTACGTCACATGCTGTCCATTTCCTTGTGAGCCTCCTTGAGATAGCTCTACTCCTTCATTGGAGTCCAGCTGTGGTTAATTAAACTGATAGGACTTGATTTGTAAAGGCACACATCACATCTATCCATATAAGACCTCACAGCTCACAGTGCATGTCAGACCAAATGAGAATCATGAGGTCAAAGGCACTGGTCAAGGAGCTCAGAGACAGAATTGTGGCAAGGCACACATCGGGCCAAGGATACAAAAGAATTTCTGCAGTACTCAAGGCTCCTTAGAGCACAGTGGCCTCCATAATCCTTAAATGGAAGAAGTTTGGGACCACCAGAAGTCTTCCTAGACCTGGCCGTCCAGCCAAACTGAGCAATTGTGGGAGAAAATCCTTGGTGAGAGACTACTATAGACTGGATTGACCACCTCCAGAATTTCATACGGACTTATGAATCTAGGACCCAACTTCAGAGAGGGCAACTTCAATCTAGTATTCTTAGAGGATAGCTGTTGTGAGTTCATTTTCTGGTCTACCAGTTGTGAGTTCTCCTTCCAGGCTCCCTCTGGTGGTAACAGGAGGTAATGAGGCTGATTTAATCAGTAGAGATCTGCCACCTGATAAGGAGGATGAGGATTGGACCTCAGGAATCTCAGACTGGATTTAAGACAGCCGACGCCCTATTCTGGGCAGGTGATTCCTTCTGGCTTGTCAGGTCTTGGTTCTCAGCTCTGTTCTAGTCAGCTCAAGCTAAGTTTTTCTGCTAAAGTTCACACTTGATTTTGTTGGTCTATTCAGTTTTTTGTGTGGTCAGCCAGCCCCGGCTGGGGCTGTGCTAAATTTCCACTCTTATTTATCTGTATTTGCCAATTTGCTTTTTGTCCCTTATTAGATTGGCCTCTTTTTGCTCTGTCTCAGAATATTTCAGAGTGCTGATATAGTGGGAGAAGTCTAGTGACTTCAGGATTAATTTTGTTATCAGAAGTGTTGGACATTATTTTTGTAGGGTTTTTGGCAGATTGCAGACAGTGTCTTTCCTTTCCTATCCTTTCTATTTAGTTTGGGCCCCATCGCTTGCTCAGCCTATTTTCCTGCCTGTGTTTGTGTTTTCATCTTGTTTCACCGTCAATACATGTGTGGGGGCTGTCTTTCCTTTGGGGTCTGCTCTGGGGCAGTTAGTTTTCCCCTTTTCTTGCTTTAGGCTTATTTAGTCCTCCGGCTGTGATGAAGCATCTAGGTTCATCATAGGAATGCTCCATGGCTGCTGCTAGTTGTGTGGTTAGGATCAGGGATCTGCAATCTGCATAGTTACCAACCTCTCTGGTTTTCTGTGACTTAGCTTGTTTTGTTTTTTCCTCCTCGGTGACCCATTCATAACAGAATCACCAGCCATACTGCAGATTCTAGGGTACTCAAAAGCAGGAAAAAGTTGTTGAAAAAGAAGAAAAAAGAAAAAAAAAGTGTCAGAATTTTTTTTTATGTATTTTTTCCTCTTTTTTTCTGGGGCCGTAGGAGGATTTTTTTTTCCTAATGGAGATTAAGCAATTGTCTGATCGTGTGGAGCAACTTGCTGCTGAAGTGCAGGGAATTTCCACCACCTACCTCATTCAGTCACATGCTGCTGAACCTAAGATCCCTTCTCCTGATGTTTTTTCTGGGGATTGGTCTAAATTTCTGAATTTTATGAATAATTGTAAATTATTTCTTACCTTGAAGCCTAACTCATCGGGGAGCTCTGTGCAGCAGGTTAAAATTGTCATCTCTTTGCTGCGCGGCGATCCCCAGGATTGTTTTTTTTCTCTGACACCTGAAAATCCTATTCTGACTAATGTGAATACATTTTTTCCAGCCTTGGGGTTGTTGTATGATGAACCTATGCTGTTGATCAACCCTGTTGGCATAAAACCAGGGTCAGGATTCTGCAGAGCTATACTGTCAAAAATTCCGAAACAGGGTAGTCCTTACTACATGGAATGATTGCATTGGCAGCTCTCTTTCGGAAGGGTTTATCAGTGACTGTAAAAGATGTTATGGTGGGATTTCCTGTTCCCTGTGGTCTGGATTAGAGTTGAGCGAAACGGGTCGAAAAAATTCAAAAGTCGCGGACATTTGGCAAAGTCGGGTTTCATGAAACGAAACCCGACCCTAGGATGAGGTCGGCCACGAGGTCGGTGACTTACGCGCCAAAGTCGCGTTTCAAAAGTTTGTTTTGCGCTCTTTTTCAGCCAATCAGGATCCACGGACACTGTGGGCAACGTGATGACCTAGGCACGGGTCACCACCATCTTTCAGAAGGGCATGCAAGTGATTGGCTTGCTTTGGTGGGCATCACAGGGGGTATAAAAGGGCGTGCACGCCGACCGCCATCTTACTTCTGCCGATCTTAGTATAGGGAGAGGTTGCTGCTGATTCTGTAGGGAGAGCGTTAGGCAGGGAAGAAGACAAAAAAACTGCTTCTGCTGCTAGCGATTTGGCCTGCACAACACACAAGTCACTGTGTGTGCAGTGCAAGGGGAGGCTATATTGTGGTGTATCAGTGGTGTTGGTTGTTGGGCTGCCTTTTAAGGCTTCCTGACACGCTGGCATTGCTGTTTACCCACTGCTCCGCAAACTGCTTTTTTAAAAGCAATCCAATCTCCCTTATCCTCTAGTCACTTTTGTCACAGCTGTGCCATCGAGCCTGTCACATAGCGCTCAGATATCAGTGGGCCTCACACAATCCACAAGTGTCCAGTGTCCAAAAGTGTGCGCAGAGATTCAAAATCTCCATTATCCTCTCGTCACTTTGGTCACAGGCAGCTGTTCCATCGAGCGTGTCACATAGCGCTCAGATATCAGTGGGCCTCACACAATCCACAAGTGTCCAGTGTCCAAAAGTGTGCGCAGAGATTCAAAATCTCCATTATCCTCTCATCACTTTGGTCACAGGCAGCTGTGCCATCGAGCGTGTCACATAGCGCTCAGATATCAGTGGGCCTCACACAATCCACAAGTGTCCAGCGTCCAAAAGTGTGCGCAGAGATTCAAAATCTCCATTATCCTCTCATCACTTTGGTCACAGGCAGCTGTGCCATCGAGCGTGTCACATAGCGCTCAGATATCAGTGGGCCTCACACAATCCACAAGTGTCCAGTGTCCAAAAGTGTGCGCAGAGATTCAAAATCTCCATTATCCTCTCATCACTTTGGTCACAGGCAGCTGTGCCATCGAGCGTGTCACATAGCGCTCAGATATCAGTGGGCCTCACACAATCCACAAGTGTCCAGTGTCCAAAAGTGTGCGCAGAGATTCAAAATCTCCATTATCCTCTCATCACTTTGGTCACAGGCAGCTGTGCCATCGAGCGTGTCACATAGCGCTCAGATATCAGTGGGCCTCACACAATCCACAAGTGTCCAGTGTCCAAAAGTGTGCGCAGAGATTCAAAATCTCCATTATCCTCTCATCACTTTGGTCACAGGCAGCTGTGCCATCGAGCGTGTCACATAGCGCTCAGATATCAGTGGGCCTCACACAATCCACAAGTGTCCAGTGTCCAAAAGTGTGCGCAGAGATTCAAAATCTCCATTATCCTCTCGTCACTTTGGTCACAGGCAGCTGTGCCATCGAGCGTGTCACATAGCGCTCAGATATCAGTGGGCCTCACACAATCCACAAGTGTCCAGTGTCCAAAAGTGTGCGCAGAGATTCAAAATCTCCATTATCCTCTCGTCACTTTGGTCACAGGCAGCTGTGCCATCGAGCCTGTCACATAGCGCTCAGATATCAGTGGGCCTCACACAATCCACAAGTGTCCAGTGTCCAAAAGTGTGCGCAGAGATTCAAAATCTCCATTATCCTCTCGTCACTTTGGTCACAGGCAGCTGTGCCATCGAGCGTGTCACATAGCGCTCAGATATCAGTGGGCCTCACACAATCCACAAGTGTCCAGTGTCCAAAAGTGTGCGCAGAGATTCAAAATCTCCATTATCCTCTCGTCACTTTGGTCACAGGCAGCTGTGCCATCGAGCGTGTCATATAGCGCTCAGATATCAGTGGGCCTCACACAATCCACAAGTGTCCAGTGTCCAAAAGTGTGCGCAGAGATTCAAAATCTCCATTATCCTCTCGTCACTTTGGTCACAGGCAGCTGTGCCATCGAGCCTGTCACATAGCGCTCAGATATCAGTGGGCCTCACACAATCCACAAGTGTCCAGTGTCCAAAAGTGTGCGCAGAGATTCAAAATCTCCATTATCCTCTCGTCACTTTGGTCACAGGCAGCTGTGCCATCGAGCGTGTCACATAGCGCTCAGATATCAGTGGGCCTCACAAAATCCACAAGTGTCCAGTGTCCAAAAGTGTGCGCAGAGATTCAAAATCTCCATTATCCTCTCGTCACTTTGGTCACAGGCAGCTGTGCCATCGAGCGTGTCACATAGCGCTCAGATATCAGTGGGCCTCACACAATCCACAAGTGTCCAGTGTCCAAAAGTGTGCGCAGAGATTCAAAATCTCCATTATCCTCTCATCACTTTGGTCACAGGCAGCTGTGCCATCGAGCGTGTCACATAGCGCTCAGATATCAGTGGGCCTCACACAATCCACAAGTGTCCAGTGTCCAAAAGTGTGCGCAGAGATTCAAAATCTCCATTATCCTCTCGTCACTTTGGTCACAGGCAGCTGTGCCATCGAGCCTGTCACATAGCGCTCAGATATCAGTGGGCCTCACACAATCCACAAGTGTCCAGTGTCCAAAAGTGCGCGCAGAGATTCAAAATCTCCATTATCCTCTCGTCACTTTGGTCACAGGCAGCTGTGCCATCGAGCGTGTCACATAGCGCTCAGATATCAGTGGGCCTCACACAATCCACAAGTGTCCAGTGTCCAAAAGTGTGCGCAGAGATTCAAAATCTCCATTATCCTCTCGTCACTTTGGTCACAGGCAGCTGTGCCATCGAGCGTGTCACATAGCGCTCAGATATCAGTGGGCCTCACACAATCCACAAGTGTCCAGTGTCCAAAAGTGTGCGCAGAGATTCAAAATCTCCATTATTCTCTCGTCACTTTGGTCACAGGCAGCTGTGCCATCGAGCGTGTCACATAGCGCTCAGATATCAGTGGGCCTCACACAATCCACAAGTGTCCAGTGTCCAAAAGTGTGCGCAGAGATTCAAAATCTCCATTATCCTCTCGTCACTTTTGTCACAGGCAGCTGTGCCATCGAGCCTGTCACATAGCGCTCAGATATCAGTGGGCCTCACACAATCCACAAGTGTCCAGTGTCCAAAAGTGTGCGCAGAGATTCAAAATCTCCATTATCCTCTCGTCACTTTGGTCACAGGCAGCTGTGCCATCGAGCCTGTCACATAGCGCTCAGATATCAGTGGGCCTCACACAATCCAAAAGTGTCCACTGTCCACAAGTGTGTGCAGAAATTCTAAATCTCCCCTGTCCTATAGACACCTTGTACCTTGTTTTACATTACTATATAGTTTGTTGAATTTTGTCTACATTTCTACCAAAAATGAGGAAGGCTGGTGGAAGAGGCCGTGGAATTGGGCGGGGGTTGGCAGCTGGTAATGATGGTGTTGGTGGTGGATCTGATGGTAGTGGCAAGAGCAAAATAGGACCGAATGCAGGAGGTGCTGACCCTGCATCATCGTCTGGCTACATAAGGCCTCGAACGCTTAGTTTTCTAGGAGTTGGCAAACCGCTTTTAAAGGCAGAGCATCAGGAAAAAGTTTTGTCTTACATTGCTGACTCAGCCTCCAGCTCTATCGCCTCCTCTTCTTCAGTTGTAAAAAGTAAAAGCACTGAGTCGTCATTGGAGGCTCATGTTCATGAACCACACCTTTCCTTGTGTCCTTCACCCCAACCAAGATTGAAGGATGACGCAGGCCATACTACTGATTACTCCATGGAGCTGTTTTCACATACCATGCCTGGATTATCAAGTGAAATGGTGAATTACCCAGGCCAAGATGAATCTGACATGGAGTGCACTGATGCACAGCCGCTGATGGATGATTCTGCTGGTACATTCACTCAGAGCACTACATTGTCCTCGCAGTGTACAGAGCCAGATTTTGACCCTGATGAGACTCAGGTGCCCCTTCCCGCACACTATACCACCATACACGGTGACACAGAGAAAGGTGCACATGACATAGAAGAGGAGGTGATGGATGACCCAGTTGTTGACCCAGATTGGCATCCATTGGGGGAAGAGGGTGCTGCTTCCAATAGCTCAGATGAGGAGCATCCACAGCAGACATCGACATCGCAACAGCTGTTATCTGGCAGGCCCGGAGCACTCCAAAGACAGGTTCCAAACATCAAAAGAGTTGCTGGACAGCTTGTCCAGAGGGTCAAAAGATCACAGCGTGCTAGGCCGCAAAATGTCTGCCAAAGTAGGAAGAGTGCAGTGTGGCACTTTTTTGAACAAAATCCTCATGATCAGGCCAAGGTTATCTGTAAGAAGTGCGCAAAGACCTTTAGCCGAGGGAAAAATCTGAAAAATTTGAATACCAGTTGCATGCTTAGACATTTAACCAGCATGCACTTGCAAGCATGGACACAACACCAAACCTCAAGTGCCACATGTGCAACTGATCACAACGAAGGTAGTCAGCAACGCTACATTGTTTCCCCCACTGTAAGCCCACCAGTTAGCGCAGCAGCAAATGTTGAGGTGTCGTTGCAAGATCACAGCAGTCAGGGAATCCCACTGTTATATCAACGAAAGACTGATTCTAGGCCATCAGAAAGAACACCAACTCCATCACCATCATCAACCCTCTCTCAGTCCGCCCTGTCCACCGCTACTTCCACCATATGCAGCTCTCAAGTCCAGCTCACCCTCCCAGACACTATGAGTTGGTCAAGAAAGTACTCAGTCTCTCATCCGCTTACACTGGGTTTGAACGCCCACATTGCCAAACTAATCTCGTTTGAGATGATGCCCTTTCGGTTGGTGGAAAGCATAGCTTTCCGTGAACTCATGGCCTATGCAGTACCACGCTATGACCTACCCAGTCGCCACTTCTTCTCTCGCAAAGCCATCCCAGCCCTCCACCATCATGTGAAAGACCGCATTGTCCATGCACTCAAGCAGTCAGTGAGCGGAAAGGTGCACCTCACAACTGATGCATGGTCCAGTCGGCATGGCCAGGGCCGTTACGTGTCCATCACTGCGCACTGGGTTAATGTGGTGGATGCAGGGTCCACAGGGGACAGCGGTGGTGGGACAGTGCTGCCTAGCCCACGGTATAGGAAACAGTTGGCTGTAGGCGTTCGACCCTCCTCCTCCTCCTCCTCCAGAAGCGAAAGCTCGTCCACAGAGCGCAGTCGTACGAGCACTCCATCTGCAGCTGCCACTGTTGCACACGATGTGTCCCCCTATCGAGCAGCTAGTGGAAAGCGTCAGCAGGCTGTGTTGCAGATGATGTGTTTGGGCGACAGACACACCGCCGAGGTGCTGGCCGAGTACTTGAAGCGACAAACTGAGTCATGGCTGGGCAGTGTACATCTTGAGGCAGGCAAGGTAGTTAGTGATAACGGCCGTAATTTTGTGGCAGCCATAGCCCTTTCAAAACTCAGCCACATACCTTGCTTGGCTCACACCTTGAACCTGGTGGTGCAGTGCTTCCTCAAAAATTATCCAGAGTTAACAGCCCTGCTCCAGAAGGTGCGAAGACTGTGCGCGCACATCCGCCGGTCGCCTGTAATAATAATAATAATAATAATCTTTATTTTTATATAGCGCTAACATATTCCGCAGCGCTTTACAGTTTGCACACATTTTCATTACTGTCCCCGATGGGGCTCACAATCTAAATTCCCTATCAGTATGTCTTTGGAGTGTGGGAGGAAACCGGAGTGCCCGGAGGAAACCCACGCAAACACGGGGAGAACATACAAACTCCTTGCAGATGTTGTCCTAGGTGGGATTCGAACCCAGGACTCAGGACTCAGGACCAGGCTAACCACTGAGCCACCGTGCTGCCCTGTACACTCCGTTCGTACGCAGAAGCTGCAGCGATTGCTCCACCTTCCCAACCACCTCCTCATTATCGACATTGCAACAAGGTGGAACTCCACCCTGCACATGGTGGAGCGGCTGTGCGAGCAGAGGCAGGGCATAATGCATTTGTGGGAGGATACACGGCCAGGCACTTTGAGAGCAGACATGGAGTTGACAGGCGTGCAGTGGTCGAAGCTGAAAGACCTTTGTAAAGTCCTTCAGTGTTTTGAGGAATGCACACGGCTGGTAAGCGCAGACAACGCCATCCTAAGCATGAGCATCCCACTTATGCGTCTGCTCATGCAAACTTTGACGCACCTTAAGGAGCAGGCGTCTGCAGCCAATGTTGATGAGGAGGAAGAGGAGGAGGGAATCCTTGATGACATTCAGCCATTGTCTGCTCAGGGACCTCTCCTGGACGAGGTGGAGGAAGAAGAGGAGGAGGAGGAGGATGATGGGGATGATTACTTAGGGGAGGAGGATGCATCTCGTGGGGCAAGTGAAAATGTTGGCGTGGCAAGGTCTGGTACAGGGTTTGTGCGTGACTGGAGGGATGTGGATTTGCCAGAAAGTGCTCCTCCACCCAGCACTCGCAGTGCATCATTGACACCGGGAACATTGGCCCACATGTCAGATTATGCCTTGCGGATCCTAAAAAGGGACCCCCGCATTGCCAAAATGATGAACGATGACGACTACTGGTTGGCCAGCATCCTGGATCCACGCTATAAAGGCAAATTACAAAACATCATGCCACAGGAGAACCTTGACCTAATATTGGCTAATAAACAAGCAACTCTGGTAAATCGGTTGCTTGAGGCATTCCCAGCACACAGCAGCGGTGATGGTTCTCACATGAGCCGTACGGGCCGGGGGCAGCTTGGCAGAGGTGTTCGTGGTGCACACAGCAGAAGTGGCGTTGGAGACAGGGGTTTCATGACAATGTTGTGGACTGATTTTTCAAATACCGCTCACACAACTGGTAATACTGCATCGATGGAAAGTGACAGGAGACAGCAGTTGTCAACTATGGTTACAAACTACTTTTCCTCCCATATCGATGTTCTCCCACACAGGTCATTCCCCTTTGACTATTGGGCCGCTAAACTGGACACCTGGCCTGAATTGGCCCAATATGCCTTACAGGAGCTCGCTTGCCCAGCTGCAAGTGTGCTATCGGAAAGAGTCTTCAGTGCAGCTGGATCAATCCTGACAGAAAAAAGGACCCGTCTGTCAACCCAAAATGTGGATGATCTAACCTTCATTAAAATGAACCACGCATGGGTTTCCAAGGATTTTGTCCCACCTTCCCCTGATGACACATAGGGTGACAGAAAAATGGCTTGCTTTGGTCCACCTCTTCCTGGTACTTCACCTATTTCGCCTTTTGCATCAGCTGAATGTCCAACATCAACATATGCCACTTTCTAAAACTCCCTAACTGTGCTGCCTCCCCCCCCATGGCCGGGGTCACCACCTACCGCATGACACCGTGCGAGTGCCGTTGCCCTGGACAGGTGGGTAGGCCGACTCTTGGGCGCGGGCACTGGCACAGGGTCCCTCATAGTGCAATCAAGTGTCTCTGACGGTGGTGGTGCACACCCGCCGTCAGACACACCGCTGTACTTTGAGGGGCCCAGTGCCAGTACCGACGCCCACGAGTGGGCCCCCCTTGCTTGGGCAGGGCCCCAGCATTTGCAATCTTTACCTCTCCCTGCTCCTCTGCTGTGTAATCTGGGCCGTCAAATCCATACTGTGCCTGACACCGTCTGAGCCTGCCTCCTGAGACATATATTTTGAATGTGTACGCTATCCATACATGTTATCCAGGGATACGGTACCCTTTCTAACCTTTGTGCAATCACGTGCAATCCATACTGGGCCTGACACCGTCTGAGCCTGCCTCCTGAGACATATATTTTGAATGTGTACGCTATCCATACATGTTATCCAGGGATACGGTACCCTTTCTAACCTTTGTGCAATCACGTGCAATCCATACTGGGCGTGAGAACGGCTGGCGAGCTGTTAAGCAAGCTACAGCACCTGTCCAGACAAGTACAGGGATTCCCTAGCGAGGAGACTTATTTGATTGTTTTCAATGTTGGGACAGCAATTTTTGGGGAGCACTATACTCTGGAGAATGATAGATGGGGCCCACCATACACTGGAACATTCCAAAGGTGGACATCAGACACTGGAGCAGCATTTACAGGGCCCATTATACACTAGAGCATTAGAAATGGGGCCCATTATGTTTGGAGCATTATTTGGGCCCATAAGACAGTGGAGCTTCATCCATGGGGACCAACATATACTGTAGCATTATGTGGAGCTCATCATATACTGTTTCAAACATTATATGGGACCAATGATTCTGTATGGAGAAATAGATGGGCCTCGTCATGAGATGTAAAAAGTGAGGTATTTTTCATTGTACTATACCGCTATTTATCTGCCGTATCGGAGCATGATGAGTTGTGGTATGTGTTAAAGGGGCGCTCTTTCGCCCAGGGCACATGAAAACCTGCAGCCAGCCCTCCCCCCCCCACAACTTTAGCCAAATAACCCCCATTTTTCAGTGCGTAACTTGTATTATGAAGTTAATTAAGGTTGACAAGCTTAAGTAAGAAGAATTGATGCTTTTGGCATTCAAATGGGCACTGTAGGTGTGTTTCCTGTCCTCCTCTCACTGCCGACTTTTATTCCCCATTGACTTACATTGGGTTTCGTGTTTCGGGACGACCCCGACTTTTCCCTATAATCGGACGATCTTGCTCGACCCGACTTTTGGAAAAGTCAGGTTTCACGAAACGAAACGCGACCCTAAAAAACCAAAAGTCACTCAACTCTAGTCTGGATGATTCTATGTCATTAGCCATTCTAGTTGATCGGCGTTTACGTGAACGTAAAACTACACGGGAGGCTCTGCCACCTTTTGAACAAACGTCTGATCCTATGCAATGTGATGGGGTTTTGTCTAGGGCACAACGTCAGGAGTTTAGAAGGCGAAATAAGCTGTGTTTTTTTCTGTGGAGATGCCTCTCATACTATTTCTGTCTGCCCTAAGCGAGAGAAACGTTTTGCACACACATTTGCTGTGGGCAGTGTACAAACTAAGTTCCTTTTGGCAATTACTCTGATCTGCTCCTTATCCACGTTTTCCACTAAGGCTTTTGTGGATTCAGGAGCAGCGTTGAATCTGATGGATTTGGACTTTGCTAAACGTTGTGGTTTTTCTATGACGCCTCTGCGGATGCCTATTCCTTTGAGGGGTATTGATGCTTCTCCTTTGGCGGATAATAAACCTCAGTTTTGGACCCAGGTGATAATGCGAGTTGCCCCTGACCACCAAGAAAATTGTAAATTTTTGGTGCTGCATAATTTGCATGATACTATTGTTCTGGGTTTTCCCTGGTTGCAAACTCATAATCCAGTTTAGGATTGGAAATCTGGGACTGTGGTGAGTTGGGGTTGTCAGTGTGTTCTTAGGGACGCTCCTGTTTTCTCCACTCTCCTCAGTCTCATGATATTCCTGATTATCTGGCCGATTTTTCTGATGTATTTAGTGAGAGTAAGTCTGTGTCTTTGCCTCCTCATAGGAGTTATGACTGTGCAATTGAGTTGATGCCTGGGTGTAAATTTCCCACGGATCGGCTTTTAAACTTATCAGTACCCGAACATGATGCTATGCGATCCTATATTAAGGAGTCATTGAAGAAGGGTCATATTAGACCATCCTCGTCACCTTTAGGTGCTGGGTTTTTTTTGTGGCCAAGAAAGATGGCTCATTAAGACTGTGTATTGATTATCGTTCCCTTAACAATATGACGGTTAAATATCAGTACCCGTTACCTCTGATGTCTGATTTATTCTCCAGAGTTAAGAGTGCCTGCTGGTTTACTAAGCTTGACCTCAGGGGGGGCGTATAATCTTATTCGCATCAAGCACGGGGATGAATGGAAGACGGCGTTTAATACTCCGGAGGGCCTTTTTGAGTACCTGGTGATGCCTTTTGGGCTCACTTATGCCCCTTCTGTCTTCCAGTCCTTTATGAATGATATTTTCCGTGACTTTATGGATAAGTTTTTGATCATCTATCTGGATGATATTTTGATCTTTTCTAGTGATTGGGATTCTCATGTGGAACACGTCCGGACTGTGTTCCGGATTTTGAGGGAGAATTCCCTGTTTGTTAAGGGATCAAAATGCCTCTTTGGTGTACATAGGATTTCATATTTGGGATTTTTCTTGTCTCCATTGGCTATTGAAATGGACCCGGCCAAGGTACAGGCCATTTATGATTGGGTTCAGCCTACTTCTTTGAAGGCCCTCCAGAAGTTTTTGGGTTTTGCTAATTTCTATCGGAAATTTATAGGTAATTTTTCTGGTATTGTCAAACCACTGACTGATCTGACCAAGAAGGGCGCTAATGTGCTGAATTGGTCTCCTGAGGCTGTCTCAGCATTTCAGGAGCTTAAGCGGAGATTTACTTCAGCTCCAGTTTTACGGCAACCTGATGTCTCACTTCCATTTCAGGTGGAGGAAGATGCTTCTGAGATTGATGCAGGAGCTGTTTTGTCCCAAAAAGATCCGGTAACATCTAAAATGAATCCCTGTGCCTTCTTTTCTCAAAAGGTCTCCCCATCTGAACGCAACTATGATGTGGGGAATCAGGAATTGTTGGCCATGAAATGGGCATTTGAGGAGTGGAGACATTGGTTGGAGGGAGCTAGACATCAAGTTGTGGTCCTCACCGATCACAAGAATTTGATTTATCTGGAGTCGGCCAAATGCTTGAAACCTAGACAGGCTAAATGGGCCTTGTTTTTCACGCGTTTTAATTTTGTGGTCTCTTTTCTTCCGGGCACTAAGAATGTTAAGGCAGACGCCCTTTCTCGGAGTTTCTTTGCCGATTGTCTTAATGTGACCGAGCCTACTACCATCCTAGGTGAGGGGGTAGTTTGTTCTGCCATTTCGCCCGATTTGAGACACACCCTGGAGGAATTTCAGGAGGATAAACCTGAGCGTTGCCCAATGGGAAAATTGTATGTTCCTGACCAGTGGAGAAAGAGAGTGATGTCTGAAATTCATTGCTCCGCATTGGCTGGTCATCCAGGTATTTTTGGTACCAGAGATTTGGTGAGTCGGTCTTTTTGGTGGCCCGCCTTATCTCGTGATGTCAGGAATTTTGTACAGTCCTGTGGGACTTGTTCTCGGTCTAAAACCTGTTCTCTTCTAGTGGGTTGCTGATGCCCCTGCCGGTGCCCAAGAGGCCATGGACCCATATCTCAATGGATTTTATTTCTGATCTTCCTGTCTCTCAGAGAATGACTGTTATCTGGGTGATTTGTGATAGATTTTTGAAGATGGTCCATCTTGTACCACTCCCAAAATTGACATCTTCCGCTGAGTTGGTACCCTTCTTTTTACAACAGGTGGTTCGGTTACATGGGATTCCTGAGAACACTGTGTCCGACAGAGGAGTCCAGTTTGTTTCCAGATTCTGGAAAGCCTTTTGTTCCAATCTGGGAATTCAGTTATCCTTTTCCTCCGTGTTTCATCCGCAGACCAATGGACAGACTGAGAGAACAAACAAGACCTTGGAGTCTTATTTAAGATGTTTTATATCTGCTGATCAGGATGATTGGGTCTCATTTTTTCCCTTGGTCGAATTCACACTGAACAATAGAGCTAGTTCTGCCACTTTGATGTCGCCCTTTTTCTATAATTTTGGGTTTCATCCTCGATTCTCTTCAGGGCAAGTGGAATCTTCGTCCTGCCCAGGTGTGGACACTGAGGTTGAGAGAATGCAGTAGATATGGGACCAAGTGGTGGATAAGTTGTCACTCTTTCAGGAAAAGGCCCAGCGATTTTCCAACCAGCATAGGACCATTGGTCCCCGGTTTAAATTGGGTGATATGGTTTGGTTGTTGTCTAAGAATATTCCTATGAAGGTTGCATCTCCAAAATTTAAGCCAAGATTTATTGGACCTTATAAGATTTTGGAGATTCTTATTCCTGTTTCTTTTCGATTGGCTCTTCCAGTTACGTTCAAGATCCATAGCGTATTTCACAAATCTCTGTTGAAGAGGTTTGTTGAGCCAGTGGTTCCTATGGCAGCACCTCCTGACCCTGTGTTGGTTGAAGGCAATGTGGAATATGAGGTAGAGAAAATATTGGATTCTCGTTTGGTTAGACGGAGACTCCAGTATTTGGTCAAATGGAAGGGTTATGGCCAGGAGGATAATTCTTGGGTCTCTACCTCTGATATTCATGCCAATAGATTGGTTCATGCTTTTCACCGGGCCCATCCTGATTGGCCTGGTGGCATGGATGAGGGTTTGGTGACCCCTCCTCAAGGGGGGTACTGTTGTGAGTTCATTTTTTGGTCTACCAGTTGTAAGTTCTCCTTCCAGGCTCCCTCTGTTGGTAACAGGAGGTAGTGAGGCTGATTTAATCAGTGGAGATCTGCCACCTGATGAGGATGAGGATTGGACCTCAGGAATCTCAGACTGGATTTAAGACAGCCGACGCCCTATTCTGGGCTGGTGATTCCTTCTGGCTTGTCAGGTCTTGGTTCTCAGCTCTGTTCCAGTCAGCTCAAGCTAAGTTTTTCTGCTAAAGTTCACTCTTGATTTTGTTGGTCTATTCAGTTTTTTGTGTGGTCAGCCAGCCCCGGCTGGGGCTGTGCTGAATTTCCACTCTTATTTATCTGTGTTTGCCAATTTGCTTTTTGTCCCTTATTAGATTGGCCTCTTTTTGCTCTGTCTCAGAATATTTCAGAGTGCTGATATAGTGGGAGAAGTCTAGTGATTTCAGGGTTAATTTTGTTATCAGAAGTGTTGGACATTATTTTTGTAGGGTTTTTGGCAGATTGCAGACAGTGTCTTTCCATTCCTATCCTTTCTAGTTAGTTTGGGCCCCATCATTTGCTCAGCCTATTTTCCTGCCTGTGTTTGTGTTTTCATCTTGTTTCACCGTCAATACATGTGTGGGGGCTGTCTTTCCTTTGGGGTCTGCTCTGGGGTAGTTAGTTTTCCCCTTTTCTTGCTTTAGGCTTATTTAGTCCTCTGGCTGTGACGAAGCATCTAGGTTCATCGTAGGAACGCTCCATGGCTGCTGCTAGTTGTGTGGTTAGGATCAGGGATCTGCAATCTACATAGTTACCAACCTCTCTGGTTTTCTGTGACTTAGCTTGTTTTGTTTTTTCCTCCTCGGTGACCCATTCATAACAGATAGCCACACCTTATCTCCTACTTTGAAGGCAACCCCTGTCGAGCGCCTCCTATCGGCCTTCCACTTCTGCCGATGCTGAGCCACCTCAATGTTCTCTTTAACCCTCCTCTAGACATCCCCCAGCTCTTGAATAGTGACATCCACCCCAGGACACCCAGAACTTATCCTGGATAACTCAACAAAATGAGGATGAAACCCATAATTACAGAAAAATGGCATGGTCCCTGTGGACTGTTTAACCTGACTGTTAAAGGCAAACTCAGAATGATGACAAATTCTCCTGCTGATTGGTGAAAAAATATCTTCAAATTTTCTCCAAAGACTGATTTGTCATCTCTGTCTGACCATTAGTTTCAGGGTGATAAGCAGAGGTGAAGGACAAATCAATCCCCAATCTTTTGCAGAAAGCCCTACAAAATCTAGAGACGAATTGTACACCTCTATCAGATACAATATTTAGAGGAATCCCGTGCAAATGTACCACATGAATAATAAACAGTTTGGAGAGAGTTTCAGCATTGAGTAACCAAGATAATGGGATGAAGTGAGCTTGTTTGCTGAAGCGATGGACTACCACCCATATAGCAGTCATTCCCCCAGACAACGGTAAATCTGAAATGAAATCCATGGACAAATGAGTCCATGGTCTTTCTGGAATTGGCAATGGAGCCAATTCACCTGCTAGCCGGCAATGCTGTACTTTAGCAGGTGCACAAGTTTCACAAGCTGACACAAAATCTCTAATATCCTTATGCACATGCACTTCCCAGGTCAATATGATTAGTCCCCAATCCCTGCAATTTTAAGCGTGCCCTGAAAATGCATTTTTTCAGACTGGCCTATCGCCTCAACACATTAACCTAATCTATCCCTGGCTGGCACAGCCAAAAGTTTTACCATAACCAAGTTCCCCGCATCATGTTCCCACATGCTTTATGCATCCATTAGCCCTCTGTGTCTGTACTGTTACACACTTAACATTATGGCTGGTCCATACAATCAGGGCAACTGTTACCACTCACCTTTCGTGTCTACCTCTTTCCTCATAGACTGTAAGATTGCGAGCAGGGCTCTCATTCCTCTTGGTATTTGTTATAATCTACGTGATTATTGTTATGCTGTAATGTCTATTGTCTGTACAAATCCCCTCTGAAATGTAAAGTGCGGCGGAATATGTCGGCGCTATAGAAATAAAATTTATTATTATGCATAGTGGACCACCAAAATAGTCTAGCAACTGCCTTTTGGGTGGCAGTGACCCCAGGATGACCACTCAACAAAGAATCATGGAATTCTTGCAAAGGCGTAATCTGAGATACACAGGGACAAACAGCTTGCATTCAGGGGTATTGGAAGGAGCTAAGAACTGAGCAACACGGATTTCAGATTCCAGCTCAGAGGAAGCCATGGCCCCAGCAATATCCAGCGTTATGCCAGTGCCTCATAGCACATCCACTCATTCTTGAGGAGTAAGCCGCTGTACTATTTTAATTTTTTCAATAAAGCAAGAAATTTTATCAGCTGGAATGCCTCTCATGTTTTTTTCTACTATCAACTATCGTTTGATCCAGATGAGGTTCCGTGCTGTGGCTGTGGTTGGTGAGCTGGCTAGGGCTTCTTTTAGCCCATTTTTTTCTGTTTGTGCAAGGAAAGATATTGTCTGCAATCACGCCAAAAAGCCCTGCAAAAATGTCCAACACTTCTGATAGCAAAAAAAACCCTGAAGTCACTAGACTTCACCCATTATATCAGCACTCTGGCATATTCTGAAAACAGAGCAAAAAAAGGCCAATCTAATAAGGGACAAAAAGCAAACTGGCACAAACAGTACCATAAGAATGGAAATTCAGCACCACCCCAGCCGGGGCTGGCAGACCACACAAAACTGAATAGGCAAAACCAAATCAAATGTGAGCAATAGCAAAGAACACTTAGCTTGAGAATGCAGGGACTGAACTGGAAACTAAGAACTCCGGAGGCAGGAAAAATCACCAGCAGGGGTAGAGGGAGTCGGCTGTCTTAAATCCAGTTAGAGACTCCAGATGTCCATTCGTCATCCTCATTATCAGATGGCAGGTCTCTGTTAATTAGATCAGATTCATTACCTCCTGCAACCACCAGAGGGAGCCCGGAAAGAGAACTCACGACTCCTCTGTCAATACAACCAGCTCCACTACCCTCACCAGCAACCAGAGGCAGACCAGAAAGTGAATACACAGCACTTGACAATCTGAGAAAATCCCTTAACAAATTTTCTATAATAATTAGCAAACCCTAAAAAGCACTGCAGAGGCTTGAGGTCTCTGGGTTGAACCCAATCAGTGATGGCCTGAACTTTCCCAAGATCCATCTTAAACATGGAGGTAGACACATTGAAACCCAAGAATGATATTTCTTGAACAGAAAAGGTACATTTTTCAATCTTAGCAAATAAACAATTATCTATCAACCTTTGCAGAACCAAACGGATGTGTTTATAATGTGAATCCAGGTCAGGTGAGAAAATTAGGATATCATCCAAATAAACAATAAATCTCCAAATATAATCTGAAAAAATATAATTCATAACATTTTGAAAATCTGTGGGTGCATTCGTTAGACCAAAAGGCATGACAAGATTTTCAAAGAGACCTTCAGACGTTAAAAATGCTGTCTTCCACTCATCACCCTCACAAATCCGTATCAGATTATATGCTCCTCTGAGATCCAGTTTGGAAAACCATTAGGCCCCAGAAAGCTGTTTATATAGATCGGGGATAAGTGGAAGCGAATAAGTATTTTTAAAGGTTATTTTGTTTAATTCTCGGAAATTGAGGCAGGGACGGAGACCTCCATCTTTCTTTTTAACAAAAAAGAATGTGGCAGCTATCAGCAATGAGGAAGGGCAAATATAACCTTTTCATAAACTTTCGCTAATGTAAATTTTCATGGCTGACCGCTCAGGGACAGACAAGTTATACAAATGAGCTTTGGGTAATTTGGCATTAGGAATGAGTTTAATAGCACAGTCATTGGGGCGGTGAAGAGGTAATATCTCAGACTCTTTTTTTGAAAAAACATCTCCGAAGTCTTTCAGGTATTCCAGAAGACCCTCCAGACTAATGGAGTAAACATGCACAGGTTTCAGACATTTTTCAATACAATAAGGACCCCATTTGACAATATCTCTCCGATTCCAGTCAATAATCGTATTATGCATACACAAGCAGGGAATACTCAACACAATTCCACCATGCAAATTGTCCAAAACATAACAGGAGATTAATTCCATATGGCGAGACCCCACCTTGAGTGTAAAATCCACCGTAACTAATGTCAGTCGGGATTGTTCTCTCTTGAACCAACCTCAGGTATAGCTTTTCCTAGGCACCTAGGAGTGGGAGAAATAAAATGAGAGACACATTAGCTTGTCTATCAAGTAAATCTCCTGTTTACTGGTCCAATAGGGAGATCTTTTATAGCACAGCATCAAAGGAAATGGTAATTTCGTAACAATTGGCAGAATAATAAGGGGGTATACACAATCATTGTCAAAAAGTTAGGTTATATAACAGCTTGTCAGCCACATCCTGGGATACAAGATAAAATTAAATGAAGAATGACAGGATTACGGCGGTGCTTCCTTAATGTCAATGTGTTCTAAGTTAAGAGTTTGTGGAATTGTGTCCTTTAACAAATTTAGCTGAAAGGATGCTTCTTTAACACTAACCCTACCAGATTTTTGAGCAACGGTGTTCTATCAATGGCCACAATTTGAATAGGGATTTCTAGCTTAACTGTCCCTAATCCTGACTTCAGAACAAGTCCTGCATCAATGAAATTAGCAGCAGAACTGCAGTCAATAAAGGCAAATGTGAACAGACACTGATCTAAAGACTAATGACTACTACAACAGATAGTAATGTATTACTACTTACTGGATAAGTAAAGAGAAATCAAACGATCCGAGGTAAGGTCCAGTAAATAGCAAAGTACAGCAAGGGGTAGTCAGAGACAAAATCCAATTCACGAGCTGGGGTCAGGAAAACCAGTAAGGCAATATAGTTTCTAGGGAGCAGGCAAAAGTGAAGTCAGGTCACAAACAAATAGTCTGTCCAGGAAGGGAAAAAAGTCATGCTGGGTCAGGCACAGAGCAAAGTGATCAGACTTACACAGGCAACAGCAAGTGTACGATTGACACAGAGTGAATGAGCTAGCATGCTAAAGTAGAAGACTAATCAAGGAAAGTGAACACAGATGATGCAGCACAAACCCAGCACAACCCCTACAGAAAGTAACATATCAAACAGGAACAGGGAGGAGATTGTGACATTACCCCTCACATCCACACACAGACTACAGATCTGGCCAGAAATTTCCATATCTTAAAGGATTACACAGCCATATATTATGAGTAGTTCACTGGTTTTCCAGTAATTCATATTTATCGATTAGCAGTCACCCCCCCCCACAAATACTTGAAAATTATCAATTGATTTTTTTTACTTTAACCTTTGAATGGCAAAATATGCAGTACAGGGCCAGGAGGTAGAAAATCTTGTCAAATGTATGCATCAGCTATTTCATAAACTTTTGGGCATATTTTATATATGAGTATGAGTAACATTTCAATGCTAAAAAATACATTTAGCTAAACTATAATTGTAAAGTAAAAAAAAAATAAAATAAATGTGAACCCTCATAACTACTTCCACATTGTTTAAAAGTGTGAAAACAATTGTGTAAATTGTTCATTAAAGCTATAATTCATGTTCAAAATAGAACAATAGCCTCTAAAAACAGAAAGTAATTGCAACAGTGAGACTTCATTTAGTGTCTTTCCTAATTAGGAAAAAGATCCCAAAACTGTAATTGCTTAGAACAAAGAACTGTAATTCTCGGTGGTTCATCTTGAGTTTAATTTACAAGTTGCAAATAATGTTGCTGAAAATATTTTCTGCTATGATATAAATGGTTATACGCTGAAAACAGAATATGGTTATTTTTCTTAGGCTGTGATGCAGAAGTTGTACACAGTTCTTCCTTAATTAAGTTTAGTATATTGCATTTTAGAATGACCTACTTCAATATCTTTTATGATGCCCACAAAATCAGAGGCTTTCAGGTCAACTGTACACTTATGCATCAATCTTGACTGAATACTATCCTCTTCTTCCGCTCTATCATTTTTGACATTCTCATTTCCCAGTATCCTTTAAAACCACTGTGGAAATGTTTTTAAATCTCAAGAAGCAGTGCCATTACAGATTGAAATAGGAATTATAAATAGATGAGAATTGTAATGCTGTAAAATTTCAGTCCATGCATTTTTCTGTTTTAGATAGTGAAAAACTTCACGAACTCATGTAAATTGTTTGTGTCTTCACATACTGAATAGTTACAGTTGTGTGAAAAAATGTTTCTCCCCTTCTTGATTTCCTCTTCTTTTGCATGTTTGTCACACTTAAATGTTTCAGATCGCCAAACAAATTTAAATATTAGACAAAGATAACATAATTAAAGACAAAATGCAGTTTTTAAATGAAGGTCTTTATTTTCAAGGGAAAAGAAATCCAAAACTACAGGTGCCTGTGTGAAAAAGTGATTGCCCCCAAACATAAAACAAATTAACTGTGGTTTATCACATCTTTGGGAAGCTGTACTTAAATTCCCTAACCACATGGAGACCTGATTACTGCCATACTTGTTCTTAGTCAAGAAATTACTTTAAAAAGATATGCCTAAAAAAGTGAAGTAGACCAAAAGATCCTTAAAAAGTAGACATCATGCCGAAATTCTGGAACAAATGAGAGGCAGTAATTGAAATCTATCAGTCTGGAAAAGGTTATAAAGCCATTTCTCAAGCTTTGTGACTCCAGCGAACTACAGTGAGAGCCTTTATCCACAAATGGTGAAATCATGGAACAGTGATCCACCTTCCCAGGAGAGGCTGGCCGACCCAAGTTACTCAAAGAGTGCAACGACGGCTCTTCCAAGAGGTCAAAAAAGACCCCACAACAACATCCAAAGAACTTCAGGCCTCACTTTCCTCAGTTAAAGTCAGTGTTCATGATGCCACTATAAGACAGAGACTGGGCGAAAATGACCTGAATGGTAGTGGTCCAAGATGAAAACCACTGTTGAGCAATAAGAACATAAAGGGTCATCTCAGTTTTGCTAGAAAACATATTGATGATCCCTAAGACTTTTTGGGAGAATACTTTGTGGACTGATGAGACAAAAATTGAACTTTTTGGAAGGTGTATGTCCCATTATATCTGGAGTAAAACTAACACAGCATCTCCGAAAATGAATATCATACCAACAGTAAAATATGGTGGTGGTAGTGTGATGTCTGGGCCTGTTTTGCTGCTTGAGTCCCTTCTAGTCTTGCTGTGGTAAATGGATGCATGAATTCTTCTGTCTACCAAAGAATCCTGAAGGAGAATACCCTGTTATCTGTTTGTGACCTCAAGCTGAACTGCACTTGGGTTAGTCAGCAGGACAATGATCGAAAACACAACACCTCTGAATGGCTGAAGAAAAACAAAATTAAGACTTTGGAGTGGACTAGTGAGAGTCCTGACCTTAATCTGATTGAGATGCTGTGGCATGACCTTAAAAAAGCGGTTCATGCTCGGAAACCCTCCAATATGGCTGAATTGCAACAATTCGGCAAAGATGAGTAGGCCAAAATTCCTCCAATTAATCGCCAATTATCACAAACACTTGATTACAGTTGTTGCTGTTAAGGGTGGCTCAACCAACTATTAGGTTTTAAGGGCAATCACTTTTTCACACAAGTCCCTGTAAGTTTGAATTTTTTTCACCGTAATAGTGAAGACCGTCATTTAAAAACTGCTTTTTATGTTTACATGTGTATCTTTGTCTAATATTTAAATTTGTTTGGTGATCTGAAGCATTTAAGTGTGACAGACTTTCAAAAGAATAGTAAACCAGAAAAGGGGCAAACACTTTTTTCCACAACTGTATCTATATCAATATTAGCACAATAAAATCATTCTGCCAATTGAGTTGTTCTGGAAACCACTTAAAGAGAATTGGAATTTCTTGGTGTTGGGTGCAAATTTAGGAAAAGACTGATAGAAAAGTTGCATTTAAAAGCATATTCAATATAGCCATACAGACATAGAATGTAAACAAAAAGGTGATAATTAATCAAATGCTCCACGCATTCTCCAACTGGAGTCAGGTCAATAAACTTGAACTGCTTCTTCCACGTCCACTGGCACTCTACCAGTGCACTTCCAGCCAGATATGAGTATGGCTTCTACACTAAAAAAATTTTTATCACTGGCACACCGTAAGTGTACAAAAATAATATAGATTTTATTGAGGGACAAGCACCTATACAGCAATACCACTACTTCCATATGTGAAAAGTTTCTGATAGGTTCACTTTAAAGTTATACCAATATGTAAGTATTATATTGCCCAGAAGTGAATAGGGAACCAACCGAACAAATAATGTCTTAAGGCGAATCTATCACCAGGATTTTGTTACTTCATCTGATAGCTGTATAATGTAGGAAAAGAGACCCTGAATCCAACAATGTATCACTTAGTTTCTAGACCAAACAGGCCCTCAGCAGTGATTAGCGGCTTACTGTCAGTAGACAATGTACACAGAAAGCTTTCTCAGCTCTGCTTCATGCTACATCTAAGAACTCTGATTGTGTCACAACTGCTGCACATCATTGGAATAAGCCTCTCTTTTCTTACATTATGTTGCTCTCAGATGTGTTACTAATCCAAACAGCCTTCAACTGGCAAGGTCACATTTTCACCAAACACAGCAAAACACAGACACCAGATATTTGTTCGGAGTAGAGATGAGCGAACCTTTCAAGGTTCAGATTGGTTCCGATTTATCGAACATGCCTCCATTTGCCAAACCATTCACCAAACTGTACCTGAACCCCATTAGATTCAATGGGATGCAAAACCAAATGCAAACCTTAAGGGTTGACAAAAAGCTTCCGAAACAGCTAAAAGTAGGGGCAGACACCATAAATTTGGCACCAATTGACCTACAGTAGAAATTTGCAAATATCACAACATCAGTCAGCCATGGACCATGCATGAGGTGTCAGGGCCTGGCCCAGCATTTACAGCTTGAAATTGAAGTTTCATTGAGGACCTGGTGGTGAAAGGAGTGGTGTAAGCCTTCTTAGTTGGGAGATCTCATACCTCTCGTAACACCTCTAATTTATTATTCCAGCCACACTCAGATGGCACAAACATCAGTTTCATAGGCTACTATTGATAGTAAACTATAAGAATAGTAACACAGGTAGTTGACTGATCAATTGACCCACATTAGTACCTGTTATAATGGCACACATTCAGTCAGCCATGGGTCATGTATGAGGTATCAGGGTCTGGCCCAGCATATACAGTATTGAATTCAAGTTTTAATGAGAACCTGGTGGTTAAGGGAGTGGTGTAAGCCTTCTTAGATGGGAGTCCTCATATTATTATAGGTCTCTGACACCCATTCCTCTATAGGCAACCCACCAGATGGAGACCCAACTATAAGTCTCCACATTTCAAAAAAAATAATTGTCACACACCACTAAAGTGGCATCAATTTCCACAGTGGAGAAATATTATAATTGGCCTCTAACACACCTTCCATCACAGGCAACCCACCAGATAGAGAACCAACTTGGAATCTCCACATTTCAAAAAATAATTGTCATACACCGCTAATGTGGCATCAATTAGTATAAATATTATAATAGACCTCTGACACACCTTCCACCACAGGCAGCCCACCAGATGGAAACCCAACTTGGAGTCTCCGTATTTCAAAAGGTAATTGTCACACAGCATAAAAGTTGCATCAATTTCCACAGTATATTAGGCCTCTGACATATTTTCTACTACAGACAACCCAGTAGATGGAGACCCAACTTGGAGTCTCCACATTTCAAAAAATTGTTTGCAACTTCAGCAGCAGTAGCAACAAAAGGCACAGAAAACACCACAAAGATGGCACAGACTGCAATAACTCGAGATTAATACATGACACTAAAAACTACACGATCGCCTAGTCTGCCCAATCTGTAACTGGGGTTCAAAACTCATCGGAGATTCATGATTTGTTCATTTTAATGAAAGTTAGACGGTCTACACTTTGAGGGGACAGTCAGATGGCTTATTGATCAGGACACCACCAGCAGTGCTGAAGACACGTTCTGAGAGAATGCTGGCTGCCAAACATGACAAAACCTCCAAGGCATGACAGGAGAGCTCGGGCCACTCTTCCATTTTTGAAGACCGAAATGTAAAAGTGTCCAAACTACCTCTGATGGTATTGATATTGAGCACCAGATACTTCTTCACCATCCTTTTCATTTGTTCACAACATGACAGACTCTGTTTTGCTGGTGCACATGCTGGTCTAAAAAAGTGTTAAACGACTCACAGAAATTGCTGCTGCAGCTGTCTTGGTAATGACATCGTGATGTTACCAGTGTTGGATGTCTACAACTGGGCACTGCTATCTGGAGGAAAACCACACTTAAAATTTTCTACAAGCGTATTTCGATACGCCAGCATCCACACATCCCTTTTCTGGGGGTGGGAGCATCTGGCAAAATTTACTCTTGTACCATGGATCTAACAGAGTCGCAATCCAGTAGTCAGCACTATTTCAAGCCCTAAGAATACGGGCATTGTGTTGAAGATAGAGCAGCAAGTAGGCGCCTATGTGTCAGCAGCTTTCATGAGGTATAAGTCCATGCTGTGATGGTGGCGGGGTAACACTCAAGGTTGCTTCCTCCATCCCCTCCCACCAATCACAGACAACAGAGAGCGTATCATTATTCTTTTCATTTCCTGACTGTTGCACGTCCATCACCTCGCCCCCCCCAATTTGTTCCTCAGCTCCTGAATCTTCACTAACAGTTTGTATAGTACCGTGAGCCCTCCTTGATTGCTGTAAGCCACCCTTCCATGGCACCCACCTGTGCAATGACAGTCCAGAAATTTGATATATTGCTATCCCTTCCGCATCCTCCTCTGCTTCCAACTCTTCCTTTGGGACCATCACCTCCTCACGTAGACTATTCATAGTGTGTTCCAGCATGTAGATGACCGGAATAGTGATGTTGATGACTGCATGGTCAGCGTTAACCATCTTCATAACCATTTCAAAACTGTGCAGAAGGGTGCAGAGGTCCTTCACCTGTGCCCTCTCCTCAAGCGTGATTTGCACCACATCTGGACTGTGTTGGCCCAGGCTATGCAAAAGGACATACACGAGGGCTCGTCACTGCTACAACAGCTGCTGCAACATGTGCAGAGTGGAATTCCATAGTGATGGAACATCGCTAATCAAACGGTTAACCAGTAGCCCGAAAGACCTCTATAGCGATGCAAGATCCTGCAAGATGTGATTGGTGGAAGTGAGCACACAGGAACCATGCTTTCAGCAGCAGAGCACCCAAGCCAGGATAGTGGCTGAGAAATTGCTGTATGGTTTTTGGCATTACAGACGCCTCCTTAATCCTTCAGACTCTTGAACCCAGCGGCAACATTTTTCTGGCTCTAGTTGACACGCCTAGACCTGGTGGTTTATACACACATGGCCAAATTTGTTGGCACCCCTCATTTAATGACAGAAAAACCCACAATGGTGCCAGAAATAACTTGAAACTGACAAAATAACAATAAATCAAAAATCTATGAAAATCAGCAAATGGAAATCAGACATTGCTATTCAACCATGTTTTCACAGAGTTTTAAAAAAATAAAACTCATGAAATAGGCCTGAAGAATATTTAGAATTGAGAGTCGTCAGTGGTGGATACCTTTTAATGGCTAACTGAAAAGATGGTAACAAACTGCAAGCTTTTGAGACTACTCAGGTCTCTTCATCAGGTATAAACTAATAAAAAATCTGAAGAATCACATATTTATGCATAACACAGCACAGAAAGAAATAATGCAATAGATAAGACAAGTGACATGACATGAAACAGAAATATCATTATGGGAGAGTCATAAGCAGTTGTGGCCATAAATATTAGAGCAGTTCATAGATAAGGAGTGTGAAAGTTTTATAGTCCTCTGATTGGGGTCTGGTTCTGTGTCATGATGCCCCCATAAGGTCTGAGGGGCAAATTTCTTAATTGATGTAAAAAGACATAAATGCATGTGACACATTCATTCCTGAATTGGGTGTGTCAAAGGTCATCATCAGTTTATACTCCCAGACCCTTCTGTCTCTCAGAGATTTGAAATTACCTTTCAAAGCAAGTAATTTAATGTCTATGGTGCTGTGATCTGGCATACAAAAGTGTTTGGCCACAGGTAGATCCATTCTTTTTTCTCTTATTGTGTGGTGATTAGAATTCATCCTTGTTCTAAGCTTTTGCCCTGTCTCCCCTACATACAGACAACCAGTTGGACATTTAGTACAAATAATTAAGTACACCACAATAGATGTGATGCAGATGAAAGTACCTAGGATCTTGTAGTCCTGATGTGCATTGGGGATCTTTATCTTGTCCATGGTCATCATTAGTCATGAGCAAGCGTGCTCGTCACTACTTGTTACTCGTCCGAGTATCACGGTACTTGGTGTATTCGGCGAGCACCGAGCATTTCAGGGATTACTTGGTGGGAACTCAGGTATCCACCCATCTTTTTTGGTGGACTTTACAGACCAAATCCCAATGCAGGGATTGTTTGCCAGGCAATGAAATGCCGCAGCCATTTTTGTTGTGGTCGTGCAGTGATTGGCTGGCAGCACAGCATCATCAGGGGTATAAGAGCTCCGGATTGAGATAGTGTAGGGAGAGCTGTAGCCGAGATAGGGTCAGAATTGGGGATTTATTAGTTAGTGTGGGGTCTACCATCCTAAACTGCTCAAATCCAGCTAAACCAATAGTCCTTCTAAAGACTAATTCTGGAGTATATACAGTTAGGTCACTATATATTTGGACAGAGACAACATTTTTCTAATTTTGGTTCTAGACATTACCACAATGAATTTTAAACAAAACAATTCAGATGCAGTTGAAGCTCAGACTTTCAGCTTTCATTTGAGGGTATCCACATTAAAATAGGATGAAGGGTTTAGGAGTTTCAGCTCCTTTACATGTGCCACCCTGTTTTTAAAGGGACCAAAAATAATTGGACAGATTAAATAATTGTAAATAAAATGCTCATTTCTAGCACTTGGTTGAAAACCCTTTGCTGGCAATGACTGCCTGAAGTCTTGAACTCATGGACATCAACAGATGCTGTGTTTCCTTCTTTTTGATGCTCTGCCAGGACTTCACTGCTGTGGTTTTCAGTTGCTGTTTGTTTGTGGACCTTTCTGTCTGAAGTTTTGTCTTTAACGAGTGAAATGCATGCTCAATTGGGTTGAGATCAGGTGACTGACTTGGCCATTCAAGAATATTCCACTTCTTTGCTTTAATAAACTCCTGGGTTTCTTTGGCTTTATGTTTTGGGTCATTGTCCATCTGTAGTATGAAACCACGACCAATCAGTTTGGCTGCATTTGGCTGGATCTGAGCACACAGTATGGCTCTGAATACCTTCTGTCCTGTGTCACATTATCAATAAACACTAGTGACCCAGTGCCACTGGCAGCCATGCATGCCCAAGCCATCACACTGCCTCCGTCGTGTTTTACAGATGATGTGGTATGCTTTGGATCATGAGCTGTACCATGCCTTCGCCGTACTTTTCTCTTTCCATCATACTGGTAGAGGTTGATCTTGGTTTCATCTGTCCAAAGAATGTCCTTCCAGAACTGTGCTGGCTTTTTTAGATGTTACTTTAGCAAAGTCCAGTCTAGCCTTTTTATTCCTGACCTGATGCTTATGAGTGGCTTGCAAAGTGCAGTGAACCCTCTGTATTTACTTTCATGCTGTCTTCTCTTTATGGTAGATTTGGATATTGATACGCCTACCTCCTGGAGAATGTTGTTCACTTGGTTGGCTGTTGTGAAGGGGTTTCTCTTCACCATGGAGATTATTCTGCGATCATCCACCACTGTTGTCTTCCGTGGGCGCCCAGGTCTTTTTGCATTGATGAGTTCACCAGTGCTTTCTTTCTCAGGATGTACCAAACTGTAGATTTTACCACTCCTAATGTTGTAGCAATTTCTCGGATGGGTTTTTTCTGTTTTTGCAGCTTAAGGATGGCTTGTTTCACCTGCATGGAGAGCTCCTTTGACTGCTTGTTTCCTTCACAGCAAAACCTTCCAAATGCAAGCACCACACCTCAAATCAACTCCAGGCCTTTTATCTGCTTAATTGAGAATGACATAACGAAGGGATTGCCCTCACCTGTCCATGAAATAGCCTTGGAGTCAATTGTTCAATTACTTTTGGTCCCTTTAAAAACAGGGTGGCACATGTTAAGGAGCTGAAACTCCTAAACCCTTCATCCAATTTTAATGTGGATACCCTCAAATGAAAGCTGAAAGTCTGAACTTCAACTGCATCTGAATCGTTGTGCTTAAAATTCATTGTGGTAATGTCTAGAACCAAAATCAGAAAAATGTTGTCTCTGTCCAAATATATATGGACCTAACTGTAGGTTCCAGTGTTAGGTAGGCAGGGTAGTGTACGTCGCTCTATACACATCAATGCAAAGCCTGCAGAAACTGTAAGTATGTATATAGATCATTGCATATGTGACACCCCAGAGTCCGGTTGTCCCAGTGACATTACCTCCCTCTAATGGCTAAAGTCATGCTTGGAGGCAGAAAGAGACCCCCATGCCAGGCAGCATAGATTAAAAATCACAATTTCCTGCTGCAGGTCAGAAAAGGGAGATGCCTTATAAATTCTGGCCAGCAGAGGGGGTTGGTGAGTCAGCTAGAAATCAGCTGAGGAGATTGTCATGGAAACGAAGCAGCTGTGAGCTGTGAGGAGAAATGACAGTTAAACGTGAGGAGGTGAGGTAAAGAGATCTTTCTGGAAGATCCTGTCAGATGAAGACAGGGAGCTGATCTGAGAGGAGCTCGATAGGCAGAGCTGATCTGTGAAGAGGGAAAGGACAAGAGCAGAGACTGAGAGACTCTAGGGAAGCTAAAATACTGCATATAGCAGACCCCTGAGTGAAGCGCTAATAAAGAGAAAAGGGACATCAAAGTCCTAGGCTGACAGGAGCTGTACGCCCTGATAGCTGAATCTGAAAGTACAGGGGATTGTAAATTCCTGTGCACATTAAACACCTGAGGGGACATCAGCGGATAAGGAGCCCGGGGCCGACGGTGAAGAGAATGGTACCCGTGGAATAGGCTCACGTGACAGCCCTACAGGTTATTGAAACCATCACGAATAGAGGGTCGCAGCATAGTTATATAAAGCGAAGACCCACACACAAAGCACAGAATGTTAGGTCCTAAATCCCCACCTGGCAAGGTGGATCCCCTGAATGCCTCCATCACCTGTATGTGGTACTCCGGACTGCAACCTATTACCAGTAAAAGGTAAAGAAACTGCACCTCTCTGTGTCTTTCTCTCATTTATATGCACCCCAACATTTACAGCCATTTTTACTATTTATTTAACATCTTTGCCCTGGGACTACAGCCCTATCTGTGGAGGGCTACAACATCATAGCTGCGCCCAACATCCATCCCAGAGAAGCAACACCGCAGCGCTGGTCACCTCTGACTAGAATACCACAGGTGGCGTCACGTATTTCGCCATCTATAAAACATTATCTTTATTTTTACCACATAAATACCACACAGCTTTCCCCTATTTTTATTACTGGACGCCTCTGGGCCACGGACCGGGTCGCCGCTGCCGTGACACCGTCCCCCATGGAAGTCGACGGGCCCGGTACCGAGTACCCCCAGGCCCCGTGGGGCGCTCCAACTGGCGTCACGAACAGGATTTAGTGAGCCTCGCAAAGTTGGGTACAAGGAGCCTGGCAAAGCTGGGTACTGTGCGCCATAGACTTTATTAAATTGAGTGCTAAAGACTTTACTGAGCTTTCAAATAACCTCCATAACTGCGTCACACAGTGTGTGTGAGCAGAGAGGGATGTGCAATTGTGGACAGAGCCAGAAATAAAGCATGACACAAAGCCCCTGTCTGTGCTCTGACGTTAGTGAGCAAGTGAAAAAGCAGGAAGAAAATGCTCAATGCAGGTGAAGATTCAGCGGCGGTCGCAGCTGCAGCCCCAATAATGCCGCTATCAATGCCATATATACCAGGAACGGCCTGGTCACCACAGTACTCAGGGGAGTCACACACCCTGAGCGATTTTAAAGAAAGACTATGTAGTTTGTTCAAAGTGTACCACCTGTCAGCCAAAAAGTCAATATCCTCATTGGCCAGTTAACTGGTGCGGCTCAGAGGGAAGTAAGTCCTGGCCGGACACTGATAAAGGAACCATCAAACAAATCTTGGCCAGACTGAAAGACACGTTTGATACCAGTACTGCAACAGAGATAAAAATGAGATTTTTTTTTGGTGCAAACAGAGAGTGCAGGACAGTATGCGGGACTATGCCCTTAATCTTCAGGAGGCACTACGGGCCGTAAAGCAGGTTGATCCTGAGAGCATGCAAGATGAAGATAGATTATTAACAGAGCAGTTCATAGAGGGACTCCAGTCTAACAACCAAAGGACACAGCTGCGTATAATGGCCCTACAAAATCCTGAATTTGACTTTGCACACTTTAAGGATAGAGCCATCAGAGTGCTGGGTGAACCGAACCCTAGCAGCACAGAGCCCTCTAAGCATCCTGCAATTACATACCAGCAGGAGACAGCATCCTTTCAAAAGACCCCTATTGAGACTGACAAGCCGTCCCAAGATGATGATTCTGCTGCAGACTTACGTCTCCAAGTCAGGGAACTAACTAAAAGTGTGGCTACACTCACAAAAACTGTGCAGTCCCTGCAAGTGATTCCAAAGAAGAAGATCCAGCTGGCCTCCAGCCCAGGAGAAGTCCCGTGGCGACAGCAGAAGAGGATCCCACCGACCAGAGGGAGAGACAGTGATCATTACGACGAGGACGGACAGCCCATCTGTCGCCGCTGCAACAAGGCAGGATACCTAGCCAGATCCTGTAATTTAAACAAGCAACCCATGAGGCAAAGGGCCAACCCTCAGGAGTAAGATGACCAGGCCCACCAAATTGGCGAGACAAGTATGTAGGAGGGCGACCAGTCTTTCCTGTTGTGATTGACGGTTTTCCGATGAACGCTTTACTGGACACTGGTTCCCAGGTGACAACGATACCATATATTCTTTTTAAGCAGTACTGGGCTGATTCAGACATTACTCACCGCCCAGATAAAGACCTTGCCATTATTGCCAGCAATGGTCAGCCCTTGCCTCAGATGGGATATAAAGAGGTGACCATTAAGATTGGCCGAGTAGAATTGCAATAGCAAGGTTTGATAATAGTAGATATTGACAAATGAGAATGCCATCCTATGATCACTTTAGGCACTAATGTAATTGAAAATTGTCTTGGATAAATTATTGTTTTGTTACAACAGGTAGCCGAGACAGCCAGCTCCAGTCAGCAACGGGTCCTGCAAAAGGAGATCAGAGCCCTGATGCAGAGACAACAGGTAGAGCTGTCTGGTGGAGAAGTCGGCAGTGTCAGAGTAAGTGATCCTTTCCCCATTGCAGTACCTTCCAGAAGTGAAATGTTAATTTGGTGTCGGACAGCAAAAGGCTTAAGGGGTCAAGATTACCAATCCTTGGTAGAACCCATGTATTCTGATAGTAGGCCCACTATCCTGACAGCCAGAGTGGTAGTTGATGTCCGCAAGGGGAGAGTACCAATATGCATCTTAAATTGTGGGGAGAGAGAGGTCCAGTTACCCCGGTATGCCACCCTTGCTAAATTGTTCACCGTCAGTAACAAATCAATTGAGACACTAGAACCTTTGCTTCCATCTGACAAGGTGGAAGAGAGTGGCTCTGAAGGGCAGCAGGAGGATTGGTGTCAGCAGCTACACGTAGGCACTGACTCCACCCCTTCACACCAAAAGCATGGGGCTTACCGGATGGCTCGAGAATTTGAACGGGTCTTCAGCAAGCATCCTCTAGATTTTGGGCAGGCAAAAGGGGTTCAACATCATATCCCCACGGGAGATCATCCACCCATTAAAGAGAGACACCGGCCTGTACCCCCAGCACACTACCAATGTGCCAAGAGTATGTTAAGAGAGATGAAGGAGGCTGGGGTAATCAGAGATAGTTGTAGCCCCTAGGCAGCTCCACTAGTCCTCGTTAAGAAGAAAGACGGTACTATGAGAATGTGTGTAGACTACAGGCGGATTAACAGCATTACACATAAAGACGCGTACCCATTGCCTAGAATTGAGGAATCACTAGCTGCACTGAGAACTGCTAATTATTTCTCTACCTTAGATCTCACCAGTGGGTATTGGCAGGCTCCTGTGGCAGAGGCAGACAAAGAGAAGACAGCGTTTACAACACCAATGGGCCTCTGCGAGTTTAACTACATGCCGTTAGGGCTCAGCAGTGCACCAGGAACATTTCAGCGGTTAATGGAATGCTGGACATAAAAACTTTGAAACCGTTCTGCTGTACCTGGATGACATCATCGTCTTCTCCAAAACCTACGAAGACCATTTGAAGCACCTAGCCGAGGTACTCGAAGCCCTGTCAAACTTTGGCCTGAAAATAAAACCATCCAAATGTCACCTTTTGAAACCCAAGGTGCAGTACCTAAGCCATGTGGTGAGCAAGGAAGGTGTGGCATCTGAACCTGACAAAGTCACCGTTATCCGGGATTGGCAAAGACCCAGCACTATTCATGCAGTGAGGCAATTTCTTGGGTTAGTAGGTTACTACCGAAGATTTATCAAGAACTTCACCAAGATAGCAGCACCGCTGCAAAATCTTCTAGTGGGCCAATCCAAGAAGGCCAAGAACAAAAATCTTCCATTTGAGTGGAACAAAAGGATAGAAGAGTCCTTCACCAAGCTGAAATTGGCCCTCACGGGAGATGAGGTCCTGGCCTACCCTGACTATGACCAACCGTTTGTACTTTACACTGACGCCAGCAACGTGGGATTGGGAGCAGTGCTGTCTCAAGTGCAGAAAGGCAGAGAGAGAGTGATTGCCTACGCCAGCAGGAAGCTTTGTCCCACTGAGAGGAACCACGACAACTACAGTTCCTTTAAGCTGGAGTTCCTCGCCATAGTCTGGGCGGTAACAGAGCGCTTCAAGCACTACTTGGCTTCCGCAAAGTTCACCATCTACACGGACAATAATCCGCTAACCCACCTTGAAATGGCAAAGCTCGGGGCACTTGAGCAGCGATGGATGGCCCGGCTGTCCAACTATGAGTTCACCATCAAGTACCGAGCAGGACATAAGAACGCTAATGCGGATGCGTTGTCCCGGATGCCCAATTCACCAGACGGGGGAGAAGATCCAAAAGAACTCGAAGAAATCGAGTTACCAGCCTTCCACCATCCAATTGCAGCCCAGTGCTCTCAAGGAGTAAGGAATAAGCGCTTTATCGTACGAGAGGTAACGTTGAACCCATTACCCCATCAT
Source organism: Dendrobates tinctorius (assembly GCF_039654945.1). Lineage (NCBI taxonomy): Eukaryota > Metazoa > Chordata > Amphibia > Anura > Dendrobatidae > Dendrobates > Dendrobates tinctorius. The sequence goes on along the minus strand of NW_027361728.1, from coordinate 42,643,411 downwards.
GAGTGGGCAGAGACACAAGATAGTGACCCAGCTGTTTGCCTAGTAAAGGAGTGCCTGGCACAAGCTGATGCACACCCTGGTCCAGATGACCCACAGGAAGCACAGCAGCTATGGAAGGAAAGAGGCAAGCTTTTTATCTACAAGGGTAAACTGTGTCGGAGGAACATCAACTCGCGGACAGATGAACTGGTCTGGCAGGTGGTAGTCCCGAAGAGGGATGCGCCAATGGTCTTGGAGGTGTACCACAATGGAGAAGGACACTTCGGTTGGAAGAAGTTGGAGGTCCTACTTCATGAAAGGTTCTACTGGGTTGGCATGAGGAGTGCCATTGAGAAGTGGTGCCGAGAATGTGGCCCATGCAACCTGCGCAGAAAAGACAGTAGCAGCCAGAGAGCCCCAATACAGCCGATCATCACAAAACAGCTGCTTGAACTGGTAGCCTTGGATTACGTGAAATTAACTCCGAGTAGGAATGGCTACACCTATGCTTTGACCATTGTGGACCATTACTCATGGTTCTTGGCAGTTGTGCCTGTTAAAGACCAAACAGCAAAGACAGCAGCCAAGGCATTTCAGCAACACTTTTGTCGACCGCACAGATACCCTGAACAAGTGCTCACCGACCAAGGTCCAGCCTTCGAGGCAGAAGTGTTCCAGGAGTTCTGTAACATGTACGGTTGCAAGAAAATCAGAACAACGCTATACCATCCACAGACAAATGGCATGTGTGAGAAGATGAACCTGAACCAGGTGGTAATTGACTTATTGAAAACCTTACCTCTGGAAGAATGAAACCAGTGGCCAGAGAAGTTGCCAGATCTGGTAGATCTATATAATCATATACCAGTAAACTCTACAAATTGCACTCCAGCCTACCTGATGAGAGCAAGACCTGGCAAGTTACCTATTGATTTAGACAAGGGAGTCTTAACACCTGAGACAACATCACCAGATGCATGCTGGGATACAGAGCGGCAGCAACAATACCGCAAAGTGCAAGAATGTGTGGAGAAAAGTTTGTCCCAAGCAAGACAGAGGCAGGAAAGGAATTACAACCAACAGGCCCCTGCAGTTCCCTTGACACCAGGAGAACAAGTACTTAAAAGAAAGAGACGTGTTCACAAACTAGATGACCAGTGGGAAGCAGAGCCATACACTGTGATACCTTCAGATTTTAATAACATCAAAGTATGTATCATCAGCAAAGATGGAGGAGAAACCTTCGAAGCAGTCTCAAGAGAGCATCTAAAGATGTGCCCTCATCAACTGAAGGAAAAGAAAGAAGTCCAAGACACTCCACAACCCATAGTAGAGGTGGAAGAAAAGTATTCAAACTATACTTGGAGAATTTCCTCGGACGTGGACACAAGTAAATCAGGCAATAGTAGTACCAGTACTAACCTTTCATCAGCCTACTGCACCACATGAAGAAGAGACTCTAAATGAAATGGCTCCAGTAACAGATACAACATCTGCAGTGGAATTCGGAAATCTGTCCCCTGCTAACAGCGAATCTGACAATCTCATGGTGAGTCTAGGATTAGGAGAAGGCAGTCTAGAATACCTATCTTACACAAGTCTACTTATAGCGTAGTGATTAATGCACCAACAGTAGACATCAGAGAACAGGTCAGGTCATCAGAAATACCTATACTGCGTAGATCCACTCGTAGTACTAGATGTCAGATCCCTGCCCGTTACAAAGATTACGTAATGTAAATAAAGTAATAAGAATGTATAGTAGTAACCGTTAAGCATGAGAGCCTACAGAGACTTACTGTAAGAACCTTTTTTAAAGTATTCACAATAACAAGTTAAAGGACAATTGAGCCACAGGACTATGTGTGGTCAGAACTGTATTTGTAAATTGTTACTCCAAAAAGGCCTTTGAAATAAACCGCCGGCATGGCCGAAAAACAGGCCCATCTAGAGAGTGCCCTGTAGCCACGCCCAGAGACGACACACAAAGTGGGTTAAAGCGGTTCCCACCAACCAAACTCCAGGTACAAGCACAAAGACAATTCCTGGACAGCAGCGTAAGGACTGGTCGCTGCAGTAACAGCTCTATTGTTTTCTTTTTCTTGTATGGTTTTTGATAATTTTTACAATTTTAAGACTTTGTAAATTTTCATTAATTGTTGTTAACAATTCTTGTTATGTTTTCCTCAGTCCAGGAGTACTGAACTTAACTGGGGGGAATGTGACACCCCAGAGTCCGCTTGTCACAGTGACATTACCTCCCTCTATTGGGTAAAGTCATGCTTGGAGGCAGAAAGGGACCCTGTTATGAATGGGTCACTGAGGAGGAAAACTAAACAAGCTAAGTCACAGAAAACCAGAGAGGTTGGTAACTATGCAGATTGCAGACCCCTGATCCTAACCACACAACTAGCAGCAGCCGTGGAGCATTCCTACGATGAATCTAGACGCCTCGTCACAGCCGGAGGACTAAATAAGCCTAAAGCAAGAAAAGGGGAAAACTAACTGCCCCAGAGCAGACCCCAAAGGAATAGACAGCCCCCACACATGTATTGACGGTGAAACAAGATGAAAATACAAACACAGGCAGGAAAATAGGCTGAGCAAATGATGGGGCCCAAACTAACTAGAAAGGACAGGAAAGGAAATACACTGTCTGCAATCTGCCCAAAAACCCTACAAAAATAATGTCCAACACTTCTGATAACAAAATTAACCCTGAAGTCAGTAGACTTCTCCCACTATATCAGCACTCTGAAATATTCTGAGACAGAGCAAAAAAGAGGACAAAAAACTGAATAGACCAACAAAATCAAGTGTGAACATTAGCAAAAACACTTAGCTTGAGATGACTGGAACAGAGCTGAAAACCAAGACCTGGAAAGCCAGAAGGAATCACCAGCACCAGAATAGGGCGTCGGCTGTCTTAAATCCAGTCTGAGATTTCAGAGATCCAATTGTTATCCTCGTCATCAGGTGGCAGATCTCTACTAATTAAATCAACCTCTCTACCTCCTGTTACCACCAGAGGGAGCCCGGAAGGAGAACTCACAACTGGTAGACCAGAAAATGAGTTCACAACAGGACCCCCATGTCAGGCAGCATAGATTAAAAATCACAATTTCCTGCTGCAGGTCAAAAAAGGGAGATGCCTTATAAATTCTTGCCAGCAGGGGGGGTTGGTGAGTCAGCTAGAAATCAACTGAGGTTGTCATGGAAACAAAGCAGCTGTGAGGAGAAATGACAGTTAAACGTGAGGAGGTGAGGTAAAGAGATCTTTCTGGAAGATCCTGTCAGATGAAGACAGGTAGCTGATCTGAGAGGAGCTCGATAGGCAGATCTGATCTGTGAAGAGGGAAAGGACAAGAGCAGAGACTGAGAGACTCTAGGGAAGGTAAAATACTGCATATAGCAGACCCCTGAGTGAAGCGCTAATAAAGAGAAAAGGGACATCAAAGTCCTAGGCTGACAGGAGCTGTACGCCCTGATAGCCGAATCTGAAAGTACAGCGGATTGTAAATTCCTGTGCACATTAAACACCTGAGGGGACGTCAGCGGATAAGGAGCCCGGGGCCGACGGTGAAGAGAACGGTACCCGTGGAATAGGCACACGTGACAGCCGCACAGGTTAGTGAAATCATCATGAATAGAGGGTCGCAGCATAGTTATATACAGCGGAGACCCACACACAAAGAGCAGAAGGGAAGGTCCTAAATCCCCACCTGGCAAGGTGGATCCCCTGAATGCCTCCAGGCGAGTCAGACTCATTCTATCACCTGTATGTGGTACTCCGGACTGCAACCTATTACCAGTAAAAGGTAAAGAAACTGCACCTCTCTGTGTCTTTCTCTCATTTATCTGCACCCCAACATTTACAGCCATTTTTACTATTTATTTAGCATCTTTGCAGTGGGACTACAGCCCTACCTGTGGAGGGCTACAACATCATAGCTGCGCCCAACATCCATCCCAGAGAAGCAACACCGCAGCGCTGGTCACCTCTGACTAGAATACCACAGGTAGCGTCAGGTATTTCACCATCTACTGTATAAACATTATCTTTATTTTTATCACATAAATACCACACAACTTTCCCCTATTTTATTACTGGACGCCTCTGGGCCACGGACCGGGTCACCGCCGCCATGACACCGTCCCCAATGGAAGTTGACGGGCCTGGTATCGAGTACCCCCAGGCCCCGCGGGGCGCTCCACATACATCAAGAGGGTCCATTCCCTTCCTGTGTTCTGGTGCTGCTGCTACCTGTAGGATATATTGGCCGTGTATAGCTAGCCCCAGATGTAATTGGAATACAGGCCACACATTTTTTAGTGTGGTATCTCCGTGCCAGCTCATATCTGTGCGAGCTCAAAGTTTGGCCAGTTTACGGCGGTTTTCTTTTTTTGTCTTGGGTGAAACTGTACTTATATACAGCACTATTTTGCCAAAAAATGAAACAAAAAAACACATTTGTCGTAGTGGTATCTCCATACCAGCTCATAAGTGTGCGTGCTCAACATTTGACCAGTTTACGGTGGTTTTTTTTGTCCTGGCTCTCACTGTACTTAAATACAGCAGTATTTAGCCAAAAAATAAAAAAAATACAGGCCACAAATTTTTCGGTGTGGTATCTCCGTGGTTAGCTCATATCTGTGTGTGCTCAAAATTTGGCCAGTTTACAGTTTTTCTTTTTTTGTCCTGGGTAAAACTGTACTTATATACAGAACTATTTAGCCAAAAAAGAACCAAAAAAACACATTTGTCATAGTGGTATCTCCGTGTCAGCTCATATCTGTGTGTGCTCAAAGTTTGGCCAATATACGGCAGTTTTCTTTTTTTGTCGTGGGTGTCGCTGTACTTAAATACAGCAGCATTTCCAAAAAAAAAAAAACAGGTCACACATTTTTCGATGTGGAATCTCCGTGCAAGCTCATATCTTTGCGTACTCTAAGTTTTGCCAGTTTACGGCAGTTTTCCTTTTTTGTCCTGGGTGTCACAGTACTTATATACAGCACTATGTTGCATTATTTCAAAAACAAGCCACATTTTACAGTGGGGTCTAACTGTGACACACCTCATACATCCGTGTGCAAAAAATTGAGGCATTTTAGGCCTAAATTCCCTTTTTTGGGTAGTCTGTCACTCTCGTTATATCCAGCACTCTTTTGCATTCACCAAACAAAAAAAACCCATATTTTACAGTGTGGTATATCTGTGACACGCCTCATACGTACGTGTGATAAAAATTTGTGGATTTTAGGCAGGTACTCCAATGTTTTCCTGTCTGGTACTCAAGTTATATACAGCACTATGTTGCATTATTTTAAAAAACAGGCTACATTTTACAGTGGTGTCCATCTCTGACACGCCTCATACATCCGTGTGCCAAAAATTGAGGCATTTTAGGCCTAAATTCCCTTTTTTGCAGTCTGTCACTCTTGTTATATCCGGCACTCTTTTTTACCCCCCCCAAATAAAAATTACAGTGGGGTATGTCGGTAAAAAGTTTTCTGTTTCAAGTTGTTATGGCAGATTCATTACTGTGTTAAATGCTCCAACTACTACCACCATCATCATCTTCAGCCTAGAAGCAGTCACTGCACAGATAGAAACAGGCCCGGATTGGCAATATAACCAACTGGGCATTTTCCCGCTGGGCCGCTGTCATGTGGGCCGTGGGCGGCAGTGCCCGATCATCTGGCCGCTTGCCAGTGGCTGCGGCCACTGTGGCTCCTGCCGCCGGCCCTCTGTGGGCACGGTGGTGATAGTTTCCAAGTTCCTCCCGCACTGCAGGGAGATAAGCCACCACGCCTCCCCCACGCACCCCATCCTCGCCGTAGCATGAGACCCCCCGCCCCCACTCACAGTGTCGCTTGCCTTCTCTGTTCGCAGGACCTATGATGAGGTCACAGGAGGGGAGGAGTCAGGGGGGTCACATGATCAGGAGCCTTTGTCCAGACCCCTGATCATGTGACCCCTGACTCTGCCCCTCCTGTGACCTCATCACAGGTCCTGTGCGCACAGCCTTGCCTCTTGGTGTCTGCAAGACTCTGCTGTGCTGTTGGCTGTTGTCATGGTGCTGGATGAGATGTGTGGGGTCAGGAGGGGTTTACAGGGTAGATGTAGCAGGGCTGTATGTGTATGGGGTGTACTGAGCGGAGCCGTGTGTGTATGAGGTGTGAGGTGTACGGAGCGGAGCTGTGTGTGTACGAGGTGTACAGAGCGGAGCCGTGTGTGTATGAGGTGTACGGAGCGGAGCCGTGTGTGTACGAGGTGTATGGAGCGGAGCCGTGTGTGTACGAGGTGTACGGAACAGAGCCACGTGTACGAGGTGTACGGAGCAGAGCCGTGTGTGTATGAGGTGTACGGAACAGAGCCGCGTGCACGAGGTGTATGGAGCGGAGCCGCGTGCGCGAGGTGTATGGAGCGGAGCCGCATGCACGAGGTGTACGGAACAGAGCCACGTGCACGAGGTGTACGGAACAGAGCCACGTGCACGAGGTGTACGGAACAGAGCCGCGTGCATGAGGTGTATGAAGCGGTGCCGCGTGCACGAGGTGTATGGAGCGGAGCCGCGTGCACGAGGTGTGTGGAGCGGAGCCACATGCACGAGGTGTATGGAGCGGAGCCGCGTGTACGAGGTGTACGGAGCAGAGCCGTGTGCGTATGAGGTGTAGGGAACAGAGCCGCGTGCACGAGGTGTACGGAACAGAGCCACGTGTACGAGGTGTACGGAACAGAGCCGCGTGTACGAGGTGTACAGAGCAGAGCCGTGCGTACGGAGCGGAGCCACATGAGTACGAGGTGTACGGAGCAGAGCCGTGTGTGTACGAGGTGTACGGAGCGGAGCCGTGTGTGTACGAAGTGTATGGAGAGGAGCCGCGTGTGTATGAGGTGTACGGAACAGAGCCGCGTGTACAAGGTGTACGGAGCGGAGCCGCGTGTGTACTTGGTGTATGGAGCGGAGCCGCGTGTGTTTGGGGTATACGGAGCGGAGCCATATGTGTACGGGATGTACGGAGCAGAGCCAAGTGTGTACGAAGCATACAAAGCGGGCTTTTCCCACGGACACAGGAGTACACGGCGGAGCCCCGAGGAGCATTTTAAAGCACACACGTGATGTTCCACCTGAAGTGATGTGCTTGAAGCTGACCGGAAATCTCTGTTCTTTCTTTCTTTTTTCCCCTCTTTCTTTCTTTCTTTCTTTCTCTTTTTTCTTTTTTCTCTCTCTCTGTTTTCTCTCTTCCTTAGTGCCAGTCAGTGTGCCCATAATGCCAGCCACTGTGCCCTCAGTACAAGTCAGTGTGATCAGCAGTGCTAAATGGGTGCGATTAGGCGTGGACATGGGTGTGACTAGTTGCAGAATGGGTGTGGCCGGGCGTGACCTAAAATTTGCAGCGGCGCGCAGTCTTTGTCCCTCTTACCCTTCCTCAAAAGTTGGGAGGTATGATAGGGGCAGCTATGACCAGGGGGTCTGGTTGCCCAATGGATAGCAGTTCTGCCAGGAATTCTGTCTCCGTGCGTACAAAAGGGGACAGAGCTTTGGGAGGAGTACTGTACCTAAAAGCAATAGATAGGACTGAGCTGAAATACTGGACACAGCTGTGACTACATGGTATATAGTCGTGTTAATCTCCTCTCACTGCTTGTAACCTACAACTGTACAAAAATATTATATAGTCACCATGTGACTAGTGGGCATGTGTAACTTCAAATGCCAGGGCTGAATTTTAGTCCCAGTCCGGCCCTGAATAGAAAGCCTAAGTAGCAGAGGGTGAACTCTTAGGCGGTGTTGTACTCAGTTTTGTTCTCTGTCTCTGTATTATGAAGGCTAAATCTTCTTGATGAAATCATGCCTGAAAGAGCCATAGCAATATAACATTCAAAAGTATGGGGACAGGGCACGCACCTACTCAAGCCTGGTGTTCCTGGGCAGGATTCTGACAAGCCCTCACCTATTAATACTGAACTGGTTTGACAATGACGTTTCAAAGGAGCCCATGCATTTTCTATAACTGAAGCTAGAGATTTTGACTTTTCAGCTGCATTTCAAAAGATGTCAATTGGAGAGCGTGGTGGTCGAAGATGTAACATCTACACCACCACACCAGCTGACACCTCTCCACCACCCGAGGTGCGGCACGCACCACCTTCTGTCTTTTTCCCATTCTCCCACAGAATGAAAGTCTGCAAGGACAAGGTCCTGTCCCCTCTGTAACAGTCTGTCATTGTAATTTTTTGGGGGTAAACGATATCTATTACTATATATGTAACCCCTTGTCATGTACAGCACCATGGAATTAATGGTGCTATATAAATAACTACTGTATATACTCGCGTATATCAGCCCATTTTTGGGGGCAAAAAGTCATATGTGAGTCATATACCGGGGGTTGGCGGGGGAGGGGGAGCGGGGGTGACAGAAACCATACTCACCCCCTCCTGGCATTGTCTCTGCACCGCCTGCTTCCCTCATAGAATCTGCGCCCCAGCTGTTCCTGCATTCAGCGGTCATGTGGTACCGCTCATTAAAGTCATGAATATGCACATGTTCATGACTTTAATGAGTGGTACCACGTGACCGCTGAATGCAGGAACAGCTGGGATGCCGAGACCATGGGGGAAGCAGGGGCTGAAGAGACCATGAGCCAGGAGGGTGTGAGTATGATGGGGAGAATGGGGAGCAGAGCAATATTTACCGGTCCCCGTTCCACCACCGTGCACTGTTCTGTCTCCCGGGTCCTCTGGCTGTGGCGTTCAGCAAAGGGCGCGATGATGTAGTCAGTGCGCACCATCTGCTGAACATCACTACAGAGGACACGGGAGACAGCGGCACGCAGCAATGTAGCGGGGACCTGTAAATATAGCCAATGCTGAGGGCCTGAGCCAGCAGCGACATTGGCACCTGACCCTCATAGAGCACCGGTGTCCCCGCCTGCTCAGGACATCGGCACCTGGCCCCCAGCGACAGATGGGTGAGTATGTCTTTTTTTTCTAATAGCAGCAGCATATGACCCTTGTGCAGCATTTTATGGGGGGTTTTATCGATGGAGCATCTTCTTGGGCCACCATTAACTTTTGTGCAGCATTTTATGGGGGTATTTATCTATGGAGCATCTTTTTGGACCACCACTAACCCTTGTGCAACACCACCCTCGGCTTATACATGAGTCAATAAGTTTTCACAGTTTTTGTGGCAAAATTAGGGGGTCGGCTTATACACGGGTCAGCTTATACATGAGTATATACGGTAAATAATAATATTAATACCATATGGGTGTTTCCACTAGACAATCAATCAAACATGTTATTGAAGGCTTTTTTCTGACAACTCTGTTCAGCTGTGCACAAATTATGTCAACTTGGTAGCTGTCAGGATCCTGTCAGCGTCGGCAACAGCCACGGCTGAGCAGGGTGACTTAACCACACTGCGGGAGAGCACGGAGCCCAATACGGTAGTGAAGGTTTAAGCAGACAGGACCTGAGGTACGGAAAATAGTAAGGAGTACCAGGACCTACGATCATGTGACTGCAGGGGGCGGGGCTTAGCGCCCTACTACTGCAGATGATGTAATGTACCTACTGCAGGAATACTGTAGTAGAGGAGAGGGAAATGCAGGTCAGACAAGCAGAGGTCATACACGAGAGGGCGGTGCGGTACGAAAGGGATGAGCAGAGAATAGTCAAGTCACAAGCAGAGAGTCATACACGAGAGGGCGGTGCGGTACAAGAGGAACAGGCAGAACTCGTAACAGGGACAGAACCGGATCAAAACCAAACAAGCAACAAGTTATCAGGCACAAGGTACACGTACACAAGAGGTCAACTATCTCAGCTGAGGGCAGGAGTATAACTGACACCGGACCTAGGTCCAGTGAGCATTAAATAGCCACCCTCTGCCAGAGTGAGGCAGAAACAATTAACCCCCTGTCTGACCAGGACAGGCCAAAGCGAAACATTTTTTTAAAAACTGAAATGCCGCTATCGCTGCGGCTGACCAATTCTTGATGTCGGCCCCCTTTTGAGTCATGTCTGTGAGGGGTTTAAGCACCTGTGAGAACCCTCTTATAAATTTACGATAATAATTGGCAAATCCTAGGAAACGCTGCAGAGCCTTCAAATCATAAGGTTGAACCCACTTGACAATGGCCTGCACCTTATTAGGATCCATGCGATACCCTTCAGCAGACACAATGAACCCCAGAAAAGACAGTTCCTGAACAAAAAATAAATATTTCTCTAGTTTAGCAAAGAGAGAGTTCTCCTGAAGCCTTTGGCGAACTGCCCGAATATGATCAATGTGAGCCTGTTTATCAGGAGAGTAGATCAATATGTCATCCAAATACGCCACCATAAAACGTCCAATAATATCAGAGAACACGTGATGTATGAAATTTTGGAAGACCGCTGGAGCATTGGTCAGACCGAAAGGCATGACCAAATTTTCAAACAACCCTTCAGTAGTGAGAAAAGTAGTTTTCCACTCATCTCCTTCCCAGACTCGGATAAGGTTATATGCTCCCCGTAGATCTAATTTCGAAAACCACTTAGCTCTGGACAAATGGTTGTATAAATCAGGAATAAGTGGGAGGGGATACATTTTTCTCACAGTTATCTTATTTAACTCACGAAAATCGAGGCATGGGAGTAAACCACCATCTATTTTCTTTACGAAAAAGAACCCCGCCGCCACGGGAGAAACAGAAGGACGAATGTGTCCCTTTCGGAGACTCTCAGAAATGTATTCCTTCATCGCAGCCCATTCTGGACCTGAAAGGTTATACAAGCGGGCCTTGGGCAATTTAGCACCTGGAACCAGGTCAATGGCAAAATCAAATGGGCGGTGTGGTGGTAAAACCTCAGCCTCCTTTTCGGAGAAAATGTCCGTATAGTCTTTTAGGTACTCTGGAATACCTTCCAGACCCACGGACGACACAGACACAGTAACAAGACATTTTTCAGAGCAATAAGGACCCCATTTAACAATGTCCCGAGATTCCCAATTAATCACAGGATTATGTAATTGTAACCAGGGGAACCCCAACACCAGTCCCGCAGGCAGTTTGTCCATAGCAAAACATGAAATATGTTCCTGGTGCAAGGAACTCACTTTAAGGAGAAACTCTTCTGTACGAAATATGACATCATTCTTAGCCAGTGGTGTTTTGTCAATGGCAACAACGTGAATAGGAGTCTCCAACCTTACTGTCCCTAACTTACACCTGGACACCAAGTCAGAGTCAATAAAGTTCAACGACGATCCACAATCCACGAAAGCAGAAGTGGTTGTGGAGACACTCCCACAACAAAGTTCCACTTGTAACAACATTTTAGAAAATGGAGAAAAGGGTACTTGAGAGCCTGGGTGACCTCCACGTCAATCACCCGGGTTCAGTCGCTTGCAGGTTGGTGGACAAGAAGGGCAATCCTTTTTCCAATGTCCAGAATGCCCACAGAAAAAACAGCACTTTCCCAAGCGCTGTTGTCTCTTTCCTTTCTCCTTGAAGTCGATTGTTCCCATCTCCATGGTTTCCAATGTAAGACTGGCTCCCCTTCCTTGAGAAAATAATGGGGTTTCAACCTGCATCACTCCGCTGGCCCATAGCCTGCGATCCATTCGGACTGCTTGTGTCATAGCCTCCTCCAGGGAATCAGGCGGAGGGTGGAGAGCCAAGGCATCTTTTAGATGTTCAGACAGGCGTCTATGGAACAAACCTTGGAGGGTGGCATCATTCCAGCAGACCTCAGCAGCCCAGCGTCTGAACTCTGAGCAGAACCACTTGGCTGAGTGCTTCCCCTGACACACACTCATCACCCTGTCCTGACCAGGATGGGCCAAAGCGAAACCCCGTACTGGATCATGACAGTAGCTATACGCCAGTGGATGTTGGCACAGTGTCATGATGACTACAGTCCCCAGATATTATGTAGGTCCCTAATCTCACCTCTGCTTCAGCAGCATGATGAATTAATAGGAAAAGCACGTGGTATTTGTGTAGCTGTTGTTTTCTTGACAAAGAAACTTAATAACATCAATGAGGTGGTTAGCCGCACATGGAATGGAGAAATAGTAAAGATGACAATTGACAAGTAGTTTCACATTTGAGGTAAAACACACTTCAATAAGTTGCTTTAACTGTTACAACATTATATTCCAAAGCCTTGAAGAAAAAGATGAATATATTGTGAACCAAATAGGTATGAATAATTAATCACACACACAAATGATGTAACATAATTCTAAACATGCACAGACTATCAGTGGGGAAATTATTTTCCACCAAAAATTTTAAGTATGAGAGTAGTGTCATCTTGTGGCATGATATGAGCCAAAAAGTCCTTCAAATTGAAACTGTTCTGGATGTACTGTGCAATTTTCTCTAGAAAATTGGAAGTACATGCCATCTATGCTGCTTGCATTAAAGAACTGATTTGCCAGATATGTACGGAGTCAGAATGACCAGGCTGTGGGTACCTGTGCTGCGTTGTTTCTGGAACTGTCAAGGCTGCATCCCCGGTGGAAGGAATAGGGTAATGGACAGGCCCCATTACACAGAAAGAGGGGTCGTGTTTAGACAGGGAACTTGGCCGGAAGCTGAGGTAAAAAAAAGCAAAGCAAGAGTGAGTCCCCAGCTATGACCATGTGAGCAGCAAGAGGGACAGTGCACTATGCACCCAAAGCGTCGACGCTGTGGCAAAATGCAGCAGACAGACCTGGTGAACTAGAGGCATGGGGCCAGCTTAAGACAAAGCAGGCAAGACATCAAAGATTTTTGGTGTGGACAAGATAGGAGGCTGAGTAGTGTTCTCTGTCCATAGAGCAGTGGCGCTGCAAAGGATAGTTTCCATTGTCTCCCACCACTAAAAGCGGTACTTGTTATGATTGGGTCACCGAGGAGGAGAGCAAGACCAAGCTAAGCCACAGAAAACCAGAGAGGTTGGTAACTAAGCAGATTGCAGACCCCTGATCCTATCCACACAACTAGCAGTAGCCGTGGAGCGTACCTACTATGATTCTAGACGCCTCGACACAGCCGGAGAACTAAATAAGCCTAAAGCAAGAAAAGGAGAAATCTAAACTGCCCCAGAGCTGACCCCAAAGGAATAGATAGCCCCGAAACATATATTGTCGGTGAGACAAGATGAAAACACAAATGCAGGTAGGAAAATAGACTGAGCAAACAATGGGGCCCACACTAAATAGACAGGACAGGAAAGGAAAGACACTGTTTGCAATCACGCAAAAAACCCTGCAAAAAATGTCCAACACGTCTGATAGAAAAATACTGAAGTCACACGACTTCGCCCACTATATCAGCACTCTGGTATATTCTGAAAGCAGAGCAAAAAGAGGCCAATCTAATAAGGAACAAAAACAAACTGGCACAAGCAGTAACATATGGATGGAAATTCAGCACAGCCCTAGCCGGAGCTGGCTGACCACACAAAGCTGAAATAGACAAAACCAGATCAAATGTGAACAATAGCAAAAGAACACTTAGCTGAGCATGCAGGGACTGAGCTGGAAACCAAGACCTCAGGAGGCAGGAAAAAATCATCAGCAGGGATAGAGGGAGTCGGCTGTCTTAAATCCAGTCAGAAACTCCAGATCTCCAATCGTCCTCCTCATTATCAGGTGGCAGGCCTCTGTTAAATAGATCATCTCCATTACCTCCAGTAACCACCAGAGGGAGCCCGGAAAGAGAACTCACGACCCCTCTGTCAATATAACCAGCTCCACTACCTTCACTAGTAACCAGAGATAGGCCAGAAAGCGAATTCACAACAGGTACTGCCATTTACCAAGGCGCCGTTTGCCCAGTAACCGTTAGAGAGCGAGGTGCTGTGCGCTCCTTGACCGTGAGTACAGCGCACATGCGCAGTAGAGAGAGCCAGTTCATGCCACATGTTCAGTGTGGATAACCAAAAATTTGAAGGCACAGAGGAATGACAGAGGACGTTGGTTCGGTCATCAAGGCAGTCCCTCAGCATTTTCAAAAACTTGCACTCCATGTGAGAGTCCCCTGCAATTCAGAGACAGGGCGATGGGAGGGTATTAGAAAACGCTCCACAAACTTTGCCAGTGTTCGACTGCCTTTGCTGGCTTGGAGTTGTGTCTCTCTCACCTGTACTCCTTGCTTGGCCAACAAACTTTGACCTCTGCTGCCACCATTTTCAGATGTGAATTTTTTTAATAATTCCGCAAGAAGGGCCCTCCAACATTTTAGTACACCTGTCTGCCTCTCGAATAAGAGATGTAAAGTTCTTCTTGTAGTTTGGGTCTAGAAGTGTTATCAATCAGTATTGCCTGTCACCCAAAATTCTGATAATGCGAGGGTGACGGGAAAGGCAGCATAACTAGTGTTGAGCATTCCGATACCGCAAGTATCGGGTATCGGCCGATACTTGCTGTATCGGAATTCCGATACCGACTTCCGATATTTTTTCAATATCGGAATTCGGCATCGGAATCGGAAGTTCAAAGTTGATTAACAGACTGACGTCATCATGATGCGCGGTGTGTGCGCATCATGATGCGCCGTCATTTCGGGCCTTCCGGGGGTCTCTGCCGGCCTGCCGGGGGGCTGTGCCGGCCTGCCGGGGGGGCTGTGTGGACTGCCCGGGGTCTGTACCGGCCTGCCGGGGGGCTGTGCCGGCCTGCCGGTGGTCTGTGCACCCTGTGGGGGTCTGTGCCGGCCTGCCGGGGGGCTGTGCCGGCCTGCCGGGGGGTTGTGCCGGCCTGCCGGGGGGCTGTGCCGGCCTGCCGGGGGGCTGTGCCGGCCTGCCGGGGGGCTGTGCAGGCATCGTCCGATGGGACTACAAGTCCCATCGGGCGATGCCTGCTACCATGACAGTGATTGACACATTAGCCAATGATGGGACAGTAGTAGTCCCATCATCCGGCTAATGTGTTAAATGTTAAAAAAAAAAAAAAAAAAAAAAAAAATACTACATACATACTACATGCATGCTACATACATACTACATGCTACATACATACTACATACATGCTACATACATACTGCATGCTACATACATACTACACACATACTACATGCATGCTACATACATACTACATACATGCTACATACTACATACATACTACATACATACTACATACATGCTACATGCATGCTACATGCATACTACATGCATGCTACATGCATGCTACATGCATACTACATGCATGCTACATACATACTACATGCATGCTACATACATACTACATGCTACATACATACCACATACATACTACATACATACTACATATATACTACATGCATGCTACATACATACTACATGCATGCTACATACATACCACATACATACATGCTACATACATACTACATATATACTACATGCATGCTACATACATACTACATATATACTACATGCATGCTACATACTACATGCATGCTACATACATACTACATGCTACATACATACATACATACTACATATATACTACATGCATGCTACATACATACTACATGCTACATACATACCACATACATACATGCTACATACATACTACATATATACTACATGCATGCTACATACATACTACATATATACTACATGCATGCTACATACTACATGCATGCTACATACATACTACATGCTACATACATACATACTACATATATACTACATGCATGCTACATACATACTACATGCTACATACATACCACATACATACATGCTACATACATACTACATATATACTACATGCATGCTACATACATACTACATATATACTACATGCATGCTACATACATACTGCATGCTACATGCATGCTACATACATACTACATACATACTACATACATACCACATATATACTACATACATACAATACATTCATACAATACATACATAGACATACAGTACATATAACATAGAGTAACATACTTACCAATACTTGTCACATTGTTCCCCGAAGCCATTGTCGTCTACGGAATAAATATTAACATAACAAACCACAAAAATACTCACCCACGATCCGAAGCAGTCCACGAGTGTGTCCCACGACGATCTTGGGTAGAGAACGGCAGCATCAGATGATGCTGCCGTTCTCTACGGGCTGCAGGAATCCAATGACGGAAGGTAGGTATCCTTCCGCACTGTATTCCTCCGCCACTTAAAAAAAAAAAGTCCCTAGTCTCACTTTATGCCATTGCTGCGTGGGAAATTCCCACACAGCAATGGCATAAAGTGAGACTAGGGACTTTTTTTTTTTTAAGTGGCAGAGGAATACAGTGCGGAAGGATACCTACCTTCCGTCATTGGATTCCTGCAGCCCGTAGAGAACGGCAGCATCATCTGATGCTGCAGTTCTCTACCCAAGATCGTCGTGGGACACACTCGTGGACTGCTTCGGATCGTGGGTGAGTATTTTTGTGGTTTGTTATGTTAATATTTATTCCGTAGACGACAATGGCTTCGGGGAACAATGTGACAAGTATTGGTAAGTATGTTACTCTATGTTATATGTACTGTATGTCTATGTATGTATTGTATGAATGTATTGTATGTATGTGGTATGTATGTAGTATGTATGTAGTATGTATGTAGCATGCATGTAGCATGCAGTATGTATGTAGCATGCATGTAGTATATATGTAGTATGTATGTAGCATGCATGTAGTATATATGTAGTATGTATGTAGTATATATGTAGTATGTATGTTGCATGTAGTATTTATGTAGTATGAATGTAGCATGTATGTAGTATGTAGTATGAATGTAGCATGTATGTAGTATGCATGTTGTATGTATGTAGCATGTAATTTTTTTTTTTTTTTTTTTTTTTTACATTTAACACATTAGCCGGATGATGGGACTACTACTGTCCCATCATTGGCTAATGTGTCAATCACTGTCATGGTAGCAGGCATCGCCCGATGGGACTTGTAGTCCCATCGGACGATGCCTGCACAGACCCCCGAAGCCTGCACAGACCACCGGCAGGCCGGCACAGCCCCCCGGCAGGCTGGCACAGCCCCCCGGAGCCTGCACAGCCCCCCGGCAGGCCGGCACAGCCCCCCGGAGCCTGCACAGCCCCCCGGCAGGCCGGCACAGCCCCCCGGCAGGCCGGCACAGCCCACCGGAGCCTGCACAGCCCCCCGGCAGGCCGGCACAGACCACCGGAGCCTGCACAGACCCCCTGGCAGGCCGGCACAGCCCCCCGAAAGGCCCGTACAGACCCCAGAGAGGCTGTACAAGGGCAGGAAAGGGTTTTTCTTATTCCGATACCGGAAGTCCCATAGACTTGAATGGGACTTCCGGTATCGGAATCGGCGATACTGATACTTTTTTTAAAGATCGGCCGATACCATCCGATACGATACTTTGAAGTATCGGACGGTATCGCTCAACTCTAAGCATAACGTAAACTCAGCCATGCGTGCAAGACTGCAAACAGTCAATACTTCCGTGTCCTCACCAAGAGGACGACTGACCATGCTCTCCTCCTCCTTGTCCTCAGGCCTCCAACACTTAGAACTAAACTTAGTGATATCATTGTACAAACGTCATTGTAAATACCTTCTTGTAAATACACGGCTGAATTTTTCATCCCCCCCACCTCATTTTAGATTGTAAGTTATCATGAGCAGGATTGTTTTATTTGGGTTTAGTTATTGATATTGTTGTTACTTAGTGTAGATTGTAAGCTGTCACCAGCAGGGTATTTTTGCTTTGGTTTAATTATTGGATTATTGTTATTGTTGTTACTTAAGACTATTGTGTTTGGAACTGTTAAACTGTAAATTTGTTTTCGCTCTGTAATAACTCTCAATCTTCAAATTAGAACATAGATAAGCAGGATGGAGACGTTAATTATGGTGTCACTGACACTCACCCTCTTTGTGGATTCGTCAAAGTTTTGGAGGATGTTACGTATGTCAGACATCCATGTCCACGCCTCACATGTTATGTGTGAAGACAGAACTGAATACCGACAACCTTGCTGATGCTGGTAGACTATTCACCAACTCTCCTCTTCTGCTCACACATCCTTTCCAATATCTGCAGTGTAGAATTCCAAGGCCTGGGGGCATCACACACCAGTCGTTGAGCCAGAAGCTGCAAGTACTGCTGAATCATGGCAAGGGCATATGAAGCTGTAGCTGACTTTCTAAAATGGGTATTTAGAGCTTTGCACTTTTCCGAGCATATCTGCCAGCTCCATGTCGCTTTTCAAAAACCATTGACCAAGTTGGTTAAGCGCACGAGCCAGGCATGGCACGTGCGTGAGCTTGCCTCACCACAGAGCAGCCACCAGGTTCCAGCCATTGTCACACACAACCATGCCTGGCTGTGGGTTCAGCCATCTCAGCCACCGATCTGCCTGCTCTTTCAGAGATGTCTAAACCTCTTCAGCATTTTGGGGTGTGTCACAGAAGGATATTAGCTTCAGCACAGCCTGTTCCCACTTTCATTTGGCAGTGCTGCAGTGCTTCCAGCTTGTGACTGATGTGCTACGTTTTGTAGCTGGAGGTTGAAGAGGAGGCGAAGGAGGAGGAGGAGGTGCAGGAGCTGTAGGCTGTGGGGGCAACCCAGATTGACGTATGGGTCACAATACTCGTGATTAAGGAGGACGTGCACCATACCAAGGTCAGAGTGGGTCCCGGCTTCCACTATGCAAACCCATTGTGCCCTCAGTGATATGTACCGTCCCTGACCACAAGTACTTGTCCACGTGTTTGTGGTTAGGTGGACTTTCCAAGTAACAGCATTTTGAAGGGGACGGGTAATGTTGTGGGACACGTGCCTGTGTAATGCTGGGATGGAATACTGGGACAAATATTCTCGCATGTTCGTGCCCTCAGAGTGATACTCGACTCTGTCCTCTCTTTCAAGCTAAGATCCAAGCCCTTGCCTCTTCCTGCCCATTACAATTTAAAAACATTTCCTGGATCCATACATTCCAAGAAAATTCAAAAATGTTTGTGCATGCCCTCATGATCTCCTACCTCGACTATTGAAACCTTATACTCTCTAGCCTCCCCTCTAGCACTCTTGCACCACTCAAATCTATCCAAAACTCTGCTGCTAGAGGAATCCAACTGTCCCTCTGTTATTCCCCAGCCTCTCCTCTCTGCCATGCCCTTCACTGCCTTTGTATTGCCCATAGGCTACAGTTCAAAACCCTAAATATGACATACAAAGCCTTCCACAACCTGTCTCCTCCATACATCTGTGACATTGTCTCCAAAAGTCCGTCTGGGTCATGACTTCTTCTACGCAAACCCAGTGTGCCATCAGCGAGATGTACCATCCCTGCCCACAAGCACTTGTCCACGGCTCCGTGGTTAGGTGCACTTTCTCTGCAACATCATTGTTAATGGCCCGGGGAATGTTGTGGCACACGTGCTTGCTTGTGTAATGTTGTTACGGTATACCCGGAGAAATAGTGGCAGGTGGGGACCGAATACCTTGTTACTGTCACCGCCATCAGGTTGTGGAAAGCGTCCGTCTCCCATGAGCATAAAATGCAAAATTTAGAGCTAAAGCAGTCTAGATATTTGTGAATTTAGTACTGTGGCCTGTGGGCCTTTGGCTATGTCTTTCTGCTTACGGCCCAATGACTGGGGTATGGACAACTGAAGGCTGCCCTGGGACAAGAATGTGGACGTGCTTGATGATGGTGCTATTTGACTGTGGTTAATGGCCGGTGCAGAGCAGGAGGCATCTTTGCATGCACCGTGGACAGGGGATTGGCTTGCACGCACAACAGCAGATGAAGCAGTGGTGTCACCCGCAGACACTGTTCATGGAGCCTGGTGTTCAACCAACAAAGTCTGGTGCTTTGCTGCCATGTGCCTGATCATGCTTGCGGTAGTAAGGCTGACAGTTTTACTACCCCTGCTGATGTGGCCATGGCCGGCGTTCCAAATGTCCTTTTTGGGGTTATCTGCAGAGTCTTTAAAAAACAACCAGACTGGTAGGGGGACATTCATTGTCTCCCTCTCCTACACCACCTCCTCACCTTGACACCTGTCTTTTGGTGTTCCCTAAGGCTCTGTTCTAAGACCCCTACTCTTCTCCATCTACAACTTCGGCCTGGGACAGCTGATGTAATGGCATGGTTTGCAATATCATCACTACGTTGATGACACGCAGATCTACCTATCTGTACCTGACATCACCTACTTACTGACCAAAATCACACATCTTCCTGCTATATCATCCTTTTTTTCTGCTCGCTTTCAAAAAGTGGACATGGACAAATCAGAATGCATAATCTATCAAACATCTCACGCTGAGTACACCAGAGAGCTGTGTATGCCTCATTCAGTACCACTTTAGTAAGGGATAAACTTTGCTCTAGAGAAAATGATTTTCCAGACATTCACTGCCTTTCTTGCACATTTTTTGCAGCTGTGATCTTCATTTTATTGGTGTGGATGTGGTGAATTTCTAAGTCGTCATCAATACCATCATCGTCCATATGTTGTAAAAAGGAAATCAGGTGTTTCCAAGGGTCATGGTTATGTACGATTTGTGCCATTCCTTTAACAGTGTTCGTTATACTAGGACAATTAATTTTAGACTGGAACATTAGGATATTATTGTTAATATGTATGGGTGAAGATGAATTCCTCTTTAAACTTAGTTTTTCACAAGCATCCATTGGTTTGTTTGGTTTTCCTCCAACACTGATCTGCTTTCTCTAATTCAGCATCTCAAGAACATGTTGCACTTTGCCCTTTATACAGACACATGTGTCTTTGGGAACATATTTTGGACGGGCATTTCTTAGGCCGAGTCTCACACGTGCATCTGATACACTGATCTTCAAACTGGCATGAAACCAATTTTGGTAACTCATGGTGGCTAAACGACGAATCATTGTTGGCTGTATCCTGGATCTCATAGCTCCCATAGCCACTGCTGCTATTAATCATGTACTTTCCCATTCCTGTCATCACCATGCCCCTTTTCCAGATCACTTTATCCAGCGATTCGTCCACCATATTGTTACCAAAACATGCAACTTCCCAGCAGCAACTGTGTAGGAAACCACATTACAGTTTTGGAAGGTGTTCATGATGCCCCTAAAAAAATGTACACACTATGTTGATATCTACCCCAAGGGGAAAATGTTTGCCAGGCCATACACTTAGTTTATGGGCATTCCAAGTCTAGGAGACCCACTCCTTTAAATTGGGCATAGTTTTAAATCAGGCCATCCTTCACCTCTCATCATCTGCCACCACTAGATCAAAAGGGTTTAGGTGTTTCGTGCTACAGCCAGTGTCGAACTATAAACAAGGGTGGGTGGTTATGCTGTGCATAAAATCTTGTTCTGAAAACGGTTGAGGTGTATCACACAGGGGAAAATGTTTGACAGCCCATACACTAAGTGTATGGGCATTCCAAGTCTAGAAGACCCTCTTCTTTAAATTGGTCACAGCCAGTGTTTAATTCCGAACAAGGGTGGGTGGTTTTGATAGTCCTATAATTCTTGTTATGGGAAAGCTTGAGGTGTACCCCACAGGGGAAATGTTTGCCAGCTCAATACACTTAGTGTATGGGAATTACAAGTCTAGGAGACCCGATCCTTTTAATTGGGTATAGTTTTAAATCAGGCTTTCCTCCACGTCTCATCATCCACCGCCACTAGATCACCAGCGTTAACGTGTACTGTGCTGATACAGCCAGTGTCAAAATTCTAACAAGGGTGGGTGGATATGCTGTGTGTAAAATACTTGTTCTGAAAAAGGCTGAAGTGTACCCCATAGGGGAAATGTTTGCCAGCCCATACACTAAGTGTATGGGCATTTCAAGTCTGGGAGACCCGCTCCTTTAAATTGGGCATAGCTTTTAATCAGGCCTTCCTCCACATCTCATTATCCGCCGCCACTAGATCACCAGCGTTAACGTGTTCCGTGCAACTACAGCCAGTGTTGAAATCCTAATAAAGATGGGGGTTTTCGCTGGACGTTAAATACTTGTTATGGAAAAGGTTGAAATGTACCCCACAGGGGAAAATGTTTGTCAGCCCAATGCACTTAGTGTATGGCCATACAAAGTCTAGGAGACCCGCTCCTTTTTAATGGGACATTTTTTGTTAAAAGGCCCTCCTACATGTTTCTTCCAAGGGGGGATTGGGGTAATTGGGGTGCATATGACTTGGTAGCAGGGCAGGCCTTTCAGTCAATACATAAGAAAACAACGCGAGTCCAAAATGAATAATATGAAGAGGATTTTCCTGTGCCCATCCAATATGTGGGTTAAAAGGCTTATTGGGATGCATATGACTCGGCAGCAGGGCAAGCATTGCAGTCAATGCATAAGAAAACAGAATGGGAGTCCAAAATGAATAATGTGAAGTGGAATTTCCTGTGCCCATCCAGTATGTGGATTCAAAGGCTTATAGGGGTGCATATGACTTGATAGCAGGGCAGACCTTGCAGTCAATGCATAAGAACACAGAATGGGAGTACAAAATGAATAATGTGAAGTGGATTTTCCTGGGCACATCCAGTACCTGTGTTCAAAGGCATATTGGGTTGCATATGACTTGGTAGCAGGGCAGGCCTTGCATTCAATGCAACATTTTTTATGGAAGCCCTCCTGGACATCTCGTGAAAGAGGTACTGGGGTGCGTTGTAATTCTTGGCAGCCCATCCACTCACTGCATAGACAATAACAGTTTAGGAGATCCAATTTTTAATAATGGCCCTTTAAGAAGATTAATGCCGCCTGATTCCCCGGTAAAAATAGGCTCTGAGACTTTGAGTCCCTCCTTCATAAATTAAACAAATGTGTCTTCTTATGTGTCATACACCACATGGCCAGCTAAGGTTGTTGAATGTTACAATGACGTTTCCCAGTGAATGCATTTGTATTGGTTGAAAGCAATGTTAAAGTTGAAAAACACTTCAAAAACGCTGCGTCTGAACATAGCCCAAGTGGGGGAGGAACATTTTGGTCTGGGGTTAATTATTTTGCCTTTTATACAAGTCATTAGCCTGGAAAAGATGTACCTTTATATATTTCCCAGCAAAATCCATTTTGGTTTAGTTTTGGTATGTTTTTGGGTGCACTGGTAAAAATGGCATGAAACTCTGACAACATTGTTTAAAGCTGTGAAGTCAGGAATGTTTCCTGGGGTGATCCCCATGTTATTTGAGCAGTGTTTCCATCATTTTCAGACATTTTTAGACCTTAAAAGGACCCCCGAGGGGATCGCAGTAAAAATGCTTGGGTCTCCCATAGACTTACATTGGACTCGTTGTTCTGTCCGAGTACCCGAGTATTCCAATTTGCTCGACCCAGTCAGCGAGCATCTGAGCATCTTAGCGCTCGCTCGCCCGCCCATCACTAGTCATTATAAATGGACAGGTTTTTTCTGGATGCAAGGAAAGGTTCCTACAGCTGTTGGGGAGGACAGATTCTGATTTTGAGATTGTTTTTTTCATGACGTATTGTACTTTATGATAGTAGTAAAATTTCTTCAAAATTTATTGTGTTTATTTGTGAAAAAAATGTAAATTTGGCAAAAATGTTGAAAACTTCACAATTTTCAAACTTTTAATTTTTATGCTCCTAAATCAGAGCATTATGTCACACAAAATAGTTAATAAATAACTGTCCACTTTACTTCAGCAGAATTTTTGATACATAATTATTTTTGTTAGGAAATTATAAGGGTAAAAATTTGACAAGCGATTTCTCATTTTTACAACAGAATTTACAAAACCATTTTTTAAGGACCACCTTACATTTGAAGTGACTTTGAGGCGTCAACATGACAGAAAATACCCAAAAGTGACACCATTCTGAAAACTGCATCCCTCAAGGTGCTCAAAACCACATTCAAAAAGTTTATTAACCCTTCATGTGCTTCACAAGAATTGAAACAACGTGGAAGGAAAAAATGAACATTTAACTTTTTTTCACAAGAATTTTACTTCAGACACAATTTTTTTTACTTTGTCAAAAGAAACAGGAGAAAATGAACCACTATATTTGTTGTGCAATTTCTCCCGAGTACTCCGATACCCCATGTGTGGAGGAAGACCACTCCTTAGACGCACGGCAGGCTTCGGAAGGGAAGGAGCAACATTTAAGGTTTTGAGCGTAAAATTGGATGGAATTGAGAGTGGACGACATGTAGCTTTTGGAGAGCCCACGATGTACCTAAACAGTGGAAACCCCCCATAAGTGACCCCATTTTGGAAACTAGACCACCCAAGGAACTTATCTGGCTGTGTGGTTAGCGCTTTGAACCCCCAAGTGCTTCACAGAAGTTAATAACGTTGAGCCGTAAAAATAAAAAATCATATTTTTTCCACAAAAATTATCTTTTTGCCCCTGATTTTTTTATTTTCCCAAGGGTAACAGGACAAATTAAACCCGAAAAGTTGTTGTGCAATTTGTCCTGAGTACGCTGATACCCCATATGTGGGGGTAAACCATTGTGATCACCTGCGATCTTTGGGAGGCAGGATTAGCAAATCCACAAAAGGACAAGAATTGGTTTTATTTTTTACACTGTTTGTTGTGCAGTATAAGGGATTAGGCGACTTTATTCTTCGGGTCAGTGCGATTACAGTGATACCAGATTTATATCCTTTTTTATGTTTAGCTTCTGTACACACTAAAAGACACTTTTTTTTGTAAGAAGTTTTTGCATTACCATATTTTGAGAGCTATAATTTTTCCGTATTTCGGCTGACAGAGTTATGTGAGGTCTTGTTTTTTGCAGGACAAGCTGACTTTTTTATTGGCACCATTTTCAGGCACATGACATTTTTTGATCGCATTCTATTCGATTTTTGTGGAGGCAGAATGAACAAAAAACAGCAATTCAGGAATTGTTTTTCTTTCTCCTTTCCGCATGTGGTAAAATTGGTAAGGCAGCTTTATTCTTCGTGTCAATACGATTATAGAGATGCTTCATTTATATATTTTTTATGCTTTGGCGTTTTTACACAATAAAAACTTTTATAGAAAAAATAATTATTTTAGCATTGGTTTATTCCGAGAGCTATAACTTTTTTTTTTCCGCTGATGGAGCTGCATGGTGGCTTGTTTTTTGCGGTACAAGATGCCGTTTTCAGTTAAACTATTTTTATCTACATTCGTCTTTTTGATCACATTTTATTCCACTTTTTCCAAGCGGTATGATGATAAAGCATAATTTGCTACTTTTTTTTACAGCTTTCACTAAGGGGTTAACTAGTGTGACACTTTTATAGATCGAATTTTTACTGACGCGGCAATACCAAACGTTTAATTTTTTTCTTTGTTTTTTTTTTTATATAAAAATGTGTATTTATTAGTGGATTCTTTTATTATTATTTTTCATTTTTTTTTTACATATTTTTGTTAAAAAGTTTTCTTTTTTACCTAATCCCTTTATGGGACTTTCACTTTTTTCACTTTGATTGCAGGTTTAATACATTGCAATGCTCCAGCATTGCAGTTCATTATACCTATGCTGAAAGCTTCTGACACCATGTTGTGAGCATTTTCTCAGATGCTTTCCGAAACTTGATGACCCGGGGGTCGTTTTGATGACCCCAGGTCACCACGACAATGATCGGGCCTCGCGATGATGTGGCGGGGACACCGATCTGAAGGCAGAGGGAGCTCCCGTCCCTCTGCCTCCCTCCTGAATGCTGCAATTGTGCTCGATCACAGCGATTAGGGAGTTAACAGCCAGGGGGGCAATGACACTGCTCCTGGCTGTTAGTGCATAAGCTCAGCCACTGGCAACGCTGATCTCCTGCACCACTGACCTGGGCGGGAGGTGCTGATATTTCAGCATCTCCTGCACGGTCATGCTGTGATCGGTCAGTCAGATTGACTGACTGATCACAGCGATCTGGGTGCAGGGACCGATGGCATGGGTCCCTGCACCCGTTGTCATGCCTCTCAGCTGTCACAGACAGCTGTCAGCACTGAACTATGACTGCGTGTTTACTCGCAGTGGTAGTTTAAATGTATGATGCACATATTCTGCCCTGGTGCGGGAACTTACACCCGGCCACTCTATAGTATGCAAAATAATGACATGAGAAGTGAAATTATAATGTGTGAAGTCATTTAGAAGTATTAAGTTATTGAAATTTAAAATGATCCCTATTTTAGCGTCAGTGAACACATGTAACACCAGTTATTATTGTCTACACATTATATGTTAGAATTGAAATATAAATTATGTTAGTGTTATTTTAATAGCATAACTATAGTTTTACTAGGTTATGGCCCGATGCTATCGCATCGGGAGGATGCGATAGCATCACACCTCTTGCCATGTTAACCCAAGAACATGTCGCCGGCGTGGAGGACGTCTGGATCCAGGATGGCGCCGGCGGAAGAAGATGTCGGGGATCGTGGAGCAGCGGCGATGACGGCGTGAGTATGAGAGACGGAGTGAAAGAAAGGGTCGTATGTGGAGTGAAAGAGTGAGTGGAGATGGTGAAAGGTGAGAGGAGTGTGTGTTGAGGGTTAACATGGAAAGAGGTGTGCGGTGACGTCACCGGTTACTACTGGACGGAAGTTGTTACAACCGGAAGCTGCTTAGTGCATTTATTATTATAGATTTGTGCCACTGAGACAATGTGTAACATATTGAGTCAAGAAAAATCTCACCATAACCATAACTAAGTGATCTCAATTGTAGCTAAACTCAAACTAATATATAAAACAAGAAAAGGACATGAAAATAAGCCCAAAAGAATGAGTATATTATTCACAAAAATACTTTATTATTAAAAAACTAATACATCATATAATATGAAGCAATAATAAAGCGCTATGCACTAACAAGGAGAACACCACATATGAAACCTAATTCAAATACAGGCATAGAAATTCAAAGCATGTATCATATAGTCCTTAAATGTAAGCCAGTTTCCAGTGTGTCCCTGTCACCCCAACACACGTTTCACCCTTTCTTCATCAGGGAGTGTCTGGCAAAACGTGCGTTGGGGTGACAGGGACATGCTGGAAGGAAAATGACTGTATGATTAATGCTTTGATTCTCTATGCATGTATTTGATTTAGGTTGATGTGGTGTTCTCCCTGTTGGTGCATAGCAGCTTATATTTGCTTCATATCATATGAGATGCCAGGATTTTTATTAATAAAAAATCATTGAGCATAATATACTTGTTATTTTGGGCTTATTTTTATGTCCTTTCATCATTTGATGTTGTAAATATGTAACATATTGTTTTATAACTACATCAGTTTATGTTGCATGAAGTCATTTGATTTTGACCACAACATACAAAATTCAGCTCTTAAGTCTATCTGAGGGAAAAAAAGCTACCTTCCTCAGACAGTCTTAGAACTAGACACTCACTCTATCACATCTTAGTAGAGATGAGCAAAAACCCGTTGTTGTTCCGGTTTTCCGGGTTCAACGAATATTCAGTAAAAAGTTTGGTTTGGGTCCAAACTTGACCTTGAACTTGACCGCAATAGCCCCTAGCCCCAACCCCCTCAAACTTGGCCTATTGAACCTAATAGAAGTCAAGGGGGACCTGAACTTCGGTGCTGTAAAATGGTCATACTGAGACCTAGTGGGCTGCAAAAGGAAGCTAAATAGGGGTAAGAGCAGGACAATTGACCTGCAAAAAAAAGTCAATAGGGAAATGACTTAAAGCAATCACTGGAAAATAGGAAATAAATTAATATATTTTTAGAACAGTGTTTGTAAGATCTGAAAAAGTCAGAAATCATTTAGGGACCTAATAGATTAAAAATTATCCCCTTTAATTAAACATTCAAGTGGTGCTGCGGTGATTCACTGACCATGTGCACTAGCTCTCCCATGTACTCATCATCCAACCTAACAAGTGACTGGGCATCAGTGCACTCATTCCCTTCCATTTCTGGAGCAGGGGCAGGTGAATGGGCCACGGAACCCCATCCAGTAAAGTCATCAAAAAGTAGAACACACTGCTGTATGACTTTTGGCTCAGACTGCTGATTTGCAAGGTGGTGAATTGGAAGCCAGATGACCATGGGCCTCAGGTGCCAACTGTGTACATTCTGCAGTGGACCTGGTGGAAGATAATGCAAAGGAACTGGAGTCACTCTCAGCCATCCAATCTAGCACCTTTTCAACATCTTGTGGTCTCACCATTTGTGCAACGGTATTCGGGCCTATGAAAGGACACATAACGTCCTGACTCCTGCATACATCAGAGGAAGGTGTTGTAATTATGCATGCAGCAGAAACAAAATGACCACATGCTCATCCTGCATTAGCTTCACACCCACCACCATCAGCAGCTACAGCAGCACCATCACGTCCACGTCCCTTATTTAATGCTCTCCTCAATTTGGAAGTTGATTTTGTGAACAATACTTGCAAAGAGATGGCGGAAAAGTAGATTTATTCATTTGCAAAAATACAAAAGCACAGCTGTCCTGAAAACATGTCTTTGGCCTAAAAATAGCAAGTAGATGGCTGATACCAATTATTTATTTCCCAGACTCATAAAAACCACACACCAGCCCTGAGACATTATTTTTGTGGTCTACAAATGGCAACAGTATAGCTGATGCAATATATTGATTTGCAAAACTATTATAAAGCATTCACCAGGCCTTAAAAAGTGTTTTTTGAGGCTAGAAATGGCAATGACACATCTGATGCAATATATTGATTTGCAAAACTACTATAAAACAGCCTTAAAAATTATTGTTGTGGCCTAGAAATGGCAATGAGAAGGCTGATGTGATATATTGATTTGCAAAAATAGTAGGAAACACACACTAGGCCTTAAAAATTATTTTTGGTGCCTACAAATGACAACTAGCAGTCTGATCAGGATGTGCAGTAAGGCTCAGAAGGAGAGGGCCCGTGACAGCATGGCATCCAAGATGGCACCTCCTCATAACAGCCCTGACTGAGTCAGGATGGTGGAGAATGCGGCAGGTAAACTGGGGAGATTCACCAGGCTGGTGGACGTCTCCCCCGCTCACCTTACACAGCGCACCGCAACTCAGGAACCGAAGGGCTCTGACAGTGAGGTGGGCATGACACCACAGCGATCTCGCTAGCGAGAGTAAAAACAAGGTAAAAACAAACAACACTTAGCTTTCTCTGCTGCAATGCACTGCACAGCAGAGTAAGGCATCAGATACACCATGAACAGCTGAGGCACCACTGCTCCCAGCAAGCTCCTTATCTTCCAGTGGTCACTGCAGAATGACCTTTCTGTTGTGAATTCGCTTTCTGGCCTCCCTCTGGTTACTACTGAAGGTAGTGGAGCTGGTCAAATTGACAGAGGAGTAGCGAGTTCTCTTTCTGAGCTCCCTCTGGTTGTTACTGGAGGTAATGGAGCTGATCTGATTAACAGAGGCTTGCCACCTGATAATGAGGACGACGATTGGAGATCTGGAGTTTCAGACTGGGATTTAAGACAGCCAACTCCCTCTATCCCTGCTGGTGATTTTCTTCCTGCCTCCTGAAGTCTTAGTTTCCAGCTCAGTCCCTGCATTTTCAGCTAAGTGTTCATTTGCTATTCTGTTTACATTTGATCTGGTTTTGTCTATCTCAGTTTTGTGTGGTCAGCCAGCTCCGGGTCGGGCTGTGCTGAATCACCATCCATATGTTACTGCTTGTGCCAGTTTGTTTTTGTCCCTTATTAGATTGGCCTCTTTTTGCTCTGCTTTCAGAATATACCAGAGTGCTGATATAGTGGGCGAAGTCGTGCGACTTCAGTATTTTTTGTATCAGATGTGTTGGACTTTTTTGCAGGGTTTGTTGCATGATTGCAGACAGTGTCTTTCCTTTCCTGCCCTGTCTAGCCAGTGTGGGCCCCATCATTTGCTCAGTCTATTTTCCTTCCTGCGTTTGTGTTTTCATCTTGTCTCACCAGCAATATATGTTTGGGGGCTATCTATTCCTTTGGGGTCTGTTCTGGGGCAGTTTAGATTTCCCCTTTCTTGCTTTAGGCTTAGTTAGCTCTCCAGCTGTGCCGAGGCATCTAGGATCATCATAGACACGCTCCACGGCTACTGCTAGTTGCATGGCTAGGATCAGGGGTCTGCAATCTGCTTAGTTACCAACCTCTCTGGTTTTCTGTGACTTTGCTTGGGCTTGCTCTCCTCCTCAGTGACCCAATCATAATACCTCTCAAACCGATGGTCAGTGGTCACCACCTGCATCAGCAAATTCAATAGCCATGTAGTAACACCAGCGGCCACCGGGGGGAAAACTGACATTAACCCCCGATGGCCTGAAAGGAAAAAAGTTTATATGTGAAAATTCAGATCTGCCACGGATCCAAAGATGGATCATGACAAATCCTTTTCTTTACAGAAGATAACCCAGATCTCCATGTAATAGTGGTGGAAGACTTTAACCCCTTAATGACAGCCAATTTTGTGCTTAATGACCAAGCCAATTGTTACAATTCTGAACACTGTCATTTTATGAAGTTATAGCTCTGGAACATTTCAACGAAACCCACTGATTCTGAGAATGTTTTATCGTGACATATTGTACTTCATGTCAGGTGTAAAATTTATTCAATATAACTTGCATTTATTCAGGAAAAAATGGAAATTTGGCAAAAATTTTGAAAGTTTCGCAATTTTCATAATTTTTATTTTTGTGCCCTTAAATAAGAGAGCCATATCACACAAAATAGTTAATAAATAACATGTCCCACATGTCTACTTTACATCAGCACAATTTTGTAAACATAATTTTTTTTGCTAAGATGTTATTAGTTTTAAAAGTTGACCAGTAATTTCTCATTTTTTCCAACAAAATTTACAAAACCATTTTTTTAGGGACCACCTCACATTTGAAGTGAGTTTGGGGGGTCAATATGACAGAAAATGCCCAAAAGTTACACCATTCTAAAAACTGCACCCCTCAAGGTGTTCAAAACCCCATTCAAGAAGTTTATTAACCCTTCAGGTGCTTCATGGGAACTAAAGCAAAGTGGAAGGAAAAAATTAACATTTTTTTTAATTTTCTTACTTTTATTTTCACAAGGGTAACAAGAGACAATGGACCACAAAATGTGCACATGGCAGGGCTCAGAAGGGAGGGAGCATCGTTTGACATTTTGAAAAGAAACTTGGCAGGAATCAATGTCGGGCACCATGTTTGGAGATCCCCTGATGTACCTACACAGTGGAAAAACTCCAAATCTAACTCCAACCCTAACACAGCCCTACACCTAACCTGACCCTAATCCCATCCCCAACACCACTCTAACCCCAACTCCAAACCCCAAAATTCTATGGATAGTAACGCAGATAGTTGACTCCGAGGAAGTGGAGGCCTCACTGCTTGGAGGCCTACTGCTACAGGCATGAAGGAGACCCAACCAGCAGTCTACACATTTATAAAAATTAGTGGCAGACACAAATAAAGTGGCAGCAATTGCAATAGACTAGAACTAGTATAGTGGGGACTGACACCTCTTCCACTACAGCCAATCCAGCAGATGGAGACTGTCAAGGGCAAGGTGGTGGAATCACTGTTCTGTATCTCTCTGAAAGCCTGGAAGGGGCATAACTAGGTGACCTACCAAATCCCTACTCAGACAAGTGGCAGCAGGCGAAAACTGCGATCCAAGGAGGGACAAAGAGGTGGCACCAGGTGCTACTCCATGACTGACCTACAGAAGGTGGCAACTGACCCCATACAGTGGGTAAGCGGCTACGGCCCGAAGGAGGGATAAAAAATGCAGACAGGCACTGTATGGACTATGGAACCACAGATGGGACTGGCTGAGGAACAGAAAAGCACTGGCAGGTGCAGGCTGGACCAGGTGCAGGGCTCAATTTAGGCAAAGTGGGGCCCTAGGCAAAAGTTTAAAATGGGGCCCCAAATGCTAACAAATTGCTCATCACACAAAAGTATTTCTGTTGTATTTACATGTGCTGACTTTAGGCCACTAAACGAGTGTGATCGACAATATTGAAGTCGTTTGACACTTGTTTCCCTGCCTCTTTACACCAACTGAGAAAGAGTGATGGGAACAGAACAATCACTATGAGATCGATTTGTCCGCATACAGTATCATGTTATCAGCAGCACATTTACAGTTTATACCCACAATGTGATGCTGAGAACAATGATTTCTGTTCCAACCTTGCTTTTTCCCAGTCATGTTGCTAGGAGCACACTATTAGCAACTAAAAATTAGATTTTTTACTCTGCACAACCTCTGCGCACAGCTGAATTTTAGCGGCACAAAATTAGAAGGTGAAATACAGCATGAAAAATCACATTACTCACGGAAGAAATAATTTTTTCAGTGTGGATGAGGCCTGTATGGCAAAGAAGATCTGCTCCAAAAAATTTGAATGGGAGATGTCCCCTACCGTATGACATTAGTAACAGATTTTTTTGCTTTTGGTGTGGATGAGGTCTGTATTACATTCATTGAATGCTCCAAACAATTTGTAAATGAGATGTCCCCTACTGTATTATATTAGTAGCAGAGGCCTTTAGAACATAGACTAGATGCTCAAAACAATCTCAAACTGAGATCTCTTCAACTGTATCAAGTTATTAACATAAAAAAAGATAATTTTTAGTGTGGATGAGACCTGTTTAATATAGAAGATTGTCCATGGCATCGGAGCACCCTCTTTCCTACCTTTGCTGCTGGTAATGTGCAGGTTTATTGCAGAAATACGGCAGACGTGTCATTACATGAATTGATCAGGAAAAGGGTCATGACGACTGCGGAATGGGATTGGACAACAGGATCAATAAAAGGGTGGTTATGGGAGGTCTGAGATCCAGGATCCAGCCTGCAATGATTACTCTTTTACCCAACACCAATTACCAGAGCGTGTTTGATGCTCGTCAGAAGACAGAATTAACAGATGCGCGTCTCAAGCTAGGCATAAAAGATGACTGTTAGAAATTGGATGGCAAAGATGCACATAATCTAGAAGATAGGCTCAAAACAATTTCAAACTGAGATCTCCTCATCTATATCACATTATTAACATAAAGAAATATATTTTTTACTGTGGATGAGACCTGTATAATCTAGTAGATTGTCCGTGGGTACTCATTTACTCAACACCAATTAACCAGAGAGCGTTTGATCTTCGTCAGATCTCGGCTGCTGTATCACATCTGTAAAAAAAAATAAAAAGAAATGAATTTTAATGTGCAACAGCTCTGCACATAACAATTTCAATGCCACTAAATGAAAAGTTTGGATACAGCGGACTGTATCACATTTATCGACAGAAAAAAAATAAATATTTGAATGCGCTTGAGGTCGCCACAAAATGACAATGTGTGATACAGCGTGCTGTATCACATTCAGCAACAGAAAAAAATTAGATATTTTTTTAATGCGCGTTAGATCTGCAGACAGATTCATATCACCGCCACAAAATACGAACATGGGATACTGCGGGTTGTGATACATTCAGCAACAGAAAAAATTATAATATTTTTTAATGCGAGTTGAGTTTGCAGACAGGTTTATATTACTGCCACAAAATGACAATGTGGGATACAGCGGGTTGTATCATATTCAACAACAGAAAAAATTATAGGTTTTTTGAATGTGCCTTAGGTCTGCTGACAGTTTCATATCGCCGCAGCACTAAATGACAAGGTGGGATACAGCAGGCTGTTTTGCATTTAGCTAGTGAAAAAATATGATATAAAACGCTATACTCGTGCATTGAGCACAATAGAAGCAGTGCACAACACACTTGTAGGACATGTGCCCTGCTGACTGTGTAAGTGGACCTCCGTAATGACAAAAAAAAGTGCTGGAAGGTAAATTTAACATCCACATTGGACACTAGCTAGCTACGCTATCTGACTGATATACAACCACCTAGCTAACTAGCTAAAATCTTGCTGCTAACAGTGTCAGCATCAGAAGAAGCCTTTCTGTGCTGTTACAGTGTCAAAATGCGCTAAAACAAGATGTCCGCTCTTAATATGGAGAGGGACATGTGGTTTCAGCAGCCAATGACACAAGCCATTGTGTAAGGACATTGTGGGTGTTTTCTGCGCCCTGAATGGCTAGCCGCAATGTGTACACATAAAGTTAGGGTTAAAAAATTACTGTTTACAAGAAGGCCGCGTCTCTGAGCTCTGTAAACCCTCTCCTCTCATCAAGCGCGTGCCAAACTCTCATGACAAGCCACCATTATCGTTGCTAAAGTGCTGAAAATACTTTTGTGGCAATACAAATATTTTCCCACACTTTTTACTGAATATTAATGATTTTTTTCCGATTTTATACAATGTCGCTCGTGTTTTTGATAATGAAGCCGAATGTGCCATATTCGTGCCGAATTTATGTTTGACGATCGTTTTCTGGGCATATTCACTCATCACTAATAATGACATACTTGGAGGGGGTTAAACGTCCTAAATTATAAGTAGAAGCTACTGAGAGTCTTGGCCAACCATTGACAGTGGTTGGAGGGGGCTGTGAGTAAAATCCAGAATGAAAAGGTCCCAGGGTCTGATGGTCTTCCCAGAGAATTTTATAAGGAATACAAGGAGATTTTGCTTCCTAAACTACTGAAGATGCTGAAGGGAGCAGCAACAGTTGGGAGTTTACCTACCTGAATGAATGAGGCTATTATTGTCTTGCTCTTAAAACCAGGAAAAATTCTTAATGCACCAATTGCTATAGACCAATATCTCTTCTTCCTGTAGATGTAAAATTATTTGCTAAAATACTCGCTATGAGGCTTAATAAAGTGATATTGGAGTTGATACATGATGACCAAACAGGTTTTATGCCTACTAGGTCCATGGCTATTAATATTAGATGCCTATACACTACCGTTCAAAAGTTTAGGGTCACTTAGAAATGTTCTTATTTACTAAATAAAAGCACAGTTTTTTCCAATGAAGCAAACATTAAATGATTCAGAAATACATTCTATACATTGTTAGTGTGTTAAATGACTATTCTAGCTGAAAACGTCTGGCTTGTAATGCAGTGTGATCAAACGTGTGTAGAGACCCATTTCCAACAACCATCACTCCAGTGTTTGTATGGTACTTTGTGTTTGCTAACTGCGTTAGAAGGCTAATGGATGGTTAGAATACCCTAGAAAACCATTTTGCAAATATGTTAGCACAGATGAAAACAGTTTGGCTGATTAAAGAAGCTAGAAATCTGACCTTCCTGTGAGCTACTTGAGAATCTGGAGCATTACATTTGTTGGTTCCATTAGACTCTCAAAATGGCCAGAAAAAAAGAACTTTCATGTGAAACTCGACAGTCTATTCTTGTTCTTAAAAATGAAGGCTATTCCATGCAAGAAATTGACAAAAAACAGAAGACTTCCTACAACAGTGTGTACTACTCCATTCAGAGGAGAGCACAAACAGGCTCTAACCAGAGAAGAAAGAGAAGTGGGAGGCCCTGCTGCCCAAGCGAGCAACAAGACAAGTACATTACAGTCTGAAGTTTGAGAAATTGAGGCCTCACAAGTCCTCAACTGTCAGCGTCATTAAATAGTGTCTATGCCTACAGTGAAGAGGCGACTCCTGGATGCTGGTCTTCAGGGCAGAGTGGCAAAGAAAAAGCCATATCTGAGACTGGCTAATAAAAGGAAAAGATTAATATGGGCAAAAGAATACAGACATTGGACATAGGAAGATTGGAAAAAAGTGTTATGGTCAGATGAATCCAAGTTTGAGGTGTTTGGATCACACAGAAGAACATTTGTGAGATGCAGAACAACTGAAAAGATGCTGGAAGAGTACCTGATGCCATCTGTCAAGCATGGTGGAGGTAATGTGATGGTCTGAGGTTGCTTTGGTGGGAGATTTGTAAAAGGTGAAAGGGATTTTAAATAAGGAAGGATATCACTCCATTTTGCAACACCATGCCATAACCTGTGGACAGCGCTTGATGGGAGCCAATTTAATTCTTCAACAGGACAATGACCCAAAGCACACCTCTAAATTATGCAAGAACTAATTAGGGAAGATTCAGGCAGCTGGAATTCTATCTATAATGGAGTGGCCGGGGCAGTCACCAGATCGATCTCAACTCCATTGAGCAGTTGTGGGAGCAGCTTGACCATCTGGTACACAAAAAGTGCCCATCCTCAAGCCAAACCAACTTGTTGGAGGGGCTTCTGCAAGCATCGCGTGAAATTTCTCCAGATTACCTCAGTAAATTAACTGCTAGAATGCCAAAGGTCTGTAATGCTGTAATTGCTGCAAAGGGAGTATTGTACCTTAGTGCAACCTTAGTAGTGTACCTTAATTTGCAAATGTGTAGTGCAGAAGCAGGGAATAAAGCAATAATGTCCCATGATGCTGCGAAAACATTCAAGAGTGTTGAGTAGAAATATTTAAAGGAAGGTCATGAGTAAAATGTGGTTGGGCCACAAGTTTATAAATTGGGTCAATTTACTCACCAATAGCAAGGCTGAGGGTTAATGGACACATGTCAAATCCATTAACATTAAGTAGAGGCATACGACAGGGCTTCCTGCACTCACCTCTCTTATTTTGTCTGGTGATACAGATAAAACACACACCAGGCCTTAAAAATAATTTTTGGGGCCTACTAATAGCAATGAGATGACTGATGGCAATTATTTATTTCTCAGACTATTAGAAAACACACAGCGGCTTAAAGTACAGTACTTCCACAGGCGTGGGGCTACATAGTACACACAGCGGTTTAAATGACAGTATTTCCACAGGCAAGGGATACATGCTACAAACAGTGGCTTCAAGGACAGTAGTCCCACAGGACAGATGTGCAAAGAACTTCCACAGGCGTGGGGCTACAGATTACACACAGAGGTTGCAATGACAATACTTCCACAGGCAAGGGATATAGACTACAAACAGCGGCTTCAAAGACAGTACTCCCACAGGCTGGATGTGCAGAGTACACACAGTGGCTTCAAGGACAGTACTCCCACAGGTGAGGGGTGCAGAGTACAGGCAGGTGTATGGGGTTCAGAGAACTCACAGCAGATTTGAGGATACTACTCAGAGGTGAGGGATGCAGAGGGCACACAGTGGCTTCAAGGAAATTACTCCCACAGGTGCAGAGTACACACAGCTTTTAAAGACAGTATTCCTACAGCTGCGTGGTTCAGAGTACACTCAGCAGCTTAAAGGACCGTACTCCCGTAGGTGGGGGATGTGGCATGCACACAGCAGCTTAAAGGACAGTACTTCCACAGGTGGGGGTTCACAGTACACACAGCAACTTAAGAACAGTACTTCCACAGTTAAGGGGTGTAGCTTACATGTGAGGGAGGACCAGGGCTGTAGACGTGGCCACTAACATTTACAACAGGGTGCCCTGGTCTCTCATCACATAAACGCGCTGCCCATCACTTAGCATACCTGCAGCGCCTTTCATAGCTCCATCAGGATCCTCTGAACATTTCTGGAGGACTTTAGGATCCACTCTAGAAATAACGGAGTCACAGTCCAGTTCAACTTTAAACGGAGCAGCTTTACTGAAACTGGTGCACAGCATATTCTTATTCTTTCAAGGCATCATCATCATCAGTGTTCACAGCATACAACTGCTCTTCTGTCCGTTTCCTCCTCTCTCCACCACTAGGCCCGCTTCCAGGACAGACTGTGCCGAACGATCCCACAGCATCTTCAGTGCCCAGTTTTACTTCAGTCTGGTGTTCCCTCACCTGTTTCCTGAGCTATGGGCGCCCTGGCCCCAACTGACTACTAACAGGATGGGGCCTGGGAGTTTGAGGGTTCTGCGCAGGATCTTAGTTGTTCCTAGAATCGCTCTTTTCTGAATAGAGTGCTCAGATGTTGTTGGGATCTGTTGTAGCCATTTTTCCAACCACTGCTCTAAGTGCTCCTATCACCACTGGAATCACTGTTGCCTTCACCTTCCACATCTTCTCCAGCTCTCCTTTGAGGCCCTGGTATTTCTCCAGCTTACGCACACATATATATATTTATATATATACTGTATATATATATATATATATATATATACATATATAAACCTGCCACCTTTTCTAGCCCTGTACAATCCTGTAAAATTGCACTCAAATTTATTCATCAGTGTAAATAAATCAGATACAGACTGGTAAAAACAACTGCATTATAAAATAAATATTGCTTTTCTCTGCAATCATAGCACTTATTTTCTTACTGCCCAATGCATCCAGGACACAAAAACACATTACTGTTCAAGCGGAGCTTGATCTGTAATGTATAATTCACAAATGCAACCAACCCTTCTTAGAGATTCTGGGATTGAAAAATCTCTTTTTACAGCTTATATTTTTTTTTTTACTTCTAAATGAAAGAAGAAAAAATCTCTTAGAAGTATAATATAAAAAGAATAATGTTTCATCCAAAATATTTTCAAGCAAAGAATAAAGCTGAAGGCTTGGATGAAAATGTTAAAAGAGATTTGACCATTGGGACCCCAGATCCTTAAAATGGAAGAATGAAAGTTTCTCCAGCATTTTTCCTGTGCAGCAGCAGTACTTTTAGCCACATGCTGTTCTGAAAACTGCAGCACAGTGCTGTTATAGAGCTATAGAGTCATGCACAGCGGATGGCTGGAAGCATGGGTCTGCTGGAAAAATCAGTGAAAAATCCACAGAACAAGATTAGAACTTGATTCTGAGGATAGGTGTTCTATCAGACGCATATTGATGATGAGTAGAGTTGAGCGAAACGGGTCGGTCAAATTCATAAGTCGCCGACTTTCGCTGAAGTCGAGTTTCATGAAACGAAACCCGACCATAGCTTAGATCGGCCACGAGGTCGGCGACCAGAGCGCCAAAGTCATGTTTCAAATGATGCTTCCAGCACCCTTTTTCAGCCAATGATGGAGGACGTACACTGTGGGCAACGCGATGACATGGGCATCGGTCACCACCATCTATGAAAAGGGCATGCAAGTGATTGGCTTGCTTTGTGTGGCGTCACAGGGGCTATGAAAGGGCGTGCACAACGACCGCCATCTTACTTCTGTCGATATTAGCATTAGGAAGAGGTTGCAGCTACTGATTCTGAATAAGGGAGATCGTTAGGCAGGGAAGAAGACCAAAAAAACTGCTTCTGCTGTTAGCGATTTCCACTGTACAACACAACAGTTTGTGTGCAGTGACAGGGGACGGTATTTTTTGTGCATCAGCTCTGTTGGTTATTAGGCTGCCTTATAAGGCTCCCTGATAGCTGCATTGCTGTTTGCACACTGATGTGCAAACTGCTTTTTTAAAAGCAAAAATACTTTTCTTCCTCTTTTCTGCACAGTTACCAAACGTTCATTTTTCCACACTTTTGTGTGCAGCAGTACTGCTTATTAGGCTGCCTGCTGCCATACTTGGACTGAGAGCATCATTGTCAGCCTCCTAAAATCACTAGGGAGCTTCCAATTCTCCACAATACTATATACATCTTGTACTTTGTCATACACCAGCCAATTTCAGCCTGTTAAATTGAGGTGTAATCTATAGTGGGCCTGAGATAATAGTTCAGCCTCCTAAAATCTCTAGGGAGCTTCCAATTCTCCTCAATACTATATACACACCTTGTGCATGGTCATACACCAGCCAATTTCAACCTGTTAAATTGAGGTGTAATCTATAGTGGGCCTGAGATAATAGTTCAGCCTCCTAAAATCTCTAGGGAGATTCAAATTCTCCCCAATACTATTTACACCTTGTACTTTGTCATACATCAGCCAATTTCAGCCTGTTAAATTGAGGTGTAATCTATAGTGGGCTTGAGATAATAGTTCAGCCTCCTAAAATCTCTAGAGAGATTCAAATTCTCCACAATACTATATACACCTTGTACCTTGTTTTACAGTACCATATAGCTGGTGGTTTTTTGGGTACATTTTTCCAAAAATGAGGAAGTATGGTGGAAGAGGCCGTGGAAGTGGGCGGGGGGTTGCCAGCTGGTACTGATGGTGGTGGGTGTGGTGCTGCATCTGCTGGTAGTGGCAAAAGCACAATAGCACCCAAGGCAGGAGGTGTTGAGCCTGCGTCATCATCTGGCTCCACAAGGCCTCGAAGGCTCCCTTTTCTGGGAGTAGGTAAACCGCTTTTAAAGCCGGAGCTTCAGGAAGAAGTTTTGGCTTACATTGCTGACACAGCCTCCAGCTCTATTGCACTATACTCCAGCAAATATGCCCTCGTCCTCTGAAGTTTCAAAAAATGAAAGCACTGAGTCGTCAGTGGAGGCTCCTGGTCAGGAACAACACCTTTCCTTGTGTCTTTCACCCCTACTAAAAGTGAAGGATGCGGCAGGCCACACTACAGATTACTCCATGGAGCTCTTTTCACATACCATGCCTGGGTTATTAAGTCAAATCGTGAATTCCCCAGTCCAAGATGAATCGGACATGGACTGCACTGATGCACAGCCACTGCTAGCTTTTTCTGCTGGTACATTCACTCCGAGCACTACATTGTCCTCGCAGTGTACTGAGCCAGAATCTGACCCTGGTGAAACTCAGGTGCCCCTTCCCGCATACTATACCACCTTACACGGTGACACAGAGGAAGGTGCACATGAAATTGAAGAGGAGGTGATGGATGACCCAGTTGTTGACCCAGATTGGCATCCATTGGGGGGAAGAGGGTGCCGCTGCCAATAGCTCAGAAGAGGAGGAGGAGGATCCGCAGCAGGCATCGACATTGCAACAGCTGTTATCTGGCAGTCCTGTAGTAGTCCAAAAACGGTTTACAAAAACCCAAAGAGTTGCAGGACAGCTTGGCCAGATGGTCAAATTAGCACAGCGTGCAAGGCCTCAAAATGTCTTCCATAATAGGAAGAGTGCAGTGTAGCACTTTTTTCAACAAAATCATAATGATCAGGCAAAGGTTATCTGTAAGAAGTGCGCAAAGACCTTTAGCCAAGGGAAAAATCTGAGAAATTTCAATACCAGTTGCATGCTTAGACATTTAACCACCATGCACTTGCAAGCGTGGACGGACTACCAAATCTCACGTACCGAATGTGCACCTGCTCCGAATGAAGGTACTCAGCAACGCTGCATCGCTTCCCCCACTGTAAGCCCACC
Organism: Dendrobates tinctorius; assembly: GCF_039654945.1. Taxonomy (NCBI): domain Eukaryota; kingdom Metazoa; phylum Chordata; class Amphibia; order Anura; family Dendrobatidae; genus Dendrobates; species Dendrobates tinctorius. Next base: position 42,602,431 of record NW_027361728.1, on the reverse strand, counting down.
GGTTAGCACACCACCAGCAGCAAATATTGAGGTGTCGTCGCAAGGCCAAAGCAGTCAGGGAATCACAATGTTATTGCTACGAAAGACTGAATCTAGGCCATCAGCAAGACCACAAACACCATCACCAACCCTCTCTCAGTCCGCCATGTCCACCGCTAGTTCCACCATATGCAGCTCTTAAGTCCAGCTCACCCTCCCAGAGACTCTCAGTAGGACAAGAAAGTACTCATCCTCTCATCCGCGTACACAGTGCTTGAACACCCACATTGCCAAACTAATCTCGTTAGAGATGATGCCCTACCGGTTGGTTGAAAGCGAAGCTTTCCACGAGCTCATGGCCTACGCAGTACCACGTTATGACCTATCCAGTCGGCACTTCTTTTCTCGAAAAGCCATCCCAGCCCTCCATCTGCATGTGAAAGACCGCATTGTCCATGCACTCAAGCAATCAGTGAGTGGAAAGGTGCACCTCACAACAGATTCATGGTTCAGTAGGCATGGCCAGAGCCGTTATGTGTCCATCACTGTGCACTGGGTTAATGTGGTGGATGCAGGGTCCACAGGGGACAGTGGCGGTCGGACAGTGCTGCCTAGCCCACGGTATAGGAAACAGTTGGCTGTAGGCGTTCGACCCTCCTCCTCCTCTTCCTCCAGAAGCGAAAGCTCGTCCACAGAGCGCAGTCGCACGAGCACTCCATCAGCAGCTGCCAGTGTTGCACACGAGGTGTCCCACTATCGAACAGCTAGTGGTATGCGTCAGCAGGCTGTGTTGAAGATGATGTGTTTGGGCGAAAACAGAAACACCACGGAGGTACTGGCCGACTACTTGCAGCGACAAACTGAGTCATGGCTGGGCAGTCTACATCTTGAGGCAGCCAAGGTAGTTAGTGATAATGGGCAGAATTTTGTGGCAGCCATAGCCCTTTCAAAACTCAGACACATACCTTGCTTGGCTCACACCTTGAACCTGGTGGTGCAGTGCTTCCTCAATAACTATCCAGAGTTAACAGCCCTGCTCCATAAGGTGCGAAGACTGTGCTCGCACATCCGCCGGTCACCCATACACTCCAGTCGTATGCAGAAGCTGCAGCGATTGCTCCACCTTCCCAAGCACCGCCTAATTATCGACGTTGCAACAAGGTGGAACTCCACCCTGCACATGGTTCAGAGGCTGTGTGAACAGAGGCAGGCTGTAATGCATTTGTGGGAGGATATACGGGCAGGCAGTTTGAGGGCAGACATGGAGTTGTCTAGTGTGCAGTGGTCGAAGCTGAAAGACCTTTGTATAGTCCTTGAGTGTTTTGAGGAATGCACATGGCTGGTAAGCGCAGACGACGCCATCATAAGCATGAGCATCCTACTTATGCGTCTGCTCATGCAAACTTTGATGCACATTAAGGAGCAGGCGTCTGCAGCCGAGGAGGAAGAGGAGGAGGGAAGCCTTGATGACAGTCAGCCATTGTCTGCTCAGGAAACTCTCCTGGACGAAGTGGAAGAAGAAGAGGAGGAGGAGGATGATGAGGATGATTATTTAGGAGAGGAGGATGCTTCTCAGGGTGTAAGAGAAAATGTTGGCATGGCAAGGTCAGGTACAGGGTTTGTGCGTGACTGGAGGGATGTTGATTTGCCAGAAAGCGCTCCTCCACCCAGCACTCACAGTGCATCATTGACACCTGGAACATTGGCCCACATATGTGATTATGCCTTGCAGATCCTAAAAAGGGACCCCCGCATTGCCAAAATGATGAACGATGACGACTACTGGTTGGCCAGTATCCTGGATCCATGCTATAAAGGCAAATTCCAAAACATCATGCCACAGGAGAACCTAGAGCTAATATTGGCTAACAAACAAGCAACTCTGGTAAACTGTTTGTTTGAGGCATTCCCAGCACACCGCGGCGGTGATGGTTCTCCCACGAGCCGTAGGGGGCAACATGGAAGAGGTGTTCGTGGTGCACACAGCCGAAGTGGCGTTGGACACACGGGTTTCATGACCATGTTGTGGACTGATTTTTTAAGTACAGCTCACACGACTGGTAATACTGCATAGATTGGAAGTGACAGGAGACAGCAGTTGTCAACTATGGTTACAAACTACTTCTCCTCTCATATCGATGTTCTCCCTCACAGGTCATTCCCCTTTGACTATTGGGTCTGTAAACTGGACGCCTGGCCTGAATTGGCACAATATGCCTTACAGCAGCTCGCTTGCCCTGCTGCTGGTGTGCTATCCGAAACAGTCTTCAGTGCTGCTGGATCAATCCTGACAGAAAAAAGGACCCATCTGTCGACCAAAAATGTTGATGATCTAACCTTCATTAAAATGAACCACTCATGGGTTTCAAAGGATTTTGTCCCACCTTCCCCTGATGTCACGTAGGTTGCCAGAAAAATGGCTCGCTTTTGTCCTCCTCTTCCTCGGACTTTTCCAATTCCTACATTTTCAGCTGCTGAATGTCCAACATCAACATATGCCATTTTTTCAACCTCCCTAACTGGGCTGCCTCCCCCCATGGCCGGGGTCACCACCTGGCGCACGCACCCGTGTGAGTGCCGTTGCCCTGGACAGGTGGGTCGGCCCACTCTTGGGCGATGGCACTGGCACAGGGTTCCTCATAGTACAATCAAGTGTCTCTGATGGTGGGGGTGCACACCCGCCGTCAGACACACCGGCGTACTATGAGGAGCCCTGTGCCAGTACCGCCACCCACGAGTGGGCCCCCCCTGCTTTCTCAGGATCACAGCACTTGCAAAGTTGAAATTCGTACCTCTCCCTGCTCCACCGCCGTGACGTCTTCCGCGTTTCCTGACAGTGACATTCTGGTCAGAGAGCTCGATGACATCACGTCTGTACACCCTCTGCCTAAACAGTCCAAGTGTAGAGAGATGGAAGATGGGGACAATGAGGAGTCCAGACTAGTACAGGGATTCCCTAGCGAGGAGACTTATTTAATTGTTTTAAAGGTTGGGAGCAATTTTTGGGGAGTACTAAACTCTGGAGAATGATATATGGGGCCCACCATACACTGGAGCATTCCAAAGGTGGACATCAGACACTGGAGCAGCATTTACAGAGCCCATTATACACTGGAGCATTAGAAATGGGGCCCATTATATATGGAGCATTATTTGGGCCCATAAGACAGTGGAGCTTAATCCATGGGGACCAACATATACTGTAGCATTATGTGGAGCTCATCTTATACTGTATGGAACATTATATGGGACCAATGATTCTGTATGGAGAAATATATGGGCCTCATTACTCTGTATAGCGCACTATGCGGTGGCCATAATACTGTATGGAGTAATATACTGTCCGTTTTTGGAGCTATTGGAGAATTTAAAATGGATATCAGTCATGTGATGTAAGAAGTGAAGTATTTCTCATTGTACTATACCGCTATTTCTCTGCCGTATCAGAGGATCATGAATTGTGGCATGTGTTAAAGGAGCCCATTGAGACTCTTTGGCCCTGGGCCCACGAAAATCTGGAGCCAGCCCTCCCCCACAACTTTAGCCAAATAACCCCCAGTTTTCATTGCCTAACTATTATTATAAAGTAAATTAAGATTGACAAGCTTAAGTAATAAGAATTGATGTTTTTGGCATTAAAATGGGCACTGTAGGTGAGTTTCCTGTCCTCCACTCCATGCCGAATTTTCTTCCCCATTTACTTGCATTGGGTTTCGTGTTTCAGTCGGCCTTTGACTTTTCACAATAATCAGCCGATTTCTTTCGACCCGACTTTTGCGAAAGTCAGGTTTCATGAAACCCGACTCGACCCGAAAAAGGGAACGTCGCTCATCTCTAATGATGAGAAAATTATGGCATAACTCACTTTATAAAATATGAAAACTTTTTAAAGACGTGCAATCAGTTTACTCACTATTGGGCAATGCTATGCACAAGTATAGCATTCTAAATAATATTTTTTCAATAGCTAAATGTGAAAAATCCTGTTGCATCCCACATTTTAGCTGGTTAGATAGGTGGTTGTATATCAGTCAGATAGTGTACTTAGATAGTCCCCAGTGTGGCTATAAAATTTACCTTCCGGAATTTTTTTGGATGATTACAGAGATCCACAGACAAAGCCAGCAGGGCAGACGTCCTACAAGTGTGTAGTGGACTGCTTCTATTGTGCTCCATGCACAAGTATAAAACTGGGGAAAGAAAGAGCGCAATAGGGTCTTATCTGGGTAACAGATGAAATAAATTCAAGGGAATCTACTCACCTTTTTCAAGAAGGATAAAAGCATGTAGGTCAATGTCAGCTTGCTGCACGCCCGAGGTACACGTCCGTGACCACAGAAAGAAATCCTTTTGGATGAATTATTTAGGCTTACTTGTGCGCTGCTGAGACCAGAATAAAGTCACCACATGGGAAACTTTTTAACTCTTTATTCCCAACGCGTTTCGAAGTGGAAAATCACTTCTTCATCAGAATTATTATTATTTTTTACTCTCCTGGGTCTTTTTTAAAAAATTTAACAGCTAACATGATTTTGTAGATTTTTGCTGGTCTGAAAAAAGACCAAGATATCCAACTGCAGAACCTCAAACGCTGCTGTCCACTGCCAGAGTTAGGCCTTAGGATGCATTGGTTGTCCTGGTTGCATAACTCTTTGTCTATATAACCTACTCTTCTTCCTCCTCCTCAGCTGAGCTACTTAGCTGCATGCCTCTGGATTTACACCAAGTGTGATCTACTACCTCATTATCATCCTCTCTGTTCTCCCACTCCTTGCCCTGAGAGTCATTCTCCATCTCTTCCTGCCTGGACAGCACAGTACAGTCCGTGGGTGCCTCAAATATCTGAGTCCCTTCACAAATGGAACACCTTAACCCAATAGGGTTAACATCTGGCCCTATTCTACAAAGCATACCCTTGTATGGCTGCCAAACAAAGGGAGCGGAGTTGCACATCCAGTAGCAAGTTGTAAAATTGCTGTGCAAATTCTGACTACAGCAAACAAACCAACTTCTCATCCCTCATATAATACCTGTCTCACAACCCTAAACAGCTATACAGTATTTTCAATTCTTTCCTGCATCCACCAGTTCCCCCTCTTTCTCTTCTCATCTCATTTGAATACTTTGCCTCACCACCTGTGAACTTGACACAATAATGTCTTACCTCATTCCAAACTTTAGCACAGTCTTCATCACAAGCCTAACCCACCTCTTTAACCTGTCACTAACCACTGGTGTCTTCCATCCTGATTGAAACATACCTTGATAACACCCATCCTCAAAAGCTCACCCTTGACCTTTCCTCTATGTCTACCTATTGCCCCATATCAATTCTTTCCTATGCCACCAAACTACTGGATAAAACTAAAAGAGAAAGAGCGCAATAGGGTCTTACCCAGGTAAAAGAGATATAGTTCAAGCTGTTATACTCACCAATAGCAGGAGAGTTGGAGGCATAAAGGAATAGAAGTCAAAGCTGCTGCACATCCAAATGGCCACTCCGTGACCATAAATCATCAGATATCAAAGAAATAATTTTCGGATTAACCGTGCGCTGCTAGACAAAACGACTCCTTTCCAGATTGTGTACTTGTATACTTTTATTTTCCCAACGTGTTTCGAAGTTTCAAACTTCTTCCTCAGGGGATGATATGTACCATCATCCCCTGAGGAAGAAGTTTGAAACTTCGAAACGCGTTGGGAAAATAAAAGTATACAAGTACACAATCTGGAAAGGAGTCGTTTTGTCTAGCAGCGCACAGTTAATCCGAAAATTATTTCTTTGATATCTCACCAAACTACTGGAACAACATGTCCATTTTGAACTGTCCTCCCAACTCTCCTCTTGCTCCCTCTTTGACCGTGTACAATCTAACTTCAGACTGAACCATTCCACTGAAACTGCTCTGACTAAAATCATCAACGACCTACTAACCACCAAATGAAAGCAACATGAGTTTGTCCTCCTCCTTCTCCTGAACCTGGCATCTGTCTTTGACACAGTGGACCATTCCCTCTTACTTCAAACTTTCTTATCTGTTGACATTACAGACTTGGCCCTTTTTTGGATTTCCTTGTACCTAACAGACAGGACATTCAGTGTCTCCCATTCACACACCACCTTTTCATATTGCCCCATATGTGTCGGTGTCCAACAAGGTTCAGTTTTAGGACCGAGAACTATGCTTAGAGGGCGCAATCGTGCGCTTGCTCCCTCTTAAAGGGACTTCCCACATCAACCTAAGGTATTCCCAACTTATAGTTGAGCAACACCTTCTATTTAAGGCTTCTCCTACAACATGGAGGTGCCTGAGCTATGTTGTCAGTTTGCTTTGCATGCTTGCTAGCTGTCAGGTTTCCCAGGTCCACCTGTCTGCTTGTCTACCTTGTACCCATCTGCTTTACCTGTCTGTGCCCGTCTGCTCTTACCTGTCTGCACTCTTCTGTCCATCAGCCGGTCCAGATCGCACCTGCCAGTGCCCATATATTCTCACACCAGGTCCAGACTGTACCTGCCAGTGCTTTTCTGTTTCTCAGCTGTCCCATCTGCGCCAATGGTTCCAGAGTCCCTACAGTGGCTGCCTGTATTTTTCATCCCTCCTTTGGGCTGTAGCAGCTTTCCCTCTGTAGGGGGTCAGCTGCCACATGCTGTAGGTTTGCCATGGAGTAGCACCTGGTTCAACTTCTTTGTACCTCCTAGGGTTGCAGTTTTCGTCTGCTGCCACTTCTCCAAGTAGGGATTTGGTAGGCCACCTAGTTACGACCCTTCCAGGCTTTCAGAGGGATATAGAACAGTGATTCCACCACCTTGCCCATTAAAGTCTCCATCTGCGGGGTTGGCTGTAGTGGAAGAGTTGTCGGTCCCTGCTATACTAATTCTACTTTAACTCTTTCTAACTAACCCTTTCTGAGGAGGCATGTTTGCGAAACACGTGTAAAAGGGTGTATGTAGGTAAATATATGTCTGGTTTGTCATCTCATGAACATAATGTCATCTGTTTTTCTGCTTCAATTCATTGCTTTAGGATTTGGGCACTAGCCATATCATTTTTTGACTTTGAGCAATGATTGTTTGGTAGAACCTTATTGTTCAATATGCTTTGTGGATCTGGGTCTATGAATGCACTGCCACTTTCTAGCACATGCACCTAATTTTTGTGTGATATATGTCTCTGCGGTGACGTATTCATATTCTCTATGCACTATATATGTAATACTTTTTGGTATGCATTGCCACTTTCTAGCACATGTACCTAATTTTTGTGTGATATATGTCTCTGCAGCAACTTATTCATATTCCCTATGCCATGTGCACTTTATAGGTAATACTTTTTTGTATGCACTGTCACTTTATTTTTTTTATGCCTATATTAGTTATGTTATGATTATTATCTAGTGAGTCACTTGTAACTTTAAAACCTTTTTTTGAATAATGAGTGTTTCATTCTAGGCTATGGCATACTAATTTTTGGATCGTTACTTTTTTTGGAATCCATTTACTATCACTGCCTCTCAATTTTCCACATGGGCATATGAGATGTATCTAGCTATCCATGCAAACTTGAAACTGACTTTCTGATTACTCTGGGGCCAATTATTGATATATTTTTACCCTATGATGTTTTCTCTGTATGACCTCTCCTTTTTTACTTGTTTTTATATAATTGTTAAGTGTTCCAATAAATTTTGTGTTTTATAATGACCCCGCTATACTAATTCTACTTTATTGCAATTGATGACCCTTTGTTGGTGTTTGCCACTAATTTTTTTAAATGTGGGAGATCCATTTATTTTTTTCCTTTCTACTGGTCAGATTGTCTATTCGCTAGGCCCATGTCGCACATTGCATGTTGTTGAATTACGGCAAGCAAATTGTATGATTTGCTCAACTCCAAATTTTGATGTTTTCCACAGTTAAAGTGTTTCGTTTGTTTGCATTTTAAAGGCTTAACATTTCTTTTTATTTTCCAACAGTTTACACCAATATTACTTATTATCTAGCTCAACAAACATTATATTTCTATTCTGCATTGAATGCAAAAAAATACTATTGTTTGCAAAATTTCTGTTAATTCATTCAGTCATAAGAGGACTTAATTCTCAGGTGAACATCTAAAAAAGGATCAGTTCTGTTTAGCAAAACCAATTGGAAATATTTGCACAAGAAATAACAAAAATAATTGTACTCTTCTTACATTCAACGTCCACAGTTATGTTGCCTGCCATGGAAGCCAGACTTCCTTCTCCTACTGTGGAACCTCAGGTGAATAATTTTCTTTAATGATAAATCTGCAAATGTGTTATTTTATTTAGCTTTTTGTATGAGAAGGTCAAATGAGAAGCAGATGGTCTTTTTCCAAACAGTAGTGTTTGATCTACAGGGAGCAATTGAGCAAGTGCATTTGTAATAACTGTAAGTCAACTGACAATGAGGATGCATTACTGATAGAACTCCATTCTGGTGTTGCGTTTATTGTTATAATTTTTCTCTTGGATATTCTTTAAATGTATGCTATACTCATGAAAGCAAAATGTTACACTTTATGAGTACAGTTTATTGTCATTACGGATAATTAGACCCACATAGTTTATTGTAAAAATAGAATTTCATTAAAAAACTCTTACTTTTTATAGCCATGTGATACCATTGTTTTGAATGGTTATTGATCACATGGGATAGACCAATCATTTACTTTGAAGGCCAGCTTTTACCCATTAGCACCGGGTTCATAAAACTAGAGACTAACTATAAAACTTAAAATATAATTTGCATTGTTTATGTGTGAACATGCTGCTATTCTCACTGTTAAAAAATGTTCCTAGTTCCAGTTACTTTTTTTTATTATACATGACATTTGCACATTTGTAAATTCATTCTTTCTGAAACTCAATAAAGTAAAAATGTGTGAAAAAGCGTTTGCCCCTTCCTGATTACATGTTTCGAATCACCAAACAAAATTTAAATATTTGACAAAGATAACAGAAGTAAAGACAAAATGCATTTTTTTCAATGAAGGTCTTTATTATTAAGAGAAAAAGAAATCCAAACCTACAGGACCCTGTGTGAAAAAGTGATTGCCCCTAAACCTAATATCTGGTTGGGCCACCACTAGCAGCAACTACAGTAATCAAGCGTTTGTGATAACTGGCAATGAGTCTTTTACAATGCTCCTGTGGAATTTTAGCCCAACTCATCTCTGCAGAATTGTTGTAATTCAGCCACACTGGAGGGTTTCTGAGCATGAACCAAATTTTTAAAGGTCATGCCACAGCATCTCAATTGGATTAAGGTCAGATCTTTGACTAGGCCACTCCAAATTCTTTATTTTGTTTTTCTTAAGCCATTCAGAGGTGGACTTGAGTTTTAGATCATTATTCTGCTGATTAACCCAAGTGCACTTCAGCTTGAGGTCACGAACATTCTCCTTCAGGATTTTTTGGTAGACAGTAGAATTCATGATTCCATTTACAACAGCATGTCTTCCAGGTCCTGAAGCAGCAAAACAGCCACAGACCATCACATTCCTATAACCATATTATACTGTTGGTATGATATTCCTTTTCTGAAATGCTGTGTCTGGAGTCAAAGCATTGTATACTAATTAAACAGACATATATTTTTAGCAAGCCATGGTAGACTAGACTGTTATCTATATGTTGACTTTTGAATTTATGTGTTTCTTTCTGGTTAGTTAACAAAATAGACTTTTGCTTGTGTAACCTGTAATTGATGTGAGCTCATTTTCCCCTTCACCATTGAGGTCTGATGAACTCCCTCTTCTGGTGAAGGAAGGTAGTGAGGCTGGTTACCAAGCACCTGGGCAGGATGATGATGACTGGGTGACGGGAATTACTGACTGGATATAAGGCAGCTGACGCCCTACTGCCTTGCTGGTGATCTCTCTGAGGGATTCTAGGAGACCAGTCTGATTCCTGCTCCTCAAAAGCTAAGTTTTCTGCTCTACTTTTTGCATTTGTGTTTTGGTTTTGTTTTGCATTGTTTTCCTTGATTTCTGCCATTCCCTGCTGGGGTGAGCTGAATTCCTTTTTGCTCTGTCTTCAGAAAATACCTTCATACTGATATAGTCTTTTTGAAGCCTAGCGTCTTCAGGGTTTTTTTCCCTATCAGCTGTTGGCTCTTGTTTTGGCGGATTACAGACAGCAGCTTTTCTATCCTGTCCTATCTAGTTAGCTTGGGCCCCATCATTTGCTCTGCCTATCTTTCTATCTGTGTGAGTGTTTTTTCATCTTGCTTCACCGTCATTATATGTTGGGGGCTGCCTATTGCTTTGGGGTCTGCTCTGGGGGAGTTTAGATTTCCCTTTCTGTCTTTAGGCTATGTAGTTCTCCTGCTGTTATCGATGGGTCTAGGGCACCGTAGGAACCCCCCACGGCTACTGCTAGTTGTTGTTGATAGGTTCAGGAGTCTGCAATCATATAGCTGCCAACTTCTCTGGTTTTCTGGACTTAGCTAGTATTTCTGTTTTTGCCTCCTACGGTGACTCATTCATAACAGTAATATTGTTTTGTAAGTTGACATTTGATGTAACATACTATGCTCTTATCCTGAATAACTAGTGATGTTTGTTGAAATGCTAATTACACAGATGAGGAAAAACTATGCAAATATATTACATAATCGAATAATGCAAGTTGGTTGTCACCATTTTTCCCTTTATCTGTGAATGCTGGATGGAAGGCACTTGTTAACCCTAAAAAGAGGTTATATGGCTCTACTGTATATGAGGCCAGATATTAAGCCAAGTCATCCAAAGGACAGAACAGCATCCACGACATCATGGCTTCTTCATGGGAGACACAGATTTATCATTCTACAAGATGTCAGCTTCTTGGACCTCAGGCCCAGCTGGAAGAATACACATCTGCTCCGTTGATCATCACTGAACTATGGAAATGTTTGGAGAAAGCCAGGATTGAGATGCATCAGTCGCCTGGCTCCAGGGAGATGTTTGTAGAAGTAAGGCTATGTCCCTCTGGTCAACTGACCTTGTACCTAAATAGACTGTCACCTTCCTGTGCTTGTCGTTACCTCCTCTGTGTGCATGCTACTGGTGGGGTAATTAGAGTTGAGCGAAACGGGTCGAAAAAATTCAAAAGTCGCCGACTTTTGGCAAAGTCGGGTTTCATGAAACGAAACCCGACCCTAGGATGAGGTCGGCCACGAGGTCGGCGACTTACGCGCCAAAGTCGCGTTTCAAAAGTTTGTTTTGCGCTCTTTTTCAGCCAATCAGGATCCACGGACACTGTGGGCAACGTGATGACATAGGCACGGGTCACCACCATCTTTCAGAAGGGCATGCAAGTGATTGGCTTGCTTTGGTGGGCGTCACAGGGGGTATAAAAGGGCGTGCACGCCGACCGCCATCTTACTTCTGCCGATCTTAGTATAGGGAGAGGTTGCTGCTGATTCTGTAGGGAGAGCGTTAGGCAGGGAAGAAGACAAAAAAACTGCTTCTGCTGCTAGCGATTTGGCCTGCACAACACACAAGTCACTGTGTGTGCAGTGCAAGGGGAGGCTATATTGTGGTGTATCAGTGGTGTTGGTTGTTGGGCTGCCTTTTAAGGCTTCCTGACACGCTGGCATTGCTGTTTACCCACTGCTCCGCAAACTGCTTTTTTAAAAGCAATCCAATCTCCCTTATCCTCTCGTCACTTTGGTCACAGGCAGCTGTGCCATCGAGCGTGTCACATAGCACTCAGATATCAGTGGGCCTCACACCATCCACAAGTGTCCAGTGTCCAAAAGTGTACGCAGAGATTCAAAATCTCCATTATCCTCTCGTCACTTTGGTCACAGGCAGCTGTGCCATCGAGCGTGTCACATAGCGCTCAGATATCAGTGGGCCTCACACCATCCCCAAGTGTCCAGTGTCCAAAAGTGTAGGCAGAGATTCAAAATCTCCATTATCCTCTCGTCACTTTGGTCACAGGCAGCTGTGCCATCGAGCGTGTCACATAGCGCTCAGATATCAGTGGGCCTCACACCATCCACAAGTGTCCAGTGTCCAAAAGTGTACGCAGAGATTCAAAATCTCCATTATCCTCTCGTCACTTTGGTCACAGGCAGCTGTGCCATCGAGCGTGTCACATAGCGCTCAGATATCAGTGGGCCTCACATCATCCACAAGTGTCCAGTGTCCAAAAGTGTAGGCAGAGATTCAAAATCTCCATTATCCTCTCGTCACTTTGGTCACAGGCAGCTGTGCCATCGAGCGTGTCACATAGCGCTCAGATATCAGTGGGCCTCACACCATCCACAAGTGTCCAGTGTCCAAAAGTGTACGCAGAGATTCAAAATCTCCATTATCCTCTCGTCACTTTGGTCACAGGCAGCTGTGCCATCGAGCATGTCACATAGCGCTCAGATATCAGTGGGCCTCACACAATCCACAAGTGTCCAGTGTCCAAAAGTGTACGCAGAGATTCAAAATCTCCATTATCCTCTCGTCACTTTGGTCACAGGCAGCTGTGCCATCGAGCGTGTCACATAGCGCTCAGATATCAGTGGGCCTCACACAATCCACAAGTGTCCAGTGTCCAAAAGTGTACGCAGAGATTCAAAATCTCCATTATCCTCTCGTCACTTTGGTCACAGGCAGCTGTGCCATCGAGCGTGTCACATAGCGCTCAGATATCAGTGGGCCTCACACCATCCACAAGTTTCCAGTGTCCAAAAGTGTACGCAGAGATTCAAAATCTCCATTATCCTCTCGTCACTTTGGTCACAGGCAGCTGTGCCATCGAGCGTGTCACATAGCGCTCAGATATCAGTGGGCCTCACACCATCCACAAGTGTCCAGTGTCCAAAAGTGTACGCAGAGATTCAAAATCTCCATTATCCTCTCGTCACTTTGGTCACAGGCAGCTGTGCCATCGAGCGTGTCACATAGCGCTCAGATATCAGTGGGCCTCACACCATCCACAAGTGTCCAGTGTCCAAAAGTGTACGCAGAGATTCAAAATCTCCATTATCCTCTCGTCACTTTGGTCACAGGCAGCTGTGCCATCGAGCGTGTCACTTAGCGCTCAGATATCAGTGGGCCTCACACCATCCACAAGTGTCCAGTGTCCAAAAGTGTACGCAGAGATTCAAAATCTCCATTATCCTCTCGTCACTTTGGTCACAGGCAGCTGTGCCATCGAGCGTGTCACATAGCGCTCAGATATCAGTGGGCCTCACACCATCCACAAGTGTCCAGTGTCCAAAAGTGTAGGCAGAGATTCAAAATCTCCATTATCCTCTCGTCACTTTGGTCACAGGCAGCTGTGCCATCGAGCGTGTCACATAGCGCTCAGATATCAGTGGGCCTCACACCATCCACAAGTGTCCAGTGTCCAAAAGTGTACGCAGAGATTCAAAATCTCCATTATCCTCTCGTCACTTTGGTCACAGGCAGCTGTGCCATCGAGCGTGTCACATAGCGCTCAGATATCAGTGGGCCTCACACCATCCACAAGTGTCCAGTGTCCAAAAGTGTACGCAGAGATTCAAAATCTCCATTATCCTCTCGTCACTTTGGTCACAGGCAGCTGTGCCATCGAGCGTGTCACATAGCGCTCAGATATCAGTGGGCCTCACACAATCCACAAGTGTCCAGTGTCCAAAAGTGTACGCAGAGATTCAAAATCTCCATTATCCTCTCGTCACTTTGGTCACAGGCAGCTGTGCCATCGAGCGTGTCACATAGCGCTCAGATATCAGTGGGCCTCACACAATCCACAAGTGTCCAGTGTCCAAAAGTGTACGCAGAGATTCAAAATCTCCATTATCCTCTCGTCACTTTGGTCACAGGCAGCTGTGCCATCGAGCGTGTCACATAGCGCTCAGATATCAGTGGGCCTCACACAATCCACAAGTGTCCACTGTCCACAAGTGTGTGCAGAAATTCTAAAACTCCCCTGTCCTATAGACACCTTGTACCTTGTTTTACATTACTATATAGTTTGTTGGATTTTGTCTACATTTCTACCAAAAATGAGGAAGGCTGGTGGAAGAGGCCATGGAATTGGGCGGGGGTTGGCAGCTGGTAATGATGGTGTTGGTGGTGGATCTGATGGTAGTGGCAAGAGCAAAATAGGACCGAATGCAGGAGGTGCTGACCCTGCGTCATCGTCTGGCTACATAAGGCCTCGAACGCTTAGTTTTCTAGGAGTTGGCAAACCGCTTTTAAAGGCAGAGCATCAGGAAAAAGTTTTGTCTTACATTGCTGACTCAGCCTCCAGCTCTATCGCCTCCTCTTCTTCAGTTGTAAAAAGTAAAAGCACTGAGTCGTCATTGGAGGCTCATGTTCATGAACCACACCTTTCCTTGTGTCCTTCACCCCAACCAAGATTGAAGGATGACGCAGGCCATACTACTGATTACTCCATGGAGCTGTTTTCACATACCATGCCTGGATTATCAAGTGAAATGGTGAATTACCCAGGCCAAGATGAATCTGACATGGAGTGCACTGATGCACAGCCGCTGATGGATGATTCTGCTGGTACATTCACTCAGAGCACTACATTGTCCTCGCAGTGTACAGAGCCAGATTCTGACCCTGATGAGACTCAGGTGCCCCTTCCCGCACACTATACCACCATACACTGTGACACAGAGGAAGGTGCACATGACATAGAAGAGGAGGTGATGGATGACCCAGTTGTTGACCCAGATTGGCATCCATTGGGGGAAGAGGGTGCTGCTTCCAATAGCTCAGATGAGGAGCATCCACAGCAGACATCGACATCGCAACAGCTGTTATCTGGCAGGCCCGGAGCACTCCAAAGACAGGTTCCAAACATCAAAAGAGTTGCTGGACAGCTTGTCCAGAGGGTCAAAAGATCACAGCGTGCTAGGCCGCAAAATGTCTGCCAAAGTAGGAAGAGTGCAGTGTGGCACTTTTTTGAACAAAATCCTCATGATCAGGCCAAGGTTATCTGTAAGAAGTGCGCAAAGACCTTTAGCCGAGGGAAAAATCTGAAAAATTTGAATACCAGTTGCATGCTTAGACATTTAACCAGCATGCACTTGCAAGCGTGGACACAACACCAAACCTCAAGTGCCACATGTGCAACTGATCACAACGAAGGTAGTCAGCAACGCTACATTGTTTCCCCCACTGTAAGCCCACCGGTTAGCAGAGCAGCAAATGTTGAGGTGTCGTTGCAAGGCCACAGCAGTCAGGGAATCCCACTGTTATATCAACGAAAGACTGATTCTAGGCCATCAGAAAGAACACCAACTCCATCACCATCATCAACCCTCTCTCAGTCCGCCCTGTCCACCGCTACGTCCACCATATGCAGCTCTCAAGTCCAGCTCACCCTCCCAGACACTATGAGTAGGTCAAGAAAGTACTCAGTCTCTCATCCGCGTACACTGGGTTTGAACGCCCACATTGCCAAACTAATCTCGTTTGAGATGATGCCCTTTCGGTTGGTGGAAAGCACAGCTTTCCGCGAACTCATGGCCTATGCAGTACCACGCTATGACCTACCCAGTCGCCACTTCTTCTCTCGCAAAGCCATCCCAGCCCTCCACCATCATGTGAAAGACCGCATTGTCCATGCACTCAAGCAGTCAGTGAGCGGAAAGGTGCACCTCACAACTGATGCATGGTCCAGTCGGCATGGCTAGGGCCGTTACGTGTCCATCACTGAGCACTGGGTTAATGTGGTGGATGCAGGGTCCACAGGGGACATCGGTGGTGGGACAGTGCTGCCTAGCCCACGGTATAGGAAACAGTTGGCTGTAGGCGTTCGACCCTCCTCCTCCTCCTCCTCCAGAAGCGAAAGCTCGTCCACAGAGCGCAGTCGTACGAGCACTCCATCTGCAGCTGCCACTGTTGCACACGATGTGTCCCCCTATCGAGCAGCTAGTGGAAAGCGTCAGCAGGCTGTGTTGCAGATGATGTGTTTGGGCGACAGACACACCGCCGAGGTGCTGGCCGAGTACTTGAAGCGACAAACTGAGTCATGGCTGGGCAGTGTACATCTTGAGGCAGGCAAGGTAGTTAGTGATAACGGCCGTAATTTTGTGGCAGCCATAGCCCTTTCAAAACTCAGCCACATACCTTGCTTGGCTCACACCTTGAACCTGGTGGTGCAGTGCTTCCTCAAAAATTATCCGGAGTTAACAGCCCTGCTCCAGAAGGTGCGAAGACTGTGCGCGCACATCCGCCGGTCGCCTGTACACTCCGTTCGTATGCAGAAGCTGCAGCGATTGCTCCACCTTCCCAACCACCGCCTCATTATCGACATTGCAACAAGGTGGAACTCCACCCTGCACATGGTGGAGCGGCTGTGCGAGCAGAGGCAGGCCATAATGCATTTGTGGGAGGATACACGGCCAGGCACTTTGAGAGCAGACATGGAGTTGACAGGCGTGCAGTGGTCGAAGCTGAAAGACCTTTGTAAAGTCCTTCAGTGTTTTGAGGAATGCACACGGCTGGTAAGCGCAGACGACGCCATCCTAAGCATGAGCATCCCACTTATGCGTCTGCTCATGCAAACTTTGACGCACCTTAAGGAGCAGGCGTCTGCAGCCAATGTTGATGAGGAGGAAGAGGAGGAGGGAATCCTTGATGACATTCAGCCATTGTCTGCTCAGGGACCTCTCCTGGACGAGGTGGAGGAAGAAGAGGAGGAGGAGGATGATGGGGATGATTACTTAGGGGAGGAGGATGCATCTCGTGGGGCAAGTGAAAATGTTGGCGTGGCAAGGTCTGGTACAGGGTTTGTGCGTGACTGGAGGGATGTGGATTTGCCAGAAAGTGCTCCTCCACCCAGCACTCACAGTGCATCATTGACACCGGGAACATTGGCCACATGTCAGATTATGCCTTGCGGATCCTAAAAAGGGACCCCCGCATTGCCAAAATGATGAACGATGACGACTACTGGTTGGCCAGCATCCTGGATCCACGCTATAAAGGCAAATTACAAAACATCATGCCACAGGAGAACCTTGACCTAATATTGGCTAATAAACAAGCAACTCTGGTAAATCGGTTGCTTGAGGCATTCCCAGCACACAGCAGCGGTGATGGTTCTCACAAGAGCCGTACGGGCCGGGGGCAGCTTGGCAGAGGTGTTCGTGGTGCACACAGCAGAAGTGGCGTTGGAGACAGGGGTTTCATGACAATGTTGTGGACTGATTTTTCAAATACCGCTCACACAACTGGTAATACTGCATCGATGGAAAGTGACAGGAGACAGCAGTTGTCAACTATGGTTACAAACTACTTTTCCTCCCATATCGATGTTCTCCCACACATGTCATTCCCCTTTGACTATTGGGCCACTAAACTGGACACCTGGCCTGAATTGGCCCAATATGCCTTACAGGAGCTCGCTTGCCCAGCTGCAAGTGTGCTATCGGAAAGAGTCTTCAGTGCAGCTGGATCAATCCTGACAGAAAAAAGGACCCGTCTGTCAACCCAAAATGTGGATGATCTAACCTTCATTAAAATGAACCACGCATGGGTTTCCAAGGATTTTGTCCCACCTTCCCCTGATGACACATAGGGTGACAGAAAAATGGCTTGCTTTGGTCCACCTCTTCCTGGTACTTCACCTATTTCGCCTTTTGCATCAGCTGAATGTCCAACATCAACATATGCCACTTTCTAAAACTCCATAACTGTGCTGCCTCCCCCCCCATGGCCGGGGTCACCACCTACCGCACGACACCGTGCGAGTGCCATTGCCCTGGACAGGTGGGTAGGCCGACTCTTGGGCGCGGGCACTGGCACAGGGTCCCTCATAGTGCAATCAAGTGTCTCTGACGGTGGTGGTGCACACCCGCCGTCAGACACACCTCTGTACTATGAGGGGCCCAGTGCCAGTACCGACGCCCACGAGTGGGCCCCCCTTGCTTGGCCAGGGCCCCAGCATTTGCAATCCTTACCTCTCCCTGCTCCTCCGCTGTGTAATCTGGGCCGTCAAATCCATGCTGTGCCTGACACCGTCTGAGCCTGCCTCCTGAGACATATATTTTGAATGTGTACGCTATCCATACATGTTATCCAGGGATACGGTACCCTTTCTAACCTTTGTGCAATGACGTGCAATCCATACTGGGCCTAACACCGTCTGAGCCTGCCTCATGCTGTATAGACATATATTTTGAATGTGTACGCTATCCATACATGTTATCCGGGGATACGGTACCCCTTCTAACCTTTGTGCAATGACGTGCAATCAATACTGGGCCTAACACCGTCTGAGCCTGCCTCATGCTGTATAGACATATATTTTGAATGTGTACGCTATCCATACATGTTATCCGGGGATACGGTACCCTTTCTAACCTTTGTGCAATGACGTGCAATCCATACTGGGCCTAACACCGTCTGAGCCTGCCTCATGCTGTATAGACATATATTTTGAATGTGTACGCTATCCATACATGTTATCCGGGGATACGGTACCCCTTCTAACCTTTGTGCAATGACGTGCAATCCATACTGGGCCTAACACCGTCTGAGCCTGCCTCATGCTGTATAGACATATATTTTGAATGTGTACGCTATCCATACATGTTATCCGGGGATACGGTACCCTTTCTAACCTTTGTGCAATCACGTGCAATCCATACTGGGCCTAATACCGTCTGAGCCTGCCTCATGCTGTATAGACATATATTTTGAATGTGTACGCTATCCATACATGTTATCCGGGGATACGGTACCCCTTCTAACCTTTGTGCAATGACGTGCAATCCATACTGGGCCTAACACCGTCTGAGCCTGCCTCATGCTGTATAGACATATATTTTGAATGTGTACGCTATCCATACATGTTATCCGGGGATACGGTACCCTTTCTAACCTTTGTGCAATGACGTGCAATCCATACTGGGCCTAACACCGTCTGAGCCTGCCTCATGCTGTATAGACATATATTTTGAATGTGTACGCTATCCATACATGTTATCCGGGGATACGGTACCCTTTCTAACCTTTGTGCAATGACGTGCAATCCATACTGGGCCTAACACCGTCTGAGCCTGCCTCATGCTGTATAGACATATATTTTGAATGTGTACGCTATCCATACATGTTATCCGGGGATACGGTACCCCTTCTAACCTTTGTGCAATGACGTGCATTCCATACTGGGCCTAACACCGTCTGAGCCTGCCTCATGCTGTATAGACATATATTTTGAATGTGTACGCTATCCATACATGTTATCCGGGGATACGGTACCCTTTCTAACCTTTGTGCAATGACGTGCAATCCATACTGGGCCTAACACGGTCTGAGCCTGCCTCATGCTGTATAGACATATATTTTGAATGTGTACGCTATCCATACATGTTATCCGGGGATACGGTACCCTTTCTAACCTTTGTGCAATGACGTGCAATCCATACTGGGCGTGAGAACGGCTGGCGAGCTGTTAAGCAAGCTACAGCACCTGTCCAGACAAGTACAGGGATTCCCTAGCGAGGAGACTTATTTGATTGTTTTCAATGTTGGGACAGCAATTTTTGGGGAGCACTATACTCTGGAGAATGATAGATGGGGCCCACCATACACTGGAACATTCCAAAGGTGGACATCAGACACTGGAGCAGCATTTACAGGGCCCATTATACACTAGAGCATTAGAAATGGGGCCCATTATGTTTGGAGCATTATTTGGGCCCATAAGACAGTGGAGCTTCATCCATGGGGACCAACATATACTGTAGCATTATGTGGAGCTCATCATATACTGTTTCAAACATTATATGGGACCAATGATTTTGTATGGAGAAATAGATGGGCCTCGTCATGAGATGTAAAAAGTGAGGTATTTTTCATTGTACTATACCGCTATTTCTCTGCCGTATCGGAGCATGATGAGTTGTGGTATGTGTTAAAGGGGCGCTCTTTCGCCCAGGGCACATGAAAACCTGCAGCCAGCCCTCCCCCCCACAAATTTAGCCAAATAACCCCCATTTTTCAGTGCGTAACTTGTATTATGAAGTTAATTAAGGTTGACAAGCTTAAGTAAGAAGAATTGATGCTTTTGGCATTCAAATGGGCACTGTAGGTGTGTTTCCTGTCCTCCTCTCACTGCCGACTTTTATTCCCCATTGACTTACATTGGGTTTCGTGTTTCGGGACGACCCCGACTTTTCCCTATAATCGGACGATCTTGCTCGACCCGACTTTTGGAAAAGTCGGGTTTCACGAAACGAAACGCGACCCTAAAAAACCAAAAGTCGCTCAACTCTAGGGGTAATCTTTCCTGGAAGATCTGAAGTCACAGCTGCTCTGATCTTGGAGAGTCAGCGGAAGGGTGAGACTTTGCAATGTGCACCATCTCTGGGTACTGTGCTGGGACTTTTCTATGTTTTATCTGTCTGTTTTGTGGTTCCATACTGTTTTAAGCTTGCCCTGTGTTGTCTGAGTAGTGTTACGCCCATGTCAAAAGGAGAGAGGACGTTCGGTGGGACAATCCCTGGTCCTTGTGATATTGGGTATTGGACTGGGTGTCCGCTGACCCCCCCGTGTCTCCACACTGTGTTACTTCTACACCCAATGTAATGGGACAAACACCTTTCAAAAAGTTCAACTTTTGTCTCTTCAGTCAACAGAATATTCCCCCAAAAGTCATGGGGATCATCAAGATGTTTTCTGGCAAAACTGAGATGAGCCTTTATGTTCTTATTGCTCAGCTATGGTTTTTGTCTTGAAACTCTGCCATGCAGGCCATTTTTGCTTAGTCTCTCTCTTATGGTGGCATCATGAACACTAAGGCAAACAAGATCTGCGGTTCTTTCAATGTTGTTGTGGGGTCTTTTGTGACCTCTTGGATGAGTCATCTCAGCGCTCTTGGGGTAATTTTGGTTGGCCGGCCACTCCTGGGAAGGTTCACCACTGTTCCATGTTTTTGTCATTTATGGATAATGGCTCTCATTGTGGTTTGCTGTAGTCCCAAAGCTTTTGAAATGGTTTTATAACCTTTTCCAGACTGATAGCGCTCAATAGTTTTGTTTCTCATTTGTTCTAGAATTTCTTTGGATTGCGGCATGAGTTTTTGGTCTACTTCACTTTGTCAGGCAGGTATTATTTAAGTGATTTCTTGATTGGGAACAGGTGTGGCAGTAATCATGGCAAAGGAATAATTAGTTCCAGCTGTGTATAAAATCCTTTTCTTCTTTATTGAAAAAACGTATTAAAATGCACAAATAGCTTGTGCGCTCTCCACAGGTGCCATAACAGACAAAGGCTACGCGTTTTGACCTTGTCGGTCATTAGCCAAGCCATACTAGTACATATACAGCTTATCTCTATATAGAAAATTGTAACCACTCACAACACAATAGTATATCACATGACAGATAAGCAGGTCCTATACAAAATTTAAAAGCATAAACCATGATATTTAAGGTACAAAACAAACAGAAAAATGAATGAATAAAAAAATAGAAAAATAAACAAACAAAAATAATTAAATTAAAAAATGATGATTGAATGAGAATTTTTTTTTTTTTCGGGTACAGGGAATAAAACGTGTCACCATACCTTTTCGGGGAGGCGATGCCAGATGGCGTCTCCTTACCAGAGAAGCTTATTGGATCTACCGCTTAAACATTAGAATCCCTGGTGGTCTCAACAAAAGAAATTATTTAATGCTACATTATTGTTAATTTACCATGTTTTTTTTTCTCATTCATTCATCATTTTTTAATTTAATTTTTTTTTTGTTTATTTTTCTATTCATTCATTTTTCTGTTTGTTTTGTACCTTAAATATCATGGTTAATGCTTTTAAATTTTGTACAGGACCTGCCTATCTGTCATGTGATATACTATTGTGTTGTGATTGGTTACAATTTTCTATATAGAGATAAGCTGTATATGTACTAGTATGGCTTGGTTAAAGACCGACAAGGTCGAAACGTGTAGCCCCTGTCTGTTATGGCACCTGTGGAGAGCGCACAAGCTATTTGTGCATTTTAAAACCTTAACGATCAGGGGTATTTTTGGTTTTGAATTTTCATTTTTCCCTCCCCTTCTTTCCAGAGCCATAACTTTTTTATTTTTCCATCAATATGGCCATGTGAGGGCTTATTTTTTTGCGGGACGAGTTGTACTTTTAAATGACACCATTGGTTTTACCATGTCGTGTACTCGAAAATGGGAAAAAAATTCCAAGTGCGGTGAAATTGCCAAAAGTACAATCCCACACTTGTTTTTTGCTTGGCTTTTTTGCTAGGTTCACTAGATGCTAAATCTGATCTGCCATTATGATTCTCCAGGTCATTACGAGTTCATAGACACCAAACATGTCTATGTCCTCTTTTATCTAAGTCGTGAAAAAAAATTCCAAATTTTGCTAAAAAAAGTAAATAAATTGTGCAGTCTTTCGAGACCCGTAGCGTCTCCATTTTTCATGATCTGGGGTCGGATGAGGGCTTATTTTTTCTGTGCCAGGCTGACATTTTTAATGATGCCACGTTTGTGCAGATATGTTCTTTTGATCGCCCGTTATTGCATTTTAATGCAATGTCTTGGCGACCAAAAAAACGTAATTCTGGCGTTTTTAATTTTTTTCTCGCTACGCAGTTTAGCGATAGGGTTAATGCTTTTTTTATTGATAGATCGGGCGATTCTGAACGTGGCGATACTTAATATATGTATGTGGGATTCTTTTTTTACTGTTTTATTTTGATTGGGGCAAATGGGGGGTGATTTGAACTTTTAGGTTTTTTTAATTTTAAAACACTTTCTTTAACTTTTGGCATGCTTCAATAGCCTCCATAGGAGGCTAGAACCATGTGCAACCCGATTGGCTCTGCTACATATGGGCGATGAGCAGATCCCCATATGTAGCAGATTTACTGCTGTGCTTTCAGCACCGACCACCGGGTGGCGCTGAAAGCCATATGCCTGAAACAACCATAGAGGTCTCATAGAGACCTCTGGTTGTCTAGGCAACATGATGCCGACCCCCGATCTCGTGACGGGGGTCGGCGATGACGTCATTTCCCGCCTGGCGGCCGGAAATGCTATTTAAATGCCCGCTGTCAGCTTTGACAGCGGGATTTAACTAGTTAATAGGCACGGGCGGATGGCGATTCCACTTGCGCCTATTGCGGGCACATGTCAGCTGTTCATAACAGCTGACATGTCCCGGCTTTGATGCGGCCTCAGCGCCGGAGCCCTCATCAAAGCAGGGGAGATGTCTGATGACGGACTGTGTCCATCATTGGACATTAAGGGGTTAATACGTTTTTTCAATAAAGAAGAAAAGGATTTTATACGCAGCTGGAACCAATTCTTTCTTTGCCTTGTTCGTTTCCATGTTTGTCTGCACGGGGTTCCGAGGATCTGCGCAGGTGGCTGGTGAGCTGGCTTACTTTTCATTTTGTCTTCCGTGGCAGTAATCATGCCTGGGTATAGCTGGGGAATTTGAACTCAGCTTCCCAAAGTTGTGATAAACCACAGACAGTTCATGTTTTACGGGGGGCAATCACTTTTTCACTCAGTGCCCTTTAGCCCTGTTTCACACATCCGTTTTTTGTGTCCGCCAAACGGATCCGTTTCCGTTTTTTTCCGCTAAGGCTGTGTGCCCACAATGCGATTTTTAAGCGTTTTTGCCACGATTTTCGGCGCAAAAACGCTGCGAAAACATTTAAAAATCGTGTACAGAACGCCCCCCATGCATTCCTATGGCATTCCCCACATGCTGTGCTAATGCTGCACTTTGATGCACTGCACGGGATCGCATCGCTTAAAAAATCGCAGCATGGTCATTCTTTTGTGCAGAATCGCAAAGAATTGCTGCGATTCCGCACCCATAGGAATGCATGAGAATCGCTTACTTCCCGCATGTGGCTATGCCCACCATGCGGGAAGTTAAGCGTCTCATGTGCGGTTGGTACCCACGGTGTGGAGGAGAGGAGACTGTCCTCCAGCCCTTGGGTACCATACCCCTGTAAAAAAAAAATAAAAAATCGGGGTATATTTACCTTCCGACGTCCCACGCTGCATTCCCGGGCCACAGCGTTCCCAGTAATGCCTTGCGGCAAGGTCCTGTCATGACGTAGTCTCGCGTGACTCTAGCGGTCTCGCGAGATCGCTATAGTAACGCGAGACCAACGTCATCACAGGTCTCGCAAGGCATCGCTGGTATCGCTGTGGCTCGGGATGACAGCGCGGGACGTCGGACGGTAAATATACCCCGATTTTTTATTTTTTTATCATTTTTAACATTTTATCTTTTACTATTGAGGCCGCATAGGCGGCCTCAATAGTAAAAAGCTGCTCACACTTGTCAAACACTATGTTTGACGGGTGTGACCAACCTGTCAAACACTTTCCAAGCGATGCTTCAAATCGCTTGGAAAGTGCTTGAGAAAATCGCAGCAAAATCGCGAACAGAATCGTGGTAAAATCACGGTGAAATCGCGCCGAAAAAAACGCGCGATTTCTGGGAAGGAGTCAGGTTTTTAGTGTGCGTTATAACACGCAACGTGGGCACATAGCCTAACGGATGCTAACGGATCCATTTGGATCCGTTTTTTTTACGGATCCGCGGTAGCCGCTAATGCAAGTCTATGCGGAAAAAAAACGGATCCGCCAAAAACATGGCGGATCCATTTTTTAACGGAAAACGATGGATTTGGACAGATTTACAAAAACGGAAGTGTGATCCAGGCCGGTATGAATTTCTTTTTCCCTTAATAACAAAGGCTTTCATTTAAAACTGCATTTTTGGTTACATTGTGTTATCTTTGTCTAATATTTAAATATGTTTGGTGATATGAAACATTTAAGTGTGACAAACATGCAAAAGAATAGGAAATCAGGAAGGGGGCAAACACTTTTTCACACAACCGTACCATATATGCTCATGACAATGTCCTACTGCGAAAGGATAAGGACAATTACTTAAAATTAATTTTTGACAAAGACCTCAGCATAGGGTTGAAATCCTAGAAAAGAACAAGCTACATTATAGCAAAAACAAAGAGCTTCCAAATATGATTATATATATGCAAAGCTTTAGAAAAGTATCCAAAACAGCACCATGGAGAGGTTTCTACAGGAAAAAGGGGATATAAACTACAAATGTATGGCAAAACGGATGGAAGTGACCCAGAGGACTATTGTCAAAATAATGTAAAACACACAATATATTGCAAGGTAAGGTCCTAATGTCTCCATTTTTAGCAATATACAATAGCAACAATGGCTGCATGCTATCTTAATTACAATTAGTACAATTAGTGAAAACATACTGTACATATACCAATTGAAAAATAGCATATGGAGTCTCCCAACTTGTTATATTTGTAATTATTTTTCCAATCTTTTAAAAATGACACTAGAATAAAAAAAAAAATAAAAGAAGGTAAAAAAGCTAAAAGAAAAAATGTCAATTATTTTCACATCTAATTACATGCAATCTCTTTTCTCATCCCTCCTTCCACTTCATCACAGCTCTCAGCCTCCATAATTCCTTGACATATTCTTTGGAAAAAATTCATTTTCACTTTGAATAACAGTGTTTTTTTTAATTTATAGCATGATTAAAATAAAGAATGCAGATAGACTTGGAGGTTGACTCTTGAGACATCCATTTAAGGTCAATTCTAGAGATGAGTGAACCCAAACTGTAAAGCTTGGGGATTGTATTGGACACCTAGTGTCCTATGCTGAGCTCTGAACATGGCCTTGTCCAGAAGTCCATTGTACTGTTCAGGTTTAGATGTCAAATAAAGTTTGTTGAAAGTCTGCAGCACAGCCAATCAACAAGCACAGCCAATCGACAAGATTTTAGGCTGTGGGCACTTTGGCAGCCATCACAGCAATGCCAAATATTGGCATAACTGTGATTGGCCGACCCACCACACTAAGCCTAGTGCAAAGTGCCCTAACAGCCTAGTGTAAAGTGCCATAACAGCATGGTGCAAATTGCCCTAACAGCCTGGTGCACAGTTCCCTAACAGCTTGGTGCAGAGTGCCATAACAACCTGTTGCAGAGTGCCCTAATAGCCTTGTGCAGAGTGCCCTAACAGTCTTGTGCAAAGTGCCATAATAGCCTGTTGTAGAGTGCTATAATGGCCTGGTGCACAGTCCCCTAGCAGCCTTGTGCAGGCCTGGTGCACAGTCCCCTAACAGGCTTGTGCACAGTCCCCTAACAGCCTTGTGCACAGTGCCCTAACACCCTGGTGCACAGTGCCATAACATTCTGTTGCACAGTGCCATAATAGCCTGGTGAATAGTAGCCTAAGACCGGGGTCACGCTTGCAAGAAACTCACAAGAGTCTCGCGTCTCAATACCCGGCACTGCCGCTGGCACTCGGACCGGAGCGCTCAGCTGCATAGAAATACATCCAGTCGCATACTCTGGTCTCGAGTGCAGGTGGCAGTGCGGGGAATTGAGATGCGAGACTTATGCAAGTTTCTCACAAGTGTGACCCCGGCCTAATAGTTCAATAATCTGCTGGGCATTTTCTATTCTCTACTGTGCACTTTTGTGGGGTGTAAAAAATGAGGAGTGCATCAAATAGGTGACGTGGTGTTGGTGGTGTAGCTGCTACAGGGAGAGGTTGTGGTCACTATGTGCTTGCTACATGCCCAAATAAAACAAATTCCACTGGTGCATGCAGGCGACAGGATGTTCTGCATAATTTCCTAGGCCTGAGTAATGCTGGACGAATGGTGAGGTCAGAACAAGTAAAGGCGAATTTAGATTGGATGGCTGTGAGTGCCTCCAGTTCCTTTGCATTGTCTTCCACCTGGTCTACTGCTGAAAATGCAGTGCTGGCACCTGCTGACCTTGGGCATCTGTGTTCCACCTCACACCCTTGCAAATCAATCAAGCAGTCAGAGACCCAAGTTATGAAGCAGTCACTTTTGCTTTTTAATGATTCCACTGGCTGTGGTTCCTTGGGCCATCCATCTGACCCTGCCCCAGAAATGGAAGAGACTGAGTGAACTGATATCCAACCAATTGTTCACTTTGAGGATAAGTATGTGGGACGGCTAATGCACAAATTCATCAGACTACCACAGCACATTTCTGATGATGATGATGAAACACAGGTGCCAACTGCTACGTTTTTCTGCAATGTGCAGACCAGCAAGAAGGGAAGAGGTGAGGAGTGGCTGGAAGATAATGCAGAGGATAATGAGGTCCTAAACCCCACATTGAGTGAAGGCCATCTGTGTGATGTGAGCATTTAAGAGGAAGAGGAGGTGGCCACACTGCCACAGCTGCACAGCAAGAGCCCTAGCCAGTACATCGACTGCTACTGCCCACTGCGCAGATGAACTGAGCACACCATAGCCAGCTCAAAGGAGCTCCCTGGCATTTCTGCAGACAATATGCTGATGACAAGAGACGGATGGTTTGCATGCTGTGCCATCAGATCCTCAAGTGAGGCATAAATGTTTTGAACCTGAGCACCACCTCATGAAGAGGCATTTGAATTCAAAGCATGAGCTGAAGTGGAGTGCATACCTGAAATACCAGGAAAGATCTGAGGTTCCTCCTGCTCCCTTTTCTTCTGCGGTCTCAGCCTCTTCCTCTTGCCCCCAATCAACTGGGCCACCTGGCTCACTGCAAAGAGAAGATGCACCACCATCAGCAGTGCCAACAAGGATCTCCACACCCTCCCATGAAAGCGTTCAGCTGTCTATCCCCTACCCACCCACAAGCACTGGTCCTGAATTGCAACATTTCAAAATTCCTGGCCGTTAATATTCTGTCGTTCTGGCTGGTGAAGATGTAAATTTTTAAAAAACCGATGGCGGTGTCCGTCCAACGGTATGTGCTTCCCAACTGCCACTACATTTCCAGATGAGCGATCCCTGCCCTGCACATGCATGTTGCTGACAAAATGAGGTAAGCAATGCTTAATTCCATTAATAGCAAGGTCCACATAACTACCGATAGATGGACCAGTAAGCATGGGCAGGGATGCTATATCTCTTTAACTACCCATTGGGTAAATGTAGCGCTGGCTGGGCCTGAGGCAAAAGGCATTCTGGCTCATGTCCTACCACCACTGAGCATTGCTGGACTTCCTCTGTCCATGTATCTTCCTCCTCCTACTCTGCTTCCTCCAAAACCTGCTCATTGGGTCAGCGTAGCAACTGCACCAACTTCAGCAAAGCTAGGGGGAAATGACAGCAGGGTGTTCTGAAACACATCTGTTTTAAGGGAAAATCCTACACTGCGAATATGCTATGGATGAGGATCAAACAACAGACCAATGAGTGTTAAGTTCTGCTGAACCTCAAGCCCGACCTTGCTCTGAGGGTGGGTTCCTGTATCAACAGCAGCCAGGTACACAACTGTCCAGTCAGGGATAGTTTTGGAGGAAGAGGAGGAGTAACAATTGCGGTCACAGAAGGGTGGCACTAAAAGCAGCTCATGGAAATCACTGGAGTGTGGTTGGGGATACAGAGAACACTTCTCACCAAGGACAGCTTGTCATTGCCTCTGGGCAGCCTGGCAAACATGAGCCAATACATGCTGCAGTGTCTGCGCAATGACTGCTGAGTTACCTGTATTACCAGGGCAGATTAATGGGTGGTCACACAGCCGGATCCACACTAAAAGTACAATGTACCATTATTACTTCCATCACTGGAGAGGGATCACAAAATGTGCAAATACAAGCAAACAGTGTTAGAGAAACTACTAATGGCTTTCCCACCTTAGAGCAGGGGCTCAGTGGAAGGGAACAGCAAGGCAGAGAAGGAGGAGGAAATGACCAATGCAGCTGGGGCAGTGGCACCACCTCAGAAGGGAGGGGTACTCTGGTCGAAATGTCGAAAACTTTTCTCTGCACGCCATAACATCCAGCATCACTATCTGATATGGTCTGTATAAGTAGGATGCAGAGTTTCAACAACATAGTGGAAGAGTACGTGTCCACAAATCTCCATGCCCCATTAAGCTTCTGGATCTCCAAATTGGGCACAAGGCCTGAGCTTGCCCTTTACCCCATGTACGAATTGGCCTGTCCTGCAGCAAGTGAACTTTCAGGACATGTGTTTAGCACAGCAGGGGTTGTGATAACAAACAGGCACATCTGCCTTTCCACAGCCAATGAGGGGAAGTTCACATTCGTTAAAATGAACAAGACATGAATCCCATAGGACTTGTCCATACCTTTGGTTGACTAGAGAAATATGCCAAAAGCACCAAGCTATTGTTATACTCCATCGGAGTTTGTTTGTTCTATTTGTATTGCCAATATTTTGGGGCCTCCACAAAAGTAAAAAAATAAAAAGCAAAAACAACACAAAAAAAACACACTGTTTTCTACTTCCCCCTCCGCCTCTTCCATCTAGACCACCACATCAACCTTCAACTCTTCCTCAACTTCCTTCTCCACTTGGAGCTCCACCTCTTGGTTCAAGATTGTTATTTTTTTATTCTATGTTTTAAGTTATTTCCCCCCCAAAAAAACAAACAAGTCATTTTTCTATCCACATTCACTTGAAGGGCACTTGTTTTGCTCCTTCTCCCATTTTGTTTCCTTTTTCAGCCCCCTAGCCTTTAATACGACATTTTACAGCACAAAAGTTCAAGTCACCATTGGCTTCTAAGGAGTTCGGGGTCAAGTTCGAGTCAAGTTCTGATACCCAAACTGAACTTTGGACTACAGTTCAAAAGAACCCAACGAACGAGAATATACACGGGTCCGCTCATCCCTATTCAATACCCCCTTGTAACTGGTTGTTTTTGTCCAAAACAAGGAATCACTGAAACTCAAAGAATCAGACTAAGGCCGGGATCACACTACCGTGTGTGATGCAAGAAACTCGCATGAGTCTCTCGCATCAACACCCGGCGCTGTCGCTGGAACTCAGGACCAGAGCTGCGGCTGCATGTATGTGTTTCTCGCATCACACACGGTAGTGTGATCCCAGCCTAAAGATCACTGTGACATGAACTGTACAAAAATGTAGGCTTAAGTGGATTACTGACTACCTTCAGTTTCATTGCAATTTTGGGATACGGTAAGAGAAAAAACTGGCTGCAAACCAAATCTTACTGATCAAAATTAGTACTCCAAGTCAAAAGTTTACCTGACTAGTCATAAATTTCAAGAATCTGTTCAAAAATCTATTGGATATAATGTTTCTATGTACACTGTTCAAAAATAAAGGGAACACTTAAACAACAGAATATAACTCCAAGTGAATCAAACTTCTGTGAATTCAAACTGGAAGCAACGCTGATTGACAATCAATTTCACATGGTGTTGTGCAAAGGGAATAGACAACCGATGGAAATTATTGGCAATTATCAAGACACACTCAATAAAGGAGTGGTGCTGCAGGTGGGGACCACAGACCACATCTCAGTACCAATGCTTTCTGGCTGATGTTTTGGTCACTTTTGAATGTTGGTTGTGCTTTCACGCTTGTGGTAGCATGAGAAGGACTCTACAACCCACACAAGTGGCTCAGGTAGTGCAGCTATCCAGGGTGGCACATCAATGTGAGCTGTGGCAAGAAGGTTTGCTGTGTCTGTCAGCGTAGTGTCCAGAGGCTGAATGCGCTACCACGAGACAGGCCAGTATGCCAGGAGATGTGGAGGGGGCCGTAGGAGGGCATCAACCCAGCAGCAGGACCGCTACCTCAGCCTTTGTGCAAGGAGGAAGAGGAGGAGCACTGCCATAGCCCTGCAAAATGACCTCCAGCAGGCCACAGATGTGCATGTGTCTGCACAAACGGTTAGAAACCGACTCCATAAGGATGGTCTGATTGCCCGACATCCACAGATGGGGGTTGTTCTCACAGCCCATCACCATGCAGGATGCTTGGCATTTGCCACAGAACACCAGGATTGGCAAATACACCACTGGCGCCCTGTGCTCTTCACAGATGAAAGCAGGTTCACACTGCGCACATGTGACAGACGTGACAGTCTGGAGACACCTTGGAGAGCGATCTGCTGCCTGTAACATCCTTCAGCATGACCGGTTTGGTAGTGGGTCAGTAATGGTGTGGGGTGGCATTTCTTTGGAGTGCCAAACAGCCCTACATGTGCTCGCCAGGGGTAGCCTGACTGCCATTAGGTACCGAGATGAGATCCTCAGACCCTTTGTGAGACTATATGCTGGTGCGGTTGGCCCTGGGTTCCTGCAAGATGAAGGCATTGAAGCTATGGACTGGCCAGCCCATTCCTCAGACCTGAATCCGATTGAGCACATCTGAGACATCATGTCTCACTCCATCCACTATCGTCACGTTGCACCACAGACTGTCCAGGAGTTGGTGTATGCTTTAGTCCAGGTCTGGGAGGAGATCCCTCAGGAGACCATCCGCCGCCTCATCAGGAGCATGCCCAGGCATTGTAGGGAGGTCATACAGGCACGTGGAGGCCACAACCACTACCGAGCATCTTTTCCTTGTCTTGAGGCATTTCCACTGAAGTTGGATCAGCCTGTAATTTGATTTTCCACTTTGATTTTGAGTATCCTTCCAAATCCAGACCTCTATGGTGTTAGGAGTGGCGGAAGGCACTAAATAAAAAATATAAATAAAGTGCCTTCGCCGCTCGGGGCCCACCGTGCGGAGGATGGAAAAACCGCAGCTAGTAGATGAAGAGCACTATGGCGGTAATGTGCACAGGGTTTATCTGCACCCAATGTGCACTGAAGCAAGCTCTGTTACACTCACAGAGCTGCAGGCAAAAGCATACACAAAACGCTGAGTCTGTTCAGGGTCACAGAGCCTCAGCGATGCAGACACGGTATTCAGAGTAGCCTTAGACAACAGGACTACTCCGTCTAGACCTACCGTTAAATAAGGTGCGTGGCGTCGCAACAGCGGACGCAGAGATAAGCTGTAACTGCAGCACGGCAAGAACTGAGACACTGGTAAAGCGCTGCAATAACGCTGTCGCAATGCAGACGCTAGGCTGCTGAGCAAGATGGAGCTAGGCGCGCTGGCGCTACTACTGGCAGGAACCAATCACTCACACAAACGTATTATCAGAGGGAAGGGGTTTCTTAATAAGTCATTCACCAGTCCAAGCATCCATCATCAAACATACAGCAGCAAGTATGAATAATACTAGCGCATGGCGGAACAGCCATGTGCGCTTTTTATACCAAACGGGACCTTCTGGAAATCTCCAAGGCTCCAAGATGAGCCAATAGGATTTGACACAGGACCTGAGCACCTGACTCCCGAACTCCAATGGCAGCTCATCCCATGAGCATGCTCAGTTAAGGGAACAAAGGACTTAGCCTCTGGAGAGAGTTGCCCCAAGGCACTCTCCTCTGCAATCTCCTCTGCAGCAGATGAAGCGCAGGAGAAGGCATAATGTAAGGGTCTAGATTTCAACATAGGAGAGGTAGAAATCTGACTCCTAACATTACCCCCCCTCCTAGGGCCCCCTCCTCCCTGAGCCCTCCTGACCATCAACCTGTGCCCTACGGTGGCATAAGGCTCAAACTCGTCTGAAGGCGAGCTTGGTGTCCTGGTAGGTGTTACCATAAACCGGGACACTTGGAAGGCATCAGTGGAGGCAAGATCACCAGGTTTCAGAAGAGACACCTGGGAGACAACAGGAGCGGGCGAAGCAACCGAACGCCCCCGTGAGTCAGCGACCGTTACCACTCTCCGCCTAGGAAGGCTGTCCTGAGCACATAAGGTGCAAGCCTGGATAAATTTTTTGATGTCCCGAGCCCTATGGGGCCACCAATACGCTCCGGCCAATAGATTCGAGATTGGCATGTATCCCCGATGATGTGGCGCATTGGACGCATGTGCCCAGGCGAGAACCTGAGCCCTAAGATGAGGAGGGACAAAGGTCTCGATACCCGGTTCAGACTCCGACCATTGAGGGGAGCTGGCTTCCGGAGAAACCGCACATACATGGTGACAACCGCAAATGGATTCCTGGTCCGAGTCCGTATTGAGATTGGTACGAGACACCTCCATGGGCTCAGGGGGTAGAACCTCCGGCTCAGACAGCTCAAGAGGTTCAAAAAATTTAGGAGCCGAAACAGCTCTTCGCTTGGAGTGAGCCCGCTCCATACTGCGCTCCGAAAAACGGAGGTCGATACGTGAGGAGACGGAAATTAACTCCTCCAAGCTGGTGGGGATCTCTCTAGTGGAGAGAGCATCCTTCACGTGCTCTGCTATTCCTCGCCAAAAAACGGGGATAAGGGCTTTGTCGGACCACTCCAACTCAGACGCCAGTGTCCAAAAACGGACGGCATACTGGCTAACCGAAAGTGAAGACTGAGTAAGGGCGAGAAGTTGCAGAGACGTATCGTGCGTGACCCGTGGACCGAGAAATACTTGCTTGATGGCTGATAGCAAGTTGGCCACGGTCCGAATCTCGAGGTCACCACGTTCCCATAAAGGCGTAGCCCATTCCAATGCCTTACCTGACAGTAGGGAGATAATAAAGGCCACCTTAGCCTGCTCTGTAGGAAATTGCGCAGCCAGCAGCTCCAGGTGTATTGAGCACTGGCTGATGAAACCCCTGCAGGAGGCGCCATCCCCACAGTATTTTTCGGGCAACGGGAGGCGGGTAACTGTCGGCGCAAGGGCGGACATGGACATACGCCCTACCGCATCTGTGAGTACCTGAACAGCAGCATCCGTGGCCTGCGCAGCTGCGAGACCTCTCTCAAGGGTAGTCAAGCGAGCCTCGAGCTGTCGCACACACTGTAAAAGTTGCTGCTGGTCTGCCATCTCTAGCCAGACCCTGGCGCTAGTATTATGTTAGGAGTGGCGGAAGGCACTAAATAAAAAATATAAATAAAGTGCCTTCACCGCTTGGGGTCCACCGTGCGGAGGATGGAAAAACCGCAGCTAGTAGATGAAGAGCACTATGGTGGTAATGTGCACAGGGTTTAACTGCACCCAATGTGCACTGAAGTAAGCTCTGTTACACTCACAGAGCTGCAGGCAAAAGCATACATAAAACGCTGAGTCTGTTCAGGGTCACAGAGCCTCTGCGATGCAGACACGGTATTCAGAGTCACAGGAGTAGCCTTAGACAACAGGACTACTCCGTCTAGACCTACCGTTAAATAAGGTGCGTGGTGTCGCAACAGCGGATGCAGAGATAGGCTGCAACTGCAGCGCGGCAAGAACTGAGCCGCTGGTAAAGCGCTGCAATAAAGCTGGCGCAATGCAGACACTAGGTTGCTGAGCAAGATGGAGCTAGGCGCGCTGGCGCTGGCGCTACTACTGGCAGGAACCAATCACTCACACAAACGTATTATCAGAGGGAAGGGGTTTCTTAATAAGTCATTCACCAGTCCAAGCATCCATCATCAAACATACAGCAGCAAGTATGAAGAATACTAGCGCATGGCGGAACAGCCATGAGCTCTTTTTATACTCAACGGGACCTTCCAGAAATCTCCAAGGCTCCAAGAGGAGCCAATAGGATTTGACACAGGACCTGAGCACCTGACTCCCGAACTCCAATGGGAGCTCGTCCCATGAGCATGCTCAGTTAAGGGAACAAAGGACTTAGCCTCTGGAGAGAGTTGCCGCAAGGCACTCTCCTCTGCAATCTCTTCTGCAGCAGATGAAGTGCAGGAGACTGCAGAATGTAAGGGTCTAGATTTCAACATAGGAGAGGTAGAAATCTGACTCCTAACACACGGGATATTAATTTTGACTTACATTGATCATTTTTTATGTTTTCTTGTTCTCAACGCATGCCACTATGTAATGAATAAAGATTTGCAGCTGTGATATTTCATTCAGTGATTTCTACGATGTGGTATCTTAGCGTTCCCTTTATTTTTTTGAGCAGTGTATATTGAGATCAAGCTTCATTCACATGACCATATTATGGCTGCATGCAGGAGCTTTTTACAGCATTGTAGTTCGATGATGTGAAATCTAGCAATCTTTGTATGAGACTAGATCAGAACTGTACACGAGTAGAAGTCATAGACGTGAGCTGCAGTCAATATTCCAGTATATATACAGTATAAACTTTACAGTATAAATGTGTGCACATTTAGAATGTAGAATTTTGATTATTTCCAACAGTCTTCATAAAGAAATCAATTACAAAATATATTTTAGAATGAAATGCTACAGTAATAATCCTCCCTGTTGGAAAACAATTAGAAGTCAACAAAAAATGATCCTATTCAACATCCCCCAGGGAGTTTTCATTGTACACAGCTTTTTAATTGCTTCCTAGTTTTGTAATTGGAAACACAGCTTTGAAGTCAATCATACAGGATAACTGTAAGTTTCAATATTTTACACTGTAATTCTATAATTAATGCTGATATCAGTCCTTCTTTTAGTCATATAGTGAAAGGTTTTCTAAATAAAGCTATTAAAGTTCTCAGGATTTGTGATATTTGTAATTTATACTATATTTGTAGCTTTTGAAAATATAGATTTTCTTGACTCAATTCTTCAAAATGTGCATGCCAGTCTAAATGAAGTGGGCGCTGGAGTAAGATATGCCAAATTCATTAAAAGGTATGTGGCTTAATTCAGTGCAGTGCAATGTACGCCGTTTAAAGTTTGGAGTTCATTACCATCATAATTTATCTAGTTTGTGGTGTAATCTACAGTATAGTGAGTTTTCCTGCCTCGCCTTGTCACTTCCCTTTCCACACAGTTTTCAAAAACATTTTTTATTTCTTTATATTAGTTTGAAAACCATATCACAAATCTCTACTTATAATGGTAAAAATGTATAGAAAATAATTCTAAGTATTCAGTGAACCATGTCAATTTAGAGTCTGCAATCCATTGACAGCCTATGAGAAGCCGCACAAATAGCCATAAAAAAGCACACAAATGACTGTAATGAAACTGTGTCATATACCAAAGGTGAAAGTGGTTTACACCTTAATAAATCATATAGCAAATGGAAGCATACTTTACAATCATGATTTCAGAACTAAGCCTTGTTTAGAAATAATCATGGTTTGCGAATCAAGCCTTTTTAACCCCTTCTTGCATTAGGATGTAAATAAATGCCCTGAGCAAGGGCAAGGAGCTCAGGAGCAGAGGTGCCTCTTCACATGGTAGATGCTACCTGTGATACATAGCTGGCATCAGTGCCATATCTCCAATTTTGGCTGTTAACTATTTAGTTGTCTCTGACATTGGCATTTAAATGGTGTGGTTGCCAGTGCATGTGAACATTG
The DNA here is from genome assembly GCF_039654945.1 of Dendrobates tinctorius. Lineage (NCBI taxonomy): Eukaryota > Metazoa > Chordata > Amphibia > Anura > Dendrobatidae > Dendrobates > Dendrobates tinctorius. The sequence goes on along the minus strand of NW_027361728.1, from coordinate 42,566,320 downwards.
ACTTCAAATCGCTAATTGCAATGCGATCGTTGTGCACCGATGGGTAACACGGCAGCCTGGAGCCATCTTGATACTCTTGTAAAGCTTAACTCCATAGAAGACCATAAATCTCCCTATATGCTGCAATACTGTAGTATTGCAGTGTAGTATAGTATTAGTGATCAGATGATCGCAGGTTCAAGTCCCCTTAATGTCCTATTAAAAAATAATGTAAAAGATAAAAAAGCTAAAGAATGAGTAGCTGTTGTAGAGTTGGGGAATATAAAAAAATCCAGTTTAAGGGTTCGATCACATTAGCATTGAAATTGGACAAATGAAATGAAAGAAAAAAATCATATTGCACTCGTACCAATAATATTCAATGCGGCAGTGTTCATCAGCAAGTTTTTCTTCAGCTGGAATCGGGCTGAGGAAAAAATCACAGCATGCTTCATAAGGCCGCATATATCAACCGAGACTCGGCAATGGCAGTGAATGGGTGCGTGAAAAATAACAAACAGCACACAGACCATGCATGTGCCGACCGATTATTACACACACATCTTAAAGAAAATTCGAAATTTCAGCAGCTAAGCAAAGTAAATTCACAGGTCGAAAAGATGTAGATAGAATAGACTGTGTATATAGATAGATACATAGATCGCTAGTTAGATAGAATATATAGATATATAGATGTAGTGAATAGATAGAATAAATATAATAGATAGATATCCTGTTGTAGATACACAGTGGTGTGAAAAAGTGTTTGCCCCCTTCCTGATTTCCTATTCTTTTGCATGTTTGTCACACTTAAGTGGTTAAGAGAACCAAAAAATTTAAATATTAGACAAAGATAATACAAGTAAACACAAAATGCAGTTTTTAAATGAAGGTCTTTATTATTAAGGGGAAGAGAAATCTAAACCTACAGGGCCTGTGTGAAAAAATGGGTTCCCCCCTTTAAAACATAAATAATAGGAAGTCAGGACGGGGGCAAACACTTTTTTTCACCACTGTATAATTTCTCAAGCCCCCTTCATCTATTTATATACAGTTATGTCCATATATATTTGGACAAAGACAACATTTTTCTAATTTTGGTTCTAGACATTACCACAATTAATTTTAAACAAAACAATTCAGATGCAGTTGAAGTTCAGACTTTCAGCTTTCATTTGAGGGTATCCACATTAAAATTGGATGAAGGGTTTAGGAGTTTCAGCTCCTTAACATGTGCCACCCTGTTTTTAAAGGGACCAAAAGTAATTGGACAGATTAAATCATTGTAAATAAAATGTTCATTTCTAGTACTTGGTTGAAAACCCTTTGTTGGCAATGACTGCTTGAAGTCTTGAACTCATGAACATCACTAGACGCTGTGTTTCCTCCTATTTGATGCTCTGCCAGGCCTTCACTGCGGTGGTTTTCAGTTGCTGTTTGTTTGTGGGCCTTTCTGTCTGAAGTTTAGTCTTTAACAAATGAAATGCATGCTTAATTGGGTTGAGATCAGGTGACTGACTTGGCCATTCAAGAATATTCCACTTCTTTGCTTTAATAAACTCCTGGGTTGCATTGTCCATCTGTAGTATGAAACGACGACCAATCAGTTTGGCTGCATTTGGCTGGATCTGAGCACACAGTATGGCTCTGAATAGCTCAGAATTCATTCAGCTGCTTCTGTCTTGTGTCACATCATCAATAAACACTAGTGACCCAGTGCCACTGGCAGCCATGCATGCCCAAGCCATCACACTGCCTCCGCTGTGTTTTACATATGATGTGGTATGCTTTGGATCAAGAGCTGTACTACACCTTCGCCGTACTTTTCTCTTTCCATCATTCTGGTAGAGGTTGATCTTGGTTTCATCTGTCCAAAGAATGTTCTTCCAGAACTATGCTGGCTTTTTTAGATGTTTTTTAGCAAAGTCCAGTCTAGCCTTTTGATTCTTGATGCTTATGAGTGGCTTGCACCATGCAGTGAACCCTCTGTATTTACTTTCATGCAGTCTTCTCTTTATGGTAGATTTGGATATTGATACACCTACCTCCTGGAGAGTGTTGTTTACTTGGTTGGCTATTGTGAAGGGGTTTCTCTTCACCATGGAGACTATTCTGCGATTATCCACCACTCTTTTTGCATTGATGAGTTCACCAGTGCTTTCTTTCTTTCTCAGGATGTACCAAACTGTAGATTTTGCCACTCCTAATGTTGTAGCAATTTCTCGGATGGCTTTTCTCTGTTTTTGCAGCTAAGGATTGGTTGTTTCACCTGCATGGAGAGCTCCTTTGACTGCTTGTTTCCTTCACAGCAAAACCTTCAAAATGCAAGCACCACACCTCAAATCAACTCCAGGCCTTTTATCTGCTTAATTGAAAATGACATATTGAAGGGATTGCCCACACCTGTCCATGAAATAGCCTTGGAGTCAATTGTCCAAATACTTTTGGTCCCTTTAAAAACAGGGTGGCACATGTTAAGGAGCTGAAACTCCTAAACCCTTCATCCAATTTTAATGTGGTTGCCCTCAAAAGAAAGCTGAAAGTCTGAACTTCAACTGCATCTGAATTGTTTTGTTTAAAATTCATTGTGGTAATGTCTAGAACCAAAATTAGAAAAATGTTGTCTCTGTCCAAATATATATGGACCTAACTGTAATTGCCATTTCCTTTTGTGTCCAGAATTCCAAGTTCACAGACTGCCATATTGAGACACCCAAGTGTGGGGTATCTCAATATGGAAAATACTGCTGGTACCAACCTATTGCACGGTACCACCAGCGGAACACCATTGCACCACACACACACACTCTATAGCTGTACACACACACACTCATAAACACTCTCACACTCACATTCACACTCACACACTCACATTCACATACTCCCACAGCCTCTTTTGCAGTACCACCAGTGGAACACCATCGCACTGCGACTGTGTGAATTCCGTGCAGGCGCAGTGAATCATTCGGCTGATCCTGGCAGCAGATGCGCAACGTGTCTACATTGAAGGGGTTTTCCCACGAGCGAAAGTTCATTTTAAAAGTTGTCTGTGTCTGACCGTGTACGGAGCATACCACATCTCCTTGGCAGGGGAGGAAGCAAAAGATAATTTTGACATTACAGCAGGGGATCACAGAGGATTCATTTCGTGAGGTAAAATATTTCACTGACTGTTTTTAAACAATATATTACCTAAAAAAATGTATCCTCTGCAATCTCCTGCTGTAATGTCAGAGCACGGGGGGAGACAGCTAAAACGGGACAGCACATGAGGGGAGAACACAGCACAGGAAGGAGAGAGAGACAGCAGACAAGGGGGATAGCACATGGGGTAGACAGGTCAAAGAAGAGAGCACAGACAGGAGGAGTCAGCACATGGGAAAGAGAGAGTGGATAGGTGGGTGAGCACATGGGGGAGAGATTCTCAACACTGCAAAGCCTGCCCCCATCATGACATTACCACCCTCCCGATGCGATAGCATCAGGCCTCCATCTAGTGTAATATAAGCATGTACCCTTTAATGCATTTCATGTGGCCCTAGATGGTGGTGTTTTTTGATAACCACCAAAGGTAAAGCAGACAGCTGTTAACTGATATTATCAGGCTGGGAAGGTCCATGGTTCCTGGGCCCTTCCATGCCTAAAAATACCAGTCCGCAGCAGCCTCAGAAGTGGTGCATTACATTAGATATGCTAGTTCTGGCTCGTTGAACTGGTTCGGTGGTATTCTAAGTAATGGCATTTGGGGTTGATGTCAGCTGTGACTTGTCTAAAGTATCTTAGGAGATATGGAACATATCACAATCCTACCTGACAGAACTTGCGAGAATCTGCACACAAGAATGGGAGATATTTTAAATGTTGAAAGACTTGATGTAACAGAATTTATATAAGGGATAGATTATTGGAAACATTCTGAATACTCATTTATAAATTGAATAGCTTAAAAATTGGAAACAAGACAGGTATAGTATATAAAGAAAAGCTTAGCTACTTAGCTATAATTGAGCAATATCAGATCAAAGTTTTCCTCATTGAAGAAAGCAGCAATAATATATAATTACTATTTATATAACCACATTATTATTACTATTTTTTCAGAATTTGTTTAGTTTACTATTGGTACAGAAGCCAAGAGATAATCATCTGCAAATGGAAGAAAAGTAATTATTCCAGTGAGTATTTCAGTGAGGCAGTCTCCAACTATTAAATGGCTTATTTTCTGTAAGAGCTATAAAGCTATGGAATATGCTCCCACAGGATGTCATATTCACAGAAGCTGCACACACACTTAGCAAGTGCCTCCATTCTAAAAGGAAAACTTTAAAGGAAACCTGTCCCCAGTTTGTTCATCTATGAACCAATGCCACCACCTTCTTTCAGCGCATGTGCCGCATTCCAGAAAGTTGTTTTTTATGTTATGGCTCCCCTGTATATTATCAAAAAAAACTTTTGTAGTGCTCTAGTAAGGTATGCAAAATTGGACATTCTGATCAGATGGACGTCACTGCAGTGGCTCCTGTGACTCTCTCACCTGCTACATGCTGTCCTCCCGCTGGGAAAGGAGGTATTAATTCATACATTAAAACAATGATGACAGGTTCCCGTTAATACTAAGGTAGTAACTGTGCTTTTATGCTTGCCCTGCCATTGATTTTTGGGGGAGGAAGTTTCTCCTCAGGTACTGTTGTCAACCGTGATAGCTCTTTAAAGCTCATTTCTCTGTTATGGGCACTTGGGGAGTCTTCATGTCTCCCTCTCTTAGTTCTTCATGTCATTTACCCTTACCCACTTTACTCCCAATCCTGGGAGAAATGTTTAAAGTAATAAATAAAAAACTGTTAAATTTAATTTGTAAGTAATAAAGTAAGAATTGTTTAGTCACCTAGCTGACAATTCTTTTGCTTTTCCCGTGACTCACAATCCAGAAACATCAGTGACTGGATGAAAGATGCAAGAGTCTGTCTGGATCCCAGAAACTCAATCTGATTGCGTGGGATAAAATGAATCTGGGACCAAAGCTGAGGCAAATGAGTGTATTTAACAAAGTACTGTATGAAGTGGAAACAAAACTAACAGAGATCTTCCTGCAATTGTAATGAAGTACACAGCACAATATAGAAATGTTCAACCAACTGAATAGCGGGAGCGACCGCTAATATGAACCAGCCCAGCAGTAATATGATGCTTGAGTGCACACGGCACTTAAACAGTCCAGCAATAATATGAGTGTGAATACATCCAGTACTTAAACATGGAAGTCCTGCAATAATATGAGTGCGAATGAAAACAGCACTTAACCGTGGAAGTCCAGCGATACACAGATGGAGCGTTAGCAGGAGAAAATCTCTAAATGTACCTTTTGGGCTGAAAAGTCCCGCTCAAGTACAGCACCGCAGCGCAACAGACACAGTCCAGGAAGAAATAATGGTGTCAGAATTTCTTACTTACCACAGCAGTTCCAGAGGCAAGTAGCTCCACACCAGAAGTCCAGACAAAAGGTAATCCCAAGGAGCAGCACAGAGTAATGAAGGCAGCAGAACATGGAGAAGTAGAGCAGCGAGTAACAAGCAGCAGCAGCATCAAGGAGTCCAGAAGAAACAGGCAGAAGCACAGGAGCCAACAGCAACAAAAATGCAAAAATGCTCAGGCAACGAGGATCTCCTGACCCGGACTAAAATAGCAGGACAGACAGGAAGTTCAAGAGCAGGGTGAGGTACCAGACTCCATCTTGGACAAGGGCAAAACAGGCTCCAAGGAACATCCTGAACCCTTATGCTCAGCTTTTATGCACAAACACACTGATGGTCACAGGTGAGGATTAGAGTTGAGCGACTTTTGGTTTTTTAGGGTCGCGTTTCGTTTCGTGAAACCCGACTTTTCCAAAAGTCGGGTCGAGCAAGATCGTCCGATTATAGGGAAAAGTCGGGGTCGTCCTGAAACACGAAACCCAATGTAAGTCAATGGGGAATAAAAGTCGGCAGTGAGAGGAGGACAGGAAACACACCTACAGTGCCCATTTGAATGCCAAAAGCATCAATTCTTCTTACTTAAGCTTGTCAACCTTAATGAACTTCATAATACAAGTTACGCACTGAAAAATGGGGGTTATTTGGCTAAAGTTGTGGGGGGGAGGGCTGGCTGCAGGTTTTCATGTGCCCTGGGCGAAAGAGCGCCCCTTTAACACATACCACAACTCATCATGCTCCGATACGGCAGAGAAATAGCGGTATAGTACAATGAAAAATACCTCACTTTTTACATCTCATGACGAGGCCCATCTATTTCTCCATACAGAATCATTGGTCCCATATAATGTTTGAAACAGTATATGATGAGCTCCACATAATGCTACAGTATATGTTGGTCCCCATGGATGAAGCTCCACTGTCTTAGGCTGGTTTCACACTTGCGTTTTTTTTCGCGGTATTTTAGCGCTAAATAGCGCATGCGTTTTTTTTCCTATACTTTGCATGGGATGCGCTTATGTGCGCATACACATGTGTTTGTACGTGTTTTACCGCGCATGCGTTTTTTTGCGGTATGCGCTCGGGCGCACAAAATGCATCCTGTTGCATTTTTTGGTGCGTCCGACTTGCCTCAAAAAAACGCATGCGCGCGCAATGCGTTTTTTTACAGCAAGACACCCATTATAGTCTATGGGTGCACATATGTGCGCATTGGCATGCTTATGTATGCGTTTTTTTGCACATGCGTTTTTTTTTGTTAACCATGGAATTTAGGGGTTTGGGTTAGAGTTAGGGTTAGTTAAGGGGGTTTAGGGTTAGGGTTAGGGTCAGGGTCAGGGTTAGGTTTAGGGTCAGGGTTAGGGTTAGTTAGGGTTTAGGGTTTGGGTTAGGGTTAAGTATGGTTTGGTTAAGGGTTAGGGTCAGGGTTAGGGTTAGGGTTAGGGTCAGGGTTAGGGTTAGGGTTAGGGTTAGGTTTAGGGTCAGGGTTAGGGTTAGTTAGGGTTTAGGGTTTGGGTTAGGGTTAAGTATGGTTTGGTTAAGGGTTAGGGTCAGGGTTAGGGTTAGGGTCAGGGTTAGGGTTAGGGTTAGGGTCAGGGTTAGGGTTAGTAAAGTCATGGTTTGGGTTAGTGTGAGGGGCCACCTAATGTTTGGAAAAAACGCAAACGTGGTAAAAACGCACTAAAAACGCATACAAACGCATAAAAACGCTGCGTTTTTTTCATGCATGCTCATAAAAATGCTTGAAAAAAACGCAGCAGTTGTATGCTTTTGTATGTGTTTTTTCAATGCATTTTTTTGCGGGAAAAACGCACTGCAAAAAAAAGCAAGTGTGAAACCAGCCTTATGGGCCCAAATAATGCTCCAAACATAATGGGCCCCATTTCTAATGCTCTAGTGTATAATGGGCCCTGTAAATGCTGCTCCAGTGTCTGATGTCCACCTTTGGAATGTTCCAGTGTATGGTGGGCCCCATCTATCATTCTCCAGAGTATAGTGCTCCCCAAAAATTGCTGTCCCAACATTGAAAACAATCAAATAAGTCTCCTCGCTAGGGAATCCCTGTACTTGTCTGGATTCCTCGTCGTCCCCATCTTCCATCTCACTGAACAGTATTTCAACTTTGCAAGTGCTGTGATCCTGGGCAAGCAGGGGGGGCCCACTCGTTGGCGATGGCACTGGCACAGGGCCCCTGATAGTATGGTGGTGTGTCTGATGGCGGGTGGGCCGAACCTGCACTTTCATCTGCAGCTTCCTCTTTGTCACCGTGTAAGATGGAACTGTATATGGGAAGGGTAACCTGAGTTTCATCAGGGTCAGATTCAGGTCGTGTAGCGTGCGAGGGGAATGTAGTGGTCTGGGTCAATGTACCAGCAGATTCATCGAGCAGTGGCTGGGCATCAGTGCACTTGTGTCACCCCCAGGAGTACAGTCGCCACAGTGGCATTACCTTCTTCCTAGGGAGTGTGATGTCATGCTTGGGAGCAACGAAGGATCTCTCTAGCAGGTTAACTGATTGGGCGGCGTTATTCCCACGAGTCATGACCCTCCAAACAGCGTTCATGAAGGCAAAGTGTTTGTTTTACGTGGGCAGTATGGTTGCAAAGCTGAACCTTAAAGGAATGTCCAGAAGGGCACCACCAGGAGTGGAGCCTACGGTTAAATTCGACTCCACCTGTGAAACCTCATCCATGCCAGCTACAGAACAGATGCACACATTGCAAGCTTAATTCCGTTAACGAACAAGACTCCGTCATGCCCCGCGGTCCGAGTCCGGCTTACTAGAGGGACACGTGAGGCTCTGGCACATGAGATTGGCCAATAACTGGTGTGTCATGCCCTTACATGTCCGTGGCTGCATGTGCGCTACACTGAAAAGGTCAGCGTTTGTCGCTTACAGGTGCAGATAACCCGCTGAACAACGTTAGTGATGGGGATCACTGATTACAATTATTACCCGCGAACAATGATTTCCCAGTAAGTGCAGGTCAACCGCAGTTCCGGAATTAGGCCTAACCGTCATTCCTGAAAAAATGAAAAACTTACGTGTGCAAACCACAGGTGCTATAGCTTGCTTAACAGCTCGCCAGCCGTTCTCACGCCCAGTATGGATTACACGTGATTGCACAAAGGTGAGAAAGGGTACCGTATCCCCAGATAACATGTATGGATAGCGTACACATTCAAAATATATGTCTATACATCAGGAGGCAGGCTCAGACGGTGTTAGGCCCAGTATGGATTGCACGTGATTGCACAAAGGTTAGAAAGGGTACCGTTTCCCCGGATAACATGTATGGATAGCGTACACATTCAAAATATATGTCTATACATCAGGAGGCAGGCTCAGACAGTGTTAGGCCCAGTATGGATTGCACGTGATTGCACAAAGGTTAGAAAGGGTACCGTTTCCCCGGATAACATGTATGGATAGCGTACACATTCCATACATGTTAGGGTTAGGGTTAGGGTCAGGGTCAGGGTTAGGTTTAGGGTCAGGGTTAGGGTTAGTTAGGGTTTAGGGTTTGGGTTAGGGTTAAGTATGGTTTGGTTAAGGGTTAGGGTTAGGGTTAGGGTTAGGGTTAGGGTTAGGGTCAGGGTTAGGGTTAGGGTTAGGTTTAGGGTCAGGGTTAGGGTTAGTTAGGGTTTAGGGTTTGGGTTAGCGTTAAGTATGGTTTGGTTAAGGGTTAGGGTCAGGGTTAGGGTTAGGGTCAGGGTTAGGGTTAGGGTTAGGGTCAGGGTTAGGGTTAGTAAAGTCATGGTTTGGGTTAGTGTGAGGGGCCACCTAATGTTTGGAAAAAACGCAAACGCGGTAAAAACGCACTAAAAACGCATACAAACGCATAAAAACGCTGCTTTTTTTCATGCATGCTCATAAAAATGCTTGAAAAAAACGCAGCAGTTGTATGCTTTTGTATGCGTTTTTTCAATGCATTTTTTTGCGGGAAAAACGCGCTGCAAGAAAAAGCAAGTGTGAAACCAGCCTTATGGGCCCAAATAATGCTCCAAACATAATGGGCCCCATTTCTAATGCTCTAGTGTATAATGGGCCCTGTAAATGCTGCTCCAGTGTCTGATGTCCACCTTTGGAATGTTCCAGTGTATGGTGGGCCCCATCTATCATTCTCCAGAGTATAGTGCTCCCCAAAAATTGCTGTCCCAACATTGAAAACAATCAAATAAGTCTCCTCGCTAGGGAATCCCTGTACTTGTCTGGATTCCTCGTCGTCCCCATCTTCCATCTCACTGCACAGTATTTCAACTTTGCAAGTGCTGTGATCCTGGGCAAGCAGGGGGGGCCCACTCGTTGGCGACGGCACTGGCACAGGGCCCCTGATAGTATGGTGGTGTGTCTGATGGCGGGTGGGCCGAACCTGCACTTTCATCTGCAGCTTCCTCTTTGTCACCGTGTAAGATGGAACTGTATATGGGAAGGGTAACCTGAGTTTCATCAGGGTCAGATTCAGGTCGTGTAGCGTGCGAGGGGAATGTAGTGGTCTGGGTCAATGTACCAGCAGATTCATCGAGCAGTGGCTGGGCATCAGTGCACTTGTGTCGCCCCCAGGAGTACAGTCGCCACAGTGGCATTACCTTCTTCCTAGGGAGTGTGATGTCATGCTTGGGAGCAACGAAGGATCTCTCTAGCAGGTTAACTGATTGGGCGGCGTTATTCCCACGAGTCATGACCCTCCAAACAGCGTTCATGAAGGCAAAGTGTTTGTTTTACGTGGGCAGTATGGTTGCAAAGCTGAACCTTAAAGGAATGTCCAGAAGGGCACCACCAGGAGTGGAGCCTACGGTTAAATTCGACTCCACCTGTGAAACCTCATCCATGCCAGCTACAGAACAGATGCACACATTGCAAGCTTAATTCCGTTAACGAACAAGACTCCGTCATGCCCCGCGGTCCGAGTCCGGCTTACTAGAGGGACACGTGAGGCTCTGGCACATGAGATTGGCCAATAACTGGTGTGTCATGCCCTTACATGTCCGTGGCTGCATGTGCGCTACACTGAAAAGGTCAGCGTTTGTCGCTTACAGGTGCAGATAACCCGCTGAACAACGTTAGTGATGGGGATCACTGATTACAATTATTACCCGCGAACAATGATTTCCCAGTAAGTGCAGGTCAACCGCAGTTCCGGAATTAGGCCTAACCGTCATTCCTGAAAAAATGAAAAACTTACGTGTGCAAACCACAGGTGCTGTAGCTTGCTTAACAGCTCGCCAGCCGTTCTCACGCACAGTATGGATTACACGTGATTGCACAAAGGTGAGAAAGGGTACCGTATCCCCAGATAACATGTATGGATAGCGTACACATTCAAAATATATGTCTATACATCAGGAGGCAGGCTCAGACGGTGTTAGGCCCAGTATGGATTGCACGTGATTGCACAAAGGTTAGAAAGGGTACCGTTTCCCCGGATAACATGTATGGATAGCGTACACATTCAAAATATATGTCTCAGGAGGCAGGCTCAGACGGTGTTAGGCCCAGTATGGATTGCACGTGATTGCACAAAGGTTAGAAAGGGTACCGTATCCCCGGATAACATGTATGGATAGCGTACACATTCAAAATATATGTCTCAGGCTGGTTTTACATTAGCGCTTTTTAAGCGCACGCACGGCCGGGGGTAGCTCCGCCCCCGAGCCGGCTCTCTGCCCGGCATGCCCGCCCCTTGCTTGTAGCGCCGCCTCCTAGCGCACAGCGGCGCCTGTGATTGGCGCACCCTATCTTTAGCATAGGGTGCGCAGATCGTGCGCAGGCCGTGCGCTAGTTGCGCTTTGACCTGCGCTGCGCACTTTTGACGGTGCGCCATGCGCACCAAAATCAAACATTTTGGATTTTGGCGCGCATGGCGCACCGTCAAAAGTGCGCAGCGCAAGTCAAAGCGCAACTAGCGCATGGCCTGCGCACGATCTGCGCACCCTATGCTAAAGATAGGGTGCGCCGATCGCAGGCGCCGCTGTGCGCTAGGAGGCGGCGCTACAAGCAAGGGGCGGGCACGCTGGGCAGATAGCCGGCTCGGGGGCGGAGCTACCCTCGGCTGTGCGTGCGCTTAAAAAGCGCTAATGTGAAACCAGCCTCAGGAGGCAGGCTCAGACGGTGTTAGGCCCAGTATGGATTGCACGTGATTGCACAAAGGTTAGAAAGGGTACCGTATCCCCAGATAACATGTATGGATAGCGTACACATTCAAAATATATGTCTCAGGAGGCAGGCTCAGATGGTGTTAGGCCCAGTATGGATTGCACGTGATTGCACAAAGGTTAGAAAGGGTACCGTATCCCCGGATAACATGTATGAATAGCGTACACATTCAAAATATATGTCTCAGGAGGCAGGCTCAGACAGTGTTAGGCCCAGTATGGATTGCACGTGATTGCACAAAGGTTAGAAAGGGTACCGTATCCCCGGATGACATGTATGGATAGCGTACACATTCAAAATATATGTCTCAGGAGGCAGGCTCAGACGGTGTTAGGCCCAGTATGGATTGCACGTGATTGCACAAAGGTTAGAAAGGGTACCGTATCCCCAGATAACATGTATGGATAACGTACACATTCAAAATATATGTCTCAGGAGGCAGGCTCAGACGGTGTTAGGCCCAGTATTAATTGCACGTGATTGCACAAAGGTTAGAAAGGGTACTGTATCCCCGGATAACATGTATGGATAGCGTACACATTCAAAATATATGTCTCAGGAGGCAGGCTCAGACGGTGTTAGGCCCAGTATGGATTGCACGTGATTGCACAAAGGTTAGAAAGGGTACGGTATCCCCGGATAACATGTATGGATAGCGTACACATTCAAAATATATGTCTCAGGAGGCAGGCTCCGATGGTGTTAGGCCCAGTATGGATTGCACGTGATTGCACAAAGGTTAGAAAGGGTACCGTTTCCCCGGATAACATGTATGGATAGCGTACACATTCAAAATATATGTCTCAGGAGGCAGGCTCAGACGGTGTTAGGCCCAGTATGGATTGCACGTGATTGCACAAAGGTTAGAAAGGGTACCGTATCCCCGGATAACATGTATGGATAGCGTACACATTCAAAATATATGTCTCAGGAGGCAGGCTCAGACGGTGTTAGGCCCAGTATGGATTGCACGTGATTGCACAAAGGTTAGAAAGGGTACCGTTTCCCCGGATAACATGTATGGATAGCGTACACATTCAAAATATATGTCTATACATCAGGAGGCAGGCTCAGACGGTGTCAGGCACAGTATGGATTTGACGGCCCAGACTACACAGCGGAGGAGCAGGGAGAGGTAAAGATTGCAAATGCTGGGGCCCTGCCCAAGCAAGGGGGGCCCACTCGTGGGCGTCGGTACTGGCACTGGGCCCCTCATAGTACGGCGGTGTGTCTGACGGCGGGTGTGCACCACCACCATCAGAGACACTTGATTGCACTATGAAGGACCCTGTACCAGTGCCCGCGCCCAAGAGTCGGCCTACCCACCTGTCCAGGGCAACGGCACTCGCACGGTGTCGTGCGCTAGGTGGTGACCCCGGCCATGGGGTGGGAGGCAGCACAGTTAGGGAGTTTTAGAAAGTGGCATATGTTGATGTTGGACATTCAGCTGATGCAAAAGGTGAAATAGGTCAAGTCCCAGGAAGAGGTGGACCAAAGCAAGCCATTTTTCTGTCACCCTTTGTGTAATCAGAGGAAGGTGGGACAAAATCCTTGGAAACCCATGCGTGGTTCATTTTAATGAAGGTTAGATCATCCACATTTTGGGTTGACAGACGGGTCCTTTTTTCTGTCAGGATTGATCCAGCTGCACTGAAGACTCTTTCTGATAGCACACTTGCAGCTGGGCAAGCGAGCTCCTGTAAGGCATATTGTGCCAATTCAGGCCAGGTGTCCAGTTTAGCGGCCCAATAGTCAAAGGGGAATGACCTGTGTGGGAGAACATCGATATGGGAGGAAAAGTAGTTTGTAACCATAGTTGACAACTGCTGTCTCCTGTCACTTTCTATCGATGCAGTATTACCAGTTGTGTGAGCGGTACTTGAAAAATCAGTCCACAACATTGTCATGAAACCCCTGTCTCCAACGCCACTTCTGCTGTGTGCACCACGAACACCTCTGCCAAGCTGCCCCCGGCCCGTACGGCTCGTGTGAGAACCATCACCGCTGCTGTGTGCTGGGAATGCCTCAAGCAACCGATTTACCAGAGTTGCTTGTTTATTAGCCAATATTAGGTCAAGGTTCTCCTGTGGCATGATGTTTTGTAATTTGCCTTTATAGCGTGGATCCAGGATGCTGGCCAACCAGTAGTCGTCATCGTTCATCATTTTGGCAATGCGTGGGTCCCTTTTTAGGATCTGCAAGGCATAATCACATGTGGGCCAATGTTCCTGGTGTCAATGATGCACTGCGAGTGCTGGTTGGAGGAGCACTTTCTGGCAAATCCACATCCCTCCAGTCACGCACAAACCCTGTACCAGACCTTGCCACGCCAACATTTTCACTTGCCCCACGAGATGCATCCTCCTCCCCTAAGTAATCATCCCCATCATCCTCCTCCTCCTCCTCTTCTTCCTCCACCTCGTCCAGGAGAGGTCCCTGAGCAGACAATGGCTGAATGTCATCAAGGATTCCCTCCTCTTCTTCCTCCTCATCAACATTGGCTGCAGACGCCTGCTCCTTAAGGTGCGTCAAAGTTTGCATGAGCAGACGCATAAGTGGGATGCTCATGCTTAGGATGGCGTCGTCTGCGCTTACCAGCCGTGTGCATTCCTCAAAACACTGAAGGACTTTACAGAGGTCTTTCAGCTTCGACCACTGCACACCTGTCAACTCCATGTCTGCTCTCAAAGTGCCTGGCCGTGTATCCTCCCACAAATGCATTATGGCCTGCCTCTGCTCGCACAGCCGCTCCACCATGTGCAGGGTGGAGTTCCACCTTGTTGCAATGTCGATAATGAGGCGGTGGTTGGGAAGGTGGAGCAATCGCTGCAGCTTCTGCATACGAACGGAGTGTACAGGCGACCGGCGGATGTGCGCGCACAGTCTTCGCACCTTATGGAGCAGGGCTGTTAACTCCGGATAATTTTTGAGGAAGCACTGCACCACCAGGTTCAAGGTGTGAGCCAAGCAAGGTATATGGCTGAGTTTTGAAAGGGCTATGGCTGCCACAAAATTACGGCCGTTATCACTAACTACCTTGCCTGCCTCAAGATGTACACTGCCCAGCCATGACTCAGTTTGTCGCTTCAAGTACTCGGCCAGCACCTCGGCGGTGTGTCTGTTGCCCAAACACATCATCTGCAGCACAGCCTGCTGACGCTTTCCACTAGCTGCTCGATAAGGGGACACATCGTGTGCAACAGTGGCAGCTGCAGATGGAGTGCTCGTACGACTGCGCTCTGTGGACGAGCTTTCGCTTCTGGAGGAGGAGGAGGAGGGTGGAACGCCTACAGCCAACTGTTTCCTATACCGTGGGCTAGGCAGCACTGTCCTACCACCGCTGTCCCCTGTGGACCCTGCATCCACCACATTAACCCAGTGCGCAGTGATCGACACGTAACGGCCCTGGCCGTGCCGACTGGATCATGCATCAGATGTGAGGTGCACCTTTCCGCTCACTGACTGCTTGAGTGCATGGACAATGCGGTCTTTCACATGATGGTGGAGGGCTGGGATGGCTTTGCGAGAGAAGAAGTGGCGACTGGGTAGGTCATAGCGTGGTACTGCATAGACCATGAGTTCGCGGAAAGCTGTGCTTTCCACCAACCGAAAGGGCATCATCTCAAACGAGATTAGTTTGGCAATGTGGGCGTTCAAACCCAGTGTACGCGGATGAGAGACTGAGTACTTTCTTGACCTACTCATAGTGTCTGGGAGGGTGAGCTGGACTTGAGAGCTGCATATGGTGGAAGTAGCGGTGGACAGGGCGGACTGAGAGAGGGTTGATGATGGTGATGGAGTTGGTGTTCTTTCTGATGGCCTAGAATCAGTCTTTCGTTGATATAACAGTGGGATTCCCTGACTGCTGTGGCCTTGCAACGACACCTCAACATTTGCTGCTCTGCTAACCGGTGGGCTTACAGTGGGGGAAACAATGTAGCGTTGCTGACTACCTTCGTTGTGATCAGTTGCACATGTGGCACTTGAGGTTTGGTGTTATGTCCACGCTTGCAAGTGCATGCTGGTTAAATGTCTAAGCATGCAACTGGTATTCAAATTTTTCAGATTTTTCCCTCGGCTAAAGGTCTTTGCGCACTTCTTACAGATAACCTTGGCCTGATCATGAGGATTTTGTTCAAAAAAGTGCCACACTGCACTCTTCCTACTTTGGCAGACATTTTGCGGCCTAGCACGCTGTGATCTTTTGACCCTCTGGACAAGCTGTCCAGCAACTCTTTTGATGTTTGGAACCTGTCTTTGGAGTGCTCCGGGCCTGCCCGATAACAGCTGTTGCGATGTCGATGTCTGCTGTGGATGCTCCTCATCTGAGCTATTGGAAGCAGCACCCTCTTCCCCCAATGGATGCCAATCTGGGTCAACAACTGGGTCATCCATCACCTCCTCTTCTATGTCATGTGCACCTTCCTCTGTGTCACCGTGTATGGTGGTATAGTGTGCGGGAAGGGGCACCTGAGTCTCATCAGGGTCAGAATCTGGCTCTGTACACTGCGAGGACAATGTAGTGCTCTGAGTGAATGTACCAGCAGAATCATCCATCAGTGGCTGTGCATCAGTGCACTCCATGTCAGATTCATCTTGGCCTGGGTAATTCACCATTTCACTTGATAATCCAGGCATGGTATGTGAAAACAGCTCCATGGAGTAATCAGTAGTATGGCCTGAGTCATCCTTCAATCTTGGTTGGGGTGAAGGACACAAGGAAAGGTGTGGTTTATGAACATGAGCCTCCAATGACGACTCAGTGCTTTTACTTTTTACAAATGAAGAAGAGGAGGCGATAGAGCTGGAGGCTGAGTCAGCAATGTAAGACAAAACTTTTTCCTGATGCTCTGGCTTTAAAAGCGGTTTGCCAACTCCTAGAAAACTAAGCGTTCGAGGCCTTATGTAGCCAGACGATGACGCAGGCTCAACACCTCCTGCATTCGGTCCTATTTTGCTCTTGCCACTACCATCAGATCCACCACCAACACCATCATTACCAGCTGCCAACCCCCGCCCAATTCCACGGCCTCTTCCACCAGCCTTCCTCATTTTTGGTAGAAATGTAGACAAAATCCAACAAACTATATAGTAATGTAAAACAAGGTACAAGGTGTCTATAGGACAGGGGAGATTTTGAATTTCTGCAGACACTTGTGGACACTGGACACTTTTGGATTGTGTGAGGCCCACTGATATCTGAGCGCTATGTGACAGGCTCGATGGCACAGCTGTGACCAAAGTGACTAGAGGATAAGGGAGATTTTGAATCTCTGCACACACTTTTGGACACTGGACACTTTTGGATTGTGTGAGGCCCACTGATATCTGAGCGCTATGTGACAGGCTCGATGGCACAGCTGTGACCAAAGTGACTAGAGGATAAGGGAGATTTTGAATCTCTGCACACACTTTTGGACACTGGACACTTTTGGATTGTGTGAGGCCCAATGAATATCTGAGCGCTATGTGACAGGCTCGATGGCACAGCTGTGACCAAAGTGACTAGAGGATAAGGGAGATTTTGAATCTCTGCACACACTTTTGGACACTGGATACTTTTGGATTGTGTGAGGCCCAATGAATATCTGAGCGCTATGTGACAGGCTCGATGGCACAGCTGTGACCAAAGTGACTAGAGGATAAGGGAGATTTTGAATCTCTGCACACACTTTTGGACACTGGACACTTTTGGATTGTGTGAGGCCCAATGAATATCTGAGCGCTATGTGACAGGCTCGATGGCACAGCTGTGACCAAAGTGACTAGAGGATAAGGGAGATTTTGAATCTCTGCACACACTTTTGGACACTGGACACTTTTGGATTGTGTGAGGCCCAATGAATATCTGAGCGCTATGTGACAGGCTCGATGGCACAGCTGTGACCAAAGTGACTAGAGGATAAGGGAGATTTTGAATCTCTGCACACACTTTTGGACACTGGACACTTTTGGATTGTGTGAGGCCCAATGAATATCTGAGCGCTATGTGACAGGCTCGATGGCACAGCTGTGACCAAAGTGACTAGAGGATAAGGGAGATTTTGAATCTCTGCACACACTTTTGGACACTGGACACTTTTGGATTGTGTGAGGCCCAATGAATATCTGAGCGCTATGTGACAGGCTCGATGGCACAGCTGTGACCAAAGTGACTAGAGGATAAGGGAGATTTTGAATCTCTGCACACACTTTTGGACACTGGACACTTTTGGATTGTGTGAGGCCCAATGAATATCTGAGCGCTATGTGACAGGCTCGATGGCACAGCTGTGACCAAAGTGACTAGAGGATAAGGGAGATTTTGAATCTCTGCACATACTTTTGGACACTGGACACTTTTGGATTGTGTGAGGCCCAATGAATATCTGAGCGCTATGTGACAGGCTCGATGGCACAGCTGTGACCAAAGTGACTAGAGGATAAGGGAGATTTTGAATCTCTGCACACACTTTTGGACACTGGACACTTTTGGATTGTGTGAGGCCCAATGAATATCTGAGCGCTATGTGACAGGCTCGATGGCACAGCTGTGACCAAAGTGACTAGAGGATAAGGTAGATTTTGAATCTCTGCACACACTTTTGGACACTGGACACTTTTGGATTGTGTGAGGCCCAATGAATATCTGAGCGCTATGTGACAGGCTCGTTGGCACAGCTGTGACCAAAGTGACTAGAGGATAAGGGAGATTTTGAATCTCTGCACACACTTTTGGACACTGGACACATTTGGATTGTGTGAGGCCCACTGATATCTGAGCGCTATGTCACAGGCTCGATGGCACAGCTGTGACAAAAGTGACTAGAGGATAAGGGAGATTGGATTGCTTTTAAAAAAGCAGTTTGCAGAGCAGTGGGTAAACAGCAATGCCAGCCTGTCAGGAAGTCTTAAAAGGCAGCCCAACAACCAACACCACTGATACACCACAATATAGCCTCCCCTTGAACTGCACACACAGTGACTGGTGTGTTGTGCAGGCCAAATTGCTAGCAGCAGAAGCAGTTTTTTTTTCTTCTCAGCAGGACAAAAAAAAAAAATTGGGATTGCTTTTAAAAAAGCAGTTTGCGGAGCAGTGGGTAAACAGCAATGCAGGAATGTCAGGAAGCCTTAGAAGGCAGCCCAACAACCAACACCACTGATACACCACTATATAGCCTCCCCTTGCACTGCACACACAGTGACTGGTGTGTTGTGCAGGCCAAATCGCTAGCAGCAGAAGCAGTTTTTTTGTCTTCTTCCCTGCCTAACGCTCTCCCTACAGAATCAGCAGCAACCTCTCCCTATACTGAGATCGGCAGAAGTAAGATGGCGGTCGGCGTGCACGCCCTTTTATACCCCCTGTGACGCCCACCAAAGCAAGCCAATCACTTGCATGCCCTTCTGAAAGATGGTGGTGACCCCTGCCTATGTCATCACGTTGCCCACAGTGTCCGTGGATCCTGATTGGCTGAAAAAGAGCGCAAAACAAACTTTTGAAACGCGACTTTGGCGCGTAAGTCGCCGACCTCGTGGCCGACCTCATCCTAGGGTCGGGTTTCGTTTCATGAAACCCGACTTTGCCAAAAGTTGGCGACTTTTGAAATTTTTCAACCCGTTTCGCTCAACTCTAGTGAGGATGTCACCTTTAGTAGCCATTCAAACCCATTTGTGTCAATTTCTGTGCATGTTATCAGGCCAAAATCACCAGGGTATATGAACTTTTGATCAGGGTAATTTGGATGTTTTGTGTTGTCATGATTATTTAAAAATAGAAAATACAGTAGTTTGACTATAAATGGCTTCACCCAACCACTAACTATGAGTGGAGAAAAAGTTTTGGTTTTATCATTCATATTTTCAGATAAAAGGCCAAGAAAGAAAAAATTCTGCCAGGGTATGTAAACTTTTGAGCACAGCTGTAGATCTCAGTGGTGATACCTTTTATCGGCTAACTGAAAATATTTTAATAAATAGCAACCTCAATCAGGGGACCATAAAGTATTTACACTCCTTATCTATGAACTCCTTCGATATTTACTGCCACAACTCTTATCCCCCTCCCCATCCCACTTTGATAGTTTTTCTTCACATCACTTGTCTTATCCATTGCATTTCTTTGCCATGTTTTGTATAAATATGTGACTCTTCCGATTTTGTGTTATACTTGCCTGATGAAGAGACCTAAGTAGTCTTGAAAGCTTTCTATTTGTTACCATCTTTTCAATTGAGGTTGGAGGGTTTCTTTAACTAAAGTAATTGTCATGAAAGTTAGTTTGAGTATGTGCACTAAGTAGAAGGGTGTGTAGACACTAGGATGACATGTTCTACTGTGTCGGCCATATTGGAAAGGTGCATGTGGCCAGACGAAGTAGAAGAGTGCTAGTGAGAATAAACAGGGAAGTAAAGAGGGGGTAGGAGAAACATAAAAATAATATTGAAGGAAACAATTTTGGGGACATCAAATGGTTCCTATACTACCTGTACATGAGGATGGTCTCTATTCAGATGTGGAATTTTCTGATCTGTGAATAAATAAAGAATAAATCAATGTTTAAATAATAACATTATGAAAATATTACGACACGCATTATAGAGAAATATCATAGATGGACACATATATTGGTAAATTACTTTATATTCTCTGTTTAATTCATTTGCTTCTATAGTTTGCAGTGTGTGGACTCCAATAAGCTTCCTTCGTCTTAACGAGGTTGTCCGACCCCAAAAATCACACAGACGACTGAGAGACGTAAACACCATGCATTGCACTTGGACCAATGTTTCTCTATGGGGCAGCTCCCATCATCCATATATTTCTTGGCTGTATTTTACAGGCTGAGACAATCGCAGCATGCTGGCCCCCAGTGACAAGAGGTGAGTATGTAATTTTTTTTATTTGCAGCAGTGGCAGCATATGGGGCCTATTCTATGGAGCATCTTATGGGGCAGCATATGGGGTATAATCTATGGAGCATCTTATGGGGCAACATATGGGGCATAATCTATGGAGCATCTTATGGGGCATAATCTATGGAGCATCTTATGGGGGCATAATCTATGGAGCATCTTATGGGGCAGCAAATGGGGCATAATCTATGGAGCATCTTATGGGGCAGCATATGGGGAATAATCTATGGAGCAGCATATGGGGGCATAATCTATGGAGCAGTATATGAGGCAGCATGTGGGGGCATAATCTATGGAAGAACATATGGGGCATTTTATGGGGATATAATCTATGGAGCATCTTATGAGGCATCTTATGGGGGCATAATCTATGGAGCATCTTATGGGGGCATAATCTATGGAGCAGCATATGGGGCATAATCTATGGAGCAGCATATGGGGCTTATTCTATGGAGCATTTTATGGGACATAATCTATGGAGCATCTTATGGGGCAGCATATGGGGGATCTTATGGGGCATAATCTATGGAGCATCTTATGGAGCATCTTATGGGGCAGCATATGGGGGAATAATCTGTGGAGCATCTTATAGAGCATCTCATGGGGCACAATCGATGGAGCATCTTATGGGGCATAATCTGGGGAACATCTTATGGGGCCATAACCTTTATGGAGCAGTATATGTGGCATATTCTATGAAGCATCTTATGGGGCAATTATTAACATTTGTGCAGCATTATATGGGGTGTATTTTGTATGGAGCATCTTATGGGGCCATCATGAACTGTATGAAGCATTATACTGGGCTCCTGAATCAATATGGATATTCAAAAACATTAACCTACTGATGTCTCAATTAATTTTACTTTTATTGGTATCTATTTTTATTTTTGAAATTTACCAGTAGCTGCTGCATTTTCCACCCTAGGTTTATACGCAAATCAATAAGTTTACCCAGTTTTTTGTGGCAAAATTAGGGGGGGTCGGCTTATACTCGGATCGGCTTATACACGAGTATATACTATATACATGTCATTGAGACACATATATATATATATATTTATATTTCATAGAGTTCTACATAGCAGATGTGGGACATGGGATTTTTTTGTCTCCTCGGGTATAACTATACCTTATGGGTACCCATGTGATGAGGCTTAATCAGAGAGACAGACGGCTCGTTGTCTTTCCAAATAGTCTGTGTAGTTTATTGACAGCTTGATCTTTTATAGAACAAGATCACAGAAAATAAGATTGCGTAACAATTGGTAAAATAAAAAGGGAGGTTACATAATAATCTGGCAGAAATATGAGTTATACAATTGGTTGTCAAACACATCCTGAGACACGAGATAGATTACACAATAAAATATTGGGGGAACATTCCAGTACTTTTCATATGTCTGTGTGACCTGGTTCAAGAGTTGAAGTTCTCAAGAGAATTCGGATTGACTTACAGAATTTTGGAAGCAACAATATGTTCTGGACCAATTTCTTGGAATATAAGCAGAACTATCAGGCCATAAAAAAGCAGCTAAATCAATTGTTGGCTTCTGTATAATCATTCCAAATCCTGACATGAAATGACACATGGTTTACATACAGTAAACCATTTCATTTAATTTTTTTATATGTCTTTGACTAATAATTAAATTAGGGTACGTGTGTAAAATTTGGGACATCTAGGTGTTAAATTAAGGGGTTAATTTGTTGAAAAAAAATCTGTGGGCTCCCGTGGTAAATTTTCAACCAGAGCTGGAAAGCCAGTGAGGCTGCGTGGAGTCCCTGGCTGACCTGAGGTGAACTGATGAGCATGAGAAAAAGTTCAGAAACTTTCCCATGCTCATTAGTTCATCTCTGGTCAGGCGGGAAGGCTGCGTAGAGATGAACTAATTCATTCTGGCAGTGGTTTAAAGCGGGCTGGTCGCATTAGCACCGGTCCCGTTGTAAACCAGTTAACCCCTTCTGATGGATTGTAGTGGGGGACCTGTATAGAAAGAACACCGTGAGCACAACTCAAGATGGTGCTAAGGTTAGGTTCCCAAATCGTTAAAGCAACAAATATGAACCTAGCACTCAACTTAAAGGTATTTGTAAGGCGGTTTATTGTAGTACACAAAAAAAGACGTTTCGGTCAATGTGACCTTCTTCAGTTACGTGTGGTATATAGATTGTGTAGAGCTTATAGGCATCTATCAGAAAGGACGATGGTGCTTTAGGCATTGAGGAGAATGATCTCTCTAAGGTAATGAGCTTGTCAGTATATAGGAGAGGGGCAAACGCGCCTCCAGATGCGGTGTCCACCGGCATTCTCTAACAATAGTCAAAATGGTCATACAAAAATAGGATAAATTGGTCGCAGATAACGCCAGGTATCCCACACTGCCCATAGCACGCCAAATAATTTAAAAAGAGCCATAGAAAATATATAGCAGCAATCCATAAGAATGTCAAACATACCGTGTGGTATATAGATTGTGTAGAGCTTATAGGCATCTATCAGAAAGGACGATGGTGCTTTAGGCATCTAAAAAACAAGATGGGGTGAAATGGAGCGTATGATAGTAGTTGTGAATCATGTAGCAGGAAAAAAAAAAAAATAGTACTTACTGAGGAGAATGATCTCTCTAAGGTAATGAGCTGGACACCGCATCTGGAGGCACGTTTGCCCCTCTCCTATATACTGACAAGCTCATTACCTTAGAGAGATCATTCTCCTCAATGCCTAAAGCACCATCGTCCTTTCTGATAGATGCCTATAAGCTCTACACAATCTATATACCACACGTAACTGAAGAAGGTCACATTGACTGAAACGTCTTTTTTCGTGTACTACAATAAACCGCCTTACAAATACCTTTAAGTTGAGTGCTAGGTTCATATTTGTTGTAGTGGGGGACCTGACTGACCAGCGGAGAGGTAAGTATATTGTTGCTTTTTTGCTTTATTTTTGTTACAGGACCATGGTTTTTGTATGGATTAGCAGAGGAATAAATTTGGTCAAAAACTTTTTGTCTTTATTTCATTATAACAATTTTTAATTATTGTCTGTGTGCTTTTTTTAACCCTTTACTAGTCTAGGGTTAATAATGGAGAGTAGAGTTGAGCGAAACGGGTCGGTCAATTTCATAAGTCGCCGACTTTCGCTGAAGTCGGGTTTCATGAAACGAAACCCGACCATAGCGTGAGGTCAGCGACCAGAGCGCCAAAGTCGCGTTTCAAATGATGCTTCCAGCGCCCTTTTTCAGCCAATGATGGAGGACCCACACTGTTGGCAATGCGATGACATGGGCATCGGTCACCACCATCTTTGAGAAGGGCATGCAAGTGATTGGTTTGCTTTGTGTGGCGTCACATGGGCTATAAAAGGGCATACACGCCGACCGCCATCTTACTTCTACTGATATTAGCATTAGGGAGAGGTTGCAGCTGCTGATTCTGAATAAGGGAGAGCGTTAGGCAGGGAAGAAGAACAAAAAAACTGCTTCTGCTGCTAGCGATTTCCACTGTACAACACAACAGTTTGTGTGCAGTGACAGGGGAGGCTATATTTTTTGTGCATCAGCTCTGTTGGTTATTAGGCTGCCTTATAAGGCTCCCTGATAGCTGCATTGCTGTTTGCCCACTGCTGGGCAAACTGCTTTTTTAAAAGCAAAAAATACTTTTCTTCCTCTTTTCTGCTTATTAGGCTGCCTGCTGCCATACTTGGACTGAGAGCATCATTATCAGCCTCCTAAAATCTCTAGGGAGCTTCCAATTCTCCCCAATACTATATACACACCTTGTGCATGGTCATACACCTGCCTATTTCAGCCTGTTAAATTGAGGTGTAATCTATAGTGGGCCTGAGATAATAGTTCAGCCTCCTAAAATCTCTAGAGAGCTTTCAATTCTCCCCAATACCATATACACACCTTGTACTTTGTCATACACCAGCCAATTTCAGCCTGTTAAATTGATGTGTAATCTATAGTGGGCCAGATACAATAGTTCAGCCTCCTAAAATCTCTAGGGAGCTTCCAATTCTCCCCAATACTATATACACACCTTGTACTATGTCATACACCAGCCAATTTCAGCCTGTTAAATTGAGGTGTAATCTATAGTGGGCTTGAGATAATAGTTCAGCCTCCTAAAATCTCTAGGGAGCTTCCAATTCTCCCAAATACCATATACACACCTTGTGCATGATCATACAACTGCCTATTTCAGCCTGTTAAATTGAGGTGTAATCTATAGTGGGCCTGAGATAATAGTTCAACCTCCTAAAATCTCTAGGGAGCTTCCAATGCTCCACAATGCTATATACACCTTGTACCTTGTTTTACAGTAGCATATAGCTGGTGGTATTTTGGGTACATTTTTCCAAGAATGAGGAAGTATGGTGGAAGAGGCCGTGGAGGTGGGCGGGGGTTGCCAGCTGGTACTGATGGTGGTGGGGGTGGTGCTGCATCTGCTGGTAGTGGCAAAAGCACAATAGCACCTAAGGCAGGAGGTGTTGAGCCTGCGTCATCATCTGGCTCCACAAGGCCTCGAAGGCTCCCTTTTCTGGGAGTAGGTAAACCGCTTTTAAAGCCAGAGCTTCAGGAACAAGTTTTGGCTTACATTGCTGACACAGCCTCCAGCTCTATCGCCTCCTCTTCTGAAGATTCAAAAAATAAAAGAGTCGTCAGTGGAGGCTCCTGGTCAGGAACAACACCTTTCCTTGTGTCCTTCACCCCTACCAAAAGTGAAGGATGCGACAGGCCACACTACAGATTACTCCATGGAGCTCTTTTCACATACCATGCTTGGGTTATCAAGTCAAATCGTGAATTCTCCAGTCCAAGATGAATCAGACATGGAGTGCACTGATGCACAGCCACTGCTAGATTTTTCTGCTGGTACATTCACTCAGAGCACTTCATTGTCCTCGCAGTGTACTGAGACAGAATCTGATCCTGATGAAACTCAGGTGCCCCTTCCCGCATACTATACCACCTTACACGGTGACACAGAGGAAGGTGCACATGAAATTGAAGAGGAGGTGATGGATGACCGAGTTGTTGACCCAGAATGGCATCCATTGGGGGAAGAGGGTACCACTGCCAATAGCTCAGAAGAGGAGGAGGAGGATCCGCAGCAGGCATCGACATCACAACAGCTGTTATCTGGCAGGCCCATAGCAGTCCAAAAACGGTTTACAAAACCCAAAGAGTTGGAGGACAGCTTGGCCAGACAGTCAAATTAGCACAGTGTGCAAGGCCTCAAAATGTCTTCCATAGTAGGAAGAGTGCAGTGCGGCACTTTTTTGAACAAAATCCTAATGATCAGGCCAAGGTTATCTGTAAGAAGTGCTCAAAGACCTTTAGCCGAGGGAAAAATCTGAGAAATTTGAATACCAGTTGCATGCTTTGACATTTTACCACCTTGCACTTGCAAGCGTGGACGGACTAACAAACCTCACGTACCACATGTGCACCTGCTCCAAATGAAGGTAGTCAGCAATGCTACATTGCTTCCCCCACTGTAAGCCCACCGGTTAGCACACCACCAGCAGCAAATGTTGAGGTGTCGTCGCAAGGCCAAAGCAGTCAGAGAATCACAATGTTATTGCTACGAAAGACTGAATCTAGGCCATCAGGAAGACCACCAACACCATCATCATCACCAACCCTCTCTCAGTCTGCCATGTCCACCACCAGTTCTACCATATGCAGCTCTCAAGTCCAGCTCACCCTACCAGAAACTCTCAGTAGGACAAGAAAGTACTCATCCTCTCATTCGCGTACACAGTGTTTGAATGCCCACATTGCCAAACTAATCTCGTTAGAGATGATGCCCTGCCGGTTGGTTGACAGCAAAGCTTTCCACGAGCTCATGGCCTACGCAGTACCACGCTATGACCTACCCAGTCGGCACTTCTTTTCTCGAAAAAGCGATCCCAGCCCTCCACCTGCATGTGAAAGACCGCATTGTCCATGCACTCAAGCAATCAGTGAGTGGAAAGGTGCACCTCACAACAGATTCATGGTCCAGTAGGCATGGCCAGAGCCGTTACGTGTCCATCACTGCGCACTGGGTTAATGTGGTGGATGCAGGGTCCACAGGGGACAGCGGCGGTGGGACAGTGCTGCCTAGCCCACGGTATAGGAAACAGTTGGCTGTAGACATTCGACCCTCCTCCTCCTCTTCCTCCAGAAGCGAAAGCTCATCCACAGAGGGCAGTCGCACGAGCACTCCATCCGCAGCTGCCAGTGTTGCACACGAGGTGTCCCACTATCGAACAGATAGTGGTAAGCGTCAGCAGGCTGTGTTGAAGATGATGTGTTTGGACGACAACAGACACACCATGGAGGTACTGGCTGACTACTTGCAGTGACAAACTGAGTCATGGCTGGGCAGTCTACATCTTGAGGCAGGCAAGGTAGTTAGTGATAACGGACAGAATTTTGTGGCAGCCATAGCCCTTTCAAAACTCAGACACTTACCTTGCCTGGCTCACACCTTGAACCTGGTGGTGCAGTGCTTCCTCAATAGTTATCCGGAGTTAACAGCCCTGCTCCATAAGGTGCGAAGACTGTGCTCGCACATTTGCCGGTCGCCCGTACACTCCAGTTTTATGCAGCGATTGCTCCACCTTCCCAAGCACCGCCTAATTATCGACGTTGCAACAAGGTGGAACTCCACCCTGCACATGGTTCAGAGGCTGTGCGAACAGAGGCAGGCTGTAATGCATTTGTGAGAGGATACACGGGCAGGCAGTTTGAGGGAAGACAAGGAGTTGTCTGGTGTGCAGTGGTCGGAGCTGAAAGACTTCTGTAAAGTCCTTCAGTGCTTTGAGGAATGCACACGGCTGGTAAGCGCAGACGACGCCATCATAAGCATGAGCATGAACTTATGCATCTGCTCATGCAAACTTTGACGCACATTAAGGAGCAGGCGTCTGCAGCCGAGGAGGAAGGGGAGGAGGGAAGCCTTGATGACAGTCAGCCATTGTCTGCTCAGGGAACTCTCCTGGACGAGGTGGAGGAAGAAGAGTAAGAGGAGGAGGAGGATGATGGGGATGATTATTTAGGGGAGGAGGATGCTTCTCAGGGGGCAGGAGAAAATGTTGGAGTGGCAAAGTCAGGTACGGGGTTTGTGCGTGACTGGAGGGATGTTGATTTGCCAGAAAGTGCTCCTCCACCCAGCACTCGCAGTGCATCATTGACACCTGAAACATTGGCCCACATGTGTGATTATGCCTTGCAGATCCTAAAAAGGGACCCCCGCATTGCCAAAATGATGAACGATGATGACTACTGGTTGGCCAGCATCCTGGATCCACGCTATAAAGGCAAATTACAGAACATCATGCCGCAGGAGAACCTAGAGCTAATATTGGCTAACAAACAAGCAACTCTGGTAAACCGTTTGTTTGAGGCATTCCCAGCGCACAGCGGCGGTGATGGTTCTCCCACGAGTTGTAGGGGGCAACATGGAAGAGGTGTTCATGGTGCACACAGGCAAAGTGGCGTTGGACACAGGGGTTTCATGACCATGTTGTGGACTGATTTTTCAAGTATCGCTCACACGACTGGTAATACTGCATTGATTGAAAGTGACAGGAGACAGCAGTTGTCAACTATGATTACAAACTACTTTTCCTCCCATATCGATGTTCTCCCTCACAGGTCATTCCCCTTTGACTACTGGGCCTGTAAACTGGACACCTGGCCTGAATTGGCACAATATGCCTTACAGGAGCTCGCTTGCCCTGCTGCTAGTGAGCTATCCGAAAGATTCTTCAGTGCTGCTGGATCAATCCTGACAGAAAAAAAAAACATCTGTCGACCCAAAATGTTGATGATCTAACCTTCATTAAAATGAACCATGCATGGGTTTCAAAGGATTTTGTCCCACTTTCCCCTGCTGACACGTAGGTTGCCAGAAAAATGGCTCGCTTTTGTCCTCCTCTTCCGCAGACTTCTCCAATTACTCCATTTGCAGCTGCTGAATGTCCAACATCAACATATGCCATTTTTTCAACCTCCCTAACTTGGCTGCCTCCCCCCCAGGGCCGGGGTCGCCACCTGGAGCACGCACCCGTGCGAGTGCCGTTGCCCTGGACAGGTGGGTGGGCCCACTCTTGGGCGACTGCACTGGCATAGGGTCCCTCATAGTACAATCAAGTGTCTCTGACGGCGGGGGTGCACACCCGCCGTCTGACACCGCCGTACTATGAGGGGCCCAGTGCCAGTACCGCCACCCACGAGTGGGCCCCCCCTGCTTGCTCAGGTCCCCAGCACTTGCATTACTTACCTCTCCCTGCTCCACCGCTGTGTAGTCTGGGCTGTTAAATCCTTCACTGGGACTGCCACTACAAATTTGGTGAACTGATAGATGATGGTTAAGAAGTAGCTATGCCCTGTCCTGCAGGGCTCTATCTTCAGATGATCGTTCACGGGGAAGAATTGGAATCCCAGGTCACCATCACTAACGGGGTTCGGCGGTACACGCTGGTCTTCTCAGTGTAGCGCGCATGCAGCCCCGGACATGTAAGGGCATGACAGACCTGTTATTGCTCGATCTCGCGTGCTGGAGCCTCGCGTGTCCCTCTAGTAAGCTGGGCGCGGACCATGGGGTCATGCCGGAGTCCCGTTCGTTAACGGAATTAAGCTGGCAAATCGCTAGCACAACTAAAAATGGCCATGCACCACCACCCACAGAATCGACAAAGCTTGCAATCGACAAAGCTAGCTGGCATGGTTGAGGTTGCCCATGTGGAGTCCAATAAAGCCGCAGGCTCCACTCCTGGTGGTGCCCTTCTGGGCATTCCTTTAAGGTTCAGCTTTGCAACCATATTGCCCCCGGAAAACAAATACTTTGCCTTCATGGACGCTGTTCGGAGGGTCGTGGGAATAACGCTGCCCGATCGGCAGTTGGCATAATTTATGGTGGGAAGTCCAACGGTATATGATCTTCTTCGATTTTAGAATTTTAGATTTTTTTATTTTAGATTTTTAGTCAAGCCTTTCTTGACTTTATAAGGGCATGACATGCCTATATCTGCATCTCCTCCTCCTCCTTTTACTCCTCCACCTCTTTTCTGTATGTAGTTGCCCTTTTCCATATGTTATTTTTGTCTTCTGAGCATTTTTTTTATAAAAAACAGAAACAGCTGTCTGTGGATGGATACCATGTTTTGGCATAGGTGGTTTCCTTCATTGGAGACTGCCCTTCCCGTGGTTGTTCCTTCCCGGGGAAAGACCTGGCTGGTCATTGCTTGCGTTGAGAAACATGTGATGGTGTCTCCGTGGCTTCTGTTTTGCATGTTTTGCATATTTCCCATAAGGGATGGGGCAGTGCTCTAGAATCACTGCGTTGAGAAACATGTGATGGTGTCTCCGCAGTGTTGGATGTTGATCTCCATGAGTTCATTCATCCTCATTTTTCACAGTCTTTTACTAGGCATTGCTCCTACCAGCCAGTTTCCTACTCCACACTGATGAGGGGCAATACCCCGAAACAGCTGTCTGTGGATGGATACCATGTTTTGGCATAGGTGGTTACCTTCATTGGAGACTGCCCTTCCCGTGGTTGTTACTTCCCGGGGAAAGACCTGGCTGGTCATTGCTTGCGTTGAGAAACATGTGATGGTGTCTCCGCGGCTTCTGTTTTGCATCTAATATTATTTTAAACCTCCCTCCAGACGGATGGATGTGTGTGCGGATGGATATGTGTGTGTATGGATGGATGTGTGTGGATGGATGAATATTATTTTAAACCTATATTAATGAATGATGAATATTATTTTAAACCATGTTTCTGAACAGCGACCTCCAAGCTAGGACATTCAGAACTAATCCTACAAAATTCACCAAATTGGGGATGAAAACTATAATTACTGAAAAATGATGAAGTTCCAGTATTATTATTTATTATTATTATTATTATTATTATTTATTTATATAGGACCATTGATTCCATGGTGCTGTAAATAAGAAGGGGTTACATAAAAATTACAGATATCACTTACAGTAAACAAACTTACAATGACAGACTGATATAGAGGGGAGAGAGGACCCTGCCCTTTCAGTCTTACATGCTACAGGATGGTGGGGAAGGAGACAGTAGGTTGGGGGGTTGCAGCAGTTCTGGTGTTGGTTGAGGTGATATCTCCAGTAGTGGTGAAGAGGTAGTGGGGTCAATGCAGGCTGTAGGCTTTCTTGAAGAGATGGGTTTTCAGGTTCCGTCTGAAGGATCCGAATGTGGTTGATAGTCGGACATGTTGGGGCAAAGAATTCCAGAGGATGGGGGCTATTCGGGAGACGTCTTGGAGGCGGTTGAGTGAGGAGCGAATAAGTGTGGAGGAGAGGAGGAGGTCTTGGGAGGATTGGAGATTACGTGAGGGAAGTTATCGGGAGATTAGTTCAGAGTCATATGGAGGAGACAGGTTATAGGTGGCCTTGTAGTTCAGTATTAGTAATTTGAACTGGATACGCTGAGGGAATGGAAGCCAGTGAACAGATTTGCAGAGTGGAGAAGTTGAGGAGTAGCGAGGAGAGAGATGGATTAGTCGGGCAGCAGAGTTTAGGATGGTCTAGAGAGGTGCGAGGGTGTTAGCAGGGAGACCACAGAAAAGGATGTTGCAGTAGTCGAGGCGGGAGATGATGAGGGCGTGCACAAGCATTTTAGTAGATTGAGGGTTGAGCAAAAGACGGATTCTGGAAATATTTTTGAGCTGGAGGCAACAGGAGGTAGAAAGAGCTTGGATGTGTGGTTTGAAGAACAGGGCAGAGTCAAGGGTTACTCCGAGGCAGTGGACTTCCAGTACGGGGGAAAGCGTGATGTCATTAATTGTGATAGATAGCCTGATTTGCTTGACTGCTAAAAGCAAACTCAGTGAGAGGTAAAAACTAAGACTAGTCCTCTTGCCGAGCTGAAACAAGGCACCTAAAAATTTGTTCCAAAGATTGATTTGTCCTCTCAGTCTGACCATTGATTTCAAGGTGGTAAGCATATAAAAATGACAAGTCAATCCTGAGCTTACCACAAAAAGATCTCCAGAATTTAGAGACAAATTTCACTCCCTCAGACACAATGTTAAGAGGGATCCCATGTAGCCCTATAATATGAGAAATAAACAACCTGGAGAGTGTCTCTGCATTAGGTTTTCCTGACAAAGGAACAAAATGAGCTTTTTGCTGAATTGGTCAACTACCCTTCAAATAGCAGTTTTCCCACCAGACAGGGACAAATCCATTATGAAATTCATGTACAAATGAGTCCATTGTCTTTCTGGAATTGGCAATGGAGTCAATCCCCCCGGCTGACTGGTTATGACAGACTTTAGCGCATGTGCAGACTTCACAAGCGGATACAAAACTTTAATATCATTATACATGGACAGTAGGGTGTTTCATTTTGTATGGTAAACATTAAAATGCCAAATTTTTGCAGACTTTGCTTACGCCCCGAGTCTCACTAATGTAAAAAGTATATATGCCAAATTTCAAGACGATCGAACAATATTTAGAGGTTGCACACTTTTATCAGTTTAATAAAAGTACGCAAAAAGCAGATTTTCAATGTTAAGTATTTTTTATTAGAAATTCAAACAATTAAAAACTTAGAATATCAGTGATAATAAACAGTAACATTGATAGGCAGTATCATACGTATTAAATGATTTACAGTAACGTGCTGTGAAAGATGCAACTCCTTTTGTTCGCTTGGTGACGGCTTTTCTATGATATTCGACAACTCTTAACAAGATCTGTTTCTGTTGTTCATCTCTGAATTATTAAACTTCTTTATCAGAGCAATGCCCCTTTCTGCGGTGTCATTCACCACCTTAAGGGTATGTGCACACGTAAGCGCTTTTTTCGCGTTTTTACCTGCAAAAATGCTTTAAAAGCACTTAAAAGAAGCATCCCATTCATTTTAATGAATTCTGCACTTTTTGTGCATATTGATGCATTTTTTCAGCGAAAAAAAACACATCGGGGTAAAAAACGCAGCATGCTCATTAATTTCGTGGAAAAATCCACATTTCTAACTATTTTCTATGAGACTGGGGACGCTCCAGAAAAAAACGAGCGTTTTTTATTCAAAAATGCGCGTTTTCTGGGCAGGAGTCCGGTTTTCAGTCAGGAATTTTCTGCATATGTGGGTACATAGCCTAAGAGCATTGATGGAGCTTCTTAGTGTATCACTGCAATATTCTTCTACGTCGTGGATCCCAAATAATTCAAAGAATGTCTTTGTTTTACTTGTAACAAAATTGCTGAGGTCTTTTCCTTCTAAAACTAGGTTTTTACCTTCCAACCGTTTCAGTTCCTTTTTCTTTTCAGGTTTCATTCTCAAATTTTCAAACATCTTGTCCTTCTCAGCCTGACCGATACGTTCATCCAAAAATGCCAATCCTGTTAGTTTCTGACAGATGCCAAATGTGTCTCTTAGCCACTGTGAGGGCCCTTTCTCTGACATCTTTATCTGGATAATATTGCAAAAGCTGTAGCATCTCCAAATCATTATTTGGAGCCCATCGTCTTACAACTGCCTCGTGCCAAAAGTGGACATATATCAGACAGACAAAACGTACTACTTTTCTTATTCCTTTCAATTCGGTATTAGACATATGCCATTGTTTAGTGAATAGCACAATTTTGAGTACATATATGGCCTTTGCCATCCACCTTGCTTCAGTCAGAGCCCCTGGAACCCTAAATTCGAAATCGTTTTCATCCCAACCTCCAAGATATAGAAGTGATAGTTGTAATAGCTCTTTGTAAGCTTCCGATGGATGACTGCCATGTTTCAAGACATTGTTGAGGTAGTCCACCATTTTCACACGTTGTTCTTTATTGTCAACCGTAATTCTGCTGGAGACACACTGACTCTAACGCAATCCCCCTTTGTGTACAAGGACTTCTGTTTAACTTCTGCTTTTTATAGCACCTTTAAAAATCCAGCTTGTTTTTTTTTTATTTCCAGCATCATTGTTCAAAAAAAAGAAAATTGAAAAGTTCTGGAGAGGATAATAAAGGCTGCTAAATGGGAACAAGAGTATGAATCTGTTTTAGGAAAGAAAAGAAAGGGGAAATATTGATTATTCGACACCGAGGCCATATTCAGATTGTCTGCTCTGCACTGAAGTCCCCCCAAGGACATCAGAAGGCTAGTAACCCAGGTATTAGGAAACCCCTTTTCTAGGTGGCAGGAGACATTTGTGCAGACTGTGGGAAAGGCTGTGGATTTTCTATATGCAGTATGATCTTTGTCATGCTGAGTTGTTACAAAATTTTGTCTAAAAAGTCACATTTTGTAAGAGGTAAAATCGTGCTGCAAAATCCACAGCAAAATTTGTGCCATGTCCAAATGTGTTAACTGAAGTTATCATACCTAAAATTGATCATTTGTATGACTAGATGTATAAGAAATGGGCAACTCAAAACATTATTGCAACCTACAAAAAACTGAGTTCAAACAAGCCCAACCACTTGAGATACAATATTACGCACAAAGAAAAAGGTTTTTACCGTGCAAAAAGTCTCTTTTATTTAATAAATACATGTGTACTATAAAAGGCAGACATAAAAATATGAGTATATGTAAGGTGGTAGATCCAAGGCACAGACCACCCAACACATGGCGGTTAAAGTCACATTAGAAGGATCTCCATCAGAAGGTGATTAACGTAAGAATAGATACATACAGGAACAATGCTTCCCAAATTCCAACAGATCAGTAGTAAGTAAAAAATATCCTATCACTAACACGCCTGAATGGATAGGGAAACATGAAAAAAGCAATTGCTCATACATCTGTTAGGCTTCATAGCCTCCTATTTGTTCCAAATTTCCTCACTCAAAACTGTGGACGATACCACTAACATGACACCGCAAATATTGCCTTACTCATGTGGGTGGTCGGATGGTCCTGCCTGTGCCCCGACGCGTTTCGCTATAGGGCTTCCTCGGGGAGCTGTGTGACCGATATTATGGCCAGTTGGGCTATTTATACTCTCCATGGCATTTAAAATGCGAGCGGCCATTTTAACCGGCGCATGCGCGGTCGGCATCCATGTCCCGCCGTGTCATTTCAGGCTAATCCGGAAGCCGCACCTCGTCACAGTACCCATGGCAACAATAGATGCGCGCATCCATCTTGACCGGCGCATGCGCGGTCGACATCCGTGTCCCGCAACGTCATTTTCGGCTATCCCGGAAGCCGCACCACGTCACAGCACATATGGTCACCATGGATACCCAACGCGTGCCGGCCCCGTACGGATGCCTTCCACAGCGCTGCAGGCCAGTCAGCCGCGCAAGCGCACGGTCTCCCCACCAACATGAAGAACGACTCTAATTTCAGCAATGTCATGTTCTAAACAGCAAAAATAGAATGCTAATTACATTTCCATGGGCCATGTATTTTAAACCCCCTGTGTCAATATTAGATAAAATTCCAACCACAATTAGTGAAAAATGATAATATACATACATGATAAATATGCACATTGATTAAGGAAAATCCCATATAAAGCATGTATATAAAATAGGACACATGTGTCACCACCATCCAAGAAAGGGCATCAATTCAAATATCCATTAACCCCATGCTAGTGGAGAACATATAGCAACTCCAATAATGGAAATATATGAGAAGTAAAACACCACAAATGGTATATATATAATAAAAATTACATATGTGACCAATTGATTTATATATGAGGCACATGGAAGACACAATAAAGTGGTTGAAAAAGAGAAGGTACACTCAAAGCATAGACACAGAAGTACAATGATCCATCTTAATCTACACCGTCCGATATAAAGTCCAGTACTTCATGATTTGATGGGGGGAAAAGAATCCCGTCGTTCCTGACGTGATGATGGACGTGGACCCTCAAACTTCAAGTTATAAAAGGCCCAAATATACTCAGAACTATTAAAAAGAATTAAGACAAAACAAATTAAAATCAGGCACATAATACAAATTAAAAACAAAAGGGAAAACTGATGAAGTTAAATCAAAGCAATGGTGAAAAAGAAAGCTTTTCATTAAGGCCTCCTGGAGACATGGTGCCAAGTGTGTCTATCCATCGGCATTCCAACTGGGCTAGAACTTTTTTCAAATTCCCTCCCCTAATGCCACAATGAACCCGATCGATCCCACGTATTTGGAGTCCCACCGGGTTTGAGTCATGATGTAATCTGAAATGCCTAGGGATAGTCATTAAACTAGGGATATCTGTCACATGTTTTGATGCCAAGATATCCCTTACATGTTCTCGTGTTCTTACACGGAGTTCGCGAGATGTCAGGCCCACATAAACCAACTTGCAGGGGCAATTTGCATGGTATATAACAAAACGTGAGCTACATGAGATGTAGGTCAGAATCTGATAATGGAAAAAGAAAAAAAAGAAAAAAGGTCCAGCTTTGCAAATTCAAGTCCAATTTATTGTTAAAAACAAGTCCAAAACAGAGCAAAAAATATTGTGTTCACATGAGTAACAAG
Source organism: Dendrobates tinctorius (assembly GCF_039654945.1). Lineage (NCBI taxonomy): Eukaryota > Metazoa > Chordata > Amphibia > Anura > Dendrobatidae > Dendrobates > Dendrobates tinctorius. Next base: position 42,530,338 of record NW_027361728.1, on the reverse strand, counting down.
TAGTAGATTACGCGTTTCGAACAATAGCTTATTCTTTCTCAAAACTACTTCCCCTGCAATGTTACTGCAATATATACTCTTTCCACCCAGTAAATTACAAACACATGCTGTGAAGGGAGAGAAAAAAAAAAAAGGGGGGAGAGGGAAATATGTAGCTCACGTAAGAATTGGTGTTACTCATGCCATTCATGCTGGTGTCACTCTGAATATCATTTGAGCTAATATCAGTGGATTCCACATCTGAGGAGCTAAAGGAAACCCGTCGTTCAGGTGTGTTAGAAAAAACATAGCTGCGTTTTAAAATTGACCTGGGAGTTTTTTGAGGTTTCTGCCATCTTCCCCATTCATAAACTTGATTCATCTGATAATCATCCAAGTCTTCGCTGGAACTTATTCCACTTACGTTTTATAATAATTTCTTCCAACTTGGAGATAGATTTTTTTATGTTGGCAAGTTCTTCCTCAAACTTAGCATTATTATTCGACTCCTGCTTTGACTTAATTTGGTCAATTTCAATTTGAAAATCCTTTAGCTTGGTGGACTCATATTTCATGATTAATTGCATGAGCTGTATAGAGCAATTGCTGAGAATCAGATTCCATTCTTTGACAAAGTCTTGGGAGTACACAGTAGTTGGAATCTTTTTTATGCGTAAACCCCTTGGAATCATGTTTTTATGGACATAGTTCTCAAGGGTTGTATAGTCCCACCATACTTTGGTTTCATTAATCATTGTTTTCTCTAACTTACTAATATCTGTTACAAATGGATCAGATTCCAAGCAACCTCCCCCCTCTCTAAATAAAAATTGTGTTTTTCTTTGTCACATTATTTTTTTATATTTCACATATGTTTCCCTCTCCCCCCTTTTTTTTTTTTCTCTCCCTTAACACCATGTGCTTATAATTTACTGGGTGGAAAGAGTATATACTGCAGTAACACCAAGTGGAAGTAGTTTTGAGAAAGAACAAGCTATTGTTCGAAACGCGTAATCTATTACTTGTTACTCATGTGAACACAATATTTTTTGCTCTGTTTTGGACTTGTTTTTAACAATAAATTGGACTTGAATTTGCAAAGCTGGACCTTTTTTCTTTTTCCTTGGTTACTGCGTGAAGACTGCACGTGGTCCGGGCTATCCACTACACATGCCTTCAAGTGAGCTGGCTTCTTTTTCTCTTTTTGAGAATCTGATAATCCCTGCTGCCATCAGCAGATAAAAAAATGTGGCCCGTATGATGTTACTACATGCACGGCATGAGCCACATGGATAGCAACCCCACCATTGCTTCTGCACACCAAATGGGTTAGGGGTTGCTGCCACATAGTGGCTTCTGACCAGGAGATCCTTCAAATTTTTACCCCTCCTTGTCGTCATAAGGGGACGGTCGGGCAAAATTTCCCTCAAAGATGTATCCGTTCTAAGAATAGACCAATGTCTTCGAAGGATCTCACGCATGTCGGACCAATGATTATTAAAGGTTGCAATGAACCTTACTGGTGTATTCTTACTGATGTGACGTTCAGAACTGCATAGGCGTTGATTGCGGGGAGTACCCCGGGAACAGCAAAAACCTCTTTTATTTGTTCTATTGCTGTAAGCACGCTCGCGGAACCTAGAACTAAGGTCCCGAGACTGGCTCTCAAAAGCTCCATCCGTTGAACAAACTCTCTTCATCCGCAAAAATTGGCCGATGGGTATTGCACGAATAGTCGAAGGGATATGGGCCGAGGTCGCATGTAATAATGCATTAACCGAGGTCTCTTTATGAAACACATCTGTTTGAACTCTGCCCATCTCATCAACCATGATCTTTATATCCAAAATTTCAATCTCTCTAGAATCAATCTTATGTGTCAATTTGATGTTATAAGTATTTAGATTAAGCTCACGGATGAAGTTAAGAAAGCCAGCCCCGGAACCTTGCCAGACAATGAAAACGTTGTCAATGAACCTGTACCAACACTACGCATGGGAAGTGGCCAGCATGCCGCCACTGAAAACCTCACGCTCCCAAGACCCCAAAAAGAGGTTTGCGTATGACGGCGCACAGGCCGCACCCATCGCAGTGCCGCGTTGCTGTAAATAAAAATGGTCCTTGAAGGTAAAAAAATTGTGTGTTAATATAAAGTCTAACAGTTCCAGAATCAGCGAGCGTAGTCCAGACTCATAGTTACTCATGCCCTAAAAGTACTCCACTGCCCTCAAACCATCTGAATGTCGAATACTACTGTATTTGTATGTCCAAATGTGGCATAAAAAGTGTCAATAAGAGGATAGTGTGATATATTGTCATTTTTCTGGCCTATGTAAAGTTGCTATAGTTTAAGATTTGCATGAAAAAAAACAATAAAAATATACAGTGGCATGCAAAAGTTTGGGCACACCTGGTCAAAGTTACTGTTATTGTGAACAGTTAAGCAAGTTGAAGATGAAATTATCTCTAAAAGGCCTAAAGGTAAAGATGACACATTTCCTTTGTATTTTAGTCTGGAAAAAATGCTGTCTTTTTTTTTCATTTTAAATTGCAATGCAAAAGTTTGGGCACCCTTGGAGATTTGTGTGCTCAGAAAGCTCTGGAGTTGTAGCATATTGTTCTGCTGTTCAGAGACACCTGCACAAATATGGCCTTTATGGAATAATCATCACAAGAAAACCTTTCCTGCATCCTTGCCATAACAATCCTTGTGGATTTAGCAGCACATGAGAGTGTTTCTTTCATTTCCTTGTGATGGTAAATATAAACTAAAAGCACTTGTTCCTTGGAAGGGAGTCAAGCTCCCAAAAATTCACCACCGGGCACTTTTTCAAATAACCAAATTCCCTTTCTAGTACTCATTTTCAGTTTAACTACCTGGAAAACATAATAGAAACACAACATACACATTAGTGTGATGTCACTGACACATTTTCATGAATTTCAGTACTTTCAGATAAAAGTGATCAAAGTGTGCAACCCCTAAATATTAATTGATTTCGCTAAAATTTTTTACATGGATCTTTTAGATGACTTAGACCAAGGATTCAAGCAAAGTCATATGAAAATCATAACTTCGGAAAAATGAAACACCCTAATGGACAGCCACCAACAAAGTCTAGCAATGGCTTGTCTTGTAGCAGTAACCCCAGAATGACCACTCAAGATGGAATCATGAAACTACTGTAACAGATGCAATCTTGTTTACAAGGATACACAAACAGTTTGGACCCTGGAGTAACGGAAGGAGCCAACTACTGGACTTAACATATCTCATCTTCCAACTCTGAGATTACTATAGAAACCACAATACCCTGAGGAATAATGGAGGAAGGAGATTCTGGAGGAGAAACTGAATCAAGATAATGCGTCAGCATTCACATTCTTAAACCCTGACCTTAATGTGATAGAAAAAATATACCTAGAAAAAACGAGGACCATCTGGCTTGTGTAGATGTTAGCCACTTAACTGATTAAGAAAAGAAACACGTTTCTCTAAGTTAGCAAACAAAGAGTTCTCCTTCAGCATTTGTAATACAGTGTTGGCATGTTACGGGAGAGAAAATAAGAAAATCATCTAGGTAAATCACAACATATCTCCCAATGCAATCAGAGAAAATATAATTATAACATTTTGAAAAACAGGATTTTCATTGGTTAACTCAAATGGCATGACAAGATTTTCAAACAGACCCAAAGAAGTTAAGAGTGCCATTTTCACTATTCTCCCTTCCAGATGCATATTGTAAGCCCCTCCAATATGAAGTTTAGAAAACCAACTGGCCCCCAGAAGTTGATTATACAGGTCGGGGATGAGTGGAAGTAAGTATTTTTAATCATGATTTTGTTTAGTTTTCATAAATTGAGGCAAGGACGGAGACCCTTCCGTAAACTTTTGTTAACATATTCTTTCATGGCGGTCAGTTTAGGCCCAGACAAATTGCAAAGGCTAGCTTTATGTAATTTGGCACTAGGGACAAGATTATTAATGCAATCATAAGTATTGATGAGTGAACCTTTTAAGGTGTATATTCTCCAAACTTCTCGATGTTCGCCGAATATAGCCAAACACCATTGATTTTAATAGGAGGCAAAACTAAACACATAGACAACACCTTCAAAAGCTGCCAAAACAGCTCAAAGGCAGACACCAAGAAAAGTGACATCAATTGATCTATCATTTGCACTATAAATAATGTAAAAAAAATTTATGAGGGTTACCCTGTATTTTTGATAATCAGCAAGGCAAAACTGACAGCTGCAGGCTGCAACCCTCAGCTGTCAGCAATAGCAAGGAGTGTAATCAAGAATATAAGTGACCCCATACTTTTCTAAAATTATTTACATAAATATTTAAAAAAACGTCTTGGGGTCCCACCATTTTTGACAACCAGCACAGCTAACACAGACAACTGGGAGCTGGTATTCTCAGGCTGGTAAGGGGCCAAGGATATTGACCCACCCCAGCCTAAAAATAGCAGCTCTCTGCCACCCAGAGATCACGCATCTATTAGATGCAGCAATGCAGCTTACCATCTTCCATCACTGGATAAATGGATTATTATCTTCTCAGAGGACGGATAAGGAATATTGTTGTTTATTATTTTAATTCTGTTACAGGAGACATTGGCTCTTATAGACTGGACGATGGCTCGAATATGGTTTAATTTAGATTCATTAAAAGAGTCTGTGACATTTTTTCAATTAAAAGACTTTAATTATGGGTGTGTGTGTGTGTTTTTTTTATACAATATCACTATGGGGTCATTATTAACCTGGGCTTGATGTGACTGGAAAATATGAAGGCAACATCAACCTCCCCAACTATCTCCTCACTTGCCAACGCACAAGGTAAATAGGGAACAGTGGGGCAAAGCGCCAGAATTGGCGCATCTAATAGATGGGGAGGCTGCGGGCTGCTATACATAGGCTGGGGGGCCAATATCCATGGTCCCTTATCAGCCTGAGAATACCACCCCCCAGCTGTCTGCTGTAGCTTGGCTGCTTGTAAAAAATGGTGGACCGCACATCGTTTTTTAAAATTATTTATTTAAATAAAAAAAATACCGCGTGGGGACCCCTCTATTCTTGATAACCAGCCCTGCTAAATCTACAAGAGCTACAGCAAACCAATACAGCAGATGAATCTTTCACTCATAATTTTCATCCAACATGTATATTTTTTCTAGACCTCAAATAAGAAAGGATTAATTCTTCTATATCTACCTCTACTTTTTCCAAGCCCATGTCTGGAAGCACAATCTTACATGCAATTAGTGGAAATCGACAACATACAATCTAAGACATTTCGGTGCGTGAGTTAACAAGAATGAAGTGCAACTGTAGTGACACAATTAAAGTCAACATGGAAATGTTGGAGTGTAGCACAAAACTTAAAAATAGAGGATATCTATCTTGAGTGCTAAACAATGCCTCTAACATTACAGAGAACAAATCTAGAACCAATCTAATTAAAATCTCTGAGCCCAAAATCAATACCATCACTGCCAAAACAGTACTTTCCTTACAATTCAGTCCCCAGGTTTCCCAAATAAAAAATATTATCACAAAATACTTACCGATTTTGCATGAGGATGTGACGTTATCCTTCATTTTCAGTCCAGGGTGTATGGTATGCTCCTTCTCATCAAGCTCTGCCTGCTATGCATCCTCTTTGATTGTGAGCAGAGAGTGTTTCAGAACACAGAGAAGCGGGATGGTGCTGCTAATTATGGCTACATCCCCATGCACCTTCTTGGTGGAGTCCTCAAAGTTTTGTCTGACTTCCATGTCCATTCCTGAGGTTTTATGTGTGCAGTCGGAACTGAATTCTGACGGCCTTGTTGATGCTGGTAGTAAGATGCGTGGGGACATCACACACCAGTCAGTGAGCCGGAAGCTGCAAACGTTGCTGAAGCACGGCAACGGTGGCAGAAGCTGTTGCAGACTTTGTGAAATGGGCACACAAGCAGCGTACTTTGACAAGCAGATCCGTCAGCTCCATGTAGGTTTTTAGAAACCGCTGAGCTACGAGGTTAAGCACATGGGCCAGGCATGGTACGTGTGTGAGCTTGCCTCACCTCAGAGCCACCACCAGGTTCCGGCCATTGTCAAACATTCCCATGCCTAGCTGTAGGTTCAGAGGTATCAGCCATACATCTGCCTGCTCTTTCAGCGCTGTCCACAACTCTTTAGCATTGCGCGGTTTGTCACCGAAGCATATTAGCTTCAGCACAGCCTGCTGACGCTTGGCTGAGGAAGTGCCGCAGTGCTTCCAGCTTGTGACTGATGTGGGAATTTTGGAGATGGAGGCTGAAGAGAAGGAGGGTGAGGTGCAGGAGCTGTAGACTGTGGGGGAAACCTTGATTGACCTAGGGCCCGCAGTTAGGCGTCAGGTTCCTGTCGCTGCACAGCAGGAATCCCAAGCCTTACCTTCGGCGGTCTCCCATTCCTATCCGGCCGCAGAGGAGGAGGCTGCTCAGACTAGCACTCTGGGTTTGGTTGCTGCTGCCACCTCTGGCACAGCTATAGCAATGCATGCTGGTCAGCAGCGAGCTACTTCAGGGACTAAGTCCTCCATTCGGTCCACTGCACAAGGTCCACCGCCTTCTAGTTCACCGGGTGAAGTTAACCCGTGTGGCTCTGCTATACTGCCAGTCTGTGTCCGCCATTACCGAGCTGCAGTTTAACATCTCTGCATGGTGGACACCAGGCTGCGAACGCACCTCATTATCATTTCATTATTTGGTGTGCTCCGCCAGCCTAACAGCCCACAATCCTCGAAGTCGGGAGGATGTGTTCCATCCCAAGGTCCGGCTGGGTCCCGGCTTCCACTAGTGTGATGTCAGCTAGATGTACCGTCCTTGCTCACAAGCACTTGTCTACATGTCTATGGTTAGGTGGACTTTCCGAGTAACTGCATTATTGAGTGCACGGCTAATGTTGTGGGACACGTGCTTGTTCAATGCGGGGAAGGCACACTGGGAGAAATAGTGGCGACTGGGGATTGAGTACCGAGGGACAGCCACTGCCATCATGTTGCGGAAAGCTTCCATCTCGACAAGCCTAAAAGGCAACATTTTGAGCGCAATCGTGACGTGTGAATTTAGTAGTGTGGCATGTGGAACGTTGGCTGCGTATTTGTGATTGCATTTCAAGGACTGGGGTATGGACAACTGAAAGCTGCACTGGGACAAGGATGTGGACATGCTTACTGATGGTGCTAGTTGAGTGTGTGCAATGACAGGTGCAGGGCAGGAGGCATCTTCGCATGTACCATGGACAGGGTGGATTGGCTTGCATGTACAACAGCAGTAGAAGCAGTGGTGTCACCCGCAGACACTGTTCGTGGACCCTGGGGTTCAGCCCACAAAGTTGGGTGCTTTGCTGCCATGTGCCTGATTAAGCTGGTGGTGGTCAGGCTGGTAGTTTTTCTACCCTTGAGATGATGGCCTGGCAGGTGGTGCAAATAGACTTATTGGGGTTATTGGCAGAATCTTTAAACAACAACCAGACTTGGGAAGATCTAACAGTTATACTGGCAACTTCCGTGGTGTTGGTGTTATGGAGACTGGTTGCCCGCCTACTATCTGCGACCACCACACTGCTTCTTCTTGTCTTTTGGAGTGTGAAGTTGTCCTTGCTCTGCATGTCCTCCTGCCAGCTTGGGTCAGTTACTATATCATCCACCACCTCATCTTCCACTTCCGCACCCTGGTCCTCCTCCTGACTTTCCCACCGTCAAATTCATGTGACCATGGCTGCTCAAATATTTGGGCATTGCTATATGCGATCTCCTTTTGCCCCACTTCAAGTGGCCCGGGCGAGAGGCCTGAATCTATAAATGGAAAAGTGAACAGCTTTTTGGAGTGTCCAAGTGTGGGATCAGTTGTCTCCAGGCACTCATCATGGTGGGAGGAAGTAGGATCAGTGTGAGAAATATGCAGTCTAGACTCACGGCTACAGAGATTTGACTGTGTGGAAGACAGGGTGTTGGTGATGGTGGCAAAGTGACCGGAAGCATTATCCGCTATCCAACCAACAACCTTTCAACACTGCTCTGGTTTCAATAGTGGTGTGCTGCGGTACCCTACTAATTTGGACAGAAAGGTCGGGCGGGAAGATGTTGGTGTTTGTTTTGGCACAATTTCAGCTTGCCCACAGCCTCAGCCTCTGCACCATCACCATCCAAGTTCACTACAAATGGCTGAATTTGGAGGAAACTTATATGTGATCCGTGTGACGGACAAACAGCAGTTTGAAATACACTGTCTCTTGGTAGTGCCTCCAGCCTCTGGTCACTACGCTGATAGACACAGCAAACCTTCTTGCCACAGCTCGCATTGATGTGCCATCCTGGATGAGCTACACTACCTGAGCCACTTGTGTGGGTTGTAGAGTCTGTCTCATGCTACCACAAGTGTGAAAGCACAACCAACATTCAAAAGTGACCAAAACATCAGCCAGAAAGCAGTGGTACTGAGATGTGGTCTGTTGTTCCCACCTGCAGAACCACTCCTTAATTGAGTGTGTCTTGATAATTGCCAATAATTTCCATCTGTTGTCTATTCCATTTGCACAACAGCATGTGAAATTGATTGTCAATCAGTGTTGCTTCCTAAGTGGACAGTTTGATTTCACAGAAGTTTGATTTACTTGGAGTTATATTCTGTTTAAGTGTTCCCTTTAATTTTTTGACAATGTAGCTGGCCTATATGTATTTTTGCCAGCAAACTGGTGTCAATAACTTCACTAACACACTGCAACAAAATTTAAAGGGAGTCCAGAAATGGCAGAATTTTAAGTGCACTTTTTATGTCTTATCCGTATGACGGACAAACCACAGTTTGAAATAGCTGGGCTGTAGGTAACTATTTTTACCAGCAAACTGTTGTCAATAACTTTGCTTACACACTTCAACAAAAATTAATTGGAGAGCAGAAATGGCAGAATTTTGAGTGCAGTTATATGTGATCCATGTGACGGACAAACCACAGTTGTAAACAGCTGGCCTGTAGGTAACTATTTTTACCAGCAAACTGGTGTCAATAACTTCGCTAACACACTGCAACAAAATTTAAAGGGAGGAGGCCAGAAATGGCAGAATTTTGAGTGCACTTTTTATCTCTGATCCACGTGACGGACAAACCACAGTTTGAAATAGCTGGCCTGTAAAAAAATATTAATGACCCCTGATACATGGGGGTATGTCTACAAATATGTGTAATAGCAGCAGCAGACAGAACTGGAATGGACCCTCTTGCTATATGCACTGCAGTCTGCCACATACACTTCCTGCCTGCCTAGCACTGATATCTATGCAGTTTTATTAGTCCTCAGAAGGTCTGTTAGTTGAGATGTTTATGTGTTTAATACATGGCATACCCACACTAAGTAAGAACCAAGCAAATCTCTCCCTAGGTCAGCAGCAACTCTCCCTACACTGGTTGATTTCTTAGTAGACTGTGACGAGCATGGCAGCACCAGGTCTGATGACCTGATGACGCTGTGTGGCCAGCCAATCATTGAAATGCCACAGCCTACATGGATTCAGCATTACAGTGTGTGGAAGACAATCCCTGCAGGTTGATTGGCTCTCTAAAGAGAGACAAACATTCAGAGCGTTGACCGAGCTCCCGCCGAGCAACCTCAGAAATACTCGGTGAGCTACGAGCATCTCAAGTAGTACCTAGTAGTGGCAAGCATACTCACTCATCACTAAATACTTTCTAATATCTGTGTATTCGTACAGAATAATGGATCCAATGCAAATCAATGGCAAAACTGAATATTTTTCTGCTGGATTGAACGAACAGGTCTGGGGGCATGAGAAAGAAGCTGAAATGGACGGGATAGATAGATAGATAGATAGATAGATAGATAGATAGATAGTTAGATTAAAAAAGTATTTAGTCAGGCACCAATTGTGCAAGTTCTCCAACTTAAAAAGATGACAGAGGCCTTTAATTGACATTATAGGTAGATCGCAACTATGAGAGTCAAAATGAGAAAACAAATCCAGAAAATCACCTTGTCTGATTTTGCAAGATATATCTTGCAAATTATGGTGTAAAATAAGTATTTGGTCACCTAAAAACAGGCAAGATTTCTGGCTCTCACAGACCTGTAACTTCTTCTTCAAGAGGCTCCTCTGTCCTCCACCCATTACCTGTAGTAATGGCACCTGTTTGAACTTGTTATCAGTATAAAAGACATCTGTCCACAACTAGAGATGAGCAACATTGCCTTTTTTCGGGTCGAGTCGGGTTTCATGAAACCCGACTTTCGCAAAAGTCGGGTCGAACGCAATCGGCCGATTATCATGAAAAGTCGAAGGCCGACTGAAACACGAAACCCAATGCAAGTCAATGGGGAAGAAAAGTCGGCAGTGATTGGAGGACAGGAAACACACCTACAGTGCCCATTTTAATGTCAAAAACATCAATTCTTATTACTTAAGCTTGTCAACCTTAATTTACTTTATAATAATAGTTAGGCATTGAACAATGGGGGTTATTTGGCTAAAGTTGTGCGGGGGTAGAGCTGGCTCTAGATTTTCGTGGGCCCAGGGCCAAAGAGTGTCACTGGGCTCCTTTAACACATGCCACAATTCATGATCCTCTGATACGGCAGAGAGATAGCGGTATAGTACAATGAAAAATACTTCACTTCTTACATCACATGACTGTTATCCATTTTAAATTCTCCAATAGCTCCAAAAACGGACAGTATATTACTCCATACAGTACTATGGCCACCGCATAGTGCGCTATACAGAGTAATGAGGCCCTTATATTTCTCCATACAAAATCATTGGTCTCATATAATGTTCGATACAGTATATGATGAGCTCCACATAATGCTACAGTATATGTTGGTCCCCATGGATGAAGCTCCACTGTCTTATGGGCCCAAATAATGCTCCAAATATAATGGGCCCAATTTCTAATGCTCCAGTGTATAATGGGCCCTGTAAATGCTGATCCAGTGTCTGATGTCCCCCATTTGGAAAGCTCCAGCATATGATGGGCCTCACGGATGATGCGCTAGTGTATGATTGGTCCAAATAATGCTCCATGTATAATCTGCCCCATTTACAATGCTCCAGTATATGATGGGCCCCATGGATGATGCTCCAGTGTCTTATGGGCCCAAATAATGCTACATATATAATGGGCACCATTTCTAATGATCCAGTGTATAATGGACCCTGTAAATGCTGCTCCAGTGTCTGATGTCCACTTTTGGAATGCTCCAGTGTATGGTGGGCCCCATATATCATTCTCCAGAGTATAGTGCTCCCCAAAAATTGCTCCCAACCTTTAAAACAATTATATAAGTCTCCTCGCTAGGGAATCCCTGTACTCTGGACTCCTCGTCGTCCCCATCTTACATCTATCTGCACTTGGAGTGTTTAGGCAGAGGGTGTACAGACGTGATGTCATCACGCTCTCTGACCAGAATGTCACTGTCAGGAAAAGCGGAAGACGTCACTGCGGTGGAGCAGGGAGAGGTATTTCAACTTTGCAAGTGCTGTGATCCTGAGCAAGCAGGGGGGGCCCACTCATTGGCGACGGCACTGGCACAGGGCCCCTCATAGTACGGCGGTTTGTCTGATGGCAGGTGGACCCTCCCACCGGCAGAGACACTTTTGCGTACTCTGAGGGGCCCTGTGCCAATGCCGTCACCCATGAGTATGCCCCCCCACCTGCTCAAGGAACCTGCATTTTCATCTGCACTTTCCTCTTTGTCACCGTGTAAGGTGGTATAGTATGCGGGATGGGGCACCTGAGTTTCATCAGGGTCAGATTCTGGCTCAGTACACTGAGTGAATGTACCAGCAGAAAAATCTAGCAGTGGCTGTGCATCAGTGCACGCCATGTCAGATTCATCTTGGACTGAGGAATTCACGATTTGACTTGATAACCCAGGCATGGTATGTGAAAAGAGCTCCATGGAGTAATCTGTAGTGCGGCCTGCCGCATCCTTCACTTTTGGTAGGGGTGAAGGACACAAGGAAAGGTGTTGTTCCTTACCAGGAGCCTCCACTGACGACTCAGTGCTTTTATTTTTTGAAACTTCAGAAGAGGAGGCGATAGAGCTGGAGGTTGTGTCAGCAATGTAAGCCAAAACTTGTTCCTGAAGCTCCGGCTTTGAAAGCGGTTTACCTACTTCCAGAAAAGGAAGCCTTCAAGGCCTTGTGGAGCCAGATGATGACGCAGGCTCAACACCTCCTGCCTTAGGTGCTATTGTGCTTTTGCCACTACCAGCAGATGCAGCACCACCCCCACCACCATCAGTACCAGCTGGCAACTCCCGCCCACTTCTACGGCCTCTTCCACCATACTTCCTCATTTTTGGAAAAATGTACCCAAAATACCATCAGCTATATGGTACTGTAAAACAAGATACAAGGTGTATATATTGTGGAGAATTGGAAGCTCCCTAGAGATTTTAGGAGGCTGAACTATTATCTCAGGCCCACTATAGATTACACCTCAATTTAACAGGCTGAAATTGGCTGGTGTATGACAAAGTGCAAGGTGTATATAGTATTGGGGAGAATTTGAATCTCCCTAGAGATTTTAGGAGGCTGAACTATTATCTCAGGCCCACTATAGATTACACCTCAATTTAACAGGCTGAAATTGGCTGGTGTATGACAAAGTACAAGGTGTATATAGTATTGGGGAGAATGTGAATCTCCCTAGAGATTTTAGGAGGCTGAACTATTATCTCAGGCCCACTATAGATTACACCTCAATTTAATAGGCTAAAATGGGCTGGTGTATGACAAAGTACAAGGTGTATATAGTATTGGGGAGAATGTGAATCTCCTTAGAGATTTTAGGAGGCTGAACTATTATCTCAGGCCCACTATAGATTACACCTCAATTTAATAGGCTGAAATGGGCTGGTGTATGACAAAGTACAAGGTGCATATAGTATTGGGGAGAATTTGAATCTCCCTAGAGATTTTAGGAGGCTGAACTATTATCTCAGGCCCATTATAGATTACACCTCAATTTAACAGGCTGAAATTGGCTGGTGTATGACAAAGTACAAGGTGTATATAGTATTGGGGAGAATGTGAATTGGAAGCTCCCTAGAGATTTTAGGAGGCTGACAATGATGCTCTCAGTCCAGGTATGGCAGCAGGCAGCCTAATAAGCAGGACTGCTGCACACAAAAGTGTGGAAAAATGAACGCTTGGTAACTGTGCAGAAAAGAGGAAGAAAAGTATTTTTGCTTTTAAAAAAGCAGTTTGCACAGCAGTGTGCAAACAGCAATGCAGCTATCAGGGAGCCTTATATGGCAGCCTAATAACCAACAAAGCTGAGGCACAAAAATATAGCCTCCCCTGTCACTGCACACAAACTGTTGTGCTGTACAGTGAAAATCACTACCAGCAGAAGCAGTTTTTTTGTTCTTATTTCCTGCCTAACGCTCTCCTTTATTCAGAATCAGCAGCAGCAACCTCTCCCTAATGCTAAGATCGGCAGAAGTAAGATGGCGGTCGGCGTGCACGCCCTTTTATAGCCCCTGTGACGCCACACAAAGCAAGCCAATCACTTGCATGCCCTTCTCAAAGATGGTGGTAACCGCTGCCCATGTCTTCGCATTGCCCACAGTGTGCGTCCTCCATCATTGACTGAAAAAGGGCACTGGAAGCATCATTTGAAACGCGACTTTGGCGCTCTGGTCGCCGATCTCATGGCCAACCTCATGCTATGGTCAGGTTTCGTTTCATGAAACCCGACTTTAGCGAGAGTCGGCGACTTATGAATTTGACCGACCCGTTTCGCTCAACTCTATCCACAACCTAAAACAGTAACACTTCAAACTCCACTATTGTGAAGACCAAAGAGCTGTCGAAGGACACCAAGGACACCAGAAACACAATTGTTGCCCTGCACCAGTCTGGGAAGACTGAGTCTGCAATTGGCAAGCAGCTTGTTGTGATAAAATAAACTGTGGAAGCAATAAGAAAATGGAAGACATACGAAACCACTGATAATGTCGCTCGATCTGGGGCTCCAAGCAAGACTCACCCGGTGGGGTCAAAATTATGACAAGAACGGTGAGCAAAAATCCCAAAACCACACGTGGGACCTAGTGAATGACCTGCATAGAGCTGGGACCACCGTAACAAAAACTACCATCAGTAACTCACTACGCCGCCAGGGACTCAGATCCTGCAGAGCCAAACGCGTTCCCCTGCTTAAGTCAGTACATGTCTGGGCCTGTCTGAAGTGTGCTAGAGAGCATTTGGATTATCCAGAAAAGTATTGGGAAAATGCCATATGGTCTGATAAAACCAAAGTAGAACTGTTTGGTAGAAACAAAGCTTGTCGTGTTTGGAGTAGACAGAGAGCTGAGTTGCATCCAAAGAACACCATATCTACTGTGAAGCATGGGGGTGGCAACATCATGCTTAGGGACTGTTTATCTGCAAAAGGACCAGGATGACTGATCCGTGCACATGAAAGAATGAATGGGGCCATGTATCATGAGATTTTGAGTGCAAACCTCCTTCTGTCAGCAACGGCATTGAAGATGAAACATGGATGTGTCTTTCAGCATGATAATGATCCCAAGCACACCGCTAGGGCAATGAAGGAGTGGCTTCGTAAGAAGCATATAAAAGTCCTGGAGTGGCCTAGCCAGTCTCCAGATCTCAATCCCATAGAAAACCTTTGGAGGGATTTGAAAGTCCGTGTTGCCCAGCAACATCCCCAAAACATCACTGCTCTAGAGGAGATTTGTATGGAGGAATGGGCCAACATACATAATTGGTGGCTGACTAAATACTTTTTTTCCAACTGTAGATGAAAAGCCAGCAATTCATCTGCCGTGTACAGTAATATCACAGCGTTACAGGTTAGAATAGAATATATAGAATAAATATAGGTGTATCTCACAAAATTAGAATATCATCAAAAAGGTAATTTAGTTCAGTTCTTCAATGCAAAAATTGAAACTCAGATATTATATAGAGTCATTACAAACAGAGTGATGTATTTCAAGTGTTTATTTCTGTTAATGTTGATGATTATGGCTTACAGCCAATGGAAACCCGATTCATTATCTCAATAAATTAGAATATTTTATAACACTGGCTTGAAAAATGATTTTAAAAACTGAAATGTTGGCCTACTGAAATGTATATTCAGTAAATGCACTCAATACTTGATCAGGGCTACTTTGGCATCAATTACTGCATCAATGCAGCGTGGCATGGAGGCGATCAGCTTGTGGCACTGATGAGGTGTTATGGAAGCCCAGGTTGCTTTAATAACAGCATTCAGCTCGACTGCATTGTGGGGTCTATTGTGTCTCATCTAACTCTTTACAATACCCCATATATTCTCTACGGGGTTATTGTCAGGCGAGTTGCTGGCCAATCAAGCACAGTGATACTGTTGTTTTTAAACTGGGCATTGGTACTTTTGGCAGTGTGGACAGGTACCAAGTCCTGCTGGAGAATGAAATTTTCAACTCCAAAAAAGCTTGTTGGCAGAGGGAAGCATGAAATGCTCTAAAATTTCCTGGTAGATGACTGCGCTGACTTTGGTCTTGATAAAACACAGTGTACCTATAACAGCAGATGGCATGGCTCCCAAACCATTACTGATTGTGGAAACTTCACACTAGACCTTAAGCAACTTGGATTGTCCGTCTCTCCACTCTTCCTCCAGACTTTGGGACCTTGATTTCCAAGGTCTAGTGTGAAGTAGAGATGTCAGTGCTCGTATGTGTAATACGTGTGGCAACTGTGTGCCACCCATGTGCCGCATCAGTACCACACGGCGGGCGCCAGGGAAGCAGCAGTACAGTAAGCACCTGGTGCTGAAGACGACTCTCATCATTCTCTCCTGCTCTGCCGGCAATCAGCACGAGCAGGGGAGAAATATGAGAGTTGTATTCAAGTGAGAACAATGACAGCAGATGGTGGCTTTTCGGATTATTACTCCCATCAGCTTACACCTGCTGCTAATAACAGTGAAAGCTGGAGCGGCTGATGGGATCATTCCTCACCCGCTGCCTGTGCTATAAATAAATTAATTAAATAAAGGAATGGGTTCCCCAGTATTTTGTATAACTAGCCAGACAAAACTGATAGCTGGGGGCTGCAACCCTCAGCTGTCAGTGTTATCAAGGCTGGTTATCAAGAATAGAGGGATCTCCACACCATATTTTGTAATTATTTAAATAAATAATTAAAAAAAAAAACAGGGTCCCTCTTTTTTGACAACCAGCTTTGCTAAAGCAGACAGCTGGGGGCTGGTATTCTCAGGCTGGTAAGGGGTCATGGATATTGACCCCTCAGCTTAAAAATAGCAGCCCGACTTTTCCTACTTGCCCTGTACTGGTGGCAAGTGGGGCTCATATTTGTGGGGTGGATGTCACCTTTGTATTGTTAGGTGACATCAAGCCAACGGTTTACTAATGGAGAGGCGTCTAAAAGACATATCCATTACTAACTCTATGGTTGCCTAGAACAAGAAAAACTGACCAGCACCTCCATACAGTGTGAACAGGTGCTTACTGCAATGAATACATATCTTGCAAAAAAATACAAAAGTTCCCCATATACCAGGAAACAAAGTGAATAAGAAACTCACTCAAATATAATCCAACAACAACAAATCTCATATGTAAACTATTAAGCACAATTTGAGATCAAATAGTGTTTTTCAAGCATAGTGTATTTTATTGAAGTAATTATAAACAGAGCATAAATACTGATGCAGGTTGCAGCTGACAGCAATATAATAATATTTCAAATAGCACATTGAAACAATAGTAAAAAATAAGTAAAAGTACCTCATTAATTTCTGCAGTTAGCTAATATAAGATAATTAAACAGCTCAAACCTGTTTAAATAGTGTGCAGTACCAAAGTAAGGTGTAACCTCTAATCACTAAACAGGATGGAATGCTGTTTATAAAATTGCTTTCATGCCATATATTAATATGCCAAATAGGCGTTTTGCACAAATTGCAAACAGTATATATAAAGTGCAAACATGATAAACAAAGACTGCATCTATTAAGATGCTAAAATAAAGTTCAAGTGTTGAAATCATTTTTAACACTTACATGGAATGTGAAACACTGCTGCACAGCCTGCCGCAGCTTCTTCAGGAGGCGTGGCTTAATTGTGCCCCGGATTTAGTATATATAATGCGGTCAACCAATGAGCCACGTCGCTGAGTAAAAAAAGCATAGGTTTCTACACATGCGCAATTGTGTTCAAACTACGTCATGGATGACTCATCTAGTTCATGAAGTCCGAGAAACTATAGATGCAGTCTTTGTTTAGCATGCTCTGTTTATAATTACTTCAATAAAATACACTATGCTTGAAAAACTCTATTTGATCTCAAATTGTGCTTAATAGTTTATATATGAGATTTGTTGTTGTTGGATTATATCTTGCAAAAAGGAGGAACGCAGCAGCACTCTGTAGAGACCAATAGATGTGCGAACACAAAATCTATCATAATTGCTTAGTATACTGTAATAAAAAGTAAAATAAAAATTTTAAAATTACTTACAAAAGTGAAGGTTCTTAGGGCATAAATTGGCCAATTCATGTGAGCCCATCAACTGTGACAAGGTGACTTTTCTTTGATAGGTTCTATCATTTAAAACATGACTCTCTTGTGCTATAACTCTACAGATAATAACAATAGACAACTGCAAATAATCTCCAATAGATAACTCCATAGAACAAAAAAACTGACCAGCACCTCCATATAGTGTGAACAGGTGACTACTGCAATGAATACATAACTTGCAAAAAGGAGGAATGCAGTAGCACTCTGTGGAGAACAATATATGTGTGAACACAAAATCTATCATAATTGCTTATTAAACTGGAAAAAAAGGAAAAAAAATAAAAATTACTTACAAAAGTGAAGGTTCTTAGCGCATAAAGTGGCCAATTCATGTGAACCCATCAACCGTGACAAAGTAACTCTTCTCTGATGGGTCCTATCATCTAAAACATGCCTCTCTTGTGCTTTAACTGTACAGTATGAATGGGCAATCATACCTCTCCTGGGTTACAAACCTGCATATTTAAGTAGGCTGGTAGGAACCAGAGCTTTTTACAAACACCCTTGGGCTGATGGGTGGGGTGCAAAGTCAGAATGGAGGCAGTAACAACCTCCAATAGATACCTGCATAGAACAAAAAACCTCTAGTTGTATGGTAAATAAATACACAGCCAGAATAAAGTCCTTTATTAGAAACAAAACAAAACACCATTTTCTATTTTTATTTAAAAATAATAAACACAGTTATATTCACCTAATGCCTAATTCCACTGACTCCACTGTCTCCTGCAATAAAAGTAAAATAATTAAAAAAAAACAATATCCCTCATCTCTCTGTCGTTCTGTCCCATGCCTGGGGGATTAATAATTTTCAACCTGGATTTAAAAAATGTGCCACTTAGAAAAAATCTGAACAAATGCCCCCTGCACCTTGCAATTGTCCACTGTATATTTTTCATTGTAATGCATACTGGGTGTTTAAAGTATGGGTTTATATACAATGGGTACGGAAAGTATTAAGATCCCTTTAAATTTTTCACTCTTTGCTTCATTGCAACCTGTAATAACCCTGCCGGCATCACTGCATGGCCTCCCATCCCCCACCTGCCTTACAAACCAACTTACTTCCTGGCTGTGTGCTTAGGGCAGTGGCCTGGCACTTCCTGTTTCTTATAGGGTCAGTGTGCACCTTCCTAATGTGTCTCCAGCCAATTGCCAAGAGGCCTCAGGTAATTAAGGCATCCTCTCCTACTTGAGGATGCCTGAGCAATGATTTCTCTCAGTCAGTGTCTTGCTGCTGAGTTGCTAGGTCCCGTCTCTGTTTTCTGCCTTCTCTGGGGGCTGCATTCCCAGACCTGTTACTGTGCTATATGTGTCTTGTGCTCCTGCCTTCCTGAGGGCTGCATACTCAGGCCTGAATCCTTGTCCTGCATTTGTTCTCATGTCCATCCTTGTCTGTACTGTGTCCTATTCCTGTACCTTATCCAACACCTGACCTTTTCTGAACTGAGTCTTCTACCTGTGTCCGTTTGTATCCCTGTCTGTTGCCTTTCCTATTCCGCTGTGTGTTTCCTTGTGGTCTCTGCATCCTGTGACTTTGCTCTGCACTCTGCACTGCATCCTGCAACTTTGCTTTGCACTCTGCTCTTTATCCTGATCTTTGCTCCATACCCTGCGGCTCTGCTCCACACTCTGCGGCTCTACTCTGCTTTTTACTCCGCACCTTGCGGCTCTGCCCCGCTGTTTGCTCTGCACCCTGTGGCTCTGCTCTGCTCTTTGCTCTGCACCCTGCGGCTCTGCTCTTTGCTCTGCACCCTGCGGCTCTGCTCCACACTTTGCTCTGCACCCTGCGGCTCTGCTCTGCTCTTTGCTCCGCACCATGTGGCTCTGCTCCGCTCTTTGCTTCACACCCTGCAGCTCTGCTCTGCACCCTTCTGCTCTGCTTTACTCTTTGCTCTGCATCCTGTGGATCTGCTCCGCCCTTTGCTCTGCACCTTACGGTTCTGCCCTCTAGTCTAAACTGGTGCCTACCGGTTCCTGTCCCTCCTGTCTGAACAGGCTCCTACCTTTCCCCATATACCATTCATACTTTTCCGTGTTTCTGTCCTCTCTGAATCAGTTCCAGCTCATCCAGTCTGAACAGGTCCGCATCGGTTCCCATATACCGTTCATTCTACTCCATGTTTCTGTCCTTCCCAAGTCAGTTCCTGCCCCTTCTGTCCCAGTTGTGCCCACTTGCCAGTGTCTCAGTCATGCTCACCTGCCAGTGTCTCAGCCATGCCTGCCTGCCAGTGTCTCAGCTGTGCCCATCTGCCAGAGCACCAGTAGCGCCCGTTTGCCTGCCCGAGTACCTGCCATGCCCACCTACTCACAAGTGTACCAGCCTTGCTCACCTACCTGTGTGCCAATTGAGCCTGTTACCCACATCTGTCCTAGCGTTCCATCCCCCAGTGGGATCAGCTGTTACAGCCAGACACCGCCCTGATGTGGTACCTGGCAGCTACCTGCCGCACAAGCCAGACCTCACCATTAGAGGATCCAGTGAACTCCAAAGCAGCTGCTAAGTCATGCCCCTTCCAGGGTAGTCTGGTTTGTGGTACAGTGGGGCCACACCCCCACACTCACGCCAACCAGTCAGGGTGCGAGCGTTACACAGCCATTTGGTAAATTCAAAAAATTTCTTTTTTTTTCTCATTAATGTACAGTCTGCACCCGATCTTGACTGAAAAGAAAACAGAAAAGTAGAAATTTTTGCAAATTTATTAAAAAAGCAAAACTGAAATATCACATGGTCATAAGTATTCAGACCCTTCGCTCAGCATTTAGTAGAAGCAACCTTTTGAGTTAGTACAGTCATGAGTCTTCTTGGGAATGATGCAACAAGCTTTTCACACCTGGATTTGGGGATCCTCTGCCATTCTTCCTTCCAGATCCTTTCCAGTTCTGTCAGGTTGGATGGTGAATGTTGGTGGACAGGCATTTTCAGGTCTTCTCCAGAGATGCTCAATTGGGTTCAGGTCAGGGCTCTGGCTGGGCCATTCGAGAATGGTCACAGAGTTGTTCTGAAGCCACTCCTTTGTTATTTTAGCTGTGTGCTTAGGGTCATTGCCTTGTTGGAAGGTGAACCTTCGGCCAAGTCTGAGGTCCATAGCACTCTGGAAGAGGTTTTCATCCAGGATATCGCTGGACTTGGCCGTATTCATGTCTCCTTCAATTGCAACCAGTTGTTCTGTCCCCACAGCTGAAAAAAAACCCCATAGCATGATGCTGCCGCTACCATGTTTCACTGTTGAGATTGTATTAGGCAGGTGATGAGCAGTGCCTGGATTTCTCCCCACATTTTGCTTAAATTTATCACCAAAAAGTTCTATCTTTGTCTCATCAGACCCAAGAATCTTGTTTCTCATAGTCTCGGAGTCCTTCATGTGTTTTTTAGCAAACTCTGTGCGGGCTTTCATATGTCTGGCACTGAGGAGTGGCTTCCTTTGGGCCTCTCTGCCATAAAGGCCTGACTGGTGGAGGGCTGCAGTGATAGTTGACTTTATGGAACTTTCTCCCATCTTCCTACTGCATATGTGGAGCTTAGCTACAGTGATCTTAGGATTCTTTTTTACATCTCTCACCAAGGTTCTTCTCCCACAATTGCTCAGCTTTGCTGAAGGGCCAGGTATAGGATGACTTCTGGTGGTCCCAAACTTCTCCCATTTAAGGTTTATGGAGGCCATTGTGCTCTTGGGAACCTTGAGTACTGCAGAAATTCTTTTGTAACCTTGGCCAGATGTGTGTGTTGCCACAATTCTGTCTCTGAGCTCCTTGGCCAGTTCCTTTGACCTCATGTTTCTCATCTGGTCTGATATGCACTGTGAACTGTGAGGCCTTATATAGACAGGTGTGTGCCTTTACAAATCAAGTCCTATCACTTTAATTAAACACAGCTGGGCTAAAATTAAGGAATAAAACCATCTCAAAGAGAATCACAAGGAAATGGATAGCAAGTGACTTAAATATGAGTGTCTGAGCAAAGGGTGTGAATACTTATGACCATGTGATACTTCAGTTTTTCTTTTTTAATAAATTTGCAAAAATTTCTACATTTCTGTTTTTTGTCAGTCAGGATTGGGTGCAGAGTGTACATTAATTAAAAAAATGAACTTTTTTGAATTTACCAAATAGCTGCAATAGCCACTTCAGATCTCTTCAGCACTTTGTTTCCATTCATTTTTTGGTGCTTCTTGAAATATGTTATCCTTTGGTAATCTTCAGATTTCATGATGTTTTCAATCAGGGATAAATATATTTCAATGCTTTGATGGATCTTTGGTAGTTTGAAGCATCTTGGTATTTGTACCTCTAACTTCTCTAAGGTGAAAAGCTTGTTGCCATGGTAGATATATTATTATTATTTATTATTATAGCGCCATTTATTCCATGGCACTGTACATGTGAGGAGGGGTATACATAATGCATACAAGTACAGTAATCTTAAACAATACAAGTCACGACTGGTACAGGATGAGAGAGGACCCTGCCCGCGAGGGCTCATAATCTACAAGGAATGGGTGAAGATACAGTAGGCAAGGGTAGAGCTGGTCATGCAGCAGTTTGGTGGATCGGTGGTTACTTCAGATTGTAGGCTTGTCGGAAGAGGTAGGTCTTCAGGTTCTTTTTGAAGGTTTCCATGGTAGGCGAGAGGCTGATATGTTGTGGTAGAGTAGGGGGGATGTGCGGGAGAAGTCTTGTATGTGATTGAGGGAAGAGGAGATAAGAGGGGAGTACAGTGGGAGATCTTGTGAGGATCAGAGGTTTCATGCAGGTAAGTACCGGATGACGAGGTCACAGATGTATGGAGGACTCAGGTTGTGGATGGCTTTGTATGTCATGGTTAGGGTTTTGAACTGGAGTCTTTGGGTAATGGGGAGCCAGTGCAGGGATTGACAGAGGGGAGAGGCTGGGGAATAGCGGGGGGACAGTGAATTAGTCAGGCAGCAGAGTTTAGAATAGATTGGAGGGGTGCGAGAGTGTTAGAGGGGAGGCCACAGAGCAGGAGGTTGCAGTAGTGAAGGCGGGAGATGATGAGGGCATGGACTAGGGCTTTTGCAGATTCTTGGTTGAGGAATGTATGGATCCGTGAAATATTTTTGAGTTGAAGTCAGCAGGAAGTGGAAAGGGCTTGGATATGTGGTTTGAAAGAGAGATCAGTGTCAAAGATAACCCCGAGGCAGCGAGCTTGTGGGACTGGAGAGAGTGGGCAGCCGTTTACTTTAATGGATAGGTCCATTGGGGGGGTCACGTGAGATGGGCGAAAGATGATTAAGTCTGTTTTGTCCATATTAAGTTTTAGAAAACTAGCGGAGAAGAAGGATGAAATAGCACACAGACATTGAGGGAGTCTGTTTAGTAGGGAGGTGATATCTGGTCCAGAGATGTAGATCTGTGTGTCATCAGCATAGAGGTACTACTGAAAGCCATGAGATTCTATGAGCTGTCCGAGGCCAAAGGTGTAAACGGAGAAGAGCAGGGGCCCTAGGACTGAACCTTGCGGGACTCCGGCGGATAGGGGACGCGGTGAAGAGGTGGAGTGCGAGTGGGTGACACTGAATATCCAGTCTGTTAGGTAAGACACAATCCAAGATAGGGCCAAGTCTGTGATTCCAAGAGATGAGAGGGTCTGTAGTAATAGGGAATGGTCCACTGTGTCGAAGGCAGAGGACAGGTCCAGGAGGAGAAGGACAGAGTGGTGTCACTTGGCCTTGGCAGCTAGTAGGTCATTGGTGACCTTAGTTAGGGCAGTTTCAGTGGAGTGGTGTGGCCGGAAGCCAGATTGTAATCGGTCAAGGAGGGAGCAAGAAGAGAGGTGGGAGGACAGTTCAAGATGTGCATGTTGTTCCAGTAGTTTTGAGGCATAGTGGAGAAGTGATATAGGGCGATAGCTAGATACAGAGGATGAGTCAAGAGAGGGCTTTTTGAGGATAGGTGTGATTGAGGCATGTTTAAAGCCTAAGGGGAAAACACCAGTTATTAGTGACAGGTTGAAGAGGTGGGTTAGGGTTGGGATGAAGACTGTGGTGAGGTTTTGGATGAAGTGGGATGGGATCGGGTCAAGTACACAGGTCGTGAGATGTGGTCTTGAGAGTAGAGTGGAGAGTCGATCTGATCTTGAGAGTAGAGTGGAGATTCGATCTTCTGTAATGGTGGAAAAGTTGGTTTTAGAGGAGGAGGGCAGGGCAGTTAGGAGGAAGGGCACTGGGGGTTGTTGACCAAGACTGTCTATGATGTAATCAGATATTATTATTATTGTTATTATTATTTATTTACATTGCACCATTAATTCCACAGTGCTGTACATGCGAAGGGGGGGTTACATACAAAGTTATAGATATTGTTAACAGTAAACAAATTTACAATGACAGACTGGTACACAGGGGAGAGGAACCTGTCCTTGCAGATTATCCTCTGAAAAATATTTAAACGTTTTTAAAAAACAGTGCAGCTCCTGCTTGAAATGTGTTGAAGCATTGACCAAAAATAAAAGTGCTTTTTAGAAAATATTCGGTATGTTATACTCAACTGGAATCCAAAGGAAAAAAGAGGGGGTCTCCAGCACCAAAAATAGTGAAAAAAGATAAAACTCACATTTATTAGGAAGGTTTTAAAATCATATCAATAAGCCACAATGACAGGCAAGGCTACCTTACACATTTCAGACAGATATTACATGTACTTAGTTATAGGTATATGTTATCAAAACTAGGAAGCTTAAATAAATGAATACATGAGGAGACTGCAGAGTGAACACCCAGTTTCAGGTAATTAATTAGCTCCACCTTAGTCAGACCTAAGCAATTAATGCTGCTAAACAAAGCTAACATATAAATAAGAAATATATGTATGCAGACCTAAATGAATACGTGCAAAAACAGCAATAAACCATAAATCACAATAGACATAAATAGATGAGTATTGCAAAAAAAAAAAAAACGCATATTACATTATATATTGCAAATCTGATCTATAATTTAAACCTTTCGGTGCACGAGCATCAAGAAGCAGGATCCATTTAGCCTCAGCTGATAATAGTGCAGCAAACCAATCACCACCTCGCTCTGCTCTGATAATTCTCTCTATGCCCCTCACGGACAACGTAGATAGATCACCGCCATGCACTTCTGAGAAGTGTTTTGATAAACCAGAGCTAGGTCTTTTATTGCTATAGCGATCAGTAGTCTCCACAGGGGCAGAAGGAGAAATATGTTCAGCTAATCGTTTCTTTAACTTACGTGATGTACAACCAACATAACATTTGCTGCATGCTTCACAGCTAGCTAAATACACTACATAAGTTGTTGAACAGTTTATAAATGTTTTATCTTATAAATGTTACCATTTATTATTCGAAAACTCTTTACAATTAGCCATATATCTGCACAGATTACATCTGGAGGTACCACACCTAAGTGAACCCACTGTGCTGAGCCACATATTACTGTTTCTAGGGGTGATATACAAACTTGGTGATAGCAAATTGCCCAAATTCGTGGATTTTCTAGCTACAACGTTCACACCATTTGACAGAATTTTCTACAGAATTAGATCCTGTTCCAACATAAGTATATATTTAAGAAAAGCCTTTTATATGTTAATAAAATCCAGACTATATTGGGTAGAAAATGTAAGCTGATTTTTATCATCTAATCCTGGTTCATTATCCCTCAACAAATCTCATCTTAATTTTTTAGTAGCAATAAATAAAGCCCTCTTAAGAGATTTATTAGAGTACCCTCTCTGTATCAGTCTATCAAATATAACTCCACATTCTGAATGAAAGGAAATTTCAGTCGAACACAATCTACGTGCCCTCACAAATTCTCCAATAGGTAAATTACGGATGGTATTAGCCGTGTGTGAACTAGTAGCATGTAATGTAGAATTACCGCTTGTAGATTTTCTATATAAAGCAGTGGTGATCAAACCTGTCTTATCATCTCCATGTAGAAAAACATCCAAAAAAGAGCAGAATTTTTATGAATATCCACCTTGAATTTCAAATTTAGACATCTGTACATCGTTTTGTGAGTTAGTACGCCAGATAATCACCAAATCGTCTAAGTATCTGGCGTACCAACAAATTCGTGCACCGAAAGGTTTAAATTATAGATCAGATTTGCAATATATAATGTAATATCAATTTTTTTTTGCAATATTCATCTATTTATGTCTATTGTGATTTATGGTTTATTGCTGTTTTTGCATTTATTCATTTATGTCTGCATACATATATTTCTTATTTATATGTTAGCTTTGCTTAGCAGCATTAATTGCTTAGGTCTGACTAAGGTGGAGCTAATTAATTACCTGAAACTGGATGTTCACTCTGCAGTCTCCTCATGTATTCATTTATTTAAGCTTCCTAGTTTTGATAAGATATACCTATGACTAAGGACATGTAGTATCTGTCTGAAACGTGTAAGTAGCCTTGCCTGTCATAGTGGCTTATTAATATGATTTTAAAACCTTCCTAATAAATGTGAATTTTATCTTTTTTCACTAATTTTGGTGCTGGAGACCCCCTATTTTTTCCTTTGGATTTGGATTTATAGCGCCAGTTGAACCGCACTGAACATCTCCTGGCATCAGACCGCTTATGGTCTATATGGACACTGATGTACGGTAGGCTGAATATTTTTTTCTCTTTTTTTGCTATATACTCAACTGGTTCAGCTGTACCTGAGAGCAAGTCTAAATTAATGAACCTTCTGCTATTGTGATTCGTGCTGGGTCATGTGTCCTTTTTTTTTTGCATTATCATCCCTGTTGATTACCTTAAAAAAATAGTTTGCACGCAGGGTTTTGAATTCCATGATTGACTTGTCTAGATTGAATTTCAAGTGGATTTCATAGTGTTTGAAGGCGGTAATGTTGTCTGTGGTATCCTTTATGGTTTGCTGTAGATTTTCCAAGGTAAGTAACAAATGATTCATGGACTATATGTTGAGGATGCCTTAAATGTTTTGCAATGTTTGTTTTAGTCCTAGAACACAGTGGGTTGAAAATGTGATCGTAATCCTTTTAGGAATATATTGCATCCGATATATTGTAACCGCAGAGTGGTAAGCACATATTTTCTGAGCAAATAGAGGCTTTATAGCATTGAGTTTCACCGTAAATTTATTTGTTGTGAATCAATCCAAATCCAAATCTTTTAGGTAAAATTGGCTAAGCTGGTGAATTTGAATTTTACCCCTAAATATATATAGGTACATTTAATGTGTGGAGTGCATTCATTCTCTTCTTGATTCACTCTCCTATACATCTTTGTTACGAAAAAAAAGTTCTAAGGAGTTTATCCTATAGTTACGTTCTCACTCTATTTATCAAAGGCCTCTCAATCATCCAGCCAGTATCCTACTGAGGGACAACAACCCTGAAAAGGTGTTTGTAAATGTAGGGATATACACACTTTGGTAGGCATTACGTAGCTTTCACACAGATATTGGATCCTTGGGTCATAACAATGTGATGTTTATTTCCACTGGTTGCACAGCACCAAAACAAAACCATAAACATAAATCCCTAGCCTTGTTCAGGGTCTAGCTAAACAATACAGACCCTGGCTAATCATACACTGTTGACCTAGACCGAGTTCGCTCAAACACATTGGCTATTGTCCACAGCAACTACAGATACCTCCATAGCCTGCGCTGTGTCTTCTGAGAGAGAGATTCTGTTTTGTATCTCTCTTCAGTACCAATACAATCTACTCTGGTTTGCTTTCCCCACAGTTGACTGACTGAGATGAACACATAGCCTATTTATGTGCAGAGCTAGCCAGGTTCACCTAATCAGAGCCTGAAAAGCTATGATTTAACCATTGCCTACCTGAATTTGCTACAGTAAATAGAGGTCTATTTTTTTTTTGGCTAGTATTATAGCTTGGTTAAACTAAGTCATGCACAGTAGCACAGACCTCCCATTTGTATTGTCAGTAGGTTTTAAGAAGAAAAGTTGACAAGACTGATATTTGCAGAGATATGCAATAATAAGTGTCATTTTTTTAACTTTTCTGTAATATATTATCTTTGCATTGAAATATCCAAATCATATAGTCATATAATAAAAGTAGTAAAGTAACATTAGTAATGGAGTATAAATGTTTCCAAATTCCAACTTCACATTGCTGTTTAGTGCCAGTAGGGTTAGCTGGGCAATGTAGGAGTTAATGACAGTGGCTCAGCTTTTGGTCCTATGAATAATTAAATACGTTGCAGGTGACTGAGTAGTTATTCTTACCACACAGGATGGTTTTTCACTTGCAATTTCATTTTATTTCCCATGCTAAGTTTCAATCATTTCAACAAAACAAGTACAGTGAAATAAAAATCTGCTGGAGCTTCCAGAATAGGTTTCATAAAGGAATGATAACAGAAGCCACTTGTATGCTCTTAGCATGGGTCAATGCTTTCATTGCTAAAAACTATCAGCTGCACTATATGTATATGTAACAGAAAAATCCCACTCTTACCATTACATTGTTACATGCACCTGCTCATCCAGGTGGACTTTTCTCTCAGCAATTCATTATCTGTTTCTTACTGAATTAAGGAGAAACAGTGAGGTTATTGTGCTTCAGTAAAAGAGAGAAGAAATTAGAGACATTCAGCTGTGCTCAATGGGCGACTGGCTAAATGTTCCATGAATTGCGTTTCTCACAGTGGATGCAATGTGCAACATATATGTAAATGAGGATGACCATGCACAACACTAGTGTCTATTCTGTCCTGTCCAGCTCTGATGTACCTACATCCAAATGTGTTACCGCGGCAGGCAACTGCACAAAATATTGCCTAAAAGAAAAATATGGTATCTCTAGGTTTGCAAATGGTCATGATATCTGTTGGGTGTGAAATCAATGAAGTCTTTTACAAACCAATGAGGAGATGCAGCAGAGCATGCTTTACTTATTTCATCTCTCAATGATATCACAATGTGATGTGTGTGGACCAGGGGCAGGATAACCTCGTGTGATGTTGTCACATCTCCTGCTGTTTGTGGGCTGTTGCCCTTGTTTGCATTCTTTGCCTAGTAACAGTGATGTAGGGGAGAGGAGGAGTCGGGGGAGGGACGTGGAGAGGAAGGAGGAAGTAAGGAATAAAAAAAAGCACGGCCTGGCAGCCAAGCACTAGCACATCCGTGTATGTCTCTGAATTCTTTATCGCCGACATCACGACACTACAACTGGCGACGAGGAAGCGTTCATTCATCAGCCACAGGTATTTCAGTCCCACGAACAGTCTACAAGGCTATCAGCACTCACTATGGCTTGTCTACCCGCATTTCCTGCTTTTGATGTGCATCAGTCCCAAGCAAACCTGGCAGTATCTTGGGATAAATGGCTAAAGCGATTCGAGATATTTCTGCAAGCCATGAATGTCTCTGATGATACCCGGAAAAAAGCCATGCTGTTACACTACGCAGGGGAGCAGGTTTACGATATATTCACTACTCTGCCGAATACAGGGGAGGACAAGGACTATGAGCTCAGCAAAGCTGCGTTAAGCAAGCACTTCTCCCCTCACAGAAATCCGGCATTTGAAATTTTTAAGTTCAGGCAGTCAAAGCAGTCGCCAACAGAAAGCATGGCTGAGTATCATGTCCGGCTACGACACCTTGCAGCGCACTGTGAATTTGCGGAAGTAGACAAAGAAATCCAAATGCAGATCGTACAAGGATGTATTTCCTCCAAGTTAAGGAGACAAGCACTCAGAGACCCCACCATGACGTTAGCGAAGTTGCTAGATAGAGCGCGTATAAATGATGCTGCAGACAAACAAGCTAAACTGATAGAGAACATCGAGCATGAGCCAGACGCGACATCGTCTATAGCAAAGCTTACACAGAAACCAAATGTGCCTCGCACGCAGGCAGCCACATGTTACAACTGCGGTGGATCGTATCCTCACCAGAATGTCTGCCCAGCAAAGGGAGGAACTTGTCATAATTGCGGAAAGCAAAATCATTTTGCAAAGGTGTGTAGATCCAAGCCACAATCTCCTCATGCCACCGCACAACCTAGGCCACCGAAGATCCAAACACTGCAGATTAATGACGAGTCCCACAGCAC
The DNA here is from genome assembly GCF_039654945.1 of Dendrobates tinctorius. Lineage (NCBI taxonomy): Eukaryota > Metazoa > Chordata > Amphibia > Anura > Dendrobatidae > Dendrobates > Dendrobates tinctorius. The sequence continues at coordinate 42,500,678 of NW_027361728.1, read as the reverse complement.
CTATTTATTCTCCATGACGGAAGAGGGATCTAATACTGTGCACGCAGTTACTAATCCAAAACGAGTAATCCTAGTGAATGGCAATCCAATAGAGGCCCTGGTAGACACGGGGGCATCAGTCAACGTCATCAGTCACACAGTCTACAACCAGCTCCTAAACAAACCTATTCTACAAAGTACTAATATAAAGATTTTTCCTTATGGCTCAGCAGCTGCACTGCCCCTGTGCGGAAAATTTCAGTCAGAAGTTGCAGCTGAAGGAAAGTCCATCACTGACACCTTTTATGTGGTAGAATGCTCTGCGGACACACTTCTCAGCTGTACCAGTGCAATATCTCTGGGCCTTGTGAACCTTGTCAACAGCATTACAGGTCCTTCGGCCCACCACATTATGCAGAAGTACCCAAATCTCTTTAAAGGGCTAGGTAAGCTAAAGGATGTTCAAATAAAATTGCATATAGATCCATCAGTACAGTCCTCTATTCAGCCCCACAGGCGCATTCCATTCCATGTCCGCAAGCTTGTGGAGCAAGAACTGCAAGACCTGGAGGCGTCCGATGTCGTCGAACGCGTTGAAGGCCCGACCCCCTGGGTTTCACCAATCGTTGTTGCACCTAAACCGAAGCAGCCAGGTAAAATCCGCCTATGTGTGGATATGCGCCACGCCAATCGGGCGATCCAAAGAGAAAGGCACATCACGCCCACTATTGATGACATTCTCGCAGACCTGAATGGTGCGAAGGTATTTTCAAAAATTGACCTAAACTCAGGCTATCATCAAATTGAATTGCATCCAGACTCCAGGTACATTACAACTTTTAGCATGCACGTGGGCCTGCGCAGATTTAAGAGATTGAACTTTGGCATCTCATCGGCCGCAGAAATTTTTCAGAATATCGTCAGCCAGGTTCTGTCTGGCATTGCAGGAGTCCTCAACGTCAGTGATGACATTCTCATTTATGGCACAACCCAAGAGGAACATGACAATCGCCTAGAACAAGTGTTTCAAAGACTCCAAGCCTGCAATCTCACTGTCAATCCGTCGAAATGTGAATTTAACCAAAAATCATTAACTTTTTTTGGATACATCTTTTCTGAACAAGGAGTTTCAGCTGACCCACAGAAAGTGGCTGCCATAAAATCGGCTAGCCCACCGCAAAATGTGTCAGATGTTCGCAGCTTCCTAGGACTGGTCACATACTGTGGGCGATTTATACCTGACCTAGCCACTGTTTCAGAACCTCTGCGAAAGCTCACAAAGAAAGACTCTCTGTGGACATGGGGTACTGAGCAGCAAGCAGCTTTTGACGCATTGAAAACCAACCTAACCAGCGACACTGTCATGGCCTATTTTGACCCGTCAAAACCCACACAGTTACTGGTGGATGCTAGTCCAGTAGGCCTAGGGGCAATTCTCACACAAGTGTCTAGCGCAGGCGACATATCCACAATCTCATATGCCAGCAAGACACTAACGGATACAGAGCAGCGATATTCACAAACTGAGAGAGAAGCCCTGGCAGTTGTGTGGGGGTGCCTTCATTTCCATTTATACCTTTTTGGACATCAATTCACAGTGATAACTGACCACAAGCCACTCGTTCCAATTTTCAATAAGCCCTCGTCAAAGCCTCCCCCGCGTCTTGAACGCTGGTTGCTCCGCTTACAGAACTATCATCTCCAGTTGAGATACGAGGCGGGAGCTGGAAATCCCGCAGACTATTTCTCGAGACACCCAGCACCACAGCCCACCACAGACGACATCCCCGCGACGATTCTGGCGGAGGAGCATGTCAACTTTGTCGTCGCCCATTCGGTACCGAAAGCTATGACCATACAGGAAATTAAGCAAGCGCTGGATGCCGATCACCAACTTCAATTTGTGATAGAGACGGTTCGGTCCAAGAACTGGAGCAGTTTTCTCGCTGAGGCCCGCCTTCACCCTCCTGATCAGGCTGGGTACCTGGAGGTTTTCTTTAACGCGAGACATTCACTATCAGTATCAGACTCAAATATGCTCTTAAGAGATAATCGCCTGGTGATACCTCAGAAACTTCAGAGCAGGGTACTGGATCTGGCGTATGAAGCTCATCAAGGGGTCGTGAAAACGAAGCAGCTACTTCGGGAGAAAGTGTGGTTTCCCGGACTTGACAAAAAGGTAGAGGCACTCGTTGAAACATGCATACCGTGCCAAGCCACTACAGTTGCCCATAGACGTGCACCATTACAAATGACACCCCTGCCAGCCGGCCCATGGATAGCTGTTAGCATCGATTTCTGCAGTTTACCAGATAGCTCCTATCTGCTGGTGATCATGATGACTTTTCAAGGTTTCCAGTCATCGAACATGTTTCTACAACCTCGGCCAAGGCTGTTTTACCAAAATTAGACAAGATCTTCTCAGCATATGGCATACCTGAGATCGTGAAATCTGACAATGGACCGCCTTTCAATAGCACAGACTTTCAGTCCTTCGCAACCTACCTGGGTTTCACACACCGGAAAATAACTCGTGCTGGCCTCAGGCCAACGGTGAAGTCGAACGATTCATGCAATCGCTCAACAAGACCCTAAGGATTGCTACCATGGAGCACAAGGACTTACAGCAAGAGTTGAACGCATTCCTCAGACAGTACAGGGCTACACCCCACTCTACAACGGGAATACCACCTGCAACGGCACTGTTCAACAGGCCCTTACGGGTCAAACTTCCAAGCATTCCAGCAATCTCCGTCCAGACCCCGATTAATATCAATGACTCCATATCAAAGGAAAAGATGAAACGGTACGCAGATAAGCGCAACCATCGAGGCAGACAGCCGGCAATACAGGTGGGCGATTGGGTCCTGGCACAAAGGTTAAAAGCGACTAGCAAGTTTGTGTCACCGTACTATCCGGAACCCTTTCAAGTTATAGACGTTAAGGGCACCATGGTTACTGCCCGGAATCAAAGTCGTCAGGTCACACGGAATGTGTCCCACTTTAAAAAACTCCGGGGCCACGTCCCAAAGACCACGCCTAGTGAGGAAGCGGAGAGCGACGACTCCCTGCCAGAGACTGGAGATGCCGTAAGCCTAACAGGGGATGTCTCCGGGGATACTCAGGGCTCATCTGGTGATGGGCTGTCTCACCGCTATCCGACTAGGACATATCGAAGACCACCTGCCCACCTTACAGACTATGTTCTGCAGTGAGACTTAATGTTTGAACGACAATATTCTTCAAATGTTTGTTTTTTTTTTGTTGTGAGAAAAGAAGAGGTGTGATGTTGTCACATCTCCTGCTGTTTGTGGGCTGTTGCCCTTGTTTGCATTCTTTGCCTAGTAACAGTGATGTAGGGGAGAGGAGGAGTCGGGGGAGGGACGTGGAGAGGAAGGAGGAAGTAAGGAATAAAAAAAAGCACGGCCTGGCAGCCAAGCACTAGCACATCCGTGTATGTCTCTGAATTCTTTATCGCCGACATCACGACACTACACCTCGTTTGACTCACAAGTCATGTCTGACAAAGTGACTCAAATGCTATTGTTCTCCTCTTCATAACAGTGTCCACTAACTACAATGACTTCATAATGGTGCAGTGCATTTCAACAGTAGGCTAGTGTACAACTAAACAGTGTACAACTTTATAAGGATGCTATAGAATAAAGCAATATTTTTACATTTACTTTCAAAGTGCCAGGAACTCTAAACATGGCAGTTGGACAAGGCAGAAGACAGGTGAGCCTTGCAACATATTCATACAAACCTGTTCGTAGGGCTTTTGTGCTGCAAAATGTATTCACCACACAGGTATGTATCTGTATAATTTATGTGCTAGCTGTGACAATCACTCATATCTACTGCTCATTCATACACTCTGTAAACTCCATACATATAAGTCCTTCTCTTCTATCCTCTCTTATGTTTAGCTCTCATGCTCTTTATTAAGAATGTGCAGTCATCATTGGCCCCAATGTCCTCCCTGTTATGTCCTAACTCTGATCTGAAACCTTACAATGAAACACAGCAGTGCCCTGGATGAAGCTGCACCTACTACACATAGAACAACTCGGCACAGATGGCAACTGCCAGCAACTCTGACATATGCTGCAGATACATTTTCTACAGCGGTACTCCTTGTGTGCCGAACATCTGTGGAGAGAATCCCTCTTCGCCTAAGATTTAATCAATTCTAAGTTTATGCTTAGCCCCATCCCAACCCTCGCCGTACTAGTACTAATCTGCGAGAACTGCATTTCCATCCAGAGCAGTAATAGTACAGCGGCATGATCACCATGGCCTCACGCTGAGCGCCGTGGTGATCGGGTGCAAGTGTCAGCTGTATGTGACAGCTGACACCCCGTAGCAACACCCACTGACAGCAGCATAGAGAACAATCTCACAGGGAGGGGGTTCCCTGCGCTCTCCCACCTGAACAACGCGATGTGATTGCATTGTTCCTGTGGTCTCCATGGAGACCCCCAGCTCCAAGATGGCCACGGGGTCCTTCCGGGTCTTTCAGTGAAGTGGTTTGTCAGCACCTGCTGAGAGCAGGTACCGGCAAGCCTCCTACACTGCCTGTGAGATTGCTGATCTGACAGAATGCTATGCAAAGTGTTAGAACAGCGATCTGACTTTATATAATAATGTCCCAACCTGGGACAATGTAATAATGTTAAAAAAAAGTTCTAGTGTGTAAAAATATATATTTTTTAAAATCCCCAAATAAATAAAAAATTAAATAAATAATTTACCAATAAATACATATACCGTATTTCTGTAAATAATGAAAAAAAATGAAAGTACACATACTTGGTATCGCCACGTCTGTAACGACCCGACCTATAAAACTGGCCCGCTTTAGTGAACACTGTAAAAAAAAAAATAGAAATGAAGGCAAAAAACAATGCTTCATCATCATACCACCGTACAAAAAAAGGAATAACACAATAACAAAAGATAGATATAAATAAACGTGGTACCGCTGAAAATGTCATCTTGTCCTGCAAAAAACAAGCTGCCATTCCGCGTCATCAGCGAAAAAATTAAAAAGTTATAGCTCTAAGAATAAAGTGATGGAAAAATAATTATTTTTTCTATAAAATAATTTTTATTGTATAAAAGCGCCAAAACATAAAAAAGATTTAAAATAAATTCATGAATTGCTGGTTTTTGTTCATTTTGCCTCACAAAAAAACAGAATAAAAAGCAATCAAAAAATGTTATGTGCCTGAAACTGGTTCCAATAAAAACACCAACTTGTCCCGCAAAAACCAAGACCTCACATGACTCTGTGGGCCAAAATCTGGAAAAATTATAGCTCTCAAAATGTGGTGATGCAAAAACTATTTTTTGCAATAAAAAATGTCTTTTAGTGTGTGACAGCTGCCAAACATAAAAACCGGCTATAAAAACCCACTGTAAATATTAAATCAAAGCCCCCTTTATCACCCTCTTAGTTAGCAAAAAATAATAAAATAAAAAAAGCATTTATTTCCATTTTCTATTAGGGTTAGGGTTGGGGGCTAAAGTTAGAGTTAGGGTTGAGGCTAAAGTTAGGATTAGGGTTGGAGATAATGTTAGGGTTAGGGTTGGGGCTAAAGTTAGGGTTAGGTTAGGGGCTAAAGATAGGGTTAGGGCTAAAGTTAGAGTTAGGGCTAAAGTTAGGGTTGGAGCTAAAGTTAGGGTTAGGCTTGGGGCTAAAGTTAGGGTTGAGGCTAAACTTAGGTTAGGGTTGGGGCTAAACTTAGGGTTATAGTTGGGGCTAAAGTTAGGGTTTGGATTAGTGTAAGGGTTGGGATTAGATTTATGGTTGGGATTAGGGTTAAGTTTGTGGCTAGGGTTGGGATTAGGTTTAGGGGTGTGTTGGAGTTAGAGTTGGTGTTAGAGTTGGGGGGTTTCCACTGTTTAGGCACATCAGGGGCTCTCCAAATGTGACATAGCATCTGATCTCGATTCTAGCCAATTTTGCATTGAAAAGTTAAACGGCGCTCCTTCCCTTCAGAGCTCTGCCATGTGCCCAGTGGTTTACCCCCACATATGGGGTTTCAGCATACTCAAGACAAATTGCACAACTTTTGGGGTCCAATATCTCCTGATACCCTTGGGAAAATAAAAAATTGGGGGTGAAAATATCATTTTTGTGAAAAAAATAATATTTTTTATTTTTACGGCTCTACATTATAAACTTCTGTGAAGCACTTGGGGGTTCAAAGTGCTCACCCACATCTAGATAAATTACTTAGGGGGTCTACTTGCCAAAATGGTGTCACTTGTGAGGGTTTCCACTGTTTAGGCACATCAGGGTCTCTCCAAACCCGACATGGTGTCCGATCTCAATTCCTGACAATTTTGCATTGAAAAAGTCAAACGGTGCTCCTTCCCTTCCGAGCTCTGCCATGCACCCAAACAGTGGTTTACCTGCAAATATGGGGTATCAGCGTACTCAGGACAACTATTGGGGTACAATTTCTCCTGTTAGCTTTGGCAACTTAAAATAAATTGGATCTGAAGTAAATTTTTTGTGAAAAAAGTTAAATGTTCATTTTTTTAAACATTCCAAAAATTCCTGTGAAGCACTTGAAGGGTTAATAAACTTCTTGAATGTGGTTTTGAGTACCTTGAGGGGTGCAGTTTTTAGAATGGTGTCACTTTTGGGTATTTTCTATCATATAGACCCCTCAAAGTGACTTCAAATGTGATGTGGTCTCTAAAAAATATGGTTTTGTAAAAATTTGTTGAAAAAATGAGAAATCACTGGTCAACTTTCAACCCTTATAACTTCCTAACAAAAAAAATTTTGCTTCCAAAATTGTGCTGATGTAAAGTAGACATGTGGGAAATGTTATTTATTAACTATTTTGTGCAATATGACTCTCTGATTTAAGGGCATAAAAATTAAAATTTCGAAAATTGCAAAATTTTCTAAATTTTTGCCAAATTTGCGTTTTTTTCACAAAAAAGCGCAAGTCATATAGAAGAAATTTTTGTTGTTGTCATAAAGTGCAATATGTCACTCATGAGAAAACAATCTCACAATCAGTGGGATCCGTTGAAGCATTTCAGAGTTATTACCTCATAAAGGGACAGTGGTCAGAATTGTAAAAATTGGCCAGGTCAGAAAGGTGAAAACAGGCTGGGTCACGAAGGGGTTAAAACATACAAATTTGCCCTTCACCTCTCCAAACAAGCATAAATCACTATCCAGCAATTCTAAATTACTCTTTGATGCTTTTCATCCCTTCCACAGTCAAAGAGTGCAGGTCTCAACCACCAACCTCAGAGCTGACAATCTAGCCAATTATTTAAAATAAAAAATTGATGATATCCAACAGCAAATTTTCTCCCAATGGCGTAATATTATACATTCTCTTTCCTCCCACACTTCATCTAGCTCACTTCCTGTCTTTGAACCGGCCGCAGAAGAAGCTCCTTGCATCTACTACCTGCACTGCTGATTCTATTTCCTCACATCTCCTTCAGTCCCTCTAGCCACTCATATAATTAAAATATTTAACCTCTCCCTCTCATCTGATACAGTATTTTTCCCTCTTCCTTCAAACATGACAGCATGCAACATTTATTTATAAAACCATCCCTCAACCAGAACACTGCTAACTACAGACCTGTCTCTAATCTTCTCTTCATCTCTAAGCTTCTGGAACATTTTGCCTACTCCCATCTAATCCCCTATCTCACAGATACTACTTTTCTTGTTCCTTTACAATCCGGTTTCCGATCCTTACACTGTACTAAAAGTTCACTTCCTAAAGTCTCTAATGATCTCCTAACAGCTAAAACTAATGGGAACTACTTCCTGCTGATTTTTTGGGATCTCTCTGTAACATTTGATACTGTAGATCACCAGCTCCTCCTCACTAAGCTCTGCTCTATGAAATTCAAGGATTCTGTTCTAGCTTATTTTTTTTCCTATCTCTCTGACCGTCACTTCACTGTTTATTTTGATAGCTCCTCTTTCTATCCTCTTGCTTTTATGGTTATTGTTTCTTGGGGTTCATTTCTAGATCCCCTCTTCTTCTCTCTATGCATTGCCCCTATTGCACAAACCATCAGTAGATTTTCTTTTCAGTACCATCTCTAGGTTGATGACATCCAATTATACACATCGTCCTTGACCATCTTCTAACCTTCCTAAACCCAATATTGCCATGTGTGGTTTGACCATAATTCCTAAGCATCATGCTAGCTGTTTTGGGGTTATATTTTACACAGATCTTTCCTTCACTCCCTACATCTGATCACTAATTCATGTCACCTGCACCTCAAAAATATATATATAGAATTTGAACTTTTCTTTAGTTTTACTTTGCAAAAACTCTTAATGTTGCTCTTATTCAGTCTTGTTTGGAAAACTGCAACTCTGTACTAATCCGTCACCCTCTTACTAAACCCTATTCTCTCCAATTCACAGTGAATGCTTCAGCCAGTGTCAAATTTCTTTCCAGCTGCTACACAAATTCCTCCACCTTGTGCCAGTCATTATGCTGGTTGGCCATTCGATGCAGAATACAATACACACTTATCTCTTTTACCCACAAAGTTCTCCACAGTTATACACCATCATACATCACCTCCTTTATCTCTGTCTACCAATCTACCTGTGCCCTTTATTTCACTAATTACATAAGGCTAACATCTTCAATAATCTGAATCTTCCACTTCTGTCTCTAAGACTTCTCATTTGTTTTCTCTGGAATGCTCTCATTTCTCTAGCTGGCACTATCCCAGACCATTAGATTAATTCCCAATACTCACAGTTTTAAGAGTACCCTAAAAATGCATTTCTTTAGAACAGTCTATTGCCCCACCTCATTTATGTAATTATTCCCAATTTACCTTTCAAGGGGTCAAATTTGGAAGAAAATTTTGGATCCTCTGTATACACACCATGATCACCTCCGTGCACATAATAGCCAGAGGTATATCTCGGTTTTCCAGCAACCGGAGCAAAAATTCAGTTTTCACCCCCCAAGTGGTTTCATTCATGTGTCATGTGACCATTCAGCCATATGCAATTTGAACACATACAGTCACATGCCGACTAGCTGCTCTTCGTAATTCTCTCAATGTTCAGTAAAAAACTGAAAGAAGCAGGAAGAAAAGCTAGTTGTCATATGACCATTAGTGTGAAAAATGCTTGAGTGATTGGGCCATGTGATAACTACTGGAACTCGCAAGCAGAGCTTAATTCTGACCGTGAGTATATTACATTCTGATTGGCATGCTACAGGGCTTCATTTTATATTGAAAAGGCTTGTCCAGGTCTGAGATGAAAGTCTGCAGTCAATCCATACACTATCTGAGCAAGATGACTGAGAAAAAGCGAGGCCGTGGTGGAAGGGGAACTAGGTTTGGTGTGCAAGGTGTTCGTGGGGTAGGTGGTAAAGTTTGTGAAAGCACTAGTGAAGCAATGTCACATCCTATGCAAAGACAACTGACAACTTATGTTACTGACAGGCTATACCACTACCTATCTTTGGCAGAATCGCAGCGGTATGCCTTGTTTATGATGCCCAGAAAGAGCATTTGCTCGTGTGGATGGCAAATGCAGCTTCAAGTGGCTCTCCTCCTCTTCCTATTCCTCAACCTCACACTCAGTACAGTCCAACAGTCCACACAGGTGGCATCCTCATGCTACCCCCTGTTTCCCAACTATCCAACCGTTCAACTGACTGTACAGAACTACAGATCGGTGAGTCTGAAGATATGTTCACACCTTCTATGCTATGTTCATAAGAAGTATACTCAAAAGCTTCACAGAGTCAAGAGGAGGAAATTTGCACTGATGCCCAAAATTTTTTAGCTTGGATCCGGGGCAAGATGAAGTTCGGTCCAAGCAGCATCCTGACCCTCATCTTCAGATGTTAACCCTGAGGGGAGGTGATCCTGATGAGACTCAGATATCTGAGGCTCACGCGGACTGTTCTGTGTTGTCAGGGTAAGAAGAGGAGGAGGGTGACTCCAAGGGGAGGAATGTGATAACACAGAGGATGATGATGATGAGGTGTTAGATCCCAGTTGGTGTGAACATAGAGGCACACAGCTGAGTACGTCATCTGAGGAGGAAGACGGGGAGGTTACGTTGTGCTGTCCATCACAAACACGTAGTGATGCAGCCACGACGAGCAATACATCCTCAGCCACAACTGTGCCTCTGACCAGCAGTGTCCATGGGTCTGCAGCTCACAGGGGTGGCAAGAGTTGCCTAGCCTGGCCCATCTTGACACTGAAAAAGATGAACCAACTCATGTAATCTGCCAAGTTTGCAAAAAAAAAAACTGAGTCGAGGTAAAAAGTGCAAAAATTTGACTACTGCATGTATGAACCTTCATATTCGCAATCAACATGCTATACTGTGGGAATCCCACTGCCTAGAAATGTGGACCAGTAGACCTCAACAACCATCATCTGCCTCAACTATTGAGGTGCAGGTTCTTTATCCACTCCAGTCATGCTGACTGAGAGGCCGCCTTCAGCTGTAACGGAAGCGGACATGCCTGCTGTTTTTGACCAGTCTCAGAGAACTATCACACCACAAGTTTCTTGCTACAACATCTCTGCCGGCACCACTCTCATGGTCTAGCAGTTTCTCCGGTTCACTGTACTCTGCCCTCTTTCAGCAATGCAGCCAGCCCATGGTTCCACAGTTGTGGTCACGTAAAGGATTGTTTCCTCATACACAGGATAAAGCTAAGACGTTGAACTTCACCATCTTCAATTTGTTGGCCACGCAAATGCTGCCTTTCTGCCTGGTAGATAAAGATGGTTTCTGAAAGCTGATGGCCATCGCAGTCCCCCAGTAACAATTACCAGTCGCCATTACTTTTCTAAGAAAACTGTGCCTGCGCTACACCAGCATGTCGCAGTCGACATCACCTGTTCCTTCACAAAATCTCTGTCTGCCATGGTGCATTTCACCACAGACACTTGGACGAGTAAGCATGCCAAGGGCATTACATCTCACTAACTGGGCACTGGTGACTCTGGTGGCTGTGGGGACAAGCGCTCCTCCACAAGTCTTGGAATCCTCAAGGCTTGCAGGACAAACCTCTACATTTAACACTTCCTCCACTGCTTCTGCCTCCTCTATCTACTCTAGGGCCTCCACCTGCACCCTCAACCTCTGCCTTAATGAGACACGTGTTCCAACAGTGCAGAGCGAATCCCCACCACCTTCGTTATGCGCAGCCAGGGCTTACCTCAATCAGGCAGTCTTAAAATTGATATGCCTTGGAGATTGCAGTCATACAGCTGAAGAGTTGTGGACAGCTCTCCAGGCTGAGTTTGATCAATTGCTGTCTCCGCTGAACCTGCATCCAGGGAAGGCCGTGTCCATTAATGGTGCGAACCTGGTGGTTGCCCTACAGTGAGGCAAGATTACACACATGCCTTGCATGGCTGGCTCATGTCCTCAACCTGGTGGTACAGCTTTTTCTCAGCCACTATTCTGGCCTGCGTGAGCTGCTCCAGAAAGCATGTAAGCTGTGTGCTCATTTCCGCTGTTCGCACCCCTCTGGTCATTGAATTGCATTGATACAGAGGTCTTTGTCCATACCAGTTAAAAGGATGATATGTGATGTGCCAACACTGTAGAGTTCCATTATGCACGTTGCAGTGACTGTGGCAGCAGCAACAAGCCCTGTTGCAGTATGTCATGTCATATAACCTGGGCCAATGCAGTACGGACATGGCGCATATCATGTTTACAAAGTGGGCAGAGATTAAGGACCTCTGCACCCTTCTGCACTATTTCGAAATGGCTAATAATATGGTTAGTGCTGACAACGGTGTCATCAGCATCATTATTCCGGTCATCTATATGCTGGAGCAGGCTTTGAATAACCTGTGGGAGGAGAGGGTAGTATCAGAAGAAAAGGAGGAAGCAGAGGAGGATGTGGAAGGGATAACATTGTCGCTAAGTTCAAGACTTTCTTCACACAGGCGGATGCCAAGGGAGGGTAGATTACTGCGATCTTGGGGGGCTGGTGACAACATACAAACTGTTATTGAAGGTGCAAGATCCAAGGAACCAATGGCAGAAGAAGAGGTGATGGGTGAGCAACTGTAAGATAAAGAGGATAATCCTCCCCTCTCTGTTGTTCGTGGTTGGTGGGAGAAGATGTTGGAAATGAGCCTAATTGTTACCCAGCCACCAACACATCATGGGCTTGAACCTCATGGTAGAGCATGACATGAGTGCCTTCTTGCTGCACTGTCTGCAACATGATCCCCATATAGTTATGATTAGGAATAATGCTGACTACTGGGTTACCACTTTGTTAGATCCACGTTGTAAAACCAAATTTTGCCAGATAATTCCCACCCTAGAAAGGGACCTGCGAATGTTGGAGTATCGAAAAATGCTTTTACACAACCTTAAGAGAGCTTTTCCCCAAGACAGCAGTGAAGCACACAGTTTGCATCACAGCTGTAGACTTCCATCCACCGACACGTCAATGCCAAAACATTGGTGGAAGTGGAAGAAGCAATTTTTGTGAGTCCTTTGAAACTGGAGTATCTAGAACTAAATATCAATACCATCAGGGAGGGTTTGGACCCTTTCACATTTTGGTCTTCCAAAATTGATGAGTGGCCTGAGCTCACCTCACACGCCTTGGAAGTTTTTTCGTGTCTGGCAGCCAGCATTATGTCACGATCCATTTTCGGATCTGTGGCAGAGTCTAGACTCTCTTATACGAATCTTTTTCCTTTCTTGCCTCTGGGGTTAATATGGAGTTTTGCCCCTGGTGACCGCTGGTGTTACTACAACTGTAGTTGGTCGGCTGCTGGGTTTTTGCCCCCGGTGGCTGCTGGTGTTACTACATGTTTAATTAGTCAGCAGGTGGTGACCTCCCCCCTCCTTCCTATAAAAGGTTGTCAGCTGCTGCTGCTCCCTGTTGGTAATACTGGTCATTCACTAACCAACAGGAGCTATTTGGAGCAGTGCTGTTGCAGCTTATCTGGAGCCTTGGTGTTTCAGCAGGAAGCTGTGTCAGGGTGCTGTACTCTGCTGCCTCAGGAGCATTGGCAGCAGAGAAAGCTAAGTTGTGTGTTATTCCCTGTCTGTTATTTTCCCTGGTGTATTTATTTGTACAGCGGTGAGGACCAGTGTCCGCAGTTGCCAGTTCCCTAGTAAGGGATAGGTGCAGAGCAAGTGAGGGACTGAGGTATCCTGGTCGGCGACAGGTTGAAAGAACCTGTATAGGGAACATGAGGAGAGTTCAGGGCTCTTCCTTAGGAGAGTGCAGGAGGTGTCCACTTCCCCACTCCCTATTATAGGGCCAACCATTGTAATTATTTCCCCGGTGTCCCCTTGTCTGTCTTGTTGTTTTGTGACCGACCGATTGTCGGGTCGCGTCATGCAAAGCCTGACATACCGTGCCACGTTCTCTCTGAACCTGTCTTCAAAACTGCTGGTGGTGTCCTGACGGATAAGCGCAGTTGCCTGTCTCCTGAAAGTGTAGACCACCTAACTTTCATTAAGATGAACAAGTCATGGATCTCCAAGGACTTTTGCACCCCAATCGCAGACTGTAAAGACTAGATGATATTGCATTTTTTAGTGTGATGCATTAATGTCGTGTAACTGCACTCTGTGATATCTTGAGTGTGGCTGCTGCTGCTGATGGTGACACAAATTTGTGAAAATGTGAAAAGTCATAGTTGGTCTACATCTCCTGGGTTAGCTGTAGTGGAAGATGTCTTGGTCATAATTATACTATTTCTATTCTTGTGACAACTATTCCACTTCAGTGGTGTCATGCCTTCTTCTTTTAAAATGTGAATACTCCTAGTTCGGTGTTCATCTGCTGGATTGGGTTTAGTGGAAGACCTATTGGTCACTATTATACTGTTTCTACTCTCATGAAATTAAAGCCACTTCTGTGCTGTAAGGCCCTCATTTGTTTAAATGTGAACACACCTGGTTGGGTGTCCATCTGTTGGATTGGGTGTAGTGTAAGACCTGTCAGTCTCTATTATACTATCTATACTGTGGTGAAATTGATGCCACTTTTGTGGTGTCTGCCTATAATTTTTGGAAATGTGAACACTCCTGGTAGGGTGTTCATCAGCTGGACTGGGGTGTACCGGAAGAACTGTCGGTCCCTATTATACTATTTCTACTGTGATGAAATTGATGCCACTTTGGTGGTGTCTGCCAATAATTTTTGGAAATGTGATCACAATAGAAATTTTTTTTTTACTGCCTTGCTGACACACGGCAACAGCAGACTAAGGAGAATTATTGCCACTAGTAAATTGTGACATTTGCGTATCTTTGCACGGTTTGCGCCAGTCGCACAACTGCTAGGTAAAGATATGCTATTTATTTAACCAATAGAAAAGTAAGGTTTTTTTATATCGCCTTCCTGACACATGGCAAGAGCAGAATAAGGGCTCATACTCACATGCGAGAAACTCGGACGAGTCTCACACGTCAATACCCGGCACTGTTGCAGGCACTCGAATTGGAGCATTCAGTTTCTATGTAGCTGAACGCTCCGCTCCCTAGTGCCGGACTCGTCTGAGTTTCTCGCATGTGAGTATGAGCCCTAAGAACAATTATTGCCACTGCTAAATATTTACATTTGCATATCTCCGCAGGTTTTGCAAAAGTCACACAACTGCTAGAAAAAGAGACCCTACTTATTTAACCAATAGAATTTTTTTAAATTTTTTATATTGCTTTTATGAGACACACCAACAGCAGATTCAGGGAAATTACTGGTAAATAGTGATATTTCCATAGCTCAGCAGGTTTTGTGCCAGTCACACAACTGCTAGATAAATATTATCTATTTCAGCAATAGGCGAGAAATATTATTTAGCAATTAGAAGAATATTTAGAATTGAGAGTCCTCAGTAGTTGATACCTTTTAATGGCTAACAGAAAAGATGGTAACACATAGCAAGCTTTCGAGACTACTCAGGTCTCTTCATCAGGTTAGCCTAATACATAATCTGATGAGTCACATATTTATGCACAATACAGCACAGAAAAAATGCAATAGATGAGACAAGTGACGTGAAGCAGAACTATCATTATGGGAGAGGGAGAAACATAAATATTGGACCAGTTCATAGATAAGCAGTGTGAAGGTTTTATTGCCTTCTGATTGGGGTCTAGTTCTGTGTTGTGTGATGACCCCAGAAGGTCTGAAGAACAAATTGCTTAATTGATGTAAAAAGACATAAATCCATGAGACACATTCATTCCTACAGTGAGAGTGTCAAAAGTTGTCATAAATTTGTACTCAGAGACTCTTCTGTCTCTCTGAGACTTGAAGTTACCTTTTAATACAAGTAATTTAATGTCCATCATGCTATGACCAGGGATACAAAAATGTTTTGCCACAGGTAGAGCCATTCTTTTTTCTCTTATTGTGTGGCAATGAGAATTCATCCTTGTTCTCAGTTTTTGCCCTGTCTCCCCCACATCCAGATCCCCAGTTGGACATTTAGTACAAATAATTAAGTACACCACATTAGATGTGATGCAGCTGAAAGTACCTGGAATCTTGTAGTCCTGATGTGAATTGGGGATCTTTATCTTGTCCATGATCATTATAAATGGACAGGTTTTACATTTTTTCTGGTTGCAAGGAAAGGTTCCTGCAGCTGTTGGGGAGGACAGGAAGCTTCTGACAATGATGCTTCTAAGATTAGGGGGCTGCCTAAAACACAGCAGTGGGGGGTCTGGAAATATGGATTGTAATTGGGCATCTTTTTGTAGTAAAGGTTGTAATTTCTGTGAAGCTCCCCTTAGCACCTCCAGATTTGGATTGTAGGTGACTACTAGAGGCACCCGGTTAATTTCTTCTTTAGCTTTGTAATGTAGCAGGTGATTCCTTGACATTCTGGTGGCTCTTGTAATTTGGTATTCAATTGTTCTTGGATGGTAGCCCTGATTCAAAAAGGTCTTTCTGAGGCGACCAAGGTGTTCTTCTCTATCCATGGGGTTGGAACATATACGAATAAAAGGTATCAACCACTGAGGACTCTCAATCTAATACAGTATATAAAGCTCAAAGTGTGCATTTATGTATGTTTGTATGTATGTACTGTATGTGTGTAAATGTGTGTGTGTGTATGTCCGGGATAGGCATCCGCACCGTCGCAGCTACAGCCACAAAATTTGGCACAGTCACACGTCTGGACCCCGAGAGTGTCCTAAGCTATGTTGTGAGGTGACATTTTAACCTCGCACGTTCCAATTCACCAAACAATTTTGCCCCTATCTACATACTGGGGAAAAAGTGTGTGCATATCAAGCCCTACCCCTCATTATGATGTCACAATGGTTGCCATGGCGACGCTGATGTCATCATAGGTTGCAAGCCCCGCTGCTCATTATGATGTCATAATGATTGACTATGAGATGGAGGATGTGTGATGAGTATAGGGGCACTGGACTATGGGATGGAGGATATGTATGATGGGTATATGGGCACGGGACTATGGGATGGAGGTTCGTTAGTTAGTTACTATGCCCGGGCAGTGCCGGGCTCTTCAGCTAGTTCTAAATATTCTTCTATCTACTGGCTAACTGTTACACCTGGTCCCCGTCCTGGCGCTGCGCCCAGGTCTGCCGATGTTACACCTGGCCCCCGTCCTGGCGCTGCGTCCAGGCCTGCTGCTGCTCTCCGTTCTGGGCACTCACCTTGAGCCTCTCATGCTGCTGCTCAGCATTCTGTCCTCCCTCCTGCCTCCTCCTCCTGGCATCCTGTGAGGAGATCTGTAACTAAGGTTATTAGGGCATGCCCACCTGCTCTCTTGCCTTCTTAAAGGGGCGGTGTGCATTATTCAAAAAATGCCATCAACCAATGGCAGTGTACTGGCTGTTATTTCTTGCCTCTCCTCCAAAGGGAGAGCGCCGGAGCAACAAGTATCTATCATTGCTACATCCGGTTCTCATGCTAACCTGTCTGCACTGCATCTGCAGTCTCTGTGCATTGTCTAATGCTCTCTGTTTCCACAGCATATCAGTATCCTGTGTTACCTGGTTATATCAGCAACCATCTGGACCTAAGCCATCCCGTTCCACCTACAGCCATCCGAGTCCAAGGACTGTGTGAAGTTCACTGGAACAGACTCCATACCAACTAACCGGATCCAGGACCCAGCGCATTACGGACTCTGCTGTAACTTTTCTTATCCCTTTTGGTCCCGCTGGGACAGCTGCCACGTGTTCAGGATCTAACTGGAGGTAGCACCTGTGTCCTCCGGGTATTCCATTCTGGCCCTGCCTGAGGGGCTTTACTACGGGTGCCCGGGGCAGGGCTCACTAGTCACGCCCCCTTCGGAGCCCCCCCAGGCCATGGTCCCGAGGTTCCACTTAAAAAATAAAAACGAATGTGAACTTCACCATCTCTGCCTCCGCTTCCATTCGTTACACTAACAAGGTACAAAGATATATATTTTTCCTGTATTTAGCAATTAGATTTTTAAAATGATGTTACTATATGCTGGCAATGAGGAATATTATTCAGCTGTAAAAAAAGATTTTTTATATGCTGTTATGCAGGAACATCATGTAGCTCCAAAAAATTGGTTTAGATATATACTGGTACTAACTAATATTATTTGGCTCAAAAAACAGCTGTTCTGTATGTTATGGTAGAGGATTAAACCCTGTCTATCGCTCTCTCATGCCACAGTCTGTTACTAAACTATACAACACAATGCAAACTAGCAAAGATCTGCAGCATTTACTTCCAATAATGATGCGATAACACCCAGGTGAGTACCTTACACTCTCCCTACACTATCTCCTAACAAAGAACTAATCTTTACCCTCAGTAGCTCTTAAAAGAGCTTTTTGGAAGCACAAAATCTCCCTATATGCTCCTTTTACTCTACCTACGCTCACACTACGCTCTCCCTACGCTATTTCCAGCTGCAATGTGTGTAAGATGCGCCGGCAGGGATTAAATATCCCCTATGGCACTGTAAGGCCAGCCAATCACAGTAATGCCACACCAAACATGGTGCCGGCATTACTTTGATTGGCAAGCAAGCCCAGCATGCTCATTGGCTGCAAATAAAGTGCCAAACATGTTGGGCGGGTCACTCGAAAATACCGAGGCGAATACCAAATTACTTGCCGAGTAACAAATAGCCCGAGTAGCATACTATTCGTGCAAGTAACGAATAGTGCCGAATGTATTCACCCATCACTAATCACCGGGCCTTACGGCCAATCACAGTGCAATCATTGCACAATGATTAAGGACATGCATCCGAAAAGCGTCTGCAAGACCTTTTAACCTACCGTATTTTTCGGACTATAAGAGGTACTTTTTCCCAAAAAATTTGGGAGGAAAATGGGGGATGTGTCTTATGGTCCGAACACAGGCTTACTGGGGGGTTGCAGCAGTGGTGTCGCAGCGGAACCGGGGCAGCAAAGGTGTGACATTGCTGAGGCTTGGTGTCGGCGGTGCGGAGTGCATTGTTGGTTCCCCTGTGGCCATCTTCCTGAGGTCGTGGGCAACCAGAGGTGGAGCGTGTGCAGCTTGAGATCTCGGCAGCCCTTGGCTTCAGGAAAATTGCCGCCGGAGGCAGCGTGCGCAGGTTGAAATCTCGGCGGCCATTTTCCTGAAGCCCAGGGCCGCCGAGATCTCAATCTGCGCACAGGAAGATGGCTGCCAAGAACCTGGTGATGCACTTGGCTCTGCTCACCATGGACACAGGACCGTGGCATCGCCACATTTCTGCTGCCGGCATCCTGAGGAATGGACCCTGCTTCATGCTCTGCCTCACCGTCGACATCTGACCCGCAGGATCGCACCCCGGGGACTGAAGCATTGCCCCTCTTCTGCTGCCACCAGCAACCTGAGGAAGGAATGCTGCTTCATGCTCGGCCTCACCACGGACACCAGACCTGCAGCATCACACCCCGGAACTGCAGCATTGCCCTGTAAGAAGATGAGCCAAGGCAGAGTCAGTGGTTTCCGGTGCCCTTTAAGGCTGGAACTATTGGGACTGTCACCACTGTTGCCGGGGGAGGCTTCTTCTGGGAGGAAATACCTTCCCGCTGGACAGCAGGGGGCATGGGGTATATAAGAAGGACTGAGCGCAGGAATGGGTTAGACTTGGCGGGAAAGCAACTGGAGAAGGTTGACTCACTCTCCGCTGTTCCGTGTAACAACTCCACGCCACTCCTACCTCAGTGTGCTGACGATAAGACTGACTTTGACACTATTGAGTTATCGTCTGACCATGTTCTTCTGGACAGCCCTGTCCTGTCTGTGGCAATGGATAAGCTTCCTAGAGACTACCCCAAAGGAGCGCCCACTGCTGCTGACTGTGAGCATCCCAACGGCTCATTTTCTGCGCCATTCCTGAGGAATCCACATCAAGTACTGTTTCTATGTTACAGCCCACTCAAGCCAAGCAGGACCAGATCCATCAGCACTGTTGGGAGACAGTGCTTCTCATACCTCCATAGCAGAGCTAGAGACTTTGTCCACGATTTGCATCGCCGTCGGGAGATTTTCAGACTTTCCCCTGCAAGAACAAGTGATAAGTTATCTTGTTTTTTGTATATCTTATTCTTGAGCATCGCGTTTGTTTGAAATTCCCGCCACTGCCGTACTATTCTTGACTCCCTGTGTGGAGTATTACTTATTAATTGCCTGTTCAGTAAATCTTGTTGTCCCATTCTCTGCCTTTGGCTCTTCACTGCATCCAACGAGCCTTACTCGTTTAACAGCCCTATTTCTGCTGCCACCGGCTTCCTGAGGAAGGGACCATGCCTCCTGTGACCTCACTCTACCACCGCCAGCCCTCAGGTAAGATACCTTAAATTCGGACAATAAGACGGACCCCCATCTTATAAAAATCTTTTTTCATTGCAGCATTTAGCAGGCATGCAGAGGGAGGGAGCTCCTTCTGCTCTTCAATAGGAACCCAGCAATGTCATTAGAAGGGGCCGATCATTGACATGGTGACCCAATGTCATCATGATGATAATTGGATCACCAGAACTGCCTAACTTGCTAAGGCATGGTCAGAACATGATGTACGAAGTTTGCCTGTCAGTGCAGCACAGACAGTTTGTAAAGTATATCAAAGTTTCTGCTTTGCTATGCTTTACAAACAATCAGACTGCAAGAAGTGAAAGTCCCATAGTGGAACAAGGTAAAACAGTGAAAAAAAATTGTAAAAATATTTTTTTCTTAAAAAAATCACAAAATAATAATAAAAAATATATAAATATTTCTATTAAAAAACACAAAAAAGTACACATATTTGGTATTGCTGCTTCCAGAATGACCTGACCTATAAAACTGTTTCACTAGTTAACTCCTTTACTGAACACTATAAAAAAATAAAATAAAAAACTAGGCAAAGAATAATGCTTTATCATCATACCGCAAAATAAACTGTGGAATACAACACAACCAAAAGGCAAAAATAATTATTTATTCTATAAAAGAGAAATATTTCCTCGCCCCCGTAAAACAAATTTCGTAAATTCTGTCTCTGAAATCCAAATGCCCCCTCCTTTCTAAGCACAACAGTGTGTCTACACCGCCCGCCTAATTTACAGGTGCATGACCTGGGCAAAATGTATGGAAATTACAACGTACTGGTCACTACAATGTACTGGTTGCTACAATGGCAGTTTACAATTTTCACTCAGCGACATCTATTGCCGCTTGTTTCTGGGAAAACACCCATGGAGTCAAATTTGTCACTGCATCAGTAAATAAATTCCCAAAAGGGGTATAATTTCCAAAATAGCTTCACTTTAGGGGGAGATTCTCCTCTTCTAGCACTTAGAGGCTCTGCATATGAAGTCCGCAAACTATTCTAGGAAAATCTGTGCTCCCGGAGGCAAATAGTGCTTTGTCCCTCTCAAGTCTCACCATATGGTTAAGCAGTGCTCTACAGCCACATATGGAAAATTTCTACATTCAGAAAAATTGTGGGACACATTTTAATGCCATTTTTACTCATTTCCCAGTGTGAAAATGTAAAATCTGAGGCTAAAACAAAATTTTGGTTGCAAAAATGTCATTATTTTTTTTTACTGCCCAATAGTATAAATTTCTGTGACCTACCTTTGGTGCCAATGTGGCGCCCCTGAGGGTTCAGTCACCACAGAGGTACTGCACCTCCTCCTGAGATGTGGTGCCCCACCATCCAGGTAAGGTGGAGACGCCTGACCACACTCCAACACCTGCATCCCACACAACATAGTAGTGTAGCAAAGCACCTTTGGTGGCTCCCTGCTTGGAACACGAAGAGTTCTGGGAGGTGGGTGGAGCTTAGTCTGCACCAGAGAGCGGGATATTATTAGGACTAGGTCAGTCTGTGAGAGGAGATCCCCTGAGTGGGATGGAGTGAAGGAGGTGCTGCAGCAGTCTCCTGTGACCTGAAGCTGCTGGCACTGGAAAGAGATATAGAAAGCCTGATTCTCCATAAGGAAGAAAGATTTGTACAGAATGTGAGGAGAAGAAGAGGACTAAGGACTAGGGTCAGAATAGAGCCCTTTCTCAAGTTCTAAGCGCATGGCCTGGGTCCGGTCCCCGAGGTTGTATGGATACTAATGGTCCTGCAGCAGACACAGGAGGAATAGAAGTTGTCACCACTTTATTCCCACACAAGACTTGGGGGCACAACAGCAATGTGAGTGAGCCGGGACTTAGTAGTAAGGAGTCCCCGAAGCAGGTTACAGCTGTCTGCCGTACAAGTAGAGTTCAAAGGAACATCGTAAAGGAGGAACTTGGGTTTAACACACAACCACAAGTACTTCATTACAAGCGCTAGAATGGAGACGTTCAGAAAAGGCATATATGTTGGTGGAGTGTTGGAACGGAGTACTTCATCTTGCCTGGAGGTTGGCTGAGCCCCTGACCTGGAAGACATGGCACCGAGGCGGGCACCTGTATGCACAACAGACTGTGAGTAAAGCTTTGGAACTAAATGCCCTGGTGTCCTCCGCTTATTCCTGCGCCAACCCACTCAGCACTGCTACATCTCTGTGCTTAACACTGCACCCTTATGCTCTCCTCACTATCTCCCCATCTACACTGCCCTGGGACTACAGCCCTACCTGTGGAGGGCCACAGCATCATTGCTGTACCACACCATTTGTCCCAGAGGATCTGTCTGCAGCGTCGGCTTAACATCTTCATTGCCGAACACCACAGGTGGCGTCACGAATCATCCACTTATATAAACTTTAATCATCAGCCACACTATTCCTTTTACATGGACGCCCAGGGCCACGGACCGGGTCACCGCTGCCATGACACTTCCCATTGGAATCAACGGGCCCGGCTCCAAGTACCCCACGGCCCTGGCGGGCAACCCACCAACATGATCACTGCACCCTTAGATAAATTCATTGAGAGCTGTAGTTTAAAGAATGGAGTCTCCTTTTGGGGGTTCTGCTGTTTTGCACCTCAGGGGCTTTGCCAATGTGACATGGCACCTTTAAACCTGTCCAGCAAAATCTGAACTCCAGTATAGCGCGTCTTCCCTTCTAAGCATTTCACTGTGCCTCAAAAGTAGTTTTCGGCCACTTATGAGGTATCGGCGTACTTAGGAGAAATTGCAAATTTTGAGGTTCATTTTCTCCTATCCTAGTGAAAATGAAAAAAAAATTGAGGCTAAAATTGTATTTTTGTTTTCACAGATCACACATTTAGACAAATTCTCTGAGGGATCTAGCTTCCAAAGTGGTGTCACTTGCGGGGCATTACCCCCTGTTTAGGTACATTGGGGGCTTTGCAAACATGACATGGTGTGTGCTAATTATTCCAGTAATATTTTTTTAATTCAAAAAAGCCCTGCTGTGCATCCAAACAGAAATTTTACTCCAGATATTGGGTATCTGCATACTCAGCAGAAATTGCACAACAAATTGAATGGTGCAATTTCTACTGTTACCCTTATGAAATTGCAAATTGCGGGCTGTAATAACATTTTTATGGGTAAAATGTGATTTTATTATTTTCACGGCTCAATGTTATAAAACTCTGTGAAGCACCTGTTTAGGTACATCAGGGGCTCTCCAAACACGACATGACATCAGCTAATGATTCCAGGAAATTTTACATTCAAAAACTCAAATGGTACTCCTTCCCTTCCAAACCTTGCTGTGCGCCTAAACAGTAGCTTTTGTCCACATATTTGGCATCTGCGTCCTCAGGAGAAATTGTACAACAAATTGTATGGCACAATTTCTACTGTTATCCTCGTGAAAATGCAAAATTTTGGGTTGAAACCATATTTTTTAAAAAATGTGATTTCTTTATTTTCACAGCCCAACATTATAAATTTCTGTGAAGACCCTGGGGGTTCAAGATGCTCACCCCACATCTATACATATTCCCTGAGGTGTGTAGTTTCCAAAATGGTGTCACTTGTGGGGGTTTTACACAGTTTAGGCATATCAGGGGCTCTCCAAACACGACATGGTATCCGTTAATTATTCCACCAAATTTTACATTCAAAAAGAGAAATGGCGCTCCTTCTCTTCCAAGCTTTGCCATGCACCCAAACAGTAGTTTTTGTCCACTTATTGGCACTGGTATATTCAGGAGAAATTTCAAAACAAACTGTATGGTGCAATATCTCCTGTTACCCTTTTTGAAAATGCAAATTTGGAGTTAAAAATTTTTTGTGGAAATATGTGATTTCTTTATTTTAATGGCTCAAAGTTATAAACTTCTGAGAAATACCTGGGTGTTCAAGGTGCTCACCACACATCTAGATAAGTTCCCTGTGGGGTGTAGTTTCCAAAATGGTGTCAACTGTGGGGGTTTTGAACTGTTTAGGCACATCAGGGGCTATCCAAACACAACATGGTGTCCGCTAATTATTCCAGCAAATTTTACATTCAAAAAGTCAAATAGCAGTCCTTCCCTTCTAAGCACTGCCATGTTCCCAAACAGTGGTTTTCCCCCATACATAGGCTATCGGTTTGCTAAGAAGAAATTGCCCGAGAAATTTTGTGGTCCATTTTTCCTTTGGCTCTCACCTAGCCAAATCAGCTCTCATGCTTTGCACTGATGAGGGCCAATAGCACGAAACACCGTGTCAGCAAATTGAGATTCTGATTTGGCTTTTATCCTAAGTCAGTGATGGTGAACCTTTCTGAGACCGAGTGCCCAAACTGCAACATAAAACCCATTTATTTATGATAAAGTGCCAACAGGGCAAGCGCTGCACAGAAAGAGAGTCAACCGCTGCCGACTCTCTTCTCTGTGCAGCGCTTGCCGTCCCTAAAACCTGATGATCAATTCTACAGTCAAGGCCAAAAGTTTTGAGAATGACACAAATATTAATTTTTACAAAGTCTACTGCTTCATTTTTTCTAATGGCAATTTGCATATACTCCAGAATGTTATAAAGAGTGATCAGCTTAACAGCAATTACTTGCAAAGTCAATATTTGCCTAGAAAATGAACTTTATCCCCCAAAACACATTTCAACATCATTGCAGCCCTGCCTTAAAAGGACCAGCTAATATAGTTTCAGTGATTGCTCCATTAAGACAGGTGTGGGTGTTGATGAGGACAGGGCTGGAGATCAATCTGTCATGATTAAGTAAGAATGACACCACTGAACACTTTAAAAGGAGGCTGGTGCTTGGCATCATTGTTTCTCTTCTGTTAACCATGGTTATCTCTAAAGAAACACGTACAGTCATCATTGCACTACACAAAAATGACCTAACAGGGAAGAGTATCGCAGCTAGAAAGATTGCACCTCAGTCAACAATCTATCGCATCATCAAGAACTTCAAGGAGAGAGGTTCCCTTGTTGCCAGAAAGGCTCCAGGGCGCCCAAGGAAGACCAGCAGTGCCAGGACCGTCTCTTAAAAGTGTTTCAGTTGTGGGATCGGGCTACCAGCAGTGCAGAGCTTGCTCAGGAATGGCAGCAGGCAGGTGTGAGTGCATCCGCACGCACTGTGAGGCGTAGACTCGTGGAGCAAGGCCTGGTCTCAAGGAGGGCAGCAAAGAAGCCACTTCTCTCCAGGAAAAACATCATGGACAGACTGATATTCTGCAAGAGGTACAGGGAGTGGACTGCTGAGGACTGGGGTAAAGTCGTTTTCTCTGATGAATCCCCTTTTCGATTGTTTGGGACATCTGGAAAGCGGCTTATTCTGAGAAGACCAGGTGAGCGCTACCACCAGTCTTGTCTCATGCCAACTGTCAAGCATCCTGAAACCATTCATGTGTGGGATTGCTTCTCAGCCAAGGGAATGGGCTCTCTCTCAGTCTTGCCTAAAAACACAGCCATGAATAAAGAATAGTACCAAATGTCCTCCAAGAGCAACTTCTCCCAACCGTCCAAGAGCAGTTTGGCGATCAACAATGCCTTTTTCAACATGATGGAGCACCTTGCCATAAAGCAAAGGTGATAACTAAATGGCTCAGGGAACAAAACATAGAGATTTTGGGACCATGGCCTGGAAACTCCCCAGATCTTAATCCCATTGAGAACTTGTGGTCAATCATCAAGAGACGGGTGGACAAACAAAAACCTTCAAATTCAGACAAAATAAAAGCATTGATTTTGCAAGAATGGACTGCTATCAGTCAGGATTTGATCCAGAAGTTGATTGAGAGCATGCCAGGGAGAATTGCTGAGGTCCTGAAGAAGAAGGGTCAACACTGCAAATATTGACTTGCTGCATTAACTCATTCTAACTGTCAATATAACCTTTTGCTACTCATAATATGATTGCAATTATATTTCTGTATGTGATAAAAACATCTGACAAACACACATAAAAACCAGAGGCCAGCAGATCATGTGAAAATATAATATTTGTGTCATTCTCAAAACTTTTGGCCATGACTGTATTATGTAAACAACTCATTGATTTTAAATTTACCTTTGCAGTCTTCTCTTCTTTTCAGCAAGGGGGCTTCAAGTTCATGGGTGCTTATCACACACTGAAACTGAGCCACTCACACTGCTCTTACCAGACACAGCAGTTGGATTGATCTTTAGGGAAAAAATGCAGATTATTAGATAGATAGATTTTAGCATAGAATGCAAGCTGATTCCACGCTGAAATATACTTCTACATTTCAAAGTATGAATATTTCTAATCTCCAGCCACAGTCACACAAATGTGATAACACTTACTGTATCTGGATGCTGCTAACTTCTGAATCCTGGCATGGAGATGGCTGGCTTGGGAAGCTGGCTGGCTTGTGGATGGCACCTGGCAAGAATGGCTTCACTGTGAACTGAAAAATTATAACTATTTGCAGCGGCTCCACATTTGACAAAAAATATATTGAAAAAAATTGATGGCGGTCCAGGTGCTGAGATTGCAAACAACCGCCAAAATAGTAACAGGTACACACTTTATCTTTTAATTACTGTGCTCACCACCTGCCCAATTAGAATGGTCCCACAGCCAGTAGTTATGTTCCCATCCTGATCCCCTTCTTGGAGTATTATGCCCCATCATTGTCCCTTTCTTTTAGTAATGTACCCCATCCTGCTCCGAAATGTCCCATCATGATCCCCTTCATGTAGAAATGTCCCATCATGATCCCTTTCATGTAGAAATGTGCCCCATCATGATCCCTTTCATGTAGAAATCGCCCATTCCACCACCTCCATCATTTCCTCCTCCCCACCACCCCATTATTGCCCTTTCCACCACCCCAATCATTGCCTTCTCTTCCACCACCCCATTATTGCCCTCTCCATCACCCACATCATTGCCCTCTCCATCACCCACATCATTGCCCTCTCCCCATCACTGCCATCATTGCCTTCTCCATCACTCCCATAATTGCCTTCTCCATCACTCCCATCATTGCCCTCTCCCCATCACCCCATCATTGCCTTCTCCATCACTCCCATCATTGCCCTCTCCCCATCACCCTATCATTGCCTTCTCCATCACTCCCATCATTGCCCTCTCCCCCATCACCCCCATCATTGCCTTCTCCATCACTCCCATCATTGCCCTCTCCCCATCACCCCCATCATTGCCTTCTCCATTACTCCCATCATCGCCCTCTCCCCCATCACCCCCATCATTGCCTTCTCCATCACTCCCATCATTGACCTCTCCCCTATCACTCCCATCATTGCCCTCTCCCCCACTACTCCCATCTTTGCCTTCTCCATCACCCCATCATTACAAACACACACACACCTTTACACACACACACACACACACACACCTCTTACACACACACATACACCTCTTACACACACACCTCTCACCTCTCCGCACGCTCGCCGGCAGCTTCCTCCCACTTTCACAGTGGCCACGGAGCTGAATGATGATGTCATCCAGATGCACCATTGACTGCCGTGTGAGGCAGGATGCTGCAGCTCCGGAGCGAGGACACTGCAGATGAGGCAATGCGGCGTGTCAGCAGAGAGGGCTCTGCGTGCCATCTCTGGCACATGTGCAATAGGTTCACCATCACTGTCCTAAGTCATATTGCAAGACTCGTTAAAGGGTTGATTGTGACTTGTAGGATCGCTACTTCCAACAGGTGGCGCTATAGAGTTAAAGTCCTCTTTCTCTCTGAAGAGGCATCTTTTTTCACAAATAAACGCACCTCATATTGAGCTAATTTTACCACTATCATAAAGTACAGTATGTCATGAAAAAACATACTCCGAATCAGTGGGATCCATTGAAGTGTTCCAGAGTTATTACCTCATAAAGTGACACTGGTCAGAATTGTAAAATGTGGCCTAGTCATGAAGGTGAAAACAGACTCCACTGTTAAGGCCTGTTTCACACTTACGTTTTTCTTGTCAGTTGTAATCTGCCAAAAAGGCGGAGAACGGATCCGTAGGCGTCGAAATACCAATGGGAGCCACCAAACCGTTGGTGCACCGGGATCCGCCGATCAGGGAAAGTTAAAGGAGCCGCGCTTAAAAAAAATACCGCCGATGTAGCAGACGAGAGCCGGGATATTGTGGGACGAGGAGAGCCGGGATATTGCGGGATGAGGAGAGCCGGGATATCGCGGGACGAGGAGAGCCGGGATATCGCGGGACGAGGAGAGAGAGAGAGAATATTCTCCAGTGGCCAGATTGGATTTAGGGTTAAATACAGTATGTAACAAGAGGCAAAAATGCGGATCCGGCTCCCAAAAAAGTTGCATTGTCCGTCCGGTGATGTTAGCGGATGCCAACATTTTGGCGGATCCGCAAAAATACGGATGCAACGGACAACCGTCAGTCAAAATCCACCGCTAATGCAAGTCAATGGGGAAAAAAACGGATCCGCCAAGAAAAATGGCGGATCTGTTTTTTTGCAAAACAGCGGATTTTGACTGATGGTGACAAACGGATGTGTGAAACAGGCCTAAGGGGTTAGCAAAGGTAAGTGAAGGTAGGCAGAATTTAAATCATGTTAGGGAGTGCATTTTGAAGAGTGGCTACAGATATAAAAAAATAGTTATATTTTCCCTTCAGGCACTAACTTCAAGTGATCAGGGCAGTACATGGGTCTTTTATAGTCACTCACAACTCTTTGAGCAAGCTGTTTTCAGTCCCCTCCACTTTGACGGACAGTCTGCTCTCCATGGTTTGTGTGCAACATGTCAAAAAAACAGACTGTTAGTCAAGATGCAGGGGAGTGACAGATACAGCCGTGCTCATTATATGGTGACTGTAAAAGCCCTCTTGCACCACCGGTGTTCGAATGACAGCAGCTGCACAGAGAATCTGATGTTATTTTTCCCTTAGCCAGGCTTCCAATAGAGCTCATTCAGATGTCTATGATTTTATTGCATATGAGAAAATTGACTGAGGTTATGTTCTGATTTTTATCAGATTTTGGTCCATGTGTCTGCTTTTTGCAAAAATGTGGCGTCTGTTTTTCTCATGCGTAAAAAAAAACGGACAGTGGTCATAAATTATGTTTGTGATTAATTGAACCTGAGGCCTGTTTTCTTTTCACTTTTTATAATACAATTTCACAGACACTTGTCGCCTTCTGTGATTGCCAATGTTTTATCACTAAGGGTTTTTTGGTCATAATGGGAAATGTAGCATTTTCCAATGTGGTTTTGTATTGGCTGGTGTCTCATTGTAAAGACACATGCTAATGGCAGAGCCAAGGAGGAGGCGTAGACTATGGATTCTTCCTATAGTGTTACAACAATCCTTCTATGGGAATTTTCATGTTTTTGTATGATGAATTTTGCCAACACAAAGTCTATTGCACTGTTCCATTAGTCCATTCGTACATTTGATTGGCTATTGGAAGTTTTGCACCTCAAAATAGCGTACAATGACACATGTATGTGGCTAAGCATTTCTACTGAGAAGAGACTCCTTGTGACCCTGCAGTGAGTATTATGATTGATGGTGCTTTCCTGTCTTTCCACGATAGAAACCACTGTATACCATCCTATATGTCTGTCAATATGATGTGTAAGACCATATGTAAAAGAGCGTTGACCAGTATACTTTTATTTTGAGTTGGCGACACTATGACATTTCTTGAAGTCACCTTGTGGCCATCTGTTTAATCTAATTACAGTGATTTTTCTGTTCGTAAAATCTAACGATACAACATTGACCTACAAAGACAAAAAGTATTGTCTCTCTAGGGTCTTGAGGTTTCTTAATGGAACCTGTCATGCATGATACGATTTTAACCAGCAGACACAGGGTTAAATCTGCAAGTTAATACCGTTAATACTGTTATTGGACATCTCAGGTTCTCTTTAACCTACGTATGCTGCTATGGCCAATTCTATATATAGTAATTCGTATCTGTCTTAGGAATGTGTGGCATTGTAACATTCTTTAATGAATTATTTAATTTCAGGCTTCTGGACACAGGGAATTGTTTTGCATCCCTGCACTTCAAGTTCCTTCTTGGAATATCCACCATCTTAGACGTTGCCCAGGAGATTTGTGCCCTTCTAAGGGATGCCTCAGCCCATGACACAGGAATGGTTGGCCCACTCCCAAGGTTTCATAAACGTGGCCCAGTTGGCTGTACTGGATGGAAAACATACTCAAGTGAAAAAGCCAACCAATTCGGGAACTCATTTTAATTATGCACATGTCTTCTGCATAGTCATCAACCAATTCTGACTCACTCAACCGCAAAGCCATTCTGGATCATGTGGTCACCCTGTACCTTTTGTGATAGTGGCTGATTAAGGATTTGGCCTGTAAAGCAAAATAATGCTTTCCTTTGCAAGTCATGAGTTGGACACTCAGAGGCGGATGGTCAATTATGACCTTCCAAGTGCCTGGCATTCTGAGGAGTGTGCATTTTGATCACAATAACATGTGTTCCTCAGCACCATTCAACTTAACCCTTTAATGACTGGCAATATGTCTTTTTACTACCCTGAGATATGAGAGAATAGCATCCCCACACAGGTGAAACCCAGCAGCTGTCAGCTGTACACTATAGCTGACATCTTGCTGTTTCAGCCACGATCAGTGTTGGTACCATCCAAATCTATTTAACCCCTTAGATGCTACTCTCAATAGTGACTACATCATATAAATGGTTAACAGAGTGTGGGGGCTTCCCCTTTAACCTCATCGGTACCCTGAGATCATGATCGTGTGGTCCTGATATTTCCATGGCAATTTCCGGCCAAATAATAGCCTTAGAGTCTGCTTGCTGCAGTAACCTGTTCAGAAGCTAGCGATATTTAGGTGGTAAAAATACACTTTTTCATTCCTTTCATGTCACTTTACATTAATTCCTGAAAATTACCAGAAAGGTAAATAAATTAACTGACAGATGTTTTCAATATGTCGAGGAGTGATGTTTTTGTATCACTTTTGGGGGTTTTCCAATATATAGGACCCCCAAAGTCACTTCAAACCTGGATAGGTCCCTCAAAAAAATAAATCTTGTTAATCTTGTAAAGTTCCTTAAAAAAATGAAAAATTACTGCTACATTTTTAAACCTCCTAAAAGGCTAACAAAATAAAATACATTTTACAAATGGTGCTTATGTTAAGCAGCCATGTGGGAAATGTTATTTATGAATGCTTTTCTGTGGTATGACTGGATTAAAGGGATAATCTTTCAAAGTTTGAAAATAGCAATTTTTTACATTTTTGTCAAATTTCCAATATTTTTTTATAAATAAACACAAAACATGTCAACCTTAATTTACCAATATCATAAATCATAATGTGCCATGAAAAGACAATCTGAAAATCACTGGGATTTGTTGAAGCATTCAAGAGATATTACCAGATAAAGTGACATTGGTCAGATTTTAAAAAATTGGACCAGCCACTAAACGGTTAAGCCAGATGACATCATGTCCGCGATAAAGGTCATTGTGAGCTTCATAAATATTGTAGAATCTATAATTCTGATTCGGATGACATCCAGCATTTTCTTCAATCTCATTTGGATGGCTAGCTCATGGCTACCTCTCTAGGCTGCACATAAGAGACTTACAGTGAAGAAAATAATTACCATATATACTCGTGTGTAAGCCAACCCGTGTATAAGCCAACCCCCCTAATTTTGCCACAAAAAATGGGAAAACTTATTGACTCGCGTATAAGCCTAGGGTGGAAAATGCAGCAGCTACTGGTAAATTTCAAAGATAAAAATAAAAGTAAAATTAATTGAGACATCAGTTGGTTAAATGTTTTTGAATATCCATATTGAATCAGGAGCCCCATATAATGCTCCATACAGTTCATGATGGCCCCATAAGATGCTCCATACAAAATACACCCCATATAATGCTGCACAAAGGTTAAAAATGCCCCCACAAGATGCTCCATAGAATAATATGACCCATATAATGCTCCATAAAGGTTATGGCCCTATAAGATGCTCCATAGAATATGCCCCATATGCTGCTCCATAAAGGTTATGGCCCCATAAGATGCTCCATAGAATATGCCTCCATAAGATGCTCCATAGATTATGCCTCATAAGATGCTCCATAGAATAGGCCCCATATGTTGCCCCATAAGATACTCCATTGAATATGCCCCCATAAGATGCTCCATAGATTATGCCCCCATAAGATGCTCCATAGATTATGCCCCCATAAGATGCTCCATAGATTAAGCCCCCAGAAGATGCTCCATAGAATATGCCCCCATAAGATGCTCCATAGAATAGGCCCCATGTGTTGCCCCATAAGATGCTCCATTGAATATGCCCCCATAGGATGCTCCATAGATTATGCCCCCATAAGATGCTCCATAGATTATGCCCCCATAAGATGCTCCATAGATTATGCCCCCATAAGATGCTCCATAGAATAGGCCCCATATGCTGCCCCATAAGATGCTCCATAGATTATGCCCCCATAAGATGCTCCATAGAATAGGCCCCCATAAGATGCCCCATAGAATAGGCCCCCATAAGATGCTCCATAGAATAGGCCCCCATAAGATACCCTATTGTGAATTCACTTTCTGGTCTACCTCTGGTTGCTGGTGGAGGTGGTGGGGCTGGTTGGGTTGACAGAGGAGTCGTGGGTTTTCTTTCCAGGCTCCCTCTGGTGGTTGCAGGAGGTAATGGAGCTGATCTAGTTAACAGAGACCTGCCACCTGATAATGAGGACGACGATTGGACATCTGGAGTCTCTGACTGGATTTATGACAGCCGACTCCCTCTATCCCTGCTGGTGATTTTTCCCGCCTCCTGAGGTCTTAGTTTCCAGTTCAGTCCCTGCCTTCTCAAGCTAAGTGTTCTTTGCTATTGTTCACATTTGATTTGGTTTTGTCTATTCAGTTTTGTGTGGTTAGCCAGTCCCGACTGGGGCTGTGCTGAATTTCCATCTTTATGTTACTGTTTGTGCCAGTTTGCTTTTTGTCCCTTACTAGATTGGCCTCTTTTTGCTCTGTTTTCAGAATATGCCAGAGTGCTGATATAGTGGGTGAAGTCTAGTGACTTCAGGGTTTTTTTGCTATCAGAAGTGTTGGACATTTTTGCAGGGTTTTTTGGCATGATTGCAGACAGTATCTTTCCTTTCCTGTCCTTTCTAGTTAGTGTGGGCCCCATCATTTGCTCAGCCTATTTTCCTACCTGTGTTTGTGTTTTCATCTTGTCTCACCAACAATATACAGTATGTTTGGGGGCTATCTATTCCTTTTGGGTCTGCTCTGGGGCAGTTTAGATTTCCCCTTTTCTTGCTTTAGGCTTATTTAGTCCTCCGGCTGTGTCGAGGCATCTAGAATCATTGTAGGTACGCTCCACGGCTACTGCTAGTTGTGTGGATAGGATCAGGGGTCTGCGATCTGCTTAGATACCAACCTCTATGGTTTTCTGTGGCTTAGCTTGGTCTTGTTTTCCTCCTCGGTGACCTAATCATAACAATACCCCATAGAATAGGCCCCAAAAGATGCTCCATACATTATACCCCCATAAGATGCTCCATAGAATATGCCCCCATAAGATACCCCATAGAATAGGCCCCCATAAGATGCTCCATAATATATGCCCCCATAAGATGCCCCATAGAATAGGCCCCCATAAGATGCTCCATTGATTATGCCCCCATAAGATGCTCCATAGAATATGCCCCAATAAGATGCTCCATAGAAAAGGCCCCCATAAGATGCCCCATAGCATATGCCCCCATAAGATGCCCCATAGAATATGCCCCCATATGCTGCCCCCATAAGATGCTCCATAGAATAATCCCCATATGCTGCTGCTGAAAAGGAAAAAAAAATGACATACTCACCTCTCCGTCACTGGGGGCCAGGCGCCGGTGTTGCTTCTGGATCAGGACCCGGCACCTGAGATATTCACCTGTCCCCGTTCCCACGCTGCTCGCCGCTGTCTGCCATGTCATCTGTCAGTGATGTTCAGGCAGAGGGCATGGCACGCACTAACAACGTCACTGCACTCTCTAACCTAAACATCACTGACAGAGGACGCAGCAGGCAGCGGCTAGCAGCATGGGAACGGGGACAGGTGAATGTAGCATATACTCACCCCCGACACATCTCTGTAGCCCCGTTCTCCCACGGTGTCCAGCGGCTCTTCCTGCCTTCAGCAGTCACGGGATACCACTCATTAAAGACATGAATATCTGCATATTCATGTCTTTAATGAGCAGTACCAAGTGACCGCCGAAAGCAGGCCCCTGAGACAGTGTGACAAGCAGGGGGGCTGTAGAGACACACCAGGGGGGTCAGTATGATCTGAAACCACAGCTCCCCCTCCCCCGCCGACACCCTGGCCTTTATGACTCGCGTATAAGCTGAGAGGGAGACTTTCAGCCCCAAAAAATGGGCTGAAAATCTCGGCTTATACGCGAGTATATACAGTATGGTAGGAACCTGGCTATGCCAAAGATACGCGGTGCACTGATAGAGAAAGCATAAATACACTACTAGAAGATTTCATGACAATTGGAGGCTTCAAAAATAAAATCCAGAAAATCACATTGTTTAAATTATATAATTTTTTTTGACATTTGCAGTGAGAAATAAGTATTTATCCCCTACCAACCATTAAGAGTTCTGACTCCTACAGACCAGTTAGATGCTCCTAATCAACGTGTTACCTGCATTAAAGACAGCTATCTTACATGGTCACCTTTATAAAAGACTGCTGTCCATAGGCTCAATTAATCAGTCAGACTCTAACCTCTAAGGATGTCAGGGACAAGTTCATAGACCGGAACAAAACTGTAATGGGCTACAAAACCATAAGTAAGATGCTGGGTGAGAATTTGACTATTGTTGGTGCAATAGAAAGAAAATGGAAGAAATACAAAATGACATCAATCTGGGGCACCAT
Source organism: Dendrobates tinctorius (assembly GCF_039654945.1). Classification (NCBI taxonomy): domain Eukaryota; kingdom Metazoa; phylum Chordata; class Amphibia; order Anura; family Dendrobatidae; genus Dendrobates; species Dendrobates tinctorius. The sequence continues at coordinate 42,465,955 of NW_027361728.1, read as the reverse complement.
GCACAATTTCACCTCGTGGAGTATCCTTGATCATGAGGAAGGTGAGAGATCAGCCTAAAAATACACGGTGGATCTTGTTAATCATCTCAAGGCAGTTGGGACCACAGTCATCGTGAAAACCATTGGCAAATCATTACTCCATAAAGGTTTAAAATCCTGCAGTGCCCGCAAGGTCCCCCTGCTCAAGAAGGCACATGTGCAGACCTGTAGGAAGTTTGCCAATGAACACCTGGATGATTCTGTGAGTGATTGGGAGAAGATGCTGTGGTCAGATGAGACAAAAATGTAGGTCTTTGGCATTAACTCCACTCGCTGTGTTTGGAAGAAGAGAAATGCTGCCTATGACCCAAAGAACACCATCCCCACTGTCAAGCATGGAGATGGAAACATTATGTTTTGAGGTTGTTTTTCTGCTAAGAGCACAGGACTCCTTCACGGCATCAATGGGAGAATGGATGGAGCCATGTACCATAAAATCCTGAGTGACAACCTCCTTCCCTCCACCAGGACAATAAAAATGGGTCATGGCTGGGTCTTCCAGCAAAACAATGACTCAAAACATACAGCCAAGGCAACAAAGGAGTGGCTCAAAAGGAAGCAGATTAAGGTCATGGAGTGGCCTAGCCAGTCTCCAGATTTTAATCCCATAGAAAATTTAAGGAGGGAGTTGAAGGTCCAAGTTGTCAAGTGACAGCCTCAAAAGCTTAATAATTTAGATATGATCTGCCAAGAGGAGTGGGCCAAAATTCCTTTTGACATGTGCGCAAAACTCATCATCAACTTCAAAAAATGTCTGACTGCTGTGCTTTTCAGCAAGGGTTTTGCCACCAAGTATTAAGTCTTGTTTGCCAGAGGGATCAAATACTTATTTCTCCCTGCAAAATGCAAATAAATTTAAATCATTTATACAGTGTGATTTTCTAGATTTTTTTTTTGATATTCTATCTCTCAATGTTAAAATTAACCTACCCTTAAAATTATAGACTGTTCATGTCTTTGTCAGTGGTTAAGTTTACAAATTCAGCATGGGATCAAATAATGATTTCCTTCACTGTATTATATGCATACTACTTCATGTACCTTGAAAGATCTGTCCTATAGCAGATGGACACTATTAGCATAGGTGGTTAATTTCTGCAATGTTTTTGAAGTGATGCTTTTTATTTGAGATTGGGAAGTTTTTAGATGCTGGGTTAGGGATTTGCAAGACAATGAGGACTTTTGACACAGGTTGTGAGCTCACAGTTGTATTTGCAGATAAGCAAGCTAAAACATATGTGTACAGAGGGGAGTGTAGTGGATCTGTAATCTGGACCATGCAGTGTACATGTGAAGTTCCAGGGCAGCTGGCTGCTGTGTAGAATGCTGAAAGCACAGTGGCAGACTTTCACTGCAGATGTAGTTGAAGTTTAATATGCTTTAACATCATCAGTCTCCAATCTTGCAACCTCTTTGGCATAAAGGGGTCCTAGTGTACATGTAGTGGTAAAGGTTAATCAATATTTAAATGAAAGCAAACACTTTTGAAGAACATTGCTTTAATTACCTAATAACAATTGTAAACTGAATTAAACTATAACATTTTGCACTTTAATCTCAAGCAGAAAACAATAATGATAAAAAAGCACTATAGATTGGCATGGTCATCTTGAGAGCTAAAACTGGAGGCCCTTGCTGCAAACTGTCCAAAAAGAAAGAAGAAAATTTGGCACCACTGCCACCACCTTAATGTGCACTATAGTGCGGTACAAACTCACACACCTGGGCTGCACGCCAACTACCCACAGAACGGGTGCTCAATCCAAAGAAAAACATGCATGGCTACGTTGTATGAAAAAGAACAAAAGGGATGGCACTCACCGTTCTGAAGAAGTGAATTTATTTTCAGATAAAAAGCATAGGCTCGGGAAAGATATGTGAACTGTGGACAACGGCCATTTGACGCCAACTGCGCTTCAGCGGGTCCTGGAGTCAGGTAACAGGAAGGTCGAACTAAATACACTCACAGGTGTGAACACACCTTCTAGTTACCGACACCCACTCCCACTTAATAGAGTGAACAAAAATGTGAATATACATATAATACAATTAAAACACAATAATTAAATACAGAAAAACACCTAGACACTGTTGATATCATTATAATTTTTACAAGAAAACAGACATATCAGTTTTTTCATTTAGTCCTAGTGGTCCTTTGGCATTAGACCGCAGAATCCATCTGGCATCTCTCTGTAAGAGAAGTCTGTGATGATTCCCTCCTTGGTGCGGTAAAAAAAACTCTCTATTCCCAGAGAGTGGGAAGGTGCAGGATTAGAGGTTCAGTCAGTCAGGTTCAGTCTGGCAGAAGGTCAGGCGGGTAAGAAGTCACTCAGACAGGAGTGAGGATCCCTGGAAGAAGGGATGGAGGAAGAAGTGCTGCAGCTGCCTCAGTGATCTGACCCAGCTGGCACGGGGAAGGGAAAGAAGGAGAAAGATGTAGAACTGCAACCTAAGCTTCCATAAGACAGAGAAGGATCAGTACGGAATGAAGGAGTAAGGAGAATAGAGAGGATGTGGGTTGGAATAGGAGCCCTGCCTATAGGTTCTCAGCGCAAGGCCGGGGCCCGGTCCCCGAGGTTGTATGGACACTTATGGTTCTGCAGCAGACACCGGTGGAGTAGTTGGCTGTAAATGCACTACTCCCATCTAAGACTTGGGGCACAACAGCAACACAGATAGAGAGCCGGGACTCAGGAGAAGGGAGTCCCCGAAGCAGGCTACAGCTGTCTGCTGTACGAGTAGAGTTCTTGGGAACATCTGTCAAGAGGAACTCCAGAGTTACATGGTACTGGAGCTCTTCACACCTTAAGGTGCAATAGAGGAGTCATTCAGGATAGGTACATGTTGGCGGAGTGTTGGAGAGGAGCTTTCCTTCTGGCCTGGAGGTTGGCTGAGTCTCTGACCTGGAGGACACGGCCTAGAGACAGGCACCCTTGTGTACCGCAGACTGTGAGTAAAGCTTTGGAAATGCAAGCCTTGGCGTCCTCTATTCATTCTGGCTCCAACCCACTCAGCACCACTACATCTGGGTACCATCCTTTACACTGCCTGTGCCTTTCCACAACCATTACAACTACACTGCCCTGGGACATCATCCCTGCCTGTGGAGGGCTATACCATCACTGCTGCATCATACCATCTGTCCCAGAGGATCTGTCTGCAGCATCGGCTTAACACCTCCCTTGCCGAGCACCACAGGTGGCGTCACAAACTATTCCATTTCATTAACTACATATACCGCCATTGACTTGGGTGCCCAGGGCCACGGTCCGGGTCACCACTGCTGTGACACATCCCACCGACACCGACCCGGTACCGAGTACCCCGCAGCCCTGGGAGAGCGACCCATTGACATCTCTCCAAATGTAACGTTTATGGTTGTGGCCAAAAAGTTCAATTTTGGTCTCATCACTCCAAATTACCTTGTTCCAGAAGTTTTGAGGCTTGTCTCTGTGCTGTTTTGCATATTGTAGGCGAGATACTTTGTGGCTTTCTACTGACGACTTGACCATGCAGCCCATTTTTTTCAAGTGCCTCCTTATTGTGCATCTTGAAACAGCCACACCGCTAGTTTTCAGAGTCCAGTATTTCAGCTAATGTTATTTGTGGGTTTTTCTTTGCATCCCGAAAAATTTTCCTGGCAGTTGTGAATGAAATTTTTGTTGGTCTACCTGTCCGTGGTTTTGTTTATACAGAGCACCTGATTTTCCATTTGTTAATCACAGTTTGAACACAGCTGACTGGCATTACCAATTCCTTGGATATCTTATTGTATCCCTTTCCTGTTTTATGCAGTTCAACTACCTTTTCCCATAGATCGGTTGACAATCCTTTTGCTTTCCCCTTGACTCACAATCCAGAAACATCAGTGGATGCATGAAAAAGCAAGAGTCTGTCCTGATCCCAGAAACTCACTCAGCTTTTATGCACACACACTGATTACAAGCAAATAGGTCACAGGTGAGAATGTTACCTTTGGTAGCTAGTCAAATCCATTTGTGTCACCTTCTGTGCATGTTATCAGGCCAAAATCACCAGGGTATATGAATTTTTGATTAGGGTAATTTGGATGTTTTGGGTTGTCATTATGATTTAGAAAGAGAAAACACAATAGTTTGACTAAACTAGCCATGAGTGGAGAAAAAATTTTGGTGATATCATTCATATTCTCTGAAAAAAGGCCAAGAAAGCAAAAACTCAGCCGGGGTATGTAAACTTTTGAGCACAACTGTACATAGTGGGTCAATGTAATAGGCAGATGTGTTTCTGATAAATTATATTTTTTTAGGTTAGTTTGAAAGATATGATCAGGCCTGATACAGTGGTTTCAGAAACACTAAATTCAACCATTTTTCCTTAATACAGAATGCCATGCCTGTTCTGAAATTAACACTTTTCTATTTATCAACAGTGTGGTTCATGTAGGCAATTTTCCACATAATAGATGACTTGCACTGGAGCCAAGATTCCTATACTTGCCATTTGCATTGCATTGTCTTAAATGTCCGCTTTTGTGCTCTTGAGTGATGTATAATTTCAGCTACAATTTATTTAAATCAAATAATGGTTTAGACTTGTCAGATGATGAATTGTATAAGCAAAACCTGCTGAAAAAAATTCTGGTGTGACTTTGGCTCACTCTTGTGGTTTTATTTTGTATTACAGTATAGTTTGACTTTGCTCTGGCTCAATTTTATTATTTTAAATACTACCTCTGGGGCACATATTTTTCATTAATTTAACAACTGAGAACACAAAAAAACAATGTTCTTATCATTATGTACTAGTTACATACTTATAGTAGTGTCTTTTTTATTTAAAGTGGACAAAGGAATATCAAGATCTCTGGAGATGGACTTGTAACCTTGAGATTGTTAATATTTTTCAACAGTTTTGGTTCTCAGGTCCTCAGACAGTTCTCTTCTCTATCTGTTCTCCATGCTTAGTATGGCACACACAGACACACAATGCAAAGATTGGGTGAACTTATCCCTATTTTATCTGGTTTCAGGTGCGATTTTCATATTGCCCACAACTGTGACTAGCCACAGGTGAGTTTGAACGATCATCAAATGCTTGAAACAAAGTTGTATACCCACAATTTTGGAAAGGTGCCAACAATTTCGTCTGGCCTAAATTTCATATTTATATGTGTACTAGCTGAAGAGCCCAGCGTTGCCTGGGCATAGTAACTAACTATGGTTAGTTAAAACAAATTATAATGATTATATCTATATATAAAGCTGAGTGTAGAGCCCCGCCCACTCTGCATAGCCACATTCTCTATAATATCCCACATCATCCCGTCAGTCCTAGCCACCGGACTACTACCCCTAATATCCCACATCATCCCGTCAGCCATAGCCACCGGACTACTACCCCTAATATCCCACATCATTCCGTCACAGCCACTGGACTACTTCCACTAATTTCCCACATCATCCCATCAGAGCCACCAGACTACTACCCCTAATATCCCACATCATCCCATCAGCCAGAGCTACCGGCCTATTACCCCTAATATCCCACAGCAACCCGTCAGCCAGAACTACCGGACTACTACCCCCTAATATCCCACATCATCCCGTCACAGCCACTGGACTACTTCTACTAATTTCCCACATCATCCCATCAGAGCCACCGGACTACTACCCCTAATATCCCACATCATCCCGTCAGGCTGGGGACAGAACCAGAGCGCTGAGTGGAATGGTCCTATCTTCCATACTGGGGATCCCTTTAAGAGAGGCCTGGCATCAGAACCAGAGCGCTGAGTGGATTTGCCCTGACTTCATACCAATGATCCCTTTAACACTAGGACTACTGGACTCGTGACCCCGACTAGAACTGCTGAATGTAGTCACTCTGACTATTGACTTGTTTTCGTTTATTTTTAGAGTTTCATTTGTGGTTATTTATTAATAATTATATTTTTTTTAATGTATTATTATTGTGAGATCCAACAGTAATGCTCTGGAATGTTTTCTTTCTGATTTTTCATATTTTTCTACAGGAAATAACAAAAGTAAACAAAGTAAAACAATAATAATAGACGTTTTACAATCATTTATTATTACAGTGCACACATATAAACAACAACTCAAGAACAACAAGCAGAGAAAATGACTACTAGGTCAGTCAGTGCTCCTTCTCCTCAGAACCTGAAGAAGGCCGTTGGGTCGATACCGGTTGTACTTCATAATAACGTTTTATTGAGATTCAGCTTCAATTCTACATTTTCCTTCTCCTCCTAAAAAGTACGGCATAATTGACCTTCTAAACATTTGTTGATTCGCATTTCAGGCATCGTCTTTCATTTAAGGCGGTACATTGCCCACACAAAGACTTACGGCAAGTCAAACAATAGCCAACAGATCTATTATTTTTGCATTTTTCTTTTATCTGGCAAAATTGTAAAACTACAACAGAAAATAGCAGTCCTGGACATATATACAGTATATATTCATATAACACAGCATACATAGAGAATCACCTGTAACATATCCCTGCTGTTCTGTTCGCTACCACTTTACAAATATAATGTTCGCTCATTTTTGACTGGACCTATAAAAGTCTTGATGTTTTAGCTAATTTATACATTTTTTCGCAGAATTATACTGCATGTGAACATGGTTGATCATAAACAAAAGAAAAATGAAAAAAAAACACGTAATTTTTATCATTTTCGCGTCATAAACCATTACATTGCATTACTGCTATATTCATGCATATTGCCCATTTGCAGATAAACAAATATTCTTTCTAGCTGTAAACTATAAATAATAACATCAAGCTGTATGCAAATATAGTTTTTCCCCCCAAAAAATTGCTGTTTCACACTATACAGTACAAAATAATCGAATAATATGACAATAAAATGTTGTATCTGCTATATACAGTACTAGCTCTTATGTCTGCATGTGTTCTCTTTGTCTCTTCAGCTGAACTGAAAGTAAACTTACTATCCAGACTGCTGTCTACTGCTAGGACCAGAGAAAAACAACACCCTTCTTTAGCATAAGATAAGAGCCTACAGTATTACAAACAAGCTCTTTTCAGTTCAGTATTACACAGTAATAGAACCAGGTAACACAAGGAAAATGTGAAAAGTTGACATCTGAATAGAACTACATCTATATGAACATCAGGGTAAATACAGATACAGTGAAAAAATTATGCACAAAACTTTACAGCAACATTTAGTGACAAAAGGACAGCAAAATATAGCAGGTAGTCAAAATGACTACCTTTAGAAATTTTGAAAAAAACACGCAATTTTTTCACCAAAATTATTTATTTTCACAAAATCTTTTTTCACATCCTATTTGAGGAAAAATCACGGAGTCTCAAGCCGGAATTCCGAAAAATGTAGTCACAGAAGAGAAATAAAAAGTGCAAGTAGTCAAAATGACTATACCAGTAGTCCGTTAATAGAAGCCTGGGGTGAGAATCAGAGCGCTGAGGGATTTACCCTAAATTCCATACCAGAGATCCCTTTAAGAGAGGCCTGGGGTCAGTATCAAAGCGCAGAGTTGATGTGCCCTCACTGCCATACCGGGGATCCCTTTAACCCCTTTACCCCAAAGGGTGGTTTGCACGTTCATGACCGGGCCAATTTTTTCAATTCTGACCACTGTCCCTTTATGAGGTAATAACTCTGGAAAGCTTCCATGTATCCAAGTGATTCTGACAATGTTTTCTTGCGACATTGTATTTTATGGAAGTGGTAAAATTTCATTCATATAACATGCGTTTATTTGTGAAAAAAACGGAAACTTGGCAAAAATTTTGAAAATTTTGCAATTTTCCAACTTTGAATTTTCATGCCCTTAAATCACAGAGATATGGCACACAAAAAAATAATAAATAACATTTCCCACATGTTTACTTTACGTCAGCACAATTTGGGAACCAAATTTTTTTTTATAAGGAAGTTATAAGGGTTAAAAGTTGACCAGCGATTTCTCATTTTTACAACACCATTTAATTTTTAGGGACCACATCACATTTGAAGTCACTTTGAAGGGTCTATATGATAGAAAATACCCAAAAGTGACACCATTCTAAAAACTGCACCCCTCAAGGTGCTCAAAACCACATTCAAGAAGTTTATTAACCCTTCAGGTGCTTCACAGGAATTTTTTGAATGTTTAAAAAACATGAACATTTAACTTTTTTCACAAAAAATTTACTTCAGGTCCAATTTTTTTATTTCACCAAATGTAACAGGAGAAAATGGACTGAAAATGATATTGTGCGATTTGTCGTGAGTATGCTGATACCTGATATGTGGGGGGGAACCACTGTTTTGGCACATGGCAGAGCTCAGAAGGGAAGGAGCGCCGTTTGACTTTTTCAATGCAAAATTAGCTGGCATTCAGATCGGACGCCATGTCACATTTGGAGAGCCCCTGATGTGCCTAAACAGTTGAAACCCTCCACAAGTGACCCCCTTTTGGAAACTAGACCCCCAAGGAACTTATCTAGATATGTGGTGAGAACTTTGAACCCAAAAGGGCATCACAGAAGTGTATAACGTACAGCCGTACTATTAAAAAATCATATTTTGCCCAAAAAAAATCTTTCCACCCCCAATATTTGTTTTCTCAAGGGTAACAGGACCCCAAAAGTTATTGTGCAATTTGTCCAGAGTATGCTGATACCCCATTTTGCAAGTAGACGACTATTTGGGCACATGACATAGCTTGGAAGGGAAGCAGCGCCATTTGATTTTTTTGGCTGGAATTGAGATCGGACACCATGTCACGTTTGGAAAGTCCCTGGCGTGCCTAAACAGTAGAAACCCCCCACAAATGACACCATTTTGGAAGCTAGACTCTCCAAGGAACTTATCAAAATGTGTGGTGAGAACTTTGAACCCCCAAGGGCTTCACAGAAGTTTATAACGTACAGCTGTAAAATTAAAAAATCATATTTTTTCCACAAAAATGACCCCAATTGTTATTTTCCAAGGGTAACAGGACACCAAAAGTTATTGTGCAATTTGTCCTGAGTACGCTGATACCCCACATGTGGGGGTTAACCACTTTTTGGGCGCATGGCAGAGCTCGGAAGGGAAGCAGCACCATTTCACTTTTTTGGCTGGAATTGAGATCGGACGCCATGCCGCGTTTGGAAAGCCCCTGTTGTGCCTAAACAGTGGAAACCCCCCACAAGTGACCCCATTTTGGAAACTAGACCCCTGAGGGAACTTATCTAGATTTGTGGTGAGCACTTTGAACCCCCAAAGGCTTCACAGAGGTTTATAACACCTGGGCGTGAAAATAAAAAATCATATTTTTTCCACAAACATGATCATTTAGTCCCCAATTTTTTATCTTCCAATGGGTAATAGGAGAAATTGAACCCTAAAGGTTGTTGTCCAATTTGTCCTGATTACACTGACACCCCATATGTGGGAGAAAACTACTGTATGGGCACACATCAGGGCTTAGAAGGGAAGTAGTGACGTTTTTTGGAATGTAGACTTTGATGGAATTGTCTGCGGGTGCCATATCGCGTTTAGAGAGCCTCTTATGTGCCTAAACTGTTGAAACCCCCCACAATTGACCTCATTTTGGAACTAGACCCCCCAAGGAACTTATCTAGATGTGTGGTGAGCACTTTGAACCCCCAAGTGCTTCACAGGAGTTTATAACGTAGAGCCATAAAAATAAAAAAATCATATTTTTTTCCACAAAAATTATATTTTTGCCCCCAATTTTTTATTTTCCCAAGGGGAAATTGGACCCCAAAAGTTGTTGTGCAATTTGTCCTGAGTAGGCTGATACCCCATATGTGGGGGTAATAGACTGTTTGGGCGCATGGCAGAGCTTGGAAGGGAAGGAGCACCATTTGACTTTTTCAATGCAGAATTGGCTGGAATTGAGATCAGACGCCATGTTGCGTTTGGAGAGCACCTGATGTGCCTAAACAGTGGAAACTCCCCAATTCTAGCTCCAACCCTAACCCCAACACACCCCTAACCCCAATCCCAGCCCTAACCCTAACCCTAGCCCTAACCCTAAACCTAGCCCTAGCCCTAACCCTAATGGGAAAATGGAAATAAATACATTTTTTTATTTTATTATTTTTCCCTAATTAAGGAGATGATAAAGGGGGTTTGATTTACTATTTATGATTGGGTTTTTTGTTTGGCAGCTGTCATACCCTAAAAGACGCCTTTTATTGTAAAAATAGTTTTTGCATCACCACATTTTGAAAGCTATAATTTTTCCGTATTTTGATCCACCGAGTCATGTGAGGTCTTATTTTTTGCGGGACAAGTTGATGTTTTTATTGGTATCATTTTGGGGCACGTGACTTTTTTTATCACTTTTTATTCTGATTTTTGGGACGCAAAATGAACCAAAACCAGCATTTCATGAATTTCTTTTGGAGGGTTCGTTTAAACCCTTCCGCGTATGGTAAAATTGATAAAGAGGTTTTATTCTTCGGGTCAGTATGATTACAACGATACCTCACTTATGTCATTTTTTTATGTTTTGGTGCTTTTATGCAATGAAAACTATTTTATATAAAAAATAATTATTTTTGCATCGCTTTATTCTGCGAGCTGTAACTTTTTTTTTAACTTTTTCGCTGATGATGCTGTATGGTGGCTCATTTTTTGCAGGACAAGATGATGTTTTCAGCGGTACCATGGTTATTTTTATCCGTCTTTTTGATCACGTGTAATTGCACTTTTTGTTAGGTGGTATGATGATAAAACATTGTTTTTTGCTTTGTTTTCATTTTTAAGTTTAAGAGGTTCAATAAAGGGGTTAACTAGTGGGCAGTTTTATAGGACAGGTCGTTACAGACGCGGTGATACTAAATATGTGTACTTTTATTGTTTTTTTATTTCCAAAGAATGAATTTATGAGGGAATATTTTTTTTGTTTAGTGATTTTTGTAATAAATTATTTTTGCATGTATTTTTTTTCACTTTATTTTATTGTCCCAGGGGGGCATTACTGTAATGTGTCAGATCGCTGATCTGACAGTTTGCACAGCACTCTGTGTTAGGGGGTCGGATTTCTGTCGCTGCACAGCGAGAATTCCAAGCCTTTCTTCTGGCGATCTCCCATTCCTCTCCAGCCACAGAGGAGGTTGCTCAGCAAACTCGTCAGCTCCAGCGCTCTGCCCAGACCAGCTCCGTGGGTTTGCTTGCTGCTGCCACCTCTGGCACAGCTATGGCAATGCATGCTGCTCAGCAGCGAGATTCTCCAGGGACTAAGTCCTCATGTCGGGCTACTGAGCATGCCTGTGGAGTGCTCTCTCATTGGAGATCGAAGGTCACGTGCTCAGGTCCTGCTCGTGTTTGGATTGGCCTATCTGAGAAGCCAGGAAGGTCCCGGACGCTCGCGGCTATAAAAGGTTCGCATGGCCGCTCGGCCATGCGCTAGGATAGACTGTTTTTTCAGACTATGAGGAGTGAGTGATGTTTGCACATATCAATGTCTCTAGTGAATGACTCATTAAGAAACCCCTACCCTCGGTACGCATGTGTTGTGAAGCCTAGCCTGCTAGCGCCCAGGCTTTGGTGTAGGTAGGTCAGAGATTGAGTCAGGCATCGGTCCTCACCAGTGACTCGGCACACCTCAGTGTACGTGCTCCACACTCCATAGCCAGCGTCTACAGCGGCGCTCGCGGCAGCGACGCCGCACGCTCAGTGGGCCTAGAGGGACTCTAACCCTGTGTCCTTGGGGTAGAGTTCTGTGGCCATACACTGTGCACTCTTTTGGCCAGGCTCTGTGAGCTAAACAGGCTCCGGCATCTACGTTCAGCGGTTGTGCGGCTCTGTGAATTAACAGAGTTCGCTCCTGTTCACATTGGGTGACGTAACCCACGTGTGACTGTTTTCACACCGCTTATTTCTTCCGCCATTATCTAGCAGCAGTGTACCAACTCTGCACAGTGGACCCCGGGCTGTGAACGCACCTACTACTATTTTATAATTTGGTGCGTTCCGCCAGCCCTAACATTATCCTAGCGCCAGGGTCTGGCTAGTAATGGCAGACGAACAACGACTGCATAGGTACATCCAGCAGCTGGAGGGTAGGTTGGCAGCGCTAGAACGTTCCACCTCTGCTGCGGATGTTACCTTGGTTGCCGTTCAAGCAGCTACAGAGGCTGTCACCCGTGTCTCCACGGCCAGTCCTGCCCCGACCTTGTCCCACCTCCCGCTGCCTGAGAAGTTCTCGGGTGATAGTGCTTCATGCAGGGGTTTTGTGAGTCAGGGCTCCATTCACCTGGAGTTGCTGGCTACACGATTTCCCTCTGAGCGGGCCAAGGGGGGATTTATCATCTCCCTCCTGTCGGGCAGGGCCTTGGAGTGGGCCACCCCGCTGTGGGAGGCGGGGATCCCCTGGTACAGAATGCCACCCATTTTTTGGTCACTCTGAAGCAGGTGTTCCTGGGACCTCGGGTCACACATGATACCGCACTTCAGTTGCTGGCCCTAACCCAGGGTTCGTCTCTGGTCAGCCAATATGCCATCCTCTTCAGAACTCTGGCCTCAGAGCTGGAGAGGCCAGATAAGGTTCTCATATCTATATTCTGGAGAGGCCTGGCTGGTCGTGTCAAAGACGCCCTGGCCTCCAGGGAGGTGCCCATCACTTTAGAGGAGCTCATTACGGTTTCCACCCGAATTGACATTCGCTTCACTGAGCGAGGGTTGGAGCGCTCCAGGTCCCGCCAAAGGCATAAGTTGGCTCCAAATTTCGCTAAACAGCTGGAACCTCCTGGTTAGTCGCTCAAGCCTCCAGAGGCCATGGAGGTGTCCTACACGGGGTCCAGGGTTCGACCCGCGTGGGTACCTCCAGTCTGCTTCCGCTGTTGGCAGACTGGGCACCTTGCTAACCAGTGCCAACAGCGGTCAGGAAACGCTCCCGTCTAGTGGTTATTGAGGGCGCCTACTAGACACCGCGACTTTCTCCTCCAAGCTCCTGTTTAAAGGAGCGTTACAGTTTAATTCTTCCACTCTGATTGTGGAGGTTTGCGTGGACTCTGGGGAGGAGGGCAATTTCATGTCATCTGCCTTCGCCCAACAACACGCAATCCCCCTGGTCTTGCTACCTCAACCAGTCACCATCAGGGTGGTGAATGGGGTGACACTCCCATCCCAAATCACCCACCAGATGGCTCCACTGAGACTCTCACTGTCTCCTTCTCATCAGGAGATGCTGTCTCTCCTTGTGATGCCCGAAGGTATCGACCAGGTCCTCCTAGGGGTTCCCTAGTTACGATCCCACTCTCCCCACATAGAGTGGTCTTCGGGAAAAATCCTTGGTTGAAGCAAATCCTGCGAGGGTAGGTGTCTGAGGGACTGCGTACAGGTCGCTACTTCTGAGGTTCCTGTGGATCTCTCCTCGCTTCCCAAGCCATATCAGCAGTATGCAGACGTTTTCTCCAAGAAGGCGTCAGAGACCCTTCCGCCGCACCGCCCTTACGACTGTCCTATTGATCTCTGAGCCTCCCTGGGGTCGAGTATATCCCCTATCTCTCCCAGAGAGAGAGGCCATGTCTCAGTATATCAGGGAGAATCTGGCAAGAGGATTCAATAGGAAGTCGGTGTCCACGGCGGGAGCGGGATTCTTCTTTGTCCAAAAGAAGAATGGAGAATTACGTCCGTGCATCGATTACAGGGGCCTTAACGCCATAACCGTTAAGAACAAGTATCATCTGCCCCTGATATCAGAACCGTTTGATAGGCTACGGGGAGCGAGAGTGTTTACTAAGCTTGATCTGCAGGGAGCCTATAACCTGATTCGCATCCGTGAGGGGGACGAATGGAAGACGGCTTTTAACACCAGAGACGGGCACTATGAATACCTGGTGATGCCCTTCGGGTTATGTAACGCTCCAGCTGTCTTCCAAGTCTTTGTGAACTATATCTTCCGGGATATGCTTACCACCTCGGTAGTAGTCTATCTGGATGATATTCTCATTTACTCTCCAGACATTGACTCCCACCGGAGAGATGTTCGCAAAGTTTTAGATCTCCTGCAGGCAACTCTCTTTATGCCAGGTTGGAGAAATGTGTGTTTGAGCAGGAGTCCTTGCCTTTCCTGGGCTTCATCATCTCAGCCCAGGGTTTGGCCATGGATCCTACCAAGCTACAGGCGGTGATGGATTGGCAGGAACCCCATTCTCTCAAAGTGGTGCAGTGCTTTATGGGGTTCATAAATTACTATTGCCAGTTCATTCCCCATTTCTCCACTTTGGTAGCACCCTTGGTAGCCCTCACCAAGAAGGGTGCAAATCCCAAACTGTGGTCAGAGACGGTCTCCAAGGCCTTCGCCTCCATTAAGTCCCACTTTGCTAGCGCTCCCATTCTACATCGCCCTGATGTAGATAAGCCCTTAATTCTGGAGGTGGATGCCTCCTCCGTGGGTGCTGGAGCGGTCTTTTTTCAGAAGTACTCGCAAGGTCGGAAGCACCCATGCTTCTTCTTCTCTAAGACCTTCACACTGGCGGAGAGGAATTATTCCATTGGGGACAGGGAGTTGCTAGTAATGAAGCTGACTTTCTCAGAGTGTAGACACCTCCTGGAGGGAGCTCGCCACCCATTCCAGGTGTTCACCGACCACAAAAATTTGGTCTATTTACAGACAGCCCAGCGGCTGAATTCTCACCAGGCCAGATGGTCCTTGTTCTTCTCCCGATTCCATTTCACACTGTATTTTCTCTCCGGGGAAAAGAACATCAGGGCCGATGCTCTTTCTTGCTCCGTGGTGTCATCGGAGGAGGAGCCTCGGCTGATAGTGCCATCAGAGAGCCTGAGGACCGTGGCTCCGGTTGCTCTCGAGTCTGTACCTCCGGGCAAGACTTTTGTCCCTGCCCATCTGCGACCGGAGGTCCTCTCTTGGGCTCATTCGTCCAGAGTGGGTGGCCATTTCAGAATCAAACGGACCTCTGAACTCCTGACGAGGATGTACTGGTGGCCGCATATGGCCCCTGACATCAGGGACTATATTCAGGCATGCGTCTCTTGCGCCCAGAATTGGTCCTCTCAGCAGTGGCCCACTGGGTTACTCTATCCTCTGCCGGTTGTGGACAGGCCCTGGGAGATGGTCGGTATGGACTTTGTGGTGGGTCTGCCCAAGTCCAGTGGCAGCACCGTCATTTGGGTGGTCACCGATCATTTCTTCAAGATGGTGCATCTGGTACCACTCTCTCGGCTACCTTCGGCATGGGGCCTGGCAGCGTTTTTTATTAAACATGTTTTCTGCCTACACGGCATGCTGGATAAGATTGTCAGCAAACTGGGGTCCTCAGTTTGCATCTCGGTTCTGGAGAGAGCTCTGTTCTCTGCCCACAGCATTGAGCTAAATCTTTTCTCGACCTATCATCCCGAGACAAATGGGTTGGTTGAGAGAGCCAACCAGACCCTGGTGACATATCTGCGACATTTTGTCTTGGCCAGGCAGGATGGTTGGGCATCCTTGCTGCCGTGGGCGGAGTTCGCCTTGAACAACACTGGGGCCGACTCCACCGGTCAGACCCCTTTCCTCTTAAATTACGGTCAGCATCCACGAGTCCCCGTGCCCATGCCCGTCTCGTCCATCGACTCTAGGGTGGCAGACTGGGCGGTGGAGGCACGTGACATTTGGGATCGCATGCAGGATGCTATCCGGGCCTCCAAGGAGAGAATGAGGTCCTCCTCTGATACTCGCCGGCGCACTGCTCTGACCTTCGCCCCTGGCGACTTAGTGTGGCTCTCCGCTCGAAACATCAGGCTGCGGGTGGAATCCGCTAAGTTCGCACTGCGTTATATTGGCCCTTTCAAGGTCCTCGAGCAGATTAACCCTGTGGTCTACCGTCTGGCCCTTCCACCACACTTGGCTATCTCAGACACGTTTCATGTGTCACTCCTTAAGCCGGTTCACATGTCCCGGTTTTCTGAGCCATCTGCTGGGACATCAGACCTGTCGTCTGACGAGTTTGAGGTCAATGCCATCATGGGATGCAAGGTGATGGGGGGGAAAAAGTTTTACTTGGTGGACTGGAAGGGTCATGGTCCAGAGGCTCGGACCTGGGAGCCAGTGGAGAACATCCACGCTCTTCTTCTCATTACAGAATATGAGCGGAGCGAGGCTCAGAGACGAGAGGGGGGTAATGTTAGGCGTCAGATTTCTGTTGCTGCACAGTGAGAATCCCGAACCTTGCTTCCGGCGGTCTCCCATTCCTCTCCAGCCGCAGATGAAGTTGCTCAGCAAACTCGTCAGTCCCGGCACTCTGCCCAGACCAGCTCCGTGGGTTTGCTTGCTGCTGCTACCTCTGGTACAGCTATGGTAATGCATGCTGCTCAGCAGTGAGATTCTCCAGGGACTAAGTCCTTACGTCGGGCTACTGAGCATGCCCGTAGAGTGCTCTCTCATTGGAGATCGAAGGTCACGTGCTCAGGTCCTGCTCGTGTTCAGATTGGCCTATCCGAGAAGCCAGGAAGGTCCCGGATGCTCGCGGCTATAAAATGTTGGCATGGCCAGGCGCTAGGATAAACTGTATTTTCAGACTATGAGGAGTGAGTGATGTATGCACGTATGTCTCTGGTGAATGACTCATTATGAAACTCCTACCCTCGGTACGCATGTGTTGTGCAGCCTAGCTTGCAAGCGCCCAGGCTTAGGCGTAGGTAGGTCAGAGGTTGAGTCAGGCATCAGTCCTCACCAGTGACTCGTCATGTCACATTCCATAGCCAGCGCCTATAGCAGCGCTAGCGGCAGCGACGCCGCGTGCTCAGTGGGCCTAGAGGGACTCTAACCCTGTGTCCTTGGGGTAGAGTTCTGTGGCCGTACACTGTGCGCTCTTTTGGCCAGGCTCTGTGAGCTAAACAGGATCCGGCATCTACATTCAGTGGTTGTGCGGCTCTGTGAATTAACAGAGTTCGCTCCTGTTCACGTTGGGTGACGTAACCTACGTGTGACTGTTTTCACACCGCTTACTTCTTCCGCCATTATCTAGCAGCAGTGTACCACCTCTGCACGGTGGACCCCGAGCTGCAAACGCACCTACTACTATTTTATAATTTGGTGCGTTCCGCCAGCCCTAACACTCTGTCAGATCAGCGATCTTACAGGTGCTGCACAGGCTTCCTCCGTGCTTGCTCTCTGCAGGGAAGGAGACCCTCAGAGCAGCGCAGCACATCGCGCTGCTTTGGGGGTCTCAGGGAAGCACGTAGGGAGCCCCCTCCCTGCCGATGCTTCCCTAATCCCCCGGTAAACTGCGATCATGTTTGATCGCAGTGTGCTAGGGGTTAACACGCCGTGCCCCCCCGTGAGTGCTGCTGATCGCTTAGATGTACTATCCCATCCCCAGTCATATGGGCCCAGGTACCATGGACGGAATAGTATGTCTGATGTCAGAAAAGGGTTAAGAGGGCCTAGAGTCAGAATCAGAGCGTAGAGTTGATTTGCCCTCTATTCCATACCAGGGAACCCTTTAAGAGGGGCCTGGGGTGAAAACCAGAGCGCTGAGTGGAATTGCCCTAACTTCCATACCAATAACCCTTTAAGAGAGACTGGGGTCAGAACCAGAGCACTGAGTGGAATTGCCCTAAGTTCCATAACGGGGATCCCTTTAAGAGCGCTTAGTGGATTTGCCCTGACTTGCATACCAATGATCCCTTTAATAGAATCCTGGGGTCAGAATCAGAGTACAGATGGATTTTCCCTAACTTCCATATATGAGATCCCTTTAAGAGAGCCTGGGGTCAGTACCAGAGCATTTGAAGGCAATTGCCCTGACTTCCATATTATGGATCCCTTTAAAAGAGCCTGGGGTCAGAACCAGAATGCTGAGTGGAATTGCCCTAACTTCCATACAGGGGATCCCTTTCAGAGAGGCCTGGGATCAGAACCAGAGCGCTTAGTGGAATTGCCCTAACTACCATACCAATGATCCCTTTAAGAGACCTTGGGGTCAGAACCACAGAGCTGAGTCGAACGGTTCTAACTTCCATACCAGGGATCCCTTTAAGAAAGGCCTGGGGTCAATACCAAAGTGCTGGGTGGATTTGCCCTGACCCATACCAATGATAGGGGTCAGAATCAGAGTGCTGAGGGATTTGCCCTAACTTCCGTACCAGAGATCCCTTTAAGAGGGAAGATGTGCCTATGGGATGGAGGATGTGTGTTGGGTATATGGGCACTGGAGGGGGCGATTAATTTCTGTCATGTGTTCTCTGCTCCTTTCTGGAGGGCAGACAATAGCTGGGAGCTTTTGTTTCCGGGATGCCAGATTTCTCCCACTCGGTCAGTGTCTGCTGAGGTGTTGTGGAGTGGGAAAACTGTTGCTCATAGCAACCAATCACAGCTCAGCTTCTTTTAAACAGCTCTGGTGAAATGAAATATGCTTAGTGATTGGTTGCAAGGAAAACTGTTGCTCATAGCAACCAATCACAGCTGAGCTTCTTTTAAACAGCTCTGGTGAAATGAAAGATGCTTCGTGATTGGTTGGTGACACACACATACAATCAATTTTATATACAGTATATATATATATATATACATACATACACAGGGAGGGCCATTTATATGTTTACACCTAAATAAAATGGGAATGGTTGGTGATATCATCCTCCTGTTTGTGGCACATTAGTATATGGGGGGAGATTTTCAAGATCAGTGGTGACCATGGCGGCTATTTTGAAATCGACCATTTTGGATCCAACTCTATTTTTTCCACTGGGAAGAGGGTCATGTGACACATCAAACTTATTGAGAATTTCACAAGAAAAACAATGGTATGCTTGGTTTTAATGTAACTTTAATCTTTCATGAGTTATTTACAAGTTTATGACCAATTTTAAAATATGTTCAAAGTGCTGCCCATTGTGTTGGATTGTCAATGCAACCCTCTTCTCCCACTCTTGACACACTGATAGCAACACCGCAGAAGAAATGCTAGTCTAAGGGGGTCAGATTCCTTGTAGAAATGCTTGGACCTGACACCCATAATATGGTGGTGCACCATCTTGCAGTGGACCCATATAATTAAGATAGCAACACAGGTGCAAGAATACCAATGAAACAACCGCTCGCAGCCTACCAATACATGGAGGGGGCGGTTGCCTGGTATGTTGACGCACAAAAAACTTGTATGCCCCGCTGTTCACACTATGGCCATGCACAGCATCCAGGCCAGCCTAGTAGTGACACCCTTCTATTAGCTCAGGCGGGCTGGCCCAGCACTATCAAAATGCATGCCATGTGAACATACACCGCAGTTTACAAGACCAAATGGGCCCAACTGCACCCTGAATAAAAAGTGCAAAAAACACATTTAAAAAATGTGGAGTATTAGCTGATATTTTAGCCAAAATACGTGAGCCCGTAACCTGCATCAAAGATCTCCATGTTTACGGGTACCTAACACTAAATACTAACACTAATACAGCACAGCACAGAAAGAGGACTTGAAAATCCTCCAATAATAGAAAACAGCAAAAGAGCAACAAGGTTTACCCGTACAGGCCTCCAGACAAATGCACTTTCAGGATGCAGTGGACCCATATAATTAAGATAGCAACACAGGTGCAAGAATACCAATGAAACAACCGCTCGCAGCCTACCAATACATGGAGGGGGCGGTTGCCTGGTATGTACGGGTAAACCCGAATGTACCATATTCATGCCGAATTTATGCTTAGCGATTGTTTTCCGACCATATTTGTTCATCCCTACTTGTAACACACCCTTGTTTCCAGGCAAGAAGCCACCCCCATCTGTTTGATGGTGCTTGGTGCAGGATCTACAAGCTGCAAACAAAGCTCTCACAGTGCCAGATCCCTATACTCTGCTAAATGACTGGAGTCCAGAAAATAAAGTTTTTACACTGATAAATATCAGTTTACGCCTTATTGAGCATCCCAGTACATCCAAATAAGAAGGTATACATTCACAAGAATCCCACAAGGTTACTGTGAATCACTTACCATTTTTTCCAGATAATGATGGCTAACCTAGCTCAACCAGAAGGTAGCCAAATGCTCTTATATTTGGATGACATGCTATTGACATCAGAAAATAAGGAGATTTGTAAAACAAATACCAAAGCCTTGCTATGGTTCTTATGAGGGTAAAGAAACAAATTAAAAGTTGAAACAAAATAAATGGGTTTCAAAAGGGGTTATGTTAAAAGATGGCCTATATGTATATACTGCCCAATAATCTCTTCAGGTATGCCACAGTAAGATGGTACAGGTCATATCAAAGGTAATTATGACTTATGGCTTTACTAACTATTCAAAGAAATCTTTGTGCAAGCTGCATTACTTGTGCAAAAAACAATTCCCAAGGAAACTTGAGACCAAAGAGAGGACAATTTCTTCACTCTGAACACCCATTCCAACACATTTGTATGGATTTAATTGAACTGAGCAAGTGTGAAGGAAAAAGTACATTATAAATGTTTTCTGCAGGGGAACTGAAGTTTTTCCATTTGTCCAACCTGATGCATTAACCCCTTCCTGACATCAGACGTACTATCCCGTCCATGGGACGCGGGCCCCTATGCCCATGGACGGGATAGTACGTCTACCGCGATCAGCGGCGCCCACGTGGTGAGCGCCGCTGATCACGGCCGGGTGTCAGCTGATTATCACAGCTGACACCTGGCACAATGTGTCAGGGGTGGTCACAGACCGCCCCCGACACGTTAACCCCTTGCACACCACGATCAAACATGATCGCGGTGTACCGGGAGTTAAAGGGAAGCATCGGCAGGGAGGGGGCTCCCTCCGTCCTTCCCTGAGCCCCCCATGGCAGCGCAATGTGCAGCGCTGCTGCCGGGGGTTCCTTTCCTGCAGGCCCCCGAATCCAAGATGGCGATGGGGGCCTTCGGGGGCCTGCAGGAAGCTGGCTTCCTCAGTGCCTGCAAAGCGCAGGCATGAGGAAGCCTTGTGCACTGCCTGTGACAGATCGCTGATCTGTCACAGTGATGTGACAGATCAGCGATCTGTCACAGAACAGTGATGTCCCACCTGGGACTATTTAATAAAGTAAAAAAAAAATTAAAAAAAGTGTTAAAATAATTTAAAAAAAATCGCCAAATAAATTACAAAAAAAAAAAAATATTCCCCCAAATAAATCCATTTTTTGAAAATAAAAAAACCCAATAAAAGTACACATATTAGGTATCGCCGCGTCCGTAACGACCCGCCCTATAAAACTGTCCCATTAGTTAACCCCTTTAGCAAACCCCTTAAAAAATAAAAATAAAAAACGAAGCAAAAAATAATGATTTATTATCATACCGCCAAACAAAAAGTGTAATAACGCGCATCAAAAAGACGCATATAAATATCCATGGTACCACTGAAAGCGTCATCTTGTCCCGCAAAAAACAAGCTGCCACACAGCATCATCAGCGAAAAAATAAAAAAGTTATAGCTCGCAGAATAAAGCGATGCAAAAATAATTATTTTTTATAAAAAATAGTTTTCATTGCATAAAACCGACAAAACATAAAAAAATGACCTAAATGAGGTATCGCTGTAACCGTACTAACCCGAAGAATAAAACCGCTTTATCAATTTTACCGCACGTGGAACGGTGTAAACACACCCCCCAAAAGAAATTCATGAAACGCTGGTTTTTGTTCATTCTGCGTCCCAAAAATCGGAATAAAAAGCGATCAAAAAATGTCACGTGCCCAAAAATGGTACCAATAAAAACGTCAACTCGTCCCGCAAAAAATAAGACCTCACATGACTCAGTGGGTCAAAATACGAAAAAATTATAGCTCTCAATATGTGGTGATGCAAGAACTATTTTTAAATAAAAAGCGTCTTTTAGCGTGCGACAGCCGCCAAACATAAAAACCGCCATAAATAGTAAATCAAACCTCCCGTTATCACCCCCTTAGTTAGGGAAAAGTAATAAAATAAAAAAAATGTATTTATTTCCATTTTTCCATTACATTAGGGTTAGGGTTAGGGTTAGGGCTAGGGCTAGGGTTAGGGCTAGGGTTAGGGCTAGGGTTAGGGCTAGGGCTGAGATTAGGGTTAGGGATGTGTTGGGGTTCGGGTTGGAGTTAGAATTGGGGGTTTCCACTGTTTGGGCACATCAGGGGCTCTCCAAATGCAACATGGCGTCAGATTTCAATTCCAGCCAATTCTGAGTTGAAAAAGTCAAATGGTGCTCCTTCCCTTCCAAGCTCTGACATGCGCCCAAACAGTGTTTTACCCCCACATGTAGGGTATCAGCCTACCCAGGACAAATTGCAAAACAATTTTTGGGGTCCAATTTCTCATGTTACCCTTAGGAAAATAAAAAATTGGGGGCAAAAATATCATTTTTGTGGAAAAAAATGATTTTTTTATTTTCACGTCCGAGCATTATAAACTTCTGTGAAGCACTTGGGGGTTCAAAGTGCTCACCACACATCTAGATAAGTTCCGTGGGGGGGTCTAGTGTCCAAAATGGGGTCACTTGTGGGAAGTTTCAATAGTTTAGGTACATCAGGGGCTCTCCAAATGCACATGACACCCGCAGACCATTCCATCAAAGTCTGCATTCCAAAACGTCACTGCTTCCCTTCCGAACCCCGACGTGTGTCCATACAGTAGTTTTCTCCCACATATGGGGTGTCAGCGTACTCATGACAAATTGGACAACAACTTTTGGGGTCCAATTTCTCCTGTTACCCTTGGGAAAATGAAAAAATTGGGGACTAATTGATCATGTTTGTGGAAAAAATACGATTTTTTTATTTTCATGCCCGGGCATTCTAAACTTCTGTGAAGCCCTTGGGGGTTCAAAGTGCTCACCACACATCTAGATAAGTTCCTTAGGGCATCTCGTTTCCAAAATGGGGTCATTTGTGGGGGGTTTCCACTGTTTAGGTTCATTAGGGGCTCTCCAAAGGCAACATGACACCCGCAGACCATTCCATCAAAGTCTGCATTCCAAAACGTCACTACTTCCCTTCCGAGCCCTGACGTGTGTCCATACAGTAGTTTTCTCCCACATATGGGGCGTCAGCATACTCAGGACAAATTGGACAACAACTTTTGGGGTTCAATTTCTCCTGTTACCCTTAGGAAAATAAAAAAATTGGGGACTAATTCATCATGTTTGTGGAAAAAATACGATTTTTTTATTTTCATGTCCGGGCATTATAAACTTCTGTGAAGCCCTTGTGGGTTCAAAGTGCTCACCTCACATCTAGATAAGTTCCTTAGGGGGTCTAGTTTTCAAAATGGGGTCATTTGTGGGGGGTTTACACTGTTTAGGTACATTAGGGGCTCTCCAAAGGCAACATAACACCCACAGACCATTCCATCAAAGTCTGCATTCCAAAACATCACTACTTCCCTTCCGAGCCCCAACGTGTGCCCATACAGTAGTTTTCTCCCACATATGGGGTATCAGCATACTCAGGACAAATTGGACAACAACTTTTGGGGTCCAATTTCTCCTGGTACCCTTGGGAAAATAAAAAAATGGTGACTAAAAGATCATGTTTGTGGAAAAAATACGAATTTTTTTATTTTCACGCCCGGGCGTTATAAACTTCTGTGAAGCACTGGGGGGTTCAAGGTGCTCACCACACATCTAGATAAGTTCCTTGGGGGGTCTAGTTTACAAAATGGTGTCATTTGTGGGGGGTTTCCACTGTTTTGGTACATCAGGGGTTTTCCAATCGCGACATGGTGTCCGATCTCAATTCCAGCCAAAAACGTCAAATGGCGCTGCTTCCCTTCCGAGCTCTGCCATGCGCCCAAATAGTGGTTTACCCCCACATGTGGGGTATCAGCGTACTCAGGACAAATTGCACAATAACTTTTAGGGTCCTGTTACCCTTGGAAAAATAAGAATTGAGGGTGAAACGATCATTTTTGTGGAAAAAATATGATTTTTTTTAATTGTACGGCTTTATGTTATAAACTTCTGTGAAGCCCTTGGGGGTTCAAAGTTCTCACCACACATCTAGATAAGTTCCTTAGGGGGTCTAGTTTCCAAAATGGTGTCATTTGTGGGGGGTTTCCACTGTTTTGGTACATCAGGGGTTTTCCAATCGCGACATGATGTCCGATCTGAATTCCATACAATTTTGCATTGAAAAAGTCAAACGGCGCTCCTTCCATTCTGAGCTCTGCCATGCGCTGAAACAGTCGTTCCCCCCCCACATATCAGGTATCAGCGTACTCAGGACAAATTGCACAATAACTTTTGCAGTCCAATTTCTCCTGTTACCCTTGGTAAAATAAAAAAAATTGAACCTGAATTATTTTTTTTGTGAAAAAAAGTTAGATGTTCATTTTTTTTTAAATATTCAAAAAAATTCATGTGACGCACCTAAAGGGTTAATAAACTTCTTGAATGTGGTTTTGAGCACCTTAAGGGGTGCAGTTTTTAGAATGGTGTCACTTTTGGGTATTTTCTATCATATAGACCCCTCAAAGTGGCTTCAAATGTGATGTGGTCCGTAAAAATAAAATGGTGTTGTAAAAATGAGAAATCGCTGGTCAACTTTTAACCTTTATAACTTCCTAACAAAAAAAAATTTTGGTTCCAAAATTGTGCTGATGTAAAGTAAACATGTGGGAAATGTTAGTTATCAAGTTTTTTGGGTGCCGTATCTCTGTGATTTATGGGCATAAAAATTCAAAGTTGGAAAATTGCGAAATTTTCAAAATTTTCGCCAAATTGGTTGTACTAAACACACCTATATCACACCCTTTTAAATCAGATATGTGAGACCCTTTCTGTTACCTCAGTTAAAAGTGGGGATGAGCGAATATGTCCAGAAGCCGATCGCCAATTATAAATTTGGTACAAATATGGGACCTTCGGATTCTTGATCGGGAACATGAGCATTTTTCTTAATATCGGAAAAAGTCAGTAAAATTCAGTAAAAGTGCAGGAAAATAATTGCGTTGCCACTATAGTATTTTAAATTTGATGATAAATAGATAGATAGAAAGATAAAAAGTTGGTAATTCAGCAGCCACATACTGTAAAATTACAGCTGGACCCAACAGGACAGCCACGTACTGTAAAATCACAGCAGGACCCTAGAAGAGATAGATTACATACAGTATGTACACATAGATTAGCTGGATATATAGATGTCAGTGACATATACAGTTAGTACAGTGTGTGCAACTTATTGCACATGTGTTTAATTATTAAAAGATTTTTTTCTGAAAAAAATAGCATGGGCTCCCAGATAATTTTCTTAACCAGCAGAGGGAAAGTGGATGGCTGGGGGCAGATGGTTATAGCCTGTGAAGGAGGTAATATCCATGGAGCTTCCTAGGCTATTAATATCAGCTCACAGCTGTATACTTAGCCTTTACTGGCTATTAAAATGGGGGACCCCCCAAAAATGACGTAGGGATCCCCTATAATTTATAACCAGCAAAGGCTAGGCAGCCAGCTACGGGCTGATATTAATAGCCTAGTAAAGGGCCATGGATACTGTCTCCCAAGGCTAAAAACATGAGCTCTCAGCCACCCCAGAAAGGGGCTTAGCCTTGTTCTTCCCACTTGCCCTGTAGCGGTGGCAAGTGGGATAATGGTTGGGGGGTTGATGTCACCTTTGTAATGTCAAGTGACATCAAAGCCACAGGCTAGTAATGGAGAGGCGTCTATAAGATGCCCCAAGTACTAACCCCGCAGTGATATTATAAAAAACACATGCCCATAAAGTTCTTTATTTGACATAATAACACAGACTCCTTCATTGAATCTAAATTAAACCATACTCACCAAACACCTAATCCACTGAAGCCAACGTCTCCTGCAACAAAATTAAAATAATAAACCACAATATTCCTCACTTGTCCACCGAGATGATAATAATTTATAATGTCCCACGACGATCTTGATGACTTTGAGAACAGTCACTGATGTGACTGCTCTCAAAGACAGCCAGTTATACACTGACACAGGAGGTAATCACTCCTCCAGTGTATAGCAATGAGCTGCTATGGGAGAGGTCACATGAGTTCATCAGCTGATGAGTTGAGGTGATCTCACTTATGGCACCACCGCTGCATGTGAAAATTCACCAGAGTTCATCATGAACTTGTGTGACCTCCCTCACAGCAGCTCAGTGCTTTACACTGCAGGAGTGATTACCTCCTGTCAGTGCATCACCAGTGTCCGGGTAGAGCAGTCACATCTCCCAATGTGACTGTTCTACACATGAGATCGCTGTGGGACACTAGGGATTATGAGGACATGAGCATCGGGGATTGGCCATTATGGTGAGAATATGTTGTCTTTTATTTTACATTTTTCATAGGCAATGAGTGCATTGGGGATTGGGCGTTAGGTGAGTATAATGTGTATAATGTGTTTTTTATTTTTGTTTGATTATGTATTTAATTAATTTACATGTGTTTTTTTTTAACTTTGACCACAGGCATCAGCTGACGAGAGACTACCTCTTCCATCAGTGGCTCCTGCTATCACTGTTATCAGTGACAGCAGACATAGGCTGATGGGAGGAGTAGTCTCTCATCAGCCAGTGCCTGCTGACCTGCGGTAAGCGTTTTACTGCTGGTCACTCTTGCGGGTCACATTATCTCTGCGGTGTCACGCTGACATCTGACAGTATAACACCACAGCACTCTGACGGCGGTAACATTTTTTTTAACTTTGAGCACAGGCACCGGCTGGCAAGAGACCTCTTCTCCCATCAACGTCTTTTGCTATCACTGTTATCAGTGACAGCAGACATGGGTTGATGGGAGGAGTAGTCTCTCATTAGCCAGAGCCTGCTGACCTGCGTAAGTGTTTTACTGTCAGTCACCGCTGAAGATCACAGTATCTCTGCGGGGTCAAGCTGACATCTGACAGCGTGACCCCACAACACTCTGACGGCGGTAATATTTTTTTTAACTCTAAGCACAGGCACCAGCTTGAAAGAGACCTCTTCTCTCATCAGCAGCTTTTGCTATCACTGTTATCAGTGACAGCAGACAGGCTGATGGGAGAGGCAGTCTCTCATCAGCCAGCACCTGCTGACCTGCAATAGGCTTTTTATCGCTGGTCACCACATTTCTGCAGGGAGATGCTAACATCCGGCAGCATAACCCCGCAGGACTCTGACTGCGGTAACAATCTACTAGCGGTAATGTTACCGCCGATCAGAAGTGCTATGCTGGTGTTTCCCATGCTGTCATGCAACTTGGGAAACACCGGCTTTTGCGCTATGTATGACATTTGGCTATATTCGGCTATTGCATCTACAATTAAATTGGCGAATATTGCAAATTTGGTTATTGTGAGCCAAACCAAATATTGAAATATTCACTCATGTCTAGTTAAAACCCTTTAAAAGAATAGATTATGAAGTTTACTGTACACTAGCAGAAGATATTAACTCAGAAAGTAGTATCTACTACTAATTTTGTTCCAGGAAAACTATTAACAAAACCTGAGATTATGAAACCTGCAAACTGTGTCCTTGTGAAGAAGAAACACTGGTACCATCTTAAATGGGAGGGTCCTTCCCAAGTCCATTTGACCACTCCTACTGTGGTCAAGATTGCTGAGAGCCTCCTGGATCCATCTCTCACACTCTAAACTTGCCATACAGGTAGGGACAGAGTAGTATCTGAGTTGCTTGTAAAAGTCCAACTACAAAGGGATGTTTTCCACAAGAGAAAGCTTGTCTCAAATTAGTGAAGACTCCCATTCATCCCCTTCCTGGACAAGACGGTCAGATCTAAGATGTGTACATCAGGTTTAGTGTCATGTATATTCATTGTTACCATAGTGATGGGAGATTGGAGAGTAATAGACCAGCAGGAGAGGAATTCCAGGGCATTGAAATGGTTTTGGATTTAAGACCTTAAATCTTACTTTTCAAATTAGATGTAGGCCACCATTTTAGTGGACTTGACTTCTGCCTGTTATATAAATGATGTAGAGATAAGGAACAAGCTGTCAAACTAGTAGAGTCCAATAAGTATGCTTGTATCATAAGTTCAAATAGCAGGGGAGACCAAATGCTTGTTGCCTGGCATAAAACAGCATGAACAACTGCACCCGAGACTATGGGTATAAGCATTATGGCTACACAGATTTAAAAGCTAGACTCTCCATTAGGAAACAGGAGATCTCCCCTTGCACAATTAAAAATAATTGTAATCAGCTACTAATAACTTTAAAAAGCCCTAAGATGAGGAATCAAAGGTTATATGCCATAGGAACTGACATATCAGGAACAAACCCAATAGGACCTTTCTACATAGACGTTCAAAATAATACCAAACCAAGACCCAAGGAAGGTATGTCAGAAAGAACCATAATAGAGACCATAGAGCACATAGTTAGATTTTGTAACCTAACTTATGAAGATAAACTAGCTCTACAAACAGGCTATGAGGAGAATGAATGGTTAGAATGACTTAAATATCCTGCAAAAAGTCTTAAAAAATTAAATTGTATAGCTTGTGCGATGGCCGGACCACAGCTAGGAACTCTTCCTTTTTTTCCTCTCAATGATCAGGAAGATCCAAAAGGATTACAGTGTTTAACTAGATGGGCATTTCCTGAGGGAAATACATGGTGCTTGAACAGCGCTGCCAGCTTTACAGCAGTGTATCAGGAGTCGACTGTAAGAAAGTAAAGTTAGAATATGAATGTTGTGTATAGCCACTTTGGCACATTCGGCACCTCAGTAGCCACTTTGGCCACGTGGTCACCACTTTGGCACATTCTGCACCTCGGTAGCCACTTTGGCCACTTTGTAGCCACTAAGGCACATTCGGCACCTCTGTAGCCACTTTGGCCACTTGGTAGACACTTTGACACATTCGGCACCTCGGTAGCCACTTTGGCCACTTGGTAGCCACTTTGGCACATTCGGCACCTCGATAGCCACTTTGGCCACTTGGTAGCCACTTTGGCACATTTGGCACCTCTGTAGCCACTTTGGCTACTTGGTAGCCACATTGGCACATTTGGCACCTCTATAGCCACTTTGGCCACTTGGTAGCCACTTTGGCCACTTGGTAGCCACTTTGGCACATTTGGCACCTCAGTAGCCACTTTGGCCACTTGCTAGCCACTTTGGCACATTCGGCACCTCAGTAGCCACTTTGGCCACTTGGTAGCCACTTTGGCACTTTGGCCACTTGGTAGTCACTTTGGCACATTCGGCACCTCAGTAGCCACTTTGGCCACTTGGTAGCCACTTTGGCACATTTGGCACCTCTGTAGCCACTTTGGCCACTTGGTAGCACCTTTGGCACCTCGGTAGCCACTTTGGCCATTTGGTAGCCACTTTGACACATTCGGCACCTCAGTAGCCACTTTGGCACATTCGGCACCTCGGTAGCCACTTTGGCCACTTGGTAGCCACTTTGGCACATTCGGCACCTCGGTAGCCACTTTGCCCACTTGGTAGCCACTTTGGCCACTTGGTAGCCACTTTGGCACATTCGACCCCTTGGTAGCCACTTTGGCCACTTGGTAACAACTTTAGTCATGTTGACACATGCTGCCACTTTTCCTCAGGGGCCACTTTGGCGCTCCGGGCCCCTCAGGGGCCACTTTGGCACAATGGACTTCTACAGCCACTTTGGCGTCTGACTGCAGTGATGGCGAACCTTGGCACTCCAGCTGTTGGAGAACTACAACTCCCAGCATGCCTCAACTGCTGCCTCAACTGCTGCAGGTTGCAAGGGCATGCTGGGAGTTGTAGTTTTACAACAGCTGGAGTGTCAAGGTTAGCCATCACTGGGTGGGGCTTTTCAGAAGCCATTGACGCGCTGCACATTTAAGACCTTGAATCAGCGATCTGTCAGCTTCTATTAGCTAATACAGGTCATGTGTGGAAGCTGCATTTGCATAGCTGCCATCTTTGAAAGGTCACTGCACCTGCGCTGTGACTTCAATCCATGTCAGTTGGGGGTCATGGAATGGTCGCCATTAATTCCTATGGGCAAATTTTTGCTTAAAATGCGATTTTTTAAAAAAACCACAAATTGGATTGACTCCAAAAATACATAGCACACCTGTCCTCACCGATGACTTCGAAACGCCGCCTAAATGGGGTCTCTGTGCTGAGCAGTTTGGGCCGCATTAGCTGCAGAAAACGTGGAGAAGACATAGAATAATAAATAGATGTGTATTTCCTGAAGGAAGTACAGATAGTGCTTTGAAATGGTGCCTGGGCTGCCCCTTTAAGAGAGACTTGCCTACTGCCCCTGCAAGACTTTCAACTCAGGATCTGTTTTAACTGTGGGTGCCTCTCAGGGGCCACTTTGGCCTGTGGGGCCCCTCAGGGTCTGATTTGGTGGGTGGGGCCCCTCAGGATCCGATTCGGTGGCCTGGGCTCCTCAGGGCTTGAATTGGTGGACAGGATCCCTCAGGGTTTGATTTTGTGACCGGGGTCCCCCAGAGTCCGATTTTATGGGTGGGGCCCCTTAGGGTCTGATTTTGTGGGCGGAGCCCCTCTGGGTCCAATTTGGTGGGCAGGGCCCTCTGGGTCCGATTTGGTGGGTGGGGCCCCTCAAGGTCCAGTTTGGTGGGCAGGGCCCCTCAGAGTCCAATTTGGTGGGCGGGGCCACTCTGAGTCTGATTTGGTGGGCGGGACCACTCTGTGTCCGATTTGGTGGGCGGGGCCCCACAAAGTCCAATTTGGTGGGCGGGGCCACTCCAGGTCCAATTTTTTGGGCAGGGCCCCATAGTGTCCGATTTGGTGGGTGGGGCCACTCTGGGTCTGATTTCATGGGCGGGGCCACTCTGGGTTCGATTGGTGGACGGGGCCCCATAGGGTCCGATTTGGTGGGCGGGGCCACTTTGGGTCTGAATTGGTGGGCGGGGCCACTCTGGGTCCGATTTGACGGGGGGCTCCATAGGGCCCGATTTGCTGGGTGGGGCCACTCTGGGTCCGATTTGGTGGGCGGGGCCCCACAGAGTCCAATTTGCCAACACAAGACAAGCTAACATATCTGATCGTGATTAAATGAAACAGATTATGCAGGCCTATTCTAAAAATCGAGAGGTCAGTATTCAAGAATCCGTTGCCTGTGTATGCAGTCTGAAACTTAAATCCTGTTCCAGTCTTGCTGTATTCATACCCACTGATGACAATGCCTTAAAAATGAGTTTGAGGTCCTTAAATGATAAAAGTCCAGAATCAGAAAATGTCTGGATGTCAGGAATAACAGAAAAATATCAAAACAGGCCAGACAAACCAGAGTTTGAAAACATGTGCATGGCAGAATTTGCTTCCACTTATAGAGTAGTCTGTGGTAGGCAGAAAAAAAGCAGGAATATCCTGTCCCTTCTAAATAGTATTGGATGCACTCAAAAACGAGCACAAGGAAAACCTGCTGCCATTAGATAAGCTCGATTTTCACAGAAAAATTCTCCTGAAAAATTCTATGCCACATTACTAAAACTATACCTACCCTACCGCTCACCTACACAGCTCAAACCAAAATTTGGAGGCTGGGGTCGATCAGCCTTCGATTTGGAGGCTGGGGTGGCTCTGCCTCTGATTTGGAGGCTGGGGTCGATCAGCATTCGATTTGGAGGCCGGGGTCGATCAGCCTCCGATTCGGAGGCCGGGGTCGATCAGTCTCCGATATGGTGGACGGGGCCACTTCTGGGTCCGATTTGGTCGGCGGGGCCTCACAGAGTCCATTTTGGTGGGCGGGATTACTCTGGGTTACACTGTGACGTGCTGACAGGTCCGTGTTTGCCCACGCTAACAATTGAAAGGTCTAAAGGCGCCCTTAGCTAGTGTCCATTAGTTTTAGTCAGTGTCAGTTAGCATCCATCATTGTCCGCGTCCATTTATTGTCAGTTACCGTCCGTTACTCTTAGTGACAGCGTCCGTTTATGTTAGCGCCGTTTATTAGTTAGCGCCTATTATTGTCAGCGTCCATTTATTAGTCAGTTAGCGTCCGTTATTGTGAGCATCCATTACTTTTAGTGTCAGTTTCCATTAGTTTGTTACTGTATGCTTTTTTAACTTTTTTTTAGATTTTTTGTTCATTTTATTATTAGTTTTTTGTTCTAGTTTTCACAATGGGATCACTTGTGGGGGTCCATCACTGTTTTGGCCCTGCAATACACTAAAAATGTGCCATAGGGCATAAAACATTTTCAAGAAAAGCGTGCGCTCTACACCCCCCATTCCTTTCCATTTAGGCCTAGTTGTGCCCCTCTGATTTGGAGGCTGGGGTCGATCAGCCTCTGATTTGGAGGCCGGGGTGGCTCAGCCATTGATTTGGAGGCTGGGGACGATCCGCCTCCGATTTGAAGGCCGGGATCGACCAGCCTCCGATTTGGAGGCTGGGGTCGATCAGCCTCCGATTTGGAGGCCGGGGTCGATCAGCCTCCGATTTGGAGGCCAGGGTCGATCAGCCTCCGATTTGGAGGCCGGGGTCAATCAGCCTCCGATTTGGAGGCCGGGGTGGCTTAGCCTCCGATCTGTAGGCCGGGATGGCTCAGCCTCCGATCTGGAGGCCGGGGTCGATCAGCCTCCGATTTGGAGGCCGGGGTCGATCAGCCTCTGATTTGGAGGCTGGGGTCGACCAGCCTCTGATTTGAAGGCCAAGGTCGATCAGCCTCCGATTTGGAGGCCGGGGTGGCTCAGCCTCCGATTTGGAGGCCGGGTGGCTCAGCCTCCGATTTGTAGGCCAGGGTCGTTCAGCCTCCGATTTGAAGGCCGGGGTGGCTCAGCCTCCGATTTGGAGGCCTTGTAGGCCAGGGTCGATCAGCCTCCGATTTGAAGACCGGGGTCAATCAGCCTCCGATTTGGAGCCTGGGGTCACTCAGCTTTCAATTTGGCGCGCCGGCCCTTTAAGACTCATTTTGGTGTGTCGGCCCTTTAAGAATCACTTTGGCGCATCGGCCCTTTAAGAGCCAGTTTGGCACACTGGACTTCTAAATCCACTTTGGTGCACATTTCCTCTCAGGGGCATGCGTCATGTGATGAAGCTAGATTTGCATTTGTGCTGTGGGTTTCGCTTTAAGAGCTGATATTATCTGGCAGAAACTGTGTCCTGGTGGGGTCATGTAAAGTTTGTAGGCGTTGGCATAGTAACTATGAATCGCCTCACGACTGCCCCATGTATTCCTATGGTAAAATTTTCCTATTGAAATGCATTGAGACAATGCATTCCAATGACAGGAACATTTTTTTCAAACGCAATTTGTGCAAAAACTACAAATCCGATCGACACGAAAAATACTTAGCACACCACTCGTGGATGCTGGCTTCGAAACGATGCCTCAACAGAGTCTGTATGTGTAGCGGTTTGGACCGCACTAATTGCGGAAATCAACTGAATAATAATAAGAACTAGATTTGTTTTTCCTGAAGGAAGTACAGATAGTGCTTTGAAATGGTGCATGGGCTGCCCCTTTAAGAGAGACTTGCCTGCTGCCCCTGCAAGACTTTCAACTCAGGATCCATTTTAATTGTAGGTGCCTCTCAGGGGCCACTTTGGCCTCAGGGTCTGAATTGGTGGGTGGGGCCCTTCAGGATCCGATTAGGTGGACTGGGCTTCTCAGGGCTTGAATTGGTGGCTGGGATCCCTCAGGGTCCGATTTTGTGGGTGTGGCCCCTCAGGGTCCAATTTTGTGGGTGGGGCCCCTCAGGGTCCGATTTTGTGGGTGGGGCCCCTCAGGGTCCGATTTTGTGGCCGGGGCCCCTCAGGGTCTGATTTTGTGGGTGGTGCCCCTCAGGGTCTGATTTTGTGGGTGGGGCCCCTCAGGGTCCAATTTTGTGGCTGGGGCCCCTCAGGTTTTGATTTTGTGGTAGGGGCACTCAGGGTCCGATTTTGTGGCTGGGGCCCCTCAGGGTCTGATTTTGTGGGCTGAGCCCCTCTGGGTCCAATTTGGTGGGCGGGGTCACTCTGGGTCCGATTTGGTGGGCAGGGCCACTCTGGGTCCGATTTGGAGAGCGGGGCCCCTCAGGGTCCGATTCGGTGGGCGGGGGCCACTCTGGGTCCGATTTAGTGGGCGGGGCCCCTCAGGGTCTGATATGGTGGGCGAGGCTCCTCAGGGTCTTATTTGGTGGGCGGCGCCCCTCAGGGTCCGATTTGGTGGGCGGGGCCACTCTGGGTCCGCTTTGGTGGGCGGGGCCACTCTGGGTCCGATTTGGTGAGCGTGGCCACTCTTGGTCCGATTAGGAGGCCAGGGTGGCTCAGCCTCCGATTTGTAGGCCAGGGTCGATCAGCCTCCGATTTGGAGGCCGGGGTGGCTCAGCCTCCGATTTGGAGCCTGGGGTCACTCAGCTCTCGATTTGGCGCGCCGGCCCTTTAAGACTCATTTCGGTGCGCTGGCCCTTTAAGAATCACTTTGGCGCGTCGGCCCTTTAAGAGTCAGTTTGGCTCACTGGGCTTCGAAATCCACTTTGGCGCACTTTCTCTCTCAGGAGCATGCATCATGTGATGAAGCTAGATTTGCATTTGTGCTGTGGGTTTCGCTTTAAGGGCCGCGTTAATTGCGGACAACCAGCTGAATAATAATAAGAAGCAGAAGAACTAGATGTGTATTTCCTGAAGGAAGTACAGATAGTTCTTTGAAATGGTGTCCAGGCTGCCCCTTTAAGAGAGACTTGCCTGCCGCCCCTGCAAGACTTTCAACTCAGGATCCGTTTTCACTGTGGGTGCCTCTCAGGGACCACTTTGGCCTCAGGGTCTGATTTGGTGGGTGGGGCCCCTCAAGATCCGATTCGGTGGCCTGGGCTCCTCAGGGCTTGAATTGGTGGCCAGGATCCCATAGGGTCCGATTTTGTGTGTGGGGCCCCTCAGGATCCGATTCGGTGGCCTGGGCTTCTCAGTGCTTGAATTGGTGGCTGGGATCCCTCAGGGTCCGATTTAGTGGGTGTGGCCCCTCAGGGTCCGATTTTGTGGCTGGGGCCCCTCAGGGTCCGATTTTGTGGGTGGGCCCCTCTGGGTCCAATTTTGTGGTTGGGGCCTCTCAGGGTCCGATTTTGTGGGTGGGGCCCCTCAGGGTCCAATTTTTTGGGCAGGGTCACTGTGGGTCCGATTTGGTGGGCGGGGCCCTCGGGGTCCAAAATGGTGGGCAGGGCCCCTCTGGGTCCGATTTGGTGGTTAGGGGCCCCTCAGGGTCTGATTTTGTGGCTGGGGTCCCTCAGGGTCCGTTTTTGTGGGTGGGGCACCTCAGGGTCTGATATTGTGAGTGGAGCCCCTCTGGGTCCAATTTGGTGGGCGGGGCCACTCTTGGTCCGATTTGGTGGGCGGGGTCCCTCTGGGTCTGATTTGGTGGGCGGGCCCCCCAGGGTCCGATTTGGTGGGCAGGGCCACTCTTGGTCTGATTTTGTGGGCGGGGCCACACGGGGTCCGATTTGGTGGGCGGGGCCCCTCAGGGTCCGATTTGGTTGGCCTGACCCCTCAGGGTCCGATTTGGTGGGTGGGGCCCCTCAGGGTCCAATTTGGTGGGCGGGGCCACTCTTGGTCTGATTTTGTGGGCGGGGCCACACAGGGTCTGAATTGGTGGGCGGGGCCCCTCTGGGTCCGATTTGGTGGGCGGGGCCCCTCAGGGTCTGATTTGGTTGGCCTGACCCCTCAGGGTCCGATTTGGTGGGTGGGGCCCCTCAGGGTCTGATTTGGTGGGCAGGGCCACTCTTGGTCTGATTTGGTGGGCGGGGCCCCTCAGGGTCTGATTTGGTGGGTGGGGCCACTCTAGGTTAGATTTGGTGGGCTTGGCCACTCTGGGTTCGATTTTGTGGGTGGGGCCTCTTAGGGTCCGATTTGGTGTGCGGGGCCACTCTGGGTCTGATTTGGTGGGTGGAGCCACTCTGGGTCCGATATGGTGGGCGGGGCCTCTCAGGGTCCCATTTGGTGGGCGGGGCCACTCTGGGTCTGATTTGTTGGGCGGGGCCACTATGAGTCTGATTTGGTGGGCGGGGCCACTCTGGGTCTGATTTGGTGGGCGGTGCCCCTCAGGGTTCGATTTGGTGGGCGAGGCCACTCTGGGTCCGATTTGGTAGGCGGGGCCACTCTGGGTCTGATTTGGTGGGCGGGGCCCCTCAGGGTCTGATTTAGTGGGCGGGGCCCCTCAGGGTCCGGTTTGGTGGGCGGGGCCACTCTGGGTCTAATTTGGTGGGCGGGGCCATTCAGGGTCCGATTTGGTGGGCGGGGCCACTCTGGGTCTGATTTGGTGGGCGGGTCCCCTCAGGGTCCGATTTGGTGAACGGGGCCACTCTGGGTCCGATTTGGTGAGCGGGGCCACTCTGGGTCCGATTTGGAGGCAAGGGTGGCTCAGCCTCCGATTTGTAGTCCAGGGTCGATCAGCCTCCGATTTGGAGGCCAGGGTGGCTCAGCCTCTGATTTGGAGCCTGGGGTCAATCAGTTTTCGATTTGGCGCGCCGGCCCTTTAAGACTCATTTTGGTGCGTCGGCCTTTTAAGAATCACTTTGGTGCGTCGCCGTTTAAGAGCTAGTTTGGCTTACTGGGCTTCTAAATCCACTTTGGCACACACATTCTCTCTCAGAGGCGTGCCTCATGTGAAGAGGCTAGATTTGCATTTGTGTTGTGGGTTTCGCTTTAAGAGCAGATATTATGTGCCATAATCTGTGTCCTGGGGGCGTCATGTGAAGTTCGTAGGTGTTGGCATAGTAACTAGGTGTGCCTGCGCATATCAATGAGCTTAACTGCCATTTCAATCGCCTCAGGGCATGTTTTGTCTGTGGCAAAATTTCCCCATCGAAAAGCATTGAGGCAATTCATTCCAATGATGGTAAAATGTTTTTTCAAATGCAAATTGCGCAAAAACTACAAATCCGATCAACACGAAAAATACTTATCACAGCACTCGTGGATGCTGACTTCGAAACGACACCTCAACGGAGTCTGTGCGTGTAGCGATTCGGGCCACATTAATTGTGGAAATCAACTGAATAATAACTAGATGTGTATTTCCTGAAGGAAGTACAGATAGTGCTTTGAAATGGTGCCCGGGATGCCCCTTTAAGAGAGACTTGCCTGCTGCCCCTGCAAGACTTTCAAGTCAGGATCCGTTTTAACTGTGGGTGCCTCTCAGGGGCCACTTTGGCCTCTGGGGCCCCTCAGGGTCTGATTTGGTGGGTGGGGCCCCTCAGGGTCTGATTTTGTGGCCGATGCCCCTCAGGATCTGATTTTGTGGTTGGGGCCCCTCAGGGTCTGAATTTGTGGCCGGGGCCCCTCAAGGTCCTTTTTTGTGAGTGGGACCCCTTAAGGTCTGATTTTGTGGGCAGAGCCCCTCTGGGTCCAATTTGGTGGGCGGGGCCACTCTGGGTCCGATTTGGTGGGTGGGGCCACTCTGGGTCCGATTTAGTGAGCGGGGCCACTCTGGGTCCGATTTGGAGGCCAGGGTGGCTCAGCCTCAGATTTGGAGCCTGGGGTCAATCAGCTTTCGATTTGGTGTGCCAGCCCTTTAAGACTCATCTTGGTGCGCTGGCCCTTTAAGAATCACTTTGGCGCGTCAGCCGTTTAAGAGCTAGTTTGGCTCACTGGGCTTCTAAATCCACTTTGGCGCACATTCTCTCTCAGGGGCATGCGTCATGTGATGAAGCTAGATTTGCATTTGTGCTGTGGGCTTCGCTTTAAGAGCTGATATTATGTGCCAGAATCTGTGTCCTGGGGGCGTCATGTGAAGTTCATAGGCGTTGGCATAGTAACTGGTTGTGCCTGCACATATCAATGAGCTTAACTGCCATTTCAGTCGCCTCAGGGCATGTTTTGTCTGTGGCAAAATTTCCCCATTGAAAAGCATTGAGACAATTCATTCCAATGATGGTAAAATGTTTTTTCAAACGCAAATTGCCCAAAAACTACAAATCCGATCAACACGAAAAATACTTATCACACCACTCGTGGACGCTGGCTTCGAAACAACACCTCAACGGAGTCTGTGCGTGTAGCGGTTCGGGCCGCATTAATTGAGGAAATCAACTGAATAATAATAATAAGAAGAATAAGTTAGCAGCGTTCAGATTACAATATCGTGGTTTTTTCAAACCACTATAATAAGTTAGCAGCGTTCGGATTATAGTGCTTTCTTCAAAGCACTATAAATATAAGAAATCGGATTACAATTAGTGTTGAGCGATACCGTTCGATACCCAAAAATATCGTATCGGATGGTATCGCCCGATACGAAAAAAATATCGGGTATCGCCGATTCCGATACTGGAAGTCCCATTCAAGTCAATGGGACTTCCGGTATCGGAATTAAAAAAAAGCCCTTTATTTCCTTGTTGGCTAATTCTACATAATTGAAAACAAATAAGAATCATGTAGAATGTATTGTGGGAGGTGGAGGAGACATTAAAAGCATAGTGGTTTATTCAAATCACATGGCATAGCATTAGGCCTCTTTCACACATCAGTTTTTTGCCTTCAGGCGCGATCCGGCTTTTTTTTGTAAAAGCGGATCAGGCAAAATGCAATGCCGGATCCAGTTTTTCCCCATTGACTTGCATTAGCGCCGGATCGTGCCGGATGGCATTGCGTTTCATCCGTTTTTTGCCGGATCCGGCAACTTGTCTCATTCCGGCGTCTGGAAAAAACGGCTACTGTAACGTTTTTTGTCTCCGGCGAAAAAGCCGGAAGCGCCGGATCCGGCGCTTCCAGCTTTTTGCTACAATGAAAGTCTATGGGCGCCGGAATGTGCCGGATCCAGAAAAAGACGGATCCAGCCACCGGATCCGGTTTTTTTAAGTCTGCGCATGCTCAGATCCAATTGGCCAGCCCCCAGGAACAGAGACGGATCCAGCAAAAAAACGGATCCGTTTCTACAGTTCTCCAAAATTTATGCCGGATCCGTTTTTTCTAAAAATAGCCGGATCCTGCCTGACTGCAAAAAACTGATGTGTGAAAGTAGCCTAAATTCCAATTTTTTTTTTCAGTACGTTCGGAGTTAAAAAGATATTGACTATGTTAACCTTTTTTATATTTTGTCAGATATGTATGTTTCACAACTTCCATGCTCTTCACGTTCTTTTGTACTTCTCCCACACTTTCTCCTTCATGATCCGCAGCAGTAGCATTTTTTTCATCAACTTTTTCTTCACCTTATTCATCTTCTTTTTCATCTTCTTCCCATTAATTTTTTTTTCCATTCTTCATATTCTTCTTATTCAGCTATTATCAATTTTAATATGCTATTTCTTCATCTTCTTCCTATTCTTCTTTGTCTTCATTTTCTTATGGTGACAGGCATTCCTGTAGTACTTATCTATAAAAGTTATAAGATTACACCTTACGTTCTGCCTGTCACTAAAGATTTACAACAGGATTTGTCCGCGTTCAGTTTGGCCTGCAGCAGCAGGCATTTTCCAGGGGCACCACGAGGAGGAACGGACTCACCTCCATTTACTGCTTAGTCTTCTTCTGCTTATAATTTTGATTTCTTCTATGCTGATTTTTAGTCTTATGCTTAATGTTCTTCTGCTTTCTGTTCTTCTGCTTTTGCTTCTTCTGCTTCTTGTTCTTCTGTCTTTTGTTCTGTATCTTGGTGGTTGTCTTCATGTTCTTTGTCCTCTTGGTCTTATTATTTAGGGTCATATTTCTGGTCTTCTTTGGTGTGGTCTTCAGGGTCGTCGTCATCAGGGTCGTCGTCATGGAGATCAATAAGGATTACCAAAGACAATTTCAAAAAGCTTGATCTTGGAAATGTAGCAGAAGGTACAAGAAGGCTGAGAAACTGGCGAGAACCAGCAGACAGTGCTGGCACCCGGATGGGTAGCAGAAGGAACAAGAGCCAATGGCACTACCGAGGACCAACTGACGATGCTGGAACACGGTTACTAAGCAGAAGGTACCTGTGCTAAAAAGCACTACCAAGGACCAGCTGACAGTGCTGGACCTCGGATACCGAGATGGAGGCACCTAGGCCAAAGGCTGTGGCGAGAACCAGCAGACAGTGCTGGCACCCGGATGGGTAGCAGAAGGAACAAGAGCCAATGGCACTACCGAGGACCAACTGACGGTGCTGGACCACGGTTACTAAGCAGAAGGTACCTGTGCTAAAAAGCACTACCAAGGACCAGCTGACGGTGCTGGACCTCGGATACCGAGATGGAGGCACCTAGGCCAAAGGCTGTGGCGAGAACCAGCAGACAGTGCTGGCACCCGGATGGGTAGCAGAAGGTACCCATTCAAAGCAAAGTAGCCAGGCCGCAAGCCGGCCACAGTTACCGAAACCCACAGTCCTACAGGGGGTCCATGTCCCATTGGCACTACGGATCCAGCCTTCAGTGCCAGTTCCCGCAGCCCACATAGGAGTCACCTAAACTGCAGGCACCGTAGAGTCGGCTAACCCGGCCGCAAGACGACAGGACAACGGATTGGTGGCATAGTGACCTTGACACTACCCGGAAACAGCAGGCGTGCTAGAACCAGGCTGGGCAACAGGGAGTACCCGTGCCAAAGACACTGCCGAGAACCAGCTGACGGTGCTGGAACCCAGATGGGTAGCAAAAGCTACAAGAGCCAATGGCACTACCGAGGAACAGCTGACGGTGCTGGACCATGGTTACTAGGCAGGAGGTACCTGTGCTAGAAAGCACTACCAAGGACCAGCTGACGGTGCTGGACCTCGGATACCGAGATGGAGGCACCTAGGCCAAAGGCTCTGGCGAGAACCAGCAGACAGTGCAGGAACCCGGGTGGGTAGCAGAAGGTACCCATTCAAAGCAAAGTAGCCAGGCCGCAAGCCGGCCGCAGTTACCGAAACCCACAGTCCTACAGGGGGTCCATGTCCCATTGGCACTACGGATCCAGCCTTCAGTGCCAGTTCCCGCAGCCCACATAGGAGTCACCTAAACTGCAGGCACCGTAGAGTCGGCTAACCCGGCCGCAAGATGACAGGACAACGGATTGGTGGCATAGTGACCTTGACACTACCCGGAAACAGCAGGCGTGCTGGAACCAGGCTGGGCAACAGGGAGTACCCGTGCCAAAGACACTGCTGAGAACCAGCTGACGGTGCTGGACCACGGTTACTAGGCAGGAGGTACCTGTGCTAGAAAGCACTACCAAGGACCAGCTGACTGTGCTGGACCTCGGATACCAAGATGGAGGCACCGAGGCCAAAGGCTCTGGCGAGAACCAGCAGACAGTGCAGGAACCCGGGTAGGTAGCAGAAGGTACCCATTCAAAGCAAAGTAGCCAGGCCGCAAGCCGGCCGCAGTTACCGAAACCCACAGTCCTACAGGGGGTCCATGTCCCATTGGCACTACGGATCCAGCCTTCAGTGCCAGTTCCCGCAGCCCACATAGGAGTCACCTAAACTGCAGGCACCGTAGAGTCGGCTAACCCGGCCACAAGACGACAGGACAACGGATTGGTGGCATAGTGACCTTGACACTACCCGGAAACAGCAGGCGTGCTGGAACCAGGCTGGGCAACAGGGAGTACCCGTGCCAAAGACACTGCCGAGAACCAGCTGACGGTGCTGGAACCCAGATGGGTAGCAAAAGCTACAAGAGCCAATGGCACTACCGAGGAACAGCTGACGGTGCTGGACCACAGTTACTAGGCAGGAGGTACCTGTGCTAGAAAGCACTACCAAGGACCAGCTGACGGTGCTGGACCTCGGATACCGAGATGGAGGCACCTAGGCAAAAGGCTGTGGCGAGAACCAGCAGACAGTGCTGGAACCCGGGTGGGTAGCAGAAGGTACCCATTCAAAGCAAAGTAGCCAGGCCGCAAGCCGGCCGCAGTTACCGAAACCCACAGTCCTACAGGGGGTCCATGTCCCATTGGCACTATGGATCCAGCCTTCAGTGCCAGTTCCCGCAGCCCACATAGGAGTCACCTAAACTGCAGGCACCGTAGAGTCGGCTAACCCGGCCGCAAGACGACAGGACAACGGATTGGTGGCATAGTGACCTTGACACTACCCGGAAACAGCAGGCGTGCTGGAACCAGGCTGGGCAACATGGAGTACCCGTGCCAAAGACACTGCCGAGAACCAGCTGATGGTGCTGGAACCCAGATGGGTAGCAAAAGCTACAAGAGCCAATGGTACTACCGAGGAACAGCTGACGGTGCTGGACCACGGTTACTAGGCAGGAGGTACCTGTGCTAGAAAGCACTACCAAGGACCAGCTGACGGTGCTGGACCTCGGATACCGAGATGGAGGCACCTAGGCAAAAGGCTCTGGCGAGAACCAGCAGACAGTGCAGGAACCCGGGTGGGTAGCAGAAGGTACCCATTCAAAGCAAAGTAGCCAGGCCGCAAGCCGGCCGCAGTTACCGAAACCCACAGTCCTACAGGGGGTCCATGTCCCATTGGCACTATGGATCCAGCCTTCAGTGCCAGTTCCCGCAGCCCACATAGGAGTCACCTAAACTGCAGGCACCGTAGAGTCGGCTAACCCGGCCGCAAGATGACAGGACAACGGATTATTGGCATAGTGACCTTGACACTACCCGGAAACAGCAGGCGTGCTGGAACCAGGCTGGGCAACAGGGAGTCCCCGTGCCAAAGACACTACCGAGCACCAACTGGCGTTGTTGGAGCCCAGGGACAATCATGGTGTAGGCCGAGGCCTACTTGGTGGTAGTTTTAGATTGTTTGTAGGCTACAACAGACTGTCAACGTGCTCCAATTAGGCATCTGTCTCCACTCTGTTTCCAGGATTTCACGTGACCACCAACACTGCCAGTTTATGCGTACAGCAGCCGTCTGCCCAATCCACACGTGTTGCTGTGTTACTGGGATTCTGTAATGTCAGCAGATCCCCTGATGTGTGTCTGCCACTGTCTCCTGCTCTGTCCACATTCCCACCGCTTGCAGTGGGAAGGTGGACAGCGCAGGAGACAGTGGCGGACACATATTGGGGGATCTGCTGACGTTACAGAACCCCAGTAACACAGGAACACGTGTGGAATGCGTGGACGGCAACTGTGAGCAGGAACTGGCGGTGTTGGAGGTCAGGGGAAATACTAGAGACAGAGTGGAGACAGAGGCCAAATCAGAGAATGTTTAAATCTGAAGTAGTTACAATTTGGAGGCAGCAGCAGTTTGCCCTCCACACAGCAGGGGATCAGCTGATGTTGCCGAACCCCACTTTCACAGGAACGAGTGTGTTTTTCTGTGTGGACAGCACTTCCGAGCACCAACTGGCGTTGTTGGAGCCCAGGGACAATCATGGTGCAGGCCGAGGCCTATTAGGAGCCAGGTGTAAAGCTGAGGTATTTTGACTTTGGAGGGAG
Source organism: Dendrobates tinctorius (assembly GCF_039654945.1). NCBI lineage: Eukaryota > Metazoa > Chordata > Amphibia > Anura > Dendrobatidae > Dendrobates > Dendrobates tinctorius. Next base: position 42,422,757 of record NW_027361728.1, on the reverse strand, counting down.
CAGGACACTTTGCCCTCCACACAGCAGGGGATCAGCTGACGTTACCGAACCCCACTTTCACATGAGCGAGTGTGTTTTTCTGTGTGGACAGCACTTCCGAGCAACAACTGACGATGTTGGAGCCCAGGGATAGTCATTTTGTAGGCTGAGGCCTACTTGGAGGCAGTTTAAGATAAGACGTTGTTTGAATTTGGGGGCAGCAGCAGTTTGCCCTCCACACAGCAGGGGATCAGCTGACATTACTGACCCCCACTTTCACATGAACGAGTGTGTTTTTCTGTGTGGACAGCACTTCCGAGCACCAACTAGCGTTGTTGGAGCCCAGGGAGAACCAGGGTGCAGGCCGAGGCCTACTTGGTGGCAGTTTTAGATTGTTTGTAGGCTACAACAGACTGTCAACGTGCTCCAATTAGGCATCTGTCTCCACTCTGTTTCCAGGATTTCATGTGACCACCAACACCGCCAGTTTATGCGTACAGCAGCCGTCTGCCCAATCCACACGTGTTCCTGTGTTACTGGGATTCTGTAATGTCAGCAGATCCCCTGATGTGTGTCTGCCACTGTCTCCTGCTCTGTCCACATTCCCACCGCTTGCAGTGGGAAGGTGGACAGCGCAGGAGACAGTGGCGGACACACATTGGGGGATCTGCTGACGTAACAGAACCCCAGTAACACAGGAACACGTGTGGAATGCGTGGACGGCAACTGTGAGCAGGAACTGGCGGTGTTGGAGGTCAGGGGAAATACTAGAGACAGAGTGGAGACAGAGGCCAAATCAGAGAATGTTTAAATCTGAAGTAGCTAAAATTTGGAGGCAGCAGCAGTTTGCCCTCCACACAGCAGGGGATCAGCTGACGTTACCGAACCCCACTTTCACATGAACAAGTGTGTTTTTCTGTGTGGACAGCACTTCCGAGCACCAACTGGCGTTGTCGGAGCCCAGGGAAAATCAGGTAGTAGGCCGAGGCCTACTTGGAGCCAGGTGTAAATCAGAGTTTGTTTGACTGTGGAGGGAGCAGGACACTTTGCCATACACACAGCAGGGGATCAGCTGACGTTACCGAACCCCACTTACACATGAGCGAGTGTTTTGTCTGTGCGGACAGCACTTCTGAGCACCAACTGGTGGTGTCGGAGCCCAGGGAAAATCAGGTAGTAGGCCGAGGCCTACTTGGTGGCAGTTTGCGATTGTTTCTAGACTACTACTAACTGTCAACGTACTCCAATTAGGCCTCTGTCTTCACTTTGTTTCGAGTATTTCCTCTGGCTTCCAACCACGCCAGTTGCTGCTCTGAAATGCCGTCTGCACAACCCACACTTGTTCCTGTGTTACTGGGGTTCTGTAACAGCAGCTTCTCCCTAGAGGTGAGTCAGGCAATGTCTCCTGCTCTGTTCAAATTTCCACTACAAGTAGTGGGAATGTAGACAAAGCAGGAGACATTGCCGTGCTCAACTCTGGAGATGAGCAGATGTTACAGGACCCAGGTACCACAGGAACAAGTGTGGATTGTGCAGACGGCAATTGAGAGCAGAAACAGGCCGTGTTGTAGGCCGGAGGAAATACTCAAACCAGAGTGGAGACAGAGGGCAAATCAGAGAACATATTAAATCAGAGGTAGTCAGAAGTTGTAGGCAGCAGGAGAGTTTGCCGTACACACAGCAGGGGATCAGCTGACGTTACCGAACCCCACTTACACATGAGCGAGTGTTTTGTCTGTGCGGACAGCACTTCTGAGCACCAACTGGCGTTGTCGGAGCCCAGGGAAAATGAGGTAGTAGGCCGAGGCCTACTTGGAGCCAGGTGTAAATCTGAGGTTGTTTGACTGTGGAGGGAGCAGGACACTTTGCCATACACACAGCAGGGGATCAGCTGACGTTACCGAACCCCACTTACACATGAGCGAGTGTTTTGTCTGTGCGGACAGCACTTCTGAGCACCAACTGGTGGTGTCGGAGCCCAGGGAAAATCAGGTAGTAGGCCGAGGCCTACTTGGTGGCAGTTTGCGATTGTTTCTAGACTACTACTAACTGTCAACGTACTCCAATTAGGCCTCTGTCTTCACTCTGTTTCGAGTATTTCCTCTGGCTTCCAACCGCGCCAGTTGCTGCTCTGAAATGCCATCTGCACAACCCACACTTGTTCCTGTGTTACTGGGGTTCTGTAACAGCAGCTTCTCCCTAGAGGTGAGTCACGCAATGTCTCCTGCTCTGTCCACATTTCCACTACAAGTAGTGGGAATGTAGACAAAGCAGGAGACATTGCCGTGCTCAACTCTGGAGATGAGCAGATGTTACAGGACCCAGGTACCACAGGAACAAGTGTGGATTGTGCAGACGGCACTTGAGAGCAGAAACAGGCGGTGTTGTAGGCCGGAGGAAATACTCAAAACAGAGTGGAGACACAGGGCAAATCAGAGAACATATTAAATCAGAGGTAGTCAGAAGTTGTAGGCAGCAGGAGAGTTTGCCGTACACACAGCAGGGGATCAGCTGACGTTACCGAACCCCACTTACACATGAGCGAGTGTTTTGTCTGTGTGGACAGCACTTCTGAGCAACAACGGGCATTGCTGTAGCCCAGGAAATAAAGTTCATGTCATAGAAACATGAACACAACAGGAGACCTGGATCCTGTTGCCAGCCAATTATTTATTCTGGAAGAGGACTGGCAAATTCAGGTGAGATCCAGGCCTTGTTCATTTTCACAAAAGTAAGCCGGTCAACATTATCGGCGGATAGTCGCGTGCGACAGTCTGTTACCACACCACCTGCAGCACTAAAGACACGTTCCGATAATACACTGGCAGCAGGGCAAGCCAGCACCTCCAATGCATACTGGCTAAGCTCTGGCCATGTATCCAGCTTAGACACCCAATACTTGAATGGGGAAGAGCCGTCTGGGAGAACACTAACAGGGCACGACAAGTAGTCTGTCACCATCTGACGGAAACGTTGCCTCCTGCTGACTGGAGCCGTCTGTGATGGTGTAGCCGTTTGTGGCGGTCCCACAAAACTTTTCCACATTTGGGCCATACTGGCCTTGCCTTGTCCTGCGGCACTGCCTCTGCTACCTCTTTGTGCAGAGCTTCCTCCACTGCCTCTACCCACATGGCTGGTTTGAAAAGCACTACCAGCAACACTTGTGGGGGGAATGGAGAACATGATGGCCTGCACAAGTGTTTCTTGGTACTCCCGCATTTTTCGCTCCCGGTTCAACTGTGGTATGAGGCTTTGTAAGTTGTCCCGGTAGCGAGGATCTAGGAGGGTGTACACCCAATAATCAGCCGTGTGGAGAATGTTGGCGATGCGGCGGTCATTTAACAAGCACTGCAGCATGAAACAACCATGTGCTGTAGACTGCCAACTGGACCAGAAATGCTGTCCCCAGCTTGAGGCAGCATCTCTGCCTGCTCAGCATCACCCCACCCTCGGTGTACACACTGACTACTAGAGCCTTGTGTACCTCCCTCCTCTGGAGAGATGTGTTCCTCCTCCTCCATTGACTCCTCGTCATCCTCCTCACTAAGTGTCCCCTGCCTGGGCCTTTGTGTGGAAGCACGTTGTGCAGACTTGCCAGAAGCAGATGGCATTTCTGACTGCTCATCCTCGACCTCTTCAAAAACCTCCTCACTTAGTGCTTGTAAGGTTTTTTGAAGCAGACAGATGAGGGGGACAGTCATGCTGATTAGTGCATCATCTGCACTGGCCATCCGCGTGGAGTCATCAAAGGCACGCAAAACTTGGCAGATGTCCCTCATAGTGGCCCACTCAGTGGTGGTGAAGTGTGTCCGGCGCACAGTGCGACTTGTTTGCGCCTAATGCAGCTGGTACTCCATTACTGCTGCCTGCTGCTCACACAACCGCTCCAACATATGTAACGTTGAATTCCACCTGGTGGGGAGGTCACATATGATGCGATGTTCTGGCAGGCGGAATCGGCGTTGCAGAGATGCAATGCGCGATCTTGCCATGCTGGAACGCCGCAAGTGAGCACACTCTAGGCGAACCTTGTGCAGCAGTGCATCAAGATCCGGATAGTCCCTCAGAAAGCTCTGCACGACCAAATTGAGCATGTGTGCCAGACATGGTATGTGAGTGAGGTTGCCTAGGCCCAGAGCTGCCACTAGATTTCGGCCATTGTCACTCACTACCAAACCTGGCTGGAGATTCGCTGGCACAAACCACACATCGCTCTCCTGCTTGATGGCATTCCAGAGCTCCTGTGCTGTGTGGCTCCGATTCCCCAAAGAAATTAATTTAAGGACGGCCTGTTGACGTTTGGCCACACCTGTGCTCATATCTGGCCTAACAGGCTCACGCAGTGCTGATTCCGAGGAACTAGAGTAGGAGGAGGACTCAATATGTACAGACTGCATTCCTGCAATCCTTGGAATTGGCAGAATACGTACAGAGCCACTCTCCAGATCTGTACCCGGCTCCACAACATTGACCCAATGGGCAGTGAGGGAAAGGTATCGTCCCTGTCCATGGCTACTGGTCTACGCATCGGTGGTCAGGTGGACCTTGCTACTGACGGCATTTAGTAGCGCATTTTTAATTTTTCCCTCCACATGCTTTTGCAGGGCAGGGACAGCTTGCCTGCTGAAATAAAAGCGGCTGGGCACATTGTATTGTGGAACTGCCAATGACATAAAGTTCCGGAAGGTGTCAGTCTCCACCAGCCTGAATGACAGCATCTCAAGGGCCAGTTGTTTGGCAATGCCGGCATTCAGAGCCAGTGCTCGGGGATGGTTTGCCGAGTATGGCCGCTTTTTCTCCCATGCCTGTGCTACCGATTGCTGGTGAGTGGCCTGGGAGTGTGCTGATGAATGCGAACGTGGTTCAGTGGGTGGAATTTCACTGGGTCTCTGGACAACAGTGGCAGTGGTTCTTCCATGGCGTTCCAGTGAGGAAGCCGAACCAGCTGTGTGTGAGCTGGAGGAAGAGGCCCCAACACGAGCTGAAGAGGTGGTAGGTGCTGCTGAAGGTTGGCCTACATCTTCAGTGTGTCTGTGTAACTCCACCTCGTGCTTGGTACGCACATGTTTCCACATATTTGTGGTATTGAGGTTGGTCACATTTTTCCCTCGTTTCACTTTCTGATGACACAGCTTGCATTTGACAAAGCAAATGTCATCTGCAACTGTGTCAAAAAAAGACCACGCACTGCAAGTCCTGGGAGCGCCCGTTTTGTGTTTTGGAAGAGGATTGCTCCTCACGGGTGCCAAAGTGGAGGCTACAGGCAACCAAGTCTGCCCCCGCCCTCTCCCTCCTCTTTTGGCCGTTCGGGGAATCTCTTCCTCAGAGCTGCTCCCACCACCTTCCTGTGGCTGACGCCATGATGGGTCAAGGACCTCATCATCTCCACTCCCCTCTTCAAGTACCGGCTGGTCCTGGGTTGTCTCGCCAGCACCGTACGCACCAGAAATTAGCAACTGAGTCTCATTATCATCTGATGCATACTGAGGTGTGCTGACCATAGGCACTGGCCCACCCGCCTCTTCAGATTCAGAGGGACAAAGCAGTTGCGCATCACTGCATACTCCCTCTTCTTCACACTCTAGAATGCTGCTTGGCTGGCCACCTCTTTCCAAGCCAACAGATTCTGAGAACAGAAGTAAAGATTGAGATGGCTCCTGTCCAGGGCTCTCAGACTGCCTGGGCAATTTGGCAGGTGGTGAAGAGACAGATGGTTGCTCTTCAGTGCTCTGGCCTTGGGAGGATGCGGAAGTCATTGAAGTGGATGCGTTAGCTGCCATCCATCCGACAACGGCTTCAATTTGTTCGTCACGCAGCAGTGGGGTATGGTGAGGTCCTACAAAGCTGCGTATGAAGGACTGTTGCCTGGTAAAAGTGGGGGATGCCGGGTCACTGGTGGCCGCAGCAGACACCAAATCCCCACGTCCTCTCCCTGCAGAATCCCCCCGTCCTCTCCCTGCTGAAACTCCACGGCCACGACCAAGTGCCTTACTCCCTGCCTTCTTCATCTTGGTAGACTGATAAAGATAGGCAGAAAAGTAAAAAAGGGGTGGCTTAGTGTTCTTATTCCTGAACACCTGCTAACCAGTATAAGAAACACTAATTTGGCTAAGAGTGTGTGTACTACACTTTAATATGATCTAATGTGGCCTAGACAACTGTAAAGTGGAGTGTTTGGTGAACTTTATTTCCTTTTTTTTGGGTGGGGGGAAAGGAAAGGATGTGACCAAAGTTTGAAAGCTATAGTATCACAAACTTTTTGGAGCGATTACAATGCAGGAAGCTAACCTACAATGCAATTGATGAGGCTCCAAAAAATAGGGTGATACTAGCCTGGCTGGCCCTGAAGGGCACAAGCCAGCAAAAAGGCTCCTCTATCTAATCCTATATAGTGTTTGCAACCAAACAATGACAATGGATGCGGTTGGAAGCACACTAATATAGGAGCAAAAATCTGGCTAAATTAGCTGCAAAAAAAGGACTATGTATGAGGCAGTGACGCACGCTGAGCGGACTACAGCTAGCGGTGGCTGTAGAACACACTGCAACGTGAGCTGCACTCACACACAGAGAGACCTATCAGACAGCCAAAAACAGTGCAGAGAAATGGGCTATAGCACTGAAAGGCTGCTGAAAGGCTCCGTTGTCCACTCCTTTAGTGTTTGCAACCAACGTATATGGATAAGTATGGAAGCACACTTTACAGGAGAAAAAAAAAGCAGCAATAAAAGAAAAATGTGTATGAGGCAGAGACACACGCTGGCCGGCTTACAAGCAGACGTGCCTGCAGGACACACTACACAGCGTGGGTCTGCACTCACACAGCCCTTGCAGACAGCTGTGAAAACAGCGCTGCTAGGGAAAAGCAAGCTACAGTGGTTGTTTATGTAGCCTGGGTTAAGCACTATATGTTTTGTGGAATCGCTATTTCTAACTGTCCCTCACAGTCTTCAACAGCAGCCTGTCCCTAACTGAATTCACAGCAGAGTGACCAGAAATGGCGGCTGCAGCGCTTTTTATAGTGCATCATGACATCATTTCAGCAGCCAATCACAGCCATGCCAGTAGTTAACATGCCTACATGCCTAACAGGATGTGCCCACACTTCTGAGGATCCCCATTGGCTGAATCAAATCGAGCAGGCTCCTAGCATTATGGGAACTTCCGATTCCGGTATTCGATATGAAAAAAGTATCAGAACTAAGTATCGGAATTCCGATATAGCTAATATCGGCCGATACCCGATACTTGCGGTATCGGAATGCTCAACACTAATTACAATAAGTTGCTTGAACCTAGAGGTTCAAGCACCATAATTAAGTTATATATTAAGACTTATGTCCCCTCAGAAAGGGAAGGAAAATGCAAAACGTTATCCTTTTCATTTTCCCACTTGAGAAACCGGATATTCCACCACAGGTAATTCCTTATCCTGGTAACTATACTTGTTTTAGTCTGTCAGTGAAAGGGCATGACTCTTCTCCGTAGGTGTATGGTAGTTCTTATTGGTGGCGATCAGCAAAGAGGAGTGGGCCAAAATTCCTGCTGACTTGAACACAAACCTCATCATCAACTAAAGATTGTCTTACTGCTGTGCTTGCCATCAAGGGTTTTACCACCAAGTATTAAGTCGTGTTTGCCAAAGGGATCAAATACGTATTTCCCACTGCAAAATGCAAATAGATTTATTTAATTTATACAATGTGATTTTCTGGATTTTAGTTTTGAAATTCTATCTCTCAATGTTAAAATTAACCTACCCTTAAAATTATAGACTGTTGAATTTGATGTCTTTTTCAGTGGGCAAACTTACAAAATCAGCAAGGGATCAAAAAATTATTTCCTTCGCTGTATATCATCTGGGTTCTCACTATTCCTTTAGCCAAGCTCCAGTTATGTCCGTGAGCTGCTCTGAAAGCCACTTTGCTGTGAACATTTAGTGTTCCTTTTCCTCATCCTCCTCTTCCTCCTCATCCTCCAAAACTGTCCCCTGGCTGGACTCTTGTGTACCTGGCTGCTGTTTGTGCAACAACCCATCCTCCTCCAAGCCATGTGTGAATGACAGGCCTGATAATGTTGATACTGGTCCATGTTAATCCTGCTCCTCTTCATCCTAAGCCAAAAGCTCATGCATCATTGCCTGAAGTATTGTTTCCAGCAAGCACACAAGTGGTATCATAGCCCTGATTATAGTGTTAACAGCGCTGACCATGTTTCTCTAATATTCAAAGCAGTGCTACATGGCATACACATTCCACACTGAGGGCAACTCATTGGTGGTAAAGTGTGGTTATTCCGCTGAGTGACTCAACCGTGCATGCTGCAGCTGAAATTCTATTATTGCCTGCTGCTGCTCACACAATGTCTCCAGCAAATGCAGGATGTAGTTACACATTGTTGGTACATTGCATATGAGGACATGAGCAGAAAGACAGAAGTGACATTGCAGTCCAGACACACAAGCATCAGCAGGATGAGAACGCTGAAAGTATGCGCACACTGCTCTCACATTCACCAGCAGATCGGACATGTAATTTTTTAGAAACCACTGCGCAATCAAATTAAGCATGTGCACCCGGCAAGGTATGTGCATCAAATTGGCTAGGCCCACAGCTGCCACCATATTTCACCAACCACCAGGCCAGCCCTAAGTGGCACCAACTACTCATCTGTCTGCTCTTTGATCCCCGTTCACAGTTTCTGTGTGGTGTAGTATCTATCCCCCAAACAGATCAGTTTCAGAACCGCCTGCTTTCATTTAGTCATGGCTGTGCTCAAGTTGGTGGTGCATGTCTTACTATGAGTGGATGATGAGGTGGTGGAGAAAGGGGAGTAAGAAGAAGAGGCAACCTGGGAAGAGGATCATCCAGCAATCCTAGGTAGTGGTAGAACATGAGATAGAACGCCTTCTCACTCTGATTCAGCTGCCACTAGTTTTACCCAGTGGGCAGTTAGGGAGGTGTAACATCCTTAGTCATGTTTACTGGTCCATGTATCAGTTGTTATGTGGACCTTGCCACTGATGTGCAGTACACACCTGATTTGGTCCGCCACATGTGTGTGCACGGCAGGGATGGGCTTCCTGGAAAAGTAGTAGTGGCTGGGAACAACATACTGTGGGACAGCCACCACCATCATTTTTTTTAATCTGTCCATTGCCACTAGTCGGAATGTAAGTATTTCAAATGCAAGTAATTTGGAAATGCTTTCATTTAGGACCATGGGTCATGGGTGGCTAGGGGGTATTTCCTCTTTCTCTTAATGGTTTGGGGGATGGAAAGCTGGACACTTCCATGGAATTGTGTGGAGATGCTCGATGACACTGGTCGTGGTGTTACATCCTCTCTTTGCCCTGTTGATCATGAGTGGGAAGAAGAGGCCTGGACTACAGCAGATGAGAGAGCTGGAGGACGCTCAGATCTGTCATGCTCTTTTATTACAGCACGTGCTTAGTTTTCAGATGCCTCATCATGCAGGGGATGCTCAGAAGATTTACACCTCATTTCAGGCTTTGACTGCACAGCTTGCAAACCACTTGTCGCTTGCTGTCAGCACATTGTGTGAAGAAATTCCACACCAGGGAGTTCCTTTGAGCTGGCTTTGTTGTTGTCATTTCTTTGACATAGTGGGCCTTAGTGGCCATCTCACTAGCTAGGGGGTGGCCACTGTACTTTTCCACTCTGCTCCCTCTTTTGCTGTGCTGCTGGAGCAGTGTGACCACCTCCTCTTCCTCTGAATGGAACATGTCATTATTAGAGATGAGCGAACCTTTCAAGGTTTGATTCGGCTATGTTCACCGAACATGCTCGCCGAACAAGTTGCCGAACATAGCCGAATGCAATTCAATGGGAGACAAAACCAAACGCAAAGAAAACACCTTCAGGGAGGTCCAAAAGCTGTCAAAACAGCTCAAATTGGGGGCAGACGCCATAAAAATGGCATCAATTTACCCTTCAATTTTGCTATAAATAAACAATTTAACCCCTTTGTGAGATATGGAAAAATGATATTTACTTGATGTCATTTTCTTGTCTGATGAAGTTCGTTATCAGATGCTGTGGCCCAAAATACTTGCTCCCAAACTCAGTCCTCCACCCTTGGGATTCCCCAGGACCAATGTATTTCTTTAATAAACTCTAGCAAGAAGTCTTTTGAAGACTCTCTCCATGGGGGCTCAAAAGGACATAGATTCTTTGTCCCCGTCAAATATCACAAAGGTGTGAAATCTTGTGCAGTTACAGCCAGCTGGCTCCTTTTGTTCATTCATGCTGACATCGTGTGGACAACAGATCCCAGGCTAACCAGTGCCAGGCTCTGAGATATGGAATCTAGTAAATGACCTATAATAACAGAATGCAATATCTCTGAGCCTAGCTGAGCACATTATCGGAATCTGCATTCCTTGCCTCATGAGCGCATAACATTTGGCCACCCCTAGCACTCTGCATTATTGAGTTACAAAGCATAGCTACCAGGAATTAAATACAGTAGCCTTATTTAGTCTCTTTGCACAGATAAAATCCAGGGGAAACCAGTGGCGCTGGTGCCAACGTATTTGGAGCTTCAAACAGAAAGTTATGGACGTTCATGGTTCTGGCCTGGAAAGCCATACTCTCAGATATGGGAGGAGGGAGGCAGGCAATCCCAGGGGTAGGCGCAGAGTTTGGGATGGAGCAGCCTAGGAGATAAGAGGCAGATCCTCATTTTGAGCTCAGTTTTCTAATGGCAGGAGGACAATTAGCTGACGCGACCAAGGAAATTCCATAACTAAGATTTTGACCTGTGATCCATCAGCGCCTCCCTCTGGTCACATTCTAGATAACATGGTAATTGTAACCTATCTGCACCCTACCCATGTACTACACGCCTGACTGTATATATTTGCCTTTGTATATATATCTGCATTTTTCAGCGATTAAAGATAAAACTAATCTTGGGCTGCTCTTTTATCTCAATACACGAATCCCAATGTCCGCACACTCCGTTGGTTATTATAAACTACCAGAGTAGGTTTCTGACATGATATAAGCCTGCTGTCGGACGGGGTTTATTCCGAACGATAAACTGGTGGCAGCATGCCGTACTGTGTTAGTGAGGAGCCCTGACAGTGACGTCCGGGAGGTTTATATATATATCCCCAGCCTGGACTGGTGATGTATATCCCCCCTCACTGGGAGCACCTCAATAACTTGCACTTATAAGGGAAGCCTTTCCGGCGACTCTTTGCCCTTGGTGCAGTTTCCTGACTGACCTGGGGCAAGTGGTGGTGCCAGAGAGCCAATCCCTGCTGGGTCCTTATCTCCTCTCCCCTGAGGTGAGTGAAGTCGACACACCTCTTTCCCTGTGCTATCCATCATACCCTTTATCTCCAAGATGGTTTGCAAGTTAATGACTATGCCAATTTTTGGAATTCTGACCAGTGTCATTTTATGAGGTAATAACTCTGGATTGCTTCAGCAGATCCCACTAATTCTTAGAATAGTATTTCATGATATATTGTACTTTATGATAGTGGTAAAATTTGTTCGATATAACTTGCATTTATTTGTAAAAGAAATAGAAATTTAGCGAAAATTTGGAAAATTTTGCAGTTTTCAAACTTTGAATTCTTATGCCCTTAAATCAGAGAGATGTGTCACACAAAATAGCGAATAAATAACATTTCCGACATGTCTACTTTACATCAGCACAATTTTTGAAGCAAAGTTTTTTTTATCAAGTTAAAGTTATCAAGGGTTAAAAGATGTCCAGAGATTTCTCCTTTTTCCACCAAAATTTACAAAACCATTATTTTATGGACCAACTCACATTTGAAGTGATTTTGAGGGGTCTATATGATAGAAAATACTCAAAAGTGACACCATTCAAAAACTGCACCCCTCTAGGTGCTCAAAACTACATTCAAGAAGTTTATTAAGCCTTCAGCTGCATCACAGAAGTTTTTGGAATGCAGTAAACAAAATTAATATTTAACTTTTTTCACAAAAAAATTATTCAGATCCAATTTTTTTTATTTTGATGAGGGTAGCATAAAAAAGGACAGGGAAATTTGTTGTGCAAATACTCACTAGCATGCCAATACCCAATATGAGAGCGAAAACCACCGTTTGGGCTCACAGCAGAGCTCGGAAGGGAAGGAGCGCCATTTGACTTTTTTAATGCAAAATTTGCTGGAACAATCGGAGGACACTATGTCGCGTTTGGAGAGTTCTTGATGTGCCTAAACAGTGTAAATTCCCTACAAATGACACCATTTTGGAAACTAGACTCTGCGGGGAACTGATGTAGATGTGTCGTGAGCACATTGAACCCTCAGGTGCTTCACAGAAGTCTATAATGTTGAGCCATGAGAATAAAAAGTATCACATTTTCCTCACAAATATGTTTTTAGCCCCAAATTTTGCATTTTCATAAGGCTAAAATGAGAAATTGCACCTAGCAATTTGTTTACAATTTCTCCTGAGTACGCTGATACCCCATATAAGGGAGAAAACTACTGCTTGGGTGCACGGCAGGGCTCAGAAGAGGAGTATCATTTGACTTTTTGAATGAAAAATTTGCTGGAATCATTAGCAGACGTCATGTCCCATTTAGAGAGCCCCTGATGTGTCTATACAGTGGAAACCCCAAACAAGAGACCCCATTCTAGAAACTTGACCCCTCAAGGAATGTATTTAGATTTGTGCTGAGCACCTTGAACACCCAGGTACTTTGCAGAAGTTTATAACATTGAGCCGTGAAAACAATAAAAATCACATTTGCCCCACAAAAATGTTATTTTGACCCCAAATTTTGCATGTTCATAGGGCTAACAGGAGAAGTTGCACCATAGGATTTGCTGTGCAATTTCTTCTGAGTATGCCAATACCCCACATGTGGGGGAATACTACTTTTGAGACACAGTAAACACCAAGAAAAACACTATATTTATGGAATTAAGTATAGGCAAAAACTCAATGAACAATATTAAAAACCAAACCCCTACAAGCTAATTAAAGCAAGAAAAATGGGGAAAAGGTGAGTATCTTATGCCAAAACAATTTTTTTATTCGCAAATAAATATTAAAATATTATACAGAATAATACTGCCGTAGCAGGAAAAGGGGGATCCAATGTAAACTTATTTTTAACCAGTAAAGACAGCACTAAGATTGCAATAGTCCCATACTATGTGCAAAAATCAATATGTATTTAAAGCGTTTAGTCAAGATATACATGCATCAAAAGGCTATGTGAGCCAAAAGGGTCTATTTTCATACCAGAGAGCATGGAGTGGCAACAGCAGCATACAATCAGAGGTATGCATGTTTGTAAGAATAAATGCCACTGTTGTCAAGCCACACAATTGTGTGCCAATTTATAATAGCAGTATATATGTATTCAATGCTAAAGAGCTAATGCTCAAGTGCTAGTAGTGCAACTGCCGCAATAAACATAAGTGTACCAAATATAAGGGTAATGCTCTAGCTGTTACTTACTGGCAGTGTGTAATGGTGAGGACCCCAACCTGCCACCCATATGCGCGTTTCAAAGTATCTTCTTCAGGAGACATGGAGAAGATACCCTTTTCTGGAAACTAGACCCCTCAAGAAATGTATTTGGATTTGTGGTGAGCACCATGAACACCCAGGTGCTTCACAGAAGTTTATAATGTTGAGCCGTGAAAATAAAATAAATCACAATTGCCCCACAAAAATGTTATTTTGACCCCAAATTTTGCATTTTCATAAGGATAACAGGAGAAATTGTATCATAGGATATGTTGTGCAATTTCTCCTGAATATGCTAATACCCCACATGTGGGGGAATACTACTATAGAGACACTGCAAAGCTGAGAAGGGAAGAGGCACAATATTAGAGTTCAGATTTTGCTGGAAAGGTTTGAGGGTGCTATGTCACATTGACAGAGCCCCTGAGGTGCAGGAAACAACAGAAACCCTCATATATGAACTCATTTTACAAACTACACTCCTCAATGAATTCATCTAGGGGTGCAGTGATCTTATTGACACCACATGCCTCACAGAATTGTATAGCATTGAGTGGTGAAGAAAGAATAAATTACATTTTTACCATTAAAATATTGTTTTAGCCCCAAGTTTTAAATTTTTCTAAGGGATAATGGGAAATTTGTTTACAACAAACTGAAGTCCATGTTTCCTGAATGTGCCAATACCCTACATGTAAAAGGGAAATATTTTTCAGGCACAGTGCAAAGCTCAGAAGGCATGGAGTGCTGTACTCTGGTGCAGATTTTACTTTCATGGTTTGCGGATGCTATGACCCACTGGGAGAGGTGCCAAAACAGCAGAACCTCCCATAAGTGACCCCATTTTAAAAACTAAACCTCTCAATGAATTTATCTATAGGTGCAGTGATCAAATTGACACCACGGGTGTGTCAGAATTTGATACCATTGGTCAGTGAAGAAAAAATAACTACATTTTTACCACCAAAATTTTGTTTTATCCCCAGATTCTACATTTTCACACAATAAGTGGGTAAAAATGTCACCATAACTTGTCCCACAATTTCTACTTAATGTGGTAATACCACATACAGTATGTGGCTGTACAGTACTACTTAGGCATACGGAGAGACTTGAGATTAATGGAGCGCTAGTTGCCGCATATTTTCCTAGAACAGTTTGTGGACTACATATGCAGAGCCTCTAATTATAATATAATAATAATAATCTTTATATAGTGCTAACATATTCCTCAGCGCTTTACAGTTTTCAGACATTATCATCACTGTCCCCAATGGGGCTCACAATCTAGATTCCCTATCAGTATGTTTTTGGAGTGTGGGAGGAAACCGGAGAACCCATAGGAAACTCACGCAAGCATGGAGAGCATACAAACTCCTTGCAGATGTTGTCCTTTGTGGGATTTGAACCCAAGACCCCAGCATTGCAAGGCTGCAGTGCTATCCACTGAGCCACCATGCCGCTAGAAGAGCAGAGTCTGTTATGATTGGGTCACCGAGGAGGAAAGCAAGACCAAGCTAAGCCACAGAAAACCAGAGAGGTTGGTATCTAAGCAGATTGCAGACCCCTGATCCTATCCACACAACTAGCAGTAGTCATGGAGCATACCTACAATGATCCTAGATGCCTCGACACAGCCAGAGAACTAAATAAACCTAAAGCAAGAAAGGGGAAATCTAAACTGCCCCAGAGAAGACCCCAAAGGAATAGATAGCCCCCAAACATATATTGTCGGTGAGACAAGATGAAAACACAAACGCAGGTAGGAAAATAGACTGAGTAAACGATGGGGCCCACACTAACTAGACAGGACAGGAAAGGAAAGACTCTGTCTGCAATCACGCAAAAAACCTTGCAAAAAATGCCCAACACCTCTGATAGAAAAATACTGAAGTCACTAGACTTCGCCCACTATATCAGCACTCTGGCATATTCTGAAAGCAGAGCAAAAAGAGGCCAATCTAATAAGGGACAAAAACAAACTGGCACAAGCAGTAACATAAGGATGGAAATTCAGCACAGCCCCAGCTGGAGCTGGCTGACACATAAAACTGAAATAGACAAAACCAGATCAAATGTGAACAATAGCAAAAGAACACTTAGCTGAGCATGCAGGGACTGAGCTGGAAACTAAGACCTCAGGAGGCAGGAAAAAAATCACCAGCAGGGATAGAGGGAGTCGGCTGTCTTAAATCCAGTTAGAAACTCCAGATCTCCAGTCATCCTCCTCATTATCAGGTGGCAGGCCTCTGTTAATTAGATCAGCTCCATTACCTCCAGTAACCACAAGAGGGAGCCCGGGAAGAGAACTCGCGGTCTGTCTGTCAATACAACCAGCTCCACTACCTTCACTAGTAACCAGAGGTAGGCCAGAAAGCGAATTCACAACAAGAGTCCCTCCCTCAAGTGATCCCATTTTGGAAATTATACCCCTTTGGGAATTTAACTACAGATGTAGTGATGATTTTTGCCTCCATGGGCATTTTCCAGAAACAAGCAACAATGAATGTTGCCGAGTGAAAATTGCTAACTGCTCTTGTAGTGACCAGTATGCTGCAGTGACCAGCACATTGTAGTGACCAGTACATTTCAGTCACCAGTAGTGATGAGGAAATTTGTTCGGAAAATGATAGCCAAACATAAATTTGGCACAAATGTGGCACATTCAGATTTGTGATCGGAAGAGAGAGCAAAATGTTATAAATCTGGAATAAATCAGTAACATTTGGTTAAAATTGCAGGAAAATATTTGCGCTGCCACCAATGTATTTTCAGCACTAAAGCAACAATAATGGAGGTGTATCATTAGCGTTTGGCACATTTTTGATGAGGGGAGGGGGTTTACAGAGCTCAGAGGTGCGGCGCTCTTGTTAAAAGTATTTTTTCCCCTAACTTTATGTGTGCACATTGCAAATAGCCAATCAGGGAGCAGGAAAGGCACACAATGTCCTGACACACTGGCTTGTGTCATTGGCTGCTGAAATCACATGTGCCTCTCCATATAAGGAGCGGACATCTTGCTTTAGCGCCATTTTGACACTGTAACAGTGCAGAGAGGTTGTCCCTGAAGCTGGCACTGTTAGCAGCAAGATTATAGCTAGTTAGTTAGGCAGTTGTTTATTATTCAGATAGTTTAGCTAGCTACTGTCCATTGTAGCAGTGAAATTGACCTTCCAGCATTTTTTTTGCCATTACTGAGGTCCACAGACAAAGCCAGCAGGGCACATGTCCTAAAAGTGTGTTGTGCACTGCTTCTATTGTGCTCCATGCATGAGTATAATGTTCTAAATCTTATTTTTTCACTAGCTAAATGTGAAACAGCATTCCATATCGCACTTTGTCATTTAGTGCTGTTGTGACATTGTTCTGTGATTTGAGCTGTTGTGCATGAAGAAATTTTTTGGGGGGGCATTTGCTAGTGTGATTCACAATGCCATATCTCATCTTGTTATATAGTGGCGGTGAAATTCAATAGTGTGCATAGCTCATGCACATTAAAAAAAATATATACACTTTTTCTGTTGCTAAATGTGATACGGCTCGCCGTATCCCACGTTGTCATTTTGTGGTGATATAAACCTGTCTGCAGACCTAACACACATTAAAGAAAAAAATTATCATTTTTTCTGTTGCTTAATGTGATACAGCCCACAGTATCCCACATTTTCATTTTGTGGCGGTGACATGAAGCTGTCTGCAGATCTAATGCACATTTAAGAAAAAATATAATTTTTGTTGCTGAATCTGATACAGCCTGCTGAATCCCACATTGTCATTTTGTCGTGGTGATATGAACCTGTATGCAGACCTAACGCACATTGAAAAAAAATATAATGTTTTTCTGCTGCTAAATGTGATATAGCTCTCCATATTTCAAGTTGTAATTTTGTGGTGGTGATATGAACCTGTCTGCATACTTAACACACATTAAAAAAATTATCGTTTTTTCTGTTGCTGAATGTTATACAGCCTGCCATATCCCATGTTGTAATTTTGTGGTGGTGATATGAACCTGTCTATAGACCAAACGCACATTTAATAATATATATTATTTTTTCAGTTGCTGAATGTGAGACAGCCCGCCGTAACCCACGTTGTCATTTGGGGCAGTTACAAGAAGTTGTCTGCAGACCTAACACACATTTAAAAAAATATATAATTTTTTCTGTTACTGAATGTGATACAACCCGCCATATCCCACGTTGTCATTTTGTGGCAGTGATATGAACCTGTCTGCAGACCTATCGCACATTAAAAAATTATATTTTTTTCCATTGCTAAAAGTGATACAGCCTGCCGTATCCCACATTGTCATTTTGTGGCAGTGATGTGAACCTGTCTGCAGATCTAATGCACATTTTTTAAAAATTATCATTTTTTATGTTGCTGAATGTGATACAGCGGCCATATTCCACGTTGTCATTTTGTGATGGTGACATTCAGCTGTCAGCAGACCTAACCCACATTAAAAAAATTATAATTTTTTGCATTGCTAAATGTGATACAGCCCGCCGTATCCCACGTTGTCATTTTGTGGCGGTGACATGAAGCTGTCTGCAGACCTAATGCACGTTAAAAACATTATAATTTTTTCTTTTGCTAAATGTGATACAGCCTGCCATATCCCACATTGACATTTTGTGGCGATGATATGAACCTTCCTGCAGATCTAATGCACATTAAAAAAAATTATAATTTTTTTCTGTTGCTGAATGTGATACAGCAGCCATATCCCACGCTGTGATTTTGTGGCGGTGACATGAAGCTGCCTGCAGACCTAAGGCACATTAAAAAAAAGTTTTTCTGTTGGTGAATGTGAAACAGTCCGCTGTATCCCACGTTGTCATTTTGTGGCGGTGATATGAACCTGTCTGCAGACCTAACGCACATTAAAAAATTATAATTTTTTCTGTTGTTAAATGTGATACAGCCTGCCGTATCCCATGTTGTCTTTTTGCAGTGATGACATGAACCTGTCTGCAGATCTAACACATTAGAAAAAAATTATCATTTTTTCTGTTGCTAAATGTGATACAGCCTGCCTTATCCCACATTGTTATTTTGTGGTGGTGATATGAACATGTCTGCAGACCTATTCCAGTTAAAAAAATATTTCATTTTTTCTGTTGCTGAATGAGATACAGCCCGCAGTATCCCACGTTTCATTTTGTGGCGGTGATATGAAGCTTTCTGCAGACCTCACACACATTAAAATATTTATTTTTTTGTTCAGAAACATGATACAGCATGCTATATCCAACCTTTTCATTTAGTGTCATTGAAATATTTCTGTGTGTAGAGCTGTTGTGCATTAAAATGTATTTATTTTATTTTTTTACAACTGCCAAGATCTAAGTTTTTAATTATTTTGAGTCTATCTTCTAGATTATGTAAGTCTTTGGCATCCAATTTCTCATGGGCATCTTTTATGCCTAGCATGAGATGCGCATGTGTTACAACTATTTTCTGATGAGCATCAAATGCTCTCTGGTAAATGGTGTTGGGTAAATGAGTAATCGTTGTAGGCTCGACCCTGGTTCTCATTCCTCCCATGGCCGCCCTGTTACTGATCCTGTTGTATGATACCAATCCTGCATTGTCATGGCCCTTTTCCTGATCAGTTCATGTAATTACTCGTCGGTCATAATTCTGCAGCAAACCTGCCCCTTAGCAGCAGCAACTGTAGGAAAGATGGCGTTCCAATGCCACAGAAAATCTTCTGGATTATACAGGCCTCATACACACTAAAAATAATAGTTTTTATCTTACTAATGTGATACAGAAGGGGAGATCTCAGTTTGAACTTGTTTGAGCATATAATCTATATTATACAGGCCTCATCGACAGGCCCCCCAAAATTCTTCTGTTACTAAGGTAATACAGTAGGGGACATCTCATGTAGAAATTGTTTGGAACATGTATCCAATTTTATACAGGCCTCATCCACACAAAAAAAACCTAAAAAAAAATCTGTTACTAATGTCATACAGGCAGGGCCGGTTTTAGGCAAAATGGGGCCCTAGGCAAAGTATAAAATGGGGCCCCAAATGCTAACATATTGCACATCTCACAGAAGCATTTTGATTGTATTTACATGCGCTTAGTTCAGGACGCTAAATGAGCGTGATCGACAATATTGAAGTTGTTCAACACTTGTTTCCCGGTCTCTTTCCACCTTCTCAGAAAGAATGATGGGGACAGAAAGATCACTAATGGATCAAGCTGTCCCATACAGTATCATGTTATCAGCAGCACATCTACAGTTTGCACCCCATAGTCCTCCATATAATATAATGTGCCCCATAGTCCTTCATATAGTATAATACACCTCAGTCCTCTATATAGTATAATACACTCCCCATAGTCATCCATATAGTATAATACACTCCTCATAGCCCTCCATTTATTAAAATACACTCAGTCCTCCGTATAATATAATACACTCCTCCATATATTAAAATACACTGCTCAGTCCTCCATATAGTATAATACACTCCTCATTTTGCTCCATATAGTATAATACACTGCCAGTCATCCATGTAGTACAATTCACTTCCCATAGTATAATGCACCCCATAGTTCTTCATATAGTATAATGTATTCCCCATAGTCCTCAATACAGTATAATAGTATGATGCAGCCCACATATAGTATAATGCAGCCACCCACAGAGCATAATGCAGCCACCCCACAGAGTATAATGCAGCCACACCATACAATATAATGTAACCCCCATAGAATATAATGCAGCCCCCTTCTTCTAGAAGCATAGTGCTTCTTAGAGCATAATGCAGCCACCCCACAGAATATAATATAACTCTCACATAGAATATAATGCAACCCCCCCTTATAGTATAATGCAGTCCCTCCATAGAATATGTGGCAGCCCCCTCAGAGTAAAATGCAACCCCCCATAGAATATAATGCAGCCCCTTATATAGTATAACTAGCTGAAGAGCCCGGCGCTGCCCGGGCATAGTAACTAACTGTGGTTAGTTATAGAAAATTATAATTATCCTCCATCCCATAGTCCCGTGCCCATATACCCATCATACATATCCACGATCCCATAGGCCCGTGCCCATATACCCATCACACATCCTCCATCCCATAGTCGAGTGCCCATATACCCATCACACATCCTCCATCCCATAGTCCCATGCCCATATACCCATCATACATATTCTCCATCCCATAGTCCCATGCCCATATACCCATCATACATATTCTCCATCCCATATACCCATCATACATATTCGCCATCCCATAGTCGAGTGCCCATATACCCATCACACATCCTTCATCTCATAGTCCCATGCCCATGTACCCATCACACATCCTTCATCTCTTAGTCCCGTGCCCATATACCCATCATATATATCTTCCATCCCATAGTCCCGTGCCCATATACCCATCATACATATCCTCCATCCTATAGTCCAGTGCCCATATACCCATCACACATCCTCCATGCCATAGTCCCGTGCCCATATACATATCCGCCATCCCATAGTCCCGTAGCCCATATACCCGTCAAACATATCCTCCATCCCATAGTCAAGTGCCCATATACCCATCACACATACTCCATCCCATAGTCCCGTGCCCATATACATATCCGCCATCCCATAGTCCCATGCCCATATACCTGTCATACATATCCTCCATCCCATAGTCCAGTGCCCATATACCCATCACACATCCTCCATCCCATAGTCCCGTTCCCATATACCCATCATACATATCCTCCATCCCATATACTCATCTCACATCCTCCTTTCCATAGTCAACCATTATGACATCATAATGAGCGGCGGCGGGACTTGCAACCTTTGATGACATCAGCGT
The DNA here is from genome assembly GCF_039654945.1 of Dendrobates tinctorius. NCBI lineage: Eukaryota > Metazoa > Chordata > Amphibia > Anura > Dendrobatidae > Dendrobates > Dendrobates tinctorius. The sequence continues at coordinate 42,401,440 of NW_027361728.1, read as the reverse complement.
CGCCATGGCAACCATTGTGACATCATAATGAGGGGCGTGGCTTGATACGCACACACTGCTTCCCCAGTATGCAAATAGGGGCATTGTGACATCACAATGAGGGGCGGGGCTTGATGCGCACACACTTTTTCCTCCAGTATGTAGATAGGGGCAAAATTGTTTGGTGAATTGGAATGCGCAGGGTTAAAATTTCGCCTCACAACATAGCTTAGGATACTCTCGGGGTCCAGACGTGTGACTGTGCCAAATTTTGTGGCTGTAGCTGCGACGGTGCAGATGCCTATCCCGGACATACACACATACACACACACACATACATACACACTTTGAGCTTTATATATTAGATGTAGCCCCTCCATAGAATACAATGTAGCCCTCCTCATATAGTATGATGCAGCCCCAATAGAATATAATGTAGCCCCTCATAAAGTATAATAAAGCCCCATACAATATAATCTAACCCCCATAGAATATAATGCAACCTCCCATAGAATACAATGTAGCCTCCTCATATAGTATAATGTAGCCCCCTTATAGAGTATAATGTGATCCCCCCATAGAATATAATAAATATAATAAAGCCCCCCCATAGAATATAATGTAGCCCTGAATAAAATATAATATAGTCCACCTCCCCATAGACTATAATGTAGCTCCCCATATTATATAACACAGCCTCCCCCATAGAATATAATGTATAATGTACTCCCCATGGTATATAACACAGCCACAAAGTATATAGCACAGCTGCAAAGTATATAACACATCCCATATAGTATATAACACAGCCCACATAGTATATAACACAACCCACATAGTATATAACACAGCCCCACATGGTATATAGCACAGTCCCACATGGTATACAGCACTGCCCCATGGTATACAGCACAGCCCCAAATGGTATATAGCACAGCTCCACTTGGTATATAGCACAGCCCCACATGGTATATAGCACAGCCCCAAATGGTATACAGCACAGCACCAAATGGTATATAACACAGCCCCACATGGTATACAGCACTGCACCAAATGGTATACAACACTGCCCCATGGTATACAGCACAGCACCAAATGGTATACAGCACTGCCCCATGGTATACAGCACAGCACCAAATGGTATACAGCACAGCACCAAATGGTATACAGCACAGCCTGCATCTCTCACCCCCCGCATGGTATACAGCACAGCACCAAATGCTATACAGCACTACCCCATGGTATACTGTACAGCCCCATGTTATACAGCACAGCCTGCATCTCTTGCCCCCCATGGTATACAGAACAGCATCAAATGGTATACAGCACTGCCCCATGGTATATAGCACAGCACCAAATGGTATACAGAACTGCCCCATGGTATACAGCACAGCACCAAATGGTATACAGCACTGCCCCATGGTATACAGCGCAGCCAGCATCTCTCGTGCCCCCTCGCATAGTATACAGCGCTGCCCCATGGTATACAGCACAGCCTGCATCTCTTGCCCCCCATGGTATACAGCACTGCCCCAAGGTATACAGCATAGCCTGCATCTCTCGCCCCCCATGATATACAGCACAGCCCGCATCTCTCACCCCCCATGGTATATAGCACAGCACCAAATGGTATACAGCACTGCCCCATGGTATACAGCACAGTCTGCATCTCTTGCCCCCCATAATATACAGCACAGCCCCCGTCTCTCGCCCCCCTCATGGTATATAGCACTGCCCCATGGCATACAGCACTACCCCATGGTATGCAGCACTGCCCCATAGTATACAGCATGGCCCACATCTCTAGCCCCCATAGTATACAGCACTGCCTGATGGTATAGAGCACAGCCCTCATTTCTCGCCCCCATGGTATACAGCACAGCCCGCATCTCTCATCCCCCATGGTATACAGCACAGCACCAAATGGTATACAGCATAGCCCACATCTCTCGCCCCCATTGGTATACAGCACAGCCAGCATCTCTCGCCCCCCCGAGAATAGCCCCACAGTTCAGTACTGTTACATTAAAAAAACACTCTCCTCACCTCTCCTCGTGCCCGCACTGCTCTCAGCTGTCTCCGGTCTCCTGCTCTGCCTGGTACACAGTGAGTGCATGATGACATCATCATGCACCTGTTGTGTGTCAGAGGCAGAGCAGGGAATGATGGGAGAGGAAGCGTCGACTGACACTCTCTCCTCCATCATTGCTTTGAACTGTACTGGCATCTATCATGCCGGTACAGTTCAATGCGGCGGCAGGGGGAGTCGGTTATGGCAGCAGGCGGGCCCCCCTGCCTCACAGGGGCCCCATAGTGGCTGCGTGATGTGCCGCTATCTGGGGGCCTCTTGGGGGAGCGGGGGCCCTAGGCAGCTGCCTGGGCTGCCTGCCCCTAACGCCGGCCCTACATACAGTAGGGGACATCTCACTTAGAAATTTTTGGAGTAGATCTTCTTTGTCATACAGGCCTCATCCACATTTAAGCAATTGTTTCTTCTGTGAGTAACGTGATTCATCATGCCATATTTCACCTTCTAATTTTGTGCCCCTGAAATTCAGCTGTGTGCAGAGCTTGTGCAGAGTAAAAAATCTAATTTTTAGTTGGCAATAGTGTGCTCCTAGCACACTATCTGAGCAGCATGACTGGAAAAAAGCAAAGTCATGGTGGAAGTGGGATTAGGCTTGGTGTTCGATGTGTATGTGGGGTAAGAATTAATGTTTCTTAAAGCACTACTGAACCAACAACATGATGTTCTATCCAAAGAAAACTAACAACTTCTGTTACTGGATGTTGTAGTTTTTAGTGGGCTGTATTGTTATCGCGTTATTGCAGTCTTTGATATCTTTAGTGGGGCTTATGTGCCTGCTGTTGCTGCTACACTGATTTGTGGAAATGTGAACAGTCCTGCTTGGGTGTCCATCTGCTGGATTGGTGCAGTAGAAGACCTGTCAGTTCTTATTATAATATTTTTACTGTGGTAAAAATTTATGCCACTTTGTTGGTGTCTGCCACTATTTTTTTTAAATGTGAACACTTCTGGTTGGGTGTTCATCTGCTGGGTTGGGTGTTCATCTGCTGGGTTGGGTGTAGTAGAAGATCTGTCGGTCCCTATTATACTATTTCCACTGTGGTGAAATTGATGTCACTTTGTTGGTGTGTGCAATACATTTTTATAAATGTAAAAAAAAGAGGAAAAGGAGTATACTGTATATGTAAAATGCAAATTTTATTAATGTCATATCAAAAAGGTCAGAGCAATAACAATAAAGTGCATATAAAGATAATAAAAGATACAAAAAGGATGGACTGAAGGTAAAAAAACACAGTGTCCCCTGCCAGATATACATTAAAGTGCATGGGCAGAGAGCTGCTCCTGTATAGTATCAAAGCCACACATAACAGTGACAAATCACCAAATAAGTATATAGGCAAAGTGGGGCAGCGCTTACCAATAAGGGGAGCAGGCACAGGACACCAGGTTTGGATCAGACAGAGACCCCTGACACGCATTTCGCTTCTAGTATGACTGCTTTCTCAAGGGGATGTGGGTAAATTATAACAAGGATCTTCAAATACCATTGGTGGCGAGTCACGTGACTCGGTCACATGTATTCTCATGGACCAATACAAGCAGCTCTCTAGGTGCATGTGCAGGGTGAATGCCAGGTCCTGTATCAGAGCTGGCATCAATATGTCACTGCACGTGCACGGGGGGCGGGACAAAGTTCCAGAAGTCCCGGCCACATGCAGGAGGTAGAGCGAGACGCCACTCTGAGGCAGATGCCTGACAGACACACATGCTGTATGTGCACCTCTGCAGTAACAAGTACCAGATGGCAATTATGGCAAACCATCACAGAAAAATACCAGTAACGCCCCAAGATACGTGGTACCACTGAAAAGATACAGCCAAAGTGCAATCAAGTGTGAATCATACAAACTTAACAATAATAAACATACGGGGCACATAATATATATTAAGTCCACCAGCATGATACAAAAATTACAAGAAAGGGACGTCATGTATGGAGCGAACATCTTCCAGATTCCTAGGATGGTAACATAGATCCAGTGATAGAAGGTACAGGGTAAATGGGTCAATGCAGACTTGGGAATAATGAATATAGCTGAAATAAACAAACAACAGAATTAAAACCCATGTAAAACATAAAACAAAAAAATGAAAAAAGACAGATCCAAAGAAAGGACTATTACAATAATAATCACAGAAGACCACTAAAGAGCTCCAAACCTATACTACAAAAATAAGGAAAAACTTAGGGATTTATTAAGGCTCAAAGGTGTCAAGGTATTGAGGCCCGCCTTTCGTTGGGTCAAAGATGTTTTTTAATTTCCACCTCTCAACCCCAGGTGGATACTCTCAATCCCTCTTACCCGAAGAGAGCCCACATCACAATCATGACATTTTTTAAAGTAACGGAGTAACGTCTTCAGGCAAGAGGGATCAAATTCAGCCCTAGCTGCGCGAATGTCCCTTACATGTTCGTGTACACAAACACAGAGCTCTCTAGAGGTCAACCCAATACATATCAGAGAGCAACCACACGTGACATAATAGATGCGAATCGTGGTGCCACACGTAATATGCTGTCTGATACTATACTCTCTGACTCCATCAGAGGATACAAAAGAGGAGCTCCATTGGACATTCGCGTACACCAGGCAACGACCACACGGAAAGCAGCCCAAAACTGGACCCCTCGTAGCAAATGGATTCTTAATCGGAGGGATATAATGACTCCTGACTAACAAATTGGCCAGGTTTGGAGATCTTCTGGCCATTATAGATAGTGTATCACCTATCACCGATTTCAGGGGGGGCTCAGTGGTCAAAAGTGAGCAATGCTTATTCAAAATGTCTATCAAATTCACCCATTCATGGCTATATGTTGTAATAAATCTAACTCTATTCTTCCTAGATTTGCCACTACCATTATTATGGGAGTACAATAGATCATTACGTGGTGTCCTTCTGGCCCTGTCATAGCCACATCTGATGCATCTGCGGCTGTAACCGCGGTACTCAAATCGATTTTTTAAATCAGCCACTTGAGAATGGAATTTCTCATCAGTAGAGCAGATTCGTCTCATCCTTAGGAACTGTCCGACTGGGACAATCCTGATAGTAGCTGAATTATGTGCAGATTCAGCATGAAGCAAGGCGTTAACAGCTGTTGACTTTCTAGAGACATCTGTCTGAATTCTTCTGGTGCCATCAATTTGTAAAGTGACATCCAGAAAGTCAATTTTATGAAGATCATATTGGTATGTCAGCCAAATGTTAAACGGTTTGCAATTCAGCTGATCCATAAAAACCTCGAGCTGCTGTGCCGGCCCTCCCCACATCATAAAGATGTCATCTATATAACTAAGCACAGCACATGGTCAGTGGCCCGTGCGCCCACGTCACCAAAAATGGATCTCTCCCAGGCACCTAAGAAGAGATTAGCGTACGAAGGCTCACAGGCCGCGCCCATGGCTGAGCCGCACTTCTGCAGTTAAAAAGTGTCCTTAAACACAAAGAAATTGTGGGTTAGGACAAAACACAGCAGCTCGATGATTAATTCACATAAGGAACTGTCCAGATCGGAGGCCCCAAGGAAGAGACGACCCGTATCAATACCGTGACTATGCTCAATGCAAATATATAGTGTTTGTACATCACATGGCCAGATTACAATGCCCCCCCCTTATTCGCTGGTTTAATAACAATGTCCCTAAATGATTATAATTCTTTGATAGTCTGATGTTGTATATGCGTCAGGTTATCAAATTTGCAGCCTGAGGAGAGTTGTTTAAGATCCTCAGAAACCAGTTTGATAAAGATGTCTACCGCGGGACATAAGAACATGGGGGGAACCTTGTAGATCCGGGCACGATGGCAGGTGGAATCCTACCTGAAGAGGTTGTAGATTTCCAGTTTCTGGATTGTTTTGCACTATTTAGTGCTTTAGCCTCTGTAATTATCATTCTACCTGGCTCTGTTATTATATTTTTGGAAATGTGTAGATTCTGTGTTGGGTCTCCTTCATGTGTATTGCCTGTAGCAGTAGGCCTCCGAACCTGGCAGTCCTCCACTGGCTTTGAGTCAACTACCCGTGTTACTATCCTTACATTTTTCTGACAACAGTAATCTATGAAACTGATATGTGTGCCACCTTAGTGTGGCTGAGCATCACTTTCAATTTTTTGGGTGGTTTTATCACTTTTATAACACCTTTAATTCTACATTCTATTTACAGACAATTATAGACATTACTGGCACTGTCACCGTTGGGACTCACAATCTAAATTTACTATTTGTATGTCTTTGTAGCGTGGGTAGAAAAATAATTACTGGGAGTAAACACTTGCAAACATGGGTAGAACATGCAAACTCTGCAAGGCTACTAATGATTTTGCTTTGACATGTGAACATTTCTGTGATCGTAAGGCTATCATTGCGATGAAAACTCTGTGCCTCACAGTGTTGGTGTGGCGCCCCTGCGGGTCCATTCGCCACAGAGGTACTGCATCTCATCCAGAGGTGTGGTATCTCATGACCAGGTAAGATGGGGGCACCTCACCACACTCAACACTGCATTCAACACACACACTAGTTAGTCAGGGCACCTGGGCGTACCCTACAGGAGGATGGCCTCATCCCAGACTGGCTAGAAAAGGGTGTGGGGAGCTAGTGGGGAAGGTTGGGAAAAAGGAGGAGCTTAGAAAGTGGAGTGATGTAGAGCAGCCAATGGGAACAGTGAGTGGGCGGAGCTTAGAGAAAGAGTGGGAGATTTGAAGACAGTTGAGAGCGTTCCCTCAGGGGAAGAGCAGGTGTAAGGATGCACTTGGAGCAGCTCCTGTCAGGAGGAGCTGCCGGATAGAATGGCTTGGAGGAAAGCTCCCGGGAGGAAAGAGTGGAATTTCTAGAGTCCCACCCTGATTGCTATCAGGTGGGAGAAGAAATCAGGTCGCAGAGGGGTCTCAGCCCCTAGCCTAACGAAGTAAACAATGAACTTAACTAGCAAGCTGACAGTTGTGGTTGCTGTATGGGCCACAGCGAATCCCACAGTTATCGTCCCAGAAAAGCAGCCATATAGGATCAAGGAACCGCCTGAGTGACGAATTCTGACAGGATCCGTGGCAACTAGCCTGGGACACTGACTGTGAAGGTGCTGGAAAGGGAGAAAGGAGAGAAAACCAGTACAGTGAGACGGCCTAGGAAGGAACATACTGAAAGGGAGTATTGGAGGGGTGTAGTCATCTACCTGGAAGTTTACTGGACCCCTGACCTGGAGGACTCAGCACGGAAGCGGGCATCTGTACTGCAGACAGACTGTGAGTAAAGCCCATTGAACTACATGCGATTGTGTCCTCCATTTTATTCCTGCACCACTCCTCCACTCCACACCACAACCCTACCAACAACTTCATCTATTCTGCCCTGGGACTACAGCCCTACCTGTGGAGGGCTACAACATCATAGCTGCGCCCAACATCCATCCCAGAGAAGCAACATGGCAGTGCTGGTCACCTCTGACCAGAATACCACAGGTGGCGTCACGTATTTAACCAACCATAAACTTTATTCCCATCTCCTTAAATACCACACAAGCAACAATTGCCATTGACCGCCTGGGGCCACGGACCGGGTCCCAGCTGCCGTGACACCGTTCCCCATTGAAGTCGATGGGCCCAGCTCCGAGTACCCCGTGGCCCCCAGGGCGCGTCATTGGGGAAAAATGCTGTCAAGATTATCTTCCAGCATGTTTTGATACTGCAGAATGGGCACGTCCCTTTCCAGTGGGATGCAACTGGAAAAATTTACTTTTGTATTGTGGATAGAACACACTGGCAACTCAGTAGTCAGCACTGTTTGGAATCATAACTATATGGGTAACAATCATGTTGCAGATAGTGCAGCAAGAAGGCTCTCATGGGTCAATCTCTTCCATGATGTCCAACTCCACATTATGTTGATGGCGGGATAACACTCAAAATTTCTTCCTCCATCCTCTCCTGACAACCACGGACAACATAGAGGGAATCATTATCATATTCATCTGCTAACTGTTGCGGTTCCAACACCTCTTCATTGTCATCCTTTTCATGGTCCTTCTCCATTTGCTCCTACAATGGCAACCGGCTGTGATATAACAGACCTGAACTTATAGATATTGTTAACCCTAAAGGTATCCTCATCTGCTTCCTCCTTTTCACCTGGGACCAGCACCACCACCTCCTCACCAAAACTACTTAAATTGTGCTCCAGCATGTAAATGACAGTAATAGGAATGCTGATGCATCATCACCGCTGACCATCTTAGTAGCCATTAAGAAACCGTGCAGTACTGTGCTGTGCCAGGCTATGAAAAATATTATACTGCACCATGACTTGGCGCTGCTGCCAGAGTCGCTGCAACTTGTGCAGCATTTAATTCCATGGTTTGGTCATATCGCATATCAACCTATTAACTGGTAGTTCGAAAGATCAGGACCAACTGAAGTGGAATGGTGGAAGTCAGCACATTGACAGTGGTTTCAGCAGCAGGGCATCCAAGCTGGGACAGTGGCGGAGAAATTGTTGTACCATCAGGTTGAGGAAGCAAGCCATGCAAGGTACATGTGTGTAAGGTTGGCTCGGCATAGGCCCCCCCCCAGGTTTTTCTCCATTTTCACACACGGCCTTCCCTGGCTCCAAGTTGAGTGTAGACATGCATTGCTCAAACTAGGCATGGATAGCTGTCCACAACTGTATGACTGCGATAGCCAAGGCATATTAATGTAAACACTGCCTGATTGCAATGAGACCTGGCTGCGCAGTACAGGGGTGGGAGGAGTCTCTCTGCAGTGTTGGAACATGTGCTTCATTAAGGCAGACGTTGAGGGCACAGATAGAGGCCCAGAGGAGGTGGAGGAGGCAGAAGCACTGGAGGATATGTTACATACAGAGGTTTGTTCCGCAAGTCCTGGGGATTCAAAGATCTGGTGTCTAGTGTCACCTTGGTGTCTACTGCTTTAGTTCTCCATCCCCTGGTGTGTACTAGTTTAGTTCCCCAACCTAAGCTATTCAATAGTTTAATTCTCCAACCCCTGTTGTCTATTAGTTTAGTTCTCCATGTTTTGGTGTGTATTTCTTTCCTTCTGCAATCATAGCTGTTTAGGAGCATAGTTCTCCAACCCATGTTGTTTATTACTTTAGTTTTCCATGTTCTGGTGTTAATTGGTTTCGTTCAGCAATCATATCTGTTTAGTAGTTTAGTTCTCCAACCCCTGTTGTCTAGTATTTTAGTTATCCATCGTGTGGTGTGTAGTGGTTTAGTTCTACAACCCTAGCTCTTTAGTAGTTTAGTTCTCCAAACCCTGTTATCTAGTAGCGTGCCTTAGGGATTGCAAAACTTGTGGAGCAGCCCCTTCCCCGACTGCCCCCACAGCCACCAGAGTCATCCAGTGCCCAGTCATCTAGATGTAACTCCCCTGTCCATGCTTGCTTGTCCAGGTGTCATTGTTGAAATGTACCCTGGCAGACATAGAATTTTTCAGGGAATTTGTGATGCTGTCTGCGACTTGTTGCTGTAGCATAGGCACACCTTTCTTAGAGAATTAATGGTGATTGGGCAACTGGTACTGGGGGACTGCGACAGCCATCAGCTTTCGGAAACCATCTGTATCCACAAGGCAGAAAGGCTGCATTTCTGTGGCCAACAGATTGGAGTGGCAATGGAATAATTATAGCGATCACAGGCCAAGACTCATACATAAACAAGCACTGTGATCTTTGTAGCGAATAGCTCTAAGCTGGCCCCCATCGTCCAGACAATGACACGATTGGGCAACGAATCATCCGAGTAGACCACAGGGTGTTCACAATAATTAATTCTCAGAAAATTTATAGTGAGTGTACAGCTTATCCCTGTCAAGATTAGAACACATGGAATATGTGCATATCCCGCTGTACAATCACTAATAACTCCACGATAACCCTACACTCCTCGCTGCTAACAACAATCCTATTTTTAACCAAATAAATACAGGCCGATTGGATGACATTCTTCTTTTGAGGTTCACATCATCAGAGTGTTCCATCCCCTCGCTCTCAGAGTAGCAGTCATATACCGGCAACCCCAGGCTCACCCACCCACTTTCTTGACCACTTTTTTGTGCTGCTGTCACACTTCATGTCCTCAGAATTGACAACCCTTATCCTGAGAGACGTCAACAGACCCACCTCCCCAACTGCATCACAGCTTCTATCTGTCACAACCCACAAGGGTCGATCCAGCGGATGACACAAAAAGCATCAACAACGGGATGGGAAAAGGAGAAGTAAGGCCCTAACAGGAGGGAACAAGGGATGGGGCACCTCCTAACACATCCTATGCCTAACCCTGAGCTCTCCTAATGCCCTATGCAGGTCTTTTTCCCCGTCGCCGTCATGTACCTGGTCCCTAGCTGTCACCTCTCTAAACCCTGGCTAGTGCAATGGCCGACAAGGATGCCAACCTCACCACTGCAGAGGGTGTAAACACAGGGGATAGTGACAAGCACGAGACAGACAAGGTAAATAAACAAGTAACTTAGCTCCAGGCTCCATTGCCAAGATCCACATCGCAGAGGATACAGACACAGGACCCCAAAACCCACAGAAGAAGCAGATAACTACTGACATCAGAGAACTGCAACTCAAAGGCTGGTCTGCATAGAAAATTCTATTACTAACAGTCAAGCTCAACCGTACCCAAAAGGCTCATGCAGCCTTTATCTACCTCCCATTACCTCAAGATGGTTGTACCATCATTGTAAATAAGCACCTGTAATTTTTGTCACCCCCAACTCATTGTAGATTGTAAGCTCTGAAGAGCAGGATCATCATTATTTTTGCTTTGCTTGATTATTTTATACTTGGTAATTTCTGACTGTTTTTATATGAACTGCTGAATTGTAAAACTCTGTGGAATGTGTTTGTGATATATAAATATAGGTTATTATTATTAGTAGATTGAAGATGATGAAGGTCAAGCTGTTAGCTTTGCCACGTGTAGGAAGAAGTAATCTTTTAAGTGGGCACAACTGCACAAAGGAGGGCTTGCTACTGTGCTGACACAGGGTGGAGTAGGGTGAACACGACAAGCTGCTGGGCTGTGAGAGAGGCACACGGGGAGATTTTACGGTGGATTGAGAAAGATGGGGTGTGCTTGGTTTGTAAGATCAGTTAAAAACAACAGGCATGTCCAATTCTGTATCAGCTGACAGGCTCTCAGTCACCCCAACTGTATTTGGTAAACAAGTGGAGGTTCTTCTGCCGGAGAACTGTGTGACAACACTTACCACAGTGAGGGAGGAGGAAGAATCAGAAGATTTGGTTGATGGGGTGGATGGTGGTTGGCGAGGTCCGCTAGTCTTCATTTAGGCACAGTGACATTCCCAGATTAACGCATGTTGATCGCGCATGTCTCAGTTCATGCAAGTAGTACTGAAATTATTTCTTTTTTTACTCTACTAGGTCTTTTTTTTAAAAAAGTTGACAGCTAATGTAATTTTTTAGATTTTTGCCAGTCTGGAGAAAAGACCCAAGATAGGCAACTGCAGAACTGTGAATGCTGCTGTCCACTGCCAGATTTGGTGCTCAGGATGCATTGTTGTCGAGGTTGCATAACTCTGTGTCTACGTAACCTCCTCATCTTCCTCCTCCTCCTCTGCTGAGTTTCTCAACTGCATGCTTCTGGGTTTATACCAAGTGTGATCTACTACCTCATCATCATCATCTCTGTTCTCCCACTCCTTGCCCTGAGAGTCACCCTCCTCTTCCTGCTTTGACAGCACAGTACAGTCCGCGGACTCCTCAAGTATCTGAGTCTCTTCATGAATGGATCACCTTTACCCAATAGGGTTAACGTCTGTTGACAAGGGTTTGAATTATGCTCGGACCCAAATTTGTCCGGCCATATATCAAACTGAGAAAAAATTTGGTGCAGATGATTTCCTTCTCCTCACTCTGTGAATCTTTAGAGTACACTTCCTATGCCTATGGCATACAATGTATGAAGAGATCTGCAGACTCCTTTGGAGTTACCCTCCTCCTCTTCTTGCCCTGACAGCACAATACGGTCTGCGTGAGCCTCAGATATCTGAGTCTCATCAAGATCAACTCCCCTCAGGGGTTAACGTCTGATGACGAAGGTCAGGATGCTGTTTGAACCCTACTTAATCCTGCCCCGGATCCAAGCTAAAAAAATTTTGGGCATCGGTGCAGATTTCCTCCTCTTGACTCTGCAAAGCTTTTTAGTACACTTCTAATGAACATGGCAAAGAATGTATGAACAGCTCATCAGACACACCCAGGTTGGAGACTTGTGATTTTGGGGGAAAACAAGGGTAATTGGGGTTCCACCACTGAGGACTGTACTGTGTGTGATGTTAAGGTGGAGGAAGAGGAGCAGAGACCACTTGATGTAGCGGTTGCCATATACTGGAGCACATGTTCTTTCTGGACCTCATCTACAAAGCGTACAACTGCACGGCTGCCAAAGAAAGGGAGTGGAGTAGCACATTCAGTAACAGAAGTTGTAAAAATGCTGCACAATTGCTCACTGCTAGAGTTGAGCGATACCGTCCGATACTTCAAAGTATCGGATCGGAATGGATCGGCCGATCTTAAAAAAAGTAACGGTATCGCCGATTCCGATACCGGAAGTCCCATTCAAGTCTATGGGACTTCCGGTATCGGAATAAGAAAAACCCTATTTTTGCCTTGTACAGCCTCTCTGGGGTCTGTACGGGCCTTTCGGGGGGCTGTGCCGGCCTGCCAGGGGGTCTGTGCAGGCTCCGGTGGTCTGTGCCGGCCTGCCGGGGGGCTGTGCCGGCCTGCCGGGGGGTCTGTGCAGGCTCCAGTGGGCTGTGCCGGCCTGCCGGGGGGCTGTGCCGGCCTGCCGGTGGTCTGTGCAGGCTCCGGTGGGCTGTGCCGGCCTGCCGGTGGTCTGTGCAGGCTTCGGGGGTCTGTGCAGGCATCGTCCGATGGGACTACAAGTCCCATCGGGCGATGCCTGCTACCATGACAGTGATTGACACATTAGCCAATGATGGGACAGTAGTAGTCCCATCATCCGGCTAATGTGTTGAATGTAAAAAAAAAAAAAAAAAATTACATGCTACATACATACTACATACATGCTACATTCATACTACATATATACTACATGCATGCTACATACATACTACATACATACTACATATATACTACATGCATGCTACATACATACTACATGCTACATACATACTACATATATACTACATGCTACATACATACTACATACATACTACATGCATGCTACATACATACTACATGCTACATACATACTACATACATACTACATATATACTACATGCATGCTACATACATACTACATGCTACATACATACCACATACATACTACATATATACTACATGCATGCTACATACATACTGCATGCTACATGCATGCTACATACATACTACATACATACTACATGCTACATACATACCACATATATACTACATACATACTACATACAATACATTCATACAATACATACATAGACATACAGTACATATAACATAGAGTAACATACTTACCAATACTTGTCACATTGTTCCCCGAAGCCATTGTCTTTTACGGAATAAATATTAACATAACAAACCACAAAAATACTCACCCACGATCCGAAGCAGTCAACGAGTGTGTCCCACGACGATCTCGGGTAGAGAACTGCAGAATCAGCTGATGCTGCCGTTCTCTACGGGCTGCAGGAATCCAATGACGGAAGGTAGGTATCCTTCCGCACTGTATTCCTCCGCCACTTAAAAAAAAAAAAGTCCCTAGTCTCACTTTATGCCATTGCTGTGTGGGAATTTCCCACACAGCAATGGCATAAAGTGAGACTAGGGACTTTTTTTTTTTAAGTGGCGGAGGAATACAGTGCGGAAGGATACCTACCTTCTGTCATTGGATTCCTGCAGCCCGTAGAGAACGGCAGCATCAGCTGATTCTGCAGTTCTCTACCCAAGATCGTCGTGGGACACACTCGTGGACTGCTTCGGATCGTGGGTGAGTATTTTTGTGGTTTGTTATGTTAATATTTATTCCGTAAAAGACAATGGCTTCGGGGAACAATGTGACAAGTATTGGTAAGTATGTTACTCTATGTTATATGTACTGTATGTCTATGTATGTATTGTATGAATGTATTGTATGTAGTATGTATGTAGTATATATGTGGTATGTATGTAGCATGTAGTATGTATGTAGTATGTATGTAGCATGCATGTAGCATGCAGTATGTATGTAGCATGCATGTAGTATATATGTAGTATGTATGTGGTATGTATGTAGCATGTAGTATGTATGTAGCATGCATGTAGTATGTATGTAGTATGTATGTAGCATGCATGTAGTATATATGTAGTATGTATGTAGCATGTAGTATGTATGTAGCATGCATGTAGTATATATGTAGTATGTATGTAGCATGTAGTATGTATGTAGCATGCATGTAGTATGTATGTAGTATGTATGTAGTATGTATGTGGTATGTATGTAGCATGCATGTAGTATATATGTGTTATGCATGTAGCATGCATGTAGTATGTATGTAGTATGTATGTAGTATATATGTGGTATGTATGTAGTATGTATGTAGCATGTAGTATGTATGTAGCATGCATGTAGTATATATGTAGTATGTATGTAGCATGTAGTATGTATGTAGCATGCATGTAGTATGTATGTAGTATTTTTTTTTTTTTTTAACATTTAACACATTAGCCGGATGATGGGACTACTACTGTCCCATCATTGGCTAATGTGTCAATCACTGTCATGGTAGCAGGCATCGCCAGATGGGACTTATAGTCCCATCGGACGATGCTTGCACAGACCCCCGGACATCAGCACAGCCCCCCGGCAGGCCGGTACAGACCCCCACAGGGTGCACAGACCACCGGCAGGCCGGCACAGCCCCCCGGCAGGCCGGTACAGACCCCCACAGGGTGCACAGACCACCGGCAGGCCGGCACAGCCCCCCGGCAGGCCGGTACAGACCCCGGGCAGTCCACACAGCCCCCCGGCAGGCCGGCAGAGACCCCCGGAAGGCCCGAAATGACGGCGCATCATGATGCGCACACACCGCGCATCATGATGATGTCATTTCGGCTGTCAATCAACTTTGAACTTCCGATTCCGATGCCGACTTCCGATATTGAAAAAATATCGGAAGTCGGTATCGGAATTCCGATACAGCAAGTATCGGCCGATACCCGATACTTGCGGTATCGGAATGCTCAACACTACTCACTGCAGCAAAACAAACTGACTTCTCAACCCTCATATCATACCTGTCTCACAACCCTAAACAGCTATTCAGTGCTTTCAATTCTCTCCTGCATCCACCAGCTCCCTCTTCTCTCATCTCAGCTGAAGACTTTGCTTAATCACCTGTGAACTTGACACAATAAAGTACCATATCATTCCAAACTTTATCACAGTCTCCATCACAAACCTAACCCACCTTTTCAACCTATCATTAACAACCGGTGTCTTCCCTCCTGATTGAAACATACCTCGATCACACTCATCCTCAAAAAGCCCACTCTTGACCCATTCTCTGTGTCTACCTATCACCCCTTATAATTTCTCCCCTATGCCTTCAAAGTACTGGAACAACACGTCCATTTTGAACTGACCTCCCACCTCTCCTCTTGCTCTATTTTTGAACACTTACAATCTGGTTTCAGACTGCACGATTCCACTGAAACTGCCCTGACTAAAGACAACAACGACCTACTAACACCAGAACTGGATCCCTGTGTGTAAGCTGCTGGCTGCCAGTGAGCAAAATCACTACAGAATTCAGATAACATTCTAGATGAAAATTCTAAATCCTCTCTGTTTTTCAGACCAAAATATGACCAAGTAATCCACTTTCAATATGTATAAGAAAATCTATATATATAAAAATGAGTGTATGTATGTGTGTGTATCGGCCACGCCAACTCCACATCGCAACCAATCACTAAGCATCTTTCATTTCACCAGAGCTGCTTAAAAGAAGCTGAGCTGTGATTGGTTGCTATGACAAACAGTTTTCCTTGTAGACGGTTGTGGTAACTGAGGCCTATTATTCTTATCATTTCTATGATGTTATCCTCCTTCTGTAAAGCTGGAAATAACACAATTTATTACCGTGCCGACACAGACCACCCACTGACACAGGGAGAGCCAAGGGGGAGCCCAGTATCACACAGGATAAGATTAGATACACGGCTCAGCAGACAGGATTAGATACACAGCTCAGTATCACACAGGATAGGATTAGATACACAGCTCAGCAGACAGGATTAGATACACAGCCCAGTATCACACAGGATAGGATTAGATACACAGCTCAGCAGACAGTATCACACAGGATAGGATTAGATATACAGGTCAACAGTCAGTAACACAGGATAGGATTAAATACATGGCTTAGCAGACAGTATCACACAGGATAGGATTAGATACACAGCTGAGGAGACAGTAACACACAGGATAGGATTAGATACACGGCTCAGGAGCTAGTATCACACAGGATATAATTAGATACATAGGTCAGCAGACAGTAACACACAGGATAGGATTGGATACATGGCTCAGCAGACAGTATCACACAGGATAGGATTAGATTCATGGCTCAGCAGACAGTATCACACAGGATAGGATTAGATAAGCAGCTCAGCAGACAGTGTCACAAAGGAGAGGATTAGATACTCAGCTCAGCAACAGGATGTGCCAATGGAGAGGACATTTTCATTCCAAGAAGTCCACTCATTGCATCTGATTTGCCTTTTGATTTTAAACGCCTCCAGTTTCCACTTCGAATGGCATTTGCAATATCCATTAACAAGGCTCAGGGACAGTCCTTGAAAGTAGTAGGGATCGATTTGCAATCTCCATGCTTTTCTCATGGTCAACTTTGTGTGGCCTGTACAAGAGTTGGAATTGCCAAAAATCTGTTCATCTTTGCACCGAAAGGAAAAACCAAAAGTGTTGTTTATCAAAAGGCTCTTGAATGAGTTGAAAATAAAATACTATCAATACTTAGGTAATCATTTAGTTAATTTGTGTTGCAAATATGTAGTGTTGAATATATTAAGTGAAATGTTATTATGTGTAATATAATTATTATAACTTGTTATAACTAACCACAGTTAGTTACTATGTGAGGACAACGCCGGGCTCTTCAGCTAGTGTATTTATATTGTGAAGAAGGAATATTAGCCTTAGCAACAAAACCACTTTTGTCCACTAGGGGGCTCATCTTTTAAGTCAAAGACTATGAAGCCAATATTTGCAAGTAGTTACATAAATAACTTACATTAAACCACTGAATATAACTAATTTTGATTTTTACTTACGCACATAGATTTATTTAATACAAGTGACATAGTGTATATTCTACACCTTTTCATATTTAATAACAGTTAAATAATTTTGATTACCAGGAAACTTAATGTAATGGTTAAAAATACATGTCCTGACATTTTAGCACAATGTTTTCTTTTTCTTTCATCATTTATAGAATACAGACTTAGGAAGTTTTGTCAACCAACCTTATGGTATATATTGTTATGCTAGTAAATGTCACTTCTCATGGACAATCCGTGAGGCATGGGATTCAAAAGGTCCAGGGCCAAATACCAAAAGAGTTTGTCATAAACAGATTGGCAAGACAAAAAAGTAAAAAGGTCACAGTCTGAGGTCAGACTTCTGGGGACGTAGCGGATTGACACACAGGGGCTAGGTAAATGGATGGTTAAATGCAAAGCCCAAAGCTGGACAGCAAAAGATCAGAATACCAGACCAATAGAGAAAGGCACACATACCACCGAGCAAAAGCTGCAACTGGTCATCTTCTGACCATTGTCAGTCAGCTAAATATCCAAGTAATCACCCTAAAAGGGTAACACCTGATGGAAGCCCAGCAAACCCAGACTGATTGAACTTCTGGGCAATCCTATAACAATACTGTAAGCCCAGCATGTCCTTGCATACCACAAGGCGGCTGAGCTGTCACTCACAATACTAACAGCCTGGCATGTCCCCACCTTCCTTAGGGTGGTTGAGCTGTCACTCACAGCATCCCTAGGAGTGGCAGGATTGTGACAACACACCTTCTCCTAGGGAGCCACCAGACCCTCAGGTTTTCCAGGAAATTTTAAATGGAGGGCCCTGACTAAGCGGTCAGTCTTCATGGATCGAGCTGGAATCCAGTATCTCTCCTCAGGTCCATATCTACTCCAATGTCTGAAGTATTAGAGGGAATTTTGGACTCTCCTAGAATCCATCATGTTCTGCAGAGGAGGAGGGGATGAGGGAGAAAATATTGAAGAGACAAACTCCTTTAATAGAAATCTATGGAAGATGTTAGGGATCTGAAAACAAGGAGGAAGCTTTAGTCTAAAAGCCATCACATTGAACCCCTCCAGAATCTCATACGGACCAATGAACTTTCGATTCAACTTAGCCTATGGTACCTTACGTCTAACCCCTTCACGTCACAGCCCATTTTCATTTTTGCTTTTCTTTTTGTTGGTCCCCTTCTTCCCAGAGCCATAACTTTTTTATTTTTCCATCAATATGTCCATCCGAGGGCTTGTTGTTTGCAGGACGAGTTTTACTTTTGAACCACATCATTTTTTCTACCATATAGTGTACTGGAAAATGAGAAAAAAATTACAAGTGCAGTGACACTGCAAAAAAGTGCCATTCCATAATTGTTTTTTTTACCATGTTCAAGAAATGCTAAAACTGTCCTGCCATTATGATTCTCCAGACCATTATGATTTCGTAACCACCAAACATGTCTAGGTTGTTTTTTATTTAAGTGGTAAAAATAAAAGTTACTGTATATACTCTTGTATAAGCTGAGATTTTTAGAGCATTTCATTGTGCTGAAAACGCCCCTCTCGGCTTATACACGAGGGGGGATGGGGGAGCAGAAGACATCATATTCACCCTCCTGGCGTCATCAGTCATATCAGTCCCTGCATCTCAGTCCGGGTGCCAGCATATCTCTTCCTGTCTTCCTTCCAGTGCTGAGCTGTCACGCGGTACCACGCATTAAAGTAATGAATATGCACGCGTCTCCACTTCCATAGGCGTGGAGTGCATATTCATTACTTTAATGACCAGTACCACGTGACCGCTCAGCACTGGAAGGAAGACAGGAAGAGAGATACTGGTGCCCCCCTGGACGGAGATCCAGCGACTGAGATGTAGCAGTGCTGGGAGAGTTTGTAGCACTGGGGGAGGGTGAGCCATGCGATATTCACCTGTTCCCATTCCACCACCGCGCTGTGTTTTCTTCTGCATCCTCTGGCTGTGACAGTCATGTCAGAGGATGCGATGATGTGTTTAGTGCGCACCCTCTGCCTGAACAGTCACTGCAGAGAGATGGAAGACACAGCGGTGCACGGCAGTAGAACGGGGACAGGTGAATATCGCAAGTTCCGGGGGCCTGAGCCAGCGGCGACACCGGCACCTGGCCCCCATAGCGTGCCGGTGTCATTAACCTTTGTGCAGCATTATATGCTGATGAAGCATTATACCCCCTGATGAAGGAAAAACTCAGAAACGTGCGTCGGGGTGCACGCTAAAGGGATGTGGCGACCCTTAAAGGTATATGAACTATTTTCTTGTATTCCTCTCTGGCACGGCACTTTATGTAAAAGTCAGTGGGACTCTTTCTGCACAGCAATGAGAGCTGAATGATTTATGTTTTTTGCACAAGCACACTGCACTTTATAACGCAGTAGTGGTTGGTTATAACATTTGTTTTTTGCACATGCACATTGCACTTTATATTTGCAGCTAAATAATTGATTTAATATTTGATATATAACTTCTTGATTATTTCACTTCACAAAAAGTTTTTCATTGCTTGCACACAAAAAAGTTTTTATTATTTATTTATTAGAGGAATGCATATGTGAATATAGTATACAGTGGGGAAAAAAAGTATTTAGTCAGTCAGCAATAGTGCAAGTTCCACCACTTAAAAAGATGAGAGGCGTCTGTAATTTACATCATAGGTAGACCTCAACTATGGGAGACAAACTGAGAAAAAAAAATCCAGAAAATCACATTGTCTGTTTTTTTTTCATTTTATTTGCATATTATGGTGGAAAATAAGTATTTGGTCAGAAACAAAATTTCATTTCAATACTTTGTGATATATCCTTTGTTGGCAATGACAGAGGTCAAACGTTTTCTGTAAGTCTTCACAAGGTTGCCACACACTGTTGCTGGTATGTTGGCCCATTCCTCCATGCAGATCTCCTCTAGAGCAGTGATGTTTTTGGCTTTTCGCTTGGCAACACGGACTTTCAACTCCCTCCAAAGGTTTTCTATAGGGTTGAGATCTGGAGACTGGCTAGGCCACTCCAGGACCTTGAAATGCTTCTTACGAAGCCACTCCTTCGTTGCCCTGGCAGTGTGCTTTGGATCATTGTCATGTTGAAAGACCCAGCCACGTTTCATCTTCAATGCCCTTGCTGATGGAAGGAGGTTTGCACTCAAAATCTCACGATACATGGCCTCATTCATTCTTTCATGTACCCGGATCAGTCGTCCTGGCCCCTTTGCAGAGAAACAGCCCCAAAGCATGATGTTTCCACCACCATGTGCTTTACAGTAGGTATGGTGTTTGATGGATGCAACTCAGTATTCTTTTTCCTCCAAACACGACAAGTTGTGTTTCTACCAAACAGTTCCAGTTTGGTTTCATCAGACCATAGGACATTCTCCCAAAACTCCTCTGGATCATCCAAATGCTCTCTAGCAAACTTCAGATGGGCCCGGACATGTACAGGCTTAAGCAGTGGGACACGTTTGGCACTGCAGGATCTGAGTCCATGGTGGCGTAGTGTGTTACTTATGGTAGGCCTTGTTACATTGGTCCCAGCTCTCTGCAGTTCATTCACTAGGTCCCCCCACGTGGTTCTGGGATTTTTGCTCACCGTTCTTGTGATCATTCTGACCCCACGGGGTGGGATTTTGCGTGGAGCACCAGATCGAGGGAGATTATCAGTGGTCTTGTATGTCTTCCATTTTCTAATTATTGCTCCCACAGTTGATTTCTTCACTCCAAGCTGGTTGGCTATTGCAGATTCAGTCTTCCCAGCCTGGTGCAGGGCTACAATTTTGTTTCTGGTGTCCTTTGACAGCTCTTTGGTCTTCACCATAGTGGAGTTTGGAGTCAGACTGATTGAGGGTGTGCACAGGTGTCTTTTTATACTGATAACAAGTTTAAACAGGTGCCATTACTACAGGTAATGAGTGGAGGAAAGAGGAGACTCTTAAAGAAGAAGTTACAGGTCTGTGAGAGCCAGAAATCTTGATTGCTTGTTTCTGACCAAATACTTATTTTCCACCATAATATGCAAATAAAATGAAAAAAAAACAGACAATGTGATTTTCTGGATTTTTTTTTCTCAGTTTGTCTCCCATAGTTGAGGTCTACCTATGATGTAAATTACAGACGCCTCTCATCTTTTTAAGTGGTGGAACTTGCACTATTGCTGACTGACTAAATACTTTTTTTTCCCCACTGTATATAATTGGGTCCATATTATTACTTTACAATTGTGGTAACGTTGCCCCCATTTGTGCACATTGTTTTTAAATTGGTTTTTACTGTTTCACCACCAGTATAATAAAAATTATTTGATTAACTATATTTTGCTTGGTCTTTCCTGTCTATGGGTCCTTCGGGATTGGGATTTAGCATTATATGGGGCATATTTTTCTATTGAGCATCTTATGGGGCAATTATTAACCATTATGCAGCATTATATGGGGCATATTTTTTATGGAGCATCTTATGGGGCCCATCATGAACTGTATGGAGCATTATATGGGGTTCCTAATTAAAAATGGATATTCAAAAACATTTAACTTACTGATGTCTCACTTAATTTTACTTTTATTGCTATCTCTTTTTATTTTTGAAATTTACCAGTAGCTAGAGTTGAGCGACTTTTGCTTTTTTAGGGTCGCGTTTTGTTTCGTGAAACCCGACTTTTCCAAAAGTCGGGTCGAGCAAGATCGTCCGATTATAGGGAAAAGTCGGGGTCGTCCCGAAACACGAAACCCAATGTAAGTCAATGGGGAATAAAAGTCGGCAGTGAGAGGAGGACAGGAAACACACCTACAGTGCCCATTTGAATGCCAAAAGCATCAATTCTTCTTACTTAAGCTTGTCAACCTTAATTAACTTCATAATACAAGTTAGGCACTGAAAAATGGGGGTTATTTGGCTAAATTTGTGGGGGGGAGGGCTGGCTGCAGGTTTTCATGTGCCCTGGGCGAAAGAGCGCCCCTTTAACACATACCACAACTCATCATGCTCCGATACGGCAGAGAAATAGCGGTATAGTACAATGAAAAATACCTCACTTTTTACATCTCATGACGAGGCCCATCTATTTCTCCATACAAAATCATTGGTCCCATATAATGTTTGAAACAGTATATGATGAGCTCCACATAATGCTACAGTATATGTTGGTCCCCATGGATGAAGCTCCACTGTCTTATGGGCCCAAATAATGCTCCAAACATAATGGGCCCCATTTCTACTGCTCTAGTGTATAATGGGCCCTGTAAATGCTGCTCCAGTGTCTGATGTCCACCTTTGGAATGTTCCAGTGTATGGTGGGCCCCATCTATCATTCTCCAGAGTATAGTGCTCCCCAAAAATTGCTGTCCCAAAATAGAAAACAATCAAATAAGTCTCCTCGCTAGGGAATCCCTGTACTTGTCTGGACAGGTGCTGTAGCTTGCTTAAAAGCTCGCCAGCCGTTCTCACGCCCAGTATGGATTGCACGTGATTGCACAAAGGTTAGAAGGGGTACCATATCCCCGGATAACATGTATGGATAGCGTACACATTCAAAATATATGTCTATACAGCATGAGGCAGGCTCAGACGGTGTTAGGCCCAGTATGGATTGCACGTCATTGCACAAAGGTTAGAAGGGGTACCGTATCCCTGGATAACATGTATGGATAGCGTACACATTCAAAATATATGTCTATACAGCATGAGGCAGGCTCAGACGGTGTTAGGCCCAGTATGGATTGCACGTGATTGCACAAAGGTTAGAAGGGGTACCGTATCCCCGGATAACATGTATGGATAGCGTACACATTCAAAATATATGTCTATACAGCATGAGGCAGGCTCAGACGGTGTTAGGCCCAGTATGGATTGCACGTCATTGCACAAAGGTTAGAAGGGGTACCGTATCCCCGGATAACATGTATGGATAACGTACACATTCAAAATATATGTCTATACAGCATGAGGCAGGCTCAGACAGTGTTAGGCCCAGTATGGATTGCACGTGATTGCACAAAGGTTAGAAGGGGTACCATATCCCCGGATAACATGTATGGATAGCGTACACATTCAAAATATATCTCTATACATCATGAGGCAGGCTCAGACGGTGTTAGGCCCAGTATGGATTGCACGTGATTGCACAAAGGTTAGAAGGGGTACCGTATCCCCGGATAACATGTATGGATAGCGTACACATTCAAAATATATGTCTATACAGCATGAGGCAGGCTCAGACGGTGTTAGGCCCAGTATGGATTGCACGTCATTGCACAAAGGTTAGAAGGGGTACCGTATCCCCGGATAACATGTATGGATAGCGTACACATTCAAAATATATGTCTATACAGCATGAGGCAGGCTCAGACGGTGTTAGGCCCAGTATGGATTGCACGTCATTGCACAAAGGTTAGAAGGGGTACCGTATCCCCGGATAACATGTATGGATAGCGTACACATTCAAAATATATGTCTATACAGCATGAGGCAGGCTCAGACGGTGTTAGGCCCAGTATGGATTGCACGTGATTGCACAAAGGTTAGAAGGGGTACCGTATCCCCGGATAACATGTATGGATAGCGTACACATTCAAAATATATGTCTATACAGCATGAGGCAGGCTCAGACGGTGTTAGGCCCAGTATGGATTGCACGTGAGTGCACAAAGGTTAGAAGGGGTACCGTATCCCCGGATAACATGTATGGATAGCGTACACATTCAAAATATATGTCTATACAGCATGAGGCAGGCTCAGACGGTGTTAGGCCCAGTATGGATTGCACGTCATTGCACAAAGGTTAGAAGGGGTACCGTATCCCCGGATAACATGTATGGATAGCGTATACATTCAAAATATATGTCTATACAGCATGAGGCAGGCTCAGACGGTGTTAGGCCCAGTATGGATTGCACGTGATTGCACAAAGGTTAGAAGGGGTACCGTATCCCCGGATAACATGTATGGATAGCGTACACATTCAAAATATATGTCTATACAGCATGAGGCAGGCTCAGAGGGTGTTAGGCCCAGTATGGATTGCACGTGATTGCACAAAGGTTAGAAGGGGTACCGTATCCCCCGATAACATGTATGGATAGCGTACACATTCAGAATATATGTCTATGCAGCATGAGGCAGGCTCAGACGGTGTTAGGCCCAGTATGGATTGCACGTGATTGCACAAAGGTTAGAAGGGGTACCGTATCCCCGGATAACATGTATGGATAGCGTACACATTCAAAATATATGTCTATACAGCATGAGGCAGGCTCAGACGGTGTTAGGCCCAGTATGGATTGCACGTCATTGCACAAAGGTTAGAAGGGGTACCGTATCCCCGGATAACATGTATGGATAGCGTACACATTCAAAATATATGTCTATACAGCATGAGGCAGGCTCACACGGTGTTAGGCCCAGTATGGATTGCACGTGATTGCACAAAGGTTAGAAGGGGTACCGTATCCCCGGATAACATGTATGGATAGCGTACACATTCAAAATATATGTCTATACAGCATGAGGCAGGCTCAGACGGTGTTAGGCCCAGTATGGATTGCACGTGAGTGCACAAAGGTTAGAAGGGGTACCGTATCCCCGGATAACATGTATGGATAGCGTACACATTCAAAATATATGTCTATACAGCATGAGGCAGGCTCAGACGGTGTTAGGCCCAGTATGGATTGCACGTCATTGCACAAAGGTTAGAAGGGGTACCGTATCCCCGGATAACATGTATGGATAGCGTACACATTCAAAATATATGTCTATACAGCATGAGGCAGGCTCAGACGGTGTTAGGCCCAGTATGGATTGCACGTGATTGCACAAAGGTTAGAAGGGGTACCGTATCCCCGGATAACATGTATGGATAGCGTACACATTCAAAATATATGTCTATACAGCATGAGGCAGGCTCAGACGGTGTTAGGCCCAGTATGGATTGCACGTGATTGCACAAAGGTTAGAAGGGGTACCGTATCCCCCGATAACATGTATGGATAGCGTACACATTCAGAATATATGTCTATGCAGCATGAGGCAGGCTCAGACGGTGTTAGGCCCAGTATGGATTGCACGTGATTGCACAAAGGTTAGAAGGGGTACCGTATCCCCGGATAACATGTATGGATAGCGTACACATTCAAAATATATGTCTATACAGCATGAGGCAGGCTCAGACGGTGTTAGGCCCAGTATGGATTGCACGTGATTGCACAAAGGTTAGAAGGGGTACCGTATCCCCGGATAACATGTATGGATAGCGTACACATTCAAAATATATGTCTATACAGCATGAGGCAGGCTCAGACGGTGTTAGGCCCAGTATGGATTGCACGTCATTGCACAAAGGTTAGAAGGGGTACCGTATCCCCGGATAACATGTATGGATAGCGTACACATTCAAAATATATGTCTACACAGCATGAGGCAGGCTCAGACAGTGTTAGGCCCAGTATGGATTGCACGTCATTGCACAAAGGTTAGAAGGGGTACCATATCCCCGGATAACATGTATGGATAGCGTACACATTCAAAATATATGTCTATACAGCATGAGGCAGGCTCAGACGGTGTTAGGCCCAGTATGGATTGCACGTGATTGCACAAAGGTTAGAAGGGGTACCGTATCCCCGGATAACATGTATGGATAGCGTACACATTCAAAATATATGTCTATACAGCATGAGGCAGGCTCAGACAGTGTTAGGCCCAGTATGGATTGCACGTCATTGCACAAAGGTTAGAAGGGGTACCGTATCCCCGGATAACATGTATGGATAGCGTACACATTCAAAATATATGTCTATACAGCATGAGGCAGGCTCAGACGGTGTTAGGCCCAGTATGGATTGCACGTCATTGCACAAAGGTTAGAAGGTGTACCGTATCCCCGGATAACATGTATGGATAGCGTACACATTCAAAATATATGTCTATACAGCATGAGGCAGGCTCAGACGGTGTTAGGCACAGTATGGATTGCACGTGATTGCACAAAGGTTAGAAGGGGTACCGTATCCCCAGATAACATGTATGGATAGTGTACACATTCAAAATATATGTCTATACAGCATGAGGCAGGCTCAGACGGTGTTAGGCCCAGTATGGATTGCACGTCATTGCACAAAGGTTAGAAGGGGTACCGTATCCCCGGATAACATGTATGGATAGCGTACACATTCAAAATATATGTCTATACAGCATGAGGCAGGCTCACACGGTGTTAGGCCCAGTATGGATTGCACGTGATTGCACAAAGGTTAGAAGGGGTACCGTATCCCCGGATAACATGTATGGATAGCGTACACATTCAAAATATATGTCTATACAGCATGAGGCAGGCTCAGACGGTGTTAGGCCCAGTATGGATTGCACGTGATTGCACAAAGGTTAGAAGGGGTACCGTATCCCCGGATAACATGTATGGATAGCGTACACATTCAAAATATATGTCTATACAGCATGAGGCAGGCTCAGACGGTGTTAGGCCCAGTATGGATTGCACGTCATTGCACAAAGGTTAGAAGGGGTACCGTATCCCCGGATAACATGTATGGATAGCGTACACATTCAAAATATATGTCTACACAGCATGAGGCAGGCTCAGACAGTGTTAGGCCCAGTATGGATTGCACGTGATTGCACAAAGGTTAGAAGGGGTACCATATCCCCGGATAACATGTATGGATAGCGTACACATTCAAAATATATGTCTATACAGCATGAGGCAGGCTCAGACGGTGTTAGGCCCAGTATGGATTGCACGTGATTGCACAAAGGTTAGAAGGGGTACCGTATCCCCGGATAACATGTATGGATAGCGTACACATTCAAAATATATGTCTATACAGCATGAGGCAGGCTCAGACAGTGTTAGGCCCAGTATGGATTGCACGTCATTGCACAAAGGTTAGAAGGGGTACCGTATCCCCGGATAACATGTATGGATAGCGTACACATTCAAAATATATGTCTATACAGCATGAGGCAGGCTCACACGGTGTTAGGCCCAGTATGGATTGCACGTCATTGCACAAAGGTTAGAAGGGGTACCGTATCCCCGGATAACATGTATGGATAGCGTACACATTCAAAATATATGTCTATACAGCATGAGGCAGGCTCAGACGGTGTTAGGCCCAGTATGGATTGCACGTGATTGCACAAAGGTTAGAAGGGGTACCGTATCCCCAGATAACATGTATGGATAGCGTACACATTCAAAATATATGTCTATACAGCATGAGGCAGGCTCAGACGGTGTTAGGCCCAGTATGGATTGCACGTCATTGCACAAAGGTTAGAAGGGGTACCGTATCCCCGGATAACATGTATGGATAGCGTACACATTCAAAATATATGTCTATACAGCATGAGGCAGGCTCACACGGTGTTAGGCCCAGTATGGATTGCACGTGATTGCACAAAGGTTAGAAGGGGTACCGTATCCCC
This sequence comes from Dendrobates tinctorius, assembly GCF_039654945.1. Classification (NCBI taxonomy): domain Eukaryota; kingdom Metazoa; phylum Chordata; class Amphibia; order Anura; family Dendrobatidae; genus Dendrobates; species Dendrobates tinctorius. The sequence continues at coordinate 42,373,582 of NW_027361728.1, read as the reverse complement.
GGATAACATGTATGGATAGCGTACACATTCAAAATATATGTCTATACAGCATGAGGCAGGCTCAGACGGTGTTAGGCCCAGTATGGATTGCACGTGATTGCACAAAGGTTAGAAGGGGTACCGTATCACCGGATAACATGTATGGATAGCGTACACATTCAAAATATATGTCTATACAGCATGAGGCAGGCTCAGACGGTGTTAGGCCCAGTATGGATTGCACGTGATTGCACAAAGGTTAGAAGGGGTACCGTATCCCCGGATAACATGTATGGATAGCGTACACATTCAAAATATATGTCTATACAGCATGAGGCAGGCTCAGACGGTGTTAGGCCCAGTATGGATTGCACGTGATTGCACAAAGGTTAGAAGGGGTACCGTATCCCCGGATAACATGTATGGATAGCGTACACATTCAAAATATATGTCTATACAGCATGAGGCAGGCTCAGACGGTGTTAGGCCCAGTATGGATTGCACGTCATTGCACAAAGGTTAGAAGGGGTACCGTATCCCCGGATAACATGTATGGATAGCGTACACATTCAAAATATATGTCTATACAGCATGAGGCAGGCTCAGACGGTGTTAGGCCCAGTATGGATTGCACGTGATTGCACAAAGGTTAGAAGGGGTACCGTATCCCCGGATAACATGTATGGATAGCGTACACATTCAAAATATATGTCTATACAGCATGAGGCAGGCTCAGACGGTGTTAGGCCCAGTATGGATTGCACGTGATTGCACAAAGGTTAGAAGGGGTACCGTATCCCCAGATAACATGTATGGATAGCGTACACATTCAAAATATATGTCTATACAGCATGAGGCAGGCTCAGACGGTGTTAGGCCCAGTATGGATTGCACGTCATTGCACAAAGGTTAGAAGGGGTACCGTATCCCCAGATAACATGTATGGATAGCGTACACATTCAAAATATATGTCTATACAGCATGAGGCAGGCTCAGACGGTGTTAGGCCCAGTATGGATTGCACGTCATTGCACAAAGGTTAGAAGGGGTACCGTATCCCCGGATAACATGTATGGATAGCGTACACATTCAAAATATATGTCTATACAGCATGAGGCAGGCTCAGACGGTGTTAGGCCCAGTATGGATTGCACGTCATTGCACAAAGGTTAGAAAGGGTACCGTATCCCCGGATAACATGTATGGATAGCGTACACATTCAAAATATATGTCTCAGGAGGCAGGCTCAGACGGTGTCAGGCACAGTATGGATTTGACGGCCCAGATTACACAGCGGAGGAGCAGGGAGAGGTAAAGATTGCAAATGCTGGGGCCCTGGCCAAGCAAGGGGGGCCCACTCGTGGGCGTCGGTACTGGCACTGGGCCCCTCATAGTACAGCGGTGTGTCTGACGGCGGGTGTGCACCACCACCGTCAGAGACACTTGATTGCACTATGAGGGACCCTGTGCCAGTGCCTGCGCCCAAGAGTCGGCCTACCCACCTGTCCAGGGCAACGGCACTAGCACGGTGTCGTGCGCTAGGTGGTGACCCCGGCCATGGGGGGGAGGCAGCACAGTTAGGGAGTTTTAGAAAGTGGCATATGTTGATGTTGGACATTCAACTGATGCAAAAGGCGAAATAGGTGAAGTACCAGGAAGAGGTGGACCAAAGCAAGCCATTTTTCTGTCACCCTATGTGTCATCAGGGGAAGGTGGGACAAAATCCTTGGAAACCCATGCGTGGTTCATTTTAATGAAGGTTAGATCATCCACATTTTGGGTTGACAGACGGGTCCTTTTTTCTGTCAGGATTGATCCAGCTGCACTGAAGACTCTTTCCGATAGCACACTTGCAGCTGGGCAAGCGAGCTCCTGTAAGGCATATTGGGCCAATTCAGGCCAGGTGTCCAGTTTAGCGGCCCAATAGTCAAAGGGGAATGACCTGTGTGGGAGAACATCGATATGGGAGGAAAAGTAGTTTGTAACCATAGTTGACAACTGCTGTCTCCTGTCACTTTCCATCGATGCAGTATTACCAGTTGTGTGAGCGGTATTTGAAAAATCAGTCCACAACATTGTCATGAAACCCCTGTCTCCAACGCCACTTCTGCTGTGTGCACCACGAACACCTCTGCCAAGCTGCCCCCGGTCCGTACGGCTCGTGTGAGAACCATCACCGCTGCTGTGTGCTGGGAATGCCTCAAGCAACCGATTTACCAGAGTTGCTTGTTTATTAGCCAATATTAGGTCAAGGTTCTCCTGTGGCATGATGTTTTGTAATTTGCCTTTATAGCGTGGATCCAGGATGCTGGCCAACCAGTAGTCGTCATCGTTCATCATTTTGGCAATGCGGGGGTCCCTTTTTAGGATCCGCAAGGCATAATCTGACATGTGGGCCAATGTTCCCGGTGTCAATGATGCACTGCGAGTGCTGGGTGGAGGAGCACTTTCTGGCAAATCCACATCCCTCCAGTCACGCACAAACCCTGTACCAGACCTTGCCACGCCAACATTTTCACTTGCCCCACGAGATGCATCCTCCTCCCCTAAGTAATCATCCCCATCATCCTCCTCCTCCTCCTCCTCTTCTTCCTCCACCTCGTCCAGGAGAGGTCCCTGAGCAGACAATGGCTGAATGTCATCAAGGATTCCCTCCTCCTCTTCCTCCTCATCAACATTGGCTGCAGACGCCTGCTCCTTAAGGTGCGTCAAAGTTTGCATGAGCAGACGCATAAGTGGGATGCTCATGCTTAGGATGGCGTCGTCTGCGCTTACCAGCCGTGTGCATTCCTCAAAACACTGAAGGACTTTACAAAGGTCTTTCAGCTTCGACCACTGCACGCCTGTCAACTCCATGTCTGCTCTCAAAGTGCCTGGCCGTGTATCCTCCCACAAATGCATTATGGCCTGCCTCTGCTCGCACAGCCGCTCCACCATGTGCAGGGTGGAGTTCCACCTTGTTGCAATGTCGATAATGAGGCGGTGGTTGGGAAGGTGGAGCAATCGCTGCAGCTTCTGCATACGAACGGAGTGTACAGGCGACCGGCGGATGTGCGCGCGCAGTCTTCGCACCTTCTGGAGCAGGGCTGTTAACTCCGGATAATTTTTGAGGAAGCACTGCACCACCAGGTTCAAGGTGTGAGCCAAGCAAGGTATGTGGCTGAGTTTTGAAAGAGCTATGGCTGCCACAAAATTACGGCCGTTATCACTAACTACCTTGCCTGCCTCAAGATGTACACTGCCCAGCCATGACTCAGTTTGTCGCTTCAAGTACTCGGCCAGCACCTCGGCGGTGTGTCTGTCGCCCAAACACATCATCTGCAACACAGCCTGCTGACGCTTTCCACTAGCTGCTCGATAGGGGGACACATCGTGTGCAACAGTGGCAGCTGCAGATGGAGTGCTCGTACGACTGCGCTCTGTGGACGAGCTGTCGCTTCTGGAGGAGGAGGAGGAGGAGGAGGGTCGAACGCCTACAGCCAACTGTTTCCTATACCGTGGGCTAGGCAGCACTGTCCCACCACCGCTGTCCCCTGTGGACCCTGCATCCACCACATTAACCCAGTGCGCAGTGATGGACACGTAACGGCCCTGGCCATGCCGACTGGAACATGCATCAGTTGTGAGGTGCACCTTTCCGCTCACTGACTGCTTGAGTGCATGGACAATGCGGTCTTTCACATGATGGTGGAGGGCTGGGATGGCTTTGTGAGAGAAGAAGTGGCGACTGGGTAGGTCATAGCGTGGTACTGCATAGGCCATGAGTTCGCGGAAAGCTGTGCTTTCCACCAACCGAAAGGGCATCATCTCAAACGAGATTAGTTTGGCAATGTGGGCGTTCAAACCCAGTGTACGTGGATGAGAGACTGAGTACTTTCTTGACCTACTCATAGTGTCTGGGAGAGTGAGCTGGACTTGAGAGCTGCATATGGTGGAAGTAGCGGTGGACAGGGCGGACTGAGAGAGGGTTGATGATGGTGATGGAGTTGGTGTTCTTTCTGATGGCCTAGAATCAGTCTTTCGTTGATATAACAGTGGGATTCCCTGACTGCTGTGGCCTTGCAACGACACCTCAACATTTGCTGCTGTGCTAACCGGTGGGCTTACAGTGGGGGAAACAATGTAGCGTTGCTGACTACCTTCGTTGTGATCAGTTGCACATGTGGCACTTGAGGTTTGGTGTTGTGTCCACGCTTGCAAGTGCATGCTGGTTAAATGTCTAAGCATGCAACTGGTATTCAAATTTTTCAGATTTTTCCCTCAGCTAAAGGTCTTTGCGCACTTCTTACAGATAACCTTGGCCTGATCATGAGGATTTTGTTCAAAAAAGTGCCACACTGCACTCTTCCTACTTTGGCAGACATTTTGCGGCCTAGCACGCTGTGATCTTTTGACCCTCTGGACAAGCTGTCCAGCAACTCTTTTTATGTTTGGAACCTGTCTTTGGAGTGCTCCGGGCCTGCCAGATAACAGCTGTTGCGATGTCGATGTCTGCTGTGGATGCTCCTCATCTGAGCTATTGGAAGCAGCACCCTCTTCCCCCAATGGATGCCAATCTGGGTCAACAACTGGGTCATCCATCACCTCCTCTTCTATGTCATGTGCACCTTTCTCTGTGTCACCATGTATGGTGGCATAGTGTGCGGGAAGGGGCACCTGAGTCTCATCAGGGTCAAAATCTGGCTCTGTACACTGCGAGGACAATGTAGTGCTCTGAGTGAATGTACCAGCAGAATCATCCATCAGCGGCTGTGCATCAGTGCACTCCATGTCAGATTCATCTTGGCCTGGGTAATTCACCATTTGACTTGATAATCCAGGCATGGTATGTGAAAACAGCTCCATGGAGTAATCAGTAGTATGGCCTGCGTCATCCTTCAATCTTGGTTGGGGTGAAGGACACAAGGAAAGGTGTGGTTCATGAACATGAGCCTCCAATGACGACTCAGTGCTTTTACTTTTTACAACTGAAGAAGAGGAGGCGATAGAGCTGGAGGCTGAGTCAGCAATGTAAGACAAAACTTTTTACTGATGCTCTGCCTTTAAAAGCGGTTTGCCAACTCCTAGAAAACTAAGCGTTCGAGGCCTTATGTAGCCAGACGATGACGCAGGGTCAGCACCTCCTGCATTCGGTCCTATTTTGCTCTTGCCACTACCATCAGATCCACCACCAACACCATCATTACCAGCTGCCAACCCCCGCCCAATTCCACGGCCTCTTCCACCAGCCTTCCTCATTTTTGGTAGAAATATAGACAAAATCCAACAAACTATATAGTAATGTAAAACAAGGTACAAGGTGTCTATAGGACAGGGGAGTTTTAGAATTTCTGCACACACTTGTGGACACTGGACACTTGTGGATTGTGTGCGGCCCACTGATATCTGAGCGCTATGTGACACGCTCGATGGCACAGCTGCCTGTGACCAAAGTGACGAGAGGATAATGGAGATTTTGAATCTCTGCGTACACTTTTGGACACTGGACACTTGTGGATTGTGTGCGGCCCACTGATATCTGAGCACTATGTGACACGCTCGATGGCACAGCTGCCTGTGACCAAAGTGACGAGAGGATAATGGAGATTTTGAATCTCTGCGTACACTTGTGGACAGTGGACACTTGTGGATTGTGTGCGGCCCACTGATATCTGAGCACTATGTGACACGCTCGATGGCACAGCTGCCTTGTGACCAAAGTGACGAGAGGATAATGGAGATTTTGAATCTCTGCGTACACTTTTGGACACTGGACACTTGTGGATTGTGTGCGGCCCACTGATATCTGAGCGCTATGTGACACGCTCGATGGCACAGCTGCCTGTGACCAAAGTGACGAGAGGATAATGGAGATTTTGAATCTCTGCGTACACTTGAGGACAGTGGACACTTGTGGATTGTGTGCGGCCCACTGATATCTGAGCGCTATGTGACACGCTTGATGGCACAGCTGCCTGTGACCAAAGTGACGAGAGGATAATGGAGATTTTGAATCTCTGCGTGCACTTTTGGACACTGGACACTTGTGGATTGTGTGCGGCCCACTGATATCTGAGCGCTATGTGACACGCTCGATGGCACAGCTGCCTGTGACCAAAGTGACGAGAGGATAATGGAGATTTTGAATCTCTGCGTACGCTTTTGGACACTGGACACTTGTGGATTGTGTGCGGCCCACTGATATCTGAGCGCTATGTGACACGCTCGATGGCACAGCTGCCTGTGACCAAAGTGACGAGAGGATAATGGAGATTTTGAATCTCTGCGTACACTTTTGGACACTGGACACTTGTGGATTGTGTGCGGCCCACTGATATCTGAGCGCTATGTGACACGCTCGATGGCACAGCTGCCTGTGACCAAAGTGACGAGAGGATAATGGAGATTTTGAATCTCTGCGTACACTTGTGGACAGTGGACACTTGTGGATTGTGTGCGGCCCACCGATATCTGAGCGCTATGTGACACGCTCGATGGCACAGCTGCCTGAGACCAAAGTGACGAGAGGATAATGGAGATTTTGAATCTCTGCGTACACTTTTGGACACTGGACACTTGTGGATTGTGTGCGGCCCACTGATATCTGAGCGCTATGTGACACGCTCGATGGCACAGCTGCCTGTGACCAAAGTGACAAGAGGATAATGGAGATTTTGAATCTCTGCGTACACTTGTGGACAGTGGACACTTGTGGATTGTGTGCGGCCCACTGATATCTGAGCGCTATGTGACACGCTCGATGGCACAGCTGCCTGTGACCAAAGTGACGAGAGGATAATGGAGATTTTGAATCTCTGCGTACACTTTTGGACACTGGACACTTGTGGATTGTGTGCGGCCCACTGATATCTGAGCGCTATGTGACATGCTCGATGGCACAGCTGCCTGTGACCAAAGTGACGAGAGGATAATGGAGATTTTGAATCTCTGCGTACACTTTTGGACACTGGACACTTGTGGATTGTGTGCGGCCCACTGATATCTGAGCGCTATGTGACACGCTCGATGGCACAGCTGCCTGTGACCAAAGTGACGAGAGGATAATGGAGATTTTGAATCTCTGCGTACACTTGTGGACAGTGGACACTTGTGGATTGTGTGCGGCCCACTGATATCTGAGCACTATGTGACACGCTCGATGGCACAGCTGCCTGTGAGCAAAGTGACGAGAGGATAATGGAGATTTTGAATCTCTGCGTACACTTTTGGACAGTGGACACTTGTGGATTGTGTGCGGCCCACTGATATCTGAGCGCTATGTGACACGCTCGATGGCACAGCTGCCTGTGACCAAAGTGACGAGAGGATAATGGAGATTTTGAATCTCTGCGTACACTTGTGGACAGTGGACACTTGTGGATTGTCTGCAGCCCACTGATATCTGAGCGCTATGTGACACGCTCGATGGCACAGCTGCCTGTGACCAAAGTGACGAGAGGATAATGGAGATTTTGAATCTCTGCGTACACTTTTGGACAGTGGACACTTGTGGATTGTGTGCGGCCCACTGATATCTGAGCGCTATGTGACACGCTCGATGGCACAGCTGCCTGTGACCAAAGTGACGAGAGGATAATGGAGATTTTGAATCTCTGCGTACACTTTTGGACATTGGACACTTGTGGATTGTGCGCGGCCCACTGATATCTGAGCGCTATGTGACACGCTCGATGGCACAGCTGCCTGTGACCAAAGTGACGAGAGGATAATGGAGATTTTGAATCTCTGCGTACACTTGTGGACAGTGGACACTTGTGGATTGTGTGCGGCCCACTGATATCTGAGCGCTATGTGACACGCTCGATGGCACAGCTGCCTGTGACCAAAGTGACGAGAGGATAATGGAGATTTTGAATCTCTGCGTACACTTGTGGACAGTGGACACTTGTGGATTGTGTGCGGCCCACTGATATCTGAGCGCTATGTGACACGCTCGATGGCACAGCTGCCTGTGACCAAAGTGACGAGAGGATAATGGAGATTTTGAATCTCTGCGTACACTTGTGGACAGTGGACACTTGTGGATTGTGTGCGGCCCACTGATATCTGAGCGCTATGTGACACGCTCGATGGCACAGCTGCCTGTGACCAAAGTGACGAGAGGATAATGGAGATTTTGAATCTCTGCGTACACTTTTGGACACTGGACACTTGTGGATTGTGTGCGGCCCACTGATATCTGAGCGCTATGTGACACGCTCGATGGCACAGCTGCCTGTGACCAAAGTGACGAGAGAATAATGGAGATTTTGAATCTCTGCGTACACTTTTGGACAGTGGACACTTGTGGATTATGTGCGGCCCACTGATATCTGAGCGCTATGTGACACGCTCGATGGTACAGCTGCCTGTGACCAAAGTGACGAGAGGATAATGGAGATTTTGAATCTCTGCGTACACTTGTGGACAGTGGACACTTGTGGATTGTGTGCGGCCCACTGATATCTGAGCGCTATGTGACACGCTCGATGGCACAGCTGCCTGTGACCAAAGTGACGAGAGGATAATGGAGATTTTGAATCTCTGTGTACACTTTTGGACAGTGGACACTTGTGGATTGTGTGCGGCCCACTGATATCTGAGCGCTATGTGACACGCTCGATGGCACAGCTGCCTGTGACCAAAGTGACGAGAGAATAATGGAGATTTTGAATCTCTGCGTACACTTGTGGACAGTGGACACTTTTGGATTGTGTGCGGCCCACTGATATCTGAGCGCTATGTGACACGCTCGATGGCACAGCTGCCTGTGACCAAAGTGACGAGAGGATAATGGAGATTTTGAATCTCTGCGTACACTTTTGGACAGTGGACACTTGTGGATTGTGTGCAGCCCACTGATATCTGAGCACTATGTGACACGCTCGATGGCACAGCTGCCTGTGACCAAAGTGACGAGAGGATAATGGAGATTTTGAATCTCTGCGTACACTTTTGGACACTGGACACTTGTGGATTGTGTGCGGCCCACTGATATCTGAGCGCTATGTGACACGCTCGATGGCACAGCTGCCTGTGACCAAAGTGACGAGAGGATAATTGAGATTTTGAATCTCTGCGTACACTTGTGGACAGTGGACACTTGTGGATTGTGTGCGGCCCACTGATATCTGAGCGCTATGTGACACGCTCGATGGCACAGCTGCCTGTGACCAAAGTGACGAGAGGATAATGGAGATTTTGAATCTCTGCGTACACTTTTGGACACTGGACACTTGTGGATTGTGTGCGGCCCACTGATATCTGAGCGCTATGTGACACGCTCGATGGCACAGCTGCCTGTGACCAAAGTGACGAGAGGATAATGGAGATTTTGAATCTCTGCGTACACTTGTGGACAGTGGACACTTGTGGATTGTGTGCGGCCCACTGATATCTGAGCGCTATGTGACACGCTCGATGGCACAGCTGCCTGTGACCAAAGTGACGAGAGGATAAGGGAGATTGGATTGCTTTTAAAAAAGCAGTTTGCGGAGCAGTGGGTAAACAGCAATGCCAGCGTGTCAGGAAGCCTTAAAAAGCAGCCCAACAACCAACACCACTGATACACCACAATATAGCCTCCCCTTGCACTGCACACACAGTGACTTGTGTGTTGTGCAGGCCAAATCGCTAGCAGCAGAAGCAGTTTTTTTGTCTTCTTCCCTGCCTAACGCTCTCCCTACAGAATCAGCAGCAACCTCTCCCTATACTAAGATCGGCAGAAGTAAGATGGCGGTCGGCGTGCACGCCCTTTTATACCCCCTGTGACGCCCACCAAAGCAAGCCAATCACTTGCATGCCCTTCTGAAAGATGGTGGTGACCCGTGCCTATGTCATCACGTTGCACACAGTGTCCGTGGATCCTGATTGGCTGAAAAAGAGAGCAAAACAAACTTTTGAAACGCGACTTTGGCGCGTAAGTCGCCGACCTCGTGGCCGACCTCATCCTAGGGTCGGGTTTCGTTTCATGAAACCCGACTTTGCCAAAAGTCGGCGACTTTTGAATTTTTTCGACCCGTTTCGCTCAACTCTACCAGTAGCTGCTGCATTTCCCACCCTAGGCTTATACTTGAGTCAATAAGTTTTCCCAGTTTTTGTGGCAAAATTAGGGGTCTCGGATTATACTCGGGTCGGCTTATACTCGAGTATATACGGTGCATCATTTTCTGAGACCAGTAGCATCTCCATTTTTTGGGATCTGGGGCTGGGTGGGTGTTTTGTATTTTGCATGCTGAGCTGATGTTTTTATAGATGCCATTTTGGTGTAGTTACAATGTTTGGATTACCCATTATTGCATTTTAATGCAATGTTGCGGCAACCAAAAAAAACATAATTCTTGCCTTTTGACTTTTTTCTTGTTACGGCGTTTATGGATAAGATTAATTATTTTTAGATATTCATAGATCGGATGATTCTGAAAGCGGCAATACCAGATATGTGTATTTTTTATTTTTTTTAATTGTTTTATTTTGAATGGGTTGAATAGGGGGTGATTTATCCCTGCTGTTCTGACCACATTTACTATACACTTGTACTGTTTCGGGTCAATATAACCCGACCTATTAAAATGTTGATTTTAGCTAATGTGTTTTATTTGAATACCTATTTCATTATTAACCCCTTCACCCCCAAGGGTGGTTTGCACGTTCATGACCGGGCCAATTTTTACAATTCTGACCACTGTACCTTTATGAGGTCATAACTCTGGAACGCTTCCATGGATCCCGGTGATTCTGACATTGTTTTCTCGTGACATATTGTACTTCATGTTAGTGGTAAAATTTCATTCAAATAACTTGCGTTTATTTGTGAGAAAAACGGAAATCTGGCGAAAATTTTGAAAATTTCGCAATTTTCCAACTTTGAATTTTTATGCACTTAAATCACAGAGATATGGCACCCAAAAAACTTGATAACTAACATTTCCCACATGTTTACTTTACATCAGCACAATTTTGGAACCAAAATTTTTTTTTGTTAGGAAGTTATAAGGGTTAAAAGTTGACCAGCGATTTCTCATTTTTACAACACCATTTTATTTTTACGGACCACATCACATTTGAAGCCACTTTGAGGGGTCTATATGATAGAAAATACCCAAAAGTGACACCATTCTAAAAACTGCACCCCTTAAGGTGCTCAAAACCACATTCAAGAAGTTTATTAACCCTTTAGGTGCGTCACAGGAAATTTTTTGAATATTTAAAAAAAAATGAACATCTAACTTTTTTTCACAAAAAAAATACTTCAGGTTCAATTTTTTTTATTTTACCAAGGGTAACAGGAGAAATTGGACTGCAAAAGTTATTGTTCAATTTGTCCTGAGTACGCTGATACCTGATATGTGGGGGCGAACGACTGTTTCAGCGCATGGCAGAGCTCAATTGTCTGGAATTCAGATCGGACGCCATGTCACGTTTGGAGAGTCCCTGATGTTCCTAAACAGTGGAAACCCCCTACAAGTGACCCCATTTTGGAAACTAGGCCCCCCAAGGAACTTATCTAGATATGTGGTGAGAACTTTGAACCCACAAGGGCTTTACAGAAGTTTATAACGTTCAGCGGTACAATTAAAAAACCATATTTTTTCCACAAAAATGATCTTTTCACCCCAATTTTTATTTTCCCAAGGGTAACAGGACCCTACAAGTTATTGTGCAATTTGTCCTGAGTACGCTGATACCCCACATGTGGGGGTAAACCACTATTTGGGCGCATGGCAGAGCTCGGAAGGGAAGCAGCGCCATTTGACGTTTTTGGCTGGAATTGAGATCGGACATCATGTCGCGATTGGAAAATCCATGATGTAGCAAAACAGTGGAAACCCCCCACAAATGACACCATTTTGAAAACTAGACCCCCTAAGGAACTTATCTAGATGTGTGGTGAGAACTTTGAACCCCCAAGGGCTTCACAGAAGTTTATAACATAAAGCCATACAATTAAAAAATCATATTTTTTCCACAAAAATGATCTTTTCACCCTCAATTCTTATTTTTCCAAGGGTAACAGGACCCTAAAAGTTATTGTGCAATTTGTCCTGAGTACGCTGATACCCCACATGTGGGGGTAAACCACTATTTGGGCGCATGGCAGAGCTCGGAAGGGAAGCAGCACCATTTGACGTTTTTGGCTGGAATTGAGATCGGACACCATGTCGCGATAGGAAAACCCCTGATGTACCTAAACAGTGGAAACCCCCAACAAATGACACCATTTTGTAAACTAGACCCCCCAAGGAACTTATCTAGATGTGTGGTGAGCACATTGAACCCCCCAGTGCTTCACAGAAGTTTATAACGCCCGGGCGTGAAAATAAAAAATTTGTATTGTTTCCACAGACATGATCTTTTAGTCACCATTTTTTTATTTTCCCAAGGGTACCAGGAGAAATTGAACCCCAAAAGTTGTTGTCCAATTTGTCTTGAGTACGCTGACGCCCCATATGTGGGAGAAAACTACTGTATGGACACACGTCAGGGCTCGGAAGGGAAGTAGTGACGTTTTGGAATGCAGACTTTGATGGAATGGTCTGCGGGTGTCATGTTGCCTTTGGAGAGCCCCTAATGTACCTAAACAGTGGAAACCCCCCACAAATGACCCCATTTTGGAAACGAGACCCCCTACGGAACTTATCTAGATGTGTGGTGAGCACTTTGAACCCCCAAGGGCTTCACAGAAGTTTATAATGCCCGGGCATGAAAATAAAAAAATCGTATTTTTTCCACAAACATGATCAATTAGTCCCCAATTTTTTCATTTTCCCAAGGGTAACAGGCGAAATTGGACCCCAAAAGTTGTTGTCCAATTTGTCATGAGTACGCTGACACCCCATATGTGGGAGAAAACTACTGTATGGACACACGTCGGGGCTCGGAAGGGAAGTAGTGATGTTTTGGAATGCAGACTTTGATGGAATGGTCCGCGGGTGTCATGTGCGTTTGGAGAGCCCCTGATGTACCTAAACTATTGAAACTCCCCACAAGTGACCCCATTTTGGACACTAGACCCCCCACGGAACTTATCTAGATGTGTGGTGAGCACTTTGAACCCCCAAGTGCTTCACAGAAGTTTATAATGCTCGGACGTGAAAATAAAAAAAACATTTTTTTCCACAAAAATGATATTTTTGCCCCCAATTTTTTATTTTCCTAAGGGTAACATGAGAAATTGGACCCCAAAAATTGTTTTGCAATTTGTCCTGAGTAGGCCGATACCCTACATGTGGGGGTAAAACACTGTTTGGGCGCATGTCAGTGCTTGGAAGGGAAGGAGCACCATTTGACTTTTTCAACTCAGAATTGGCTGGAATTGAAATCAGATGCCATGTTGCATTTGGAGAGCCCCTGATGTGCCCAAACAGTGGAAACCCCCAATTCTAACTCCAACCCGAACCGCAACACACCCCTAACCCTAATCTCAGCCCTAACCCTAACCCTAGCCCTAACCCTAGCCCCAACCCTAACCCTACCCTAACCCTAACTGTAATGGAAAAATGGAAATAAATACATTTTTTTAAGTTTATTATTTTTCCCTAACTAAGGGGGTAATAACAGGGGGTTTGATTTACTATTTATGGTGGTTTTTATGTTTGGCGGCTGTCACACGCTAAAAGACGCTTTTTATTGTAAAAATAGTTTTTGCATCACCACATATTGAGAGCTATAATTTTTTCGGATTTTGACCCACTGAGTCATGTGAGGTCTTATTTTTTGCGGGACGAGTTGACGTTTTTATTGGTACCATTTTCGGGCACGTGGCATTTTTTGATCGCTTTTTATTCCGATTTTTGGGACGCAGAATGAACAAAAACCAGCGTTTCATGAATTTCTTTGGGGGGGTGCGTTTACACCGTTCCGCGTGCGGTAAAATTGATAAAGCGGTTTTATTTTTCGGGTCAGTACGGTTACAGCGATACCTCATTTAGGTCGTTTTTTTATGTTTTGTCGGTTTTATGCAATGAAAACTATTTTATATAAAAAATAATTATTTTTGCATCACTTTATTCTGCGAGCTATAACTTTTTTATTTTTTTGCTGATGATGCTGTTTGGCAACTCGTTTTTTGCGGGACAAGATGACGTTTTCAGCGGTACCATGGATATTTATATGCGTCTTTTTGATCGCGCGTTATTACACTTTTTGTTTGGCGGTATGATAATAAATCATTATTTTTTGCTTCGTTTTTTATTTTTATTTTTTAATGGGTTTGCTAAAGGGGTTAACTAATGGGACAGTTTTATAGGGCGGGTCGTTACGGACGCGGCGATACCTAATATGTGTACTTTTATTGTTTTTGTTTTTTTTTATTTTCAAAAACTGGATTTATTTGGTGGAATATTTTTTTTTTTTGTAATTTATTTGGCGATTTTTTTTAAATTATTTTAACACTTTTTTTTTATTTTTTTTTTACTTTATTAAATAGTCCCAGGTGGGCATCACTGTTCTGTGACAGATCGCTGATCTGTCACATCACAGATCACTGTGACAGATCAGCGATCTGTCACAGGCAGTGCACAAGGCTTCCTCATGCCTGCGCTTTGCAGGCACTGAGGAAGCCAGCTTCCTGCAGGCCCCCGAAGGCCCCCGTCGCCATCTTGGATTCGGGGGCCTGCAGGAAAGGAGCCCCCGGCAGCCGCGCTGCACATTGCGCTGCCGTGGGGGGCTCAGGGAAGCACGGAGGGAGCCCCCTCCCTGCCGATGCTTCCCTTTAACCCCCGGTACACCGCGATCATGTTTGATCGCGGTGTGCAAGGGGTTAACATGTCGGGGGCAGTCCGTGACCGCCCCTGACACATTGTGCCGGGTGTCAGCTGTTATAATCAGCTGACACCCGGCCGCGATCAGCGGCGCTCACCACGTGGGCGCCGCTGATCGCGGTAGACGTACTATCCCGTCCATGGGCATAGGGGCCCGGGTCCCATGGACGGGATAGTACGTCTGATGTCAGGAAGGGGTTAAACTGTATGTGAACATGGTTGATCATATACAAATGAAAAATGAAATTAAAACTTAATTTTCATTTATTTTTTTCAGAAAAAGGTTACAGCGGTTGTTTGCAATTATATTCGCTTTATAGCATTCTGCACACAAATAACCAACACGCTTTAGATTTCTATTGCTATAACATGAAATCTAACTAAATATAATGTAACTGTGTTAACATATGTTATAAAACAACAAATGAAAAAATAATGAAAATTTCCGCTTTTCTTTTTTACACTGTACAGAAGAAAACAACTAAATTTTGTAGGCAGAAATAATTAGTGACCTGTTGAACAGTATAAAATTTTATGTGGTAATATTGACCCGAACAGTGCAAGTGTAACAATCAGCGTGTACTGTAGCAAAAGGTAAACAAAAAAACAACACTCATAGTAAGAACTCCTCAAATAAGGAACAGTCAATTAATCACAAGTTGCCAGATAACAGTGTTGCGATGTCGATGCCCGCTGCAGATGCTCCTCCTCCTCTTCTGAGCTATTGGCAGTGGCACCCTCTACCCCAATGGATGCCAATCTGGGTCAACAACTGGGTCATCCATCAACTCCTCTTCAATGTCATGTGCACCTTCCTCTGTGTCACCGTGTATGGTGGTATAGTATGCGGGAAGGGGTACCTGAGTTTCATCTGGGTCAGATTCTGGCTCAGTACACTGCGAGGACAATGTAGTGCTCTGAGTGAATGTACCAGCATAATCATCTATCAGTGGCTGTGCATCAGTGCACTCCATGTCAGATTCGTCTTTGCCTGGGTAATTCACGATTTGACTTGATAAGCCAGGCATGGTATGTGAAAACAGCTCTATGGAGTAATCTGTAGTGTGGCCTGCCGCATCCTTCAATTTTGGTTGGGGTGAAGGACACAATGAAAGGTGTGGTTCATGAACATGAGCCTCCAATGACTCAGTGCTTTTATTTTTTAAAACTTCAGAAGAGGAGGCGATAGAGCTGGAGGCTGAGTCAGCAATGTAAGCCAAAACTTGTTCTTGAAGCTCCGGCTTTAAAAGCGGTTTACCTACTCCCAGAAAAGGGAGCCTTCGAGGCCTTGTGGAGCCAGATGATGATGCAGGCTCAACACCTCCTGCATTAGGTGCTATTTTGCTTTTGCCACTACCAGCAGATCCACCACCAACACCATCATTACCAGCTGCCAACCCCCGCCCACTTCCACGGACTCTTCCACCACACTTCCTCATTTTTGGGGAAAATGTACCTAAAAAACCACCAACTATATGGTACTGTAAAACAAGGTACAAGTGTATATAGTAGTGGGGAGAATTGGAATCTCTGTAGACTTCAGGACACAGTTGGATTCTGTCAGACCCTGTTTATTTTACACCGCAATGTGACAGGCAGATTCTGGATGGTGTAATAAAGGTGGATAGAGGACTGTGGAGAATTGGAATCTCTGTAGACTTCAGGACACAGTTGGATTCTGTCAGGCCCTGTTTATTTTACACCGCAATGTGACAGGCAGATTCTGGATGTTGTAAGAAAGGTGGATAGAGGACTGTGGAGAATTGGAATCTCTCTACACTTTAGGACACAGTTGGATTCTGTCAGGCCCTGTGTCTATAACACCGCAAATGTGACCGGCAGAAATTGCCTAGTGTATGACAACCTACAAGGTGTATATAGAATTGGGCAGAATTGGAATCTCCCTAGAGTGTAGGTCTGTAAGAACGGACAAACTCCTCGGCTTTTCCTTACAGAGTCACACACTTAGCTTCAATTTTTCAGTGATAACAGCCGTTACACGGTACAGAGAGAGGAGCGTGCACATACACCGCTGTACGGTGTATGTAAAATTGTCAAGCTCCGTGTTTTTGTATATGGACTGACACACGCTGTCTCTCTCTAGTTTTGAATGTACTCAAACAGCAAATATACTAAACTGTTTGAAAAACGGACAAAACTATAAGGTGTAGGTCTGTAAGAACGGACAAACTCCTCGACTTTTCCTTACAGAGTCACACACGTAGATAGCTTCAATTTGGCCATGATAACAGCCGTTACACGGTACTGAGAGAGGAGCGTGCACGTACACCGCAGTACGGTGTATGTAAAATTGTCAAGCTCCGTGTTTTTGTATACGGACTGACACACACTGTCTTTCTCTCTAGTTTTGAATGTAATCAAACAGCAAATATACTAAACTGTTTGAAAAACAGACAAAACTATAAGGTGTAGGTCTGTAAGAACGGACAAACTCCTCGGCTTTTCCTTACAGAATCACACACTTAGATTGCTTCAATTTGGCCGTGATAACAGCCGTTACACGTTACTGTGTGAGGAGCGTACACCGCTGTACGGTGTGTGAAAAAATGAACGCTCACTACCTCACCAGGACAAAACAATACAATTTGGATTGCTTTTGAAAAAGCAGTTTGAACACCAGTGTGCACACAGCAGTGCAGCTAGCCTTAGAAGGCAGGCTAATCACCACCAGCGCTGCTGCACAAAAGCAAAAATCTTCACCTTTCACTGCACAGTAGCTACAGTGAAAAGTGCTAGCAGCAGAAGCAGTTTTTTTCTTTTTGCCTTCCTAACGCTCTCTCTACAGAATCAGCAGCTGCAGCAGCTCTCCCTATTCTGAGATCAGCATGAGTAACATGGCTGTTGGCGTCCCCGCCCTTTTATACCCCCAGTGACGCCACACAAAGCAAGCCAATCACTTGCATGCCCTTCTCCAAGATGGTGGTGACCGCTTCCTATGTCATCACATTGCCCACAGTGTCCGTTCTTCCTGATTGGCTGAAAAAGGGAGCTAAAGCATCTTTTGAAATGCGACTTTGGCGCTAAAGTCGCCGACCTCGTGGCCGACCTCACGCTAAGGTCGGGTTTCGTTTCATGAAACCTGACTTTGGTGAAAGTTGGCGACTTTTGAATTTTTTCGACCCGTTTCGCTCAACTCTATTTATAAGCTAACATTTGCAAATGCATTGTTAGCTTGTATGATTCTACTAACTTTTTTTGAGAATATTAAACACTTTATGTTTCCAGCATTGAAAAATTAAGTTTTAAAACAATCTTTATAAGTTCATTTCCCAACGGAAACTTGGTCTACTGCACGAAAATGAGGAATAATTAACACTGTTAAAAATAAGTTTAAATGAGTTCAATAATTTAATTTAAATTGATCATTTTAAAATGTAAGGCTTGACTTACACATTAGATGGCTTTTGATCGAATGATGCTTCAGCCGATCATTCTGCAGACAGCCATCTCATCTCGTCCATCTGAGTGCTCTTTTGTTCTTTCTGAGAAAGCCACTGACTGACACGTCAACCAATGGCTAATCTCAGAGACACCAATGCGATCATCAGTCAGAAGTTTAAGCTTGCCCAGCAGTCCATTTACAGGGGTACTTTCAAGATGAAAGTTGGTACCCATCTATGAGATAGGATATAAATTCCCAATCGCTGAGGGGCAATGAAAATTTATATCCTATCTTAATCTGAGAACTTATCTTATCCTGAGAACTTATCCAGAGAACCGTGGCTCTGAATAGAATGGAACAGTGGTCAATAATGCACACTGCTGCTCCTTTTTTTCTCAAAGGAGTTATCCACTAAATGTACAATCCTTTCTCAATCATTAGGTTTACTAAAATTAAAATAATAACACATAAAGTCATCTCCATTGTTGGTGCCATTCCAGCAGTGTTGTCACTCAATCCCTAAAGCCAATCAGTGTCTCTTTCACTGTCTCCTCCTTCAGATGTAAATGACATTTTAAGGAAGTAAGGCTGGTTTCACATTTGCGTTTTTTTGCGCTTGAAAAATACGCATACGTGCGCATGCGTTTTTTCCCTTATATTTAACATGGGTGCGCATACCTGCGCGCTGGCATGCGCACGTATGCGATTTTCATGCGCTGCGTTTTTTTGGGGTTTGCGTTTGTATTTTACAGACGCTACATGTTGCATTTTTTGGTCCTGCAAAAAAGCGCAAGCGCACGTATGCGCACGTTTTGCGCTAAAAATGGCCATTATAGCCTATGGATGCGCATACGTGCGCACTGGCATGCGCATGTATGCGTTTTTTTAGCGCTGCGTTTTTTTGGTGGTGTCCACTTGTTGTACTAGTTATAAACTTCTAAACTCAAAAAAAAAAAAGTCTATATAAAGGAGGTGCCTGCCAAAACTCTGCCACTACTACACTGACAGATTGGAGAGCAGACAGTCACCAAGGAACCCATCTTCTATCAGCGTCAAGAATGTGAGTATATTACATTATATGCCTGTCCTTTTAAATTATGTATGTACTAATGATTTTTATTATTTTTACATGCAGTATGTCTTCAGAATCCGAATATTCCCCATCGCGGCAGGAATTGGCGCAAGCAGACCGTGAGGTGATTATTTTCGTGCATCTGGTAAGTATATCTGCTGCTACTCCAAATCTCTTACGTTTTTTTCAACTTTTTTAAGACATCATCATCATCATCTTCAGCGGACAGGACTAGTGAGGGGGAAGAGCAGGAGCAGCGAAGCCAAGTCCCGGTGGTGATACGGAATGTATGTATCAAATGATTTGTAATGTTCTTTATTTTTTATCTTCTATTTTTACTCTTTTTTATGTTTCTTTTTTTTGTAACTTTTTATTCAATTTAAATTTGATTATTCTAATGAATGTGTTTTGTCTAGGTTCCACAACGGGATGAAGACGTCTACCTGGATAATGAGCAGCTCATCAGCCTGGTCCAGGAGCGTGCGCTGTTGTGGGACAGCCGTGACCGGCTGTACGAGGACAATGTGGTGACCCGGCGGCTATGGAATGAGGTGGCCGCAGCGTTGATGGATGGCTGGGACAGCGCCAGAGCATCCTCCAAAAAGGCGTTTAGTGAGTATTTCCCTGCTCTGTATTGTGCCGCAGTGACTGTTGTCCTTGACGGCACTGTTGGGTTTCGTGCTAGGTATATTCTAGCAGGAAATCCAACAGTGTCATCGGGCTCTACAGTGACTGCTTTGAGTATTGTATTGCTATATTGTGCCGCAGTGACTGTTGTCCTTGACGGCACTGTTGGGTTTCGTGCTAGGTATATTCTAGCAGGAAACCCAACAGTGTCATCGGGCTCTACAGTGACTGCTTTGAGTATTGTATTGCTATATTGTGCCGCAGTGACTGTTGTCCTTGACGGCACTGTTGGGTTTCGTGCTAGGTATATTCTAGCAGGAAACCCAACAGTGTCATCGGGCTCTACAGTGACTGCTTTGAGTATTGTATTGCTATATTGTGCCGCAGTGACTGTTGTCCTTGACGGCACTGTTTTTTTTTTCCCAACAGTGGACAAAGTCTGAACACGTTGGCGTTCGATCAAGGACCGCTTCAACAGTGATGTTCGTGCTGAGGGCCAGGTTCGCAGTGGATCTGCGTCAAGGACCAGAACTAGATACCGTCACTATCACGCGTTGCAGTTCCTAAGACCGGTCCTTGCCACGAGATCGTAAGTATTATAAATTTTGGGGTTTTATTTTTATTAATCTGTGTTTTTCTAATCCACAGCTGATGCTTCTTGTAAAGGCATGGTAGTAATGATTTTCCTTTCTTCCACAGCACCTGGAGCAGCACCCTGCAACCTGGCCCTGGAGCGGTCCTTCCTTGGACGTCCTCTGACCCGTCCCAGCCATCCGACAGCTATGAAGCACCTTGCAGGTCAGCCACACACACAGCTGGTGACCAGGAAGCTGGGCCATCAGGTGTTCCCCTGTCCCAGGTCTCTGCCACTGGTTATGCGGGCACTACCCGCCAGAGGCAGAGGGCCTTGTACAGGAATGTCTTGCCCGAGTTTATGCATTTGAGCGAGGCCTTTAATTCCAGCCTCAAGTCGCTGTCCGACAGAGTTGAAAGCGGTTTTGCACTCATGGAACGTGGTTTTAACCACTTTGAACACCGCTTCAATTCTGTAGAACAGCGCCTTGACCGTCTGGAGGCCGACCTCAACAGACCAGCACACCATTTTTTTAGTAAGATTGAAAAGGGCATGGCGGAACACCTTAGTCCTGAGCAACAGCTAAATGTGCTGCAGGCCTGCAACAATGCTTTCTTGCAGGCTATGCAGCATAATCGGTACGGTCAGCAGTCAGTGGTGTCATTTCCACCTGTGCCACCATTGACTCGCTTCACCTCACTACCGACTTGTGCTGCATACCACTGCACGGACACCTCTATTCAAAGCCAGGACACCCACCGTTACACCACCACAAGTCTGAGTGCAGCTGGTCACTTCACCGACACCACCATGGCAAGCGCTGCTCCTGTCTGGAGCACCACCGCCACTCCCATGCATGTGTGGAGCTCAGCCACCACTAGGCAAACATGGAACAGCCCTGCCGCTACAACAACATGTAGTAGCCCTGCCACCACCACTCCGCAAACCTGGACCATCACTGCCGCCACCAGTCCTCCTGCAAGGACGAGCACTGCCAACCAAGAGCAGCAGCAGCAGCCACCTCAGCAGCAGCAGCAGCCACCTCAGCAGCAGCCACCTCAGCAGCAGCCACCTCAGCAGCAGCAGCAGCCACCTCAGCAGCAGCAGCAGCCACCTCAGCAGCAGCAGCCACCTCAGCAGCAGCAGCAGCCACCTCAGCAGCAGCAGCCACCTCAGCAGCAGCAGCCACCCCAGCAGACGGGGGACCTACACTCAATATTTGCCCCAAGTTCAAGGCGAAATCAATCAAGGCGGGCATTGGTCCAAAGTCGGTCCAGGCACACAAGCCTACGGCGACATGCCAGTACAACAAATGTACCTGAACAGATTTCCTCTCCTCCAAGTGTTCCTAGTTTAATTCCCTTAACTGGACTACCTTCCCCCACAAGTTTTGTTGCCCCTTCCCCTCAAACACCGTCTTCAACTGCAAGTGTTGTATATTCCCTGCACACCCCCAAATTGAAACCATCTGCCCCCAAACGCCGGAAAAAATAATTTTTTGGTTTATTTTTGTGATTAAAAATAAATTTACATTTGTGGTTCACCATTACAAAGTTTCATTAATGTTGTTTGCGCCGCTCACACACACTGATGGGTAAATGCATGTTAAAAACCAACCCAAGGCCTAGTATAGTCATATGTGAAATAACACGGACTAGTATAGTCATACCAAGGCCTAGTGTAATAACTCGAGTTTTACCAACTTGGATCTGGTTTCATGAAAAACAAAAAGTTGAAACTTGTCTAAAAAATAAGTTTCTTTCTTAAAAAGTTTCACCAGTTTGTTTTTTGTGAAACAAGATGCTAGTTGGTAAAAATCGAGTTATTACAGTAGGCCTTGGTATGACTATACTAGGCCGTGGTATTTCACATGACTATACTAGTGGGCCCAAGGCCTACTATACTCATATTTGAAATACCACGGCCTAGTATAGTCATTCCAAGGCCTAGTGTAATAACTGAAAGCAAAAAACACAAATATCCTGAACTAAAAGTAAAAAATATACTGCAAATAATGCATAAAGGTAATAATAATAATAAGGGTATTTAGTAAACATAATTTTGATCAAAATAATGTACAAGCCATCCCGCCACGTCACGACAGTCCCTACTCTAGTATTTAAAACCTTATCACTTGCCAAGTGGCGTGAATGTGAATAAGGGTCGAGCGGCTGAACCACTTGTAACAGCTTAGGCCAGACTGGATGGCTTTCCCAGCTCAGTGGTATTTCAAATATGAGTATAGTAGGCCTTGGGCCTACACTAGTATAGTCATGTGAAATACCACGGCCTAGTATAGTCATACCAAGGCCTACTGTAATAACTCTAGTTTTACCAACATGAATCTGGTTTCATGAAAAACAAACTGTTGAAACTTGTCAAGTTTCACCAGTTTGTTTTTCGTGAAACAAGATCCTAGTTGGTAAAAATCGAGTTATTACAGTAGGCCTTGGTATGACTATACTAGGCCGTGGTATTTCACATATGACTATACTAGTAGGCCCAAGGCCTACTATACTCATATTTTAAATACCACGGCCTAGTATAGTCATTCCAAGGCCTAGTGTAATAACTCTAGAAACTTGTCTATTTATACACTACCACAATTTTAAATAAAAGTTGGAATTGAGCTGATTACATTCATCCACTCAATGCTGACTTGTATTCCCCATTGACTTTCATTGGGTGGGGTTGGGTTTTGAGGGTTGGGTTTTGAAAAAATCACATACTTTTTTTTCAACTAGTTTGACAATTTTCTCTTGAAAAAAATTGGTTTCCTGATTCATGGCCTGCAGCTTTGCTCGTTCCAATATATTTCACGCAGACTAGCAATGCTGCATTTTAACTCTTATGTGTATTTACCTGCCCAGGTGTGTGAACATCAAAAAATTCAGTTATACATGGGAAGTTTTTTATTTAATTGGATTTTAAAAAATATAGTGCACTCAGTAATGGTATCAAATAAGGTTTTTTATTACCATAAACAAACAAAAACATTACACCATTTCATCTTGCCAGTGCACCCGTCCTACATCAGAAATAAAGTAGGCCGCAAATTGGTCCCTCATTTGGCCAACTTCAACGGATGACCTGAGAGTGTGCTGAGTGAATTCAGGCAATGGGTTAGGAGCATCATCGTCCAGTTCAAAGGTCGGGTGCTCTTTAGCCATCACAAAGTTATGTAGAACCACACAGGCCTTCACCACCTCATCGACTGTTTCAAGTTTAAGATTAATGGCCGTGCCCAGAATTCGCCATCTGGAGACAAGAATCCCAAAAGCACACTCGACAGTTCTTCTGGCCCTGGTCAGCCTGTAATTAAATATTTTTTTGGTGTGGTCCAAGTCCCGGCTGGAGTAGGGTTTCAGTAAGTTTCCGCACATTTGAAAAGCCTCATCGCCAACCATTACAAAGGGCAGTGGCGGAGCTTCGGTGTGAGGAAGAGGCCGTGGCATAGGGAAATTAAATTGGTTGCCATACAACCTCCGGCCCATGTCTGAGTTTTTAAAAGCCTGTGAGTCATTACCACGGCCAAATGCTCCAATGTCCACTGCTACAAACATACATCCGGCATCCGCAATGGCCATGAGTACTATTGAAAAGTACTTTTTGTAATTATAGTACTCAGATCCCGTTCTTTTGGGTTTGATGATCCGTATGTGTTTACCATCAACAGCTCCCAAACAGTTGGGAAAATTGCATACTGTCCAGAATTTGTCAGCAATTTCCATCCACTTTTCAGTGGTGGGCAGGGGCAGAAATTCTGGACAAAGAACATTCCAGAGAGCCCGGCAGGTGTCAGCAACAATTCCAGACAAGGTAGAGATTCCAATACGGTACTGGAAGTGTAGTGAAGATAGGGTTTCTCCAGTCGCCAGGAATCTGTGAACAGACAAAGAAGTAAAATTAATATTTATGTATATTATTTTAAAAAACTATAAAATAAAATATTAGTACATTCACGAAAACTAATTACCCAAGGTTTTGAATACTAAATTTTAAAAAAAAAATCAGACCGCACCCCTTGGTTTAATATTACATACCGTAATGTCACCAGTAGCCGTTCCTCAGGAGGAATCGCACGACGGAGCTGTGTGTCCTGTCTCCGGATGGATTGTTGGACACGAGCAAGCAAATCCCTGAAACTTTCTTGGGACATCCGGATATAATCTATAAATTTCTCCGGGTTTGCCTGGAGCTCGCTGTAGAGGGTGTGGTATGCCCCACGGCTCTCCCGGAGTTCAACAATCGGATGTATCCACATACGCCGCCGCTGCCGTCTTCGCTCCCTCTCTCTCTTCCTTTGTTCATGGCAAGCAACTGCATACGCCTGAGCCATCGCGATGTCCAAATCCAAGTTGAAGTGAAAACTCTTCCAGCGCAGATCCATGGTCACGAGAAGAATCAAGCAAATGTGAAGAATGCTGTAGACAGGGTCTATATATTAACATACCACACCCACAATGAAGTCCCATTGGTCTTGTGTGTTGTTGAATGTTTTTTTTTTCTTTTTTGGGGGGTTTTTCCAAAATCTGTAAAAAAACGCAAACGCACAAAAAACGCATACAAACGCACAAAAACGCTGCGTTTTTTTCCTGCATGCGCATAAAAATGCTTGAAAAAAACGCAGCGTTTGTATGCATTTGTATGCGTTTTTTCAATGCGTTTTTTTGCGGGAAAAACGCGCTGCAAAAAAAAGCAAGTGTGAAACAGGCCTAAGTGGTGAGGCTGTTCTGACTTCCTCTGATTTTTCCAAAAAAAGGTATGATGTGGGATATTAGGGGTAGTAGTCCTGTGGCAGTTAAGGGATGATGTGGGATATTAGTGGAAGCAGTAGTCCTGTGGCTCTGGCTGATGGGATGATGTGGGATATTAAGGGTAGTAGTCCGGTGGCTCTGGCTGACGGGGTGATGTGGGATATTAGGGATAGTATTCCGGTGGCTCTGGCTGATGGAATGATGTGGGATATTAGGGGTAATAGTCCAGTGGCTCTAGCTGACGGGAAGATGTGGGATATTAGGGGTAGTAGTCCGGTGGCTCTGGCTGACAGGATGATGTGGGATATTACTGGTAGTAGTCCGGTAGCTCTGGCTGACGGGATGATGTGGGATATTAGGGTTACTAGTCCGTTTGATCTGATGGGATGATGTAGGATATCAGGGGTAGTAGTCCGGTGGCTCTGGCTGATGGAATGATGTGGGATATTAGGGGTAGTAGTCCGGGGGCTCTGGTCGTTCTGGCTGCCTGGATGATGTGGAATGTTAGAGGTAGTAGTGTGGTGGCTCTGGCTGACAGGATGATGTAGGATATTAGGAGTAGTAGTCCATTAGATCTGATGGGATGATGTAGGATTTTAGGGGTCGTAGTCCTGTGGCTCTGGCTGATGGGATGATGTGGGATATTAGGGGTAGTAGTCCGGTGGCTCTGGCTGATGGGATGATGTGGGATATTAGTGATGGTATTCCGGTTGCTGTGGCTGAAGGGATGATGTGGGATATTAAGGATAGTAGTCCTGTGGCTCTGACGGGATAATGTAGGATATTAATGGTAGTAGTCCGGTGGCTCTGGCTGATGGAATGATGTGGGATATTGGGGTAGTACTCTGGTGGTTCTGACAGTATGAGGTGGGATATTAGTGCTAGTAGTCCCGTGGCTCTGTCTGACAGGATGATGTGGGATATTAGGGATAGTAGTCCGGTGGCTCTGGCTGATGAGATGATGTGGAATACTAGGGATAGTAGTCCGATGGCTCTGGCTGATGGGATAATGTGAGATACTAGGGGTAGTAGTCTGGTGGCTCTGGCTGACGGGATGATGTGGGATATTAGTGGTAGTAGTCCGGTGGCTCTGGCTGACGGGATGATGTGGCATATTATTGTTAGTAGTCCGGTGGCTCTGGCTGATGGGATGATGTGGGATATTAGTGGTAGTAGTCCTGTGGCTCTGGCTGACGAGATGATGTGGGATATTAGGGGTAGTAGTCTGGTGGCTCTGGCTGACTGGATGATGTGGGATACAAGGGTTATTAGTCCGGTGGCTCCGGCTGAAGAGTTGAAGTGGGATATTAGCGATAGTAGTCCAGTGGCTTTGGCTGACGAGATGATGTGGAATATTAGAGTGAGTGTGGCTATGCGGAGTGGTAAGGGCTATACACTCAGTTTTATATATATAGATATAATCATTATAATTTGTTATAACTAACCACAGTTAGTTGCTTTGCTTGGGAAACGCCGGGCTCCTCAGCTAGTATAATATAAATATCTAATATATATATTTCATAGGTACATCTTTTTGACCACAACAGGTTACACTTGCCTGTGTTGCCCATAGAAACCAGTCATAAGCATCTTTCATTTCACCAGAGCTGTTTAAAAGAAGCTGAACTGTGATTGGTTGCTATGAGGAACAGTTTTTCCACTCCACAACACCTCAGCAGACACTGACCGGGTGGGAGAAATCTAGCATCCCCGGGAACATAAGCTCCCAGCCATTGTCTACTCCCCAGAAAGGAGCAGAGAGCACATTACAGCGATGAATCACCCCCTCCTCTATTACTGCTGTGCTCTATTGTTACCGGCGTAGAAAATCACATCATCAGCGGCCGCACACAGAGCCGCACTGTCAGGTTACATAACAGCACATCTCCAGTGCCACCCAGCTCGGGACTATGGGATGGAGGATTTGTGATGGGTATATGGGCACTGGACTATGGGACGGAGGATATGTATGATGCATTTGTGGGCACTGGACTATGGGATGGAGGATATGTATGTTAGGCGCCGGGATTCTCCCGCTGCAGGGGATGGATATCAAGCCTTGTCTGGTGCTGTGGTCTCCCATTCAGGCTCGGTCGCTGGGATGACTGCTCAGCACAGACTTCGGTCCCAGCTCCTTGCCCAGGCTCGTGCTGCATATGTAGTAGGGTGACTACTAGTTTAAACTTGCAGCGCTGTGCTCTGGAGAGATTTCACCCTACTGAGCATGTCCATGATATGGTGCCTTCCCATTGGTGCTCGGACGTCAGGTGCTCCGGTGATGTGGCAGCTTCAGATTTGTCCACAGGCAAGCTCCTGTCTGTCTGGACTTGAGCAAGGTATAAAAAGCTCTCAATGGCGCACACCTGTGCGCTAGCATCATGTGTGTTTGGTGAGTTGGTGGCTACTTTACCACCCTGTGTGCATGTGTGCCACTAATAGCACTGCGAGTGTTGGTCTAGACAGGCAGTATAGGGTGTGAACTCTGGCTTGAAATTAGTATCTGCATCGCATGTCCTCAGGCGCACGTGCTAAAGCACACCATGTGTCAGAGCAGGGTCAACCACCAGCTTAGTCTTCCTTGGGGGGATTAATTTATAGGGACCCCAATTAGTATTTTTCTATTCGCCTGTGCAGTCTAACAGGGTATAGTCCTTTTTGCTTTGCTTCATAGTACCGCTCTGTGGTATAACAGAGCTTGTTACTTTGCGCTCTGTGCACACTGAGTGACATTTAACTCAGTGTGCTTTAAGTGTTTTCTCGCAGTCTTGTTCCGCCATTGTGCTATCTGCGGTTTCTCCATCACTGCACGGTGGACCCTTGGGTTGCAAATGCACCTTACTATAATTTCTTATTTGGTGCATTGTTATAATCAACCACAGTTAGTTACTATGCTCGGGAAACGCCGGGCTTTTCAGCTAGTATATAATAAAACGGAATTCATTAGTCCCTAATTCAGCATACTTTACTTATTATCCTGCTCTGTGTTGTGGCAATCACACATAGAATTATATTGTTTAGCAAGATAATGTCTTGATGCAAGAATGCTGATTAGAAATATGTAAAGGCACTACACTTAAGTAAAAGCATTTGCTTTAGTCATATCTTATCTCCATTTTAGTGCTTGTGCTCTGATTATAAATACTGCTCTTTGCTTTTATATTTGTTTTCTTATGTTTGCACTGAATAGTAATAAGGATCTTGTAATTTACTCATTAGTAACTTTAACATGACTGATCAGCCTTATTTTCCATATGTTCACATAAGAGCTATTAATGATTGTTCTTGGTAAGGTAACGTAGTACAGAAATTTAGCTAACAACTATTAAAATAATAAAAAAATACTTTAAATTCAAAAAGAGAGTAACCTTTTGAATTACACTGATAGGTAACATGACTGTCTGTAGGGTGGAGGTTAAATACATTGTATTATTATTTATTTAACAGCCTTCAGCTCAATCACTTGGCAATTTGATGGATGATCGCTCTGTAGAAAGAGCAAGCGTGTGCAAGCCTAAATAGGTCCACCAGGGTCTTCTCTGCGGCTATCTTGATTGCCATCAGGCTGCTGTTCTTCTTCTTTACCTTGTTCCTTCTGTTCTTTTGACCATGATGTCCTTCTCCAGTGATTGCATTCTTTGTATGATGTGTGCAAAGTAGGCAATTCATAACTTGGTGAGCATTCATTTAAGTGACATGTGTGGCTTGATTTGTTCCCAATTTGATTTGTTTTTTCTCCTGGCTATCCATGGTGTTGATAACATCCTTTTCCAGCACCACATTTCAAAGGCATTGATTCTTCTTCTTTTTTCTTTATTGTCCAGGTTTGCATCCACATGTTACCATAGAAAAGACCAGACTATATACGAGCCATATCTTTGTGGCCAGTGAAATTTTCTTTGATTTGAAGACCTTTTCCAGTGACCTAATTGTTGGTTTGCCCATAGTTATTCTCATATTGACTTCCACTGTTATCATTGATATGAGCTCGGAGAAAAGGCTTGGCAATCTACTTCCATATTTTGCCAAGAAAACTTGATGGCATTTGCTATAGTACTGGAATTTGCACCGCTGGGTCAGAAGCCACTCAATGAGCTACTGGGGAAAAGCCAATAGTTGATCTGAGCATAATCAGTGCTCATGATGGGCCAGGGTCAAAACTGCAATGACTACTTGGTGCTGGTATTGCTTGGTCAAAAGGAAAGATCAACAGCCTCAGGGAAATCATAAAGTTCAGAATTTGGAATGTACGAACCATGAAACAAGGCAAACTCGACATCGTCAAAGCCTGAATAGAATGGACAGAATAGTACTTAACTTACTTGGAACTAGCAAACTAAGATGGACTCAATCTAAACATTCCCAGTCAAATGAACATTGGGTCTACTATTCTGGCAATGATAGCAGAAGAAGAAACAGTGTTTCTTTTATTCTCAACTGAAGATTGGCCAGCACTGTCCTGAAGTACAATGCAGTCAGTACTAGAGTCATCTCAGTACGATTGCAAAGAACACCAATTCACGTCACAGTTATACAAGTCTACTCACCAACAACAGACACCCAAAGATGCCAAAACAAGACTTACTCTATATCATGAGAGACTTGAATGTCAAAGTGGGCCATGGAAAATATGAAAAACTTTGGACTAGATGAATGAAATGAGGCTAGAGAACGATTCATTGACTTTTGTTCAACAAATAACCTGTTCATCATGAACACCTTCTAAAATCACAAGTGAAGACTCTACTCATGAATGTCACAGAATGGGGCTTATAAGAATCAGATTGACTACAAATGTGGTCGCCAAAGATGGAGGTCATCATTACCACAAAAATAAGGCCAGGAGCTGACTGTTGAACTGATCATTAACTTTTGACAGCAAAGATTAGAATCAAGCTGTGCAAATGGACTAGATGACAGGACCTTTCCAGTTTTGAATTGACCAACAAACCAGGTTTTTTGTAAAGGTCTGCACTACCGATTTATATCACTGGACATGGATGAAAAAAGCCTTATGAATTGTAGACAGATATAAATACTATTATTTCTGAAAAATCCAGAAAAATCATAAACAAGAGGCAGAAGAGACCCCTACAAACATCGTTAACAGAAGAGACCATAAAGATCATCGAAGAAAAACAAATGGCAAATGGTATCAAGCAGGATGCAGACAACATCAAAATACATAAAGATTATTTAATGGAAGGTTCAAACTGAATAAAGGAGGCTATGTGGGGGCTCATAATCTAAATAGGAGGCTATGTGAGGGCTCACACTGTATATAGGAGGCTATGTGAGGGCTCATACTGTTTAGGAGGCTATGTGAGACTTCCTACTGTATATAGAAGGCTATGTGGGACTCTTACAATACATACAGGAGGCTATGTTGAGGCTCATACTGTATATAGGAGGCTATATGGAGACTCATATTGTATATAGGGAGCTATGTGTGGGCTCATACTTTGTATAAGAGCTCAAATAAGAAGAGGTGTAGATCACCATGTATGGTATAAATAAAAATAACTTTTATTAATATATTGTAAAAATACAAAGCTACACAACTAACCAATAGAGTAGCACACAATTAAATAATTCACAGTATCATGGTAAGAGAAAATCAGTCTAAAAACATGACGAAATCATTGGGAAGTACATTGAGAGTAACAGTGGCAGTGAATAGCGTAATGAATAGTGATGAGCGAGTATACTCGTTGCATGCTCGGGTGTCCTACGATTATTTTGGCGTGCCCGGAGATTTAGTTTCTGTTGATGCAGCTGCACCCATGGCCACCGGGGGGCAAAACTAACCTTAAGCCAAAGGCTTGAAGGAAAAAAAGGTTTACATGCGTTAATCCAGAAGCTGACACGGCTCCAAGAATTGCATCGTGACAAGGGTCAGCTGCTAACTTCATCGTGGTTGGAATCCAACAAGGACCTGCTATAACCAACACCAGCTGATACATCAGGTGACCTTATATAGGAAAGGAAGAGTGGTCACTATCAGCAGAAAAACCAAAGACATGTAATAATCTCAGTGACCACCGGGGCAAAAGATAAAGCAAAGAAAACTATCAGACATGTAATAACACCTGTGGCCACCTGGGGCAAATAAACATATTAAGGCCCCAAAGGCCTGAAAGGAAAAAAAAAGGTTTAAATGAGGGAATCCCGAATCTGACACAGATCCAAGAATTGGACTGTGACAATTTACATGCATATGGGTCTCATAGTTTGGGTTGTTTATTGAGGGGGCTATATGGGAATGCATATTGTATGTAGGGGGCTATGTGTGGGCTCATACTGTATGTATTCATTCTGCAAAAAATTAAGTCATTCAATTAGTATAAAAATAATTGTAATTAATATGTTAATATTAATATTGAGCAGAATTAAATTCAGCATGTTGGTTCAGTCTCCACAACTGTCTCTCATGTGGCCCCTTGGGAAAATTAATCTCCCACCCCTGCTCTATGCATAGCACTATGTTATGTATAGTGCTTTACATAATTGAAAAATGTACACTATCTCTGTTGTTTTCGATCTACAGATCATCACCAGAGCACCTGTGTGTTGCACATTACCTATCACATGATCTATCAAAGGGGATCATGTGACATGTCCTGTGATACATTGGGTGCCTGTGGGAGCCCACTCCCTCTAAACTGCACGGGGCCCTGGTTACTCTTTATCTGCTTCTGCCAGAAGAACCTTGGCTTTCACCATATTTCCCCTATGCAGGTAACTGGAGACACAATGGATCCTCATGGCTTCAGTCCTTAAAATAGCTGCTAGACAGAGGAGTGAGCCTAAGGAAACAATTGTCAAACTAGCAAGATCAGTAACTCGAGGCACAGAATCAGAAACAGTATCAGGAGACAAACTGTAGTCAAGTAAGTTGCACAGTCATGTTGTAAAAATACACTAATATTAGGAGGGACAACAGAGTAAAAGCCCCTCTACATATTTGACTAGAATCATAGAAATATAGAATGTTAGATTTGGAAAGGACTTCCAGGGTCATCGTGTCCAACCCCCTGCTCAATGCAGGATTCCCTAAACCATCTCTGTCCAGTCTCTGTTTGAAGACTTTCATTGAAAGAGAACTCACCACCTCTCATGGCAGCCTGTTCTACTCATTGATCACCATCATTGTCAAAAAGTTTCTTCTAATATCTAATCTGTATCTTCTCCCTTTCAGTTTCATTCCAATGCTTCTCATGTTTTCATGTGCAAATGAGAATAACGATAATCCCTCTATGCTGTGACATTCCATCAGATACTTGTAGACAGCTATTTGTTATGAAAGGATGGCAGGAATAGGCTAGGCCCCAGGAAACCAGAAAGGTTGGTAACTTAGCGGATTGCAGACCCCTAATCCTAACAACACAACTAGCAGTAGCCGTGGGGTGTACCTACAATGCCCTAGACGCCTAGGCACAGCCAGAGAGCTAACTAAGCCTAAAGCAAGAAAGGTGAAATCCAAACTGCCCCAGAGTAGAACCCCAAAGGAATAGCTAGCCCCCAAACATATATTGTCGGTGAGACAAGATGAGACACAAACGCAGGCAGAAAATAGACTGAGCAAATGATGGGGCCCAAACTGACTAGATAGGATAGGAAAGGAAAGACACTGTCTGCAATCATGCAAAGACCCTAAAAAATCCAACACGTCTGATGTACAAAAAACACTGAGGTCTCACGACCTCTCCCACACAGTATCAGCATTCTGGTGAGAACTGGCAGCAAAGCAAAAAAGACTAATATAACAGGGGACTGAACAAACTGACATAAGCTGTAACATATGGAGCGGGGTCCAGCACAGCCCCAGCAGGGAGCTCGCTGAAACCTCACAGCAAAGCAGAACGAGGCAAAATCAGATCAGATGCAAAGGATTAGCAAATGAACAACTTAACTGAAAAATGCAGGATCAGGCAGGAGACAGCAGACCTCAGAATGCACAGGGAGAAACTAACACCAGCAGCCCCTGAAGGAAGCCTGTTCACTTAAATACTCCAGTCAGTAACCCCAGATTTCCAATCATCGTCGTCAGGTGGCAGACTTCGGTCAGACCTACTATCCACAGTAACCACCAGAGGGAGCCCTGACTCAGAAGTCAAATCAAGAGAGTTCACAACAGTACAACCCCTTGAGGAGGGGTCACCCGGTCACTCATCCATGCCACCAGGCCAATCAGGATGGGCCCGGTGAAAAGCACAAACCCATCTATCGGCATGAATGTCAGAAGCAGAGACCCAAGAATTATCTTCCTGGCCATAACCTTTCCACTTGACCAAGTACTGGAGTCTCCATCTACCTCATACTCCAAATTACCCTTAACCAATACAGGGTCAGGGGGTGCTGCCATGGGAACTACTGGCTCCACAAACCTTTTCAACAAAGATTTATGAAAAACATTATGAATCTTAAACGTAACTGGAAGAGCCAAATGGAAAGAAACGGGGTTAAAGATTTCAAAAATCTTATAAGGTCCAATGAACCTTGGCTTGAATTTTGGAGATGCAACCTTCATAGGAATATTTTTTGAGGACAACCAAACCATATCATCCACTTTAAACCAAGGACCAATGGTCCTATGCCGGTTGGAAAACTGTTGGGCCTTTTCCTGAAAGTGGGACAACTTATCCACTACTTGGACCCAAATCCGCTGCATTCTCTCTACCACAGAATCCACTTTCGGGCAGGCAGAAGCTTCCACCTGCCCCGAAGAAAATCGAGGATGAAACCCAAAGTTACAGAAAAAAGAGGATACATTAAAGTAGCAGAACTAGCCCTATTGTTTAGCGCAAATTCGGCCAAGGGCAAAATTGAGACCCAGTCATCTTGATCAGCAGATGTGAAACATCCCAAATAGGATTCTAAAGTCTGGTTTGTTCTCTCAGTCTGCCCATTGGTCTGAGGATGAAATGCAGAGGTGAAAGATAGCTGAATTTTCAGTTTAGAGCAAAAGGCCCTCCAAAATCTGGAAAAAAAAAAGGACTACTCTGTCCGACACAATGTTCTCAGGAATCCCATGCAAACAAACCACCTGTTGCAAAAACAAGGGCACCAACTCAGAAGAAGATGGCAACTTTTGGAGTGGTATAAGATGGGCCATCTCAGAAAATCTATCACAGATCACCCAGATAACAGTCATTCTCTGAGAGACAGGGAGATCTGAAATAAAATCCATTAAAATTCCCACTAGTTATGGGAATGTGGACAGAGCAGGCGACATTGCCGGACACACATCAGGGGATTAACTGACCGGACTGAACACCTGTAACACAGGAACAAGTATGGATTGTGCAGACGCCACTTCGGAGCTGTAACTGGCGGGGTTGGAGGACAGGGGAAATACGAGAGACAGTGGAGCCACAGGCCTAATTGGAGCACGGTTAAAAATCAGTAGTAGTAGGACTGTGTAGGCAGCAGGAGACTTTGCCATCCACACAGCAGGGGATCAGCTAGCGTTACTGAACCCCACTGAGACACGGGAGCAAGTGTCTCTTTCCGTGTGGACGGCACTTCCGAGCTACAACTGGCTGTGCTGAAGCCCAGGAAATAGGAGGGTGTAGGCAGAGGCCTACTGTCTTTGGAATGCGGAGACAGCAGGAGAGACTGCCATCCACACAGCAGGGCAACAGCTGGCGTTACTGAACCCCACTGAGACACGGCAGCAAGTGTCTCTTTCCGTGTGGACGGCACTTCCGAGCTACAACTGGCTGTGTTGAAGCCCAGGAAATAGGAGGGTGTAGGCAGAGGCCTACTGTCTTTGGAATGCGGAGACAGCAGGAGAGACTGCCATCCACACAGCAGGGGAACAGCTGGCGTTACTGAACCCCACTGAGACACGGCAGCAAGTGTCTCTTTCCGTGTGGACGGCACTTCCGAGCTACAACTGGCTGTGTTGAAGCCCAGGAAATAGGAGGGTGTAGGCAGAGGCCTACTGTCTTTGGAATGCGGAGACAGCAGGAGAGACTGCCATCCACACAGCAGGGGATCAGCTAGCGTTACTGAACGCAACTGAGACACGGGAGCAAGTGTCTCTTTCCGTGTGGACGGCACTTCCGAGCTACAACTGGCTGTGTTGAAGCCCAGGAAATAGGAGGGTGTAGGCAGAGGCCTACTGTCTTTGGAATGCGGAGACAGCAGGAGAGACTGCCATCTCCACAGCAGGGGAACAGCTGGCAGTGCTGAACCCCACTAACACTTGAACGAATGTGTTTGGATCTGTGGAGATGACACTTCTGAACACCAACTGACGCTGTTGGAGCCCAGGATCAGGCGTGGAGCAGGCTGGGGCCTACTGGATTTTGGCTGGTGTAGGCAGCAGGAGACTTGCCATCTCCACAGCAGGGGAACAGCTGGCAGTGCTGAACCCCACTAACACTTGAACGAATGTGTTTGGCTCTGTGGAGACGACACTTCTGAACACCAACTGACGCTGTTGGAGCCCAGGATTAGGCGAGGAGCAGGCTGGGGCCTGTTGCTTTTGGCAGGTGAAGGCAGCAGGAGACTTGCCATCTCCACAGCAGGGGAACAGCTGGCAGTGCTGAACCCCACTAACACTTGAACAAATGTGTTTGGCTCTGTGGAGACGACACTTCTGAACACCAACTGACGCTGTTGGAGCCCAGGATCAGGCATGGAGCAGGCTGGGGCCTCCTGGATTTTGGCAGGTGTAGGCAGCAGGAGACTTGCCATCTCCACAGCAGGGGAACAGCTGGCAGTGCTGAACCCCACTAACACTTGAACGAATGTGTTTGGCTCTGTGGAGACGACACTTCTGAACACCAACTGACGCTGTTGGAGCCCAGGATCAGGCGTGGAGCAGGCTGGGGCCTACTGGATTTTGGCAGGTGTAGGCAGCAGGAGACTTGCCATCTCCACAGCAGGGGAACAGCTGGCAGTGCTGAACCCCACTAACACTTGAACGAATGTGTTTGGCTCTGTGGAGACGACACTTCTGAACACCAACTGACGCTGTTGGAGCCCAGGATCAGGCGTGGAGCAGGCTGGGGCCTACTGGATCTTGGCAGGTGTAGGCAGCAGGAGACTTGCCATCTCCACAGCAGGGGAACAGCTGGCAGTGCTGAAACCCACTAACACTTGAACGAATGTGTTTGGCTCTGTGGAGACGACACTTCTGAACACCAACTGACGCTGTTGGAGCCCAGGATCAGGCGTGGAGCAGGCTGGGGCCTACTGGATTTTGGCAGGTGTAGGCAGCAGGAGACTTGCCATCTCCACAGCAGGGGAACAGCTGGCAGTGCTGATCCCCACTAACACTTGAACGAATGTGTTTGGCTCTGTGGAGACGACACTTCTGAACACCAACTGACACTGTTGGAGCCCAGGATCAGGCGTGGAGCAGGCTGGGGCCTACTGGATTTTGGCAGGTGTAGGCAGCAGGAGACTTGCCATCTCCACAGCAGGGGAACAGCTGGCAGTGCTGAACCCCACTAACACTTGAACAAATGTGTTTGGCTCTGTGGAGACGACACTTCTGTACACCAACTGATGCTGTTGGAGCCCAGGTTCAGGCGTGGAGCAGGCTGGGGCCTACTGGATTTTGGCAGGTGTAGGCAGCAGGAGACTTGCCATCTCCACAGCAGGGGAACAGCTGGCAGTGCTGAACCCCACTAACACTTGAACGAATGTGTTTGGCTCTGTGGAGAAGACAATTCTGAACACCAACTGACGCTGTTGGAGCCCAGGATCAGGTGTGGAGCAAGCTGGGGCCTACTGGATTTTGGCAGGTGTAGGCAGCAGGAGACTTGCCATCTCCACAGCAGGGGAACAGCTGGCAGTGCTGAAACCCACTAACACTTGAACGAATGTGTTTGGCTCTGTGGAGACGACACTTCTGAACACCAACTGATGCTATTGGAGCCCAGGATTAGGCGAGGAGCAGGCTGGGGCCTGTTGCTTTTGGCAGGTGAAGGCAGCAGGAGACTTGCCATCTCCACAGCAGGGGAACAGCTGGCAGTGCTGTACCCCACTAACACTTGAACGAATGTGTTTGGCTCTGTGGAGACGACACTTCTGAACACCAATTGACGCTGTTGGAGCCCAGGATCAGGCGTGGAGCAGGCTGGGGCCTACTGGATTTTGGCAGGTGTAGGCAGCAGGAGACTTGCCATCTCCACAGCAGGGGAACAGCTGGCAGTGCTGAACCCCACTAACACTTGAACGAATGTGTTTGGCTCTGTGGAGACGACACTTCTGAACACCAACTGACGCTGTTGGAGCCCAGATTACGCATGCCGCATGCAGAGGCCAATGGGCAGCGGTTTTTATGGAGGTTGTTGACTACTACTTATTCTAACCATGCTCCACTTAGGCCTCTGGCTCCACTGTCTCTACTATTTACCCTGGCCTCCAACCCCGCCCGCTACATCTCTGAAGTGGCGTCAGCACAATCTACACTTGTTCCTGTGTTACTGGTGCTCAGTCCCGTCAGTTGATCCCCTGATGTTTGTCCGGCAAGTTCGCCAGCTCTGTCCTCATTCCCACTACTGGTTATGGGAATGTGGACAGAGCAGGAGACCTTGCCGGACACACATCAGGGGATAAACTGATGGGACTGAGCCACAGGAACACAGGAACAAGTGTAGATTGTGCTGACGCCACTTCAGAGATGTAGATGGCGGGGTTGGAGGCCAGGGGAAATAGTAGAGACAGTGGAGCCAGAGACCTAAGTTGGGCACGGTTAAAAATCAGTAGTGGTTTGAATGTTGATGGAGCTGGTGACTTTGCCGTCCACACAGCAGGGGATCAGCTGGCGTTACTGAACCCCACTAACACAGGAGCTAGTGTGTTTCTCTGTGCAGACGACACATCTGAGCGACAACTGGCTGTGTTGAAGCACAGGGATTATAGTTCAGGTGGTAGAAAAATGAACACACCAGCATACCTGGATACAGTTGCCAACCACTAATTTAGTCTGTAAGAGGAATGGCAAAGTCTTTGGAGATCCAGGCCTTGTTCATTTTCAGAAAAGTCAGCCGGTCAACATTATCGGAAGATAGTCGCGTGCGAGGGTTTGTTAGTACACCACCTGCGGCACTAAAGACGCGTTCCGATAATACACTGGCAGCAGGGCAAGCCAGCACCTCCAATGCATACTGGCTAAGCTCTGGCCATGTATCCAGCTTAGAGACCCAAATCTTGAAGGGGGAAGAGCCATCTGGGAGTACAGTGACAGGGCAAGACATGTAGTCTGACACCATCTGACGTAAGCGTTGCCTCCTGCTGACTCGAGGCGTCGCTGATGGTGTAGACAATTGTGGTGGACACACAAAACTTTGCCACATTTGGGCCATAGTGGTCTTGCCTTGTGCTGCGGCGCTGCCTCTGCTCCCTCTTTGTGCAGAGTTTCCTCCACTGCCTCGACGCACAGAGCTGCTTTGTAAAGCACTAGCAACAATGCTGTCGGGTGGAATGGAAAACATTATGGACTGCACCAGTGACTCTTCGTACTCCCGCAGTTTACGCTCCCGGTTCAACGTTGGTATGAGCCTTTGTACGCTGTCCCGGTAGCGAGGATCTAGGAGGGTGTACACCCAATAATCAGCCGAGACGAGAATGTGGGCGATGCGGCGGTCGTTTCTCAGGCACTGCAGCATGAAATCAACCATGTGCTGCAGACTCCCAACTGCCAAAGAACCGCTGTCCCCTGTTTGAGGCGTGACCTCGGCCTGCTCTGCATCACCCCACCCTCGCTGTACATACTGAGTAGAGGTTTGTGTACCTCCCTCCTCTGGAGAGATGTCTTCCTCCTCCATCGACTCCTCCTCATCCTCCTCACAAAGTGTCCCCTGCCTAGGCCTTTGTGAGGAAACACGTAGCGCAGACTGTCCAGAAGCAGATGGCATTTGGGACTCCTCATCCTCCACCTCTTCCGAAACCTCATCCCTTAGTGCTTGCAGTGTTTGTTGAAGCAGGCAGATAAGGGGGACAGTCATGCTGACTAGTGCATCATCTGCACTCGCCATCCGCGTGGATTCATCGAAGGCATGCAAAACGAGGCCCACTCAATGGTGCTGAAGTGTGACCGGCGCACAGTGCGACTTGTTTGCGCCTGATGCAGCTGGTACTCCATGACTGCTGCCTGCTGCTCACACAACCGCTCCAACATATGTAACCTTGAATTCCACCGGGTGGGTAGGTCACATATGATGCGATGTTCCGGAAGGCCAAATCATCGCTGCAGAGCAGCGAGGCGCGATCTTGCCGTGCTGGAACGCCGCAAGTGAGCGCACTCTATGCGGACCTTGTGCAACAGTGCATCAAGATCCGGATAGTCCCTCAGAAAGCTCTGCACGACCAAGTTAAGCACATGTGCCAGACATGGGATGTGTGTGAGGTTGCCTAGGCCAAGAGCTGCCACCAGATTTCGGCCATTGTCACACACTACCAAGCCCGGCTGGAGATTCGCTGGCCCAAACCACACATCGCTCTCCTGCTTGATAGCATTCCAGAGCTCCTGCGCTGTGTGGCTTCGATTCCCCAAAGAAATTAATTTGAGTACAGCCTGTTGACGTTTGGCCACGGCTGTGCTCATATCGGTCGTAACAGGCTCCTGCTCTGCTGTTTCTGAGGAACTTGAGTAGGAGGAGGAGTCTATGTGTACAGACTTGAGTCCTGCCATCCGTGGTGTTGGAAGAACACGTACAGCGCCACTGTCCAGATCTGTACCCGGCTCCACAACATTGACCCAGTGGGCAGTGAGAGAAAGGTATCGTCCCTGTCCATGGTTACTGGTCCACGCATCGGTGGTCAGGTGGACCTTGCTACTAATGGCGTTTAGTAGCGCATGTTTTATTTTGCCCTCAACATGTTTCTGCAGGGCAGGGACGGCTCGCCTGCTGAAATAAAACCGTCTGGGCATGTTGTATTGGGGGACTGCCAATGCCATTAAGTCCCAGAAGGTGTCAGTGTCCACCAGCCTGAATGACAGCATTTCAACTGCCAGAAGTTTGGCAATGCCAGCATTCAGAGACTGTGCTCGGGGATGGTTTGCCGAGTAAGGGCGCCTTTTATCCCATGCCTGTGCTACCGATGGCTGTGATGGATGGGAACGTGCTGCTATGGGTGGAATCTGACAGGGTCTCCGGACAACAGTGGCAGAGGTTCTTCCTTGGCGATCCTGTGAGGAAGCCGAACCAGCAGTGTGTGAGCTGGAGGAAGAGGCCCCAACACGAACTGAAGAGGTGGTAGGTGGTGCTGTACGTTGGCCTACGTCTTCAGGGTGTCTCTGCAACTCCAACTCGTGCTTGGTGCGCACATGTTTCCACATATTTGTGGTATTGAGGTTGCTGACATTTCTCCCTCTTTTGACTTTGTGATGACACAGCTTGCATTTGACAAAGCAAATGTCATCTGCAACTGTGTCAAAAAAGGACTATGCACTGCAAGTCTTGGGAGCGCCTGTTTTGCCTTTGGAATGAGGAATGCTCCTAACGGGTGCCGAAGTGGAGGGTACAGGCAACCAAGTCTAACCCCCTCCCTCTGCCTCCTGTTTTGGCCGGTAGGGGAATCTCTTCCTCCGAGCTGCTCCCACCACCTTCCTGTTCCTCACGCCATGATGGGTCAAGGACCTCATCATCTTCCCTCCCCTCTTCAAACAGCTGCTTCTCTGGGGTTGTCTCGCCAGCACAGTACGCACCAGAAAGTGGCAACTGAGTCTCGTCATCATCTGATGCGTACTGAGGTGTGCTGACCATAGGCACTGGCCCACTCGCCTCTTCAGATTCAGAGGGACAAAGAAGTTACGCATCACTGCATACTCCCTCTTCTTCACATTCAGGAATGCTGCTTGGCTGGCCCCCTCTTTCCAAGCCAACAGATTCCGAGAACAGAAGTAGAGACTGTGAAGGCTCCTGTCCATGTCTCTCTGACTGCCTGGGCACTTTGGCAGGTGGTGAAGAGACAGATGGTTGCTCTTCGGTGCTCTGGTCCTGAGAGGCTGTGGAAGTAATTGAAGTCGATGCGTTAGCTGCCATCCATCCGACAACGGCTTCAATTTGTTCCTCCCGCAGCAGTGGGGTACGTTGAGGTCCTACAAAGCTGCGCATAAAGGACTGTTGCCTGCTAAAACTGGGGGATGCTGATCCACTGGTGCCTGCAGCAGGCCCAGAATCCCCACGTCCTCTACCTGCAGAATCCCCACGTCCTCTCCCTGCAGAATCCCCACGTCCTCTCCCTGCTGAAACTCCACGCCCACGCCCACGCCCACGCTCCTTACTCCCTGCCTTCTTCATCTTGCCAGACTGCTTAAGATAGGCAGAAAAGTACAAAGGGGGGCCTTAGTGTGCTTATTCCTGAACAGCTGGTTACAGGTACAAGAAACACTAATTTTATGAAGTGTGTGTGTGTGTGGACTACACTTTAATAGGAGCTGATGTGGCCTACACAGGTTCCAAATGTAGTGTTTGGTGAACTTTTTTTGTGGTTTCTTTGTTGGAAACAAACTCAAAGTATGTGAACAAAGAATTGAAACTGATAGTATCACCAACTTTTTGGAGCTATTACAATGCAGGCAGGTAACCTACAATGCAAAAGATGAGGCTCCAAAAAAATTGGGTAATACTAATCTGGCTGCGCCTGCAGGGCACAAGCCAGAAAAAAAGGCTCCTCTATCTACTCCTATATAGTGTTTGCAACCAACCAATGTTGATGGATACGGATGGATGCACACTAATAGGAGAAGAAAAAATGAGCTGCACTCAAAGACAAATATGTGTGAGGCAGTGACGCACGTTGAGCGTCCTACAACCAGACGTAGCTGCAGGACACTCTACTCAGCATGAGCTGCACTCACACACAGTCAGAGACCTCTCAGACAGCCGTGAACAGTGCAGCTAAGTGGGCACTGGCACTGACAGGCTGCAGAAAGGCTCTGCTGTGTACTCCTATATAGTGTTTGCAACCACCGTAGATGGAGACGGATGGATGCACACTAATAGAAGAAAAAATGAGCTGCACTCAAATAAAAATATGTGTGAGGCACTGACGCACGCTGAGCGTCCTACAACCAGACGTAGCTGCAGGACACACTACTCAGCGTGAGCTGCACTCACACACAGTCAGAGACCTCTCAGACAGCCGTGAACAGTGCAGCAAAGTGGACACTAGCACTGAAAGGCTGCAGAAAGGCTCCGCTGTCTACTACTAGTGTTTGCAACCAACGTATATGGATACGGATGGAAGCACACTAGATTGAAATTATGTAAAAAATGCAGCTCAAAAATTAAAAGATGTATGAGGCAGCAGTGAGGCAAGCTGGGCAGCCTACAACCTGACGTGGCTGCAGGACCCACTCCACAGCGTGAGCTGCACTCACACAGCCCTTGCAGACAGCTGTGAACACTGCTGCTAGGGCAAAGAAGGCTACAGTGGTGGTTTATGTAGCCTGGGTAAAGCACTAGATGTTTGGTGGAATCGCTATTTCTAACTGTCCCTCACAGTCTTCTACAGCAGCCTGTCCCTAACTGAATTCACAGCAGAGTGAACCAGAAATGGCGGCTGCGGTGGCTTTTATAGTGCATCATGACATCATTTCGGCAGCCAATCACAGCCATGCCAATAGTTAACATGTCTACATGCCTAACAGGATGTGCCCACACTTCGGAGGATTCCCATTGGCTTAATCAAAGCAAGCAGGCTCATAGCATGATGGGAACTTCCGATTCCGGTATCCGATATGACAAAAGTATCGGAAGTCAGTATCGGAATTCCGATACCGCTAATATCGGCCGATACCCGATACTTGCGGTATCGGAATGCTCAACACTACTTAGCAGATAATGTAGACAAGGAGCAGATCAAGGTAACCGCCAAAAGGAACTTAGGCTGTACACTGCCCACCGCAAATGAGTGAGCAAAATGTTTTTCTCATTTAGGGCAGATAGAAATAGTATGAGAGGCGTCCCCACAAAAGAAGCACAACTTATTTCGCCTTCTAAACTCTTGATGGTGCGCCCTAGACAAAACCCTATCACATTGCATGGGTTCAGAAGTCTGTTCGAAAGGCAGCACCGCCTCTCGCGTAGTTTTACATTCACGTAAACGTCGATCAATTTGAATGGCTAATGACATCGAGTCGTTAAGACCAGAGGGGACAGGAAATCCCATCATAACATCTTTTACGGTTTCTGCCAGACCTTTCCAAAAGAGAGCTGCTAGGGCATCATCATTCCATTTAGTAAGAACCGCCCACTTTCGGAATTTTTGACAATATAACTCTGCAGCATCCTGACCCTGGTTCAATGCCAATAAGGTTTTCTCAGCTTGCTCAATAGCATTAGGTTCATCATACAACAAGCCCAGGGCTTGAAAAAATGCATCCACATTAGCCAGAATAGGATCTCCAGGTGTCAGAGAAAAAGCCCAGTCCTGGGGATCACCACGCAGCAGGGAGATAACAATTTTAACCTGCTGCACTGAGCTCCCCGATGAGTTAGGCTTCAAAGCAAGAAATAATTTACAATTAATCTTAAAATTCAAAAATTTTGACCGATCCCCAGAAAACACATCAGGAGTAGGGATCCTTGACTCCACAGCAGATGATTGAGCGAGATAGGCTAGAAATTCCCCGCACTTCCGCAGCGATCTGTCAGGGTCCTGACAGCACCGGCGTACAGACTCCGCTAAGCAGGGACTCACCTGCACCGTAGGGACCCCTGGGGACAAGAAGAGCCAGAAAATAAAGATGCACAGGACCTGAATGTAGAAGTTTAGCAAGCCGGCATAGGACCTATGGTCATGTGAACGATCACGTGACTGCAAGGGGGCGGGGCTTAGCTTCCTGCTTTCAGAGAAGGTAGAAAACTCAGAGTCAGGCAAAGCAGAGGTCAAGCACAATACAGGCAAGCAAGGTACAGGAGGGATAAACAGACGGAAGGCCAGACAAAGCCAAAGGTCATACACAAGATATCAGTACAGTACCAGGGATGAGACAGAACGGATAGTCAGGGCCAAGCAGAGATCAAAAACCAAACTGATGTAGAAGGTACCAAGCAGAATCCAAAGCGATATCCAGAGAACAGACCGAGTCATACACAGAGAATCAAGCAACCAGAACACAGCACTAACACACTCAGGGGTCACCACACAATGCCAAGGGCGAAAGTATAACTGACGGGGGATGGGAGCTTCCTGAGGCTATAAGAAGCATCCCCAGAACCAATGAGAGGCCACCATAATAGGTCCCAGGTGTGCAGGTGAGAGTCTGCACTGAGATCAGAACATTAATCCCAGAAGTGCCGGTCACCCAGCACTGGTATCATGACACGAGCTGCTTAACACGATCGGACAATTGCTTAGTCTCCATAAAAGAAAAAATCCTCCTACGGCCCCAGAGAAAAAGAGGAAAAAATATATTAAAAAATTCTGACACTTTTTTTTTTTACAATTCTTTCCTTCATTCGAGTACCCTAGAGTCTACAGTTGAGGCTGGTGATTCTGTTATGAACTGGTCACCGAGGAGGATGGCAGGAATAGGCTAGGCCACCAGGAACCCAGAAAGGGTGGTAACTTAGCGGATTGCAGACCCCTAATCCTAACAACACAACTAGCAGTAGCCATGGAGCGTACCTACGATGCCCTAGACGCCTAGGCACAGC
The DNA here is from genome assembly GCF_039654945.1 of Dendrobates tinctorius. Classification (NCBI taxonomy): domain Eukaryota; kingdom Metazoa; phylum Chordata; class Amphibia; order Anura; family Dendrobatidae; genus Dendrobates; species Dendrobates tinctorius. The sequence continues at coordinate 42,328,804 of NW_027361728.1, read as the reverse complement.
CGGAGAGCTAACTAAGCCTAAAGCAAGAAAGGTGAAATCTAAACTGCCCTGAGTAGAACCCCAAAGGAATAGATAGCCCCCAAACATATTGTTAGGGTTGCAGATCGCACTAAATATAAAATATAAGGAAGTGCGATCGCAACCAGGGGTTCACCGTGCAGAGATGGAAAACTGCTGCTTGGTAATGGAGGAGTAGTAAGTGGACACTTGCAGGTTAACCACTGACCCGGTGTGCACTGGGGCGAACTCTGTTACTCCACAGAGCCGCTGAAAGAAACGCCAGAGCCTGTTAGCACCACAGGACTTGGCAGAAGGAGCGCATAGTGTAAGGTCACAGGACTCGGCCTTTAGACCGCAGGACTGGAGTCCCTCTAGACCGCTAGCAACTGCGGTGCCAGCAAGAGTCACAAATAGCTAACATGTGCAAGTGTGCACACAGTGCCATTGTCACTTGCCGCAGTTCGCTAGCTTGCCGTGGTTGCAGTAGGCGACACCATTGGATGCTAGTGTGCGAGTGCTAGGAGCACGGTGGCGGAAGCATAGCCACTTGTTGGAGCTGACTCAAATACCATGCGTATCAAAGGAGGGGGTAATTTAATGAGTCATTCACCAGATTCATGCATCCATCATCACACATACCAACAACATTATGAGTCTATACTAGCGCATGGCCGTGCGGCCATGCAACTTTTTTATAGCAGCGTCCTTCTGGGACCTTCCTAGTGGTCCAATGGGAGCAGCAATAGGACCTAAGCATGTGACCTCAGACCTCCAATGAGAGGACCTCCCACAGGCATGCTCAGTAGACCGAAAGAAGGACATAGTCCCAGGAGCTACTTGCTGCTGGCTATTGCAGGTTACAATAGCTGAACCCTGATTAGCAGCAATAACCAAGCCAACAGCAGCAGACTGAGCAAGACGCCGAGAATGACGGGATTCCTGATGTGCAGAGACAGGAACTCGATGCCTAACACATAAATTGTCGGTGAGACGCAGGCACAAAATAGACAGAGCAAATGATGGGGCCCAAACTGACTAGATAGGATAGGAAATGAAAGACACTGTCTGCAATCACGCAAAAACCCTAAAAAATCCAACACGTCTGATGTACAAAAAACACTGAGGTCTCACGACCTCTCCTCCACTATATCAGCATTCTAGTGAGAGCTGGCAGCAAAGCAAAGGAGACTAATATAACAGGGGACTGAACAAACTGACACAACCTGTAACATGTGGAGCGGGATCCAGCACAGCCCCAGCAGGGAGCTCGCTGAACCCTCACAGCAAAGCAGAAAGAGGCAAAACCAGATCAGATGCAAAGGATTAGCAAATGAACAACTTAACTGAAAAATGCAGGATCAGGCAGGAGACAGCAGACCTCAGAATGCACAGGTAGAAGCTAATCACCAGCAGCCACTGAAGGAAGCCTGCTCACTTAAATACTCCAGTCAGTAACCCCAGATTTCCAATCATCGTCATCAGGTGGCAGTCTTCGGCCAGCTCCACTACCCCCAGTAACCACCAGAGCGAGCCCCGACTCATAATTCAAATCGAGAGAGTTCACGACAGCTATTAAGTCTTAGCCTTCTTTTTTGCAATCTAAACATTCCCAAATCCTTTAGCTGTTCCTGGTAGGACACACTTTGCAGTCCACTCACCATCCTGGTAGCTCTTCTCTGAATTTGCTCCAGTTTTTCAATGTCTTGTTTAAAATGTGTTGCCCAGAACTGGAGGCAGTATTACCGATGTGGCCAGACCAAGGAGGAGTAGAGGGAATAATTACTTCACGTAATCTAGACTCTGTGCTTCTCTTAATACATCCTAGAACTGTTTGCCTTTTTTGCTGCTGCATCACACTGTAGACTCATGTGCAGTCTGTGATCTATTAGTATACCCAAGTTTTTTTCACATGTGCTGTTGCTTAGTTCTATTCCTCCCATTATATAGATGTAATTTTCATTTTTCTTTACCAGATGTAGAATCTTGCATTTCTTTCTGTTAAATAAATACCATTCTATTAGTCGCTACCCATTGTTCAAGCTTACCTTGTAAATAAATTATTAGCATCAGCCATTTCATTGTCATATGTAGGCCAAAAGAAATACATTTTCTGGACTGGTGTAAGTTTTCTTGTAGATTGAGAAATAAATAATTGGCACCAGCTGTATCATTTCCATTTGTCAGACAAAGAAATGCATTTTCAGGACCGGTGTGTTTTGTAGTACTCTGGAAAATAAATAATTGGCATCAGCTGTCTCATGCATTTGTAGGCCAAAGAATAGAGATGTGGAAGCTAAACCGTAGTTTGGGGTCTGTACCAGACACCTAGTGTCCATGCACAGATTGCAAAAGTGGATTTCTCCTTGAAGTCAGTGTTAAAATTAGGATACAGCAGCCCAAACAAAGCTCTTTCACAGGCTGTAGCACAGCCAATCAACAAGCTTTACTGTGTGAGCACATCCGGCTCAATGACAACCATGTCAAGCATTGGCATGGCTGTGATTGGCCGACATACTGTGTAAAAAATGCTGTTTATTTAAATAATTTTATAAAATGTGTGGGTTTTGTCTATTTTTGATAACCAAAGCAGTCAAAATTGATAGCTGCGGTTTACAGTCCCCGGCTGTCAGCTTTATCTTGGCTGGTTATCAAAAATAGAGGAGTCTCTATGCATTTTTTTGAATTATTCAAATAAATAGTTTAAAAAGACAGACTAGGGTCCCCTCATTTTTGATAAGCAACCTTGCTAAAGCAAGACACCTGGGTAAGGGTATTCTCTGGTTGTGAAGTAGTCATGGATATTGGCCCTACCCAGCTTAAAAATAGCAGCCCGCAGCAACCCCAGAAAATGCACCTCTATTAGATGTGCCATTTCTGGTGCTTTAGAATCATAGAATCATAGAATCATAGAATCATAGAATCGTAGAGTTGGAAGGGACCTCCTGGGCCATCTGGTCCAACCCCCTGCTCAAAGCAGGATTCGCTAAATCATCCCAGTCAGATGTCTGTCCAGCCTCTGTTTGAAGACTTCCATTGAAGGAGAACTCACCACTTCTCGTGGCAGCCTGTTCCACTCATTGATCACTCTAACTGTCAAAAAGTTTTTTCTAATATCTAATCTGTGTCTCTTCCCATTCAGTTTCATCCCATTGCTTCTAGTCTTTCCTTGTGCAAATGAGAATAAAGTTGATCCTTCTACAATGTGACATCCCTTTAGATATTTGTAGACAGCTATTAAGTCTCCTCTCAGTCTTCTCTTTTGCAAACTAAACATTCCCAAATCCTGCAACCTTTCCTCATAAGACAGGGTTTGCAGACCGGTCACCATTCTGGTCGCTCTTTTCTGAACTTGCTCCAGTTTGTTGATGTCTTTTTTAAAATGTGGTGCCCAAAACTGGACACAATATTCCAGATGAGGTCTGACCAAAGAGGAGTAGAGGGAAATAATGACTTCACGTGATCTAGACTGTATGCTTCTGTTAATACATCCTAGAATTGCATTTGCCTTTTTTGCTGCTGCATCACACTGTTGACTCATATTCAGTCTGTGATCTATTAGTATACCCAAGTCTTTTTCACATGTGCTGTCACTTAGCCCTATTCCTCCCATTCTATATATGTTTTTTTCATTTTTATTGCCCAGATGTAGTACTTTGCATTTCTCCCTGTTAAAAACCATTCTGTTAGTTGCTGCCCACTTCTCCAGTTTATTTAAATCTTTTTGAATCCTCTCTCTCTCTTCTCTAGTATTAGCTATCCCTCCTAGCTTTGTGTCATCAGCAAATTTAATCAGTTTACCCTCAATTCCTTCATCTAAATCGTTGATAAAGATGTTGAACAATACAGGGCCCAGGACAGAGCCCTGTGGTACCCCACTTGAGACATTCTTCCAACTGGATGTGCAGCCATTTATGACCACTCTTTGGGTCCGATCACTAAGCCAGTTATGAATCCACCTAACAGTTGCCTTGTCCATTCCATACTTAGTCATTTTTTCAATAAGGATTGTATGAGAGACTTTGTCAAATGCTTTGCTGAAGTCAAGATATACTATATCTACAGCATTTCCTTGATCCACCCAATCAGTGATACCGTCATAGAAGGAAATTAAGTTAGTCTGACATGACTTATTAGTTACAAACCCATGCTGACTCTGTTTAATCACTTCATTCTTATCCAGGTATTGACATACATGTTGTTTAATAATTTGTTCAAAGATCTTTCCTGGTATAGAAGTCAGACTCACCGGCCTATAGTTGCCTGGGTCCACCTTCTTCCCCTTTTTGAAGATAGGAACAACATTTGCTCTTCTCCAGTCTTCTGGCACTTCTCCTGTTCTCCAAGAATTTTCAAAGATTATGGAGAGGGGTTCAAAAATTTCTTCTGCTATCTCCTTCAGTACTCTGGGGTGTAATTCATCTGGACCTGGAGACTTGAATTCATTTAGGTTAGCTAAGTGTTTCCTCACTATCTTTCTGTTTATAGATATCCTGGATTCTTCTATTCCCTTAATAGGACAGTGAATAACAGTTGATGTTGCATTTCCTTTCTGAGAGAAAACAGATGCAAAATAGGAATTTAAAAGTTCAGCCTTCTCAACATCCTGTCTTACCATTTCATCATTTTCATCCTGTAAAAATCCTATAGCATCTTTGACTTTTCTTTTACTTTTGACATATCCCCAAAATCCTTTATTATTGCTTTTGACATCTCTTGCAAGCCTCAGTTCATTTTCAGCTTTAGCTAATCTGATTTGTGCCCTGCAGGTTCTGCAGACAGCATTATATTCTTCTTTAGATATGCCTCCCTCTTTCCATTTTATAAACATTTTTTTCTTCCTTTTTAGCATGTGCTTAAGTTCTGTGTTCATCCATCCTGGTTTCCTTAAATGCTTCCTATTCTTCCCTCTTTTCGGAATTGTTAACAACTGTGCTTTGAGAATTTCATTTTTCAAGATTTCCCATCCTTCCTGGACATTTTTGTCTTTAAGGATATCCAGCCATTGGATCCCTCCAATTCTCTTTCTGAATCCCTTAAAATCTGCCTTTCTGAAATCTAACCTTGACGTCTGAGTCTTCACAGGTCTTCCACCTCTAGTAATCCAAAATTCTAAAATAGCATGGTCGCTACCTCCTAGGGTCCCAGCCACTTTTACCTCCTCAACCATTTCCTCCCTGTTTATAAGGATTAGATCCAAGGTAGCAGTTCCCCTTGTTTTCTCCCTTACCTTTTGGAAGATAAAGTTGTCAGCAAGAGAGGATAAGAATTTCCTTGACCTGTTAGTTTTGCCTGAGAGAGATTCCCAACAAATGTCTGGATAGTTGAAATCTCCCATGACAACTATGTCATATTTTTTGGAGAACTTGGCCATCTGATGCATAAAGAGTTCATCTATATCTTCGGCTTGCACAGGCGGCCTGTAGTAAATGCCTACAATGGTGTCCTTTCCATTGTTCTGTCCTTGTATTCTTACCCAAACAGTTTCCACAGAACTCCCAGTCTCTGAAGCTTCAATCTCTGTGCAGATATACGCGTTTCGAACATACAATGCGACACCCCCTCCTCGTTTATCAAGTCTATTTCTTGCAAATAAGTTGTATCCTTCTAGTCTTGTATTCCAATCATGTGTATTGTCCCACCAAGTTTCAGTGATTCCAATTACATCATATTTCTGTTCCTGTGTTAGTAGTTCCAATTCTCCTTGTTTGTTGCCCATGCTTTGTGCATTAGTATAGAAACATTTTAGTTTGTGATTGGTTTCTCTTTCTCCATTATTTTTATTAATTAGATTCTTTTGTCTTTGTTCTTCCTTTCCACTTCTAATAGCAGAGTTCTCAATAGCATTTGTCAGGTGTATGGCTTTTTCTGGTCTTTTGCTTCCCTTCCCATGTTGTTCTAGTTTAAAGCTCTCCTTACAAGTGTAGCAAGGCGACTTCCAAATACATGCTTTCCAGTCTTCGTAAGGTGCACCCCATCTCTAGCAAGTAGTCCATCGTATAAGTAGTTCACTCCGTGATCCAGAAATCCAAATCGTTGCTGACGGCACCATCGACATAGCCAGTTGTTCACCTGCAGAATCTTATTCCACCTCCTTGTTCCATGGCCATCCACTGGGAGGATGGAAGAGAAGACCACCTGCGCTCCCAGTTCTTTCACTTTCTTGCCTAAGTCTTCAAAGTCTCTGCAGATGGTTTCCAGGTCGTTTCTTGCGGTGTCATTTGTCCCCACATGTAGTAGCAGGAATGGGTAGTCATCTGTAGGTCTGAAGAGTCTTGATATCCTGTCAGACACATCTTTAATTTTTGCACCTGGAAGACAGCACATTTCTCTTGTAGTTATATCCGGTCTGCAGATAGCGGCCTCTGTTCCTCTCAGCAGGGAATCCCCCATGACCACCACTCTCCGTTTCTTCTTCACAACATTTTTCTTTCTCCATCCAGGAGGACTCTGAGGGCGTACAAGGTTGCTGTTTGTTGGCAAAGTCTTATCCTGATGTATTTCTTCATCGTTTTCCTGCGTGAGAGCCTGGTACTGGTTCCTGAGCAGTATGGGTGCTGACTGCCTCCTGATCCTCCTGCTTCTCTGGGTCACATGTCTCCATTCCTCTGTTTCTTCAGGTGCACTTCGAATTTCTTCTCTTTCTGTAACATGAAGAGATAATTCTGCTCTGTCCAAGAACTCTTCACCTTCCTTAATGATCTTCAACGTAGCTAACGTCTCTTCGAGATTTTGCAACTTTTCCTCCAACAGGGACACAAGCTTGCATTTGTGGCATGTGAAGTTTGGCTTTTCCACTGGTAAATCTGTGAACATGTAGCAAGAAATGCAGCTCACCAAATGGCTCCTGGCCTCTTCCATCTTGAGATTTCTTAAAAACGATGAAAGATGAGCCAAATTTCAAGACTCTTCCCCTGGTTTTCCGATTTCCTCTTTTCAGCTGCAACGGCCAAAACCCAGTGATCGTTGAGCTCGCGGAGACTCTTCACTTATCCCAGAAGGCACTGGGAATATGCAAATGATCTCCTCAAGACTCTTCCCCTGGTTTTCCGATTTCCTCTTTTCAGCTGCAACGGCCAAAACCCAGTGATCGTTGAGCTCGCGGAGACTCTTCACTTATCCCAGAAGGCACTGGGAATATGCAAATGATCTCCTCAAGACTCTTCCCCTGGTTTTCCGATTTCCTCTTTTCAGCTGCAACGGCCAAAACCCAGTGATCGTTGAGCTCGCGGAGACTCTTCACTTATCCCAGAAGGCACTGGGAATATGCAAATGATCTCCTCAAGACTCTTCCCCTTTGCCCAGCTCTTTCCACTTGCCCTGGTGTGGTGTTAAGTGGGGCAACATTTGTGGGGTTAATGTCAGCTTTGCAATGTTGTAAACACCCCCAACCCTCTTTTACCCATTTATTAGTTTACAAATAAAAAAATCACATTATTCCTTTCTTTCCCACTGATAATCCATATGTCCAATAAAGAGCCCAACTTAACTACATCTGGATGCAGTGCTGAGCAGTGGCATAATGTAACTGCTCAGCCCTGCATCCAGTAGACACTGAGCTGAGAATTCAGCTTCAGTGCCGAGCGGTGACATCAGTAAGGTGACCAGAGTTCATAGCTGATGTGCATTCTTACGCTCAGCTCAGTGTCTTCTGAATAGAGGGCTGAGAGATCACCTCATGTCACTGCTCAGCAATGGATCCAGATGTAGCTTAGTTGGAGCACGTCATGGGACATATGAATTAATGGCAGACAGGTGAGAAATACTGTGTTTTTTTATTTTTATTTGGAAAGTATTAAATGATTAAAGGAGGATTGGGGAATTTTTATTTCAAATAAAGGAATTTACTCTATGTGTGAGTGTTTTTTAACTCAAACTTACAGTGACATGGAGAAATGGATGGCAGGGTGCATTGATGTCCGGAAATATGAGTGGTGAGTTGAGTATTACTGTTTTTTTTTACATTCTAGTTTTATTATTCTCTGGGATCTGGAGAGACCAAAAGGAATAATATAGAGCATTCAATTCTCATTGAATAACATAACTGCAAATCATATTTCCCTGTAAAATCTTTGCACTTTTCAGAATTTCTTACCTTAATTCATCACTGTCTTTGAACCTTTCTTACATAGGAATTTTTTTTTACATTATTTAGTTTGCCCTTTTTTGCACTCTGTTCCCGCAGCTCCGTAGCGGGGACCTGATAGTATGTGCGCAAGTGCGGGATTTACTGGACGATTGCAGTGACAACAGGGCAGTCAAGGCAATCAATCAAGCTTTGATGGGCATGAATAATTTGAAGAGGAAGGTGACTGACCGTGACTGTAAAGACAGAAAACATCACGCCTATGACTGAAAAAGAAGGTATATGATGCAGTCACCTAAGGATAAAAAACGTTTTTTTAGATAAATAGTGGGAAGTTTTGCTTGAGAAGAGCATGTTATTGATGCACATTGCATCACTAAGAAGACATCGGGGTCAGTTTAATATCGAAAAGGATGTGACAGATTCTCTTTAAAAATTGTTTGACGTGTATCTCACCCTCTTACAGCTAAGAGGGAACAGAAGTGATTGTTTATGCCTAGCATCTCCTTGCATGCCTGCCTTTCTCCAAATACATTCTGGACTGTTCACCAAACAATAGTAGGTATGTATACAGTAGAAAAAAGATGCTATACTTGTCACTCGAGCATAATGCGGCATCGGTTCAAAGATACTGTTTTATTAATAGTGTCTTAAAAAGCAAAAAATAAAAGTAATTTAACCCCTTCCTGACATGAGACGTACTATCCCGTCCACGGTACCCGGGCCCGTATGACCGGGGACGGGATAGTACGTCTACCGCGATCAGCGGCGCCCACGTGGTGAGCGCCGCTGATCGCGGCCGGGTGTCAGCTGATTATCACAGCTGACACCCGGCACAATGTGTCAGGGGCGGTCACGGACCGCCCCCGACACATTAACCCCTTGCACACCGCGATCAAACGCGATCGCGGTGTACCGGGAGTTAAAGGGAAGCATCGGCAGGGAGGGGGCTCCCTCCGTGCTTCCCTGAGCCCCCCACGGCAGCGCAATGTGCAGCGCTGCTGCGGGGGACTCCTATCCCCCAGGCCCCCGAATCCAAGATGGCGACGGGGGCCTTCGGGGGCCTGGGGAAGCTGGCTTCCTCAGTGCCTGCAAAGCGCAGGCATGAGGAAGCCTTGTGCACTGCCTGTGACAGATTGCTGATCTGTCACAGTGATCTGTGATGTGACAGATCAGCGATCTGTCACAGGACAGTGATGTCCCACCTGGGACTATGTAATAAAGTAAAAAAAAATTAAAAAAAAAGTGTAAAAATAAATTAAAAAAAATCGCCAAATAAATTAGTAAAAAAAAAAAAAAATATTCCCCAATAAATTCATTTTTTTAAAATAATAAAAAAAAAAAACAATAAATGTACACATATTAGGTATCGCCGCGTCCGTAACGACCTGCCCTATAAAACTGTCCCATTAGTTAACCCCTTTAGCGAACCCCTTAAAAAATAAAAATAAAAAACGAAGCAAAAAATAATGATTTATTATCATACCGCCAAACAAAAAGTGCAATAACGCGAGATCAAAAAGACGCATATAAATATCCATGGTACCGCTGAAAACGTCATCTTGTCCCGCAAAAAACAAGCCGCCACACAGCATCATCAGCAAAAAAATAAAAAAGTTATAACTCGCAGAATAAAGCGATGCAAAAATAATTATTTTTTATATAAAATAGTTTTCATTGCATAAAACCGACAAAAACATAAAAAAAGACCTAAATGAGGTATCGCTGTAACCGTACTGACCCGAAGAATAAAAGCACTTTATCAATTTTACCGCACGCGGAACGGTGTAAACGCACCCCCCCCAAAAGAAATTCATGAAACGCTGGTTTTTGTTCATTCTGCGTCCCAAAAATCGGAATAAAAAGCGATCAAAAAATTTCACGTGCCCGAAAATGGTACCAATAAAAACGTCAACTCGTCCCGCAAAAAATAAGACCTCACATGACTCGGTGGGTCAAAATACGGAAAAATTATAGCTCTCAATATGTGGTGATGCAAAAACTATTTTTACAATAAAAAGCGTCTTTTAGCGTGCGACAGCCGCCAAACATAAAAACCGCCATAAATAGTAAATCAAACCCCCCGTTATCACCCCTTTAGTTAGGGAAAAATAATAAAATAAAAAAAATGTATTTATTTCCATTTTTCCATTAGGGTTAGGGCTAGGGTTAGGGCTAGGGGTGTGTTGGGGTAGGGTTAGGTTAGGGTTAGGGCTAGGGTTAGGGTTAGGGCTAGGGTTAGGGTTAGGGCTAGGGCTAGGGTTAGGGCTAGGGTTAGGGCTAGGGTTAGGGCTAGGGTTAGGGCTAGGGTTAGGGGCGTGTTGGGGTTCGGGTTGGAGTTAGAATTGGGGGTTTCCACTGTTTGGGCACATCAGGGGCTCTCCAAATGCAACATGGCGTCTGATCTCAATTCCAGCCAATTCTGAGTTGAAAAAGTCAAATGGTGCTCCTTCCCTTCCAAGCTCTGCTATGCGCCCAAACAGTGTTTTACCCCCTCATGTAGGGTATCAGCCTACTCAGGACAAATTGCAAAACAATTTTTGGGGTCCAATTTCTCCTGTTACCCTTAGGAAAATAAAAAATTGGGGGCAAAAATATCATTTTTGTGGAAAAAAAATGATTTTTTTATTTTCACGTCCGAGTGTTATAAACTTCTGTGAAGCACTTGGGGGTTCAAAGTGCTCACCACACATCTAGATAAGTTCCGTGGGGGGTCTACTGTCCAAAATGGGGTCACTTGTGGGGAGTTTCAATAGTTTAGGTACATCAGGGGCTCTCCAAACGCAAATGACAACCGCAGACCATTCCATCAAAGTCTGCGTTCCAAAACGTCACTGCTTCCCTTCCGAGCCCCGACGTGTGTCCATACAGTAGTTTTCTCCCACATATGGGGTGTCAGCGTACTCAGGACAAATTGGACAACAACTTTTGGGGTCCAATTTCTCCTGGTACCCTTGGGAAAATAAAAAAAATGGTGACTAAAAGATCATGTTTGTGGAAAAAATACGAATTTTTTATTTTCACGCCCGGGCGTTGTAAACTTCTGTGAAGCACTGGGGGGGTCAAAGTGCTCACCACACATCTAGATAAGTTCCTTGGGGGGTCTAGTTTACAAAATGGTGTCATTTGTGGGGGGTTTCCACTGTTTAGGTACATTAGGGGCTCTCCAAAGGCAACATGACACCCGCAGACCATTCCATCAAAGTCTGCATTCCAAAACGTCACTACTTCCCTTCCGAGCCCTGACGTGTGCCCATACAGTAGTTTTCTCCCACATATGGGGTAGCAGCGTACTCAGGACAAATTGGAAAACAACTTTTGGGGTCCAATTTCTCCTGGTACCCTTGGGAAAATAAAAAAAATGGTGACTAAAAGATCATGTTTGTGGAAAAAATACGAATTTTTTATTTTCACGCCCGGGCGTTGTAAACTTCTGTGAAGCACTGGGGGGGTCAAAGTGCTCACCACACATCTAGATAAGTTCCTTGGGGGGTCTAGTTTACAAAATGGTGTCATTTGTGGGGGGTTTCCACTGTTTAGGTACATTAGGGGCTCTCCAAAGGCAACATGACACCCGCAGACCATTCCATCAAAGTCTGCATTCCAAAACGTCACTACTTCCCTTCCGAGCCCTGACGTGTGCCCATACAGTAGTTTTCTCCCACATATGGGGTAGCAGCGTACTCAGGACAAATTGGAAAACAACTTTTGGGGTCCAATTTCTCCTGGTACCCTTGGGAAAATAAAAAAATGGTGACTAAAAGATCATGTTTGTGGAAAAAATACGAATTTTTTATTTTCACGCCCGGGCGTTGTAAACTTCTGTGAAGCACTGGGGGGGTCAAAGTGCTCACCACACATCTAGATAAGTTCCTTGGGGGGTCTAGTTTACAAAATGGTGTCATTTGTGGGGGGTTTCCACTGTTTAGGTACATTAGGGGCTCTCCAAAGGCAATATCACACCCGCAGACCATTCCATCAAAGTCTGCATTCCAAAACGTCACTACTTCCCTTCCGAGCCCCGACGTGTGCCCATACAGTAGTTTTCTCCCACATATGGGGTATCAGCATACTCAGGACAAATTGGACAACAACTTTTGGGGTCCAATTTCTCCTGGTACCCTTGGGAAAATAAAAAAATGGTGACTAAAAGATCATGTTTGTGGAAAAAATACGAATTTTTTATTTTCACACCCGGGCGTTGTAAACTTCTGTGAAGCACTGGGGGGGTCAAAGTGCTCACCACACATCTAGATAAGTTCCTTAGGGGGTCTAGTTTCCAAAATGGTGTCATTTGTGGGGGGTTCCACTGTTTTGGTACATCAGGAGTTTTCCAAACGCGACATGGTGTCCGATCTCAATTCCAGCCAAAAACGTCAAATGGCGCTGCTTCCCTTCCGAGCTCTGCCATGCCCCCAAATAGTGGTTTACCCCCACATGTGGGGTATCAGCGTACTCAGGACAAATTGCACAATAACTTTTAGGGTCCTGTTACCCTTGGAAAAATAAGAATTGAGGGTGAAAAGATCATTTTTGTGGAAAAAATATTATTTTTTAATTGTATGGCTTTATGTTATAAACTTCTGTGAAGCCCATGGGGGTTCAAAGTTCTCACCACACATCTAGATAAGTTCCTTAGGGTGTCTAGTTTCCAAAATGGTGTCATTTGTGGGGGGTTTCCACTGTTTTGGTACATCAGGGGTTTTCCAAACGAGACATGGTGTCCGATCTCAATTCCAGCCAAAAACGTCAAATGGCGCTGCTTCCCTTCCGAGCTCTGCCATGCGCCCAAATAGTGGTTTACCCCCACATGTGGGGTATCAGCGTACTCAGGACAAATTGCACAATAACTTTTAGGGTCCTGTTACCCTTGGAAAAATAAGAATTGAGGGTGAAAAGATCATTTTTGTTTAAAAAATATGATTTTTTAATAGTATGGCTTTATGTTATAAACTTCTGTGAAGCCCATGGGGGTTCAAAGTTCTCACCACACATCTAGATAAGTTCCTTAGGGGGTCTAGTTTCCAAAATGGTGTCATTTGTGGGGGGTTTCCACTGTTTTGGTACATCAGGGGTTTTCCAAACACGACATGGTGTCCGATCTCAATTCCAGCCAAAAACGTCAAATGGCGCTGCTTCCCTTCCGAGCTCTGCCATGCGCCCAAATAGTGGTTTACCCCCACATGTGGGGTATCAGCGTACTCAGGACAAATTGCACAATAACTTTTAGGGTCCTGTTACCCTTGGGAAAATAAAAATTGGGGTGAAAAGATCATTTTTGTGGAAAAAATATGATTTTTTAATTGTACCGCTGTACGTTATAAACTTCTGTAAAGCCCTTGTGGGTTCAAAGTTCTCACCACATATCTAGATAAGTTCCTTGGGGGGTCTAGTTTCCAAAATGGGGTCACTTGTAGGGGGTTTCCACTGTTTAGGTACATCAGGGACTCTCCAAACGTGACATGGCGTCCAATCTGAATTCCAGCCAATTTTGCATTGAAAAAGTCAAACGGCGCTCCTTCCATTCTGAGCTCTGCCATGCGCCGAAACAGTCGTTCCCCCCCACATATCAGGTATCTGCGTACTCAGGACTAATTGCACAATAACTTTTGCAGTTCAATTTCTCCTGTTACCCTTGGTAAAATAAAAAAAATTGAACCTGAAGTATTTTTTTTATGAAAAAAAGTTAGATGTTCATTTTTTTTTAAATATTCAAAAAAATTCCTGTGACGCACCTAAAGGGTTAATAAACTTCTTGAATGTGGTTTTGAGCACCTTAAGGGGTGCAGTTTTTAGAATGGTGTCACTTTTGTGTATTTTCTATCATATAGACCCCTCAAAGTGGCTTCAAATGTGATGTGGTCCTAAAAATAAAATGGTGTTGTAAAAATGAGAAATCGCTGGTCAACTTTTAACCCTTATAACTTCCTAACAAAAAAAAATTTTGGTTCCAAAATTGTGCTGATGTAAAGTAAACATGTGGGAAATGTTAGTTATCAAGTTTTTTGTGTGCCTTATCTCTGTGATTTAAGGGCATAAAAATTCAAAGTTGGAAAATTGCGAAATTTTCAAAATTTTTGCCAAATTTCCGTTTTTCTCACAAATAAACGCAAGTTATTTGAATGAAATTTTACCACTAACATGAAGTACAATATGTCACGAGAAAACAATGTCAGAATCACCGGGATCCATGGAAGCGTTCGAGAGTTATGACCTCATAAAGGTACAGTGGTCAGAATTGTAAAAATTGGCCCGGTCATGAACGTGCAAACCACCCTTGGGGGTGAAGGGGTTAAAAAACACAAATGATGAATATTTGATAAAATTTGTGCAAAGGGTTTTCACAAATAGTACATATGGTTAAATCGTAGATATTATTGTTTTTGCACATTGCCAAATCTTAACAGGTCTGAGTTGGTGCCAATTTATTCACAGGAAACGGGTCATTGGCGACATTAGTATTCTGTGGCCGATGGGCAGGAGCTCTGAGAAAATCCTCTTACCTTTTTGGCTTCTCTTTTGATTAGCCATCCTGGTATAACGTCATCATTGAGCATGAGAGGAGCTGCAGATGTCATCAGTTAACAAATGGCTCTCGGGAATCCTGTCCAGTGGCCACAGATGATCAATATGGCCGATGTGGATCATTATATACCAAATCTAATAGCGGTATGGAAAAAGTTAAAAAGTTACACATTTGATTTTTACTGTACTTCCATGCAAGTGTAAAAAAATTACTAAACAAATGACTTATTGTTTCTGCTTTTTGCAAGGCTCCATATGTCAAATACTAAAATATAATGAAATTATATTTGTTTGAAATATAATGCTTATTAAAATAAAATGAAAAAAAAAATTCCGTTTATTATTCCTGTTTCTAAAGTCTTATTTTTTTTTAGTAAAAATAGGTATGAAATTGCAAAATACCTAATTAAACATTTGTAATGTTATGAGCTTAAAGGTGCCATATTGTAATATAACTAATTTATCAGTATTTAATTGAAATTCATTGAGCTTTTTTTGCCTGTCATGCTAAACAAAACTGCTTTGTGGCGAACAGTAATTAAGGGTGAATGTTCTAAGTAGTGTGTTGGGAATTGAATTTATAATGGCAGCTGTGTGCATAATTTCCTTTACACCAACTTAAATGTTTTCTCTTTAAGTTCTTAGGTGTCAATAGTATTGCTTGTCACAAGATAATATAGCCATAAAAATACATAAATTAAAGGGTTTCTAACTATAAAATGTTTTCAGATCCTTACAACTCAATGAAATGTGGAGGAGGGTTTAAGCATTAGTCAGACACTTTGCAAAGAGCAGGAAATTGCTCTTAAAATCCTGGTTGCTGATTTAGCTCTTTTATGATTTTTTTGCTCAGCTATGTTTTTATATTAATTTCCAACTTGTCCAGATGGATTTTTGGGGCTTGAGTGTCTCAAGATTTGTGATTATAAGAATGGTTCTCCAATGCAACCACATCACAGGACAAAGCCAAAGCTTTCCTTGCTGGACGAGAGCCATATGTAACCAATGTCTGTATATCAGTCAATCTTCCAGCACAAACATATTCCAATACTTCTAAAATCTTCCCTTAGAGGGGTCAGAAACATTAACTCTGCTTCTGCTAGAAGGGTCTGCAATATATTCAAATGCCTAAACAGAATAGTTTTTTTCGCTTATGTAAGAGTTAATAAGGACAGCTTTAGTGGCTAAGAAAGGTCATTTATTTTATGTGTAATATTAAGAAAATGAGTTTGTTATTTTTTTGTTATCTTAGCATGACTCCTAAATAATTATTATATTTATAATAAAAAGAACATAACATTTGTAGAAAATGCAGAATATGAGCCATAATAAATCAAACAAAACCTGACGAATCTGCCTTAATTTTAGAAGAACAGGCAAGAATAGAAAAAAGTATTCATACCTCTTGGGTAGTCTTTGTAAAATACCTTGACCAACATGAATAGAGCTAAATGTGAGTTAGCAGTGTAATTTTTATGAAGTCTAAGTGTATAAATCAGTGTTCTTGTGTCTTGGGTGTCAATATTTTATTCTGTAATTAAAAGAAATGTGAAAGAAGCAAGTCACATTAAAAAAATGTTCTAAATTACTGTATCAAGTACCTTGGCCTATCTCTATTTTATAATCTTTCGAATATTGTAGGAAACATTCTACCTACACCTAATATTTTTAGCGGTGGCTACAATTAAGCTTACATCAGTAATCCTTTGGAGAACAAATATTTAAAAAAATGCTCAGGCTGAGTGTTGGGAGAATCCAAACAGTAAACACTTGTAAGGCTTTGTCCTGAGGAAAAGATCCTTCATGACTTTGAAACGCGTTGACTATTAACCTTTTTGAAATAAAGCTTTGAAGAATATTGTCTGCCATCCATTTTTATCAGCAGCGCAGATTTGGACACATACACCAGGTTTCACCATTATCCTCGGTCCTTGGACCCATGTCCTGCAGCAGCTCATCCATGCATACATGCACTATATCACACTGACATCTTTATTATAATGCACGTGTGCCTGCTGGTAAATATTTTCATCAGTATCACCTGATTTTGCTGCTATCAGCGAAGCCATGTGTATGCTGATGAGAGATAAACTCATTCGCTGACATCTAACTGGCGTTCATAGCTGCTGGCTCACATGCTATTCTCTGCATGAACGCATGGGAGTCGCAGCTCTGTGACTGGCAGTAACATCAGTAAGGTTACCACTGAACAGAGCCAATATTTCTCATGCTATCACACAACCTTTGAATGTTCAGGCCCCTAATTAAGGTGCCCGCAGAGCATATTTTCACATTTTCCCCAGAGAAGCTGATTAAAAATTTTAGACCCAGACAATGGGGCTCAGTAGGCTCACAGGAAGGGTTGCAGAGTACACATGGGTAACGATGAATCAGGGTTCTATTTCGTAGAGGCAGCCTGATAAATGTGTATCACATCCAAGGAAGGCAGCAGTCAAGCAAATTAACCACTTTGCAACAGAGTCAGCAGTTGATATAGCAAGTCAGGATAGCTATCTATTACAATTTAGATGCTCTGTGATTGGAATGAGTAGTTAAATCTTTTAATGAGTTTAGGCCCGGCCACAAAGTTGGAGTAAAATTATTTTTCAGTCACACTACTCGTACATAAATATATATAAACTTGGCACACACCAAAGGTTTCTGATGCAGAAAGGTGATTTTTAATTATACAACAGTACATACATACACAGACGTTTCGGTCTAGGACCTTAATCAATGTACGATATATTGTACTGTGAGATTCTTAGTGACTGGGCTTTGTGAGATAGACCAATCCTGTGAGGAGGCACATGAAGCCGTCCCACTGCGTAGTGGTTTGTGGAGTGTGGACGCAGTATCCACCGCGAATCACTTGGGATTCGCGGTGGATACTGCGTCCACACTCCACAAACCACTACGCAGTGGGACGGCTTCATGTGCCTCCTCACAGGATTGGTCTATCTCACAAAGCCCAGTCACTAAGAATCTCACAGTACAATATATCGTACATTGATTAAGGTCCTAGACCGAAATGTCTGTGTATGTATGTACTGTTGTATAATTAAAAATCACCTTTCTGCATCAGAAACCTTTGGTGTGTGCCAAGTTTATATATATTTAGTTCACGGATTGGGATCCTACTTGGGCACCACCTACAATTCTCAGGGTTGTGCCAACGGTTTTGTTCTTACACTACTCGTACAGACATGTGTTATGAATGAGTCACCGAGGAGGAAAAAACAAAAAGCAAGCTAAGCCCAGAAAACCGGAGAGGTTGGTAACTAGCGGATTGCAGACCCCTGATCCTATCAACAGCAACTAGCAGTAGCCGTGGAGCGTGCCTACTGTGGTCCTAGACGCCTCATCACGGCCGGAGAACTAAATAAGCCTAAAGAAAGAAAGGGGAAATCTAAACTGCCCCAGAGCAGACCCCAAAGCAATAGACAGCCCCCAACATGTATTGTCGGTGAAACAAGATGAAAACACAGACACAGGTAGAAAGATAGGCTGAGCAAACGATGGGGCCCTCGCTGACTAGAAAGGACAGGAAAGAAAAGCTGCTCTCTGCAATCACGCAAAAAACCCTGCCAAAAAGAATGTCCAACACGTCTGATAGAAAAAGGCCCTGAAGTCGCTAGACTTCAAATCACTATATCAGCACTCAGGTATATTCTGAAGACAGAGCAAAAGAGATCAACTGATCAGAGACAAAATGGGGATTCAGCCCAGTCCCAGCCAGGGCTTGCTGAACACAAAAACTAAGTAAACAAGACAAAAACTCATATGAACAATAGCAGAGAAAACTTAGCTTTAGGAAGGCAGGAACCAAACTGGAAACCAGGAGCCACAGTCAGGAAAAATCACCAGCAAGAAACTAGGGAGTCGGCTGCCTTAAATCCAATCAGAAACTCCTGATGTCCAATCACAGTCCTCTTCCTCAGGTGGCCGGTCTCTGCCATTTAGATCAGCTTCATTACCTCCCTTCACCAACAGAGGGAGTCCAGATAGAGAACTCACTACTCCTCTGTCAGCACAGCCAGCTCCATAACCCTCACCAGAAGCCAGAGGTAAACCCGAAAATGATCTCACAACAGACATGGCTGCAGAGTACCCAGAGGCTTTTAGGCACAGTACCCCAACAGAAGCTAATAACAAATGTCACCCAGAGAACAAGTTTCCACATTTACCCTCATGGAAACAGATTAAAAAGTTCAGACCCAGACAATGGGGCACAGTCCCTTCACAGGCAGGGTTGTAGAGTACACAGTGTAGCTTATGCAACAGTACTCCCACAGGTGGGGTTGCAGAGTACACATGGGTAATGGAGAATCGGGGTTCTATTCTGGAGAGGCAGCCTGATAAACATGTGCCACATCCAAGGAAGGCAGCACTCAAGTAAATTAACCACTTCTCCACTGAGTCAGCAGTTGATCTTGCTAGACAAAATAGCCATCCATTACAATTTAGAGGCTCTGTAATTGGAATTAGCAGTTAAATCCTTTAATGAGCATTAGGCCTGGCCACAAAGTAGTGTAAAACTATATTTTAGTCACACTACTTATACAGACACAGCTGGAGAGTGCACAGAGGTTTCTAGCCACAGTACACCCACAAAAGTTAATAACAAATTTCACCCACAGAGAAAGTTTCCACATTTACCCCAGAGAAGCTAATAAAAAAATTTCACACCCAGATAATAGGGCACAGTACTCCCAGAGTAGGCACAGCAGCTTAAAGGCACAGTATTGAATACACACAGTAGCTTTTGGCTAAGTAATCCCACAGATATAGGTTAAAGAGTACTCACAGTGACTTTTGGCACAGTACTATCACAGACATTGTTGCATAAGAGTAAAAAAATATAGGACCAAGGTATAAGTTCAAGTAGCGGAAGAAGTGGGTGGAGGAGTAGGTAGCCAACACAGTTGTTTAGGTTTTTTATTTTGGGAGAGCCATCCAAATTAAACAAATGGCAAATAGAGTTGAATATGGCCTGTGTATGGCTGGTACAATTGTCTAGTCATCCAAGAGCATGCTCAAGTCTTGTGAAATCCACACCTGGTTCATTTTAAAGAATGTTAGGATCCCCACATTGGATGTGAAGAAATGGATACGCCTGACTTGATGACACCCTTGCTGTGCTAAGCACATATTCTGACATGACACTTGCAGGATGCCAGCTCCACCAAGGCATTAAGGGCAAGGTCAGGCAACGTGTTCAACTTGGAGACCCAGAAGTTAAATTGGGCAGACCCATCAGTGTCATGGATGTGGTTTGTGGAACCACTGTACCATGGACTGCGGAGAGCCTGGAGGGGTGTGACTAAGCGAGCACCGGACTGTTCACTATAGCCTCTGATGGTGAGGTTAGACTTGGTTCCCGATGAACACCAATTGCCTCTTCAGGACAGACCAATGGACGCCCAGCTGCTGGACCCAGTAGGACAGACTGAATAGTGCAGCAGGCAGAGTTTGTATCATAGTGCAGCAGGCAGAGTTCATACCAGACTCCAGCAGGCAAGGTCTGCATCAGAGTGCAGCAGGCAGGATCTGCACCAGAGTGCAGCAGACAGGATCTGCACCAGAGTGCAGCAAGCAGGATCTGCACCAGAGTGCAGCAGCGTCTGGTACGCAACCTTACACAATTTAGACTGTGTAACAGGAAGGTTGCTCAGGCACCTCCCCAGTGGGGAGGAAGCAATATATACATAATGCCCCACAGTCATTTGCTGGGGAGGAAATAGGAAGTGCACACTCTGGCCTCTCAAGAGGGTGGGAGATCGCTTGCTTGTGCTCTAAGGAAGCTCTGCTGGAAGCATGGAGAGCACAGGGAAGGGAAAAAATAACTGCAGCACAGGTGAGTGAAGTGACATGCTGGAGACCCTACCTGTCAGAGCAGGGATCCGAAGTGGTATTAACAATCTGTTAGTATGTGGAAACTTGTTGAACCTACTTTTTCAGCATATTGTAATGCTGGCTCCTGCAAATATGAATCCTATTACATGGGGTTGTTGTATGTTGTGGCATGCTCTTAAAGTTTTACCACATTTTGGCCATGCTAACCATGATTTCCGAGGTGCTGGTGGTGCCCCGGCTACATTGGTGACTTCTTCCTCCACCTCTGCCTTGTTTTTCCACTGAGCTCCCCCATCAGGTGTGAAAGCATTAGTAGTTTCTCTACCAGTAACTATTTTTACACATTTGGCTCTCCCACACGAGAGACAGAAATAATGATGGTTCATTGTCCTTGTAGCGGTGATCCAGCAATGTGGCCAGTCAGTATTTTGCACTGGTAACAATACAGGCAACAAACAGTCATTGCACAGGCAAAGCAGTATGTATTAGCTCATCTGTGCCAGGCTGCTAAGAGGCAATGACAAGCTGCCCTTGGTGGTACATTTATCATCAGGGTACTCTGTATCCCCAAGCCATGTTCTAGTGATGCCTGTGAGCTGATATGAGTGCCACCCTGCTGTCGATACAGTTGTTCCTCCTCCTCATCCTCTCAAAGTGTCCCCTGGCTGTACTGTTGGTTACCTGTGTTGCTGTTGGGACAGTAACTCACCCTCAGAGCCATGTGTGGACATCAGGCCTAATAAAAGTGTGAATTAGCCTTGCTCTTCCTGCTCCTCTTCCTCAGGTAGTGTCACCACCTCATGCATCATGTCCTGTGTTGTTTTTTCCAGCAGGCATATAAGTGGTATAGTAATGCTGATGATGGCGTTATAAGTACTGGCCATATTGGTGGAATATTTGAAGCAGCGCAAGATGGTACACACATCCCGCATGGAGGTCCACTCATTGGTGATGAACAGGTGTTGTTCTGCAGTGTGACTGATCTGTGTGTGCTACAGTTGAAACTCCACTAATGCCTTCTTTTGCTTGCACAGTCTCTCCAGCATATGCATAGCGGAGTTCCACTTTGATATGTCACATATCAGTCAGTGAGCGGGAAGGCAGAAGTGATGCTATAGCACAGACAGGTGAGCAGAAGCAGAGTGAGAATGCTGAAAATCCGCACATACTGCCCGCACTTTCAGCAGCCGGTCTGACGTGTGGGTAGTTTTTCAGTAAGCTCGTCACCACCAAGTTCAGCACATGCAACAGGCAAAAGATATGTATGCGTCAAACTAGCTAGCCCCAGAGCTGCTACGAGATTTTGCCCGCTATCGTACACCACCAGGTCGGGCTTGAGGTACAACGAAACCAACCACACATTTGTGCCAGTCTACAGCTCCTGTGTGTTGTGGGATTTGCCCTCCAACAGATGAGTTTCAGAACAGCCTGCTGTCCTTTCCCCCTTACTGTGCCCTCCGTCAGGCGCAATAGATCTGACAGGCACACAGTAATTAGTTTCACTTCTCTCTCCTTGCCCACTTATCAGAAAACCCCACCCCTCCTAGTTATCTCCTGACTCTACAGGCTCTGTGAAACCTGATATCACAGTGACTCAGCAGACCTTCTAGTGAGCAGATATCAACACTTTGGCTTCTCAGGCACATTGCGCCTGATTTCAACACAAATTGAAAGGTTAGTATTTTCTTTTTTATTCATCACGATTGTGTATTTAGCTTGTTTTTTGAAGGATTAATGCTAAGTTAGTGTACATAAGTACTGTTTTCTTAGACAAAAGGAGGGTGGCTTCTAAGGCACATTGCGCCCTAACACATACTCTTTCTCTCTTGCTTCAGATTTTCTGCTGCAATGGCCAGAAAACAGTATGATTCATCTAAACCCCTTCATTTAGAAGAAATGAAGATTTTTTTGTTAGAAGATGATGAGGAAGAACCAGCAGTAACTGAGGATTTAGAGGAATCTAGTGACATTTCATCTGAAGATGAGGTTGCAGAATGTGACACTGATTCTGGAACAGAGCAGGATGGTGATGACACTGATACAGAGGAAACAGACACAGATCTAGCTTATTATTTGGGCAAAGATAAAAAAACAAAGGACGTCCCAAGGAAGTTCCAGAACAAACACCGACTCTACCACCTTCTAAAAGACGCAGTTGTACTACCTGCTCATTTGTATCTGGTTTCAGAAGGCTTTCTAAATATGACTGCAAAATATGTAAAGAATCAATCTGCCTTTCCCATGCAACTTTCGTCTGCCAGCCTTGCTTTTCTAAGTGTACCTGTGCTGCTTCTGCTGCAATTGAAACCACTGAAGATGAGTAGAAAATAATTAAGTAACATCTAAGTGCAATATCCTTTAAGTTTTTTTCCATAATTTTATATTTAAGCAATAGTTAAGTAAAGATAACTGGAGCCTATTTGGCGGTACTACCGAAAAGTGGTACTTTTAGTTTTAATAAGTTTATGGTTAATAAATGTTTTTTTTTGCATCTGATTTGGTGTAATCTCTTTTAATACATTCCTATGAAGGTCACTGACTACTTCTATAGTCCTGAAATTGAAATATGTAGCTACTATAGGTGGTTTTCTGACCTGTGCTTGTCAGGCACATTGCGCATGAACTGAGGAGAATCTATATTGTGCCTGACGGAGGGTTAAGTTGGTGGTGCAGATCTTACTGTGTCCAGATGAGGAGATGGTGAAGGAAGCGGAGTAGGAGGAGGAGGCAACCTGAACACATAAACTCCCAGCAATCCTAGATGGTGCTGGGACATGGTCTAAAAAGTCTTCCGCCACTGTCCCAGCCACCAATACGTTTACCCAGTGAGTAGTTAGGAAGATGTAACCATGGCTGTGCTTACTGGTCCATGTACAGTGTATGTGGTTATGTGTACCTTGCCAGTGATTGCATTGCACAGTGGTCACCTGATTTAGACTGCAACACACTTGTACAGGGCAGGGATGGCCCACTTAGAAAAGAAGTGGTGGCTGGGACAATAGCAACATTTCAAAGGCTAGTAATTTAGAAATGCTGTCGTTCAGGACCAAGACTCAAGGATGGCTAGGGGGTATCTCCTCTTTCTCTCAAGGGTTTGGGGGATAGAAAGCTGAACACTTCCATTGGACTTTTTTGGAGATGCTCGGTGACACTGGTGGTGGTTGTAATGCTCTTTACAGTAAAGCAGGTGGCCCTGTTGATTGTGAGTGGGAGTACGAAGCCAAGACTAAAGCAGAAGAAGGAGCAGGAGGTGGCGCAGATCTTTCATGCTTTTTAAGATGTGTACTCTACTGCACTTTGTGCTTGGAATTCAGATTCCTCATCATATGGGCAGTTCTCAAATTCAGAATATTTATGCCTAACTTCTAAGTCTGACTGCACAGCATGCAAAGCATCTGTCACTTGTCAGCAGCACATTCCCTGAAGAAATACCATGCCAGGAAGCTCTCTTGGGCTGTCTTTGGTGTGCTTATTTCAGAGGTGCGATAGGCAGTAGCGGCTAATGTACTGGCTAGAAATCACCCACTGTGCATTTGCACCCTGCTCCCTCTTTTGCTGTGCTGTTGTGGCAGTGTGGCCACCTACTCTTCCTCAGAACTGCACTCTTCACTAAAATGGCCTCTGCTCCATGTGCGGTCTAGAACCTCATCATCCCCTGCATCATAATTCACCAACTTCTCAACCAATCCTCCTTGCCATTGTGCACACTGCAGAAAGACGCTCTGGTTGGCAACTGAGTTTATCATCTTCTGACATATGCCTGTGGTGATCCACTGACTATATGCACTAGCCATCCCACGTACTCATCATCCAACCTAGAAAGTGGTTGGGCATCAGTGAACTATGTCTCTTCCACTTCTGGGGCAGTGCTAGTTGGATGGGCAATGGAACCACAGCAAGCAGAGTCATCA
Organism: Dendrobates tinctorius; assembly: GCF_039654945.1. Lineage (NCBI taxonomy): Eukaryota > Metazoa > Chordata > Amphibia > Anura > Dendrobatidae > Dendrobates > Dendrobates tinctorius. The sequence goes on along the minus strand of NW_027361728.1, from coordinate 42,304,429 downwards.
AAATTTAGAAGAGACTGTACAGACTGCTTGTCCAATTTGTAAGGGGAGGAGGTGGGTGAAGGATGACCATGGTCCTCAAGTGCCAACTGTACACTTTCTGCAGTGGACCAGTTGGAGGTTAATGCAAAGGAAAAGGAGGCACTCTCAACCATCCAATCTAACAGCTTTTCAACATCTTGTGGCCTCACCATTCGTGCAGTTGTATTTGGGACTACTCATAATAATAATAATAAATTTTATTTCTATAGCGCCGACATATTCCGCAGCACTTTACATTTCAGAGGGGACTTGTACAGACAATAGACATTACAGCATAACAATAATCACATAGATCATAACAGATACCAAGAGGAATGAGGGCCCTGCTCGCAAGCTTACAATCTATGAGGAAAAAAGGGAGACACGAAAGGTGGGTGGTAACAGTTGCCCTGATTGTATGGACCAGCCATAATGTTAAGTGTGTAACAGTACAGATGCAGAGGGCTAATGGATGCATAAAGCATGTGGGAACATAATGCGGGGAACCTGGTTGTGGTAAAAACTTTTTAAAATTGTGGGGATTGGGGACTAATCGTATTGACCTGGGAAGTGCATTCCAAAGAATTGGCGCAGCACGTGTATAGTCCTGAAGACGGGAGTGGGAGGTTCTGATTATTGAGGATGCTAACCTCAAATCATCAGCAGAACGGAGGGCACGGGTAGGATGGTATACTGAAACAAGGGAGGAGATGTAGGGTGGTGCTGAGCCATGAAGAGCTTTGTGGGTGAGGGTAATAAGTTTGCACTGGATTCTAGTGTGGATGGGTAGCCAGTGTAATGACTGGCACAAGGTAGAGGCATCGGTGTAACGATTGGCGAGCAATATGATCCTGGCAGCAGCATTCAAGACAGATTGGAGGGGGGAGAGTTTGGTAAGAGGGAGACCGATTAGAAGGGAGTTACAATAGTCGAGACGAGAATGAATAAGAGAAACAGTCAGAGATTTTGTGGAGTCAAAAGTAAGAAAAGGTCGAATTCTAGAAATGTTTTTGAGGTGCAGATAACAAGAGCGAGCCAGTGATCATATGTGGGGGACAAAGGAAAGCTCGGAGTCAAGTATGACCCCAAGACAGCGGGCATGTTGCTGGGGAGTAAGAGTAGAACCACACATGGAAATGGCAATGTCGGGTATAGGTACATTAGTAGCGGGAGGAAGCACAAGGAGTTCAGTCTTTGACAGGTTCAGTTTCAGATATAGTGAGGACATGATGTTAGACACAGCGTTTAGAGAATTGCCGGTGTTTTCTAGAAAGGCTGGCGTGATGTCAGGAGAAGAAACGTACTGTATAATTGGGTGTCGTCAGCATAGAGATGGTACTGGAAACCAAATCTACTGATTGTTTGACCAATAGTGGCAGTATACAAAGAGAAGAGGAGGGGGCCTAGGACTGATCCTTGAGGAACCCCAACAGTAAGGGGAAGATGAGAGGAGGAGGAGCCAGCAAAAGATACAATAAAGGAGCGATCACAGAGATAGGAGCAGAACCAGGAGAGAACGGTGTCCTTGAGGCCAATGGAACGGAGCATAGTGAGGAGGAGCTGATGATCCACAGTGTCGAATGCTGCAGAGAGATCCAAGAGAATTAGCATGGAGTAATGACTATTTGATTTAGCTGTTAGTAGATCATTAGAGACTTTAGTGAGGGCAGTTTCAGTAGAGTGTAAAGAGCGGAAACCGGATTGGAGAGGGTCGAGAAGAGAGTTTTCTGAGAGATAGCGGATAAGACGGGAGTGGACCAGGCTTCCAGGAGTTTAGAGATGAAGGAAAGATTAGAGACAGGTCTATAGTTAGCGGCCCAGTTTTGGTCGAGGGATGGTTTTTTAAGTAGTGGATGTATGATGGCATGCTTAAATGAGGAGGGAAAGATACCAGAAGAGAGAGAGAGGTTAAATATTTTAGTTAGGTGACGGGTGACAGCAGGGGAAAGGGGCTGGAGTAGATATGACGGAAATGGGTCACTGGTGCAAGTGGTTGGGCGAGAAGATGCAAGGAGCCTGCTTACTTCTTTTGTGACTGGTTCAAAATCAGAGAGTGAGCTAAATGCAGTGTAGGAGGGAGGACAGTGCATGGTATGAGGTGATTGGGAGATAATTTCCTGTCGGATCTGGTCAATTTTTTCTTTGAAGTAATTGGCCAGATTGTCATCTCAAAGCTCCGTGGTTGGGGCCTGTACTCTTGGGTTGAGTAGAAAATGAAAAGTGTCAAAGAGACGTTTAGGGTTATTGGACAGTGAAGTGATGAAGGTGTTGAAATAGGTTTGTTTTGAGAGGTGAAGGGCAGTGTTGTATGTTCGAAGCATAAACTCATAACGTCCTGTCACCTGAGTGAGCAAGAGGAAGGTGTTGTATTTGGGCATGAAGTAGGTACAGAATGACAATGTCCTCTCCCTGTATCAGCTATACCACCACCAACAGCACCTACAACATTACCACCACAGCCACATCCACATCCCATATTTGATGCTCTCATGCTTGGAAGTGGTTTTTGTAAACACAAGTCTCAAGGAGATAGATTTCTTTATTTGCAACACTAGTAGAAAACAACAAGCAGTCCTGAAATGTTATTTATTTGACCTATAAATGGCAGTGAGATGGCTGATGCCAATTATTTCTTTCCCAGACTGCTGAAAAACACACAGCGGAAAATGAAAATGAAAATGTTTTCTTTGGCATAGAAATGGCAGCGAGATGGCTGATGCCAATAATTTATTTGCCACCCTGCTAGAAAACACAGCGGGACAGAAAAATTATTAGATTGGCCTACAAGTGGCAACGAGCTGGCTGATGTCAATTATTTATTTGCCAGACTACTAGAAAACACACACCGGTTTATAAAAATTATTTATTTGACCTAGAAATGGCGAGATGACTGATACCAATTATTTATTTCCCAGACTTCTAAAAAACACACAGCGGTCCTGAAAAATTATTTCTTTGGCCTATAATTAGCAATGAGATGGCTGATGCCAATTATTTAATTTCCCGACTAGAAGAAAACTGCACCAGTTTATAAAATTTATTTATTTGGCCTAGAAATGGCAACGAAATCATGCAATCATAGAATGTTAGAGTTGGAAGGGAGCTCAAGGGTCCTCATGTCCAACCCCCTTGAAGGATTCACTCAACTACCTCAGACAGATGTCTATCCAGCCTCTGTTTGAATACTTCCATTAAAGGAGAACTCACCGCCTCTTGTAGCAGCCTGTTTCACCTTTTTTTTTGGAAGTGCATTGAGCAGCAGGATGGTGTGCTGGTAAAAGGGAAAAAAAAAATCTTTTAAATCTTCTGCCTGAGTGAGTGTGAATGAGCTGAGTGTCAGCTGAGCATGAGTGCGAACTGTGGTAAGTGTGTGACTTGTGATTCAGTGAAGAGGTATTTGAAAAACCTATAACAGATACCTGTGTGAGTTGCTGAATTGTAGGTTGCTGTGTGCTTTCTACCTATTCAATTTTGGGGGGGCTTGGGGGCTTGTTTAACCTATTTTTTTTCTTTCTACAGGGTTAATCTCATATTTTACAATCTGTGTTTTTAAGGGTTAGCTATATTGCATTTAAATCTTGAGGTGTAACTATATTCACAAGGGGTTAATTAAGGGTGGGAGTTCATAATTAAGGGTTTATAAGGGGCAGCTGGTTGGGGCTCAACTCCTTTTGGAAGTGCATTGAGCAGCAGGGTGGTGTGCTGGTAAAAGGGAAAAAAAAATCTTTTAAATCTTCTGCCTGAGCGAGTGTGAAAGAGCTGAGTGTGACCTGAGCGTAAGTGCGAACTGTGGTAAGTTCAGGGAGTTTCCAAGGGAGGTATTACTGAATTGCTGTTATATTTTATTAATACTTTTTATTTATTTTTGATTATCTTTTTGTCTGGTGCAATCCCCATTAGGATGTGCTCCACTATTGCCAATGCCATCCAGTGCACGTCTTGCCGCATGTATGAAATCCTTGAACAGCCGATCGAGGGTGCATACTGATGTACGAGATGTGAGCACGTTGTGCATTTGGAAGCCCAGATACTGGATCTAAATGTGCAGCTGGCAACACTGAGATCCATAGACAATATGAAAAGGAGTTTTCTGCTCACTGAGCAGACGCTCAATGGGATAGATGAGGGGGGGATGCTAGTTTGGAGCTGCAGGACAATGAAGCAGTTAGCTGGGTGACAGAAGGCGGGGTAGAGGGAAGAGCACCAGGGAGGCTAGTCCTGATCTGGCACACCCCAATAAGTTTGCTAAGTTGGCAGATGAGGGGAGTGTTAATGCAGGAGTAGCACTGCTGCAGCAAGGCATGTCCTCTGAAAGCCGGAGGAGTGTCTGCTCCAGTAAGGGGGGAAATAGGAGAGCAGGGCAGGCCAGACAGGTTCTGGTAGTGGGAGACTCAATTATTAGGGGAACAGATAGGGCAATCTGTCACAAAAACAGGGATTGTCGAACGGTATGCTGCCTACCTGGTGCTCGAGTCCGACACATCGCTGATCATGTTTACAGATTATTGGGAGGGTCTGGTGTGGCTCCAGCGGTCATGGTACACATTGGCACAAATGACAAAGTTAGAGGTAGGTGGAAGGTCCTTAAAGATGATTTCAGGGAATTAGGCTGTAAGCTTAAAGCAAGGACCTCCAAGGTGGTATTTTTGGAAATACTTCCTGTACCACGTGCCACGCCAGAGAGGCAATGGGAGATTAGGAAGGTTAATTAGTGGCTCAGGAATTGGTGTAATAAGGAGGGGTTTGGGTTCCTGCAGAACTGGGCCGACTTCTCAGTTGGCTACAGGTTCTACGCTAGGGACGGGCTGCACCTCAATGGGGAGGGTGCAGCTGTGCTGGGGAGAAAATGGCTAGAAGGTTGGAGGAGTGTTTAAACTAGGGATGGGGGAGGGTATTCCTTTTATAGGAGGGGAAGACAGTGCAGATAGAGACCTGGGCACAAATAATGAAATTGGGGGTGGGGGTGGTTTGTGTTTATGTGTAAAATCATCCTTAAAATCCATCCTTCGTGATAATATATATGAATCTAATGAAAATGTAGAGTCCCTGTGGGTAGAGATAAGGGGAGGGGGGGAAATAATAAATTACTGATAGGGGTTTGCTATAAGTCTCCAAAAATAATGGAAGCAACAGAGAATATCCTCATAAAGCAAATAGATGAAGCTGCGACTGAGAAGTCATTATTATGGGGGACTTAAACTACCCTGAAATACATTGGGGAACCAAAACCTGCAGTTCCAGCAAAGGTAATAGGTTTTTGACAACTATGAGAGACAATTACCTTTCACAACTGGTTCAGGACCCAACAAGAGGGGGGGCACTGCTAGACCTAATATTAACCAACAGGCCAGACCGCACATCAAATGTAAGGGTTGAGGGTCACTTGGGTTATAGTGACCACAAATTAATAAGTTTTCATGTATCCTTTAATAAGATGTGTAGTAGAGGGGTTACAAGGACACTAAACTTCAGGAAGGCAAATTTCCAATGGATGAGAGATGATCTTGGTGCAATTAACTGGGACGATATCCTGAGACATGAAAATACACAAAGAAAATGGGAGACGTTTATTAGCATCCTGAATAGAACCTGTGCACAATATATACCATATGGGAATAAACATGCTAGAAATAGGAGGAAACCACTATGGCTAAATAGAGCTGTAAGGGGTGCAATAAGAGATAAAAATAAAGCATTTAGAGAATTAAAGCAAGTAGGTAGTGATGAGGCATTAAATAAATACAGAAAATTAAATAAATTCTGTAAAAAGCAAATCAATACAGCAAAGATTGAGACAGAGAGACTCATTGCCAGAGAAAGTAAAAATAACCCCAAAATATTCTTTAACTACATAAATAGTAAGAAGCTAAAAAATGATAGTGTTGGCCCCCTTAAAAATAGTCAGGGTGAAATGGTGGATAAGGATGAGGAAAAAGCCAATATGCTAAATGACTTTTTTTCAACAGTATTTACGCAAGAAAATCCCATGACGGATAACATGATCAGGGATAAAAATTCTCCATTAAATGTCACCTGCTTAACCCAGTTCCTACGGCGGCGTCTAAAAATCACTAAAATTGACAAATCCCCGGGCCCGTATAGGATACACCCTATACTGGAGTATCTGGAGAAGAATAACCAGTCATGACCCAATATCATCATGGGTTTACAAGGGATCGTTCCTGTCAGACTAATCTGATAAGCTTTTATGAAGAGGTAAGTTCAGGACTGGACCAAGGGAATGCAGTGGACGTGGTGAACATGGACTTTTCAAAAGCTTTTGATACGGTGCCACACAAAAGGTTGATACATAAAATGAGAACAATGGAGATAGGGGAAAATATGTATAGGTGGGTTAAGAGCTGGCTCAGGGATAGGAAACAAAGGGTGGTTATTAATGGAGCACACTCGGAATGGGTCACGGTTAGCAGTGGGGTACCACAGGGGTCAGTTTTGGGCCTGCTTCTTTTTAATATATTTATTAATGACCTTGTAGGGGGCATAGAGAGTAGAATTTCATTATTTGTAGATGACACTAAACTCTGCAGGGTAATCAATACAGAGGAGGACAATTTTATATTACAGGAGGATTTATGTAAACTTGAAGCTTGGGCTGATAAATGGCAAATGAGCTTTAATGGGGATAAATGTAAGGTCATGCACTTGGGTAGAACGAACAAGATGCATAATTATGTGCTTAATTGTAAAACACTGGGCAAAACTGTCACTGAAAAAGACCTGGGTGTATGGATGGACGACAAACTCACATTTAGTGGCCAGTGTCAGGCAGCTGCTGCAAAGGCAAATAAAATAATGGGATGCATTAAAAGAGGCATAGATGCTCATGAGGAGAACATAATTTTACCTCTATATAAGTCACTAGTGCGACCACACTTAGAATACTGTGTACAGTTCTGGTCTCCGGTGTATAAGAAAGACATAGCTGAACTGGAGCGGGTGCAGAGAAGAGCGACCAAGGTTATTAGGGAACTAGGGGGTCTGCAATACCAAGACAGGTTATTACACTTGGGGTTATTTAGTTTGGAAAATCGAAGGCTTAGGGGTGATCTTATTACAATGTATAAATATATGCGGGGACAATACAAAGACCTTTCTAATGATCTTTTTACTCTTAGACCTGTGACGGGGACAAGGGGGCATCCTCTAAGTCTGGAGGAAAGAAAGTTTAAGCATACTCACAGACGCGGATTCTTTACTGTAAGAGCAGTGAGACTATGGAACTCTCTGCCATATGATGTTGTAATGAGTGATTCCCTACTAAAATTTAAGAGGGGACTGGATGCCTTTCTTGAAAAGTATAATATTGCAGGGTATATACACTAGTTTCCTTAATATTGCATTGATCCAGGGAGCTAGTCTGATTGCCGTACGTGGAGTCGGGAAATAATTTTTTTCCCCAATGTGAAGCTTACTGTTTGCCACATGGGTTTTTTTTGCCTTCCTCCGGATCAACATGTTAGGGCAAGTTAGGATAGGATATGGGTTGAACTAGATGGACTTAAAGTCTTCCTTCAACCTTAATAACTATGTTACTATGTTACTCATTGATCACCCTCTCTGTCAAAAATATTTTTCTAATATCTAATCTGTATCTTGTCCCCTTCAATTTAATTCTATCCTTCTCGTGTTTTCACGTGCAAATGAGAATAATGATGATCCCTCTACACTGTGACATCCTTTCAGATATTTGTAGACAGCTATTAAGTCTCCTCTTAGCCTTCTTTTTTGCAATCTAAACATTCCCGGTTCCTTTAACTGTTCCTTGTACAACATACTTTGCAATCCGCTTACTATCTGGGTAGCTCTTCTCTGAACTTGCCCCAGTTTTTCATTGTCTTTTTTAAAATGCGGTGACCAGAACTGGACACAGTATTCCAGATACAGCCTAACTAAAGAGGAGTAGAGTGGGATAATTACTACATTATTTGACCTCAGTCTGAAGCACACTTGGATCATGAAGCTGGGTAATGATCCAAAACACACCAGCAGATCCACCTTTGAATGGCTTTAGAAAAACAAAATTAAGACTTAGGAGTGGCCTAGTCAAAGTCCTGACCTAAACCATATTAAGATGCTGTGGCATGACCTTAATATGACGGTTCATGCTTGGAAACCCTCCAATGTGGCCGAATTACAACAATTCTGCAAAAGTGATTGTGCCAAAATTCCTCCAGAACGTTGTAAAAGACTAATTGCCAGTTATTGTAAATGCTTAATTGCAGTTGTTGCTCTTAAGGGTGGCCCAACCAGTTATTAGGTTTAAGGCGCAATCACTTTTTCACATAGGGCCCTGTAGGTTTCAATTTCTTTTTTCCCTTAATAATAAAAACCTTAATTTATAAACTGCATTTTGTGTTTATTTGTGTTATCTTTCTCTAATATTTAACCCCTTCACACCCAAGGGTGGTTTGCACGTTCATGACCGGGCCAATTTTTACAATTCTGACCACTGTACCTTTATGAGGTCATAACTCTGGAACGCTTCCATGGATCCCGGTGATTCTGACATTGTTTTCTCGTGACATATTGTACTTCATGTTAGTGGTAAAATTTCATTCAAATAACTTGCGTTTATTTGTGAGAAAAACAGAAATTTGGCGAAAATGTTGAAAATTTAGCAATTTTCCAACTTTGAATTTTTATGCCCTTAAATCACAGAGATACTGCACACAAAAAACTTGATAACTAACATTTCCCACATGTTTACTTTACATCAGCACAATTTTGGAACCAAAATTTTTTTTTGTTAAGAAGTTATAAGGGTTAAAAGTTGACCAGCGATTTCTCATTTTTACAACACCATTTTATTTTTAGGACCACATCACATTTGAAGCCACTTTGAGGGGTCTATATGACAGAAAATACTCAAAAGTGACACCATTCTAAAAACTGCACCCCTTAAGGTGCTCAAAACCACATTCAAGAAGTTTATTAACCCTTTAGGTGCATCACAGGAATTTTTTTGAATATTTAAAAAAAAACTGAACATCTAACTTTCTTTCACAAAAAAAATACTTCAGGTTCAATTTTTTTTATTTTACCAAGGGTAACAGGAGAAATTGGACTGCAAAAGTTATTGTGCAATTTGTCCTGAGTACGCTGATACCTGATATGTGGGGCGAACGACAGAGCTCAGAATGGAGGGAACGCCGTTTGACTTTTTCAATGCAAAATTGGCTGGAATTCAGATTGGACGCCATGTCACGTTTGGAGAGTCACTGATGTACCTAAACAGTGAAAACCCCCTACAAGTGACCCTATTTTGGAAACTAGACCCCCCAAGGAACTTATCTAGATATGTGGTGAGAACTTTGAACCCACAAGGGCTTTACAGAAGTTTATAACGTACAGCGGTACAATTAAAAAATCATATTTTTTCCACAAAAATGATCTTTTCACCCCAATTTTTATTTTCTCAAGGGTAACAGGACCCTAAAAGTTATTGTGCAATTTGTCCTGAGTATGCTGATACCCCACATGTGGGGGTAAACCACTATTTGGGCGCATGGCAGAGCTCGGAAGGGAAGCAGCGCCATTTGACGTTTTTGGCTGGAATTGAGATCGGACATCATGTCGCGATTGGAAAACCCCTGATGTACCAAAACAGTGGAAACCCCCCACAAATGACACCATTTTGGAAACTAGACCCCCTAAGGAACTTATATAGATGTGTGCTGAGAACTTTGAACCCCCAAGGGCTTCACAGAAGTTTATAACATAAAGCCGTACAATTAAAAAATCATATTTTTTCCACAAAAATGATCTTTTCACCCTCAATTCTTATTTTTCCAAGGGTAACAGGACCCTAAAAGTTATTGTGCAATTTGTCCTGAGTACGCTGATACCCCACATGTGGGGGTAAACCACTATTTGGGCGCATGGCAGAGCTCGGAAGGGAAGCAGCGCCATTTGACATTTTTGGCTGGAATTGAGATCGGACACCATGTCGCGATTGGAAAACCCCTGATGTACCTAAACAGTGGAAACCCCCCACAAATGACACCATTTTGGAAACTAGACCCCCCAAGGAACTTATCTAGATGTGTGGTGAGCACTTTGAACCCCCTAGTGCTTCACAGAAGTTTATAACGCCCGGGCGTGAAAATAAAAAATTCGTATTTTTTCCACAAACATGATCTTTTAGTCACCATTTTTTTATTTTCCCAAGGGTACCAGGAGAAATTGGACCCCAAAAGTTGTTGTCCAATTTGTCCTGAGTACGCTGATACCCCATATGTGGGAGAAAACTACTGTATGGACACACGTCGGGGCTCGAAAGGGAAGTAGTGACGTTTTGGAATGCAGACTTTGATGGAATGGTCTGTGGGTGTCATGTTGCCTTTGGAGAGCCCCTAATGTACCTAAACAGTGGAAACCCCACACAAATGACCCCAGTTTGAAAACTAGACCCCCTAAGGAACTTATCTAGATGTGAGTTGAGCACTTTGAACCCCCAAAGGCTTCACAGAAGTTTATAATGCCAGGGCATGAAAATAAAAAAATCGTATTTTTTCCACAAACATGATCAACTAGTCCCCAATTTTTTTATTTTCCCAAGGGTAACAGGAGAAATTGAACCCCAAAAGTTGTTGTCCAATTTGTCCTGAGTACGCTGACACCCCAAATGTGGGAGAAAACTACTGTATGGACACACGTCAGGGCTCGGAAGGGAAGTAGTGACGTTTTGGAATGCAGACTTTGATGGAATGGTCTGTGGGTGTCATGTTGCCTTTGGAGAGCCCCTAATGTACCTAAACAGTGGAAACCCCCACAAATGACCCCATTTTGGAAACGAGACCTCCTAAGGAACTTATCTAGATGTGTGGTGAGCACTTTGAACCCCCAAGGGCTTCACAGAAGTTTATAATGCCCGGGCATGAAAATTAAAAAATCGTATTTTTTCCACAAACATGATCAATTAGTCCCCAATTTTTTCATTTTCCCAAGTGTAACAGGAGAAATTGGACCCCAAAAGTTGTTGTCCAATTTGTCATGAGTATGCTGACACCCCATATGTGAGAGAAAATTACTGTATGGACACACGTCGGGGCTCGGAAGGGAAGCAGTGACGTTTTGGAATGCAGACTTTGATGGAATGGTCTGCGGGTGTCATGTGCGTTTGGAGGGCCCCTGATGTACCTAAACTATTGAAACTCCCCACAAGTGACCCCATTTTGGACACTAGACCTCCCATGGAACTTATCTAGATGTGTGGTGAGCACTTTGAACCCCCAAGCGCTTCACAGAAGTTTATAACGCTCGGATGTGAAAATAAAAAAATCATTTTTTTCCACAAAAATGATATCTTTGCCCCCAATTTTTTATTTTCCTAAGGGTAACAGGAGAAATTGGACCCCAAAAATTGTCTTGCAATGTGACCTGAGTAGGCTGATACCCTACATGTGGGGGTAAAACACTGTTTGGGCGCATGGCAGAGCTTGGAAGGGAAGGAGCACCATTTGACTTTTTCAACTCAGAATTGGCTGGAATTGAGATCAGACGCCATGTTGCATTTGGAGAGCCCCTGATGTGCCCAAACAGTGGAAACCCCCAATTCTAACTCCAACCCGAACCCCAACACACCCATAACCCTAATCTCAGCCCTAACCCTAGCCCTAACCCTAGCCCTAACCCTAACCCTAGCCCTAACCCTAGCCCTAACCCTACCCTAACCCTAACCCTAGCCCTAACCCTAACCCTAACCCTAATGGAAAAATGGAAATAAATACTTTTTTTATTTTATTATTTTTCCCTAACTAAGGGGGTGATAACGGGGGGGTTTGATTTACCATTTATGGTGGTTTTTATATTTGGCAGCTGTCGCACGCTAAACGACGCTTTTTAATGTAAAAATAGATTTGCATCACCACATATTGAGAGCTATAATTTTTCCGTATTTTGACCCACCGAGTCATGCAAAGTCTTATTTTTTGCGGGACGAGTTGACGTTTTTATTGGTACCATTTTCGGGCATGTGACATTTTTTGATCGCTTTTTATTCCGATTTTTGGGACGCAGAATGAACAAAAACCAGCGTTTCATGAATTTCTTTTGGGGGGTGCGTTTACACCATTCCGTGTGTGATAAAATTGATAAAGCGGTTTTATTCTTCGGGTCAGTACGGTTACAGCGATAGCTCATTTAGGTCGTTTTTTATGTTTTGTCGGTTTTATGCAATGAAAACTATTTTATATAAAAAATAATTATTTTTGCATCACTTTATTCTGCGAGCTATAACTTTTTTATTTTTTCGCTGATGATGCTGTGTCATGGCTCGTTTTTGCGGGACAAGATGACATTTTCAGCGGTACCATGGATATTTATATGCGTCTTTTTGATCGTGCGTTATTACACTTTTTGTTTGGCGGTATGATAATAAATCATTATTTTTTGCTTTGTTTTTTATTTTTATTTAATAAGGGGTTCGCTAAAGGGGTTAACTAATGGGACAGTTTTATAGGGCAGGTAGTTACGGACGCGGCGATACCTAATATGTGTACTTTTATTGTTTTTTTTTTTTTATTTCCAAAAAATGGATTTATTTGGGGTAATATTTTTTTTTTCGAATTTATTTGGCGATTTTTTAAAATTTATTTTAACACTTTTTTTTATTTTTTTTTTACTTTATTAAATAGTCCCAGGTGGGACATCACTGTCCTGTGACAGATCGCTGATCTGTCACATCACAGATCACTGTGACAGATCAGCGATCTGTCACAGGCAGTGCAGAAGGCTTCCTCATGCCTGCGCTTTGCAGGCACTGAGGAAGCCAGCTTCCTGCAGGCCCCCGAAGGCCCCCGTCGCCATCTTGGATTCGGGGGCCTGCAGTAAAGGAGCCCCCCGCAGCAGCGCTGCACATTGCGCTGCCGTGGGGGGCTCAGGGAAGCACGGAGGGAGCCCCCTCCCTGCCGATGCTTCCCTTTAACCCCTGGTACACCGCGATCATGTTTGATCGCTGTGTGCAAGGGGTTAACGTGTCGGGGGCGGTCTGTGACCGCCCCTGACACATTGTGCCGGGTGTCAGCTGTGATAATCAGCTGACACCCGGCCGCGATCAGCGGCGCTCCCCATGTGGGCGCCGCTGATCGCGGTAGACGTACTATCCCGTCCATGGGCATAGGGGCCCGGGTCCCATGGACGGGATAGCACGTCTGATGTCAGGAAGGGGTTAAATTTGTTTGGTGATCTGAAACATTTAAGTGTAACAAACATGCAAAAGAGTAGGAAATCAGGAATAGTGCAAACACTTTTGCACACCACTGTATATCACAATCTTTATTAAATTGAATCGGTAATCTTGCAAACTTTTCACTGGCCACTAAAGTTTTTTTAGACTTATACTCCCTGTCCATTTAGAAAATATTTTCTTATCACTAGAGGCAGTATTACAATGACAGATAACACCTCTTTAACACAGATGATCACTTAAGATCCACCAATCACAATAGCTGTTGTCACAGCTCCGCCTGGACACCCTACCTACACAATGACTTTTGCACAGACTCATTAGACACTTCAATACAACCAGTGTGGCAAATGGACATGTGATGTTTCCTATAACAAATGTATGAGTCTGAAAAAGTCCAGGCGGTCGGTTTGAAAAGTGCAAGAGTTTTAATACAGATTGTGCTATGTTAAAAACATGGCAATAATTTAAAAAAAAAATCATTTGACATAAAAATCTTTTTTTTCAAAAAACATGTGGTCCTGTGTTGCACTGCATGAATGGACTTTAACTACATGTTCCTCTTTAGAATATTTGACCACTGCAGTTTAAATAATGTACAAACCATGCAACTGCAAAACAGCTAAATTTGAAGACATATATATTTAGATTCATCTACATGAGAGCTTATGACATGATGCAGGTCTAAAACTTAGCGGGATTTTGGCTAATTTTGCACTTTTATGTCAAATTTCTTAACACTTCCCATTTTCCAGACGTGAGTAATCCTTGGTGAAGCACGTAGTGCATGGAAACAGAATTCAATGCTAGGGATAAAGGTTAAAAGAATATGAAAAATTAAGTGTCTGAATTTGTAGGGTGGAATAGTTACAAAGTGTGTCAAGTAAGCTATACTGCATTGACCCCTTTGTTAAATTGGACATACTATTCCATCCATGTGACCTGGGACTTAAGTCCCATGGACGGTACAGTACGTCATACCCGATCAGCTGCGCTCACGGGGGGAGTGCAGCTGATTGCAGCTGGGTGTCAGCTGATTATCACAGCTGACACCTGGCACTATGTGCCAGGAGAGGTCACGGACCGCTCTAGTCACATTAACCCCTGGCACACTGCGATCAAACATGATCACAGTGTATCGGGGCATAGGGAAGTCCCTCGGAACAACGCGATGTGCTCGGATTGTTCCGAGGGCCTCCTTTCTGCAGGCCCCCAGATTCAATATGGCCGCAGGGGCCTTCGGGGTCCTGCAGGTAGGCGGCTTTCTCAGTGCCTGCTGAGAGCAGGTGCTGAGAAGCCACCTGCAGTGCCTGCCAGATCGCTGATCTATCACAGTGCACTGCAAAGTGTCAGATCAGCAATCTGACACTATGTATTAATGCCCGCCCTGGGACAATGTAATAAAGTAAAAAAAAAAAAAAAAACTCGTAAAAATGATAAAAAAAATTCCTAAATAAATAAAAAAAAATTCCCTAATAATTTTTATTTTTTAAATTAAAAAAAATAAAAGTACACATATTTAGTATTGCCGTGTCTGTAAGAACCCGTCCTATAAAAATGTCCCACTAGTTAACCCCTTAAGTGAACCCCTTCAAACAATAAACAAGGCAAAAAACAATGCTTTATAATCATACCGCTGTACAAAATATGCTATAACACGCGATCAAAAGCATGGATATAAATAAACATGGTACCGCTGAAAACATCATCTTGTCTGGCAAAAAACGAGCCGCCATACAGTGTCATCAGCGAAAAAAAAGAAAAGTTATATCTCACAGAATAAAGCTATGCAAAAATAATAATTTTTTTATATAAAATTGTTTTTATTGTATGAAAGCGCCAAAACATAAAAAAGATATAAATGAGGTATCGCTTTAATCACATTAACCCGAAGAATAAAACCGCTTTATCAACACCCCCCCAAAAGAAATTCATGAATTGCTGGTTTTTGTTCATTCTGCCTCCCAAAAATAGGAATAAAAAGCAATTAAAAAATGTCATGTGCCCAAATATGGTACCAATAAAAACGTCAACTCGTCCCGCAAAAAATAAGACCTTACATGACTCTGTGGGTCAAAATACAGAAAAATAATAGCTCTCAAAATGTGGTGATGCAAAAACTATTTTTTGCAATAAAAAGCGTCTTTTAGTGCGTGACAGCTGCCAAACATAAAAACCGCCATAAATAGTGAATGAAACCCCCCTTATCACTCCCTTAGTTAGGGAAAAGTAAAAAAAATTAAAAAAAGTATTTATTTCCATTTTCCCATTAGGGTTAGGGCTAGGGTTAGGGCCCGGGTTTCGGCTAGGATTAGGGTTAGGGCTAGGGTTGAGATTAGGGTTAGGGTTGTGTTGGGGTTAGGGTTGGAGTTAGAATTGGGGGGTTTCCACTGTTCAGGCACATCAGGGGCTCTTCAAATGTGACATGGCGTCTGATCTCAATTCCAGCCAATTCTGCATTGAAAAAGTCAAATGGTGCTCCTTCCCTTCCGAGCTCTGCCATGCGCACAAACAGTGGTTACCCCCACATATGGAGTATCAGCCAACTCAGGAAAAAATGTACAACAAATTTTGGGATCCACTTTCTCTTGTTACCCTTGGGAAAAGAAGAAATTGGGGGCAAAAATGTCATTTTTGTGGAAAAAAATGATTTTTTTATTTTTATGGCTCTACGTTATAAACTTCTGTGAAGCACGTGGGGGTTCAAAGTACTCACCACACATCTAGATAAGTTCCTTGGGGGGGTCTAGTTTACAAATTGGGTCATTTGTGGGGGGGTTTCCACTGTTTAGGCACATCAGGGGCAATCCAAATGCGACATGACACCCGCAGACCATTCCATCAAAGTCTGCATTCCAAAACGTCACTACTTCCCTTCCAAGCCACAACGTGTGCCCATGCAGCATTTTTCTCCCACATATGGGGTATCAACATGCTCAGGACAAACTGGACAACAACTTTTGGTGTCCAATTTCTCCTGTTATCCTTGGGAAAGTAAAAAAATTGGGGACTAAAAGATCATGTTTGTGGGAAAAATATGATTTTTTTTATTTTCACCCCCGGGTGTTATAAACTTCTTTGAAGCACTGGGGGTTCAAAGTGCTCGCCACACATATAGATAAGTTCATTGAGGGGTCTAATCTCCAAAATAGGGTCACTTGTGTGGGGTTTCCACTGTTTAGGCACATCAGGGGCTCTCCAAACATGACATGACACCCTCAGACCATTCCATCAAAGTTTGCATTCCAAAACATCACTACTTCCCTTCTAAACCCCGACGTGTGTCCATACAGTAGTTTACTCACACATATGGGGTATCAGCGTACTCAGAACAAATTGGACAACAACTTTTGGGGTCCAATTTCTCCTGTTACCCTTGGGAAAATAAAAAAATGGTGACTAAAAGATCATGTTTGTGGAAAAAATATGATTTTTTTATTTTCACGCCCAGGCGTTATAAACTTCTGTGAAACACTTGGGGGTTCAAAGTGCTCACCACACATATAGATAAGTTCCTTGGGGGGTCTAGTTTCCAAAATGGGGTCACTTGTGGGGGGTTTCCACTATTTAGGCACATCAGAGGCACTGCAAATGCAACATGATATCCGATCTCAATTCCAGCCAATTTTGAGTTGAAAAAGTCAAACAACGCTCCTTCCCTTCCAAGCTCTGCCATGCGTCCAAACAGTGGTTTACCCACACAAATGGGGAATCAGCGTACTCAGAACAAATTGCACAACAACTTCTAGCGTCCTGTTTCCCTTGGGAAAATAAAAATTGGAGGTGAAAAGATCTTTTTTGTGGAAAAAATATGATTTTTTAATTTTATGACTGTACGTTATAAACTTCTGTGAAGCCCTTGGGGGTTCAAAGTTCTCACCACACATCTAGATAAGTTCCTTGGGGGGTGTAGTTTCCAAAATGGTGTCATGTGTGGGGGGTTTCCACTGTTTAGGCATATCAGGGGCTCTCCAAACATGACATGGCGTGCAGACAATTCTGTGCTGAAAAAGTCAAATGGCGCTCATTCCCTTCTGAGCTCTGTCATGCGCCCAAACAGTGATTTACCCCCACATATCGAGTATCAGCGCACTCAGTACAAATTGAACAATAACTTTTGGGGTCCTGTTTCCCTTTGATAATTGGGGTTGAAAAGATAATTTTTGTGGAAAAAAAATGATTTTTTAGTTGTATGTTATAAACTTCTGTGAAGCCCTTGGGGGTTCAAAGTTCTCACCACACATCCAAATAAGTTCCTTGGGGGGTCTAGTTTCCAAAATGGGTTCACTTGTGGGGGGTTTCCACTGTTTAGGCAGATCAGGGGCTGTCCAAATGCGACATGACGTCCGAACTCAATTCCAGCCAATCTTGCGTTGAAAAAGTCAAACGGCTCTTTTTCACTTCCAAGCTCTGCCATGCCCCGAAACAGTGGTCCCCCCACATATCAAGTATCATTGTACTCAGGACAAATTGCACAATAACTTTTGTGGTCCAATTTCTCCTCTTACCCTTGGCAAAAAAAAAATTGTGAGAAAAAGTTAAATGTTCATTTTTTTTAAACATTCAAAAAATTCCTGTGAAGCACCTGAAGGGTTAATAAACTTCTTGAATGTGGTTTTGAGCACAATGAGGGGTGCAGTTTTTAGATTGATGTCACTTTTGGATATTTTATATCATATAGACCCCTCAAAATCACTTCAAATAGGATGTGGTCCCTAAAAAAAATGGTGTTGTAAAAATGAGAAATCGCTGGTCAACATTTAACCCTTATAACTTCCTAACAAAAAAATTTTGATTACAAAATTGTGCTAATCTAAAGTAAACATGTGGGAAATGTTACTTATTAAGTATTTTGTGTGTCATATATCTGTGATTTAAGGGCATGAAAATTCAAATTTGAAAAAGTGTGAAATTTTCAAAATTTCGCCAAATTTTTTTTTTCACAAGTTATATCCAATAAATTTTACCACTTCCATGAAGTACAATATGTCACGAGAAAAACAATGTCAGAATAACCAGGATCAATGGAAGCCTTCCAGAGTTATTACCTCATAAAGGGAAACTGGTCAGAATTGTAAAAATTGGCCCGGTCATTAACATGCAAACCACCCTTGGGAGTAAAGGGGTTAATCATTTTTTAAACTATGATTATGTATTATATAAAAAAATACCAGTTATGTTGTGGTGACAGCACTTCACACTGTATAACATGGTTTTGGTCAATGTTTAATTTTTATTTGAGGCATATATGAAAAAAAATCTCCTCTTTTTCTTTCCATTGTTTTAACTCTTAGGTAATACATAGTGATGGATCTGATGATGGAAATTTTTTTTGAAGAAGGCTGTGCAGGATATACCGGAATCTTTTCTGACACTTTTCAGTTTTTTTCTCTTTACGCATTTGGCCTCCTGATTTTTTTTAAACTTGTATTGATTAAACTAGTGTGCGCTTCCATACGGAATCCACCTGAAGAATAGTCAGGTCACTTTTTTAACTGCTTGGTGTCTTTGGAAATCTGAAGCTGTTAAAAGAAGCTCTCAAGGCTAAACATATTAACAGCATATACAGGTGCATCTCACAAAATTAGAATAACATCAAAAATACAAAAAGTGAAACTCATATATTATAGAGTCATTACAAGCGGAGTGATCTATTTCAAGTGTTTATTTCTGTTTCTGTTGATGATTATGGCTTACAGCCAATGAAACCCCAAAACTCACTATCTCAGTAAATTAGAATAATTAACTAAAACACCTGCCAAGGCTTCTTAAGCATTTAAAACGGTCCCTTATTCTGTTTCAGAAGGCTTCACAATCACAGGGAAGGCTGTTGACTTGACAGATATCCAGAATTGACACACTCCACAAGGAGGGTAAGGGTACCGTTACACTAAGTGACGCACCAGCGATCCCAACAAAGATACGACCTGATAAGGATTGCTGATGCGTCACTAAATGGTTGCTAGTAAGCTGTCAAACAGTCATATCTACTCAACGACGCAGCAACGATCACGGCGGGATTGCTGGTGCATCGCTTAGTGTCACACAGCAGCGATTTTGATGACTCCTGCCTGCGTCCATGATTTCTGAGTCGCTAACGAGGTCACTCGTCGGTGTCAAACACAGCGATGCATGCTGGCCAGCGGGACACCAGCGATCAAAAAATGGCCCAGGACATTCAAGCACGATCAGCGACATCGCAGAGGGGGCCTGGTCGCTGCTAAGTGTCATACATAACGAGATCACTGGCAAGGTCGCTGTTGCGTCACAAAATCGGTGACGCTTCAGCAATCTCGCTAGCGATCTCGCTTAGTGTGAAGTACCCATATGCCACCAAAGGTCATTGCTTAAGAAGCTGGCTGTTCACAAAGTGCTGTATCCAAGCATATTATTGGAAAGTTGAGTGGAAGGGAAAAGTGTGGTAGAAAAAGGTGCACAAGCAACCGGGATAACCGAAGCCTTGAAAGGATTGCTAAGAAAAGGCCATTCAAAAATTTGAGGAAGATTCACAATGAGTGGATTGCTGCTGGAGTAATTGCTTCAAAAGCCATGACACACAGGATATGGGCTACAATTGTCACATTCCTTGTGTCAAGCCACTCATTAGTAATAGACAATGTGAAAAGCGTGTTGCCTGGGCCAAGGAGAAAAAGAACTGGACTGTTGCTCAGTGGTCCAAGGTGTTGTTTTCAGATGAAAGTAAATTTAGTATTTAATTTGGAAATCAAGATCCCAGAGTCTGTAGGAAGAGCAAAGAGGCACACAATCCAAGCTGCTTGAGGTCTAGTGTGAAGTTTCCACAATCAGTGATGGTTTGGGGAGCCATATCATCTGCTAGTGTAGGTCTACTGTGTTTTATCAAGACCAAAGTCATTGCAGCCATCTACCAGGAAATTTTAGAGCACTTCATGCTTCCCTCTCCCTCTAGCTTTTTGGAGATGGAAATTTTATTCCCCAGCAGGACTTGGCACCTGTCCACAATGTTAAAAGTACTAATACCCAGTATAAAAACATTGGTATTGATAGGGAGAGGGTTAAATTAACCCTTCACGGTTGATCCAGTGATTTCCAAATTATTCCACAGAGTGTTGCTAGCAACTCAAAAGAACAAATGGAGAGATGATCCAAAGAGATCGCTAACACGTTTATTGTAGTCACTTCTTTTATAATATTTTGCTTAATTATGCAAAGTTCTCAACAACCAATAGCATCATTTCACTTTATAAGCCAATAATATTGCAAGAAAACCAGAAACTGCATATATGTCCGTATCCAAATAGCATAGAAAGTAGTATAATGACATATTCTTCAGAGTTCTACACGCCCGGTTCCCATATCTTGCACCTGATGGGAACAGTCTAGTTTCATGACAGCCTGAACTCTTTCATCCTAATTACAAAAATGTATCTTACAGCAACAAAAATGGAGAAACGAAACCTTCAGAGAATGGAGAAAATGAAACTTCAGCTCTGATTTTAGTTTTAACCCTTCACAGTATCACTGTGCTTGTCTTGCCAGCTGAGAGCCATGGTGATCGGGTGCAGATGTCAGCTCTGTATGAGAGCTGACAACTCGCACCAATGCCCACAATCAGTGGATCACATGCATTAATCTCCTCTGATGCCATTGTCAGTAGTGTCATAGAGGAGCATCATGCAAGTAATAAGTTCCCTGAGCGATTCCATCAGGACAACACGATGCAATCGTGTTGTCCATATGGTCTCCATGGAGACCTCAGGCCACAAGTTGGCTGCGGGGTCCTTCAGGGAAGGTGGCGGGTCAGTGGCAAATAGCATTCTGCCCCTCCCGAGTCTCTCTATATGGCTAAGTAGTACTGTACAGCCACATATGGGGTATTGTTACGTTCAGTAGAAATTGTGGGACAAATTTTAGTGCCATTTTTCCCATTTCCAAGTATGAAAATGTAAAACTTGGGGCTAGCACACAATTTTAGTGGTAAAAATATAAATTATTTTACCTTCACTGCTCAATTATATAAAAGTCTGTGATATATCTGTGGTATAAATATAATCACTGCACCCCTAGATGAATAAATTGAGAGGTTTAGTTGGTAAAATGGGGTCATTTCTGCTGTGTTGGTGCCTCATGGGCACTGCCAATGTAACATAGCATCCTCAAAAAAGTGCAGCAAAATCTGCTCTGTAATATGGCTCTACTTCCCTTCTGAGCTTTGCACTGTGCCTCAAAAGTAGTTTTCAACAACATATGGGCTATCGATGAACTTAGAAGAAATTGCAGACCAAATTTTAGGGATCATTTTCTTCTGTTAGTTTTGTGAAAATACTAAATTTGGAGCTAAAGAAGATTTTTGCTTGAAAAAATGTGTTTTTTTTTTATTTTCACAACTTAACGTTATAAAATTCTGTGAATCACCAGTGGGTTTAAGGTGCTCAATACACATCTAGATAAGTTCCTCAAGGGGTCTAGTTTTTAAAATGGTGTCACTTGTTGGGGATTTCCACTTTTTAGGCACATTATTATTATTATTATTTATTGTTATAGCGCCATTTATTCCATGGCGCTTTACATGTGAGGGGGGTATACATAAAAACAAGTACAATAATCTTAAACAATACAAGTCATAACTGGTACAGGAGGAGAGAGGACCCTGCCCGCGAGGGCTCACAATCTTCAAGGGATGGGTGATAATACAGTAGGCGAGGGTAGAGCTGGTCGTGCAGCGGTTTGGTCGATCGGTGGTTACTGCAGGTTATAGGCTTGTCGGAAGAGGTGGGTCTTCAGGCTCTTTTTGAAGGTTTCGATGGTAGGTGAGAGTCTGATATGTTGTGGTAGAGAGTTCCAGAGTAGGGGTGATGCGCGAGAGAAATCTTGTATGCGATTGTGGGAAGAGGAGATAAGAGGGGAGTAGAGAAGGAGATCTTGTGAGGATCGGAGGTTGCGTGCAGGAAAGTACCGGGAGACGAGGTCACAGATGTATGGAGGAGACAAGTTGTGGATGGCTTTGTATGTCATGGTTAGGGTTTTGTAATGGAGTCTCTGGGCAATTGGGAGCCAGTGAAGGGATTGACAGAGGGGAGAAGCTGGGGAATAGCGGGGGGACAGGTGGATTAGTCGGGCAGCAGAGTTTAGAATAGATTGGAGGGGTGCGAGAGTGTTTCATCAAGGGCTCTGCAAACGTAACATGGCATCTGCTAATTATTCCAGCAAATTTTACATTCAAAAAGTGAAATGGCGCTTCTTCCCTTCCAAGCCCTGTTGTGTGCCCAAACAGTTGTTTTCCTTCCACATATTGGGTATCTGCACACTCAGGAGAAATTGCTCAATTAAATTGTATGGAACAATTTCTCCTGTTACCCTTATGAAAATGCAAAATTTGGAGCTAAGAAAGATTTATCTGGAAAAATATGATTTTTTTACTTTCACGGCTTAACGTTATAAACTTCTGTGAAGCACCTGTGGGTTCAAGGTGCTCAATACACATTTAGATAAGTTCACTAAGTGATCTAGATTCCAAAATGGCATTACTTTTTGTTGAGTTTCCACTGTATAGGCACATCAGGGGCTCTCCAAACATGACATAGCAGTCGCTAATTATGCCTGCAAATTTTACTTTCAAAAAGTGAAATAGCGCTCCTTTGCTTCCAACCCTGTCGTGTGCCCAAACAGTAGATTTCTCCCATATATGGGGTATCAGCATGCTCAGGAGAAATAGCACAACAAATTGTATGGTCCATTTTCTCCTGTTACCCTTGCGAAATTAAAAAAAAGATAGGTCTAGGAGAAAATTTTTGTGAAAGAAAAGTAAATGTTTAGCTTTTTCTTCCACATTCCAAAAATTCTGTGAAGATCCTGAAGGGTTCATAAACTTCATGAATGTGGTTTTGAGTACCTTGAGGGGTACTGTTTTTAGTATGTTGTCCCTTTTGGGTATTTTCTGGCATATAGGCCCCTCAAAGTAATTTCAAATGTGAGGTGGTCCCTAAAAAATGGCTTTGCAAATTTTGTTCTAAAAATGAGAAATCACTGGTCATCTTTTAACCCTTATAACTTCTTAACAAACATAATTATGCTTCAAAAATTGTGCTGATGTAAAGTAGACATGTGGGAAATGTTATTTATTAACTATTTTGTGCAATATGACTCTAAGTTAAGGGCATATAAATTAAAATTTGAAAATTGTTAAATTGTCAAAATTTTTGCCAAATTTCCGCTTTTTCACATATAAACTCAAGTCATGTCAAAGAAATTTTACCACTATCATGAAGTACAATATGTCACAAGAAAAAATTCTCATAATCAGTGGGATCAATTCAAGCGTTCTGGAGCTATGACTTCATAAAGTGATAGTGATCATAATTTTTTAAATTTGCCTGGTCATGAAGGTGAAAACATGCCTCAGGGCAAAGGGGTTAAACATATGAAATAAACAAAAAAGACCTAATCACCAGACATAAGAATGGTGAGCCACAGGGGAGGCGGCAGATTTTGATATGGGCCAGCTGGGACATGTAGTTCCATTGGCAGCAGATTTTAATGTCAAAGTTGCTGAAGTGAGTCACTGGGCCCCTTAAAACTTTCCTCATGTCCACAACCAATTGTCAACTGTGGTAGCATTTACAGAGATGGTATAGGACAACTCAGGGGCACTCTTGTAGAGACAGTGTTTGGGTGCAGGTGTTGGATTGCCCGTGATGTTTGGGCAATTTCAAGCAGCCCAACACACATGTGAACTTGTTAATGCAACACTCTACTGAAGGACAAAACAGAGTAAGTCTTATATTTCAAGGCAAGATTGTGGTAGTTCACAGTATAGATTACAATGCATATTGTGTGTATGAAATAAGGTGTATTCTCCTTATTAAACAAGCAAATTTAGGACTCTGGACTCTCTTATACGCTCAGGCATGAGAGGAAGGGGCAGGATGAAGCAAGCTTGAGCGTTACCCCATCACCACCACACCGTGGACTTGGACTTCATTGAAGCGCCCAACACATGAGCTCCTTCTTGCTGCACTATCTTGAACAGGATGCCCATATTCTTAGAGTTAGAAATAGTGCTGACTACTGGGTTGCCAATTTGTTAGATCCACGGTACAAGACTAAATTTAGCCAGATGCTCCCCTCCCAGAAAGGGATGTGTGCATGAGTATCGAAATACACTTGCAAACAATCTTAAGAGTGGTTTTCCCCAAGACAGCAGCGAGGCGCACAGTGTGCATTCCAGTTCTAGATGTCCAATCCAGCGGGCATTATTATAAAAACATTAGCAGCAGCAGTGCAAGTGACATAACCAATTTCTGTGAGTCACTTCACACATTTTTTTGACCTGCCCGTTCACCAGCAGAACAGAGTACAAGTTTGACATGTTGTGAACGATTGGAGAGTATGATGCAGGAGTATCTGGAGTTCAATATCAATGCCATCGGGGGGGTTGCACCCTTTTTAATTTTAGTCTTCAATAATGGAGGAGTGGCCTGAGTTTGCCTGTCATGCCTTGGAGGTTTAGTCATGCCATGCAGCCAGCATTTTCTCAGAACGTGTCTTTAGTGCTGCTGGTGGTGTCCTAACAGATAAGCACATCTGGCTGTTCCCTGAAAGGGCAGACTGCCTGACTTTCATCAAAATGAACCAGTCATGGATCTGCAATGACTTTTGCAGCCTAGTCACAGATTTCACAGGCTAGGCAATGTTGTCATTTTTAGTGTCATGCATTGATCCCGCATTATTGCCATCTGTGACACCTTTGTCATGACTTCTGTACCTGCTATTGCTACTGCTGCTGATGTTACAGTTTTTTGAAATGTGGATACTCCAAGTTGTATCTCCATCTGTTTGCCTGTAGTTGGAAGTGTTTCAAAGGCCTATTATACTGTTTCTAATCTATGAAGATTGATGCTACTTTACTGTGTGACAATCATTTTTTGAAATGTGAAGACTCCAAGTTGGGTCTCCATTTGTTGGGTTGCCTGTAGTGGAAGGTGTGTCAGAGGCCTATTATACTGTTTCTACTCTGTGGAAATTGATGCCACTTTAGTGGTGTGTGACAGTTATTTTTTGAAATGTGGAGACACCAAATTGGGTCGCCATCTGGTGGGTTGCTAGTAGTGGAAGGTGTGTCAAAGGCCTATTCTACTATTTCTACTCTGTGAAAATTGATTCCACTTTAGTGGTGTGTGACAATTATTTTTTGAATTGTGGAGACTCCAAGTTGGGTCTCCATCTGGTGGGTTGCCAGTAGTGGAAGGTATGTCAAAGGCCTATTATACTGTTTCTTCTCTGTGGAATTTGATGCCACTTTAATGGTGTGTAACAATAATTTGCTTAAATGTCGAGAATCCAAGTTGGTGTTGCCTGTGTATTAGTGCTCCCAGAGAGGCAGCACTGCACTTACTTTCACTCAACTACCTTTGTTACTATCCTTACATTTTTCTACCAATAGTACTCTTTGAAACCGATGTTTGTGCCACCTGAGTGTGGCTGGAAAAAAAATTGAGCTTCTGCATGAGGTATCAGGGCTCCCAGCAAAGACAGCTTACACTGCTCCCTTACTCACCACATATGAATTGAATCTTCCATTCTACTGGCCCAGACCCTGATAGCTCATGCATCGACCATGTATGACTGCTGCTGTGCCAATATCAAATTTCTACTGTGGGTCAATTGATGCCACTTTTCATGGTGTCTGCCCCTAATTTGAGCTGCTTGGGAAGTTTTTTGTCACCCCTTAAAATATTGTGTATACTTTTGGCTTTGACTCCCATTAAATTTAATGGGGATTGGTTTGTTCATCAAACCATTCGACGAACATATTCGTCAAACATTGGGACATTTGCAGAACCGAATCTTGAAAGGTTCTCTCATCTCCAGTTTTAAGCATTGACATTTCAGCTGCACAATCTCAGACAGGGACAAACTGAGCTGTCAGTTTTGTGAGTGAAAGGCCAGCCACCCCATCTGGCTTGGCTTGCTGACTTTCCTCCACCTATCAACCATTCTGGGTAATTACCAGGCTATTTAGCTGGCTGACAATTGTCAGACCATTGCTTGTCACAGCTTTGCTCTGTGGTGTGTGTGCATTGTTCTTTGCATTCAGCTATTCAGATCCTTGTTGCCTGACCTCAGACTTTGCCTTGTAACCATTCTTTTGCCTTACCCTTTTGCCTTTGATGTATTCTTCTGGTCTTTCACCCCAGACTCCTTGACTCCCATGCCTCACGGCTTGTCTGTGAGAAGTGACTCAGCGTCACATTACAACTGGCGGTATACAATTTTTTTTCGGCAGTATTGATCCCAATCTAATACTTTGTGTTCAGGTGGCAAATCTGACCCAAATCATGCAGGATTCAGCTAACGAGCACCAGAACCTTGAATTATTGCAGTTGCCATTGCACAGCCAGGTGTGTAGCTTCATGAAAATTTCCCTACAGCAGTGAGTGTATTGTCTGTACCTTGAGATGTGCAGTTGACCTGTTCCAAACCTGTAGTAGCCCTTTCTGATAATATTTGGGAGAGACTAATCAGTCTACAGTATTTTTTCCTGCAAAGTTGGTACTCAGGGGATGAGCTGCAGTAGAGGTAGGAATAATTATGTCCCTCCGGCGAGGGATCCTCAGACCAGGGCATTTTCACTGTCCCCACAAGCCCCAGAACAAATTTATGTTGATGCCTTCTTTAAAGAATTAGGTTTAATTTATGATGAACCTGACTGAATCCAGGTCGCTCATGTTAAGATTCTGAACCTGACACAGAGGAATCACAGTATCACAGAGGAATCACAGAGGACTATAGTACCTATTTCTGTCAAAAGTCCACCGAAGTTCAATTCAATGATGCAGCCCTCATGTTCAAATTCCATAAAGGCCTTTCCCAAGCATTTAAGTACACTCATCTCTTCATGTTTCCACTTGTTCATTGGTGGAGGCCATGACCAGGGCCATAAGGACTGTCCAACTCGCCTTCAAGCAAGAAAGCCATTGAGAAACACTTAAGTCTGAGTGATTAATTATCGAGGGGGTCACGTAGACTTTCATGTACCTTTTTCTACTCTGATAAAGTAATGCTTAATATGGTTTGTCCTTCATTAGCCAGGCATTTCCAGCATTAGCTTTTATGACTGCAGGTCTGCAGGTAACTCTATTGATTCAGGACTGGTTCTGAAATTAGGGTTAGGTACAGTTAGTTTTGATAAGTCCATTCAAATTTTTGCTAAAGACAAGACACAAAAATTTTGTCAAATGGGTAACAGTGGAATTCACCCTCCAAGTGGGACAATTTAACTCTGAAAACAATTCCTGTTTTGTTTTGGATAATTTACTTTCTTGGGTGGTACTGGATCTTCCATGGCTGTTTACTCATAATCCTGTAATTAGAGTTGAGCGAAACGGGTCGGCCAAATTCAGAATCCGCCGACTTTTGCAAAAGTCAGGTTTAGCCGATCGAAACCCGACCATAGCTTGAGGTCGGCCATGAGGTTGCCGACTTGAGCGCCAAAGTCGCATTTCCCACAATCCTTCCAGCGCCTACTTTCAGCCAATCATGAAGGGCGCACACTGTGGGCAACGCAATTATGTCGGCAGCAGCCCCCATCATGTTAGAGAAGGGCATGCAAGTGATTGGCTGGCTTTGTGTGGCGTCACAGTGCCTATAAAAGGCCATGACCGCCGACCGCCATCTTACTTCTTCCGATCTTAGCATAGGGAGAGCTTGCTGCTGATCGTTCTCAATGGAGAGTTTAGACAGGGAAAAAGTAAAAAAAATTGCTTGTGCTGAGTGCGAATGTCACTGTAAAACACAACTGTATAGTGTGGAGTGACAGGGGAGGATATATTTGTGTGCAGCAGCTCTGTTGGTTATTAGGCTGCCTTATAAGGCTCCCTGATAGCTGCGTTGCTGTTTGCACATTGCTGTGCAGAGTGCTTTTTTAAAAGCAAAAATATTTTTATTCGTTTTTCTGCACAGTTACCAATCCTTCATTTTTTCACACTTTTTTGTGCAGCAGCTCTGTCGGTGATTAGGCTGCCTTATAGGCTCCCTGATAGCTGCATTGCTGTTTGCACACTGCTGTGCAGACTGCTTATTTAAAAGCAAAAATATAATAAGCAGTATCGGATATCTGGTGTTCTTATTACTGTCACATCTACACAGAGTCAGCGTGTGTGTGTGACACTCCATAAATACATATACAGACATTTCCATTTCTTTATACATTGTATTGAGCAGTCTGATTGTCAAACAGTATTGGATATCTGGTGTTATTATTACTATCACATCTACACAAAGTCAGCGTGTGAGTGTGACACTCCATAAATACATATACGGACATTTCCATTTCTTTATACACTGTATTGAGCAGTCTGATTGTCAAACAGTATCGGATATCTGGTGTTCTTATTACTGTCACATTTACACAGAGTCAGAGTGTGTGTGTGACATTCCGTAAACACATATGCGGAGATTGACAGTTTCACCAACAATGTATACAGCTGTACACCTCTGACACAGTACCGTATATCTGCTTGTTGGATTACTGTGAAATACATACTGGGTGAGCATCTGTGACTCACAAAATATATATGGAGATTTCACTTCTTACATACACCTTACACAGCTGTACGCTACTCATACAGTACCATTTCTCTGCTGGTATTTTTGGTACATTTTCCCAAACATGAGGAAGTCTGGTGGAAGAGGCCACGGACGTGGGCAGGGGGGCACAGCTGGTACTGATGGTGGTGGTGGTGCATTGGCTGTTTCTGGTAAAAGCACAATAGCAGCTAATGCAGGAGGTGTTGAGCCTGCGTCATCATCTGGCACAAGAAGGCCTTTATGGTTCCCTTTTCTGGGAGTAGGTAAACCGCTTTTAAAGCTGGAGCATCAGGAACAGGTTTTGGCTTACATTGCTGAAACAGCCTCCAGCTCTATTGCCTCCTCTTCTGAAGTTACAAAAACTGCAAGCACAGAGTCATCAGTGCAGGCCTCTGGTCAGGAACAAAATCTTTCGTTGTGTCCTTCACCCACATAAAAAGAGAAGGATGCTGCAGCACACACTTCAGGTTACTCCATGGAGATCTTTTCACATACCATTCCTGGGTTATCAAAGTCAAATCCTGAATTCCCCAGTCCAAGATGAATCTGACATGGAGTGCACTGATGCACAGCCACTGCTAGATGAATCTGCTGGTACATTCACCCACAGCACTACATTGCCCTCCTAGTCTACTGAGCCCGAATCAGACCCTGATGAAACTCAGGTGCCCCTTTCTGCATACTATACCACCTTACACGGTGACAAAGAGGAAGGTACAGAGGAAGGTGCAGATGACATTGAAGACGAGGTCATGGATGACCCAGTTGTTGACCTGGAATGGCATCCATTGTGGGAAGAGGGTGCTGGTGACAATAGGTCAGAATAGGAGAAGGACCTGCAGCAGGCATCGTCATCACAGCAGCGGTTATCCGGCAGTCCCGAAGCTGTCAAAAAACTTGGCAAGAAAGCTAAAAGAGTTGCAGGACAGCTTGGTCAGACGGTAAAATTAGCAGAGTGCAAACCCTGAAAATTTGTACCATCCTACTGATGACGCAAACTTTATCTGTAAGAAGTGCTGAAGGACCTTTAGCAGAGGGAAAAATCAAAGAAATTTGAATACCAGTTGCATGCTTAGACATTTAACGAACATGCACTTGCAAGCATGGATGGACTACAAAAGCTCAGGTAGCACATGTGCACCTGCTCCGACTCAAATTAGCCGGCAATGCTCCATCGCTTCCCCCACTGTAAGGCCACCGCTAAGCACACCACCATCAAGAAATGTTGAGGTGTCGTTGCTAGGCCAAACCAGTCATGCAAACACAAGGAAACACTGAATCTAGGCCATCAACACCCTCACCATCACCAACCCCTTCTCAGTCTGTCATGTCCAATACTAGTTCCCCCATATGCAGCTCTCAAGTCCAGTTCACCCTACCAGACACTCTGAGTAGGACAAGAAAGTACTCATCCTCTCATCTGTGTACACTGGCTTTAAACGACTACATTGCCAAACTGATCTCATTAGAGATGATGCCCTTCTGTTTGGTAGAAGCCCACGCTATGACCTACCCAGTCAGCACTTCTTTTCTCGAAAAGCCATCCCTGCCCTCCACCGGCATGTGAAATACCGCATTGTCCATGCACTAAAACAATCAGTGAGTGGAAAGGTGCACCTCACAACAGATGCATGGACCAGTAGGCATGACAAGGGCCGTTACGTGTCCATCACTGCGCACAGGGTTAGTGTGGTGGATGCAAGCTCCACAGGGGACAGCGGCGGTGGAACAGTGCTGCCTAGCCCGCGGTATAGGAAACAGTTGGGTGTACGCATTCGACCCTCCTCCTCCTCCAGAAGCGAAAGCTTGTCGACAGAGTGCAGTCGCACGAGCACTCCATCCACATCTGTCAGTGTTGCACACGAGGTGTCCCACTATCGAACAGCTAGTGGTAAGCGGCAGCAGGCTGTTTTAAAAATGATGCCTTTGGGCGACAGTAGACACACTGCGGAGGTACTGGCCGAGTACTTGCATCTAGAGATGAACGACTTTGCCTTTTTTCGGGTCGAGTCGGGTTTCACGAAACCCGACTTTCGCAAGAGTCGGGTCGAACGAAATCGGCCTATTATTGTGAAAAGTCTAAGTCCGACTGAAACACGAAACCCAATGTAGGTCAATGGGGAAGAAAAGTCGGCAGTGAGTGGAGGACAGGAAACACACCTACAGTGCCCATTTTAAT
The DNA here is from genome assembly GCF_039654945.1 of Dendrobates tinctorius. Classification (NCBI taxonomy): domain Eukaryota; kingdom Metazoa; phylum Chordata; class Amphibia; order Anura; family Dendrobatidae; genus Dendrobates; species Dendrobates tinctorius. The sequence continues at coordinate 42,273,458 of NW_027361728.1, read as the reverse complement.
GCCAAAAACATAAATTCTTATTCCTTAAGCTTGTCAACCTTAATTTACTTTATAATAATAGTTAGGCATTGAAAACTGGGGGGTTATTTGGCTAAAGTTGGGGGGGTAGTGCTGGCTCCAGATTTTCGTGGGCCCAGGGCCAAAGAGTGTCACTGGGCTCCTTTAACACATGACGCAATTCATGATCCTTTGATACGGCAGAGAAATAGCGGTACAGTACAATGAAAAATACTTCAATTCTTACATCACATGACTGATATCCATATTAAATTCTTCAATAGCTCTAAAACAGACAGTATATTCCTCCATACAGTGTTATGGCCACCGCATAGTGCGGCATACAGAGTAATGAGGCCCATATATTTCTCCATACAGAATCATTGGTCCCATATAATGTTCCATACAGTATATGATGAGCTCCACATAATGCTACAGTATATGTTGTTCACCATGGATGAAGCTCCAGTGTCTTATGGGCCCAAATAATGCTCCATATATAATGGGCCCCATTTCTAATGCTCCAGTGTATAATGGGCTCTGTAAATGCTGCTCCAGTGTCTGATGTCCACCTTTGGAATGCTCCAGTGTATGATGGGCCCCAGATATCATTCTCCAGAGTATCGTGCTCCCCAAAAATTGCTCCCAACCTTTAAAACAATTAAATAAGTCTCCTTGCTAGGGAATCCCTGTACTCTGGACTCCTCATCATCCCCATCTTCCATCTCTCTGCACTTGGACTGTTTAGGCACAGGGCGTACAGACGTGATGTCATCGCGCTCTTTGACCAGAATGTCACTGTCAGGAAAAATGTTTGGTTTCCGGGGGCAGTATGGTTGCAAAGCTGAACCTTAAAGGAATGTCCAGGAGGGCACCACCAGGAGTGGAGCCTGTGACTTAATTGGACTCAACACGGGCAACCTCAACCATGCCATCCACAAAAAAGCTGCACAGATTGCAAGCTTAATTCTGTTAACGAACGAGACTCAGGCATGCCCCCGCGGTCCGCGTAAGGTTACTAGAGGGACACGCGAGGCTCTGGCACGTGAGATCGGCCAATAACAGGTCTGTCATGCCCTTACATGTCCGGGGCTGCACGCGTGCTACATTGAAAGGACCAGCGTGTATCGCTTACAGGTGCGGATAACACGCTGAACCCAGTTAGTGATGGGGATCTGGGATTACAATTCTTCTCCGCTAACAAGCATTTCCCAGTAAGTGCAGGTCAACCGTAATTCCGGAATTAGGCCTAAACGGCATTCCAGAAAGAATGTGAAAAAATTAAGTGTCCAAACCACAGGTGCTGTAGCTTGCTTAACAGCTGGGCTCCTCTGCTGAGTAGCACACAGTTCTTACATAAACTGGTGGGATAGCTTGGTTCATGGGTGGCCAACTCTGCTGAGTAGCATAAACAGTTACTAGGCCCAAAGTATTAAGTGGTGTAAATGCAGTAAAAAACTGGTTCTTTCATAAACAGGCGGCATAACTCGGTTCACGGGTGGGCTCCTCTTTTGAGTAGCAGACCCAGTTACTAGACCCAAAAGGATTTTCAGGACAATATGCGGTAAAAATTATTAGAAACACACACAGTGTAGCTCCTTCACAGGTGTACTACACCGCTGGCTACCAGACACCGCTACTATTCCCTAAAACTGTTTATTATCATTGAAAACCAATATTAATGTGAAAAAAAGATACGCTTTTGTTTAACGAAACATTCTCGAATGGAAACTCGAACAGCCGAATTTTAATCAAAGTGTGGTAGTTCAACGAACGGATCTAACACCGCCCAAAACAGCAAGAATTTGAACTTGGCCAACAGTTCCACTCAAACACCACTCATCTGTAATCAGGAGGCAGACTCAGACGGTCTCAGGCACAGTATGGATTTGACAAGATTGCAGAAAGTTGAGAAAGGGTACAGTATCATCGGATAACAGGTATATATAGCATAGTTTAAACATTTAAAATCTCCGTGTTTATTTCCTGAGTACGACAAAGACACTCACAGCCTCAGTATGGATTAGACAACAATCAAAAAAGTAGAAAAAAGGAAATGTTTTTGAAGCGTACACCAGTATACACTGTTGGGGTATTTTTAAATCTTCATATATATTTCTGTCTCAGTAAAACAGTCCAGACTCTCTGCAAGAGGAAACGAGATGGATAAAAGTACAGACATAAAGTCGAGTGATTGCAGAAATTTAGGAATTACTAATCATGGGAACAACTCCTGGGAGAATTCTCAGAGGCGATGCTGACCCTCAATTACTTTGTGTGTGGAGACAGCGAAAACAGTTCTTTGTGAAGAAAGAGTTGCTGTATCGCAGTACCGTTGATCCCATCACCGTTACTCATCTCCATCAAATTTTGATCACGGGGAGAGATGTAGACATGGTCCTCACTGCCTATCATGATCTGTCAGGTAACTTTGGAGTGCAAAAGACGGAAGCCACAGGCTGTAGGCGATTCTATTGGATTGGCATGAGAGGGCACATTTAAAAATGTGGGCAGGAATGTCACACGTCTGTGAGTAGGAAAACTGTGAAAGCTGATGATAAACCACCACTGCACCTCATTGTGAGTCGACATCCATAAGAAATGGAAGTCATTGATCACCTGAAGCTAGAGCCTGGCCAGCAGGACAGGGCATAGCTACGTCTTATCCATCATCTATCAGTTCACCAAATTTGTAGTGGCAGTCCCAGGGAAGGATTTGACAGCCCAGACTACACAGCGGAGGAGCAGGGAGAGGTATATATTGCAAATGCTGGGGCCCTGCCCAAGCAAGGGGGGCCCACTCTTGGGCGTCGGTACTGGCACTGGGCCCCTCATAGTACGCCGGTGTGTCTGACAGTGGGTGTGCACCCCCACCATCAGAGACACTTGATTGCACTATGAGGGACCCTGTGCCAGTGCCGGCGCCCAAGAGTCGGCCCACCCACCTGTCCAGGGCAATGGCACTCGCACGGTTGCATGCGCTAGGTGGTGACCCCGGCCATGGGGCGGGGCAGCCAAGTTAGGGAGGTTTAAAAATTGGCTTATGTTGATGTTGGACATTCAGCAGCTGCAAATGGAGGAATTGGAGAAGTCCGAGGAAGAGGAGGACAAAAGCGAGCCATTTTTCTGGCAACCAATGTGTCATCAGGGGAAGGTAGGACAAAATTCTTTGAAACCCATGCATGGTTCATTTTAATGAAAGTTAGATCCTCAACATTTTGGGTCAACAGACGGGTCCTTTTTTCTGTCAGGATTGAGCCAGCAGCACTGAAGACTCTTTCTGATAGCACACTAGCAGCAGGGCAAGCGAGCTCCTGTAAGGCTAAGTGCACACGTACCGGAAATCTCGCGGAAATTACAACGAGAATTCCGGAATTCCAGCCCGCGGGAAAATCGCATTTTAAATTCCCGCGATTTTCCCGCGGAAAAACTAGCATTTTGCAAGCGTAATTTAGAGGCCCAATAGTCAAAGGGGAATGACCTGTGAGGGAGAACATCGATATGGGACGAGAAGTAGTTTGTAACCATAGTTGACAACTGCTGTCTCCTGTCACTTTCAATCGATGCAGTATTACCAGTCGTGTAAGCGGGACTTGAAAAATCAGTCCATAACATGGTCATGAAACCCCTGTCTCCAACGCCACTTCTGATGTGTGCACCACAAACACCTCTTCCATGTTGCCCCCTACGGCTCGTTGGAGAACCATCACCGCTGCTGTGTGCTGGGAATGCCTCAACCAACTGGTTTACCAGAGTTGCTTGTTTGTTAGCCAATATTAGGTCAAGGTTCTCCTGTGGCATGATGTTTTGGAATTTGCCTTTATAGCGTGGATCCAGGATGCTGGCCAACCAGTAGTCGTCATCGTTCATCATTTTGGCAATGCGGGGGTCCCTTTTTAGGATCTGCAAGGCATATTCTGACATGTGGGCCAAGTTTCCCAGTGTCAATGATGCTCTGTGAGTGCTGGAGCACTTTCTGGCAAACCCACATCCCTCCAGTCATGCACAAACCCTGTACCAGACCTTGCCACACCAGCATTTTCTCTTGCCCCACGAGAAGCATCCTCCTCCCCTAAATAATCATCCCCATCATCATCCTCCTCAACTTCTTCCTCTTCTTCCTCCACCTCATCCAGGAGAGGTCCCAGAGCAGACAATTGCTGACTATCATCAAGGCTTCCCTCCTCCTCTTCCTCATCCTCCTCGGCTGCAGACGCCTGCTCCTTAATGTGCGTTAAAGTTTGCATGAGCAGACACATAACTGGGTTGCTCATGCTTATGATGGTGTCGTCTGCGCTTACCAGTCATGTGCAGTCCTCAAAACACTGAAGGACTTTACAGAGGTCTTTCAGCTTCGACCACTGCACACCTGACAACTCCATGTCTGCCCTCAAAGTGCCTGGCCGTGTATCCTCCCACAAATGCATTACAGCCTGCCTCTGTTCGCACAGCCTCTCAACCATGTGCAGGGTGGAGTTCCACCTTGTTGCAACGTCGATAATAAGGCGGTGCTTGGGAAGTTGGATCAATCGCTACAGCTTCTGCATACGACTGGAGTGTACGGGCGACCGGCGGATGTGCAAGCACAGTCTTCGGACCTTCTGGAGCAGGCCTGTTAACTCCAGATAATTATTGAGGAAGCACTGCACCACCAGGTTCAAGGTGTGAGACAGGCAAGGTATGTGACGGAGTTTTGAAAGGGCTATAGCTGCCATAAAATTCCGGCCGTTATCACTAACTACCTTGCCTGCCTCAAGATGTAGACTGCCCAGCCATGACTCAGTTTGTCGCTGCAAGTAGTCGGCTAGTACCTCCGCGGTGTGTCTGTCACCCAAACACATCATCTTCAACACAGCCTCCTAACGCTTACCACTAGCTATTTGATAGTGGGACACCTCGTGTGCAACACTGGCAGCTGCGGATGGAGTGCTCGTGTGACTGCGCTCTGTGGGCAAGCTTTCGCTTTCGGAGGAGGAGGAGGATCGAACGCCTACACCCAACTGTTTCCTATACCGGGTGCTAGGCAGCACTGTCCCACCGCCACTGTCCCCTGTGGAGCTTGCATCCACAACATTAACCCAGTGCGCAGTGATGGACACGTAACGGCCCTGACCATGCCTACTGGACCATGCATCTGTTGTGAGGTGCACCTTTCCACTCACTGATTGCTTGAGTGCATGGACAATGCAGTCTTTCACATGAAGGTGGAGGGCTGGGATGGCTTTGCGAGAAAAGAAGTGCCGACTGGGTAGGTCATAACATGGTACTGCATAGGCCATGAGTTCGTGGAAAGCTTTCCTTTCAACCAAACCATAGGGCATCATCTCTAACGAGATTAGTTTGGCAATGTGGGTGTTCAAACCCAGTGTACGCGGATGAGTGGATGAGTACTTTCTTGTCCTATTCATAGTCTCTGGTAAGGTGAGCTGGACTTGAGAGCTGCATATGGCGGAACTAGCGGTGGACACTGAGAGAGGGTTGATGATGGTGATTGAGTTGGTGTTCTTTCTTATGGCCTAGATTCAGTCTTTCATAGCAATAACATTGTGATTCCCTGACTGCTTTGGATAAGGTTTTGAGACAATTTGCCACTTCTGCTAGGTCATATATTGTGGAAGCTAATGATTTTCTAAGTAAGATCAATGATTGTGAAGTGACTCCCGAGACAGTGCTGGCCTCATTTGATGTGGTCTCGCTATAAACTTCAATTGAACATGAGAAGGGTTTGCATGCCGTCGATGTGGTGCTATCGGGCTTTGACATGGCTTCCAGGTATGCACAGCTGGTCCTCTCCCTGTTGGGTTTCATTCTCAGAAGGAATTATTTTCTTTTTGGGGATGATTATTACCTACAGGAGAGGGGTACCGCCATGGGGTCCAATGTGTCCCCCATGTATGCTAACATCTATATGGCGGTACTTGAGGACCAGCATGTGTTCTGTTCCAACTACTTGTGCCATGTCCGGGCCTGGTGGCGCTACATCAACGACATATTTTGTGTCTCGGATGGGAGAATTGATGACTTGTTGAGTTTTCAGGTTGAATTGAACAATATATTCCCTGAATTGAAATTTACTTTGACATACTCGACTGATAGAGTTCAATTCTTGGATACTATGGTATACAAACATGATGGAGTCTTATGTACTGACATTTTTGTGAAAGAAACAGATAGGAACAGTCTTCTTTCTTACTATAGTAATCACCCCAGGAAAATGGTTGAATCATTACCTTGGAGTCAAATGTTGCGGGTTAGAAGATTTGTTAAAGATGAAGGTAGAGTTGACTCCAGAATTGATGAAATGTGTGACAGATTTATTAAAAGGGGTTATCTGACCAAGGATGTTAAGCGCTACAAAGAAAAAGCTTTGGTTTTGACATATGATGAGATTTGCCATAAACGTGACAGAGGGACTCCTAAACGTTTTCCGTTTGTATCTACTTTTTGTCCGGTGAGTAAAAAAATTGGGGACATCTTAAATAGGCACTGGAGTTTTTTACAAAAGGGTTTACCGCAGGTTTGTATAGAAGTCCAGCTCACCCACGTCTGTTGTTTGAACAGGATTCAATAAATCACCAGAGCACTCAGCTGGATCGCTTCTTCTTTCATTTTTACCGCAGGTTGATGAAATCATCAATAGACCTATTCTTTCATAGAGGCGGGGCCATAATTTGAAGGATAAACTTGTTAAATCTGATGTGGGTCCCACTAGAGGTCTAGTTCAACAAACACTCCTTCCACCAAGGTTTGGAAATTTTCCATGCCTGGGGTGTGTGAGCTGTGGCAATATGATCAAGGGAGATAGTTTTAGTCATCCAAGGTCGGGTAAGAGCTTTTTTTATTAAAGAAAGATATACTTGCTCTTCTAGTTTTGTCATTTATTTGATTACCCAATACCCAGCTGAGCCCTGTATTTCTCCACTACCTTCAGGAGCCACCTTCCCCAACGAGGCCTGGTCCTTCCTTCTCCAGAAACAGGCTTCACAGGTGGCTTATTGCACTTCCTGTGCCCCATGGACCCCTTCCGTCCAGTCTAGGAGCTTGGACAAGATTTTACTCTCTTCTCTGACCCTCAGCCCTCTCACAGCAATCCTGATCCTACTCTGTCCTGTCACTGACTGACAACTCTCTAGAAAGATCCATTTACCTCAGACTAGCTCCACCCATCAACTGTCAGCTTGCTCTCTCTGATTGGATGCCCACAATCACTCCACTACCAAAGCTCCTCCCTCTGTACCTACCTTCCACACTAAAACCCAACACCCTTTCCTAGTCAGTCTGGGATGAGGCCATCCTCCCACCGGGTACACCCAGAAAGCACTGACTAACATGTGTGTGTGTTGAGTGCAGGGTTAGGAGTCCTGAGTGGTGATCCCTCCTTACCTGAGGGTGGGATACCACACCATTGGATGAGGTGCAGTACCTCTGTGGTGACCGTACCCTCAGGGGCGCCATAGTACCCTTTCTCAACTTTCTATATTGTTGTCCGATCCATACTAGGCCTGAGAGCATCTGTGTTTGCCTCCTGAAATGTATATGGAGATTCAGTATGTTTAAACTATACTATATATACCTTGTATCTAGTGAATCTAGTGTATCTAGTATCTGCAAATTTTTATATTATTGTCTAATCCATACTGAGCCTGTGACCATCTGTGTCTGACTCATGAAATATATACGGAGATTTACAATTATCCCTAGACTCTATAGAGCTATCCACTTCTGAAACAGTACCTTATATCTGCTGGTATTTTTAGCCCATTTTCACAAAAATTATTACGTATGGTGGAAGAGGCCGTGGACGTGGGTGTGGGCGGGCCAGCTGGTACTTATGGTGGTGGTGGTGCATCTGCTGTTATTGCCAAAAGCACAATAGCAGCTAAGGCAGGTGTTGAGCCTGCGTCATCAGCTGGCACAAGAAGGCCTTTAAGGCTCCCTTTTCTGGGAGTAGGTAAACTGCTTTTAAAGCCGGAGCATCAGGACCTGGTTTTGCCTTACATTGTCGAAAAAGCCTCCAACTCTATCGCCTCCTCTTCTGAAGTTTAAAAAAATGCAAGCACTGAGTCATCAGTGCAGGCTTCTGGTCAGGAACCACACCTTTCCTTGTCTCCTTCACCCCCACTAAAAGTGAAGGATGCGGCAGCCCACACTTCAGATTACTCCGTGGAGCTCTTTTCACAGGCTATGCCTGTGTTATCAAGTGAAATTCTAAATTCCCCAGTCCAACATGAATTGGAGATGGAGTGCACTGATGCACAGCCACTGCTAGATGATTCTGCTGGTACATTGACCCACAGCACTACATTCCCCTCGCACTCTACAGAGCCAGAATGTGACACTGATGAAACCAGGTGCCCCTTCCCGCGTACTATACCACCTTACACGGTGACACAGAGGAGGGTGCAGATGAAAGTGCCGGTTCCCTGAGCAGGTGGGGGGTCCTACTCGTGGGCGACGGCAGTGGCACAGGGCCCCTCATAGTACGCAAAAGTGTTTTTGCTGGTGGGAGGGCCCACTCACCGTCAGACATACCGTCGTACTATGAGGGGCCCTGTACCAGTGCCATCTCCCACGAGTGGGCCCCCCATGCTTGCTCAGGGCCACAGCACTTGCAATACTTACCTCTCCCTGCTCCACCGCCGTGACATCTTCCGCCTTTCCTGACAGTGACATTCAGGTTACAGAGCGCGATGACATCACGTCTGTATGCCCTCTACTGAAACAGTACAAGTGCAGAGAGCTTTAAAATGGCAATGCTGAGGAGTCCAGAGTAGAGCAGTGCCCAGTGAGGCGAGGTGTTTAATTTTTTTTTAAATGTTGGAAGCATTTTTTGGGGAGCAATATACACTGGAGAATGATATATGGGGCACATCATACACTGGAGCATCATCCATTTGGCCCATCATATACTGGAGCATTCCAAATGGGGGACATCAGACACTGGAGCAGCATTTACGGGGCCCATTGTACACTGGAGCATTAGAAATGGGGCCCATTATATATGGAGCATTATTTGGGCCCATAACACACTGGAGCATCGTCCATGGGGACCAACATATACTGGAGCATTCCAAATGGGGGACATCAGACACTGGAGCAGCATTTACGGGGCTCATTATACACTGGAGCATTAGAAATGGGGCCCATTATATATGGAGCATTATTTGTGCCCATAACACACTGGAGCATTGTCCTTGGGGACCAACATATACTGTAGCATTATGTGGAGCTCATCATATACTGTATGGAACATTATGTGGGACCAATTATTCTGTATGGAGAAATATATGGGGCTCATTATTCTGTATGGCGCACTAGGTGGTGGCCATAATACTGTATGGAGTAATATACTGTCCATTTTTTTAGCTATTGTAGAATTTAAAATAGATAGCAGTCATGTCATGTAAGCAGTGAAGTATTTTTCATTGTACTATACCTATGTTTCTGTGCCGTATCGGAGCATTTTGAATTGTGGTATGTGTTAAAAGGGCGCACTGACACTCTTTGGCCCAGGGCACACGAAAACCTGGCGCCAGCCCTACCCCCCCACAATTTTAGCCAAAAAACCCTCAGTTTTCAATGCGTAACTATTATTATAAAGTAAATTAAGGTTGCCAAGCTTAAAAAATAAGAATTTATGTCGTTGGCATTGAAATGGGCACGGTAGGTGTGTTTACTGTCCTCCACTCCCTGCCGACTTTGCTTCCCCATTGACTTGCATTGGGTTTCGTGTTTAAGTCGGACCCCGAATTTTCCCTATAGTCAGCCGATTTCGTTCGACCCAACTTTTTAGAAAGTCAGGTTTCATGAAACCCGACTCGACCCGAAAAAAGGAAAAGTCGCTCATCTCTACCTGTAATTGATTAGTGTCAGAAGGAAATTGTTAAGTGGAGCCCCAACATCATAAGAAATGTCTAGGTTCGGTGAAAAAAAGCTCCACTAGTCTGGAGGGTTTGCCAGAATACCTAAAAGACTTCAGAGATGTGTTTTCAGAAAAAGATACTATCTACTCATCATACCTATGATTGTGCTGTTAATCTTGTCCCTATTGCCAAATTACTTAAAACTCATGTCTGGGTCTTAACATATCACCATGAGAAATTATATGAATGAAAGTTTACAGAACGGTCATATCTGTCCTTCCTCCTCCTCTGTATCTCCTGGATTTTTCTTTGTTAAAAAGAAAGATAGGGGCCTCTGTCTTTGCATCAACTTCCGAGAACTGAACAAAATCACGGTTAAGAATACATACCCACTTCCATTCATCCCCAACCTAAATAATCAACTTATGGGGGCAAAGTGATTTTATAAGCTTGATCTTAGTAGGGCTCACAATTAAAGGTGATTAACAGAAAACGGCATTTTTAATGTCTGAGGGTTAATTTGAAAATGTTGTCATTGGGGCTGACCAATGCCCCAGCAGTATTTACAAACTTTATGAATGAAATTTTTTCTGATTGCATTGGGAGATTCATTGTCATATACTTTGATATTTTATTTTTTTTGCCTGATTTGGATTCTCACCAGGAATATTTCCATGTGATGTCACATAGATTGAGGGAGAATTCTTTGTTTGCTAAATGTAGTTTTTTTTCTGTTCAGGAAATTTCATTCCTGGGGTTCATCAAATCGGCTGATGAGTTTAAGATTGATCCAGGGAGGATGCAAGCTATAATAGATTGGGCTCAACCTAGGAGATTTAAAGCATTGCAACATTTTCTAGGATTTGTCAACTATTATAGAAAATTTGTTAGGGTTTTTTGATAAATTTTTAAACCTCTTACTGACCTCACACGTAACACGGCGGATTTCAAGGTTTGGTCACAGAGTCTATTAGGGCTTTTGAAAAATCCAGTGTTTTATATCTGCTCTCTTTCTAATCCAACCTGATCTCCTCCTTCAAACCACGTATCCAAGCCCTTTCCGCTTCCTGCCGACTACAACTCAAAAATATTTCACGGATCCGTACATTCCTCAACCAAGAATCTGCAAAAACCCTAGTCCATGCCCTCATCATCTCCCGCCTTGACTACTGCAACCTCCTGCTCTGTGGCCTCCCCTCTAACACTCTCGCACCCCTCCAATCTATTCTTAACTCTGCTGCCTGACTAATCCACCTGTCCCCACGCTATTCCCTGGCCTCTCCCCTCTGTCAATCCCTGCACTGGCTCCCCATTACCCAAAGACTCCAGTTCAAAACCCTAACCATGACATACAAAGCCATCCACAACCTGAGTCCTCCGTACATCTGTGACCTAGTCTCCCGGTACTTACCTGCACAAAACCTCCGATCCTCACAAGATCTCCTTCTGCACTCCCCTCTTATCTCCTCTTCCCACAATCGCATACAAGATTTCTCCCGCGCATCCCCTCTACTCTGAAACTCTCTGCCACAACATATCAGACTCTCACCTACCATGGAAACCTTCAAAAAGAACTTGAAGACCTACCTCTTCTGACAAGCCTACAACTTGCAGTAACCACCGATCCACCAAACCGCTGCACGACCAGCTCTACCCTCGCCTACTGTATCCTCACCCATCCCGTTTTAGATTGTGAGCCCTCGCGGGCAGGGTCCTCTCTCATCCTGTACCAGTTGTGACTTGTAATGTTTAAGATTACTGTACTTGTATGTATTATGTATACCCCTCCTCACATGTAAAGCGCCATGGAATAAATGGCTCTATAATAATAATTAATAATAATAATAATCTCCAGGATCCATTCATTGTGAATGCTTCGGAGGTCGGAGTAGAAGCCGCTTTTTCTCAGGGTTCCAAAACTCTGGCATGCACATTTTTCTCCAAAATTTTGTCTGCTGAAAGAAATTATGATTTTGGGAATCATAAGTTACTCGCTGTTAAATAAGCCTTTCAAGAATGAAGGCATTTTTTGGAGGGGCGGTTCATCCAGTCACTGTGGTCACTGGCCATAAGAATTTAGCCAACATTGAATCAGATAAACTATTAACTTCTAGGCAGGCTAGATGGTCCTTATTTTTTTTCTAGATTCAATTTCTTTAATACAATAAGGCCAGAGTTCAAGAATGTGGAGGCTGACACATTATCACACAGTCTTAATGGAGTTTCACTTCCAGAACCTACATCCTCCATTCTCCTTCAGGTCAGATAGGAATGACAAATCAATCTTTGTTACAAATTTTAAGGTGTTTTGTCTTGGCTCAGTAGGAGGACTGGTCCTCATTCCTATCCCTGACTAAGTTCACATTTAACAGTCAGGTAAATCAGTCCATTCTAATCTCACCTTTATTGTATTTATGACTTTCATCACTATTTTGGTGAATTCTCTAAGTGTCTGAGTGTCCTAGGGTAGAGGTCACCATATAGAATCTCAGGGATGTCTGGTGGGAGGTTCAAAAGAATATTGGGGCCGCTCAGATTCAAAAAAAATGGGAGGCTGATAGAAAACTATTGGTGGGTCCTATGTCTTTAAAGTTGGTGAAGATAAGGTTTGATAAAGTAGGTGAAGATAAGGTGTGGCTTTCATCCAAATATTAAACTTAACATACCATCTGCAAAGTTGAGTCCTAAATTCATTCATTAGTTTGAGATTCTGGGAGTAGTCAATCCAGAGGCTTTTAGAGTGGAACTTCATCTGTATCTTCGTATCCCAAATGATTTCCATAGATCTCTTTTAAAGGAGATTGTTCCTCCTATACGAACTCCCTTCAGTTTCTGTTAATGGAGGTTTGGAGAACGAGCAGGGGCTGGCTGGCTCTTTTAGCCTGGGGGGGCAATCATAAGGCAATGGCCATTGCATTAAAGCAGCAGAGATAACAGGCTTTAAAAACAGGCTGGTACATAGATATGGGAACAGAACGGAGCTTGCTGCATAGATATGGGAGCAGAACCAAGCTTACTCCAGTAATATGGGAGCAGACTCGAGCTTACTGCAGAGATATGGGAGCAGAACCTAGCTTACTCCAGAGATATGGGAGCAGAACCGAACTTAATCCAGAGATATGGGAGCAGAACTAAGCATACTCCAGAAATATGGGAGCAGAACCAAGCTTACTCCAGAGATATGGGAGCAGACTCGAGCTTACTCCAGAGATATGGGAGCAGAACCGAGCTTACTCCAGAGATATGGGAGCAGATCCAAGCTTATTCCAGAGATATGGGAGCAGAACTGAGCTTATTCCAGAGGTCAGGGAGCAGAACTGAGCATACTCCAGAAATATGGGAGCAGAACCAAGCTTACTCCAGAGATATGGAAGCAGAATCGAGCTTAATCCAGAGATATGGGAGCAGAGCGGAGCTTATTCCAGAGATATGGGAGCAGAACGGAGCTTATTCCAGAGATTTGGGAGCAGAACTGAGCATACTCCAGAGATATGGGAGCAGAACCAAGCTTACTCCAGAGATATGAGAGCAGAACCGAGCTTAATCCAGAGATATGGGAGCAGAACAGAGCTTATTCCAGAGATTTGGGAGCAGAACTCAGCATACTCCAGAAATATGGGAGCAGAACGGTGCTTACTTCAGAGATATAGGAACAGACTGGAGCTTACTACAGAGATAAGGGAGCAGAACATTGTATATAGTACATATAGTGCGATTGCCTCAGTTCCCACCATAAATATAGCACGATGGCCCCAGTTGCCCATGTATATAGTATGATGGCCCCAGTTCTCCCCACATATCTAGTATGATGGCCCCAGGTCTCCTCACATACACAGTATGATGACCCCAGTTCTCCCCATATATATAGTGTGACGGCCCAAGTTACCCTTATATAGATATAGTATAATAGCCCCAGTTCTCCCATACATACAGTAGGATGGCCCCAGTTCTCCCCATGTATGTAGTAAGATGGCCCCAGTTCCCCTATATATATATATATATATATATATATATATATACTGTGTACATATATATACTGTGTATATACAGTCATATGTAAAAGTTTGGGCACCCCTATTAATGTTAACCTTTTTTCTTTATAACACTTTTGGTTTTTGCAACAGCTATTTCAGTTTCATATATCTAATAACTGATGGACTCAGTTATATTTCTGGATTCAAATGAGGTTTATTGTACTAACAGAAAATGTGCAATCTGCATTTAAACAAAATTTGACAGGTGCAAAAGTATGGGCACCCTTATCATTTTCTTGATTTGAACACTCCTAACTACTTTTTACTGACTTCCTGAAGCACTAAATTGGTTTTGTAACCTCATTGAGCTTTGAACTTCATAGCCAGGTGTATCAAATCATGAGAAAAGGTATTTAAAGTGGCCACTTGCAAGTAGTTCTCCTATTTGATTCTCCTATGAAGAGTGGCATCATGGGCTCCTCAAAACAACTCTCAAATTATCTGAAAACAAAGATTATTCAACATAGCTTTTCAGGGGAAGGATACAAAAAGTTGTCTCAGAGATTTAACCTGTCAGTTTCCACTGTGAGGAACATAGTAAGGAAATGGAAGAACACAGGTACAGTTCTTGTTAAGCCCAGAAGTGGCAGACCAAGAAAAATATCAGAAAGGCAGAGAAGAAGAATGGTGAGAACAGTCAAGGACAATCCACAGACCACCTCCAAAGACCTGCAGCATCATCTTGCTGCAGATGGTGTCACTGTGCATCGGTCAACAATACAGCGCACTTTGCACAAGGAGAAGCTGTATGGGAGAGTGATGCGAAAGAAGCCGTTTCTGCAAGCACGCCATAAACAGAGTCGCCTGAGGTATGCAAAAGCACATTGGGACAAGCCAGTTACATTTTGGAAGAAGGTCCTGTGGACTGATAAAACAAAGATTGAGTTGTTTGGTCATACAAAAAGGCGTTATGCATGTGCTGTACTGTGTAAATCTGAACATTTGAATACAGAGGTGCACCCACAATCAATATACAATTGGTTACTATGCAACCCACCATTCCAAATATAAATTATAATCCACCACTGTGCACCCTCTAACTATAAATAGCCACTTTCCCCATTTAATATATACTGCTCAAAAAAATAAAGGGAACACATCTTAGTACATTGTGTTGTTTAAGTGTTCCCTTTATTTTTTTTTTAGCAATATATAAATTAATTAGCACCTGTACTATTTCCCCCAATTCATTACCAGTCACTTCATCCTCAATGCCCCCACTTTGTACCTCCCACTTTAGCCCTAACCCCGATTCATTATATTTACGTGCCCCTCCCACTCCAATTCATTGCTGCCTTTTTCTCTCACCCTCTATTCATTATCAACTGCTCTACCCCACATTCAATACATCATTTACTCCCCCACCCTCAAAATTCATTATTTTTTCTCCCCTTAGTTCATCATTTGCTCTCCCCACCCCTCACCTTCAGTTCATCATTTGCTCTCCCCACCCCCACACCTTAAATTAAGTTGCTGTCCCCATCCCTCACACTGAATTCATCATTTGCAGTCCGCCGTCTTCTCCCCCACTTCATCATTTGCAGTCCCTCACTTAAATTTGAAGTCCTCTTACTTCATCCATTGCAGTCACCTATCACCCCCTCACTTCACTTGCATTGCCTCTTCATCATTTGCAGCCCTATCCCCTTTCCATTTCATCATGTGCAGTCCCCCCTCAGACACACTTCATCATGTGCAGTCTCCTTCCCCCACTTCATCATGTGCAGTTCCCCTTAACCACCACTTTATCATATGCAGTCCCCTTTACCCACCCACTTCACCATGTACAGTCCTCCTTACCCCCACTTCATCATGTGCAGTCACTCTTACCCCCTCTTCCTGTGCAGTCCCCCTTAACCCCCCACTTCATCATGTGCAGCTCCAATCCCCCACTTCATCATGTGCAATCCCCCTTACTCCCCTCCACTTCATCATGTGTAGTCCCCCTTACCCCCCCACGTCATCTGCAACCCCACTTCCCCACTTCATCATGTGCAATCCCCCTTACCCCAACTTCATGTGCAGCCCCACTCCCCCTTCAGTCCCCCTTAACTCCATATCATCATGTGCAATCCCCCTTACCCCCCACTTCATCATGTGCAGTCACCCTTCCCACCACATCATCATGCGCAGTCTCCCTTACCACCTAATTCATCATGTGCAGTCCCCCTTACCCCGACTTCATCATGTGCAGCCCCACTTCCCCCACTTCATCATGTGTAGCCCCACTCCCCCCACTTCATCATGTGCAATACCCCTTGCTCCCCACTTCATCATCTGTAGTCCCTCTTACCCCCACTCCATCATGCACAGCCCCATTGCTCCCCACTTCATCATGTGCAATAACCCTTACTCCCCCACACTTCATTATGTGCAGTCCCCCTTACCCCCACTTCATGTGCAGCCCCACTCCCCCTTCATCGTGTGCAGTCCCCCTTACCCCCCACTTCATCATGTGCAGTCCCCCTCACCTCCCACTTTATGTGCAGTCCCCCTTACCCTCACTTCATCATGTGCAGCCCACTTCCCCCACTTCATTATGTACAGCTCACCTCCGCCACTTCATCAAGTGCGATCCCCCTTACTCCCACCCACTTCATCATGTGCAGTCCCTCTTACCCCCCACTTCATCATGTGCAGCCCCACTCCACCCACTTCATCATGTGCAGTCCCCCTTACCCGCCACTACATGTGCAGACCCACTCAGCCATCATCATGTGCAATCCCTCTTATCCCCCACATCATCATGTGCAGCCCCACTCCATCATGTACAGTCCCAATCCCCCCCTTCATCATGTGCAGCCCCACTCAACCTTCAACATGTGCAGCCCCAATTACCCCCCACTCCATCATGTGCAGTCTACTTTAACCCCCAAACTCCAACATGTGCAATCCCCCTTACACCCCCCACTTCATCACTTATAGTTACCCTCACCTATTGAATTCACTTTATAAAGAAAACAAAAAAGTCTTCATACTTACCTCACAGTAGCCCCCCGCAGTGCCTCTCTGCTTCTAGTGTCTGGTACATGTCGGCACATGCACGATGTCATCATCGTGCACACTCAACACCTAACCCAGAAGTACAGAGAACATGAAGGGAGCGGAAGCTGCGCAGCCATCAAGGTTAGATGGCCGTGCACAGCTCCCGGCCCTGGCGCAGACGTGTGTGCTGATAGACTGTGATGCAGCTGTGTCTGCTGCCAGCCACGACACAGTACAGCGGACACAGCCGCTCACAATTTGCTATGCAAAACCATCAGACAGCCGGTCCTGTACAGCTGATGGGGGAGCGGACTGGGAGCATTTGCCTCTCTACCCCCTGGCCCAGCGTGCTCCTGAGTAAAAGGTACAGAAGATCATGGATTCTCTAAGAGTCTGAAATTCTCTCCAATATCTTATCCATTGGAAAGGATATAGACCAGAAGAGAAATCCTGGGACCCAGCTCAATCTGTGAAGTTTGATAGTTTTGTCAGGGCCTTCCATTTTAGATTTCCTAATAAACATGGGGATTAGGTGATAGAGTCAAAATTCCACCACTCATGGTGTCCTAAGGATAGAATAAGGGATGTGCTGGGCTATCAGTACTGTGAGTAACATTTGCTGCCTGACCCCAGACTTTGCCTTTTGACCTGTCTTTTGCTATACCCTTTTGCCTTTGTAGTGCTCTCCTGGTATTTGACCCTGGACTCCTTGACTCCCCTGTCTCATGGCTTGTCCATGATATGTGACTAAGCATAACAGCTGCTTTCACAGTATGTTTTGGGTCATTATCCATCTGTACTGTGAAGCACAGTGCAATCAACCTTGCTGCATTTGTTTAAATCTGAGCAGAAAGTATAGCCCTGCACACTTTAGAATTCATCGAGCTGCTTCTTTTCAGTCACATCATCAATAAACACTAGTGAACCAGTTCCAGTTTGAAGCCATGTATGACCATGTAAAGCTAGGTTCACATTTGCTTTTGAGTCTGCAGCGTATCATCCGCATGTGCAAACGCATGCAAAAACGCTTGCAAAAACATACATATGCAGCGTTTTTTGTCCGCATCATCTTACGCATGACGGGAAAAAAAATGCTGCGTGTGCATGCATTTGCATGCAAAAACGCATTATTTATTCACATGCGTTTGATATATCCAATGTTTTGCAGTAGCTTTTCCTTGACATCAGACACCCAATGGGCGTGCCTCATGGCATTTCTATATATATAGACACACTGCACTGAGGAAATCCTCTTTGGCTGCTGTATCCAGCTACAAGATGGATCTTGACATGGAGCGATTCTATGATAATCTGGATTTACAATTGAAATTGGCTGTTGCCTTTGCTTTTGTTTGTCCATTTCCAGTTCCAGATTGGAGTGTCCACTGTTATGATTGGGTCACTGAGGAGGAAAACAAGACCAAGCTAAGCCACAGAAAACCAGAGAGGTTGGTAACTAAGCGGATTGCAGACCAGACCCCTGATCCTATCCACACAACTAGCAGTAGCCATGGAGCATACCTACAATGATTCTAGATGCCTCAACACAGCTGGAGGACTAAATAAGCCTAAAGCAAGAAAAGGGGAAATCTAAACTGCCCCAGAGCAGACCCCAAAGGAATAGATAGCCCTAAAACATATATTGTCGGTGAGACAAGATGAAAACACAAACACAGGTAGGAAAATAAGCTGAGCAAACTATGGGGCCCACACTAACTAGAAAGGATGGGAAAGGAAAGATACTGTCTGCAATCATGCCAAAAAACCCTGCAAAAATGTCCAACACTTCTGATAGCAAAAAAAACCCTGAAGTCACTAGACTTCACCCACTATATCAGCACTCTGGCATATTCTGAAAACAGAGCAAAAAGAGGCCAATCTAATAAGGGACAAAAAGCAAACTGGCGCAAGCAGTAACATAAGAATGGAAATTGAGCCCAGCCCCAGCCGGGGCTGGCTGACCACACAAAACTGAATAGACAAAACCAAATCCAATGTGAACAATAGCAAAGAACACTTAGCTTGAGAATGCAGGGACTGAATTGGAAACTAAGACCTCAGGAGGCAGGAAAAAACACCAGCAGGGATAGAGGGAGTCGGCTGTCTTAAATCCAGTCAGAGACTCCAGATGTCCAATCGTCATCCTCATTATCAGGTGGCAGGTCTCTGTTAATTAGATCAGCTTAATTACCTCCTGCAACCACCAGAGGGAGCCCGGAAAGAGAACTCACGACTCCTCTGTTAATACAACCAGCTTCACTACCCTCACCAGCAACCAGAGGTAGACCAAAAAGTGAATTTACAACAGTCCACCCCTTCTGGGATTGTTGGAGACACCTGCAGGGCTTTATGTGATGTTCTCCATCAAGAATTCCTCCCCAACCCACAATTGAATTCTGGCTGGAAAATGCTGAGAAATTCAAGGACATTTGTGATTTTCCTAACTGTGTGGGGGCTCTGGACAGCAAACACATACAGATTATTAAACCTGCTGGAAGTGGAACAGAGTATTTTAATTACAAAAAATACTTTCGACTGTTCTCATGGCGATTGCAGATGCTGAATGTCGATTTGTCTCCGTGGACATTGGCTCATTTGGAAGAGGAAATGACTCTCAGACTTTCAAAAACTCTGACATTGGCCAATGTTTATATCATAATAATTTCAATTTTCCACAGCCACAGCCTCTTCCCAACACTGAAGGACCGCTAATGCAGTTTGTTGTGGTTGTGGATGAGGCCTTTCAAATGTGTGCCAACCTCCTAAAACCTAACTCAAGTAGGGACTTAAATCACACCAAATGGATTTTCAACTACCAACTGACAAGGGCACGAAGAACTGTGGAGTGTGCCTTTGGCTTGCTGGTATCTTAATGGGGCATTTTAGAACAGTCATAAATCTAAAAATTGAGACAATTGATGAGGTTGTGAAAGCGTGTGCTTTTATGCGCAATTTCATCCTTGCAAAAGAGCAACCCAACTTAGAACCTGAAGAACCTATTACATTCATTGATTACCAAGATCACCCTCTAAGAACTACAGTGGAAGTTGCCCAGATGAGGGATAAGTTTACTGCATACTTTGTTTCTGATAATGGACGTGTGGCATGGCAAGACGGAATGGTTTAAGACGCTAAGCAAAATGTACCTGTAATGTTAAAATGTACCTGAAATGTTAAAATGTACCTGTAATGTTTGCAGAATTAAACAATACAATACACACATGTGTGTTTGCGGTGGCGGCACTTAAAGAGACAAAGAAAGCACAGATATTGAAAATCAGGGTGAGATGGGGTGGTCTTTGGGGGTGTGGAGCTGTGAGGATTAGGCGGTAGTTGATGAGGAAGGGGTTACAGGGGAATGGGCAACATATTGAAGGTTTGGATCATGGATGGAATCATGGGAATGGATAGACAAACTGGAAGGTACAGACACAAGGGAAGGTTGTCACACATTTGACAACAGAGACACATTGCTAGGTGAGGGTGGAGGTGGTGGGTCCAATTTTGGCAGGGTTTTTATGTCTCCGGGTCTTCGTCCTGGTGGTAATCTTTTTTTGTCCTTTGTTTTCTTGGCTGAGTGGGAGTGGTGGCATCTGTAGGAGCCTTCTGGTGTGCTGCTGGACTGGGCAGCATGGTGGATGCTGCTGGCTGCAGGGTACTGAACTTGGGAGCGTGGTGGATGCTGCTGGCTGCAGGGATGATGAACTTGGGAGCGTGGTGGATGCTTTTGACTGCAGTGATGAACTGGAGGTGGTGGTGGCGGATGATAGTTCGGTGCTTTGGGAGTTGTAAAGTATATGTTCGGCTGCTGGTAATATCCTCCGGCCTGTGGATTATAGCTTTGGGACTGCTTCTGCTGCTGCAATGCATGGCTGTAAGCAGCCTAGCAGACCTGCATAACATTGAGCTGGAATTGAGGTGTAAGGTTTTCCGACACCTATTGCTGAAAAAATGTTGCGCCGGTCTCTTAAGGTCGGCTTCCAGGCGGTCAAGGCGTTTGTTGACATCCTGTATAAGTGTGTTCACATGGTTGAGCCCACTCTTCTGTCTGTCACCAAGCACCTTAATCCCATCCTGGAAGACAGAGCTTAAGTGCATAAACTTGGGCATGAGTAACCTCTCCCAAGCCCTCTGCCGCTGATGAGAAGACCCAACAAAAGCAGCGGCAGAGGGCTGGGAGAGGAGAAAACCTGATGGACAGGTGGCTGTTCCTCAGCCTGTGAGACCTGACAGGTTGCTACATCGCTGGTGGATGATTGGGACTGCATCTGTTCATTATCTGGTCGATGAGGGGCTGCTTCAACAGAGGATGATCCAGGTTGTGTTGTGCTGCACCTGGTTCTGTGGTGAAAATAAAAGAAAAACATTAGTAAAAAAAAGGTTAAAAAATAGTAATACAACACAAAAGATACTCACGTTTGCTGAGCAAGCACAGGCCTCAGAAAAGCAAGATTACATTGATATTTGTATTTTCTTATTATCCTTTGAGCAACACTACTTTTAACCTGGTTCTCCTGTCTTACGTCCTTGTTGAAGCGATCCTTCATCGAGCGCCAACGGACTCTTATTCTCTTTTGTTAGGAACGGCGGAACGCACTAAATAAAAATAAATAATAAGTGTGTTCGCCGCTCAGGGTCCACCGTGCAGTAGGTGTAACAACCGCTGCTGAGTGATGACAGAGGAGCAATATGGCGGTATGATGCACAAGGGTTCAACTTCACCCGGAACGTGCAGAGCGGGCTCTGTTCACACACAGAGGTGCCGCAACAAAAACATACAAAACACTGAACCTGTTAGTGACACAGGCTTCAGATAGCATACAAAACGCTGAACCTGTTAGTGACACAGGCTTCAGGTAAGTGCACACATGGTATCTTGGTCACAGGAGCAGGACCCAAGACTGAGGAGCTGCGTCCCTCTAGACCTACCGTGTATGCGACGTCGCTGCTGCGAATGCCAAGAAGGTCTGGAACTGCAGCGCGGCATAGGACACTGCCGCTCGACGACAAAGCCAGATAGCAAGAGCAATGTCGGATGCTAGTGTAGCGGTGCGGTGTGCACAGTGGCTTAAGGCTTGCCACTGACTGGCGCTGACTGCTAAACTAATTCCCTATCACCATGTGTAATATCAGAGGGAAGTGGTTTCAAATGAGTCAGTCACCAGAATCATACATCCGCCACCATTCACACATAGCAAGTATAGTCTATACTAGCGCATGGCGGAATGGCCATGCGTGCTTTTTATAGCCGTGCGGGACCTTCCAGATCTCCGAGATGGACCAATGAGATCTGGAACAGGACCTGGGCACATGACTCCCGATCTCCATTTTGAGATCGTCTCGTGAGCATGCCCATTAGGAGCACAGAGGGACTTAGTCTCTGGAGCGGACTGCTGCAAAGCAATCTCCTCTGCAGTAGAAAGACAGCAGGAGACCGCAGAATGTGAGGCTCTGGATTCCTGCAGAGCAGACGCAGAAACCTGACGACTAACACTCTTTACTGTGAAGGAGGAAAAAAGGAAAAAAATAATTGTAAAACAATACACCTACATTTACAGTTTCAATGGCACCTCACACCAGATTGCAATACTTACAAAAATCATTTCTAGTTGTGGTATGGCACGTTCCCAATCATGCAACAGTGATCTGGCCATTTCTTCCCAGAGTCGTCGAATCACAACATTGTCAGAGTGCTGACGTTCACGGGTGTCCCACAATGGTAGTCGCTCTTGCACAAGGTTAATCAGTTGATTGTTGTCAATGTCCTGTTTGGCTTCTTCCCATTGTGGAACCTATAGATCAAATAAAACAAAACAATTTTAAGTAAAACTGAAAAAAAAAATCAATTACAACTCTGATGAAAAGAATACTTACACTCTGTCTTTCCTCCTGGGACACATGAGCCCCTGACGACCCTGGGAAGAATCATTTCCACTCAACTGCTCCTGCTCTTCATCAGTTGAGGGTACCTGTAAAGAAATAACATGATTTAACACAGGTATAGTATTGCCAGTCACTGCATACCAATCAATATAGCAAATGTGTTTACATAATCTTTGTCAGGTCCACCCTGGGAAGAAGACAGTTCTTCAGTTGAGGACATGGTTGAAGAGCAGGCAACAGTCAAGTGAAACACTACAGGAAAAAAGATAACAAAAATTAAACTTATTAAGAGCCAAACCCAATGTAGCAAAAAAAAAAAATGGACACCAGCACTAACAATACAGGCAGTAGTCCAACTGCACAGTAGTCCGCACAGGACAGGGACAGATGTCAGCACCAGGACAGATAGCAGCACCAGGAGAGACAGCAGCACCAGGACAGATGGCAACACCAGGACAGAGGGCAGCACCAGGACAGATGGCAGCACCAGGAGACACAGCAGCATCAGGACAGACAGCAGCACCAGGAGAGACAGCAGCATCAGGACGGATGGCAGCACGAGGACAGACAGCAGCACCAGGAGATAACCAGTCTAAAAGGAGCAGAAAAAAAAATTAAGAGAGACAAACATTTTCAAAGCTTCTATACTTACATAGGCAGTGTTGTCCTCACCAGGATGGCAGCACCAGGACAGATGCCAGCACCAGAAGAGACAGCAGCACCAGGACAGATGGCAGCATCAGGAGAGACGCCAGCACCAGGAGACAACCAGTTTAAAAGGAATAGAAAAAAGATTAAGAGAGACAGACATTTTCAAAGCATCTATATTTACATAGACAGTGCTGTCCTCACCAGGATGGCAGCACCAGGACAGACACCAGCACCAGGAGAGACAACAGCACCAGGACAGACGGTAGCACCAGGAGAGATGCCTGCACCAGGAGACAGCCAGTCTAAAAGGAACAGAAAATAAAACTAAGAGAGACAGACATTTTCAAAGCTTCTATACTTACATAGGTAGTGTTGTCCTCATCAGGATGGCAGGACCAGGAGAGATGCCAGCACCAGGAGACAACCAGTGTAAAAGAAACAGAAAAAATAATTAGTGCAAAGTACAGACTACAATGAGAGAGACAATTTCAAAGGTTCTATACTTACAAAGCCAGTGTTGTTGTCAGATTCAGAGTCTGGAAAGTAATGGCCTTGCAGTTACCACTAGAGTTGAGCGATACCGTCCGATACTTCAAAGTATCGTATCGGATGGTATCGGCCGATCTTTAAAAAAAGTATCGGTATCGCCGATTCCGATACCGGAAGTCCCATTCAAGTCTATCGGACTTCCGGTATCGGAATAAGAAAAACCCTTTCCTGCCCTTGTACAGCCTCTCTGGGGTCTGTACGGGCCTTTCGGGGGGCTGTGCCGGCCTGCCAGGGGGTCTGTGCAGGCTCCGGTGGTCTGTGCCGGCCTGCCGGTGGTCTGTGCAGGCTCCGGGGGGCTGTGCCGGCCTGCCGGGGGGCTGTGCCGGCCTGCCGGGGGGCTGTGCAGGCTCCGGGGGGCTGTGCAGGCTCCGGGGGGCTGTGCCGGCCTGCCGGTGGTCTGTGCCGGCCTGCCGGTGGTCTGTGCAGGCTCCGGGGGTCTGTGCAGGCATCGTCCGATGGGACTACAAGTCCCATCGGGCGATGCCTGCTACCATGACAGTGATTGACACATTAGCCAATGATGGGACAGTAGTAGTCCCATCATCCGGCTAATGTGTTAAATGTAAAAAAAAAAAAAAAAAAAAAAAAAATTACATGCTACATACATACAACATGCATACTACATACATGCTACATTCATACTACATAAATACTACATGCAACATACATACTACATATATACTACATGCATGCTATATACATACTGCATGCTACATACATACCACATATATACTACATACATACTACATGCATGCTACATGCTACATACATAACACATATATACTACATGCATGCTACATACATACTACATGCTACATACTACATATATACTACATGCATGCTACATACATACTACATGCTACATACTACATATATACTACATGCATGCTACATACATACTACATGCTACATACATACTACATATATACTACATGCATGCTACATACATACTACATGCTACATACATACTACATATATACTACATACATACTACATACATACTACATGCATGCTACATGCATGCTACATACATACCACATACATAACACATATATACTACATGCATGCTACATACATACTACATGCTACATACATACCATATACATACTACATGCATGCTACATACATACTACATGCATGCTACATACATACTACATGCTACATACATACTACATATATACTACATGCATGCTACATACATACTACATGCTACATACATACTACATATATACTACATGCATGCTACATACTACATGCTACATACATACTACATATATACTACATGCATGCTACATACATACTACATGCATGCTACATACATACTACATGCTACATACATACCACATACATACTACATATATACTACATGCATGCTACATACATACTGCATGCTACATGCATGCTACATACATACTACATACATACTACATGCTACATACATACCACATATATACTACATACATACAATACATTCATACAATACATACATAGACATACAGTACATATAACATAGAGTAACATACTTACCAATACTTGTCACATTGTTCCCCGAAGCCATTGTCTTTTCCGGAATAAATATTAACATAACAAACCACAAAAATACTCACCCACGATCCAAAGCAGTCCACGAGTGTGTCCCACGACGATCTTGGGTAGAGAACTGCAGCATCAGCTGTTGCTGCCGTTCTCTACGGGCTGCAGGAATCCAATGACGGAAGGTAGGTATCCTTCCGCACTGTATTCCTCCGCCACTTAAAAAAAAAAAAAGTCCCTAGTCTCACTTTATGCCATTGCTGTGTGGGAATTTCCCACGCAGCAATGGCATAAAGTGAGACTAGGGACTTTTTTTTTTTTAAGTGGCGGAGGAATACAGTGCGGAAGGATACCTACCTTCCGTCATTGGATTCCTGCAGCCCGTAGAGAACGGCAGCATCATCTGATGCTGCCGTTCTCTACCCAAGATCGTCGTGGGACACACTCGTGGACTGCTTCGGATCGTGGGTGAGTATTTTTGTGGTTTGTTATGTTAATATTTATTCCGGAAAAGACAATGGCTTCGGGGAACAATGTGACAAGTATTGGTAAGTATGTTACTCTATGTTATATGTACTGTATGTCTATGTATGTATTGTATGAATGTATTGTATGTATGTAGTATATATGTGGTATGTATGTAGCATGTAGTATGTATGTATTATGTATGTAGCATGCATGTAGCATGTAGTATGTATGTAGCATGCATGTAGTATATATGTAGTATGTATGTAGCATGCATGTAGTATATATGTAGTATGTATGTAGCATGTATGTAGTATGTATGTGGTATGTATGTAGCATGTAGTATGTATGTAGCATGCATGTAGTATATATGTAGTATGTATGTAGCATGTAGTATGTATGTAGTATGTATGTAGTATGTATGTGGCATGTAGTATGTATGTAGCATGCATGTAGTATGTATGTAGCATGCATGTAGTATGTATGTAGTATGTAGCATGTATGTAGTATGTATGTGGTATGTATGTAGCATGTAGTATGTATGTAGCATGCATGTAGTATATATGTAGTATGTAGTATGTATGTAGTATGTATGTGGTATGTATGTAGCATGTAGTATGTAGCATGCATGTAGCATGCATGTAGTATGTATGTAGCATGCATGTAGTATGTATGTAGTATGTATGTAGTATGTATGTAGCATGCAGTATGTATGTAGCATGTATGTAGTATGTATGTAGTATATATGTAGTATGTATGTAGTATATATGTAGTATGTATGTAGCATGTAGTATGTATGTAGCATGCATGTAGTATGTATGTAGCATGCATGTAGTATGTATGTAGCATGTATGTAGTATGTATGTAGTATATATGTAGTATGTATGTAGCATGTAGTATGTATGTAGCATGCATGTAGTATGTATGTAGTATTTTTTTTTTTTTTAACATTTAATACATTAGCCGGATGATGGGACTACTACTGTCCCATCATTGGCTAATGTGTCAATCACTGTCATGGTAGCAGGCATCGCCCGATGGGACTTGTAGTCCCATCGGACGATGCTTGCACAGACCCCCGGACATCAGCACAGCCCCCCGGCAGGCCGGCACAGCCCCCCCGGCAGGCCGGTACAGACCCCCACAGGGTGCACAGACCACCGGCAGGCCGGCACAGCCCCCCGGCAGGCCGGTACAGACCCCCACAGGGTGCACAGACCACCGGCAGGCCGGCACAGCCCCCCGGCAGGCCGGTACAGACCCCCACAGGGTGCACAGACCACCGGCAGGCCGGCACAGCCCCCCGGCAGGCCGGTACAGACCCCGGGCAGTCCACACAGCCCCCCGGCAGGCCGGCACAGCCCCCCGGCAGGCCGGCAGAGACCCCCGGAAGGCCCGAAATGACGACGCATCATGATGCGCACACACCGCGCATCATGATGACGTCAGTCTGTCAATCAACTTTGAACTTCCGATTCCGATGCCGAATTCCGATATTGAAAAAATATCGGAAGTCGGTATCGGAATTCCGATACAGCAAGTATCGGCCGATACCCGATACTTGCGGTATCGGAATGCTCAACACTAGTTACCACACTTCCTTTTATATACAGCTTTGTTTTGGGGGTGGATGAAACCATTTCTTAGACCTGCTCATTCAGAAGTACACATGCGTATCGAATGCATGAGTACGCATGTACATAGACAGTAATGCGTTTTTTTACGCACTCACACACTCATCCGCATGTACATGGTTTCATATATTTGGCGGATTTTTGATGCGACAAAAAATGCAACATGTTGCGTTAGCCATGCCCCACCTCACACCACAATACGACGCATGCGTACGCAAAAGCATGCAAATGCATGCAACATAGGTCCCTGTGTACACCATGTTAGGTTGTTTTCACATTGGCATTTCCAGCAGCAGCGCCGGCCTGTGCAAGGCCGCCGCTAAGCCCCACCCCCTGCCGCGCCTCGTCCGGTAGCTCCGCCTAGGTGAGCATGACGCTGCATGTGACCTGCGTCCCCTATCTTTAGCACTGGCGATGCAGGCCGTGCGCAGGTATGCGTTTGGCGGCGCATGCATCCTTTTGACGGTGCGCCGAGCGCACCAAATTGCAAAAGGTTGCGTTTGGCGCTGGTCGGCGCACCGTCAAAAGGGCGCATGCGTCGGCAAGCGCATATCTGCGCACGGCCTGCGTCCCCACTGCTAAAGATAGGGGATGCAGGTCACATGCAGCATCATGCGCCCCTAGGCGAAGCTACCGGAGGAGGCGCGGCAGGGGGCGGGGCTTAGCAGCGGCCGTGCGCAGGCCGACACTGCTGCTGGAAACGCCAGTGTGAAACCACCCATAAATATATATAAACTGCAAAGGTTTTGTATGCTTTATGGCCAATGTGAACATGCGTTTATATGCTGCATGTATACCAACTCAAACCAAGATCAATTTTTGTGTTTTTTTCATGTTAAATATATGTATGCATGACGCATGCGGCTATATGCGGATAAAATGCTGTGCACACAGATGCAAATGTGAAATCAGCCTAATCACACTGTCTCTACCATGTTTCACCGAGGATGTGGTGTAATTTGGATCATGACAAATTCCAAACCTTCTACATATTTTTTTTTCCCATCATTCTAGTACATGTTGATCATAGTTTAATCTATACAAAAAATACTTTTCCTGAACTGGGCTGGCTTCTTTAGATGTTTTTTGCCTGTCTAATCTGGCATTTCAATTTTTAAGGATGATTAATGGTTTTCATCTTGTCGTGAACCCTCTGTTTTTGTTTTCATGAAGTCTCTTTATCTTACACTTAGTGTCACGGGAAGGGTTGCAAGTGAAACTCACTGATGCAATCTCCTGGGAAGATGGGTCCCAAAGACAGCCTCAGGCTCTCAGGAATGTGGGGCGAACAGGACAGAAGAGAGATTGCTTTAGGCCATATAAGACCTGAAGCACCTGACTGCTGGGGGCGTGGCCTAAGCTCCAGAGAACTAGGAGCTGAAGGAAAACTACTAGAAAGGTAACTACAGGACAGAGCTAACAAGGAGCATAGACAGGGACGTAAACCAGATCAGGCCCGGGTCAGAGCACGGGATAGCATGACAGGAAATTAAGTAGATCACAACAAAACGACCAATGAGTTCAACAAACACCACGTTGATGAAATTCTGAAAAATGGCAGGGGCGTTGATAAGACCAAATGGCATGACTACATTTTCAAAAAGTCCCTCGTGTGTGAGGAATGCCGTTTTACATTTGTTCCCCTCCTGGACCCTTATCAAATTATATGCTCCCAAAAGATCAAGTTTGGAGAATCATTTTGCCCTTGATAGTTGGTTACATAAATCAGGAATCAACGGAAGCGGATACGTATTCGGTACTGTTATCTCATTAAGTTCACGAAAGTCTAGACAGGGACATAAACCACCATCTTTTTTCTTCACAAAAAAGAACCCCGCTGCCACAGGTGAGACTGAGGGACATATATGTCCCTTGCAAAGTCTTTCCGCAATATAATCTTTCATAGCTAAGCGCTCAGGGCAAGACAAATTAAACAGACGGGCTTTAGGTAGTTTAGCCCCCAGGACTAACTTTATGGTGGAGTCAAAAGGTCTATGTGACGGCAATGTCTCGGCCTCGCTTTCTGAGAACACATCTTCCAAGTATTTCAAGTACTCCGGAATACCTTCCAGCTCGACAGATGACACAGACACAGATTTGACAGGTTCAACCAACAGTGCACATTTATAACATAACTTAGAACAATTAGACCCCCATTGAACAATCTCTCCAATTTTCTAATTAATAACTGGGTTATGGTGTTGTAACCAGGGCATGCCCAACACCAACCCTGCTGGTAGATTGTCGAGAACTATACAACTTAACTTTTCCTCATGAGCAGCGCCCACTCTGAATGAAAACAAATCAGACATAAAGAGAATTCTCTCTTTTGTGAGGGGGAGGAGTCAATTGCCACTACCTTGATCGGAGTCTTAAGCCTACATGTCCCGATTTTGCAGCTTGTGACCAATTGGGACATCACAGTTGCACATGAAGCAACACCTTAGAAAGCAAGGAAAAGTGTACCTGAAGGTCTGAGTAGTCTCCTCGATAACTACCCAGACCTAGTCATTTCCTGCCGACCGGGTCGAGGATGGGCAGGAAGGACACTCCTTCTTCCAATGTCCAGCTTCACCACAGTAGAAGAACAAGCGCTTTTCCCGCCGGCGGTTTCTCTCTTTTTCCTTCAAGGTGAGAGCGCCTACTTCCATGGGCTAAGAAACAGTATCTTTTTCACTGGCGAAAAATGGATTCTCCACCTACATCACCTCCTTGGCCCGCAACCTGCGGTCCATCCGGATGGCCTGAGTCATGGCCTCCTCCAGAGAGTTTGGTGGGGGGTGTAATGCCAGGGCATCCTGCAGCCGCTCGAACAAGCCTATGTGAAAGAGTCCTAAGAGGGCAGCGTCATCCCAAGAAACTTTCGCGGCCCAGCGGGAGCAATCAGTACAAAACCACTTGTCTGAGTGCTTCCCCTGACAGACGCTCAACACCATGTCCTCTGCTAATCACACTCGGTCAGTGTCATCGTATATGTGCCCGAGGGCCTCAAAGAATGCATTCACCGACACTCTCTCAGGGGCAGTGGGAGAAGGGAAAATGCCCAAGCCCACTGGGACTCCTTTAATAGAGACATGATGACCCCTACCTTCTGAATTTCATCCCCAGAGGACCGTGGTCTCAAGCTGAAGAAGAGTTTGCAACCCTCCTTGAAAATCCTAAACTCCTTTTTGTTCCCAGAAAAGAAGTCAGGCAGTTTAACAGGTGGTTCTGGGGACACCTGCACAACATCACTCGCCATAGCCCCTGTGGACCAGATGATAAAGCCCCCTGAACAGTCTCAGTGACCTGCCGCTGAGGACGAGCAAGGGCTTGCTGCTCCAGAGATAAAC
Organism: Dendrobates tinctorius; assembly: GCF_039654945.1. NCBI lineage: Eukaryota > Metazoa > Chordata > Amphibia > Anura > Dendrobatidae > Dendrobates > Dendrobates tinctorius. The sequence goes on along the minus strand of NW_027361728.1, from coordinate 42,242,532 downwards.
CCTGAAACATCTGACTTAGTTTTTTCATCTGTTCGGACAAAGACTGTATGGGATCCATAACTCTCCTCAAACTCAGCCGTGAAGCAGAAATACCTTAGCAGTCAGTGATAATGTCATGTGAAGAGTTGCAAGTGAAACTCACCGATGCAATCTCCCAGGAAGTTGGGTCCCGAAGACAGCCTCAGGCTCCCAGGAACGCAGGACGAATGGGACTGAAGAGAGATTGCTTCAGACCAGATAGGACCTGAAGCACCTGACTGCTGGGGGCGCGGCCTAAGCTCCAGAGAGCTAGGAGCTTAAGGAAAACTGCTAGAAAGGTAACTACAGGACCGAGCTACCAAGGGGCATAGACAGGGATGTAAACCAGATCAGGCCGGGGTCAGAGCACGGGATAGCACGACAGTACCAAGGGATTAGGCAGAATGGATAGTTGGGGCCAGGCAGAGGTCAATACCAAATAGACAGATAAGGTACAGAAACAGATTCCAACAAGCAGTATCCAGAGATCAGACTGAGTCAAAAACTAAGAAGAGGAAAAAAGACGCGCACTCTTGCTATAAAGAGAGGTGCTGACTGAGTGTGGATAGACCACAGACAGTAGTAAATGGATGGACAGTCGCACTTAGAAAATAAATAATCTTTGCAAAAAAGTCTTTGAAAAATTTTTTTCATGATTTTTAATTCATGTGAGATTTTTCCAATAGATCAGATAATAAAACACCGCAAAGAAAAAAGAAATATTCCAAAGGTGAGTATTATATGGTTACGTTTCGATCTAATACTAGGTCTTTCTCAAACCATTCTCAATAGAAGATTCAAGGTAAACAGCAGGGAGATTAATTTCAAAGTCCCAGTTAGTGTTGGGACTTTGTTGGGACACACTCTGGGTCAACACACTCAGCCAAGGGCAAAAGTATAACTGACAAGAGAAATTCTCAAAAAGAGGCTATAAGAAGTCCACCCAGGGTTTGAGGCTACAGGAATTAACCCTAGAATAACTGAGCCAGACAAACCATGACACTTAGATACTGAATCACCTTTTTCTTGAAGAGTGTTCACTTGGGTGATTGTTTTGAAGGGTTTTTTTCACCATGGAAGTTATTTTGCAATCATCCAGCACTGTTGTCTTCCATGGATGTAAAGGCCTTTTTGACTTCCAAGCTCAACAGTATGCTCTTTTTTCCAGAATGTACCAAACTGCTGATTTGCACACTCCTAATATCTCTCCTTTCTCTGATGGATAATTTCTCATTTTCAGTCTAAAGATGGTCTCTTTCACTTCCACTGAGAGCTCCTTTGTTGTATGTTGTGGGTTCACAGCAACAGCTTTCAAATGCAAATGCCACACCTTTAATCAGTTCCAGACATTTGCCTCTTAATTGATGATGGATTAGTGAGGGAAAAGCCCATACAGTCCATTAAAAAGCTTTGTCCAATTACTTTTGGTCCTTTTTAAAAATAGGCAGCTACATAATAAAGAGCTGTAATTCCTAAACTCTTATTCCAAAAGAATGAATACCCTCAAATTAAATATACATAAAATGGAATTGAAGTCTACTTGGATTTTACAAAAATCCACATTTGCCAAAATATACATTTTTTGTAATTTGTCTCTTTGTGCATTCAGCGTAATAGCTACTATTGGCCACCATTTTAAAAAGGCATGAATAGTCATCTATAATAATAAATGCGCTAAGCAGCTTCCGTCCGTTTGTAATGCAGCTTCCGTCCGGTTGTAACTTGGTGACGCCACATCCACCACACACCTCTTGCCATGTTAACCCTCAACACACACTCCTCCTCAACACACACACCTCCTCAACACACACTCCTCTCACATTTCACCATCTCCACTCACGTCTCCCCCCTTTTTCACTCCACCTTTCTGTCACTCCGTCTCTCATACACACGCCGTCATCGCCGCTGCTCCACGATCCCCGACATCTTCTTCCACCAGCGCCATCTTGGATCCCGATGTCGTCCACGCCGGCGTCATGTTCTTGCGGCAATGCCATCTTGGATCAGCGAAATCCCGCGATACTCAAGATGGTGTCGCCGCAAGAACATGTCGCCGGCATGGACGACGTCGGGATCCAGGATGGCGTTTCGCCGACGCCATCTTGGATCCCACAGAATTTCGTCATTTACCTCACGCCGACTTGCTGTGCGGATGTGTTGCCTTGCTCCTCTGCCTGTTCACTGCCGTTGTCTAATTACAGGGCCAATTTACCTCTACCACTTCATAAATACTGCTGCCTTGCTCCTCTGCCTGTTCACTGCCGGTGTCTAATTACAGGGCCAATTTGCCTCTACCACTTCATAACTACTGCTGGGCAATTACAGGGCCAATTTGCCTCTACCACTTCATAACTACTGCTGGGCAATTACAGGGCCAATATGCCATTACCACTTCATAACTACTGCTGGGCAATTACAGGGCCAATTTGCCTCTACCACTTCATAACTACTGCTGGGCAATTACAGGGCCAATTTGCCGTTACCACTTTATAACTACTGCTGGGCAATTACAGGGCCAATTTGCCACTACCACTTCATAACTACTGCTGGGCAATTACAGGGCCAATTTGCCATTACCACTTCATAACTACTGCTGTGCAATTACAGGGCCAATTTGCCATTACCACTTCATAACTACTGCTGGGCAATTACAGGGCCAATTTGCCGCTACCACTTCATAACTACTGCTGGGCAATTACAGGGCTAATTTGCCGCTACCACTTCATAACTACTGCTGGGCAATTACAGGGCCAATTTGCCGTTACCACTTCATAACTACTGCTGGGCAATTACAGGGCCAATTTGCCGCTAACACTTCAGAACTACTGCTGGGCAATTACAGGGCCAATTTGCCGTTACCACTTCATAACTACTGCTGGGCAATTACAGGGTCAATTTGCCGCTACCACTTCATAACTACTGCTGGGCAATTACAGGGCCAATTTGCCACTACCACTTCATAGCTACTGCTGGGCAATTACAGGGCCAATTAGTATCTGTTTACACTAAAATACTCCAGGATGCCTTCTTCACTGCCACATAACTGCCAAATAGACTCCTTTATGTGTGCCAACATGAGTCATAACAAAAAGTATGCCAATGCCAGTCAAAGGAAAGCAGCTTTAGCACTACGACAAAAACAACGCCGTGCTAATGAGACTCCTGAGGAAAAACACCATCGCCTTGACAAGATTAAGGCTTATAAACGCCGTCGCCTCACACACGAATCCCCTAACTCTAAATCCATTAGATTGGCTGAAGAAGCCTTTGCATGCCGTCACCGCCGACAACAGACGGCTTCTTCCTCATCATTATTATTAAACTCACAACAGGATGCTTCCACATCTGCATGTGGAACAAGTTACTACCACACTTCATCCTATATGCCGTTTACTGATATAACTAATCAGCAATCTGTTTCGGCCCTTTCAATACCACCATTAGTCAATACCGACGCACAGTATGGCAATGCCAGTGAAAAGAAAGCCGCTTTAGCACTACGTCAAAAACAACGCCGTGCTATTGAGGCTCCAGAGGAAAAACAGCATCGCCTTGACAAGATTAAGGCTTATAAACGGCGTCACCTCACACACGAATCCCCTAACTCTAAATCCATTAGATTGGCTGAAGAAGCCTCTGCACGCCATCACAGCCGACAACAGACGGCTTCTTCCTCATCATTATTAGTAGACACACAACAGGATGCTTCCACATCAGCATGTGGAACAAGTTACTACCACACTTCATCCTATATGCCGTTCACTGAAATAACTAATCAGCAATCTGTTTTGCCCTATCAATACCACCATTAGTCAATACCGACACACAGTTTCTTCACATACAAGCTGCCACAGTTAGCCCACAGAAAGAGCAACCAAGACAAATATACGTTGGTCTCAAAAGTAGGCGCACTCCCCTGTTGGACATGCACTTCTACTACAACCTCACATTTTCACTAATGATGAAAATAGTATTACTGAACACAGCTGTGGTGACATGACCCATGTATGTGAGCATTGCCAAGCTTTGCATTTTGTAGCAGAGATACCTTCTGATAACAACTTTACGCTCTGCTGTCAGAAGGGTAAAGTCCATGTACCCATACTACAATATCCTGATGTCTTTACACGTTTGCTGAAAGGGCAAAGTGAATTTAGCAAAAATTTCATGGATAATATTCGAAGTATTAACAGTTCTTTTGCTTTTGCCTCCATGGGTGCAAATATTTCACCACCTCCTGGATATGGCCCATACTGTTTCCGCATACATGGGTAGATCTATCATAGAACTGGAACACTACATCCCTGAGATGACCAACAACGTGCATTTGCCCAACTTTACATTCTCGATACTGCTACCGCAAACGAACAACGCTTACAATGTAAAGAAAATCAAAAATGTCATCCTACATTGATGAACATTATTGCCCTTCAAATTCAAACTATTAATCCTTTTGTGGCAGCTTATCAAATGTTACGTGATGTGGAAGAACAAGAAAAAGTTAAATCTCTACAAAACGGAACTGTCATGCCAAACATCACTATGGCTATTAAACAAGATCGTACTCAAGACCCTCGATGCTACAATAATCCCACTGTCAGTGAAGTAGCAGTCGCGTTTCAAAATGACAATGGTGAGCCACCTTTCAATAGAGACATATTAATTCATTTAACACCTGATCCCCACAACCCTTTATCTCCAAAAACACAACAAATTAGCATTCTCCATAGCAATTTGGATGCCCTCCTCTAGCCAATATTTTTCCCTTATGAAGACCAAGGATGGCATGATGGATTCAAACAACAAGGCAAAAGTCCGAAAGAGGATCACACATCTCCAATACTATTGCTATATGTTATCTGTCAGAAATTACTTTAATCCACTCCTCAATTGTGGTAAGCTAACACAGCAATATTTAGTAGATGCTTATGTCAAAATCGAAGTTAATCGCCTACATTACATCCGCAACCACCAAAAAGATTGAAAAGTGGAGGATTACTGCCTCCTTCAAGAACATCTACTCAAAAAATCGGTTCAAAAGGGCATCCCTATTGGAAAAACCGTCATTTTACCATCTTCTTTTGAAGGCAGTCCAAGAAACATGCAGCAGCGCTACCAGGATGCTATGGCTATTGTTACGAAGTATGGTCGACCAGATCTATTTATCACCATTACATGTAATCCTAAGTCGAGTGAGAATACTACACATTTAGAACCGTGGCAGCGTGTTGAACACAGACCGGACTTTGTTGCACGCGTCTTTAAAGTTAAACTGGAATCCCTCTTAAAAGACATTAGCAGTGGATTATTTGAAAATGTCACTGCAGTGGTCCATGTCATTGAATTTCAGAAGCGTGGTCTCCCACACGCTCATATTTTAATTATTCTTGACAGCCTTTCTAAATTACGGACTGAGGCGGACATAGACAATATAGTCTGGGCTGAAATACCTGATGAAACAATCTACCCTCAGCTCCATAACATTGTTCTTCAACACATGATTCATGGTCCCTGTGGAGAACCTAATCCTAATTCTCCCTGTATGGATCTTGGAAAGTGTAGCAAAGGTTTCCCTAAACAATACCAACCATATACCATCAAAGAAAAGGACGGCTATCCCACTTATCGCAGACCCATTGGCAAAACATATGAATACCATTCTAAGACAATTGACAATTCATGGGAAGTTCCATATAACCCATTTTTACTCACCAAATACAAGTGCCATATTAATGTAGAATTATGTGCTTCCATTCAAAGTGTAAAATATTTATTTAAATATGTTTACAAAGGACATGACAAAGCCACCTTGAAATTTCCCAAAATAACATCCAACATGATGAAACACACCAATTTATGGATACCAGATATGTTTGTGCACCTGAGGCTGCGTGGCGGATATTTGCTTTTCCTATGCATAAACAATCTCATGCCATCATTTGCCTAGCCGTACATCTGCCTAATTCTCAACCACTCTATTTTCATGAGAATGACTCTGCAGACAGCATCCATCAAAAGCTCAATTCCAATTCTACACTTATGGCATATTTCAACCTTAATAAGATCGACCACAATGCACATAACTATTTCTACCGCGAAATTCCAGAACACTACGTTTGGAAACAAGGCACATGGGAACAAAGAAAACCGGGGGGTCTCACAGTTATTGGAAGAATGTATACTGTTAGTGTGAAAGATCAAGAACGCTATTATTTACGTTTGTTGTTACTGCATGCAAAATCTGCTACCAGTTTTGACAGCATTAAAACCGTCAATGGAGTTATGCATGAAATCTTTAAGGATGCTGAGTTAGCACTCGGATTATTATTCAATGATAGCATCTGGAGACATACTTTAAGAGATGCTTGCATTCTTAACATGCCTTCCCAACTTAGAGACATGTTTGCTTATATCTGTGTTTTTGGCCCCCCCAAGTAATCCACTTGAATTGTGGAATGAATTTAAGGACCATTTTTTACAATACTACTGTCATACATACCACAGCGACACTGAAGAGTGTATCGATTGTGAAGGATATGCTATGAAAGATGTCCAAGATGTCCTCATAGTCCATGGAAAAACTTTTGCTGATTTCAATTTACCACGCCCAGCAAAAAATATTAAACACCTCCTTAAACAATATGATACGGATTATGAGTTAAAAAAAAGCTGCAGAGATGAAAGAAACTCTTAATCAGGAGCAACTTTTTGCCTATGATGTCAATACTGAAGCTTTACAAAATAGCAGTTTAACACCAAAATGCTTTTTTCTCGACAGACCTGGTGGCAGTGGAAAGACCTACCTATACCATCTACTTACATATCATTTAAGAGGACAAGTAGAAATTGTCTCACCTGCAGCGACTACAGGAATAGCATCTAACTTGATACAAGGAGGCCGAACAATCCACTCTCTATATGGCATACCTATTCTGATCAACGAAACATCCGTTTCCAGGATTAAAAATGATACATATGCAGGAAAACATTTACAGAGTACAAAACTTTTTATTATTGATGAGTGCACTATGGTCCAAAAACATGCATTGAATGTGATAGATAGACTTCTACATGACATCATGACAACAAATGTTGCTGAAAAAAATAAAACACCGTTTGGAGGTAAAGTTATTGTTCTTGGAGGAGACTTCAGACAATGTCTTCCCGTCATCGCTCATGGAACAAGAATAGACATTGTAGATTCCTGCATTAAATATTCACAACATTGGCAACATTTTACCAGACTACCGCTAATCAACAACATGCGCTCCACTGATCCTGAATACAGCACTTCGTTGCTTAAACTTGGAAATGGTGAGCTGTCTAATGAACATAACCTTGGAGAGGATGTCATTGAAATTCCTCCAGACATGCTTTGCACTGGCTCTATAGTAACCGAGATCTTTGGAGACCATATTTGCATTGATGTTAATGACAAACAAAGCCTCAACACTGCTGCATCACATGCTATACTATGTCCAAAAAATGATGACGTAGATTTTCTGAACTGTAAAGTAATGGATCGCATCAGTGGTGATTATACTGTATATACTGTACAAGCGATGATTCTGTCGATGCTGATGAGGCAGAGGAATGTGAAAACTACCCAGTTGAATTTTTAAACTCTCTGACACCATCAGGAATGCCATCACATCTCTTAAAACTTAAAATTGGCACAATTGTGATGCTATTAAGAAACCTAAACACCAAGAAAGGTCTCTGCAATGGCACTCGCCTCATTGTCACTGCCTTACTCCGCAACATCATACAGGCTAAAGTGATTACTGGCTCAGCTGAAGGAGACATTGTATTTATTCCACGCATCGATTTGTGTCCTTCAGAAACTGGGTTACCTTTTAAATTAAAACGTTGACAGTTTCCTCTAAAACCTGCTTTTGCTATGACCATTAACAAATCCCAAGGACAAATCCTCAATCGAGTTGACATTTTTTTTGCCCGAACCTGTATTTGCCCATGGACAATTGTATGTTGCATTCTCCCGAGTAAAGCAACGCAGCAACGTTAGGGTCAAAGTGGTGGATACACCGCTTCAAGGACAATTGCTACCTAATAACCCAAAAATCTTCACTAGAAATGTTGTTTACAAAAATGTCTTACTTTAAACTATTTAAGTTGGTCCTGGAATGGATAGATATATAGATATATAAATGATAGTTACATTCTAAATAGATATAGATAATAGACTTCTAAGACTTCTATACGTAGCTTGATATATGTTATATATATAGATATTCTAAGCAGATACATAAATCATACAATAATTATCTCTTTCACATATATGTCATAGACATACGGTATTTAAATCCAAAAAAACATACATAGGTATAGGTATATAGGTAGATTAAAAAAAAAATACAAAAACAAAAACAAAAAAAATTTAGGCACACATACGTAGATTTCAACTACATAGCTAACACATACCTACATAACTTAGGTAATAATAATTCATTTTTTATTTATTTATAGAGTACTATTATTTCAATAGCACTTTACATATGTCAGTAATACTGTCCCTCTTGAGGCTCACTATGTAAATTTCCTATCCACATAAAAACATAAGTGTGATACATTTACACATAATTCTCAATATTACTGTAACACACATTAAGTATAAAAGGGGACATGTGTATCATCAAAATTCTTTCATTTGGTGATATAAACCCAGATGTCAAGGTCCAGCATCATATTTGCTGCTGAGATATGTTATTTCCTCTTTTAACAGGGCCGGGTTTTTGTGAACAGCTAAAGAGATGGGCGGGATGGCTGTTCACCACTTCTCCTTCTCAAGGTGTGCTACTCACAGTGCCGCACAACACATGGTCAACGCTACATCACTATCCTCCCGATGCAATAGCAGCGGGCCTTAATCTAGTTAAAATATAAAAAGAAATCCTTGTACTCACCAATCTGGCCCCTTAGCATCAATCGATCATTCCGCACTACACCTTCAGATCGCCGACACGTGCACTGAAATTCCTGGGCCTCTCATGCTGGGCTGATTCTTCTAGCTATGATGAAAGCCCTGGTGAGTTCTGTGTTAAGGCCCTATCACACACAGCAATCTCGCTAGCGAGATCACTGATTTTGTGATGTCACAGCGATCTCACCAGCGAGATCGCTGTGTGTGACGGGGATCAGCGACTGGCCCCCCGCCGGGTATCGCTGATCGTGCACTACCGTGCACAGCCGTTTTTTGATCGTTGCTCTCCCGCTGGCCAGCGCGCATTGCTGCGTGTGGCAGCAGGAGCCAATGATCAGCGACGCTCCCAGCGCTCTAAGCAGGCACTGGGAGCTGGTAACCAAAGTAAATATCTGGTTACTAAGGTCATGGTTTTCTAGAAAGATGCCAAGTTTTCACTGTATTACTGCTTGAAGAAAGTGCCTTCTAAAGACTTGCAGTATGTTTGGGAGTTGATTTTGAGTCCATCTTCAGCCCAAAAAAGTCCACCTAGCTGGCATTAAATTTGAATTGCAGGTATAAGGTTGTTTTTGATCCAGCCATGGGACCAACTATATGGTCATAGGATGTCACTCTGATCTCATCAGTCCATAAAATATATTTCTTGCCCCAGTCTTGATGCTTCAACTTCTATGTCTTGCTCAACAGTGGTTGGTTTCAGCCTCCCTTACCTTGGTCATATCGCTGAGCCTTGCATTATCCAGGGAGGTTGCATTTTTGGAATATGAAAGCACTGGAGGATAATGGATTCCTGGTTGCTTCACTTATAATTCTTCTCAAATCTTTAGTAGTTAATGTGAGACTTTTTTTCTCAATGTGTTTTTTTGCAACCCTGTTGACTATTTCCAACAAAACTTTTGATGGTTCTGTGATAACACCAAATACACTGCATATCAAATTTCAGGGAATTTTTTGTCCCCTGAGAAAAATCATGACCGGAGCTTTTTCAATTTTTCTTTTTCGTTTTTCTCTCCCCTTCTACCAGAGCAATAACTTTTTTATTTTTTCGTCAATATGGCTGTGTAAGGGCTTAATGACAGGTGGATCGCGATTTTGCTCGCTCCTATTGCGGTCACATGTCAGCTGTTAAAAACAGCTGACATGTCGCGGCTTTGAGGTGGGCTCACCGCCAGAGCCCACCTCAAAGCTGCGGATACTGCCAGCTGATGTATTCCATCAGCTGGCAGTAAGGGGTTAAAAAACAACAGTTTATAGTCTACTTTATGACATCTGAGACACTACATACATGTACATCGATGTCAGTAGCAAAAGCAATTGTTCAAAAGTGTTTTGCAGACGACTTTCGTTTATAATCCGTGTCAGGTGCTTCTCGAATAAGATTCCAGCAATAGTCATCCAGCATTGACGTACTCCTCTTTCCCTGGTACCTTTTCTCTATCAGCCCAATGTCTTGGTGAAATCTTTCACCGTGTTCATCTCTAACGGCACCAAGATTGGCTGGAAAAAGGTCCAAGTGAGAAGGTAGAAAATGTATTTTTAGTGACATTTTGCATTTCATCAAATGATATGCTGTGAGCATGCTGTCCACAAGTTGTTCAAAGTTCGCTGCCCTGCTGTTGCCAAGGAAGTTGAAGGTCACATTTTTAAAGGCTCTCCATGCCACTTGCTCAGCATCTTGCAAGAGACCATCAAAGCTACTGTCATTCATTACATCTCTGATCTGTGAGCCAATAAAAATACCTTCTTTAATCTTTGCATAGCTTATTCTTGGAAATTTCTGTTGCAAGTAAGAAAAGGCTTCCGATTTTTTGTCCATTGCTTTGACAAAATTCTTCATAAGCCCAAGTTTAATATGCAAAGGAGGGAGAAATATCTTCGCTAGACAACGAGAAGATTATGTTTAATACCTTAACCCCTTTCCTACAATGGACGTACTATTCCGTCCATTTGACCAGGGACCTAAGTCCCATGAACCGAATAGTACGTCATGCCCTTTAAGTCGTGGTGATCGCATTAAAATGCCGACACCATCTTACCTCAAGACAGATGGTCTCGGCATCCCGGGCAGTCTCCGCCCTGGCCCACCCCTCTGTGAGCTGTGATTGGCTATTCAATTCAGAACAGCTAATCACAGCTCTTCTCTTTGTTTCAGCCAATCAGTTTGGCTGAAACAACAGGATCCTAGGCTAGGATCGAGTACCGATGTACTCGATCCTAGGACCGGTGCCTGGAGCCCCCAGATTGGTGCGATCGCCGATCTAATCGATCGTGCCAATCGCAGCGCACAGCGGCGCAATATCGCCGCTGTGCCCTGCCAGTACCGGCCCGGATCAGTGCTGTAATAGCACCGATCCTAAGCTGGAGCCTAGGACAGGCCCAGCAGGGTCTGCAGGAAGTGGATGGCGTGATCGATTAGATCGGCGATCGCGCCAGCCACAGGGCACAGCTGCGGTCACGCTGTTATCGCTCTGTGCCCTGCTGATGACCTGGCCATGACCTGCCTAGGAATCGGAGCTGTGAGCTTCGATCCTAGGCAGTTACCATGGTCACCAGGCAGAGCAGGGATTGGTGGGATCGATGTAATCATTCGATTCCACCAATGACAGGTTACAGCAGCGATGTGACTGCTCTGTGACCTGACCCTGACCTGCCTCTGACCTGTCTGACCTGTCTGCAGGGGTCCTAACTCTAGCTGAGGATTCCTGCAGAGAGGTCGGACACAACAAGAGCTCCTGTGCTGGGTATTGTGGTGCCACAGCTTGTAGCATCACAATCCCTGCAGAAGAAAGAAGAAAGAAAGCTACAACTGTAAGTGTTAATTGATCCCTGATCCCCTGCCCAATCTATCTTTACCCCCCATCTATCTTCATCTCCCCATCCCCCCTCCACCCCCCTTTTACCCCCTTCACCCCCCTTTTGTGTCGCCTCCGTGCGCAGCCGCAGAGCATTGATCGGTGACGCACTTCACCGATCAACACTCGTGCTCGTTTTTTTTCCTTAGCCCCCTTTGCGCCACCTCCGCACACACATCCTGTTTTTCATTATTTTCACCCCCCTTTGTGCCACCTAACTACAACCCTAACTGATCCCTGCATGATCTCTATTCATCCACCCCAATCCCCCCAGCCCCCTCTTTTTATCCCCCTTTGCGCTATTTCCGTGTGCACATTTAGCAGCCGCCGAATTTTGATAAGTGACGCAATTCACTTATCAAAGTTCGTGCCGGCTGTTTTCCATTTTTCTTTTTCACCTCCCCCCCTTTGAGCCACCCCTGTGCACACATCCAGCAGCCACTAAATTTTGATAAGTGATGCCGTTCACTTATCATATCTAAGACCTGCTGTTTTAGACTTTTTTTACAGGTACTGTATTTTGCTCCCCATTTCCTTTTAGTTTTTTCTTACAGGATAGTGTGCACCAATCACTAGCCCCCCACCACATACACAGTTATAAATAAAGTACACCCAAGCACCATATTTACACAAAAAAGTCCCGCCCATCACGTTCCTCCCAACAGCGCTATTCAATGGAGGAGGCATATGCTTTACTTGCCTCCGACACTGATAGCGAGGATGACGATCCGACTTTTCTTTATTTTTCGGATTCTTCATCCTCTTCCTCTTCCCCCTCCTCATCTTCCTCCTCGGGTCCTGCGGAACTGCCACGCAGATGCTCCAGGACAGAAGATGAGGCAGCGCCCACCATGCCCGCAGCTGATTCAGCAGACCCTGTGTGGACCTCGCCCACCAAAAATTACGAGCCACTGATTCCTGATTTTGTGGCAGAATCAGGAATCAAGTTTGACACCACCGGCCTCACAGAAATTGACTTTTTCCAAGTCTTTTTCTCTGAGGATTTTGTTAACCTCATGGTGGAGCAAACTAATTTGTACGCTCGGCAATTTTTGGAGCAAAACACGCGTTCATCCTATACTAACTGGTCTCCTGTGGACGCAGTTGAAATGACGCAGTTTTGGGGCCTGGTCCTCCACATGGGTATCCTGAAGAAGCCTGAAATTCGACAATATTGGAGTGTTAATATTTTATACAACACTCCAGTGTTCCGAATGGTCACGGTCTGGACGCGTTTTCAGACCATCCACAAGTTTCTGCATTATAACGATAATGCACAGTGTTCAAAGTTCGGCCGGTCATCGAACACTTCAACAAAAAGTTTGCTGAAGTGTACGTGCCCCAAAGGAACATCTGCGTGGATGAGTCCTTGGTCCAATTCAAGGGAAGGCTCGGATTCCGTCAATACCTGCCAGTAAGAGGGCAAGGTACGGAATCAAACTCTATAAGCTGTGTGAGAGTACCTCAGGGTACACCCACAAGTTTAGAGTGTACGAAGGAAAGGACACCAGGATTGAACCCCCTGAGTGTCCTCCTGACCTGGGAGTGAGTAGGAAAATTGTGTGGGATTTGATGCACCCACGGCTGGATAAAGGTTATCACCTTTACACTGATAACTTTTATACCAGTGTCCCACTCTACAAATCCCTCTCTGTGCGAGGTACCGCAGCTTACGGTACTGTCCGTAAAAATCCGAGAGGCCTCCCGAAGACTCTACTTGGGCAGATGCTCCAAAAAGGTGAGAGCAGGGCCCAATGTAGCGACCACCTGCTGGTGGTCAAGTACAAGGACAAGAAGGATGTCTTTCTCTTGACCACCATACACGGTCATGGCAACACCCTCAGCACTGTACGGGGCACCTCTGCACCGGTCAGCAAACCTGAATGTGTGCTGGGGTACAATAAAAACATGGGGGCATTGATCGCTCCAATCAACTCCTCCAACAATGCTTTGAGAAAGGTCAAGGTGTGGTACAAAAAGCTGGCCGTGCACATCGTCCAATTGGCAATGCTCAACGCATTCCTGCTGTCACAATGTGCACACCACACCGATACGTCGTACCTTGAGTTCCAGGAGGTAGTGGTTAAGGCTCTGATGTTTGGCACTCTGGAAGGAGTGGGCCCCAAACTTCTGGAATTGAAGGTGCTCGTATTGTACCAGGTCAGCATTTCCCGGGGGAGGTCCCGCAAACTGCAAAAAGAGGTAAATCGCAAAAAAGGTGCCGAGTGTGTTACAAAAACGGAATATGCAAGGACACCATTTATCAATGCGACACCTGCCCCGAAAAACCTGGCCTGTGTATGAAGGATTGCTTCAAATTGTACCACACCTCAATGCACTACTAAATTACTTTACCAGAAACATTAGATTAGTTGGGGCACATCTAGATAAGTTCCTTGGGGGTCTAGTTTCCAAAACAATGTCACTTGTGTTTTTTTTTTACTGTTTAAGCACATCAGGGGCTCTGCAAATGGAAAATGACGCCCGCAGACCATTCCATCTAAGTCTGCATTCCAAAGCGTCACTCCCTTCCAATCCCTGACGTGTGCCTAAACAGTTTTTTTTCCACCTTTTGGAGTCCAATTTCTCCTGTTACCCATGGGAAAATTAAAAATTGGGGACTAAACGATCATTTTTGTGGGCAGAAATAGGATTTTTTATTTTCACGCCTGGGCAGTATAAACTTTAGTGAAACACTTGGGGGTTCAAAGTTCTCACCACATATCTAGATAAGTTCCTTAGGGGGTCTAGTTTCCAAAATGGGGTCACTTGTAGGGGGTTTCCACTGTTTGGGCACATTGGGGGCTCGTCAAACGCAACATGACGTCCAATCTCAATTCCAGCCAATTTTAGGTTGAAATAGTCAAATGGCGCTGCTTCCCTTCCGAGCCCTGCCGTGCGCCCAAACAGTGGTCCCCCCCACATATAGGGTATCAGCGTACTCAGGGCAAATTGGACAACAACTTTTGGGGTCCAATTTTTCCTGCTACCTTTGGGAGAATAAAAAATTGGGGACTAAACGATCATGTTTGTGGAAAAAATATGATTTTTTATTTTCACACCCGGGCGTTATAAACTCCTGTGAAGCCCTAGTGCATTCAAGGTGCTCACCACACATCTAGATAAGTTCCTTAGGGGGTCTAGTTTCCAAAATGGGGTCACTTGTGGGGGGTTTCCACTGTTTGGGCACATTGGGGGCTCGTCAAATGCAACATGGTGTTCAATCTCAATTCCAGCCAATTTTAGGTTGAAAAAGTCAAACGGCGCTGCTTCCCTTCCAAGCCCTGCCGTGCGCCCAAACAGTGGTCCCCCCCACATATAGGGTATCAGCGTACTCAGGACAAATTGGACAACAACTTTTGGGATCCAATTTCTCCTGCTACCTTTGGGAGAATAAAAAATTGGGGACTGAACGATCATGTTTGTGGAAAAAATATGATTTTTTATTTTCACGCCCGGGCGTTATAAACGCCTGTGAAGCCCTAGGGGGTTCAAGGTGCTCACCACACATCTAGATTAGTTCCTTAGGGGGTCTAGTTTCCAAAATGGAGTCACTTGTGGGGGGTTTCCACTGTTTGGGCATATTGGGGGCTCGTCAAACGCAACATGGCTTCCAATCTCAATTCCAGCCAATTTTAGGTTGAAAAAGTCAAACGGCGCTGCTTCCCTTCCGAACCCTGCTGTGCGCCCAAACAGTGGTCCCCCCCAACATGTAGGGTATCAGCGTACTCAGGACAAATTGGACAACAACTTTTTGGGTCCAATTTCTCCTGCTACCCTTGGGAAAATTAACAAATTGCTGCTAATAGATCATTTTTGTGACTAAAAAGTTAAATGTTATTTTTTTCCTTCCATGTTGCTTCTCCTCCTTTGAAGCGCCTGAATGGTTAATAATCTTCTTGAATGTATTTTTGAGTAGCTTGAGGGGTGCAGTTTTTAGAATGGTGTCACTTTTGGGTATTTTCTGCCATATAGACCCCTCAAAGTGACTTCAAATGTGAGGTGGTCCTTAAAAAAATGGTTTTGTAAATTTTGTTGTAAAAATGAGAAATCGCTGGTCAACTTTTAACCCTTATAACTTCCTAACAAAAAAATTTTGTTTCCAAAGTTGTGCTGATATAAATTAGACATGTGGGAAATGTTATTTATTAACTATTTTGTGTCACCTAACTCTCTGGTTTAAGGGCATAAAAATTCAAAGTTTGAAAATCGCAAAATTTTCTAAATTTTGCCATATTTCCATTTTTTTCATAAATAAACACATGTTATAGTGAATAAGTTTTATCACTAAAGTGAATTACAATATGTCACAAGAAAACAGTGTCAGAATCGCCTAAATCCGTTGAAGCGTTCCAGAGTTATTACGTCATAAAGGGACAGTGGTCAGAATTGTAAAAATTGGCCCAGGATTTAACGTGCAAACCACCCTTGGTAGTGAAGGGGTTAATGATCGAAGGTTTTTTCGGATTTGCGTTTTTTGTTTTTCGCTCCCCTTCTCCCAGAGCCATAACTTTTTTATTTTTCCATCAATATGGCCATATAAGGGCTTATTTTTTGTGGGACGAGTTGTACTTTTGAAGGACATCATTGGTTTTAGCATGTCAAATACTCAAAAACGGTAGAAAAAATTCCAAATGCCGTGAAATTGCAAAAAATGTGCAATCCCACACTTGTTTTTTGTTTGGCTTTTTTGCTAGATTCACTAAATGCTAAAACTGACCAGCCATTATGATTCTCCAGGTCAATAAGAGTTCATAGACACCAAACATGTCTAGCTTCTTTTTTATCTAAGTGGTGAAAGAAAATTCCAAAGTTTGCTAAAAAAAAGTTTTTTGCACCATATTCCGATACCAGTAGCGTCTCCATTTTTTGTGATCTGGGGTTGTGTAAGAACTTATTTTTTGCATGCCAAGCTGATGTTTTTAAGGATGCCATATATGTACAGATATGATCTTTTGATCACTTGTTATTGCACTTTAATGCAACGTCGCGGCGACCAAAAAAAGCATAATTCTGGTGTTTCGATTTTTGCTTGCTACGCCGTTTATCAATCAGGTTAATCCTTTTTTTTTTTATAGATCAGGTGATTCTGAATGCGGCAAAACCTAATATATGTATGTGTGATTTTTTTTCTATTGTTTTATTTTGAATGGGGCGAAAGAGGGGTGATTTAAACTTTTATTTTTTTTATCTTTTTCATGTTTTTTTAAATTCTTTTCTAATTTTGGCATGCTTCAATAGCCTCTATGGAAGGTTAGAAGCATCCACTACTCAATCAGCTCTGTTTCATATAGGCGATGAGCAGATCGCCTAAATGTAGCAAAATTACAGCATTACTATGAGCGCCGACCATCGGGTGGCGCTCATAGCAATGCCTTATCAACAACCATAGAGGTCTCGAGGAGACCTCTCATTGTGATGGCAACACATTGCTGACCACCAATCATGTGATGGGGTCAGCGATGCACGTATTTCTGGCCTAGCAGTCGGAAATGCTGTTTAACTCCCACTGTCAGCGTTTGACTTAACGCGTTTGATTTAATTAGTTAATAGGCGCAAATGGATCTCGATTCCACCTGCGCCTATTGCGGGCACATGGCTTTCATGTGGGCTCACAGCCGTAGCCCTCATCAAAGCAGGGGTACTGTCATTGGACGTACTATTCTGTCCAATGGCAGTTAGTGGTTAACATTCTTCTGTCCAGCAACCAGGTTTTCTTGGATTGGTCAGTCCTTTCTGAAATAGTGCATTTCTCATGCACGACTGTCCCTTTCACAAATAAAACACGGTCAGCCGAATGATTCACTGCGCCTGCGCGGAATTCTCATAATAAGTGCTTGCATATGTGTAGATCAGCCATTTTTGTTATTTCAGTGGCAAATTCAGAATATACTGTTTCAGAAAAGTTCATATATGAGTTTTTAGAATTATAACAGAATATTATAATGTTTCGCATCATTTCTCAAAAACTTTACGTGATAGGAAAAGTCATTTCTGAAATCAGCATGAAAAAAATCTATCAGGAATAAACAAAATTGTCTGAGGAACAAAACCTTGTTAACACAGTGCTATCTAAGCAGTTCCTCTGTACGACTTTTAACAATTTTTGACTTTTCAGAGTCAGTTGAATCTCTATTTTAGTCCATTTTGCCTGAGGAAATCAAGCAGCCTATTCATTCTACACACCTTGACAAAGGGCATTGCATCCTTTGATCTCACCACACTTTATTACACAAATAAACATCACCTCATCTGCTTCATCTAATGTATAGGCCATAGTTGGAAATGTGTATGCAAAACAAAGATACATCAAAATACTAATTTGCCCAATAGTTGTGCACAGTGTGCATAATAGTCAATATAATATATGGCATGACATTAAATCATTGGCAGGGTGAAAGCTTCATAATGTGTAATGTTTTCACAATTGTAAATCTAGCAACCATTTTAATCAACAAGCTTGTATACAAAGAAAATATCTAAATACTGTATGTATCTAACTTAATTATTCCTCTTGCAAACAATTGATAATGACACTTAATTTATTAAAGTCCTATGAATATCCCCAGATACTCCAGGAACACACTGAGTCCACCCTATTATAAATGTAAATATATGGAGATGCACAATTGAAATAAAAATAACATCCATTTACAAATACATGTTGTAGTTTAAGTGTTATAAAGTCATTGAGGTCTTTAAATGAAAAATAGTGAATAACTGACAGTGGAAAATAGCACAGACTTATATTGAAATCTTAGGGGAAAACAGGAAAACGCGTGCATCATTCCACAGGCCTGTATGATTGCCAGAGTAAACAAAGTATGACAAAGTGACTCATTTATACAGCATATTATAGCCATGGAAGTGTGTGAAATACAAAACATCATCTTAGATGAGTAGTACTAAAATACTGCCAGCTTCCAGATATCATAGTAAAATGGCATAAAAATAAAGAATTAAAGTGAAAATATTAAAAAAAAAAACTCTACTGGTATGTGCACACATTGAATATTTGCAATGGAAAAATCTGCTGCAAATACTAGTTTGCTAGTAGGAAGGACACAGTATAAAATAGGAGAAAAAGGAAGGAAAAAATAGGGGAAAAAGAAAGAAAAGGGAGCGCAACTTGTGCTGATCAACCTAGTCAGACCAAGTCCCTGTGGCGAGAGTACTCACCTGAAGGAGTTGTGCAATCATAGCACAACATTGATGCATGTAAGAAGGGAATCTTCTGTCGGTTGCTTCTCCACCTGCTGGATTCAAGGGAATCCAGGGAAAATTAATTCCTTAACGACCACCAATATACCTTTTAACAGTGGCAGTTATTACTTAGTTAGTACTTATTCCTCAGCGCCACTTTTTAACAGCGCTGAGAAATAAGTGTTTATATATATCTTCAGGGTCTCGATTACCAGGGATAGTTGATACCCCAGAGAACATCACTTGGGTAGGTTTCTACCGTCCCCAGTCACGTGATGATCGCCATTATTCACTGAATAACGGCTATCACAAAAAAAGTCGGATTTTCCATTCATTTATCTCAACTCTGATATGATCTAGCATATAGCAGGAGAGAGAAATGGGGTCCCCTGAGCCCCTATCACAATGATGAAAAATAATAAAAAAAAAATTATATTTTTTTCCATTTTTTGCAGTTGGGGTTAGGGTTGGGGTTGGGGCTAGGGTTAGGGTTAGAGATATGGTTCAGGTTAGGGCTAGGTTTAGGGTTAGGGCTAGGGTTAGGGTTGTATTGGGGTGAGGGTTGCATTGGGGTTATAGTTGGTGTACGGTTGTGTTAGGGTAAGGGTTGTGGTGTTGGGGTTAGGGTGGTGTTTTAGTTAGCATTGTGTTGGAGTTAGGGTGGTTGGGATGGGGTTAGTGTTGGGGTTAGGGTTGGAGTCAGGATTAGGGCTGTGTTTGAGTTATGGTTGGGGTTAGGGTTAGGGTTGGAATTATGGTTAGGTGAGTGTTGGGGTTAGGGTTGGGGTTAGGACTGTGTTAGAGTTAGAGTTATAATTGGGGGCTTTCCACTGTTAAGGCACATCAGAGGATCTCGAAACTTGACATGATGCCTCCCATCAATTCCAGCCAATTTTGTTTTCAAAAAGTCAAACGGTACTCCCCCCCTTCTGATCCCTGCCATGCGCCCAAACAGTGGCTTTCTCCCACGTATGGGGTATCGACGTACTCAGGAGATATTGCATAACAAATTTTGTGGTCCATTTTCTCCTGATTCCTTTGCGAATATAAAAAAGTTTGGGTCTAAAATAATTTTTTTGTGAAAAAAGTTAAATGTTAGTTTTTTCCTTCCACGTTGCTTTAGTTCTTGCGAAGCTCTTGAAGGGTTAATAAACTTCTTGAATGTGGTTTTGCTCAGTGCTGCAGTTTTTAGATTGGTTTCACTATTGGGTATTTTCTATAATATTTACCCCCCAAAGTCACTTCAAATGTGAGGTGGTCCCTACAAAAATGGTTTTGTAAATTTTGTTAGAAAAATGAGAAATTGCTGGTAAAATTTTAACTCTTCTGACGTCCTAACAAAAAAAATTATGCTTCCAAAATTGTGCTGATGTAAACTTGACATGTGGGAATGTTATTTATTAACTATTCTGTGTGACATGACTCCCAGTGATCATGGTACCCTTTCTAGAAAATCCATAAGTACTGCTCCGTGCTGGTCCCAAAATACTGTGAGCATGACCTTGCCTGCTGAGGGTTGGGCACATGCCTTCTTTGGAGGTGGTGAGTCATGATGCTTTCTTTGCATCAACTGGACTTTAGTCTCAGGATCATAGTGATGGACCCAGCTTTGATCTTGTGTGATCAGTCTGTTGAAAAACTCCTCCTGGTTTCCATGACACATCATCAATAGAGCCTGAGAGAATTTGTTCCTGCTTCTAGAAAGGTGTGAGCAGCTAGGGAACCGAGCAAACAGATAACTTTTGCCTGAGAAGATGGTCTTGAATGATTTTTTTCCACAGACCCCACACTATTCTTGATATTTTGAACTAGGTGGTGAATGGTTACGCAGTGATTTTCCAAAATAGCGACCTCCTCTTCCTGGATGGTGTGTTCATAAATAGCAGAGCGGGGTCACCCTGAAATTGGAGCTGCTTGCTCCGAAGTTTGACCACATTTGAATTGGCAATACCAGTTCTTGACTACATAATATGATGGGGAATCATCACCATAAACCTCTTTCATCTCATCGAACGTCTCCTTTGGTGTGTGGCATTTCAAGTAAAGTAACTTGATGACTACTCTGTATTGCTCTGGGTCCATTATCAAACCTCACACCACTTCAGCAACTGTAAAATCGAGACCGTTATCAGTTCAGAGTTGCAAATTGGCATGTAACCTATAGAGACTCATATCAGTAAACATATGCAGTTTCAGCATCCTGTGATAAATAGAAGTGGGTTAGGGGAAATCTTTATTGAACGCCCCTCGTATGTCTAAAAAAAATCACATAAACAGAACTTATTAATTTGTTCTAGGGTTCTCATAATGCACTGTGCTCCAGAACAAATTAATAAGTTCTGTTTATATGATTTTTTTAGACATGCTTTTTTAGCTATACATGTGCTGCAAAAAAAGACTGATGTGCTGCACATAAAAATGACTGTTACAGGCGCTTCTCACAAAGATAGAATATCAAAAAAAGTTTTTTATTTCAGTTCTTCAGTTCAAAAAGTGAAACTCGTATATTATATAGAGTCATTACAAACAGAGTGATCTATTTTAAGTGTTTAATTCTGTTAATATTGATGATTCTGGCTTACAGCCAATGAAAACCCAAAGTGACTATCTCAGTAAATTAGAATAATTAACGAAAAACACCTGCAAAGGCTACGTAAGCATTTAAATTGGTTTCTTAGTTTGTTTAGGTAGGCTTCACAATCATGGGGAAGATTGCTGACTTGACAAGATGTCCAGAAGGCAGTCATTGACACACTCCACAAGGAGGGTAAGCCACAAAGGGTCATTGCTAAAGAAGCTGGCTGTTCACAGAGTACTGTATCCAAGCATATCAATGGAAAGTTGAGTGGAAGGAAAAAGTATGGTAGAAAAAAGTGCAGAAGCATTTGAGGGAGATTCACAAGGAGTGGACTGCGGAAAGAGTCACTGCTTCAAGAGCCACCACAAACAGACGTATCCATGACATGGGCTGCAAGTGTTGCATTCCTTGTGTCAAGTCACTCAGGACCAATAGACAATGCCAGAAGCGTTTAACCTGGGCCAAGGAGAAAAAGAACTGGACTGTTTCTCAGTGGTCCAAGGTGTTGTTTTCAGATTAATGAAAATTTTGAATTTCATTTGGAAAGCAAGGTCCCAGAGTCTGGGGGAAGAGTGGAGAGGCACAATCCAAGCTGCTTGAGGTCCAGTGTGAAGTTTCCACAATTAGTGATGGTTTGGGGAGCCATGTCATCTGCTGGTGTAGGTCCACTGTGTTTTATCAAGAACAAAGTCAGCGCAGCCATCTACCAGGATATATTAGAGCACTTCATGCTTTCCTCTGCTGACAAACTTTTTGGAGACGGAAATTTCATTCTCCAGCAGGACTTGGCACCTGTCCACACTGCCAAAATTACCAATACCTGGTTTAAAAACAACATTATCACTGTGCTCGATTGGCCAGCAAACTCACCTGAGCTTAACCCCATAGAGAATCTATGAGGTATTGTCAAGAGAAAGATGAGAGACACCAGACCCAACAATGCAGACGAGCTGAAGGCTGCTATCAAAGCAACCTGGGCTTCCATAACACCTCAGCAGTGCCACAGACTGATCGTCTCCATGCCACGCATCATTGATACAGCAATTGATGCACAAGGAGCCCCGACCAAGTACTGAGTGCATTTACTGAGCATACATTTCAGTGGGCCAACATTTCAGATTTTAAAATCAATTTTCAGGCTGGTGTTATAAAGTATTCTAATTTACTGAGATAATGACTTTTGGGTTTTCATTCGCTGTAAGCCATAATCATCAACATTAACAGAAATAAACACTTGAAATACATCACTCTGTTTGTAATGATTCCATATAATATATGAGATTCATTTCTTGTATTGAAGAACTGAAATAAATTAACTTTTTGATGATATTCTAATGTTGTGAAAAGCACTTGTATACACTAATATCAGTCTAATAAATGAACCATTCAATAAGCAGAACTAAATAGATTATTGAGCAATATAACACATCTAATTCTGTCCACAAATCCATAATTTTTTTTTCTTGCATAATGAAAACAATTTTCTTTAGAGGCAAAAAATATTCTTAAATAAACCATGTGTTGCAGGCAATATATTGCAGCCCCCCAAATCACTAAAGGGCTTAATTCTCCTGGCAATTAAATACAGTCCTGGAATAAAAGGGTCATAAGTAAACGTTATACATTGAGTATTTCCTATGGTTTTTCTTATTTTCATGGCATTTTATGATGTGACAAAGCATAGCCCCTATTCCATGTAGATAGGCTGCAATGGACTCTCTTACTAATGTCTTCTGTGAATATCTGCAGGATACAATGTTTCCACTACATCACGAAGGACACAATTCAATATACACGAACGTCTCTGCTTAAAGAACCATGAAAGTTTATTCCGTCCGCAGTAAAATCTCTTTATACTCGCTCGTGGCCTCTTGTGATTTGTGCAGCTGTTTTAGTTGATCTTACCTGACTTGATTCTATGATTTCTTTTGCTTTTTTTTGTTTGGTTTTATGTGTGACAAGAAAATTGCAGCTTGCCCTTGACAGTCAGACACAAATTGACTGAACAAAACAAAATAAAACAGTGGAGTAATTCTAAAGTAAATGTAATCAAACCAAAATCCCACCAGGCTGGGACTTCAGCAGACAAAGGCTTTATTCAATAACAGTTTCTCGCTTCTCCCTCTCAGCAGAGTACCTACTAAAACAAATTGAATTTGTAGCTGTATACATCCTCTGCTCTCTGTTTTGTTGCTTTCCACATATGGTATGTTAAATACTGTATGTCAACATTTAAAAGGGAATCAAGATTGTCACCAAATGTTTGGTGAGCGCACCCGTCCAGCAGTTCAGCTGCACATACAGTGATTAATATCTGTTTCATAGCAGTAGATTTATTATGCTCATACTATTCCAGACATGAGATTGTTGCTGATTATTTACTGTAGCAAATAAGTTTTGTTAGTGCTATGCTTCTTATTGTTATGGAGCAGATTATTCTTCTGCCATACTGGCCATTTCTTCTTTATGAGGTTGCCAAGTGTTTCCACAATATTCTATAGCTGTTAATAGTGGAAAATTACATTGAAGTATTTGGAGTATATGAAACTCTGACATGCTTTCTATTTCTTAATTGCTAAGAACTCACACGGCGAACACAGGCGGCATAAAGATCAGACATTAATACCCCAACTGAATTAGTTTTTATTAAGGCACATGCAAATAGTAAATGTGGTATGCATCCATAAATCCATGATCCCATGCTGTAGGTATTAGTGTTTTTGATTTGACACAGAGGTTATATTCCCATAAATTCTGAGAATTCTGGTACAATCCGCAAGAAAAAGATTATGGCAAGTTCTATCACGATCCAAATTAAGGAGGTAAAAGAAGTGAGATAGGTGAAAACTTACTGCTCGGTGGGGATCCAACCCCTTGGACACTCATTGATCCAAGAATGGGGCTCTGCAAACCTCTGTCTGAATAGAGCAAAGGCTGGACATGGGCACCAATGATCCATTCATTTTCTATGGTACTGCCGGTTATACCTGAATACGGAGCTAAACTGTTTCCAGCAGTTCTATAGGGAATGAAATGAGAGATGTACATGTCCAACTACCACTGCATTCACACAGGCTTCTGTGGAATCCTATTTTCGGGATAGGTAGGAGTCCTAATGGTCAGACTGTGAGGTGATAAGGAATATGTCGATTACTGCCACCCACCACTAGCCGTTTGCATACCACTAACATTCTATTTATAGCTGCTTTTCTGTTTCAAACAGCAATGTATATGGCAGCGCACTGCATGGACATTAAAAGCACTAGTTGCCTGCAATAATACCCACCAGCCACCGAACTTTTGACTTACAGGCTCCATATCTCACCATCCACTAATGCTTCAAACATGAGACTGCCATTCATTGTATAGTCAATCATCTTAACTATCTCACACATAAATTTTACTTGCAACTATTTTGCAAATGATTAGTTATGCAGATTCTGGTCTTTCACTGCACTGTTAGCATTTTTCCTCCTAAAAATCTCAATTTTAATTTTTTAAATCTACCTTTGGCTTTCAACACTGCCTGAATAGTTCTGGACAAACTCTTAATCTGATTCAAGCATGTCTTGACCAAAATGTGATCCCGGGACTCCTCTATACATTCCCAAAGTTGGTGGTAGATACTGGTCGACTCACTTTGGTATATATACAGCTTTTTCTTCACCTCTACCCACAAGTGTTCAATTGGGATGAGGACTGGCATCTGTAAGGACCAATTCAGCACCTCTACTTCATTGTCACTGAACCATTTCTCTACCAATCTCAACGTATGCTTCATGCTGTTGTCCTTTTGGAACACTATGTCATCGTTTTCAGACCCATAGTCCTTGAGTGTACAAAGTAACTTGTCTTGTAGGATACTCATATATAGCTCAGCCTTGAGATTACCATATATTCTAGTCAAGTATCCAATGCCTTTGGCTGTGAAGCAATCCCATATCACCAGGCTTCCAACACTGAACTTGATAGTTCCTTCAATTTCTCAATCAGTTAGTCCCTTTTTCCTTTGTTTTTGCAGACTGCACCCATCAGAGTCTATTGACTTTTGTCCAAATCACCTGCTTACAATCTTCTACTGTCCAAACTTTTATGCAAACTCGAGCCGATGCTTCTTATGACGGGCAGATATTAACCCCTTTCCTACATTGGAAATAATATTCCGTCCATGTGACCTGGGACCTAAGTCCCAAGGACGGAATATTACATCACACGTGATCAGCGGTGCTCACTGGGGGAGCACCACTGATCGCGGCCAGGTGTCAGCTGATTAAGACAGCTGACACCCGGCACTATGTGTCAGGGGCGATCACGGACTGCCCCCGGCACATTAACCCCTGGCACACTGTGATCAAACATGATCGCAGTGTACCGGAGCATAGGAAAGAAGCACGCAGGGAGGGGGCTCCCTGCGTGCTTCGCTGTGACCCCGTAGCGATGCGATTTGCTGCGTCGCTCTGAGAGTCCTCCTCCCTGCAGTCCCCCGGATCCAATATGGCTGCGGGGGCCTTCGGGATCCTGCAGGGATGCAGCTTCCTCACTGCAGCAGGCATGAGGAAGCCTTGTGCAGCACCTGTCAGATCGCTGATCTGACACAGCGCTGTTCTAAGTGTCAGATCAGCGATCTGACACAAGACAGTGATGTCCCCCCCGGGACAATATAATAAAGTAAAAAAAACACTTGTAAAAATAATTTTTTAAAAATCCCAAAATAAAAAAAAAATAAAATAAATGTTCTATAATAAATTCTTTTTTTCTAAATAAAAAAAACAATAAAAGTACACACATTTAGTATCGCCGCATCCGTAACGACCCACCCTATAAAACTGTCCCACTAGCTAACCCCTTTAGTGAACCCCTTAAAAAAACAAAGCAAAAAACAATGCTTTTTCATTATACCGCCGAACAAAAAGTGCAGTAACGCGCGATCAAAAAGACGTATATAAATAACAATGGTACCGTTGAAAATGTCATCTTGTCCTGCAAAAAACAAGATGCCACACAGCATCATCAGTGAAAAAATAAAAAAGTTATAGCTTGCAGAATAAAGCGATGCAAAAATAATTATTTTTTATATGAAATTGGTTTTATTGCATAAAAGCGCCAAAACATAAAAAAAGACATAAATGAGGTATCACTGTAATCATACTGACCTGAAGAATAAAACTGCTTTATCAATTTTACCACACGCGGAATGGTGTAAACACACACCCAAAAAAATTCATGAAATGCTGTTTTTTGTTCATTCTGTGTAGCAAAAATCGGAATAAAAAGCGATCAAAAAATGTCACGTGCCCGAAAATGGTACGAATAAAAACATCAACTCGTCCCACAAAAAATAAGACATAACAACTCGGTGGGTCAAAATATGGAAAAATTATCGCTCTCAAAATGTGGTGATGCAAAAACTATTTTTACAATAAAAAGCGTCTTTTAGTGTATAACAGCTGCCAAACATAAAAACCCACCATAAATAGTAAATAAAACACCCCTTTATCACCCCCTTAGTTAGGGAAAAGTAATACAATTAAAAAATGTATTTATTTCCATTTTCCCATTAGGGTTAGGGTCAGGGCTAGGGCTAGGGTTAGGTCTAGGGTTAGGGTTAGGGCTAGGGTAAGGGTTAGGGCTAGGGCTGAGATTAGGGTTAGGGGTGTGTTGGGTTAGGGTTGGAGTTAGAATTGCGGGGTTTCCACTGTTTGGGCACATCAGGGGCTCTCCAAACGCAACATGGCGTCTGATCTCTACCCCAGCCAAAAAAGTCAAATGGCGCTGCTTTCCTTCTGAGCTCTGCCATGCACCCAAATAGTGGTTTACCCCCACATATGGGGTATCAGCATTCTCAGGACAAATTGCACAATAACTTTTGGTGCCCTGTTTCCCCTGGAAAAATAAAAATTTGGGGTGAAAAGATCATTTTTTAGAAAAAATATGATTTTTTAATTGTACAGCTGTAAGTTATAAACTTCTGTGAAGCCCTTGGGGGTTCAAAGTTCTCACCACACATCTAGATAAGTTCCTTGGGGGGTCTAGTTTCCAAACTGGGGTCATTTGTGGGGAGTTTCCACTGTTTAGGCACATCAGGGGCTCTCCAAACGTGACAAGGCGCCCGATCTCAATTCCAGCCAATTTTGCGTTGGAAAAAGTCAAACGGCGCTCGTTCCCTTCAGAGCTCTGCCATGCGCTGTAACAGTGGTCCACCCCCACATACCAGGCAT
Organism: Dendrobates tinctorius; assembly: GCF_039654945.1. Lineage (NCBI taxonomy): Eukaryota > Metazoa > Chordata > Amphibia > Anura > Dendrobatidae > Dendrobates > Dendrobates tinctorius. The sequence continues at coordinate 42,214,722 of NW_027361728.1, read as the reverse complement.
CAGCATACTCAGGAAAAATTGCACAATAACTTTTGCAGTCCAATATCTCCTGTTACCTTTGGTAAAATAAAAAAATTTGGACCTGAAGTAATTTTTTTTGTGAAAAAAAGTTAAATGTTCATTTTTTTTAAACATTCAAAAAATTCCTGTGAAGCACCTGAAGGGTTAAGAAACTCCTTGAATGTGGTTTTGTGCACCTTGATGGGTGCAGTTTTTAGAATGGTGTCACTTTTGGGTATTTTCTATCATATAGACCCCTCAAAGTGACTTCAAATTTGATGTGGTCCCTAAAAATATAATGGTGCTGTAAAAATGAGAAATCACTGGTCAACTTTTAACCCTTATAACTTCCTAACAAAAAAAAATTTTGGTTCCAAAATTATTCTGATGTAACCTAAACATGTGGAAAATGTTACCTATTAAGCTTTTTGTGTGCCATATCTCTGATTTAAGGGCATAAAAATTCAAATTTGGAAAATTGCAAAATTTTTAATTTTACCACTAACATGAAGTACAATATGTCAGGAGAAAAACAATGTCAGAATCACTGGGATCCATTGAGGCGTTCCGGAGTTATTACCTCATAAAGGGACAGTGGTCAGAATTGTAAAAATTGGCCCGGGCATTAATGTGCAAACCACCCTTGGGAGTAAAGGGGTTAAACTTGAAGCTTCTCCCCCTTTTTTGGGCCCCATTCCAGACTTCAGTAAAATGTAAAAAGGTGCTTGCATCGACATTTGTGATCTCACTATTACTAAACATACGAGCTTCCTCCACTGCTATTTTTGTCACACCAGAACTGATAGACCTTGTGATGAATTGACTTGGTTACTCGGATATTTGGCGCGAATGTCCACCTCTTGGTCTTTGAATGGATGGACTTCATTTCATAGTCTTCTAACTAGCACTCACATGATGCTGTTTGGCAATTTTCTTGGCTGACAGATGATGATGCTGTTTCTCTTTTCATGGGAAATCTTCTTCATGGCTGCTCTTCAATTCGAACCTGTGATCTTTTGCTTGAGAATCATCCTAATAACACATTGAGCTATTAGGGAATGTGAAAACAGGTTGTAATTTTTAGTATAAAGTAATAAAAAGATTTTTCCACCATCAGGAGCAAAACATTAACAATGCAGTGACAAGCTAAGAATCTGCATAACAAATCATATACGAATAGTTGCAAGTCAAATTTATACATGAGATAGCCAAGATAATTGTCTATAAAATGGATGGTAGTCTCACGCAACGAGAAGGCCCTCCAGCAAGCCAACAGTGGTACTATGCATGCACCAGTTGGAGATTCACCATCACCTGTTCATGCAGTCTTCATCCGAACTGACACACTTCTGCTGTGCTACTACGCCAGACACACGCTGTTAAGTCTTGACCTCAGGCTCACCACAGGGATCACGGTGGAAGCCTGCAAACACATACAGTTCATTTAGCGCCAAACTCAGACATGCAGATACAGTGGCATTTAAAAGTTTGGGCACCCTTGATCAAAATCAAAGCTATTGGGAACAGTTAAGCAAATTGAAGGTGAAATAATCTCTAAAAGAACTAAAGGTAAAGATTATTGTATTGTTAACGTTGTTACTTATGACTGTTGTGTTTGAAACTGTTTAACTGTAAAGCGCTGCGGAATATGTTGGCGCTATATAAATAAAGATTATTATTATTATTATTATTATTATTATTATTATTATTATAAGATGATACATTTCTTTTGTATTTTAAGCAAAAGAAAAATTTTCATTTTTTACATTTTAAAAATTACAAAAAAGTAAAAATGGGCCAATGCAAAAGCTTGGGCACCCTTGGAGATATTTGTCCTCAGATAACTTTGACCAAGCTTTCATACCTTAATTAGCCCATTAGGGTTATGGCTTGTTCACTTTCATCTTTAGTAAAGGTCAGGTGATGTAAATTTCCCACCTTTATAAAAACTCAACTTCTTCTAACCTTGTGCTAAAAACAGCAGCCATGGGTACTTCTTAGCACCTGTCCAGCACTCTGAAAATGAAAATGGTGCAGGCCTACAAAACAGGAAAAGGCTATAAGAAATCAGCAAAGTGTTTTCAAGCTGCCCTTTTTTCACTTTAAACGTAATTAAGAAATGACAGTTAACAGGAAAAGTGGAGATCAAGATAAGGTCTGGAAGATCAAGAAAAATTTCAGTGAGAGCTGCTCGTAGGATTGCTAGAGAGGCAAATCAGAAGCTCTGCTTCACTGCAAAACACATTCAGAAAGAATTAGCATACCATGGAGTTGTGGTGCATTGTTCTACTGTTCAGAGACACCTGCACAAATATGGAAGAGTCATCAGGAGAAAACCTCTTCTGTGTCCTAACCATCAAATTCAGCATCAAAAGTATGCAAAATAACATGTAAACAAGCCTGATGCATTTTGGAAACATGTCCGGTGGACCAATGAGGTTATAATAGACCTCTTTGGCCACAGTGATCAAAAGTATGTATGGAGAAAAAAAGGCACAGAATTTCATTTAAAGAACATCTCACCAACCATTAAGCATGAGGGTGGATCAATCATGCTTTGAGGTTGTGTTGCACTCAATGGAATGGGGAACATTTGAGGGAAGGGGAATAGATTCAATGAAATTTCAACAAATTCTTGTTGCAAACAAAAGTCCATCTGTAAAAAAGCTGAAATTGAAAAGAAGATGGCTTCTACAAATGGATAATGATCCTAAACACACATTAAAATCCACAATAGACTACCTTAAAAGGCATCAGCTGAAGGTTTTACAATTGCTCTCAAAGTCCACTGATCTGAAAATCATTGAAAATCTGTGGTTAGACCTCAAAATAGCAGTGCATGCAAGACGAACCAGGAATCTCATAGAACTGGAGGAATTTTCCAAGGAAGAATGGATAAAAATCCCTCAAACAAGAATTGAAAGACTCTTGGCTGTGATACTTTTAAAAGAGAGTGCTATTAGGTACTAATCATACATGGTGCTAAAACTTTGGCTTTGGCCTATTTTCCTTTTTGTAATTTTTAAAATATAAAAAATGACTATATACATATGTATATATATATATATATATATATGTGTGTGTGTGTGTATATATATATAAATATATCTAATATTTGCCTAAAATACAAGGCAAACATGTAATCTTTAACTTTAGCCCTTTTAGAGATCATTTAATTTTCAACCTGTTTATCTGTTCACAATAACAGTAATTTTGCCCAGGGGTACTCAAACGTTTACATGTTACTGTACATGCACTTGATAGCACAAGTGTCCAGCAGACTCAGTTTCCTCAACCACTAGTGTCTTATAGAGACCACAACAGTAAAGTAAAATATGCCGGAGTATACAGATGTGTTTTGGGCAAAGGCTCTATAGTGCTGACGTAGTTCTTAAAGTTAAACAAAAATAATAGTCCTAAGTTAATGAAGTCACGTCATGCAAGATGCAACAATTTGAATCCCCACACGTCATAAATACGGCAGGGCGAAATAAGCGATCCAACAGAATAAATTAAAAGAATAATTTTATTTAAATATATTAAAACATGTCATTAAAAAGGCAGAAAAATGCCGTAAAGAGGATGCAGAGTTGATGAAAAGAGAGTAGATAATGTACTTGGAAAATGGAGTATAATAACAGTTCAATAAATCCCCAGTGGTCAGTGCTCATAGCAAGTGAGTAATTCTGCTACATGAGAGTCATCTGATCATCTCCTGTATGTCGCAATAACGGGCTTCAAAAGATCATATCTACACTAAACTGGTATCATTAAAAACTTCATCTCGGCACGCAAAAAAATAAGCCTTCACCCAAACTGAGATCACGAAAAAATGAGACACTATGGGTCTCAGAAAATGACGCTTTTTTTTAAACAAACTTTGGATTTTGATGGTGAACATGGTAAGAAAACAATCCAAAAAATGTTGTGGAATTGCATTTTTTTTTGCAATTTCACCACGCTTGGAATTTTTTTCGAGCTTTTCAGTACATGATATGGTAAAACCAAAAGTACAACTCGTCCCACAAAAAACAAGCCCTCACATGGCCATATTGATGGAAAAAGAAAAAAGTTATGGCTCTGGGAAGAATGGGAGTGAAAAACAGACACGCAAAAACGAAAAAGGGTTCCATCTCAAAGGGGTTTAAGAGTGCTGATGTGTACCCCTTTCTTTCTATCCTTAGGATAGGTCATAAATGTTGGTGCGACACCTCGACCACGGCAGATCAGCTGTTTTCGGTGCAGACAGGAACTGCTCAGTTACAGATCTGCGCAGCACAGCTCTGTCTACTGTATAGTGGCCGCAACCGGGTACTGCACATCCGTCCCTTTTCAATTTGAGCATGTAACAAATGTGCAGTACTTGGCCAGTATTTAGTAGACTGAGCTGTGCTGTGACATAATTGAGCAATTTCTACCTGCAACAAGAACAGCTAATTAACAGGGCTGACAGGTGTCCTATACACACAGATCAGACATTGATGCCCTATCCTAAAGATTTACTAATTTTGTCTCTGGGCTGTGATAGAAGCCTAACTCACCCAGTGACCCAGATTGCTGTAAATTGGGGCAGGAATTACAATACACTGTGTGTGACTGCTGGTTGGGAGCTGATTAAGTGGCAGCCAGGGGTGTACATAGAAATCATGAGGCCCCATTGAAAAAGTCCTAATAGCCTTGCACATAATATGATGGCCCCACATACATTCCTGAACATAGTATAATGGCCCCACATACAGTCCTGCATATAATATGATGGCATCACATACATAATGGCCCATATATTATGATGATCCCACATATAATGGACATATTGCATGATGGTCCCACATATAATGGCCATATAGTATGATGGCCCTACAAAGTACTATTTGATTAAAAAAAAAGAGACACTTATTTCGTTCCCAATTGTTCTGGCCAGGTCGTGACTGCAGCATTACTACGGCCATGGGTGGGAGACCAGAACACACTGACACATAACAGTGTCAACGTGTTCCTGGCTCCAGCCACATGTGCCTCACAGTGTTCAGATGATGAACGCTGCATGCGTGCACCTTGTCCCGGTGATGTTAAACCATCAGGGCAGCCACCCAGAAAATTAAAGGGGTCAGTAGCTGTCAAAACAGGCTGGTAGCCCCCCAAACAACAAGTGCCTGGAAGGGCGGAATAGTAGTCCAGGTCTGCCAGATACACACACAAGCATAACGATTAAATGGCACTTCACACATAGCGAGATCGTTAGTGAGATCGCTGAAACGTCACAGGTTTTGTGACGCAACACCGACTTCACCAGCGATCTCGCTATGTGTGACACATAGTGGTGACCGGCTCCCCACTGCGATATCGCTGAATGTGCTCGAATGTCCTAGGCCATATTTTGATCATTGGTGTCCCGCTGGCCAGCATGCATCGCTGTGTTTGATGCCGACGAGCGACCTCGTTGGCGACTCAGAACTTAGGGACGCAGGCATGAGTCGTCAGAATAGCTGATATAGGTTATACGGATCACTGTATCATTGCTGCGTCATTGAGTAGATCTGCCTGTTTTACAGCTTACTTGCAGTAGCGACGTACCAGCGATTCTTACCAGGTCGTATCGTTGTCGGGATCGCTGGAGCGTCGCTATGTGTAACGGTATCCTAAAGGACATTTTTAAACACTTAGAAAGCCTTTGCAAGTGTTTTTTGTTAATTATTCTAATTTACTGAGATAATGACTTTGGGGTTTTCATTGGCTGTAAGCCATGATCATCAACATTAACAGAAATAAACACTTGAAATAGATCACTCTGTTTAAATGACTCTATGTAATATATGCATTTTATTCCTATCATTACTAGTCACTACTTTCCATATTCCATGAAAAAACACAAAAATTTGAGCTTGGTTTGAGTTGGTACACATGCAGCATATAAATGCATGTTCACATGGCCAAAAAGCCATGTATTTAAAGGCTTCCCCTGACTGGTGTCCAGTGGTTGGGACCCAGTCCTTGTCTGCCCTTATTCACACAGATGTCAACTTTGACACATGATAAGGTTTTTAATATTAGACAGTGTAGGACCACCCCGACCACAGAGTCACCTTGTCGATGGTGAGACGGCTTTTATGCTATGTTTGATCAAATACAGTATTACTAACAACTCTGTATGATTTAAATGCACTTTTGCTTTTTACTTATTTAATTATAGCAGGGTTTTTTCATTTTGTCTTTTGTAGGTTTTGCATGCTTTTTGGCCATGTGAACATGCATTTATATGCTGCATGTGTACCAACTCAAACCAAGCTCAAATTTTTGTGTTTTTTCTTTGTATTTTTGCATTCTGTGCAAGCTGGGATGTGACCTCCCTCTTCTGAGCTGGAAATTGAATTTAAAGGCTTCCCCTGACTGGTGTCCAGTGGTTGGGACCTGGTCCTTGTCTGCCCTTATTCACACAGACGTCAACTTTGACACATGATAAGGTTATTAATACTAGACAGTGTAGGACCGCCCCGACCACAGAGTCACCTTGTCGATGGTGAGATGGCTTTTATGCTATGTTTGATCAAATACAGTATTACTAAGAACTCTGTATGATTTAAATGCACTTTTGCGTTTTACTTATTTAATTATTTGATTGACATTACTCCAATGCATAATTCCATAGCAAAGGACTGTGTTAGAGCATTTTTACTTTTTGGGCTACAATGAGTATTTGGTAAGTTTTTTATTTTAAAATTAAAAGTAAACACACATAAAGAGGAATTTAAATTCCCCCCCCCGTATTTTGCACCTGTGTTACCTCCATCTTTATTATATGAGTTTGCTTCATCTTGATAGTGCATTAGTTCTGAGACCTGGGCAGGTAAATACTGTTTTTTGCTGTTAATTGTTATATTTTTTTGATGTTGTAGCATTTCTGCACCTATTAGGTAACTTGCATTTTTTTCTTTGTGTTTTTTATTTATTTTACATGTGTTTCATCACATATTTGACACTACGGATTACGTCTCTTTTTGGCACGTCATGTATTATATACAGCTGCTTTGTTTTTGATACTTCCAGGTACTTGGCTTTGACAAAACTATACAGAAACAGTCATGTGTGGCTAGCATGTATTTTTGGTGTTTTTTCACATGTTCTACCTGAGGATTTTCAGAATGTAATGCTGTTTCCAAGGCCGGGATCACACATATAAGAAATTTGGATGAGTCTTGCATCTTAATACCTGGCACTGCCACCGGCACTCGATAGCGCAGCATGCAGATGCATAGAAATATATGCAGCCACACGCTTCGCTCCCGAGTGCTGGTGGCAGTCCCGGGTATTGACGTGCGAGACTCGTCCGAGTTTCTAGAATGTGTGATCCCGGCCTTAGGAGAAATCCTGCACATAAAACTCAGCATACCAGCATGAGAAATTGACATCGGCACGTTTGAAACACACCCCTCAGTTCAGGTCAGGTTATACTGTTTAAAAAAGAAAAAAAACACAGTGTGCTTAAAGTTTCTATAAATCCCATACACTATGCTGGAACTGTAAGATGACGCATTTCTGAAACAGCCAAAATATTCAACATCAAAAACTCAACAAAAACTCATTGTGGGAAGTTTGCCTTAACCCCTTAAGGACGAGGGATATTTTCGTTTTTGCATTTTCATTTTTTGCTCCCCTTCTTCCCACAGCCATAACTTTTTTATTTTTCCATCAATTTGGCCATGTGAGGGCTTGTTTTTTGTCGGACAAGTTATACTTTTGAATGGCAGCATTGATTTTACAATATCGTGTACTGGAAAAAGGGAAAAAAAAATTCTAAATGCGATGAAATTGCTAAAAAGTGCAATTACACAATTTTCCAGGTCATTACGAGTTCACAGACAGCAAACATGTCTAGGTTCTTTTTTATTTAAGTGGTGAAAATAAATTCCAAAAGTTTGTTAAAAAAAGAAAGTCTCCATTTTCCGAGACCTGTAGCGTCTCCAGTTTTTATTGATACCATTTTGGTGTAGATACGATCCTTTGATCGCCCGCTATTGCATTTTATTGCAATGTTGCAACAAACAGAAAAAGTAATTCTGGCCTTCTGATTTTTTTTTCTCGCTACATCATTTACCAATCAAATTAATTATTTTTATTTATTATTAGATCTGGCGATTCTGAACGCGATAATATCAAACAAGTGTATATTTTTTTTCTGCTTTATTTTGAATGGAGCGAATGGGGGTGATTTGAACTTTTAAATATTTTTTACTTTTTTAAATTTTTAAAAACTTTGTTTTACTTTTTAATTGCTTCAATAGTCTCCATGGGAGACTAGAAGCTGCGATCATCCGATTGCTAATGTGGAGAAGACCCCTTCACACGTCCGTGTTTCTTGTATTGGGGCATCTGTTTCACGCATACTCGAGACATGTACACACACACCCATTTTAATCTATGGGGTTGAACACATGTAGCTATGTCTGGCTTTTTTCTGGCAGCACGAATGACAAAATGTACTGCACACAGATGACATAAAGTGTGACATCCATATGCCATCCATGTTATATGTACCAGAATAGAAAGCAGAATAGAAATGATAGATGTTTAGATGTTAAAGATGTGCAAAGATGAAAAAAACAAGATGTGGTGTCCCCTCCATTTTTGATAACCAGCAAATATAAAGCAGACAGCTGTGAGTTGATATTATCAGGCTGGGAAGGTCCATGGTTATTTACACTTGTTTACTATGTCGGATACCCTGGATTATGGCGGACTTGTATATTAAATAAGTTGGTGAACCAGGGAAATTGTGGGGGAGTGTTTATTCAAATGAAGTATTCTTTTTTGGTGTTTTTATTTTTTATTACTGGGTTAGTAATGGGGTGTCTGATACACACCTCTCCATTAGTAACACCAGGGCTTGATGCCAGTTGTGATTTTTGACAAATCACAACTGACATCAGTGCCAAGCCCCATTACCCCAATTGCCAAAGCACCAGGACAATCAGGAAGAGCAGAGGCAAAGCATCAAAATCTAATGTGATGTGCCACTTTTATGGCCACTGCAGGCCAGTATTTTTAGGCTGGGAAGGGCACAATAACCATGACCTTCCCAGCCTCATATTATTAGCTCACAGCTGTCTGTTTTACCTTTGCTGGTTATCAAAAATTGAGGGGAACTCTGCATCTTTTTTTTCATTTATTTATTTATTATCTTAATACATGTGCAGTAACCGACACACGCAAGGGTTTAATTATAAATCTCATGGATATCAATGCTATCCCATATCTATCTAGCTATTTATATCTGTGTATTTTGATTTCTTTAACACTTAAACATTTGTAATTTCTATTCTTGTACGCGTTACAAATAGTGTTGAGCATTCCGATACTGCAAATATCGGGTATCGGCCGATATTCGCTGTATCGGAATTCCGATACCGAGTACCGATATTTTTTCAATATCGGATACCGGAATCGGAAGTCCCCATAATGCAATGAGCCACTGTTGTGGCTGTCATTGGCTGCTGAAATGATGTCATCGTGATGTGCGGTCTGTGTGCATCATGATGCGCGATCTGTGCCGACAGCCGGGGGTCTGTACGGGCCTGCTGGGGGCCTGTGCCGGCTACCTGGGGTCTGTATGGGCCTGCCGGGGGATTGTGCTGGCTGCCGGGGGTCTGTACGGGCCTGCCGGGGGCTTGTGCCGGCTGCCGGGGGTCTGTACGTGCCTGCCAGGGGCTTGTGCCGGCTGCCGGGGGTCTGTACGGGCCTGCCGGGGGTTTGTGCCGGCTGCCGGGGGTCTGTACGGGCCTGCCGGGGGTCTGTGCAGGCCTGCAGGGGGTCTTGTGTGTGTGCAGGCATCGTCCGATGGGACTACAAGTACATACATACTACATACTACATACATACTACATTCCTACAGCATACACACATACTACATACATACTACATATATACTACATTCATACAACATACATACATACTACATACATACTACATTCATACATACATACATACTACATTCATACATACATACTACATACATACTACATATATACTACATTCATACAACATACATACTACATACATACTACATATATACTACATTCATACAACATACATACATACTTCATACTACATTCATACTACATACATACTTCATATATACTACATTCATACAACATACATATATACTACATTCATACAACATACATACAGTACATATATACTACATTCATACAACATACATACTACATACATACAACATGCTGCAGACATACAGCATACATACTACATACATACTACATACAACATACATACTACATACAATACATTCATACATTCATACAATACATACATACTACATATATACTACATTCATACAACATACATACATAGTACATACTACATACATACAACATGCTACAGACATGCAACATATATACATACATACTACATACAATACATTCATACATTCATACAATACATATATATAGACATACAGTACATATAACACAGAGTACATACTCACCATCATGTGTCACTTTGATCCCCGAAGCCAGTGTCATCTGCGGAACAATATGAAAATAACAAACAAGCAATATACTCCCTGATCCGCAGAAATCCACGAATGTCCCACGCCGATCTCCCCTGGAGAATAGCAGCATCAGCTGATGCGACCGCTCTCTATGGGGCTCCAGGAATACAATGACGGGAGGTAGGTATCCTTCCGCACTGTATTCCTCTACCACTGTAAAAAATAGTCCCTGGTCTCACTTTATGGCAAAAGCTGCATGGCAACTTTCTCACACAGCAATGCCAAAAGTGAGACTAGGGACTATTTTTTTTACAGTGGCGGAGGAATACAGTGCGGAAGAATACCTACCTCCCGTCAATGTATTCCTGGAGCCCCGTAGAGAGCGGTTGCATCAGCTGATGCTGCTGTTCTCCGCAGGAGATCGGCATGGGACACTCGTGGATTTCTGCGGATCAGGGAGTATATAGGTTGTTTGTTATTTTCATATTTTTCCACAGATGACACTGGCTTCGGGGATCAAAGTGACAAGTATTCATGAGTATGTACTCTATGTTATACGTACTGTATGTCTATATGTATTGTATGAATGTATTGTATGTAGTATGTATGTAGTATGTATGTTATATGTCTGTTGTATGTCTGTAGCATGTTGTATGTATGTAGTATGTAGTATGTATGTATGTTGTATGAATGTAGTATATATGTATGTATGTATGTTGAATGAATGTAGTATATATGTAGTATGTATGTTGTATGAATGTAGTATGTATGTATGTTGTATGAATGTAGTATATATGAAGTATGTATGTAGTGTGTTGTATGAATTTTGTATGTATGTAGTATGTATGTATGCTGTATAAATGTAGTATATATGTAGTATGTATGCTTTATGAATGCAGTATGTATGTAGTATGTATGTATTTATGAATGTAGTATGTATGTATGTTGTATGAATGTAGTATGTATGTTGTATGAATTTTGTATGTATGTAGTATGTAGTATGTATGTATGCTGTATGAATGTAGTATATATGTAGTATGTATGTTGTATGAATGTAGTGTATATGTAGTATGTATGTAGTATGTATGTATGTATGCTGTATGAATGTAGTATATATGTAGTATGTATGTATCCTGTATGAATGTAGTATATATGTGGTATGTATGTTGTATGAATGTAGTATGTATGTAGTATGTATGTATGTATGCTGTATGAATGTAGTATGTATGTTGTATGTATGTATGTTGTATGAATGTAGTATGTATGTATGCTGTATGAATGTAGTATATATGAAGTATGTATGTAGTATGTATGTATGTTGTATGAATGTTGTATATATGTAGTATGTATGTAGTATGTATGAATGTTGTATATATGTAGTATATGTATGTAGTATGTATGGTTTGCTTTTTTTTTACATTCAACACATTAGCCGGATGATGGGACTACTACTGTCCCATCATTGGCTAATGTGTCAATCACTGTCATTGTAGCAGGAATCGCCCGATGGGACTTGTAGTCCCATTGGATGATGCCTGCACACACACAAGACCCCCAGCAGACCCGTACAGATCCCCGGCAGCCGGCACAAGCCCCCAGCAGGCCCGTACAGACCCCGGCAGCCGGCACAACCCCCGGCAGGTCCGTACAGACCCCTGGCAGCCCGTACAAGCCCCCGGGAGGCCCCTACAGACCCCCGGCAGCCGGCACAGGCAGCCGGCAGGCCCATACAGACCCACGGCAGCCGGCACAAGCCCCGGCAGGCCCGTACAGACCCCCAACAGCCGGCAAAAGCCCCCAGCAGGCCCGTACAGACCCCGGGCAGCCGGCACAAGCCCCCGGCAGGCCCGTACAGACCCCCGGCACAAGCCCCTGGCAGGCCCGTACAGACCCCCGGCAGGCCTGTACAGACCCCCAGCAGGCCCGCACAGACCCCGCCCACACACAGACACGCACAGTGTCCGCCCACTCACCACCCATGCACCGCCCACATTCTTCCCCCCTCCCGAACTGGATGTGCAAGTAAAGAAAGGGTTTTTTTAATTCCGATATTTCTGTCCCATTGACTTGAATGGGACTTCCGGTATCGGAATCGGCGATACCCGATACTTTTTTGGGTATTGGGCCGATCCAATCCGATCCGATATTTCTCAATATCGGATGGTATCGCTCCACACTAGAGTTGAGCGACTTTTGGTTTTTTAGGGTCGCGTTTCGTTTCGTGAAACCCGACTTTTCCAAAAGTCGGGTCGAGCAAGATCGTCCGATTATAGGGAAAAGTCGGGGTCGTCCCGAAACACGAAACCCAATGTAAGTCAATGGGGAATAAAAGTCGGCAGTGAGAGGAGAACAGGAAACACACCAACAGTGCCCATTTGAATGCCAAAAGCATCAATTCTTCTTACTTAAGCTTGTCAACCTTAATTAACTTCATAATACAAGTTACGCACTGAAAAATGGGGGTTATTTGGCTACAGACTGTGGGGGGGGAGGGCTGGCTCCAGGTTTTCATGTGCCCTGGGCGAAAGAGCGCCCCTTTAACACATACCACAACTCATCATGCTCCGATACGGCAGAGAAATAGCAGTATAGTACAATGAAAAATACCTCACTTTTTACATCTCATGACGAGGCCCATCTATTTCTCCATACAGAATCATTGGTCCCATATAATGTTTGAAACAGTATATGATGAGCTCCACATAATGCTACAGTATATGTTGGTCCCCATGGATGAAGCTCTACTGTCTTATGGGCCCAAATAATGCTCCAAACATAATGGGCCCCATTTCTAATGCTCTAGTGTATAATGGGCCCTGTAAATACTGCTCCAGTGTCTGATGTCCACCTTTGGAATGTTCCAGTGTATGGTGGGCCCCATCTATCATTCTCAGACGGTGTTAGGCCCAGTATGGATTGCACGTGATTGCACAAAGGTTAGAAAGGGTACCGTATCCCCAGATAACATGTATGGATAGCGTACACATTCAAAATATATGTCTCAGGAGGCAGGCTCAGACGGTGTTAGGCCCAGTATGGATTGCACGTGATTGCACAAAGGTTAGAAAGGGTACCGTATCCCCGGATAACATGTATGGATAGCGTACACATTCAAAACATATGTCTCAGGAGGCAGGCTCAGACGGTGTTAGGCCCAGTATGGATTGCACGTGATTGCACAAAGGTTAGAAAGGGTACCGTATCCCCGGATAACATGTATGGATAGCGTACACATTCAAAATATATGTCTCAGGAGGCAGGCTCAGATGGTGTTAGGCCCAGTATGGATTGCACGTGATTGCACAAAGGTTAGAAAGGGTACCGTATCCCCAGATAACATGTATGGATAGCGTACACATTCAAAATATATGTCTCAGGAGGCAGGCTCAGATGGTGTTAGGCCCAGTATGGATTGCACGTGATTGCACAAAGGTTAGAAAGGGTACCGTATCCCCAGATAACATGTATGGATAGCGTACACATTCAAAATATATGTCTCAGGAGGCAGGCTCAGACGGTGTTAGGCCCAGTATGGATTGCACGTGATTGCACAAAGGTTAGAAAGGGTACCGTATCCTCGGATAACATGTTTGGATAGCGTACACATTCAAAATATATGTCTATACATCAGGAGGCAGGCTCAGACGGTGTCAGGCACAGTATGGATTTGACGGCCCAGATTACACAGCGGAGGAGCAGGGAGAGGTAAAGATTGCAAATGCTGGGGCCCTGCCCAAGCAAGGGGGGCCCACTCGTGGGCGTCGGTACTGGCACTGGGCCCCTCATAGTACAGCGGTGTGTCTGACGGCGGGTGTGCACCACCACCGTCAGAGACACTTGATTGCACTATGAGGGACCCTGTGCCAGTGCCCGCGCCCAAGAGTCGGCCTACCCACCTGTCCAGGGCAACGGCACTCGCACGGTGTCGTGCGCTAGGTGGTGACCCCGGCCATGGGGGGGGAGGCAGCACAGTTAGGGAGTTTTAGAAAGTGGCATATGTTGATGTTGGACAATCAGCTGATGCAAAAGGCGAAATAGGTGAAGTACCAGGAAGAGGTGGACCAAAGCAAGCCATTTTTCTGTCACCCTATGTGTCATCAGGGGAAGGTGGGACAAAATCCTTGGAAACCCATGCGTGGTTCATTTTAATGAAGGTTAGATCATCCACATTTTGGGTTGACAGACGGGTCCTTTTTTCTGTCAGGATTGATCCAGCTGCACTGAAGACTCTTTCCGATAGCACACTTGCAGCTGGGCAAGCGAGCTCCTGTAAGGCATATTGGGCCAATTCAGGCCAGGTGTCCAGTTTAGCGGCCCAATAGTCAAAGGGGAATGACCTGTGTGGGAGAACATCGATATGGGAGGAAAAGTAGTTTGTAACCATAGTTGACAACTGCTGTCTCCTGTCACTTTCCATCGATGCAGTATTACCAGTTGTGTGAGCGGTATTTGAAAAATCAGTCCACAACATTGTCATGAAACCCCTGTCTCCAATGCCACTTCTGCTGTGTGCACCACGAACACCTCTGCCAAGCTGCCCCCGGCCCGTACGGCTCGTGTGAGAACCATCACCACTGCTGTGTGCTGGGAATGCCTCAAGCAACCGATTTACCAGAGTTGCTTGTTTATTAGCCAATATTAGGTCAAGGTTCTCCTGTGGCATGATGTTTTGTAATTTGCCTTTATAGCGTGGATCCAGGATGCTGGCCAACCAGTAGTCGTCATCGTTCATCATTTTGGCAATGCGGGGGTCCCTTTTTAGGATCCGCAAGGCATAATCTGACATGTGGGCCAATGTTCCCGGTGTCAATGATGCACTGCGAGTGCTGGGTGGAGGAGCACTTTCTGGCAAATCCACATCCCTCCAGTCACGCACAAACCCTGTACCAGACCTTGCCACGCCAACATTTTCACTTGCCCCACGAGATGCATCCTCCTCCCCTAAGTAATCATCCCCATCATCATCCTCCTCCTCCTCTTCTTCCTCCACCTCGTCCAGGAGAGGTCCCTGAGCAGACAATGGCTGAATGTCATCAAGGATTCCCTCCTCCTCTTCCTCCTCATCAACATTAGCTGCAGACGCCTGCTCCTTAAGGTGCGTCAAAGTTTGCATGAGCAGACGCATAAGTGGGATGCTCATGCTTAGGATGGCGTCGTCTGCGCTTACCAGCCGTGTGCATTCCTCAAAACACTGATGGACTTTACAAAGGTCTTTCAGCTTCGACCACTGCACACCTGTCAACTCCATGTCTGCTCTCAAAGTGCCTGGCCATGTATCCTCCCACAAATGCATTATGGCCTGCCTCTGCTCGCACAGCCGCTCCACCATGTGCAGGGTGGAGTTCCACCTTGTTGCAATGTCGATAATGAGGCGGTGGTTGGGAAGGTGGAGCAATCGCTGCAGCTTCTGCATACAAACGGAGTGTACAGGCGACCGGCGGATGTGCGCGCACAGTCTTCGCACCTTCTGGAGCAGGGCTGTTAACTCCGGATAATTTTTGAGGAAGCACTGCACCACCAGGTTCAAGGTGTGAGCCAAGCAAGGTATGTGGCTGAGTTTTGAAAGGGCTATGGCTGCCAAAAAATTACGGCCGTTATCACTAACTACCTTGCCTGCCTCAAGATGTACACTGCCCAGCCATGACTCAGTTTGTCGCTTTAAGTACTCGGCCAGCACCTCGGCGGTGTGTCTGTTGCCCAAACACATCATCTGCAACACAGCCTGCTGACGCTTTCCACTAGCTGCTCGATAGGGGGACACATCGTGTGCAACAGTGGCAGCTGCAGATGGAGTGCTCGTACGACTGCGCTCTGTGGACGAGCTTTCGCTTCTGGAGGAGGAGGAGGGTCGAACGCCTACAGCCAACTGTTTCCTATACCGTGGGCTAGGCAGCACTGTCCCACCACCGCTGTCCCCTGTGGACCCTGCATCCACCACATTAACCCAGTGCACAGTGATGGACACGTAACGGCCCTGGCCATGCCGACTGGACCATGCATCAGTTGTGAGGTGCACCTTTCCGCTCACTGACTGCTTGAGTGCATGGACAATGCGGTCTTTCACATGATGGTGGAGGGCTGGGATGACTTTGCGAGAGAAGAAGTGGCGACTGGGTAGGTCATAGCGTGGTACTGCATAGGCCATGAGTTCGCGGAAAGCTGTGCTTTCCACCAACCGAAAGGGCATCATCTCAAACGAGATTAGTTTGGCAATGTGGGCGTTCAAACCCAGTGTACGCGGATGAGAGACTGAGTACTTTCTTGACCTACTCATAGTGTCTGGGAGGGTGAGCTGGACTTGAGAGCTGCATATGGTGGAAGTAGCGGTGGACAGGGTGGACTGAGAGAGGGTTGATGATGGTGATGGAGTTGGTGTTCTTTCTGATGGCCTAGAATCAGTCTTTCGTTGATATAACAGTGGGATTCCCTGACTGCTGTGGTCTTGCAACGACACCTCAACATTTGCTGCTGTGCTAACCGGTGGGCTTACAGTGGGGGAAACAATGTAGCGTTGCTGACTACCTTCGCTGTGATCAGTTGCACATGTGGCACTTGAGGTTTGGTGATGTGTCCACGCTTGCAAGTGCATGCTGGTTAAATGTCTAAGCATGCAACTGGTATTCAAATTTTTCAGATTTTTCCCTCGGCTAAAGGTCTTTGCGCACTTCTTACAGATAACCTTGGCCTGATCATGAGGATTTTGTTCAAAAAAGTGCCACACTGCACTCTTCCTACTTTGACAGTCATTTTGCGGCCTAGCACGCTGTGATCTTTTGACCCTCTGGACAAGCTGTCCAGCAACTCTTTTGATGTTTGGAACCTGTCTTTGGAGTGCTCCGGGCCTGCCAGATAACAGCTGTTGCGATGTCGATGTCTGCTGTGGATGCTCCTCATCTGAGCTATTGGAAGCTGCACCCTCTTCCCCCAATGGATGCCAATCTGGGTCAACAACTGGGTCATCCATCACCTCCTCTTCTATGTCATGTGCACCTTCCTCTGTGTCATCGTGTATGGTGGTATAGTGTGCGGGAAGGGGCACCTGAGTCTCATCAGGTTCAGAATCTGGCTCTGTACACTGCGAGGACAATGTAGTTCTCTGAGTGAATGTACCAGCAGAATCATCCATCAGCGGCTGTGCATCAGTGCACTCCATGTCAGATTCATCTTGGCCTGGGTAATTCACCATTTCACTTGATAATCCAGGCATGGTATGTGAAAACAGCTCCATGGAGTAATCAGTAGTATGGCCTGCGTCATCCTTTAATCTTGGTTGGGGTGAAGGACACAAGGAAAGGTGTGGTTCATGAACATGAGCCTCCAATGACGACTCAGTGCTTTTACTTTTTACAACTGAAGAAGAGGAGGCGATAGAGCTGGAGGCTGAGTCAGCAATGTAAGACAAAACTTTTTCCTGATGCTCTGGCTTTAAAAGCGGTTTGCCAACTCCTAGAAAACTAAGCGTTCGAGGCCTTATGTAGCCAGACGATGACGCAGGGTCAGCACCTCCTGCATTCGGTCCTATTTTGCTCTTGCCACTACCATCAGATCCACCACCAACACCATCATTACCAGCTGCCAACACCCGCCCAATTCCATGGCCTCTTCCACCAGCCTTCCTCATTTTTGGTAGAAATGTAGACAAAATCCAACAAACTATATAGTGATGTAAAACAAGGTACAAGGTGTCTATAGGACAGGGGAGATTTTGAATTTCTGCAGACACTTGTGGACACTGGACACTTTTGGATTGTGTGAGGCCCACTGCTATCTGAGTGCTATGTGACAGGCTCGATGGCACAGCTGTGACCAAAGTGACTAGAGGATAAGGGAGATTTTGAATCTCTGCACACACTTTTGGACACTGGATGGACACTTTTGGATTGTGTGAGGCCCACTGATATCTGAGCGCTATGTGACAGGCTCGATGGCACAGCTGTGACCAAAGTGACTAGAGGATAAGGGAGATTTTGAATCTCTGCACACACTTTTGGACACTGGACACTTTTGGATTGTGTGAGGCCCAATGAATATCTGAGCGCTATGTGACAGGCTCGATGGCACAGCTGTGACAAAAGTGACTAGAGGATAAGGGAGATTTTGAATCTCTGCACACACTTTTGGACACTGGATGGACACTTTTGGATTGTGTGAGGCCCAATGAATATCTGAGCGCTATGTGACAGGCTCGATGGCACAGCTGTGACAAAAGTGACTAGAGGATAAGGGAGATTTTGAATCTCTGCGCACACTTTTGGACACTGGATGGACACTTTTGGATTGTGTGAGGCCCACTGATATCTGAGCGCTATGTGACAGGCTCGATGGCACAGCTGTGACCAAAGTGACTAGAGGATAAGGGAGATTTTGAATCTCTGCACACACTTTTGGACACTGGATGGACACTTTTGGATTGTGTGAAGCCCACTGATATCTGAGCGCTATGTGACAGGCTCGATGGCACAGCTGTGACCAAAGTGACTAGAGGATAAGGGAGATTTTGAATCTCTGCACACACTTTTGGACACTGGATGGACACTTTTGGATTGTGTGAGGCCCACTGATATCTGAGCGCTATGTGACAGGCTCGATGGCACAGTTGTGACCAAAGTGACTAGAGGATAAGGGAGATTTTGAATCTCTGCACACACTTTTGGACACTGGATGGACACTTTTGGATTGTGTGAGGCCCACTGATATCTGAGCGCTATGTGACAGGCTCGATGGCACAGCTTTGACCAAAGTGACTAGAGGATAAGGGAGATTTTGAATCTCTGCACACACTTTTGGACACTGGACACTTTTGGATTGTGTGAGGCCCAATGAATATCTGAGCGCTATGTGACTGGCTCGATGGCACAGCTGTGACAAAAGTGACTAGAGGATAAGGGAGATTTTGAATCTCTGCACACACTTTTGGACACTGGATGGACACTTTTGGATTGTGTGAGGCCCAATGAATATCTGAGCGCTATGTGACAGGCTCGATGGCACAGCTGTGACAAAAGTGACTAGAGGATAAGGGAGATTTTGAATCTCTGCACACACTTTTGGACACTGGATGGACACTTTTGGATTGTGTGAGGCCCACTGATATCTGAGCACTATGTGACAGGCTCGATGGCACAGCTGTGACCAAAGTGACTAGAGGATAAGGGAGATTTTGAATCTCTGCACACACTTTTGGACACTGGACACTTTTGGATTGTGTGAGGCCCAATGAATATCTGAGCGCTATGTGACAGGCTCGATGGCACAGCTGCTGTGACCAAAGTGACTAGAGGATAAGGGAGATTTTGAATCTCTGCACACACTTTTGGACACTGGACACTTTTGGATTGTGTGAGGCCCACTTATATCTGAGCGCTTTGTGACAGGCTCGATGGCACAGCTGTGACCAAAGTGACTAGAGGATAAGGGAGATTTTGAATCTCTGCACACACTTTTGGACACTGGACACTTTTGGATTGTGTGAGGCCCAATGAATATCTGAGCGCTATGTGACAGGCTCGATGGCACAGCTGTGACAAAAGTGACTAGAGGATAAGGGAGATTGGATTGCTTTTAAAAAAGCAGTTTGCGGAGCAGTGGGTAAACAGCAATGCAGGAATGTCAGGAAGCCTTAGAAGGCAGCCCAACAACCAACACCACTGATACACCACTATATAGCCTCCCCTTGCACTGCACACACAGTGACTGGTGTGTTGTGCAGGCCAAATCGCTAGCATCAGAAGCAGTTTTTTTGTCTTCTTCCCTGCCTAACGCTCTCCCTACAGAATCAGCAGCAACCTCTCCCTATACTAAGATCGGCAGAAGTAAGATGGCGGTCGGCGTGCACGCCCTTTTATACCCCCTGTGACGCCCACCAAAGCAAGCCAATCACTTGCATGCCCTTCTGAAAGATGGTGGTGACCCGTGCCTATGTCATCACGTTGCCCACAGTGTCCGTGGATCCTGATTGGCTGAAAAAGAGCGCAAAACAAACTTTTGAAACGCGACTTTGGCGCGTAAGTCGCCGACCTCGTGGCCGACCTCATCCTAGGGTCGGGTTTCGTTTCATGAAACCCGACTTTGCCAAAAGTCGGCGACTTTTGAATTTTTTCGACTCGTTTCGCTCAACTCTACTCCACACTAGTCACAAAGTCATCACAATGATGCTAGAAATGGAAGGTCAACTGAAAGCCACATAGATAGTAAAAACAGGATGTCTCAAATGTACAATTTTTTAAGTAGACGTGTGAAGAGGGCCTAAGAGAGTGTCCAGTTTGGACTAGCAGTCTATGGTCCAAATTCTCAATCCTTTTGAGTGCATCAGCCCCCATTTTGCAGACGGCTATAACTTTGGGGGATGGTGAACTCCTGGAGAACAGACATGAGACATCCCCTGTAAAAAAAACTTAGAACTGAAAACAGAGTACATTAATACATTTCTGAAATCAGTGACTTTGCACTACTATATGCAAGCAGTAACTAGATTGATGGTATTTGCAAATGAAAATAATTGCTAATAAATTCTTAGGGAAGGAATTAATTTCATAGTGTGTTATTGCACTGCAGGCAATTCTGCAATGTATAAGCTTACAATAACAGTCATATAATCACTATAAAGTAGGTATAGTATGACATTTTTTTCTCTTAACATCATCAGCAGATTTTGCAAATATCAATGTAGTGACATCAGAAACCTGGTATTTCTTTTATTTTATTAATTTTTAACAGATTTTACAAGTGTAACACCTTAGACATTCTCTTTATAAACAATGATAATAATATATACTATAAACAACAAATATTTTAAATAACAATCTGTTATTTTATCCACTGACAATAAATGAGACAATGTTCAAAAGTGAAAGATTAGAGTATTTGCACATGCAGATTTTTTTATTTATTTATTTTTTTTGCTGGAGGTCCACTCCAATAATGCTACATTCCCGCTATGATATTTTGGTTAGTTCTTGATGTAGATTTTCTGCACCTGATGTAGATTTTCTGAAAATTAATTTATATAGTTCCTGCAGATGCTCACTTCCAGTCATCACAAATAGGGAGAAAGCTGTTAAGCTGTGGGGAGTGTAGGGGATCTTCATGAGGTTTTTATATTTTTTTAATCTGTGAATTGCATTTCTCAGTAAAAAAATAATAATCTGTCATGATTTCATTCTGCTCTTGTCTAAAACTACTCACAGTAAGCCTCTGACCCCTTAAAGTGAACCTTTCAGCAGGATAGTACTCATTAAACTACAGACATTGTCAGGTTGGCACTGTTATACTTATAAAAATGACACCTTGGTTGATGAAATCCATCTTGTGGTTGTTGTTTAATCTTTATTTGCAGTATTCAGTTAATGAGATTCTCGTGCTCTGGAACATACTGTGAGCGGGGCTGTGTTCAGGGCTTTATGTGGTGCTCTGCTTACATATTCATCCTTATGGGCTTATGACAGGTCACTGATTCTACTGCGCAGGCTCCGCCGACCCCATTTTATGGATACAATTTTTTTTTCCTTCAGCAAAATGGCACCTGCACAGTAGCATCTATCAGACCGCACTGCGCACGTCGATGCAGTTAAAAGTAGGGTAGCTCCGAGCGGGAATTTCAGAGTGTGGGGCTGGGGTGACTACACCCTCTGCCCTTCCCTTTTATCTTTTTTCCACAAATTTTAGTACAAACGGAGTCACAGTCCAATTCCAACTTTAAACAAGAAACTTTACTCATATACGTTCTCATTCCGCTCACTTCAGTTACAGCATTTATGTCAGGTAACACACAGTTTGCCTTCTTCTCTTTCCCTATTTTCTCACTGTCACCTTCCACAACATTCCCGGGTCATCCCGTCCTGGTCAGCATCACAGCATCTTCCCTGTCCAGCTTCCCTATCTTTGGGAGTTCCCTTTTCTGTTTTGCCCCAGACAAAAGGGCATCTGCCGAAATAGTAAAATGGCACCTGCACAGTAGCATCTATCAGACTGCACTGCGCACGTCGATACAGTTAAAAGTAGGGTAGCTCCGAGCAGGAATTTCAGAGCACGGGGCTGGGGTGACTACACCCTCTGCCCTTCCCTTTTATCTTTTTTCCACAAATTTTAGTACAAACGGAGTCACAGTCCAATTCCAACTTTAAACAAGAAACTTTACTCATATACGTTCTCAGTCCGTTCACTTCAGTTACAGCATTTATGTCAGGTAACACACAGTTTGCCTTCTTCTCTTTCCCTATTTTCTCATTGTCACCTTCCACAACATTCCCGGGTCATCCCGTCCTGGTCAGCATCACAGCATCTTCCCTGTCCAGCTTCGCTATCTTTGGGAGTTCCCTTTTCTGTTTTGCCCCAGACAAAAGGGCATCTGCCGAAATAGTAAAATGGCACCTGCACAGTAGCATCTATCAGACTGCACTGCGCACGTCGATACAGTTAAAAGTAGGGTAGCTCCGAGCAGGAATTTCAGAGCACGGGGCTGGGGTGACTACACCCTCTGCCCTTCCCTTTTATCTTTTTTCCACAAATTTTAGTACAAACGGAGTCACAGTCCAATTCCAACTTTAAACAAGAAACTTTACTCATATACGTTCTCAGTCCGTTCACTTCAGTTACAGCATTTATGTCAGGTAACACACAGTTTGCCTTCTTCTCTTTCCCTATTTTCTCATTGTCACCTTCCACAACATTCCCGGGTCATCCCGTCCTGGTCAGCATCACAGCATCTTCCCTGTCCAGCTTCCCTATCTTTGGGAGTTCCCTTTTCTGTTTTGCCCCAGACAAAAGGGCATCTGCTGAAATAGTAAGCTGCCACATGATGCCTTTTTTTTAAAGCCTGCCTTGCTGAAAACTCTGTGATTCTGTCCTCTGCTGCTGTATATTGTGCTGTTATTCTCTTTGGCCCTCCGGCCCGGAACGGCTGGGCTTTTATCTTCACAACGTTATGGGGCTAACTGCCCTGTCAGGGCTCCCCTACCCCAACTGACTAAAATGCAGGATGCTCCCTGGCTTAACCACAATTAGTCCCTCCTACTTTTAACTATGTACATGCTGAGCATAACTCTACCCCCATCTAGTGGACTAAATAGTATCCTACACTTTCCCTACCATAAAGCAATATATAACAATATATATTTTGTAGAACCATACAGCAATATAAACACATCTCCTACTATATACATAGGACAGTCTTGCTAACCCCTTACTATTCTCCTCCCTTTAATAATGGTCATCCCCAACCATTTACCCTTAAGCTTTATTATATACATAAAATACTCCACACAGGGAGAATGGCACAAGAGTCCTTTTTCTCTTAAAAGGTACCTGGCTCACAGTCCTGCAGGATAAATGTGTAACATATTTACAAGGTATGACCAGTCCGTGAGGTCAATAGTTCTTTATGGAAGGCAACCCCCTCCATTTTTTATGGCACCATACAGTGTGCCATGTGTGTGCTGCCTGGTCCTAGAACACAGTCTGCTGCTGCAGCCGCACCCAGTCCATTAATCCAGAGACCCGTTATTTCCATTCAGGAAAGGTTCTGCTATCCAGCAGAATTGGTCTAATGGGCACAACTAGAAACTCAAAATCTACTTCTTCTGTTCACCTCGACCACAGTACTCCCAGCTCTGGGGGTGCTACCAGGGCATCTTCGCCCCCAGATATGCGGAAAAGTCCCAAATTATTTTGGTGCAACAAGCACAATGTTCACAGGGATGCAGAACAGTCCAGCAATATTTTCAGGGGTAGCAGTTCAGCGGCACCCATCCTGTGCCGTTTTGTCAACTCTCAGACTCTGTGCCTGGCTTGGGCTGACGACTCTGCAGCTGCAGATGTCGGGAGCTGCCAGGGCATGGCAGATACAGGACCTGGCTGAGCAGAAGCCTGAGTACAGGGAAGAGACTGAGTCTGTTCCAGGCCCGCATATAGTTCCACATCCTCCTCTGCTAGGCGGACTGACAACCATAGCATAGAAACCGTGTGGGCCATCCTCCTTGTAAAAGGTGACCTAATCTGCCTCCTTTAATGATCTTCCAAACTTTACTGAGGCAGCATTTACCTATAGCTTTGCATTGGTCTCCATCTCATGTATAAACCCGTAGCCGTGGTCAGTGTATACCAGCTGCCTGCTGGTGTGGCGTCCAGCCATAATGCCCCTCCAACTTGATGCAGCTCCGCCCAGACCTCCATCTCCTGTTGTTTCTTTTCTGTTGATCACCCCTTTAATCCAGGCTACCTGCCTGGGGGTAGGGAATGGGCCCTCCGCTGCCTGGTGGAATCGTGATGCACCAAGTGCTGCATTGTTGCTGGGCATGGACCTAGACTCCTGGGTCTGATTAAATAGGAGCAGACCATGAAGCATGGGACTGCTATACAAGGGCCCACTGCCTGGTATGGGAGGCCTAGTGAAAGGTCAGACCATAGTAATGGGGGTTGGGGCCTGGATCAGCCATTCGGGGTCAAAGGCTGAGGTGCATGCACCACCTCCAGCTGTCGCCGTCTGACCGTGCCTGTCCCGCGGTCACTGTATTCCTCCATGTTGACTGCGCAGTCTGGCTCCCAAAGAAGTAGTTCCAACTTTGACTTAGCTTCCGGAATGGGTTCCTGCAGAGCAGTTGCTGTTTCCATTCCGCCAGCCTTTGGTTCCCGAAGATAAAGTTCCAGCTCCCGAGGTAGATGTGGACGCTCCGGCTCTGCAATAGAGGATCCCGGTTCGTGGGGATGTTGCAGCTGCGGGTCCCGATGCTCCTGCCGAAAAGGCTCCTGCTCCGCTGGGCCTTGTGGCTTCGGATCTCTGGATCGGTGGTCTGGTCCCAGCAGCCACTGGGCTCCTCCAGGTTCTGGTAAGAGGGGTACAACAGCTTCAGCACCGCTTTGTTGCCCAGATCAGGCCTGCTCTTCCTCCTGCCACCATTTCCACTGTAGATGGCCCACTCCTCTGCAGGCACAGATGTAGGAATGTTCCATCACTGACAGTCCCAACTTTAAGAATGACACCACACAGCCGCACCCACAGCTTTCTTGTGGACCCCACCCATTCCTAGGTGGGGCTACCTCGAACCACTCCACCCATTTTCCAGTATTCAGTAGTGGAGTGCAGGGTCCTCGTTCTTTAAGCCACACCCATTATGGGCAGGCCACAGATTGTTTACAGGTTAATTTTCGCACTCTTACTAGGATGACACGCCCACGAGGGGTGGAGTCACAGTTGTCGTTTTCTTCTTTGGTGCCATTCACCACCATCTTTATGACCGACTTTTAAGTCAACGCATCATTATCAGTCCCACACAAAGTTTTAGTCACATCCAATAAAGTGGTCAGAATTTCAGTCTCTACTCTCTTCGCAGTATCTCCGCATTGGAGAGTGTCGATCCACATCAAATTTTCAAGGGTTTCAATAACAATTGAGACACTTGTCACTTTTCTCAAATCTTCAGTCTCATCTTTTACAGCAGAGGTCCCAGAGTTTGGAAGAAGAGTGGAGAGGCACACAATCCAAGCTGCTTGAGGTCTAGTGTGGTTTCCACAATTAGTGATGATTTGGGGAGCCATGTCATCTGCTGGTGTAGGTACACTGTGTTTTATCAAGACCAAAGTCAGCACGGCCATCTACCAGGAAATTTTAGAGCACTTCATGCTTCCCTCTGCTGACAAGCTTTTTGGAGATGGAAATGTTGTTCTCCAGCAGGACTTGGCACCTGCTCACACTGCCAAAAGTACCAATTCCTAATTTCAAAACAACAGTATCACTGTGCTTGATTGGCCAACAAGGTCACCTGGCCTTAATCCCATAGAGAATCTATAGGGTATTGTAAAGAAGAAGAGACACCAGACCCAATAATGCAGACAAGCTGAATGGTGCTATCAAAGCAACCTGGGATTCCATAACACCTCAGCAGTGCTACAGACTGATAGCTTCCATGCCACACTGAATTGATACAGTAATTGATGCCAAAGGAGTCCTGACCAAGTATTGAGTGCTTTTACAGAATATAAATTTCAGTAGGCCAACATATCGGATTTTAAAATCATTTTTTCAAGTTGTTGTTAGAAAGTATTCTAATTTACTGAGATAATGACTTTTGGGTTTTCATTGGCTGTAAGCCAGAATCATCAACATTAACAGAAATAAACACGTGAAATAGATCTAATATATGAGTTTCACTTTTTGCATTGAAGAACTGAAATAAATTAACTTTTTGATGATATTCTAATTTAGTGATATGCACCTGTTTGATTCCCTACAATAGAACTCAATAAAAATGTACCACAATGTATTTAATGATTTATTTTACAGTCAACCTCCCTGGCCGACGTATACCGTTGAATGGCTACAGAGTGGAATACAATGTAGGCCACCATCGCAGTAATATATTAGGATCTTTAATTTTGATGTGAACTGTGCTTTACATCTATGAATAGGTAAATATACAATTCATCTAGGCTTAAAATGCAATCAGTCATTTCACTAGTTTACCCTATTGTCGATGTTCTGCCTAAAGAGATAGAATAACATTCAGAAATGTATACATGTAAAAAGAAAATTAAAGTGATTCAAGTGAGTTCATAATCAAATACAAATGTCAAACTTTTCCAATCAACCTTCACCTCCCAATTGATTGCATATCAAGCAGATGAAATGAAATCGCATCACTTACTATTCTTATCCTGCAAGTTGCTTTGAAAATCTGTACCTGTCTCCTCTGCTACGCTCCACATTTGTTAAGAATTGAATGGATATCTGATGACATCCCAAACCATCTGTTGTTCATTTCAGCTGTTACTTCAGCACATTTCCAGAATATTTTGCGCACACATTAAGATGCATCAAAACTTCTCAAATCATGAAAGTGAGGGCCGATCTTGTGAGATTGATGGCAGTTTCATGTGTGAGATGATTTTGATTACCTCCGTCAAGTTCTGAGTAAGTTGAAATGTGTCTTATTACATGAGATGTCATGCAACTGGAGAAAATGTATTTGCTCTGGTTAATACAGTGGGTGGCCTACAATGCATTAATGCATAGTGTTCCAAAATACACAGTGCCCAGCGGGACTGAAAGATGAAGAATAGCTCTAGAGGTATCCATCAAGTAAATGCCACCTAGGTGGTAATAAGTTCACCAAGTGTAGTATATTCTTTGACTCGGCAGTACTATATCTGTACAAGTTATTCTTGGACTAGGGTAGAATATATGAAACTCTAAGGCGTTAAGGAAGATGAAAAAAAAGTGCTGGAATTGTGGACATATGGAAATGGGTATAAGAAAGCTGGGAAATGAGATTAAAGTGGTAAGCAACTGCCGGACAAGTTTTAAATGAGAAGATAATGACCTTTTGTCTTTTATTTACGAACACTTTGGAAGCATGTTCAAAGATTTGCACAGATGGTGGAAAGAAGAAATAGATTACTGAAAAGCCTTCATCATATATTACTAGTAATTCTTCTAGATAGGAGTGCCGTAAGGAAAGGAAATTGGTGGAATTTCTCTTGCAAGTAAAAGAAAAAAAATGTAGACATCACCTACAAAATAAATAGGAGGAGAATATGTTTTTAGATGCTCAATTTGCATGTCGTGTTCCCATAGCTAGATAGGCACTGCTATTTTGTTTGTTGAAAAAGGCTTAATAGCATAAAGGTGTACAGGTATGGCACTTTGGATTTATTTAAAAATAAAATACAAAAAATATATAGAAATGGAAAATAAACTAATATTACCAATTTAAGAAATGTTGGAAACAAATGAGTTCAGTTGCATGTACCACAAGACAAGGGACAACACAATGAGTATGGTATCCGTACAGGTAGTGCATTAATGCACAGCATGTTGTTCTCGCATACTTCCATTTACATGTGGCAATCAGTGGCACTGTATGTGACCATTAGTGATTGAGTGATCACATGTGAGTTGCATTATTGTCAGTAACACATTCCTTGTTTACACAGGGCACAGGGTAGGACTGGCATAGCAATGAAATGTCCTGTGGGCATCAGAAAGAGAAGAAGGAAAAAAAATGTTTTTAGGGGTATGGGCCCTTTAAGTGCACAGGGGGATACACACTATGAGGCCCACCATCAAATACTTACCTCTCCTCATTCCCGGCAGGTGCACTGTCTTCAGCGCTCTCTGACGTCTCAGGACAGAAGGCGCAATGACGTCACTACAGTGCACCCTCTATCCTGAGCACTGCAGTGAGTGTGGCAGGA
This sequence comes from Dendrobates tinctorius, assembly GCF_039654945.1. NCBI lineage: Eukaryota > Metazoa > Chordata > Amphibia > Anura > Dendrobatidae > Dendrobates > Dendrobates tinctorius. Next base: position 42,186,035 of record NW_027361728.1, on the reverse strand, counting down.
ATGTGAGAGGTGAGTATTTTCATTTTTTTATGTATGCAGCATTACATAGGTCCCATTATTCTGTATGTAGCTTTATATTTTTATATTGGTCGCATTATTCTGTATGCTGCATTATATAGGCCCCATTATATACTGTATTTAGCATTATATTGGTCCCATTATACTGTATGGAGCATTAAATTGGTCCCATTATACTGCTGTATGGAGCATTATATGGGGCCACATTACTGTATGAAGCATTATATAGCTCCACTTATACTGTATGCAGCATTATATGGGACCCATTATACTCTATGAAGCATTATATGGGACTCATTTTACTGTGTTGAGCATTATATGGGTCTCATTATGCTGTATGCAGCATTATATATTGTATGGAGCATTATATGGGCAATTTATTTAGTGTATGGAGCATTTTATGGGACCATTATACTGTACGGTGCATTATATGGGTCTCATTATAAAGTATGGATCAATATATGGGGACCATTCTGTATGGAGCATTATATGGGGCCATTATACTCTATGAAGCTGTCACGATCCAGGTTGGATCTGACAGATTAAATGCACAAAGTAACCTTTTTTTTCCTTTGTGTGTGTTCCAAAGGTGGTTTTGCCCCCGGTGGCCATTAGGGTCATTGCACTGTGGTGATTTCACTTGTAGTTTTCTTCCCGGTGGCCATTAGGGTCATTGCACACTGGTTACCTGAGTTTGTGCACGTGATTATGTGACAGGTGTGATTGCTCTATAAAAGATTATCACGTGTGTTAATAATTGTTGGTGATAGTTTCTCAAGCAAGCCTGGGTAAAGAATGGAGCTGAAGGAGAGTCACTGGCAGCCCAGTCAGAGTGCTGGAGTAGCAGCTATGGTGTCTGCAAGGAGGGCTGACATGGCTTGGTGGAGTGTCAGCTATGGTGTCTGCAAGGAGGGCTGACATTGCTTGGTGGAGTGGCAGCTATGGTGTAGAGCTGCACTCAGGATGCTGGACTGGCTTGCTGAAAGCTGGACTCAAAATGTTGGACTCTTTGGCAGAAAAGCTGGACTCATTTGCTGGACTCTGCTTTTGGACAGCTGCACGCAGGTGTAGACTCTGTTTGCTTCAAGGCTGCACTATGGTGCTGAGAAGAGTCCAGGACAACACAGTCAGAGTCCTGGAGTGGCAGTTATGGTGTCAGCGAGGAGTTTGTGCAAAGCTTTATGGAGTGGCAGCTATGGTGTAGAGCTGCACTCAGTTGCTGGACTCTTTTGCTGAAGCTGCACTCAGGTGCTGGACCCCGTTGCTGGACAGCTGCACGCAGGTGCTGGACTCCGTTGCTGGACAGTGCACCCAGATGTTGGACACGGTGGAGGAAAATATGCACGCAGGTGGTGGGCTCTGCTGCTGGGAGCGTAAGCACAGAGCAAAGCTAAGTGGTGTTCCCCTGTTTTGTCACCTTTCCTTATGTGTGTTTAGTGCAGTTGTGGGATTAGTTTCCGCACCGACCAATTCCCTAGTGAGGATTTAGGTGCAGGGCGAGTCAGGGTTTTTAGGTTCCTGATCGGCGCCCGGTGCGGAACCAGCATAGGGAACGTTAGGAGTGTAGAGACACTGACTCAGGGGAGTGCAGGAGGTCTCAATTTCCCCGTTCCCTATCGCAGGGCCAGCATTGTTATTGTTACCCAGGTTTTCCCTATTCCCTTGTCTTATTGTATTAGTTACCGGACTGCAGGCCACATCACATAGGACAATTACACGTGCCGCGTCTTGTTGTATTAGTTACCGGCCGGCTGGCCGTGTCACTCAGGACGGGGCACGTGACAGAAGCATTATATGGGTCACAATAAATTCTGTATGGAGCATTATAAGGGACCCATTATATTATATGGAGCACTATGTGGTGCCCATTATACTGTATGGAGTACTATATGGTGCTCATAATTCTGTATGGAGCACTTTGTAGTGCCCATTATACTGTATGGAGGACTGTATGGTTCCCATAATTCTGTACAGAGGACTATGTGGTGCCTATAATTCTGTATGAAGGACTATATTGGGCTCATAATACTGTGTGGAGGACTATATTGGGTCTATAATACTGTATGGAGGACTATGTTGCGTCCATAATACTGTATGGAGGCCTAAATGAAGCCCATGATACTGTATGGAGGACTATATGATGCCCATAATTCTGTATTGAGGACTATATGGTGCCCATGTACTGTATGGAGGACTGTGTGGTGCCCATAATACTATATGGAGGACTATACTGTTCGGTCAAAAATAATAAGTCTGCAGTCACACTGTGCACTGCGAGGATTCGCCGGTGTCTGAGCTATTGTAGAGTTTACAATAGATATCATTCATGTAATGTAAGAAGTAAGTGAAATATATGGCATTGTACTATACCTCTATTCTGTGCATCAGGAATCGTGGTATGTGTTAAAGGGGCCTACTGAAACTCTTTTGTCTGGTGTCCATGAAAACATGGAGGTGGCCCTGTTGATGAGGCACATCATGATGAACACTGACTGCAGCTGTGATAGGGTGCTCTGCTCTGTGACAGGCCGCTCACCAATGTCAGATAGCAGTATTGTTAAATGGTCACCGGCTTATCAGAGCCCGCACACTGATGCCTGTAGTCTTTGATAGGATGGTGGCCTTTCAATGTTACTGCTATGTGACATCAAAGCACAGCTTGTCATAGAGCATAGCACCCTGTCACAGCTGCAGTCAGTGGCCAATTGAATATAAAACCACAAGAGAACGACATGGAGTGCAGGAATATATGAAGAATCTTTCTCCCCTCTCTGCGATTGGGCAGGGTAGTAGACATAGGGGCTGACATAGGGACCCAGGATAGGGACATTATTAAAGTGGATATAAGGACCGAGGATGTGGACATTATTACTGTAAGGGTCCTAGGATGGGGACATTATTACTGGAAGGACCTTATTAAAGTAGATATTTGGGTCCAGAATGGGAGCAACATACGGGCCTAGGATGGAGACCTTAAATAAAGGTGCCCAGGATGGGGACATTAAATAAAGGGGCCCAGGATCTGGGACCTTGTTAAATAAAGTGGTGACATAGTTACTGTATGGAGGTCAGGATGAGGAACATACATTACTGGTTTGTGGTGGCAAGTGGGGACATAATTACTGTAGGGGCCTATCAGGGGACATTATTACTGCTGTAATTTAATTTACTTTTGAGGTTACTTCCATGGGTGGGAACAGTATTTGGACACTAAGGTGTACATTTATTCTTCCTCCCAATCATCACCCTGTGTAAATTATGTTTATATGTAGACAGTGAAACAACATATAGAATCTTTGTTTCTTGGTCTTATGTTTTATGTGTTAATGATGCTAAATAGGTGTTCTTTCCTGTGTCTACGAGCAAAAAGTAATAGTTTTTATCTGAAAACTACTGTATAACTTCTAAAAGCAACAAGCTAGTGGGCTCTACCTGTACACTAATAGAAAAAGCTGTCTAAATGGTCACTAGAATGCAACCCATATGACTGCAATGATAACTAAGAAATCTACCATATAAATATAATGAAAATCTAAAATAGGTATTGATAAACACTTCCCCTAATCTGATGTCAAATAGTATTCAATAAAAAAGATGCACTGCACATATTCAGATAATACATAAGTTATGCAGTATTAAAACAGTATAAAAGAGGTAGGTAGAAGCAATGGGTATTGCCATAGAAGGTAGCTTCCTCAGGAGTCTAGCAAACAGGTTCTAGCGCAATGGCACATTTTTGTCTGACCTTTCGTGTTTGTTACATCATAAATAATTACCGTATTTTTCGCTTTATAAGATGCTCCGGATTATAAGACGCACCTCAAATTGTGAGGTGAAAAATAGGAAAAAAACTTTTTTTTAATAAAAAGGTGGTGCATCTTATAATCCATGCATCTTATTGCTTACCGGGGCTGGTGGCTGCTGTGAAGCGAGGACCCAGGGTTGCTCCTGGAGGAGGCAGGAGTGGAACGTTGCTGCAAGCCACAGGCTGGGATGAGGGGGTGTTCCAATTCTGCAGCTGTGCTATGTCCCCGGGTGTTGGCGGATGTTGCCGTCACCGCGCTCTGTCCCTGGTGCTGCTGGGTCCTGCCAGGTGTTGCTGCCACGCTGTCCTCCGGTGCTTGCCACCGCTGCGCTCTGTCTCCTGGTGCTGCCACCAATGCCACACTCTGTCCAATGCTGCATGGGGGGCTTTGCTGTTCCATCCATGCTTTCCTGTGCATGAGCGGTGGATTCCTTCTGAGAAAATGGCAGCACCAGGGACAGAACGCGGCGGCAAGCACCGGACACCCGCGGCGGCAGCACAGATAAGTTATACCCGCATTGTAAGATGCACCCACATTTTCCCCCCAAATTTGGGGGAAAAAAGTGCATCTTACAAAGTGAAAAATACTGATGTTGTTTAAATTCAGGAAACACATCAGATCTTTTGTAAGCGTCATTCCTTTCTCTTGTTGAATCCTACTGTGTATAACTTCATTACAAAAAGATTTATTTTGAGAAAGAAGTAAAGGGGTTGTCTAGTTTCAAAGACAAACATCTCAGAGGGTTGATCTGATTTAAAATAACGAATCAAGCATTACTTACCTATTGAAACTACTGATGCTCCAGTATCATATTTCCACTGCTTCACATCAGTAGTATTTGACAAGGCTGCTGCAGTTACTTAACATCTGGTTGTCCCTGCTTTAGTCTTGTCAAATAGACTAAGCAGGATTCAACATCTAAACATACTTGTTTTTTTTTATTTTAAATCAGAGTCTTTGTGACTTTTTTATTAAATTGGTTAACGCCTTTAATATTGAAACAAAAAAGTAAATACCAAGTAGATTTAGCTCCAACACACAAGCCCCATTTCATCCCAAATGGATATGATAACACCAGTATTGATCAGAGGAAGTGGTGGAGTTAGATGCTCCTGATAGATTCAGGCACACTCGTAACAAATTGAATCAGGAGCGTATGCATCTTATCACAAATCTTACCCCAGTTGAGAACTAGAGTAAGATTTCTGGTGCAAAGAATCCCATTGCTCATTATGAATTAGACAATTGTATTGTCATATCCCCATTGTGCCTCAGCTTCCCCCGTTTTGGCGGAGCTGGATGAAATTCATGGTAAACGGCAAAAGTTGCAAAACTTTTGCTGAACTTCGATTGCGCAATACTTTTTGTAACACTCCAATGTATTTTTAATTTAGCTTAGAAAATTCTAGACTATGTCTGAGATAGAACATACACAAGAGCCTTTTCTGATTTACTGCTATTGTACAATGTCAAGCACTAGCGACCAAAAAAATTAAGTCCTGTGAATGAGTCAAAAGAATTGCAAAATTATGTATAAGCATATCCCATAAGACATAATACAGTAGCTTTTTTATAACTTGTACATTTAATTGATTATAACTGTGAGAATGGTTTAGACTTTTAACTATTAACAAAGAAATATTCTTAATTCCATCTTAGTATCTTCATAACTTAAGTGCATACTAAAATTATGGACCTGATTCATCACTGCATTTACACTATTTTTTGGCAGGGATACCTCTAAATTAGTGACTTTTTAGATTTCCAACAAATTCTTCAAACATTTTATGCCTTCTTTCAAGTTGTCTTCTCTAGTTTATTTTAAACAAATTCATGAATTGTGACTTTTTAAAATGTCGCAAAATTTGACACAGCTGTACTCAAGTCCTCTCTGGACAGATTTTACATACGTCAGTTATTTTTTGTGACATATTTCAGAATGTGTGACTTTTACCACTAAAAACAATCACAAAACCAGCCAAGAACAGAAAAAAGGTAAATTTTGGCTTTGAGCAGAATTCATGACGTCATTTGTGATTGTTATCGGCCATTTTTCATTAATTTAGTGTAAAAAACATCAGCACAAGCCATAAGTCAAAAAATATAATTGACTTAATAAACCCTACAACTGATGATACAGCCCTATGACCTCAAATATGTTCCATTATTCAATAAAGCTGTCCAATCTGATCCTTCCACAGACAGAAACATTTGAATAAAAAAGTCTATAAAGCTAGAAGTATGATGAGCAAACATGGGCATGGGCGTTACATCTCGCTGATTGCGCACTAAGTGACAAACCTCTGTATCTATCACTTCCTCCACTGCTTCTGGCTCTTCCACCTCCTCTAGGACCTCCACCTGTGCCATCAATCTCTTCCCCTTAATGAAAACCCATTCCAACAGTGCAGAGAGAATCCTCCCACCTCCATTCTGCAGACTCACCGCAATCAGGCAGTGTTAAAATTAATATACCATGGAGATGGCAGTCACGCAGCTCAAGAGTTGTGGACAGCTATCCAGGCCAAGCAATAGCTGTCTTTACTGAAGCTGAAGCCAGGAAAGGCTATGTGTGATAATGGTGTGAACCTGGTGGCAGTTCTACGCTGGGGCAATATCACACACGTCCCTTGCATGTCTCACATCCTCCACCTGGTGGAACAGCAATTTCTTCACTACTATGCAGGCCTGGATGCACTGCTGCAGAAAGTACGGTCACTGTGTGCTCACTTCCAGTGATCGCACCTTGCAGGTCATCGACTTGCATCGATACAGAGGTCTTTCTGTCTACCAATTAACCGTTTGATTTGCGATGTTCCAACAAGGTGGACTCCACTCTGCACATGTGGCAGCGACTGTGGCAGCAGTGATGAGCACTGGTACAGTTTGTCCTTTTGCATAGCCTGGGCCAACGCAGTCCAGATGTGGTGCAAATCACGCTTGCGGAGTGGGCACAGATGAAGGACCTCTGCACCCTTCTGCACAGTTTAGAAATGGCCACTAAAATGGTTTGCGCTGACGATTCCATCATCAGCATCACTATTCTGGTCATCTTTATGCTGGAGCACACTTTGAATAGTCTGTGTAAGGAGGTGCTGGTCCCAGAGGAATAGCTTAAAGCAGAGGAAGATGCAGAAGGGATAATAATATCTCTAAGTTCTGGACTGTCATCTCACAGGCGGGTGCCATGGGAGGGTGGATTACAGCAGTCAAGGGGGCTCATGGTACCAGACAAACTGTTAGTGAAGGTGCAGGAGCTGAGGAACAAATTGGTGATGGATGGCTACAGTCAGGACTAGTGTTGAGCGATACCACCCGATACTGAAAAATATCGGATCGGAATGGATCGGCCAATCTAAAAAAAGTATTGTGTATCGCCGATTCCGATCCCGGAAGTCCCATTCAAGTCAATGGAACAGAAATATCGGAATTAAAAAAACCCCTTTCTTTCCCTGTCGGTTAATTCTACGTGAAGAAAAACAACTAATAATAATGTAGAATGTATTGTGGGAGGTGTAGGAGACATTAAAGCCATAGAGGTTTAGACCAATCAAATGGAATAGCAGGAATTTTTTTTTTTTTAAAGACGTTCGTAGTTGCAAAGATATTGACTATGTTAAAGCCTTTAATTTTTTGTCAGATATGTATGTTTCACTACTTCCATGCTCTTCACCTTCTTTTTTACTTCTCCCACACTTTCTTCTTCATCATCTTCAGCAGCAGCAGTATCTTCTTCTTCTTCTTCTTCTTCTTCTTCTTCTTCTTCTTCTTCTTCTTCTATTCTTCTTCATATTCTACTTCTTCTTTTATTCTTCTTCATATTCTACTTCTTCATCTTCTTCCTATTCTTCTTCATCATATTCTTATTTGTGTCAGGCATTCCTGTAGTTATCTATAAAAGTTTGAAGATTACACCTTCCGTTCAGCCTGTCACAAAAGATTTACCACAGGATTTGTCCGCATTCAGTTTGGCCTGCAGCAGCAGGCCTTTTCCAGGGGCACCACGAGGAGGAACGTACTCACCCCCATACACTGCTTAGTCTTCTTCTGCTTATAAATTTGATAATCTCATTTGCTCAGATTTTTAGACTTATGCTTAATGTTCTTCTGCTTTTGGTTTTTATGCTTCTTGGTCTTCTGTCTCTTGTTGTTCTGCATCTTGGTGGTTGTCTTCCTGTTCTTTGTCCTCTTGGTCATCTTCTTCAGGGTCATCTTTAGGTATTCTTCTGTGTGGTCTTCAGGGTCGTCGTCTTCAGGGTCATTGTCAGGGAGATCCAAAGTGAGAATCAAAAACCATTTCCACAAGCTTGAACTTTGAAAAGTAGCAGAAGTTACAAGAAGGCTGAGGAACTGGCGAGAACCAGCTGATGGTACTGGAACCCGGAGTGGCAGCAGAATGAACAAGAGCCAATGGCACAACCGTGGACCAGCTGATGGTGCTGGAACACGGTTACTAAGCAGGAGGTACCTGTGCTCCAAAGCACTACCAAGGACAAGCAGACGTTGGTGGAACTCGGATACTGACAAGGAGGCACCTAGGCCAAAGGCACTGCCGAGAACCAGCTGATGGTGCAGGAACCCGAATGGGTAGCAGAAGCTGCAAGAGCATATGAAACTAGCGAGGACCAGCTGACGGTGCTGGAACCCGGAGGGGCAGCAGAAGGAACAAGAGCCAATGGGACAACCGTGGAACAGCTGATGGTGCTGGAACACGGTTACTAAGCAGGAGGTACGTGTGCTCCAAAGCACTACCAAGGACCAGCAGACGTTGGTGGAATTCAGATACCGACAAGGAGGCACCTAGGCCAAAGGCTCTGCCGGGAACCAGCTGACGTTGCTGGAACCCGGATGGGTAGCAGAAGGTACCCATGATTAACAAAGTGTCGCGTCCGCGAGCAGGCCACAGTTACTGAAACCAACAGTCCTACAGGGGGTGCTTTTCCTATTGGCACTATGGAACCAGCCTTTGTTACCAGAACCCGCAGTCCACATAGGAAGCACTGAAACTGCAGGCATCATAGACTCGGCTAACCCGACCGCAACACGACAGGACAACGTATCAGTGGCAAAGTGACGTTGACACTACCCGGAAACAGCAGGCGTGCTGTAACCAGGCTGGGCAGGAGGGAGTACCCATGCCAAAGACACTGCTGAGAACCAGCTGACGGTGCTGGAACCTGGAGTGGCAGCAGAATGAACAAGAGCCAATGGCACAACCGTGGACCAGCTGACGATGCTGGAACACGGTTACTAAGCAGGAGGTACCTGTGCTCCAAAGCACTACCAAGGACCAGCAAACGTTGGTGGAACTCGGACACCTACAAGGAGGCACCTAGGCCAAAGGCTCTGCCAGGAACCAGCTGACGTTGCTGGAACCCGGATGGGTAGCAGAAGGTACCCATGATTAACAAAGTGTCGCGTCCGCGAGCAGGCCACAGTTACCGAAACCCACAGTCCTACAGGGGGTGCTTTTCCTATTGGCACTATGGAACCAGCCTTTGTTACCAGAACCCGCAGTCCACATAGGAAGCACTGAAACTGCAGGCACCATAGACTCGGCTAACCCGACCGCAACACGATAGGACAACGTATCAGTGGCAAAGTGACGTTGACACTACCCAGAACCAGCAGGCATGCTGTAACCAGGCTGGGCAGGAGGGAGTACCCGTGCCAAAGACACTGCCGAGAACCAGCTGACGGTGCTGGAACCCGGAGGGGCAGCAGAATGACCAAGAGCCAATGGCACAACCGTGGACCAGCTGACGGTGCTGGAACACGGTTACAAAGCAGGAGGTACCTGTGCTCCAAAGCACTACCAAGGACCAGCAGACGTTGGTGGAACTCGAATACCGACAAGGAGGCACCAAGGCCAAAGGCTCTGCCGGGAACCAGCTGACGTTGCTGGAAACCGGAGGGGTAGCAGAAGGTACCCATGATTAACAAAGTGTCGTGTCCGTGAGCAGGCCACAGTTACCGAAACCCACAGTCCTACAGGGTGCTTTTCCTATTGGCACTATGGAACCAGCCTTTGTTACCAGAACCCGCAGTCCACATAGGAAGCACTGAGACTGCAGGCACCATACACTCGGCTAACCCGACCGCAACACGACAGGACAACGTATCAGTGGCAAAGTGACGTTGACACTACCCGGAAACAGCAGGCATGCTGTAACCAGGCTGGGCAGGAGGAAGTACCCGTGCCAAAGACACTGCCGAGAACCAGCTGACGGTGCTGGAACCCGGAGGGGCAGCAGAATGAACAAGAGCCAATGGCACAACCGTGGACCAGCTGACGGTGCTGGAACACGGTTACTAAGCAGGAGGTACCTGTGCTCCAAAGCACTTCCAAGGACCAGCAGACGTTGGTGGAACTCGGATACTGACAAGGAGGCACCTAGGCCAAAGTCACTGCCGAGAACCAGCTGACGGTGCTGGAACCCGGATGGGTAGCAGAAGCTACAATACTCAATTGAACTACCGAGAACCAGCTGACGGTGCTGGAACCCAGAGTGGCAGCAGAAGGAACAAGAGCCAATGGGACAATCGTGGAACAGCTGACGGTGCTGGAACATGGTTACTAAGCAGGAGGTACATGTGCAAAAAAGCACTACCAAGGACCAGCAGAGGTTGCTTGTACTCGGATACTGACAAGGAGGCACCTCAGCCAAAGACACTGCCGAGAACCAGCTGACGGTGCTGGAACCTGGATGGGTAGCAGAAGGTACCCATGAAAAACAAAGTTGCAAGGCCGCGAGCAGGCCACAGTTACCGAAACCCACAGTCCTACAGGGGGTGCTTGTCCTATTGGCACTATGGAACCAGCCTTTTTTACAAGAACCCACAGCCCACATAGGAAGCACTGAAACTGCAGGCACCATAGACTCGGCTAACCCGACCGCAACACGACAGGATAACGTATCAGTGGCAAAGTGATGTTGACACTACCCGGAAACAGCAGGCGTGCTGTAACCAGGCTGGGCAGGAGGGAGTACCCGTGCCAAAGACACTGCCGAGAACCAGCTGATGGTGCTGGAACCCGGAGGGGCAGCAAAAGGAACAAGAGCCAATGGCACAACCGTGGACCAGCTGACGGTGCTGGAACACAGTTTCTAAGCAGAATTTACCTGTGCTAAAAAGCACTACCAAGGACCAGCAGACGTTGCTGGAACTCGGATACCAAGAAGGAGGCACCTAGGCCAAAGGCTCTGCCAAGAAACAGCTGATGGTCCTGGAACCCGGCTGGGCAGGAGGGAGTACCCGTGGCAAACACACTTCTGAGCAGCAACATGCGATGTTAAAGCCCAGGGGTCAATCATGCAGCAGGCTGAGGCCAACTTGGAGTGAGTTTTATATTGGTTGTACACAACTACTGATTGTAACCGTGCTCCACTTTGGCCTCTGGCTCTACTGTCTCTAGTATTTCCCCTGGCCTCCAACCACGCCAGTTGCTGCTCTGCAGTGATGTCTGCACAATCCACACTTGTTCCTGAGTTACTGGGGCTCAGTCACGTCAGTTGATCCCCTGATATGTGTCCGGCAAGGTGTCCTGCTCTGTCCACATTCCCACAACTATTAATGGGAATGGGGACAGAGCAGGAGACATTGCCGGACACACATCAGGGGATCAACTGACGTGACTGAGCCCCAGTAACACAGGAACAAGTGTGGATTGTGCAGACGGAACATCAGAGCAGCGACTGGTGGGGTTGGAGGCCAGGGGAAATACTAGAGACAGTACAGCCAGAGGCCTAAGTGGACCAGGATTAAAAGTCAGTAGAAGTGTGATGTTGGAGGCAGCAGTAGACTTTGCCATCCGCACAGCAGGGGAACAGCTGGCGTTACTGAACCCCACAGACACAGGAGCGAGTGTTTCTATCTGTGCGGACGGCACTTCCAAGCTACAACTGGCTGTGTTGAAGCCCAGGATCAGTGCTCCGAGCAGGCTGAGGCCTACTTGGAGCAAGTGGAAAATAACATGTAGTGTGATGTTGGAGGCAGCAGGAGACTTTGCCATCCGCACAGGAGGGGAACAGCTGGCATTACTGAACCCCACTAACACAGGAGCTAGTGTGTGTTTCTCTGTTAAGACGGCACTTCTGAACACCAACTGGCGTTGTTGGAGCCCATGATGAGGCATGGAGCAGGCTGAGGCCTGACAGGGTTGGCATGTGGAGGCAGCAGGAGACTTTGCCATCTACACAGCAGGGGAACAGCTGGCATTACTGAACCCCACAGACACAGTAGCGAGTGTGTTTTTCTCTGTGAAGACGGCACTTCTGAACACCAACTGGCATTGTTGGAGCCCAGGATGAGGCATGGAGTTGGCTGAGGCCAACTTGCAGCACGTTTTATAGAGGTTGTAGACTACTACTGATTGTAACCGTGCTCCACTTAGGCCTCTGGCTCCACTGTCTCTAGTATTTCCCCTGGCCTCCAACCCCGCCAGTGACAGCTCTGAAGTGGGGTCAGCACAATCAACACTTGTTCGTGTGTTACTTGGCCTCAGTCCCGTCTGTTGATCCCCTGATGTGTGTCCGGCAAGGTCTCCTGCTCTGTCCTCATTCACACTACTAGTAATGGGAATGTGGACAGAGCAGGAGACCTTGACGGACACACATCAGGGGATCAACTGACGTGACTGAGGCCAAGTAACACAGGAACAAGTGTGGATTGTGCAGACGCCACTTCAGAGCTGTCACTGGCGGGGTTGGAGGCCAGGGGAAATACTAGAGACAGCGGAGCCAGAGGCCTAAGTGGAGCAGGGTTAAAAATCAGTAGTAGTTTGAATGTGGATGGAGCAGGAGACTTTGCCGTCCACACAGCAGGGGAGCAGCTGCCATTACTGAACCCCACTAACACAGGAGCGAGTGTTTCAATCTGTGCGGATGGCACATCCAGGCTACAACTGGCTGTGTTGTAGCCCAGGATCAATGCTCCGAGCAGGCTGAGGCCTACTTGGAGCGAGGAGAAAAAGCATTGTAGTGTGAGTTTGGAGGCAGCAGGAGACTTTGCCATCCACACAGCAGGGGAACAGCTGGTGTTAGTGAACCCCACTAACACAGGAGCGAGTGTTTCAATCTGTGCGGACGGCACTTCCAGGCTACAACTGGCTGTGTTGTAGCCCAGGATCAATGCTCCAAGCAGGCTGAGGCCTACTTGGAGCGAGGAGAAAGAGTGTTGTAGTGTGAGTTTGGAGGCAGCAGGAGACTTTGCCATCCACACAGCAGGGGAACAGCGGGCGTTACTGAAACCCACAGACACAGGAGTAAGTGCTTCAATCTGTGTGGACGGCACTTCCAGGCTACAACTGGCTGTGTTGTAGCCCAGGATCAATGCTCCAAGCAGGCTGAGGCCTACTTGGAGCAAGGAGAAAAAGCATTGTAGTGTGAGTTTGGAGGCAGCAGGAGACTTTGCCATCCACACAGCAGGGGAACAGCTGGCGTTACTGAAAACCACAGACACAGGAGCGAGTGTTTTAATCTGTGCGGACGGCACATCCAGGCTACAACTGGCTGTGTTGTAGCCCAGGATCAATGCTCCGAGCAGGCTGAGGCCTACTTGGAGCGAGGAGAAAAAGCATTGTAGTGTGAGTTTGGAGGCAGCAGGAGACTTTGCCATCCACACAGCAGGGGAAAAGCTGGCGTTACTGAACCCCACTAACACAGGAGCGAGTGTTTCAATCTGTGTGGACGGCACTTCCAGGCTACAACTGGCTGTGTTGTAGCCCAGGATCAATGCTCCGAGCAGGCTGAGGCCTACTTGGAGTGAGGAGAAAAAGCATTGTAGTGTGAGTTTGGAGGCAGCAGGAGACTTTGCCATCCACACAGCAGGGGAACAGCTGGCGTTACTGAAACCCTCAGACACAGGAGCGAGTGTTTCAATCTGTGCGGATGGCACTTCCAGGCTACAACTGGCTGTGTTGTAGCCCAGGATCAATGCTCTGAGCAGGCTGAGGCCTACTTGGAGCGAAGAGAAAAAGCGTTGTAGTGTGAGATTGGAGGCAGCAGGAGACTTTGCCATCCACACAGCAGGGGAACAGCTGGCGTTACTGAACCCCACTAACACAGGAGCAAGTGTTTATATCTGTGCGGACGGCACTTCCAGGCTACAACTGGCTGTGTTGTAGCCCAGGATCAATGCTCCGAGCAGGCTGAGGCCTACATGGAGCGAGGAGAAAAAGCGTTGTAGTGTGAGTTTGGAGGCAGCAGGAGATTTTGCCATCCACACAGCAGGGGAACAAGTGGCGTTACTGAACCCCACTAACACAGGAGCAAGTGTTTATATCTGTGCGGACGGCACTTCCAGGCTACAACTGGCTGTGTTGTAGCCCAGGATGAAGCATGCAGCATAGAATCATAGAATCGTAGAGTTGGAAGGGACCTCCTGGGCCATCTGGTCCAACCCCCTGCTCAAAGCAGGATTCGCTAAATCATCCCAGTCAGATGTCTGTCCAGCCTCTGTTTGAAGACTTCCATTGAAGGAGAACTCACCACTTCTCGTGGCAGCCTGTTCCACTCATTGATCACTCTAACTGTCAAAAAGTTTTTTCTAATATCTAATCTGTGTCTCCTCCCATTCAGTTTCATCCCATTGCTTCTAGTCTTTCCTTGTGCAAATGAGATTAAAGTTGATCCTTCTACAATGTGACAGCCCTTTAGATATTTGTAGACAGCTATTAAGTCTCCTCTCAGTCTTCTCTTTTGCAAACTAAACATTCCCAAATCCTGCAACCTTTCCTCATAAGACAGGGTTTGCAGACCGGTCACCATTCTGGTCGCTCTTTTCTGAACTTGCTCCAGTTTGTTGATGTCTTTTTTAAAATGTGGTGCCCAAAACTGGACACAATATTCCAGATGAGGTCTGACCAAAGAGGAGTAGAGGGAAATAATGACTTCACGTGATCTAGACTGTATGCTTCTGTTAATACATCCTAGAATTGCATTTGCCTTTTTTGCTGCTGCATCACACTGTTGACTCATATTCAGTCTGTGATCTATTAGTATACCCAAGTCTTTTTCACATGTGCTGTCACTTAGCCCTATTCCTCCCATTCTATATATGCTTTTTCCATTTTTATTGCCCAGATGTAGTACTTTGCATTTCTCCGTGTTAAAAACCATTCTGTTAGTTGCTGCCCACTTCTCCAGTTTATTTAAATCTTTTTGAATCCTCTCTCTCTCTTCTCTAGTATTAGCTATCCCTCCTAGCTTTGTGTCATCAGCAAATTTAATCAGTTTACCCTCAATTCCTTCATCTAAATCGTTGATAAAGATGTTGAACAATACAGGGCCCAGGACAGAGCCCTGTGGTACCCCACTTGAGACATTCTTCCAACTGGATGTGCAGCCATTTACGACCACTCTTTGGGTCCGATCACTAAGCCAGTTATGAATCCACCTAACAGTTGCCTTGTCCATTCCATACTTAATCATTTTTTCAATAAGGATTGTATGAGAGACTTTGTCAAATGCTTTGCTGAAGTCAAGATATACTATATCTACAGCATTTCCTTGATCTACCCAATCAGTGATACCGTCATAGAAGGAAATTAAGTTAGTCTGACATGACTTATTAGTTACAAACCCATGCTGACTCTGTTTAATCACTTCATTCTTATCCAGGTATTGACATACATGTTGTTTAATAATTTGTTCAAAGATCTTTCCTGGTATAGAAGTCAGACTCACCGGCCTATAGTTACCTGGGTCCACCTTCTTCCCCTTTTTGAAGATAGGAACAACATTTGCTCTTCTCCAGTCTTCTGGCACTTCTCCTGTTCTCCAAGAATTTTCAAAGATTATAGAGAGGGGTTCAAAAATTTCTTCTGCTATCTCCTTCAGTACTCTGGGGTGTAATTCATCTGGACCTGGAGACTTGAATTCATTTAGGTTAGCTAAGTGTTTCTTCACTATCTTTCTGTTTATAGATATCCTGGATTCTTCTATTCCCTTAATAGGACAGTGAATAACAGTTGATGTTACATTTCCTTTCTGAGAGAAAACAGATGCAAAATAGGAATTTAAAAGTTCAGCAGGCGGAGGACAACTTGCAGCTGGTTTTATAGAGGTTGTAGACTACTACTGATTGTCACCATGCTCCACTATGGCCTCCGGCTCCACTGTCTCTAGTATTTCCCCTGGCCAACAACCCCGCCAGTTACAGCTTTGATGTGGCATCTGCACAATCCACACTTGTTCCTGTGTAACTGTGGCTCAGTCCCGTCTGTTGATCCCCTGATATGTGTCTGGCAAGCTCTCCTGCTCAGTCCTCATTCACACTACTAGTAATGTGAATGTGGACAGAGCAGGAGACCTTGCCGGACACACATCAGGTGATCAACTGACGGGACGGAGCCACAGTAACTCAGGAACAAGTGTGGATTGTGCAGACGCCACTTCAGAGCTGTAACTGTCAGGGTTGTTGGCCAGGGGAAGTACTAGAGACAGTGGAGACAGAGGCCTAAGTTGAGCACAGTTACAAATCTGTAGTAGTTTGCATGTGGATGGAGCAGGAGACTTTGCAGTCTGCACAGCAGGGGAACAGCTGACATTACTGAACCCCACTAACACAGGAGCTAGTGTGTGTTTCTCTGTTAAGATGGCACTTCTGAACACCAACTGGCGTTGTTGGAGCCCAGGATGAGGCATGGAGCAGGCTGAGGCCTGACAGGGTTGGCATGTGGAGACAGCAGGAGACTTTGCCATCTACACAGCAGGGGAACAGCTGGCATTACTGAACCCCACTAACACAGGAGCTAGTGTGTGTTTCTCTGTGAAAACGGCACTTCTGAGCACCAACTGGCGTTGTTGGAGCCCAGGATGAGGCATGGAGCAGGCTGAGGCCTGATAGGGTTGGCATGTGGAGGCAGCAGGAGACTTTGCCATCTACACAGCAGGGGAACAGCTGGCATTACTGAACCCCACAGACACAGTAGCGAGTGTGTTTTTCTCTGTGAAGACGGCACTTCTGAACATCAACTGGCGTTGTTGGAGCCCAGGATGAGGCATGGAGTTGGCTGAGGCCAACTTGCAGCACGTTTTATAGAGGTTGTAGACTACTACTGATTGTAACCGTGCTCCACTTAGGCCTCTGGCTCCACTGTCTCTAGTATTTCCCCTGGCCTCCAACCCCGCCAGTGACAGCTCTGAAGTGGCGTCAGCACAATCCACACTTGTTCGTGTGTTACTTGGCCTCAGTCCCATCAGTTGATCCCCTGATGTGTGTCCGGCAAGGTCTCCTGCTCTGTCCTCATTCACACTACTAGTAATGGGAATGTGGACAGAGCAGGAGACCTTGACGGACACACATCAGGGGATCAACTGACGTGACTGAGGCCAAGTAACACAGGAACAAGTGTGGATTGTGCAGACGCCACTTCAGAGCTGTCACTGGCGGGGTTGGAGGCCAGGGGAAATACTAGAGACAGCGGAGCCAGAGGCCTAAGTGGAGCAGGGTTAATAATCAGTAGTAGTTTGAATGTGGATGGAGCAGGAGACTTTGCCGTCCACACAGCAGGGGAGCAGCTGGCTTAACTGAACCCCACTAACACAGGAGCGAGTGTTTCAATCTGTGCGGATGGCACATCCAGGCTACAACTGGCTGTGTTGTAGCCCAGGATCAATGCTCTGAGCAGGCTGAGGCCTACTTGGAGCGAGGAGAAAAAGCGTTGTAGTGTGAGTTTGGAGACAGCAGGAGACTTTGCCATCCACACAGCATGGGAATAGCTGACGTTACTGAACCCCACTAACACAGAAGCGAGTGTTTATATCTGTGCGGACGGCACTTCCACGCTACAGCTGGCTGTGTTGTAGACCAGAATCAATGCTCCGAGCAGGCTGAGACCTACTTGGAGCGAGGAGAAAAAGCGCTGTAGTGTGAGTTTGGAGGCAGCAGTTGACTTTGCCATCCACACAGCAGGGGAACAGCTGGCGTTACTGAAACCCACAGACACAGGAGCGAGTGTTTCAATCTGTGCGGACGGCACTTCCAGGCTACAACTGGCTGTGTTGCAGCCCAGGATCAATGCTCCGAGCAGGCTGAGGCCTACTTGGAGCGAGGAGAAAAAGCATTGTAGTGTGAGTTTGGAGGCAGCAGGAGACTTTGCCATCCACACAGCAGGGGAACAGCTGGCGTTACTGAACCCCACTAACACAGGAGCGAGTGTTTCAATCTGTGCGGACGGCACTTCCAGGCTACAACTGGCTGTGTTGCAGCCCAGGATCAATGCTCCGAGCAGGCTGAGGCCTACTTGGAGCGAGGAGAAAAAGCGTTGTAGTGTGAGTTTGGAGGCAGCAGGAGACTTTGCCATCCACACAGCAGGGGAACAACTAGCGTTACTGAACCCCACTAACACAGGAGCGAGTGTTTCAATCTGTGTGGACGACACTTCCAGGCTACAACTGGCTGTGTTGTAGCTCAGGACGAAGCATGCAGCAGGCGGAGGACAACTTGCAGCTGGTTTTATAGAGGTTGTAGACTACTACTGATACTGATTGTCACCGTGCTCCACTATGGCCTTCAGCTCCACTGTCTCTAGTATTTCCCCTGGCCAACAATCCCGCCAGTTACAGCTCTGAAGTGGCATCTGCACAATCCACACTTGTTCCTGTGTAACTGTGGCTCAGTCCCATCTGTTGATCCCCTGATGTGTGTCTGGCAAGCTCTCCTGCTCAGTCCTCATTCACACTACTAGTAATGTGAATGTGGACAGAGCAGGAGACTTTGCCGGACACACATCAGGGGATCAACTGACGGGACTGAGCCACAGTAACTCAGGAACAAGCGTGGATTGTGCAGACGCCACTTCAGAGCTGTAACTAGCAGGGTTGTTTTCCAGGGGAAATACTAGAGACAGTGGAGACAGAGGCCTAAGTTGGGCACAGTTACAAATCTGTAGTAGTTTGCATGTGGATGGAGCAGGAGACATTGCAGTCTACACAGCAGGGGAACAGCTGGCATTACTGAACCCCACTAACACAGTAGCTAGTGTGTGTTTCTCTGTGAAGACGACACTTCTGAACACCAACTGGCGTTGTTGGAGCCCAGGAAGAGGCATGGAGAATGCTGAGGCCCGATGGTGTTGGTATGTGGAGGCAGCAGGACCCTTTGCTGTCTACACAGCAGGGGAACAGCTGGCATTACTGAATCCCACTAACACAGGAGCTAGTGTGTGTTTCTCTGCGAAGACGGCACTTCTGAACACCAACTGGCGTTGTTGGAGCCCAGGATGAGGCATGGTGCAGGCTGAGGCCTGATGGTGTTGGCATGTGGAAGCAGCAGGAGACTTTGCCGTCTACACAGCAGGGGAACAGCTGTCATTACTGAACCCCACAGACACAGTAGCGAGTGTGTTTTTCTCTGTGAAGACGGCACTTCTGAACACCAACTGGCATTGTTGGAGCCCAGGATGAGGCATGGAGCAGGCTGAGGCCTGATGGTGTTGGCATGTGGAGGCAGCACTAGACTTTGTCATCTACACAGCAGGGGAACAGCTGGCATTACTGAACCCCTCTAACACAGGAGCTAGTGTGTGTTTCTCTGCGAAGACAGCACTTCTTGAACACCAACTGGCATTGTTGGAGCCCAGGATGAGGCTTGGAGCAGGCTGAGGCCTGATGGTGTTGGCATGTGGAGGCAGCAGGAGACTTTGCCGTCTACACAGCAGGGGAACAGCTGGCATTACTGAACCCCACAGACACAGTAGCGAGTGTGTTTTTATCTGTGAAGACGGCACTTCTGAGCACCAACTGACATTGTTGGAGCCCAGGATGAGGCATGGAGCAGGCTGAGGCCAACTTGCAGCACGTTTTATAGAGGTAGTAGACTACTACTGATTCTAACCGTGCTCCACTATGGCCTCCGGCTCCATTGTCTCTAGTATTTCCCCTGGCCTCCAGCCCCGCCTGTGACAGCTCTGAAGTGGCGTCAGCACAATCCACACTTGTTCCTGTGTTACTTGGGCTCAGTCCCGTCTGTTGATCCCCTGATGTGTGTCCGGCAAGGTCTCCTGCTCTGTCCTCATTCACACTACTAGTAATGGGAATGTGGACAGAGCAGGAGGCCAAGTAACACTGGAACAAGTGTGGATTATGCAGACGCCACTTAAGTGCTGTCACTGGCGGGGTTGGAGGCCAGGGGAAATACTAGAGACAGTGGAGCCAGAGGCATAAGTGGAGCAGGGTTAAAAATCAGTAGTAGTTTGAATGGAGCAGGAGACTTTGCCGTCCACACAGCAGGGAAGCAGCTGGCATTACTGAACCCCACTAACACAGGAGCTAGTATTTTTCTCTGTGCAGACGACACATCTGAGTGACAACTGGCTGTGTTGAAGCCCAGGGATTATAGTTCAGGTGGTAGAAACATGAACACAACAGGAGACCTGGATACAGTTGCCAACCAATTACTTATTCGGGAAGAGGACTGGCAAATTCTGGGGAGATCCAGGCCTTGTTCATTTTCAGAAAAGTAAGCCGGTCGACGTTATCGGAAGAAAGTCGCGTGCGGCGGTCTGTTAGTATACCACCTGCGGCACTAAAGACGCGTTCCGATAATACACTGGCAGCAGGGCAAGCCAGCACCTCCAATGCATACTGGCTAAGCTCTGGCCATGTATCCAGCTTAGAGACCCAAAACTTGAAGGGGGAAGAGCCATCTGGGAGTACAGTCACAGGGCAAGACATGTAGTCTGTCACCATCTGATGGAAACGTTGCCTCCTGCTGACTGGAGCCGTCAGTGATGGTGTAGACAATTGTGGCGGACACACAAAACTTTGCCACATTTTGGCCATAGTGGTCTTGCCTTGTGCTGAGGCGTTGCCTCTGCTCCCTCTTTGTGCCAAGTTTCCTCCACTGGCTCGACGCACAGAGGTGCTTTGTAAAGCACTAGCACCACTGCTGTCTGGTGGAATGGAAAACATGATGGACTGCACCAGTGTGTCTTGGTACTCCCACAGTTTACGCTCCCGGTTCAACGTTGGTATGAGGGTTTGCAAGTTGTCCCGGTAGCGAGGATCTAGGAGGGTGTACACCCAGTAATCAGCCATGTAGAGAATGTGGGCGATGCGGCGATCGTTTCTCAAGCACTGTAGCATGATGTCAACCATGTGCTGCAGACTCCCAACTGCCAAAGAGCCGCTGTCCCCTGCTTGAGGCGTGATCTCTACCTGTGCTGCATCACCCCACCCTCGCTGTACATACTGACTAGAGCTTTGTGTACCTCCCTCCTGTGGAGAGATGTCTTCCTCCTCCATCGACTCCTCCTCATCCTCCTCACAAAGTGTCCCCTGCCTAGGCCTTTGTGAGGAAGCATGTAGCGCAGACTGTCCAGAAGCAGATGGCATTTGTGACTCCTCATCCTCCACCTCTTCCAAAACCTCATCCCTTAGTGCTTGCAGTGTTTTTTGAAGCAGGCAGATAAGGGGGACAGTCATGCTGACTAGTGAATCATCTGCACTCGCCATCCGCGTGGAATCATCGAAGGCACGCAAAACGAGGCAGATGTTCTTCATATAGGCCCACTCAGTGGTGCAGAAGTGTGACCGGCGCACAGTGTGACTTGTTTGCGCCTGATGCAGCTGGTACTCCATGACTGCTGCCTGCTGCTTACACAACCACTCCAACATATGTAACTTTGAATTCCACCTGGTGGGTAGGTCACATATGATGCGATGTTCCGGAAGGCGTAATCGGCGCTGCAGAGCAGCAAGGCACGATCTTGCCATGCTGGAACGACTCAAGTGAGCGCACTCTATGCGGACCTTGTGCAGCAGTGCATCAAGATCCGGATAGTCCCTCAGAAAGCTCTGCATGACCAAGTTGAGCACATGTGCCAGACATGGGATGTGAGTGAGGTTGCCTAGGCCAAGAGCTTCCACCAGATTTCGGCCATCGTCACACACTACCAAGCCCGGCTGGAGATTCGCTGGCACAAACCACACGTCGCTCTCCTGCTTGATGGCATTCCAGAGCTCCTGCGCTGTGTGGCTTCGATTCCCCAAAGAAATTAATTTCAGTACAGCCTGTTGACGTTTGGCCACGGCTGTGCTCATATCGGTCATAACAGGCTCCTGCTGCGCTGTTTCAGAGGAACTTGAGTAGGAGGAGGAGTCAATATGTACAGACTGGATTCCTGCAATCCGTGGAGTTGGCAGAATACATAGAGCGCCACTCTCCAGATCTGTACCCGGCTCCACAACATTGACCCAATGGGCAGTGAGGGAAAGGTATCGTCCCTGTCCATGGTTACTGGTCCACGCATCAGAGGTCAGGTGGACCTTGCTACTGACGGCGTTTAGTAGCGCATGTTTTATGTTTGCCTCCACATGTTTCTGCAGGGCAGGGACGGCTCGCCTGCTGAAATAAAAGCAGCTGGGCACGGTGTATTTTGGGACTGCCAATGCCATCAAGTCCCGGAAGGTGTCAGTCTCCACCAGCCTGAATGACAGCAATTCAAGGGCCAGTAGTTTGGCAATGCCAGCATTCAGAGCCTGTGCTCGGGGATGGTTTGCCGAGTATGGCCGCCTTTTCTCCCATGCCTGTGCTACCGATGGCTGCCGAGTGGCCTGGGAGTGTGAGGATGACTTGGAACATGGTGCTGTGGGTGGAATGTCACTGGGTCTCCGGACAACAGTGGCAGAGGTTCTTCCTTGGCGATCCTGGGAGGAAGCCGAACCAGTTGTGTGTGAGCTGGAGGAAGAGGCCCCAACACGAGCTGAAGAGGTGGTAGGTGGT
The DNA here is from genome assembly GCF_039654945.1 of Dendrobates tinctorius. NCBI lineage: Eukaryota > Metazoa > Chordata > Amphibia > Anura > Dendrobatidae > Dendrobates > Dendrobates tinctorius. Next base: position 42,163,482 of record NW_027361728.1, on the reverse strand, counting down.
GCTGTACATTGGCCTACGTCTTCAGTGTGTCTGTGTAACTCCACCTCGTGCTTGGTCCGCACATGTTTCCACATATTAGTGGTATTGAGGTTGCTGACATTTTTCCCTCTTTTGACTCTCTGATGACACAGCTTGCATTTGACAAAGCAAATGTCATCTGCAACTGTGTCAAAAAAGGACCACGCACTGCAAGTTTTGGGAGCGCCCGTTTTGCCTTTTGAAAGTGGAATGCTCCTAACGGGTGCCGAAGTGGAGGCTACAGGTAGCCAAGTCTGCCCCCTCCCTCTCCCTCCGGTTTTGGCCGTTCGGGGAATCTCTTCCTCAGAGCTGCTTCCACCACCTTCCTGTTCCTCACGCCATGATGGGTCAAGGACCTCATCATCTACACTCCCCTCTTCAAACACCTGCTTCTCCTGGGTTGTCTCGCCAGCACCGTACGCACCAGAAAGTGGTAACTGAGTCTCGTCATCATCTGATGCGTACTGAGGTGTGCTGATCATAGGCACTGGCCCACCCGCCTCTTCAGATTCAGAGGGACAAAGAAGTTGCGCATCACTGCATACTCCCTCTTCTTCACATTCTGGAATGCTGCTTGGCTGGCCCCCTCTTTCCAAACCAACAGATTCCGAGAACAGAAGTAGAGACTGTGATGGCTCCTGTCTAGGGCTCTCTGACTGCCTGGGCACTTTGGCAGGTGGTGAACAGACAGATGGTTGCTCTTCGGTGCTCTGGCCCTGAGAGGATGTGGAAGTAATTGAAGTCGATGCGTTAGCTGCCATCCATCCGACAACGGCTTCAATTTGTTCCTCCCGCAGCAGTGGGGTACGGTGAGGTCCTACAAAGCTGCGCATAAAGGACTGTTGCCTGCTAAAACTGGGGGATGCTGACTCACTGGTGCCAACAGCAGGCACAGAATCCCCACGTCCTCTCCCTGCAGAATCCCCACGTCCTCTCCCTGCAGAATCCTCACGTCCTCTCCCTGCTGAAACTCCACGCCCACGGCCTTACTCCCTGCCTTCTTCATCTTGCTAGAATGAGAAAGATAGGCAGAAAAGTACAAAGGGGGGTCTTAGTGTGCTTATTCCTGAACAGCTGGTTACAGGTATAAGAAATACTAATTTTATGAAGTGTGTGTGTCGACTATACTTTAATGGGTGCTAATGTGGCCTACACAACTTTCAAATGTAGTGTTTGGTGAACTTTGTTGTTTTTTTGGGGGAAAAAAAACTAAAAGGATATGACCAAAGATTTGAAAGTCAGAGAATCACCAACTTTCTGGAGCTATTACAATGCAGGCAGGTAACCTACAATGCAAAAGATGAGGCTCCAAAAAAATTGGGTAATACTAATCTGGCTGCAGCTGAAGGGCACAAGCCAGAAAAAAGGCTCCTCTATCTACTCCTATATAGTGTTTGCAACCAACCAATGAAGATGGATATGGATGGATGCACACTAATAGGAGAAGAAAAAATGAGCTGCAATTAAAGAAAAATATGTGTGAGGCAGTGATGCACGCTGAGCGGCCTACAACCAGACGTAGCTGCAGGACACACTACTCAGCATGAGCTGCACTCACACACAGTCAGAGACCTCTCAGACAGCCGTGAACAGTGCAGCTAAGTGGGCACTAGCACTGACAGGCTGCAGAAAGGCTCTGCTGTGTACTCCTAGAGTGTTTGCAACCACCATATATGGATACGGATGGATGCACACTAATAGGAGAAAAAATGAGCTGCAATAAAAGAAAAATGTATGAGGCAGTGACACGCTGAGCGGCCTACAACCAGACGTAGCTGTAGGACACACTACCCAGTGTGAGCTGCACTCACACAATCAGAGACCTCTCAGACAGCCGTGAACAGTGCAGCTAAGTGGGCACTAGCACTGAAAGGCTGCAGAAAGGCTCCGCTGTCTACTACTAGTGTTTGCAACCAACGTATAAGGATACGGATGGAAGCACACTAGATAGAATTTTTTAAAAATAAGCAGCTCAAAAAGAAAAATATGTATGAGGCAGCAGTGAGGCACGCTGGGCGGCCTACAACCAGACGTGGCTGAAGGACCCACTCCACAGCGTGAGCTGCACTCACACAGCCCTTGCAGACAGCTGTGAACACTGCTGCTAGGGAAAAGAAAGCTACAGTGGTGGTTTATGTAGCCTGGGTAAAGCACAATATTGTTGTGAGAATCGCTATTTCTAACTGTCCCTCACAGTCTTCAACAGCAGCCTGTCCCTAACTGAATTCACAGCTGAGTGACCAGAAATGGTGGCGGCGGTGGCTTTTATAGTGCATCATGACATCATTTCAGCAGCCAATCACAGCAATGCCAATAGTTAACATGCCTACATGCCTAACAGCCTGTGCCCACACTTCTGAGGATTCCCACTGACTGAATCAAAGCGAGCGGGCTGATAGCATTATGGGAACTTCCGATTCCGGCATCCGATATGAAAAAAGTATCGGAAGTCAGTATCGGAATTCCAATACAGCTAATATCGGCCGATACCCGATACTTGCGGTATTGGAAAGCTCAACACTAGTCAGGACAGGAGATGAATAGGATAATAATCCCCTCCCTGTTGTCCATGGTTGGCAGGAGCCACACCATGGACTTGGGCCTGATGGAAGTGCATGACAAATGAGCGCCTTCTTGATACACTATCTTCAACATGATGCCTGTATTCTTAGGGTTAGAAAAAGTGCTGACTACTGGGTTTCCACTCTGTTAGATGTGTTAGAAAAGATTTTGCTAAATGCTTTCCCCCTGGAAAGGGATGCACGCATGCTGGAGTATCGAAACACACTTGTAGACAATCTTAAGAGTGGTTTTCCCCAAAAGAGCAGTGAGGCAAACAGTGTGCATCAAAGTTCTAGGCATCCAACCCCGGGAACCTCAAAGTGTCATCGCAAAAACATTAGCAGCAGCAGTATGAGTGGCATAAGCAATCTCTGTTAGTCACTTCAACAGTTTTTAGACCAGCCTGTACACCCGCAGAACAGAGTACAAATTTGACACGTTGTAATTGACCAGAGAGGATGGTGCAAGAGCATATTGAGCTCAATAGCAATGCCATCAGGTGGAATTTGGACCCTTTTTCATTTTGGTCTTCAAAAATGGAAGAGTTGTCTGAGCTCGCCTGTCACACCTTGGAGGTTTTATCACGCCCGGCAGCCAGCGTTCTCTCAGAATGTGTCTTCAGCGCTGCTGGTGGTGTCCTGACAGATAAGCGCATCCGGCTGTCACTGAAAGTGTAGACCACCTAACTTTCATCAAAAAGAACAACTCATGCATCTCCAATGACTTTTGCACCCCAGTGTTAGACTGGGCAGACTAGGCGATGGAGTCGTTTTTAGTGACATGCATTGATCTCACGTTATTGCAGTCTGTGACACCTTTTTCGTGGCTTTTGTACCTGCTGTTGCTATTGTTGCTGATGTTACAATTTTTTGAAATGTGGAGACTCCAAGTTGGGTCTCCATCTAGTGGAAGGGATGTCAGAGGCCTATTATACTGTTTCTACTTTGTGGAAATTGATGTCACTTTAGTGGTGTGTGATAATTTTTTGAAATGTGGAGAATCCAAGTTGAGTCTCCTTCTGGTGTGGTGACAGTAGAAGAAGAGCTTCCAGACAGGCAGGCCTGCACTTACTTTCACTTAACTACCTGTGTTACTATCCTTACATTTTTCTACCAATAGTACTCTATGAAACTGATGTTTGTGCCATCTGATTGTGACTGGAAAAAAAAGATTGGAGCTGTTGTGTGAGGTATCAGGGCTTAACCACCAGGTCTGCACTGAAACTTTAATTTCAAGCTGCAAAGGCTGGGTCAGACCCACTATATCTCATGCTTGGCCCATGGCTGACTGCTGCTGTGCCATTAGAAAAGTTCTACTGTGTGTCAAATGATCCCACTTTTCATTGTGTCTGCCTCTAACAAATGTGCAGAAAATAATGCTCAGCTAGCTAGGTTAAGTTGTAGTATAAATACCTGAGTTGATCAGTGGAGCAGACCAATGCAATTCCTGAGTGGACACTCGCCCACCCCAGTGGAGACACTGAAAATTAAATTGAACAAGGGGTTGAGGAGGGTGATTTATTCTGTGGGGAAGATTTATTCTGTGTGTCGGGGGGATTTATTCTGTGGGGGAAGAGTTATTCTTTGTGGTGGGGAATTTGTTCTGATGGAGGAAGATTTATTTTGTGGGGGGAGCACTTATTGTGGGGGGATTTAATGTAAAGTGGGGAAGATTTGAGGACACAAGTTTGAGGGAGCAATAAAAGGACTGGTGCAGATACAATATGGAGAACGAGAAAGTTTTGAAGCCACAGTATGGAGATCATGTATGAGGGAACAGTATGGGGGGATAGGTGCAGTCACAGTATGGTGATTGGGAGAGATGGTTGCAGACATAGGGTTTGCATGGGGTGACAGTGTAAAGTCACAGCCAGGGGGAGGGGGCATGTGGTGAGGGGGCATAGAATAAAGACTAGGACCTATAGAGGGACACAGAGTGAAGAGGAGCCCCAATATGGAAATGAGAGAGCCTTGTGAAGGGCATATACCATAAGAGAATCAATATGTGGGTCATATTTTGTGCAGAAAATATAGTGAGGGGCAATTATTTACTAAGGGGCTCAGCTTAGGTTAGATATTTTTTATGCAGGAGCATTATAATGACACTGTTGTCTTTAAGAGCATCATCAACGCAAAAACATTAGCAGCAGTAGTTTAAGTGTCATAAGCAATCTCTGTGAGTCATTTTTTAGACCAGCCTATACACCCACAGATCAGAGTACAAGTCTGACACTAATTTTAGCTGTTTGGGAAGATTTTTGTCGCACCTTAAGATGTGTATATGTTTGGTTTTGCCTCCCACTGCATGTAATGTGGTTCGGGCACGTTCATCGAACTATTTGGCGAACATATTCAGCGAACATTGGGACATTCTGTGAACTGAATTGAACCTAACCTTGGAAGGTTCGCTCATCTCTAGTTGTGAGGTGCATGGTTGCTGAACAGAAATAGTTACACAGGAATGCAAAAATTAAATTGTGTACAATGTCTTCAAGTTTCTATTTTTGTTTTATCAAATCACTTCATCCCTTCTAGCAAAAGAATTTACCCAGAATACAAAGTTGTTTATTAGGAACATTACCATTAAGTAATTTGTGGCAATAGTTGTCTATTTTTTAAATATCCCCATTGCTAAAAATAACCCTTATATGCTTTGTTGCTATTTCTCTAGGCAGGTACATTTATGAAAAGTCATTTGCAGCAACAGCCAGCAGTATTGTTGCGGTTTGTACGTGTCATGATCCAGGCGTGGATCTGTCAGATTAAATGGACAAGGTGAACATTTTTTCCTTTGGCAAGGAGATGTGATTGCCCCCGGTGGCCATTGGAATGATCACATGTGGTGTCATTCATTCTGAGTTGCCCCGGTGGTGGTTAGTGGTATCGCACGATAGTTTGGGTTTGATATGTACGTAATTATGAATCAGGTGTGGGGCTCTAAAAATGAGTCTCAGGTTGTGCAATCACTGCTGGTGATATTCATTCATTGATTGTGTTCATTTGACAAGGAAGCCTGGGTGAACATGGAGCTGAACATGAGTCCTGTGCAGTCAGCCAGAGGGGATGAGTGGCAGCTAATGGTGTCTGCAGGAATTGCTGGCATGGGGTGGAGGAGTCGCAGTTTATGGTGTCGGTGGGAAGTGCGTGCATGGCTTGGTGGAGTGGCGACTATGGAGAGAGTTGCACTCAGCATGCTCGACTTGGTTGCCGAGAGCTGGACTCAAGCATGCTTAGATTCTTGGCAGAGGCTGACTCATCTTTGGGACTCTGTTACTGGACTGCTGCAATTGGTGGTGGACTCTGCTCCCAGGCTGCACTACGGTGAAGGATCCGGGATGGTGATGGATCTGGGTGGAGGAGAAGATGCACGCAGGTGGTGGGCTCTGTTGCTAGGAGCGTACGCAACAGAGCAAAGCTAAGTGGTGTTTCCCCTGTATTGTCTTCTTTCCTCATGTGTGTTGTTAGTGCAGTGGTGGGATTAGTTTCCGCACCGACCAATTCCCTAGTGAGGGTTTAGGGTCAGGGCGAGCAAGGGTTTTGAGGTATGCGTGCGGCGCCTGGTGCGGAACCGGCATAGGGAACGTTAGGAGTGCAGGGCCACTGGCTCAGGGGAGCTCAGGAGGTCTCCACTTCCCTATTCCCTATTGCAGGGTCCACCATTGTTAATGTTACCCTGGTCCCCCCATATTATTTAAATTCGCCATACTGGAGGCGCTGTATCCTGGGTCACGTGTGTTATGGAAACGCCTTGCGGTAACCGCTGCGTCCAGACACACGTGGCCGTGACAGTACGCCTCCCAGTGTCAGATTGTGATGGCCGAGCTGTCAATCAACACACTGACAGCTTAACACTCCTCTGTACCAGACTGGATGGCTGAGCAGTCAGTAACCTGCATCCCAGACCCACTGAGGATGGAACCGTGACATCCCCCATGGATCGATTCGATCATTTCTCATGGTTACCTTTAGGCTGCACGATACCACAGCTCCTAATCTATATATATATATATATATATATATATATATATATACCGTATATATATATATAGCCAGGTAATAAAAGTGCATAGAAGCCAAAGCATTGAAAAATTAGCTTTAAAGAAAGTGTTCAGGCTTTTTTAAGGCCCCGTCTCACATAGCGAGATCGCTAGCGAGGTCGCTGATGCGTCACCAATTTTGTGATGCAACAGCGATCTCGCCAGCGATCTCGTTTTGTGTGACACGCAGCAGCGACCGCCCCCCCCCACGCACTGGATATCGCTGATAGTGCTCGAATGTCCTGGGCCATTTTTTCATCGTCGGTGTCCCGCTGGCCAGCATGCATTGCTGTGTTTGACGCCGGCGAGCGACCAAGTTGGCGACGCAGAACTCAGGGACGCAGGCTCGAATCGTTCAGAATAGCTGCTGTGTGACAACGCACCATCGATTCTTACCAGGTCGCATCGTTGTCAGAATCGCTGGTGCGTCGTTGAGTAGATCTGCCTGTTTGGCAGCTTACTTGCGACCATGTAGCGACGCACGAGCGATCCTTACCAGGTCATATCATTGTCGGGATCGCTGGTGCGTTGCTATGATGACGGAATTGTGATAAGAATAACAAACAGTATTCACTCATTCAATTATGCCAGCATTGCTTTTAGGCAGCAGATCATGTGTATTGTAAGCAACTGACATCAGTGGCATCAGAAGTATCACATAAACACATAATCAGCTGGCTCAAAGTAAATGGATTAGTATTGGTTATTTTAAAGTTTTACTACATACTATGCTTTTTTTTTTTTTTAAGGAAAAAAAGGACAACCCATTTAAGTCTCATTTCACTTGGGACTTTAGGTTTTCTCATGGTGGAGGCAAAAATCTAATATAGACACAATGTTTCATATTTGGACATACTGTATATCTTTCAAAACAATTCTAAATATTGTACTGTCTCTTCCAAATCCAGCTTTGTGAATGTATGTGCAGAACAAAAAAATTCACATGAATGGAAACCATTATTAAAAATGGCTGCCAATACAGTTATTGAAGGATGTTAAAAAGTTCTCATTTTAATCATGTTCATATTTGCCCATGTTGCCCCTGTTTAAGATATTATATCCCTCTTAGTAATAAACAACTTTATATTTTGTACATGGTAGTTCAAGGTATGGATTATTAAATTACATGAGTTACAAATCTGAACCAGACAGATGATAATTTTTTTCTCAATTCCTCCAGCATAAAATGATTTTGTACAGTATAATGTAAGATGAGTATTTGCTTATGACCTGATCTGATCCCACTTGAACCCTCCAGCAAAACACATAAGGTAATTATTACAAGACGTATGTGCAGTAACATGGACAAATAACATTGGCCTAAATGTTTCCAATTATGTAGATATTAGCATTTAGGACCGCCTTGCCAGTAATTTTAGCATAACTAGATTGACAATTATATGTGTAGAAAGGTTGAGCACTTACAAGTTTTTAAAATCAAATATCGCAAAGCTTGGTACATATTTTAAAATCAGAAATTATTAAACACCTACCCAAGTAACTAACATGTCATGCAACCCACTGGGATCAAGTATCACTGAGGGGGAGTTACAGAAAAGTCTGCTGATTTATAAGAACCATGTGCTCTTATGCATAATGTATAGAACATTCCAAATCGATTTGTAAATTATTATAGTCTCTTACAAAAAAGAACATAAAGACTTATTCTCCGTGTAATCTGTAAAATGATGGAACTCACTCCAGAGAAGCGAGAAAATGCATTTTTAATTCTTAAATTTAATTAGCAAAAAAATTGAGATGAGCAGATTGTTTGAAACTTGAAGGCTTTGTCAAATTTTGCCAGAAAATTTGATTTTGCGACATATAAACTTGCAAGAATTGCATAATTAATACGTCTCTAATTGTCTGAAAAATATGTGTAGAACATAGTGCGTTCCCCTTAGAGTCAATAAAGCATGTTTTGAGCTCCATAATGTAAGCATAGCCTTTTTAATGTCCAAATTACTTCTAACTATTGGGCTCGGGGAAAGCAGATGGTAACCAGAGGTAATCAGCAGCATATTTAAAGGGAACCTGTCATTTCCGTTCTAGCATGTAAACTGTCTCCAGTGCATTGTTCATGATTCAAAGTGCATCACTAACACTTTTTTTTCATTAAAATCTCTGGTGGATTCCTTATAAAAAAAACACTTTATATAGATATATCTTACCAACTCGTTTAGTCATAGGGGTGTGTTTATTGCGTTTAGTCAGGGTTGTCCCCACCCACGCAATTTCAATTATGTTCCTGGTTTTTGTTGACATCACTAGAAATCCCGCACCTGCGCATTATTTACTGTGTTGCTGCGCTTGCCCAGTGTGTATTGGGGAGCCGCACGTAATTTGGACATTAAAAAGGCTGTGTTTGTATTACAGAGCTCAAAACATGTTTTATTTGTCACGACACAGCTATCTGGTGACCTGTGACCAGGGGCTCTTTCCCTGTCCCTAACACTAGGGGGCACCCTAGCTCGCCATATTCCCTGGGATACTTCTGAATGTGAAGATGCCTGGGCCTCCACCCCTGCCTTATCTTCTGAGTCAGCCCTCTGTCTGTTCTCTTCCCCCACCCAGGGAAGAGGAGGGCTACTGTGCACCATAGTACACCAACCCAACAATTAAGGCAACATGGACAAGGGTTAACAGAAAACTCCAGGCATACAAAATATTCATTCACATATAACAGAGGCATGCATCGGGGCATGGAGGTGTTGGAATTACCACACAGACAAACCAAGCATTAGTAACAGATAACTCCACCAACTTTCCTCATATGAACACCTCTCCCTTCTGAAGCCATGCAGCCATTGCTTGCTCTGGCAAGGATTTGCTACAGAGCCCATATTATAAAGGCAAAAGGAGTGGTTAACTGACCTCAGTTGTGCGCACAGAAATTTCCTACATGACCAATTAACCCCTGTTCTGCTATAAGGAATAAACACCATTAACATGAAGAAGTGCTTCTTCTCAGTGCCGGAGTAAGAGCATCCAGACCCCGCGGTCTTCTGGCTCCATACTGTCGCAGTAACCCCATGACATTATTGACTCAAACCTTTTAACAACACACTACACTATTAAGCCCCCTTCACATGTAGCGAGATTGCTAGCGATATCGCTAAAGCGTCACCAATTTTGTGACGCAACAGCAATATCGCTAGCGATCTGGCTACATGTGACACTTACCTCTGACCCAGCTCCCTGCTAGATATCGCTGATTGCGCGAGATCGTCCTGGTCCATTTCTCGTTGTCGGCTTTCTGCTGGTGCCGACGAGCGACTCCATGGACGTGGGAGGAAGTCGTCACCAGAGCTGCCGTCTGACAGGTAATTAATGACCGCCGAACGCTGATGCATCGCTGGTGAGATCTGCCTGCTTGGCAGCTCACTAGTGACCATTTAGCAATGCACCAGCGATCCTGACCAGGTCGTATTGTTGTCGGGATCACTGGTGTATCGCTAAATGTAACGGGACCTTTAGACTTTTCAGGCAAGTTAAATTGTATAAACGGTCTAAATATTTTCCCTTTTTTGGGCAGATGCATGCATTTCTGTTGTTTATTGACAGTGCAAACAGAAGAATCCATGCCATTGTCACACAGTTTGTTGCAATAATTATCAATATCTGGGGATTGTAAAGAGCTTTGCACTTTGCTACTTTGCTAAATGAAGAAGCAATAGTTTTTTCATTAGTCATCCATAAATTATCTATTTAATTAGGGAGACAAAACAGGTATACTGTTTAAATGTGAAGAAGTAATGGACTCCCAACTAGAAGATAAATAGTATTCCTTTTTGAGGTGTACAATTAGTTTGCTGATCAGAAAATGATTAGTAAACTACAAATGCTTTTTTATGAAACTTTCCCAAAATTATTCCCTTTTTTTCTGGAGGCAAAACAGTTGCACTGTTTTGTACTTGAAGAAATTCTGGCTTGTTGTCACTAAACCTTTTAATATATATTAGCCCTATTTCAGAGATGTTTCTTCACGGTAAACAAACATGAGTATTAGTGATGAGCGAGTACTAAAACGCTCGGGTGCTCGTTACTAGAGTCGAACAAGTCGTAATGCTCAGATGCTCGACCCGAGTAACAAGCATAATGGAAGTCAATGGTTTAAGGATTAAAAAATTGCAGAAATCTATGGAAGCAGTGCTGAAATGGCATGGGAACAGAATGTTGAAGATCCCTGAAAGCATCTCTGAATCCCAGGCCACTACTGGGAACAATGTTGTCAGAGTATTGCGTCACTTTTGCGGACTGACACTAAAACAAACAAAAACAAGTCAAAATGGATTTTACTAGAAAAAAATGTTAAGATTCATTCTTTCCAGGACAATAACTTGTGCATGAGGCAAAATAAATAAGATAAAAAAAATACTCCTCAACATATCCTGCTTAATTTATGAAGGAGGGAGTCACAAATTTTTTTTCTGGGTCATCAGGCAGCCCTCTCTATTTGAACACAAAGGAAGAAAGAAATGATCTATATGTCAATAATAATAAAATAGAAACCTTTATTGAAGAATCATATAGTATAATGGAACAGAGGGGTAAAATAAAATACATACAGTATATTATAAAAGGGGTGCATGTCCAACAGTGAACCAGTATACTGCTCACAGACTATCGTCATCAAGGAATACATCACACTGTGAATATCATAGAAGATCTACTAGATAACCTTAGAAGCATCCTGTGCTGCCTAGGAGATCATAATTTATCACCTACTATAGAGTATTGGTGCAGACTGTACTTATAGGGCATTAATCAATAGGATTACATTATGTGTAATATTAATACATGCCCATGGTTATTGCATCATCCCATAATGCAAAAGGAGTCCAAAAGATCACCTGCTGAACACAAATGTGCAGAAAATAATGCACAGCTAGGTTAAGATGTAGTATAAACACCAGAATTTATCAATGGAGCTGAGCAATGCAATCCTTGAGTAGACCCTCACCCACCCCAGTGAAGACACCGAAAATTAAATGTAGCCAGGGTGTAAGGAGGGTGATTTATTCTGTGGGGAAGATTTAGTCTGTGTGTGGGGGATTTATTCTATGGAGGAAGATTTATTCTTTGTGGGGGATTTATTCTGGTGGAGGAAGATTTTCTGTGAAGGAAAGATTCACTGTGTGGCGGGGATTTAGTGTAAATGGGGAAGATTTGAAGACACAAATTTGGGGGGAGCAATAGATGGACAGGTGCAGATACAATATGGAGAGCGGGAAAGATTTGAAGCCACACTATGGAGGGCATGTATGAGGAAACAGTATGGTGGGATGGGTGCATTCACATTATTTTGATTGGGAGAGATGGGTGCAGACACAGTATGGTGAGTAGAGGGATTGGTGCAGACACAGAATGGGGTGCATGGGTGCGAACATAGTATGGAGAGTGAAGGGGTGATGGTTGCACACACAGTATAGGGAGTTGAGGGGATTTGTGAGGAGACAGTATGGTTAGCAGTGGGATGTGAGAGAAAACAGCATGAGAAGGGAGGGGGAAATGTGTGAGGAGACTACTGAGGGGAATAATGTAAGGAGACTGTACAGGGAGAAAAGTGTGAGTGGGCACAGAATAAAGACTGAATTGTGTGGGGGGGTTTGCATGGGGTGACAGTTTAAGGTCACAGCCAGGTGGCGGTGACATGTGATGAGGGGAGCATAGAATAGAGACTGGGTCCTATAGAGGGACATAGAGTGAAAAGGAGCCCCAATATGGAAAGGAGAGGGCATGTACCATAAGAGAAACAATGTGTGGGTCATATTTTGTGCAGAAAATATAGCGAGGGACAATTATTTACTAATGGGCTCAGCTTAGGCTAGATATTTTTTAGGCAGGAGCATTATAATGACACTGCTGTCTTTAAGAGCATTGTGTTGGGATGTGCTGCAGAAGAGCAGAGAAGTGGGAGGTCTGCATATATTAGCTGTGGATGTGAAAAGTCATCATGGCTTCTGGACAAAATGAAGATTAAAAGAGAGAGATGTTGTCTCTGGAGTCATTCATATAAAAAGGTACCTGGATGTGAATGTTTTTTTGTGACACTATTTCTCAGGTTTTAATTTATGTTAGGAGCCTTGTCCAAGTTTGTGATGAGTCTGCAGTCATTCTATATGATTGCAGGCTTCTGAATTCTCACAGAGTGCACTACCCTCTTTCAGGATTCTCTCATGCCGGTGATTTGCATACATGCGATCATGTGCTGACTAGAGATGAGCGACTTTGCCTTTTTTAGGGTCGAGTCGGGTTTCATGAAAGCCGACTTTCTCAAAAGTCGAGTCGAGTCGAACGAAATCAGCCGACTATCGTGAAAAGTCGAAGGTCCGACTGAAACACGAAACCCAATACAAATCAATGGGGAAGCAAAGTCGGCAGGGAGTGGAAGGCAGTAAACATACCTACATGCTGGACCGCTTTTTTAAAGTGCGCGAAAACTCTCTCTCTCCCCGGACGCTGCACATGTAATCTCGTTGCCAACAGTGTACATCCTTGCTCAGTGGCTGAAAAAAGTCACGTGCAAGCATTCTGGGAAATCTGACTTTGGCGCTCATTTTGCCGACCGCATGGCCGACTTCACGCTGTGGTCGGGTTCCGGTCGGTAAAACCCGACTTTGCCATAAGTCGGCGACTTATGAATCTGGCCGACCTGTTTCGCTCAACTCTAGTGCTGACTATTCATGCGTGGCCTCACTCAATGAAAATGAATTGAGCGAGGCCAGACATGTCAAGTCAGAATGTGGCCATAATTATACAAATCGCATATGTGTGCTGACATGACTGTCCTCTCTCACCACCGGCAAGGGAGAATCCTAAAAGTGTGCAGTGCATGCACTGTGAGAATTCAGAAGCCTACAGTCAATAGAGTGACTGCAGACTTTCATCTCAAACCTGGGCAAGCCCTTAAATTATAAGATGAAGCCCTGTAGCATGCCAATCCTAGCAGTGTGTCATTTACTTACTGTCAGGATTCAGCTCGGCTTGCAGGTTCCTTCCACTTCACTCATATGCGATTTCCATGCTTAGTGTCATGTGACAACTAGCTTTTCATCCTGCTTCTCTCAGTTTTTCACTGAACATTGAGAGAATTAGGGTGAATAGCTCATTGGCACATGACTAAGTATGAAAATTGCATTTGTGATTTTGGGTGGGGGGGAGCCAAACTGAATTCTTGCCCCGGGTGCCAGAAAACCTAGATACACCTCTGCGCGACGATCATGGGAAAAGCAGTGGAATATAAATTCAGCCATGTGTATCAGACTGCCAACAGCTAAGACTTCCCTCAACTTCCTCCTCATCCTCCCTCTCCTCCTCATCTTCAGGCCATCCATGCTGAATAGACAGGATGAAGGTGGTGTGGGTATTACCATCTGTAGCACAGGCAACCAGCTCCTGTCCCTCTTACTCATTATCACCAATCCGTGTTAAGAAGATGAGATGAGGCTGGGCTGTATAGCATTACTCTGCATAGTTTATTGATCCATCTCAACTTGCTCTGCCTACAAAGCCTCCTATTTAATTGTGAGTAGTGATTCTTTCAGTAGACAGAGATGCGGGATGGTTACGATGATTATGGTGTTATTGCTGCTCACCATCTTGGTCGAGTCCTCAAAGCCTTGGAGAATCGCACAGATGTCAGACATCCATGCCCACTCATTAGTTTTATGTGCGAAGGCTGACCGGAATACTGACGGGCATGGTGCAGCTGTTATTCAACTACTGCCCTCTGCTGCTCACAAAGCCTTTCCAGCATATGTAACATTGAGATCCAATGTATGTTGACATCACACACCAGTCAGTGTTACAACATATGGTGACATCGCACACCTGTCAGTGAGCTGGAAGTTGCAAATGCTACTGCAGCACTGACAGGCTGACGGCAGCTGTAGCTTACTTGCAGAAATGGGCACATACGTGGTGCGGTTTCACAAGTAACTCAGACAGATCTGGAAACCGCTGAATGACTAAGTTGAGCACATGGGCAAGGCATAATATGTGTGCGAGGTTGCCAAGCTTCAGAGCTGCCACAAGGTAACGGCCATTGTCACACATGAAAATCTGCCCTCCTCAGATGGACTTTTTACAGTGCGGGCGCAATATAGAGATACTATGGATAACTAACCAAGTCTGGCTGTATGCTTTTGATGCACAACTGGCACAGAATAAATGCCAGATAATATTTCCCTGCTGAAACAAATTTGCACAATTACTATCGCAGGAAAATTTCCACACATCAGATGGACATGTTACAGTGTAGGAACAATATAGCGATTCTATTGATAACTAACCTAGTCAGGCTTTATAATTTTGACGTACAACTGTTGCAGTATAAATGGTGTTTAATATTTCCGTGATTAAAAACATTGCAGGAATACTACTGCAGGAAAATATGCCCACCTTAGATGGACTTGTTACAGTGCAGGAGCAATACAGTGATGCTATTGATAACCAACCAAGTCTGACTGCGTGCTTTTGAAGCACAACTCGTGTACTATAAATGGCGTATAACATTTCCGTGCTCAGAAAAAAATGGGCAGGAATACTATCACAAGAAAATTTGCCCACCTCAGATGTACTTCTTACACTTCAGAAGCAATATAGCAATGATATTTCTAACCAGCCAAGTCTGGCTTTTTTTATTTAGTCCACAACTGGTGTAGTAAAAATGGCGCATAAAATTTCCCTGCTGAAAAAAAATTTGCAGGATTACTAGTGCAGGGAAATTTGCCCACCTCAGATGGACTTTTTACAGTGCAGGAGCAATATAGTGATGCTATTGATAACTAACCAAGTCTGGCTGTATGATTTTGACGCACAACTGGCGCAGTATAAATGGCATATAATATTTCCCTGCTCAGATCAATTTGCAGGATTAAGAGCTAAAAGAATGTTATTAGCCCTGAGAATCTGATGGGCTTTTGGTATGAGTTGCAGCAAAAAGGACATGCAATTAGCCCTATTCTGTCCTACACTATCCCTTCAGTACAATTTCTCCTTAAGTGCTGCTATCAGCAGTATAAATGACGATTATAACTAGCCCTAATAAGGGCTCTTGTTGCAGTTGAAAGAAAGATTACAGGTGTCTAATACCTGCGTATATGCAGCTACAATTCTGTCCCTAGCTCAGTAGCGAAGCACCTCTCCTTGCTCTGCCTGTTTCCGATCATACAGTATGGCGAGCATGGTGCCCCAGGTCTTATATAGAGCCAATGATGATAAGCAGCCATCCAATCTCAGTAATTCCACAGCCAAGATGGCTATGGCATTACAGTGACTAGGAGGCAATCTCTGCCTGCTTTTTGGATGTCTAAGAAGTGTCAAATATGCAGGGCGTGGACTCAAGTTTGCACGTGAGCATTCAAAAATACTCACTGAGTAATGAGCATCTCGAGGACTCTGATGCTTGAGCGAGAAATGACCAGTGACAAGCACGCTCGCTCATCACTAATGAGTATGTTTCCCAGCATCAGTATTGCTGTTTAGCACTTTACAACACAGGAGGAAGCCAGGAGTTGTGTGACTGGTATGTCTGTGCTGTGGCTGAAGTAGGAGCAGCATAGTAAACAGCTAAAATGGTGAAGGCAAGGAAATGCTTTGCAGTTTAGGGACAGCAATGGTAGCCTCAGCAGATCAGTACAGTCTAGCATTATGAAATATTGTAAGCAGCCAGGTGGTGCGTGGCTTGTGTGCAGGGGCTGGCTGGAACATTTCAGCCTGGGGGGCAACCACAAGGCAATGGCCCTTGAGTTGTGGTGACCCACTTTTGGCCTGCATATCTCTGGCCACTGCATTAAAGCAGAAGAGGGAACAGGCTAATACATAGCTATGGGAACAGAAAGAAGCTTGCTGCATAGATGCAGAAGGAGAACCAAGCTTATTGCCTAGATAGATACTGAAATGGAAGGAAGCTGATTACATAGACATGGGAACTGAACTAATTGACTACATAGACACGTGAACAGAACCAATATTACTACATATATATGGGAAAGGAAAGGAGCTAACTACATAGATAAGGGAACAGAACCAAACTTACTACAGATATATAGGAGCAGAACCGAGCATACTACAGAGATAATGGAGCAGAATCAAGCTTACTACAGAGCTATGCTAGCAGAAACAAGCTTACTACACAGATAAGAGAGCAGAAGCGAGCTTACTACAGAGATAAGAGAGCAGAACCGAGCTTACTACATAGATAATTGAGCACAACTGAGCTTACTACAGAGATAAGGGTATAGAACCGCTCTAGGTTCTCCTGTGTCATGATGTTCTGTAATTTGCCTTTATAGCGTGGATCGAGGATGCTGGCCAACCAGTAGTCGTCATCGTTCATCATTTTGGCTATGTGGGGGTCCTTTTTTAGGATGCGCAATACATAATCACACATGTGGGCCAATGTTCCAGTGTTAATGATGCACTGACAGTGGTGGGTGGAGAAGCACTTTCTGCCAAATCCACATCCCTCCAGTCACACACAAACCCTATACCTGACATTGGCAAGCCAACATTTTCTCTTGCCCCCCGAGAAGCATCCTCCTCCCCAAAAAAATCATCCCCCTCATCCTCCTCCTCTTCCTCTTCTTCCTCCACCTCGTCCAGGACAGTTCCCTGAGCAGACAATGGCTGACTGTCATGAAAGCTTCCCTCATCCTCCTCTTCCTCCTCCACTGCAGACGACTGATCCTTAATGTGCATCAAAGTTTGCATGAGCAATCGCATAAGTGGGATGCTCATGCTTATGATGGCGTCGCCTGCGCTTACCAGCCGTGTGCATTCCTCAAAACACTGAAGGACTTTACAGAGGTCTTTCAGCTTTGACCACTGCACACCCGACAACTCCATGTCTGCCCTCAAACTGCCTGCCTGTGTATCCTCCCACAAATGCATTACAGCCTGCCTCTGTTTGCACAGTCTCTCAACCATGTGCATGGTGGAGTTCCACCTTGTTGCAATGTCTGTTATGATGAGTCACCGAAAGAGGAAAAAACAAAATACTAGCTAAGTCCAGAAAAACCAGAGAGGTTGGCAGCTATTGGATTGCAGACCCCTGAACCTATCCACAACAACTAGCAGTAGCCGTGGGGGTTCCTACGGTGCCCTATACCCCTCGATCACAGCCGGAGAACTACATAGCCTAAAGACAGAAAGGGGAAAAACTAAACTGCCCCAGAGCAGACCCCAAAGCAATAGGCAGCCCCCAACATATAATGACGGTGAAGCAAGATGAAAACACTAACATAGATAGAAAGATAGGTTGAGCAAATGATGGGGGCCAAGCTAACTAAAATAGGACAGGATAGGAAAGCTGCTGTCTGCCATCCGCAAAAACCCTATCCAAAATGTGCCAACCGACTGATAGGAAAAACAGGCCCTGAAGTCGCTAGGCTTCAAAAGACTAAATCAGCATCAGAGCAAAAGATCAACAGATCAGAGACAAAAATGGGATTCAGCTCACCCCCGGCCGGGGATGGCAGAACTCCCAAAAAACAAGGCAAAATAAAAACAAAACTGAAGTGTACAAAGCAGAGCAGAAAAACTTAGCTTTGAGACGCAGGAATCAGACTGGTCTCCAAGAATCCAGCAGGATCACCAGCAAGGCAGAAGGGCATCGACTGCCTTATATCCAGTCCTCAATTCCAGCCACCCAGTCATCATCTAGCTGCCCAGGTGTTTGGTAATCAGCCTCACTACCTTCCTTCACCAGAGGCGGGAGTTCATCAGACCTCAACGGTGAAGGGAAAAATGAACTCACAACAAATGTCTATGATTAGGTGGTGCTTGGGGAGGTGGAGCGATCGCTGCAGCCGCTGCATACGACTGGAGTCTACGGGCGAGCAACGGATGTGCGAGCACAGTCTTCGCACCTTATGGAGCAGGGCTGTTAACTCCGGATAATTATTTAGGAAGCACTGCACCACCAGGTTCAAGGTGTGAGCCAGGCAAGGTATGTGTCTGAGTTTTGTAAGGCCTATGGCCGCCACAAAATTACAGCCGTTATCACTGACTACCTTGCCTGGCTCAAGATATAAACTGCCAAGCCATGACTCAGTTTCTCGCTGCAAGTAGTCGGCCAGTACCTCCACGGTGTGTCTGTCGCCCAAAGATATCATCTTTAAAACAGCCTGCTGACGCTTACCACTAGCTGTTCAATAGTGGGACACATCGTGTGCAACACAGGCAGCTGTGGATGGAGTGCTCATGTGACTGCATTCTCTCGACGAGCTTTCGCTTCTGGAGGAGGAGAAGGAGGAGTAGGGTCGAACGCCTACAGCCAACTGTTTCCTATACCATGGGCTAGGCAGCACTGTTCCACCGTCGCTGTCCCCTGTGGAGCCTGCATCCACCACATTAACCCAGTGCGCAGTGATGGACACGTAACAGCCCTGGCCATGTCTACTGGCCTATGCATCTGTTGTGAGGTGCACCTTTCCACTCACTGATTGTTTGAGTGCATGGACAATGAGGTGTTTCACATGCAGGTGGAGGGCAGGGATGGCTTTTCGAGAAAAGAAGTGCCGACTGGGTAGGTCATAGCGTGGGTACAGCGTAGGCCATGAGCTCTCGAAACACTTCGCTTTCAACCAACCGGAAGGGCATCATCTCTAATGAGATCAGTTTGGCAATGTAGGCGTTCAAAGCCAGTGTATGCGGATGAGAGGATGAATACTTTCTTGTCCTACTCAGAGTGTCTGCTAGGATGAGCTGGACTTGAGAGCTGCATATGGGGGAACTAGCGGTGGACATGACAGACTGAGAGGGGGTTGGTGATGGTGATGGTGGTGGTGGTGATGGCCTAGATTCAGTCTTTCATTGCAAAAACATTGTGATTCCCTGACTGCTTTGGCCTTGCGACGACACCTCAACATTTCTTGCTGGTGGTGTGCTTACTGGTGGGCTTACAGTTGGGGAAGCAATGGAGCATTGCTGGCTACCTTCAGTCGGAGCAGGTGCACATGTGCTACCTGAGGTTTTGTAGTCCGTCCACACTTGCAAGTGCATGGTGATTAAATGTCTAAGCATGCAACTGGAATTCAAATTTCGGAGATTTTTCCCTTGGCTAAAGGTCCTTCCGCACTTCTTACAAATAACCTTTGCCTCATTAATAGGATTTTGGTCAAAAAAGTGCCACACTGCACTCTTCCTACTATGTTATAAATATTCAGAGCTTGCACGCTGTGCTAATTTGACCGTCTGGCCAAGCTGTCCTGCAACTCTTTTTGTTTTTTTTACCATGTTTTTGGACAGCTACGGGCCTGCCAGATAACCGCTGCTGCGATATCAATGCTTGCTGTGGATCCTTCTCCTCTTCTGAGCTATTGCCAGCGGCACCCTTTTCCCCCAATGGATGCCAATCCGGGTCAACAACTGGGTCATCCATCACCTCCTCTTCAATTTCATCTCCACCTTCCTCAGTGTCACCGTGTAAGGTGGTATAGTATGCGAGAAGGGGTACCTGAGTTTCATCAGGGTCAGATTCTGGCTCAGTAGACTGCAAGGGCAATGTAGTGCTCTGGGTCAATGTACCAGCAGAATCATCTAGCAATGGCTGTGCATCAGTGCACTCCATGTCAGATTCATCTTGGACTGGGGAATTCAGGATTTGACTTGATAACCCAGGCATTGTATGTGAAAAGAGCTCCATGGAGTAATCTGTAGTGTGGCCTGCCGCATCCTTCACTTTTGGTGGGGGTGAAGGACACAAGGAAAGGTGTTGTTCTTGACCAGAAGCCTGCACTGACGACTCAGTGCTTTCATTTTTTGAAACTTCAGAAGAGGAGGCGATAGAGCTGGAGTCTGTTTTGGCAATGTAAGCTAAAACCTGTTCCTAATGCTCCAGCTTTAAAAGCGGTTTACCTACTCCCAGAAAAGGGAGCCTTCCAGGCCTTATTGAGCCAGACGATGACACAGGCTGAACACGTCCTGCCTTAGGTGCTATTGTGCTTTTTGCACTACCAGCAGATGCACCACCAGTACCAGCTGGCCCCCTCTCCGCCCACATCCGCGGCCTCTTTCACCAGACATTCTCATGTTTGGGAAAATGTACCAAAAATACCAGCAGATATATGGTACTAATATGCAAATAAAGTCCGTGGAGCCTCATTTAAGAGTCTCAAACACGGGACTAGCCAGATCTTCCTCCAGGGAAGGACCCAGCCAAGGGGTGTCTCCTTTCGGAAACCACCATTACCACCATATTAAGTGGCCCTTTAAGTCAATATTCAGCTCTTTACGAGTTTACAGATATGACAAGGGAAATACCAAGGCCAGCTATCCATCCACAGACAGCTGTTTCGGGGTGTTGCCCCTCATCAGTGTGGAGTAGGATTCTGGCTAGGTGGGAGCAATGCCTAGTAGACCAACATCACGAAACAATCACTGACCTCAGGGAGACCAGTCAAAGAAAACACTGCGGCAGCCGGCAAAGGCGCTCTATCACAGTGAAATCCTAGGTGCAATGCTCCCTGGGAAATACAAATATGCAAATAAAGTCCATGGAGCCTCATTTAAGAGTCTCAAACACAGGACTAGCCAGATCTTCCTACAGGGAAGGACCCAGCCAAGGGGTGGCTCCTTTCGGAAACCACCATTACCACCATGTTTCTTGATGTTGGTCTACTAGGCATTGCTCCCACCTAGCCAAAATCCTACTCCACACTGACGAGGGGCAACACCCTGAAACAGCTGTCTGTGGATGGATACCTGGCCTTGGTATTTCCCTTGTCATATCTGTAAACTCGTAAAGAGATGGATATTGACTTAAAGGGCCACTTAATATGGTGGTAATGGTGGTTTCCGAAAGGAGCCACCCCTTGGCTGGGTCCTTCCCTGGAGGAAGATCTGGCTAGTCCCATGTTTGAGACTCTTAAATGAGGCTCCACGGACTTTATTTGCATATTCGTATTTCCCAGGGAGCATTGCACCTAGGATTTCACTGATTGAGCTCCTTTGCCGGCTGCCGCAGTGTTTTCTTTGACTGGTCTCCCTGAGATATATGGTACTGTATCAGAAGAGTACAGCTGTATACGGTGAAGGGAAAAATTGTAAATCTCCGTATATATTTCAGGAGTCACACACAGACGCTCTCAGGCTCAGTATGGATTAGACAAGAATATAAAAAGCTGAAAAAGGGTACTGTATCGGAAGATACCACATGTATAAGGTGTTGGGATAATTTTAAATCTCTGTATATATTTCAGGAGTCACACACAGACTCTCTCAGGCTCAATATGGATTAGACAAGAATATAAAAAGCTGAAAAAGGGTCCTGTATCAGAAGATAACATGTGTATATAGTGTTGGGTTAATTTTAAATCTCTGTATATATTTCAGGCGTCACACACAGATGCTCTCAGGCTCAGTATGGATTAGACAAAAATATAAAAAGCTGAAAAAGGGTACGGTATCACAAGCGTACAGCTGCATACAGTCTAGGGGTAATTGTAAATCTCCATATATATTTCCGGAGTAACACAGACACTCACAGGCTCAGTATGGATTAGACAAGTATACAAAATGCTGAAAAAAGGTACTGTATCAGAAGATACCAGGTGTATACAGTGTTGGGGTAATTTTAAATCTCTGTATATATTTCCGGAGTAACACACAGATGCTCTCAGGCTCAGTATGAATTAGACAAGAATATAAAAAGCTGAAAAAGGGTACTGTATCAGAAGATACCAGGTGTATATAGTGTTGGGGCAATTTTAAATCTCCATATATATTTCAGGAGTCACACACAGATGCTCTCAGGCTCAGTATGGATTAGACAAGAATGTAAAAAGCTGAAAAAGGGTACTGTATCAGAAGATACCAGGTGTATATAGTGTTGGAGTAATTTTAAATCTCGGTATATATTTCAGGAGTCACACACAGATGCTCTCAGGCACAGTATGAATTAGACAAGAATATAAAAAGCTGAAAAAGGGTACTGTATCACAAGCGTACAGCTGTATACAGTCTAGGGTTAATTGTAAATCTCCGTATATATTTCCGGAGTCACACACAGATAGTCAGCATGTATTTGTCCGTGATACCAGCCAGTACACGGTAGTGTGTGAGGAGTGTACAGGTCTATACGGTGTGGGAAATAATGAACACTCGGTAAGTGTGCAGAAAAAAAGAATAAAAGTATTAGTGCTGTGTAAAAAGCAGTCTGCACAGCAGTGTACACACAGCAATACAGCTAGCAGGCAGCCTGTTAACCAGCTCTGCTGCTGCACAAAAGGAAATCCTCCCCTGTCACTGGCAGGCAGCCTAATAACCAGCGCTACTGAACACAACAAAATCCTCCCCTGTCACTGCACACTGTACAGCACAATTGCTATCAGGACAAGCACAGAATCACTTTTCTTTCCTGCCTAACTGTCTCCCTACTGAGAAACAGCAGCAACAACCTCTCCCTACGCGAAGATCAGCAGAAGTAAAATGGCGGTCGGCGGTCAGGGCTTTTATAGCCACTGTGACGCCACATAAAGCAAGCCAATCACTGCAATGCCCTTCTCTAAGATGATGGTGGCCACTCCCCATGTCATCTCGTTGCCCACAGTGTTTGTGGGAAATGTGACTTTGGCGCTCAGGTCGACGACCACATGGCTGACTTCACACTTTGGCGAAAGTCTGTGATTTTTGAATTTGACCGACCTGTTTCGCTCCACTCTAACTATAATATAAAATTAATTCTTGATAATTGTATGATTTATTATTGCCCCTATATATAGTATGAGTACCCACCTTGCAATCCATCTAGATGTCAGCAAGCCAACCTAAATTCACCAAAAATGCTGATTCATGCTACTGCTGTTAACGTCAGCCACGTCCCATAAATATTTGCTTCCTTCCTTTGTCAACCATGACTCAGCCCATAGGGCTAATTTTAACTAATTTTTACTAACCCTATGCACATTGTGCAGTGGACAAACAAGGACAATATTCCTACTCCAGCCTAACTGCTATTTGTGATTGGAGGCCCTTGCGATGGTGGCTTCCTGTGCCAACAATGACAAAGCCCATAGGACTAATTTTTACAAACCCTATGAACATTGGGCAGTGGACAAACCAGGACAGTATTCCTACTACAGTCTAACTACTATTTGTGATTGGAGGCCCTTGGAATGTTGGCTTCCTGCGTCAACCAAGACTCACCCCATACAGCTAATTTTTACAAACCCTGTGCACACTGTGCAGTGAACAAGCCAGGACAGTATTCCTACTTCAGCCTAACTATTATTTGAGATTGGTAACAAAGATGAACTTGGCACTCAAATGCGTGAAAATTTTTTTTTCTTTTTATTGGCATCCAAATCACATGAATTCTGAACGTTTTCGGTCCTTCATAGGACCTTCATCAGAGAATTTGTCAATATGATATGATAAGTTGACAGATATTATGTCCTTTTTCCAGAAAATGGTATGGTAAAGGAAGATGAGTCCTTTTACACCTTATATTCGATTTGTGTTGAGATATTCTATCCTTTACCATTTGGGTTGTCTCACCAACATAGGCCAGGCCACACGGGCATTTGATCAGGTACACAACGTATGTGGATTCACATGTGTAAAATCCTTTGACCGGAATAGCTTGTCCAGTCTGTGGATGAAAAATTTTGTTCCCTCTTTGTATATTATTACACTGTAAACATGTTAGACATCGAAAAGTTCCCTGTTTTTGTGTCCGGAGAAATGTTTGTCTTGGTACTATTATGTTGGAACCTGCATCTGCTTTAACTAAGCTATCCCTTAAATTTTTGGGTCTGCAATAGCATGAAAGGAAGGGTTGTTGAAACTCCGGTATTTCAGGGTAACTGTTGGTGAGTATGTTCCAGTGTTTATTGATGGTGGCCTGCTTTTTTCTGGAATAGGGATGAAATGTATTCACAAATGGAATACGTTTATTGGAATTCTTAGTTCCAGGGTTCTTGTTGTATCTGGATTCTGTCAATAATCCATTCTGTGAATCTTTTCGTAATTTCCTCAAGCCTCAATTTCTTTGTCTCAACATCAGTAGCAATCCTATCGATCCTACAGTATTGGGATTTAGGGATAGATTTTTTAATAGCCCATGGATGAAAGCTATCGAAGTGTAGAAGGTTATTTCTATCCGTAGGTTTTACATATAGATCAATTGATAATTCTCCCCTCTCGTTCTTCCAGACCAATGTGTCCAAGAAGCTCATCTTTTCAGTGCTATGTTGAAGGCTAAACCTAAATTCAGGCCAAATGTTATTAATGTAATGATCAAATTCTAACAGAGTGTCAATAGGGCCATTCCAGACGCAGAAAATGTCATCAATGAATCTAACCGATACACTTGAATACTGTGAGAACAGAGTGTGGGTATACACAAAATTTTCCTCAATAAAAGCCATATAGGCAATAGCGTAAGGGGGCCCTACGTGTGACCCCATAGTGGTGCCCTGTCTCTGGATATAAAAAGTATCTTGAAATAGAAAGTAATTTTCTTTTAATACCAATCCTAAAAGGTCAGAACAAAGGTTAAAGATTTTGGGGTCATTGCCTGCTTGCTCCAAAAGTATGTCTGTGGCCCTCATACCCTTCTCATGTGTTATGGACGTGTATAAACTATTCACGTCCCATGTGACCAAAATTGATGAAGGGGGAAGGGAACCCAGGGTTTTGATAAGAGTGAGAAATTCATTAGTGTCCTTAAGGTAAGATCTTGTTGTTTTAATTAATGGTGTGAGAATCTTCTCTAACACCATAGCAGGTGGTCACAAAATAGAGTCTGTAGAGCAGGGTTCCCCAACTCCGGTCCTCAAGGCCCACCAACAGGTCAGGTTTTCAGGATTTCCTTAGTATTGCCCAGGTGATAATTGCATCACCTGTACAATACAAGGGAAATCCTGAAAACATGACCTGTTGGTGGGCCTTGAGGACCGGAGTTGGGGAACCCTGCTGTAGTGGACACAATGGGACGTCCTGGTGGTTTGTCCAACCTTTTGTGGATTTTTGGTAAAATGTAGAAAACAGGTGTAATTGGGTCTGTTTAGGGGTCTCTTTTAGATGGTGATCTATAATGGACTGTATTTTATCGATAATAGAATTAAGTGGATTACATGGGATGATGCTATATACCTCTGCGTCTTCAAGTCGTCTGATGATTTCAGCAACGTAGTCTGTCCTACCCATGATCACTATGGCCCCTCCTTTATCAGCCGGCTTTATGACTAGTGATTTGTCTGTGGACAGGTTATCAAGGGCTGCTTTTTCTTGTTTTGACAAATTATTGTGGTAATGAAACCCCCTCATTACAGAGCAGTACACAATGTATAATAAATTTCCTTTTTTTAAAAAATGGGTAATGCACGTATGATATAAAGGAATTCATATATTGCACTGGATAATACATGGTCTAACTGTGCTCTTCCTTTTCCTCCTAGGAGGACCAGCATATTAAAACCATATATGATATAGGCACTATTATTTTCGTATTTTGTCACATATTGCACCCAATATCTTGGAGCACTTGTATCCTTTATTCTACTGCAGAGGAACTACATTTCAACTTCTCTTTAACCGAGAATAGTATGGTTGGTTCTTTCCTTAATACCATTTCTCATATATATCTTTGTGGAAGAATTGCGCATTATATGTCTTTGTGCAACAATTTCTATAGTTCAGTACTTTACATATGCTTATTCAACGTAACTTGCTTCTTTCGTTTCATCTATTCTTCTAATTTTTGTGCATCATGTGATACTTAATGTACTTAATGTATTTATTTCTGTTTCTATTTTTAAACAGTAAATCATATTGACAAATTCTCTGATGAAGGTTAAAAAGAAACATTTTTTTTCACGCATTCGAGTGCCAAGTTCATCATTGTTACTAGTGTTACGGGCTGGATACCCTACTTGTGCACCTTCTCAGGATTTCCTAAATTTTGAGTGCCTTGCTGTTTATTGCTTCTATTATTTGAGATTGGAGGTCCTTGGGATGGTGACTTCCTGCGTCAACCATGACTCAGCCCATAGAGCTAATTTTTACAAACACTATGCACGTCGTGCAATGGACAAACCAGAACAGTATTCCTACTCCAGCCTAACTACTATTTGTGATTGGAGGCCCTTGGGATGGTGGTTTCCTGCGTCAATCATGACTCAGCCCTTAGGGTTAATTTTTACAAACCCTATGCACATTGTGCAGTGGGCAAATCTTAAATGTAGAGTGGTTCTACCAAAATAATATTTGTCATTAGAGGCCCTTGTGACAGGTTATCTCAGATTTTGACTGAGATAGGGGATACATGTTCACTAGAAATCTAGGTTTGGTAGTTGTTCTTGTGTATCTGTAAATGTGGCGTAGTACTGTGACAAACTTATTCCCATAAACCATATGAGAGTCAGAAATGCATGCAGACATATTCTCCAGGCTCTTCCCATTCTGTTTCATCACTTTCCCATCCATCTCAGCCTTTTTCTCAGGCCCTCAGACCCCTTTGTAGGGTCCAGCAGAAAATTACTAGCATTTCCCGTTGACTTGCATTGTACTTGCTATTTGGAATGAATACGCAATTTTTACAAAGTTCTCGTTACGAGTATAGAGATTACGAATATTATGGTACTCGCGCATCACTAATAATGTGATTATTTATTTATTTATTTATTTTACTCACTTATATAGAGTCATTAATTCCACAGCACTTTACAGTTATTATCGCCAGTGTCCCCATTGGGGCTCATAATCTAAATTCCCTGTCTTTGATGTGTGGGAAGAAACTCACGTAAACACAGGGAGAACATACAAACTCCTTGCAGATGTGGTCCTTGGTGGGATATGAATCCAGGACCCCAGCGCTGCACGGCTGCAGTGTTAAAGACTGAGCCACCCTGCTGCTTTATCACAAATACCTATCTTTATCTGTTCACAAGATCTGTCCACAAGTGGCTTTCCCAGAAGGATTTTGGATTGCTCACATACTGTACATTTTGGTAAACTGCAGTTTAGCATTTTTATGTCTCTGTGTCAGCACTGAGGTCCTCCTGGGTCTGCCCTTTTATTTAATTCAAAAGTCGATGGTTAGTTCGCACTTACAGTGATGCACCCTGAGCCTGCAGGACACCTTGAATTTCTTTGGAACTTTATTAATGCTACTTATCCACTGTTAGGGCTGGCGGAACACACCAAATAATAAAAGAGATAATAAGGTGCGTTCGCAGCCCATAGTCCACCGTGCAGAGATGGTAAACTGCTGCTTGGTAATGGTGGATGTATATAGCGGTATACAGAAGGTCACACATGAGCTAACATCACCCGGTGTGAACAGGAGCGGACTCTGTTACATCACAGAGCCGCAGAACATAACTGCCGGAGCCTGTTTAAACTCTCAGAGCTTGGCAAGAGAGCGCTCAGTATATGTGAAAGAACTCAGCCCCAAGGACATGGGGTCTGAGTCCCTCTAGACCTACTGAGCATGTTGCATCGCACCTGTGGATGCCCCTAATGAACGCTAACCACCGTGGAGTGCAGACTATGTGCACTGTGGCATACAGGCAAAGACACCGGTGGATGATTATGCCAGTCTCTGACTCTGCCTCTACCTGAACCTCAGCCTGTGTACTTAGCAGGCTGTTGTGAGTTCATTTTTCCCTTCACCATTGAGGTCTGATGAACTCCCTCCTCTGGTGAAGGAAGGTAGTGAGACTGATTACCAAACACCTGGGCAGCTAGATGATAACTGGGTGGCTGGAATTGAGGACTGGATATAAGGCTGCCGACGCCCTTCTTCCTGGCTGGTGATTTTCCTGCTGGATTCTTGGAGACCAGTCTGATTCCTGCATCTCAAAGCTAAGTTTTTCTGCTCTGCTTTGTACCCTTCAGTTTTGTTTTGCCTTGTTTTTTGGGAGTTCTGCCATCCCCGGCCGGGGGTGAGCTGAATTCCATTTTTGTCTCTGATCTGTTGATCTTTTGCTCTGTCTTCAGAATATACCTGAGTGCTGATATAGTCTTTTGAAGCCTAGCGACTTCAGGGCCTGTTTTTCCTATCAGTCGGTTGGTTCATTTTGATAGGGTTTTTGCGGATGGCAGACAGCAGCTTTCCTATCCTGTCCTATTTTAGTTAGCTTGGGCCCCATCATTTGCTCAACCTATCTTTCTATCTGTGTTAGTGTTTTCATCTTGCTTCACCGTCATTATATGTTGGGGGCTGCCTATTGCTTTGGGGTCTGCTCTGGGGCAGTTTAGATTTCCCTTTCTGTCTTTAGGCTATGTAGTTCTCCGGCTGTGATCGAGGGGGTCTAGGGCACTGTAGGAACCCCCCACGGCTACTGCTAGTTGTTGTGGATAGGTTCAGGGGTCTGCAATCTGATAGCTGCCAACCTCTCTGGTTTTTCTGGACTTAGCTGGTATTTTGTTTTTTCCTCCTTCGGTGACTCATCATAACAGCAGGCTATTCTACACAACACATGTGTACCAAGGATAGGGGTTTCATAATGAGTCATTCACCAGAGATATTCATACATGCATACAACACTCACTCCACATGGTCTATATCTTTCTCTATATTAGCGCATGGCCAGGTGGCCATGCTAACCTTTTATAGTAGCAGCCTTTCGGGACCTTCCAGGTGGTCCAATCGGAGCAGCAACAGGACCTGAGCATGTGACCTCTGACCTCCAATGAGAGGTCATCCCATGGGCATGCTCAGTAGGAGAAAAGCATGACTTAGTCCCAGGAGCATCTGCTTTCCGCTGACTCATGCATGATAGAATAGCTGAGCCTGGAGGAGCAACCAGACACCTAGCATTATCCTGGGCAAGATGCTGGGACCAATGTCTCTGCTGAGCAGGAACCTCTGTGGCTGCAGAAGAATGGGAGACCGCAGAGGACATGGCTCGAGACGCCCCCTGTGCAGTGGGAGAAACCTAACATCCGCTATCTGGAATATCCTGTGTTGCAATCTTTCATCTATTTTTCACTACTGTCCACATACAGTGAGATTAGCTACAATGTCATGGGTTTCAATTGTAAACTTCTTAATTATGTTGCACACTGTGGACAAAAGAACATCAAGATCTCTGGAGATGGATTTGAGATTGTTTATATTTTTTAACAAATTTTGGTTCTCAAGTTTGTCAACTTGTTTGAGTTTGTATTCTTTCACCATAACGCATGGCTGCTGGTATGGTTTTCCTGGAGCAGGCTGGGTATAACTGCGGTCTTTCAGGTATTGATAACGAGACCGAAGTTGTCGTAAGCTTGTGAAAAACAGTCCATTTCAATGCTGCATCTGCTGCTCTTGCTGGAGTTGAGTGCGGTGTCATCAGCAAACAAGAGGTCACGGATAACAGTCTTGTGCACCTTTGTAACAGCTTTCAGGCATCTGGGGTTGAATAGCTTGTAGTCAGTCCTGTATCTGTCATGGATTCTGTCTTTGAAGTTACTAAAGGCTTCTCTCAACATGGCAGAAAATAGCATACTGAACAGTTTTGGGACAAGTACTGTACACATCCTTGTTTTATACCATTTGTATCTGGGAAGGCCTCCGATATATCTCCATCATTCAAGACCTTCACCATAATACCATCATAGAGCTGCTGGACAATTGTGATGAACTTGCTTGGGCAGAAAAACTTTGGAATGATTTTCCACAGGCTGTCTCTCCTGACTGTCTCAAAAGCCTTGATCAAATCCACAAAGGTCATGAAAAGGTTGCTATGTTGCTACTAACACTTTATCTGGAGTTCACACACTGCGAAGGCTATAACTGCCATCCCATGTTCAGCATGGAAGCTTCACTGGCTTTCAGGTAGTAGACCTTGCTCAAGATGGAGGAGGAGGCAGTTGAGAAAGAGACAAGCCAGAATAGTCCCAGCAATAGACAGAAGGGAGATGCCTCAATGGTTGTTACAAGATTTGTGGTTGCCTTTTTGTTTTGTAGATGTGGATTATGCTGGCATCTTTCAGCTGTTGCGGAACCGGTTCCTTTTTCCACATGGACTGAAATACCTTAGTCATCATTTGCATCATGATAGGGTCTCCTGCTTTGTATACCTTGGCAAGTATAGCATTTTTTCCTAGTGCTTTGTCAGGAGAGTTGATTTACTGCCTTTCTGACTTCATCTTCACTGGGAAGAACATTGAGGTCCATGTTGATTTCTACCTGGGGCAGGCGAGCAATGGCCTCGATGTTGATAATGGCAGAGAGATTAAGGACAATGTTGAAGTACTCTGCCCCCCATTTCAGAATCTATTTCTTTTCTGTCTGCAGCTTAGGTCTGTCCACATTGAGGAGAGATGAGAAATTGGATGATTGAGGTCCATATACATCATTTAGCGAATCATAGAAGCACTTGAGGCCATGGCTGTCTGCATAGCCCTGGATTTTGTGAACCTTATTGCTAAACTAGCAGTCCTAAATCTTGCTTAGCTTTATCTGTGTCTTTCCATTTGTGTTGATAAAGACACCCTTCTTGGCTCGCATTGTGCTGTCATTTTGATGTGTTTTCTACTGCTGATGTTTCTCTTCTAAGAGTGCCTTTATTTCTTCCTTGTTTTCATTGAACCAAACTTGGCTACTTCAGGCTGCTGGTTCGAGGTGCTCCAAGGCAGTATTATAAATAGAATCTTTAAGCATCGTCCACTGTTCTTAAATGCTGGTCTCATCTGCTTGTCGACTAATAAGGTAATTGGGAAATTCCCGTGGCAATCTTCTGCTTTACAACTTGGTATAACTATACAGTATATACAACTGCTTCAGTATATACAGGTGCTTCTCGCTAAATTATAATATCATCAAAAAGTTAATTTCCGGGGGCGTGGCCTGGAGCTCAATGGAGGAAGACATGTGAGCTCTGAGCTCCCATGAGGCTGGCTGAATCAAGCGACAGATAAAAGCATAAAGGAGTGTTTTTCTGCTGGAAGACCCTTTTAACCGATAGCTGCCATCACAAGGATCATTTTGAGATCATTTGGAGGAAAATCGGTTGGAGATTCAGAAAGATACAGCTTTGAGGGTCAGCATTGTGATAAAGCAGCAGCAGTGACTCAGCAAAAAATCCTTCCACTCCAGCACTGAATTGGCTGCTACTGGGGCTCTTAGCATTAAAAGAGCTGAAGAGGGACTGACCCTATGAAGCTGCAAGTGTCAGTACTGATGCTGGGAAAGAGATAAGAAGACCAGGGACAAAGAAGAAGGAAAACCGGAGGACCGGACTACATTGAAAGAGCGGAGGAGCCAGCGGAGTTAAAAGAGCCGAGCAGTGATTGACAGCCAGCGCCGACCGGCGGGAAAGAGAAGACAGCGGATTTAGCTGTAGCGGCCGGTGGACAAGAGAGAGGAGTTCATAGGAGCCAGCGAGTGAGAGACCCTCGAAGAGGAGAGCGGTGAGCGGAGTGGAGTTGCAAAGAGGGAGAGACACCGGCACCAGAGTAAAGTGGAACTGACGTTTGTGGCTGCGACGCAGAGGAGTATTCCCTCCCCCCCGATCGGTACACCGGGTGAGTGTTTAAAGTGCAACAGCGCGGGGAGGCCAGCGGACCACAGATGGAGAAGAGGAGCGGTGATTGACAGGCGGAACCGGACGGAACTTTGCAGTGCAGCGGCAAGCAAAGGACTGGAGTAAACGGAAGCCGCTTCGAGGTGAAAGGCTGCCAAGGGCTGCAGGAAGGAGTCGTGAGTGATAAGAGACGCTGGTCTGCAGAGAGTGGAGGCCAGTGACCAAAGGAAAAGGAAGCTGCCTGGTATCTTTCTGTGGAACACAGCATTAAGTGTGGAATCCTTTGGGTGTCCGCCGTGATAGTAATTATGGGAGAAGAAAGTGAATGAATTTACTGGACCTGTGCTAGTAAAGTAGAACGGTCTCTGAGTCTGAGGAGATCACCCTCTGCAGTTATAATATTGATGCAAGAACTATCAGTCAATTACAATATCCTGCTAAAATTTATACGCTGATATTCTTATAACCGGGGGTATCCAGACTGTTACTGGAGGGGAAGGAGCGTGTTGAACCTTATCCTTTGACTGCTGTAACTGTACCAGTAACATAAGAGTTAATATCATTGTGATACCTGGTCACTAGGAATAAGTGCATTTTTGAGATATCTATTCTCAATAATTCTTAAGTACTGCTTGTTGATTACTAGGATACCTGTTTAATTGTACATTTGAATATAGATTTCACAGTTTGTTAAAGGGGTAGAGGCTCTCTTACTCTTCAGATATTATAATAGCCTAATACTACTGCCTCTGAAGTTGTCTGAAGAAAGATCACACTAATACTAACCCTAACCTGTGACAAAGTAAGGTGCTAAAAAGGGGGTTCTCTGTTACTGTGTTCGAGGGAACACCTTTAAAGCTTCTTTTTTGGTTCAAAATTTATACCTACCAAAGCTTAAAGGCCTACCCTTTAAAATGGAACCAGAAAGGTTTAAAACAAAAATATCCGGTAACAAAAATACCAAAACAAAAAAACACTACTAGCCAAATATTTCATGAGGATTCAGCTAATCTAACTAGCCCCATAAAATCAAGATCTCCTCTTAAGGGAGAGAGGATATCTTCTAATTCTTCTAACTCATCTAAAGGTACACCTAAGGCTGGTTTCACATTTGCGTTAAAACAACGCTGCGCCCTGCGTCGTTAAGCCCCGCCCCGAGCCGGCTCCCTGCCCGCCCCATCCGGGATCACCGCCTACTTTCGCATTTGCATGCATGCGATCGGCGCACCCTATCTTTAGCATAGGGTGCGCAGATCATGCGTTGCCAGTGTGAAAGTAGCGTGCTGCGCACTTTTGACGGTGCGCCGTGCGCGCCGAAATGCAGCATGTTGCATTTCGGCGCGCACGGCGCACCGTCAAAAGTGCGCAGCACGCTACTTTCACACTGGCAGCGCATGATCTGCGCACCCTATGCTAAAGATAGGGTGCGCCGATCGCATGCGTGCAAATGCGAAAGTAGGCGGTGATCCCGGATGGGGCGGGCAGGGAGCCGGCTCGGGGCGGGGCTTAACGACGCAGGGCGCAGCGTTGTTTTAACGCAAATGTGAAACCAGCCTAACACTTCATATAACAATGCTGTAAAAGGGAAAACAGATCAAAGAGATCTGTATTTTGGCTCTCACCAATCTCATGCTCATACGCAGAGCAATTCTAACCCAGTTAAAACACATACAGTTCATAACGCAGAAGATAATAAAATGGAT
The DNA here is from genome assembly GCF_039654945.1 of Dendrobates tinctorius. Classification (NCBI taxonomy): domain Eukaryota; kingdom Metazoa; phylum Chordata; class Amphibia; order Anura; family Dendrobatidae; genus Dendrobates; species Dendrobates tinctorius. The sequence goes on along the minus strand of NW_027361728.1, from coordinate 42,129,700 downwards.
GTATCTCAATCGAATAAGAGCAAAGAACCAGACCACCAAAATTTGGGAGAAGGTGCAGCAGCATCTGATTCTGATTGTGAGTCTGTAGACTCTTCCCAAATAGCACCCCTATTAAACAACTCACTAAGATAGATGTCATACACTCTCGTTTGCTCCTGACCCATCATTCTCTGATGTTAATTACAACAACTTTTTGACATCAGAAAGGCAGGTCACCGAAGGAGTACTCGCAAATGTTTGTAAATCCATCAGTGAGTCCATCAAACTTGGATTCGAATCTCAGAAAAATGATTTACAGGAAATCCGTAACAAATTCTCTCAAAAATTTGAAATACATGAAGAGAGAATATCAAAAGTGGAGGATAAGACGGACTCCCTAATAAAAACAAAATTCTGATTTAAGAGCTGAGCTTTTGTCCGTAAAAGCCAAATTAACAGATCTGGAGGACAGAAGCAGGCGAAACAATCTCAAGATAAGAGGGATACCAGAAAATGTACCACAAGAGGATCTAAAAACGACCTCCAAAAAACTAAATATACAGGATTATATACTCTATACAGACCCAGAAAAAGAATAATCCCTAAAAATTAACTTTCAATTCAATCACTAAAAAGCATGATATGATAAAATTACCTCAATACATAGGGGGGAAGAAAAATGAGCAAAGGGTCTGGTATCCAAATAATTCAATAATTCACAGACATGAGGGGCCAAAAGCTACTTTGCCCTGATGTGCCCTACCACGACCCTTCCTGACCGCGGAGGTTGGCACCCTAGTTGTTGACGATGTGGCGCCCCTGCTCAACGTCAGCGTCCCTAGTAACGCCCTACACCTCCCTATGTATACAAAAATAGGGGACACAAAAAATATCCACACTCACACCCACAATACCGAGAATAGAAAAAGTGAGGAGACAATTATTGTCTCGTGCAAAGAAAGTGCTAAGTGCTGTAAACTTATCTCGTAATGGAAAACTGTAAACTTATCTCATAGTCTAAAAAGTCTTTTGAAATGCTTAGTTCATAATAAAATTTAAAACCTATGCTTCAATAAATAAACCCAATAAATATATGACAAACAAAATAAAACAATCTCGGATAAACAGGAGGATCGTTGAAATCAAATCCCCTTCAGGAGAAACGAAGTATCATCCTTCGGATATCGCGGAAATCTTTGCTGAATACTTCCAAAACCTCTATAATCTGAAAAGCGTCCCATCGACCACTACCCCTAGCAAAAAGATTGACCTTTTTTTCTGACCTGAACCTCCCCCAAATAGAAAATATAGACTTAAATTTACTAAACCAGCCATTTAAAGTAGAGGAAATCATAAAAACCATCAATAAACTTAAACAAAATAAATCCCCAGGACCTGATGGGTTCTCCACTTAATATTTTAAAACATATGCAAATATCATATCCCCTCATTTAAAGTCATTATTCAACCATGCCTCACAACTCGGATCATTCCCGAAGGAAATGATGGAAGCTTCCATAATAATGATCCCCAAAGAAAGTGGAGACGCAGAAGAGGTTAAGAACTATCGTCCGATATCTCTAAAAAACACTGATATAAAGATATACTCAAAGATCCTAGCAGACCGCTTAAAGAACTTCTTACCTTATCTCATTATGAACGACCAAGTAGGTTTCATCTGCGGCAGACAGATTACGGATGGCACGAGAAGGGTCTTGAACTTATTTAATATGGCTAAAATTTCTAGGTCTCCCTCTCTGTTTATTTCATTAGATGCCCAGAAAGCCTTTGATAGGGTGAACTGGGACTATCTAAAGACTACTATGTTAAAATTTGGGTTCGATAACAAATTTATTTCATCGGTTTTTGCGTTATATTCCAACCCTAATGCAAAAACTTACATCACCAACCACCTCTCCAAACAATTTTGCATAACTAATGGAACAAGGCAAGGCTGTCCCCTATCACCCTTATTGTTCGCCATAGCAATTGAACCCCTAGCTGAAAAGATTAGACAGAACAATTTTATTGTGGGCTTCAAAACTAAGAAATATCACCATAAATTGAGCCTATTCGCTGATGATGAGGGCAGCACGGTGGCTCAGTGGTTAGTGGGTTCGTATCCCATCAAGGACAACATCTGCAAGGAGTTTATATGTTCTCCCCGTGTTTGCGTGGGTTTTCTCTGGGTACTCTGGTTTCCTCCCACATTCTAAAGACATACTGATAGGGAATTTAGATTTTGAGCCCCATCGGGGACAGTGATGATAATGTGTGCAAACTGTAAAAGCGCTGTGGAATATGTTAGCACTATATAAAAAAGAAAGAAAGAAAGATGATCTCCTTGTATTGGTCACCGACCCTGCAAACTCTCTTGATGCTCTTATGATAGTACTAGAAGGTTTCTCCAAGGTCTCTTACTTTAAAATAAATGGCCAAAAATCCAAAATATTACAATTTAATCTAAGTTCTCTAGAATCCGAAGCTCTTAGAAAACAAACAACCTTCCAATGGGAGGAAAAAGAGCTGAATTATCTGGGAATCATTTTTCCTAAAGACTTAAAATCTATTTCCTTTAAGAACATAGAACATCTCTTTGGAGTACTTTCTAAAGATCTCTCAAACTATAATAGGTATGACCTGTCCTTGATGGGAAGAATACTAGTGATAAAATCGTATATACTACCTAAAATACTTTTTCTATTCAGAAACATACCTCTCACCATCCACACCTCATTCATAGTAAGAATCCAAAAAATAATTAATTCCTTTGTATGGAAAGGGGGAAAACCCAGAGTCTCTATAAAAAAAAGTGTAATGGAGGCCCGGCACTCCCGAACATCCGAGCCTACTTCCAGGCGTCACTTATCTTACAGAGCCATCAATGGTTTCGAGAGAATGAATCTCCTCTCTGGTTAGATTTAGAATTAGATCAATGTGGGGATAAATCTGTTTCAGACATATTTTTCAGACATTTATTATCACCTACAATTAATGACTATCACCATCCAATTCTGAATTCTATTTTTGCCGCTTGGAGGGATATAACAAACTTAAGAAAGAACGTTAACTGACAGAACAGCATAAAAAATTTTCCTGTAAAATTGCTACTTACGTTTTATGTGTCCAATCCCAGAAATGTGGTTTGAGTCAAGAATTTGTAGAATTGGGGATATATGGGATGGCCAACACGTCTTACCCTTCAGTGAGATTAAAAGTAAATTTAACATTCCATTTATCCAATTCCCATCTTATCTTATCCTGAAAGAAGTCCTGCAGAAACTATTAAACAGCAGAGCTTTAAATCTTGGAATAATTGCCTCCATGTTTACAAATATCAACCACAAGACGATTTGGAGCCTCAAGAATGTCTACTCCTTCTTTAATGATGATACTAAATTTGTTAAAAATGCCTATATACAGAAATGGGAATCAGACCTTAATGTTAAATTGGATGTGGAATATTGGAAAAAGGCTATCCAATTCTCTAATGCCACTACAATGTCTACGATTTTGCAGGAATCTTCCTATAAAACACTGATAAGGTGGCATTACACCCCTATTAGATTGTCCTACATAAGTACTAAATATTCTTCCCTATGATGGAGAAACTGCGGCCTCCCAGGTAATTTATACCACATCTTGTGGGGTTGCCCAAAATTTAAAAACCTTTGGAAAGAGGTCACAGATCACATAGGTATCCTATCCGATAAAAAAGTTAAAGTTACACCACAATTAGCATTACTTAATTTGAGCTCTGAGGAAATTAACCATTCAATAAGGTATGCTATGTTACACATCTTCTTGACTACCAAAAACACAGTTGCATTCTGGTGGTTAAAATCTGACCTACCTTCCTTCTCTGACATCTTAGATAAAGTCCGAGCCCACAGCTGTATGGAAAAAAGATTTGCCTTCATTAATAATACCTTACCTTCCTACCATACCAAGTGGGACTTATGGAACTTAAAATTCCAAACAGAGTGATCTATTGCAAGTGTTTATTTCTGTTAATGTTGATGATTATGGCTTACAGGCAATGAAACCCAAGAGTCATTATTTCTGTAAATTAGAATACTTTATAACACCATCTTGAAAAATGATTTTAAAATCCGAAATGTTGGCCTAATGAAATGTATGCTCATTAAATACACTCAACACTTGGTTGGGACTAGTTTTGCATCAATTACTGCATCAATGCTGCGTGTCATGGAGGCGTTCAGCATGTGGGCCTGTTATGGTGTTAAGCAAGCCCAGGTGGCTTTGACAGCATCCTTCATCTTGTCTGTGTTGTTGGGTTTGGTGTCTCTCATCTTCCTCTTGACAATACTCCATAGATTCTGAATAGGGCTAAGGCCAGGCAAGTTTGCTTTCAAATCAAACATAGTGATACTGTTGTTTTTAAACTAGATAATGGTACTTTTGGCTTTGTGGACAGGTGTCAAGTCCTGCTGGAGAATTACATTTCAATCTCCAAAAAGCTTGTCAGCAGAGGGAAGCATGAAGTGCTCTAAAATTTCCTGGTAGGTGGCTGTGTTGACTTTGGTCTTGATAAAACACAGTGGACCTATACAGCCAGATAACATGACTCGCCAAACCATCATTGACTGTGGAGTGGAAACTTCACACTAAACCTCAAGCAGCTTGAATTGTGTGCCTCTCCACTCTTCCTCCAACCTCTGTCACCTTGATTTCCAAATTAAATGCAAAATTTACTTTCACCTGAAAAAAAACCCTTGGACCACAGAGCAACTGTCCATTTCTTTTTCTCCTTGGCCCAGGTAAGAAGCTTCTGGCATTGTCTATTGGTCATGATTGGCGTGACACAAGGAATGTGACACTTGTAGCCCATGTCCTGGATACATCTGTGTGTGATGGCTCTTGAAGCAATGACTCTAGCAGCAGTCCACACCTTGTGAATCTCCCTCAAATTTTTGAATGGTCTTTTCTTAACAATCCTTTCAAAGCTGTGGTTATCCTGGTTGCTTGTGCACTTTTTCTACCACACTTTTTCCTTCCACTCAACTTTCCATTAATATGCTTGGATACAGCTCTCTGTGAACAGCCAGATTATTTAGCAATGACCTTTTGTGACTTACCCTCCTTGTGGAGTGTGGCAATGACTGCCTTCTGGACATCTGTCATCAGTAGTCTTCACCATGATTGTGGAGCCTACTGAAACAGACTAAGTGACCTTTTTAAATGCTTAGGAAGCCTTTGCAGGGTTTTTTTGGTAATTATTCTAATTTACTGAGATAATGACTTTTGTGGTTTCATTGGCTGTAAGCCATAATCATCAACATTAACAGAAATAAACACTTGAAATAAATCACTCTGTTTTTAATGACTCTACATAATATATGAGTTTCGCTTTTTGTACTGAAGAATGGAAATAAATTAACTTTTTGATGATATTCTAATTTTGTGAGTAGCACCTGTACATAACATATAAGGTATTATTAGCCAATATTTTGGCCAAAGATATGCAAGCTCGCAACCAGCATCAAGGGTCCTCACACTTGCAAGTCCTAACATTAAAATTAAAGATTAAAGAAAAATCCTCCAATAATTCAATAATTAACACATCAAATAAATGGGCAGCAATATATACCTGCTCAGGTCTCAGAACTATGCAGCTTAGAGTAGAGAAATACCCTAACTCCATGACCTTTGCACTCTAAGATGTTTGTTTTGTAAGTCTGTCCTCATCCACTGTAAATGAGCAGCGCTGTAAGCAGATATTGTACACACACTACCTATTGCTGTAGTCTGCTGCAGTCAACCTGACAGCGCTAATTACAAACTTACACATTGAATTTGTGACAAATATTAATTACTTGGCTTCCACCCAATCACACACATTTGCTAGATGTTCCAACACACCACTTAATTGACTATAAAACATAATCCCAATAAAGATATAGCACATACTTTACGGGATGATTTTTTTCCTGGAAATTGAAGTAAGATGCCAGGATTATCAAAGCATTTGCAACATCTTATTTGCCCTTCTCCAGTTTCAAGAGCTCCGACTTAACTATTTTTTTCATATCTATATTTTTACAATTCCCTGAAATCCTTATTATTATCTTATTATTTAATTAAATGTATATTTCAACCAAAAATGCAAGAGAAATAACTTTTCTAGAAGTGTTCCATGTATATTAAAGGTTGAATATGATTTCTTCGATGTATTTTACTAGGCATATATGCTTTATTTATTGTTCTCTGTAGGTTAGTAATATACATTCTTTACAATATCTTTGTGCTGCAAATGTGATTATGAATTACTCTTTAATATATTGTTTTGACCTGAATAACTTTAATAGTGGTGATCTTTTTTCAGAATCCCACTTTTTCCTTTTAGATGACAGAGGATTTCTATCAAATGTGTTTATATGATGTGTGTAACTTTGCCTCATTTCATTTGACCTGTAGAGCTGCTTCTGTAGTTTGCTTGGCCTAGGTGTGAAATACATACCTTAGACAGAAAACATGTGCCTTCTCATGCCGCTCTGTGTACATTTGTTGAAAGATTTACTAGGAAAACATTAAAAGGGAAGAAAGCTCTAATAAAAATGGCTCTAAATTGTCAAATATTGCTAAGTTATATTTTTCTAGCAAAGAATCATGTACTTTGTCTGGCATCACCCAGCCTGCTAAAATGTTATGAGAGACCTGCGTATTTTGCCATACAATTTAGCAACATATGTGCTTGTTTTACTATTGAGCAAAGTGGCTAATGGCAAAAAGAGAGCCATGCAGATCACAAATTCGAGGCAATACTCTAACAGCAAAGCGGAAAATGGTAAAAATTAAGAAAGCCATACTGATCACAAATTTGAGGCAATACTCTAACAACATCTTTATGTTCCTAATTATTACACTATTTAACCAAACACTTATGCAATGTTGGATCTAAAAGTACACCCTGACTCATGATCTGGTGGATGTGACAGGTGGTTGATGGACCAGGCACATATATATGTATGTGGGTCTTCTTCTGTAGGCTCACAAGTGTCACTACAACTCCCTTCAACCGAAGACAAGACCACACCATGCCTAATCTACTGCAGGCTAAGTATCAGCCAATCCTTTCTCTCAATGAAGATTCAGAGAATAGATGCTAATTTTATGACTGCTGAGACCATTTAATAAGAGACAGTAGAATTGCTGATCAAAACCTCAAATCAATAATCTAACCCTAAAACCTGTTCAATGTGGTATGCAAGGAAAACAGTTGCATCCATTAGCGAGAGGGGTCTTTTTTACCAAAATGTAATAACTAGTTAAAACACTTTCAATTTAGTATATTGGAAAATTTGAAAATCTCAAATTTTACACTCAACATATCAATACTATAGAATTTGGGAAAATATACATTGCAATATGTTTAGTAATACCTATGTATATTCTCCAACAGGACACATTCTGAAATGAGAAATACAAGAAAATCTAATGATTTAAAAAAGGTAATAATTCAGACAATTCAACCCTACATTTCCACAGTATGTGTGATTTGGAGGTCTTTTTTTTGTTTAGAATCTCTTTTCTTAATTGTGAAACAATTGGTGGCATACATTTGCATTAATAAGTGTTATTACATTTTATATTATATTTTGACATTCCTTCGTGGGCCACAGACATCATAGTTGCATGGGTCATGCACTGCAATGAACACTAAACGTACCAGTGAAAAGTTTGGACAAATCTTTTCATGAAATGATTTTCCTTGTTCATGTTAGAATGTGCACATAGATTCAGACAGAAGGCAGCGAAACCACAAGTAAACACATGGAGTAAAGAAACAAGCGAACCAGAATGTGAGAGAAATATTAGATTCTTCTAAATACCCCCATTTTCCTCTGATGATACACCTTTACTTTTCCCTGGCATTTTCTCAAGCAGCTTCATTGGGTAGTTACCTGGAATGGCTCTTCAACAGTCTTAACCCCTTAACGACCTCCGATATGCCTTTTCACAATGGCAGTTAAGGGTACTTAAACCACAGCGCTGCTTTTTAATGGCGCTGAAGTTTAAGTGTATAGCACCCCCCAAAGTCGGATTTTCTTCAGCGTCTCGGCTGCCGGGGGTAGCCGAGACCCCAGAGAACATGATTCAGGTCGGTTTTTACCGACCCCAGTGTTGTGATCGCTGTTATTAACCATATAATTGCAACCGCAAAAAATAAATAAATTTGCTATTTAATTTCTCTCTCCTCTGATGTGATCGCACACGAGAGGAGAGAGAAATAGGGTCCCCGATCCCCCAGTACTTCCTGGTGTCAATGGGTCCTCCTACTTCCCCCCACGGCTGCCAGCATCTTCTTCAGGCAAGAAAATGGTGGGTGCATGCACAGTGTGCCTGCCAAAATCTGCTGGCCATCACCCTGCAACAATAGGGAGATTTTTCCTGCTGGTTAATTTTGGTCACTGTGATAGACCCTATCACGATTATCAAAATAGAAAAAATAGTAAATAAACCCCCTCTTTATCACCCCCTTAGTTAGGTAAAAATAATGAAATAAAGAAAATTTATTTATTTCCTTTTCCCCATTAGGGCTAGAGTTAGGATAAAGTGAGTTGGGCTAAAGTTAGAGTTGGGATTAGGGTTAGGGTTGCGATTAGGGTTAGGGATTTGTGCTATGGTTGGGATTAGAGCTAAGGTTGGGATTAGGGTTATGGTTAGGGTTGGGATTAGAGTTAAGGGTGTGTTGGGGTTAGGTTTGTGGTTAGGGTTATGATTAGGGTTGGGATTAGGGATAGGGTTATGGTTAGGGTTGGGATTAAGGTTAGGGGTGTGTTGGGGTTAGGGTTGGAGTTAGAATTGGGGGTTTCTACTGTTTAGATACATCAGGGAATCTCCAAACATGACAAGGGCCACCATAGATTCCAGCCAATTTTGCATTCAAAAAGTCAAACTGTGCTCCCTCCCTTCTGAGCTCTGCTGTGCACGCAAACAGTGGTTTACCCCAACATATGGGCATCATCATACTCAGGACAAATTGCACAACAACTTTGGGAGTCTAATTTATCCTGTTATCCTTGGGAAAAAATAGGGAGTAAAAAATCATTTTTGTGGAAAAAAATGATTTTTTATTTTCATGGCTCTGCGTTATAAACTTTAGTGAAAAACTTGGATGTTCAATGTTCTCACAACACATCTAGATAAGTTCCTTTGGGGGTCTAGTTTCCAAAATGGGGTCACTTGTGGGGTTTTTCTACTGTTTAGGCACAATAAGGGCTCTGCAAACACAACATGACGCCCGCAGACCATTCCATCTGTGCTCCTTCTCTTCTGAGCTCTGCCATGCACACAAACAGTGGCTCCCCCATATATGGGGTATCAGCATACTCAGGACAAATTGCACAACAACTTTAGTGGTCCAATTTCTCCTGTTTAGAAAAGAAAACCAATATTGTAGGAATCACCAGTCAATTCTTGTGAACATATAATCCCTATAAAAGACTAATTTATTTAATGACATCTAAAAAGCACCATTTTCCCAGTGAAAAATAGCAGCAATGCCACAAATTAGAACAAAAGACCTAATCTGAGATGCTGCACGACCCTAAATTAGGCCTGTCTGATACCTTCCTGTCTGTGGAGGTTGGCACCCTAAGATGGCGATTTTTTGGTGCCCCTACTCAACGAGGACTGTCCCTTGCTCCCCTACCAGTCCCTAGTATCACAGGTGGGAAAACAATATCCGATAGTGCAGAAATGAATCATCAAAATGCCCTTGGTATAATGCAAACAATCTCAGAAAAATAATAAACACCAATAAAAACAGATTACCACATCATGATAATAAAAGGTCCACCATGTATCTGCATTGAGTTAAACATGCCCTAACAATGAGCATAAATAGAAAACAACGATTAAGAAAGTGGCCACTTATTATGTATGGTTTCACCCCAACGCGTTTCCCCACGACAGCGGTTCATCAGGAGGTATAGGAGATAGAAATGATGTCCGTCATGCCAGATACCATGATGCTAAATGATGGCTGTTACCCTTGAGAAAGTAAAAATTTGGGAGTAAAAAAACATTTTTGTGGAAAAAATATGATTTTTTATTTTCACGGCTCTACGTTATAAACTTCTGCAAAGCACTTGGAGGTTCAAAGTGCTCAACACACATATATATAACCTCCTTGGGGGTCTAGTTTCCAAAATGGGGTCACTTGTGGAGGGTTTCCACTGTTTAGGCACATCAGGGGCTTTGCAAACGCAACATAAAACCAGCAGACCATTCCATCAAAGTCTGCATTTCAAAACATCACTACTTCCCTTCCAATCCCAGTGGTTCCCCCCACATATAGGGTACCAGCATACTCAGGACAAACTGGACAACTTTTGGGGTCCAATTTCTCCTGTTACCCTTGTGAAAATAAAAAATTGCGGGCTAAAAAAATCATTTTTGAGAAAAAAATGATTTTTTATTTTCACTGCTCTGTGTTATAAATTTCTGTGAAGCACTTGGAGGTTCACCACACATCTAGATAAGTTCCTTAAGGGGTCTAGTTTCCAAAATGGAGTCACTTGTAGGGGGTTTCCCCTGTTTAGGCACATTAGGGGCTCTCCAAATGCGACATGGTGTCCCATCTCAATTCCAGCCAATTCTCCATTGAAAAAGTCAAACGGTGCTCCTTCCATTCCAAGCTCTGCCATGCTCCGAAACAGAGGTTTATTCCCCCTTATCGGGTATCAACATACTCAAGACAAATTGCACAACAACTTTCGGGGTCTAATTTCTCCTGTTACCTTTGTGAAAATAAAACTTTGGGGGCAAAAATATAATTTTTGTGGTAAAAATATGATTTTTTATTTTCAAGGCTCTACGTTATAAACTTATGTGAAGCACGTGGGGGTCAAAGTGCTCACCACACATCGAGATAAGTTCCGCAACAGGTCTATTTTCCAAAATGGTGTTAATTGTGGGGGTTTTCCACTATTTAGGCACATCTGGGGCTCTCCAAACGCGACATGGCATCCGATCTCAATTCCAGCCAATTCTGCATTGAAAAAATCAAACAGCGCTCCTTCCCTTCCAAGCTCTGTTGTGCGCCCAAACAGTGGTTTACCCCCACATATGAGGAATCGGCGTATTCTGGAGAAATTGCACAACAAAGTTTGTGGCTCCTTTTCTCTTTTTACACTTGTGAAAATAAAAAAATTGGTTCTAAATTGAAATGTTTGTAAAAAAAGTTCAATGTTAATGTTTTCCTTCCACATTGCACGTAAAGGACTAAAAAACGTCTTGAATGTGGTTTTGAGCACCTTGAGGGGTGCAGTTTTTAAAATGGTGTCACTTTTGGGTATTTTCTGTCATGTAAACCCCTCAAAGTGACTTTAAATGTGAGGTGGTTCCTAAAAAAATGGTTTTGGAAATTTTGTTGTAAAAATGAGAAATCGCTGGTCAACTTTTAACCCTTATAAGTTCCTAACAAAAAAAAATTGTTTCCAAAATTGTGCTGATGTAAAGTAGACATGTGGGAAATGTTATTTATTAAGTATTTTGTGTGACATCTCTCTCTGATTTAAGGGTATAAAAATTAAACTTGAAAATTGCAAAATTTTAAAAATTTTCATCATATTTCTGTTTTTTTCCTAAATAAACACGTCAAATCAAAGAAATGCTACCACTAACAGGAAGTACAATATGTCTCGAAAAAACAGTCTCAGAATCAGCGGGATCCGTTAAAGCTTTCCTGAGTTATAACCTCATAAATTGACAGTGGACAGAATTGTAAAAATTGGCCTGTCCATTAAGCTGCAAATTGGCTCTGTCACTAAGGGGTTAAAGGCTTTTCTACAGAAGCTGAGCACTTGTTAGCTGCTTCCTTTCACTCTCCAGTCCAACTTAACCTTTCATAGCTACATAGTTACATAGGTTGAAAAAAAGACCTAGGTCCATCAAAGTTCAATCCTTTTCCACCAGTTACACATTTTATCCTCAATCATCTCAATTCAAGGTCGAATTATTGTGAAGGCCATGTCATCTGATGCAGCACTCCATACCTCTCCTTCTTGGCTATGCCTGGAGGTATGTTTTCATTCATTGTCAATTTGCAACACAAAGGATCGTCCAACTTTGTGGAAACCAGATAGGATAGCATATCATGTGGTATAATTTGGGATCACCAATAGTAATGAGCGAGTATACTCGTTGCTTGGGTCTCTCTGAGTATTTTGGCGTGCTCGGAGATTTCGTTTTCCACGCCTCAGCTGCAAGATTTGCGACTGCTAGAGAGCTTGAATACATGTGTGGAATGCCTGTTTGTTAGGGAGTTCTCACATGTATTCAGCCTGTCTACAAGTCACATATCAGGCAGCTGAGATGAAGGAAACTTAATCTCCGAGCATGCCAAAATACTCGGAGACCACCCGAGCAACTATGCTACACGCCCATCACTAATTACCAATAGTGTTGCCAGCTAAGCACCTTACACTGCTGCATGCAAAGCACCCCATACTGCCATATATCTGATCACCTTTTTTGCAACTTACATAAACATAGCAGTTGCTGCCAAAAATCTGACATTTTCATTCATTAGACTACAATACAGATTTCCACTGATCTAATGTCTAGTCATTTTGTTGCTTGGCACAAAAAAGTCTCTTTTTGTTTTTAGTACTCAATACTGGATTTTTTGCAGCATCTTTTGAACACGAGGCCTGCTTTTTATAGTCTCATCTGGCCAGTTGATGCTGAGGTATGTCTGTTAGTTGATATCTGTGCATATGCTATTAGTACTATTACCTGAGGCTGGTACAGTAACTCTGATTAACTTATTCTCTGCTGCAGAAGTAATTCTTGGTCTTCCTTTCCTGGTCCTCATGAAATCCAGTTTCATCATAGTGTTTGGTGGTGTTCATTACCACACTTGACTGCTATCATGTCAGCACCTCCAAGGTTCTAGTAATTTTCCAGAGTAACTGACCTTCATGTCCTAAAAAAAATGCTGCACTGCCATTTATTTTTACTTATTTGAGCGGTTCTTATTTTCTTGCTTACAACATTTGTGGAATAAAGTTCAGCACAGTATTTCCATCTATGAACCTACATTAATGAAACATATCAACTAAAGTCCTGTGTAATAAAGGGCACTTCACCTCAGAACATAACACTAATCCCATATACCGCTACACAGGAAAACGAAGAGGTCCCAAATATGTTGTAGAATAATTTTTATTTCAAATAATTAAAAAACATCATAAAAAAGCAAAATGCCGTGTATAGGAAACGCCCGAGCACAAAGTTACAAGAATACAGAAATAAAGCACTTATATCATTATCACTCCATAACACATGTAAACAGAGTTGAGATCTATACAGGCAATAAATGTACTTAATAATATTAAAAATAAATAATAAATATGTATGAAACAGCAGTGCAAAAAATGGTATATACTGCAAAACGCATGTACAATAACATTTGCTCCAATGAGCTAACACTATCACATAGTGCTATGTTTTCAAAACACTACGTGACCTATATGTATATATCTAAAAAAAAATTACCCATAAATGTATGGAGTTTGATAGAAAATACCATTAATATAAAAAGGTGCCTTACAACTATGACCAAGGGAACTGTCAGTAAATTCAAGATGGAAGAGAAATAAATAAATAAATAAATCAATAAACAAGAGTCACGTGTAAGGTGACATGGACCCACTATATCACAAAGGAAAATCCAGACTACCATTGAAAAATAAACTAGAATCGCATGTGAATAACATCAACCCTCCATATCTCAAAGGGAATTCCCCCAGCCCTTAAGTCATAAAGTCAAAGGTATAATCCCAATATTTACCAATATGTATAAGTGCGCCCCCTGGAAGAAGCTGGCGGCGAAACGCACGTCGGGGTGAGGAGACGCCACGGGCACTTATACATATTGGTAAATATTGGGAATATACCTTTGACTTTATGATTTAAGGGCTGGGAGAATTCCCTTTGAGATATGGAGGGTTGATGTTATTCACATGCGATTCTAGTTTATTTTTCAATGGTAGTCTGGATTTTCCTTTGTGATATAGTGGGTCCATGTCACCTTACATGTGACTCTTGTTTATTGATTTATTTATTTATTTCCCTTCCATCTTGCATTTACTGACAGTTCCCTTGGTCATAGTTGTAAGGCACCTTTTTATATTAATGGTATTTTCCATCAAACTCCATAGATTTATGGGTATTTTTTTTAGATATATACTGTACATATAGGTCACACAGTGTTTTGAAAACATAGCACTATGTGATAGTGTTAGCTCATTAGAGCAAAAGTTATTGTACATGCATTTTGCAGTATATACCATTTTTTGCACTGCTGTTTCATACATATTGATTATTTATTTTTAATATTATTAAGTACATTTATTGCCTGTTTAGATCTCAACTCTGTTTACATGTATTATGGAGTGATAATGATATAAGTGCTTTATTTCTGTATTCTTGTAACTTTGTGCTCGGGCGTTTCCTATACACGGCATTTTGCTTTTTTATGATGTTTTTTAATTATTTGAAATAAAAATTATTTTACAACATATTTGGGACCTCTTCGTTATCCTGTGTAGCGGTATATGGGATTAGTGTTATATTAATTAAACATAGTTTGAAAGAGTGAAAAATAGAAATGACTGCACCCAGTTTTTCCTATTATACTGCAATGTTGATTCAGAGGAAGGTATAACCACTTTGAGGTAGTTGACAATATTTTTTTCAAACTGAACACAGGCGCACACAGAAGATCAAGCGCTTTGGCGTATGGGAGACATGCCTGAGATAGCTGCCAGCCAAACTATTGTCGAAACCATTGTTCACCCAACAGCCATCTAAAGTGTATGGGAAGCTTAACTATACAAGTTCTAAGACTTTTTTATATTTTAACTTTCTACATTGTGATATCTTTATTATGTGTTCGTTTTAAAAATGCTACACCTGTATATTAGCAATCATCAGAGTAAATCCCTGAATCAGCAACTCATCCATTACTCTTATATACAAGTTCTAATTTTTGAGATGGTTGGATCCAGTTTTGAGATAAGAAAACCAGAATACTATATGTTGTCAAGAGTACAACCTTGGTATTTGCTAAAAAGAACAGTAACCTTTTCAGATAACAGGAAGCAAAAGGACATTATTTATTAGAAGAAGAGCAGGGTAGAAAGGAGCCTTATTAATCCTGGAACACTTTGGCATTGGTAGAATAAAGTGGCTTTCCGTACACACTGGCCCACTAAGGCCTCTTTCACACTTCAGTCTTTTGATGTCAGTTAAAATCCGCCAAAGTGTGAAAAAACGGATCCATTTCCGCTCTGCAAAAAATGGATGCACCGGATCCGCTTTTTGAATGGATCCGCTGCAGCCGCCAGTGAATGAAATTTAAAGGAACAGATCTCTGGAGAAAGGAGAGAGAGAGAGAGAGAGAGAGAATTTTTCGGTGCCAGAACAGCTTTTGGGGTTAAATTACATGAATGGAAGCTCTTCCGGACATGCTCAGAATAAAAAAGAGGAATCCGTTGGCAGAATCCGTCAATTGACGGTTTGGAACGGATCCGTCGCCCATAGGCGTCCATTATAGCACATGGTGGACAGCGACGGATCTGTTGCTATCCGCTGTTTCAACGCAGACAAAAAACATTTGAATGTCCGTCCACTCCAGACAGCGGACGCCAAAATTATGACGGATCCGTCAAAAAACAGATGCAACGGATGACCATCCGTCGCAATCTGTCACTAATATACCGTATTTTTCAGACTATAAGACGCACCAGACCATGAGGCGCACCCCAATTTTCAGAAGGAAAATAGGGAAAAAAATGATAATGTGTCAAATGGGGGTCTGTCTTACAGTCCGAATTCAGCTTACCTGGGAAGGGATCCGGCACAGGTGGAGGAGTGGTCACAGGGGTCATTCATTGGTCCAGGTTTGTGCAGTGGCGGCTCTGTGCTGGGGCAGGTTGGTTGTGCTGGAGCAGCTGGTCTGTACTGGGGCAGCTGGGCTGGGCTGTGCTGGGGCAGGTGGGCTGTGCTGGGGCAGGTGGGCTGTGCTGGAGCAGCTGGGCTGTGGCAGCTGTGTTGGGGCTGGGTCAGCTGTGCTGGGGCTGGGGCAGCTGTGCTCTGGCTGGGACAGCTGGGCTGGGCTGGGGCAGCTGTGCTGGGGCTGGGGCAGCTGTGCTGGGGCTGGGGCAGCTGGGCTGGGGCAGCTGTGCTGTGCTGGGGCAGCTGGGCTGTGCTGGGCTGGGGCAGCTGGGCTGTGCTGGGGAAGCTGTGCTGGAGCTGGGGCAGCTGTGCTGTGCTGGGGCTGGAGAAGGTGGGCTCTGTGGAGTGAGGGTGGCGGCTCTCTGTGCGCAGATGCAGGGGCGGCGGCCGCTCCACGGCATTTCCTCCATGCCCGGAGGCCCCTGCACATCCCTTGCTGGCCACTGCCATGTTGTGGTGGCCTTCGGGAACATGGACGCCGGGAAGATGGCCGCCGGTCCGGGGACGGCACATGCGCAGGTTCAGATCTCATCCCGAGATCTCGGGGGATGAGATTCAAATCTCGGCAACGAGATCTCGTCCCCCGAGATCTCGGGATGAGATCTGAACCTGCGCATGCGCCGTCCCCAGACCGGCGGCCATCTTCCCGGCGTCCATGTTCTCGAGGCCACCGCAACATGGCGGCGGCCAGCAAGGGATGTGTGGGGGCCTCCGGGCTTGGAGGAAATGCTGGCGGAGCCGCCGCCCCTGCACCGGAGCACAAAGAGCCACTACCCCTGCCCCAGAGCACAGCCCGCTGCCACCACCGCACTACAGAGCCCCGCGGCACCCGCACCAGCCTCCGGAGGTTAGTATATTTCGACCATAAGACTCACGCCCCACTTTCCCCCAAAATTTTTAGGGAAAAAAGTGCGTCTTATGGTCCGAAAAATACGGTAAGTCTATGGGAAAAAACGGATTCTGTCCAAAAAAATGGTGGATCCGTTTTTTTCTAAAAATGGCGGATTTTAACTGACGTCAAAAGACTGAAGTGTGAAAGAGGCCTAAGTGACTTAGACTAGTCCAGACCGACAACCCATGTCCAGACTAACATGATGAAAGCCTAAAATGGAAGCAAGAGGAAATTCCATCTAAACAAAGTAATATAAAGGTGCAGTTCCACTGTTGCAGCAATTCAATAAGAAACACAAAAGATGTCACAGCATTATGCAAGTGCTAAAGATTAGAGTTGAGCGAATTTGTTCGGATTCGGTTCCGAATACGATCGGCAGCGAATATTGTTTTTGTAATATTCATTGAACACAGCCGAACGTCATTAGAGTCAATGGGAGTAAAAATTACTGAATGTGTTCGGAACTGATCATCAAACATACATTCGGCATGATTAGGTAACCAATATGGCACAAGTATGGCAAATTCAGATTCGGCGACCATATCCGAACAAATTCGCTCAACTCTACTAAAAATTTCATAACTTTATGTATGTAAATACATTATTAATTGCGCTACTGCTATGTTTGCTATGCATATAGATGTGAGCTTCATAGTGCTTACATTCAGCTTTAGGATTTGTTCACACATTGTGTTTAGGCCATGCAAAAAAATGTAGCATTTTAGAACAACAGCAACGGGAGCATGTCAATTCTTCTGGCGTGTTTGCAACATTTTGCATCCATTTAATTGAATGAAAAAAATAAATGCAAAAATGTGGCAAAAACATAATAAAAATGCACATTTTAAATAGAATTTTTCCTGCCAACATTCTGTTTTTGGCAGGAGAAAATTCAGCTGCAAATCCTAAGGTCTTATGCTTTTCAATCAGAATTAATAAGCTGAAAAAAAGACAGCGAAGTCAATCATAAATCAAGGACACAATTTGTAACATTTCTTATCAATGACAGATGATAACATTTTGTAAGAAAGGGGCACTTGTCACAATCTCTTCAGAGATACATGGGGCACCGAGTTTACACTGTATCCTTCAATACTAACAAAGATTGTTAACACCATTCAATACTGTAGACAAGAGGGCTTTCTGTTCCCCAGATAGAGAATGAATGGGTCCTTTGTAGTTTATGAAGCTATTAATCTGGAACAGATTGTCATAGTAACTTTGTGCATAAATAATGTAGGTGAGTGAATAGGATGAGATTTTCATGCAAATGTACAATGGACAACATTTTTAGCTTTTGACATTTATATTCTTTATTTTATTTATTACTATGAAATGATTTTTATTCTATTGAGTGATTATTTTACTGTTAAAACATTTATTATAGAATAACTATTTCACATGAAAACAGTAAAATAATCACTCAATATGTTTCTATGTCTATAAATTTTCTCAATTTCAAAGGGTTACATATATTGTAAATTCTTGTAAACATTTAACTTTAAAGAATTACATAGTTTTGTTTGATATCCAAATACTTATTCAACTCATTTAAATAAATGCTATGTAACCTCCACTGGAAGAACATTTAGATGCACCTACTTGAGATCCAGTCTATTTACACTCAAAGGCCCATCTTCAACGCCGGTCTTGATGAGTGGAAAGGGTGGAGTGCGACACTCCTGATTTATTAGGAGGCACAAGCCTGTTAATGAATCAGGTGAGATGCAAAGTGGCATGCACTTCACCATAAATCTTACTCCAATCCCTCTTGAATTTACTCCACACTAGAGATAAGCAAACCTGTCAAAGTTCGGTTCGGCAACCATTCCAATATTTGCAGAATATTTTCACTGAACGGTTTGTCGAATTCTCCCAAACCCCATTGAATTCAATGGGAGGCTAGACCAAACGCATAGGAACACCTTAAAGGGGAGCCAAAAAGCTTCCCAAACAGCTCAAATTATAGGCAGAAACCAGGAAAAGTGGCATCAATTGACCCAGAGTACAAATATAGTATAATTGCGCAGTATAGATGCATGGGACAGGGCTTCGACCTACATTTCTAGCTGAAACATTGATCAGTGACAGGTGGATGAGTGGCAGGTGTAGACCTGGTGCTCTGAGACATCTGCCAAATTCAGGCAACACACATGAAGGATACCCAACTTGGAGCCAAACATTTCCAAAAATTATGAGCAGACACCAGGAAAAGTGGAAACAATTGTCCCACAGCACATGTTCTGTCTCCAACATTTGTTTCATAATCCTCAATTATCTGCTTGTAAATGTTTACAGTGTTTTTTGGCTCCATCTAGTGACCAGAGTCATAACTGCAGTGTTATTGCATTTTACTTTCACTTTGCTGTATTTCCCTCCATTGCAATGCATCCTGGTAAGTTTTGCAATGCACCCTGGTAGCCTTTTGCAAAGGATTATGGTATTTCCCTCCAGTCCACCATTTTCCTTCAGCCTGCATTCAGGAAACATCTCATTTCTCTTCTCCCCTTGTGATAGCATTGCTGGTATATATTTATGCTTCCTGTATTCAATTCCTGTCTCATACTAGCCTGCTTAGTTAGTTCTCCCCTGGTTAGTTATTAGTCCAGATGTTGATTTACATTGTATTATGTATATATGAATACCTGTTGAACCCAGTATTGATTGTATGCATATACGTTTGTATTGTAGTTTCACTGCACCAATATACCATCACGTTCAATAAAGCACAGATTCAACCTACAGTCTCCTTATTGGACCCCGGTATAGCGGTTTAGCTGCCTGTATAAGCTGCAATGACATCTGTCTCATTCAGTGAGGACAGAACAGTACAAATGTTGTGGCTCATGGCTGTGTGGGAATTTCCCACGCAGCAATGGCATAAAGTGAGACTAGGGACTTTTTTTTTTTTAAGTGGCGGAGGAATACAGTGCGGAAGGATACCTACCTTCCGTCATTGGATTCCTGCAGCCCGTAGAGAACGGCAGCATCATCTGATGCTGCAGTTCTCTACCCAAGATCGTCGTGGGACACACTCGTGGACTGCTTCGGATCGTGGGTGAGTATTTTTGTGGTTTGTTATGTTAATATTTATTCCAGAAAAGACAATGGCTTCGGGGAACAATGTGACAAGTATTGGTAAGTATGTTACTCTATGTTATATGTACTGTATGTCTATGTATGTATTGTATGAATGTATTGTATGTATGTAGTATATATGTGGTATGTATGTAGCATGTAGTATGTATGTAGTATGTATGTAGCATGCATGTAGCATGCAGTATGTATGTAGCATGCATGTAGTATATATGTAGTATGTATGTAGCATGCATGTAGTATATATGTAGTATGTATGTAGCATGTAGCATGTATGTAGTATGTATGTAGTATGTATGTAGCATGTAGCATGTATGTAGTATATATGTGGTATGTATGTATCATGTAGTATGTATGTAGTATGTATGTAGTATGCATGTAGCATGCAGTATGTATGTAGCATGCATGTAGTATATATGTAGTATGTATGTAGCATGCATGTACTATATACTGTATGTAGTATGTATGTAGCATGTAGCATGTATGTAGTATATATGTAGTATGTATGTAGCATGTAGTATGTATGTAGCATGTATGTAGTATGTATGTAGCATGCATGTAGCATGCATGTAGTATGTATGTAGTATGTATGTAGTATGTATGTAGCATGCAGTATGTAGCATGTATGTAGCATGTATGTAGTATGTATGTAGTATATATGTAGTATGTATGTAGCATGTAGTATGTATGTAGCATGTAGTATGTATGTAGCATGTAGTATGTATGTAGCATGCATGTAGTATATATGTAGTATGTATGTAGCATGTAGTATGTATGTAGCATGCATGTAGTATATATGTAGTATGTTTGTAGCATGTAGTATGTATGTAGCATGCATGTAGTATGTATGTAGTATGTATGTAGTATTTTTTTTTTTTTTAACATTTAACACATTAGCCGGATGATGGGACTACTACTGTCCCATCATTGGCTAATGTGTCAATCACTGTCATGGTAGCAGGCATCGCCAGATGGGACTTGTAGTCCCATCGGACGATGCTTGCACAGACCCCCGGACATCAGCACAGCCCCCCGGCAGGCCGGTACAGACCCCCACAGGGTGCACAGACCACCGGCAGGCCGGCACAGCCCCCCGGCAGGCCGGTACAGACCCCCACAGGGTGCACAGACCACCGGCAGGCCGGCACAGCCCCCCGGCAGGCCGGTACAGACCCCCACAGGGTGCACAGACCACCGGCAGGCCGGCACAGCCCCCCGGCAGGCCGGTACAGACCCCGGGCAGTCCACACAGCCCCCGGCAGGCCGGCAGAGACCCCCGGAAGGCCCGAAATGACGGCGCATCATGATGCGCACACACGGCGCATCATGATGACGTCAGGCTGTCAATCAACTTTGAACTTCCGATTCCGATGCCGAATTCCGATATTGAAAAAATATCGGAAGTCGGTATCGGAATTCCGATACCGCAAGTATCGGCCAATACCCGATACTTGCGGTATCGGAATGCTCAACACTAACGGTGACGCAACTTGGAGTCTCCACATTTCCAAAAATTGTTTGTAACTTCAGCAACAGTAGCAGTAGGAGAAACAGAAGCCATGACAGGGGTGTCACTGACTGCAATAATGTGAGGTGAGTACTAGTGTTGAGCATTCCGATACTGCAAATATTGGGTATCGGACGATATTCGCTGTATCGGAATTCTGATACCGAGTACCGATATTTTTTCAATATCGGATATCGGAATCGGAAGTTCCCATAATGCAATGAGCCACTGTTGTGGCTCTGATTGGCTGCTGAAATGACGTCATCATGATGCGCGGTCAGTGCGCATCATGATGCGCCGTCAGTTCGGGCCTTCCGGGGGGTCTGTGCCGACTGCCCGGGGGTCTGTACCGGCCTGCCCAGGGGTTTGTACCGGCCTGCCTGCGATGCCTGGTACAATGACAGTGATTGACACATTAGCCAATGATGGGACAGTAGTAGTCCCATCATCCGGCTAATGTGTTGAATGTAAAAAAAAAAACATACTACATACATACTACATGCTACATACATACTAAATACATGCTACATACGTGCTACATGCTACATACATACTACATACATGCTACATACATACTACATGCTAAATACATACTACATACATGCTACACACATACTACATACATGCTACATACATGCTACATGCTACATGCATACTACATACATGCTACATACATACTACATACATGCTACATACATGCAACATACATACTACATACATGCTACATACATACTACATACATGCTACATACATGCAACATGCATACTACATATATACCACATGCATGCAACATGCATACTACATATATACCACATATATACTACATGCATGCAACATACATATATACTACATGCAACATGCATACTACATATATACTACATGCATGCAACATACATACTACATATATATACCACATGCATGCAACATGCATACCACATATATACCACATATATACTACATGCATGCAACATACATATATACAACATATATACTACAAGCAACATACATACTACATATATACTACATACATGCTACATACATGCTACATACATGCAAAATGCATACTACATATATACCACATGCATGCAACATGCATACTACATGTACCACATATATACTACATGCATGCAACATACATATATACTACATATGTACTACATGCATGCAACATACATACTACATATATACCACACACATTCAACATGCATACTACATATATACCACATATATACTACATGCATACTACATATATACCACATGCATGCAACATACATATATACAACATATATACTACATGCATGCAACATACATATATACTACATGCAACATACATACTACATATATACCACATGCATGCTACATGCATACTACATATATACCACATATATACTAGATGCATACTACATATATACCACATGCATGCAACATACATATATACTACATGCATGCAACATACATATATACAACATATATACTACATGCAACATACATACTACATATATACTACATGCATGCAACATACATATATACTAAATGCAACATACATACTACATATATACTACATGCATGTAACATACATACTACATACATACTACATATATACTACATGCATGCAACATACATATATACTACATGCATGCAACATACATACATACAACATACATACATACTACATGCATGCAACATGCATACTACATATATACCACATATATACTACATGCATGCAACATACATATATACTACATGCAACATGCATACTACATATATACTACATGCATGCAACATACTACATATATACCACATTCATGCAACATACATACTACATATATACCACATATATACTACATGCATGCAACATACATACAACATATATACTACACGCATGCAACATACATATATACAACATATGTACTACATGCAACATACATACTACATATATACTACATGCATTCAACATACATATATACTACATATATACTACATGCAACATACGTACTACATATATACTACATGCATGCAACATACATACTACATACATACTACATATATGCTACATGCATACTACATATATACCACATGCATGCAACATACATATATACTACATATATACTACATGCATACAACACGCATACTACATATATACCACATATATACTATATGCATGCAACATACATATATACTACATGCAACATGCATACTACATATATACTACATGCATGCAACATACATACTACATATATACCACATGCATGCAACATGCATACTACATATATACCACATGTATACTACATGCATGCAACATACATATATACTACATATATACTACATGCAACATACATACTACATACATACTACATATATACCACATGCATGCAGCATGCATACTACATAAATACTACATGCATGCAACATACATACATACTACATATATACCACATGCATGCCACATGCATACTACATATATACTACATGCATGCAACATACACATATACTACATACAATACATTCATACAATACATACATATAGACATACAGTACATATAACATAGAGTACATACTCACCATGACTTGTCACTTTGTTCCCCGAAGCCATTGTCATCTATGGAATAAATATTAAAATAACAAACCACCAATATACTTACCCTTGATCCGCAGAAGTCCACGAGTGTCCCACGACGATCTTGCATGGAGAACAGCAGCATCAGCTGATGCTACCGTTCTCTATGGGCTCCAGGAATCCAATGAAGGGAGGTAGGTATCCTTCCGCACTGTATTCCTCCGCCACTGTAAAAAAAAAGTCCCTAGTCTCACTTTATGGCAAAAGCTGTGTGAGAAATTTCTCACACAGCAATGCCATAAAGTGAGACTAGGGACTTTTTTTTACAGTGGCGGAGGAATACAGTGTGGAAGGATACCTACCTCCCGTCATTGGATTCCTGGAGCCCGTAGAGAATGCATGTAGTATGTATGTAGTATGTATGTATGTTGCATGCACGTAGTATATATGTAGTATGCATGTTGCATGCATGTGGTATATATGTAGTATGTATGTATGTTGCATACATGTAGTATATATGTAGTATGCTTGTTGCATGCATGTGGTATATATGTAGTATATATGTATGTTGCATGCATGTAGTATATATGTGGTATATATGTAGTATGCATGTAGTATATATGTTGTATATAGTGTATATATGTAGTATGCATGTTGTATATATGTAGTGTGTATCTATGTTGCATGCATGTAGTATAAATGTAGTATATATGTAGTATGCATGTTGCATGCATGTGGTATATATAGTATATATGTATGTTGCATGCATGTAGTATATATGTAGTATATATGTAGTAGGCATGTTGCATGCATGTGGTATATATGTAGTATATATGTATGTTGCATGCATGTAGTATATATGTGGTATATATGTAGTATGCATGTTGCATGCATGTAGTATATATGTTGTATATATGTATGTTGCATGCATGTGGTATATATGTAGTATGCATGTAGTATATATGTGGTATATATGTAGTATGCATGTTGCATGCATGTAGTATATATGTTGTATATATGTATGTTGCATGCATGTGGTATATATGTAGTATGCATGTAGTATATATGTGGTATATATGTAGTATGTATGTTGCATGCATGTAGTATATATGTAGTGTGTATGTTGCATGTAGTATATATGTAGTATATATGTATGTTGCATGCATGTAGTATATATGTGGTATATATGTAGTGTGCATGTTGCATGCATGTAGTATATATGTTGTATATATGTATGTTGCATGCATGTAGTATATATGTTGTATATATGTAGTGTGCATGTTGCATGCATGTAGTATATATGTAGTATATATGTATGTTGCATGCATGTGGTATATATGTATTATATATGTAGTATGCATGTTGCATGCATGTAGTATATATGTATGTTGCATGCATGTAGTATATATGTGGTATATATGTAGTATGCATGTTGCATGCATGTAGTATATATGTTGTATATATGTATGTTGCATGCATGTAGTATATATGTAGTATGCATGTTGCATGCATGCAGTATATATGTAGTATATATGTAGTATGTATGTTGCATGCATGTAGTATATATGTAGTATGCATGTTGCATGCATGTAGTGTATATGTAGTATATATCTAGTATGTATGTTGCATGTAGTATATATGTAGTATATATGTATGTTGCATGCATGTTGTATATATGTGGTATATATGTAGTATGCATGTTGCATGCATGTAGTATATATGTTGTATATATGTATGTTGCATGTATGTGGTATATATGTAGCATACATGTAGTATATATGTGGTATATACAGTATGTAGTATGCATGTTGCATGCATGTAGTATATATGTTGTATGTTGCATGCATGTAGTATGTATGTTGCATGCATGTAGCATGTATGTAGTATGTATGTTGCATGTATGTAGCATGTAGTATGTATGTAGCATGTATGTAGTGTGTATGTTGCATGTATGTAGTATGTATGTAGCATGTAGTATGTATGTTGCATGTATGTAGTATGTATGTAGTATGTATGTTGCATGTATGTAGTATGTATGTTGGATGTATGTAGTATGTATGTAGCATGTAGAATGTATGTAGTATTTTTTTTTTTTTTTTTACATTCAACACATTAGCTGGATGATGGGACTACTACTGTCCCATCATTGGCTAATGTGTCAATCACCGTCATGGTAGCAGGCATCGCCCGATGGGACTTGTAGTCCCATCGGACGATGCCTGCACAGACCCCCGGACAGTCGTCACAGACCACCGGCAGGACGGCACAGCCCCCCGGCAGGCCGGTACAGACCCCCGGCAGTCCGCACAGACCCCTGGGTAGTCAGCACAGACCCCCGGACAGTCGGTACAGACCACCGGCAGGCCGGCACAGCCCCCCGGCAGGCCAGTACAGACCCCCAGGCAGTCCGCACAGACCCCCGGGCAGTCGGCACAGACCCCCGCAGCCTGCACAGACCCCCGGGCAGTCGGCACAGACCCCTGCAGCCTGCACAGACCCCCGGACAGTTGGCACAGCCCTCCGGCAGGCCGGTACAGCCCCCCGGCAGTCCGTACACACCCCCGAGAGGCTGTACAAGGACAGAAAAGGGTTTTTCTTATTCCGATACCGGAAGTCCCATAGACTTGAATGGGACTTCCGGTATCGGAATTGGCGATACCCGATACTTTTTTCGTATCGGGCCGATACCATCCGATCCGATATTTTAGGGTATCGGATGGTATCGCTCAACACTAGTGAGTTCATGACACTAAAAACAACACCATCACCTAGTCTGTTCCCTGGTCACAAAAGTCATTGGAGATCCATGACTTGTTCATTTTGATGACAGTTATGTGGGATACACCACAGCCAGATGCAGTTATCCATCAGGACAACAAGTTCTGAGAGAATGCTGGCTGCCGGACATGACAAAACCTCCAAGATGTGATAGGCGAACATTGGTCACTAGTGATGAGCGATCATGCTCACCACTATTTGATACTTGCCCGAGCATCTCACTGCTCAGGATGTTCGGAGCTCGGTGAGTAGTAACTCCTTCATAACAGGAGCTTTTTTCGGTTTTGCGTTTTCGTTCCCCTTCTTTCCAGAGCCATAACTTTTTTTTTCCGTCAATATGACCATGTGAGGGCTAATTTTTTGTGGGACAAGTTGGACTTTTGAATGACATCATTGATTTTAGCATGTCGTGTACTCGAAAAACGGGAAAAAAATTCCAAGTGCGGTGAAATTGCAAAAAAAGTGCAATCCCACACTTGTTTTTTGTTTGGCTGTTTTTCTAGCTTCACTAAATGCTAAAACTGATCAGCCATTCTCCAGCTCATTATGAGTTCATAGACACCAAACATGTCTAGGTTATCTTTTATCTAAGTGGTGAAAAAAAATTCCAAAGTTTGCTAAGAAAAAAAATTGCACCATTTTCCAAGACCTGTAGCGCTTCTATTTTTCATGATCTCGGGTTGGATGGAGACTTATTTTTTGTGCGCCAAGCTGACGTTGTTAATGATACCTCTTTTGTGCAGATATGTTCTGTTCGTCGCCCGTTATTGCATTTTAATGCATTGTCACAGCGACCAAAAAGACATAATTCTGGTGTTTCGATTTTTTCTCACTTCGCCGTCTAGCAATCAGCTTAATGCTTTTCTTTTATTGATAGATCGGGCAATTCTGAATGTGGTGATACCAGATATGTGTATGTTTTATTTTTTTATTGTTTTATTTTGAATGGGGCGAAAGGGGAGTTATTTAAACTTTTATATATTTCTTATTTTTTTTATATTTTTAAAACTATTTTTCTTTCACTTTTGCCATGCTTCAATAGCCTCCATGGGAGGCTAGAAACTGCCATAGCCGATCGGCTCTGCTACATAGAGGTGATGCTCAGATCGCCTCTATGTAGCAGAATTGCTGCATTGCCATGAGCGCCGACCAAAGGGTGGCACTCATATCAATCCGGCATCAACAACAATAGAGGTCTGTAGGAGACCCCTGGTTGTTATGTCGACGAATCGATGACTCCCGATCACATGACGGGGGTCAGTGGTGCGCGTATTTCCGGCCCACTAAATGCCACTGTCAGAGTTTGACAGCTGCATTTAACTAGTTAATAGGCTCGGGTGGATCGCGATTCTATCCGCGCCTATTGCGGGCACATGTCAGCTGCTCAAAACAGCTGACATGTCCCATTTTTGATGCGAGCTCACCGCAGGAACCCACATCAAAGCAGGAGTTTATGTGTGAAAGGCAGGACATTTACTTTTACTTTCACTTTTATCATTACTGAATCGTCCTATGCTATTTGGAGCGTGGTACCTTCCTCTATCTACTCATTTAACCCTTTCTTGACAGAAAAAGCACAGCTTCTGTCTAGGTACCAGCAGCCCATTCTTTCTATTGGTAATTCCAGTGTATATCTGCATAAAAGCAGGAGTACTGCTATTGGACGTACTATCCTGTCCGATGGCAATAATGGGTTAAAGGGGTTGCTCAGCGGGAGCTCGGGTCCCCTCCCTGCATGTTTGGCACTCTTTAGAGAGCCAATGGATATGCTGGGATTGTCTGCCACACAATGTGATGCCGCAGCCATGATGGTTGTGGCATTACAGTGATTGGCTGGCCGCACAGCGTCATCATGTCTATATCAGACATGGCACCACCATGCTCGTCACATGCTCTAACTGTGTGTGCATCTGTGTGCGGGTGTCTGCATGTGTGTGTGGCTGTGTGTGGGTGTCTGTGTGTGTGCATGTGTCTGTGTGTGTGGTAAAGCTACCGCCAGTACTGTCGGTCACAGCGCTGCGGGATCATGCTGTCAGATGTCAGCATGATTCCACATCTGACTGTGACCTGCAGCGGTTACCTGCGGTAAAAAAGCAGGCTTGGCCCTATGAGACTACTGCTCCCATCGGGTTATGTTTGGTGTCATTGATAACAGTGACAGCTGGTGCCGCTGATGGGAGAGTAGTATCATCTGCGAGCGCCTGTGCTCACAGTTAAAAAAAACTGTTAAAAAAGTAAAATTACATACATATTCAAATAAGACATACATATTCATACATAATACAGACATATTCACATAAAAATAAAAAAAATTACACTCACCGCACACCAAATCCCTGACACCCTCGTCTCTTAGTCTAGTTTCACACTAGCGTTTATTTCCTGCAGTGCAGGGTGCCACTAAGCCCCGCCCCCTGCCGGCTCCCTGCCCGCCCCATCTGGTCATCGGCACCTACTAGTGCACATGGATGTTTGCAATCTGCGCACCCTATCTTTAACATAGGGTGCGCAGATCGTGCGCTGGCCTGCGCTAGTAGGATTTTAGTGTGCGCTGCGCACTTTTGAAGGTGCGCCGTGCGTGCCAAAATGCAACATGCTGCGTTCGGCGCACACCGGCGCACCTTCAAAAGTGCGCAGCGCACGCTAAAATCCTACTAGCGCACGGCCAGCACACGATCTGCGCACCTTATGCTAAAGATAGGGTGCGCAGATCGCAAGCGTCCATGTGCGCTAGTAGGCGCCGATGACCGGATGGGGCGGGCAGGGAGCCGGCAGGGGCAGGGCTTAGCGGCGCCGTGCGCTGCAGGAAATAAACGCTAGTGTGAAACTAGCCTTAGAAATAACATTAAATAATAAACCAAGATATACTCCCTGTCCACCATAGTCCAAGGTAAGCCAGACTTTCCCATAACGATCTCATGTGTAGAACAATCACATCGGGAGATGTGACCACTCTACCAGGTCACCGATGATACACTGACAGGAGATAATCGCCCCCGGCAGTGCATCAGCTGATCGGTTTTGGGGCTCTCCCTTTCGGCACCACTGCATGGGAAAGCTATCACACAGCAGTATTGCTGTAAGTGAGAGCTCCTGAACTCCGGTGAACTCTTACAGCAGTGTAGTGATAAACTGCTGGAGATACTTCCTGTCAGTGTATCACCAGAGGCCGAGTAGAGCAGTCATGACTGTTCTACAAGTGAAATCATCATGGGACACTTGGTAAATGGACTATAGTGGACAGGGAATATTATATGTTGGTTTATTATTTAAATTCTGTTGCAAGAGATGAGGGAGTCAGGGATTAGGTGAAGCAGTAAGTATGGTTTACTTAAGATTCTATAAAGAAGTCTGTATGATTATTTCAAATATAGGACTTTATTCTGGCTGTGTCTTTATTTACCATATAACTATAGGATTAGTAATGGATAGGTGTCTTATAGACACTTCTCGATTACTAATCCATGGGCTTGATGTTACCGGACAATACAAAGGTGACATCAATCCCACAAATATTACCCCACTTGCCACCTCTACAGGGCAAGTGGGAAGAGCAAGGATAAGTGCCAGAATTGGTGCATCAATAAGATGTGCCATTTCTGGTGCGGCTGAATGCTGATGTTTTTAGCCTGGGGGGCAATTTCCATGGCCACCCCCAAGCTACTAATATCAGCCCGCAGCTGCCTGCCTATCCTTTGCTGGTTTGATTTTATAGGGGAATCCCATACCAATTTTTTTTCTGGGGTTCCCTTGTAAAATAGCCAGTAAAGGCTAAGCAAACATCTGTGAGCTGAAATTAATTGCCTGGGAATCTTTATGGCTATTGGCTTCTTCTCAGAATATTAACATCAGCCCACAGATGTTGGCTTTCCCTATGCTAGTTATGAAAATTACACGGAAGCCCACACAATTATTTTTTACATTTTTTGAAAAATAAACAGATATTGCGTTTCACACAGATTTTGTGTGTGTGTGTGTCTTTATTTAACTCTTTATGTACCGTTTTATTAGCGAAGGTATCTGGCTGACACCTGTTCATTACTAGACCTCGGGCTTCGTATTGCATATATATATATATATATATATATATATATATATATATACAGTATATATATATAATAGTCACATTTGTTTTGTGTGTGTAAACATTATATTTGAACATGGTATGTAATGATATTATGGTCTTCAATGGAGAATGAAAAAGAAAAGGTTGAACACGGAAATGACAAGCACTTTTAATTTCTGCTCATATTTTGGTTTCTATTTTGCATGTGAAATTATTTTATTTCAATAAAAACTGTTTTGAAAGGTGAAGAATTTTTTTCTGATATGTAGATTACTGTTTTCTTTATGTTGCCAGTATATTTCCTCTACCTTATAATAATGATGCTGCTCCACGGAAACTATTAATTTTTTGTAGACCTGTACTATATGACAATTTGCATTAGCTGTTACACTGAGAAAATGGTGCCAGCAAAACAACATGTCTGTTTTTTATATGGAGAAGGACATGTGACTTTGGTAGCCAATCACAGAAGCCCATGTGTCGTGACATTGTGGATGGTTCCTGCACCCTGATTGGCTGCAGGATTGTATACACATTAAGTTATTAAGAAAAATATTACACTCCGCCGCTTCTCTGGCTTATACACACACCCTCCTCTCATCAAACATGTCCTCCCCAATCATTATACAGAACCACTATCCTAGTCAAAGTCCCAACAAAAACATTAGTGGAAACGCAATCATTTTATGAACTGTGTCCGAATTTTCCTGACTTTGATGAGAAATCCTTAGAAAGCAGAGCACGAATCTGAATGTGCTATGTTTGTGCCAAATTTGAGATTGGCGAATGTTTTCTACTCATCTCTGTTCCACACCCCATCATGCCACCATTATGTCCCAGCTCCAACTACAGTACTTTGATGGATGGGGATAATAATGTTGTTAAAGTCATAAAATTTTTGCGCAGCATCTTATTGTGCAAAAACTTTGCAACATTTCAAAGCTTTTGACCCCACAATTCTGTAGAGAAATATTTGATGAATTTGGTCCACAATGTTTGGATTATTTTTAAGTTAATGTTTTTTCCTATTTTTGTAAAGCTGGCTTAATGATATTTTGATACCTTTGATGGGTTTCCATTGTTGATAGACCAATACTGTCTTCCTTTTATGATTACTTTTATTTATAACAATTATTGTGGAAAATCCCCCTTAATTGATCAAGGCATGTAAATGGCATTTATATTTTATATTGACTTTGCTAATAGCATAACTTAGATTGGATTTTTTAGTAGATAGACAGTGTATGTCCAAAAATACAGTCAAAACATTTTACTTTAATTTATGTATGAGAAATAGAAATATACAGTTACGATTTGCTCTTAGAGAGCAATTTGAGAGTATTTCTTG
Organism: Dendrobates tinctorius; assembly: GCF_039654945.1. Classification (NCBI taxonomy): domain Eukaryota; kingdom Metazoa; phylum Chordata; class Amphibia; order Anura; family Dendrobatidae; genus Dendrobates; species Dendrobates tinctorius. The sequence continues at coordinate 42,097,487 of NW_027361728.1, read as the reverse complement.
TGGAATAAATATGAATTAGCAGTATATACAGTAGTTAACTCTATCACTTTGCACATCGTTTGAACTATATACTATATATATATATATGTACATGATAGGGGCTGGCGAAATGCACCAAATAATAAAGATGGTATTTAGGTGCATTCACAGCCCGGGGTCCACCGTGCAGAGGTGTTAACTGCTGTTTGGTAATGGCGGATGTGATATGATGGTATAATAAAGGGATACACGGGGTTAACCTCACCCAGTGTGTACAGAGGTGGACTCTGTTACCTCACAGAGCCGCAGAACCACCAAATAATAAATGCCGTAGCCTGTTTGTACTCACAGAGCTCGGCAGTGTGAGCGCTAGGGTATAGTCACAGGATAAGCCAGATAAGCACAGGTTGCGCAAAGCGTTGCACAGGCGTGGCTGTCATTTTTGCCACAGTACGATAGTGCCCTGCAGTGGGCAACACCATCGGCCGCTAGTGTGCAGAAGGTTGGACTTCACTGTGGGGTATACAGTAGCCACTGACAGATGCTGACTCTAACCGCTGAACCCTAACGACAGACACCACGAAGGGTAGGGGTTTCATAATGAGTCAGTCACCAGATACATGCATCCATCATCATACACTCCTTATACTAGCCTCTTTTATAGCAGCATCCTTCCGGGACCTTCCTGACCCTCCTGATGGTCCAATCCGAGCTGGAGAAGGACCTGAGCATGTGACCTCTGATCTCCATTGAGAGATCGTCCCACGGGCATGCTCAGTGGACCAAAAGGAGGACTATAGCTGGACCAGAGGTTGCAGCAGCAACCAAACCTATAGAGCTTGGTGACAGCTATTCAGGAGGAAAGCTGCATTCTGGTGGTGGACTCTGTTGTTGGGAGCAAGAGCAACAGAGCAAAGCTAAGTGGTGTTTCCCTGTTTGTATTTTTCCCTGGTGTGTATTAGTACAGCGGTGGGGCCAGTGCCTGCACCACCCAGCTCCCTAGCAAGGGGTAGGTGTAGGGTGTGCTAGGGTGACAGGTATCCTGATCGGTGCCTGGTGTGGAACCGGCCTAGGGAATGTTAGGAGTGTGAGGGACACTGACTTAGGGGAGTGCAGGAGGCCTCCATGTCCCCGTTCCCTATCGCAGGGCCCACCGTTGTAACTGTTTCCCTTCCCCTTGTCTTGTTGTTTTAGTTACCGGCCTGCGGGTCATGTCACACAGGACGGGTCCACGTGACAGGTGTTCCAGCATGATAGTGACCCAAAACACACAGCCACGGCAACTATGGAGTGGCTCTGTAGGAAGCATTTCTAGGTCTTTGGGTGGCCTAGCCAGTCTCCAGACTTGAATCCAATAGAAAATCTTTGGAGGGAGCTGAAACTCAATGTTGTTCAGCGACATCCCTAAAGCCTGAAAGATCTGGAGAAGTTCTGTGAGAAGGAATGGGCTAAAATCCCTGTTGCAGTGTATGCAAATTTGGTCAAGAAAGACTTCTGTAATTGCAAACAAAGGTTTCTGTACCAAATGTTAAGTTCTGTTTTTCTTAATGAAATGTAATGTAAATTAATTATGTGAAAATCATACAATGTGATTTTTTTTATTTTTTTTAAGATTCTGTCTCTCACAGTTGACAGGTACCTGCAATAAAAAATTGCAGATCTCTCCACTCCTTGTAGGTAGGAAAACGTGCAAAATCGGCAGTGTTTGAAATAGTTATTTTCACCACTGTATATAAATACTGTATGTCAACAAATGCACTTTATACATTATAATTTTGAATTTGAAAGGATTTTTCCCTCTCAGAAAAAAATCCTCTATAATCTGAAATAGTTAGAGAGCTTTCACTTAACCATCAGGCACCCGTTTGTTGGCCACGTCAAGGCTTATATTTAAACCTCCAGCAAAACTGGATTCAGATGTATGTGTCGATGGACCATAGACTATTATGGTGCCGGCAAAGCGAATGTGCGCTCTGCCATGAATTATTTTCAAGAGTGTACATCTACTGGAGGCAGACATTCAGACACAGTGTCTATTTGGTGTGTATTTAAACAATAGAAAACAGAGAAAAAATGCAAATTGGACATAATTTCACACAAAAACCCCCAAAAATGGGCCAGACAAAATTGTTGGCATCATCAACTTAATATTTGGTTGCACACTCTTTGGAATAAATAAATGCAATCAAGCGCTTCCTATAAAAAGAGTTCAGGTGAGAGATTCAAGCACCATGTGTTTGCCTTAATTGTCCAATATTATTCATACAAAACTTACAAGCAACAAGGATCTCGGGTGCCATACAGGAACAGGCAAAATTCATCAAATGATGAATCGCTTCTTATAAGCATCAACAAGCTTCTTAAACCTCTCAACTAAAATTTTGTACCACTCTTCTTTTGCAAACTGCTCTAGGTCTCTCATATTTGTAGGGTGCCTTCTTCAAACAGCAATTTTAAGATTTCTCCACAGGTGTTCAATGGGACTAAGATGCTCATTGATGGGCAGTAGCCACTTCACAACTCTCCAGCGCTTTGTTTCCATCCATTTCTGGGTGCTTCGTGAAGTATGTTTGGGGTCATTGTCCTGCTGGAAGAGCCATGGCCAAGAACGTAAACCTTGCTTTCTAACACTGGGCACTACAATGAGGCCCAAATTCCTTCAGTAATCTTCAGATTTCATTATACTTTGCACACAGTCAAGACACCCAGTGCCAGAGGCAGCGACACCATCACAAAACATATTTAATCCTTCACCATATTTGACTGTAGGTACTGTGTTCTTTTCTTTGTACACCTAATTCCATTTTTGGCAAACAGTAAAATGATGTGCTTTACCATAAAGCTCTATCTTGCTTTTATTTGTCCACAAGAAGCTTGGCCAGAAGGATTTTGGCTTACTCACGTATATTTTGGCAAAATTCAGTCTAGATTTTTTATGTCTCTGTGTCAGCAGTGGGTTCCTTCTGAGTCTCCTTTCATAGCATTTAATTACATTCAAATCTCAATGGATAGTTCGCACTTACACTAATGCACCCTGTGTAAATTAATATGATTGCTTACTGCAAAAAATTGGAGATCGTTGCTCAGAAAAAAAAACAGTCAAGCAAAAAGATTACTTCAGCACTCAATTGTAAATAGTTATTATCTTTTATTGTGACTTGACCAACCCATGGAGAACAGACAAATTATCAAAGTTTCGGGTATAAGAAGCCTTTTTCAAGATACATCTGTTGGGGAGGAAGTCTGGTGAATTACAGTGTAATGGAGCTCATCAGCGACCTCTTTGCCAAAAAGCTCTATCATGGTCTCATCTGTTCAAAATATGCTTTCCCATAATAATTTTAGCTTGCTCACAAATATTTAGGGAAACTGCAATCTAGTTTTTTTATGTCTCTGTGGCAGCAATGGGAGCCTTCTGCGTCTTCTGCCATAGCATTTCCTTTTCATTCAAATGTTGATGGATATTTTTCACTGACACTGATGCAACCTGAGAATGCAGAACAGTATGAATTTATTTGGAACTTGATTGGGGCTGCTTATCCACCATCTGGACAACCTTGCATTGCAACCTTCATCAATTTTCATCTACCGTCTACACCCAGGGAGATTAGCTACAGTGACATGGGTTGCAAACTTCTTGATTATGTTGCACACCGTGGACAAAGGAGCATCAAAATCTCAGGAAATGAACTTATAACCTTGAGATTGTTGATATTTTTCAACAGTTTGGTTCACAAGTCCTCAGACAGTTTTCTTCTCTTTCTTTTCTCTATGCTTAGTGTGGCACACACAGACACATAATACAAAGATTGAGTCAACTTCTCCCCTTTTTATCTGGCTTCAAAAGTGATTTTCAAATTGCCCACAACTGTGGCTTGCCACAGGTGATTTTGAATGGGCAACATATGCTTGAAGCTAACTTGTTTACCCGCAATTTTGAAAACACAACTGTTTTGTCAGGCTCATTTTGGAGATTTTGTATAAAAAATTTTTCTCTCTCTTCTTCTGATCCAATACACACAAAGGAATTAAACATGTGTATAGCAAAACATGTGTAATTGCAATATATTTCTGGAAGAAATACTTCATTTTCTGGAACAATTTGAAGGTGCCAACAATATTGGCCATGACTATATGCAAATTTATTATGTTCAAATCATACAATGATATTTTCTGGATTTTTTAAAGATTCTATCTCTCACATTTGAAGTGTATCTATGATAAAAATTACAGACCTTTCCATTCTTTGTAGGTGGGAAAACTTGCAAAATCAGCAAATACTTATTTTCAAATAAAAAGAAGAATTAAACTTTTCTGAGGGATTTACCATATTCCAAGACTCATATGCTTTTTATTTTTCAGTAGAGTTGAATGATGGTTTATTTTTTGCATGGCAACCTGTAATTTTCACAAGTGTTAATTTTGGGTACACACTTTTTTTATCACTTTTACATAAATTTTTTGTGAGGCTAGATGAGCGAAATCAAGCAGTCTTGGTGCAGCAGATAAGGTGTTAATCTGCCGCTTAATAGCCTGAACCTGCCTGGCACCAGCACTTAGACCCCTGCTAGGGACGTGTCATCCATACGAAGCAAGAAGGAGGATGTCATAGCAAGAAGAAGGGAGGCGCCGGACCAGAACCTGCAACACCCATTAGGCCAAACTGCGTCACACGTGAGTATAATAAAAGGTATTTTTCTTCTTGCTCAGGTATGGTTGGGAGCAGATATACAGCATTCATAGAATGCTGCATATTAGACCTGAAAGGTGGTGGCCTAACCTCATATCAGCCAAGCCTGGTGACAGGTTTGCTTTAAATTATTAAAATTGGACAATGATTGTAAATACCAGCAAATTTGCGCTTAACCTCTCCATTCTTAAGAAGCATGGAGGGGAGATTTCAATTTTACAGTTCACAGCTTACTGCCTAGGTTACTGACTACTATGCAGTCTCTGTTGGCCGGTTAGGTAGGCAAGTAACAGGTGCGGCTGGCAGGCCCTAGAGTATACAAGAGCCACTCTGAAGCAAGCTATATTGCTGAAAGTGGCCATCTTCATCCACCCTGTGCTTACCTTAGGTTACGGACTACTTTGCAGTCTCTGGTGGCTGGTTACCTTGATAATGAGGGGGTGCTGGTCTGTAAGAGCCACTCTGAAGTTAGTAGCATTGCTGAAAATGGCCACCTTCATTCCACCTGTCTGTACTTCTCCTAATGTTGGAAAGGTAAAACTGTCTCTGCTAGCAGCCTGGGAAAATGCACAGTTTGGACCAGTAAGTCAGGAGACACTGGAACAGTGAACTCCTGAAGGTGGAAGATTAGAACACACCTTTTATCCAAATCCATGATCAGCAGGTGCAAAAATCTCTCTGGTAGTTGCTTCAGTGTACAGTCTCTGGAGTTTAGGCTGTTTAGCTCATAGAATACAGAGGCTAGATACAAGTGTGCCTTCTTCTAATCTGAGATTAGTATGAGCTACAAGACGGTGATGAGGCATTAAAAAAATAAAGCATAATAGAAAGCTATATAACGTCTCATTCATATGTAGATCCATGACAGTCTGCAGAGTATACGTAAAACAATAGACACATTTTGTGAAGCAATTGGCAAAACGTTTACTTCGTTTCCGAGGTAATTAGAGATGGACATATAACATTGTCTGTATCAATGAAAAATACATGTCTTTAAAAATAGATTTCCATAGATTTAAAATATAACAATAACTATCCAAAGATAATATTACTATTTAATGTTAATATACAATGGGGTTGGGACAATATTTCCTTTCATTTTTATTATGGATAACTGGTGTTTTGTTCATAGTGAGTATAAACATTAAAACCAAGGACGATGTATCAAACATGTGGGGTGATTATTAGGTGCTTGGAAAGTACATTTACATCGTATAAAACCTTTATTGTTAGGTTTATATTTAACAGAAAGTCCTCTGCTGCTCGAGACAATTATTTATTTTGTCAGTAGCAATTTCTGAATCTAATCTCTCGATGTTGCTTCCTGTCCTGAATGCCTTAAGCAGTAGTTTATCAACTTGGAGATATTTTTATAGAATATCTACAAGTCTCTTAGTGAGGTTCTGTACATTGTCCCTTGTATTAACACTTGCTGCTCCTCCAGGGAGAAGAATGCAGACTTGTTATTCCAAGAATGCCTAATGTCAGTGTGTTCCGGTTTGGAAAAAATGTTTGCGAGAAACACCGCGTAATAAATTAAATAGGGCATATAAAAAATAAAAATGTAATATATAATTTAGACATCCAGATCTCTAGATATATTGCACATTGTACCATTTAAAAATGTGTTCCATATCATTACTAGACATTACTAGACATATCTATCTATCTATCCTTGCTAATATCATATAAAAGGAGAAACCAGGAAACACTAATATAGTAATAAAAAATATAAAAATAATAATATTATATTATTAAAAATAAAATAGTATTAATAACATATAGATAGCATAATAGTATAGTAATCAATAATAGGTTTAATGTGAAATATAGTATTTCATTATTGTATGTCTTCATACTTTAGCTTCAGTTAATTTGACTGTACATGGTAGTTAGTGAAACATTGCTTTTCTTAATTATTATGGTATATGTACAGTACAATTTAATGACAATCAAGCAAAACCAATATGGTGGTAGATAAAAATATACAATGAAGTGTTTTTATGTTATAGGTTCTAAATAGGACCCAAGAAAGAGGAATAACCTGGCAAAAAAACAGCGGAAAGATCAAAATAAGTTTCAATAGAATATATTATAGTGGATAAAGTAGAGGAGAAAGAAATAGAAAGGGAATTCAAAGTTTCCTGGGCTAGACTTGAAATCATTCTAAGTCCAATATGCTGATGTATCACTCTATATATGCTGGAAAAGATAATACAGTATAGGGAAGAATGAACACTATGGAACCGAGGAGTTGAGATTGACCGGTTGGTTTTCCTCTTCCTCTACAGCTCCAGGGGAAAAGCAAATAAAGCATCTCCTTGGTCCTGATGCCCAATCTGTATTAGCAAACATTCCACTTACTACACAACCGTGACTTGTCACTCTCTGCTAATCTATTGCACAGGCATTGATGTTGGTTAGAACTCTACACCTGTATAGTTACCACTTTAAATATCTAATTACCTCTATTATAATTAATTATGTGCAAAACATTACTAACCAATACTTGGCAACGGAAAACAAATCAATCAGTAAAAAGAGCATCGCAGAAAAAAACAAGATTGTCATAATAAAATAACGTATTCAGATGGAAAGCTCAGAAATTGCAATGTTTTTATACATTTTTAAAAATGACAACATTTTATTATTTTTTACTTAGGTGCATTTAATAAAAAGTGTGAAATAAAAAATCATTTCAGAATAACTACACAGAGAACATGACAAGTACGTAATCGCTTGGCAATTCGTTCTCTTAATTACCAATTACACATCTGTTTCTGACATATCCCAACATGAGCGTGCAATCGATGTAGTTTTCTAATAAACTCTTGCAGATACTGTAATATCAAATATATAGACAAAAAAGTGTCCTAAAACTGCTCAAATCTGGGCAGCAGTGTGCGAACTAAAATCTGCACATTACAGCGTATTATCTGACTGCTCCAGTATATTACATAAGCTTTTCATATATGCATTGCAGCATATATACTTTTTTTTAGATTTCTTATGTTACAAAATGTGCAAAACATTGTTAAACTATTGAAAATTCGACTGTTTTCAAATGAGCCATAAGGTGGCACTCCTGGCATCAAAATGCAGCGATGGGATTTCAATCACACATGCAGAATGAGAAAGAAAAAGGCGGAGAGATCATGTAAGAGAAGAGATAGATTAAAAGACGAAATGCCATTAATTTCTCAAAGTCTAAGTACATGTACTAGATATGAAAATTGACAATGAAAATTCTGACATGGCATTATAAAAGAAAATATAATATAAATAACAAGGAAAAATTATTCAACAAATATTGAGTTCTTAACTTTCTAGATTGTAACAATATTGACTTCCAATTTTTAAAATAACTTAAATATATATATATGTATATATATATATATCTTTACTCATAATATACACACACATATATATATATATTACTGTTTTAAAGTAGAGAAATACTGTATATACACGTATGTTTACTTGTTCATAGGAAGGATGATAGAACACATCTGTGCTATGTAGCGTACCGCTGTTAAACAATGTTTAATATTTCATGTCAAGGCAAGAAGAGTGACAGAACATTTCGGAACAACTGTGTAGGGCGAGTTTATAAAATTTCTGTATATATCGTCTGCTCTTTGTCATTCACACCAATAACAAAAGTGCTATGGTAAATGGCCATAATGGGGCCCATGGTGATTTGCATAGTAATTCTACACTCTTGTTTCATTTGTTATATGTCTGTAGAGTTCTGGCATTTCAGAAACATTTTTTACATATTTTATTTAGGGTGGCAGAATTCCATACAACGATACCATGCGGCATGTCGCAAATACAAAGGGCCCACGTATAATATATTCAGTAGTACTGATATCTACTATTTACTGTAGTTGTAAAGGGTAAATCATGGCTATAGAGCATTCATTTCCTTTTATTTTGATAAAAAATTAAAGGATGTAAATTTTAATGTACGTTGTAAATTCTGACTATTCCCATGAATATAGAACATTTGATAAATGTATGCAGCTATTAGATCTGTTCAGCATATTCAATAATTTTTATATGTACTGTGAAGTGACAAAAATCAGTGCAGTATAAGTAATGGGTTATACACAGAGAATAGGAAGAAATGTTGCAGATAATTATATGAATGTACGTTTACATTTTAGGACATCACATTTACTGTTCATTTTCCCAGTAGAAGTAACATGTAGCACATTGATTGCTTTTCTTAGTTAATAAAAAATAGGTTTACATACAGATAAGTGATTTATTTAAACAGAACAATGTTCACCGACATCAACACACAGCGTCATTGTGTAAAAATCTGTGTGCATCGTGGTATCTAGCAATATTAGCTATGTTATAAGGTGCAGTGTGGTGAGTCTAACATATAGTAATAGGGCTAGTGTCTTAATATATATCTGCATAATGTATTACATATCAAAATAATTAACTGAAACAATGTACAGGTATAAAGAAGGGCATGTTTGTAAGTACCTTTAGTTACAAAGATTATAACAAATATGTCCATCATGTTTAACCTTTCTAAGACCAAACAATTTCATCTAGTGAAATTGAAAGATAAAACACTCAAGGTTGCATTACTATTATTATTATTATTATTATTATTATTATTATTATTATTATTATTATTTCAGAAATGGTAAAAACATCATTCTACCCTTTTATTACTTATACTATCCAATAATACCAATAATACCAATGCTATGCATTTAGCTCTTTTTTAATGCTGTCATCTGTTATTACTATTTTTTATTTTTCTTAAATCTCTTTTATACTTTAACACAGCATATTTATACCTTTTTAGGCAAAATATTTCATAGTTTGATAGCTGTGTCTGGCCATACACATAACATAGCTGTTGGCCAACCGCTCCTTCATCCAACAGCTACTGGATATTTTCCAAACTCCAATATACCTGCATATTTAGTATGGGAGTGAGCATGCATATGTTCTCAGTTGGAAGAGAGGTGTCAACCATTATTAGACACTAGAGTTGAGCGACTTTCGTCGGATCGGGTTTCATGAAACAAAATTTGTTTCAGATGAAACTCGTCCGACTAGGGCAAAAAAAGTCGGAGTTTCATCCAAAACCCGACCCCAATGCAAGTCAATGGGGAATAAAAGTCGGCATTGAGTGGATGAATGTCATCCTCTCAATGCCGACTTTTATTTCCCATTGACTTGCATTGTGGTCGGGTTTCGGACGAAACTCTGACTTTTTTTGCCCTAGTTGGACGAGTTTCATCTGAAACAAATTTTGTTTCATGAAACCCGATCTGACCAAAGTTGCTCAACTCTATTAGACACCACCTTTAGTGACTTATCTTCCCAGCAACAAGATGATCATGTAGTTAAAATCAAGCTTACTGGCAAGGTTGCCAAGAGTCCCAAAAATTTCTGGACAATCCATAAAAATAGTGCACTTTTCCCTTGTCCATAAAAAAATTGATGCGCCTGTGATTTTTTTTTTATACTAGAGAAACATATAGAGAAACCTGTACAAGTTATTTTGACTATAATTATCATCATTTTACAGCTCACAGTGAATGCCGCTAATGTGAATATATCAGTATTATGGGCTGTAGACATAAATATGTCTTAAAATCCAATTGATTTATGATGCTTTTCCAATTTGTACATAAAAATTGTTTGCTGTCTGTGAATTTCAGATAAAAAATAAAATAAAAAATCAAGTTGGTAGCCCTTTTTTCCCTGATCATAACCTTGCTCAACATATCCCATCAGCAAGCCAGTTGTATGAGTTCAGCTGTTAAATATCCAATGTCTTTGGCCAGTGTAAATGGGTTATCCAAGGCTGACATGTTGATGACCTATCTCATTCAAGTGAATTCAAACAATATGTATCACTAAAGCCCCCGTTACACATAGCGATATCGCTAGCATAATCGCTGTAAAGTCACCGATTTTGTGACGTAGCAGCGATATTGCTAGCGATATCGCTACATGTGATACTTACCTCCGACCGGCTCCCCCGCTGATTATCGCTGGTCGCGCGAGAAGGTCCTGAATCATTTCTTGTCGGGTGCTTCCTGCTGGGCTTCCTGTGGCGCCGATGAGCAACCACGTGGACGCGGGCAGGAGGACATCAGGATCGCCTCGTCTGACAGGTAAGTAGCGACCCCCGACCCCAGTGATGTTGCTGGTGAGATCTGCCTGTGTGGCAGCTCACTAGCGACCACTTAGCGATACACCAGCGATCCATATCTTTGTCGGGATCGCTGGTGCATCGCTAAGTGTAACGGTACCCTTAGTTCTGGCCACTTTCTAAGCAAATTTCGGCTAATTGATAGACGTGCTGGATGTCATCAACATGAGATGGACCCCTATCTCATATTAATGACCTATCCCATGTGTAGGTCATCAATAAGTGTAAAGACTTCTTCGCATTTTAATGCTGAAGCTGTTTATCTGCCACAAATAAAGAATGTATCATGATTCTGTATAGATTTTTAGCAATGAATGGGTCATTTGCAATATTTTATTAGTGATCAAACTTACAAGTAAATATAATTAATCTCTAGACCTCCATTCCCCATTATTAACCTAATAGCCAACATTTGAATGCTTTTTGGCTCACCCCAAGTCTTTTAATCACATCTACAGTAAAGTACAATTAAATATCTTCTTTTTTGTGGAGTAGACCCCTTTAAGGTTCTAAAATTTCTAATTGAGTCAACGGCTAAGGAAATGTCGACCCAAAAAGTGTTGCTAGGTTTTCGTTCATAAGGGGCAAAGACCTAGTTCTCTAACCTAGCCCTGAATACAATGCTAGCAAATAGCAACAAGGGTTTAATGGTACCAACTGTAATCTCCTCATTACGTATTTCAAAATATTGTCCTTAACTTACAGCAAGTGATGTAGCTGTAAGGAATAGAGAGGTCACAGTGACAGGTGTTCCCCCAAATGTAAGTAGCCTTTAGTTTCCCCAGATGCTATAGGAAGGTGGAAGCAAAAGATTCTTAATTCTAAATCAAATAAAATCTCAGCTAGACTGAGCTATGCACCATATCAATAAATATGTAATACACTGTATATACAGTTGTGGCCAAAAGTATTGACACCCCTGCAATTTTGTCAGATAATACTCAGCTTCTTCCTGAAAATGATTGCAAACACAAATTCTTTGGTATTATTATCTTCATTTAATTTGTCTTAAATGAAAAAACACAAAAAGAATTGTCCTAAAACCAAATTGGATATAATTCCACACCAAACATAAAAAAGAGGGTGGACAAAAGTATTGGCACTGTTTGAAAAATCATGTGATGCTTCTCTAATTTGTGTAATTAACAGCACCTGTAACTTACCTGTGGCACCTTACAGGTGTTGGGAATAACTAAATGACACTTGCAGCCAGTTGACATGGATTAAAGTTGACTCAACCTCTGTCCTGTGTCCTTGTGTGTACCACATTGAGCATGGAGAAAAGAAAGAAGACCAAAGAACTGTCTGAGGACTTGAGAAACCAAATTGTGAGGAAGCATGAGCAATCTCAAGGCTACAAGTCCATCTCCAAAGACCTGAATGTTCCTGTGTCTACCGTGCGCAGTGTCATCAAGAAGTTTAAAGCCCATGGCACTGTGGCTAACCTCCCTAGATGTGGACAGAAAAGAAAAATTGACAAGAGATTTCAATGCAAGATTGTGCGGATGTTGGATAAAGAACCTCGACTAACATCCAAACAAGTTCAAGCTGCCCTGCAGTCCGAGGGTATAACAGTGTCAACCCGTACTATCAGTCGGCGTCTGAATGAAAAGGGACTGTATGGTAGGAGACCCAGGAAGACCCCACTTCTTACCCCGAGACATAAAAAAGCCAGGTTGGAGTTTGCCAAAACTTACCTGAAAAAGACTAAAACGTTTAGGAAGAATGTTCTCTGGTCAGATGAGACAAAAGTAGAGCTTTTTGGGCAAAGGCATCAACATAGAGTTTACAGGAGAAAAAAAGAGGCATTCAAAGAAAAAAACACGGTCCCTACAGTCAAACATGGCGGAGGTTCCCTGATGTTTTGGGGTTGCTTTGCTGCCTCTGGCACTGGACTGCTTGACCGTGTGCATGGTATTATGAAGTCTGAAGACTACCAACAAATTTTGCAGCATAATGTAGGGCCCAGTGTGAGAAAGCTGGGTCTCCCTCAGAGGTCATGGGTCTTCCAGCAGGACAATGACCCAAAACACACTTCAAAAAGCACTAGAAAATGGTTTGAGAGAAAGCAATGGAGACTTCTAAGGTGGCCAGCAATGAGTCCAGACCTGAATCCCATAGAACACCTGTGAAAAGATCTAAAAATGGCAGTTTGGAGAAGGCACCCTTCTAATATCAGGGACCTTGAGCAGTTTGCCAAAGAAGAATGGTCTAAAATTCCAGCAGAGCAATGTAAGAAACTCATTGATGGTTACCGGAAGTGGTTGGTCGCAGTTTTTTTGGCTAAAGGTTGTGCAACCAAGTATTAGGCTGAGGGTGCCAATACTTTTGTCTGGCCCATTTTTGAAGTTTTGTGTGAAATGATCAATGTTTTGCTTTTTGCTTTTTCTCTTTTGTGGTTTTTCATTTAAGACAAATTAAATGAAGATAATAATACCAAAGAATTTGTGTTTGCAATCATTTTCAGGAAGAAGCTGAGTATTATCTGACAAAATTGCAGGGGTGTCAATACTTTTGGCCACAACTGTATATATATATATATATATACATACATTTTCTCCTGTAACTGGGGATGCCTAAGTTACCATGGAAAAATTAGAAAATAAAGTAAAATTAAGTCTCCTACAGATCTCATATGATCTCTTGAAGTACAAGACATGTAAAATATATACCGTATTTTCCGCTTTGTAAGATGCACTTTTTTTCCCCCAAAATTTGGGGGGAAAACAGGGGTGCGTCTTACAAAGCGGACATGCCTTACCTAGGCTGTGATCGGGGGCGTCCGGCGGTTGCTGGCCACTGCTGCGGGTGTGTCCGGTGCCGCGTTGTGTGCCCGTCGATGCCCGGGGCTCTGCCAACATTGAGCGACAGGCCAGAGCCCCGGCATTTCCTCAGTTCCCTGTGTGCTGGTAAAAAGATGGCCGCCGGCGCGTGCGCAGATGGGATCTCGGGACCCAGTTCTCGAGAGATGAGATTTGAAATCTCATCTCTCGAGAGGTGGGTCCCGAGATCCCATCTGCGCACGCGCCGGCGGCCATTTTCCCTGGGTTCCCTGTGTGCGCGCGGTGGTGCCTGCAAAAAAATGGCCGCCGCGCGAGCGCAGATGGGATCTCGGGATCCAGCTCTCGAGAGATGAGATTTCAGATCTCATCTCTCGAGAACTGGTCCCGAGATCCCATCTGCGCACGCGCCGGCGGCCATTTTTTTTTTACCGGCACTTCAGCGCACATATACAGGGAACCGAGGAAATGCTGGGCTCTGGTCTGTCGAACAATGTCGGCAGAGCCCCGGGCATCGATGGGCACACAACGCCACACCGGAGCACCCGCAGCACCGGCTTCCAACCGCCGGACAAGTGGAGAAACCTGACACCAGCACAAGACTCTGCAGCAGCAACAGCACACATCGGAGCCCCCCCTCATCCCTGAATGCGGCCTGCAGCATCACTCCACGCCTGCCTCCTCCAGCAGCGAGCCTGGGACCCCTCTACACCGCAGCCACCAACCCCGGTAAGCAATAAGATGCAAGGATTATAAGAGGCACCACCATTTTATTAAAAAATATTTTTTTCTTATTTTTCTCCTCAAAAATTGTGGTGCGTCTTATAATCCGGAGCGTCTTATAAAGCGAAAAATACGGTATACATATATTGAATTTTTAGCTTGTTTTTAACCATTTACTGAAATTCCAAGTCAATGAGCAAAAGATAAATCTTAATCAAATTAATATTTACTTTGAATTAGTATCAGCACTTGTAGGCACACTTTCACATGATTTTGAAGGAATTATGCAGGGAGGTTATTAAAAAAACATTTTGGAGAACTATCCACAGATCTATGAATTTAGACATGCTCAAATCCTTCTTTGTCTTCATGGAATTCCACAATGATTGAATGATGTTGAGATCAATGCTTTATTTGTGGTTATATCATCACTTCCAGTACTTCTTGTACTTCTTTACTCTGAAAATACTTCTTAGTAACATGGGCAGTATATTTGGAGTCATTGACCTGCTGCAGAATAAAGTTGCAGCCATTCATACACTTTTCTGACAGTATTGCATGATGAATAATTATCTGCCTGTATTTTTTAACATTAAAGACACAATCAATCCTGACCAAATCTTACTGCACGATTTGCTGAAATACATTGCAAGGAATTTCAACCATGCTTCACTATTGCCTAAAGACACTCATTATTATACTTTTATCTAATCCTTAGGTGAACAATCTGCCTTCTGTTACAGCCAAACATTTCACATTTTGACTCACCAGTCCTTAGCACCTGCTGGAATATTTCTGTTGTTATGTTTTTCTGCATAGTCTAATTGCTTGGCCGTGTTTCCATGATGAAGGTATGGCTTTTTGGCCACAAATCTTCCATGAAGCTGGGTCGCATTGGTTGCTGCCAGTTTCGAGCTGATGGCACTGCTGGACATCTTTCGGGTTTGAAGGAAAGTAAGCATGAAGTCCAGCTGCATTGTCTCCTTGACTGACCACTACATCTATGGTTCTCAACATTACCCATATTTTTGGTACTTCTTCAAAATAGCTTGAACAACACATCGTGAAACCCCCAGTACATTCTGAAATCTTTGTCTGGGAGAAAACTAGCGCATGCAAAATGACTACCTTGTTTATTGATGCTATACACAGTCTTGTCATGATGTATAACCTGTACCATGATACTATCTTTCACAGCTTCATCTATGTAGCAGAGTTTGACTGCTCCTTACCTGTTTTAAGGTTTCTACACAGCTGTTTTTTTTCAGCTAATGAACATGTTTCAATGAACACATAAAAATAATGATCATTATCACCTTTTTTATATAATTGGTTGCTCATAGACCTGATTATAGTCCAACAAATTCTCTAATTTTAACCCCTTTCTGCCATTAGATGTACTATCCCGTCCATGTGACCTGGAACTTAATTCCCATGGACGGGATAGTACATCATAGCAGATCAGCCGGGTGTCAGCTGATTCTCACAGCTGACACCCGGCACTAAGTGCCAGGAGCAGACACAGACTTCTCCTGGCACTTTAACCCCTGGAACACTGCGATCACACAAGATTGCAGAATTCTGGAGCCGGCAGAGGGGCTGACAGCCACTCTGCCTTTGCATTGGTGACCCCGCGGCATGCCGCGAGGTCTCGATCGCTGTCATGGAGACCCAATGTCATCATGATGACATCTGGGTCTCCAGAGCTGAGATATTTCCTGTCATGCTCAGTGCATGTCAGAAAGTCTCTCAGGTTAGTGTATAGAAACTGCAATGCTGACAGCTTCTATTAAGGTTAGTACAAAGGTAAAGCAACTTACATATAGCTAAGTAAGCTCAGACACACACCACATAAGGTATACTCATCTCACAACCTGGATAGGGCGAGGACAGGCACCCCAACACGCGTTTTGCACTAGCTTTGTGTTTCCCCTGAAAAAGCTGCCCAAATTGTAGCATAAAGTGTAAAGTCAAGTGTTGAAAGCAGAATAATGTTTTGAGGATCTAGAAATGAGCATTCAATTAACAAATTCCTAGTCAATGTTACAGTTAAAGAAATTCGCCCAGTTTTTTCTACCAGTGTAATGCTCATGAAAAATTGTTAGGTCTACTAAGCAGTGAACTTTGAGTTGTGTGGACCCTTGGGCATCAGGGAATTATGGGCCCATGATGCAGGTGTAAAAGAGCTCTGACCTCCCCATCCATTGAGGACATATAGTTGTGTCCCTCCTTGTCACTCCCAGAACCTATCACCATCTGAGCATCTGCTGCAGCATTATGTTGGATTTGCATGTTAAAAACTTTGTTTAAAATACGAAAATAGAAATTAAGTGCCTTTCTTCTTATATTGTACAGCTTTGCTTTGTAATTTATAGTGGATATTAATACTGTGTATGATCAAGCCATCAGTATCATTTCACATCTGTAGCTAATCGGAAAAGTTTAGGTGTTAACACAGTACAATCCTGAGTATTGGAAAGTTACTCATACAGATGTGCTATATTAGTAAGTTATATAAAAGCTGGTGAAAAGTTAACACAAAGCTCTACAGATCTATTGCTTTGTGAAAGAAACTTATTAAAAACTAGGAAGGATGGGCTATGGAGTCTCAGCTATGTCTGCAGGATGAATCATGAAGGATCACAGCTCATTATTATGGCCTTCAAGTTATCTTGCCACAGTAACAAATTCTTTCTCTATCCGCAGAGGACTCACAAACTAAAGAAAGACTAATGTTTTTAATGGCATTAGCAAATCTTCCAAACCTTTCAAAAATAGAATATCCATAAACTGTGAAGCCTATTTACAGATCATGGTGTGGCTGTGCCTCTAAACAGCCTGGGGATATACAGCGCAGCTGCTCTGTTTTTCCTACTAGCGTTCTGTCTGCAGCAACTTGGGCTCTTTTACACAGTATTTGCTAAAGGAGACACTTCCCTAAATACTTGCATAGGTGTATTAATAGGTAGAAATGTTTCACGGATATATCCATTAGCCAACACACTGTACTTCAAACTGAGGCAAGTTATCATTGACGTTAGTCTTTGCAAAGATCATCTCTATTCAGATTTGCTGCATTGAAAAAATATTTTGATGGAGACTTTAGCCCTTCATTCTGACACTTGATATGATTTATAATACTTGTGTAAGGTGTGGTTTGGAATACAGTATAAATTAGATTTGTAGGAAGTGTGTGAAGAAGATCTGGGAAGAGTCGCTTGGCACTCACAAGAACGGAGGAAGAACTGGGGAAGCACACATTAAATTTAGGAGAGATCTGAGACATAGCACATCTATAAAACATTGTCTCCTGCCATTGTCACAATGCTAAAAACAGATTTACAGTCAATGCACAAAAGAGCACAGTTACAGTAGGTAGAGGAGCTTTATTCTTGTACATTAATACAAATTACTAGCCTGGATATTTAAGGGACTGATGAAAGTAAGAAGATGGAAATGACACAGGGATGTATTCAAATGAGGCTTGATATCCTTCATATCTTAAGATAATGACTCTGCAACATCCTAGAAACCCAAGGGTAGTGCTTTTACCACTATATACAGGTAAATAGCATTTTTGTAGGTGACAGGTTCCCTTTAACTTTTTATTACTGGAGAAATTGTAATTTCTTCCGACATGGCTATTTCATCTAATTAACAGTTCAGGATCATTTTGTCTTAGAGCTCTGCATTGTTCGGTTCCTTTGTTACTGCAGTGCATAAATTGTCAATGGGTGTTACCATTCCCCTTGGAAAAGGGCTTTCCCTACACAATATCATCATATTCTCCATGGATAACACTCAATTGAAAAATTTATCATACATTTCTAGGAGTAATAACCAAAAAACAACACAAAGCAGAGTTATAAGAAAAGGTGATCCAGAATAATTATTTGGTGAAAAATACAGTTATCTGCTAAAGCAGACATTTCAGGAGTGGAAATTTTCTCTAATTAATATTAATGAAAGTGTGTCTGCATAGAATCACTATTACAACCACATACAGGTGCACCGTGCACGCTTGGAATGGCCAAATATTTAAGTGCACTTTCCCACCATCTCCACCTCCCACCTGTCTTAGATTGACAATGCTAGCTTTGTACAGTCAGAGAAGGGTGGAGATAGTGTAAGGGAGGGACAGGACTGTAGTCATGACCTGAATAACCGCAATTTCTATGTCCAGTCCTTCCCCTACAGAAAACTGTACTCTTCTTTTCAGCATACCTGCATCTCCAGATTCAACTTCCTCTGGGCACTTCCCATGTGACGGCGGTCCCTCTTTCAGGTGATCGCTAGCAATAAAGACACAATCCAAGTCAGCTTTAACACTTTCTTTACTGAGCACTTCACACGTTACATCCACAGTTGGTACATCGTGACATTTACTGGTTTCCTTATCTTTCCCTTTCTGGCTGTCGCTGCTGTGCAATAAACAACCGGACAGTCCTAGACTGCTCCCCAGTTCCTTCCTGGCCTGACCTCACCATGATGACAATTCCTCCTGCCTGTTTTGTCCCAGACTCAAAATCATCAGTAACCAAGTTTGGTTACCTCTGGTAAAGCATCCAGCCCATCTGTACTGATCTCGTCGAAGCTCCAACTTCTTTTATCTCATCAGCCCAACCGACTCCTGCCCTTAAAGCATCTGCCCAGATGATAAGTCGCCACATGTTTCCTTTCCTGTTCTGGCCCACTGCTATGACACACAGTGGATGTGGGTAATGTGGGCTGCAGCGCTTTAATATTGCGCTGCTGTCAAGCTGTCCGGGCCTATAGCCCATGTGTGACACTAGGGCACCCTGGCCCCATCTGACTTAACTTCATAAAAACTTCTCTCTTATTACCCAGCAGCCCCTCCTCCAATTAACTCTCTATAAACATCCTATCAGCTATACCTATAAGGCCCACTGGTATGCCCCCATCTAGTGGCAAACAACAGAACTACACTCACCCTTATCTATAGGAACTATATACTAAAGTGCCCTCCTCTAAAGTGTGGCACCCCATGAGTTTGGTTGCCACAGTGGCCTTGCCTCCCTCCAGAGGGGAGTGATGCCATGCCTGGAAGCAAAGAAAGAATCTCCTTACCAAGTAGTTCCATCATACAACATAGTTCCTGCTCCAGGCCAGCAGAGGCAGCTCTAAACCCGACTTCAGGGGAGCTGCTCTCTCTGGTCAGGAGGGGGAAGTTAGTGAAGAGAGTTAGAGCCTGAACAGGGTTGAGACAGGACGTGTGGACAGGAGCTGGGGGACAAAAGCAATAGCTGAACTCACCCTCAGGCTTGAGCGCCAGAGACCGGGCCCCCGAGCCCGAGGCTTTGTGGGTACTAAAGCCTCAGCAGCAGAATCTGGAGGACTGAAGACCGCAGATACTCTGTCCCCAACTGATGCTCGATGACACAGCAGCACGTGTGAGCCTGTCATGTGAGCGGAGTTCTACCTAAGTAGCAGACAGAGCGAGGAACTTGAATAGAGTTTCCAGCAGCAAGTACCTCAGAGAATAGTGCTAGAAAGGAGGCCTCACAACCCACCTGAATAGAATAAGGAGATCCCTAAATTGCTTATAGGCTGACTGACTCCAGAACCATCTATAACCTGAGCCCTGGACTGTACCTGCATAGGTCAGTAAAAGGTAAAGGAAACTGCACTCTGTTGTGTCTACTGAATCTTTCCTGTGTCACCTGCCCTGCACAACATTCACCTCCAACATTATCTTTAATGTCCTAACTGCCCTGGGTCATAGCTCTGCCTGTGGAGAGCTGAGCCAACTCTACTGCATCAACAACTGTCCCAGTGGACTGAATCTGCAGTGTCGGCTAACATTTTTATTGCCGAGTAACACAGGTGGCATCACGAACACTTTATTACAAACACTTTATTTTTCCCTTTTTTACTATTCCCCTTTTATTGGACACCCAGGGCCACAGACCGGGTCACTGCTGCCTTGACACTGCCTCTTTAAGAAGCATCCCTGTACCGAGTATCCCCACTGCCCTGGCGGGCGCTCCAAATGTCCCCCCAAAAGGATGCACTGACTTAGTCTATGCTGTACATAAACATCAGTCACATTATTTTATATTATACTAAAGGAACACATAACAATATAATACAGTTCTCTAAAGAATGGTAACACATATATACATGTGGCAATACCATAAAACATAAGCAATAATACATATTTCTATGTAGCAGTACCACAGGCATTTATCATAGACATTATCAAAAATGAAAGACAATTAGAAGGAGGGGACCATGAAGGTAATTATATCACACCCCCTTACACTAGAGAAAGACAAATAGGTTGGAAAGTGCATAGACCCCCTTTATTGTATATGGTCAGTTTTGTGCTATCATCTTTCTCCCATAATATAATCTAAATCCCTGAAGATAGAAGACAATGGCAATCCTGAGCTTTACTTTAAATGGGCTGTCTAGACTTATGTACATACAGTACATTATATAACGCTTTAACTGCAGATTTCAGAAAATGTGCAAATGAATTGCACTACTAGCTTAAAAGGGTTGTCCACTACTAGGAAACCCCCTTTTGATCTAAATGTTTGGCGCTGATAAAATTAAAAGCCTATACTGACCTCTCGTGCCGGCTTGGTTCCTGCACTGTCATAACTTGATCAACCAGGAGCTATTGTGCGTTTGTTGTGACATGTGACCACAGCGCCCAATCAGTGCTGGCATCATTGTCCCCACCTTCATATGAATTGAATATGAAGAGGAAGTCTTGGCTGCAGCTGATTTCTGAATTCTTCGTGTTCAGTTGGCGGGGACAATGACAATAATCCTTATTGTCTCTGGGCTCACATATTATGCCAACGGCACTAAAACCTTGGGACCACGAATTATTTAGTCAGCCATTTTGTGTCTTGGCAGAGGGGTGGGTCTTTCCATGCTCCTACCGGCATGCCCATGATCATGTGGCACCAATGTGTTGTCATGTCAGCCAGAGGTCTGACCACAGTGCCTGTCATTACAATCCTTCGGTGAAAGCCAGCTTACAGTTCCATAAGGAATAAAATGCAATAAAAGGCGATCAAAATATTGTATCTACCCCAAGATGGAATCGTAAAAACAGCCCTCACACAGATTCATGTTCTCAAAAATAAAAACATTGTAGGCCTCAGGAAAATGGCAACACAAGCTATTGTCTTCTTAGGCTAGTTTCACACTAGCTTATTTTCCACGCAGCGCTTGGCGCCGCTAAGCCCTGCCCCCTGCCGGCTCCCTGCCCGCCCCATCCGGTCATCGCCGCCTACTATCGCACACGGCTGCATGCGATCTGCGCATCCTATCTTTAGCATAGGGTGTGCAGACTGTGACCTAGTAGGATTTTAGCGTGCGCTGCGCACTTTTGAAAGTGCGCCGAGCGCGCCAAATTGCAACATGGTGCGTTCGGCGCACACCGGCGCACCTTCAAAAGTGCGCAGCACACGCTAAAATCCAACTAGCGCACGGTCTGCACACGGTCTGCGCACCCTATGCTAAAGATAGGGTGCGCAGATCGCATGCAGCCGTGTGCGATAGTAGGCGGCGATGACCAGATGGGGCGGACAGGGAGCCGGCAGAGGGCGGGGCTTAGCGGCGCCGAGCACTGCGTGGAAAATAAGCTAGTGTGAAACTAGCCTTACAAATCTATTTTTTTTCACCATCTAAATAAAAAAGAACACTATGCATATTTGGTATCTGCAAACTTGTACTGACCTGCAGAATCATATTTCCCAGTCAGTTTTACTAGATAGGTAAATAAAAACCCAAAAAACAAAAACAATTGTGGAATTGCACTTATTTTGAAATTTCAAAGCACTAGGAATTTTTTTTCTGCTTTCCTGTGTATCACATGACAAAGTCAATGATCTCGTTCAAAAGTACAGCTTGTTTTGCAAAAAAGCTATATTGAAAAAATATTAAGGTTATGGCTGTTGGAAGAAGGGAAGGAATAAACAAAGACTAAAAAATAATAATCATGTAACACCTTCACAATTCTGCAATCCCCTTTATATTTCTGTTGTTCTCTTGCTGTGGGTCTTCATCATCCTTACAGACTATGGTGTGGTTAACAACTGTTTCCAAATTCTTCCTACTGTACAGCTGAAATCTCTAAGCATTCCTCAATATTTGTAGAGAACTTGTTTTGATTATTTTCTGCTAAATAGAAATATAGCAGGAGCAATCTTTAGATGTAGCACATTACTCTGTTTTTAAACTACACTGTGATACCCATGTTATTTGTGAAGTGTAGCCACTGTCATACAAAATAAGTGAGCGGCTGCCTATGCACAAAGTGTAGTCGTGCTTTGAAATCTGCAACATCTGTAGTAATATCTACATTTAACATAATGCTGGGAAAAAACTGGCCAATATATTCGATACTCAGCTAGAATTTTGGGAATTGTCTTTTTCCAGTAGTAAAGAGCAAACCTGTCATACAGTCATGGCGAAAAGTGTTGGCACAGTTGAAGTATTTCTCCCCCAAAATTATTGCAATTACAAGTATCTTGTAATACACATGTTTATTTCCTTTGGGTGTATTGGAGCAACACAAAAAAAAGAGAAAAAAAGGCAAAAGTGGGCCTGACAAAATTGTTGGCACCCTTAACTTAATTTTTGGTTGCACACCCTTTGGAATAAATAATTGCAATTATTCACTCCGTATAACCATCAATAAGCTTCTTACACCTCTCAACTGGAATTTTGGACCACTGTTCTTTTGTAAACTGCTACAGGTCTCTCATATTTGAAGGCTACCTTTTCTAAATAGCAATTTAAGCCCCTCCACAAGTGTTCCTGTGATTTATATCCAAACTCATTGCTGGCCATTTAAGAACTCCCCAGAGTTTGTATCTGAAGCGATGGCCAGGGGACCAACACATTTGCAGGGAGGCTTCGGTACACAAGATGAGGTGCAGACAACAAAGGGTTAATTTATTTACAGGCAAGGAATGCACAGTGTTTAGGAAAATGCAGAAACAGAGGTATGCAATGAAAACAGACAATTCACAAGGATAATATTCTCTAGCTGGGCCGTCAAACAGCACAGAGCACCAACTATAACAACTCAGTGTATTTATCCAACTGGCAAGACAACACAGTAAAGTAATGTATGTTGCTACACTAACTATAACCTATCTGGCCTTTGCAAAACTGGCCACATGACTGCCGTGCTCTATCTATTGCAGCCTATCTTAAACCCTAGCATGTGCACAGAAGAGGTTAACACTCACAGTAGCATTGGTATCTCAGTCCATTCCCGGGGGCCTGCAGCTTTGCAAGATGGTGCGCACGTCTTTCAGGAAGCACTGTGCAACGTGGTCTTTTTCTTGTGTACAGGTCCAGTGATGCTCCTAGAAATGGTGGATTCCCTCCTCTGAATTCCTTTCCTGTCTTTTCTTCGTGGCCCCTCATGGCAACATAGGAAAGCCACTTTGTTTTCCACAGAAGAGTTTACAAAGTCTTTCCTTCACACCTCAGGCACGTGTCGTTCCTGCAGAAATCTCGGCTCTCTCTCCACACACAGAAAATCAGCCCCTCCCCTCACCAGTGCTGGCAGACAAGACCAAAACAGTCTTTACAGCAGGGAAGTGCAGAATGTCCCACTGCTCTAACCAAGAGGGTGCTGTCTCTTAAAGTGGCAGCTTGTTTCTACGGTCCATAGCAACGCCACCCCCTTACATATCCATCCATTTCTGGATTCTTCTTGAAGTATATTTGGGGCCATTGTCCTGCCTGACCTATGATTCCAACTCAGATTTCTTACACTGTGCACTACATTGAGACCCAAAATCATTTGGTAATCTTCAGATTTCATGATGCCTTGCAGACAGTAAAGATGCCCAGAGCCAGAGGCAGCAAAACAAACAAAATATTTTTGAACCTCCACCATATTTGACAGTAACATAGTTAGCAAGGCCTAAAAAAGACATTTGTCCCTCCAGTTCAGCCTATATTCCGTCAGAATAAATTCCCAAATCTATGTTCTTCTAAATAACCTAATAACTGTAAGATACAATATTGTTATGCTCCAGGAAGACATCCAGGCCCATCTTGAACCTCTCGACTGAGTTCGCTATCTCCACCTCCTCAGGCAAGGAATTCCAAATTCTCACTGCCCTAACAGTAAAGAATCCTCTTCTATGTTGGTGGCAAAACTTTCTCTCCTCCAGACGCAGAGAATGCTCCCTTGTGACCGTTACATTCCTTGGTATAAACAGATCCTCGTAGAGTTATTTGTATTGTCCCCTTATATACTTATACATGGTTATTAGATGGCCCCTCAGTCGTCTTTTTTCTAGACAAAATTATCCTAATTTTGTTAATTTTTCATTCACTGCTTGGCACTGGTTGCTCCAGGTAAGTTTATCATTAACTAGGATCCCCAAGTCCCCCTTCAATGTCAGATTTACCCAGTGGTTTCCCATTCAGTGTGTAATGGTGATATTGATTCCTTCTTCCCATGTGTATAACCTTATATTTATCATTGTTAAACTGCATCTGCCACCTTTCGGCCCAAGTTTCCTACTTATCCAGATCCATCTATAGCAGAATATTATTTTCTCTTGTATTGACTGGTTTACATAGTTTTGTATAATCTGAAAATATCGATATTTTATTGTGTAAACCTTCTACCAGAAAATTAATAAATATGTTGAAGAGAATACGTCCTAACACCAACCGATGCGGTACCCCACTGGCCACAGAGACTCAGTTAGAGAATATACCATTTATAAGCACCCTCTGCTTTCCATCACTAAGCCTCTTACTTACCCATTTACACACATTTTCCCCCAGATCCAGCATTCTTTTTTTGTGTGGCACGGTATCAAACACTTTGGAAAAATCAAGATATACCACGTCCAATGACTCAACTTAGTTCAGTCTATAGATTACCTCTTCATAAAAACTGATTGGATTGGTTTGACAGGAGCAATTCCTCATAAACCCATGCTGATATAGAGTTAAACAGTTATTCTCATTAAGATAATCAAGAATAACATCCCTCAGAAACCCTTCAAATAGGTAGTAGGTACTGTGTTTTTCTTTGTAGTCCTCATTTTGTTTTCGGTAAACAGTAGAATGATGTGCGTTACCAAAAAGCTCTATCTTGGACTCATCTGTCCACAAGATGCTTTCCCAGAAGGATTTTGGCTTACTCAGGTATATTTTGTCAAACTGCAGTCTAGCTTTTTTATGCCTCTGTGTCAGCAGTGGGATGCACCTGAGTCCCCTGCCGGAACGTTTCATTTCATTCAAATGTTGATGTAGAGTTTGCACTGACACTGCACCTTGATTGGGGCGGCTTATCCACCATCCAGACTATCCTGCATTGCAACATTTCATAAATTTTTCTTTGCTGCCCACGTACAGGGAGATTAGCTGCAGTGCAATGGGTTGTAAACTTCTTGATTATGCTGCACACCGGGGACAAAGAAACATCAATAACTCTGGGGATGGACTTGTAACATTGAGATTCTTGATATTTTTCAACATTTTTGAATCTCAAGCCCTCAGACAGTTCTCGTGTCCTCTTTCTGCTCTCATTGCTTATTGTGGCACACATAATGAAAAGATTGAGTCTTGAAACAAAGTTGACTACCCACAATTTTGGAAAGATGTCAACAATTTTGTCCAGCACATTGTTGTGATTTTGCATTAAATTATGACCAATTTGCCTTTTTATCTCTGTTTTTTTTGTGTGTTGCTTTAATACACACAAAGGAAATAAACATGAGTATAACAAAACATGCGTATTGCAATAATTTTCTAGAAGAAATACTTCATTTTCTGGAACAATTTCAAGGGTGCCAACACTTTCAACCATAATTGTATCTCCAAGTTGATTGCTCCTATGCACACTGAAAAATGTCTTTGCAAAATCCCATTTAGGGAGTTGTCTCATGTTCCTATTCTCTTGAGTGCACAGATGCCCTACTTGCTGGTTTCCTGCTTGCTGAGGGCTGGAGCTAGTGGAATGTTTGATTTGCTGGTCCAGACGGTGCACTCTCTATGCTGCAAGCAGAGGCAGCTTTTTCTCTTCAGTATCCAAGTAGCATAGAAAATAGAGGGTGGCTTGTTCCAGCAATCCATCATACTTCAGAGCAGAGCTTGCAAGCTGTATAGCATACAGAATGCAAGCATGTGTAAGAGGATAAGATTCGTTGGATGCAGTGAAGAGCCGGAGGCAGAGAAGGGGTTAACAGGATTTGCTAGAACAGATTGTTATACAGGGAATACTCCACGCAGGAAGATGAGATCAGTAACGGTAACAACGGGGTTTGCACACAAACACAATACTTGAGAAAAAGGTGTTCAAAAAAGGTAACTTATCGCTTGCAGTTCTTGTTGGGGAAAGGCTGGAATATCTCCTGCCTACGTCGCAGATCGAGAACAATGTCTCTGGCTCTGTTACGGAGGAACAAAAAGCACCATCTCCCAACTGTGCCAATGTATCTGGTCCCGCTTGACTTGGGTGCGCTGGAGCGTAGAAACAGTCCTTTATGTAGATTCCTCTGGAATGGTGCCAAACACGAACCGTATGCAAGCTGGCAGGCCGCAGAAGCATGCGATCCTCTGACGTATAATTGAAAGAACATTAATTTGTATTGCTGCACATTTAGGCTAATCTGTGCATGCAATAGATTGCTGTAAATCACTGAGTAGGACCACCAACTGGACACTTAAAGCAAGAATTGATGTAAAAAAAACAGCAGAAAAGAGGCAGCACCGCTTACCTGCCCAGGTCTTTGAACAAATGCACTACAGGATGCAGCCAGCCCTAGTAGCAAGATGTTGGCAACACAGGTGTAAAATACTAAATAGACAGCCACTAACCACCTACCCATTCATGGAGGGGGTGACTACTTAGTATACATTTGCACCAGGGGCGGACACTGACAGCTTGGGGCCTCTTTGCAAGAAATGTGTCTGGGCCCCCTTCCTTTTATGGCGACAAAGCTACATATATATATATAGATATATGGCCACACACATATACATGAATATATATTACATAGTCTCCCTTATTATGTATATTGCTGTCCCTTTTACAGTGCCCTCTCTTGTTATGTAAAGTACCATCCCTTACATATTGTATTATATAGAGCCCTGTTTTTTATTACATACTGTCCTGTCTTGTTAGCTGTATAATGCAATGATGGCTGATGGAGCGTGGGAAAGCTTCCTTTAAGATGGAAGAACTGACGGACTGGTAGTCTGGTCACCGGCTCCTCGATCAGCAGTTATTTTATATCTAAAAAGAGAGGTGACTATGTAATAAAAGAGGGAGTTGTGAATAACAAAATTAACAAGAATACACTATGGAAGAGACAGCACTATACATAACAGCAGAGGAAGCTATATAATAAGGGACGGCACCATATATAGCTAGAGATGATGGTACGTAATAAGGGACAGTTTTATACATAATGAAAGCGTAGACTATGTAACTAAGGATGGTGATATACAGAATTAGTGAGTACACTATATGCTAAGGGACTGTGTTATACATAATAAGTATGTACACTATATGCTAAGGGACTGTGCTTGACATAGTAAGTGAGTACAATATATACTAAGGGACTGTGTTAGACATAATAAGCGATAATGTCTTCTTCCACCTCCCCCTGTTCCTAAGGCCATTATAAGTCCCCCTTCCTCCCATCTCAATCCCCCACACCCCTCATTGTCCTCCTCCACCTGCATCCCATTATTGTCCTCTCCCCACCCCATCATTGCCCTCTTCACCACCTCCATCATTTCCTGCTCCCCCACCACCCCCATTATTGCCCTTTTCACCACCACCATCATTGCATTCTCCAACACCACCCTATCATCATTTGTTTTTCCCCCACCAACCCATCATTGCCCTTTCCACCACCTCCATCATTGCCTTCTCCCCCACCACCCCATCATTGTCCTCTCCATCACCCCATCATTGTCTTATCCCCATCACTCCTATCATTGCCTTCTCCCCATCACTCCCATCATTGCCTTCTCCATCACCCCCATCATTGCCTTCTCCATCACCCCATCATTGCCTTCTCCCCTTCACTAGAGTTGAGCGAAACGGGTCGGTCAAATTCATAAGTCGCCGACTTTCGCTAAAGTCAGGTTTCATGAAACGAAACCCGACCATAGCGTGTGGTCGGCCATGAAGTCGGCGACCAGAGTGCTAAAGTCGCGTTTCAAATGATGCTTCCTGCGCCCTTTTTCAGCCAGTGAGGGAGGACGCACACTGTGGGCAATGCGATGACATGGGCAGCGGTCACCACCATCTTTGAGAAGGGCATGCAAGTGATTGGCTTGCTTTGTGTGGCGTCACAGGGGCTATAAAAGGGCGTGCACGCCGACCACCATCTTACTTCTGCCGATCTTAGCATAAGGAGAGGCTGCTGCTGCTGATTCTGAATAAGGGAGAGCATTAGGTAGGGAAGATGAAAAAAACTGCTTCTGCTGGTAGCGATTATCACTGTACAACACAACAGTTTGTGTGCAGTGACAGGGGAGGATATATTTTTGTGCATCAGCTCTTTTGGTTATTAGGCTGCCTTATAAGGCTCCCTGATAGCTGCATTGCTGTTTGCACACTGCTGTGCAAACTGCTTTTTTAAAAGCAAAAATATGTTTCTTCCTCTTTTCTGCACAGTTACCAAGCATTAATTTTTCCACACGTTTGTGTGCAGCAGTCCTGCTTATTAGGCTGCCTGCTGCCATACTTGGATTGAGAGCATCATTGTCAGCCTCCTAAAATCTATAGGGAGATTCAAATTCTCCCCAATACTATATACACCTTGTACCTTGTCATACACCAGCCAATTTCAGCCTGTTAAATTGAGGTGTAATCTATAATGGCAAAACCTCCAAAGACTAAGTATTCAGGATTATATAATCTATATAAAGAACCAGAAAAAGAATAATCCCTAAAAATTAACTTTTAATTCAATCACTAAAAAGCATATAATGGTAAAATTACCTAAATACACAGGGGGTCAGTTGAGTAATTAACAAGATAAAGGGCAAAAAAGCTACTTTGCCCTAGTACGGCCTAAAAAGGCCCTTCCTGACCACGGAGGTTGGCACCCTAGTTGTTGACGATGTGGCGCCCCCGCTTTTTTGCCCTTGTTAATTACTCAACTGTTTGGATTTGACTTGGATCCCTGACCCCCTGTGTATTTAGGTAATTTTACCATTATATGCTTTTTGTGTAATCTATAGTGGGCCTGAGATAATAGTTCAGCCTCCTAAAATCTCTAGGGAGATTCAAATTCTCCCCAATACTATATACACCTTGTACCTTGTTTTACACTACCATATAGCTGGTGGTATTTTGGGTACATTTTCCCAAAAATGAGGAAGTATGGTGGAAGAGGCCGTGGAAGTGGGTGGGGGTTGCCAGCTGGTACTGATGGTGGTGGGGGTGGAGGTGCATCTGCTGGTAGTGGCAAAATCACAATAGCACCTAAGGCAGGAGGTGTTGAGCCTGCGTCATCGTCTGGCTCCACAAGGCCTCGAAGGCTCCCTTTTCTGGGAGTAGGTAAACCGCTTTTAAAGCCGGAGCTTCAGGAACAAGTTTTGGCTTACATTGCTGACACAGCCTCCAGCTCTATCGCCTCCTCTTCTGAAGTTTCAAAAAATAAAAGCACTGTGTCGTCAGTGGAGGCTTCTGGTCAGGAATAACGCCTTTCCTTGTGTCCTTCACCCCTTCCAAAAGTGAAGAATGTGGCAGACCACACTACAGATTACTCCATGGAGCTCTTTTCACATACCTTGCCTGAGTTATCAAGTCAAATCGTGAATTCCCCAGTCCAAGATGCATCTGACATGGAGTGCACTGATGCACAGCCACTGCTAGATTTTTCTGCTGGTACATTCACTCAGAGCACTACATTGTCCTTGCAGTGTACTGAGCCAGAATCTGACCCTGATTAAACTCAGGTGCCCCTTCCCGCATACTATACCACCTTACATGGTGACAAAGAGGAAGGTGCAGATGAAAGTGCAGGTTCCTTGAGCAGGTGGGGGGCATACTCATGGGCGACGGCACTGGCACAGGGCCCCTCATAGCACGCAAAAGTGTCTCTGCCGACTCCGCCGTACTATGAGGGGCCCTGTACCAGTGCCATCGCCAACGAGTGGGCCCCCCCTGCTTGCTCAGGATCACAGCATTTGCAAAGTTGAAATACTTACCTCTACCTGCTCCACCGCCGTGACGTCTTCCGCGTTTCCTGACAGTGACAATCTGGTCAGAGAGCGCAATGACATCACGTCTGTATGCCCTTTGCCTAAACAGTCCAAGTGCAGAGAGACGGAAGATGGGGATGAGGAGGAGTCCAGAGTACAGGGATTCACTAGCGAGGAGACTTATTTAATTGTTTTAAAGGTTGGGAGCAATTTTTGGGGAGCACTATACTCTGGAGAATGATATATGGGGCCCACCATATACTGGAGCTTTCCAAAGGTGGACATCAGACACTGGAGCAGCATTTACAGGGCCCATTATACACTGGAGCATTAGAAATGGGGCCCATTATATATGGAGCATTATTTGGCCCATAAGACATTGGAGCATCATCCATGGGGCCCATCATATACTGGAGCATTGTAAATGGGGCAGATTATATATGGAGCATTGTTTGGACCAATCGTACGCTAGAGCATCAACCGTGAGGCCCATCATATGCTGGAGCTTTCCAAATGTGGGACATCAGACACTGTAGCAGCATTTACACTGCCCATTATACACTGGAGCATTAGAAATGGGGCCCATTATATATGGAGCATTATTTGGGCCCATAAGACAGTGGAGCTTCATCCATGGGGACCAACATATACTGTAGCATTATGTGGAGCTCATCATATACTGTATCGAACATTATATGGGACCAATGAATCTGTATGGAGAAATATATGGGCCTCATTACTCTGTATAGCGCACTATGCGGTGGTCATAATACTGTATGGAGTAATATACTGTCCGTTTTTGGAGCTATTGGAGAATTTAAAATGGATATCAGTCATGTGATGTAAGAAGTGAGTATTTTTCATTGTACTATACTGCTATTTCTCTGCTATATCAGAGGATCATGAATTGTGGCATGTGTTAAAGGAGCCCAGTGACACTCTTTGGCCCTGGCCCACGAAAATCTGGAGCCAGCCCTACCCCCCCACAACTTTAGCCAAATAACCCCCAGTTTTCATTGCCTAACTATTATTATAAAGTAAATTAAGGTTGACAAGCCTAAGTAATAAGAATTGATGTTTTTGACATTAAAATGGGAACTGTAGGTGTGTTTCCTGTCCTCCACTCACTGCCGAGTTTTCTTCCCCATTGACTTGCATTGGGTTTCGTGTTTCAGTTGACCTTCGACTTTTCATGATAATCGGCCAATTGCGTTCGACCCGACTTTTGCTAAAGTCGGGTTTCATGAAACCCGACTCGACCCGAAAAAAAGGCAAAGTCACTCATCTCTACCCATCACCCCATCATTGCCTTATCCCCATCACTCCCATCATTGCCTTCTCCATCACCCCCTATCATTGCCTTCTCCCCATTACTGCCTTCTCCCCATCACTCCCACCAATGCCTTCTCGGCATCACTCCCATCATTGCCTTCTCCATCACCCCATCATTGCCTTCTCCCCTTCACCCCCCTCTTCTGCACCTACACAGACACACACACAGCACCACTGACCTCTCTGCATATTCCCCTGCAGCAAACATGCAGCATGCAAGCACACACAAACCACCACCACTCATCTCTACACACATGCACACACATACATACAAAACACACACACATACATTCATAAAACACACACACACGTACATACAAAACACACACACATGCATAAAACACACACACACATACATACAAAACACACACACAGCACCTCTCACCTGTCCCGCACCGCAGCATCACCGGCGCCCACGCTTCCTTGCTCTGGCACAGTGGCCGCTGAATGATGATGTCAACCAGTGGCGCTGCTCACTGTGTCAGAGACAGGAAGCCCGGGCGCCGGAGAGGGAGCAGGACCGATCCTTGCAGCTCCGCTCCTGCTATTTTCTCTTGCAGGCAGCGGAGCTGCTGGGATCGCTCCCTGCCCACCACACATGAGCGTAATCTGGCCAGGGGCCCCTTGGAGCCTCAGGCCTGGAGAAACAAGCCAGATTGCAGTCATCATTAGCCACCATGTAGGGGCCCCCTGGAGCCTCTGGGCCCCAGTACAGATGCATCGGTTGAACCGGCGGTATGGCCGCCCATGATTTGCACAATAAAGGCCTGTATTGGATGCTGTTCACATAAAGGAAATGCATAGTGTCTGATTCTCAGCCTTTTGGTCATGCCCCTACTATTTGATTAGGTGGGCTGGCCAGGACTCTCTCAAAGCATCCCAGTTTGAACATACCTGCATGCAAGACTAAACGTGCTGGGATTGGCTGCACCCTGAAAAAAATTGTGCACAAAATACATAAAAATAGTGAAGTATTGGTCAATATTTTGGCCAAAATACGCAAGCTCGCACACACTATGCATTTCCTTTTTGTGAACAGTGTCCGATACAGGCATTTATTGTGCATATGTATACTAAGTAGTCACCTCTTCCATGAATGGGTAGGTGGTGAGTGGCTGTTTATTTAGTATTTTGCACCTGTGTTGCCAACATCTTGCTATATGGGCTGTCTGCATCCTCCAGTGCATTTGATCAAAGACCTGGGCAGGTTAGCAGTGCTGCCTTTTTTCTGATTTTTTTTTTTTTTTTTAATTTTTGGAGGATTTTAGTCCTCTTTTGTGGCTTTGTTATTAGTTCAAGAATTGATGTAAATAAAATATATACTGAACCTTCTTTTCCCACATATCGAACTATATATCTGCCTCTTTCTGCTTGATGATAGACTGCTTGCAGATAGGACACACTGTACAACTTGATAAATTCCCTTTACAAGGCCAATAGCATTTGTCCTGGGTTGTTGTCAGTTCCCCTGGTGGTGCCAACGAGCCACTCTGCCTAGGTCATGGTAGATAAAAGGCTATAGCAACAAATTAAATCTCTTCCTCACTAGATGTATAGCCTAGTTATGCTTCTGTGTTCACTTGCTATACAGTATGAAAGCATTATATTGCAGCGTATATCTTCCTAGCAGTGAGTGGTTTAGGAGACCCTCAGTATAAGTATTAGGTTGCAATTCCAGGGTAATAAATAAAACTCAGAGCAGATATAATGGGCATGATGGCTGAATAGAATGTCCATCAACTTCTAAAAAGTAGAAATAACACAGTGACTTATACTCATTGTTTTGCTATTGATTTCAAAGCGGGAAGGATCAGGTTATTTTGCAGTACTAAGTAATCCCTGTACTTATAATACAGTATACAAAACATTATAATGTATTATAGATTTGTGTGAGTTGATTATGGGAACTGAGGGGCTGTCTTCCCTAACATCTGACTACACAAGATGTTTTATCGCACTTCGGCAATGGTGAATTTAAATGAAGAGTGTAACTTGTAAGAAACTGTGCAATGTCAAAAGCAGATGTTCAAAGACAAGTGGGATTTTAAATGGTTAGAGATCAATGCCTGATCTACTTACCCATGAAATTACAAAGCCAGAAAAGCAATTAATATGCTTTTCCCTCACATGCTTTTATTACTTCTTTCATTTAAACTTCTGAAAGTCAATATTCTGATAAATTCAAAACTTATAGTTGGCCACTAGGTGGCAGTGTTGGAATCAAATCCTCACCAAAATTAAAACAAAATGCAATGGACATTCATTGCTTTGTTATTTCTATACTGTAATGTTAAAGACAAAAGTTACTGTATAACATCATAGCATTCTACAGTGATCCTTCTAAGCATTGTGTCATACAGTCCTGGCCGAAGATGTTGGCACTCTTGAAATTGTTCCAGAAAATTAAATATTTCTCCCAGAAAATGATTGCAATTACACATGTTTTATTATATACATATTTATTTCCTTTGTGTGCATTGGAACAACACAAAAAAAAGGCAAATTGAGCATAATTTCACACAAAACCCCAAAAATGGGCATGGCAAAATTGTTGGCAACTTTCAAAATTGTGGGTAAACAATTTTTTAAAGTATGTGATGCTCTTTCAAATTCAACTGTGGCCAGTAACAGGGGTGGGCAATATGAAAATCATACCTGAAACCAGATAAAAAGTGGAGAAGTTGACTCAATCTCTGCATTGTGTGTCTGTGTGTGCAAACACTAAGCATGGAGAACAGAAAGAGGAGAAGAGACTGAGGACTAGAGAACCACAAAATATAAATAGTTTCAAGGTTACAAGTCCATCTCCAGAGGTTTTGATGTTCCTTTGTCCAAGGTATTCAGCATAATCAAGAAGTTTACAACCCATGGCACTGTAGCTAATCTCTCTGGACGTGGACGCCAGAGAAAAATTGATGAAACGTTTCAATGCAGGATAGTCTTCATGGTGGATAAGCAGCCCCAATCAAGTTGCAAAGAAATTCAAGCTGTCCTGCAGGCCCAGTGTGCATCAGTGTAAGCGCAAACTATCCATCGACATTTGAATAAAGTGAAATGCTATGGCAGGAGACCCAAGAGAATGCCACTGCTGATACTGATAAAAAAAAACTTGACTGCAGAGTGCTAAAATGTACATGAGTAAGCCAAAATCCTTCTGGAAAGCGTCTTGTGGACAGATGAGACCAAGACAGAGCTTATTGGTAGAACATATCCTTCTACTGTTTAGTGAAAAAGGAGTGAGGCATACAAAGAAAAGAATTCAGTACCTGCAGCCAAAAATTGTGGTTGTTCAAAAATGTTTTGGGATTTTGCTGCCTCTGGCACTGAGTGCCTTGACTGTGTGCAAGGCAACATAAAATCTGAAGGATTTTGGGTCTCAATGTAGTGCACAATGTCTGAAAGCTCTAGGTCATGGGTCTTCCAGCAGGATAATGACCTCCAAACATACTTCAGGAATGAGTCTGGGTCTAAATTCCATTGAACACCTGTGGAGAGATCTTAAAATTGCTGTTGGGAGAAGGCACCCTTCAAATATGAGACACCTGGAGCAATTTGCAAAAGAAGAGTGGCCCAAACTCCCAGTTGAGAGGTGTAAGAAGCTTGTTGGTTATAGGAAGCAATGGATTGCAGTTATTTATTCCAAAGGGCATGTAACTAAATATTAAGTTGAGGGTGGCAACATTTTTGTCCGACTCATTATTTGGGGGTTTTGTGGAAATAATGTCCAATTTGCTTTTTTTTCCTCATTTGTTTGTGTTGTTCCCATACACATAAAGGAAATAAATATGTGTATAACAAAAAACAAGTGTAATTGCAATAATTTTAAGGGAGAAAAACTTACATTTCTGAAACAATTTCAATGGTGTCAACACGTTCGGCCATGACTGTATGCCCATTTCACTGTGATAGTTACATTTGACTGGTCTGAATTCTTTAAAGGGCAAAATGTTTAACTCCTTAATATCCATCAATATGCATTAAAACAAAGGTAGTTAAGGGGTCCTATTCCCTCATCGTCACTTTAAAACAGCGATCTGGAGTAAGTGACCGTTGACACCCTGCGGTATTGGCTCCAGTTGGTTTTAAAACCGATCAGTACCTATTAACCACTAAATTACCTTGTCAGCGGTATCTAAGTGGTTAAAAGGGGATGAGAAGACCAATTTTGACAGGATTGACCAATCGTGATTGTAATCACTGGTAACGATCATTGCCATGGTATCCTGAGGTCATCTGATGATCCCAGTGTACAGTAGCCTATAAGATCCTGTTATAACCTTAACTTATTCCGCACAAAACCAGCAACCACTCAAGTCCATCATCTATCACTGGAAATATAGGGCATTCCCATGTTACTGGCAGTGCAAAGACTCTTGAAAAGAGACAGCACCCACCCCCTCCTCAAATGAAAACCAGTGAAACCGGCGCTCCCAAATTCAAAACTCACTTGTCCCACTCTGTCTAAAACGCAGTAAGCGGCCACATATTTGCCATTATTGTAGCGGGGAGAGTCGAATCAATAATTTACAGGTGCATGTTTCCAGAAGCACAAGCTGGGCACAATATATTGAGCCGCTACAATACATGGGGACACAACACTGTATGAGGGTACAATGCATGTGGGTTAAATTGGCATATTTGCAACAGAAGCTGTAGATGAATTCTTTGAGAGGTGCAATTTCTACAATTGGGTCACTTTTGGAGTTTTTCTGCGGTTATGGCACCTTAGGGGCTCCATAAATGTCACCCACAAATTATTATAGCAAAATGCATGCTTCAAAAGCCAAATAGCTGTCACGCCGCCAGTCACGCCTTTCTCACCTGGGTCGGGACCTCGGTCCCGACGTCTCCTCTTCTGGAGCCGGGGTCCCATCAGGTGCCCATGCGCACCTCTCGTACTTAGGTTCATGTTTGCCCCATGTTCTTTGTGCACACGCATGCTCTTCTCAACTCTGTCTCCAGGCCTGTCCTCTCTATGGTAATGGAGGACTTGATCTGGAAGTCCTAGTGATCATGTGCTATATCAGGCTACCTTTTCCTATGGGAGGTGCCTGATTATTGTTGTGCTTCCTGGCTTGGTCTGCCTTGTCCTTGCCTGGCTGTGTGCTGTATTCGGGTCCTCTGCCTTGTGCTCAGTTGTGCCTCCTGGCACACGCTCTGATCCTGTCCTCTGTGTTATGACTGGTCACCGAGGAGGAAAGCAAGTCCAAGCTAAGCCACAGAAAACCAGAGAGGTTGGCAACTAAGCGGATGGCAGATCCCTGTTCCTATCCACACAACTAGCAGTAGCCGTGGAGCGTACCTACGATGATTCTAGATGCCTCGACACAGCCGGAGAACTAAATAAGCCTAAAGCAGAAAAGGGGAAATCTTAAATGCCCCAGAGCAGACCCCAAAGGAATAGATAGCCCCAAAACATATATTGTCGGTGAGACAAGATGAAAACACAAACACAGGTAGGAAAATAGGCTGAGCAAATGATGGGGTCCAAACTAACTAGACAGGACAGGAAAGGAAAGACACTGTCTGCAATCATGCAAAAAACCCTGCAAAAAATGCCCCACACGTCTGATAGAAAAAATACTGAAGTCACTAGACATCGCCCACTATATCAGCACTCTGGAATATACTGAAAACAGAGCAAAGAGAGGCCAATCTAATAAGGGACAAAAACCAACTGGCACAAACCGTAACATAAGGATGGAAATTCAGCACAGCCCCAGCCGGGGCTGGCTGACAACACAAAACTGAAATAGACAAGACAAATCAAATGTGAACAATAGCAAAAGAACACTTAGCTTGAGCATGCAGGGACTGAGCTGGAAACAAAGACCTCAGGAGGCAGGAAAAAATCACCAGCAGGGATAGAGGGAGTCGGCTGTCTTAAATCCAGTCAAAAACTCCCAATGTCCAATCGTCCTCCTCATTATCAGGTGGCAGGCCTCTGTTAATTGTTTCCTACTCCACACTGATGAGGGACAATATCCCGAAACAGCTGTCTGTGGATGGATACCATGTTTTGGCATAGGTGGTTTCCTTCATTGGAGACTACCCTTCCCGTGGTTGTTCCTTCCCGGGGAAAGACCTGGCTAGTCATTGCTTGCGTTGAGAAACATGTGATGTTGTCTCCGCCGCTTGTGTTTTGCATGTTTTTACATATTTCCCATAAGGGATTGGGGGCATTGCTCTAGAATCACTGCGTTGAGAAACATGTGATGGTGTCTCCGCAGTGTTGGATGTTGATCTCCATGAGTTCATTCATCCTCATTTTTCACAGTCTTCTACAAGGCATTGCTCCTACTGGCCAGTTTCCTACTCCACACTGATGAGGGGCAATACCCCGAAACAGCTGTCTGTGGATGGATACCATGTTTTGGCATAGGTGGTTTCCTTCATTGGAGACTGCCCTTCCCATGGTTGTTCCTTCCCGGGGAAAGACCTGGCTAGTCATTGCTTGCGTTGAGAAACATGTGATGGTGTCTCCGCCCCTTGTGTTTTGCATGTTTTTACATATTTCCCAAAAGGGATGGGGGCATTGCTCTAGAATCACTACATTGAGAAACATGTGATGGTGTCTCCGCAGTGTTGGATGTTGATCTCCATGAGTTCATTCATCCTCATTTTTCTCTGTTAATTAGATCAGCTCCATTACCTCATGTAACCACCAGAGGGAGCCCAGAAAGAGAACTCACTACCCCTCAGTCAATACAACCATCTCCACTACCTTCACCAGCAACCAGAGGTAGGCTGGAAAGTGAATTCACAACACCTCTGCCTTGTGCTCAGTTGTGCCTCCTGGCACACCTTCTGCCTAGCCTTGCACTCTGGCATGCTTCTCTGCACGCGCTCTGTTTAACTCCACACTCAGGCGTGCTGCTTAACATGCGCCCTGCGTTGCTCGCTCCCAGGCGTACTTGTCTGTGCACGCCATACGTGCTCTTGTTTACCCGCCTTGCACTATCGTGTATCTAGCGCAATCCCGTGTAAGCGCCCTGTATTGTCCTGTACTCTCTGTGCCTCCGTACACTCGCCTTGTACCCTCCTGTACCCTGCGTGTCCCTGTATCCATGCTTTGCACGTTCCTGCCGACACACTCACTCGTGTCCCCTGTGAGACGGCCACCTGGTGCCAGCCGTCGTGGTACCTTACCCCCTTTGGCTTGCCCCTGACACTCCCTGTATAGGGGGTGGTCCTCACTAGGTCAGCTCGCCCTGGGAGGGTTGGTGCCACGACAAAGAGGGTTGACTCCAGGAGTCGTCACAATAGCACTATTGCCTTCTCAGCTGCGACGTGTGGCCTAACAGTAGGTTCTGACAGCGTATGGTGCATCACCATGTTCAAGAGAAATTGAGCAAAGAATTGTGGGGTTTCACTGAATGGAGGACCTGAACATCCAGTGTTTGCCACGCTATCATGTGCATGACAGCGCGGCAAACACTGCTTTTGATCTGTGGTAAAATCATTACCTCTGGTCAGACAGCCAAGGCTCCCACGCTGTGACTGGAGATAAAAAGTTTACCTCTGGTCACTGGGGTCAGCTGATGTGACTACCACTTCCATCAACCTATGCCTGCTGCTGCTAATAACAGCGACAGAGGGCGGTGGCTGATGGGAGTATTTATCTGCCAATGCCTGCGCTCTAAATAAATAATACAAGTCCACAATTATTTAAATAATTTTTAAAAAAGCAGCGTGTTCCCCTGTATTTTTGATAACCAGCCAGGCAAAACTCACAGCTGAGGGCTGCAACCCTCAGCTGTCAGCGTTAGCAAGGCAGGTTGTCAAGAATAGAGGGGTCCCCACATCTTTTTTTTTAAATTATTTAAATAATTGTGGACTTGTATTCTCAGGCTGGTAATGGACTATGGACATTGGAACCCCCAGCTTAAAAATAGCAGCATGCAGCCACCCCAGAATAGGCACATCTATTAGATGAGCCAATTCTAGGATTTTATCTGACTCTTCCCACTTTCACTGTGGGGGTGGCAAGTGGGGTTCATATTTGGGGGGTTGATGTTACCTTTGTTATGTCTGGTGACATCAAGCCCACAGCTTAGTAACGGAGAGGCATCAATAAGATGCCTATCCATTACTAATCCTATAGTTGTATTGTAAATAAACACACAGCAAGTATATAATTATTTGAAAGAATGATGCAGACTCGTTTTAAAGATTCTAAATTAAACCAGACTCACCTCATCGACCATTCCCTTAAAGCCATCATCTCCTGTAATAAAACAAAAATAAAAAGCAACAATATCCCTCATGTGTCTGATTTTAAATCCCATACCTCATTCCAAGTCTGGGGATAAACAGTTTTCAACCTGGAAGATGCCAAGATGTGAATGTCCAGGATGAGAACCACTGAAAGAATGAGCTGCTGTGAGTGCAGCCTCAGTGACTAGCGGTGACATCATTAAGGCCAATAAACTGCGGTCACCTCTGTGAGATCACTGCTCGCACAGTGAGAAAAGGCCTGTTTAATTCAGCTTTCTGTGCTTCTCACCTGTTTTTCTTTTATGCTTAATTCTTCTTTTTATTTCCAACTTATTTAAAGCCTATTTTAGATGTGTTTGCCTGTTTTTTATGATTGCCATTATGGCTGTGGTTTTTGATTTACATATGTTTATAACTGTTTCATGAAAGCGACAATTTTAAACATTTTTACACAAAATTCTTTGGTTTCCTCGACTTATTTTATGTAAGCCAGATGTTTTTGGCAAATTTTGCATCATTTAGCAAAAGTTCAAATGTTTGCACTGAAATAACACAAAATGAGTCAAAGACAAAAATAAAGAGCATTTTTTTATGATAGTCTAAATATTTGGACCACGGGAGCTGTCTTGAGGAATTTGCACAAAAAATGTTTTTGAATACCACAGGATGAAAAAAATGAAAAGTGACAAAACTCCTGGAAGATTCTGGGGTGGCCATCACTGTTACCTGAGTTGAACTCAATAGAAAATGTATGTTGGGACTTGAAGAACCTTAGGAGTTGTCCAGCCTTAGGCTACATGTCTGCAGTCATTTTATCTGACTGCAGACAGGTGAATCATCACATCAGGTCCACTGCATGCAGTAAGAGGATTCCGGTGCGGATGCCTGGAGCGGGTGGTCATGTGACTGAAAATTTGTGATTTGCATACTGCTGACAACATTCCGACTAGACTGTGTCCGACCTCACAAAATACAATTGCATTGATCAAGGCTACACGTGTCTCCGCATGTTTGCAAATCACATACTTGCAGTCACAAGCCCACCACTCCTGGTGTGGACACTGAAGAATCCTCACAGCATGCTGTGTGTGATGTGATTATTCACAAATATGCAGTCACACATAAGACCAGACAGCCCCTTAATGAACTGGATACCATTTCCCATCTGGAATGAGATAAGATTCCACAGGAACACTGTCAGAAGATTGTGTCTGACTATTTTTCTTATTTTTAACAACCAAAGGTGCTCTACTAAGTATAAACAAACAAATGTAAACATTATTTATATGAAATTAGAACTGGATTACTGCTGTAGAAAACATGCTAAAAAG
The DNA here is from genome assembly GCF_039654945.1 of Dendrobates tinctorius. Taxonomy (NCBI): domain Eukaryota; kingdom Metazoa; phylum Chordata; class Amphibia; order Anura; family Dendrobatidae; genus Dendrobates; species Dendrobates tinctorius. The sequence goes on along the minus strand of NW_027361728.1, from coordinate 42,056,054 downwards.
TACTTAGCAATTTGGACAATTCATGTGAGCCCAACAGCCAGCGACAAGGAGTGCCCATTTGTTGCGACCCTAAACCTAACATGATTCCTCTCATGGGCTAAAAGCTAAACAATTATAGAGGCAGGTAGCATCAAGCTCTATTTAAAAATGCCTTAGGCTGATGGGAGGAGTGCTCAGTCAGAGTTCATGTACTACAAACATTAAAAAAATGACCAGAACTTCCAGACAGAAAAAGACAAGTGTGAACAGATGCAAGCTAAGAATGCCACAATATACAACTAACAAATTAAAGCTGCACTCTGGAATGCGATAATTTGTAAACATTGAATATATTAAATCATATCTGCATTACTGCCATAGAAAATGTTTTAAAAATGAAGGTCAATTCATGTGAGTCGATCAGCTACTGACAAGGTGAATTCTATTGTTGGGACCCTAAGCAATTATGTGGGAAGGTAAGATCCAATGCTATTGAAAAACACCTTTGGCTGATGGGAGGAGTGCTCAGTCAGAAAGGGGTATTACAAATATCAAGAAATATCAAAAAATATATTTGTAATGCACACCCTCTGACTGACCAATCCTCCCATCTGCTAAGGAGTTTTTAAATAGAGCTTGATTCTACTTCCCCGCATAATTTTGCCAATATAATATAATGATATAAAAAAAGGATTTTTTTAAAAAAGGGTCTTTATATATTCATGTGACAAAAACAAAAGGTTTATTATATAAATTTTATACCGAAACCTAGCAGCTTCAAGTTTTGTTGTCAAGCAGTCGGAAAACAGAAATTCCCTACAATTCTGCAGAACTTCCTTTCAATGGTTAAACACCCAGTTGTGCATGATTCCAGTCAGTCATGTCATTGCTTATCCACCCAAGAGCCAAATGCATAGGACATACTGTTTACATTACTAGAGGAACACGTATTTTCCTTTATATAAAGGTCATGAAACAAGAGCAAGAACCTTCTAAAGTATCCACTGTATTTTTTGCCCATAAGCAATGCAATGTAAACATCTGGAAATTAAAGTTTCAGCAATTTAAAATATCCCCAATTCATTTTTATCAATGTAGTACTTTAAGGTTGTATAATTATAAAAATATTTCATATTAATTTTTAGATCAGTATATCTGCAAGTGATCTTGCAGGGCCAAAGCCGAGAACCTCTAATTCAACTTTCTGGGTGATAGAGTCCACCATATTTCCTCTCAAGACTCCGATTTCATTAAACCTCTTTTCTAAGGAACTATTTTTCCATTAGACAAAATAGTCCTCTGGGACTAACAACAGAAAGTGTATAAAGTGTGTGAAAATTGGCTGATATGTGATAAATTAGGTAGCACCCTGGACTCAGATTAAAGAACATTTTGTTTAGTTTGTAACTGGCATTTACGTTAACCTTATGTTCAAGTTAAAATGAAAGTTCATAAAGCTCTCCAGCTGCTCAAGGACCAAAACTCTCAACATTTACTCATTAACAGGGTGTGCAATGTAGCAAAAGCGGAACACTCATGAGCCACTTGTAAGTAGACACAACAATATCTCTGTAAACTGAGAGTTACTGTAGATGTCCACGGTGGAAATTGATATTATGACACATGTAAGAGATATTTTATGTTTCGTTTTTTTAGGTTGTATAGAGATTCCATAATTAGTTTCCATCAAAACAGAGAAAATAGGTAAAATGACAGAAATCCAACAGTCTGCAATATAATCAATGAGGTACATTAAGCACTGTTTGTGCCAATTGCTTGATCAATCTGTACACTGTAGAAATTCAGTTTATTTGGTTCAGTATCAGAATAAAGGAAAAAATCTTGATACAGAAGCTAATCTAACCAATGAAAGTACAATCTGTGCAAAATTCAATGCATTAAAAGGAACTGTCTCATTAAGATAAGCCCTTTTCAGACTGAAGCCAGTCTGGCGATCAGCTAACCAACACCACTCAAGCATTAGAAGACGTATCTATGGCACTGAAAATACAATAATAAGTGTTTGCTATTAAAATGCTTTTATTTATTTATATCTGAGGAGTCCCAGTATCTCCAAATCTCAAGCAAGCATCTTGATAGCTAAAGATCTGTTAATGTATGAGTTGACTTCTTCAGATATCTATTTTGGACTAGGAGATTGTGTTTCCACAAATATACAACATTTCCTTTTTTTGTAGTGCAACCTTTTTTCTATGGGATTTTCATTTGTATGTTTTTACAGTTTTGTGGTAATTTTCAACATTAAGTAGATTTTTGTGTTATCTTTTCTATTTCCCATTTTGTGGTGACCACACTGGTGTCGTCACCACATCATCTTTGACTTTTTTTATTACCTGTATTATATGGAGATTGATTAATGTTTTCGGAAACTTGTGGCTGTGTATCTCTAAGTTTCTGGTAGAATGCATTGCATGCTTTGTGCTCAGGAATAGACATGAGCGAATTTGTTTGGATTTCGTGCTGAATCTGATTTTGACATATTCGAGGCATATTTGAACACTATTCGTGCCAAATGTATGTCATATGATCAGTTCCGAACATATTCGGTAATTTCTATTCTTATCGACTCTAATAACATTCGGCTGTGTTCGACGAATATTGCAAAAACAATATTCGCTTCCAAACGTATTCGGAACCAAATTCTAACAAATTCGCTCATCTCTACTCAGGAATTGAGATGATCGAATTTGTTTGGATTCGGTTATGAATATGACTGGAATTGAATATTGTTTTTGCAATATTCATCAAATACAGACAAACGTCGAGTCAATGGGAGTAGAAATTGCAGAATATGTTCGGAACCGATCTTAAGACATACATTCGGCACATATATTGTTCAAATATGGCTCTAATATATGAAAAAGACTCAAAATCTGATTCAGGGTCAAAATCTGAACAAATTCGCTCATCTCTACTCAGGAAGTCCAGCCCTAGTTATGGGAAATAACATTCAAGGGAACCTGACAGCTGTTCCATGCTGTCTGATCCACGGTTAGCTGATGCATGCTGCCCGATCCACGGTTAGCATGAATCAGGTACTGGCTGCATGATTTCATCCCGGTATGTTTGACATACTTTAAAAGCCATGAGGGACAAAGCTGTGCAGGAAACTATTCATACAGGTGAGTTATCGTGGGTTTTTCCCTAGTGGCTGTCAATGATTGACAATTCTCTGTCTATACATGCACGCATGGAGAGACTTGTAAATCTTAGGAAGAGACCTGTTATCTCACATAAATAAAACTGCATAGGTTATTAAAGTGATTTGTAGAGATGAGCAAACCCGAACTGTAAAGCTCAGTGTTCGGCGTTGACTTTTAAATGGAAGTCCGGTTTATTGTTCGGCTTTGGGTCCAAATAAAGTTTGTTGAAAGGCTGCTGCCCAGCTGTGGACACTTCCGAAGTCATCACAACATATCAAGTATTGGCATGACTGTAATCGGCTGGCTCATCAATGTGCTCAGGAAGTCCTGTCCTAGTTATGGGAAATAATATTCAAGGGAATATGACAGCTGATACATATCCGATCCACGGTTAGCTTGAATCAGGTACTCTCTACATGAGTTGAACCCGCATGCTTGACATACTTTAAAAGCCATGAAGGAAAAATCTGTGCAGGAGACTATTCCGACACGTGAGTTACTGGCGGTTTCTCCCTGGCCTCTCTCAATGATTTACAATTCTCGGTCTTTAAGTGCACGAAAGGAGAACATGTAAATCTTAGGGAGAGACCTGTTATCTCACATAAAAAAACTGTATACATTATTAAAATGATTTCTAAGGATGAGCAAACCCAAACTGTAAAGTTTATTGTTCGCACCGGACACTTGGTTTGCGGTAGAGATGAACAAACCTTTCAAGGTTCAGTTCAATTCACTAAACGGTTCGATGAATGCAACTGAACACCATTAGATTCAATGGGAGGCCTGTTATGAATGGGTCACGAAGGAGGATGGCAGGAACATGCTAAGCCACCAGAAGACCAGAGAGGTTGGTAACTAAGCAGATTGCAGACCCCTGATCCTATCCACACAACTAACAGTAGCCGTGGAGCATTCCTACGATGCACTAGATGCTTCGTCACAGCCGGAGGACTAGCTAAGCCTAAAGACAGAAAGATGAAATCTAAACTGCCCCGGAGCAGATCCCCAAAGGAATAGACAGCCCCAAACATATATTGTCAGTGAGACAAGATGAGACACAAACACAGGCAGAGAACAGACTGAGCAAACGGTGGGGCCCAAGCTGTCTAGACAGGACAGGACAGAAAAGATACTGTCTGCAATCACTCACAAAACCCTGAAAAAGTCCAACACTTCTGATATACAAAAAACCTGAGGTCACACGCTAGATTCAGCACTCTAATATAAACTGGCAGCTAAGCAAAAAGATACTAACATAACAGGGGACTGAACAAGGTGCAACACATGAAGCAGGACCCAGCGCTGCCCCCAGCAGGGAGCACGCTGAACCCTAGCAGCAAAACAGAAAGCAAAAAAAAAGACACAACCAGATTAGATGCAAAGGATTAGCAAAAGAATCACTTAGCTGAACCATGCAGATCAGGAAGGGGAAAAAGAACTCCCAAATGCACACACAGAGGAAATCACCAGCAACCTCCAAGAGCAGCCAGCTCAATTATATGTTCCCAGCCAGTAATCCCAGGTTCCCAATTATTGTCGTCAGGTGGGGAACTTCCATCCACCTGGCCAGCTCCACTACTCTCAGAAAGCAGCAGAGCGAGCAGAGGGAGCTTCGGCTCAGAACTTCGAGCAAGGGAATTCTCATCAGAGGCCAAACCAAACATATACACAACACCATAAAGGGTGTCAAAAAGCTTCCAAAACAGCTAAAATTACGGGTAGAAACCATAAAAACTGGCATCAATTGACCCACAGTACAAATTTGCTAATGGCACAGCAGCAGTCAGCCATGGGACATGCTTGAGGTATCAAGGTCTGGCCCAGTATTTACAGCTAGGAATTGATGTTTCAATGAGGACCTGGTGGTTTCATAAACTACTATTGGTAGAAAAATGTAAGAATAGTCACACAGGTAGTTGACTGATCATTTTACCCACAGTAAAACCTTTTATAAGGCACAGAAGCAGTCAGCCATGTCTCATGTATGAGGTATCAGGGTATAGCCTAGCATTTATAGCTTGTAATTGAAGTTTCAATTAAGATGTGGAGGCTAAGGGAGCAGTATAAGCCTTCTTTGCTGGGAGCCAAGATACCTCATGGAACAACTCAGTTTTTTTTTTGGTTTCCCAGCCACATTCAGGTGGCACAAACATCAGTTTAATAGACTAGTATTAGTTGAAAAAATGTAAGAATAGTAACACAGGTAGTTGACCAATCAATTGACCCACAGTGGAACATTTTACAAATGGCACAGTAGCAGTCAGCCATGGGCCATGCATGAGGTAACAGGGCCTGGCCCAGCATTTACAGCTTGGAATTGAAGTTTCAATAAGGACCTGGTGGTTAAGGGAGCGGTGTAAGCCTTGTTAGCTGGAAGACCTGATACATCATGCAACAGCTGAATTTTGTTTTGTTTACTAGCCACACTGAGGTGGCACAAACAACAGTTTTTCAGTCTACTATTGGTAGAAAAATGTAAGGATAGTAATGCAGATAGGTGACTGATCAATTGACCCATATTAGATCATTTTACAATGGCACAGTAGCAGACAGAAAGAGGCCATGCATGTGGTATCAGGGTCTGGGCTAGCATTTAGAACTTTGAATTTAAATTAAGATGAGGTGGGTGAGGGACCAGTGTAGGCCAGCTGTGCTGGGAGCCCTTATATCTCATGCAATAGCTCAAACTTCTTTTTTGCTCAGCCACACTCAAGTGGCAAAAATATCAACTTGGTAGACTAATATTAGTAGAACAATTTAAGGATAGTAACATAGGTAATTGCTTGATCAATTCACCCACAGCAGAAATTTTAGAATGGTACAGCAGGAATCAGTAATAGGCCATGCATGTTGCATCAGAGTCTGGGCCAGCATTTAGAGCAAGGAATTGAAGTTTTAATTAAGGCATGGTGGCTAAGGGACATGGTGGCTAAGGGAGCGGTGTAAGCCTTCTTTGCTGGGAGCACTGATACCAGATTCAACAGCTCAATTTTTTTTCCCAGTCAGACTCAGGAGGCACAAATATCAGCTTATTAGAGCACTAATGTTAGAAAAATGTAAGGATAGTAACACTGGTAGTTGACTAAAAGTAAGTGCAGACCTGCTAGTCTGGAAGTCATACTGCAACGGGCACCACACATGAGGGAGACCCAACTTGGAGTACACATATTTCCCAAAATTAGGGGTAGACAACAGGACATTTGGCATCAATTTACCTACAGTAGAAATTTGATAATTACATCAGGGTCTGGCTCAGCACTTACAGTTTGGAATTAAAGTTTTAATGAGAACCTGGTGGTTAAGGAAGCGGTGTAAGCCTTTTTAGGTGGGAGACCTGATACCTCATGCAACACCTCCAACTTTTTATTTATTTTTTAAACCAGCCACACTCAGATGTTATAAATATCAGTTACATAAAGTACTATTGGTAGAAAAATGTAAGGAAAGTAAGACATGTTGTTAACTGATTGATTGACCCACAGTAGAACCTTTTATAATGGTATAGAAGCAGTCAGCCATGGCCCATGCATGATGTATCAGGGTCTGTCCCAGCATTTACAGCTTGGAATTGAAGTTTTAATGAGGACCTGGTGGTTAAGGGAGTGGTGTAAGCCTTCTTAGCTGGGAGACCTGATACCTCATGCAACAACTCCAATTTTTTTAATTTATTCTAGCCACATTCAGATGACACAAACATCAGTATTAAACAGCATTATTTTTAGAAAAATGTAAGGAAAGAAGGTTGGAATCCTTAAATTTTTCTGACAATTGTAGACTACAAAACTGATATTTGTGCCACCTGATTGTGGCTCAGCATGAAAGCGGGTAGACTTACTGTGACGTTCCATTGAAAGCTGTAAATGCTGTCCCAGACCCCAATACCTCATGTCTGGCTGATTGCTGCAGTTCCATGCTAAAATTTGAACTATGGGTGAATTGAGGCCACTTTCCTGGTGTCTGTACCTCATTTGATGTGTTTTGGCAGCATTTGAGGCCGTTATAAGGTATTGTGCATGCGTTTGAATTTTGCCTTCCATTGAGCTGGATGGCATTTGGTTATGTTCGGAAAATATTCTAAGAATTAATTATCAAATATTGCAAATTTGACCATGGTAATCTGTACCGAACATTAAAATATTCACTCATCTCTGCTTGTAGCCTTGAGATTGTTGATATTTTTCGACAATTTTGATTCTCAAGTCCTCATATAGGTCTCATCTCATTCTGTTCTCCATGCTCAGTGTGGCACACACACTGCCACACAATGCGAATATTGAGTCAAATTCTCCCCTTTTTATCTGGTTTCAGGTGTGATTTCCATATTGCTTACCACTGTTACTTGCCACAAATGACTTTAAGTGAGCATCACGTGCTTTAAAGAAAAGTTGTTTACCCACAATTTTGTAAACATATCAACAATTTTGTCTGCCTACTGTATCCTCACCCATCCCTTGTAGATTGTGAGCCCTTGCAGGCAGGGTCCTCTCTCCTCCTGTACCCATCGTGACTGGTATTGTTTAAGATACTGTACTTGTTTAAATTATGTATAGCCCTCCTCACATGTAAAGCACCATGGAATAAGTGGCACTATAATAATAAATAATAACAATAGTAAGGTGAATATGAATAATGAAGTGTAACTTTTCATAAAAGTATCTAAAAACATATAGGGTAACACACACATTAATACAAACACCAAGGTTCCTGATTCCCAGACTTTAATTCTGTTTTGGTCTCAGTGGTGGAGAAAAAAATTAATAAGGTTGTTGAGGTCTGCTGGTCTGCATTTTTGAGCAGTGAGATTCCAACAGTAAAGCATGCTGATTGTGCATGTGAAGGTTTATATGTGTAGGAGTCAAATTATTGCACTTTTTACCTCTACTCAGTTTTTTATTGAAAAGTTGGCAAATTACATGAGTTGGATCATCCTTTGCAGTGTCAAAAAAGGCCCTGGCTAGGCAACCCCTGCCACCCCTGTGAGCTGCAGACCAGTGGATGCTGCTGGTCATAGTCACAGATGTGGCTGAGGATGCATTGCTCATTGTGCCTGCATCACTATGTGTCTGCACCATATGGCGCATGTAACCTCCTTGTCTTCCTCCTTAGATGACCTACTCAGCTGTGTGCCTTTATGTTCACACCAACTGGGATCTAGCACCTCATAATCATCATCCTCTGTGTTATCACATTCCTCTCCCTAGAAGTCACCCTCCTCCTCTTCTTGCCCTGACAGCACAGTACAGTCTGCGTGAGCCTCAGATATATGAGTCTCAAAAGGATCACCTCCCCCCAGGGGTTAACCTTTGATGACAAGGGTCATGATGCAGATCGGACCGTACTTTGCCCTTCCCCTGATCCAAGCTAAAAAATGTTGGGCATCGGTGCAGATTTCCTCCTCTTGACTCTGTGAAGCTTTTGAGTAAACTTCTGATGAACATGGCATAGAATGTTTGAACAGTTCTTCAGACTCACCCATCTGTGGTTTTGTACAGTCAGTTAAATGGTTGGATAGTTGGGACATGGGGGGAAGCAAGGGGAATTTGGGTGCCACATCGGTGGACTGTATGACACTAGAAACAGAAGAATTTTTTGTGGCATATGGATCAGGCCTCTATAGCAAACTAGATGCTACAAACTATATTAACCCCTTCATGACAGCCAATACGTATTTTTACTGACCTGAGATATCCCCATACAGGTGACAATCCAGCAGCTTTCGGCTGTCCACTATATCTGACAACTTGCTGTATCACAAATGATCGGTGTTGGCACCGTCTATATCTTTTTAACCCCTTAGTTGCTGCTGTCAAAAGTGACTACATCAAGTAAATGGCTAATAGATTTTGGGGGCTTGCACTTTAATCTAATTGACACACCGAGATCATGATTGTGTGGTCCTGATGTTTGCCATAGCTGTTCATGGCCAAATAGCGGCCTTAGAGTCTCCCGGCTATAGCGGTCAGTTCAGAAATTAGTGACATTTAGGTGGTAAACAAACGCTTTTTCATTCCGGCTATACCACTTTGCATTAATTCCTGAAAATCACCTGAAGGGTTAATAAACTACCTGACAGCAGTTTTCAATATGTCAGGAGGTGCTGTTTTTAAAATGGTATCACGTTTGGGGTTTTCCAATATATAGCACCCCCAAAGTCACTTCAAACTTGGATAGCTCCCTCAAAAAAATAAATTTTGTAAATTTCCTTGAAAAAATGAAACATTACTGCTACATTTTTAAACCTCCTAAAAGGTTAACAAAATAAATTAGCATTTTAAAAATGGTGCTGATCTAAAGCAGGCATGAGGGAAATGTTATTTATTAATGTTTTTCTGTGGTATGACTATCTGGATTAAAGGGATATTAATTCAAAGTTAGAAAATTGCAATTTTTTTTACAAGTTTCTGATATTTTTTATAAATAAACATAAAACATATCAATCTAAATTTACTATTATCATAAATTATAATGTACCATGAAAAAACAATCTCAAAATCACTGGGATTTGTTGTAGCATTCCAGAGTTATGACCACATAATGTGACATTGGTCAGAATTTTAAAAATTGGCCCGGTCACGAAGGGGTTAAAGTCAGGTCCCCTACTGTATGACACTAGGAACAGAAGAATTTTTTTGTGGCCTCTGGATCAAGCCTCTATAACACACTAGATGCTACAAACTATTTTAAACACGCACCAAAATTGAACAACACTTCCAAAATGGGCTAAAAACATATATTTTTGTTTCAGCATTTTAAAAATATATACAATGACCATAAACATAAACCAAATAAATAAAGCACAGGAAGGGATACATAGAAGCAGGAATAGGAAAAAAAGTGGGAACACCTGTATCTAGCAAAGCAGCGTATTAGTACTGGAAATGTATCAATTGCCTAATTCACTAAAAATGTAGAATATCCATGCATATATGGTGTCCATATATTTATAATTACATAGTTAAAGTGCATGTGCTGTAAACATAATGAACCACCAAAATAGATTATGCATAAGACAAATCCCTGTATATAAATAGGGACCATAGTTGACAGAGCAAGTGTCATAGATTCCAGACAGTAAATCCTAATAGTGAGACCAAATAAAGGCAATGCATACAAAAATCAAATAAAGCATTGCATATTGACCACAACGTGTAGGTATCCAGGTGCCCACCACATCCGACGCGCGTTTCTCTCTGAAAGCTTCGTCCAACTGTTTTAAAGTCAGGTACCCTACAGTCATGGCCAAAAGTTTTGAGAATGACACAAATATTAATTTTTACAAAGTCTACTGCTTCATTTTTTCTAATGGCAATTTGCATATACTCCAGAATGTTATAAAGAGTGATCAGCTTAACAGCAATTACTTGCAAAGTCAATATTTGCCTAGAAAATTAACTTTATCCCCCAAAACACATTTCAACATCATTGCAACCCTGCCTTAAAAGGACCAGCTAACATCGTTTCAGTGATTGCTCCATTAACACAGGTGTGGGTGTTGATGAGGACAGGGCTGGAGATCAATCTGTCATGATTAAGTAAGAATGACACCACTGGACACTTTAAAAGGAGGCTGGTGCTTGACATCATTGTTTCTCTTCTGTTAACCATGGTTATCTCTAAAGAAACACGTGCAGTCATCATTGCACTGCACAAAAATGGCCTAACAGGGAAGAGTATCGCAGCTAGAAAGATGGCACCTCAGTCAACAATCACATCATCAAGAACTTCAAGCAGAGAGGTTCCCTTGTTGCCAAAAAGGCTCCAGGGCACCCAAGAAAGACCAGCAAGCGCCAGGACCGTCTCTTAAAAGTGTTTCAGCTGCGGATCGGGCTACCAGCAGTGCAGAACTTGCTCAGGAATGGCAGCAGGCAGGTGTGAGTGCATCTGCACGCACTGTGAGGCGGAGACTCTTGGAGCAAGGCCTGGTCTCAAGGAGGGCAGCAAAGAAGCCACTTCTCTCCAGAAAAAACATCATGGACAGACTGATATTCTGCAAGAGGTACAGGGAGTGGACTGCTGAGGACTGGGGTAAAGTCATTTTCTCTGATGAATCCCCTTTTCGATTGTTTGGGACATCTGGAAAATGGCTTATTCGGAGAAGACCAGGTGAGCGCTACCACCAGTCTTGTCTCATGCCAACTGTCAAGCATCCTGAAACCATTCATGTGTGGGGTGGCTTCTCAGCCAAGGGAATGGGCTCTCTCTCAGTCTTGCCTAAAAACACAGCCATGAATAAAGAATCGTACCAGAATGTCCTCCAAGAGCAACCTCTCCCAACTGTCCAAGAGCAGTTTGGCGATCAACAATGCCTTTTTCAACATGATGGAGCACCTTGCCATAAAGCAAAGGTGATAACTAAATGGCTCAGGGAACAAAACATAGAGATTTTGGGACCATCGCCTGGAAACTCCCCAGATCTTAATCCCATTGAGAACTTGTGGTCAATCATCAAGAGACGGGTGGACAAACAAAAACCTTCAAATTCAGTCAAAATAAAAGCATTGATTTTGCAAGAATGGACTGCTATCAGTCAGGATTTGATCCAGAAGTTGATTGAGAGCATGCCAGGGAGAATTGCTGAGGTCCTGAAGAAGAAGGGTCAACACTGCAAATATTGACTTGCTGCATTAACTCATTCTAACTGTCAATATAACCTTTTGTTACTCATAATATGATTGCAATTATATTTCTGTATGTGATAAAAACATCTGACAAACACACATAAAAACCAGAGGGCAGGAGATCATGTGAAAATATAATATTTGTGTCATTCTCAAAACTTTTGGCCATTACTGTACTGCATGACGCTAGGAACAGAATGACAACGTGGGATACAGCAGGCTGTTTCACATTTAGTTACAGAAAAAATATACTTTTTTTAATGTGCCTTAGGTCTGCAGACAGTTTTATATCACCACAGCAGTAAATGACAAGGTGGCAGCAGGCTGTTTCACATTTAGCTAGTGAAAAAATGTTAATTAGAATGCTATACTTGTACATGGAGCTCCATAGAAGAAGTGCACTTGTAGGACATGTGCCCTGCTGGCTTTGTATATGGATCTCAGTAATGACAAAAAAAATTCTGGAAGGTAAATTTAACAGCCACAATGCACACTATCTAGCTACACTGTCTGACTGATATGCAACCACCTAACTAGCTAAAATGTTGAATACAGCAGGCTTTTTCACATTTAACTAGTGAAAAATATATTAATTAGAATGCTATACTCGTGCATGGAGCACAATAGAAGCAGTGCACCACACGTGCCCTGCTGGCTTTCTTTGTGGACCTCAGTAATGTCCAAAAAAGAAAGTAAAGTGCTGGAAGGCAAATTTAACAGCCACACTGGTCACTAGCTAGCTACACTATCTGACTGATATACAACCGCCTAACTAGTTAAAATCTTGCTGTTAACAGTGTCAGCATCAGGAGCAGCCTCTCTGAGCTGTTAGGCCATGTGCACACAATGCATTTTTCCTGCAAAGTGCTTTACAGTACAATGTAAATCAATTTAAAAAAAAAAACCCGCTGTGCAGACGCTGCGGTTTTTGTGCGGTACAAAATATGCAGCATGTCACTTCTTTTGTGCGGTTTTCCACCTGCTCCATTCTCCAAATCCGCAGGGGGAAAACAGCAGTGGAAAACTTCACAAAAACCACAAGAAAACCGCACAAAAACCACAAGAAAACCGCACAAAAACAGGAAGAAATCCGCAGGAAAAATGCAGGTCATTTGACCTGCGGATTTCTTCAAATCTGCATGGAAAAATCCGCAGGAGGAAAATCCACGTGTGCACTTCGTGTGCACTTAGCCTTACAGTGTCAAAATGGCACTAAAACAAGATGTCCGCTATTTATATGGAGAGGGACATGTGATTACAACAGCCAATGACACAAGCCTCTGTGTCAGGACATTGTGGGTGTTTCCTGCGCCCTGATTGGCTAGCTGCAATGTGCACACACAAAGTTAGGGAAAAAATGACTGTTTACAAGAATGCCACATCTCTGAGCTCTGCAAACCTCCTCCCCTCATCAAACACATGCCAAACACTCATGATACATCACCATTATCGTTGCTAAAGTGCTGAAAATACTTTTGCAGCAACGCAAATATTTCCCACACTTTTACCAAATGTTACCGATTTTTACCGATTTTATAACATTTTTCTCGTATTTCTGAGCATGAATCCGAATGTGCCATACTTGTGCAGAATTTCTGTTTGGCGATCGTTTTCTGAAGAAATTCGCTCATCACTAGTTACAAGTACATCTCCAGAGATCTTGATGTTTTTTTGTCCACAGTACGCAACACAATCAAGAAGTTCACAACCCTTGGCACTGTAGCTAATCTTCCTAGAAGTAGATGGCAGAAAAAAATTGATGAAAGGTTGCAACACAGGATAGTACAGATGCTGGATAAGCAGCTCCAATCAAGTTCCAAAGAATTTCAAGCAAAATGTACTTGAGTAAGACAAAATCCTTCTGGAAAAGACCAAAATAGAGCTGTTTGGTAAAGCACATCATACTACTGTTTAGCGAAAATGAAATGAGGCTTACAAAGAAAAGCACACAATACCTAGAGTAAAATATGGCGGAGGTTCAAAGATGTTTTGGGGTTGTTTTGCTGCCTCTGGAACTTGGTGCCTTGAATGTCTGCAATGCATCGTGAAATCTGAGGATTTTGGGTCTCAATGTAGTGCCCAGGGTCAGAAAGCTGGGTTTGTGTCCGAGGTTATGGCTCAAGCAGGACAATGACCCAAAACATGCTTCAAGAAGCACCCAGAAATGAATGGAAACAAAGTGCTGGAGAGTTCTGAAGTGGTCAGCAAAGGAGACTGGATCTAAATCCCATTGAACACATGTTAAAATTGCTTTTGGGAGAAGGCACCCTTCAAATATGGGATACCTACAGAAGCTTGAAAAAGAAGAGTGGTCCAAAATTATAAAAAGCGGTTGATTGCAGTTATTTATTCCAAAGGGTGTGCAACCAAATATTAAGGTGAAGGTGCCAACTATTTTGTCCGGTCCATTTTTAAAGTTTTTTCTTTAAAATATGTCCATTTTTCTTTTTTTCTCTACTTTTTTGTGTTGTTCCAATACACGAAAAGGAAATAAACATGTGTATAACAAAGCATAGGCAATCTCAATACATTTTTGGGAACAATTTCAAGGGTGCCAACATTTTCGGCCATGAGAGTACATGTACATCAAAGCATTTCCATGGTGAATTAGGATGAAATGTATGTGTCTTGTCTACGTCTTCTCTCTGCAGCATGAAGACTGGCAACTCTAACCAGTAATAGTTATACTGGAGGACTCAGGAGTCTTTTACATGGAGCAAGACACTACAGAACACAGTTTGTAGGTGAAAAAGTCTATATTGCAAACACACGGTGCTTCAACCAAGTGCAGAATAAACTCAAGTCCATAACACTTAGAATAACTACTAAATAAAACTTAACAATTCTGTTGGAAACCTCAGAGAGAAATGCAAACAGTCTGCGAAGCGCAGTTTATACTTGAGAATGCTGGAAATAAGTACATCTGTGTCTAGTCCATGCACAGATAAGCAAGTCCAAACAAGGTGTTAGATTATCCAGGGAGGCTTGGGTAAAGTCTCAGATTAAGCAGAGCAGTCCCGAGCTTTGCAGCTAATTAAATGAAGGCAGAACCAGAGCAGCAACCAGCTTACGTGTTTAGCAATTGCAGGTGAAGGTCATCAGCACCGAGGAAGCAGCATGAGCAGTCAGGAGCAGGAGGTACACTGGCACAGATGAATACAGCAGGATCTCAGAGACAACACAGGTTTGCAGGAGCAGCTAGAAAGCCAGGAAACTACCAGGAGCAGGACATAAGGAGAATACTCTAGCACAGACTAGAATATAAAGTGGAGTTATAAGGCAGGAAGACAAGGGGCACATGAAACAAAATACACCATCTTGGAAAAGGGCATGCATGCTTAAAGGGTAACCAAAAATATTCAGAGTCCTGACATTACTCCCTCCTTAGAAGTGGTCTCAGTACTATCCTGGACCAAGTTTCTCAGGGAATCTCTGATGGATACGAGAAATTTTCTGTTGGGCATTGATGTTTTCCACTGGTTCCCAAGAGTCTTCTTCAGGGGTATACTCCTGCCACCTTATTAGGTATTGGAGCCTATTCCTGCGAATCCTGGAATCAATAATTTCTTCCACCACAAATTGTTCTTGCCCATCAATCACCACAGGCTGCGGAGGTGGCACAACATTTCCCTGGAAGGTATTAGGAGATACCGACATTAGTAAAGAAACATGGAAAACTGGGTGTACCTTCATGGTCCTAGGCAGCCTCAGAGCCTCAGAGCTCACAATACCGTTGATCTTGAAAGGGCCGAATAATTTCTGTCCAAGTTTCTGTGATGGAATTTTCAACTTCAGATTTTTAGTGAATAACCACACGGAATCTCCTACCTTGGACATGGGTGTCAGTTTACAGAGTCTATCAGCCAATCTCTTGTAACATTCTTGAGCTGTGGTCAGAGATTCCTTCAGAACTTCCAGATTTTGCCTCATTGCAGTCAGCTTTTCCTCAACTGCCGGTACCGGAGAATTAATCGGAGACCTAGGTTTATTTATGCAATGGTTTATTTATGTGCCACTAGGATTTTTTTGATTTTTCCTTTATATGTAGAACACATAATGGTCTCATATATTGTGTCAACAGCGCTATACATACTTTTGGCACCTTTGCTATGAGGATTTTATTACTACAAGTGGGGGCCTGGTTCATTTTGTTATTTGGATCGTTATTATTATTTTTTGATATTTTATTTATTTTTTCAATTTTTCACTTATTTTTAGTTTTTATTATTTTATTTTTTCATTTATCATTTTTTATATATCTTTCTTCATCATATATTGTTTATTTATTTTTTGTATTTTTTCATTATCCATTTATTTAATATATTTTTTGATTATATATTTCTTGTTTGTCATTTGTTTCTTTTCCCCATGCAATATTTTGGGCTGACAGGTCACATTTTCTTTTCCCATTTTGGGCTGATAGGCCCCGGGAGCTGTGCACGCACTCTACACAACCTTCTCACTGTCTTGTGTGTTGTGCTGGTCTCAATAGACCAGCACATGTGCACTTGATTACTCTGGGCAGAGACGTCTGCCAGCTCTCTCCTCGTCATTTCCGCTTCCTCTCCTGGCCACTCTGGCACACATGGCTGCACTTATGAGATATATCGCAGGTATTTAAAGGCTGAATTGACCTCATTCTGTACACTTCCCCTGATGAAGCCATCCGTGTAACGGCGACACACGTTGGGTCCTTCCGCCCCTGTGCTCTGTCTCCTTCATCTGGGCCCTCCAGCATGGATCCTTGGTGACTCGCTCCTTTACATGTGAGGTGCACTCCTCATGAGCCCCACAGACTACCTCGCATCTTCTCCATAAGCAAGCACTGCTGTGCTTTTACTTTCCATCTTTGTCTACCATATTACCCTTGATGCATGCGGGTTGTGTCATGTCCTATATGTTCAGCACTTTTTTTTTTTGTGCTGTTGTTGTTACCATGTTAGTATACTCTTGACATGGTATTACATGGGTATTATTGGCACTATTTACTGCACATATTTTCTGTATACATGGCACTTCTTGCCACACTACGAGGCTGTGTTGGTTCTTCCAGGAGCGCTCAATTACTGCAGACAGCATGTGCGGTATATTGTATTTTGGGTCTACTGCAATGTAATTATTTTTGCTTGACTATTGTACTTATATATACAATTTTTTTGTATATCCAGGTTATCACATGGTTTCTCTGGTTTAGACCCTCTTCCTATTGTGGGTATATATATGAACTTCTAGCACATGTTGTTTTCTTGCAGGTTGCTGGTCTATACAGGGCTATTGCATATTTTGCGTATTATCTATTGTTTATAGGAGCAGGGCACATGCGGTTTGTTCCTTACCACTGTTTTTAGATGTTTTTATGCGGTGTTGTCAATAAAACTTTTTCTATCCACAAATTACAATTGTGGTGTGCATTCATCATAGTGGTCTTCTTTTTCCTTGTTCTGGTTGAGCCTATGACACATAGGCTCTATATAAGCCCTGCCGCCACCATTTTCTGCACATTGCATCCGGAACACAACTAGTGCTAGCGTAGGGAAAGTGTGAGTAGCTGCTAGGAAGATTTGTGCTTTTGCAAATCGTTCATAAATCATATCAAAAACACAAAAGCTCTTGTGAGAGCTACCGGGAGTATTTTTGTAGTAGGTGACTGTAGTGCAGGGAGACAGGCAGGAGCGTTACAGTACATATCAATATCTCAGCTCTTCTGATACCTGAAAGTATTGTATAAGGTAAGGGAGTAGTGACAGTTTTCCTAGATATTTTTGGGGTCACATTTACCCCAGCAGGACAATTTTTTGCCCTGGCAGTGCTGTTTGCACACCGAAGAGCACACACGGTACTGCACAACTGAGACGCAGCCAACACCGCTGTCTTCTGTGGTGACTGTTGAGCTAAATTTTCGGCTTTAACCTCAGGCCAATTTTTTTGCCCTTGCGGTGCTGTTTGCACACCAAATAGCATGCACAGTACTGCACAAATGAGACGCAGCCAGCGTCTTCTGTGGTGACTGGTGAACTAAATCTTCGGCTTTAACTTCAGGCCAATTTTTTAGCCCTTGCGGTGCTGTTTGCACACCGAATAGCGCGAACGGTACTGCACAACTGAGATGCAGCCAGCACCGTTGTCTTTGTCTTCTGTGGTGATTCCTGAGCTAAATCTTCAGCTTTAACCTCAGGCCAATTTTTTAGCCCTTGCGGTGCTGTATGCACACCGAATAGCGCGAACGGTGCTGCACAAGTGAGATGCAGCCAGCACCGCTGTCTTCTGTGGTGACTGCTGAGCTAAATCTTCAGCTTTAACCTCAGGGCCAGTTTTTTTGCCCTTGCAGTGCTATTTGCACTCTGAATAGCACGCATGGTACTGCACAACTGAGACGCAGCCATCACCACTGTCTTCTATGGTGACTGGCGAGATAAATCTTCGGCTTTAACCTCAGGCCAATTTTTTTGCCCTTGCGGTGCTGTTTATTAAACACAAAGCAGTATTAAGCTGTAGTGCTACCTTCCACAAAGCACAAACTGCTCCTTGTTCCCCAATATCTGCATTGGAACATCTGCAACTATGTCACAAAAAAAAAACAAATTCCTAAAAAGCCTATTGTGGAGGGTCAGGGACATGGACGTGGGCGTGGGGTTGTCAGTGGTGTCCGACAAGGCACTGAGTCTGGGTGACAGAAGAAAGTTGATGCATCTATGTTCCTGGTGAAAATTCCCGGTCTGGAACGTAAACGTGTCTGGAAGCCAGAAGAGCAAGAGCAGATACTGTCTTGGATGGCAGCTAGAGTTGAGCGACTTTTGGTTTTTTAGGGTCGCGTTTCGTTTCGTAAAACCCGACTTTTCCAAAAGTCGGGTCGAGCAAGATCGTCCGATTATAGGGAAAAGTCGGGGTCGTCCCGAAACACGAAACCCAATGTAAGTCAATGGGGAATAAAAGTCGGCAGTGAGAGGAGGACAGGAAACACACCTACAGTGCCCATTTGAATGCCAAAAGCATCAATTCTTCTTACTTAAGCTTGTCAACCTTAATTAACTTCATAATACAAGTTACGCACTGAAAAATGGGGGTTATTTGGCTACAGACTGTGGGGGGGAGGGCTGGCTCCAGGTTTTCATGTGCCCTGGGCGAAAGAGCGCCCCTTTAACACATACCACAACTCATCATGCTCCGATACGGCAGAGAAATAGCAGTATAGTACAATGAAAAATACCTCACTTTTTACATCTCATGACGAGGCCCATCTATTTCTCCATACAGAATCATTGGTCCCATATAATGTTTGAAACAGTATATGATGAGCTCCACATAATGCTACAGTATATGTTGGTCCCCATGGATGAAGCTCCACTGTCTTATGGGCCCAAATAATGCTCCAAACATAATGGGCCCCATTTCTAATGCTCTAGTGTATAATGGGCCCTGTAAATGCTGCTCCAGTGTCTGATGTCCACCTTTGGAATGTTCCAGTGTATGGTGGGCACCATCTATCATTCTCCAGAGTATAGTGCTCCCCAAAAATTGCTGTCCCAACATTGAAAACAATCAAATAAGTCTCCTCGCTAGGGAATCCCTGTACTTGTCTGGACTCCTCGTCGTCCCCATCTTCCATCTCACTGCACAGTATTTCAACTTTGCAAGTGCTGTGATCCTGAGCAAGCAGGGGGGGGCCCACTTGTTGGCGACGGCACTGGCACAGGGCCCCTGATAGTACGGTGGTGTGTCTGATGGCGGGTGGGCCGAACCTGCACTTTCATCTGCAGCTTCCTCTTTGTCACCGTGTAAGATGGAACTGTATATGGGAAGGGTAACCTGAGTTTCATCAGGGTCAGATTCAGGCCGTGTAGCGTGCGAGGGGAATGTAGTGGTCTGGGTAAATGTACCAGCAGATTCATCGAGCAGTGGCTGGGCATCAGTGCACTTGTGTCGCCCCCAGGAGTACGGTCGCCACAGTGGCATTACCTTCTTCCTAGGGAGTGTGATGTCATGCTTGGGAGCAACGAACGATCTCTCTAGCAGGTTAACTGATTGGGCGGCGTTATTCCCACGAGTCATGACCCTCCAAACAGCGTTCATGAAGGCAAAGTGTTTGTTTTACGTGGGCAGTATGGTTGCAAAGCTGAACCTTAAAGGAATGTCCAGAAGGGCACCACCAGGAGTGGATCCTATGGTTAAATTCGACTCCACCTGGGAAACCTCAACCATGCCAGCTACAGAACAGATGCACACATTGCAAGCTTAATTCCGTTAACGAACGAGACTCCGTCATGCCCCGCAGTCCGAGTCCGGCTTACTAGAGGGACACGTGAGGCTCTGGCACATGAGATTGGCCAATAACTGGTGTGTCATGCCATTACATGTCCGTGGCTGCATGTGCGCTACACTGAAAAGGCCAGCGTTTGTCGCTTACAGGTGCAGATAACCCGCTGAACAACGTTAGTGATGGGGATCACTGATGACAATTATTACCCGCGAACAATGATTTCCCAGTAAGTGCAGGTCAACTGCAGTTCCGGAATTAGGCCTAACCGTCATTCCTGAAAAAATGAAAAACTTACGTGTGCAAACCACAGGTGCTGTAGCTTGCTTAATAGCTCGCCAGCCGCTCTCATGCCCAGTATGGATTGCACGTGATTGCACAAAGGTTAGAAAGGGTACCGTATCCCCGGATAACATGTATGGATAGCGTACACATTCAAAATATATGTCTGTACATCAGGAGGCAGGCTCAGACGGTGTTAGGCCCAGTATGGATTGCACGTGATTGCACAAAGGTTAGAAAGGGTACCGTATCCCCGGATAACATGTATGGATAGCGTACACATTCAAAATATATGTCTATACATCAGGAGGCAGGCTCAGACGGTGTTAGGCCCAGTATGGATTGCACGTGATTGCACAAAGGTTAGAAAGGGTACCGTATCCCCGGATAACATGTATGGATAGCGTACACATTCAAAATATATGTCTGTACATCAGGAGGCAGGCTCAGACGGTGTTAGGCCCAGCATGGATTGCACGTGATTGCACAAAGGTTAGAAAAGGTACCGTATCCCCGGATAACATGTATGGATAGCGTACACATTCATAATATATGTCTTTACATCAGGAGGCAGGCTCAGACGGTGTTAGGCCCAGTATGGATTGCACGTGATTGCACAAAGGTTAGAAAGGGTACCGTATCCCCGGATAACATGTATGGATAGCGTACACATTCAAAATATATGTCTGTACATCAGGAGGCAGGCTCAGACGGTGTTAGGCCCAGTATGGATTGCACGTGATTGCACAAAGGTTAGAAAGGGTACCGTATCCCCGGATAACATGTATGGATAGAGTACACATTCAAAATATATGTCTATACATCAGGAGGCAGGCTCAGACGGTGTTAGGCCCAGTATGGATTGCACGTGATTGCACAAAGGTTAGAAAGGGTACCGTATCCCCGGATAACATGTATGGATAGCGTACACATTCAAAATATATGTCTGTACATCAGGAGGCAGGCTCAGACGGTGTTAGGCCCAGTATGGATTGCACGTGATTGCACAAAGGTTAGAAAAGGTACCGTATCCCCGGATAACATGTATGGATAGCGTACACATTCATAATATATGTCTTTACATCAGGAGGCAGGCTCAGACGGTGTTAGGCCCAGTATGGATTGCACGTGATTGCACAAAGGTTAGAAAGGGTACCGTATCCCCGGATAACATGTATGGATAGTGTACACATTCAAAATATATGTCTGTACATCAGGAGGCAGGCTCAGACGGTGTCAGGCACAGTATGGATTTGACGGCCCAGATTACACAGCGGAGGAGCAGGGAGAGGTAAAGATTGCAAATGCTGGGGCCCTGCCCAAGCAAGGGGGGCCCACTCGTGGGCGTTGGTACTGGCACTGGGCCCCTCATAGTACGGCGGTGTGTCTGACGGCGGGTGTGCACCACCACCGTCAGAGACACTTGATTGCACTATGAGGGACCCTGTGCCAGTGCCCGCACCCAAGAGTCGGCCTACCCACCTGTCCAGGGCAACGGCACTCGCACGGTGTCGTGCGCTAGGTGGTGACCCCGGCCATGGGGGGGGAGGCAGCACAGTTAGGGAGTTTTAGAAAGTGGCATATGTTGATGTTGGACATTCAGCTGATGCAAAAGGCGAAATAGGTGAAGTCCCAGGAAGAGGTGGACCAAAGCAAGCCATTTTTCTGTCACCCTATGTGTCATCAGGGGAAGGTGGGACAAAATCCTTGGAAACCCATGCATGGTTCATTTTAATGAAGGTTAGATCATCCACATTTTGGGTTGACAGATGGGTCCTTTTTTCTGTCAGGATTGATCCAGCTGCACTGAAGACTCTTTCCGATAGCACACTTGCAGCTGGGCAAGCAAGCTCCTGTAAGGCATATTGGGCCAATTCAGGCCAGGTGTCCAGTTTAGTGGCCCAATAGTCAAAGGGGAATGACCTGTGTGGGAGAACATCGATATCGGAGGAAAAGTAGGTTGTAACAATAGTTGACAACTGCTGTCTCCTGTCACTTTCCATCGATGCAGTATTACCAGTTGTGTGAGCGGTATTTGAAAAATCAGTCCACAACATTGTCATGAAACCCCTGTCTCCAACGCCACTTCTGCTGTGTGCACCATGAACACCTCTGCCAAGCTGCCCCCGGCCCGTACGGCTCGTGTGAGAACCATCACCGCTGCTGTGTGCTGGGAATGCCTCAAGCAACCGATTTACCAGAGTTGCTTGTTTATTAGCCAATATTAGGTCAAGGTTCTCCTGTGGCATGATGTTTTGTAATTTGCCTTTATAGCGTGGATCCAGGATGCTGGCCAACCAGTAGTCGTCATCGTTCATCATTTTGGCAATGCGTGGGTCCCTTTTTAGGATCTGCAAGGCATAATCTGACATGTGGGCCAATGTTCCCGGTGTCAATGATGCACTGCGAGTGCTGGTTGGAGGAGCACTTTCTGGCAAATCCACATCCCTCCAGTCACGCACAAACCCTGTACCAGACCTTGCCACGCCAACATTTTCACTTGCCCCACGAGATGCATCCTCCTCCCCTAAGTAATCATCCCCATCATCCTCCTCCTCTTCTTCCTCCACCTCGTCCAGGAGAGGTCCCTGAGCAGACAATGGCTGAATGTCATCAAGGATTCCCTCCTCCTCTTCCTCCTCATCAACATTGGCTGCAGACGCCTGCTCCTTAAGGTGCGTCAAAGTTTGCATGAGCAGACGCATAAGTGGGATGCTCATGCTTAGGATGGCGTTGTCTGCGCTTACCAGCCGTGTGCATTCCTCAAAACACTGATGGACTTTACAGAGGTCTTTCAGCTTCGACCACTGCACACCTGTCAACTCCATGTCTGCTCTCAAAGTGCCTGGCCGTGTATCCTCCCACAAATGCATTATGGCCTGCCTCTGCTCGCACAGCCGCTCCACCATGTGCAGGGTGGAGTTCCACCTTGTTGCAATGTCGATAATGAGGCGGTGGTTGGGAAGGTGGAGCAATCGCTGCAGCTTCTGCATACGAACGGAGTGTACAGGCGACCAGCTGATGTGCGCGCACAGTCTTCGCACCTTCTGGAGCAGGGCTGTTAACTCCAGATAATTTTTGAGGAAGCACTGCACCACCAGGTTCAAGGTGTGAGCCAAGCAAGGTATATGGCTGAGTTTTGAAAGGGCTATGGCTGCCACAAAATTACGGCCGTTATCACTAACTACCTTGCCTGCCTCAAGATGTACACTGCCCAGCCATGACTCAGTTTGTCGCTTCAAGTACTCGGCCAGCACCTCGGCGGTGTGTCTGTTGCCCAAACACATCATCTGCAACACAGCCTGCTGACGCTTTCCACTAGCTGCTCGATAGGGGGACACATCGTGTGCAACAGTGGCAGCTGCAGATGGAGTGCTCGTACGACTGCGCTCTGTGGACGAGCTTTCACTTCTGGAGGAGGAGGAGGGTCGAACGCCTACAGCCAACTGTTTCCTATACCGTGGGCTAGGCAGCACTGTCCCACCACCGCTGTCCCCTGTGGACCCTGCATCCACCACATTAACCCAGTGCGCAGTGATGGACACGTAACGGCCCTGGCCATGCCGACTGGACCATGCATCAGTTGTGAGGTGCACCTTTCCGCTCACTGACTGCTTGAGTGCATGGACAATGCGGTCTTTCACATGATGGTGGAGGGCTGGGATGGCTTTGCGAGAGAAGAAGTGGCGACTGGGTAGGTCATAGCGTGGTACTGCATAGGCCATGAGTTCGCGGAAAGCTGTGCTTTCCACCAACCGAAAGGGCATCATCTCAAACGAGATTAGTTTGGCAATGTGGGCGTTCAAACCCAGTGTACGCGGATGAGAGACTGAGTACTTTCTTGACCTACTCATAGTGTCTGGGAGGGTGAGCTGGACTTGAGAGCTGCATATGGTGGAAGTAGCGGTGGACAGGGCGGACTGAGAGAGGGTTGATGATGGTGATGGAGTTGGTGTTCTTTCTGATGGCCTAGAATCAGTCTTTCGTTGATATAACAGTGGGATTCCCTGACTGCTGTGGCCTTGCAACGACCTCAACATTTGGTGCTGTGCTAACCGGTGGGCTTACAGTGGGGGAAACAATGTAGCGTTGCTGACTACCTTCGTTGTGATCAGTTGCACATGTGGCACTTGAGGTTTGGTGTTGTGTCCATGCTTGCAAGTGCATGCTGGTTAAATGTCTAAGCATGCAACTGGTATTCAAATTTTTCAGATTTTTCCCTCGGCTAAAGGTCTTTGCGCACCTCTTACAGATAACCTTGGCCTGATCATGAGGATTTTGGTCAAAAAAGTGCCACACTGCACTCTTCCTACTTTGGCAGACATTTTGCGGCCTAGCACGCTGTGATCTTTTGACCCTCTGGACAAGCTGTCCAGCAACTCTTTTGATGTTTGGAACCTGTCTTTGGAGTGCTCCGGGCCTGCCAGATAACAGGTGTTGTGATGTCGATGTCTGCTGTGGATGCTCCTCATCTGAGCTATTGGAAGCAGCACCCTCTTCCCCCAATGGATGCCAATCTGGGTCAACAACTGGGTCATCCATCACCTCCTCTTCTATGTCATGTGCACCTTCCTCTGTGTCACCGTGTATGGTGGTATAGTGTGCGGGAAGGGGCACCTGAGTCTCATCAGGGTCAGAATCTGGCTCTGTACACTGCGAGGACAATGTAGTGCTCTGAGTGAATGTACCAGCAGAATCATCCATCAGCGGCTGTGCATCAGTGCACTCCATGTCAGATTCATCTTGGCCTGGGTAATTCACCATTTGACTTGATAATCCAGGCATGGTATGTGAAAACAGCTCCATGGAGTAATCAGTAGTATGGCCTGCGTCATCCTTCAATCTTGGATGGGGTGAAGGACACAAGGAAAGGTGTGGTTCATGAACATGAGCCTCCAATGACGACTCAGTGCTTTTACTTTTTACAACTGAAGAAGAGGAGGCGATAGAGCTGGAGGCTGAGTCAGCAATGTAAGACAAAACTTTTTCCTGATGCTCTGCCTTTAAAAGCGGTTTGCCAACTCCTAGAAAACTAAGCGTTCGAGGCCTTATGTAGCCAGACGATGACGCAGGCTCAACACCTCCTGCATTCGGTCCTATTTTGCTCTTGCCACTACCATCAGATCCACCACCATCACCATCATTACCAGCTGCCAACCCCCGCCCAATTCCACGGCCTCTTCCACCAGCCTTCCTCATTTTTGGTAGAAATGTAGACAAAATCCAACAAACTATATAGTAATGTAAAACAAGGTACAAGGTGTCTATAGGACAGGGGAGATTTTGAATTTCTGCAGACACTTGTGGACACTGGACACTTTTGGATTGTGTGAGGCCCACTGATATCTGAGCGCTATGTGACAGGCTCGATGGCACAGCTGAGACCAAAGTGACTAGAGGATAAGGGAGATTTTGAATTTCTGCAGACACTTGTGGACACTGGACACTTTTGGATTGTGTGAGGCCCAATGAATATCTGAGCGCTATGTGACAGGCTCGATGGCACAGCTGTGACCAAAGTGACTAGAGGATAAGGGAGATTTTGAATTTCTGCAGACACTTGTGGACACTGGACACTTTTGGATTGTGTGAGGCCCAATGAATATCTGAGCGCTATGTGACAGGCTCGATGGCACAGCTGTGACAAAAGTGACGAGAGGATAAGGGAGATTTTGAATTTCTGCAGACACTTGTGGACACTGGACACTTTTGGATTGTGTGAGGCCCACTAATATCTGAGTGCTATGTCACAGGCTCGATGGCACAGCTGTGATAAAAGTGACGAGAGGATAAGGGAGATTTTGAATTTCTGCACACACTTGTGGACACTGGACACTTTTGGATTGTGTGAGGCCCACTGATATCTGAGCGCTATGTGACAGGCTCGATGGCACAGCTGTGACAAAAGTGACGAGAGGATAAGGGAGATTTTGAATTTCTGCAGACACTTGTGGACACTGGACACTTTTGGATTGTGTGAGGGCCACTGATATCTGAGCGCTATGTCACAGGCTCGATGGCACAGCTGTGACCAAAGGGACTAGAGGATAAGGGAGATTTTGAATTTCTGCAGACACTTGTGGACACTGGACATTTTTGGATTGTGTGAGGCCCAATGAATATCTGAGCGCTATGTGACAGGCTCGATGGCACAGCTGTGACCAAAGTGACTAGAGGATAAAGGAGATTTTGAATTTCTGCACACACTTGTGGACACTGGACACTTTTGGATTGTATGAGGCCCAATGAATATCTGAGCGCTATGTGACAGGCTCGATGGCACAGCTGTGACCAAAGTGACTAGAGGATAAGGGAGATTTTGAATTTCTGCAGACACTTGTGGACACTGGACACTTTTGGATTGTGTGAGGCCCAATGAATATCTGAGCGCTATGTGACAGGCTCGATGGCACAGCTGTGACCAAAGTGACTAGAGGATAAGGGAGATTTTGAATTTCTGCAGACACTTGTGGACACTGGACACTTTTGGATTGTGTGAGGCCCAATGAATATCTGAGCGCTATGTGACAGGCTCGATGGCACAGCTGTGACCAAAGTGACTAGAGGATAAAGGAGATTTTGAATTTCTGCACACACTTGTGGACACTGGACACTTTTGGATTGTGTGAGGCCCAATGAATATCTGAGTGCTATGTGACAGGCTCGATGGCACAGCTGTGACAAAAGTGACGAGAGGATAAGGGAGATTTTGAATTTCTGCAGACACTTGTGGACACTGGACACTTTTGGATTGTGTGAGGGCCACTGATATCTGAGCGCTATGTCACAGGCTCGATGGCACAGCTGTGACAAAAGTGACGAGAGGATAAGGGAGATTTTGAATTTCTGCAGACACTTGTGGACACTGGACACTTTTGGATTGTGTGAGGGCCACTGATATCTGAGCGCTATGTCACAGGCTCGATGGCACAACTGTGACAAAAGTGACGAGAGGATATGGGAGATTTTGAATTTCTGCAGACACTTGTGGACACTGGACACTTCTGGATTGTGTGAGGCCCTCTGATATCTGAGCGCTATGTGACAGGCTCGATGGCACAGCTGTGACCAAAGGGACTAGAGGATAAGGGAGATTTTGAATTTCTGCAGACACTTGTGGACACTGGACACTTTTGGATTGTGTGAGGCCCAATGAATATCTGAGCGCTATGTGACAGGCTCGATGGCACAGCTGTGACCAAAGTGACTAGAGGATAAAGGAGATTTTGAATTTCTGCACACACTTGTGGACACTGGACACTTTTGGATTGTATGAGGCCCAATGAATATCTGAGCGCTATGTGACAGGCTCGATGGCACAGCTGTGACCAAAGTGACTAGAGGATAAGGGAGATTTTGAATTTCTGCAGACACTTGTGGACACTGGACACTTTTGGATTGTGTGAGGCCCAATGAATATCTGAGCGCTATGTGACAGGCTCGATGGCACAGCTGTGACCAAAGTGACTAGAGGATAAGGGAGATTTTGAATTTCTGCAGACACTTGTGGACACTGGACACTTTTGGATTGTGTGAGGCCCAATGAATATCTGAGCGCTATGTGACAGGCTCGATGGCACAGCTGTGACCAAAGTGACTAGAGGATAAAGGAGATTTTGAATTTCTGCACACACTTGTGGACACTGGACACTTTTGGATTGTGTGAGGCCCAATGAATATCTGAGCGCTATGTGACAGGCTCGATGGCACAGCTGTGACAAAAGTGACGAGAGGATAAGGGAGATTTTGAATTTCTGCAGACACTTGTGGACACTGGACACTTTTGGATTGTGTGAGGCCCACTGATATCTGAGCGCTATGTGACAGGCTCGATGGCACAGCTGTGACAAAAGTGACGAGAGGATAAGAGAGATTTTGAATTTCTGCAGACACTTGTGGACACTGGACACTTTTGGATTGTGTGAGGGCCACTGATATCTGAGCGCTATGTCACAGGCTCGATGGCACAGCTGTGACAAAAGTGACGAGAGGATAAGGGAGATTTTGAATTTCTGCAGACACTTGTGGACACTGGACACTTTTGGATTGTGTGAGGGCCACTGATATCTGAGCGCTATGTCACAGGCTCGATGGCACAACTGTGACAAAAGTGACGAGAGGATAAGGGAGATTTTGAATTTCTGCAGACACTTGTGGACACTGGACACTTTTGGATTGTGTGAGGCCCACTGATATCTGAGCGCTATGTCACAGGCTCGATGGCACAGCTGTGACAAAAGTGACTAGAGGATAAGGGAGATTGGATTGCTTTTAAAAAAGCAGTTTGCAGAGCAGTGGGTAAACAGCAATGACAGCCTGTCAGGAAGCCTTAAAAGGCAGCCCAACAACCAACACCACTGATACACCACAATATAGCCTCCCCTTGCACTGCACACACAGTGACTGGTGTGTTGTGCAGGCCAAATCGCTAGCAGCAGAAGCAGTTTTTTTTTCTTCTCAGCAGGACAAAAAAAAAAATTGGGATTGCTTTTAAAAAAGCAGTTTGCGGAGCAGTGGGTAAACAGCAATGCAGGAATGTCAGGAAGCCTTAGAAGGCAGCCCAACAACCAACACCACTGATACACCACTATATAGCCTCCCCTTGCACTGCACACACAGTGACTGGTGTGTTGTACAGGCCAAATCGCTAGCAGCAGAAGCAGTTTTTTTTTCTTCTCAGCAGGACAAAAAAAAAAAATTGGGATTGCTTTTAAAAAAGCAGTTTGCGGAGCAGTGGGTAAACAGCAATGCAGGAATGTCAGGAAGCCTTAGAAGGCAGCCCAACAACCAACACCACTGATACACCACTATATAGCCTCCCCTTGCACTGCACACACAGTGACTGGTGTGTTGTGCAGGCCAAATCGCTAGCAGCAGTAGCAGTTTTTTTGTCTTCTTCCCTGCCTAACGCTCTCCCTACAGAATCAGCAGCAACCTCTCCCTATACTGAGATCGGCAGAAGTAAGATGGCGGGCAGCGTGCACGCCCTTTTATTCCCCCTGTGACGCCCACCAAAGCAAACCAATCACTTGCATGCCCTTCTGAAAGATGGTGGTGACCCCTGCCTATGTCATCACGTTGCCCACAGTGTCCGTGGATCCTGATTGGCTGAAAAAGAGCGCAAAACAAACTTTTGAAACGCGACTTTGGCGCGTAAGTCACCGACCTCGTGGCCGACCTCATCCTAGGGTCGGGTTTCGTTTCATGAAACCCGACTTTGCCAAAAGTCGGCGACTTTTGAAATTTTTCGACCCGTTTCGCTCAACTCTAATGGCAGCTAAGGGCTCAATGAAATTTTCTTGCATCACCCAATCTTCCATGACCACACAGTCTACTGTTGATACACAGAACGATGGGTCATCCAACCCTCAACCTGTTTCTACTTTCTCCCCCTTCAGCAGTCACAGGAAACATTTGACCCCAAGCTTGGCCACTCCGATGATCTGTTTGGTACATATGATCCTTTGGTTGCCTCTGACCTTTCAATGCGCAACATAGAAGAGGAACATGAGGAGGCATCATCTGTTCACGGCCAAATATTTGAAACCCCACGGCCAGAAGAAAGCCAGTTTCAGCCACGTGATATAACGGCTCAAGAGATGGAGGCTGATGATGATGAGACACAGTTGCCATCTGGCCAGCCGACAATATCAACACGGAAGGAGGATGATATGGACGATGAGGTGGGCGATGATGTGTTCACTGATCCGACCTGGACCGTTGGTACGCATAGCCAGCACAGTAGCACAGAGGAAAAAGGTGGATACGTAGCACCAACAAAGCCACCAAGGGCTACTGGTTTGAGCAGAGTGTGAAGTGTGTCGACTGTTCCCAAGAGCAATCCCTCTGTGCCCCAATTCAAGACAAGGGGGCGTTCATCCTCTGCCTGGAATTTTTTTTCGGATAGTCCTTCTGAATCAAACATTGTCATCTGTAGCATCTGCCATACGAAGCTGAGCAGAGGCCAGGGCAAAGGCAACAAGAGCACCACCACACATGTCAGCCAAGCACCCTAGTCGGTGGGCGGAACAACAGGGTACCAAATCCATGTCTGTGGGGCAAACCACTGCCATGTCCCCTGTGATCCGTCCTTCCCAATCTGCTGGCCAGGAAGCAGGTGCTCATACCTTTTGCTCACAAGCTGCTGTTGCAGAGACACAAGACACAACAATCCCATTCACTTGTTTGTCCCAGCCAAGTGTCCAGTTTTTCATGCCCCAGATCTATGAAAGGAAGCATAAATACCAACCCATACACCCACAAGCACAAATATTAAACGCACACATTGCCAAGTTGCTAGCCGTGGAGATGTTGCTGTTTTAGGCTCGTTGGGACACAGTCTTTCCATGATCTCTTGGCTGTAGCTGCCCCATGATCCTCTATTCCCAGCCGGCACTATTTTTCCAGTGTGCCGTCCCTGCGTTACACCAGCACGTGTTAAACAATCTAAAGCATGCTCTCACGAACGCCGTAACCGGGAAGGTCCACCTAACAACATACACATGGACAAGTTGTTGTGGACAGGGACATTTCTGTCATGGCACATTGGCTGAACCTGATGGAGGGTGGGGCAAAGTCGCAAACTGGAACATTGCATATCCTACCCATGCCACAAATATGGGCCCACCCTCAATCATGGTTTCCGACTCATCATATACGTCCTGTCTCCCCTCTTCTTCCTCCTCCTCCGC
This sequence comes from Dendrobates tinctorius, assembly GCF_039654945.1. Classification (NCBI taxonomy): domain Eukaryota; kingdom Metazoa; phylum Chordata; class Amphibia; order Anura; family Dendrobatidae; genus Dendrobates; species Dendrobates tinctorius. The sequence goes on along the minus strand of NW_027361728.1, from coordinate 42,025,066 downwards.
CTCCTCATCCTATGCTAAATTACCCTCCACATCACTCTCAAGTTGGGAGCTGTGCTTCAGCAAACAGACTCTGCTGAAGCTGATCTGTTTAGGTCAAACCACACACTGCAGCAGAGCTGTGACAAGGAATAAAACAACAGACCGATCAGTGGCTCTACCCACTGCAACTCGAACCCGATCTGGTTGTCTGCAATGAGTGTAACCTGGTGGCGGTTTTAAAGCTCAGGAAGCTGGTACATGTGTCATGCATGGCTCATGTGCTGAATCCAGTGGTTCAGAAATTTATCAAAACATACCCTGACTTGCTGTATCTACCTGAGAAGGTGCGCCGTATTTGCGCCCATTTCCGTCATTCCTCTACCGCTGTTGCCGATCTTCCAGCTCTTCAAAAGCAATTTAATTTGCCAAATCACCGACTCATTTGCAACCTGCCCACATGGTGGAACTCAACATATCATATGCTGGCAAGGATTAGTGAGCAGCAGAGGGAACTTGCTGAATACCAGCTTAAACATACCCATCAGACTGCGACTCAGCCAAGACACATAACAACTGTTGAGTGCGTGTGGATCGCTGACATTTGTGAGGTGCTGGATAACTTTGAGTACTGCACCAACCTCGTGAGCGGTGATCAGGCTGTTATCAGCGTTACCATCCCGATGCTATGTATATTGAAAGAATCGCTGCATAATCTAAACATGGAATCTTTGAGTGCCCATCAGCTGGGTATGGAGCAAGATTTCACACTGGGTGATCTTACGCAGCCCAGTCAATATCATGAGGCAAGATTGGGTAATGAAAATGAGTAGGAAGACAAGGAGGGAGAGGACTTCTTTTTCTGTGGCACCAAGGGGACTCCTGATGCTACAGAGGGGACTCCCAACCCCAGCTTCATGTCTGTCCAGCATGGGTCAGCTGGAGACGAGGAGGCTTAGGAGGAGGAGAGTCAGTTTGAAGAGAGAATGGGTATTGTTCCTCCTTCTGGGGCCACAGAACATTTTCCTCTGCAGCTTGGCACACATGGCACAGTTCATGGCTAACTGTCTGTCCCAAGACCCTCGCGTGATCCACATTTTCAAAAGCAACCTATACTGTTTGGCCACCTTTCTCAACCCATAGTACAAGGACAAATTTCCTTCCTTACTGTTGCAGTCACCAAGGGGTTTCACAATTAAATCCTTCAAAAGGGCCGTTGTCGATCATTTGATGACGACATCACACTCAGACACCGCTGGAAGCAGAGGTACCAGCTCTTTGCAACAGCATGCATTAATGGGAAGAGACACACCCAGCAGGTCCAAAAGAGGTGGGGGGAAAATGTCCACAGACTGGGCAATCTTCAATAAACTGGCTCATCAGCAAGGGATAGCTGGACTGGACAATGTCAAGGAGGCAGAAGTTGAACAACATGATCAACGAGTATCCTAGTGACCATACCTGCGTCCTTCTGGATGCTTCTGTTCCATTTAATTACTGGGTATCCAAGCTGCACCATTGGCCAGACCTCTCCTTATTTGCCTTGGAGATGCTGGCCTGCCCTGCTGCTAGTGTGATGTCAGAGTGTGCTTTCAGTTCCACTGGGACAATCATCACAGATACACGCACATGGCTGACTACAGAGAATGCAGACAGGCTGAGTCCGATAAAATTTAACAAGGACTGGATTTCGCCACAGTTTTTATGCCCTCCAGATGATAGTATCCCAACCTAAAGTTACCCAAAATGTTCTTTTATGCTGCTGTTGATCACGTCCATCCCTTCCCATACAAACCCCTTTTCTTCTTCTTACATGTGTATCCTACTCCTGCTTCTGCCACATGTACCTCATGGTAAACAGTCTAGAAACAATGTTTCATTCATTAATATTTCCCATCAGAGGCACTTGTGATGAGACCTTCTTCCTGTGTCAACCATGATACAGCCCCTTGGGCTAATTTCTGGAAACGCTATGTCCATGCCTGCACATTGGGCACTGGAACTACCATGCTAGTAGTTTTAGCTTCATAATTGTCTGGCCCTTGAGGCCTCCTTCCTGCATCAACCATGATACAGCCCCTTGTGCTGATTTTTGGAAGCACTATGTCTATGCCTGCACATTGGGCACTGGAACTACCGTGCTAGTAGTCCGAGCTTCATAACTGTCTGGCCCTTGAGGCCTCCTTCCTGCATCAACCATGATACAGCCCCTAGGGCTATTTTTTTGGAGACACTTTGTTTGCACAGTGTTCAGTGGCAGTAGAACAACAAGTACAGTAGTCCAACCTTTAGAATTGTGAAGACCTTGTGATGATGATGGGTGGCTTCTTCCTGCATTAACCAGTACACAGCTTTTTACCGCCTGCTTTTAAACAATCATGCACCCATTTCAGCCTTTTCCTCAGGCCCCTAGACCACTTTGTAGGGTCCAGCAGAAAATTACTCGCATTTCCCATTGACTTGCATTGGTCTCGCTACTTGTTACGAATACCTGAGTATTAGGACCTACTCGTTACGAGTATAGCGAGTCCGAATATTTGACTACTCGCTCATCCCTACTGATGTAGCATCGTAGATATTATTCAAAAGTCTGGTTGGTACGCTCAGTCTGACCATTCATCTGGGGGTGGTAAGCGGAAGAGGGACACACAATAATATTGAGTGCAGAGCAAAACCCCTTCCAGAATCTTGAAATGAACTGCACTCCATGGTCAGAGATGATCTCATCCTGGACCCAATGCAGCCGAAAAACATTCTGTATGACCAAGTTCACTGTATCCTTAGCTGAGGGGAGGCCGGTGCATGGAACAAAATGAGTGGCCTTAGTCAGGTGATCATCTACCACCAGGATCGAATTCATGCCCCCGATGTAGGCAGCTCCACAATGAAGTCCATCGAGATTGACCCCCATGGGTGGGACGGAACAGGCAATGGTTGCAGAAGACCCGTGGGTACCAAATGAGGAGTCTTGTAAGAGCACAAACCTCGCAAGAGAGAACATAGTCCTTAGTATCCTTCAGGCAAGTTGGCCACCAGAAAAATCAGCTTAGGAACTCTTGTGTCTACTCTACCCCCTGTGACCAGCCAAGTTGGAGTCATGGACCAACTTGAGGATCTGCAGATGGACGGCCTCAGGGGCATAAATACGTCAATCTCTGAACCACATGCCACCCTTAAAGACGAGATTGATATCCACAGGTGGATTGGCCAGAAAAGTATCACCGCCATAAGCCTCCTTACACTCCTTCCACAAGTCCTGATCGTGGATAACTTTGATGAAGCTAGCATCAGATAGAATGGTCTTGGACGGGGCTCCAGGTACGGAATCCATAGCATGGATTCGGGATAAAACATCAGCCAACCCATTATGAGAACCTGGAGTGCGAGATAACAAAATTAAATTGATTAAAAACTAAATTCCAATGAGCCTGATGAGGAGAAAGACATCTAGCGGATCTAAGGAACTCTAAATTGCGATAGTCAGTCAGCACTACGATCTGTTGTGCAGCTCCTTGCAGATGATGCATCCATTCCTTGAAAGCCACAATTATAGCCAGCAGTTCCTTATTTCCCACGTCATAGTTCTTCTCTGCTGAGATTAGTCTAAGGGAAAAGAAAGCACAAGGATGTAGCTGACCCTTCTCTCCAGTTCTTTGGGAGAGAATATCCCCCAAAGCATTATCACAAGTGTCCACCTCCACAATAAAAGGAAGTGCTGGGTCTGGGTGGATCAACAGTGGTGCTGAGGTGAAACAGGTCTTAAGCCGATTAAAAGCTTCTTGAGCCTGTGATGACCACTTAAAGGGCTTTTCCTTCTTTGTCAAGGAAGTAATGGGGCGGACAATATCAGAAAAATTTAGAATAAAATGTCTGTAGAAATTTGCAAAACTGATAAAAAGTTGGAACTTCTAACGTTCTTGAGTACCGGCCAGTCAAGGATAGCCTGAATCTTACTAGATTCCATGTTCAGCACCTGGGAAGAGATGACATAAGATCAAAATTGTATCTCAGAATGATGGAACTCGCACTTCTCCGGCTTGATCTACAGATGGTTCTCTTTCAGAAGTTCTAAAACAGATTTGACATGTTCTTCATGTTCCTGAAGAGAGTCAGAAAAAATTAGAATATCATCCAAATAGATCACCACAAACTGGTCCAACAAATCTCTGAAAATGTCATTAGTAAGATGTTGGCAGCTTGTCTTCAGAACAGCTAACACCCTGCAATGACCCAGCTGCCAACACACCAACAGCAAAGCTGCTGCAGCCCCAAAACCTACTGTCTCCTTCACCATTAACCTGCAGAATGTAAAGCCACAAGGGTAGGGTTCTCTCCCCTCTGTATCTGTCTGTTACTATTAGCTTGTTCATTGCGATTTCTATTTGTGTTTTGTATGTAACCCTTCCTCATGTACAGCACCACAGAATCAATGATGCTGTAAAAAGAAATAATAATAATAATCCCCGGCGAGATGTTCCACCCAGTCTTCAAAGTCTTCAGCCCTGTCCTCCTTTCCAGTGTGCACACAGCAGAAAGCTGCAGAAGTTGACACTGGTGTTTCATCATCTGCATCATCAGATACGTGCTTTGGTTGTGGAGCGCCCTCCTGGGCAGTGGGGATACTCGGTACCAGGCTGCTTCTTAAAGGGATGTGTCACAGGAGCTATGACCCAGTCCGTGGCCCTGGGCATCCAATAAAAGGGGGATATTTACAAGGGATTAAAGAGTTTGTAATAAAGGTCATGAGGCTGTTGTTTCTGGTCAGAGGTGACCAGCGCTGCAGTGCAGATCCTCTGGGACTGATGATAATGCTGCAGAGTTGGTATAGCTCCCCACAGGCAGAGCTTGGTCCCAGGGCAGTTGAAATAGAAAAGATGTTGTATGGTTGTAGCAGAGTTGGATAAGTTACACAGGAATAATTAGAGTACACAGCTAGGTGCACTTCTAAAGATTTACTCACAGTTCTGGTGCACACAGATGCCCGCTTGGTGCTGCGTCCTTCAGGTGAGGGGCTCAGTCAACTCCCAGGTAGATGAGGATCCACCTTCCCAGGACTCCCTTCAGTGTGTGCCTTTTCCGGCCATTTTACTGTGCTGGTTTCTACTCTTCTTCCTGCCCAACACCTCACAGTCAGTCGTGGATCTTGTCAGGTAACCTCCTTGTGGACCCGTTGAAGTGCAGGAGCGTGAAACAGCTGTTGCCCGTACCTTGCGCATTACTCCCGTGTCCATGTATTCTATCCTTCAATGAAAGTTTCTACAGAAGGATGGTGAGTACCCTCCTTCCCTCTCTTTTGCTGCACTCTATCTAGGTCAAAGCTCAGCACAGTTCTCCAACTCATCGGGTTCCGGTCTCCCATACGGACCCTGCAGACCTGGGCTTTGGCCTGCAGGTTTCTTTTCTCCAATGCCTCCCGCTGGGCCTGTCGCTCCCTCTCCTCCTTCTCTAGCATCAGGACCTGCTGGCGGCAAAACTCCTCCTCTGTCATGGGGAACCCCATCAGGTCTGACCCCTTGTCCTCCCAAGGGATCACCTCCGGTCTGCGGCGCACTATGGGAAGCGGTTTTTCAAGCTTCAGGGCTCTAACAGCCTACCCCTGGGTTCAACCATCCGATCCCAGGCAACATCAACTACCACCTGGCCAGATTTGGGGGTTGGCGGTGGTCCTATGGGCCCTAACAGGGCATCACATTTCCCAGTGGCAGACCTGTACCTGCTCCTCCAGTGCCGTTGTCATCCGCCACAGGTTCCGGGGCAGGGGGTACCAATGGCGTGGGTACCCAGGACCCGGTGGCTTTCTCCAGGACAGTCAGCTTCCACCTGGTGGTGGCAGCCAATTGCGTGCGCTGAAATCAGTGTGTCAGCTCCTCCATCTCTCCTTCCAGGAGCGCCAGGTCAGTGCCAGATGGACAGCTGAAGCCTTGATCTTCTGGGCCAGGGGAGCCTTATGCTTCTGCCCCGCTCTCTACAGGCCTCCATTCTCCACTTGCCATGATGTCCTCCTGGTGCTCTGCCTTCTCTTCCACTCTATTTCCTGCCGCTGGGCCTTTCCCCGCCCCCATCCGGGGGTGGTGCCTTTTTCCTTTGCTGCTATGCCAAGCCAGGAGGCGGAACCCTCTGGCTGTCAGCCATAATGCTGTAGCATAGAAGTACAGGCAGGGGAGGTTCATGATGTTTTGGGCCCTTGTCTGGGTACTGCCCATGACGGCACACCTCACTGCTCACCATGTTGGACTACAATGGGGGCCATTTTTACAGTCCAATTTACAGTCCAATAAGTTCACTCCTTTGCACATTCTGTTAGGCACACAGGACCCTTCTTAAAGGGTCAGTTCATCCTGTTTGTGATGCCAAAATTGGAGAGCCCCCCTGGGCAGTGGGGATACTCAGTACCAGGCCGCTTCTTAAAGAGATGTGTCATGGCAGCTGTGATCCCTTCCGTGGCCCTGGGCATCCAATAAAATGGGGATTTTTACAAGGGATTAAAGAGTTTGTAATAAAGTTTGTGACGCCACCTGTGGTTTCTGGTCAGAGGTGACCCGCACTGCAGTGCAGATCCTCTTGGACTGATGATAATGCAGCAGAGTTGGTATAGCTCACCACAGGCAGAGCTTGGACCCAGGGCAGTTGTAATGGAAAAGATGTTGTATGGATGTAGCAGAGTTGGATAAGTTATGCAGGAATAATTAGAGGACACAGCTGGGTGCAGTTCCAAAGATTTACTCACAGTTCTGGTGCACACAGATGCCCACTTTGTGCTGCGTCCTTCAGGTGAGGGGCTCAGTCAACTCCCAGGTAGATCAGGATCCACCTTCCCAGGACTCCCTTCAGTGTGTGCCTTTCCCGGCCATCTCACTGTGCTGGTTTCTACTCATCTTCCTGCCCAACACCTCACAGTCAGTGTCCCAGGCCAGCAGCTGCAGACCTTGTCGGTAATGTCCTCTCTGCTTTCCCTTTCTACCTTATGGCTGCCTCTCTGGAGAAGATAACTGTGGCTTCTGGCTGAGGGACCTACAGGTGCCTCTGCCTCCGGCTTGCCAGCTGAGTCTGATATGATTATTCCACTGGACTAGGGGGCCAGTACCCCACTGCAACCTGATCCCTCCACCCAACATTAGTCGGCATGGAACGATCCCCACGGGCACTAAATTCACTGCGCCGTGCCTCTAGGATCTGTTCCCTCTTCCGGGAGCTTCCTTCAGTTCTTTTCTTACCAGCAGCTCTTCTGACCACTAACTGAAACCCTACTCTCCCACTCTCAACCTGCAAGCTCCACCCACCCCCCAACACCCTTTACTGCCCAGGCAGGGTTGAGATCCTCCTCCCGTAGGGTACATCCAGGGTGCCCTGCTGCTATAGGATGTGTGTTGGGTGCAGGTGTTAGAATACTGTCAGGTGCCTCCATCTTACCTGGGAAGTGGGATACCACACCTCTGGTTGAATTGCAGTACCTCTGTGGCGACTGAACCCTCAGGGACGCCACAGTTGTCTGCTGACCATTTTCATTACCCCTCTCATGTACTCAGCTGCCAACAGAACAAGTGGTTGGCCATCTCTGCACTCAATCTCTTCAAATTGTGGAGAAGGGCTAGGTGGATGGTGCACAGAACTAAAGCCAACAGAGTTACAACAAAAAAGCAGAAGTGACTGCTGCATGATTTGGGGCTCAGACTGCTTGCCAAATTTTCAAGAGGGTGAGGGGAAAGGCAGATGGACCACAGATACAAAATCTGCACTTTCATCAGGGAAATGGGTGGAAGACAATGCAAAGGGACTGAAGGCACTCATAGCCAACCAATCTAAAACCATAACTACTTATTCTGGCCCCACCATTCTTCCAACGGTACTCGTTCCTATGAAATTACACAGAACGTCCTGTTGCCTGCTTGCACCAAAGAAAGGTGTTTCATTTGAGCATGTACCAGACACAAGTCAACCATGCCCGCTCTCTCCCTGCTGCAGCTACATCACTGTCAGCAGCAACATGGCCACATCTCCTATGTGATGCTCTCCTCGTTGTTTTCAACCAAAAAAATTGCAGAGTATTACATGGCCTGTATACAGAGATAGAGTGGTCAGCAGATTTTTACACTGACTGCTTTCAGAGCACCGAAAAAAAAATCTATAAAAAAGCAAAAAAAAATATATATATGTTGGCTACCTTCTCATACAGTGCCTCTTCCACCGACACTGCCATCTTCACCTCCTCCTTAACCCCTTCCTCCACTTGGTCCTCCGCCTCCTGGTTCAAGATTATCATTTTTTTTTATTGTGATTTTAATTATTTTCTCTATCATCATCATTTATTTGGAGGGCAATTGTTCTGCACTTACCCCAATTTTGCTTCCTTTTGCAGCCCCTAGCCCTTTCTCCAGCCATTTCACAACAAATTTACAGCACTGAAGTTAGGGACCCCATTGACTTGAATGGGGTTCGGAATCCGTGGTCAAGCTTTGGACAAGTTCGAGTCCCAAACCAGACTTTTGTAAAGGTCTGCCCAAACCGGGCTAACCTGAACTGTTATGAATGAGTCACCGTAGGAGGCAAAAACAGAAATGCTAGCTAAGTCCAGAAAACCAGAGCAGTTGGCAGCTATCGTATTGCAGACCCCTGATCCTATCACAACAACTAACAGTAGCCGTGGGGGGTTCCTACGATGCCCTAGACCCCTCGATCACAGCCGGAGAATTAAATAAGCCTAAAGAAAGAAAGGGGAAATCTAAACTGCCCCAGAGCAGACCCCAAAGCAATAGGCAGCCCCCAACATATAATGACGGTGAAGCAAGATGAAAACACTAACACAGACAGAAAGATAGACTGAGCAAAGATGGGGCCCAAACTACCTAGATAGGAAAGGACAGGAAGGCTCCTGTCTGCAATCTGTGAAAAACCCTATGAAAATAAGAGCCAACAGACTGACAGTGAAAAAGGCCCTGAAGACGCTAGGCTTCAAAAAAGCTATGTCAGCACTCAGGAATATTCTGAAGACAGAGCAACCGGCAAAAGGAGATTCAGCTCATCCCAGCAGGGTATGGCAGAATCCAGAAAAGCAAGGAAAACAAAAACAAAACATAAATGCAAACAGGCAAAGCAGAAAACTTAGCTTTAGGGAAGCAGGAATCAGACTGGTGTCCTAGAAGTCCACAGAGAAATCACCCGCAGGGCAGAAGGGCGTCGGCAGCCTTATATCCAGTCAGTGACTCCACTCAGCCAGTCATCCTCATTAGGCTCAGGTGCCTGATAATCAGGCTTATTACCTTCCTTTACCAAAATAGGGAGTTCACCAGACCTCAGTGACGAAGGGGAAAATGAACTCACAACACTGAACATTCACGGGTTCGCTCATCAGTAGCCTTAATTAATCACTAACTGTAGGCATTACAAAAAGCACTGGTGCCTGCTGCTTTACTCATTACATTTTGCAGCCAATACTGATCACAACCCTTATTTAGGAAACTGAAAATGGTTTCTTCTTTGATTTTACAGATTAAACTACAGAGTGATATAATTGACTGAGTTTTATTCCTTGTAGGTTGATAACAGATAAATATATAAAAGTAAAGAAATATACAAGTCAAATGTACACATTTCAAGTAATGATTAGTGCTCAGGAACTGAACATCCTTCTTAGGCCCCTTTCACACATCAGTTTTTTTGCTATCAGTCACAATCCGCCAAATTTTGAAAAGAATGGATCCAGCTATTCATGCTGCTGGATCCGTTTTTTTTCTCATCGACTTGTATTAGCGGCAGATTACAACGGATGGCCTCACACATTTCATCCGTCGTTCGCCGGATCCATCGAAAATTGTTTGTCCGTCGGACGGAGACAACAGACAAAGTAAAGTTTTTTGTCTACGTCGAAAAATTGGACAGCGACGGATACGTCATCATCCGTCGTTTGCTAGAATGGAAGCCAATGGGCACAGGATCCGTCGTAATACATCAAATGATGGAATCCGGAGACGGATTCCATTTTTTTTAACTGAGCATGTAGAAATTTTTGTAAATTAATTAAAAAAGAAAAACTGAAATATCACATGGTCATAAGTATTCAGACCCTTTGCTCAGTATTGAGTAGAAGCACCCTTTTGAGCTAGTACAGCCATGAGTCTTCTTGGGATACGATGCAACAAGTTTTACACATCTGGATTTGGGGATCCTCTGCCATTCTTCCTTGCAGATCCTCTCCAGTTCCGTCAGGTTGGATGGTGAAAGTTGGTCGACAGCCATTTTAACGTCTCTCCAGAGATGCTCAATTGGGTTTAGGTCAGGGCTCTAGATGGGCCAGTCAAGAATGGTCACAGAGTTGTTCTGAAGCCACTCCTTTGTTATTTTAGCTGTGTGCTTATGGTCATTGCTTTGTTGGAAGGTGATCCTTTGGCCAAGTCTGAGGTCCAGAGCACTCTGGAAGAGGTTTTCATCCTGGATATCTCTGTACTTGGCCGCATTCATGCTTCCTTCAATTGCAACCAGTTGTCATGTCCTTTCAGCTGAAAAACACATCCATAGCATGATACTGCCATCACCATGAGTCACTGTTGGGATTGTATTGGGAAGGTGGTGAGCAGTGCCTAGTTTTCTCCACACATACCACTTAGAATTATCAACAAAAATTTCTATCATTGTCTCATCAGACCAGAGAATCTTATTTCTCATAGTCTGGGAGTCCTTCATATGTTTTTTAGCCAACTCTATGGGGGTTTTCATATGTCTTGCACTGAGGAGAGGATTCTGTCGGGCCACTCTGCCATAAAGGTCCGACTGGTGGAGGGCTACAGTGACAGTTGACTTTGGGGAACTTTCTCCCATCTCCCCACTGCATCTGTGGAGCTCAGCCACAATGATCTTGACGTTCTTTTTTACCTCTCTCACCAAGGATTTTCTCCCATGATTGCTCAGTTTGGCTGGATTAGGAAGACTTCTGGTGGTTCCAACCTTCTTCCATTTAACGATTACGGAGACCACTGTGCTCTTAGGAACCTTGAATACTGCAGAAATTCTTTTGTAATCTTGGCCATATGTGTTATGAGCTCATTTTCTGCTCCACCAGTTGAGAGTTCCCCTTCCGTTCTCCCTCTGGTGGTGACAGGAGATAGTGAGTTTGGTTTAAGTGGTAGTGATCTGCCACCTGGTGAGGATGATAATGATTGGATCTCTGGAGTATCAGACTGGATATAAGACAGCCGACGCCCTATCCTGGTGCTGGTGATTCAGTCTGCTTCTCAGGTCTAGGACTCAGCTCTGTTCCAGTCTTCTCAAGATAAGTTTGTTTTTTGCTAATGTTCACACTTGCTCTTGTTGGTCTTTTCAGTTTTTTGTGTGGTCAGTCAGCCCGGCTGGGCTGTGCTGAATTTCCACTCTTATTTGCCAAATTGCCTTTTTTTGTCCCTTATTAGATTGGCCTCTTTTTGCTCTGTCTCAGAATATTTTAGAGTGCTGATATAGTGGGAGAAGTCTAGTGAATTCAGGGTTAATTTTGCTATCAGTTGTGTTGGACATTTTGTAGGGTTTTTAGGCAGACTGCAGACAGTGTCTTTCCTTTCCTGTCCTTTCTAGTTAGTTTGGCCCCATCGTTTGCTCAGCCTATTTTCCTGCCTTTGTTTGTGTTTTCATCTTTTTTCACCGTCAATACAGGAGGGGGGCTGTCTCTCCTTTGGGGTCTGCTCTGGGGCAGTTAGTTTTCCTCTTTTCCTGCTTTAGGCTTATTTAGTTCTTCGGTAGTGACGAGGCGTCTAGGACCACCGTAGGAACGCTCCATGACTGCTGCTAGTTGCGTGTTAGGATCAGGGGTCTGCAGTCTGCATAGTTACCAACCTCTTTGGTTTTCTGAGACTTAGCTTGTATTGTTTTTTATTTCCTCCTCGGCTACCAGTTCATAACACACATGTGTGCCTTGCCACAATTCTGTCTCTGAGCTCCTTGGCCAGTTCCTTTGACCTCATGATCCTCATTTGGTCTGACATGCACTGTGAGCTGTGAGGTCTTATATAGACAGGTGTGTGCCTTTACAAATCAAGTAGTATCAGTTTAATATAAAGCAACTGGACTCCAATGAAGGAGTAGAACCATCTCAAGGAGGATCACAAGGAAATGGACAGCATGTGACTTAAATATGAGTGTCTGAGCAAAGGGTCTAAATACTTACGACCATGTGATATTTCAGTTTTTCTTTTTTAATAAATTTGCAAAAATTTCTACATTTCTGTTTTTTTCAGTCAAGATGGGGTGCAGAGTGCACATTAATGAGAAAAAAATTAACTTTTTTGAATTTACCAAATGGCTGCAATGAAACAAATATTGAAAAATGTAAAAGGGTCTGAATACTTTCAGTACACACTGTATATCTGCCTGCTTTTTAACCATTTAAATGTTATTAAATTGCCAGTGATAATCACTTGCTAGCAAGTGCGTGAGTTAGATATGCAAATTGTCTCTTCAGAGAAGAAGAGAACTAAAATTCTGTAGCGCCCACTGTTGGAAGCAGAGATCCTAAAAGTCACTAGCAATCCTTTAACGGGTCTTGCAATATGACTTAGGATAAAACCAAACCAGAATCTCAATTTGAAAACAAAGTTTTTCAGTATATTGCCCCTCATCAGTGCAATGTACGAGATCTGATTTGGCTATGTGAGAGGCTCTGAAATGAGATCTAAGTGGTAACGTTTTCCTTTGTGTTTCTTATATGATATTCATGCTCTTCTGAGAAATTAAACATGCAAATTGCCTTTTCAGAGAGGAAGAGGACTATAAATCTATAGCGCCACCTGTTGGAAGCAGAGATCATAAAAGTCACTATTGACCCATTAATGGGCCTTCAGGGTATTGCCCTTCGTCAGTGCACAGTATGAGATCTGATTTGGCAAGTTGAGAGGCTCTGGACTGACAATTAAGGGTACCGTTTCTCCTTGCGCACATTTTGTCCGATTTTGGCTGGAAGTATTTGCAGTCATGTGACTGGCCGCTCTCGCCAGCAACACCAGAAAATCCTGACAGTGTGTGCTGTTAGGATGCAGAAGTCTGCAGTGACTTAAAGTGACTTTTATTCAGAAGACAGAACAACCCCTTAAAATTCAGCCCATTTTGCACATACCCCCCAATGGATGCCATTGTTGGCTCTACTTACCTTTCAATTGCTCTTGTATCCATTCTGCTTTTGTTGCACTGCTCTTGGTTGATCAAGGGCAATGACAGTAGTGACTTTCAGTTGTCTTGCAATATATCTCTTCTACCATGGATGTATTATGTATTCTACATACACTCTGTGTGCTATTCTGTTTACTGCATGGTCCTGTAAAGTAGTCTGTCAGCCCAACTTTATCTTCTGCCATCTACATCAAAATTGCTGAATATGAGTGTTTTTATGTCATTGATCTATTAGCTGATGTCTAGCAGAGATCAACAGTCCTACTCTCCAGTCTTCCCTGGCTGCACAACAGAGCTGATGTAAGCAGAGCTGAGCAGTAGGTGATACCGTCTGCTGACAGATCACTGATGTGAACCTGCAAATGCCAATCTTTTGATCCATATAGCAGAGGATTATCTTTTGCTATGATGTGATAGATAGCAGAAGATAAAATCTTTCAGGTAGAATTGTTTACAGAATCATAAAGTCCACAGAGGAATAAAGTGCTTTCTAAATATAAATCTGCTTGATGATGTAACAAATATTTGTGGGGATGCAGTTGAGCTGAGCAAAGAGCTGTGTCGGAATCCTGTCCTATTCTACACATTCCTCCAACTTCCAGCACAGCTCTGAGTCATAAATTCAAAGAGTGGGGCTAGTCAGGATCATAAGGAGAGGGAGGGATCTGGCAGTACTGATGAGAAACAGGGTGCTTCTGAGAAATGTAGTTTTTGCAGTGTGGGTATGGTCACCCATTCGACTATTTGAGGCTGATAAGAAAGTGAAGCAGATTGAGATGATAAAAAACCTCAAAGGTATAAGAAAAAATCTCTATGTTGGGCTTGATCTGCCTATTAAAACTAAGTATGCATGTATTGTGCTTTGTGGAAACTAATACAATTGTGAGAATAACCCTTTAATTGCTTTCCTCATAGAAGTTTACTCATTACAAAAGTTATGGCATATTGTTTGAATGTGCCATCAATTTTTATTTGTTGCAGCCTAGATAATTACAGCACAGAACCATTCAATTAAAAGGCAATCAGACCCCCCAGTGGTGAGAAAGGGATGGCATATCCTAGTTTTATGCCATCCCATTTTGCAATGCTATAAAAGCATTCTATTTATATATGGAAATAATAATTTCAGTGTTTTATTTAGTTCAGTTTCACAATTTTGAGCATTTTCAGGACAGCTAACTTAGCGAAAAACAACATGTATTGATACCTTATGGAACACATTCTATACCATTGTCTCTTTTATCCCAGTGTTCATGTTTGCCAGACATTGTAAATGCTGATTCACAGGTACTGTAATGTTATTATTGGAAGTCTTTTCTCCCACTGGGTTAGTTTTGCAACAATACTGAGTCTTATTTTCCTGCCTTCCTGGAACAGCTCACTGGAGCAGCCAGCAAGGTGACTGCAAATGTCTTATTAGTCTCAGCTGTCTTTTCTCCACAGATAGTGACAGATTGTTGCTATTGTCACTTCGAATCATGATGCCAAATAGCTCTTTTTTATTAATTCTACCGCACTGGAATACACATGCAAATATGTGACTGAAGGGGAAAAAAAAGACATTTTATATTCTTATTTGGCGAGATGTCAATGGCTGGGTTACAAGTGTTCGCCTGTGGCATTCAGAGCTCTAATAATTCATTGGCTAACATCTTTCAATTACCAAGAGGCAATGTCTGGTAGTAATCAAACAATTACATCCTTATATGAAAGGCTGCATAAATGTGAGTGTGTGTGTTCTTAATATGTACATAATGAACATTTGCATTTTGTAAGGGTCTTTTGTAAGCATTTGTTCTTTGACCTTGTCCTGTGCAGCCGTGTACTTAAACGCCTTCATTAAGACTCACCACTAACTATTCAAAGGTAACTGAAGACATTTTGAACTTTTTAGAAACAGCAGTAAAAGTCTTGTCTTTGTGAGGCAGCTAAAAAAAGTATTTGCAAGACTGGGACAGTGTTTTCATATTACATTTTTGTTAGTTAAATAAACATTTGGGCATCTCAGACTGCTTCCTTGGTTGGTTCATGGTAGGTGGGCATACTCGTATGTATGAAAGATTCTCTTTGTACCTACAGTGGGATGTCCTATTCAATGATTGATCACACAAACCCACTTAGTGACTGGAAAACAATTTTAGAAAATGTCTGCTAAAGCAGGATACTGTTAAGATATATTCTACGATTTTAAGATTTTTCATGTTCTGGAACGGACTGAGAATTGGTGGTGTTACATTCTTCAGCTGTTGTATCCTTGGGATCTGAGCGAAAACATGTAAACCATATGTGTGATTTTAGCTAATAAAAAAAGATGCCAAGCTCATTGGCATAACTAGTTGTATCCAGGATGTAATTGCACATATGGTCATTTACTTTAATTATTGAACTTAACCATTTAACCTAAACATATATAATATGTATAGGTGTTAATTAGTGTTGAGCATTCCGATACCGCAAGTATCGGGTATCGGCCGATATTAGCGGTATCGGAATTCCGATACTTAATTCCGATACTTTTTTCATATCGGATTCCGGGATCGGAATCGGAATAGGAAGTTCCCATCATGCTATGAGCCTGCTTGCTTTGATTAAGCCAATGGGAATCCTCCGAAGTGTGGGCACATCCTGTTAGGCATGTAGGCATGTTAACTATTGGCATGGCTGTGATTGGCTGCCGAAATGATGTCATGATGCACTATAAAAGCCACCGCAGCCGCCATTTCTGGTCACTCTGCTGTGAATTCAGTTAGGGACAGGCTGCTGTAGAAGACTGTGAGGGACAGTTAGAAATAGCGATTCTAAAAACAATATTGTGCTTTATCCAGGCTACATAAACCACCACTGTAGCTTGCTTTTCCCTAGCAGCGCTGTTTTCACAGCTGTCTGCAAGGGCTGTGTGAGTGCAGCTCACGCTGTGGAGTGGGTCCTGCAGCCACGTCAGGCTGTAGGCCACCCAGTGTGATCACTGCTGCCTCATACATCTTTTATTTTTTGAGCTGCATTTTTTAAATAATTTCAATCTAGTGTGCTTCCATCCGTATCCATATACGTTGGTTGCAAACACTAGTAGTAGACAGCGGAGCCTTTCTGCAGCCTTTCAGTGCTAGTGTCCACTTTGCTGCACTGTTCACGGCTGTCTGAGAGGTCTCTGACTGTGTGTGAGTGCAGCTCACGCTGAGTAGTGTGTCCTGCAGCTACGTCTGGCTGTAGGACGCTCAGCGTGCGTCACTGCCTCACACATATTTTTATTTGAGTGCAGCTCATTTTTTCTTCTATTAGTGTGCATCCATCCGTCTCCATCTACGGTGGTTGCAAACACTATATAGGAGTACACAGCGGAGCCTTTCTGCAGCCTGTCAGTGCCAGTGCCCACTTAGCTGCACTGTTGACGGCTGTCTGAGAGGTCTCTGACTGTGTGTGAGTGCAGCTCACGCTGAGTAGAGTGTCCTGCAGCTACGTCTGGTTGTAGGACGCTCAACGTGCGTCACTGCCTCACACATATTTGTCTCTGAGTGCAGCTCATTTTTTCTTCTCCTATTAGTGTGCATCCATCCGTATCCATCAACATTGGTTGGTTGCAAACACTATATAGGAGTAGATAGAGGAGCCTTTTTTTCTGGCTTGTGCCCTGCCGGCGCAGCCAGATTAGTATTACCCAATTTTTTTGGAGCCTCATCTTTTGCATTGTAGGTTACCTGCCTGCATTGTAATAGCTCCAAAAAGTTGGTGATACTATCAGTTTCAATTCTTTGTTCTCATACTTTGAGTTTGTTTCAAACAAAGAAACCACATAAAAAGTTCACCAAACACTACATTTTGAACTTGTGTAGGCCACATCAGCTCCTATTAAAGTCTAGTCCACACACACACACTTCATAAAATTAGTGTTTCTTGTACCTGTAACCAGCTGTTCAGGAATAAGCACACTAAGGCCCCCCTTTGTCCTTTTTTGCCTATCTTAAGCAGTCTTGCAAGATGAAGAAGGCAGGGAGTAAGGCGCGGGGGCGTGGGCGTGGGCGTGGAGTTTCAGCAGGGAGAGGACGTGGGGATTCTGCAGGGAGAGGACGTGGGGATTCTACAGGTAGAGGACGTGGGGATTCTGGGCCTGCTGCGGGCACCAGTGGATCAGCATCCCCCAGTTTTAGCAGGCAACAGTCCTTTATGCGCAGCTTTGTAGGACCTCAACGTACCCCACTGCTGCGGGAGGAACAAATTGAAGCCGTTGTCGGATGGATGGCAGCTAACGCATCGACTTCAATTACTTCCGCATCCTCTCAGGGTCAGAGCACCGAAGAGCAACCATCTGTCTCTTCACCACCTGCCAAAGTGCCCAGGCAGTCAGAGAGACATGGACAGGAGCCATCACAATCTCTACTTCTGTTCTCGGAATCTGTTGGCTTGGAAAGAGGGGGCCAGCCAAGCAGCATTCCTGAATGTGAAGAAGAGGGAGTATGCAGTGATGCGCAACTTCTTTGTCCCTCTGAATCTGAAGAGGCGAGTGGGCCAGTGCCTATGGTCAGCACACCTCAGTACGCATCAGATGATGACGAGACTCAGTTGCCACTTTCTGGTGCGTACGGTGCTGGCGAGACAACCCCGGAGAAGCAGCTGTTTGAAGAGGGGAGGGAAGATGATGAGGTCCTTGACCCATCATGGCGTGAGCAACAGGAAGGTGGTGGGAGCAGCTCGGAGGAAGAGATTCCCCTACCGGCCAAAACAGGAGGCAGAGGGAGGGGGAAGACTTGGTTGCCTGTACCCTCCACTTCGGCACCCGTTAGGAGCATTCCTCCTTCCAAAGGCAAACCGGGCGCTCACAAGAGTTGCAGTGCGTGGTCCTTTTTTGACACAGTTGCAGATGACATTTGCTTTGTCAAATGCAAGCTGTGTCATCAGAGAGTCAAAAGAGGGAGAAATGTCAGCAACCTCAATACCACAAATATGTGGAAACATGTGCGCACCAAGCACGAGTTGGAGTTGCAGAGACACCCTCAAGACGTAGGCCAACGTACAGCACCACCTACCACCTCTTCAGTTCGTGTTGGGCCCTCTTCCTCCAGCTCACACACTGCTGGTTCGGCTTCCTCACAGGATCGCCAAGGAAGAACCTCTGCCACTGTTGTCCGGAGACCCTGTCAGATTCCACCCATAACAGCACGTTCCCATCCATCACAGCCATCGGTAGCACAGGCATGGGATAAAAGGCGCCCTTACTCGGCAAACCATCCCCGAGCACAGTCTCTGAATGCTGGCATTGCCAAACTTCTGGCAGTTGAAATGCTGTCATTCAGGCTGGTGGACACTGACACCTTCCGGGACTTAATGGCATTGGCAGTCCCCCAATACAACGTGCCCAGCCGCTTTTATTTCAGCAGGCGAGCCGTCCCTGCCCTGCAGAAACATGTTGAGGGCAAAATAAAACATGCGCTACTAAACGCCGTTAGTAGCAAGGTCCACCTGACCACCGATGCGTGGACCAGTAACCATGGACAGGGACGATACCTTTCCCTCACTGCCCACTGGGTCAATGTTGTGGAGCCGGGTACGGATCTGGAGAGTGGCGCTGTACGTGTTCTTCCAACGCCACGGATTGCAGGACTCCAGTCTGTACACATAGACTCCTCCTCCTACTCAAGTTCCTCAGAAACAGCAGAGCAGGAGCCTGTTACGACCGATATGAGCACAGCCGTGGCCAAACGTCAACAGGCTGTACTCAAATTAATTTCTTTGGGGAATCGAAGCCACACAGCGCAGGAGCTCTGGAATGCTATCAAGCTGGAGAGCGATGTGTGGTTTGGGCCAGCGAATCTCCAGCCGGGCTTGGTAGTGTGTGACAATGGCCGAAATCTGGTGGCAGCTCTTGGCCTAGGCAACCTCACACACATCCCATGTCTGGCACATGTTCTTAACTTGGTCGTGCAGAGCTTTCTGAGGGACTATCCGGATCTTGATGCACTGTTGCACAAGGTCCGCATAGAGTGCGCTCACTTGCGACGTTCCAGCACGGCAAGATCGCGCCTCGCTGCTCTGCAGCGACGATTTGGCCTTCCAGAACATCGCATCATATGTGACCTACCCACCCGGTGGAATTCAACGTTACATATGTTGGAGCGGTTGTGTGAGCAGCAGGCAGCAGTCATGGAGTACCAGCTGCATCAGGCGCAAACAAGTCGCACTGTGCGCCGTTCACACTTCAGCACCATTGAGTGGGCCTCTATGAAGGACATCTGCCTCGTTTTGCGTGCCTTCGATGAATCCACGCGGATGGCGAGTGCAGATGATGCACTAGTCAGCATGACTGTCCCCCTTATCTGCCTGCTTCAACAAACACTGCAAGCACTAAGGGATGAGGTTTCAGAAGAGGTGGAGGATGAGGAGTCCCAAATGCCATCTGCTTCTGGACAGTCTGCGCTACGTGTTTCCTCACAAAGGCCTAGGCAGGGGACACTTTGTGAGGAGGATGAGGAGGAGTCGATGGAGGAGGAAGACATCTCTCCAGAGGAGGGAGGTACACAAACCTCTACTCAGTATGTACAGCGAGGGTGGGGTGATGCAGAGCAGGTCGAGGTCACGCCTCAAACAGGGGACAGCGGTTCTTTGGCAGTTGGGAGTCTGCAGCACATGGTTGATTTCATGCTGCAGTGCCTGAGAAACGACCGCCGCATCGCCCACATTCTCGTCTCGGCTGATTATTGGGTGTACACCCTCCTAGATCCTCGCTACCGGGACAGCGTACAAAGGCTCATACCAACGTTGAACCGGGAGCGTAAAATGCGGGAGTACGAAGAGTCACTGGTGCAGTCCATAATGTTTTCCATTCCACCCGACAGCATTGTTGCAAGTGCTTTACAAAGCAGCTCTGTGCGTCGAGGCAGTGGAGGAAACTCTGCACAAAGAGGGAGCAGAGGCAGTGCCGCAGCACAAGGCAAGACCACTATGGCCCAAATGTGGCAAAGTTTTGTGTGTCCACCACAATTGTCTACACCATCAGCGACGCCTCGAGTCAGCAGGAGGCAACGCTTCCGTCAGATGGTGTCAGACTACATGTCTTGCCCTGTCGCTGTACTCCCAGATGGCTCTTCCCCCTTCAAGTTTTGGGTCTCTAAGCTGGATACATGGCCAGAGCTTAGCCAGTATGCATTGGAGGTGCTGGCTTGCCCTGCTGCCAGTGTATTATCGGAACGTGTCTTTAGTGCCGCAGGTGGTGTACTAACAGACCGTCGCACGCGACTATCTTCCGATAATGTTGACCGGCTGACTTTTCTGAAAATGAACAAGGCCTGGATCTCCAAAGACTTTGCCATTCCTCTTACAGACTAAATTAGTGGTTGGCAACTGTATCCAGGTCTGCTGGTGTGTTCATTTTTCTACCACCTGAACTATAATCCCTGTGCTTCAACACAGCCAGTTGTCGCTCAGATGTGTCGTCTGCACAGAGAAACACACTAGCTCCTGTGTTACTGGGGTTCAGTAATGCCAGCTGATCCCCTGCTGTGTGGACGGCAGAGTCACCAGCTCCATCAACATTCAAACCACTACTGATTTTTAACCGTGCCCAACTTAGGTCTCTGGCTCCACTGTCTCTGCTATTTCCCCTGACCTCCAACCCCGCCATCTACATCTCTGAAGTGGCGTCAGCACAATCTACACTTGTTCCTGTGTTCCTGTGGCTCAGTCCCATCAGTTTATCCCCTGATGTGTGTCCGGCAAGGTCTCCTGCTCTGTCCACATTCCCATA
Organism: Dendrobates tinctorius; assembly: GCF_039654945.1. Taxonomy (NCBI): domain Eukaryota; kingdom Metazoa; phylum Chordata; class Amphibia; order Anura; family Dendrobatidae; genus Dendrobates; species Dendrobates tinctorius. The sequence continues at coordinate 42,004,209 of NW_027361728.1, read as the reverse complement.
ACCAGTAGTGGGAATGAGGACAGAGCTGGCGAACTTGCCGGACAAACATCAGGGGATCAACTGATGGGACTGAGCACCAGTAACACAGGAACAAGTGTAGATTGTGCTGACGCCACTTCAGAGATGTAGCTGGCGGGGTTGGAGGCCAGGGTAAATAGTAGAGACAGTGGAGCCAGAGGCCTAAGTGGAGCATGGTTAGAATCAGTAGTAGTCCACAACCTCCATAAAAACCGCTGCCCATTGGCCTCTGCATGCGGCATGCGTAATCCTGGGCACCAACAGCGTCAGTTGGTGTTCAGAAGTGTCGTCTCCACAGAGCCAAACACATTCGTTCAAGTGTTAGTGGGGTTCAGCACTGCCAGCTGTTCCCCTGCTGTGGAGATGGCAAGTCTCCTGCTGCCTTCACCTGCCAAAATCCAGTAGGCCCCAGCCTGCTCCTCGCCTAATCCTGGGCTCCAACAGCGTCAGTTGGTGTTCAGAAGTGTCGTCTCCACAGAGCCAAACACATTCGTTCAAGTGTTAGTGGGGTTCAGCACTGCCAGCTGTTCCCCTGCTGTGGAGATGGCAAGTCTCCTGCTGCCTTCACCTGCCAAAATCCAGTAGGCCCCAGCCTGCTCCTCGCCTAATCCTGGGCTCCAACAGCGTCAGTTGGTGTTCAGAAGTGTCGTCTCCACAGAGCCAAACACATTCGTTCAAGTGTTAGTGGGGTTCAGCACTGCCAGCTGTTCCCCTGCTGTGGAGATGGCAGTCTCTCCTGCTGTCTCCGCATTACAAAGACAGTAGGCCTCTGCCTACACCCTCCTATTTCCTGGGCTTCAACACAGCCAGTTGTAGTTCGGAAGTGCCGTCCACACGGAAAGAGATACTTGCTCCCGTGTCTCAGTGGGGTTCAGTAACGTCAGCTGATCCCCTGCTGTGTGGATGGCAGTCTCTCCTGCTGTAAACTCATTCAAAATACAGTAGGCCTCTGCCTACACCCTCCTATTTCCTGGGCTTCAACACAGCCAGTTGTAGTTCGGAAGTGCCGTCCACACGGAAAGAGACACTTGCTCCCGTGTCTCAGTGGGGTTCAGTAACGTCAGCTGATCCCCTGCTGTGTGGATGGCAGTCTCTCCTGCTGTAAACTCATTCAAAATACAGTAGGCCTCTGCCTACACCCTCCTATTTCCTGGGCTTCAACACAGCCAGTTGTAGTTCGGAAGTGCCGTCCACACGGAAAGAGACACTTGCTCCCGTGTCTCAGTGGGGTTCAGTAACGTCAGCTGATCCCCTGCTGTGTGGATGGCAGTCTCTCCTGCTGTAAACTCATTCAAAATACAGTAGGCCTCTGCCTACACCCTCCTATTTCCTGGGCTTCAACACAGCCAGTTGTAGTTCGGAAGTGCCGTCCACACGGAAAGAGACACTTGCTCCCGTGTCTCAGTGGGGTTCAGTAACGTCAGCTGATCCCCTGCTGTGTGGATGGCAGTCTCTCCTGCTGTAAACTCATTCAAAATACAGTAGGCCTCTGCCTACACCCTCCTATTTCCTGGGCTTCAACACAGCCAGTTGTAGTTCGGAAGTGCCGTCCACACGGAAAGAGACACTTGCTCCCGTGTCTCAGTGGGGTTCAGTAACGTCAGCTGATCCCCTGCTGTGTGGATGGCAGTCTCTCCTGCTGTAAACTCATTCAAAATACAGTAGGCCTCTGCCTACACCCTCCTATTTCCTGGGCTTCAACACAGCCAGTTGTAGTTCGGAAGTGCCGTCCACACGGAAAGAGATACTTGCTCCCGTGTCTCAGTGGGGTTCAGTAACGTCAGCTGATCCCCTGCTGTGTGGATGGCAGTCTCTCCTGCTGTCACCTCATTCAAAATTCAGTAGGCCTCTGCCTACACCCTCCTATTTCCTGGGCTTCAACACAGCCAGTTGTAGTTCGGAAGTGCCGTCCACACGGAAAGAGATACTTGCTCCCGTGTCTCAGTGGGGTTCAGTAATGTCAGCTGATCCCCTGCTGTGTGGATGGCAAAGTCTCCTGCTGCCTACACAGTCGTACCACTACTGATTTTTAACCGTGCTCCAATTAGGCCTGTGGCTCCACTGTCTCTCGTATTTCCCCTGTCCTCCAACCCTGCCAGTTACAGCTCCGAAGTGGCGTCTGCACAATCCACACTTGTTCCTGTGTTACAGGTGTTCAGTCCGATCAGTTAATCCCCTGATGTGTGTCCGGCAATGTCGACTGCTCTGTCCACATTCCCATTATCGGAATGTGGACAGAGCAGGCGACATTGCCGGACACACATCAGGGGATTAACTGACCGGACTGAACACCTGTAACACAGGAACAAGTGTGGATTGTGCAGACGCCACTTCGGAGCTGTAACTGGCGGGGTTGGAGGACAGGGGAAATACGAAAATCAGTGAATCCACAGGCCTAAGTGGAGCTTGGTTCAAATTAGTAGTCTACAACCGATCTTAAAATTTCTTCAATGCAGCCTAAGCCTGCTCCGTGCTTGTCCCTGGGCTTCAACACAGCCAGTTGTTGCTCGGAAGTGCCGTCTTCACAGAGTAAAACACTAGCTCCTGTGTTTGTGGGGTTCAGTAACGTCAGCTGTTCCCCTGCTGTTTTGATGGCAATCTGTCCTGCTGCCTCCCAATTGACAGCACATCAGGCCTCAGCCTGCTAAGTGCTTGTCCTGGGCTCCAACATCGCCAGTTGCTGCTCATAACTGACTTTGGCACGGGTACTCCCTCCTGCCCAGCTTGGTTCCAGCCCTGCCTGCTGTTTCCGGGAAGTGTCAATGTCAGTTTGCCACCCCAAGTTGCCATGTCGTGTTGCGGTTGGGTTAGCCGAGGCTAGGGTGCCAGCAGTTTAGGTGCTTCCTATGTGGACTGCGGGTTCTGGTAAGAAAGGTTTGTTCCATAGTGCCAGTAGGACAAGCACCCCCTGTAGGACTGTGTGATTCGGTAACTGCGGCCAGCTTGCGGCATGCCAACTTTGCTTTTCAGGGGTAACTTCTGATACCCCTCCGGGTTCCAGCACCGTCAGCTGGTTCTCATCAGAGCCTTTGGCCTAGGTGCCTCCATCTCGGTATCCGAGTTCCAGCAACGTCTGCTGGTCCTTGGTAGTGCTTTGTAGCACAGGTACCTCCTGCTTAGTAACCGGGTTCCAGCACCGTCAGCTGGTCCTCGGTTGTGCCATTGGCTCTTATTCCTTCTGCTGCCCCTCCGGGTGCCAGCACTGTCAGCTGGTCCTCGCTATTTCCATTTGCTCTTGCAGCTTATGCTACCCCTCCGGGTTCCAGCACCGTCAGCTGGTTCTCGTCAGAGCCTTTGGCCTAGGTGCCTCCATCTCGGTATCCGAGTTCCGGCAACGTCTGCTGGTCCTTGGTAGTGCTTTGTAGCACAGGTACCTCCTGCTTAGTAACCGGGTTCCAGCACCGTCAGCTGGTCCTCGGTTGTGCCATTGGCTCTTATTCCTTCTGCTGCCCCTCCGGGTGCCAGCACTGTCAGCTGGTCCTCGCTATTTCCATTTGCTCTTGCAGCTTATGCTACCCCTCCGGGTTCCAGCACCGTCAGCTGGTTCTCGTCAGAGCCTTTGGCCTAGGTGCCTCCATCTCGGTATCCGAGTTCCGGCAACGTCTGCTGGTCCTTGGTAGTGCTTTGTAGCACAGGTACCTCCTGCTTAGTAACCGGGTTCCAGCACCGTCAGCTGGTCCTCGGTTGTGCCATTGGCTCTTATTCCTTCTGCTGCCCCTCCGGGTGCCAGCACTGTCAGCTGGTCCTCGCTATTTCCATTTGCTCTTGCAGCTTATGCTACCCCTCCGGGTTCCAGCACCGTCAGCTGGTTCTCGTCAGAGCCTTTGGCCTAGGTGCCTCCATCTCGGTATCCGAGTTCCGGCAACGTCTGCTGGTCCTTGGTAGTGCTTTGTAGCACAGGTACCTCCTGCTTAGTAACCGGGTTCCAGCACCGTCAGCTGGTCCTCGGTAGTGCCATTGGCTCTTGTTCCTTCTGCTGCCCCTCCGGGTGCCAGTACCGTCAGCTGGTTCAAGAGGACAAAGAACAGGAAGACAACCACCAAGATGCAGAACAACAAGAGAGAGAAGACAAAGAAGCATAAAAAAAACAAAGCAGAAGAACATTAAGCATAAGACTAATACTCTGAGCAAATGATATTATCTTATTTATAAGCAGAAGAAGACTAAGCAGTGTATGGGGGTGAGTCCGTTCCTCCTCGTGGTGCCCCTGGAAAAGGCCTGCTTCTGCAGGCCAAACTGAACGCGGACAAATCCTGTTGTAAATCTTTTGTGACAGGCAGAACGGAAGGTGTAAACTTCTAACTAGGAAGAAGATGAAGAAGCTGAATATGTAGAATAATAATTGTTGAATAAGAAGAATATGAAGAATGTAAGAAAAGGAAGAAGAAGAAGAAGAAGAAGAAGAAGAAGAAGAAGAAGAATGTAAAAAAAGGAAGTAGAAGAAGAAGAAGAAGAATGTAAAAAAAGGAATAAGAAGAAGAATGTAAAAAAAGGAAGTAGTAGAAGAAGAAGAAGAATGTAAAAAAAGGAAGTAGAAGAAGAAGAAGAAGAATGTAAAAAAAGGAAGTAGAAGAAGAAGACATACATGTCTGGCAAAATATAAATGAGGCTAACATAGTCAATATCTTTGTAACTCCTAACATCTTTAAAAAAAAAAGTTTAATTCCTGCTATTCCATTTGATTGGGCTAAACCTCTATGGCTTTAATGTCTCCTCCACCTCCCACAATACATTCTACATTATTCTTAGTTGTTTTTCTTCATGTAGAATTAACCTACAAGGAAAGAAAGGGTTTTTTTTAATTCCGATATTTTGGCCCCATTGACTTGCATTGGTTCCCGGTATCGGAATCGGCGATACCGATACTTTTTTTTAAGATCGGCCGATCCATTCCGATCCGATATTTTCAAGTATCGGCTGGTATCGCTCAACTCTAGTGTTAATGCATTCTTCATAAATACTTGACACCTAATGGGTTTGCAGTGGATCGAGTTTGAGTCTGATTTCCTGAAAGTTTCACGTGAATTCAAACATTTTAAAATTCGATTTGCGGTTTCAGAATTAAAAAAAGAAATCTTGCCTGGTACCATTTCCCACACTGCTGAAGCATCAGAGAGTGTTCTAGTGTCATTTTGTGTGTCCCCATAATGCCCTGCTGTTATGACATCTAGCGGATTATCATATCTGATACAGTGGTAATCAGTACCGGGACAGTCACTAATTAGGGGTTCACAGTGTAGTAAAGTTTGTACAGCAGAGTCATTTTCCATCTCAAGAGTCACTCGGTAAGTCTCTACCTCTCCTACAGAGTGCAAGCTCTTGTGGTCTGTGGGGTCTTCTTTCTCTCCTGTAGAGTTTAAGCTCTTATGATCTCTCTATCCTCAGCAGGGTCCCCTCTTTCTCTCTCACCTCAATGGGGTCCTTTCTCTTTCTCTCTCTCCTTTAGAATGCATGCTCTTAAGTCAGTGAGGTCCTTTCTCTCTCTATCTCTCATTCTCCCCTCAGAGGTGTCTTTTCTCACTTTTTCTCTCTCCTATAGTGTGTAAGATTTTTTTTATCAATGGGGTCCTCTTTCTTCTGTAGAGTGAAAGTGTCATGATCCAGTGTTGGATCTGGCGGTATTAAAAGCACAAAGTGAACTTTTTTTAATTTGGTTTAGTTCAAAGGTGTTTTGACTGTCCCCGGTGGTGGTTAGTGGTATTGCACCTTAGGTTAGGTTGCACTTAATTGGTTCAGGTGTGGGGCTCTATAAATGGGTCTCAGGGTGTTCACTCACTGCTGGTGATATTTCTTGCTGAGTTGTTGGAGAGCCTGGTGGAAGGATGGAGCTGGATAGGAGTCCTGCGCAGTCAGCCAGAGAGAATGAGTGCCAGCTAATGGTGTCTGCAGGAAGGACTGGCATGGCCTGGTGGAGTCGCAGTTTATGGTGTCGGCGGGAAGTGCGGGCATGACTTAGAGGAGTGGCGACTAGGAAGAGAGTTGCACTCAGCATGCTCTACTTGGTTGCTGAGAACTGGACTCGAGCGTGCTTGGATTCTTGGCAGAGGCTGGACTCATCTTGGGACTCTGTGTACTGGACTGCTGCAAGTGGTGATGGACTCTGCTCCCAGGCTGCACTATGGTGATGGATCCAGTTATGGTGATGGATCAGGGTGGAGGGGAAGATGCACACAGGTGCTGGGCTCTGTTCCTAGGAGCGTACGCAACAGAGCAATGCTAAGTGGTGTTTCCCCTGTATTGTCTCTTTCCTCATGTGTGTTGTTAGTGCAGTGGTGGGATTAGTCTCCGCACCGACCTATTCCCTAGTGAGGGTTTAGGTTTAGGGCGAGCTAGGGTATTGAGGCACGCGTGCGGCGACAGGCGAGAAGGCTGTATAGGGAATGTGAGGAGTGCAGGGACACTGGCTCAGGGGAGTGCAGGAGGTCTCCATTTCCCCATTCCCTATCGCAGGGCCCACCATTGTTAAAGTTTCCCAGGTTCCCCCCTTATTATTTAAATGCGCCTTACTGGAGGCGGTGTTTCCAGAAATATATTTATAACGTGTAATTCCTAAATTCGCCAGGTGGTGGCGGCGTATCCACCTGCACGTGCTATTATTTAAATTCGCCCCACTGGAGGCGGTGTATCCAGGGTCACGTGTGTTGTGGGTTCACCTTGCGGCATCATCTGCGACCTGACACACGTGATCGTGACATTATCACCAGCCCTTACTTTTTTTTTCTGGTGAGCTTTGGCCATGTGGAGACCTGTGGTAATTGCTGCCGGGCCTCACTGAGGTGCAGTGGGGAGCGGCATGGTGTGTTTAAGCAGCTGCAGCAGCAGTTATCAGGGTCTGGGGCCTCTGCTCAGATAACCAGAGAAACAAAAATGGCGGCTGCGGTCTGGCAAAAGCCCCTAGAGTTGCTGCAGGGGAGTAGGGACAAATCTCTACCCTCGCCATTAACCAACCCTAGGAGGCGCAGTCCTCATGGTGAAAGGGTTGGAGGGTGGTGTCCCTTGGTGAATAGCGGGGGTGTGAGTGTGGTGACACAGGGGGACGCCTCTGTTGAGTCCAGAGTGAGTTCACCAAGTTATGACATATGTATGTGTGCAATAAACGTTCAGGTCCGGACCTGTGTGTGAACGAGCATGTATGGGTGCCACCAAAAATCATCTTGTGGAAATGTGTTGTGGAGTCTGATCAGCTCTGAGCAAACATACACATATATTAACTTGTTCCCCAGGTCGGCGCTGTGGAGATGAGTGGTGCCTCCAAAAGGAACTTTATTGCCAATATCAGCGGTGTTTGTCATAAACCTGAAGTGTCAGGTAGTGGTGGGGTGAACTCAGGGTCTGGGCGTCCCCGCTGTAGGTGTTTCCCTAATGAGGGGTGGTCTTGAGGGTCCAGAGGCCCCTCATTAAGGAGGGGGTACTGTCATGATCCAGTGTTGGATCTGGCGGTATTAAAAGCACAAAGTGAACTTTTTTTAATTTGGTTTAGTTCAAAGGTGTTTTGACTGTCCCCGGTGGTGGTTAGTGGTATTGCACCTTAGGTTAGGTTGCACTTAATTGGTTCAGGTGTGGGGCTCTATAAATGAGTCTCAGGGTGTTCACTCACTGCTGGTGATATTTCTTGCTGAGTTGTGGGAGAGCCTGGTGGAAGGATGGAGCTAGATAGGAGTCCTGCGCAGTCAACCAGAGAGAATGAGTGCCAGCTAATGGTGTCTGCAGGAAGGACTGGCATGGCCTGGTGGAGTCGCAGTTTATGGTGTCGGCGGGAAGTGCGGGCATGGCTTAGAGGAGTGGCGACTAGGAAGAGAGTTGCACTCAGCATGCTCGACTTGGTTGCTGAGAACTGGACTCAAGCGTGCTTGGATTCTTGGCAGAGGCTGGACTCATCTTGGGACTCTGTGTACTGGACTGCTGCAAGTGGTGATGGACTCTGCTCCCAGGCTGCACTATGGTGATGGATCCAGTTATGGTGATGGATCAGGGTGGAGGGGAAGATGCACACAGGTGCTGGGCTCTGTTCCTAGGAGCGTACGCAACAGAGCAAAGCTAAGTGGTGTTTCCCCTGTATTGTCTCTTTCCTCATGTGTGTTGTTAGTGCAGTGGTGGGATTAGTCTCCGCACCGACCTATTCCCTAGTGAGGGTTTAGGTTTAGGGCGAGCTAGGGTATTGAGGCACGCGTGCGGCGACAGGCGAGAAGGCTGTATAGGGAATGTGAGGAGTGCAGGGACACTGGCTCAGGGGAGTGCAGGAGGTCTCCATTTCCCCATTCCCTATCGCAGGGCCCACCATTGTTAAAGTTTCCCAGGTTCCCCCCTTATTATTTAAATGCGCCTTACTGGAGGCGGTGTTTCCAGAAATATATTTATAACGTGTAATTCCTAAATTCGCCAGGTGGTGGCGGCGTATCCACCTGCACGTGCTATTATTTAAATTCGCCCCACTGGAGGTGGTGTATCCAGGGTCACGTGTGTTGTGGGTTCGCCTTGTGGCATCATCTGCGACCTGACACACGTGATCGTGACAGAACGCTTTTATGATCGCTCTACTTGGCAGAGTTTTCTCTTTCTTTCTCTCTCTTGTGTATAGTGTAAACTCTCTTTCTCTCTCTCTCTCTCTCTCCTGTAAAGTGCAAGCTCTGATAGTCAGCACAGTCCTATCTCTTTCTCTCTTCTAGAGACTCTTTTGATCAGCGCTGTCCTATCACTCTCCTGTAGCATGTCAATTCTTATGATCATCATGGTCCACTCTCTAAGGCTAGTTTCACACTAGCGTTTTTTGCCAGCAGTGCATGCCGCTAAGTCCCGCCCCCTGCCTGCCCCCTCCGGTCATCTCCGCCTAGTATCGCACACAGCTGCATGCGATCTGCACACCCTATCTTTAGATTCAAGGAAGGAATTTTTATGGATTAAACGTGCGCTACCAGACCATCACTCCTCACAAGTTGTATAGTTAATACATTTATTTCCCTACGCGTTTCAAAGTTAAAAACTTCTTCCTCAGGGGATGATATCATCCCCTGAGGAAGAAGTTTTTAACTTTGAAACGCGTAGGGAAATAAATGGTGCATTCGGAGCACCGTCAAAAGGGCGAAGAGCGCGCTAAATTCTACTAGCACACGGTCAGCGCACGGTCTGCGCACCCTATGCTAAAGATAGGGTGTGCAGATCGCATGCAGCCATGTGTGATACTAGGCGGAGATGACCGGAGGGGGTGGGCAGGGGGCGGGGCTTAGCTGTGGCGTGCGCTGCTGGCAAAAAATGCTAGTGTCAAACTAGCCTAACTTCTGTACTGTGTATGCTCTCCTCTCCACTTGAGTATAAGCCGAGTTTTTAATGCACATTTTTCGTGCTGAAAATGCCCCCCTCAGCTTATGCTCGAGTGAGAGTCCCAGAAGATGGAGGGGGAGCTGCAGCAGCATAGCAGTGGGTCACAACAGGCAGGAGCTGGCGGCTGTGGCTAAAGCCTGTGCCCACTGCTAAAGAGAAATGAAAATTCAGTGGTCTGTAATAGCTCGCACAGGGTCAGCTGCAGCCACCAACTTCCATCAGTGGCCGGGCGATCACAGGTACTTGCTATTTAATAGGAATGAATATTCACCTCTCTCCACTAATAGAGATGGAGAGCAGTGAATATTCATTCCCTTAAGTAGCGAGGACACGTGATCACCAGGCCACTGCAGCTGCTGCCATAGGACCAAGATGAGGCTAGGGTGCGCAGGGACGTTAAGTAGGATGGTGTATTTTTTATGCTTTTCTGATGGGGGCCATGCATACAATGATAGGGATGAGGGTGCCATGCATACCAGGAGAGGGATGAGGGTGTCACGCATACCAGGATAAGAATGAGGGGGCCATGTATATAAGGATAGGGATGAGGGTTCCAAGCACACTAGGATAGGTAATAGGAACCATGCATACCAGGATAGGGATGAGGGGGCCATGCATACAAGGATGGGGATGAGGAGCCATGCATGGATAGGGATGAGGAAACTTGCATACCAGGATAGGGGTGAGGGGGCCATGCGTACAAGGATGGGGATGAGGAGCCATGCATACCAGGATAGGGATGAGGAGGCCGTGCATACCAGGATAGGGATGAAGAACCATGCATACTAGGATAGGGATGTGGAACCATGCATACCAGGATAAGGATGAGGAACCACACATTCCAGGATAGGGATGAGGAGGCCATGCATATAAGGATGGGGATGAGGAACCATGCATACCAGGATAGGGATGAGGAGGCCATGCATACCAGGATAGGGATGAGGAACCATGCATACCAGGATAGGGGTAAGGGGACCATGCATGCCATGATGGGGATGAGGAACCATGCATACCAGGATAGAGATGAGGAGGCCATGCATACCAGGATAGGGATGAGGAACCATGCATACCAGGATAGGGATGAGGAACCATGCATACCAGGATAAGGATGAGGAACCACACTTACCAGGATAGGAATGAGGAGGCCATGCATAGAAGGATGGGGATGAGGAACCATGCATAGCATGATAGGGATGAGGAGGCCAAGCATACCAGGATAGGGATGACGAGCTCTCCGGCTGTGCCGAGACATCTAGGGCATCGTAGGTACGCCCCACGGCAACTGCTAGTTGTGTTGTTAGGATTAGGGGTCTGCAATCTGCTAAGTTACCAACCTTTCTGGTTTCCTGGTGGTTTAGCCTTTTCCTGCCATCCTCCTCGGTGACCAGTTCATAGCAGATGGGGGTCAGAGCAGGTCAGAACACAAAATGCGGCAGGTGAGACTGATCCGGTTATCGGGTCTGATGATACCATGCTGGGTCCCCTGCCCATCCCCGCATCTCCCACACCCGGATGGGCACATTACAATGTGTCATGGGACCGGGTAGTGGAACTTGAAGAACCACAATGCACACTGCAACTTGAAAGCACCTCTCCGGCAGTACAAGCACAGAGGGTGGCCTTCAGGTGCAAAAACCCAGGGGACGACATTGTCAGGTTCCCCGGGGAAGCTCGCTTGGAGGAGTCTCAAATTGAGGCCCTTAGCTGGGAGGAGTATCGGGCCCAGAGAGAGCGCGAGCAGGTAGAGGAGGATAAGCAGCATGAGGCCCAGCGCAAAGACAGGAATGAGCAAGACCTGCAGGCAAAGCAGCTGGTCCGCAAAGCTGGGGGTGTGGACCAGGGGCCCCTATGGCAGGGCACTATGGTTGATTTTAAACTGGATCGAGGTTGTGTCTTCATCTGGGAACTTGGGATGGTAAATGATGTTTTTGTAAACCGGCAGGATGTCGAGTCACATCTTTCAGAGGGACACCCAGACCGGGACCAGTACCCCAGTGATAGAGTCACTTACACCCGCCATTGGGGGAGGAGGGGCTGGTACGCTTTGAACGTGAAAAAAGACAGATTTGCTACCCCTAACCTATTACGCAAACCACCATCTGAGCCTCAGTCAGCGGAGGCTAGAGTATTGTCACCTTGCAGCCTGCCCATTCCAGCACTCAGGACTAGTCGTGTTACAAAAAAACAGGCCACGCAGACACCTACATCTGTATCTGTGTTTGAGAGCCCGGCCAAGCCAATCGTCCAGTGCACTCAAGCTACTCAGACACCAGTAGCGGGACATAACCTGACAGTACATGACTGCATCGGTCATGACATCTTTGTGTCTCCAGGGGTGACCTTTGTATATCAACTTCCCCAGCAAGGGAGTGGTAGGTACCGGGACCTGCCATGGAAACCAAGGAAGTGAGAAATAAAAATAAATGACTGTAAATAGTTATAGTACCTGGATAGGTATGTTAAGTTATAGTAATTGGTAAGGAATGTTTTACTGCTTTTTAAAAGGACTGTGAGGTTATGAATGGTGAATAACCCGAAACTTTTAATGCAAAAAGTTAGCACTTCTTAAGGTGCTCCATCCTGGTTTTACATCAGGCCTTTGGAAAGTGCCTTAATCGGCCACAGAATAAAAACCCACTTGGCGTGGTTGAAAACGTAGTCCAACGTAGAAATCAACTATGCTTTGTAGTCCGCCCAAGGCCTACGTTGGGGGTTTGAAATGGGTCCCCCATATTACACCAAAGAGGAAGTATACCCCTGCTTGGATGGTACTGAACTTTGATGCCTTTGATTACAAAAATGTTTTATTGATGGTATTGACATTGTAATGTAAATGATTTATATGCAGATGTTAATGTTATTTTTTATATTATTTAATGTTATTATTTATGTCTACTATAGATATTTATATTTAATATATAGTATTTTATTAATTTATCTTTATAAGGTATATATTTATAAGATAGTAGTTATTTGTAACGTTCAAGAAAAAGTGCCTACCATAAAGGGAAGATGAGTTAGTTATTTTACTTGTTGTGATGCATCACTGAAAATTTTGCTTGTTTCTTGTAACACCAGTTTTGCTCTGTTTCAGCCCGCAGACGTGCTGTGTTTAATGGGGGGGAATGTGGCACCCCTGAGGGTCCACCCAACTGTGTTCCTCTTGTTATTTAGCGTCTAGCCTGCCCTGCACCGCACACACATCACCATCACCGGCTCGACCGCTACCATCCTAACTGCCCTGGGACACAGCTGTGCCCGTGGAGAGCTTCACCACCTTTGCTGCCCTAACACTGTCCCAGAGGATCTGCAATGCAGTGTCAGCTAGTCTTGCCGAATACCACGGGTTGCATCACGATTCTCATTTTCCCTACCATTTTCCCATCATCTTCTCCCCCGATCATCATCCATCATCCTTCAATAAACATCCATCTTTACTGGACACCTAGAGCCACGGACCGGGTCACTGCCACCGTCACTCATCCCCTTTAAAAAACCCGACCGGCCCGGTACCAAGTAACCCAAGGCCCTGCGGGACGCTCCAATATGAACCTTTACATTTTTTGCTGGTGTAGGTGTATTTTCAGTTGCATAATTTTTGAATACATACACTTTATTATTTGACTTTTATTTTTTTTTGAGGAAGGAGGGAATGAAGAAAAACTTGTGCTATTTTTTTTGCTGATTTACAATGAGCTAAAACACCATGTTTACCTTATTAGCAATAGAGTGTTACCTGGAATAAAAGGGGGAACATGGGAGTGCTATCTAAGCGTAGTGGTGAAAATAATATAGCTCATTATAGGTGAGAGACAAATTGTGCTCACCTGATGAGGTTGTGGAAATAGGCACAACTCTGGGAGCACTTATATCCAATGGAAAATCTCGAATGTGGCTTTCTGACAGCCTGGTAAGCCATTGTGATTCCTTCCTGAGTTTCCAAAGTGGAGCAAACAAAAAAATGTAAAACCAGGAGTAGGCATTTCCACCAAGAGGATAGGGACTCCTTATTATTCCAAGATTTATTGGACTATTTCTGCATATTTTGAAGTCCCTACCCTTTTGATGAAGCACCTACACATGGTTTTACAATTTTTCATTTTCTAACTTTATTGTGTTGGTTGGCAGGCTTAGGCTGACTCATGGAAAGAAGGTGATTGTCCCCATGGGCTCCTGTGCTTTATTATTCCCACAGCTCCTTATACTATTACATGATGAATGCTTGGCATAGTACATTTAAAGATATTCTCTGAGAAGTGAAAAGAGATAGTAAATGACTAAGTAAAATGTCATTATAAATAAATTCCTAAATACATGTACTGTAATTAGCAATCAGAACCTTGTAAAAAAACTATTAAATTTGTGCTGCCATTTTCTGAGACGCACAACCTTTTGCTCTTCCATCATTGCACTTGTGTGAAGGTTTGGGGTTTTTTTGCGTGAAGAGCAGATGTTTTTATTTATATGATTTTGAGGTATGTATAACAGTTTTATTGCGTTTTGTTGTATTTTTTATGGAAGTGCGGCAACAAAAAAAGCTGCAAATCTGATGTTTTTTTTTCCCCGTGTTTAATGTATGGATTAAATAATTTTATATTTTCATGGATTGGACTTTTTTGGATCCAAAGATAACAAATATTTTTTTCTTTTTTTGATTTTTTTATTTATTTTTGGATTGGGTAAAAGGAGCATATAAACTTGCATAGACTTGAACCTGTGATCGTTCAATCACAAACACCTTTACCATAAACGAGAATTGTAATGTATTGCATATATTGTAAAATTACGATTCCACGATGAAGCCCAGCATCTGGATCAGATTCAAAGGAAGCCTGTGATGGATACCACATGGACCTTCAGCTGGCCTCCTTCTGCCATTGTAACCCATTAGCTTTTTGCAATCGCACCATTTAAAGGGAAATTGTCACCACCGAAAACAGTTTACTTGTACATATAGTGTTATTCAGCAGGTAAACACCATTTATATCATGTTCAGCCAATTTACTGGAAACTTGGCTACAGAATGAAAATTAAGTTGTACTCATCCTGCAGGTGCTCTCTTCCAGCCATGTGGATGGTGCAGGGGACTGTTAGGGTAAGTGCACAAGCTGGGGAATTGTCTGCAGATTTTTCCGCACGGATTTGGCAAAATCTGCAGGTAAATGTGCGGATTAGCCTGCGGTTTCACACCTCTACAATGAAGAAGGTGTGAAACTGCTGCGGATTCCGCACAAAGAATTGACATGCTGCGGATTTGAATCCGCAGCAAATCCGCGTGGAAAAATCCGCAGCATGTGCACAGCGTTTTTTGTTTTGCATTGATTATAATGGTACTGTACAATGCAGCAAAAACTGCTGTGGATCCGCAGGGCCAAATCCGCTGCGGATCCGCAGCAGAATCCGCAGCGTGTGCACATACCCTTACAGACATCATTCACTACACAGTGAATTTTTATCACTGCCCTAGCTCTGCAGCACATGGGTGCAAATCAGGCTGTCAATTAAGGTGCAGCAGGAGTGATTATTCTCACTGTGTAGTGTGCAGTGACTGTAACATCTCCCTGCACTGTCCCAATAATTGGAAGAGAGCAGCTGCAGAGGGAATAAAACTTAATTTTCTCCCTGTAACCGTGCCTCCAGTAAATCAGCTGTACATGATTTAAGCGCTATTTACCTGCAGATCATTCTTATATCTGAAGGTAAATAGCAATTTTGGAAGTGACCGATTCCTTTTAAATGCTGCTGTGAGTGATTGACATAGACATCTAAATGGTTAACAGTCTCAGAACTTAGCTCCTGCTGTTGCTGTTAGATACAGATGCCAGCTGTGTAACACAATTAGCATCTGCCATATATGAAGCGGACGCTACTCCTGAGCCCACTGCACACTGTCTCCAGCGACCTGTAATGTAAATATATGGAACACGTCTGTAAGGGTTGCTTTTGGCTCTGTACTAGGGGGACTGACAATACTACTGTATCTACTAGTTGTTCTTATGTTCTTTTGGCTAGTTTATTATCTATACATTTTGCTTTTGGGCTGTGGTCCAGGGGCAAGAAATTATGTAATGTCACTAAAATGATCAGAGGGAAGAACCAATCATCAGGCTAAGGCCGGGGTCACACTTGCGAGTGTGATGCAAGAAATTTGCACGAGTCTCTCGCATCAATACCCGGCACTGCCGCTGGCACTCAGAACCGGAGAATGTGGCTGCATAGAAATACATGCAGCCACACACTCTGGTCCCGAGTGCTGGCGGCAGTGCTGGGTATTGATGCGAGAGACTTGCGTGAGTTTCTCGCATCACACTTGCAAGTGTAACCCTGGCCTAACACTCAAAAAAATGTGTATACCCCCTTCCTTTCATTGGCATCCTCACCAAAGAGGGTAAATGAAGGTCCACAAATCCTCACTCAACATCCCAAGCTCTAATGTCCATATATATAGTTCACTCCAGGTGTGGATGCATGTACGTGCAGTCACCTCTCCATTCAAATGGACAGTATGTAAAATATAAGAGCCAGAAACTTTCAATCAAGGATCAGGAGGTATATGCATTTACTGTAACCGGATAATGGACCCCAAAATTAAACAAATACATTTTCCTGTGGGTCCTAGGCACCATTGTCCAACACTGTTGCTCAGCAGAAATGGCTAAATAAAAGAAATGCACAGCATATTATGGTTCTGTACTTTTGCACAAAAAAAACATATTTGATGTTCTTTCCTGCATTCTGAAAGCTAACACTGTACAGGATGATTTAAAAAGTAAGGTGCAAAATTATAGTCTTAGTATTACTTTACACTGTAAGGCTATGTGCACCCGTTGTGGATTTGCTTGCCGAATTTTCTGTGCGGTTTCTGCATCTCTTGGCAGAAAACGCAGTGGTAATTGTGCACTTTTTTGTGCGGATTTCATGCGTTTTTAATGCGGATTTGTATGTGGAATTGTGTGCGGATTTGTTAGCTCAATAAAGATATATTCTTTAAAAAAAATTTAATTTTCAAGTCCAACCTCAATTGTTGATGTGCTTCAACCAAGATAGGCTCTATTCTAGATTCTCCGCCCACAAACTGTTCCTCCTTCTGACATCCTGTTCTTATAACAAATCTGCTGCGGTTTTATCACCAAATCCGTATGAAATCTACCCTAAATCCATTGCAAATCCGCAAACCTTTTTACATCTGCGGTTTTGCTGCAGATTTGAGTGGCTGAATGGAAGTCAATGGGTGAAAAACGTTGCAGATCCACACAAAGAATTGACATGCTGTGGAAAATAAAGCGCTGCGAATTAGGGTGGAATTTTATGCATCATGTGCACAACAATTCTGGATTCTCATTGATTAACCTGTCTTTAGTAATCATTAGCATTTTTGGTGCATTTCTGTGCAGAAAAATGTGCACATAGCCTAAATGTTCAAGTGATTTCCACTGGTGACAGAAGATGTCTGGGCAAGTTCAGTTTGTACAAATGCATGCCAATATATCCCTTGATATCAACTCCAATGTTTCAGTGATGAACTGTCTCAGGTCGATTCATCAATGTTGTACTGGCCTCCACAATAAAGGGCCTTTTACACATAGCAATATCGCTAGCGATATCACAAAAGCGTCACCGATTTTGTGACGCAACAGCGATATCGCTAGCAATCTCGCTACATGTGACACTTACCCCCGACCGGCTCCCCTGCTGAATATCGCTGATCGCACGAGATTGTCCTGGTCCATTTCTCATCATCGGCTTCTTGCTGGCGCCGACGAGCGACGCATGAACGCGGGCAGAAGTCATCATCATTGCTGCGTGTGACAGGTAAGTAACGACCGCCGAGCATCACTGCGTCGCTGGTGAGATCTGCCTGTTTGGCAGCTCACTAGTGACCATTTAGCGATGCACCAGCGATCCTGACCGGGTCATATCGTTGTCGGTATCGCTGGTGCATGGCTAAATGTAACGGGGCCCTAAGTCACATCAAGGACTCACTGTACTTGCCTCTGCCCTCTCTCCCCAGCCAAAGGACTTGAACGACCTGAGACAAGGCATCACTGAATCAGTGAACTCTATATATGAGAATATTCTGGCTAGTGTTGAGCATTCCGATACCGCAAGTATCGGGTATCGGCCGATATTAGCTCTATCGGAATTCCGATACTTAGTTCCGATACTTTTTTCATATCGAATACCGGAATCGGAAGTTCCCATAATGCTAGGAGCCCGCTCGATTTGATTCAGCCAATGGGGATCCTCAGAAGTGTGGGCATATCCTGTTAGGCATGTAGGCATGTTAACTACTGGCATGGCTGTGATTGGCTGCTGAAATGATGTCATGATGCACTATAAAAAGCGCTGCAGCCGCCATTTCTGGTCACTCTGCTGTGAATTCAGTTAGGGACAGGCTGCTGTTGAAGACTGTGAGGGACAGTTAGAAATAGCGATTCTAAAAATAATATTGTGCTTTATCCAGGCTACATAAACCACCACTGTAGCTTGCTTTTCCCTAGCAGCGCTGTTTTCACAGCTGTCTGCAAGGGCTGTGTGAGTGCAGACCCACGCTGTGTAGTGTGTCCTGCAGGCACGTCTGCTTGTAGGCCGGCCAGCGTGTGTCTCTGCCTCATACACATTTTTCTTTTATTGCTGCTTTTTTTTTCTCCTGTATAGTGTGCTTCCATACGTATCCATATACGTTGGTTGCAAACACTAAAGGAGTGGACAGCAGAGCCTTTCAGCAGCCTTTCAGTGCTATAGCCCATTGCTCTGCACTGTTTTTGGCTGTCTGATAGGTCTCTCTGTGTGTGAGTGCAGCTCACGTTGCAGTGTGTTCTACAGCCACCGCTAGCTGTAGTCCGCTCAGCGTGCGTCACTGCCTCATTCATAGTCCTTTTTTTGCAGCAAATTTAGCCAGATTTTTGCTCCTATATTAGTGTGCTTCCAACCGCATCCATTGTCATTGGTTGGTTGCAAACACTATATAGGATTAGATAGAGGAGCCTTTTTGCTGGCTTGTGCCCTTCAGGGCCAGCCAGGCTAGTATCACCCTATTTTTTGGAGCCTCATCAATTGCATTGTAGGTTAGCTTCCTGCATTGTAATCGCTCCAAAAAGTTTGTTACTATAGCTTTCAAACTTTGGTCACATCCTTTCCTTTCCACGCACCCACCCAAAAAAAAAGGAAATAAAGTTCACCAAACACTCCACTTTACAGTTGTCTAGGCCACATTAGATCATATTAAAGTGTAGTACACACACTCTTAGCCAAATTAGTGTTTCTTATACTGGTTAGCAGGTGTTCAGGAATAAGAACACTAAGCCACCCCTTTTTTACTTTTCTGCCTATCTTTATCAGTCTACCAAGATGAAGAAGGCAGGGAGTAAGGCACGTGGTCGTGGCCGTGGAGTTTCAGCAGGGAGAGGACGGGGGGATTCAGCAGGGAGAGGACGTGGGGATTCGGTATCTGCTGCGGCCACCAGTGACCCGGCATCCCCCACTTTTACCAGGCAACAGTCCTTCATGTGCAGCTTTGTAGGACCTCGCCGTACCCCACTGCTGCGTGACGAACAAATTGAAGCCGTTGTCGGATGGATGGCAGCTAACGCATCCACTTCAATGACTTCCGCATCCTCCCAAGGCCAGAGCACTGAAGAGCAACCATCTGTCTCTTCACCACCTGCCAAATTGCCCACGCAGTCTGAGAGCCCTGGACAGGAGCCATCTCAATCTTTACTTCTGTTCTCAGAATCTGTTGGCTTGGAAAGAGGTGGCCAGCCAAGCAGCATTCTAGAGCGTGAAGAAGAGGGAGTATGCAGTGATGCGCAACTGCTTTATCCCTCTGAATCTGAAGAGGCGGGTGGGCCAGTGCCTATGGTCAGCACACCTCAGTATGCATCAGATGATGATGAGACTCAGTTGCCAATTTCTGGTGCGTACGGTGCTGGCGAGACAACCCAGGACCAGCCGGTGCTTGAAGAGGGGAGTGGAGATGATGAGGTCCTTGACCCATCATGGCGTCAGCCACAGGAAGGTGGTGGGAGCAGCTCTGAGGAAGAGATTCCCCGAACGGCCAAAAGAGGAGGGAGAGGGCGGGGGCAGACTTGGTTGCCTGTAGCCTCCACTTTGGCACCCGTGAGGAGCAATCCTCTTCCAAAACACAAAACGGGCGCTCCCAGGACTTGCAGTGTGTGGTCTTTTTTTGACACAGTTGCAGATGACATTTGCTTTGTCAAATGCAAGCTGTGTCATCAGAAAGTGAAACGAGGCAAAAATGTGACCAACCTCAATACCACAAATATGTGGAAACATGTGCGTACCAAGCACGAGGTGGAGTTACACAGACACACTGAAGATGTAGGCCAACCTTCAGCAGCACCTACCACCTCTTCAGCTCGTGTTGGGGCCTCTTCCTCCAGCTCACACACAGCTGGTTCGGCTTCCTCACTGGAACGCCATGGAAGAACCACTGCCACTGTTGTCCAGAGACCCAGTGAAATTCCACCCACTGAACCACGTTCGCAGTCATCAGCACCCTCCCAGGCCACTCACCAGCAATCGGTAGCACAGGCATGGGAGAAAAAGCGGCCATACTCAGCAAACCATCCCGGAGCACTGGCTCTGAATGCCGGCATTGCCAAACTACTGGCCCTTGAGATGCTGTCATTCAGGCTGGTGGAGACTGACACATTCCGGAACTTTATGTCATTGGCAGTTCCACAATACAATGTGCCCAGCCGCTTTTTTCAGCAGGCAAGCTGTCCCTGCCCTGCAAAAGCATGTGGAGGGAAAAATTAAAAATGCGCTACTAAATGCCATCAGTACCAAGGTCCACCTGACCACCGATGCGTGGACCAGTAGCCATGGACAGGGACGATACCTTTCCCTCACTGCCCATTGGGTCAATGTTGTGGAGCCGGGTACAGATCTGGAGAGTGGCTCTGTACGTATTCTGCCAACTCCAAGGATTGCAGGAATGCAGTCTGTACATATTGAGTCCTCCTCCTACTCTAGTTCCTCGGAATCAGCACTGCGTGAGCCTGTTAGGCCAGATATGAGCACAGGTGTGGCCAAACGTCAACAGGCCGTCCTTAAATTAATTTCTTTGGGGAATCGGAGCCACACAGCACAGGAGCTCTGGAATGCCATCAAGCAGGAGAGCAATGTGTGGTTTGTGCCAGCGAATCTCCAGCCAGGTTTGGTAGTGAGTGACAATGGCCGAAATCTAGTGGCAGCTCTGGGCCTAGGCAACCTCACTCACATACCATGTCTGGCACACGTGCTCAATTTGGTCGTGCAGAGCTTTCTGAGGGATTATCCGGATCTTGATGCACTGCTGCACAAGGTTCGCCTAGAGTGTGCTCACTTGCGGTGTTCCAGCATGGCAAGATCACGCATTGCATCTCTGCAACGCCGATTCCGCCTGCCAGAACATCGCATCATATGTGACCTCCCCACCAGGTGGAATTCAACGTTACATATGTTGGAGCGGTTGTGTGAGCAGCAGGCAGCAGTAATGGAGTACCAGCTGCATCAGGCGCAAACAAGTCGCACTGTGCGCCGGACACACTTCACCACCACTGAATGGGCCACTATGAGGGACATCTGCCAAGTTTTGCGTGCCTTCGATGACTCCACGCGGATGGCCAGTGCAGATGATGCACTAATCAGCATGACTGTCCCCCTCATCTGTCTGCTTCAAAAAACCTTACAAGCACTAAGTGAGGAGGTTTTTGAAGAGGTCAAGGATGAGCAGTCAGAAATGCCATCTGCTTCTGGCAAGTCTGCGCAACGTGCTTCCACACAAAGGCCCAGGCAGGGGACACTTAGTGAGGAGGATGACGAGGAGTCAATGGAGGAGGAGGAACACATCTCTCCAGAGGAGGGAGGTACACAAGGCTCTAGTAGTCAGTGTGTACAGCGAGGGTGGGGTGATGCTGAGCAGGCAGAGATGCTGCCTCAAGCTGGGGACAGCGTTTCCGGTCCAGTTGGCAGTCTGTAGCACATGGTTGATTTCATGCTGCAGTGCTTGTTAAATGACTGCCGCATCGCCAACATTCTCCACACGGCTGATTATTGGGTGTACACCCTCCTAGATCCTCGCTACAGGGACAACTTACAAAGCCTCATACCACAGTTGAACCGGGAGCGAAAAATGCGGGAGTACCAAGAAACACTTGTGCAGGTCATCATGTTCTCCATTCCCCCCACAAGTGTTGCTGGTAGTGCTTTTCAAAGCAGCCATGTGGGTAGAGGCAGTGGAGGAAGCTCTGCACAAAGAGGTAGCAGAGGCAGTGCCGCAGGACAAGGCAAGACCAGTATGGCCCAAATGTGGAAAAGTTTTGTGGGACCGCCACAAACGGCTACACCATCACAGACGGCTCCAGTCAGCAGGAGGCAACGTTTCCGTCAGATGGTGACAGACTACTTGTCGTGCCCTGTTAGTGTTCTCCCAGACGGCTCTTCCCCGTTCAAGTATTGGGTCTCTAAGCTGGATACATGGCCAAAGCTTAGCCAGTATGCATTGGAGGTGCTGGCTTGCCCTGCTGCCAGTGTATTATCGGAACGTGTCTTTAGTGCTGCAGGTGGTGTGGTAACAGACTGTCGCACGCGACTATCCGCCGATAATGTTGACCGGCTTACTTTTGTGAAAATGAACAAGGCCTGGATCTCACCTGAATTTGCCAGTCCTCTTCCAGAATAAATAATTGGCTGGCAACAGGATCCAGGTCTCCTGTTGTGTTCATGTTTCTATGACCTGAACTTTATTTCCTGGGCTACAGCAACGCCCGTTGTTGCTCAGAAGTGCTGTCCGCACAGACAAAACACTCGCTCATGTGTAAGTGGGGTTCGGTAACATCAGCTGATCCCCTGCTGTGTGTACGGCAAACTCTCCTGCTGCCTACAACTTCTGACTACCTCTGATTTAATATGTTCTCTGATTTGCCCTCTGTCTCCACTCTGTTTTGAGTATTTCCTCCGGCCTACAACACCGCCTGTTTCTGCTCTCAAGTGCCGTCTGCACAATCCACACTTGTTCCTGTGGTACCTGGGTCCTGTAACATCTGCTCATCTCCAGAGTTGAGCACGGCAATGTCTCCTGCTTTGTCTACATTCCCACTACTTGTAGTGGAAATGTGGACAGAGCAGGAGACATTGCCTGACTCACCTCTAGGGAGAAGCTGCTGTTACAGAACCTCAGTAACACAGGAACAAGTGTGGGTTGTGCAGACGGCATTTCAGAGCAGCAACTGGCGTGGTTGGAAGCCAGCGGAAATACTCGAAACAGAGTGAAGACAGAGGCCTAATTGGAGTACGTTGACAGTTAGTAGTAGTCTAGAAACAATCGCAAACTGCCACCAAGTAGGCCTCGGCCTACTACCTGATTTTCCCTGGGCTCCGACACCGCCAGTTGGTGCTCAGAAGTGCTGTCTGCACAGACAAAACACTCGCTCATGTGTAAGTGGGGTTCGGTAACGTCAGCTGATCCCCTGCTGTGTGTATGGCAAAGTGTCCTGCTTCCTCCACAAACAACCTCAGATTTACACCTGGCTCCAAGTAGGCCTCGGCCTACTACCTCATTTTCCCTGGGCTCCGACAACGCCAGTTGGTGCTCGGAAGTGCTGTCCACACAGAAAAACACACTCGTTCATGTGAAAGTGGGGTTCGGTAACGTCAGCTGATCCCCTGCTGTGTGGAGGGCAAACTGCTGCTGCCTCCAAATTTTAGCTACTTCAGATTTAAACATTCTCTGATTTGGCCTCTGTCTCCACTCTGTCTCTAGAATTTCCCCTGACCTCCAACACCGCCAGTTCCTGCTCACAGTTGCCGTCCACGCATTCCACACGTGTTCCTGTGTTACTGGGGTTCTGTTACGTCAGCAGATCCCCCAATGTGTGTCCGCCACTGTCTCCTGCGCTATCCACCTTCCCACTGCAAGCGGTGGGAATGTGGACAGAGCAGGAGACAGTGGCAGACACACATCAGGGGATCTGCTGACATTACAGAATCCCAGTAACACAGGAACACGTGTGGATTGGGCAGACGGCTACTGTACGCATAAACTGGCGGTGTTGGTAGTCACGTGAAATCCTGGAAACAGAGTGGAGACAGATGCCTAATTGGAGCACGTTGACAGTCTGCTGTAGCCTACAAACAATCTAAAACTGCCACCAAGTAGGCCTCGGCCTGCACCCTGGTTCTCCCTGGGCTCCAACAACGCTAGTTGGTGCTCGGAAGTGCTGTCCACACAGAAAAACACACTTGTTCATGTGAAAGTGGGGGTCAGTAATGTCAGCTGATCCCCTGCTGTGTGGAGGGCAAACTGCTGCTGCCTCCAAATTCAAACAACGTCTTATCTTAAACTGCCTCCAAGTAGGCCTCAGCCTACAAAATGACTATCCCTGGGCTCCAACATCGTCAGTTGTTGCTCGGAAGTGCCGTCCATACAGAAAAACACACTCGTTCATGTGAAAGTGGGGGTCAGTAACGTCAGCTGATCCCCTGCTGTGTGGAGGGCAAAGTGTCCTGCTCCCTCCAAAGTCAAAATACCTCTGCTTTACACCTCGCTCCTAGTAGGCCTCGGCCTGCACCATGATTGTCCCTGGGTTCCAACAACGCTAGTTGGTGCTCGGAAGTGCTGTCCACACAGAAAAACACACTCGTTCATGTGAAAGTGGGGGTCAGTAACGTCAGCTGATCCCCTGCTGTGTGGAGGGCAAACTGCTGCTGCCTCCAAATTGTAACTACTTCAGATTTAAACATTCTCTGATTTGGCCTCTGTCTCCACTCTGTCTCTAGTATTTCCCCTGACCTCCAACACCGCCAGTTCCTGCTCACAGTTGCCATCCACGCATTCCACACGTGTTCCTGTGTTACTGGGGTTCTGTTACGTCAGCAGATCCCCCAATGTGTGTCCGCCACTGTCTCCTGCGCTGTCCACCTTCCCACTGCAAGCGGTGGGAATGTGGACAGAGCAGGAGACAGTGGCAGACACACATCAGGGGATCTGCTGACATTACAGAATCCCAGTAACACAGCAACACGTGTGGATTGGGCAGATGGCTGCTGTATGCATAAACTGGCGGTGTTGTTGGTCACGTGAAATCCTGGAAACAGAGTGGAGACAGATGCCAAATTGGAGCACGTTGACAGTCTGTTGTAGCCTACAAACAATCTAAAACTACCACCAAGTAGGCCTCGGCCTACACCATGATTGTCCCTGGGCTCAAACAACGCCAGTTGGTGCTCGGCAGTGTCTTTGGCACGGGGACTCCCTGTTGCCCAGCCTGGTTCCAGCACGCCTGCTGTTTCCGGGTAGTGTCAAGGTCACTATGCCACCAATCCGTTGTCCTGTCGTCTTGCGGCCGGGTTAGCCGACTCTACGGTGCCTGCAGTTTAGGTGACTCCTATGTGGGCTGCGGGAACTGGCACTGAAGGCTGGATCCGTAGTGCCAATGGGACAGGGACCCCCTGTAGGACTGTGGGTTTCGGTAACTGCGGCCGGCTTGCGGCCTGGCTACTTTGCTTTCAATGGGTACCTTCTGCTACCCACCCGGGTTCCAGCACTGTCTGCTGGTTCTCGCCAGAGCCTTTGGCCTAGGTGCCTCCATCTCGGTATCCGAGGTCCAGCACCGTCAGCTGGTCCTTGGTAGTGCTTTTTAGCACAGGTACCTTCTGCTTAGTATCCGTGGTCCAGCACCGTCAGTTGGTCCTCGGTAGTGCCATTGGCTCTTGTTCCTTCTGCTACCCATCCGGGTGCCAGCACTGTCTGCTGGTTCTCGCCACAGCCTTTGGCCTAGGTGCCTCCATCTCGGTATCGGAGGTCCAGCACCGTCAGCTGGTCCTTGGTAGTGCTTTTTAGCACAGGTACCTTCTGCTTAGTAACCGTGGTCCAGCACCGTCAGTTGGTCCTCGGTAGTGCCATTGGCTCTTGTTCCTTCTGCTACCCATCCGGGTGCCAGCACTGTCTGCTGGTTCTCGCCACAGCCTTTGGCCTAGGTGCCTCCATCTCGGTATCCGAGGTCCAGCACCGTCAGCTGGTCCTTGGTAGTGGTTTCTAGCACAGGTTCCTCCTGCATAGTAACCGGGGTCCAGCACCGTCAGCTGTTCCTCAGTAGTGCCATTGGCTATTGTTCCTTCTGCTGCCACTACCGGTTCCAGTACTGTCAGCTGGTTCTCGCATGAAGACAACCACCAAGATACAGAACAAAAGACAGAAGAACAAGATGCAGAAGAAGCAAAAGCAGAAGAACAGAAAGCAGAAGAACATTAAGCATAAGACAAAAAATCAGCATAGAAGAAATCAAAATTATAAGCAGAAGAAGACTAAGCAGTAAATGGGGGTGAGTCCGTTCCTCCTCGTGGTGCCCCTGGAAAATGCCTGCTGCTGCAGGCCAAACTGAACACGGACAAATCCTGTTGTAAATCTTTAGTGACAGGCAGAACGTAAGGTGTAATCTTATAACTTTTATAGATAAGTACTACAGGAATGCCTGTCACCATAAGAAAATGAAGAAAAAGAAGAATAGGAAGAAGATGAAGAAATAGCATATGAAAATTAATAATAGCTGAATAAGAAGAATATGAAGAATGGAAAAAAAAAATTAATGGGAAGAAGGTGAAGAAGAAGATGAATAAGGTGAAGACAAAGTTGATGAAAAAAATGCTACTGCTGCGGATCATGAAGGAGAAAGTGTGGGAGAAGTACAAAAGAAGGTGAAGAGCATGGAAGTTGCGAAACATACATATCTGACTAAATATAAAAAAGTTAACATAGTCAATATCTTTTTAACTCCGAACGTCTTGAAAAAAAAATTGGAATTAATGCTATGCCATGTGATTTGAATAAACCACTATGCTTTTAATGTCTCCTCCACCTCCCACAATACATTCTACATGGTTCTTATTTGTTTTCAATTATGTAGAATTAGCCAACAAGGAAATAAAGGCCTTTTTTTAATTCCGATACCGGAAGTCCCATTGACTTGAATGGGACTTCCGGTATCGGAATCGGCGATACCCGATATTTTTTTCATATCGGGCGATACCATCCGATACGATATTTTTGGGTATCGAACGGTATCGCTCAACACTAATTCTGGCACGTGTCTGTACAGAAGTGAACTACAGTCTAGACATCTACCGTGTCAGCAACAGAAATCACTTGGGGCATTGCAGGATACAGATAAAACTTAGATACACAGTGTGTCTTTTCATGCTTTAGATTATGTTCTCTCATGTTTGGAATACTGAGGTTATAATTCTGCACTAAATTTTTTGAATCACCCTGTATAATTTTTTCATCAGCGAAGCCAAAGGAAGGATTATTTTTTTGCAGAAAAAGTTGTTGCACCATTTTGAGATACAGTGCCTTAAAAAAAGTATACATGCCCCTTGAACATTTCCACATATTTTCACATTACACCCACAAATGTACTTTATTGGGATTTTCTGTAATATACCAATGCAAAGTAGCAAATGCAAAGTAGAAAGTATTTGTAAACTGCAAAGAAATTATACATGGTTTTCTAAGTATTTGAAAAATATAAATCTGATAATTGTAACATGTATTCATCTCACTGTAGTCTGATACCCCTAAATAAAATCCTAAGTGACCAATTGTCTCCAAAAGTCACACAATTAGGTAATTAAGTACCGGGGTGTATAATTTATTCTCAATATTAGAAATGGGCAGATCCCTGGATGTTCGGGTCCAGTGGGTTCGGCTGAACAATTACAAAAAGTTCAGGTTCGGATACCAGACCAGTCCCCTGACCTGAACCTGAACCCAGACCCCATTCACTTAAATGGGGGGCCCAAACATCCAATGTTTGCCACGCTGTCATGTGCGTGGCAGTGCGGCAATCACGGCGTCAGATAGCCGCGGTTCCCATACTGTCAAAAGACAGCGTGAGTGCTTAGCTGTGATATTCATCTTCCCCTTTTGATGCCTTTTGTTGGGATTTGGAGCCGTGATTGTGTTAGTAAGAGGTGGCTAAGTGGACGATAGTACCTGAGAGTGAACATCATTTCGATGTTCGGGATTAACTATAAACTATTACCAGGTATGAAGAAATGGAGATCTCTTCATTTATGTATAAGACCCTCTTTAGAATTTTATATTTATGGGACTTTTTACACTGGTGCATTTTTATGCCTAATGCCTTAAAGTGTGGGCAATGTACCACTTGCTATATGGTCACATTGTTCACCATGATTTTTGTCATTAAGTCTCGGGTTTTTTATGCCCTTATTACTATGTTCACTTAGTCATGATATGTACTTATTACATTTATGTATTATATAATTGGATATCTATGGATACATTATTGTTCTGTTGCACTTTATTATCTGCATCATGCACTTTATGATATAAACTTGATGCTCTTTTATTATTTTTTTAGATTTACTAATTCTATATATTATTTTAGTCCTTCCTTGAGGACTTTATCTGTACTCACCATTGGATGCTCTCTTTGTATATCCATTTTTTGCTTCTCTTGCTGCATATTTCTTGCTTCTCTCTCTCCTGGCAATAACAGTGGACACTATATACTCCGTTCAATGATATTCTCCTGTGTGCTAAATGAAAATGGTGACGGGCATGTGCATGTGCACTGCATCAGATATTTATACACTGCCAAAATGGGACTTCCATTATACGTCTAGAAAATGGCGACTCATATGTGCTTGCGCACTGCACCCAATATCCATGCATCATAAGACGGCCTCTTACAACTATCGGCGCGTGTCACTGATATCATAGAGATATTTCCTCCTCAAACACACCGGGATAGAGAGCCTGAACGCAATGCAGCTGTGACCGGAGGCAGTGCTGACATGCGCTGCTTGTGATTCGCTGATCCTAAAGCACACTCAGTAGTTATAGATGATGTGAGGTAAGATCAGACACTCGCCCCTTGAGAGAACATATCCGCGAAACGCACGTCGGGGCGTCTATGGTGTCATGGACAGGCTGTTTACAATACCATGGTTAAGGTCTAATTTACACTTTTCTCCATGAGGTCAGTTAAAAATGTGGTTTCATTACATGCACTTGCTTAATGACTTCTGGTCACATGGACTCACTTTGTACTATTATCATTAATAACTGCAGCTTTATCTTGTTCCACCTCACCACTTTTTCTGGCTTGATTACTTCCTCTATTTTTTGATTCCTCATGCATGTGTCATGATTATTTTTGATTCATGCTTTTTTAATTAATTATTATGTATAATTTGTTAATAAAATGTATTTATTTCATTTATACTTCTTGTCTTCTGTTTCTTGAGTGGTGTTTTTTGGATACTTGTTATCTATTTTTTGGTGTTATATGCTTATAAAGCACCCATCTACTATTTCCTTGATTACGATGGAGATACTGATTTTGACAATTTGAGGCCCTTTTATACTTAAGATATGTTTTTGGATATTTTTCTGGTTGTGATCAGAGGTGTAAAGTTTACCTCTGGTCACTTGTTTCAGCTGATGGGACTACTGATCCCATCATCTGACACCTGCTGCCACTAATAACAGTAAGAGCAGGAGCGGTGGATGGAAATATTCATCAGCCGCTCCTGCACTGTAAATAAATAATTTAAAAAACCTGCATGGGTTCCCCTGTATTTTTGATAACCAGCAAGGCAAAACTCATAGCTGGGGACTGCAACCTTCAGCTGTCAGCTTCAACAAGGCTGGTTAGCAAGAATAGAGGGCTGTTTTTTTAAATTATTTAAATAAATAGTTTAAAAAAAAAAGGCGTGGGTTCCCCCAATTTTTGACAACCAGCCTTGCTAAAGCAGACAGCTGGGGGCTGGTATTCAAAGGCTCGTATGGGGCCATAGATATTGTCCCCCCAGCCTAAAAATAGCAGCCTGCAGCTGATCAGAGAAGGCACATCTATTAAATGAACCAATTCTGGCACTTTGAACAGCTCTTCCCGCTTGCCCTGTAGCGGTGGAAAGTAGGGTTCATATTTGTGGGGTTGATGTCATCTTTGTATTGTCAGATGACATCAAGCATATGGATTAGTAATGGAGAGGCGTCTATAAGACACCTCTCCATTACAAATCCTATAGTTTTATGGTCAATAAAGACACAGCAAGAAAACCTCTCACGGTGCTAGTGGGGATCTCACTGAGGTCACGGCAGTTCAGCATGACAGGGAATGGAGTCTTAGTGGCCGGAGGTAACCTCAATGTTGTTACCACCAGTCACTGAGGCTCAGTCACTAGTGGTTCTCAGCCTGGATGTTCGCATCTTGGCACTGTCCAGTTTAAAAACTGTTTATCCCTCAGACATGGATTACGGTGTGTGACAGAATGACAGACAGGTATGCTATATTATTGTTTATTTTATTTTAGATTTATTACAGGAGAACGAGGGCTTCGGTGAAATTAGGCAGCAGGTCAGTATAACTGTGTTTGTTATTTTTAAATAAAAAAGTAAAACTGTGTTTTATTTCTAATAAAGGACTGTATTCTGGCTGTCTTTATTTACCATACAACTATAGGATTAGTAATAAATAAGTGTCTTATAGATGCCTCTCCATTAGTAATCTCTGGGATTAATGTTACCTGACAATACAAAAGTGACATCAACCCCACAGAAATGAACCCTTCTTACCACCACTACAGGGCAAGTAGGAAGAGCTGGGCAAAGTGCCAGAACTGGCGCATATGATAGATGTGCCTTTTCTGGGCAGCTGCGGGCTGCTGTTTTTAGGCAGGGGGAGGGCCCCTTACCAGCCTGAGAATACCCCAGCTGCCTGCTTTAGCAAGGATGGTTGTCAAAAATGAGGCGGACCCAATGCCGTTTTTTAATTATTTATTTAAATAATTAAAAAACATTAAAAAACATTTACTTCTAATCTGCTCTTAGGTTTCAATCTTTTCGCTAGATGTTTGGCCGGTATACATTAGAATGCAGTTCCTAAATTGTATTGTAAAAGCTTTTGGGATACACTTTTCAATACAACTTTACACAAAAAATTAGTACAGTATACTGGGTGGTATACATTTTTGTAATTGAACTTAATTGCAGAATGCAGTATTAACCTGACCTTGTAAGTACACAAGAAATGTAAAGTGTCTACCTTGATCTATGGCTACATTTACTCATCTTTTTTTCAACAAATGTCACTGGATCCAAATTTATATGAACAATTTTCTTTCTGAGCTATCACAACATACAATTCTAATAGAGGATTTACATCTTGAGATATAAATATTTAAAGAGTACCAATCACCAATCTGGGGCTGCACTTTTTATTTACTAAAAGAGTGGGCCTCCTCAGACTTGTGATTGTACAAAATACAATCGTGGCCGAAAGTTGTGGAACCCTTAAAATTGTTTCACAAAATTTAGTATTTCTCCCAGAAAATTATTTGTTTTGTTATATGTTTTGTTATACACATGTTTATTTCCTTTGTGTGTATTGGAACAACACGAAAAAAGAGGAAAAAAAGGCAAAGTGAACATAAAACCTCAGAAATGGGCCATACAAGATTGTTGGCACCCTCTACTTAATATTTGGTTGCACACCCTTTGGAGTAAATAACTGCAATAAATCGCTTCCTATAACCATCAACAAGCTTCTTACACCTCTCAACTGGAATTTTAGACTACTCTTATTTAGCAAACTGCTCCAGGTCCATCATATTTGAAGGGTGCTTTCGACCAACAGCAATTTTAAGATCTCTCCACAGGTGTCCCATATGCTTTTGATCCAGACTCATTGCTGGCCACTTCAGATCTCCAGCGCTTTACTTACATCCATTTCTGGATGCTTCTTGAAGTATGTTTGGGGTCATTGTCCTGATGGAAGACCTATGACCTAGGGATGACTTTTGCAATTTTTTATCAAAATCATGTTAACTTAAGTACCGTATATTATTTTCACTATGCTGTTTGTTTGTTTATTTATTTACTGCAGGGTATTTAAAGATTTTGTCTTTGTTTTTTTTCTGTTCAGTGGCCAGTGTGAACATGCACACCAGTTTATATCCCAGTTCATACCTTTGGGTTTTTCAGTCTGTTTGCATCATGTGCATATAAAGGTGTGGCCTGCCTTTCCTTGAGCTGGGCATTATATTGATGTGGTCTCCCATGACTGTGCATCCACTAGCTGGGCCCAGTCATTCTCAGCCCTTATCCACATGCATTTCATTAGACAAACAGTAAGGTTTTTAATATTAGAGTTAGGACTGTCGCAATTATGGTCACCATGAAGTGGTGGGATGGCTTTTGCATTTTTTTTATCAGAAAACATGTTAACTAAGTACCGTATATTATTTATATGCACTATGCTGCTTGTTTATTTTATCACTGCAGGGTATTTAACTCCTAGTGACAGAGCCATTTTGGTACTTAATGACCAAGCCAATTTTTACAGTTCTGACCACTGTCACTTTATGAAGTTATAGCTCTGGAACGCTTCAACATATCCCACTGATTCTGAGAATGTTTTTTCATAACATACTGTAGTTCATGATAGTGGTAAAATTTCTTCGATATAGCTTGTGTATATTTATGAAAAAAATGGAAATTTGGCAAAAAAATTGAAAATTTTGCAATTTTCAAAATTTTAATTTTTGCACCCTTAAATCAGAAAGTGGTGGCACACAAAATGGGTAATAAATAACATTTCCCACATGTCAACTTTACATCAGCACAATTTTGGAAACATAATTTTTGTAGTTAAAACATAATAAGGGTTAAAATTTGACCAGCGATTACTCATTTTTCCAACAAAATTTACAAAACCATTTTTCTTTAGGGACCACATCACATTTGAAGTCACTTTGAGGGGTAAATATGACAGAAAATACCCAAAAATGACACCATTTTAAAAACTGTACCCCTCAAGATGCGCAAAAACACATTCAAGAAGTTTATTAACCCTTCAGGTGCTTTATGAGAACTAAAGCAATGTGGAAAGAAAAAATGAACATTTTACTTTTTTCACAAAAAATTTACTTTGGAACCAAATTTTTTTTATTTTTACAAGGGTACCATGAGAGAATGGACCACAAAATTTGTTGTGCAATTTCTCCTGAGTACACCAATACCCTGGATGTGGGGGAAAGCTACTGTTTGGGAGTATGGTACACCAACAAAGCTAATCCTCTAAATCTGAAGTTATAGCTTCAAGGACACTACAGGAGTGTTAATCAAGCAACCAAGATGTGAAAACTTAAGGGGGTTTTACACAATGATATCGCTAGGAAATATCGCCAAAGCATCACCAATTTGGTGACGCAGCAGCGATATCGCTAGCAATATCGCTATGTGTGGTACTTACCTCTGACCGGCTCCCCCGCTGTCCATTGCTGATCGCGCAGCTCCATTTCTCGTCGGGTGCTTCCTGCTGGGCTTTCTGCTGGCGCTGACGAGCGACGTGTGGACGCGGACGGAGGACGTCAGGATCACCGCATCTGAAAGGTAAGTATCATACGCTGTATCGCTGCTGCATCGCTGTGAGGTCTTCCTGTGTGGAAGCTCACTAGCGATCATTTAGCGATGCACCAGCGATCCTGACCGGGTCATATCGCTGGTCGGGATCGATGGTACATCGCTAAATGTAAAGGGGCCTTTATTCTAAAGAGTAAATTAACTACATAGAAATAAGGTCACCATAAAAGGATGTTAATCAATAGTACAAAATTTATCAGAAAAATACTTACAGTATATTTAATAATAGATCATTACAATAATTGTGAGGGCTGATACATAATATGAGACAACTGTTATGTTGTCTCATATTATGAATCAGCCCTCATAATTATTGTAATGATCTAGCCATCACATCTCCTCCTCCATGCTTCAAGGTGGGAACCAGGCATGTAGAGTACATCCGTTCACCTTTTCTGCATCGCACAAAGACACGGTGGTTGGAACCAAAGATCTCAAATTTGGACTCCTCAGAACAAAGCACAGATTTCCACTGGTCTATTGTCCATTCCTTGTGTTCTTTAGCCCAAACAAGTCTCTTCTGCTGGTTGCCTGTCCTTAGCAGTGGTTTTCTAGCAGCTATTTTAACATGAAGGCCTGCTGCACAAAGTCTCCTCTTAACAGTTGTTGTAGAGATGTGTCTGCTGCTAGATCTCTGTGTGGCATTGACCTGATCTCCAATCTGAGCTGCTGTTAACCTGCGATTTCTGAAGCTGGTGACTCGAATGAACTTCTCCTCCGCAGCAGAGGTGACTCTTGGTCTTCCTTTCATGGAGCGGTCCTCATGTGAGCCAGTTTCTTTGTAGCGCTTGATGGTTTTTGCCACTGCACTTGGGGACACTTTCAAAGTTTTCCCAATTTTTCGGACTGACTGACCTTCATTTCTTAAAGTAATGATGGCCACTCGTTTTTCTTTACTTAGCTACTTTTCTCTTGCCATAATACAAATTCTAACAGTCTATTCAGTAGGACTATCAGCTGTGTATCCACCAGACTTCTGCACAACACAACTGATGGTCCCAACCTCATTTATAAGGCAAGAAATCCCACGTATTAAACCTGACAGGGCACACCTGTGAAGTGAAAACCATTTCCGGTGACTACCTCTTGAAGTTCATCAAGAGAATGCCAAGAGTGTGCAAAGCAGTAATCAAAGCAAAAGATGGCTACTTTGAAGAACCTAGAATATAAGGCATATTTTCAGTTGTTTCACACTTTTTTGTTAATTATATAATTCCACATGTGTTAATTCATAGTTTTGATGCCTTCAGAGTGAATCTACTATTTTCATAGTCATGAAAATAAAGAAAACTCTTTGAATGAGAAGGTGTGTCAAAACTTTTGGTCTGTACTGTATGTGGTACCAGCTTACTCAGAACAAATTGGACAACAACTTTTGGCATCTAATTTCTCCTGTTACTCTTGCTAAAATAAAAAAAATGGATCTTATGTACATTTTTTGCGAAAAAAAAAATTAAATGTTCATTTTTTTAAGCATTTCAAAAATTCCTGTGAAGCCCCTGAAGGGTTAATAAACTTCTTGAATGTGGTTTTGCACACCCTGAAGGGTGCAGTATTGAGAATGGTGTCAATTTTGTTTATTTTCTATCATATAGACCCCTTAAAGTGACTTCAAATGTGATGTGGTCCCTAAAAAAAATGGTGTTGTAAAAATGAGAAATCGCTGCTCAACTTTTAACCCTTATAACTTACTAACAAAAAATTTTGCTTCCAAAATTGTGCTGATGTAAATTAAACATGTGGGAAATGTTACTTATTTAGTATTTTGTGTGACATATCTCAGTGATTTAAGG
The DNA here is from genome assembly GCF_039654945.1 of Dendrobates tinctorius. Classification (NCBI taxonomy): domain Eukaryota; kingdom Metazoa; phylum Chordata; class Amphibia; order Anura; family Dendrobatidae; genus Dendrobates; species Dendrobates tinctorius. The sequence goes on along the minus strand of NW_027361728.1, from coordinate 41,969,622 downwards.
GCATGAAAATTCAAAGTTGGAAAATTGCAAAATTTTCAAAATTTTTGCCAAATTTCCGTTTTTTTCACAAATAAACGCAAGTCATATTAAATAAAATTTACCACTAACATGAATTAAAATATGTCACGAGGAAACAATGTCAGAATCACTGCTATCCATTGAAGCATTCCAGAGTTATTACCTCATAAAGGGACAGAGGTCAGAATTGCAAACCATGCTCGGTGGGAAAGGGGTTAATAATGGCGATCGCAACTCTGGGGTCTCATCTACCTCCAGTAGCCGAGACCCCGCATAAATTCCGATGCTGGGGGGTGTTATACACTTATTTTTTATTTCTCAGTGTCGTTAAAAAATGTTGCTGAGGAATAAGTACCCTTAACTGCCACCGTTAAAAGGCGTATCGGGGTTAATCATTATGCTTCTGTCTTTGCTTTTTCCATGCGATGATCGCATTGCACTGCACAGAATGGCCCAGCTCCTCTCCTGACCTGAGCATGACAGAGTGATGTATTTCAATGCAGTGGTCAGGTAAGGAGAGCAGACAGCCAGTATGAGGATTGCGATGCCATTCTCGCACGAGTTATATGGCTGTCTGTGCCCTTATTGTAAAGGTATTTAGCCCATTGAATTTATGCATAGTAACACTCAGTTGACAATTAGGCCTGGAATACATGCAGACTTTTTGCATTTTTTATATATTAAGGATTTACCTTTATGGCGCAGTCAGACTACTGAATAAATAGGACCAAGATCAGAATGTAGTGCACGGACTGTCTGGCTGCTTCATGTATTTATTTTTAACTGTCACACTTGGGTCGGGAAAGCCACCACCAGTCCAGGCATTTTGTTCCAAACTCCATTCCAATTTATTATCACACTTGGTGAAGGAGAAGTTAGGTACACAACAACAGGAAGAGGGTGGGGGAGCCCAAATACTAGAAAAGGGCGGAGTGGAGACCCCTAGGCAGATCTGACAACACCATTTCTTTCCATAAGTCCCTAAATAGGTTCCACACCTATCACAAAGCAGGAACCTAATCCCTGGCAGCCCCTAGTGATAAGCCATGTATAGGGAGGAGATGGGGTAGGCACTAGTCACCCTCCACTGCAACTAAAGCAGGAAGACAAATGAGGGAGTACACTTAGCTTGAGACGACACAAGAGAGCTCACGCCAGCAATCCTCCAGGAAGCTCCAAGAAGAAACTAGTCGACTTCTAGCACTTTAAACAGACATAGGTAAATAGAGCTATCACCAGTGCCTTGCTCAAGCAACTAAAGGTATTTAAACATCTAGCAAGGGTGTGTTAATCAGCCACAGATGGTGGAGATCACTGCTAGGTGCAAGAGGGAGAAAGATGTCACTCCACTCCACAGCAGAGATGCAAGATCCAGAATTTGCCTGCAGAGCCAAGCACAATGACCTTCAACAGCTGGATCCAGAATGGCTGCCTGTCACACCTTACACTCCCGTGACATTTATGTGGCCATCGGACTGTGCCAGCACAAGCATATTAGAAGGGCTGACAGCTCCTTGATAAATGCAGTGACTTGCAGGTAGCTTCTTTTCTGATTGTAACATTTTCTTTTGTTTTTCATCATCCAGCCCTTACTGAAATGATCACTATCCTCAATACTGTAGACTTTACTGGTGAGTCATCTTTGGCCTATCTCTTTTGCAACCATTCCTAACCTTTATAGGAACACAAGTATATTTAATGCCAGACCTGACCCCTAAATTAGATTTTAAACTGATTTCAGAATGTGGACCAGAATTCCCAAAAATTGCAGACTCCAGAATAAATACAGACCCTACACTGAACCCACTAAACAATTATAGATCCCCAAGCTTCCTAAGCTTTTACAGTTCTCAGACCAAAATACCCTGAAAAAATACAGACCCCATAACTGACCTTTCATCATACTTCCTAAATACAAAACTAGATCCCTCAAAATGCAAACTCTAAATCAGAGCACTGAAACACAGAACTAAACCTCTAAATAAATACTAAATACAGACCAAACCCCCTAAATACTTACCCAAATGCATTCATTTTTTAAACCAGTGCCTTACTGCCTTTATAAATCTAGGGCACACACCCTTAATAGAGACCGTAGGTTCAGTCGAACTAAACTAATACAAGTGTCAGCCAAGCACCCCTTATACTATTACACTCCCCAAGCCAAGACCCTAAATCCAGACCAACTTCCCCTACACTTACATGCAGATGCTGTATGCATGCATTTCTTCCTTCAAATCCACTACTCATCAGATTTTCTAGTGGTCGGATCTCTTTAGAAAGGAATCTTTAACCAGGTTTATGATTAACAGCTTTCTTCCTATGCATATTATAGGGAATGTTTTAAAAGGTTATCTATTACTTAAACGAGTATTCCCTTTTCCAAGATCTTATCCCAATATGAAGTAATAATAATATTAGCAAATATCTCCAATTTGAAATGTAGTATAGTTCTTCTGATTCGCTATGTTGCATTTCTCATGTACAGGGCTTTTCAGTAGCTTAGAGGTCCATAGTTAGGACTACTAGCAACTAGCTAAGGCCTCTTTCACAATTCCGTTTTTGACAATCAGTCAAAATCTGCCAGGTTTTGAAAAAAACGGATCCGCAATTATTTTTTTGCGGATCCGTTTTTTTCCCCATTGAGTTGCATTACTGGCGGATCTTGACTGATGGTCATCCGTTGGATCCGTTTTTGTGAGGATCCGCCAAATTTTTTTCATCCGCCGGCATGCCTGGACAGACCATGCAACTTTTTTTTTTTGTGGTTGGATCCGCATTTTCCAGTGCGCATGCCCGGAGAAAGGAAGTCAGGGAGAAAATTAACCCTGAAATCCTTTCTGGCGGAGGAAAAAAATTCTCTCTCTCCTTCCCGGCCAGCGGTTCCTTTAAATTTCCTCATTCTGCGGATCCGTCAAATAACGGATCCTGTGGCATCCGTTCACATCAGTTAGGAACGGATCCGCTTGCCCGCCTTTTTGGCAGATCTTAACTGACACAAAAAACTGAAGTGTGAAAGAGGCCTAACCAACTCCATTATATGAGTGGTCGTAACCATGGATACCTAAGACTACAATGCACTGCACATGGGGTAAGCAAGAGCTAATCAGAAGAGCGAAACTTAATTTCTAATTGGAGGTATTTGCTAATATTATTATTATTATACCGATTACTTATTGACATAGGATTGTGGAGATGGGAATACCATCATTCAAGCTTGGATCTCCAGACCGCCTAACTTTTTTCTTTCTGAGGGGACCTAAATGACCTATGTGATGGCAGGTTTAACAATTCAGCGACTCTGATCTAATAAAGTGTACTATTCTTGCTACTGTAGATCTTTAGAAAAAATGTGGGATGTTAGATTCATACAAATGAAGCCCTTGAATAATATTCTCCTGAATAAGTACTCATCAATATGTACTAATGATAAAGAAACTTGAACTTACATCCTTAGGCATTTCATTTCATTTTTTCTCAGCTTATCAGGCTTTATAATTTGTTCTAAAAAATTATTGTTTTCTAGAACAATATAAAAAGTACAAGAGAACTGTGATACAAATGCAAAAGTTCACAACAAATGATGGTTAGCTTGGTATTTCAATTTAACTTTGTCCTTTACATAGTAGTTAATAGCATATTTTTCCATTTACAAAAACATGCCACAGCCAATAACTTTTGAAAAGCTGTGTCTACTGGCACTTTCAAATGCCTGGCAGCCTATTGAGCCAGTTTTTATTTAGTCCACTATAAATGGAACTGTTCGAGGGTATGTGATTCCCAAATGTTTCACATCAGAAAATGAAAACAAGTAGAAGCCAGCCAAGACCACAACGGTGACTGCCAGCCCATTCATATGCCAAACATGAAAGCTACAAGGCTCACACTTTGATCTTTGCATTTTTGGACATAGCTCAGGAATATAAAGAGATTGTTTTAAGGCAACATGCATTATAAGTAGAAATCAATCAATATACTTGTAAGATTTAGGAGCTAGCTTATACGCAGAGAAAAAGCTCCTCTAGGCTTGAGAATTGGAAGCAATCATGACTATGAAATGTGCATATGATCATTTTTTTATGCTGGTAGATTACAGGAAGCAATGAATGATATTGTAATTATTTGAAATAAAGAGCATTTTAGAGGCATTTTTAAAATGAACAATGGTAGATGGTCACTTTTAAATACACCGGAAAACACCAATGATATTTTGTAATAAAACTAACCTGGAAAGAATTCAATTTTCATTTATGGAAAACAGATAGTTACAGGATGTTGTTATAGTTTTGCCAACATTTTGAAACATTTTTGGATATTCTATAAATCTTCAGCATTCAGATGTGCAGATTTTTTTAAACTACTGATATAATAGATCTATATTGTTCTGGAGGGGATTGTAATTCAAGGGGTAATAAGCAACAGGAAAAGATTAACAGATTCACATTTAAAGAAAGTAAGAAAAATCTATCATGACATTAAGTAATAAAATAAAGACAAATACACATCTTGCATGAAAAAATACTTATTTGAATGTTTGCTGTGGGCAGCATGATGGCTCATTGTTTAGCAATGTAGATTTGCTGGGGTCCTAGGTTCATATCCCACCAAAGGCAACATCTGCAAGAGTTTGTATGTTTTCTCCGTGTTTGTGTGGGTATCCTCCCACAATCAAAAGACATACTGATAAAGAATTGAACCCCTTTCCGACATCAGGCATAATAGTATGCTGATGTCGGACTCCCTCCCTTAGATGTGGGCTCCGGCATTGAGCCCACATCTTTTCCGGCACATGTCAGCTGTTTTGAATAGCTGATACAAGTCTCTAACAGACGCGGGTGGAATCGTGAGCCACCCATGGCTGTTAACTAGTTAAATGCCACTGTCAATATCTGACAGCAGCATTTAACACGCTCCTCTGGAAAGCGCACCGGAAATCCAGTCCATCTATGACCCCGTCACGTGATCCCTGGTCACCATTGGGTTGGCATGACAGCCAGTGGTCTCCATCAGAACTCTATGGTTGTCACTGCTGGATTGCTATGAGCTCCGCTCGATGGTCGGCGTTCATTCCAAGTGAGCAATTTTGCTACATACAGGCGACCTAATCATCGCCTGTATGTAGCAGAGCCAATCGGATTATGGCAACTTCTATTCTCCCATGGAGACTACTGAAGCATGCCAAAAGTAAACAAAAGATTTTAAAATATTAAAAAAATGCAAAAATATAAAAGTTCAAATCACCTCCCTTTCGCCCCATTCAAACTAAAATAATAAAAAAAATTAAACATACACATTTGGTATTGCCGAGTTCAGAATCGCAAAAATAAGACCTCACCGAACCAGAGTGAGGTTGGGGGGGGGATTTTTTTTTCACCACTTAAATAAAAAAGAACCTATACATATTTGGAGTCTATCAACTCGTAATGACCTGGAGAATCATAATGGCAGGTCAGTTTTATCATTTAGTGAACATGATAAAAAAACAATTGTGAGATTGCTCTTTTTTTGCAATTTCACTGGACTTGGAATTTTTTTCCTGTTTTCCAGTACATGGTGTGTTAAAACCAATGATGTCATTCAAAAGTACAACTTGTCCCACAAAAAACAAGCCCTCACATGGCCATTTTGACCAAAAAATAAAAAAGTTATGGCTTTGGGAAGAAGGGGAGCAAAAACTGAAAATGCAAAACCAAAAATACCTCTGGTCATTAAGGAGTTAAATTGTGAGTGCTGCAGAATACAATGGCGCTATGTAATCAAGCATGATAAGATTATTCATTATCTGCATTTGAGTTTCTAGTGTGGGCATAGATGGGGTTATAGTTTGATTTAACCCCTTAGTGACAGAGCTAATTTGGTACTTAGTGACCAAGCTAATTTTTACAACTCTGACCATTGTCACTTTATGAAGTTATAGCTCTAGAACGCTTAAACGTATCCCACTGATTCTGAGACTGATTTTTCATGACATATTGTACTTCATGTCAGTGGCAAAACTTCTTCGATATACCTTGCGTTTATTTATGAAAAAAATGGAAATTTGGCAAATATTTAGAAAATTTAGCAATTTTCAAAATTTTAATTTTTGTACCCTTAAATCAGATAGTGGTGTCACACAATAGTTAATAAATAGCATTTCCCACATGTAAACTTTGCATCAGCACAATTTTGGATACATAATTTATTTTTATTAGGACGTTATAAGGGTTAAAAGTTACCCAGCAATTTCTCATTTTTCTAACAAAATTTATAAAACCATTTTCTTTAGGGACCACCTCACATTTGAAGTGAGTTTGGGGGTGTCAATATAACTGAAAATACTCAAAAATGACACCATTCTAAAAACTGCACCCCTCAACATGCGCAAAACCTCATTCAATAAGTTTATTAACCCTTCAGGTGCATCATGAGAACTAAAGCAATGAGGAAGGAACAATGAATATTTACTTTTTTCACAAAAAATTCACTTTGGAAACAATTTTTTTTTATTTTCACAAGGGTATCAGGAGAAAGTGGGCCACAAAATTTGTTGTGCAATTTCTCCTGAGTACACTAATACCCTATATGTGGGGAGAAGCCACTGTTTCTGCACATGGCAGGGCTCAGAAGAGAGGGAGCACTTTTTGAATGCAAAATTGACTGGAATCAGTGGTGGCGCCATGTCATGTTTGGAGACCCTCTGATGTGCCTAAACAGTGGCACCCAACCAATTCTAACTCCAACCCTAGCCCCAACACACCCCTAAACCTATTCCCAACCCTAACCATTACCCTAACCACAAACCTAAGGCCTGTTTCACACTTCAGTTTTTTGTGTCAGTTAAAATCCGCCAAAAAGGCGGAAAGCGGATCCGTTCCTAAGTGATGTGAACGGATGCCACTGGATCCGTTTTTTTGACGGATCCACCAAATGAAGAATTTTAAAGGAACCGCTGTCCGGGAAGAAGAGAGAGAGAGAAAGAATTTTTTCTGTTCGCCAGAAATTATTTCAGGGTTAAATTTCTGCCTGACTTCATTCCTCCGGGCATGCGCACTATAAAAATGTGGATCCTTCACCACAAAAAACGTTACATGGTCCGTCCAGGCATCTTGGCAGACGCTACAAAATTGACGGATCCGCAAAAAAAGGATCCAACGGATGGCCATCCGTCAAGATCCGCCGGTAATGCAAATCAATGGGGAAAAAAACGGATCCGCCCCCAAAAATGGCGGATCTGTTTTTTTTGCAAAAACGGCGGATTTTGACTGATGGTCAAAAACGGAAGTGTGAAACAGGCCTAACCCTAACACACCCCTAACCTTAATCTCAACCCTAACCGTAATCCCAACCGTAGCCACAACCCTAACTTTAGCCCAACCCTAACTTTAGCCCAACCCTAACCCTAGCCCAAACCCTAAACCTACCCCAACCCCAACCCTAACTTTAGCTCAACCCTAACTTTAGCTCCAACCCTAACTTTATCCCAACCCTAAAGGAAAAATAGAAGTAAAAACTTTTTTTATTATATTATTTTTATCTAACTAAGGGGGTAATAAAGGGGTTTGATTTACTTTTTTATTTTGATCACTATGATATGCTTAGGGTCACTTTGATATGCTTAGGGTCTCTATCCTACTGGAACACTATATCATCCTTTTCATACTCATAGTACTTGAGTGTACCCCGTCTTGTAGGATACTCATATATAGCTCGGCATATAGCTCAGCATTGAGACCACTATCGATCCTGGTCATGTATCCAATGCCTTTAGCTGTGAAACAAGACCATATCATCAGTCATCCACCACCGAACTTGACAGTTCCTTCTATTTCCCAGTACGTTAACCCCTTTTTCCTTTTTTCTTCCTGACCCATTTGCACCCATCAGAACCTAGTCTATTTACTTTTGTCTCATCTCTGCAAATCACCCGATTCCAATCTTCTACTGTCTACTTTTCACACTTTATTGCAAACTTGAGCTGACACTCCTTATGTTGATACTGGAGTCATGGCATCTTCATCCTTTTTGAGCCTCCATTCCAGACTTGTGTAATGTGCATCACAGGGTGCTTGCATGGACATCTGTGATCTAACTATTACGAAGCATATAAGCCACCTCCACTGCCATGCGCCAGAACTGATAGACCTCTGATGAGCTGATTTGTTGACTGATATTTTGCCTAGACGCCCGCCTCTTCACTTTTGAATGAATGGACGGACTTAATTTCGTATTGTTCCAACTATCATGGCACTTACATGATGCAGTTTGGCAATTTTCTTGGCTGAGAGACTACTGTCAATGAGCTGGATGATGCTATCTTTCTATTCTTTGAAAATCTTCAAGAGTGCTTCTCGATTTTAGTCAGTGACCTTTCACTTTGGAATTGACCTAATAACACACTGAGGTAATGTGAGGATAGGTTGTATTTTGTGGTATACAGGAAGAAAAAGATTTTCCCACCACTGTAAAACAGTAACAATGTGGTGACATTTCAAGAATCTGCATATATAATCATATGCAAAATGGTTGCAAGTCAAATTTATGCACGAGATAGCTAAAATAATTATCTTGAAATGATGGTAGTCTTAAGCTTGATGCAGTAGTGGATGATGAGATATGGAGCCTGAAAGTCAAAAGTTCAAAACATTGTTACACTTTTCTTGTCAGTGTATAATAAAGAAAAAGCATAATTTTCCATGTCACAGTCCATATAACTTTAGCTCCATATAGCTTTAACTTTTCTTATAGCATTACTAAGCTGTATTTGTATTAATCTCGTTATAACTACAGTATAAAGTCATTACTAGAGTTGATGCCAAATGATTTGCAATACCCATTCTGTTGGCCACATCAGTAACACTGCACATCAAATTTCAGGGAAGTTCTTATCCCCTGAGAACATTTTATTGTTTCTTATAGATTTTGATATGCTGAACACGAACATGTGCTCCAAAAGTCTGTATCGCGTAAGGCTTTTAAGAAACAGCAGTTTATATTCTACATTATGACGTCCGAGACACTACATACATGTGCATCGATGTCAGTAGCAAAAGCAATTGTTCAAATGTGTTTTGCAGACGACTTTCATTTATAATCCATATCAGATGCTTCTCGAATAAGAGTCCTGCAATAGTCAGCCAGCATTGACATACTTCACTTTCGCTGGTACCTTTTCTCCATCAGCGCAATGTCTTGGAGAAATCTTTCATCGTGTTCATCACTAACGGCACAAAGATTGGCTAGAAAAAAGTCCAAGTGGAATGCAGAAAATGCATTTTTAATGACATATTGCCTTTCATCAAATGATATGCTGTGAGCATGTTGTCCACGGGTTGTTCAAAGTTTGGTGCCCTGCTATTGCCAAGGAAGTTGAAAGTCACATCTTTAAAGGCTCTTCATGCCACTTGTCCAGCACCTTGAAAAAGACCATAAAAGCTACTGTCATTCATTATATTTCTGATCTGTGGGCCAATAAAAATACCTTCTTTAATCTTTGCATCACTTATTCTTGGAAATTTCTGTTGCAAGTAAGAAAAGGCTTCCGATTCTTTGTGTATTGCTTTGACAAAATTCTTCATAAGCCCAAGTTTAATATGCAAAGGAGGGAGAAATATCTTTGCTGTATCAACAAGATTTTTAATATTCTTCTGTCCAGCAACCAGGTGTTGTGAGCTCATCTGTTCATTCATCTTTTGTGTCTGAGGATCTCCCTCTTCTGGTGAAGGAAGGTAGTGAGGCTGATTACCAAACACCTGATCAGGTGGATGGTGACTGGGTAACGGGAACTTCTGACTGGATATAAGGCAGCCGACTCCCCTCTGAGTCGCTGGTGATTTCTCTGCTGGATTCTTGGAGACCAGTCTGATTCCTGCTTCCCAAAGATAAGTTTTTGCTCTGCTATTGAACTTATTAGTTTTGGTTTTGTTTACCTTGTTTTTTGGAGTTCTACCATCCCCGGCCGGGGGTGTGCTGGATTCACTTTTCCTTGATCAGTGTTCTCTTTTGCTCTGCTTCCAGAATAGTCTGAGTGCTGATATAGGGTTTGAAGTTTAGTGACTTCAGGGTCCTTTTTGCTTATCAGCTGTTGTTGGTAATATTTTTTAGCAGGGTTTTCTCGGATTGCAGACAGCAGCTTTTCTATCCTGTCCTTTTTAGTTAGCTTGGGCCCCATCGTTTGCTCTACCTATCTTTCTATCTGTGTTAGTGTTTTCATCTTGCTTCACTGTCATTATATGTTGGGGGCTGCCTATTGCTTTGGGGTCTGCTCTGGGGCAGTCAGTTTTTCCCTTTTCTCTCTTTAGGCTTATGTAGATGTTCGGCTGTGATGAGGTGTCTAGGATCACTGTAGGAACACTCCACGGCTACTGCTAGTTGTGTGATAGGATTAGGGGTCTGCAATCCGCTAGTTTCCAACCTCTCTGTTTTTCTGGGCTGAGCTTGTGTTTTGTTTTTTCCTTCTTGGTGACTCAATCATAACAGAATCACCAGCCATACCGCAGATTCTAGGGTACTCAAAAGCAGGAAGGAATTGTTTAAAAAAAAAAGGTGTCAGAATTTTTTTTTGTGTATATTTTTTCCTCTTTTTCTCTGAGGCCATAGGAGGAATATTTTTTTTTTCTGATGGAGTTTAAGCAATTGTCTGATCGTATGGAGCAGCTTGCTGCTGAGGTGCGGGGAATTTCCACCTATCTTGCTCGTTCACACGCTGCTGAACCAAAAATCCCCACTCCTGATGTGTTTTTTGGGGATCGGTCTAAATTTTTGAATTTTAAGAATAATTGTAAATTATTTCTTGCCTTGAAGCCTAACTCATCGGGGAGCTCTGCGCAGCAGGTTAAGATTGTCATCTCCTTGCTGCGCGGCGATCCCCAGGATTGGGCATTTTCTTTAGTACCAGATGATCCTATTCTAACTAATGTGGATGCATTTTTTCAGGCTTTGGGGTTGTTGTATGATGAACCTACTGCGATTGATCAAGCTGAAAAGACCCTGTTGGCATTGAGCCAGGGTCAAGATTCTGCAGAACTGTACTGTCAAAAATTCTGAAAGTGGGCGGTCCTCACCACTTGGAATGATGGTGCCTTGGCAGCTCTCTTTCGGAAAGGTTTGTCAGAAACCGTAAAAGATACTATGGTGGGATTTCCTGTTCCCTCTGGTCTTGACGATTCTATGTCATTAGCCATTCAGGTTGATCGGCGTTTACGTGAACGTAAAATTATACGGGAAATGCTGCCACCTGTTGAACAAATGTCTGAACCTATGCAATGTGATAGAGTTTTGCCTAGGGCGCAACGTCAGGAGCTCAGAAGGCGTAATAAGCTGTGTTTTTTCTGTGGAGATGCCTCTCATATTATTTCTGTCTGCCCTAAACGAGAGAAACGTTTTGCACACACATTTGCTGTAGGTGGTGTACAACCTAAGTTTCTTCTGGCAATTACTCTGATCTGCTCCCTGTCCACATTTTCTGTTAAAGCCTTTGTGGATTCAGGAGCAGCCTTGAACCTAATGGATTTAGATTTTGCTAAAAGTTGTGGCTTCACTATGACACCCCTGCGGACGCCTATTCCTTTGAGGGGTATTGATGCTACTCCTTTGGCGAATAAACCTCAGTTTTGGACCCAGGTGGTAATGCGGGTTGCCCCAGAGGGATCGAAATGTCTTTTTGGTGTACAGAGGATTTCATTTTTGGGATTTATTTTGTCTCCGTCAACTATTGAAATGGACCCGGCCAAGGTACAGACCATTTATGATTGGGTGCAGCCCACTTCTTTGAAGGCTCTCCAGATGTTTTTGGGTTTTGCTAATTTTTATCGTAAGTTTATAGCCAATTTTTCTGTTGTTGCCAAACCATTGACTGATTTGACTAAGAAGGGCGTAGATTTGCTGAATTGGTCTCCAGAGGCTGTTTCTTCTTTTCAGGAGCTGAAGCGGAGGTTCATTTCTCCGGTTTTGCGAAAACCCGATGTCTCACTTCCAAAGAGGAGCTGTTTTGTCCCAAAGAGATCCTGTAACATCTAAAATGAACCCCTGTGCCTTCTTTTCCCGAAAGTTCTCTCCTTCGGAACGCAACTATGATGTGGGGAATCGAGAACTGTTGGCCATGAAGTGGGCATTTGAGGAGTGGAGACATTGGTTGGAGGGAGCTAGACATCAAGTTGTGGTCCTCACTGACCACAAGAATTTGATCTACATTGAGTCGGCTAAACGCTTGAATCCGAGACAGGCCAGGTGGGCCTTGTTTTTCACACGTTTTGATTTTGTGGTCTCCTTTCTCACGGGCACTAAGAATGTTAAGGCTGATGCCCTCTCTAGTAGTTTTTGGCCGATTCTCCTATTGTGACCAAGCCTGCTACCATCTTAGGTGAGGGGGTGGTTCTTTCTGCCATCTCGCCTGATTTGAGACGTGCTCTGGAGAAGTTTCAGGAGGATAAGCCGGAGAGTTGTCCCAGTGGTAGGTTGTATGTTCCTGACCAGTGGAGGAGGAAAGTGATGTCTGAGGTTCATTGCTCCACGTTGGCTGGTCATCCAGGTATTTTTGGTACTAGAGATTTGGTGAGTCGGTCTTTTTGGTGGCCTGCCTTGTCTCGTGATATAAGAAATTTTGTGCAGTCCTGTGGGACTTGCTCCCGATCTAAGCCTTGTTCTCATTCAAGTGGGTTGTTGATGCCTTTGCCGGTGCCCAGGAGGCCATGGACCCATATTTCAATGGATTTTATTTCTGATCTGCCTGTCTCTCAGAGGATGACTGTTATCTGGGTCAATTGTGATAGATTCTCTAAGATGGTCCACCTTGTACCACTCCCAAAGTTGCCATCTTCCTCAGAGTTGGTGCCCTTGTTTTTGCAACAGGTGGTTCGCTTGCATGGGATTCCTGAGAACATTGTATCGGACAGAGAAGTTCAGTTTGTCTCTAGATTCTGGAGGACCTTTTGTTCCAAGTTGGGAATTCAGTTGTCCATCTCCTCTGCATTTCACCCTCAGACCAATGGGCAGATGGAGAGAACAAACCAGACTTTGGAGGCTTATTTGAGATGTTTTATATCTGCTGGTCAGGATGATTGGGTCTCATTTTTACCCTTGGCCGAATTTGCTTTAAATAATAGAGCTAGTTCTGCCACTTTGATGTCACCATTTTTCTGTAACTTTGGGTTTCAACCTCGATTTTCTTCAGGGCAGGTGGAGTCTTCTGCCTGTCCAGTGGTTGACACTGTGGTGGGAAGAATGCAGCAGATTTGGGACCAAGTGGTGGATAAGTTGTCTCTTTCCCAGGAAAAGGCCCAGCGGTTTTCTAACCGGCATAGGACCATTGGTCCCCGGTTAAAGGTGGGTGATATGGTCTGGTTGTCATCAAAGAATATCTCTATGAAAGTGGCTTCTCCAAAATTTAAACCTAGATTTATTGGACCTTACAAGATTTTGGAGATTATTAATCCGGTCTCTTTTCGGTTGGCTCTTCCTGTCACATTTAAGATTCATAATGTGTTTCATAAGTCCTTGTTGAAGAGGTTTGTTGAACCAGTGGTTCCTATGGCGGCACCTCCTGACCCTGTGTTGGTTGAAGGTAACATGGAATATGAGGTAGAGAAGATACTGGATTCCCGTCTGGCTAGACGGAGACTCCAGTATTTGGTTAAGTGGAAGGGTTATGGTCAGGAGGATAATTCCTGGGTCTCTGCCTCGGATATTCATGCCGAAAGATTGGTGCGCGCTTTTCATCGAGCTCATCCTGATCGGCCTGGTGGCTTGGATGAGGGTTCGGTGACCCCTCCTCAAGGGGGAGGTACTATTGTGAGCTCATCTGTTCATTCATCTTTTGTGTCTGAGGATCTCCCTCTTCTGGTGAAGTAAGGTAGTGAGGCTGATTACCAAAGACCTGATCAGGTGGATGGTGACTAGGTAACGGGAACTTCTGACTGGATATAAGGCAGCCGACGCCCTTCTGAGTGTCTGGTGATTTCTCTGCTGGATTCTTGGAGACCAGTCTGATTCCTGCTTCCCAAAGATAAGTTTTTGCTCTGCTATTGAACTTATTAGTTTTGGTTTTGTTTACCTTGTTTTTTGGAGTTCAGCCATCCCCGGCCGGGGGTGTGCTGGATTCACTTTTCCTTGATCAGTGTTCTCTTTTGCTCTGCTTCCAGAATAGTCTGAGTGCTGATATAGGGTTTGTAGTCTAGTGACTTCAGGGTCCTTTTTGCTTATCAGTTGTTTTGGTAATATTTTTTAGCAGGGTTTTCTCAGATTGCAGACAGCAGGTTTTCTATCCTGTCCTTTTTAGTTAGCTTGGGCCCCATCGTTTGCTCAACCTATCTTTCTATCTGTGTTAGTGTTTTCATCTTGCTTCACCGTCATTATATGTTGGGGGCTGCCTATTGCTTTGGGGTCTGCTCTGGGGCAGTCAGTTTTTCCCTTTTCTCTCTTTAGGCTTATGTAGATCTCCGGCTGTGACAAGGTGTCTAGGATCACCGTAGGAACACTCCACGGCAACTGCTAGTTGTGTGATAGGATTAGGGGTCTGCAATCCGCTAGTTTCCAACCTCTCTGTTTTTCTGGGCTGAGCTTGTGTTTTGTTTTTTCCTCCTCGGTGACTCAATCATAACACCAGGTTTTCGAGGAGTGGCCAGTCCTTTCTGAAATAGTGCATTTCTCGTGCACGACTGTCCCACTCACAAATAAAACATCAATACTTGGTATATCAAAGCTACAGTCCAAGAAGAAGTGCAACAACTTTTAGATCACCACATATGCTCCAGTTATAATTTCTATTAATGTGGGTTAACATTAACTCCATATTCTCGTACGTTTCTTTCATGTGTACGGCATATCCAATAGGTATAGAAGGATACATATTTCCGTTGTGTTGTAAAACAGCCTTCAGACTTAAAACTGACAAGTCAATGAACAGGCGCCATTCCTTCGGGTCATGTTTGCATCCAAGAGCACCAAACAACCCCAAGACGTCATTGCAAATGGTTACACTGTCGATATAGTTGAAAAATTGATTAAGGTCTTCTTGATGACTGCGAAAAACAGAAACTCTTGTTCCTGGTAGTAAGAGATCCAATTCTTGTAGCCTTGATCCCAATAATTCTGCCTGCCTCTTTGACAATTTCAAATCTCTAACCAAGTCACTCAGATCAGCTTGACAGAACAGATGTGGATTAGATGTAGAAGGCTCAAAGTCTGGGTCTGCAGCAGTTTCATCTTCCACTGACATTGTTAGTTCATCTTCGTCATCCTCCATTGTCCATACTTTGGGTGGCTTTGGAGCACAAAGACTTTTATTGTGTGGCACTGGTCTTATAGCTTTAGGAAGAATAGGATATTCTTTTGATTTCTTGTTCTTTGCTGAATATCCTGTTAGGCAGAAGTAGCAATCTGCTTCATCATCTCTCTGCTCTCTCCATATCATTGGGACAGCGAACGGCATTGAAGGTCGTGATCCATTCAGCCATGCTCTAAGTATGTCAGTATTGTCTTTTGATTCCTCCCCTGCCCAGGAGATGAGGTATGCTCCGTCCACGGTCAGCTGCACAGAATTCGCATTCGCATTCTCAAAAACCTTACATAATAGGAAAAATCTGAAGTCATTTCTGAAATCAGCATGAAAAAATCTATCAGGAACACTCAAAATTGTCCGAGGGACAAAACCTTGGTAACATAATGTAATTTATAGCCGCTGGAGGGAGCTCTCAGAGCTGCCTAGTACCTGATGCCACATGCATCTCTTCTTTTTATGAGCTAGAATGACTCTATTTCACCTGTATGTTATGTCGAAACAATAATGTTGCAGCAGGACTGGTAATTAAAAGAAGAGCCGCAGATACTGGGAGATAGGCGGAAGTTCTTAGGGCTTTCATTTTGCAGTCACAGACTACTGATGTGAATGATGGACAGGGTCCTGCAAATGGATTCACAATAACTCTCCCGGCGCCTGCGCACTGCAGGACTCTGCTCTGCCCTCAACAAGGCAGAGCAGTGTGCCTGCACAGGAGCCACGACAGGCAGCAAAGAAGAGGACGTCACCGTTAGAAGATGGGAGGCGCCGGACTGGACCGCCACACCCTACGGACCCGAACCGGACCCGGACCACCCCTTGGTGAGAATAATATAACTCATTTTTCTTATCTTTCAGGTTACATCGGGGGCTTATCTACAGCATTACAGAATGCTGTAGATAAGACCCTGATGGCGATGCCGGCAGCTGATAAAAAATGGGGTGACAGATTCCCTTTAAATGAATCTATTGCAATATTTAAATAGGAACTGTATTTGGGGTTGTATAATTTTTTAATTGTTGATATACAATAGGGATGCCATACAGATGCAGATGATATATGGATGCTAATACAGATGAAAGATCAACTTTTTTTATGAAATTGGGCAATTTTTCCATATGGTCATCTGATCCTGACTGTCAGTATTCTGATATCCTTCTGTAGATTGACTACTAGTGGCTGCTATTATTCACTTTGATAAAATGTGCTGAATTTCCCCTCATTACCACTGGAGACTGCTGTGGGGTTTCTGCAATCATCCTTTACCAATATAGCCGATGTTGAAACTGTGGAAGTCATCTTGTTTCCTGAATGGGCCTACTTAAACTCACATGGAACACTCACTCATTGCTTGAGAATTGTGTCTTACCTTTAGTCCATTTCCAGTCTTCAGCTCCGGAGAAGTATCTCATGTAGACTGTTTCCACCCCTCTCCAGATTGTTTCCTACAATTCCTAATGCCACTTCCAAAAACTTCAGCTGCCAATTGTTGCTCCCTGCTCGTGCTCCTCCAACCATTGGTTTCAAACTGTGCTCCACCAGTATTGTAACAAAAACAGTCTGTCATTCAAAAATTGTAGCTCAAAGCTAAGTGTAAAAACAATATGTAGCTAAAAGTCTAAATACATTACTTCTGTAAGGCATCGGATTTCTGTTGCTGCACAGTGGGAATCCTGAGCCTTACTTCCAGCGGTCTCGCATTCCCCTCCAGCCACAGAGGAGGTTGCTCAGCAAACTCGTCGGTCCAGGCGCTCTGCCCAGACCAGCTCCGTGAGTCTGCTTACTGCTGCCATCTCTGGCACAGCTATGGCAATACATGCTGCTCAGCAGCGAGCTTCTCCAGGGACTAAGTCCCCATGTCAGGCCACTGAGCATGCCCATGGAGTGATCTCCCATTGGAGATCGAAGGTCACGTGCTCAGGTCCTGCTCGTGTTCGGATTGGCCCATCCGAGAAGCCATTAAAGTCCCGGATGCTCGCGGCTATAAAAGGCTTGCATGGTCGCTCGGCCATGCACTAGGATAGACTGTATTTACAGACTAAGTGGAGTGAGTGATGTATGCACGTATGAATGTCTCTGGTGAATGACTCATTAAGAAACCCCTACCCTTGGTACGCGTTGTGCAGCCTAGCCTGCTAGCACCCAGGCTTAGGCGTAGGTAGGTCAGAGGTTGAGTCAGGCATCAGTCCTCGCCAGGGACTCGGCACGCCTCAGTGCACATGCTCCACACCTCATAGCCAGCGACTACAGCGGAGCTCGCAGCAGCGACACCGCGCTCAGTGGGCCTAGAGGGACTCTAACCCTATGTCCTTGGCGTAGAGTTCTGTTGGCCGGGCTCTGTGAGCTAAACAGGCTCCGGCATCTACTTTCAGCGGTTGTGCGGCTCTGTGCATTAACAGAGTTCGCTCCTGTTCACATTGGGTGACGTAACCCACGTGTGACTGTTTTCACACCGCTTAATTCTTCCGCCATTACCTAGCAGCAGTGTACCACCTCTGCACGGTGGACCCCGGGCTGAGAACGCACCTACTACTATTTTATAATTTGGTGCGTTCCGCCAGCCCTAACATTATCCTAGCACCAGGGTCTGGCTAGTAATGTCGGACAAACCGTGACTGCTGCAGTACATCTGGCAGCTGCAGGGCAGGTTGACGGCTCTCGAGCGTCCAGCCTCAGCTGCGGATGTTACTGCTGTCGCTGTTCAGGAAGCCACAGAGGCTGTCTCCCCTGTGACCACTGCCATCCCTGCCCTGACTTTGTCCCGCCTCCCACTGCCTGAGTAGTTCTCGGGTGATAGTGCCTCTTGTAGGGGTTTCGTGAACCAGTGCTTGATACAGCTGGAGCTGCTGGCAGCACGATTCCCCTCCGAGCGGGCCAATGTGGGATTTATTATTTCCCTCTTGTTGGGCAGGGCTTTGGAGTGGGCCACACCGCTGTGGGAGCGTGGTGATCATGTGGTGCAGAGTGCTTCTCGGTTCTTGGACACTCTGAAGCATGTCTTCCTGGGACCGCGAGTCACCCATGACACTGCGCTCCGGCTGCTGGCATTGTCACAGGGTTCGTCCATGGTCAGCCACTTTGCCATCCAGATCCGGACGCTGGCCTCGGAGTTAGAGTTGCCAGATAACGTCCTCATTCCGGCATTCTGGAAAGGCTTAGCTGGCCATGTGAAGGATGCTCTGGTCACCAGGGAGATTCCTGCTACTCTTGAGGAGCTTATCACCGTCTCCACCCGTATAGACCTTTGCATTCCCGAGCGAAGGTTGGAGCGGTTCCAGTGTAGGTAGAGGTTTAGGTTGGCACCCAGTTTTCCAAAACCTCTGGAATCTTCCGATCGGGCGTCCGAGTGTCAGGGGGCTTCCCGCGAGGGATCCAGGCCCCGGCCTCCTCGAGCCCCTGTGATCTGTCATGGTTGCCGGCAGTCCGGTCACTTTGCCAACCAGTGCCCAAAGCGACTGGGATGACGCTCGCCCCTAGTGGCCGTAGGAGGCTGCTCACTAGAATCCGCGGCATTTTCCTCCAAGTTGTCCTTTAAGGGGACTCTTGGGTTTGGTTCTTCCACTCTGGTGGTGGAGGTTTGCATGGATTCCGGAGCGGATGGCAATTTTATGTTTTCTGCCTTCGCTCAACGGCACGCGATACCATTGCTAATGATGTCCAAGCCAGTCACCGTTAGAGTAGTGAACGGCGCGACTCTGCCCTCACAGATTACCCACCAAACCGCTCCACTGTTACTCTCGGTGACTCCATCTCATCAGGAGATGATATCCCTCGTCATGCCCGAGGGTATCGACCAGGTCCTTCTAGGGGTCCCCTGGTTGCGGTATCACTCTCCCCATATAGAGTGGTCTTCGGGGAGATTTCTTGGTTGGAGTAAGTCATGTGAGAGTAGATGTCTGAGGGAATGCGTCCAGGTTGCCTCCACCGAGGTCCCCGCAGATCTTTCCTCGCTTCCCAAACACTATCGACAGTATGAGGACGTGTTCTCCAAAAAGGCGGCAGAGACACTTCCACCGCATCGCCCCTATGACTGTCCTATTGACCTCTTGCCTGGTACTGAGCCTCCCCGGGGTCGAGTCTATCCCCTATCTCTCCCGGAGACAGAGGTCATGTCTCAATACATCAGGGAGAATCTGGCAAGAGGATTCATTAGGAAGTCAGTGTCACCAGCAGGGGGGGATTCTTCTTCGTCCAGAAGACGAGTGGGGAACTACGTCCTTGCATCGATTACAGGGGTCTTGATGCCATCACCGTTAAGAATAAGTATCCTCTACCCCTGATATCGGAGCTGTTTGATAGGCTACGGGGAGCGAGAGTGTTTACCAAACTTGATCTGCGGGGGACTTACAACCTGATTCGCATCCGTGATGGGGACGAATGGAAGATGGCATTTAACACCAGAGACGGGCACTATGAATATCTGGTGATGCCTTTCGGGCTCTGTAATGCCCCAGCCGTCTTCCAAGACTTTTTGAGCGATATCTTCCGGGATATGCTTACCACCTCGGTAGTAGTCTATCTGGATGATATTCTCATCTACTCTCCAGATATTAACTCCCACCGGAGAGATGTTTGCAAAGTTTTCGACCTCCTGCGGGCAAACTCCCTCTATGCCAAATTGGAGAAGTGTGTGTTTGAGCAGGTGTCCTTGCCTTTCTTGGACTATATCATCTCTGCCCAGGGTTTGGCCATGGATCCTGCCAAGCTACAGGCAGTGATGGATTGGCAGGAACCCCATTCTCTCAAAGCGGTGCAGCGCTTTATGGGGTTCATACAGTTGTGGCCAAAAGTATTGACACCCCTGCAATTCTGTCAGATAATACTTAGTTTCTTCCTGAAAATGATTGCAAGCACAAATTCTTTGGTATTATTATCTTCATTTAATTTGTCTTAAATGAAAAAACACAAAAGAGAATGAAGCAAAAAGCAAAACATTGATCATTTCACACAAAACTCCAAAAATGGGCCAGACAAAAGTATTGGCACCCTCAGTCTAATACTTGGTTGCACAACCTTTAGCCAAAATAACTGCGACCAACCGCTTCCGGTAACTATCAATGAGTTTCTTACAAGCTCTGCTGGAATTTTAGACCATTCTTCTTTGGCAAACTGCTCCAGGTCCCTGATATTTGAAGGGTGCCTTCTCCAAACTGCCATTTTTAGATCTCTCTACAGGTGTTCTATGGGATTCAGGTCTGGGCTCATTGCTGGCCACCTTAGAAGTCTCCAGTGCTTTCTCTCAAACCATTTTCTAGTGCTTTTTGAAGTGTGTTTTGGGTCATTGTCCTGCTGGAAGACCCATGACCTCAGAGGGAGACCCAGCTTTCCCACACTGGGCCCTACATTATACTACAAAATTTGTTGGTAGTCTTCAGACTTCATAATGCCATGCACACGGTCAAGCAGTCCAGTGCCAGATGCAGCAAAGCAACCCCAAAACATCAGGGAACCTCCGCCATGTTTGACTGTAGGGACCGTGTTCTTTTCTTTGAATGCCTCTTTTTTTTCTCCTGTAAACTCTATGTTGATGCCTTTGCCAAAAAAGCTGTACTTTTGTCTCAACTGACCAGAGAACATTCTTCCAAAACATTTTAGGCTTTTTCAGGTAAGTTTTGGCAAACTCCAGCCTGGCTTTTTTTGTCATGGGGTAAGAAGTGGGGTCTTCCTGGGTCTCCTACCATACAGTCCCTTTTCATTTAGACGCCGACGGATAGTACGGGTTGACACTGTTGTACCCTCGGACTGCATGGCAGCTTGAACTTGTTTGGACGTTAGTCGAGGTTCTTTATCCAACATCCGCACAATCTTGTGTTGAAATCTCTTGTCAATTTTTCTTTTCCGTCCACATCTAGGGAGGATAGCCACAGTGCCATGGGCTTTAAACTTCTTGATGACACTGCTTACGGTAGACACAGAAACATTCAGGTCTTTGGAGATGGACTTGTAGCCTTGAGATTGCTCATGCTTCCTCACAATTTGGTTTCTCCAGTCCTCAGACTGTTCTTTGGTCTTCTTTCTTTTCTCCATGCTCAATGTGGTATACACAAGGACACAGGACAGAGGTTGAGTCAACTTTAATCCATGTCAACTGGCTGCAAGTGTGATTTAGTTATTGCCAACACCTGTTAGGTGCCACAGGTAAGTTACAGGTGCTGTTAATTGCACAAATTAGAGAAGCATCACATGATTTTTTGAACAGTGCCAATACTTTTGTCCACCCTCTTTTTTATGTTTGGTGTGGAATTATATCCAATTTGGCTTTAGGACAATTCTTTTTGTGTTTTTTCATTTAAGACAAATTAAATGAAGATAATAATACCAAAGAATTTGTGTTTGCAATCATTTTCAGGAAGAAACTGAGTATTATCTGACAGAATTGCAGGGGTGTCAATACTTTTGGCCACAACTGTAAATTACTATCGCCAATTCATTCCCCACTTCACAACTTTGGTAGCGCCCTTGGTAGCCCTCACCAAGAAGGGTGCAAACCCCAAGTTGTGGTCAGAACCTGTCTCCAAGGTCTTCTCCTCTATTAAATCACATTTCGCTAGCGCTCCCATTCTACATCGCCTCGATGTGGATAAACCCTTCATTCTGGAGGTGGATGCCTCTTCCATCAGTGCTGGAGCGGTCCTTTTCCAGAAGGACTCGCAAGGTCGGAAGCACCCATTCTTCTTCTTCTCCAAGACCTTCACACCGGCGGAGAGGAATTATTCCATCAGGGACAGGGAGTTGCTAGCAATGAAGTTGGCCTTTTCAGAGTAGAGACACCTCCTGGAGGGGGCTCGCCACCCTTTCCAGGTGTTCAACGACCACAAGAATTTGGTCTATTTACAAACAGCCCAGCGGCTGAATTCTCGCCAGGCCAGATGGTCCTTGTTCTTCCCCCGATTCCACTTCACCCTGCATTTTCTCTCCGGGGAGAAGAACGTCTGGGCCGATGCTCTCTCCCGCTCCATGGTGTCATCGGAGGAGGAGCCTTGGCTGATTGTCCCGTTTGAGAGCCTGAGGACCGTGGCTCCGGTCGCCCTCGAGTCTGTACCTCCGGGCAAGATTTTTGTCCCTGCCCATCTGCGACCGGAGGTCCTCTCTTGGGCTCATTCATTCAGGCTGGGTGGACATTTTGGGACCAAATGGACCTCTGAGCTTCTGGCAAGGACGTACTGGTGGCCGCATATGGCCCGTGACATCAGGGACTATATACGGGCGTGCGTCTCTTGCTCCCAGAATCGGCCCTCTCGGCAGCGGCCCACTGGGTTACTCTATCCTCTGCCAGTTGCTGACAGGCCCTGGGAGATGGTCGGTATGGACTTTGTGGTGGGTCTGCCCAAGTCCAGTGACAGCACCGTCATTTGGGTGGTCACCGATCGTTTCTCCAAGATGGTGCATCTGGTACCACTCTCTCGACTACCTTCGGCACTGGGCCTGGCAGCGTTGTTTATTAAAACATGTTTTCCACCTGTACGGCATGCCGGATAAGATTGTCAGCGACCGGGGTCCTCAGTTTGCGTCTCGGTTCTGGAGAGAGCTCTGTTCTCTGCTCAGCATATAGCTAAATCTCTCCTCGGCCTATCATCCTGAGACGAACGGGTTGGTTGAGAGAGCCAACCAGACCCTGGTGACATATCTGTGACATTTTGTCTCAGCCAGGCAGGATGATTGGGCACCCTTGCTGCCATGGGCGGAGTTCGCCTTGAACAACGCTGTGGCCGACTCCACCGGTCAGACCCCTTTCCTCTTAAATTACGTCCAGCATCCGTGCGTCCCCGTGCCCATGCCCCTGTTGTCCACCGTCTCTAGGGTGGCAGACTGGGCGGTGGAGGCACGTGACATTTGGGATCGCATGCAGGATGCTATCCGGGCCTCCAAGGAGAATGAGGTCCTCCGCTGACACTCGCCGGTGCCCGGCTCTGACCTTCACCCCAGGCGACTTAGTGTGGCTCTCCGCTCGAAACATCAGGCTGCGGGTGGAATCCACTAAGATCGCACTGCGCTATATTGGCCCTTTCAAGGTCCTCAAGCAGATGAACCCGGTAGTCTACTGCCTGGCTGTTCCACCACACTTGGCTATCTCGGACACGTTTCATGTGTCTCTCCTTAAGCCGGTGCACATTTCCCGGTTTTCTGAGCCATCTGCCGGGACATCAGACCTGTCGTAAGATGAGTTTGAGGTTAATGCCATCGTGAGATGCAAGGTGATGCGGGGCACAAAATTTTACTTGGTGGATTGGAAGAGTCAGGGTCCAGAGGCGCGGACCTGGGAGCCGGTGGAAAACATCCACGCTCCTCTTCTCATTGCGGAATTTGTGCGGAGCGAGGCTCAGAGAGGAGGGGGCCCTAGGATGGGGGGTAATGTTAGGCGTCAGATTTCTGTCGCTGCACAGCGGGAATCCTGAGCCTTACTTCCAGTGGTCTCCCATTCCTCTCCAGCCACAGAGGAGGTTGCTCAGCAAACTCATTATTCCAGGCGCTCTGCCCAGACCAGCTCCATGGGTTTGCTTGCTGCTGCCACCTCTGGCACAGCTATGGCAATACATGCTGCTCAGCAGCGAGATTCTTCAGGGACTAAGTCCCCATGTCAGGCCACTGAGCATGTCCGTGGAGTGATCTCCCATTGGAGATCAAAGGTCACGTGCTCAGGTCCTGCTTGTGTTCGGATTGGCCCATCCGAGAAGCCAGGAAGGTCCCGGACGCTCACGGCTATCAAAAGTCTGCATGGCCGCTCGGCCATGTGCTAGGATAGACTATATTTACAGACTATGTGGAGTGAGTGATTTATGCACGTATGAATGTCTCTGGTGAATGACTCATTAAGAAACCCCTACCCTTGGTACCCATGTGTTGTGCAGCCTAGTCTGCTAGCGCCCAGGCTTAGGCGTAGGTAGGTCAAAGGTTGAGTCAGGCATCAGTCCTCGCCAGGGACTCGGCACGCCTCAGTGCACGTGCTCCACACCTCATAGCCAGCGTCTATAGCGGCGCTCGCGGCAGCAACGCCGCACTCAGTGGGCCTAGAGGGACTCTAACCCCGTGTCCTTGGGGTAGAGTTCTGTGGCCATATACTGTGCGCTCTTTTGGCCGGGCTCTGTGAGCTAAACAGGCTCCAGCATCTACGTTCAGCGGTTGTGCGGCTCTGTGCATTAACAGAGTTCGCTCCTGTTCACATTGGGTGACATAACCCTCGTGTGACTGTTTTCACACCGCTTAATTCTTCCGCCATTATCTAGCAGCAGTGTACCACCTCTGCACGGTGGACCCCGGGCTGCGAACGCACCTACTACTATTTTATAATTTGGTGTGTTCCGCCAGCCCTAACAACTCCTCTTGCTTGTACTTTCCTCTATTTCTTGCTTATCTTTTTGCCAAATAGGCAGGAAATGGGCTAAATACAAAAGTATATGATTACACACAAAATTTGTTGTTTGCCTGCATAAGCATTTTAGAAATAAATCTTTTTGAAAAGCTACCTCATTCTTTGTACATATTCAGATCTTACTCAACAAGTCTTTCTCAAACAAACATAAAAGAAAAAATCAGGGATGAACATAAAATTAAAAACTTTCCAGTTTTATTACTTTGTAAAAAAGAATTGCTCCTCAAATCTCTAGAATGAGATCTCCATTCTGCTCCAATAGAGTTGTATAGATTGGCGGTTATTCAGCATGTTGCTTGGTCCATACAGTTTTATGTGGGGTAGTGCTAAATACGATCAAGAACTGGAGCACCTTGTTCTATGTAACCTATCAAGCTTCAGTGGGCTCAAGTTCCATGTTTTTCGACTAGTTTTCCTGTTTAATGAACGCAAAGGTGCAAGGTTTAATTGTACATTTACTATGTAAAGAGGTTTTCTGATGCCTAAACATTAAAAGCCTGTACACAGAACAAGCCATTAAACATTGATTAATGGGGCTAACTTCTAGGATCAACCACTAATTAGCGTAATTATGAGAGCTCAACACTTTTCCTATCTTTTTGGCCCTTCTTATTATTTACATAGGTCCACTGGTTCATAAAGGCAACTATGTCTGATTCTGCAACTCAATACCTTTCAATACTAATGAATTGGGAGTTGCCTCTTGAGCACATTCAACAGACCTTTAATGGCTCATGTAAATCTCCTGTACTTATGTTATTTAAGCTGAGAGTTAAATAAATTATTATATAGTTTTGTACAGTAATCTCATATAAATTTCAACACAGAGACTTTTAATAATCATAGCAGATCAAATCTTAATGTCCGCTACGAGGAAAAGAGCCAAGTTCCAACTGTCTCAAAATTATGATAAGCACGCAGTCTTCCGTGAAGCATGAATTTCAACACATTAGTATTCCAAGTCAAGAAAAAATATCATTTTCCGCTGTTAAAACTTTCTATTTGAGATTTTCCAGACGTTCCCAAAAGCATCACTTTCTTATATTCCAAAAGCAATGTATGTTTTTTGCTCCGTACCAAATATGCTGAGAATTCTTACTCATCCTTATGTTCTCCTATATACAACAAGGGAGGAAATTTTATTTCACTAATAGTAAGGTTTTTATATAATGCAAGGTTCAAATTTTAGTTTCCATTAGGAGGAATAATCCCATAATCCTATGGTTTATTTGACACGTTCCGCCAAATCCTTCTTATAGTCTTTTTCTGCCTTGAAAGCTTTCCCAGTCTGAGATGCCTTACTATGTTATTAACCATCCAAGCTTAACACTGCGCACTGTGAAACATAAAATAAAACTTTAAAACCAGCATAAGCCACCAATATTGAAAGTTCATATTCAATCTTCCCATAGCAAGCAATATATAATCTTTATAATGTTTTCTTAAAGAACGCGCCCATGAATGCAAAGTCTCCTTCACGCTCCATAATGCGCCACAAGTTTCGGGCCATACACTGTTACTAGTGTTGATACTTTTAATACTTTACTCCTGCTTTAACTCGCAACTTTTCCTCTTTATCAAAAGCAATATATCTAGCTCCAGTCTAGGAGGATCTAAAAATAGAGGAGAACACTGGTGAGTATTTACATGTAGAGTCCATACGAAATCTCAGGGAGATTTATACTTCCTCTGAGGTCATTACTTGATCTGTGTTGTTTAATCTATATAAATGAGCAAGGCAGAAATAACCTGTGAAACAGCCACAGACACTGCTTGTTCTAAATTGGAGCCTGGAGTAGAAAACAACTCCAGAAGATTTACTAGCAGTTTCATAGGATGGACCCTTTATCTTCGTTAATTCTGTTTATCTAGAATGAAACCCAATGTTTAAACTGTATGTGAAGAAATGTCCTGTAAATAACCTACTACTTCATGAATTCTATTCTAGCGTGAAGGGAAGCCGATAAAATCCTACAGAGAATGCTTTCCATATGGATGTTTCATTTCAACGCCATATGCACACACTGTACGTCAAGCTGCCAGCATTAAAATTTTAAGTGAAAGCTTTATTTGATTGGCGGTATCAAAAGATGGAAACTGCCGTCTGCCTCTTTCATTTAGTTTGAGAATTGAAAGTTCTCGCATTTTATTAATGTTAGTTTTAAATTGTACATTGAACACAATCAGAATCTATTTGAATTGCCATTACTAAGCATTTGCAGTTTTGTATTGTGAACCTAAGTGGAAAATATTAAATTTCTTTTTATAAGGAGTTATTTGTAAGTGTTATTTATTAGGTCTTTGCATAGAACCAATATAGAGGCTTCAGAAGAGATCCACGAGCATTGGAGCATTGTAGCGTACCTACCTTGGTATATCTCTAATTTCATATGGAATCCTACAGGGTTTTTCTGTTAGATTCCATAAGAAAAACCTGTGGAATGTGCCATCTAACTTAGTATATAAGCATCTACATGAGCTGTATATAAGTGGCTGCTGGTTCAGTGGTCTGCCTGGCCTGCCTTCTTATCTCGCTGGTCAGTGTGCGTCAGTGCGCTATACTGACCTCAGCCCCCTGTACACTTAGCACTGTCCTGTGCATAAGCCCTGAAAGCACTGACTCTGTCCCCAGCCATCTCCTGCTGCACTGAAGATCTCTCACTGACTGCAGGGACAGATATTAGGTCGCCTGCAGCAATAAATTCCTATATAATTGGGGCCGGGAGGAGTGGTAGCCGCCCACTCACAGTGCCATTATATACCAGGTTGAATGGGCGTGGGCCCACTTTTTATAAAATTATGATTTTGTGTGGACGCTTTTCTGCTCGGGATCCAGCCATTCAAAAAAGCAGCGTGTTATACAGATGAAGAACACTGGCCAATGACTGCTCTCATATCAGACTGACAGGAGAACTGTGTGTGTCTGTGTGACCACATGACGTGTATGTAGTAAGCATTTCTTGTCCAGCATATGTGTGCTGTGCACATGTATATAATGTATAAGTGTGCAGCTTTATATATTATGCAGTATTCTAAAATTGTTTGTAATTTAATGGGAGCCTGTCATGTATGGGGTTAATCTGCAGGGTAATAGTGTTTTGACCCTGGCAAGCGCTCACACTTAGAGCCCTGCTGCCTGGAGAAAATTAACTTTATTGCCCCCTGCAGCATTCAGTGTTCAGTAATGAGGCAGCACAAGCGCCAGTACAGTCACCACTCTGTGCAAAGAGAGCTACGGCTGTAACTGACAGCAGACTGACAGCTGAGTCTAATGCTGAGCTTCTGTCAGGCAGTCCTGGGGCAATGATACAGCCACTGCTCACTATACACAGAGCGATGACTGAAACTTTGTAGGCTGTGACTGAAATTTGAACGCTGCCGGGTGGCAATAAAAATAATTTCCTCTTGGCAGAGAGGGTCTAAGTGCAGGTGCTGGGGAGGTTCCCAATGCTATTAACTTGCAGATTAATCCCATGTCTGAAGGTTTGTAGCATCTTTTGATATGACAGGTTCCTTTAATGGGGATGTCCGCTACTCATATAACCCCTTCTCAATTCCTGTTTTCCCCAGTAAAATAATAACACCTGTACTCACCTCAGATGCCGGCGCTGTTACAGAAGCATGGGCACTGGCTCTCCTAGAACTTGCATGACATTATGTCATCTGATCCATGCGGTCAATCAGCAGTGGCTTCACTTTCCCTTTTTTTGGACGTTATTAACATGCTGAAGAAATGTGAGAGCAACTGCAGCTCTCGCATCCTTTGGATGTCTGATTTGTCCCAAGGAGGGGAGAGTGAAGCCAATGCTGATTGGATGCAAAGATCACATGACATCTGTGTATCACGGTCTGAGTACAGACCATCATTCAAAAACTAGTCGCAGGTCTCTTGACCCAAAATTGACAACTTTATAAGCATATACAGTATGAGGCTGTAAATTTCAGGTCAGGAGACCCACTGCTAGTCTGTGAATAACTGTCTGTACTCAGACTGTGACACATAGATGTGCTGCTGCTTTCTCCCTTCATATGTACAGTGGCGGAAAAAAGTATTGCGAGAGGCCTGTAATTGACATCATAGGTAGACCACAACTATGAGAGTCAAAATGAGAAAACAAATCCAGAAAATCACCTTGTCTGATTTGGCAAGATTTATTATGGGGGAAAATAGGTATTTGGTCACCTAAAAACATGCAAGATTTCTGGCTCTCACAGACCTGTAACATCTTAGGCCTCTTTCACACATCAGGTTTTCGCCATCAGGCGCGATCCGGCTCTTTTGACAAAAACCGGATCCGGCGAAATGCAATGCCGGATGTGGTTCCCCCCCATTGACTTGCATTTGCGCCGGATGGCCATGCGTTTCGTCCGGTTTT
The DNA here is from genome assembly GCF_039654945.1 of Dendrobates tinctorius. Taxonomy (NCBI): domain Eukaryota; kingdom Metazoa; phylum Chordata; class Amphibia; order Anura; family Dendrobatidae; genus Dendrobates; species Dendrobates tinctorius. Next base: position 41,940,604 of record NW_027361728.1, on the reverse strand, counting down.
CGCCGGATCCGGCAATGTGTCGCAATCCGGCGTTTGGAAAAAACAGCAACTGTAACGTTTTTTGTCTCCGGCGAAAAAGCCGGACCCTCCGGATCCGGCGCGTCCGGCTTTTTCACACAATGAGCGCCGCAATGCGCCGGATCCGGTTTTTTGGGTCTGAGCATGCTCAGTAGCTCTGCCCACAGCACACATATATAAAACCATAACAGTGGGACCCTCAGCCACACCCATCATGCCACCCAAGACAGGAACCAGGCGCAGGAGAAGGCAGGAGACCACTGCAGCACCATCAGCACCACCACCACCCCAAATGGAGCAGCAAAGCGAACATGCTGAACAACGGGAGGGGAGTCCACCAGCAGATGAGAGACGGTAATTATCAAATCCCCCATTCCTCAAAACTAGGGCCATGGAATATCAAGATATTCATTGGCCCTTTGTTTCTCTTTATTCAACAGCCGCCCAAGAGATGCAGCAGCAGCAGCACTGGCAGCACTGGCAGCAGCAGCAGCACCACCCACAGCCATGGAGTCTGGCCAGCAAAAGGACACCACATCTTTTTCTGGGAGCCCTCCCTCGCATCGTCAGCGTTTGATGGTAAGTTTTTATTTCCAAAATCCATCATCTCTGTAATATATGTCTATTCATTGGCTTTTATTTCAAAACAGGAATCACAAGCTGAAGAGGAGATCCCAGAAGAAGAAGGAAGGGGTGGACAGACACCTGGAGTGGGCTCACAATTGGTAAGTTTTTTGCATCAAAAGCAGAAACACAACATCACACTACACACAAGACATAGAAAGCAATGTACCGCAGACATCACACAGTTAACAAATATGCCAACATCCAAACACATAAATTTTTTTCTTTTCTTCTCTAGTCTTCCCAATCTGGTGCTCGGCCAAGAGGTCCTCGCAGTGCCTCCCAGGGTCGTCGGCGACAGCAACGCGGCGGTCACCAGCGTGTAAGTATAATATTTAAGTTAAATTTTGGTACACTTTTTATTTCATGTCTTAAAGTGTGGTGCCTAATTTTGCTATTTTTCTCTTTTACTTTAACAGCCTTCACAGCGTGCTCCCGACTCTGACGGTGAGGATGGAAGAATAGATGTGGACCACCTCATCGATCTCATCAGAGAAAGGGAGCCGCTATGGAATATGGCTGACCGCCGGCATGCTGACCTGATAGTTACCCGACGGCTCTGGGAGGAAATCTGTTCACTCCTTGTGGACCGCTGGGAGGACCTCGATGCTCGGGCCCAGATTAAAGAGCTTAAGTATATACAGTACCAGTTGCTTGATGTCAACCAGTGTTTCCTGAACTCCAGTCCTCGTGGTCCCCACGGATCATGTGTTCAGGATTTCTATTTACTATGGAAATCCTGAAAACATGACCCCTGGGGACCATGAGGACTGGAGTTTGGGAAACACTGATGTTGTATACTAACCACTTTGTCCTTTCTCGTTTCAGGGGACAGAATTGTGAAGCGGTGGCGGTCTGTGAGGGATCGTTTCAAGAAGGAGTTCAATAAAGAGATGCGGGCCCCGAGTGGATCTGGAGGACGCAGGAGCAAGTACAAGTACGCCCGAGCCCTGTCGTTCCTTCGGGATACAATGGTCACCAGAAGGTAAATATTACGCACCACATGTAAAAAAAAAATGTTTAGATGTAAAAAAAATTTTTTCAGCCAGGGCCATGCCATGTCACTATTTTAATTGTTTTTTTTTCTCTTTATTCCACAGCGCGGTGAGCAGCACTCGGGAGCCTGCACGGTTGGACCCTTCTGAGGCGATCCCTGAGGAGACCGGCACCGAGGGACACTTCGACCGCCCCGGTACATCTGCACCTTCCCACATATTACACCCATCTGTCCCATCCACCAGCGCAGGAGCATCGTGGCCGACAACATTACATGAAGCTGCTGGTGAGGAGATCGCTTTCCCTTTACCCCAGCCTTCTGCCCCTGCCACCTCTAGTACACCTGCGGGTACTGGGCGGCAGCGGCAGAGGGGTCAGGAAAAGACTTATGCGCCAGAGTTCTTGCATCTGAATGCATCTTTCCAGAACTGTCTAAAAGTCTTGTCAGAGCAAATCTCTGCAGGCTTTCAGCAGATCAACTCCAGCATTCTGGAGGTGAAGACACTTCTGCAAACCATGCATTCAGAAGCAAGATCTTCGCCAAACCACACCTTTTTCAGGTCTGTTGTGGAGCGCATGGAAACGCTCTCTCCTAGCCAGCAGATGCATGTAATGCATTTGTGCCACGGTGCTCTCCAGCACGTTACCTCCCAACCTCCTCCTCCCACCCCAGTAGTTCCTCCACCTGCACCCCCTCCAGCCACTTTCCATCCTCCCCCTCCTATTACATACCAGCAACCTCCCCAGTACCAGCAACCTCCCCAGTACCAGCAACCTCCCCATTACCAGACATCTCCCCACTTCCAGCAACCTGCCCCGTACCAAACTCCTTCCCCGTACCAAACTCCTTCCCCATACAACTTTCCATCAACATCATCTGCTCCCACAGTCCCTCCTCCACTCCACCACCCACCACCTCTTCTGCCTCCCACATGTCCACCCATTCTCTAGCGTTTTCCACACCTTCACCTCTAACTGTTCCTTCCTTCCCCACCACGATCCCAGTCCTCTTTCCACACTCCCAGTGTCGAAGTGTCCCGCAGCCCCTCCAGCAGTATTTCCACCCCACACTACACAAATTTATAATATGTGTGTATTTTAATAAAAATGACCAGTTTTATGGTTTCAAAGCTTTATTAAAAAAGTTTATTTAACCCCTTCCTGACATGAGACGTACTATCCCGTCCATGGGACCCGGGCCCCTATGCCCATGGACAGGATAGTACGTCTACCGCGATCAGCTGACACCCGGCACAATGTGTCAGGGGCGGTCACGGACCGCCCCCGACACGTTAACCCCTTGCACACCGCGATCAAACATGATCGCGGTGTACCGGGAGTTAAAGGGAAGCATCGGCAGGGAGGGGGCTCCCTCCGTGCTTCCCTGAGCCCCCCACGGCAGCGCAATGTGCAGCGCTGCTGCCGGGGGCTCCTATTCTGGCTTCCTCAATGCCTGCAAAGCACAGGCATGAGGAAGCCTTCTGCAGTGCCCGTGACAGATCGCTGAACTGTCACAGTGATCTGTGATGTGACAGATCAGCGATCTGTCACAGGACAGTGATGTCCCACCTGGGACTATTTAATAAAGTAAAAAAAAAATAATAATAAAAAAAGTGTTAAAATAAATTTAAAAAAATCGCCAAATAAATTAGAAAAAAAAAAAAATATATCCCCCAAATAAATCCATTTTTTAGAAATAAAAAAAAAAAACCAATAAAAGTACACATATTAGGCATCGCCGCGTCCGTAACGACCCGCCCTATAAAACTGTCCCATTAGTTAACCCCTTTAGCGAACCCCTTAAAAAATAAAAATAAAAAACGAAGCAAAAAATAATGATTTATTATCATACCGCCAAACAAAAAGTGTAATAACGCGTGATCAAAAAGACGCATATAAATATCCTTGGTACCGCTGAAAACATCATCTTGTCCCGCAAAAAACGAGCTAGCACACAGCATCATCCGCAAAAAAATAAAAAAGTTATAGCTCGCAGAATAAAGCGATGCAAAAATAATTATTTTTTATATAAAATAGTTTTCATTGCATAAAACCGACAAAACATAAAAAAAGACCTAAATAAGGTATCTCTGTAAGCGCACTGACCCGAAGAATAAAACCGCTTTATCAATTTTATCGCACGCGGAACGGTGTAAACGCACCCCCCCCAAAAGAAATTCATGAAACGCTGGTTTTTTTTCATTCTGCGTCCCAAAAATCGGAATAAAAAGCGATAAAAAAAGTCACGTTCCCGAAAATGGTACCAATAAAAACGTCAACTCGTCCCGCAAAAAATAAGACCCACATGACTCAGTGGGTCAAAATACGGAAAAATTAGAGCTCTCAATATGTGGTGATGCAAAAACTATTTTTACAATAAAAAGCGTCTTTTAGCGTGTGACAGCCGCCAAACATAAAAACCACCATAAATAGTAAATCAAACCCCCCGTTATCACCCCCTTAGTTAGGGAAAAATAATAAAATAAAAAAATGTATTTATTTCCATTTTTCCATTAGGGTTAGGGTTAGGGCTAGGGTTAGGGTTAGGGCTAGGGTTAGGGTAGGGTTAGGGCTAGGGTTAGGGTTAGGGCTAGGGTTAGGGTTAGGGCTAGGGTTAGGGTTAGGGCTGAGATTAGGGTTAGGGGTGTGTTGGGGTTCGGGTTGGAGTTAGAATTGGGGGTTTCCACTGTTTGGGCACATCAGGGGCTCTCCAAATGCAACGTGGCGTCTGATCTCAATGCCAGCCAATTCTGAGTTGAAAAAGTCAAATGGTGCTCCTTCCCTTCCAAGCTCTGCCATGCGCCCAAACAGTGTTTTACCCACACATGTAGGGTATCAGCCTACTCAGGTCAAATTGCAAAACAATTTTTGGGGTCCAATTTCTCCTGTTACCCTTACGAAAATAAAAAATTGGGGGCAAAAATATCATTTTTGTGGAAAAAAATGATTTTTTTATTTTCACGCCTGAGCGTTATAAACTTCTGTGAAGCACTTGGGGGTTCAAAGTGCTCACCACACATCTAGATAAGTTCCGTGGGGGGCCTAGTGTTGAAAATGGGGTCACTTGTGGGGAGTTTCAATAGTTTAGGTACATCAGGGGCTCTCCAAACGCACTTTACACCCGCAAACCATTCCATCAAAGTCTGCATTCCAAAATGTCACTGCTTCCCTTCCGAGCCCCGACGTGTGTCCATACAGTAGTTTTCTCCCACATATGGGGTGTCAGTGTACTAATGACAAATTGGACAACAACTTTTGGGGTCCAATTTCTCCTGTTACCCTTGGGAAAATAAAAAAATTGGCGGCTAATTGATCATGTTTGTGGAAAAAATACGATTTTTTTATTTTCATGCCCGGGCATTATAAACTTCTGTGAAGCCCTTGGGGGTTCAAAGTGCTCACAACACATCTAGATAAGTTCCTTAGGGGGTCTTGTTTCCAAAATGGGGTCATTTGTGGGGGTTTCCACTGTTTAGGTACATTAGGGGCTCTCCAAAGGCAACATGACACCCGCAGACCATTCCATCAAAGTCTGCATTCCAAAACGTCACTACTTCCCTTCCGAGCCCTGACGTGTGTCCATACAGTAGTTTTCTCCCACATATGGGGTGTCAGCGTACTCAGGACAAATTGGACAACAACTTTTGGGGTTCAATTTCTCCTGTTACCCTTGGGAAAATAAAAAAATGGTGACTAAAAGATCATGTTTGTGGAAAAAATACAATTTTTTATTTTCTCGCCGGGGCGTTATAAACTTCTGTGAAGCCCTTGGGGGTTCAAAGTTCTCACCACACATCTAGATAAGTTCCTTGGGGGGTCTAGTCTCCAAAATGGGGTCACTTGTAGGGGGTTTCCACTGTTTAGGTACATCAGGGACTCTCCAAACGTGACATGGCGTCCGATCTGAATTCCAGCCAATTTTGCATTGAAAAAGTCAAATGGCGCTCCTTCCATTCTGAGCTCTGCCATGCGCCGAAACAGTCGTTCCCCCCACATATCAGGTATCAGCGTACTCAGGACAAATTGCACAATAACTTTTGCAGTCCAATTTCTCCTGTTACCCTTGGTAAAATAAAAAAAAATGAACCTGAAGTATTTTTTTTGTGAAAAAAAGTTAGATGTTCATTTTTTTTTTAAATATTCAAAAAAATTCCTGTGACGCACCTAAAGGGTTAATAAACTTCTTGAATGTGGTTTTGAGCACCTTAAGGGGTGCAGTTTTTAGAATGGTGTCACTTTTGGGTATTTTCTATCATATAGACCCCTCAAAGTGACCTCAAATGTGATGTGGTCCTAAAAATAAAATGGTGTTGTAAAAATGAGAAATCGCTGGTCAAATTTTAACCCTTATAACTTCCTAACAAAAAAAATTTTGGTTCCAAAATTGTGCTGATGTAAATTAAACATGTGGGAAATGTTAGTTATCAAGTTTTTTGTGCGCCCTATCTCTGTGATTTAAGGGCATAAAAATGAAAAGTTGGAAAATTGCGAAATTTTCAAAATTTTCGCCAAATTTCCATTTTTCTCACAAATAAACGCAAGTTATTTGAATCAAATTTTACCACTAACATGAAGTACAATATGTTACGAGAAAACAATGTCAGAATCACCAAGATCCATCGAAGCGTTCCAGAGTTATGACCTCATAAAGGTACAGTGGTCAGAATTGTAAAAATTGGCCCGGTCATGAACGTGCAAACCACCCTTGGGGTGAAGGGGTTAAATTTAAAAACAGTTTACTCAAAAAAAAATTTTTCAATAAAAGTTAAATTATTGTTTACACTGGTTGTCTGTCATTTCTTTCTGCGGTGAAATATGTTAAAAAAAAAAAGGTTAAATACAGGGTATTTAAAAGGTAAAAAGGTATTCAAAACCAGGTATATAACTGTGGGTAAAAGGTAAATAAATTTTAGCTTTTTGCCACAGTTGTGTTCCTGGTTGTGTTTGAAGCAAAGTATTTCACCTAAAAAGTTGTGTTTATTGTTGGTGATTTCCTAACAATGTACACAACTTTTGTTAAAAGGTGAAATACTTTGCATAAAACACAACCAGGTACACACCTGTGGCCTAAAGGTAAAAATAGTAAGACCATGACAAGATAGCCAACTTTGGTTGGCAAAGGTATATACTGTTGGTACAGAAGGTATACAAGTTTGGTTAGGGCACAAATCTTTCACACTCTGTCATCCTGCCAGTGTACTCTGCCTTGAGGTGACATAAAGTATAGTGCAAAATTGTCCCTCATTACTGAAACCGTCACATAACTTCTAGTGGTAATGTTCTGGTAATCTTGCAAGGTGGTTTCTTCAAAGGTGTTCTCAATGGAAATGGGTTCCTTGCAGATAACAAAATTGTGGAGTACTATGCAAGCTTTGATCACCTCGTCCACAGTTTCTGTCTTGAGGTTGATCTCAGTCAATAGGACCCGCCATTTGGCTGTCAGAATACCAAAGGTACATTCAACCATTCTTCTTGCTCTTGTGAGGCGGTAATTAAAAATGCGTTTTGTTCTTGAAAATCCTCTGCTATCGTACGGTTTCAAAAGGTGTTCTGACAGCTGAAAGGCTTCATCCCCTACACAGACAAATAGCATAGGTGGTCCAGATGTTTGCGGCAGCGGTCTAGGGGATGGGAACTGGAAGGTGTTTCCATACAGTTTACGTCCCATGGCAGACAGTTTGAAAACTTGAGAGTCATTTGAGCGGCCATAGGCCCCAATATCAACAGCAATAAATTTGTATTCCGCGTCAGCAATGGCCATGAGGACAATTGAAAAATATTTCTTGTAATTGAAATATTCCGATCCCGATCCAGCCGGCTTTACAATGCGGATATGTTTCCCGTCCACAGCGCCTAAGCAGTTCGGAAACTGACATATCTGTAGAAACTTTTCAGAAATTTCAATCCACCTCTCTGTTGTGGGCTCTGGTAAAAACTCTTCAGCTAAGGAGTCCCACAGTGCACGGCCTGTGTGCTCACTATTCCAGATATGGTGGAAATCCCGAGTCTGTACTGGAAATGCAGTGACAAAAGGGATTCTCCAGTTGCAAGAAATCTGTGGGGAATTAAAAACAATCAATTTGTTTAAAATAACAGCATTACATACCAAAACTCAGCTATGACACTTGGAGATACAAACTACCACCAACAAGATTGCAGTGAAAGTGTGCTCTGATGCGAGCATATCCAATAAATGTGGCTTACCTTAAAGTCACCATCAGATGCTCTGCGGGTGAAACAGAGAAGCGGCAATAGGTGTCCGATTTTCTTATGAGGTGTGCAATGTGCTCCACCAAGTAATCAAAATTCTCCATTTTCATCCGAACATATCCCAAAAATTTCTCCGGGTTTCGTCTAAGGTCCATGCAGAGTGTAGAATAGACCCCACGCGTCATTCTCTTGGCTGTGATGGGGTGGATCCACAAACGTCGTCTATGATGCCTGATGCGCTGCTGTCTCGCTCTCTCCTTCTCCAGAACAATCACCCTCAAACGATTCGCCTCCGCTGTAAAATCCGCCAAATTCTTCAAAATATTTCCAATCACAACATCCATCTTCGCCAGTCACTTGCTCTTCTCTCCAACCTGCACTTTCTCCTCTACAACCTGTCAAAGAAGGGCTGTAGGAACATGGTATATATAGCTTTTCAGTAGCCAATCCCGTTCGGAAGGCCACAAAGGGCCTTTTTAAAAACCGGATCCGGCGTAATCCGTCGAAAAACGGATCGAAAACCGGATGAACCGGATGAGACAGATCCGGTTTTGGCTGTCATGCGCAAGACGGATCCGGCAGAAAACCGGATCCGTCACATCCGGTTTTACAAAACATTTGCCGGATCCGGCGCTCCGGCACGATGCCGGAACGCGCCTGACGGCGAAAACCTGATGTGTGAAAGTAGCCTTATTAAGGTGAGGATGAGCCAAGTTGCTATATAATACCCTATTTAGGGAGGCCAGAGCATGTTAGTCAATCCTGCCAGCTAATAGCTAGCAGAGTGGAGATAGACAAAATTAATCATACATAGTTAAACTGACCGTGTACATATTACCTTAGTTCATGTAACTGCAAGCATGGACGTCACAGTGGCGTGCTGTCTCCCCTGTCACCCGATGCGCGCTTCGCACTGTGCTTCTTTCAGGAAGTTGTTTCCGTGGTGGGGAGTGTATTTATGCTTATATTCATATTTGCGCCATTGTCATTACTGTGGATATGCAAATTGGTGTTCTCATTTCTTTAGTTCATTAAGATGTTTGTTGGCATATGAATTTACCTCTTTAACCTGCTTTGTAGAGGATATGATGTACTTACCTATTGATGTTGATATTGTGTGGTCAGAGAGGATACTGCTTAGTATTGTGAGTATGTGAGGTATTTATCCCAAAAAATGCTAATTAGCTTCTGAATATAAGTAATTGACTATACTAAGCTGTGATAAAACACTCCGGGATCGCCTTTGCTGGGGTCAAAGGTCACGTGCGTTCAGCATGCAACTCAGGCGCAGAGCTGGGATTCGGGTATAACTGACCCTGGGTCAGGTTTATTAATAGTGAAAGCAATGCAAAAGGAAATAAAACATAAAACAAATCCTTGCCTGTCCGGCACTAACTAAACAATGGACAACCTAAGTACCAACTGGCGGGCTTCTCCCGTCCAGCCAAACCACAGTTGCAGTGGGCACTGCTTTCACTCACGTGTGTGTCTCTCCCACAGACAAGCTCTCTGTGTTCCCAGGCTGAGACACTCACACAACCACCTGGCATCCTTTTATATCCACCTCCCATTAAACATTAGTAAGCAGGTGCGATACTGACCAGACTAGGCCACATAGGAAAGGAATCTGGGCGAGATATACCTGCCCTCATCCACTATTCCCACATGATTCTCACATATCCCCCCCCCTCTGCTCAGACCACTCCGGTCGAGCAATGACACCCGCCAAACAGTGCACTCGGGACAGGGCATCTGCATTCCCCATGTGTACCCCTGGGCGGTGCTCCACCGTAAAAGTGTAGGCCTGCAGGGCAAGGAACCACCGGGTCACCCGGCTATTCCGTTCCTTGTTCAAGTGCATCCACTTGAGAGGGGCATGGTCAGTGATCAGCCTGAACTTTCGGCCCACCAGGTAATATTTGAGGGCCTCTAGAGCCCACTTAATGGCGAGGCACTCTTTTTCTACGACTGCATACCTTTGCTCGTGTTTATTCAGATTCCTGCTGAGATAGAGGACTGGGTGTTCCACTCCGTCCCTCACTTGTGAGAGTACGGCCCCGATACCGGTATCAGAGGCATCCGTTTGTACCACAAACTCGCTGCGGAAGTCCGGAGTCACCAGTACGGGCTGAGAGCAAAGTGCCCGTTTTAGGCTATGGAAGGCTTCTTCAGCCGCTAAACTCCATTTAATCATGACTGAGTCTTTCCCTTTTGTAAGATCCGTCAGGGGGGTAGCGATGGCTGCAAAATTGGGTATGAACCGGCGATAATAACCAGCGATCCCCAGGAAGGCTTGCACCTGCTTCTTGTTGACAGGTTGTGGCCAGTCCTGAACCGCCTGAATCTTATCAACCTGGGGTTTAACAACACCTCTCCCAATTACATACCCCAAATACCGGGCTTCTTCTAGCCCGATGTGACATTTCTTGGGGTTCGTGGTTAGACCTGCCTCCCACAGGTCGTCAATCACAGCTTGTACTTTCTGGAGATGAGTCTCCCAGTCCAAGCTGTAAATGACAATGTCGTCCAAATAGGCTGAAGTGTACTGCCTATGTGGCCTCAGGACTCGATCCATCAGTCTTTGGAAGGTCGCCGGTGCTCCGTGCAGTCCAAACGGCATATACACATACTGAAATAGACCTTCTGGGGTAGCAAATGCTGTCTTTTCTCTGGCAGCCTCCATCAGAGGGATCTGCCAATACCCCTTTGTTAGGTCTAGGGTCGTAATATACCGGGCTTTTCCTAACCGATCTATTAACTCGTCGACCCGGGGCAAGGGGTAGGCATCAAATTTTGAGACCGCATTCAGTTTCCTGAAGTCATTGCAGAACCGGATGGTGCCGTCCGGTTTAGGAATTAGCACAATCGGGCTGGACCAAGCACTGTGCGATTCCTCAATGACACCTAACTCTAACATTGCCTTCACTTCTCGGGAAACGGCTTCACGGCGCGCTTCCGGGATTCGGTAGGGCTTTACGTGAACTGTGACACCAGGTTCCGTTACAATGTCATGTTTTATTAGCGTAGTCTGCCCGGGTTTTTCTGAGAAAAACTTTTGGTTGTGAAGTAGAAACTGCCTGACCTCAGTCTTTTGCCGCTCCGAGAGAGTCTCTGCAACCCGTACCTCCGGTACGGTATGCGAGCAGACAGGACGGGCCAGCTCCGCTGACAAGGCAGACCGATCCTTCCAGGGCTTTATCAGATTTACATGATAAATCTGTTCAGGTTTCCGTTTACCTGCCTAGTATACTTTGTAGTTTACTTCACCAACTCTTTCCTTGATCTCAAAGGGGCCCTGCCACTTTGCCAGGAACTTACTGTCCACCGTGGGGACCAGGATCAACACCCTATCTCCGGGTGCAAACGTACGGATCTTGGCGCCCCTATCATAGATTCTTTTTTGGGCTCCTTGAGCCTGCATCATGTGCTCTTTGACGATAGGCATAACAGCCGCAATACGGTCCTGCATTTGTGTGACGTGATCTATCACTGTTTTAAACGGAGTGACCTGACCCTCCCAGGTTTCTTTTGCAACGTCTAACAGTCCGCGAGGACGTCGGGCGTACAATAACTCGAAAGGCGAGAATCCCGTGGAAGACTGGGGTACTTCCCTGATGGCAAAAAGCAAATACGGAAGTAAATAGTCCCAGTTCTTCCCATCCTTGTCTATCACCTTTCTCAGCATCTGCTTCAGAGTTTTATTGAACCGTTCGACCAACCCGTCTGTTTGAGGGTGATACACGGATGTGCGTAACGGTTCGATTTGTAACAATCGGCAGAGCTCCTTCATTACCCTGGACATAAAGGGGGTCCCCTGGTCGGTGAGTATCTGTTTTGGTATACCGACCCGACTAAACACATGCACCAGTTCCTTGGCAATCGTCTTGGTGGCCGTGTAACGCAAAGGGATGGCCTCCGGGTAACGAGTGGCATAATCCAAGATGACCAGGATATGTTGGTGTCCACGTGCAGACCGTGGAAGGGGCCCAACTAAATCCATCCCAATCCTCTCAAACGGGACTTCAATAATAGGTAGGGGTACCAAAGGGCTACAGAACCGGGGCTTAGGTGCAGAGGCTTGGCAGTCAGGACAAGACTCACAATATACACGGATATCGTGATGCATGCCTGGCCAAACAAAACAGTGTAATATCCTTTCGGTGGTTTTCTGGACTCCCAGGTGACCTCCCATCACATGTCCGTGGGCCAGGTCCAGCACCTGCCGCCGGTAGGGTTTTGGCACGACTAATAGTTGCACCGTATCTTCCCCCTTTTTCTCTATCTGATAGAGTAAATCATTCTCCAGAACCATGTAAGGATATGCCAGCCTAGAGCCAGGTTCTATGGGTACCCCATTTATCACTTTTACATTTATCCTAGCCTGAGAAAGGGTAGGATCCTTTATTTGCTCGCTTTGGAAGTCAACTTTCTGAACTTCTAAATCAGGCAAACGGGGAGGTGGACGGCTGTCAGCCTCCTCCTCTTCCCCAGTCTCCTCCGTATCACCCGCCATGACTGAAAACGGGAACTGCAGGTCATTTCCCGCAGACTCTTCCCCCGAGTCTTCCGGGGAGACCTCTTCCCGGGGTTCGGGACCCACACGCGCCCTGGGAGAAGAATCATGTACACCATTACCCGAAGGCATCAACTGATTCTCCCACAATTGCCAGAAGTGGGGAAAATCCCGGCCCAGGATAACATCATGCAATAACGCCGGGACGAGTCCCACTTTATGTTGCACAGACCCATAGGAAGTTGTAATGCATATGACCGTGGTGAGGTACGAACAGGTGTCTCCATGCACACACGTTACAGAAAATTTGTCTGATGGTCCAGTCGGGGCTGACACCAGACTGGCCTTCACCAGAGTCACCACACTTCCCGAGTCTAACAATGCCACCACATTTTTGCCATCAACAGTTAAATCACACAAGTGTTTTTCCACATCCTTTTGACCGGCATTCACACTCACTACCCGTGCAACCATAGACATGCGTTTTTTAGAGTCTGTGACGTCGCACTGCATGGGTTCAGTAGTGACCGGACAGTTCGCAGCAATATGTCCCATATCTTGGCAGCGGAAACACCTAACGGGCCCCTTGCTTAGACCATAGTTCATTATTCTCGGCCTCGCAGTGCGGGCAGTCCCGTTTTCCTCCCCCACTGTCTTAGGGATTTTTCCATCTCCCCTACTCCCTGGAACAGTCTTACCGGTTCCAGGTGGAGATGATGAAGAACGAGGTGGGGTAGCGTCGTCTCGGAGTCCTTCCGCCACGGAGTAACCTTCAACCAGATCCACCAGTTGATCTGCCGTCGTAGGATTTCCATGGCTTACCCACTTCCTCAGGGCTGGCGGTAGAGCTCTCAGGTACTTGTCCATGACGACTCTCTGGATTATCTCTGGCGATGTCAGCACCTCGGGTTGTAGCCACTTCTTCGTCACGTGGATCAGGTCGAACATCTGTGACCGCGGTGGTTTATCCGGCTGATAAGTCCATTGATGCACTCTCTGTGCACGGACAGCGGTCGTCACTCCCAGCAGGGCCAAGATCTCGGCTTTCAGTTTGTCAAAGTCATGCGCAGCTTCAGGCTCTAAGTCATAATAAGCCTTTTGGGCCTCACCGGAAAGAAACGGGGCAATCAGGCTGGCCCATCTTGCCTTCGGCCATTTTTCTCGTAACGCTGTCCGTTCAAACGTAGTCAGGTATGCCTCGACGTCATCTTCTGTCGTCATCTTCTGCCAGTACCGACTCACGTGAATCACTCTCGACTCGGCTTCCAGGTTAACCTCAGGTAAGCTTGCCAAGCGCTGCGCCACCTGCTGGAGAAGCGAACGATCGGTAACTGTCATGTCCACCAACTCCTTCAGCTGGGCCATCATCACCCGATTAGCTTCTTGCTGGAAGGCGGTGGACTGTACCAGCGCTTTCACCACGCCCTCCATGCTCATGCTTGCAACGTGATGCCCGCGTTCTCCACCACAATGTGATAAAACACTCCGGGATCGCCTTTGCTGGGGTCAAAGGTCACGTGCGTTCAGAATGCAACTCAGGCGCAGAGCTGGGATTCGGGTATAACTGACCCTGGGTCAGGTTTATTAATAGTGAAAGCAATGCAAAAGGAAATAAAACATAAAACAAATCCTTGCCTGTCCGGCACTAACTAAACAATGGACAACCTAAGTACCAACTGGCGGGCTTCTCCCGTCCAGCCAAACCACAGTTGCAGTGGGCACTGCTTTCACTCACGTGTGTGTCTCTCCCACAGACAAGCTCTCTGTGTTCCCAGGCTGAGACACTCACACAACCACCTGGCATCCTTTTATATCCACCTCCCATTATCCATTAGTAAGCAGGTGCGATACTGACCAGACTAGGCCACATAGGAAAGGAATCTGGGCAAGATATTCCTGCCCTCATCCACTATTCCCACATGATTCTCACATAAGCCTATATAAGCTGTTTACAGATGGTGGATTTTTTGTCCATGCTTACTAAGCACATTACTAATGCTATTTATTCCTGGTACTGCTGCTGTTCTTCTTTTGTGTGTGATTTTTATGGTTTGAGGAAATCTTGTTTTGTTTTTACAATAGTGTGTTTTGTCTATTTTAACTTACTTTTTAAATAAAACAGTGATGTATTTTGTCGCTTACATTGAGTACACTCTTGATCTTTTTTGCAACTTAATTGCTGCATGATCTATATGGTTCTATGTGTCATGGAGTGTTGCCTGCTTCCCAGTTGAGAAAAATGGGCTTGGGTAGTATGCTTATTATGAATTCTGATGTAAAATACTGATCAAACACTGAAGGTGGGAACGTCGGCTAAAAATTATTTTGTAGACACAGTTGACATTATTTTCATTATGTGCTGTCAATCTTTGAAGACTTAAAGAAAATTGCATAATGCATAATTTTCCTTTATGATTCTACAAGTAAAATTGTTATGTTTATGATCAGTAGAAATTTAATGAGATAGTGAGGGGCTTGTATGGAAATATTCAATAACAACTCTTCTTTAGTCCCCTAAATATTAGTTTTATGTCAGTGAATGAGGAAACCTGTTGGCATTCAAAGGCAGGAACAATTACAGGTCTTTGACCTTGGCTTCAAGGCCTGGGTGTGATTTACAAAATCCATTATAGTTATAATCCGGATTGTATGTGTCAATGTATCAGTTTGTAGTCCACACTATTAAGATCAGGAAACATTGTCTAGACTAAGTTCAAGTGTATCAGCTTTTGACGTGATTACCTAATAAGGAAAACACAGGATTATCAGCATCTAAGAGTATGTGCACATGACAATTTCCATGCTAAAATCTGCATAAAATCTGTCTTTTATTCATTTTAGTGGGGTATACACATCACATTTCAAATAGCCCAGATCTTTTTCAATGCAAATTTGATAGCATTGGTGTTGGGAAAAGTAAGTGGTAGGTTTCTTATTGAAGTAGATGGCTAGCTATGTGCAAGTTACGCAAGTTAACCCCATTGAATGCTAATCTATGTGCAAGTCTGCATCTTCTCAAAGCCTCAGATTTTTCATGTGGATTCTCTTGCAAATGTGTTTTAGGATTTTTGCAAATGAAAAATTTGTCATGTAAATTTTTGAGTAACCTAATAGATGTAGACAAGAAAGCTCCCATTTAATGACATAAAAAAGAATCTTGAAAGTGAAGTTCGAATAAGGCCGGGGTCACACTGGTGAGGAATACGGCTGAGTGAGAGGCACTAAAAGCACGCATTAGACACGGACCAATGATTCTCTATGGGGTCCCTCGCACCAGCCATATATTTCTCATCCGTTTTCTACGGTCCGTGCCAATCGCAGCATGCACCAGGTGTCTTTTAGCAAAGCCAGCAATTCAGTGCGCTATACAGTAAACTCACAGTGACAGTTTTACTAAAGAAACGAAAGAATAGATATATACTGTACACATAGAATATATATATATAAATATATTCATTCTATGTGTCTATATCTATTCTTTGGTTTCTGTTAGAAACCCTGTCATAGGGCTCCATTATATGTCCATTTTGCAAGCCTGCGAGAAAATCTCGCCATATGGATGCCATATGGATTACATACGGATGCTTACATGCGTAAAATACGCGACCCCACCTTGATTACGGATGACATACGGAGCACTATTTAGGGGCCATTCATCCGTATTATACATATAAAATACTGACCGTATTTTGCGTCGGTTAGTGTGACCCCGGCCTAAAACAGAAAATCTGATGTTGAGTCAAGAATTTCTCTGCACTCCAGTTATATTAAAAGTTCTGTTGGCCTCCTGTCTTTTCTGAGCTTTCAGTATGAGGTCGCTGTCTCCTCAGTCTCTGCTGTGCTGGTTTGAATATTTTATGTCAGCTTGTTTGTAACTGTGGTGCGAGAAACAATGGCTATCTCATTTAAATCATGAAAAAAGTACAGGGTGCAGTGATTTGTGGTCTGAGGATGCGTCTGGTGCAGATAATTATGAAAGACTGTGTAAAATATGGAGGAAGTGTTTTGTTGGGAACAAGTGTGTATAAATGGATAGAGAAGTTCAAGGAAGGTCGCATAAGTGGCAGCTACGAAGGAGCCAGACGTTCATCCACAGCCATGAGTCCACCACTGATGACAACATGGAACATACACATGGACTGATTATGCTGGATAGACAAGTGAAAGTGAATTAAGTCAAGTTCCCATGATGAGTTTTTGATGCTGCACATTTTTTAAAAAATGCAAGTAACCTATTTTATTTAATGGGTGCAGAAATGCTGCAGAAAATCTGTACCATGAAAAACTCTCCAAAAAGTTAATCGTGTTAACATATCTTTATGTGGCAAATCATTTAATGAAGAGGTTATGAAAAGGTGGAGACAGCTGTGGTTTGCAGATCAGCGTAAAAGATTTTTTAAAGCGGGCATATAAAATCTTGTGGAGAGATGGACAATGTGTATTGAAAAGTAGGGGGATTTTGTCGAAAAATTATGCATTCATCTTTTCTGAACTTTGTTTAAAATAAATTATATAGACAGAGTGCAGAGAATTTTTAACTCACCCTTGTATATCTGTAAGTTTCAGAAATTGTTATTCATAGTGATTTAGCTAAATTTGCATCATACTGGTAAATTAAGAGAACTTTATGTAACTTGTTTGCATATTAATTGTCATATTGAAGCAAAATAACAACTAGCTTTACATACCATATTACCCTTGCGATGGTTGAATGCATACCTGTAAAAAAAAGTT
This sequence comes from Dendrobates tinctorius, assembly GCF_039654945.1. Taxonomy (NCBI): domain Eukaryota; kingdom Metazoa; phylum Chordata; class Amphibia; order Anura; family Dendrobatidae; genus Dendrobates; species Dendrobates tinctorius. The sequence continues at coordinate 41,923,509 of NW_027361728.1, read as the reverse complement.
ACAAACAAGCTTCCTATAACTCACATTTCAGGGTTTTTTCTTTCAAAAGATGTTTTTAATGTTTTATACAAGAGGTAGTATAAGCAGCTGCTAGAGAGGCCTTCAAAGGATATCAATAAAGTCTGACTCAATAACACAAAAATGGAAGAGTCACCATGAGTAAAAATCTATGAACTAAAATAACAAGTTTTTGTGAATGAAAAAAAGTACAGTGACTGAGAAATGATGTCACGTTTCAAGAATTATAATCCCTTGTGTTAAGAAACTGTGCTCATTTAAAAAGCCACACCCATTTAAAGCCACACTCATTTTTGTCAGCCAACCCCATTTTAGTGCACATTTTCCTCATACAAAAAAAATATAAGTAAAGGTAACTAAAAGTAAAGGCGCTTTAACCTTCTTACCCTGCCTTACTCTACCTCATTGCCTCCTGTCCAGCACACATTGTTCCAGTCCCTGTCAGTCACTTCTCAGTATCGTGATATTTTTAAATGGGCTTCAATAAGTTTTGAAAATTAAATCTAAAGGAACCATGTTCAAATTGGAACCAATCTCTCCCCCCAGCAGCAGATATGTGCAAAATAACATCCCACAATGACCAGACTACATATTACCTCCACATAGTGACCAATTAATATCACATACAGTGGAAAAATACCACTACACCATGACCACACCACTTAGTGACTGACTAATACCCCATACCAGGGACAAATACCACCACACCATGACCAGACCACATATTACCACCACACAGTGACTAAATACTGATCATCAATAAATAAACACAATACTAATAATGCTAATATCACCATAAGTGTCATTTTACACAGGAACTCTGGATATAGTATACAGTGTATAGTGTAGAGGTAATACAGTGACTCACCAGTGTCATTACGCACAGGAGTTCTTCTGTATATAGTTTCCAGTGCACAAGTAATACAGTGACTCACCAGTGACATTATATACAGGAGCTCTATATGTAGTGTATAGTGTACAGGTAATACAATGATCATCAGTGACATTATATACAGGAGCTCTGTATGTAGTGTATAGTGTACAGGTAATACAATGATCATCAGTGACATTATGCGCAAGAGCTCAGTATATAGTGTCAGTATAGAAAAAATACAGTGATCACCTGTGACATTATACACAGGAGCTCTTTATATAGTTTCAATCTACAGGTAATAAAGTGATCATCAGTGACCAAGGAGATTTTTATATAGTGTAAATGTTCAGATAATACAGTGATCACGAGTGACAATATAAACAGGAGCGTTGTATATAGTGTCAGTGTACAGATAATACAGTGATCACCTGTGACATTATACACAGGACATATATGTATAGTGTCATTGGACAGATAATACAATGATCACCAGTGACATTATACACACATGACCTCTGTATATTTTGTCAGTGTACAGGTAAAGCAAGGATTGCCAGGGACATTATACACTGGAGCTCTGTATATAGTATACATTGTCTAGGTAATACACAGGAGCTCTGTAATATTGTATAGTGTACAGGTAATACAGGGATCACCGAGGACATTAAACACAGGAACTCTGTATATCGTGTCAGTGTACAGTTAAAGGTGTTGTCCACTACTTGGATAACCCCTTCTTAAAGTAAATGTTTGGCCCTGATTAAAATAAAGCCTATATTCACCTCCAGTGCTTGCTCCATTCCAGTGGTGTCAGCACTCGTGGCCCCAGGGATGTGATAGAGTGGAACGATACATGATGCCGGTGCCCAATCAGCGCTGGTGTCACTGTCACATTAATACAGACATCACCAGTGACATTATACACAGGAGTTCTGCATATAGCTTTAGTGTACAGGTAATACAGTGATCACCAGTGACTATACACAGGAACTCTGTATATAGTGTCAGTTTACAGGTAATACAGGGATCACCGGTGACATTATACATTGGATCTCTGTATATAATGTCAGTGTATAGGTAATTCAGGAACCACCAGTGACATTATACACAGGAGGTCTGTATAAAGTGTCAATGTACAGGTAATACAGTGATCCCTGGTGACATTATGCACAGGAGCTCTGTATAGAGTGATAGTGTACAGGTAATACCAGGATCACCAGTGACATTATACACAGGAGATCTGTATATAGTGTCAGTGTACAGGTTATACAGGGATCACCGGTGACATTATACACAAGAGCTCAGTATTAATTTTATAGTGTAGTGTCAGTGTATAGGTAACACACTGACTTACATGGGATGACTGTAGTTGAATGCGATTCATTTTCACTTTTCTTCTACATCCAGTGCAGACCACCATCACTTTTTCCAGCCAGGGCTCTCTGCATAAAATAACACAGTCATCCATAACTGATTGCATATAGATCACATACCCCACTTTTCCCCCCAATTTCTGAACTTCACAACATGAAGAATAAAAGCAATATAGTGCTGCCCTGAATAATAACAGGACACCCCCATTGAAAATATCTCCATCCTCCTGGTCCCATACCCATCATGTCTTCATCCTCCTGGCTAGTAATCCATCAAGTCTACATCCTCCTGGCTCCATATCCATTATGTCTTAATCCTCCTGGCCCCACATACATCATATCTCCATCCTCCCGACACTACATCATATCTCCATGTCACCCATAATGTGTCTTTTCACTAAAAAAAAATGTTTCTTCTTACCTGGCCGCAGTCCAGCAGTGTCCTCTTCCTTTTTAATATGTGGCATGGATGGGCTGGCGCAAGGCAGTTATGTCATACGCTGGTAACGTGAGTGCCAACATTAGCTGCCAGCTTCTGATTGGCTGGGGGCTGTTCACTACTGTGGTACAGGAAACTAGTGACATTCAATATAGCAATATATTTCAATTAGAGTTGAGCGAAACGGGTCGAAAAATTTCAAAAGTCGCCGACTTTTGGCAAAGTCGGGTTTCATGAAACGAAACCCGACCCTAGGATGAGGTCGGCCACGAGGTCGGCGACTTACGCTCCAAAGTCACGTTTCAAAAGTTTGTTTTGCGCTCTTTTTCAGCCAATCAGGGCAACGTGATGACATAGGCAGGGGTCACCACCATCTTTCAGAAGGGCATGCAAGTGATTGGCTTGCTTTGGTGGGCGTCACAGGGGGTATAAAAGGGCGTGCACGCCGACCGCCATCTTACTTCTGCCGATCTCAGTATAGGGAGAGGTTGCTGCTGATTCTGTAGGGAGAGCGTTAGGCAGGGAAGAAGACAAAAAAACTGCTTCTGCTGCTAGCGATTTGGCCTGCACAACACACCAGTCACTGTGTGTGCAGTGCAAGGGGAGGCTATATAGTCGTGTATCAGTGGTGTTGGTTGTTGGGCTGCCTTCTAAGGCTTCCTGACATTCCTGCATTGCTGTTTACCCACTGCTCCGCAAACTGCTTTTTTAAAAGCAATCCCAATTTTTTTTTTTGTTCTGCTGAGAAGAAGAAGAAACTGCTTCTGCTGCTAGCGATTTTGCCTGTACAACACATCAGTCACTGTGTGTGCAGTGCAAGGGGAGGCTATATTGTGGTGTATCAGTGGTGTTGGTTGTTGGGCTGCCTTTTAAGGCTTCCTGACAGGCTGGCATTGCTGTTTACCCACTGCTCTGCAAACTGCTTTTTTAAAAGCAATCCAATCTCCCTTATCCTCTAGTCACTTTTGTCACAGCTGTGCCATCGAGCCTGTGACATAGCGCTCAGATATCAGTGGGCCTCACACAATCCAAAAGTGTCCAGTGTCCACAAGTGTGTGCAGAAATTCAAAATCTCCCTTATCCTCTAGTCACTTTGGTCACAGCTGTGCCATCGAGCCTGTCACATAGCGCTCAGATATTCATTGGGCCTCACACAATCCAAAAGTGTCCAGTGTCCACAAGTGTGTGCAGAAATTCAAAATCTCCCTTATCCTCTAGTCACTTTGGTCACAGCTGTGCCATCGAGCCTGTCACATAGCGCTCAGATATTCATTGGGTCTCACACAATCCAAAAGTGTCCAGTGTCCACAAGTGTGTGCAGAAATTCAAAATCTCCCCTGCCCTATAGACACCTTGTACCTTGTTTTACATTACTATATAGTTTGTTGGATTTTGTCTACATTTCTACCAAAAATGAGGAAGGGTGGTGGAAGAGGCCGTGGAATTGGGCGGGGGTTGGCAGCTGGTAATGATGGTGTTGGTGGTGGATCTGATGGTAGTGGCAAGAGCAAAATAGGACCGAATGCAGGAGGTGTTGAGCCTGCGTCATCGTCTGGCTACATAAGGCCTCGAACGCTTAGTTTTCTAGGAGTTGGCAAACCACTTTTAAAGGCAGAGCATCAGGAAAAAGTTTTGTCTTACATTGCTGACTCAGCCTCCAGCTCTATCGCCTCCTCTTCTTCAGTTGTAAAAAGTAAAAGCACTGAGTCGTCATTGGAGGCTCATGTTCATGAACCACACCTTTCCTTGTGTCCTTCACCCCAACCAAGATTGAAGGATGACGCAGGCCATACTACTGATTACTCCATGGAGCTGTTTTCACATACCATGCCTGGATTATCAAGTCAAATGGTGAATTACCCAGGCCAAGATGAATCTGACATGGAGTGCACTGATGCACAGCCGCTGATGGATGATTCTGCTGGTACATTCACTCTGACCCTGATGAGACTCAGGTGCCCCTTCCCGCACACTATACCACCATACACGGTGACACAGAGGAAGGTGCACATGACATAGAAGAGGAGGTGATGGATGACCCAGTTGTTGACCCAGATTGGCATCCATTGGGGGAAGAGGGTGCTGCTTCCAATAGCTCAGATGAGGAGCATCCACAGCAGACATCGACATCGCAACAGCTGTTATCTGGCAGGCCCGGAGCACTCCAAAGACAGGTTCCAAACATCAAAAGAGTTGCTGGACAGCTTGTCCAGAGGGTCAAAAGATCACAGCGTGCTAGGCCGCAAAATGTCTGCCAAAGTAGGAAGAGTGCAGTGTGGCACTTTTTTGACCAAAATCCTCATGATCAGGCCAAGGTTATCTGTAAGAAGTGCGCAAAGACCTTTAGCCGAGGGAAAAATCTGAAAAATTTGAATACCAGTTGCATGCACTTGCAAGCGTGGACACAACACCAAACCTCAAGTGCCACATGTGCAACTGATCACAACGAAGGTAGTCAGCAACGCTACATTGTTTCCCCCACTGTAAGCCCACCGGTTAGCACAGCAGCAAATGTTGAGGTGTCGTTGCAAGGCCACAGCAGTCAGGGAATCCCACTGTTATATCAACGAAAGACTGATTCTAGGCCATCAGAAAGAACACCAACTCCATCACCATCATCAACCCTCTCTCAGTCCGCCCTGTCCACCGCTACTTCCACCATATGCAGCTCTCAAGTCCAGCTCACCCTCCAAGACATTATGAGTAGGTCAAGAAAGTACTCAGTCTCTCATCCGCGTACACTGGGTTTGAACGCCCACATTGCCAAACTAATCTCGTTTGAGATGATGCTCTTTCGGTTGGTGGAAAGCACAGCTTTCCGCGAACTCATGGACTATGCAGTACCACGCTATGACCTACCCAGTCGCCACTTCTTCTCATGCAAAGCCATCCCAGCCCTCCACCATCATGTGAAAGACCGCATTGTCCATGCACTCAAGCAGTCAGTGAGCGGAAAGGTGCACCTCACAACTGATGCATGGTCCAGTCGGCATGGCCAGGGCCGTTACGTGTCCATCACTGCGCACTGGGTTAATGTGGTGGATGCAGGGTCCACAGGGGACAGCGGTGGTGGGACAGTGCTGCCTAGCCCACGGTATAGGAAACAGTTGGCTGTAGGCGTTCGGCCCTCCTCCTCCTCCAGAAGCGAAAGCTCGTCCACAGAGCGCAGTCGTACGAGCACTCCATCTGCAGCTGCCACTGTTGCACACGGTGTGTCCCCCTATCGAGCAGCTAGTGGAAAGCGTCAGCAGGCTGTGTTGCAGATGATGTGTTTGGGCAACAGACACACCGCCGAGGTGCTGGCCGAGTACTTGAAGCGACAAACTGAGTCATGGCTGGGCAGTGTACATCTTGAGGCAGGCAAGGTAGTTAGTGATAAGGGCCGTAATTTTGTGGCAGCCATAGCCCTTTCAAAACTCAGCCATATACCTTGCCTGGCTCACACCTTGAACCTGGTGGTGCAGTGCTTCCTCAAAAATTATCCGGAGTTAACAGCCCTGCTCCAGAAGGTGCGAAGACTGTGCGCGCACATCCGCCGGTCGCCTGTACACTCCGTTCGTATGCAGAAGCTGCAGCGATTGCTCCACCTTCCCAACCACCGCCTCATTATCGACATTGCAACAAGGTGGAACTCCACCCTGCACATGGTGGAGCGGCTGTGCGAGCAGAGGCAGGCCATAATGCATTTGTGGGAGGATACACGGCCAGGCACTTTGAGAGCAGACATGGAGTTGACAGGTGTGCAGTGGTCGAAGCTGAAAGACCTCTGTAAAGTCCTTCAGTGTTTTGAGGAATGCACATGGCTGGTAAGCGCAGACGACGCCATCCTAAGCATGAGCATCCCACTTATGCGTCTGCTCATGCAAACTTTGACGCACCTTAAGGAGCAGGCGTCTGCAGCCAATGTTGATGAGGAGGAAGAGGAGGAGGGAATCCTTGATGACATTCAGCCATTGTCTGCTCAGGGACCTCTCCTGGACGAGGTGGAGGAAGAAGAGGAGGAGGAGGAGGATGATGGGGATGATTACTTAGGGGAGGAGGATGCATCTCGTGGGGCAAGTGAAAATGTTGGCGTGGCAAGGTCTGGTACAGGGTTTGTGCGTGACTGGAGGGATGTGGATTTGCCAGAAAGTGCTCCTCCAACCAGCACTCGCAGTGCATCATTGACACCGGGAACATTGGCCCACATGTCAGGTTATGCCTTGCAGATCCTAAAAAGGGACCCACGCATTGCCAAAATGATGAACGATGACGACTACTGGTTGGCCAGCATCCTGGATCCACGCTATAAAGGCAAATTACAAAACATCATGCCACAGGAGAACCTTGACCTAATATTGGCTAATAAACAAGCAACTCTGGTAAATCGGTTGCTTGAGGCATTCCCAGCACACAGCAGCGGTGATGGTTCTCACATGAGCCGTACGGGCCGGGGGCAGCTTGGCAGAGGTGTTCGTGGTGCACACAGCAGAAGTGGCGTTGGAGACAGGGGTTTCATGACAATGTTGTGGACTGATTTTTCAAGTACCGCTCACACAACTGGTAATACTGCATCGATGGAAAGTGACAGGAGACAGCAGTTGTCAACTATGGTTACAAACTACTTTTCCTCCCATATCGATGTTCTCCCACACAGGTCATTCCCCTTTGACTATTGGGCCGCTAAACTGGACACCTGGCCTGAATTGGCACAATATGCCTTACAGGAGCTCGCTTGCCCAGCTGCAAGTGTGCGATCGGAAAGAGTCTTCAGTGCAGCTGGATCAATCCTGACAGAAAAAAGGACCCATCTGTCAACCCAAAATGTGGATGATCTAACCTTCATTAAAATGAACCATGCATGGGTTTCCAAGGATTTTGTCCCACCTTCCTCTGATGACACATAAGGTGACAGAAAAATGGCTTGCTTTGGTCCACCTCTTCCTGGGACTTGACCTATTTCACCTTTTGCATCAGCTGAATGTCCAACATCAACATATGCCACTTTCTAAAACTCCCTAACTGTGCTGCCTCCCCCCCCATCGCCGGGGTCACCACCTAGCGCACGACACCGTGCGAGTGCCGTTGCCCTGGACAGGTGGGTAGGCCGACTCTTGGGCGTGGGCACTGGTACAGGGTCCTTCATAGTGCAATCAAGTGTCTCTGACGGTGGTGGTGCACACCCGCCGTCAGACACACCACCGTACTATGAGGGGCCCAGTGCCAGTACCGACGCCCACGAGTGGGCCCCCCTTGCTTGGGCAGGGCCCCAGCATTTGCAATCTTTACCTCTCCCTGTTCCTCCGCTGTGTAGTCTGGGCCGTCAAATCCATACTGTGCCTGACACCGTCTGAGCCTGCCTCCTGATGTATAGACATATATTTTGAATGTGTACGCTATCCATACATGTTATCTGGGGATACGGTACCCTTTCTAACCTTTGTGCAATCCATACTGGGCCTAACACCGTCTGAACCTGCCTCCTGATGTATAGACATATATTTTGAATGTGTACGCTATCCATACATGTTATCCGGGGAAACTGTACCCTTTCTAACCTTTGTGCAATCCATACTGGGCCTAACACCGTCTGAGCCTGCCTCCTGATGTATAGACATATATTTTGAATGTGTACGCTATCCATACATGTTATCTGGGGATACGGTACCCTTTCTAACCTTTGTGCAATCACGTGCAATCCATACTGGGCCTAACACCGTCTGAGCCTGCCTCCTGATGTATAGACATATATTTTGAATGTGTACGCTATCCATACATGTTATCTGGGGATACGGTACCCTTTCTAACCTTTGTGCAATCCATACTGGACCTAACACCGTCTGAGCCTGCCTCCTGATGTATAGACATATATTTTGAATGTGTACGCTATCCATACATGTTATCCAGGGATACGGTACCCTTTCTAACCTTTGTGCAATCATGTGCAATCCATACTGGGCCTAACACCGTCTGAGCCTGCCTCCTGATGTATAGACATATATTTTGAATGTGTACGCTATCCATACATGTTATCCGGGGATACGGTACCCTTTCTAACCTTTGTGCAATCACGTGCAATCCATACTGGGCCTAACACCGTCTGAGCCTGCCTCCTGATGTGTAGACATATATTTTGAATGTGTACGCTATCCATACATGTTATCTGGGGATACGGTACCCTTTCTAACCTTTGTGCAATCACGTGCAATCCATACTGGGCCTAACACCGTCTGAGCCTGCCTCCTGATGTATAGACATATATTTTGAATGTGTACGCTATCCATACATGTTATCCGGGGAAACGGTACCCTTTCTAACCTTTGTGCAATCACGTGCAATCCATACTGGGCCTAACACCATCTGAGCCTGCCTCCTGATGTATAGACATATATTTTGAATGTGTACGCTATCCATACATGTTATCTGGGGATACGGTACCCTTTCTAACCTTTGTGCAATCCATACTGGGCCTAACACCGTCTGAGCCTGCCTCCTGATGTATAGACATATATTTTGAATGTGTACGCTATCCATACATGTTATCTGGGGATACGGTACCCTTTCTAACCTTTGTGCAATCACGTGCAATCCATACTGGGCCTAACACCGTCTGAGCCTGCCTCCTGATGTATAGACATATATTTTGAATGTGTACGCTATCCATACATGTTATCCGGGGAAACGGTACCCTTTCTAACCTTTGTGCAATCACGTGCAATCCATACTGGGCCTAACACCGTCTGAGCCTGCCTCCTGATGTATAGACATATATTTTGAATGTGTACGCTATCCATACATGTTATCTGGGGATACGGTACCCTTTCTAACCTTTGTGCAATCACGTGCAATCCATACTGGGCCTAACACCGTCTGAGCCTGCCTCCTGATGTATAGACATATATTTTGAATGTGTACGCTATCCATACATGTTATCTGGGGATACGGTACCCTTTCTAACCTTTGTGCAATCACGTGCAATCCATACTGGGCCTAACACCGTCTGAGCCTGCCTCCTGATGTATAGACATATATTTTGAATGTGTAAGCTATCCATACATGTTATCTGGGGATACGGTACCCTTTCTCACCTTTGTGCAATCACGTGTAATCCATACTGGGCGTGAGAACGGCTGGCGAGCTGTTAAGCAAGCTACAGCACCTGTGGTTTGCACACGTAAGTTTTTCATTTTTTCAGGAATGACGGTTAGGCCTAATTCCGGAACTGCGGTTGACCTGCACTTACTGGGAAATCATTGTTCGCGGGTAATAATTGTAATCAGTGATCCCCATCACTAACGTTGTTCAGCGGGTTATCTGCACCTGTAAGCGACAAACGCTGGCCTTTTCAGTGTAGCGCACATGCAGCCACGGACATGTAAGGGCATGACACACCAGTTATTGGCCAATCTCATGTGCCAGAGCCTCACGTGTCCCTCTAGTAAGCCGGACTCGGACCGCGGGGCATGACGGAGTCTCGTTCGTTAACGGAATTAAGCTTGCAATGTGTGCATCTGTTCTGTAGCTGGCATGGTTGAGGTTTCCCAGGTGGAGTCGAATTTAACCGTAGGCTCCACTCCTGGTGGTGCCCTTCTGGACATTCCTTTAAGGTTCAGCTTTGCAACCATACTGCCCACGTAAAACAAACACTTTGCCTTCATGAACGCTGTTTGGAGGGTCATGACTCATGGGAATAACGCCGCCCAATCAGTTAACCTGCTAGAGAGATCGTTCGTTGCTCCCAAGCATGACATCACACTCCCTAGGAAGAAGGTAATGCCACTGTGGCGACCGTACTCCTGGGGGCGACACAAGTGCACTGATGCCCAGCCACTGCTCGATGAATCTGCTGGTACATTGACCCAGACCACTACATTCCCCTCGCACGCTACACGACCTGAATCTGACCCTGATGAAACTCAGGTTACCCTTCCCATATACAGTTCCATCTTACACGGTGACAAAGAGGAAGCTGCAGATGAAAGTGCAGGTTTGGCCCACCCGCCATCAGACACACCACCATACTATCAGGGGCCCTGTGCCAGTGCCGTTGCCAACGAGTGGGCCCCCCCTGCTTGCTCAGGATCACAGCACTTGCAAAGTTGAAATACTGTGCAGTGAGATGGAAGATGGGGACGACGAGGAATCCAGACAAGTACAGGGATTCCCTAGCGAGGATACTTATTTGATTGTTTTCAATGTTGGGACAGCAATTTTTGGGGAGCACTATACTCTGGAGAATGATAGATGGGGCCCACCATACACTGAAACATTCCAAAGGTGGACATCAGACACTGGAGCAGCATTTACAGGGCCCATTATACACTAGAGCATTAGAAATGGGGCCCATTATGTTTGGAGCATTATTTGGGCCCATAAGACAGTGGAGCTTCATCCATGGGGACCAACATATACTGTAGCATTATGTGGAGCTCATCATATACTGTTTCAAACATTATATGTGACCAATGATTCTGTATGGAGAAATAGATGGGCCTCGTCATGAGATGTAAAAAGTGAGGTATTTTTCATTGTACTATACCGCTATTTCTCTGCCGTATCGGAGCATGATGAGTTGTGGTATGTGTTAAAGGGGCGCTCTTTCGCCCAGGGCACATGAAAACCTGCAGCCAGCCCTCCCCCCCCACAACTTTAGCCAAATAACCCCCATTTTTCAGTGTGTAATTTGTATTATGAAGTTAATTAAGGTTGACAAGCTTAAGTAAGAAGAATTGATGCTTTTGGCATTCAAATGGGCACTGTAGGTGTGTTTCCTGTCCTCCTCTCACTGCCGACTTTTATTCCCCATTGACTTACATTGGGTTTCGTGTTTCGGGACGACCCCGACTTTTCCCTATAATCGGACGATCTTGCTCGACCCGACTTTTGGAAAAGTCGGGTTTCACGAAACGAAACGCGACCCTAAAAAACCAAAAGTCGCTCAACTCTAATTTCAATACTTCAACTGAATATGCATCTTTGGACACACATTCAGTTGAAAACTGAGTGCCAGGGAGCCAGATTTGGGTGCCGCTTCTTGCAAATTCGGGGAACTACCAGCAATTTTAACAAATGGTTCCACCAAATCGAGGAGTACCCCCTGAATCCTATCTCTAAGTTTTGTAACATCTCTTCTTAGAAAACTGCCTTGTGCTTGTCTTCTATTACTCCTCCTAGAAAAAGTTTCTGCTTGCAATCATGACTAAGTGACACAATGATATAGGCCCAAATAACCAAACAACCAAAGCTTTTATGCCAGAATTCTGGGGTAAAAAGCTTTGAAGAGTCACAAAAGTTTTATGTAAAAAAGTTTTAGGCTGTGCAAAAATGCAGCGACTTTTGTAGTTTTTACATAATTTTTGATTAGCTCTAAAAAATGGGGCACAACGGCATGTGTGGACCCCCTCTCATCAAGTTAATGAATCAGGAGAATCACATTCCACCCCGCCCTTTATCAAGACTAGAGTGAAAAATGAAAGTCTTGAATTAATCATGGCCTAGTTTTTTTTACTCTGGACCAGATCCTTTGTCAGGCAACTTCCTACTTGATGACAGTTCGTTTGTGGAGCCAAAACAAGTTTATGTATACTGTTGTCTTCAATAATGGAGTTGCTTAAAAGAAACCAGTGGTCAATTGGATTATTCTGCAGGCGACGTGGACTATGCACTAATATATCCTTACACAGCTCTGATCCCACACATAATCTAACCTAATCAGAGGTCTGACCAGGAAGGATAGATGCAGCATTCCACCACTAAAAGAGAGTGTAATGTACACTGTTGCCTTCCAAGAATCTCTGCTATAATCTATTTTCATTAAGCACTACTAGAACGCTTGTCGTTCTTTATACCATGATTATGTAGGGGTAGACAATAATCTACACTGCAGTTTTTGGTATGTGCCAAGTTTTCTACACAAGCCTGTATGGTTTGGGAACCTACTTTCAGTTGTGCCAACGTGTCTTTCAGTAGTATGTAGGGGCAGAGACCCTGATTATAGTGATGTGTCATTTGCAGGTTTGATAAAATCACTGTTTTCTCTGCTGCAGATCTCCCAGTTCTTTGAATGCCAAGCTCTGTATAACCCCCTCCCCCACCACTGATTTGCAGCTTTCTGTGTATACTGTGCATAGGTAGTAAGCTGCCAGTCAGTGATGGGGTTGGGGTTACAGAGGGCTCATGACCATGGAGGACTACACAACAGCTTTCTAGTTGATAAAACAGTGATTTTATCAAAATTAAAATAAGCAGCCCAGTAAGTGACAAATTGCTGGAATCAGGATGTCTGCCCCAACATTATGCTGCTTTCAGATTAGGTGTCAAAAACCTGTTATCAACTTTGCAATTTACCTCTCTTTTTTTTGCCTCAATTTAAAAAAGGTAATTTTATATCCATAGTTTACAGTTCATTGACTAGGTTACCAGCCATCTCTGCAGTCTTTCAGAGGTGGACGATTTCCAAGGCAAGGAGCATGGGCATGCAATCTCTTTGCAGTGTTACTTTCGATTGAGGCATTTAGGGGACATTATTACTTTTTAAGGGGCACTTGGGTTATTATTCATTTGGGGAGAGGGCATTGTAGCTTTACAAGTATATTCAAGGTTATTTATTGCTTGAAGGTGGCACTTGGGCCATAACTTCAGAGAATCATATAATGCCGTATTATTTTCTAGGAAGTACACTGGGGGCACTTTTTTTTTTATTAGACACTTATTTTAGCAGCAATCTGTTTCAGGCACACTGCCTGTGTAGCAATTTTGGAGGATGGCTCCTGCAGGTGTAAGAAATTCACCCAAACTGCCCATCTTGTAGGCAGGATGGGCAGTTTGTGTGAATTGGGAATGGATCAGGACAGTGCTGGAAATGTGAGAAGTCAAATGTTCTTTCTTATTAACTCTGCAGACGAGTGATGTCATCATATCAGTATGGACCAAATGGAACAGACAAGAAACGTGTATGATTCAAATCAGAAAGAATGTCACCTATAACTCACCTTATTGTATGTACCTGAACCATAATGACTTTCATAAATGGCATGACTGGTATATATAACTTTATGGCTACTGTATGGTGGCAATATTTTTAGTAACAGTTTATTAATATATTTTGCCCATCTTGTAGGCAGGATGGGCAGTTTGTGTGAATTGGGAATGGATCAGGACAGTGCTGGAAATGTGAGAAGTCAAATGTTCTTTCTTATTAACTCTGCAGACGAGTGATGTCATTATATCAGTATGGACCAGATGGAACAGACAAGAAACGTGTATGATCCAAATCAGAAAGAATGTCACCTATAACTCACCTTATTGTATGTACCTGAACCATAATGACTTTCATAAATGGCATGACTGGTATATATAACTTTATGGCTACTGTATGGTGGCAATATTTTTAGTAACAGTTTATTAATATATTTTGCTCTGGGCAAAAGTTTAATGTGGGGCCCCAAATGCTGACATATTGCACCATCACACAAAAATATTTCGGTTGTATTTACATGCGCTGATTTCAGGTCGATAATCGAACGTGATCGATAATATTAAAGTCGTTCGACGCTTATTCCCGAGTATCTTTACACGGCTGAAAAGAATGATGGGGACAGATAGTCTTCGATACAGTATATTGCAGGTCCCATATAGTACATAAAGTATAATGCACTCCCCAAGGTCACTGATAGAGTATACTGTATCCCCCCCAGAGTATAATGCATCCCCCTCATAGTATAATGCAGGTCCCTTCAGAGTATAATGCAGCCACACACACAGCATAGTGCAGCCCTCAACACAGTACAATGCAGTCCCCCCACACACACATAGTATAGTGCAACCCCACCACACACAGTATAATGCAGCACACACACACACACACTATAATGCAGCCTCCACCACATAAACTATAATGCATACTAATGCACGCTCTGCTCTGGCAATTCTCTCACCGTTCCCTTCACTGCTGGCACAGCGTGGTGCATGATTAAATTACGTCATCACGCACCCGCTGTGTCAGAGGCAGAGAGGAATGATGGGGGAGGAAGCATTATCTGATGCTTTCTCCTACATCACTGCTTTCAACTGTATTGGTATCTATGATGCCGATAAGTTGAATGCACGATACAGGCCCATACCAGCCTCATGGTTTGCCACTATTAGCAGCATGCCACTGGCTGATGGCCCCTGGAGGAGCGGGGGCCATAAGCTGCTGCCTGGTCTGCCTGCCCCTAATGCCAGCCCTGGGTGCATGGTGGTATTATTAATCATTGCACAGTCTGTTTGTTATGCAGAGGTAATGGCAATATTATAATATTATGTACTCACTGCGTAGTTAACAATGTGTAGTAGTATTAGTAGTAATTTTGTTGCCCCAACTTTTACACTGCCACTGTATCTGTCATGCATCTGGGTTTGAACCCTTAAGCCTGTGCTTTGTGGTCACCTCCAGATCACTATTTTCTGTTATCCATGCTTTAGTCTTTTTAGGTTAATAGGTGTTTTCATTTTCTCATTTGTCTGCCCTATCACTTTTCCATTGCGACTTTATATACTTTCCCCCTGCTGGTATTTCCTGCTGGTGATGGTCTCATTTGGATGTTTGGATGTAAAATAAGTGTTTAACTCCATATCAGCATGGGTTCATGAGGAATTGCTCCTGTCAAACCAATCTAATCAGTTTTTATGAAGAGGTAAACTATATATTGGACCAAGGTGAGTCATTGGACGTGGTATATCTTGATTTTTCCAAAGCGCTTGATACCGTGTCACAAAAGAGGTTGGTACACAAAATGAGAATGCTTGGTCTGGGGGAAAATGTTTGTAAATGGGTAAGTAACCAGCTTAGTGATAGAAGCAGAGGGTGGTTACAGTGCCTTGCGAAAGCATTCGGCCCTCTGGAACTTTTCAACCTTTTCCCACATATCATGCTTCAAACATAAAGATACCAAATGTAAATTTTTGGTGAAGAATCAACAACAAGTGGGACGCAATTGTGAAGTTGAACAAAATTTATTGGTTATTTTAAATTTTTGTGGAAATTCAAAAACTGAAAAGTGGGGCGTGCAATATTATTCGGCCCCTTTAACGTAATACTTTGTTGTGCCACCTTTTGCTGCGATTACAGCTGCAAATCGCTTGGGCTATGTCTCTATCAGTTTTGTACATCGAGAGACTGAAATTCTTGCCCATTCTTCCTTGGCAAACAGCTCGAGCTCAGTGAGGTTTGATGGAGATCGTTTGTGAACAGCAGTTTTCAGCTCTTTCCACAGATTCTCGATTGGATTCAGGTCTGGACTTTGACTTGGCCATTCTAACATCTGGATACATTTATTTGTGAACCATTCCATTGTAGATTTTCCATTATGTTTGGGATCATTGTCTTGTTGGAAGACAAATCTCCATCCCAGTCTCAGGTCTTTTGCAGACTCCAACAGGTTTTCTTTAAGAATGGTCATGTATTTGGCTCCATCTTCCCATCAATTTTAACCATCTTCCCTGTCCTTGCTGAAGAAAAGCAGGCACAAACCATGATGCTGCCACCACCATGCTTGATAGTGGGGATGGTGTGTTCAGGGTGATGAGCTGTGTTGCCTTTACGCCAAACACATCGTTTGGCATTGTTGCTAAAAAGTTTGATTTTGGCTTATTCTGACCATAGCACCTTCTTCCATATGTTTGGTGTGTCTCCCAGATGGCTTGTTGCAAACTTTAAATGACACTTTTTATGGATATCTTTGAGAAATGGCTTTCTTCTTGCCACTCTTCTGTAAAGGCCAGATTTGTGCAGTATATGACTGATTGTTCTCCTATGGACAGACTGTCCCACCTCAGCTGTAAATTTCTGCAGTTCATCCATAGTGATCATGGGCCACTTGACTGCATCTCTTATCAGTCTTCTCCTTGTTTGAGATGAAAGTTTAGAGGGACGGCCGGGTCTTGGTAGATTTGCAGTGGTATGATACTCCTTCTATTTCAAGATGATCGCTTGCACAGTGCTCCTTGGGATGTTTAAAGTTTTGGAAATCATTTTGTATCCAAATCCAGCTTTAAAATTCTCCAAAACAGTATCACGGACCAGTCTGTTGTGTTCCTTGGTCTTCATGATGCTCTCTGTGCATCAAACAGAACCCTGAGACAATCACAGAACAGGTGCATTTATACGGAAACTTGATTACACACAGGTGGATTATATTTATCATCATTAGTCATTTAGGACAACATTGCATCATTCAGAGATTCACAATGAACTTCTGGAGTGAGTTTGCTGCACTGAAAGTAAAGGGGCCAAATAATATTGCACGCCCCACTTTTCAGTTTTTGAATTTCCACAAAAATTTAAAATAACCAATAAACTTCGTTCAACTTCACAATTGTGTCCCACTTGTTGTTGATTCTTCACCAAAAATTTACATTTGGTATCTTTATGTTTGAAGCATGATATGTGGGAAAAGGTAGAAAAGTTCGAGAGGGCCGAATACTTTCGCAAGGCACTGTATAAATGGTATATTCTCTAACTGGGTCAATGTGACCAGTGGCGTGCTTCAGGGGTCGGTGTTGGGATCTATTCTCTTCAACATATTTCTTAACGATCTGGTAGAAGGTTTGCACAGTAAAATATCAAAATTTGCAGATGATACAAAACTATGTAAAGCAGTCAATACAAGGGAAGATAGTATTCTGCTACAGATGGATCTGAATAACTTGGAAACTTGGGCCGAAAGGTGACAGATGCAGTTTAACAATGATAAATGTAAGGTTATACACGTGGGAAGAAGGAATCAATATCACCATTACACAATGAATAGAAAACCACTGGGTAAATCAGACATGGTGAAGGACTTGGGGATCCTAGTTAATGATAAAATTACCTGGAGCAGCCAGTGCTAGGCAGCGGCTGCCAAGGCAAACAGGATCATGGGGTGCATTAAAAGAGGTCTGGATACACATGATGAGAGCATTATACTGTCTCTGTACAAATCCCTGGTTAGACCGCACATGGAGTACTGTGTACAGTTTTGAGCACTGATGCTCAGGAAGGATATAATGGAACCAGAGCAAGTACAAAGGAGGGCAACAAAATTAATAAAAAGGATGGGGAAACTACAATACCCAGAGAGATTAGCAAAATTAAGATTATTTAGTCTAGAAAAAAGACGACTGGGGGGCGATCTAATAACCATTTATAAGTATATAAGGGGACAATACAAATATCTCTCTGAGGTGACGGTCACAAGGGGGCATTCTGCGTCTGGAGGAGAGAAGGTTTTTCCACCAACATAGAAGAGGATTCTTTACTGTTAGGGCAGTGAGAATCTGGAATTCCTTGCCTGAGGAGGTGATGGTGAACTCAGTCGAGGGGTTCAAGAGAGGCCTGGATGCCTTCCTGGAGCATAACAATATTGTATCTTACAGTGATTAGGTTCTTTAGAAGGACGTACTGTAGATCTGGGGATTTATTCTGACTGAATATAGGCTGAACTGCATGGACAAATGTCTTTTTTTGGCCTTGCTAACTATGTTACTATGTTACTATATTCAGCCATACTGCTGTAGCTTGAGCCAGTTATTGAAAGACGCTGTTTATTTTCTTTACCCTGCTGCTATCTACTGTTTCTTTTTAGGAAGTAGGTGGCATATTCTTTAACAGTATGTAATTAATCCTTTATTTTGTAATTTGTGGTTTGTATTTCAATTTCACCACATTTTCTGCTCTGTTTCTGTGGGCAATTTGCACTCTGCTCTGCCCTCCGGTTATTTATGAGGAACGTGAAGTGCTTGATGGCCTTTCAGGCAGTATAGGTCTGAGTTGCCATCATCTAGTCTGTGGTTAGGACTGTTCCAGCTCATGCAGGAACCACTAGGGACTGCGGGGTCAGGATCTCTAGTCTGTACAGAAATCAGCGGGGTCAGTTGCAGATTGTAGTGTGTTACCTATATTCCAGAGTGAGTTGCTACACTATTATAACATTAACTTTTCATGATAGGTTCCCTTTAAAAGGTTTATTTCCATCAGCAGGATTTCAACAATTTATATGCATATATATGGCTCTTTCACAGACAAGTCTAGCAATAACTTTATTTAGACAGTCTGTTCTTCCATTACTGAGAAATCAATCTTTGAATTGATATTTAAATGAGGCTGTAGATTTGAAGCTTCAGTCACTCCAGCGATATTTTGTCACCTCCTACTACACTGACAGCCACAATGCTGTTTGACTTCAAGCAAATGAGCTGTAAGTTAGAGGAGGAGAAGATGTAGCTGGGTGGGGAAATATAATTTCAAATGTTCAGTTCTCAGTAATGGAGGAACAGACTGACCATGGAAATGTTTTTCTGGACTTTTGTTTGAAAGCACAACATCTGTAAATCAATAATTTGGGGACTGAAATCCTCCTGGCAGTTTCCCTTTCACCTGTATACATTTTTATTCTCACCACTAGAATTGAGCGACTTTGGTCGGATCGGGTTTCGTGAAACAAAATTTGAGTCGGATGAACCTGGTCCGCCTAGGGCAAAAAAAGTCGGAGTTTTGTCTGAAACCCGACCCCAATGCAAGTCAATGAGGAATAAAAGTCGGCAATGAGTGGATGAATGTCACTCAACTCTACTCACCACTAGTGCAGACTTCAGCTAATGATTCAGCCCAACCCCCCCAAAATAGTGTCCCATAGTATTAACATCACAGGCAAGATTACAATCAAATAAAGCATATTTATTAAAAATCTGGAGTCAGATCACACTACTGACAATAAGTGATGAATACAGCTCAGATCCCAGAGCCTTGATGTCTTACATCCTGAACATATTTAATAAAGCTGAATATGTGGTTCCATATATTCTGTTTTTGTTATTTTTACTTAAAGTGTCAACTTCTGTACTTTGTGCTTTGATTATGGATGTCAGTTGTCTTTCCAATTTTAAAACCAAAATAAGTTTCCAATGCCTAAATGCCTAGGAGTCCAGAAAATAAATAATCTAAAATGGTGTGTTTCTGTGGCTTGTCTTCATTAAGAATGCATTTTCTATAATTGTTGAACCACATATTTTTGCTTCTGTTACACACGTTCCCTTGAAAACAGAGTTAAAACGACTTTACTAAAGGTGCGGTTTTACTGTTTCTAAATTCACACATGTGCGAGATTGGATATTAATACAGCTTACCAAATTTGCATAGCAAACCCTCTTTAACACAAGGGAACAAAATTAGATTTCCGCGTACAATATTATACATATGGTCTATTAAGTCATTTTTTAATACTGTATGTATCTTATTACTACTATTTAATTAAAGGTCTTGTTCTGCTTCTACCTATTGAGGTCTGGGTGTATATAATATTTCAATATATGAAATAAATGTAGCACAATGTCGACCTCTTTCTAAGAAATATTATTTAGATCAAAAGTGTTTCTTGTTTTATGCAAAGCTGAATTTTTGTGTGTTGAAATATTTCTGTGTTTTATAATATACTTCGAGAGAGTTTTTCTAATCAAAAAGTGAAAGAAATTTTGGCTAAGTTTGAGACCCAACCTCAGTATAGTTATTAATTAGCGGCTTAGAGCTTAGACACTTTTTTGCAACACTTTTTTAAAGTGAGTAGAAAAGGGGATTGCAAAATATTATAAACTGAATATATTTATTAAGTTTAAGTCAAAAGTGTTGGGACCTTTGTAATTGTTCCAGAAAATGAAGTATTTCTCCTAGAAAGTTATTGCAATTACACATGCTTTTTGCTTTTTTTTTTCTTGTGGTCTTGGGATTGATTGTACCAAAGACCAAAACTGTGATATAGGATTCCTGTATTTGATAGGGGCTATAAACTACTAAGCATGTTCACATATTTACTAGCTGAATGGCCATAGTATGTTTGTATATTAAGCTTATGTGCATTTCATTGTAAAAGCCCATTTTCTTTATTGCTTGAGGAAGAGCTTCTAGACTAGGCATATGACATCCAGGTAGTGAAATTCTTGGCCATCAAGTACTTTATATGGCCCAGTCTACGGGATGACTAGCTGGCGAAGAATACCTCTTATTGAGGGTCAGTTTTTTATGGGCTTTTCTTGAGACAATGTTTCACAAAGTTTAGTGAGCTACTGTATATTATAGCTCACACTGCTTCAATTTAGGAGCAGGTGCTTTTTTGCTCAAAGACATATAAACTCTATTGGCTATTCAGCTATTTTTTTGTGTGTTTGTGGTTGGATGGTGATAGGTAGGTTTTGTTTTTTGGTTTTTGTAATGTACTATTTACCATGTCGTCTTTGTAGCCCTTTATTGCAATAGGACTACTTTTAGATATTTTTGTCAAATAAGAATATTGTTTCTATTGGTATCCAAGAGGGCTTATATTTGATATTCCCTCTTTTACTGAGATGATGTGTACCATTTTTTCAAAACCTACCTTGGTCTAGGTGCTGTCTGCTATATTTGTCTACATATATTTACTCTATTGTATCAAAAAAACATTTTTAAAAAAGGTCTTGGGTTTCTTTATGGTGGTTCCTCTGTGATTTAAACCTGCAATAATGCTCTAGCACACATAATACTAAGAGGGGTTAATTGGCCATGTTAGGTCCAGGTCTAATTGTTAGCAGTTGAAGAGTTAGGGCGGATGAGCTGCTCACCATATCTCCACCCCTGGGTATGGTTCAAAAAATAAAATGGAGTCTGTTTGTTTCGCACATGATATGTGTCTGGAAGGAAGAAGACCTCCTGTGTGATATCTTTAGACTGAGCCAGAATGCTGTATGCTATCCAGCCTCCTGTTTGTCCTGGACTGTCTCTAAAGTGATTTTGTTGAAACTGTTTACTTTATTTTGCCTGCACTGAAAGGACGTTTATTTTCCTTGTGCCATAGTTCATGAAACTTTAATAAATCAGCCAGGAAATTTAAATTGAAATGGTTCCTGTGTTACCAAAAACCCAATGTTCACCAAATATGTTTGCCAAACGGTTTGTCCAACATACCTGAAACCCATTTAATTAAATGGGAGGCAGAAAACAAAGCAAAGACAACACCTTCAGAGGGGAAAAAGCTGCAAATAGTATAATTGTGCAGCATGAATGCATGAGGAGGGCCTGGGACAGTTCTTGGACCAGCATTTCTAGCAGAGAAATTGAACAGTAACAGGTGGATGAGGGACAGGTGTAGGCCTGGTGCTCTGAAAGGCCTACCAAATTCAGGCAACACACATGAAGGAGACCCAACTTGGCGTCCAAACATTTAAAAAATTAGAGCCAGAACCAAGGAAAAGTGGCATCACTTGACTCACAGTAGAAATTTGATAGTGGTAGAGCAGTAGTAAACCATGGGCCATGCATGAGGTATCAGGGTCTGGGCCAGCATTTAGAGCTTTTAATTGAAGTTTCAATTTTGATGAGGTTGGTGATGGACCGGTGTAAGTCTAATTTGCTGGGTGCCCTGATACCTCATACATCAGCTCAAACTGCTTTTCTTCTCAACCACATTCAGGTGCCACAAACATCAATTTTGCAGACTACTAATAGTAGAAAAATGTAAGGTTAGTAACAGAGGTAGTTGACTGATCAATCCACCCACAGTAGAAATTTGATAATGGTACAGCAGCAGTCAGCCATGGGCCATGCATGAGGTATCAGGGTCTGGGCCAGCATTAAAGGTTTTAAGTTTAAAATAAGACGAGGTGGGTGAGGGACCGGTGTGAGCCTGTTGTGCTGGGAGCCCTTGTACCTCATGCAACAGCTGAAAGTGGTTTTCTGCTCAGCCACACTCAGGTAGCACAAATTTGGAGTCCAAACATCAATTTCCTCAGAGTATAAATAGTGTAATAGAGCTCTCATACCCCTTCCACTGCAGGCAACCTGCCAGAGAGAGACCCAACTTGGCATTTCCATGTTTCCAAAATTTGTTTTGTATTATCACAAACCACTTAAAGTGGCATCAATTTCCTCATAGTAGAAGTAATATAATGGGGCTCTCATACCCCTTCCACTACAGGCAACCCGCCAGATGGAAACCAAACTTGGAGTCTTCACATTTCAAAAAAATATTGTCACACACCTCTAAAGTGGCATCAATTTTCCCAGAGTAGGAATAGTGTAATGAGGCTCTGACACCCCTTCCACTACATGCAACCCATCAGATGGAGACACAACTTGGAGTCTCCACATTTCCAAATATTATTGCCAGACACCACTAAAGTGGCATCAATTTCCACAGAGTAGAAATAATATAATGGGGTTCTGATAGCCCTTCCACTACAGGCAAACCGCCAGAGAGAGACCCAACTTGGAGTCTCCATGTTTCCAAAAATTGATTGAAACATCAGCAGCACTAACAACAGCAGGCACAGACGCCACGACAAAGGTGTCAACAAGCGTGTTTCGATGCTCCAGCATAAGCGCATCTATTTCCGAGGGAGGAAGCATCTAGCAACATTTTTGTTTTCTACCATGAATCTGGCAACCCAGTAGTCAGCACTATTTCGAATCCTAACAATATGGGCATCATGTTACAGACAGTGCAGCAAGAAGGCGCTCATTTGTCGGACACTACCTTGAGTTTCAAGTTAATGGTGTATTGGTACCATGGTAATGCTCAAGCTCGCTTTCTCCTTCTTATCCCAGCAATCATGGACAACAGAGGGGTGATTATTATACTCTTCATCTCCTGACTGTTGTGTGCACATCACCTCTTCCTCTTGTCCTCCTCCATTTGTTCCTCGGCTTCTGCACCTTTAGTAACAGTTTGTCTGTTACCATGAACACCCCTCAATCATTGAACCCATCTGTGCGATGACAGTCTGGAACTTGTTATAGATATTGTTATCCCTTTCGCATCCTTCTCTGCTTACACCTCTTCCTCTGGGTCCACCACCTCCTCATGCAGAGTATTCAAAGTGTGCTCCAGCATGTAGATCACTAGAATAGTGATGCTGATCACTGCATCATCAGCACCAACCATCTTAGTAGCAATTTCAAAACTGTACAGAAGGGTGCAGAGGTTCTTCATCTGTACCAACTCTTCAAGCGTGATTTGCACCAAGTCCATACTGCATTGTCCTAGGCTATGCAAAAGTATATACTGCAACTGGACTCATCGTTGCTGACACAGTCACTGCAACATGTGCAGAGTGTAATTCCTCTGTGTCGGCACATCGCATATCAAATTTTTAAACTGTAGGCTGAAAGACCTCTGTAGCAATGCAGATTGATGACCAGCAGGGTGCGAATGACAGAAGTGAGCACACAGCGACTGTGCTTTCAGCAGAAGCACATCCAGGCTGGGATAGTGGCGGAGAAATTGTACAACCAAAAGGTTGAGGATGTGAGCTATGCAAGGCACATGTGTCAGGTTGCCTTGGCATAAGGCCGCCACCAGGTTTGCACCATTATCACACACGGCCTTCCCTCAAATTCAGTGGAGACAGCCATTAATCAAACTCAGTATGGATACCTGTCCACAACTCTTGAGCTGTGTGACTGCGATCTCCAAGGCATATTAATTTAAACACTGCCTCATTTCAGTGAGCACTGGCTTTGTAGTAAGGAGGTGATGGGGATTCTCTCTGCACTGTTTGAACCGTCCCATAAAGGGAGAGGTTGAGGGTGAAGTTGGAAGCCAAAGAGGAGGTGGAGGAGGCAGCAGCAGGGGAGGAAATGTTAGATACAGAGGTTTGTCCCGCAAGCCTTGGGGATTCCATCACTTGTGGAGCATCCCCTTGACCGCCTGCCCACAAAGCCTTCAGAGTCAGTCAGTGCACAGTCAGCAAGATGTTTTCACGTGGACCCGTCCTGTGTGACACGGCCCGCAGGCCGGTACTAAAACAACAAGACAAGGCACGTGTAGCTGTTCTGTGTGACGCGACCCGCAGGCCAGTAACTGAAACAGCAAGACACGGGGAAAGGGGCAACAGTTGCAACGGTGGGCCCTGCGATAGGGAACGGGGACGTGGAGACCTCCTGCACTCCCCTGAATCAGTGTCCCTCCACTCCTAACAATCCCTAGGCCGGTTTCGCAGCGGGCGCCGATCAGGATATCTGTCACCCTAGCACACCCTACACCTATCCCTTGCTAGGGAGCTGGGTGGTGCAGGCACTGGCCCCACCCCTGTACTAATACACACCAGGGAAAAATACAAACAGGGGAAACACAAAAAGACTTATCTTGCTCTGCTGCAGCACCAGGCAGCAGAGTGCATCACCGGATTAACTTTTCGCAGTGGCTCGACACCTCAGAGCCAGCTGCCACCTTCACCATCTCACTCTGCTGTGGACACCGGTCAGCCAGAGTTCAACACCAGTTTCAGCAGTGGCTCCAACCTTCAAGCCAGCTGCTAACTTCACAGGTTTCTGCAGGGGCTTCACACCTCAGTCAGCTGCTCCCTTCACCGTGGTTGGAATCCCAAAAAGATGCTATCACCAACACCTGCTCATAGATCATGTGACCCTATATAGGAAAAGGGAATGGTCAAATGATCAGGGGTTAAAGGCTGCTATAATCCCAGTGACCACCGGGGGCAAAAGGCAAAGCAAAGAAAACATCAAGTACAATGACCCTAACGGCCACCGGGGGCAAAACTAGAACTGAAACCACCACAGAGCAAGAAAAAAAAAGTTACTAGTGCATTTTATCTGTCATGATCTAGCATGGATCATGACAGATGTAATGCCCCTGGCCATGTTTGCTCGCCCAGGATTCAGTGGTGAAATGCATCCTGGCAGACATAGATTTTTTTTCAAGGAACTGGTTATGTTGTCTTCAACATGCTGGTGTAGTTCATGTTGCTGGCACAGCTTTCTTAGAGAACTAATAGCGACTCTGCATCTGGTATTGGGGGGCTGCAACATCCATAAGCTTTCAGAAACCATCTGTATCCACCAGACAGAAAGGCAGCTTTTCTGTGACCAACAGAAAGGAGATGTGGAGTTCAAGCTCTTAGCTTTGGCGTGTGTAGGAGGAAACAGTCTTTTAAGTGACCATAACTGCGGGACTAAGGGCTGGCTGCTGTGCTGAGAGAGGGTGGAGTAAGGTGAACATGACATACTGCTGGACTGCGAGTGAGGTGCAGGCAGAGATGTTTTGGTGGATTGAGAAAGATGTGGTGTGATGGGTGAAAAAAACAGCAGGCATCTCCACTTTCATAACAGCTGACGGGCTCTCACTCATGTGAGTATGGTTTAATTTAGATTCAGTAAAGGAGTCTTTCAATTATAGGACTTTATTCTGGGTGTGTGTTTATTTGCAACATAACTGGGATTTGTGGCACTTTTATATTAACATTACATTTATATTATAGCAATCTTCAGCACCTAGCACTTTATAATTTAATTGCTCATTTTGTACATTTATTCATGAATATCATCCTAATATTGTATTATTATGCAGCAGCCTTATCACTTTCACTTTTAACACTGTCACTAATCACATGCTCCTATTAGCCTGTCAGATTAACTTGGAATGGTGCGCGCTTTTGCCTTTTCTGATGGCTATCAGACTTGCTTAGTCTCTTGAACTTTAGTATTAGCTGGCATGCACAGTGGCCGTTACTATGGCTTCCTGCGTACTTGCGGTCCAACTGCTGGGGATGACGAGTCACTTCCAGGAGAGCGGTGGAAGGGCATAGCACGCTGCGTCTTTTTCCATGGCAACTCTGACTGCATACGTGACACTCCACTTAGGAGCTTATTGGTCACGCAGAAATTTATAGGTTCCGGTGTCCCTTCTCCCTGACACACCCCCTGAAGAAATGTGTATGAAATGTGCATAGGAGAGGAGAGATGCGACACTGACCCCACACATTGTAAATATTGCTAAGGGCTTTGTCCATCTCGCATTTGCAGAGTCTGAAACATGTCACTCACAGCTATATAGCTCTAAATAGGATCCGGAGGGCGTTTTAGTGTCTTAATAACGATTCAATCCCATTGTATTTGATTTTAGCAATTGGTCACTTTATATATATATATATATATATATATATATATATATATAATGTTGGACTTAGGCATTCATTTTTTATCCTACCTCAGCACTGGCACTTTAGTTATCTTCTTTGTATAGCCTGCAATTATGTATAAAAAAGACCATTAAGAGGCAGGTTACTCCCCTCTATTTAAACTCCTCGAGATTTAAAGGTGTCATTAGCCATCAACGTCCCTCACATCTGAGGCATTTATTTTATATTTAATTTTTTGTCTATATCTATTTGTATATTCAATAAATATTTGCAATTTATTGAATTTTGATAAAAACTCTGTGCTTTTTCTGTCTACTTTTCTCCCATTGTTGAAAGGTTAGTGGTACAGATGGGATTTATGTGCATTTTTCTGGCACATGACATTTTGGATCATACACATGATATGATCGTTAACTTCAGTGTTTAAATCCCTACTTCATACTGTCCTCACATAGCAAAGACCTGCTGATAGATTCCATTTATTAAAAGGCATCTATAAAATACAACATCTTCACAACATGTTTTCAATTAATTGTTCAGCATTTAAAACATTTGCTAAATAAGCCATGAATCTCTACCATTTGTTTATATTATGTTTTACAAGTGTTTTTAGTGGTATGTTTTATTTAACATTTTATGTTTTTTTTCATGTATTTTTCAATTTATATGGAGAAGCCTGAGGAAATAATGTCAGAAAAACACCTTAGCCAGAGCATTCAACATTATGATAAAAGAAAAACTAATAAAATGGCAAAAACAAAACTGCTGACTAATAGAATTTAAAGTAACAACTTGTTGCAGTGCTTTTGAGGAAAATTGCTGTTAAAATTCCACCCCTAAAAAAGTTGCAAAACAAACACAACTAAATACTGTGTCCAGGACTGGTGATAGGGGCAGGAAAACTAAGCATTTGCCTAGGGCCCCAACTCTCTCAGTGGCCCTTGAATAACTGAGGTTTGGCACCAGGCCCTCTTTGCTTTTGTATCAGCATCTTAGATGGCAATATATTTGAAATCAATGACTGAGGACAGAGCATCATGTGATGCTCCCTCTCCCATCATTCCTCCTCTGTATCTGAACATCTGATGCAGTGGGCGTGATGACGTCACTTTATCGTGTACCACGCTGTGGCGGCAATAGAGCTGCTGAGACAGGAGCATCGGGGGAACAGGGATAGGTGAGTATTATAGTTATTTATGTTTTTTTAAATCAGTGCCTACAAGGTGGCCATAATGCTGCATTATACTATATAGGGGCTGAAAACCGACTAATGTAACAAAGCTGAAGCTGTTTTTTAGACAGGAATGGGCTGAAATTTCTACAAACCAATGAGCAGATCTTATCAGTAATTGCCAGAACATACTTTTGACACTCCTATCTGTGATATTGGATATTTTTCCTAATGTAAAAATGACAAATTGTAATATTTTTGACTCCTTTGTTTGGTTTGTGTCTCTTCTATTTTGAAAACTGAAAATCTGACATGGTTTTGGGTAAAATTTATGTAGAAATATGGAAAATCCTAAAGGGTTCAGAAATATAAAAGGATCATTTTATCTCCTGTATTTTATCTTCTACATCTTCATATAGGGTTTATTGATACTTGTTGACCATTGCTATAGCACTTATCAGTGCTGGAGAAATATCAATTAAGCCCATGTGGGTGGCGATAGGTAGGGAATAATTAAAAGCATCAATGTTGATGCATTTGCTGAGCCTTTCACATCAGTGGGTACGTCACATCAATATTTTAAAGCCAAATGTAGGAATGAATACAAATGCAAGAAAAGTGCAAATATTTCCATTATGCATTTTCTTTATTCAATTTCTGATTTTGGCTTACAAATACTGATCCTCCTGTACTGTGTCCATTTTAAGACTTTGACATCTGAATCTGATATCTGACTTTGACATGTGACTGTGATATGTGACTTTGACATGTGACTTAGATCTGACTCTGACATCTGACTCTGACACCTAACTTGTTTGCTTATTATATATTCCTACTAAAATATCTGTATCCAATAAATAATGACCCTATAGCTTAATGGAAAGGCATCTGTTTCACACATAGTTTTGGTTTCAATGGGTAATAATAAAAACAAAATATTCACTGTCCACTACTGGATCTTAATCCTAAAACTTTCTGCCTGCAACCATTGAGCTATAGACTCTGTTGAAGACAGGTAGGCCTTCTATTTGGTTACGTGATTTTGAGTGCATACATTGGTCTTAAAGTTATTGGGGCTTTCACACTAACCTCCTCCAACCGAAATTCAAATGATGTTTGATTTTGAAGTTTGACTCTGATATCTGTCATTCTTCACACATTACAAAGAGAATCATAATGTCTTTCAGACACCTTGGGTATTTGCATGGCTAATTACATAAGCAACGAAAAATCAGTGACCAGAATCATCTGAACCTAAGGCTGGATGGCAAGATTTCTGTCTCATAGAGCATATCTTCTATGTTCTTAACCCAGGAGAACAACATTTTTTTAATTTTTAAAATTACTGTATGCTGGCTAGCACACAAACTCTAGTGCCTCATATTAACTTTCACCACATGATAAATACCATTTACAAGTGAGACTATATTTTGAAGGGTTTGGACCATCACTAACTTTGCTAGCATAACCTAGCGATCTGCCATCAATCATAGAATCATAGAATCGTAGAGTTGGAAGGGACCTCCTGGGCCATCTGGTCCAACCCCCTGCTCAAAGCAGGATTCGCTAAATCATCCCAGTCAGATGTCTGTCCAGCCTCTGTTTGAAGACTTCCATTGAAGGAGAACTCACCACTTCTCGTGGCAGCTTGTTCCCCTCATTGATCACTCTAACTGTCAAAAAGTTTTTTCTAATATCTAATCTGTGTCTCCTCCCATTCAGTTTCATCCCATTGCTTCTAGTCTTTCCTTGTGCAAATGAGAATAAAGTTGATCCTTCTACAATGTGACAGCCCTTTAGATATTTGTAGACAGCTATTAAGTCTCCTCTCAGTCTTCTCTTTTGCAAACTAAACAATCCCAAATCCTGCAACCTTTCTTCATAAGACAGGGTTTGCAGACCGGTCACCATTCTGGTTGCTCTTTTCTGAACTTGCTCCAGTTTGTTGATGTCTTTTTAAAATGTGGTGCCCAAAACTGGACACAATATTCCAGATGAGGTCTGACCAAACAGGAGTAGAGGGAAATAATGACTTCACATGATCTAGACTGTATGCTTCTGTTAATACATCCTAGAATTGCATTTGCCTTTTTTTACTGCTGCATCACACTGTTGACTCATATTCAGTCTGTGATCTATTAGAATACCCAAGTCTTTTTCACATGTGCTGTTGCTTAGCCCTAATCCTCCCATTCTGTATATGCTTTTTTCATTTTTATTGCCCAGATGTAGTACTTTGCATTTTTCCCTGTTAAAAACCATTCTGTTAGTTGCTGCCCACTTCTCCAGTTTATTTATATCTTTTTGAATCCTCTCTCTCTCTTCTCTAGTATTAGCTATCCCTCCTAGCTTTGTGTCATCAGCAAATTTAATCAGTTTACCCTCAATTCCTTCATCTAAATCATTGATAAAGATGTTGAACAATACAGGGCCCAGGACAGAGCCCTGTGGTACCCCACTTGAGACATTCTTCCAACTGGATGTACAGCCATTTACGACCACTCTTTGGGTCCGATCACTAAGCCAGTTATGAATCCACCTAACAGTTGCCTTGTCCATTCCATACTTAGTCATTTTTTCAATAAGGATTGTATGAGAATGTCACAACCCTTTTAAATACCCATATATTTGACCTGGAAAATACATTTCCATTGATACATTGTTAGGGATAGCGGTTTACACTAAATGAAAATAAATTATAAAGTGCAATCGCAACCCAGGGTCCACCGTGCAGAGATGTTTGCTGCTAGTGAACAATGATGGAAGCTAAACAGCGAGCGATTGTTTGAAGAGACAATGTTCCATTCAAACTATGTGGCGTTAACACAGAGTACCAAGCTCCGTTACTTCACAGAGCGGTACTGAACAAAAGTATACTAAGAGCAATACCCTGTTAAACATCACAGGGATAAAGCATGTGGAACTTATATGACACTAGATATAATACCCTCTAGGCTAGGGGTTGGTCTTGCCCAGTAACTCAACTATGCTAACTGCACACATGAAGGAAACTGGTGCAAAGCCAAGAGACTAATTGCCCCCACTGACGCTAGCTGCCTGCCTACGAGTACAGTCCCAGAGCTTAGACAGACTCACACAACCTGCAGACAGAATGGTAGAGAATCCACACTCACACACCATAACATACGTGATACTAGTGCACCGATGTGTGCCGATGGGAGCCTTTTATACATTAGTCTCCACCCCTAAACACTCACGCCCAGCCGTCTGTGACATCACCCGCAGGCCAATCCGAAGCTGCCACATCATCAGAGCAGGTAACATCCGACCACCAATGAGAAGATGCCACATCACAGACATGCTCAGCAAGGTTATCTCTGGACTTAGACACCTGTGTATCACTGGCTCCCATAGACTTAGCTGAAGAGCCAGCAGCAACCAAGCAAATACTACAAGCCTCAGCAAGACGCTGGGACCGAAGTCTGTGCTGAGCAGCAATCTGAGCAGCAATCTGAGCAGCACCAGGCAATGCTCGGGATCTATCCTGTGCAGCAGGAGAATCATGGCACTTAACATCCCCCATGGCCTCGTTTGCCACGCTTGAAAGTTGCCACAAACTGGGAGGCATGAATGTGCTCTTGCTCATCGGCCAAAGCTCTGCTTTGCTCCAACTGCACAGTGGTTATTTTAGTACACGGGAGACCACCCTGTTTGCAGATATGTGACCCAGAGTGACCCACCGGCTGAAGACTAGATGGTACATAGATTTCGCCCAGGGGCACCTGGGCCTTCAGACACAGACTCTCACAGAAACTGCCCCATTTCTGTATGGTCCCCTTTGCCCAGTCAATCTGGGGAGAATAGAGGGGCAGCCAAGGCAACTCCAGAAGTACCTCATCCATACCCTCAGGGATAACGAGAAAATAGACTATCTCCTGATGTTTTAGAGACACAGTGAGAGAAAGACATAGTCTGATGGGAAATTAGGGTTGGTAAAACGAACCCATTAGCTACCCGAATGGACATAGGCTTAGGAAGTCTCATTGTTGGAATTGCATGCCGTTGTGCGAAGGTAGCAGACATGAAATTGCCCTCAGCCCTAGAGTCCATGCAAGCATCATCATTGAGAGTAATCGACCCAAACATTAAAGAGACCCCAAGGCCAATTTGGAAGCCACATCTACTGAAACCAGTGAGCCTCTACCTAAAGCCACCAGATGCTGTGACTCCTTCTGATGCTTGGGACAATTATTAGCAAAATAACTGGTCTGCCTGCAGCCAAAACAAAGTACATAGTGGGTGGTAGATTCTGCTCAAGAGACATCCATGAGCTCTACAGGATCATCTGCCTGAGTTGGTGGATTCATGGGATTGGTGAAGTTCGGAGCCAACCGAATCCCATGTCTACTCTGAGCTCTCTCCAATCCCCGCTCAGCGTGCCAAAGATCTATGCGAGATGACACGGATATCATCTCCTCCAGAGTAGTGGGAATCTCCCTAGTGACCAAAATAATCTTTGACATGATCTGCCAAACCCTTCCAAAAGATAGGTATCAGGACTTTATCAGGCCACTCTATCTCAGTAGTCAGGGTATGAAATTGGATGGCAAATTGACTAACCATGGACGAACCCTGAGTTAATACCAGGAGTAGGAGTGCGGTATCATAGGTTACTTGTGGCCTCAAAAAGACCTCTTTCAGAGCACCCAAAAAATGAGAGGTGTTACGAATCAGTGGGTCATCTCGATCCCTCAATGGCGTAGTCCACTCCAACGCTCTGCCTGACAAGAGCGAAATCACAAATCCCACCTTGGTTCGCTCAGTTGGGAATCATGCTGTCATGATCCCAGTGCAGGGTTTTGAGCTGCACGTCAGGGGTTAATGTCTGGAGCTCAGTGCAGGCTTTGACCTGCGCACCTGGGGTTAATTATTGTGTCCTCTTGTTGGTTCTGGGAGAGCTTCTTAAACCCCTGGGAAGCTCCAATCCCTGTCAGTTATACTTTTGCCTTTGGCCGAGTGTGGTGACCTCTGTGTGCCTGTGCCTGTTCGTTGTTATAGCTTGTTTATATGGTTCTGACCTAGTTCTGTTCCCCGTTGTGAGTTTGCCTGTCGATTCTGTACTTCGCTACCCTCCCTGTGTATGACTCATTGCCTGTGATCTGACTACTCTCTGTTCGCCCCTCTTGTACCTTGCATTTATCTCTGTGTATGACTCATTGGCTACGTCCTGACTATCCTCCCTGTCTATGCCCCTTGGTAACTTTGTTTCGCAGTTACCCTGCTAGGAGTTCTCTTGCAGCTCCTAGCGCTCTGGAGTTTAGGCCACGCCCCCATCAGTCTCGTGCTTCAGGTCCTGTGGTTCTGAGGTACGCACCTACTCGGCTGCTGCCAGCTCCACAGGTATCTTTGAGCACAGTTCGCTTTACTCAGGACACGTGCACTGGCTCAGTGAACAAGTGCAGTGCGGTGTTCCTGACATTGTAACTGACCGTGAACTTTTTTTTTTCTCTCCTCACTTCTGCAGCATGGACCCAATGCATGCCTTATCTGAGCAGGTGAAATGCTTGACTCAGTCGCTGCAGAAGCTAAGTTTGGAACACCAAGCTCTGGCCCAGTCCCAGCAGCAGGTTGCAGACTAGGTTCAGGGGGTGCTTTCCGCAGGCTTTCAGCAGGTGGGGAATAGAGATGTCATTTTAGTCCCACCCGAATCCCCGGTTAAATTGCCAGATACGTTTTCTGGTAACAAAGATGAATTCAGAGCATTTAAGGAGGGCTGTAAGCTCTTTTTCTCTTTGAGTCCCCGCTCCTCTGGGGATGAGAAACAGAGGGTGGGGGTGGTTATGTCCCTGCTTAGGGGGTCTCCACAAGACTGGGCATTTTCGCTTTCCTCTTCTGCCCCTGAGAGAATGTCTGTGGATGCGTTTTTTGAAGCCTTTGGGCTTATTTATGATGAGCCTGATAGAGTGCGTTTGCCTGAGGACAAGGTGATGAGTGTCTGTCAAGGGGAGCACTCGGCCAAGTGGTTCTGTACTGAATTCAGACATTGGGCAGCCGAGATTTTTTGGAGTGATGCCGCCCTTCAGGGGCTGTTCCGTAGAGGCCTGTGTGAATGTCTGAAGGAAGCCCTAGCACTCCATTCTCCACCTGACTCCCTGGAGGATGCCATGACCCAAGCGGTTTGCATGGATCGCAGACTGCGGGCTAGAGGCGTTATGCAATGGGAAACACCATTATTCTTCAGTGGAGGCGAGACCCGGACTCTTCCTGTGGCTATGGAGGTGAGTGCTGTCACCTGTGAGGAAAAGGAAAGAAGACGCCGGGAGAAGCAGTTGTGCTTCTATTGTGGGGAATCTGGACACTGGAAGAAGGACTGTCCCTCCTGTCCGTCATCCTCCAAGATGGCGGGAAACGACTAGGTCTGGGTAGTAGTCGAGGAGGCTACCCAGACCTTCAGGTACAATTTTCCTCATGTGCAAAAATGGTACTTGCAGGTGGAACTGGAACTTGGTAATGCTCCGGTTCAAACTACTGCTTTTCTCGACTGTGGTTCTGCCGTGAACCTGATTGATACCCAAATTATGACTCTTAATAAGATAGGGATAGTCAGACTTCAGGATCCTGTTAAACTTGTGGCAATTGACTCATCCCCTCTTACCAAGGACGGTATCTGTTGCAGGTCTAAACTTTTTTCTCTAAAAGTGGGTTCCTTTCAAGTGGAAAAACTAAGTTGCCTTCTGCTAGATAACTTGCCTGCAGGACTGGTACTGGGGATGCCTTGACATCAACGCCATAATCCTATCATTGATTGGGTGACAGGGGAGATCACTCAATGGGGATGTAAAGATAAATGTGGTAACCTGGGACATCTTGTTAACGCTGTTAAATCCGTATCTGTGTCGTCTGTCGGTCTGGAAGGTATTCCGGAGTACCTGAAGGATTTCGAAGACGTTTCTTCCGAAAGTGAGGCTGAGGCGCTGCCACCACATAGACCCTACGATTTGCCATTGATTTAGTACCCGGAGCCAAGTTACCTAAGGCTCAATTGTTCAATTTGTCCGGGCCTGAGCGCCAAACCATGAAGTAGTACATAGCTGAGAGTCTCCAAAAAGGGCATATCAGGTCTTCTGTGTCACCTGTGGCAGCAGGATTCTTCTTTGTGAAGAAGAAAGATGGTGGTTTGCGGCCGTGCCTCAACTTTCGGGAACTGAATAAGATAACGGTTAGGAACACTTACCCGCTTCCCCTCATCCCAGATTTATGTAACCAGCTAGCTGGGGCCCAATGGTTCTCCAAGTTAGATCTCCGGGGGGCCTACAATCTGATAAGGGTTCGGAAAAGGGACGAGTGGAAAACTGCATTCCTCACATCAGAAGGACTCTTTGAAAACCTGGTAATGCCGTTTTGGTTAACTAATGCGCCCGTTATTTTCCAGAATTTCATCAATGTGGTGTTTTCTGACCTGATAGGCTGTTTTGTTATTATTTATTTGGATGACATTTTGGTGTATTTCCCGGACATCCAATCTCACTTGCAACATCTACAGACTGTTCTCCAGAGACTCAGGGAGAACCAATTGTTCGCTAAATTGGAAAGATGTTCGTTTTGTACAGGAACTGTCTTTTTTGGGGTTGATTGTGTCCTGTGAAGGGTTTTGTATGGATCCTAAGAAGGTGCTGGCGATTGCTGACTGGGTTCAGCCTTGAGATCTCAAGGGGCTCCAGCGCTTCTTAGGATTTGCGAACTATTATCGGAGATTCATTAAAGGTTTCTCACAAGTGGTTAAACCACTCACGGATCTTACCCAGAAGGGCGCTGATGTAAAAAATTGGTCTGTACTCGCTAAGGAGTCCTTCTCAGCTATTAAGAAATGTTTCATGTCCGCCCCGGTGTTGGTACAACCAGACCCATCTAAACCATTCATTGTGGAGGTGGATGCTTCTAAAGTGGGGGTGGGGGCTGTGCTGTCCCAGGGTCCGGCCACCCTTATCACGGTTGTCATGGATCACAAAAATTTGGCATACCTTGAATCAGCTAAGAGTCTTACTCCTAGACAAGCCCGTTGGTCACTTTTTTTTTTCACGATTTCAATTCTCCATTACTTTTCGACCGGGGTCCAAAAATGTTAAAGCGGATGCCCTGTCCAGAAGTTTTGACCCGGTGTCTCCCACTGAGCAGACATCCTCCATTCTTCCCCCAGGGGTGGTAGTGGCAGGGGTCTCATCTGAGTTGGAACAAAAAATTCTAAGGGCTCAGGCCCTAGCTCTGGCAACCAGGCCAGGGGATAAATTGTTTGTTCCAGATGTATTGCGGCCTAGACTTCTGCAGGAGTTTCATGAGTCTAGGTTGAGTGCTCATCCAGGTATCACGTCCACTAGAGAGGCAGTAGCCAGGGGTTTTTGGTGGCCTTCACTAAGGTCCGATGTCAAAAATTTTGTTTCTGCTTGTGGTGTGTGTGCCCATTCCAAAAGTTCGCATAACCGGCCGGCTTGGGAACTCATACCGTTACCGGTTCCTGATAGGCCATGGACTCATCTTTCCATGGATTTTGTTACCGGCCTTCCACTTTCCAGGGGCAATACCGTAATCTGGGTGGTGGTGGATAGGTTTTCTAAACAGGCCCATTTCATTCCCTTGGCAGCATTACCCTCAGCAGAAACATTGTCAAGGTTATTTGTGCAGCATGTGGTCCGATTGCATGGGGTGCCCCTGAATGTTGTGTCTGAAAGAGGTGTGCAGTTTGTGGCCAACTTTTGGAGGGCGTTCTGTATGAAATTGGGCATCTCACTCTCCTTTTCGTCGGCATATCACCCGGAGAGTAATGGTCAGACAGAACCCTCCAATCAATCCCTGGAACAAATTTTCAGGTGTCTGACCTCCACCAGACAGGAGGATTGGTGTGATGCGTTACCGTTGGTGGAATTCGCTTTTAACAACTGGGTGAGTCAGTCCACCAACATGTCCCCATTCCTGATTAACTATGGGTTCAATCCGCATTTTGGGGCATTTTCATGGGTGGATTACGGTTGTCCAGGGGTAGAGGGGTCCGTTCAACAGTTAAAAAAACCTCTGGGCTGAAGTCCAGCGTAATATCTCTCGGGCCCAGGGGAGGTACAAATATTTTGCTGACAAAAAGAGAGCCTCGGGAGACAGGTTTCAGGTGGGAGAGAAGGTTTGGCTTTCCACACGTAACATCAACTTAAAGGTACCATCAGCTAAATTGGGACCAAAGTTCATTGGTCCATACGAGATTATGGAGATAGTCAACCCAGTGGCATATAGGTTGCGTCTCCCCGCCTCCTTAAAAATATCCAATGTGTTCCATAAATCTCTGTTGAAATCCGTAGGGTCTGTCAAATAGGACTCCGAGCCTGTTGTTCTTCCAGTGCTGGTGGAGGGTCAGTTAGAGTATGAGGTAGGACATATTGTGGACTCTCAGGGGGTGCGCCGCTCTTTTCAGTACCTGGTCCACTGGAAGGGATATGGACCAGAGGAGCGCCCATGGGTCCCTGCTCGCTCTGTACATGCAGATCGCCTCGTTCGGGCTTTCCATGCCAAGTACCCGGGGAAGCCTGGGGGTCCAGAGGCCCCCGTTGAGAGGTGGGTACTGTCATGATCCCAGTGCAGGGTTTGAGCTGCACGTCAGGG
This sequence comes from Dendrobates tinctorius, assembly GCF_039654945.1. Taxonomy (NCBI): domain Eukaryota; kingdom Metazoa; phylum Chordata; class Amphibia; order Anura; family Dendrobatidae; genus Dendrobates; species Dendrobates tinctorius. The sequence goes on along the minus strand of NW_027361728.1, from coordinate 41,886,124 downwards.
GTTAATGTCTTGAGCTCAGTGCAGGTTTTGACCTGGGGTTAATTATTGTGTCCTCTTGTTGGTTCTGGGAGAGCTTCTTAAACCCCTGGGAAGCTCCAATCCCTGTCAGTTATACTTTTGCCTTTGGCCGAGTGTGGTGACCTCTGTGTGCCTGTGTCTGTTCGTTGTTAAAGCTTGTTTATATGGTTCTGACCTGGTTCTGTTCCCCGTTGTGAGTTTGCCTGTCGATTCTGTACTTCGCTACCCTCCCTGTGTATGACTCATTGCCTGTCATCTGACTACTCTCTGCTCGCCCCTCTTGTACCTTGCAGCTATCTCTGTGTATGACTCATTGGCTATGTCCTGACTATCCTCCCTGTCTATGCCCCTTGGTAACTTTGTCTCGCAGTTACCCTGCTAGGAGTTCTCTTGCAGCTCCTAGCTCTCTGGAGTTTAGGCCAGGCCCCCAGCAGTCTTGTGCTTCAGGTCCAGTGGTTCTGAGGTAGGCACCTACTCTGCTCCTGCCCGCTCCACAGGTATCTTTGAGCACAGTTCGCTTTACTCAGGACACGTGCACTGGCTCATTGAGCAAGTGCAGTGCGGTGTTCCTGACACATGCAGCCATTAACTCCAGGTAAATAGAGCACTGATAAACAAAATCTCTGTAGGCCTTACTGTCCCTGGAAAATTTATCGGACAGCAAAAATCGTGGTACAGGTGGATCAGGCGCCGCAGAAGAAACTATAGAGGCTGCTTTGCTAGCTCCCTGAGCTGCCATGGTGGAAAAATCGACAGCAAAAGCTGCCTGCTAAAAAGAGGACAACCTGCTCTCCAGCTGTTGAACTTATCGCTGGAGTCGCTGCTCGTTCACCATTTCTAGCCAGACCCTGGCACTAGTATACTGTTAGGGTTGGCGGATTACACTAAGTTAAAATAAATGATAAAGTGCAATCGCAACCCGCAGTCCACTGTGCAGAGATGCTTATCTGCTGCTAGTGAACAATACCAAAAAAACGGAAGTGTGAAACCAAAAAGTATAATTAAAATGAAAAGTTTATTAAATACACAAAAAGGATAAAATTACATTGGTAGAAAGGGACTGAAACTGAACAGAATGAACTCCAAGGGGTCTACAGAAAAAAGTTATATACTTGTGACAATGAAATCACATAGTGAGCAATGAAGGAACCTAAACAGCGAGTGATTGCTTGAACACACTATGTTAACGCCACACAGTGTGAACAGAAAACTGAGTACCAAGCTTCGTTGCATCACAGATAGAGTTGAGCGAAACGGGTCGGTCAAATTCAAAAGTCGCCGACTTTAGCTAAAGCCGGGTTTCGCCGATCGAAACCCGACCATAGCGTGAGGTCGGCCATGAGGTCGCCGACCCGCATGCCAAGGTCGCGTTTCAAATACTGCTTCCAGCGCCTTTTCTCAGCCAATAATGAAGGATGCACACTGTGGGCAATGCGATGACATGGGCAGCGGCCATCACCATCTTAGAGAAAGGCATTGAAGTGATTGGCTGGCTTTGTGTGGCGTCACAGTTGCTATAAAAGGTCATGACCGCCGACCGCCATCTTACTTCTGCCGATCTTAGAATAGGGAGAGGTGCTGCTGCTGATTCTGAATAAGGAGAGTATTAGGCAGGGAAGAAGAAAAAAAAATAGGTTCTGCTGATAGCGCTTTTCACTGTACAGTTAGTGTGCAGTGAAAGGGGAGGATTTTTTTGTGTGCAGCAGCGCTGGTGGTGATTAGGCTGCCTTTTAATGCTACCTGATAGCTGCATTGCTGTGTGCACACTGCTATTCAAACTGCTTTTTTCAAAGCACTCCAACTTTTATTATTTTGTTCTGGTCAGTTACCGAGCATTCATTTTTTCACACACCGTATAGCGGTGTACGCTCCTCACACACTACTGTGTACCGGCTGGTATCACGGACAAATACTAGCTATCTGTGTGTGACTCTGAAAAAACAAACCAAAGAGATATTCCATTTTTCCAGACCTACACCATATAGAGCTGTCCGCTTTCAAACAGTTTCGTATATCTGCTGTTTGATTACGGTCCAAACTATACAGAGACAGTGTGTGTCATGCCATATAAAAATAGACGGAGATTTAAAATTTTCCATACAGACACTGTATAGCCGTGTACGCTCCTCACACACTACCATGTACCAGCTGGTATCACGGAAAAATGCAAGCTATCTGTGTGTGACTCTGGAAAAACAAACCGAGAAGATTTTCCATTTTTCCAGACCTACACTGTATAGAGCTGTCCGCCTTTCAAACAGTTTTGTATATCTGCTGTTTCATTATGGTCAAAACTATACAGAGACAGCGTGTGTCACTCCGTATAAAAATAGACGGAGATTTAAAATTTTCCATACAGACACCGTATAGAGCTGTCCGAGTCTCAAACAGTATTGTATATCTGCCATTCGCATTACGGTCACATCTATACTGTTATGATTGGGTCATCGAGGAGGAAAACAAGACCAAGCTAAGCTACAGAAAATCAGAGATGTTGGTAACTAAGCAGATTGCAGACCCCTGATCCTATTCACACAACTAGCAGTAGCCATGGAGCGTTCCTACGATGATTCTAGATGCCTCGACACAGCCGGAGAACTAAATAAGCCTAAAGCAAGAAAAGGGGATATCTAAACTGCCCCAGAGCAGACCCCAAAGGAATAGACAGGCCCCAAACATATATTGTTGGTGAGACAAGATGAAACCACAAACACAGGTAGAAAAATAGGCTGAGCAAACGATGGGGCCCACACTAACTAGAAAGGACAGGAAAGGAAAGACACTGTCTGCAATCATGCAAAAAACCCGGCAAAAATGTCCAACACTTCTGATAGCAAAAACTCTGAAGTCACTAGACTTCTCCCACTATATAAGCACTCTGGCATATTCTGAAAGCAGAGCAAAAAGAGGCCAATCTAATAAGGGACAAAAAACAAACTGACACAAACAGTAACATAAGGATGGAAATTCAGTGCAGCCCCAACCGGGGCTGGTTGACCACACAAAACTGAATAGACAAAGCCAAATCAAATGTGAACAATAGCAAAGAACACTTAGCTTGAGCATGCAGGGACTGAACTAGAAACTAAGACCTCAGGAGGCAGGAAAAATCACCAGCAGGGATAGAGGTAATCGGTTGTCTTAAATCCAGTCAGAGACTCCAGATGTCCAATTGTCGTCCTCATTATCAGGTGGCAGACCTCTGTCAATTAGATCAGCTCCATTACCTCCTGTAACCACCAGAGGGAGCCTGGAAAGAGAACTCACGACTCCTCTGTCAATACAACCAGCTCCACTACCTTCACTAGCAACCAGAGGCAGGCCAGAAAGTGAATTCACAACATATACAGAGTCAGCGTGTGTGTGTGTGACACTCCGTAAACACATATACGGACATTTCTAAATACACCGTATTGAGCTGACCGATTCTCAAACAGTATTGTGTATCTGCTGTTCGCATTACAGTCGCATCTATACAGAGTCAGCGTGTGTGTGACACTCCGTAAATACATATAAGGAGATTGTTAGTTACACAAAAAACGTATACAGCTGTACACTTCTTATACAGTACCATATATCTGCTTGTTGGATTACGGTCAAATACATACTGGGAGAACGTCTGTGACTAACAAAATATATACGTAGATTTAATTTTTTTTAATACACCTTACACAGCTGGACGCTCTTCATACAGTACCATCTCTCTGCTGGTATTTTTGGTACATTTTCCCAAACATGAGGAAGTATGGTGGAAGATGCCGCGGACGTGGGCAGGGGGGCGTGGCTGGTACTGATGGTGGTGGTGCATCGGCTGGTTCTGGCAAAAGCACAATAGCAGCTAAGGCAGGAGGTGTTGAGCCTGCATCATTGTCTGGCCCAAGAAGGCCTGTAAGGTTCCCTTTTCTTGGAGCAGGAAAACCGCTTTTAAAGCCGGAGCATCAGGAACATACATTGCCGAAACAGCCACCAGCTCTATTGCCTCCTCTTCTGAACGTTCGAAACCTGCAAGCACGGAGTCGTCAGTGCAGGGTTCTGGTCAGGAAAAACACCTTTCCTTGTGTCCTTCACCCCCACCAAAAGTTAAGGATGCGGCAGCCCACACATTAGATTACTCTATGGAGCTCTTTTCATATACCATGCCTGGGTTATCCAGTCAAATCCTGAATTCCCCAGTCCAAAATGAATCTTACGTGGATTGCACTGATGCACAGCCACTGCTAGATGATTCTGCTGGTACATTGACCCAGAGCACTACATTGCCCTCATAGTCTACTGAGCCAGAATCTGATCCTGATGAAACTCAGGTGCCCCTTCCCACATACTATACCACCTTACACGGTGACACAGAGAAAGGTAAAGAGGAAGATACAGATGACTTTGAAGAGGAGGTGATCGATGACCCAGTTCTTGACCCAGATTGGCATCCATTGGGGGAGGAGGGTGGCGCTGGCAATAGTTCAGATAAGGAGAAGGATCTGCAGCAGGCAATGACATCGCAGCAGCGGTTATCTGGCAAGCCCGTAGCTGTCCAAAAATGTGGACCAAAAACTAAAAGAGTTGCAGGACAGCTTGGCCAGACGGTCAACTTAGCACAGCGTGCAAGGCCAGAAAATGTATACCATAGTAGGAAGAGTGCAGTGTGGCACTTCTTTGTCCAAAATCCTACTGATGAGGCAAAGGTTACCTGTAAGAAGTGCGGAAGGACCTTTAGCCGAGGTAAACAACTCAGAAATTTGAATACCAGTTGCATGCTTAGACATTTAACCAACATGCACTTGCCAGCATGGACGGACAACAAAACCTCAGGTAGCACATGTGCACCTGCTCCGACTCAAGTTAGCTGGCAACGCTCCATCGTTTCCCCCACTGTAAGGCCACCGCTAAGCACACCACCATCAAGAAATGTTGAGTTGTCATCGTTAGGCCAAAGCAGTCAGACAATCACAATATTTTCGTGAGGAAACACTGAATCTAGGCCATTAACACCCTCACCATCACCAACCCCTTCTCAGTCCGTCATGTCCAATGCTAGTTCCCTCATATGCAGCTCTCATGTCCAGCTCACCCAACCAGACACTCTGAGTAGGACAAGAAAGTACTCATCCTCTCATCTGCGTACACTGTGTTTGAACGCCTACATTGCCAAACTGATCTCATTAGAGATGATGCCCTTCCATTTGGTAGAAAGCGAAGCTTTCTGAGAGCTCATGGCCTACGCTGTCCCATGCTATGACCTACCCAGTTGGCACTTCTTTTCTCAAAAAGCCATCCCTGCCCTCCACTGGCACATGAAAGACCGCATTGTCCATGCACTAAAACAATCAGTGAGTGGAAAGGTGCACCTCAAAACAGATGCATGGACCAGTAGGCATGGCCAGGGCCGTTACGTGTCCATCACTGCGCACTGGTTTAATGTGGTGGATGCAGGCTCCACAGGGGACAGCGGTGGTGGAACAGTGCTGCCTAGCCCACGGTATAGGAAACAGTTGGCTGTAGGCTTTTGACCCTCTTCCTCCTCCATAAGCGAAAGCTCGTCCACAGAGCGCAGTCGCACGAGCACTCCATCTGCAGCTGGCAGTATTGCACACGAGGTGTCCCACTATCGAACAGCTAGTGGCAAGCATCAGCAGGCTGTGTTAAAGATAATGTATTTGGGCGACAACAGACACACCTCTGAGGTACTGGCCAACTACTTGCAGTGACAAACTGAGTCATGGCTGGGCAGTCTACATCTTGAGCCAGGCAAGGTAGTCAGTGATAACTGCCGTAATTTTGTGGCAGCCATAGCAAAACACACACACATACCTTGCCTGGCTCACACTTTGAACCTGGTGGTGCAGTGCTTCCTTAATAATTATCCGGAGTTAACATCCCTGCTCCATAAGGTGCGAAGACTGTGCTCGCACATCCATCGCTCGCCCGTACACTCCAGTCGTATGCAGAAGCTGCAATGATTGCTCCACCTCCCCAAGCACCGCCTAATCATAGATGTTGCAACAAGTTGGAATTCCACCCTGCACATGGTTGAGAGGCTGTGCGAACAGGCAGTTTGACGGCAGACATTGAATTGTCGGGTGTGCAGTGGTCAAAGCTAAAAGACCTCTATAAAGTCCTTCAGTGTTTTGAGGAATGCACACGGCTGGTAAGCGCAGACGACGCCATCATAAGCATGAGCATCCCACTTATGCGTCTGCTCATGCAAAGTTTGATGCACACTAAGGATCAGACGTCTGCAGCAGAGGAGGAGGAAGAGGAGGAGGGAAGCCTTGCTGACAGTCAGCCATTGTCTGGTCAGGGAACTGTCCTGGACGAGGCGGAGGAAAAAGGCGAAGAGGAGGAGGATGAGGGGGATGAGGGGGATGATTATTTTGGGCAGGAAGATGCTTCTCAGGTGGCAAGAGAAAATGTTGGTGTTCCAAGGTCAGGTACAGGGTTTGTGCGTGACTGTAGGGATGTGGATTTGCCAGAAAGTGCTCCTCCACCCAGCAGTGGCAGTGCATTATTGACACCTGGAACATTGGCCTACATGTGCGATTATGCCTTGCGGATCCTAAAAAGGGACCCCCGCATTGCCAAAATGAATAAGGATGACAACTACTGGCTGGCCAGCATCCTCGATTCACGGTACAAAGGCAAATTACACAACATCATGCCACAGGAGAACCTAGAGATAATATTGGCTAACAAACAAGCAACTCTGGTAAACTGCTTGTTTGAGGCTTTCCCAGCACACAGCAGCGGTGCTGGTTCTCCCACGACCCATAGCGAGCACAATGGAAGAGGTGTTCGTGGTGCACACAGCCGAAGTGGTGTTGGAAACAGGGGTTTCATGACCATGTTGTGGACTGATTTCTCAAGTACCGCTCACATTACTGCTAATACTGCATCGATTCAAAGTGACAGGAGACAGCAGTTGTCAACAATGGTTACAAACTACTTCTCCTCCCATATCGATGTTCTCCCTCACAGGTCATTCCCTTTGACTATTGGGCCTCTAAACTGGACACCTGGCCTGAATTGGCACAATATGCCTTACAGGAGTTCGCTTGCCCTGCTGCTAATGTGTTATCTGATAGAGTCTTCAGTGCTGCTGGATCAATCCTGACAGAAAAAAGGAACCGTCTGTCGACCCAAAATGTTGATGATCTATCCTTCATTAAAATGAACCATGCATGGGTTTCAAAGGATTTTGTCCCACCTTCCCCTGATGACACATAGGTTGCCAGAAAAACTGCCTCGCTTTTGTCCTCCTCTCCCTCGGACTTGCCCAATTCCGTCATTTGCAGCTGCTGAATGTCCAGCCTACACATCAACATATGCCATTTTTTAAACCTCCCTAACTGGGCTGCTCACCCCCCCAGGGCTGGGGTCAACAGCTGGTGCACCCGGGCAAGTGCCGTTGCTCTGAACAGGTGGATGGGCCCTCTGATGGCCGACGGCACTAGCACAGGCCCCCTCATAGTACAATACAGTGTCTCTGACAGTGGGGGGGCCCACTCGCCGTCAGACACACCAGTGTACTGTGAGGGGCCCTGTGCCAGTACCGTCGCCCACGTGTGTGCCCCCCTGCTTGGTCAGGGCCACAGCACTTGCAAGTTGCAATACTTACCTCTCCCTGCTCCACCACTGTGTAGTCTGGGCAGTTAAATCCTTCACAGGGACGGCCACTAGAAATTTGGTGTATTGATCGATGATGGTTAAGATGTATCTATGGCCTGTCCTGCTGGCCTCTACCTTCAGATGATCAATGGTTATCATTTGTAGTGGACGTCAACTTACAAGCGGATGCAGTGGTGCTTTATGATCACCTTTCACAGTTGTGATAGTCACAGACGTGTGACATTCCTGCCACCATTTTTCAATGTCTTTTCTCATGCCAATCCAATAGAATCGCCTACGGCCTGTTGCTTCTGTCTTTTGCACTCCAAAATGACCAGACACATCATGATAGGCAGTGAGGACCATGTGTACATCTCTCCCTGTAATCACAGTTTGATGGAGACGAGTAACGGTGATGTGATCCACGCTACTACGATAAAGCAATCCTTTCTTCACAAAGAACCGTTTTCACTGTCTCCACTGACACAGTAATTGGGGGTCTGTATCACCTCTGCAACATCTACCGGGAGGTTTTCCCGTGATGAGTAATTCCCAAATTTCTGCTAACACTCGACTTTCCTTCTGTACTTGTATTCGTGTCGTTTCCAGTAGCGGAGAGTCTGGACTGGCTTACTGAGATTGAAATATATGTGAAGATTTAAAAGTACCACAACACTGTATACTGGTGTTCGCTTCGAATACCTTTCCCTTTTTCTACTTTTTAAATTCTGGTGTAATACATACCGAGCCTGTGAGTGTCTGTGTCTGACTCCGGAAGTATAGACGGAAATTTACAATTACCCCTAGACTGGATACACCTGGTATGTGCTGATGCAGTACTTTTGTTCTAAATATTTTATTACGGTATCATCCATAGTGAGTGAGCGTGTGTGGTTTACGACTTCTATATATACGGTGAATCGGAGATACCAATTTTTACCCTATACTCGATACAGCTTGTATCTTGTATCTTGTTATACATTACCTTTGTTCGACATTTAGTATTACAGTCAAATCCATACAGAGTAAGCGTCTGAGAGTGACTACAGGACTATGTATACGGAGATTTCAATTGTACCCTTTAATATATATATACTTGCTATCTTGTTATCCAGTACCTTTTTGGCAAAATTTTTTGTTATGGTCAAACCCAGACTGAGTGAGCGTCTGAGGGTGACACCGGAAATATATACTGAGATTTCAAATTTGGCCAACACTGTATACAGCTGTACGCTTCTGATACAGTAACCTTTTTTGCTATTTAGATTCTGGTGGAATCCATAATGAGCCTGTGAACGTCTGTTACTCCAGGAAATATATTTGGAGATTTAAGATTACCCTAACACTGTATACAGCTGTACGCTTCTGTTACATTACCCATTTACAGGTTTTCATATTCTTGTGTAATCCATACTGGGCCTGAGAGCATTTGTGTCTGCCTCCTGAAATATATACGGAGATTCAGAATGTTTACACTATAAAATATACGTACCTTGTATCTGGTGATACTGTACCCTTTTCCAACTTTTTATTTTATTGTGTAATCCATACTGAGCCTGTGAGCGTCTGTGTATGACTCATGAAATATATACGGAGATTTACTGTTATCCCTAGACTGTATAAAGCTGTACGCTTCTGATACAGTACCATATATCTGCTGGTATTTTGGGTCCATTTTCTAAAACATGAAACATGAGGAAGTATGGTGGAAGAGGACGTGGACATGGGGGGCACCTGGTACTGATGGTGGTGCATCTGCTGGTAGTGCCAAAAACACAATAGCAGCTAAAGCAGGAGGTGTTGAGCCTGCATCATGGTGTAGCTCCGGAAGGCCTGTAAGGCTCCCTTTTCTGGGAGTAGGTAGACTGCTTTTAAAGCCGGAGCATCATGAACTGTTTTTGGCTTACATTGCTGAAACAGCCTCCAGCTCTATCGCCTCCTCTTCTGAAGTTTCAAAACTGCAAGCACTGAGTCATCAGTGCAGGCTTCTGGTCAGGAGCAACCCCTTTCCTTGTGTCCTTCACCCACACCAAAAGTGAAGGATGCAGCAGCACACACTTCAGATTACTCCATAGAGCTTTTCCATATACCATGCCTGGGTTCATTAAAAATGGGGCCCATCATATACTGGAGCATTCCAAATGGGGGACATCAGACACTGGAGCAGCATTTACGGGGCCCATTATACACTGGAGAATTAGAAATGGAGCCCATTATATATGGAGCGTTATTTGGGCCCATAAGACACTGGAGCATCATCCATGGGCCCCATCATATACTGGTGCATTCTAAATGGGGCAGATCAGACACTGGAGCAGCATCTATGGGGTCCATTATACACTGGAGCATTAGATATGGAGCCCATTATATATGGAGCATTATTTGGGCCCATAAGACACTGGAGCATCATCCATGGGCCCCATCATATACTGGAGCATTCTAAATGGGGCAGATCAGACACTGGAGCATTAGAAATGGAGCCCATTATATATGGAGCATTATTTGGGCCCATAAGACACTGGAGCATCATCCATGGGGCCCATCATATACTGGAGCATTCTAAATGGGGCAGATCAGACACTGGAGCAGCATCTATGGAGCACATTATACACTGGAGCATTAGAAATGGGGCCCATTATATATGGAGCATAATTTGGGCCCATAACACACTGGAACATTGTTCATGGGGACCATCATATACTGTAGCATTATGTGGAGATCATCATATACTGTATGGAACATTACATGTGACCAATTATTCTGTATGGAGAAATATATGGGGCTCATTATTCTGTATGGTGCACAATGTGGTGGCCATGCTGTATGGAGTAATATACTGTCCTTTTTTTGAGTTATTGTACAATTTACAATAGATCAGTCATGTCATGTAACATAGTAACATAGTTTTGAAGGCTGAAGGAAGACCTTATGTCCATCTAGTTCAGCCTATTTTTGTGCAGCTGTTCTGCATTGTTGATCCTGGGGAAGGCAAAAAACCCACACAGTAGAAGCCAATTTTCTCCATAGGGTAAAAATGTCCTTCCCCTAAGCTGGGTCAACCATCTACCTATAATATTATGTTATTCGTAACCTTCTATACTGTTACTCACAAGAAAAGCATCCATTCGTTTCTTAACCTTCCTCTAGTGTTAGCTTTCTGTTACTCTTTCTTATGTTAACGGGTCTGTTTTGACCCGTGTCTTAAATCACCCCTAGGATACCCTAAAAACAGTTATTTATGATCCAATTTGTTTCTTATCTCTTAGTTACCTTGTTAGGGTTTCTCATCCATTGAAGGATTGATTTTAATATTTTTGTTGTGGCCCCCTGGGCCTTTCATTTGAGAGCATACCCTTCATTTTCAATATAAAAATATTGTCAAATGAACCTCAAGAGAATAATATAAACTTTAAAAAGTTTGTTATATTACCTGACTATTACTGAAGGGTTTTAGAACACATTTCTTAAATGTAAAAAAATATACATATATATATTTTATATTATTAACTCTAGTAACATCTATGGTGTTACGGGTCAATTTTGACCCATATCTAACTACTTTATGAAAAAGGCAAAAAACAGATTTTTTTTTTATAGAACTTTAATACAAATAAAAGATGAAAATTATATTAACATTAATAGCAATAATAATAAAAAGTAGCTTTTCTAGGTCAAACAAACAAACAACAATCAATCAAGCATATCAAATCAATTGAAATCAAGTACTAGTTTTTAGATGCTTTAGTATTTAGATGCACGTGTGGCAAAAAGTGACACTTTTTGTGTGTTCTTTGCAGAGGTATTTTTTGCAGGCGAAGCACAATGTGTTTGTCTTTCTGTCCTTATTGCTAGGGCAGACTTGACACCTCTTTCTTTTAGAATCAAGTGGTCTCACTGGGGTTGTGGCTGTTGTGGTTGATGTTGAGGCAGGCCTGGTTGAGGAGGATGCTGGTGATGATGCTCTTTGTGTTGCTGTGGGTGTGGACAAAGCACGCACTTGTTGAGCTCTGGAGTTGTCGGACCAAGGCTGCAACGGCTGGGTCTCGGGGCACTCGTTCCCTTTGGTCAATGTGCGCCTTGACAACGGATCTTCCTAGTTCCTCAAGAAACATCCTCCGCTTGTTTTTTTTTTTTGAATTCCATCCTTGGTGAATGTGGGTCCACAACACAAATGAATTGCATACTGACACATCAAGGATGTTGTAAAATACAACCATTGGCCATCTTCTAGTCATTTGCTGGCCAGTGTAGGTGGCAGTCAGCTTGTTCAGGTTGTCCACTCCTCTTTTGTTTTTGTTATAGTCCAGGATGATTCTGGGCTTTTTGACACTTCCTGATGACACAGCTGCATCTTTGTGAAGTGTGGACATCAGTACCACATTCCGTCGTTTTTTGGGGCAGTATGAAACAGCAGTGGTGGTGTCTGTAAAAACAAACTTTGAGGAAAGTGGAGCCCCGTCCTTCATCTGCAACAATTCAGCGGGCAGCTCAGGTTTATTTTTTTCACTGTGCCCACCATGGTGATTTTCCTCCTGAGAAGTTCTTATCCAAGGTCATAGCTGGTAAAAAAATTGTCACAAGTAATGTTGTGACCCTGCAGTCCAGTAGTCATATCGAGGACTACACGTTTTCCTTGTTTTTTTTTCAGGGATGCCGCTTGCAGACTTGCCTGTATAAATCTGTAGATTCCATGCATAGCTAGTTTTTGCATCACAGGCTGCCCAGATTTTTATGCCGTATTTGCCTGGCTTACTTGGCATGTATTGCCGGAAAGGGCATTTTCCGCGGAAAGGGAGAAAACGTTCGTCTACTGTCACCTCTGGCCCTGGGTTGAACATCAGTGGAAGGAGCTGCACCCATTTTTCCCAAACATCCCTGATGGGAGCAAGTTTGTCAGATTTTGTTCTGGTGTCTCTGTTGTCGAATCTGAGGACTCTTGATATCATTTGAAACTTTTGAAGTGACATTGTTGCCCGGAAAATATTCCTGCCTGTCGATGCATCCCAGAGACTATCAGTGGCCTCATTGCAGGATTTGTACACTCCAGCAAGGAGAAGAACACCAATGTAGGCATCCAGGACATCATCATGAAGGTCATTCCACATGTTGCCATGGACTCTTTTTCCTTCAAGGTTTGTCATAGCAATAATGACTTTTTTTATTGACAATGGCATAAACAGATCAAAACATGTCTTGATGTCACTTACTCTTGTCACAGCAAACCTTGTGATCCCAGGGGTCCTTTTTATGACATTTGCAGCATCTGCCCTGCCATGTACATCTGGAGGTACTGAGCTCCAACTGATCTAGCCACTTTTGCATTTGAATCTTTCAACGGGAGCAGCTTCAGCACCAGTGACCTCCTCATCAGACTGATCAGAACTGTCTGTGTCTTCCGGTTGATACTCCACATCATCTTCCTCCTCAGAAACCTGTTCATCTGTATCAGTTTGCTGCTGTGTGTCCTCTGATTCATTATCATCTAAGATATAATCCAGAATTTGGCTTACATCAAATCTTCTCCTCATTGTTGCATGTGTAAACTGGAGATGTATACTCTGCAAAGTACCAACTCTAAGCTGATTTGGCCATACATGCCTGGACATGTCCCTAACTCAAGCTCTTGGAGGTAGAGCTGGCTGTGGGCTGTTGGTTTATATTGTGTTTATGAGTTCAGTTTTGGGACTTATTATTGTTTTTTTACTCTTATATTAGACCTGGGTCGAAATTGACCCCAACAACACAAATGTTATAATTTTAATAAGAGCATTTTACAATTTAGTAAAATAGTTTTATTTTATTGTATTTTGTTTAAAAATAAGTTCCTGAAAAAGTCAAAAAGTCTTGATGCAATAAACAAATGTATGTAGAATTTGTATGCATTTAAAACCTAAAACGGGTCGGTCACGACCCTAATACTAGAGGAAGGATAAATTAATTCAGTGAGTCGGCCATCACCACTTCCTCAGGAAGAGAATTCCAGAGCCTCACTGCTCTTACCATGAAGAACCCTCCTCTATGCTGGTGCAGAAATTGTCTTTCCTCCAAACGAAGAGAATGCCCCCTTGTTATTGTCACAGTCTTTGGTACAAACAGTTCATTGGAGAGATCTCTGTATTGCCCTCTGATATACTTGTTTATATATATTAAGTCTCCCCTAAGTCTTCTCTTTTCTAGAGTAAATAGACCTAATTTTGATAACCTTTCTGGGTATTGTAGTGAACCAACTCCATTTATCATTTTAGTAGCCCGCCTTTGAACCCTTTCAAGTTCAGTAATGTCTTTCTTGAGTACCTGCGTCCAAAATTGCACACAATACTCCAAGTGTGGTCTGACGAGTGATTTGTACAGAGGGAGAATTATGTTTTCATCTTGTGTCCCCAGACCTCTTCTAATGCATCCCATGACCCTATTTGTTTTGGTGGCAGCTGCCTGACACTGGGCACTCCAATTTAGCTTCTTATTGACTAAGATGCCTAAGTCTTTTTCCATGTCTGATTTCCCCAGCAGTTTCCCATTTAGTAAGTAATTGTAGCATCTGTTTCTCCTTCCCATGTGCATAACCTTTCACTTATCTGTGCTAAGCCATTTTTCAGCCCAATTCCCCAATTTACTCAAATCTGTCTGTAGTTGCAAACTGTCCTCCTTTGTGTTAACTACCTTACATAGTTTTGTATCATCTGCAAATACTGATATTTTACTGTGTAAGGCTGGTTTCACATTTGCGTTTTTTTGCGCTGCTTTTTAGCGCAAAAAAACGCATGCGTTTTTTTCCCCTATACTTTAACCCCTTCACCCCCAAGGGTGGTTTGCACGTTCATGACCGGGCCAATTTTTACAATTCTGACCACTGTACCTTTATTAGGTCATAACTCTGGAACGCTTCCATGGATCCCGGTGATTCTGACAATGTTTTCTCGTGACATATTGTACTTCATGTTAGTGGTAAAATTTCATTCAAATAACTTGCGTTTATTTGTGAGAAAAACGGAAATTTGGCAAAAATTTTGAAAATTTCGCAATTTTCCAACTTAAATCACAGAGATATGGCACACAAAAAACTTGATAACTAACATTTCCCACATGTTTACTTTACATCAGCACAATTTTGGAACCAAAATTTTTTTTTGTTAGGAAGTTATAAGGGTTAAAAGTTGACCAGCGATTTCTCATTTTTACAACACCATTTTATTTTTAGGACCACATCACATTTGAAGCCACTTTGAGGGGTCTATATGATAGAAAATACCCAAAAGTGACACCATTCTAAAAACTGCACCCCTTAAGGTGCTCAAAACCACATTCAAGAAGTTTATTAACCCTTTAGGTGCATCACAGGAATTTTTTTGAATATTTAAAAAAAAATGAACATCTAACTTTTTTTCATAAAAAAAACTTCAGGTTCAATTTTTTTTATTTTACCAAGGGTAACAGGAGAAATTGGACTGCAAAAGTTATTGTGCAATTTGTCCTGAGTACGCAGATACCTGATATGTGGGGGGGAACGACTGTTTCGGCGCATGGCAGAGCTCAGAATGGAAGGAGCGCCGTTTGACTTTTTCAATGCAAAATTGGCTGGAATTCAGATTGGACGCCATGTCACGTTTGGAGAGTCCCTGATGTACCTAAACAGTGGAAACCCCCTACAAGTGACCCCATTTATGAAACTAGACCCCCCAAGGAACTTATCTAGATATGTGGTGAGAACTTTGAACCCACAAGGGCTTTACAGAAGTTTATAACGTACAGCGGTACAATTAAAAAATCATATTTTTTCCACAAAAATGATCTTTTCACCCCAATTTTTATTTTCCCAAGGGTAACAGGACCCTAAAAGTTATTGTGCAATTTGTCCTGAGTACGCTGATACCCCACATGTGGGGTAAACCACTATTTGGGCGCATGGCAGAGCTCGGAAGGGAAGCGGCGCCATTTGACGTTTTTGGCTGGAATTGAGATCGGACACCATGTCGCGTTTGGAAAACCCCTGATGTACCAAAACAGTGGAAACCCCCCACAAATGACACCATTTTGGAAACTAGACCCCCTAAGGAACTTATCTAGATGTGGGGTGAGAACTTTGAACCCCCATGGGCTTCACAGAAGTTTATAACATAAAGCCATACAATTAAAAAATCATATTTTTTCCACAAAAATGATCTTTTCACCCTCAATTCTTATTTTTCCAAGGGTAACAGGACCCTAAAAGTTATTGTGCAATTTGTCCTGAGTACACTGATACCCCACATGTGGGGGTAAACCACTATTTGGGCGCATGGCAGATCTCGGAAGGGAAGCAGCGCCATTTGACGTTTTTGGCTGGAATTGAGATCGGACACCATGTCGCGTTTGGAAAACTCCTGATGTACCAAAACAGTGGAAACCCCCCACAAATGACACCATTTTGGAAACTAGACCCCCTAAGGAACTTATCTAGATGTGTGGTGAGAACTTTGAACCCCCATGGGCTTCACAGAAGTTTATAACATAAAGCCATACAATTAAAAAATCATATTTTTTCCACAAAAATGATCTTTTCACCCTCAATTCTTATTTTTCCAAGGGTAACAGGACCCTAAAAGTTATTGTGCAATTTGTCCTGAGTACACTGATACCCCACATGTGGGGGTAAACCACTATTTGGGCACATGGCAGATCTCGGAAGGGAAGCAGCGCCATTTGACGTTTTTGGCTGGAATTGAGATCGGACACCATGTCGCGTTTGGAAAACTCCTGATGTACCAAAACAGTGGAAACCCCCCACAAATGACACCATTTTGGAAACTAGACCCCCTAAGGAACTTATCTAGATGTGTGGTGAGCACTTTGACCCCCCCAGTGCTTCACAGAAGTTTACAACGCCCGGGCGTGAAAATAAAAAATTCGTATTTTTTCCACAAACATGATCTTTTAGTCACCATTTTTTTATTTTCCCAAGGGTACCAGGAGAAATTGGACCCCAAAAGTTGTTGTCCAATTTGTCCTGAGTATGCTGATACCCCATACGTGGGAGAAAACTACTGTATGGGCACACGTCGGGGCTCGGAAGGGAAGTAGTGACGTTTTGGAATGCAGACTTTGATGGAATGGTCTGCGGGTGTCATGTTGCCTTTGGAGAGCCCCTAATGTACCTAAACAGTGGAAACCCCCCACAAATGACACCATTTTGTAAACTAGACCCCCCAAGGAACTTATCTAGATGTGTGGTGAGCACTTTGAACCCCCAAGGGCTTCACAGAAGTTTATAATGCCAGGGCATGAAAATAAAAAAATCGTATTTTTTCCACAAACATGATCAATTAGTCCCCAATTTTTTTATTTTCCCAAGGGTAACAGGAGAAATTGAACGCCAAAAGTTGTTGTCCAATTTGTCCTGAGTACGCTGACACCCCATATGTGGGATAAAACTACTGTATGGACACACGTCAGGGCTCGGAAGGGAAGTAGTGACGTTTTGGAATGCAGACTTTGATGGAATGGTCTGCGGGTGTCATGTTGCCTTTGGAGAGCCCCTAATGTACCTAAACAGTGGAAACCCCCACAAGTGACCCCATTTTGGAAACGAGACCCCCTAAGGAACTTATCTAGATGTGTGGTGAGCGCTTTGAACCCCCAAGGGCTTCACAGAAGTTTATAATGCCCGGGCATGAAAATAAAAAAATCGTATTTTTTTCCACAAACATGATCAATTAGTCCCCAATTTTTTCATTTTCCCAAGGGTAACAGGAGAAATTGGACCCCCAAAAGTTGTTATCCAATTTGTCCTGAGTACGCTGACACCCCATATGTGGGAGAAAACTACTGTATGGACACACGTCAGGGCTCGGAAGGGAAGCAGTGACGTTTTGGAATGCAGACTTTGATGGAATGGTCTGCGGGTGTCATGTGCGTTTGGAGAGCCCCTGATGTACCTAAACTATTGAAACTCCCCACAAGTGACCCCATTTTGGACACTAGACCCCCCACGGAACTTCTCTAGATGTGTGGTGAGCACTTTGAACCCCCAAGTGCTTCACAGAAGTTTAGAACACTCGGACGTGAAAATAAAAAAATCATTTTTTTCCACAAAAATGATATTTTTGCCCCCAATTTTTTATTTTCCTAAGGGTAACAGGAGAAATTGGACCCCAAAAATTGTTTTGCAATTTGTCCTGAGTAGGCTGATACCCTACATGTGGGGGTAAAACACTGTTTGGGCGCATGGCAGAGCTTGGAAGGGAAGGAGCACCATAGGACTTTTTCAACTCAGAATTGGCTGGAATTGAGATCAGACGCCATGTTGCATTTGGAGAGCCCCTGATGTGCCCAAACAGTGGAAACCCCCAATTCTAACTCCAACCCGAACCCCAACAAGCCCCTAACCCTAGCCCTAACCCTAGCCCTAACCCTAACCCTAACCCTAGCCCTAACCCTAACCCTAGCCCTAACCCTACCCCAACACACCCCTAGCCCTAACCCTAACCCTAATGGAAAAATGGAAATAAATACATTTTTTTTATTTTATTATTTTTTCCTAACTAAGGGGGTGATAACGGGGGGTTTGATTTACTATTTATGGCGGTTTTTATGTTTGGCGGCTGTCGCACGCTAAAAGACGCTTTTTATTGTAAAAATAGTTTTTGCATCACCACATATTGAGAGCTATAATTTTTCCGTATTTTGACCCACCGAGTCATGTGAGGTCTTATTTTTTGCGGAACGAGTTGATGTTTTTATTGGTACCATTTTTGGGCACGTGGAATTTTTTGATCGCTTTTTATTCCGATTTTTGGGACGCAGAATGAACAAAAACCAGCGTTTCATGAATTTCTTTTGGGGGGATGGCGTTTACACCGTTCCGCGTGCGGTAAAATTGATAAAGAGGTTTTATTCTTCACGTCAGTATGGTTACAGCGATACCTCATTTAGGTCGTTTTTTTATGTTTTTGTCGGTTTTATGCAATGAAAACTATTTTATATAAAAAATAATTATTTTTGCATCGCTTTATTCAGTGAGCTATAACTTTTTTATTTTTTCGCTGATGATGCTGTGTGGCAGCTCGTTTTTTGCGGGACAAGATGACGTTTTCAGCGGTACCATGGATATTTATATGTGTCTTTTTGATCGCGCGTTATTACACTTTTTGTTTGGCGGTATGATAATAAATCATTATTTTTTGCTTTGTTTTTTATTTTTATTTTTTAAGGGGTTCGCTAAAGGGGTTAACTAAAGGGACAGTTTTATAGGGCGGGTCGTTACGGACGTGGCGATACCTAATATGTGTACTTTCATTGTTTTTTTTTTTATTATTTCCAAAAAATGGATTTATTGGGGGAATATTTTTTTCTTTTTCTAATATATTTGGCGATTTTTTTTTTTTAATTATTTTTACACTTTTTTTTATTTTTTTTTTTACTTTATTAAATAGTCCCAGGTGGGACATCACTGTCCTGTGACAGATCGCTGATCTGTCACATCACAGATCACTGTGACAGATCAGCAATCTGTCACAGGCATTGAAGAAGACTTCCTCATGCCTGCGCTTTGCAGGCACTGAGGAAGCCAGCTTCCTCAGGCCCCCGAAGGCCCCCATCGCCATCCTGGATTCGGGGTCCTGGAGGAAAGGAGCCCCCCGCAGCAGCGCTGCACATTGCGCTGCCGTGGGGGGCTCAGGGAAGCACGGAGGGAGCCCCCTCCCTGCCGATGCTTCCCTTTAACCCCCGGTACACCGCGATCGTGTTTGATCATGGTGTGCAAGGGGTTAACGTGTCAGGGGCGGTCCGTGACCGCCCCTGACACATTGTGCCAGGTGTCAGCTGTGATAATCAGCTGACACCCGGCCGCGATTAGCGGCGCTCACCACGTGGGCGCCGCTGATCGCGGTAGACGTACTATCCCGTCCACGGTCATACGGTCCCGGGTACCGTGGACGGGATAGTACGTCGGATGTCAGGAAGGGGTTAACATGGGTGTGCATGTGTTTTTTAAAAAGAATGCACCAAAACCCGCAAAAAACGCACACAAATCCATGATGCGTTTTTTTCATGCGTTTGTGTGCGCAAAAAACGCACAGCAAAAAAAACGCAAGTGTGAAAGTAGCCTAAGCCATCCACTAGATCATTAATAAATATATTAAATAGTAGGGGGCCCAATACAGAACCCTTTGGTACCCCACTAGTAACCCTGGTCCAATCTGAGTATGCACCATTAATAACCACTCTTTGTTTTCTATCACTAAGCCAGCTACCTACCCATCTACACACATTTTCCCCTAGCCCAAGCTTTCTCATCTTTCTTACCAATCTTTTAAGCAGTGAAGTATTTTTCATTGTACTATACCTATATTTCTGTGCCGTATCGGAGCATCATGAATTGTGGTATGTGTTAAAGGGGCGCACTGACACTCTTTGGCCCAGGGCACACGAAAACCTGGAGCCAGCCCTACCCCCCCACAACTTTAGCCAAATAACCCCCAGTTTTCAATGCGTAACTATTATTATGAAGTAAATTAAGGTTGACAAGCTTCAGTAATAAGAATTGATGTTTTTGGCATTGAAATGGGCACCGTAGGTGTGTTTACTGTCTTCCACTCCCTGCCTACTTTGCTTCTCCATTGACTTGCATTGGGTTTCGTGTTTCAGTCGGCCTCCAGCTTTTCCCTATAGTCGGCCGATTTCGTTTGACCCAACTTTTGCGAAAGTCGGGTTTCATGAAACCTGACTCGACCCTAAAAAGGCAAAGTCGCTCATCTCTAATCACAGAGCAGTACTGAATAAAAGTATACTTAGAGCAATACCCTGTGAAGCGTCACAAGGATAAAGCAATTAGCTTTTAAAATGTATTTTACTATATGCTAGCACTGAGGAATATTATTTAGCTGTAAAAAAATTATATGCTGCTACACAGGAATAATATGTAGCTCCAAAAAAATTGGTTTTGTATATGCTGGTACTAACTAATCTTATTTGCCTCTAAAAAGAGCTGATTTGTAGATTATGGTAGTGGAACAAAGCCTACCTGTCTCTCCCTAATCCCACAGCAGAGATCTCCAGCATGTACTTGCAATGATGATGTGAACTGATAACACCCTGGTGCCTGCCTTTCATGCTCCCTAGTATTAAATCTCTCCCTTCATTATGTCCATCTAACAAATAACTTATCCTCACCTCATTAGCTCTTGAAAGAACTTTTTGAAATAAATAAATCTCCTTATGAGCCCTTTCACTCTCCCTACGCTCACAATATGGCGCAAGATGGCGCCAGCAAGGATTAAATATCCCCTATGACATTGTAAGGCCAGCCAATCACAGTAATGTCACCCCAAAGATGGCTCCAGCATTACTGTGATTGGCAAGCCAGCCCAGCATGTTCATTGGCTGCAAATCGCCAAACATGCTGGGCGGGTCACTCGAATATACCGAGGCGAATATAAAATTAGTCACCGAGTAACAAATAGCCAGAATATCACTAATAATAAAGTTAGATTTTTGTGCTAGATTGTGGACTTTTTTGGAGGAAGTATCACACACTCAAAGTTCCTTTTTTTTGCAAAAACAAGCTTTTTGCATCTACATATTTGAGAGCTATAATTTTTCTATATTTCTGCTGATGTAGTCATGTGAGGGCTTACATTTTGAAGTTCAGATGAAGTTTTTATTGGTATCATTTTTGGGCATATGACTTTTTTAATCGCTTGATACTCTGATTTTTGGGAGGCAGAATAATAAAAAAAACAATCAAGGAATTTTTTTATGCCGTTCTGAGTGTGATAAAATTGATATGACAGCTTTATTCTTCAGGTCAGTATGATTACATCGATATCACATGTATATCATTTTCTTATGTTTTTCATCTTTTACACAATGCAAACTTACAGAAAAATAATTATTTTTACATCTCTGTATTCTAAGAGCTATAGCCTTTTTATTTTTCCCTTGATAAATCTGAATGGAGGCTTGTTTTTTTTGCTGGCCAAAATGGCATTTTCAGAGACACTGTTTTTAATCACATTTGGCTGTTTGATGGCCTTTTATTACACTTTTTGTTTGGCGGCGTAATGGAAAAGCATAGTTTTTGCATTGTTTTTAATTTATTTATTTTTACTGTGGTTACTGAAGGGGTTAACTAATGAGACTTTACAGATCCGGATGTTCCAGATGCAGAGATACCAAAATGTGTACTTTTTTGATTATTTTAGTTTTTACATAAAAACATGCATTTATGAGTAATATTTTTATGATTATTTTTCGCGATTTTTGAAAAAAATCTATTGTTACAATTTTTTTAATACTTTTTTACATAGTCCCTCAACATGACTCTAACTTTTATCACTCTGATGGCTTTTATAATGCATTGCAATGCAGCAGCATTGCAAAGCTTTATATCTAGCAGTGCTGCACTGACAGAAGCCTCTTAGACCATGCTCTAAGCATGTCATTTAGGGGGTTAAACACTGTTCCTGTCTGTGAGAGCTGTCTTGGCCATTATGTAAGCCGAGCTCCCGGCGGCGATGATCCGCGCATGTTCGCCATGATATACCTACACATCATTGGTCGGAAGCCCCTATCCAACCATGACGTATAGTTACGTTAAATGTTATGAAGTGGTTAATGAAAGGATGCAAGAACAAACGGTAAGGCATGTATTTTTAAATGTTCTTAATGCATCTTTCCACCTTCATTCAGAATGTCAGCACATTACTAAGAAATACATGTAGGACTGAACAAAGACCCCTCAGAAAGACAGGGTGAAACAAAGGGTAGCATCAATAACATTTAAAAGGTGTAAGGAGGCAGGAATGGCGATGTGAGTACATAGCTGAACATGTGGTTTGGTGGTTTCACTTTTTGGTGCCTAGAAGATATCCTGCTGTAAGATACATTTCCACGATAAATTGTGTTTCTTGTAAACCAGTCTGCACTGATTCTACATTTTATTGGTTGCTTGGTGAAATCAATAAAAGTATAAGGCTTGCATGCAGTAAGAAAGTTTTCCATATAAAGTTGAACAATAACCTCTGTTTAATAAATGGAATACGTACTGTATCTATATACATATATATGAGAACAGCAGAATGGAACACGAATTTAAATCTATAGCTGTTACGCTCTCCTAAAATAATGAGGTTCTTTTTGATGGAGCCCTCATGTTTTCACCTCATACTATATATCACCCAGGAGCTTTATAACAACCTTGATGGCTATTTAGCACTGAGTATCTACATATGTTCTAGGTTTTACATGCCCTGTTCTTTTAATATGAAAGTGCTTACAGATCACAACTTTCAATGCATCAATGTCACACTTTATAATATAGCAAATATTGCCCATTATAAAATAATGTCCCCGTATATAAAAAAAATCACAATTCAAATAAAATGAGCATTTTGCAATAACAGTCAGCATCAAATCATAAAAAAGATACATTTAACCCTTTTTAATATTAGACATTTTCCCTTTATATACAGCTCAAATATAAACTTAAAATTATTGTCGATTTACTGAATGATTAGAAAAGTTCAGACAAAACCACCAGAAATATATTTGCCGGAATAAGCCACAAACATTCATTCTTTTGCTCTGGACAGCTGAATATTAAATTTGAAATAATATCACATGGCTGGTTTGGCTAAAAACCTTCAGCGCTGTTGATAGAAAAAATAACAAAAAGAAAAAAAAGTTACTTGTCAGGCAATTATTTAAGATAGGACGCAGAATTTATAGAATACAGACTTTTACAAGCACCCGGCTGAGTGAATAGTTTTTTATATGTATCTTAGGTGAAGTGGTCAGTTAAATTATCCTCCCATGCAAGTCTTGTAAATTTTGTAAACTTGGATGTACTGCATATGTGGTAGTTAATAGAGATGAGCGAATATTTCAATATTCGGTTCGGATTACGTTCGCCGGATTTCCAATATTGGCCGATTAATTCTTTGAATATTCACCGAACATAGCCGAACGCCATTCACCTCAATGGGAGGCAAAAACAAGCGCATGCACAACACCTTATAACTGCGGCAAATGTTACCAAAACACATCAAATGAAAGACAGATGCCAGGAAAGTGGCCTCAATTCACCCACAGCACAGATTTTAGCATGGCACTGCAGCAATCAGCCAGGCATGAGGTATCGGGGTCTGGGACAGAATTTACAGCTTTCAATTGGATGTCACAGTAAGACGAGGTGGGTGAGGGATCAGTGTAGGGTCCCTTTGCTGGGAGCCCTGATACCACATGCAACAACTCTACCTGCTTTCATGCTCAGCCACACTCAGGTGGCACAAATATCAGTTTTCAACCTTCATTTGTGCAGTTGTGCTCACATAAAAGAATCTTCACTCCTACACATGGCACAGTTAACAGTTTGAATTTCACCATTTTCAATCTACTAATAATAATAAACTTTATTTATAACTCACAAACACATTACGCATAGCTTTACGAGTCAGCAGTTGATATAAAACAGTCAAAAATTACCAAGTTTAAGAAAATCAAACAATTCAAGCAAAAATAATGATGACCCTGCTCTTCAGAGCTTACAATCTACAATGAGGTGGGGTTGACAATGATGGTACAACCATCTTCAGGAAATGAGGGTTAGATAAATGCTGCATGAGCCTTTTGGGTACGATTGAGTTTGATGGTGAATTATGTTCAGAGAAGTAGAGAATAAGCTATATATCTATAAAAAGGACTTTGATAAGGGAATGTGATAGGCCACCCCTAAACAGATGTGTTTTTAGGGAGCACCTAAAAATGTCTAAGTTGTGGTTATACTCCTAGTTTCATGGGGACATAGAGTAAGAGGTGAGTCATCTAGGTAGGTAGGTGATTGAACTGAACTGTACAAAGTCCAGATCAGAGGTGTTACTGTCTTTGTGTGTCTCAGAGTTTGAAAGTTGTGAGAGGCCTCAAGAATTGGCTAGAAATAGAAGCTGGGATGCAGTTGGGGAGGTGGAGCTGTTCAAGTCTCCCAGGATAAGGGTTATCAATTCTGAGGACATGAAGTGTGGTCGCAATGTATAACAGTGGTCAAGGAAGTGGGTTGGTGAGCCTGGGGGCAGGTATATGACTGCTACGCTGAGGGAGATGGGATGGAACACCCTGATGGTGTGAACCTCAAAAGAAGAAAGGCATCCAATCGGCCAGTATTTATTTATTGGGTTAAAAACAGGATTGTTGTTGTCAGCGCGGAATTTAGGGTTATTGTGGGGTTAACAGTGATCGTACGGCGGGATATACGCATATTCCATGTGTTGTATGTAATCTGGACGTGGATAAGCCATACACTCACTATTACTTTTCTAAGAACTAATTATTGTGAACAGACTGTGACCTCCTCGGATGATTCGAGGCCCAATTGTGTCATTGTCTGAACGATAGGGACCAGTTGAGTGCTATTCGCTGCTAAGATCGCTTGCGTCTATATGACTCATGGCATGGGCGGACATACCGCCGGTTCAACCGGTGTGTTGCATCGGGGCCCAGAGGCTCCAGGGGGCCCCTGCAGAGTGGCTAATGAGGAGGGCAATCTGGCCATTTTCTCCGGGCCCAAGGCTCCGGGGGCCTCTGGTCAGATTGCCCTCATGTGCAGCAGTCCTGCAGCGAGGGGCAGGGAGCGATCCAAGCAGCTCCGCTGCCTGCAAGAGAAAATTGCAGGAGCGGAGCTGCAAGTATCCATCCATCCTGCTTCCTGCCCGCTGTCTCTTACACAGAGGAGTGTGCCTCTGAATGATGTCATCATTCAGTGGCCGCTGCTGTAGCAGAGCGAGGAAGCGTGGCCGCAGGTGATGCTGCAGAAAGGTGAGAGCGGAGAGAGGTGGCGTGGTGTCTGTGTGAGTGTGTGCGTGAGAGTGTGTGTGTCAGTCAGTATGTGTGTGTGTTAGTGAGTGTGTGTGTGTGAGTGTGTGTGTGTCAGTCAGTGTGTGTGTGTCAGTCAGTGTGTGTGTATGTATGTATGTCTGTGTGTGTCTGTGTGTGTGAGTAGGTGGAGCTGCCTGGCCCTGGAGGAGAAGGTCAACCGTCAATGATGGGGGCATGAGGAGAAGGCAGTGATGGGGAGAGAAGGCCATGATGCCTGGGCCCTGGGGTGATGGGAGAAGGCCATGATGGGGTGATAGGAGAAGGCCATGATGGGGTGATGAAGAAGGCTATGATGGGAGTGATGGAGAAGGCCATGATGGGGTGATGGGGAGAGGGGAGTGATGGGCAGAGGGCTAATGATGGGGTGATGGAGAAGGCAATGATGGGAGTGATTTGGAGAATGCAATGATGGGATGTAATATATATACATGTATGTGTGTGACGCCATGAAAGGAGGGGGCCCAGACACAGTTCTTGCACAGGGGCCCCAAGCTGTCAGTGTCCGCCCCTGACTCATGGCCTGTGATCAAAATGTGATAATTGCAAGGCCACTCCAATTTGTTGGCCACAGAAATGCAGCCTTTACGCCTTATGGATTCAGACAGTTTCAGAAAGGAAGTTGATGGCCATTGCAGTCCCTGCAATACCAGTTGCCCAGTCAACATTACTTCTGTTAGAAAGATTTGCCTGCGATACACCAACAAGTCACAGACAACTATAAATAGCTATGATTGCAGAGCTAAACAAATACACACCAGAATACGGAGAACCAAACTACCTGACAACAGGGGTTGGAGAACTAAACTACTAAACAGCTAGGGTTGTAGAACTAATCCATTACACACCATACGATGGATAACTAAACTAATATACAACAGGTGTTGGAGAACTAAACTACTAAACAGCTATGATTGCAGAACTAAACAAATACACACCAGAACATGGAGAACTAAACTACTAGACAACAGGAGTTGGAAAACTAAACTATTAAACAGCTTGAGTTTGAGAACTAAACTGATACACATCAGGGGATTGGAGACTTAAAGCACTAGACAGCAAGGTGTCACTAGAAACCAAGTCTTGGAATCCCCAGGGCTTGCAGAACAAACCTCTGTATTGAATACTTCCTCCAGTGCTTCTGCCTCATCCACCTCTTTTAGGGTCTCCACTTGTGCCCTCAACCTCTGCCTTAATGAAACAGACGCAGCCACGACTCAACGCAATCAGGCAGAGTTTAAATTAATATGCCTTGGAGATCGCAGTCATACAGATCAACAGTTGTGAACAGCTATCCATGCCAAGGTTGAGCAATGGCTGCCTACTCTCAACCTAGAGCTCTAGAGCAAGGAAGGTCGTGTGCCATATCAGTGCAAACCTGGTGGCAGCCCTACGCCGGTCCAACCTTACGCATGTGCCTTGCATGGCTCGCATCCTCAACCTGATGCTACAGCAATTCCAACATCACTGTCCCAGCAAAGATGCGCTGCTGTACAAAACACTGTCACTGTGTGTTCACTTTCATCATTCTACTTAAGTTGGTATTGAGATCTTTCAGACTACCAGTTAGCCGACTGATATGCGAAGTGACCACACCATGCAATTCAACTCTGCACATGTTGCAGCGACTGTGGCAGTAGCGTAGAGACCTAGTGCAGTATGACATTTTGTATAGCCTAGCATATTGCAGTATGAACGTGGTGCAATTCATAATTGCGTAGCGGACACAGATGAAGGACCTTTGCACCCTTCTGCATGTTTTTGAAATAGCTGCTAAGATGGATAGCAGTGACAATGCTGTCATCAGCATCACTATTACTGGGGGAAGACAAGGAAGCAGATGAGGATGCCTATAGGGTTAACAATATCTCTATGTTCAGGTCTGTCATCTGTCAGATGGTTGCCATGGGAGGAACATATGGAGGAGGAACAAATGGAGAAGGACCATGAAAAGCACCAGAAGGAGGAGGTGATCGACGGGCACCAGTTAGGAGATCAAGAGGATAATGATTCCCTCTCTGTTGTCCTTGGTTGCCACAGGGGGATAGAGGAAGAAAGCTTGAGTTTTATCCTGCCACCAACACACAGTGGAGTTGGACCTCATGAAAGAGATTGACCCATGTGCTCCTTCTTGCAACATGATTGTTACCTGTATTGTTATGATTCGAAATAGTGCTGACTTCTGGGTGCCAGTGTGTTCTATCCATGAAACAAAAGTACATTTTGTCATTTGCTTTCCCCCTGAAAAAGGGACGTGCCAATTCTACAGCATCAAAATATGCTTGAAGACAATTTTAACAGTGATTTTCCCCAAAACAGCATTGACGCATCACAGTGATAGGCTTCCAACCACAGAAAAGTTGAGTCATCAAAGCAAAAACAATAGCAGCCTTGCAGCGCTGGAGTCCTGTGCACCAACCCCACCAAGGAAAGCATCTGCAAAGAGTTTGTATGTTCTAACCACGTATGCAAGGGTTTCCTCAGAGTACTTACTTTTCTACCCACACTCCAGAGACATACAGATATTAAATTTTGATTATGAGTTCCAATGGTCACAGTGGCAGTAATGTCTGTAAATGTCTATAAAGTGAATGTTGAATTATTGGCGCTATATAAGTGATAAAAAAAATATTTGAAACTGATGCTCAGCCATACTCAGATGGCACAAATATCAGATTCATAGATTACTATTGTCAGAAAAATGTAAGAATATTATCACGGGTAGTTGACGCAATGAGGATGGAGGACTGCTGGTGTCTGAGGCCTACTGCTACAGGCAACACACATGAAGGAGACTCAACCAGAAGCGTAAACATTTCCAAAAATGTATTGTTGGTAGACACCAACAAAGGGACATCAATTTCACCACAGCAGAAATAGTATAATAAGGACCGACAAATCTTCCACTACAGCCAACCCAGCAGATGGACACCAAACCAGGATTGTTCACATTTCCAAAAATTAGTGTAAGGCTGGTTTCACATTTGCGTTTTTTAGCGCTGGAAAAAAACGCATACCTGCGCATGCGTTTTTTCCCCTATATTTAACATGGGTGCGCATACCTGCGCGCTGGTTAGCGCATGTATGCGATTTTCATGCGCTGCGTTTTTTTGGGGTGTGCGTTGGTATTTTCCAGACGCAGCATGTTGCATTTTTTGGCCCTGCAAAAAAGCGCATGCGCACATATGCGCACGTTTTGCGCTAAAAATGGCCATTATAGCCTATGGATGCGCATATGTGCGCACTGGCATGCTCATGTATGCGTTTTTTTGCATATGCGTTTTTTTTTTTTAACCATGGAATTTAGGGGTTTGGGTTAGAGTTAGGGTCAGGGTTAGGGTTAGGGTTGGGGTCAGGGTTAGGGTTAGGGTCAGGGTTAGGGTTAAGTATGGTTTTGTTAAGGATTAGGGTCAGGGTTAGGGTCAGGATTAGGGTTAAGTATGGTTTTGTTAAGGGTTAGGGTCAGGGTTAGGGTTAGGGTTAGGGTTAGGGTCAGGGTTAGGGTTAGGGTCAGGGTTAGGGTTAGGGTCAGGGTTAGGGTTAAGTATGGTTTTGTTAAGGATTAGGGTCAGGGTTAGGGTCAGGATTAGGGTTAAGTATGGTTTTGTTAAGGGTTAGGGTCAGGGTTAGGGTTAGGGTTAGGGTCAGGGTTAGGGTTAGGGTTAGGGTCAGGGTTAGGGTTAGGGTCAGGGTTAGGGTTAAGTATGGTTTTGTTAAGGATTAGGGTCAGGGTTAGGGTCAGGATTAGGGTTAAGTATGGTTTTGTTAAGGGTTAGGGTCAGGGTTAGGGTTAGGGTTAGGGTCAGGGTTAGGGTTAGGGTCAGGGTTAGGGTTAGGGTCAGGGTTAGGGTTAAGTATGGTTTTGTTAAGGATTAGGGTCAGGGTTAGGGTCAGGATTAGGGTTAAGTATGGTTTGGTTAAGGGTTAGGGTCAGGGTTAGGGTTAGGGTTAGGGTTAGGGTTAGGGTCAGGGTTAGGGTTAGGGTTAGGGTCAGGGTTAGGGTTAGGGTTAGGGTTAGTTAGGGTTTAGGGTTTGGGTTAGGGTTAAGTATGATTTGGTTAAGGGTTAGGGTCAGGGTTAGGGTTAGGGTTAGGGTCAGGGTTAGGGTTAGTAAAGTCATGGTTTGGGTAGTGTGAGGGGCCACCTAAAAATGTTGGAAAAAATGCAAACGCGGTAAAAACGCACTAAAAACGCATACAAACGCATAAAAACGCTGCGTTTTTTTCATGCATGCTCATAAAAATGCTTGAAAAAAACGCAGCAGTTGTATGCTTATGTATGCGTTTTTTCAATGCGTTTTTTTGCGGGAAAAACGCGCTGCAAAAAAAAGCAAGTGTGAAACTAGCCTAAGACACCAACAAAGTGGCATCAATTTTACCATAGTAGAAATAGTATAATAGGGACCAACAGTTCTTCCACTACACCCAACTCATCAGATGAACAGTTGGAAAAACAACCAGGAATGCTCACATTTCGAACAATTAGTGGCAGACACCACCACGGTGGCATCAATTTCACGAGAGTAAAAATAGTATAATGGGGAGCGACATCTCTTCCACTACTGCCAACCCAGCAGGTATACACCCAACCACAAGTGCACACATTTTCAAAAATTAGTTGGAGACACTAACAAAGTGGTTTCAATTTCAAGAGAGTAGAAATAGTATAATAGGGACCGACGCATCTTCCACTACATCTAACCTAGCAAAGGGACACCCAACCAAGAGTGCACACATTTCCAAAAATAAGTGGCAGACACCAATAAAGTGGCATCAATTTCACCACCTACCCCATTTAGATATCGAACACCAAGCCTTATCCCTAGAGTTGAGCGATACCGTCCGATACTTCAAAGTATCGGATCGGAATGGATCGGCCGATCTTAAAAAAAAGTATCGGTATCGCCGATTCCGATACCGGAAGTCCCATTCAAGTCTATGGGACTTCCGGTATCGGAATAAGAAAAATCCTGTTTTTCCCTTGTACAGCCTCTCTGGGGTCTGTACGGGCCTTTCGGGGGGCTGTGCCGGCCTGCCAGGGGGTCTGTGCAGGCTCCGGTGGTCTGTGCCGGCCTGCCGGGGGTCTGTGCAGGCTCCGGTGGGCTGTGCCGGCCTGCCGGGGGGCTGTGCCGGCCTGCCGGGGGGCTGTGCAGGCTCCGGGGGGCTGTGCCGGCCTGCCGGGGGGCTGTGCCGGCCTGCCGGGGGGCTGTGCAGGCTTCGGGGGTCTGTGCAGGCATCGTCCGATGGGACTACAAGTCCCATCGGGCGATGCCTGCTACCATGACAGTGATTGACACATTAGCCAATGATGGGACTGTAGTAGTCCCATCATCCTGCTAATGTGTTGAATGTAAAAAAAAAAAAAAAAAAAAAAAATTACATGCTACATACATGCTACATACATACAACATGCATACTACATACATGCTACATTCATACTACATATATACTACATGCAACATACATACTACATATATACTACATGCATGCAACATGCATACTACATATATACTACATGCAACATACATACTACATATATACTACATGCTACATACATACTACATATATACTACATGCATTCAACATGCATACTACATATATACTACATGCTACATACATACTACATATATACTACATACATACTGCATGCTACATACATACTACATATATGCTACATACATTCTACATACATACTACATGCTACATACATACTACATATATACTACATACATACTACATACATACTACATGCATGCTACATACATACTACATGCTACATACATACCACATACATACTAAATACATACTACATGCTACATATATACTACATATATACTACATGCATGCTACATACATACTGCATGCTACATACATACCACATACATACTACATACATACTACATACATACTACATACATACTACATGCTACATACATACTACATATATACTACATGCATGCTACATACATACTACATGCTACATACATACTACATATATACTACATGCATGCTACATACATACTACATACATACTACATACATACTACATGCTACATACATACTACATATATACTACATACATACTACATACATACTACATGCATGCTACATACATACTACATGCTACATACATACCACATACATACTACATGCTACATACATACTACATATATACTACATGCATGCTACATACATACTGCATGCTACATGCATGCTACATACATACTACATACATACTACATGCTACATACATACCACATATATACTACATACATACTACATACAATACATTCATACAATACATACATACATAGACATACAGTGCATATAACATAGAGTAACATACTTACCAATACTTGTCACATTGTTCCCCGAAGCCATTGTCTTTTACGGAATAAATATTAACATAACAAACCACAAAAATACTCACCCACGATCCGAAGCAGTCCACGAGTGTGTCCCACGACGATCTTGGGTAGAGAACTGCAGCATCAGCTGTTGCTGCCGTTCTCTACGGGCTGCAGGAATCCAATGACGGAAGGTAGGTATCCTTCCGCACTGTATTCCTCCGCCACTTAAAAAAAAAAAATCCCTAGTCTCACTTTATGCCATTGCTGTGTGGGAATTTCCCACACAGCAATGGCATAAAGTGAGACTAGGGACTTTTTTTTTTTAAGTGGCGGAGGAATACAGTGTGGAAGGATACCTACCTTCCGTCATTGGATTCCTGCAGCCCGTAGAGAACGGCAGCAACAGCTGATGCTGCAGTTCTCTACCCAAGATCGTCGTGGGACACACTCGTGGACTGCTTCGGATCGTGGGTGAGTATTTTTGTGGTTTGTTATGTTAATATTTATTCCGTAAAAGACAATGGCTTCGGGGAACAATGTGACAAGTATTGGTAAGTATGTTACTCTATGTTATATGTACTGTATGTCTATGTATGTATTGTATGAATGTATTGTATGTAGTATGTATGTAGTATATATGTGGTATGTATGTAGCATGTAGTATGTATGTAGTATGTATGTAGCATGCATGTAGCATGCAGTATGTATGTAGCATGCATGTAGTATATATGTAGTATGTATGTAGCATGTAGTATGTATGTAGTATGTATGTGGTATGTATGTAGCATGTAGTATGTATGTAGCATGCATGTAGTATGTATGTAGTATGTATGTAGTATATATGTAGTATGTATGTAGCATGTAGTATGTATGTAGTATGTATGTAGCATGCATGTAGTATGTATGTAGTATGGATGTAGTATGTATGTGGTATGTATGTAGCATGTAGTATGTATGTAGCATGCATGTAGTATATATGTAGTATGTATGTAGCATGTAGTATGTATGTAGCATGCATGTAGTATATATGTAGTATGTATGTAGCATGTAGTATGTATGTAGCATGCATGTAGTATGTATGTAGTATGTATGTGGTATGTATGTAGCATGCAGTATGTATGTAGCATGCATGTAGTATATATGTAGTATATATGTAGCATGTAGTATGTATGTAGTATGTATGTGGTATGTATGTAGCATGTAGTATGTATGTTGCATGCATGTAGTATGTATGTAGTATGTATGTAGTATATATGTAGTATGTATGTAGCATGTAGTATGTATGTAGTATATATGTAGTATGTATGTAGCATGTAGTATATATGTAGTATGCATGTTGCATGCATGTAGTATATATGTAGTATGTATGTAGCATGTAGTATATATGTAGTATGTATGTTGCATGTAGTATATATGTAGTATGCATGTTGCATGCATGTAGTATATATGTAGTATGAATGTAGCATGTATGTAGTATGCATGTTGTATGTATGTAGCATGTATGTAGCATGTAATTTTTTTTTTTTTTTTTTTTTTTACATTCAACACATTAACCGGATGATGGGACTACTACTGTCCCATCATTGGCTAATGTGTCAATCACTGTCA
The DNA here is from genome assembly GCF_039654945.1 of Dendrobates tinctorius. Taxonomy (NCBI): domain Eukaryota; kingdom Metazoa; phylum Chordata; class Amphibia; order Anura; family Dendrobatidae; genus Dendrobates; species Dendrobates tinctorius. Next base: position 41,852,709 of record NW_027361728.1, on the reverse strand, counting down.
TGGTAGCAGGCATCGCCAGATGGGACTTGTAGTCCCATCGGATGATGCTTGCACAGACCCCCGGACATCAGCACAGCCCCCCGGCAGGCCGGCACAGCCCCCCGGCAGGCCGGTACAGACCCCCACAGGGTGCACAGATCACCGGCAGGCCGGCACAGCCCCCCGGCAGGGCGGTACAGACCCCCACAGGGTGCACAGACCACCGGCAGGCCGGCACAGCCCCCCGGCAGGCCGGTACAGACCCCCACAGGGTGCACAGACCACTGGCAGGCCGGCACAGCCCCCCGGCAGGCCGGTACAGACCCCCACAGGGTGCACAGACCACCGGCAGGCCGGCACAGCCCCCCGGCAGGCCGGTACAGACCCCGGGCAGTCCACACAGCCCCCCGGCAGGCCGGCAGAGACCCCCGGAAGGCCCGAAGTGACGGCGCATCATGATGCGCACACACCGCGCATCATGATGACGTCAGGCTGTCAATCAACTTGAACTTCCGATTCCGATGCCGACTTCCGATATTGAAAAAATATCGGAAGTCGGTATCGGAATTCCGATACAGCAAGTATCGGCCGATACCCGATACTTGCGGTATCGGAATGCTCAACACTACTTATCCCCCTTCCACAAGGACCTCGCTTTTTCCCAGTGATGTTACTCAGATAGTGTGCTATGAGCACAGTACTAGCAACTAAAAATTAGATTTTTTTTTTCTCTGCACCACATCTGCATAACTGGTGAAATATGGTGTGCTGAATCGAGTTAGTCACAGAAAAAAAATTCTGTGTGGGTGAGGCTTGTATGCCAAAGAAGATGTGCTCCAAACAATTTGAAACTGAGATCTCCCCTACTGTATGACATTAGTAACAGAAGAATTTTTGGGGGCCTGTCGATAAGGCCTGTATGAGATTGAGTAGATGCTCCAAATAATTTAAAAGTAACATTTCCCCTACTGTATGACATTAGTAACAGAAGAATTGTTTTGCGTGGGAATGGGAATGTACAACAAGATCAACAACAGGGTGGCTATGGGAAGTACAAGATCCAGGATCCAGCCTACAACTATTACTCATCTATCCAACACAAAGTACCAGAGAGCGTTTGATGCTCATCAGAAGATAGGTCTAATGGATGTGTGTCTCAAGCTATGCATAAAAGATGCCCATGAGAAATTGGATGCTAAAGATGCACATAATCTAGAAGATATCCTCCAAACAATTTAAAAGTGTCATGTCCCCTGCTGTATAACGTTAGTAACAGAAGAATTTTTGGGGGCCTGTCGATAAGGCCTGTATAAAATTGAGTGGATGCTCCAAACAATTTAAAAGTGAAATGTCCCTAACTGTATGACTTTAGTAACAGAAAATTTTTTTTGGGGGGGGGCGGGAATAAGAATATACAGCAGTATCAATAACACTGTGGCTACGTGAAGTTCAAGATCCAGGATCCATCCTACAACTATTACTCATTTACCCAATACCAATTATCAGAGAGCATTTTATGCTCGTCAGAAGATAGGTCTAATGGATGTGTGTCTCAAGCTAGGCATAAAAGATGCCCATGAGAAATTGGATGCCAAAGATGCACAGAATCTAGAAGATATCCTCCAAACAACTTAAAAGTGACATGTCCCCTGCTGTTTGAGATTAGTAACAGAAGAATTATTTTGGGCCTTTCCATAAGGCCTCTATAAGATTGAGTAGATGCTCCAAACAATTTAAAAGTGACATGTACCCTGCTGTATGACGTTAGTACCAGAAAAATTTTTGGGGGGCGGGAATAAGAACATACAACAGTATCAATAACACTGCGGCTAGGTGAAGTACAAGATCCAGGATCCATCCTACAACTATTACTCATTTAACCAATACCAATTACCAGAGAGCATTTTATGCTCGTCAGAAGATAGGTCTAACAGATGTGTATCTCAAGCCCATGAGAAATTGTATGACAAAGTGACAGGTCCACTACTGTATGACGTTAGTAACAGAAGAATTTTTTTGGGACTGTTAATAAAGCCTGTATAAGATTGAGTGGATGCTCCAAACAGTTTAAAAGTGCCATGTCCCCTACCATATGACGTTAGTAACAGAAGAAATTTTTTTGGTGGGAATAGGAACGTACAATAGGTTCAATAACAGGGCGGCTATGGGAAGTACAAGATCCAGGATTTAACCTACAACTATTTCTAATCTACCCAACACCAATTACCAGAGAGTGTTTGATGCTCATCAGAAGATAGGTGCCACAGATGTACGTCTGAAGCTAGGTATAAAAGATGCCCGTGAGAAATTGGATGCCAAAGAAGCACATAATCTAGAAGATAGACTCAAAATAATTTCAAACTCAGATCTCGGCTGCTGTATAATGTTTGTAAAAAAAATAAAATTAATTAATTTTAATGTGCAACAGCTCTTCACACAGAGCAATTTTGACACCACTAAATGAAAAGGTTGGATATAGAGGGCTGTATCATGTTTATCAACAGAAAAAAATAATATTTTAATGTGTTTGAGGTCTGCAGACAGCTTCATATCACGGCCACAAAATGACAATGTGGTATGCAGCGGGCTGTATCTCATTCAGCAAAAGAAAATATTCTAATTTTTTTAATGCACGTTAGGTCTGCAGACAGGTTCATATCACCGCCACAACATGACAATGTGAGATATGGTGGGCTGTATCACATTCAGCAACAGAAAAAATTAGGATTTTTTTATTGTGCGTTAGGTATGCAGACAAGTTCATATCACAGCCACAACATGACAGTGTGGGATACAGTGGGCTGTATCATATTCAGCAACAGAAAAAATTATTCTTTTTTTAATGTGCCTTAGGTCTGCAGACAGTTTCATATCACCCCAGCACTAATTTACAAGATGGAATACAGCAGGCTTTTTCACATTTATCTATTGAAAAAATATTATTTAGAATGCTATACATGTGCATGGAGCACAACAGAAGCAGTGCACAACACACTTGTAGGACATATGCCCTGCTGGCTTTGACTGTGGACCTCAGTAATGGCCCCCAAAAATTCCGGAAGGTAAATGTTACAGCCACACTGAATAGTAGCTCGCTACACTATCTGACTGATATACAACCACCTATATAACTAGCTAAAATGTGGGATACAGAAGGCTTTTTCACATTTAACTACTGAAAAAATGCTATTTAGAATGCTATACTTGTGCATGAAGCACAATAGAAACAGTGCACAACACACTTGTAGGACATGTGCCCTGCTGGTTTTGTCTGTGAACCCCAGTGGCGGATTATAATGAGGTCAATCTGGGCAGTAGCCCAGGGTCCAGTGGTGTGGGGGGCCCACCAGCCCACGGAAAATTGCCCTATTATAATCCGCCACCATAGCGCCACGCCCCCCATGTACCGACCCCTTCCTCCCCCTCCCAGACCCACCGGCCACCACAGCGCCAGCCCCTCACTGATTAATCCCTGCTCTGTGTGCACAGGAACTGTGATGAGGTCACAGGAGGTTAGGAGTCAGGGGTTACATGATTAGGGGCTTCAATCCCTGATCATGTGACACCTGACTCCTCCCCTCCTGTGACCTCATCACAGGTCCTGTGCACACAGTCCTCAATATATTGTATGCGGGACTCTGCAATGTATTGTATGTGGGACTCTGCTGTGCTGGTTGTCATGGTGCTGGATGAGGGAATTATGTGTGGGGTCAGGAGGGGTTTACAGGGTGGATGTAGCTGCGTGTGTGTGCGAGGTGTACAGAGCAGAGCCACGCATGTGCGTGTGCGAGGTGTACTGAGCAGAGCCGCGAATTTGCGAGGTGTACGGAGCGGAGCCGCACACATGCGAGGTGTACAGAGCGGAGCTGCGTGCGTGCGAGGTGTACAGAGCAGAGCTGCGCGCTTGCGAGGTGTACGGAGTGGAGCTGCGCGTGTGCGAGGTGTACGGGACGGAGCTGCACGTGTGCGAGGTGTACGGAGCGGAGCCATGCATGTGTGAGGTGTACCGAGCAGAGCCATGTGTGTACGGAGCGGAGCCGTGTGTGTACGAGGTGTATGGAACGAAGCCGCGTGTGTGTACTGAGCGAAGCCGCATGCGTGTACGAGGTGTACGGAATGGAGCCCTGTGTGTACAGAGCTGAGCCATGTGTTTACGGAGAGGAGCCGTGTGTGTACAAGGTGTAAAGAGCGGAGCTGCGCGTGTGCGAGGTGTATAGAGCAGAGTCGCATGTGTGTACGAGGTGTACGGAGCAAAGCTACGTGTGTGTATGAGGTGTACGGAGCGAAGCCGCGTGTGTGTATGTGGTGTACGGAGCCACATGTGTGCGAGGTGTACGGAACGGAGCCCTGTGTGTACAAAGTGTACAGAGCTGAGCCATGTTTACAGAGCGGAGCCGCGTGTGTACGAGGTGTATGGAGCAAAGCCGCATGTGTACAAGGTTTACGGAGCAGAGCCATGTGTGTAGAAGGTGTACAGAGCGTGGCCGCATGTGTATAAGGTGTACAGAGCAGAGCTGCATGTGTACGAGGTTTACGGAGTGGAGCCATGTGTGTACTGAGTGGAGCCGTGTGTGTGCGAGGTGTACGGAGCAAAGCCGTGTGTACGAGGCATACAGTGCGGAACCATGTGTTTATGAGGTGTGCAGAGCCATGCGTGTACAAGGTGTATGATGGGGAGCATTCATACCTCCCAACCATCCCAGATTTTGAGAGTCTACCCCACAACCGGGATCTTACTTTTCCCGCGGACACAGGAGTATACGGCGGAGCCCCGAGGAGCACTTGAAAACTCGCACTTGACATTCCATCGGAAGTGATGTGTTGGAAGCTGACCAGAGGAGAATGTGACGGAACCATGGAGGCACTTCAGGGAATGCTTTAGATCATCACCATGTCCTCCTCCGACAGCGCGGTCAGCGGGATCGCCTTGGTCTCGGGGATGTCGGCCATGTGAGTGGATCATGATATGTCCTGCACCAGGAGGCTCAGGTGGGCACTACAATGTGAGCCGGGCTGGTATAATATCTTTATAGAATCTTTCTTTCCCCTCTTTCCTTGTCTTTCCTTCTTTCTTTCTTTCTTTCTTTCTTTGTCTCTGTTCTTTCTTTCATTCACTTTCTGTTCTTTCTTTCCCCTATTTCTTTCTCTCTCCCTCTCTGTTCTTTCTTTCCCCTTTCTTTCTTTTTTCTCTCTTTGTTCTTTCTTTCACCTCTTTCTTTCTTTCTTTCTTTCTTTCTTTCTTTCTCTCTTTGTTCCTTCTTTCCCCTCTTTCTTTCTCTCTCCCTCTCTGTTCTTTCTTTCTTTCCCCTTTCTTTCTTTTTTTCTCTCTCTGTTCCTTCTTTCCCCTTTCTTTCTTTCTCTCTGTTCTTTCTTTCTCTCTCCCTCTCTGTTCTTTCTTTCTTTCCCCTCTTTCTTTTTTCTCTCTCTGTTCTTTTTTCTGTCCCCTCTTTCTTTCTCTCTGTTCTTTCTTCCTTTCTCTATCTGTTTCTCTCTTTCTTCTTTCTTTCTCTTTCTTTTTCTCTGTTCTTTCTTTCTCTATCTTTTTTCTCTCTCTTTGTTCTTTCTTTCTTTTCCTCACTACCAGTCAGTGTGCCCACAGTACCAGCCACTGTGCCCTCAGTACCAGTCAGTGTGATCAGCAGTGCTATATGTGTGTTGTTGGGGCGTGGACATGGGTGTGACTAGTTGTGAAATGGGTGTGGTCAGGCGGCCGGTAACCAATCATCATAGTGGAAGTCATCTGTTTCCTTCAACTTTGTTATATGTGGGCAGTGGGCACCTCTAGTAAGGTGGGCACGAGATGGCAGGTCTTGTCACCTCTGCCTCACACATAAGTTACTAGAAGGTGTACTTTATTCCTGCCACATTTCTTTCTTGGCCTACTGAGAGAAATATTTTGACCAGTTAAAAGTTATACAACCTGAGGATTGTGCATGTGTGCGCTGCCCGCATATGTATATATTTACTTACTCCAACCCCTATATATACCCTGCCCCTCCAACCTCCGTCCACTTTCCCATGCTCCTGTTCCCATCCTGGGGTATTTTTTGGTCCCCCCTTGGTCCTCCATATGCTGAATATCTGGGACATGACTAACATTGCGCAATATGCACTTGTTCGTAGCCAGATGCATCGTCGTGACCAGTGTGTGAGGAGACGGCGACTTGTCTGTGGCGTTAACCCCTCTGCTGACATGTTTGGCACAGCTTGCAATGAGGAGTGTCTCTTCCAGTGTATCCGGCCACATGCTGCACATCAGAGACTGCTTCTTCTATCTGGGGAAGTTCATGAAGCAGAAACCTCTGTGTGACTCATGTGAAGTAACTTGTCTGACAGGTCATGGGTCCAGGTCAGCAGGTGATTGCAGACTATTAGCTGGTTTCGATGTTAGGTACAGGTGAGTCAGGACTAGATGTTGGGTTGAAGCCTTCCAGTATTTGTAAGGCCTCGTGCACACGCTGAGTATTTGGTGAGTTTTTACCTCAGTATTTATAAGGCCTCATGCATACGCTGAGCATTTGGTGTTTTTTACCTCAGTATTTGTGAGGCCTTGTGCACACGTTGCGCATTTGCAGAGTTTTTTTACCTCAGTATTTAACCCCTTCCCGCCCCTTGACGCACCGTATGCGTCATGAAAACTAGTGACTTCCTGACCCCGTCACTTGACCGGGGGGCCCACGGAGTCTGAACAGCCCGGGGCCCTGGCTACCCTTAATCCACGCCTGGTAATAGCCCAAAAAAAAAAAATTCTGGAAGGTAAATTTTACAGCCACACTGGTCACTATCTAGCTTCACTATCTGACTGATATGCAACCACCTAACTAGCTAACATGTGAGATACAGCAGGCTTTTTCACATTTAGCTAGTGAAAAAATATTATGTAGAATGCTATACTTGTTCATGGAGCACTATCTAGCTAAACTATCTGATATACAACCGCCTAACTAACTAGCTAAAATCTTGCTGTTATCAGTGCCAGCATCAGGAGCAGCCTCTCTGTGCTGTTACAGTCTAAGGCCTCTTTCACACATCAGTTTTTTGCCTTCAGGCGCAATCCGGCTTTTTTTTGTAAAACCGGATCCGGCAAAATGCAATGCCGGATCCAGTTTTTCCCCATTGACTTGCATTAGCGCCGGATCGTGCCGGATGGCATTGCGTTTCATCCGTTTTTTGCCGGATCCGGCAACTTGTCTCATTCCGGCGTCTGGAAAAAACGGCTACTGTAACGTTTTTTGTCTCCGGCGAAAAAGCCGGAAGCGCCGGATCCGGCGCTTCCAGCTTTTTGCTACAATGAAAGTCTATGGGCGCCGGAATGCGCCGGATCCAGAAAAAGACGGATCCAGCCACCGGATCCGGTTTTTTTAAGTCTGCGCATGCTCAGATCCAATTGGCCAGCCCCCAGGAACAGATATAACCTGCTAGACGGATCCAGCAAAAAAACGGATCCATTTCTACAGTTCTCCAAAATTTATGCCGGATCCGTTTTTTCTAAAAATAGCCGGATCCTGCCTGACGGCAAAAAACTGATGTGTGAAAGTAGCCTAAAAGAAGATGTCCGCTATTTATATCAAGAGATGTGATTTCAGCAGCCAATAACACAAGCCGTTGTGTCAGGACATTGTGGGTGTTTCCTGCGCCCTGATTGGCTAGCCGCAATGTGCACACATAAAATTAGGGGGAAAAATGACTGCTGTGCTGTGCTTACAAGAACGCCATGCCTTTGGGCTCTGAAAACCCCCTCCCCTCATCAAACACATGCCAAACACCACAATTATAGTTGTTAAAGTGCTGAAAGTATTTTTATGGCAATTCAAATATTTTCCCGCACTTTTACCCAATGTTACTGATTTTATAAAATTTTACTCAAGTTTCCGATCACGAATCCGAATGTGCCATATTCGTGATGAATTTATGTTTAGCGATCATTTTCCGAACATATTCGCTCATCACGACTAGCTAATAACAATATTTTTAATACTGTTCATTCATCTGCATTTATTTATTTTGTCATAGAGCCTTACTAATCTGCCATGTACTGTGAAATTATAGCAAATCAAATAAGTATTCAGAATTAGAGATGAGCAAATTTGTTCGGTTTTTGTCCCCCGAATCTGACTTTGACATATTCGTGCCATATTTGAACACTATTCGTGCCAAATGTATGTTTGATGATCGGTTCAGCACATTTTCGGTAATTTCTACTCCCATTGACTCTAATGACGCTTAGCTGAGTTTGACGAATATTGCAAAAAACAATATTCGATGTCATTCATATTTACAACCGAATCCGAACAAATTCGCTCGTCTCTATTCACAATTCCTCAATAGAAAGCGGCGGATCAGACAAAATTTGAATACACCTTTGGATCAATTTAGATTTTCCTGGGGAATTTTCTTTTCAGAGAAGTTATTTTCCACAAATTTAATGTCTATTGTGTTCTGGGGTCTTTCTTAACCCCAGATCATAATAAATGTAGGATATAAAAGAATTCAAAAAAATACTTATACTTGCCTTACCACTCATCTTACTGGCACCTATGCTCCTCGCCCTAATCAGACTAGTCTTCTCTGCATGTTCTCATTACCACCATGAGTACTGAAATCCCTGGGGCTGTCATTCTACGCTGGGACTCTGATAAGACTTTAGACGTTTATGGGCAAGCATGAGAAAGATCAAGATGAAATGATGTCACAACGTACAACTTGACTTTGCACGCGCATACTCAGTACTGTCCTCAGTGTCATCAGAGCCAGGAACCCATCCTTAGTTTAAGAGGCCCAGGGATTGCAGCTCTCATGTTGACTATTAGAAGATGTAACAAGGACCAGACGGGTGAGGAGTGGAGGGGTCAGAGAGGTATAAATGTTTCTTTTTAGAAGGCAGCTACTGCCATTTTGCTAAATTTGTGCATAATTGAATTGCAAAAAGTCTACATTTGGCAATTGTTGATTTTTTATTTTTTTTAACATTCAGGTGGAATTCAGTTCCACTCAGATATATTCAGTTATCAGAATGTGGTGCCTGGACTGGCTGATTTGACCCTGACAGCTGCATAGAAATACATGCAAGATGTCACACTTGGGTCATTAAAGCAGTCTATCTACTGTGTTCCAATCTTCCTCTGATTTGTCTGACTGCCTGACTCTGCCTTAAGAAAGAGTTATTATCACAGCAGTGTCATAGCAACCTTCAGAGTGACAGATGCCTGTGCAGCTGAAATGGCTGCATAGGTGGTATGTCTACCCCTGACGTACAAGAACAGTGTAATTTAAACTTACACCAGTTTGCTACCTTCTTTGAGATGCTGCTCTATTAAAAATTAGTACAACATCAGTTCAACTATACTGTTGGCTCAGCATTAGTCTGTCAGTGCCGGGGGTGCAGTTTCAGAAGCCAATCACTAGTTGCAGAGCAGTGACTGAAGTCACACCGGCCACACCCCTATGACTAAAAGCCCTAGATTGCTTGGAGGAGTAAAGTTCATTTTCTCTCAGCAGCGGAGTACACAGTACAGCGGCCGCACAGCATCAGAACACTATTACATTGCAGAATAACCCCATATCAGTAGGAGAATAGTGTTTTTTTTACATGATAGATTCCCTTTAATATGCCTAGGTGCAATACTAATATACAAAACTGATTTAAAACATTGGCCTCACAAATTATTTAGACAGCTGCAAATTACTATTTTTGCGTAACAGTTGTAAAAATGTCAAATTGGTTAATATTTCCCCCTAAAATTACAAGTTTTTCTAGCAAATGCTTGTAGCATAAACTATGTCCTATCAAGACTACTGACTCTTTTTCATATTTTGCAAACACTGAGAAAAAACAGGGGGGGGCCCACTCGTTGGCGACGACACTGGCACAGGTCCCCTCATAGTACGGCAGTGTGTCTGATGGCCCCCCCCACCGGCAGAGACACTTTTGCGTACTATGAGGGGCCCTCTGCCAGTGCCGTCGCCCATGAGTATGCCCCCCCACCTGCTCAAGGAACCTGCACTTTCATCTGCACCTTCCTCTTTGTCACCGTGTAAGGTGGTATTGTATGCGGGAAGGGAAACCTGAGTTTCATCAGGGTCAGATTCTGGCTGTGTAGAGTGTGAGGGGAATGTAGTGGTCTGGGTCAATGTACCAGCAGAATCATCTAGCAGTGGCTGGGCATCAGTGCACTTGTGGCACCCCCAGGAGTACGGTCGCCACAGTGGCATTACCTTCCTCCTAGGGAGTGTGATGTCATGCTTGGGAGCAACAAAGGATCTCTCTAGCAGTTAAACCAACACACAGCACAGTTCCCACTCCAGGTCAGCAGGGAGACCTCTGAACCTGACCGCTGAGGAGCTGCTCTCTGTGGTCGGGAGGAGGTAAGTTAGAGCAGTCTGTGAAGGGAAGGGGAAGTGTGTGGACGTGAGAAGGGGAGCTGGAGGATGAGCAGAGTTAAGGCTCACTCCTAGCTGGAGCGCATGGTCCGGATTCCGGTCTCCGAGTTTGTAGGGACACTGACGGTCCTGCAGCCGAAGCCGGAGGAAGTAGCAGGTGCAAATGCTCTGTTCCCAACTAAGGCTCGGAGGCAGCAGCAGCGACGTGTGTGAGCCAGAAGGAAAAGGCTATGGCTGCCTGCCATATGAGAAAGTTTCAAAAGAGAGTCAACAGGGGGAACTTCAGTGAACTCAGTACTGCAAGTACTTCAGATAAGCGCTAGAACGGAGGCCACACTACCTATCTGCAGAGAGAGAATTCCAAATTTGCTTCCAGGCTGACCAACTTCTCCATCTGTACTCTGGGTCCTGGACGGCACTTACCAAGTACAGGTAAAGGAACTGCACGACTGTGTCTGTCATCTTTCCCCTGCGCCTGGAGCACGGCTCTGCTACATCCTGCACTGCACACCATCTACCAACTCTTTCATCTGCCCTGCAACTACGGCCCTACCTGTGCAGGGCTTCTACATCTTAGCTGCAGCACCCCATCTGTCCTAGAGAAGCGACACTGCAGCGTGGGTCAATCTGATCAGAAACCACAGTTGGCGTCACGTATCATTCACCTATAAACGTTATTCACCCCTTTGCATGGATGCCCAGGGCCACGGAACGGGTCATCACCACCAACGTGACACATCCCTCTGAGACACCGGCCCAGTACCGATTAACCCCACTGCCCTGGCTGGCCACCCACTCTCCATGTCAGATTCATCTTGGACTGGGGAATTTACGATTTGACTTGATAACCCAGGCATGGTATGATTGAAAGAGCTACATGGACTAATGTGAAGTGTGGCCTGCTGCATCATTCACTTTTGGTGGGGGTGAAGGACACAAGGAAAGGGGTTCTTCCTAACCAGGAGCCAGCACTTGACGACTCAGTGCTTGCATTTTTTGAAACTTCAGAAGAGGAGGGCATATTTGCTGGAGTCTGTTTCGGCAATGTAAGCCAAAACCAGTTCCTGATGCTCCGGCTTTAAAAGCGGTTAACCTACTCCCAGAAAAGGTAGCCTTCCAGGCGATCCAGAGCCAGATCATGACGCAGGCTCAACACCTCCTGCCTTAGCTGCTATTGTGCTTTTGCCACTACCAGAAGATGCACCACCACCATCAGCACCAGCTGGCCCCCCAATGCCCATATCCGCGGCCTCTTCCACCAAACTTCAAAATTTTACAGAAAATGAACCCAAAATAACATCAGATATATGGCACTGTATCAGAAGGGTACAGCTCTATACAGTCAAAGGATAATTGTCAATCTCCCTATATATTCCATCAGTCACACAGAGACGCACACAGGCTCAGTATGGATTAGACAAGAATATAAAAAGTAGAAAAAGTGTACGGTATCATCAGATAGCAGGTATATATATAGTATAGTTTAAACATTGTAAATCTTCGTAGATATTTCAGGAGGCATACACAGACGCTCTCAGGCCCAGTAATAATAATAATAATAATAATAATAATAAATTTTATTTTTATAGCGCCGACATATTCCGCAGCACTTTACATTTCAGAGGGGATTTGTACAGACAATAGATATTACAGCATAACAATAATCACATAGATTATAACAAATACCAAGAGGAAAGAGGGCCCTGCTCGCAAGCTTACAGTCTATGTAAGTCAATCCAGTCAATCCAGTCAATCCAGTATGGATTACAACACAATATAAAAAGCCGTAAAACGGTAATGGATCTGAAGAATACAGCTGTACACAGTGTAGGGGTCATTGTTGTCAATCTCAGTATTTAATTCCACAGTTAGAAAATAGCTCTCACTTGGTCAGTTTGGATTAGACCAGAATATAAAAAGCAGGAAATGGGTAATGTATCACAAGCGTAGAGCTGTATACACTAGTGTTGGGGTAATTTTTAAATGCACATCTAAATTGCAGGAGTAACCAACAGACTGTCAGACGCTCAGGATGGATCACACCACAATATAACAAGAAGATCCGCAAGAAATAATCACACATGTGGGACAATGTTCCAGGTGTCAATGATACACTTAGAGTGGTGGGTGGAGGAGGACTTCCTGGCAGAAAGGGTACAGTATCACCAGATACCAGGTATATATAGCATAGTTTAAACATTAAAAATGTATGTCTATATATCAGGAGTAGTGTTGAGCCACCCCGCTAGTGTTCGAGTTCGTTTTGGTTCGTCAAACAGCAGGCAAGTTCGTCGAATGTTCGACGAACACCGTTGAACACCATTGAAAACAATGGCAGGCAAACACAAACACATACTAACACATAGAAAACAATTGCAAAACACCTTAAAAGGTGTCCCAAAGCAGATAAAATGCTCAGAATACAAAAATAACATATGGAAAAGGGAGGGCAACTACATATAGAAAAGAGGTGGAGGAGTAAAAGGAGGAGGAGGAGACACGGATATAGGCATGTCATGCCCTTATGAAGTCAAGAAAGGCTGGAATGAAAATGTAAAATACAAAAAAAGATAAAAATCTGAAATCGAAGACGATCATATATCGTCGGACTTCCCACCATAAATTATGTCAACTGCCGATCGGGCGATGTTATTCCCACGAGCCTCCAAGCAGAGTCCATGAAGGTAAAGTGTTTGGTTTCCGGGGGCAGTATGGTTGCAAAGCTGAACCTTAAAGGAATGTCCAGTGGGGCACCACCAGGAGTGGAGCCTGCTGCTTAATTCGACTCCATCCGGGAAACCTCAACCATGCCAGCTACAGAAAAGATGGACAGATTGCAAGCTTGTCGATTCAGTGGATGGTGGTGGATGTCCGTTTTCAGTTGTGCTAACGATTTGTCAGCTTAATTCCGTTAACGAACGAGACTCCGGCATGCCCCCGCGGCACGCGTCAAGCTTACTAGAGGGACACGCAAGGCTCTGGTACACGAGATCGAGCAATAACAGGTCTGTCATGCCCTTACATGTCCGGGGCTGCATGCGCGCTACACTGAAAGGACCAGCGTGTGTCCCTTACAGGTGCAGATAACCCGCTGAACACTGTTAGTGATGGGGATCTGGGATTCCAATTCTTCCCCGCGAACGAGGATTTCCCAGTAAGTGCAGGTCAACCGGAATTCCGGAATTAGGCCTAACTGCCATTCCAGAAAGAATGGAAAAATTAAATGTCCAAACCACAGGTGCTGTAGCTTGCTTAAAAGCTGGGCTCCTCTGCTGAGTAGCACGCAGTTCTTACATAAACAGGCGGCATAGCTTGGTTTGCGGGTGGGCAGCTCTGCTGAGTAGCAGACAGTGCTTACATAAACAGGCGGCATAGCTAGGTTCACAGGTGGGCTCCTCTGCTGAGCAGTAGACCCCAGTATTAGTCCCTAAGTATTCACTGGGCTAAATGGAGTTAAAAAATCGTTCTTACATAAACAGACGGCACAGCTTGGTTCACGGGTGGGCTCCTCTGATGGGTAGCAGACACAGTAACTAGGCCCAAAGTATTAACTGTGCTAAATGCAGTCAAAACTGGTTCTTTCATAAACAGGCGGCATAGCTAGATTCACTGGTGGGCTCCTCTGTTGAGTAGCAGACAGTGCTACAAGGCCCTAAAGGATTTTCTGGACAAGATGCGGTAAAAAATCATTAGAAACACACACAGTGTAGCTCCTTGACAGGTGCACTACACCCCTTGCTACCACACACCGCTACTATGCCATGAAACAGTCTATTAACATTGAAAACCATTATTGATGTGAAAATGAAGTTACGCTTTTGGTGAACGAACCATTCTCGAATGGAACCTCGAACAGCCGAATTTTAAGCAAAGTGTTCGAGTTCGACGAACGGCTCGAACACCACCCAAAACAGCTGGAATTTTAACTTGGCGAACAGGTCGACTCGAACACCGCTCATCTCTAATCAGGAGGCAGACTCAGACGTTCTCAGGTCCAGTATGGATTCGACAAGATTGTAGAAAGTTGAGAAAGGGTACAGTATCACCGGATAGCAGGTATATATATATAGCATAGTTTACATATTAAAAATCTATGTCTATATATCAGGAGGCAGACTCAGACGGTCTCAGGCCCAGTATAAATTTGACGTGATTGTAGAAAGTTGAGAAAGGGTACAGTATCACTGGATAGCAGGCATATATAGCATAGTTTAAACATTAAAAATCTGCGTGTATATTTCCGGAGTCCGACAAAGACACTCACAGCCTCAGCATGGATTAGACAAGAATCTAAAAAGTAGAAAAGGGTTATGTATTCGAAGCGTACACCAGTATACACTGTTGGGGTATTTTTCAATCTTCATATATATTTCAGTCTCAGTAAGACAGTCCAGACTCTCCACAAGAGGAAACGAGATGGATACAAGTACAGACAGAAAGTTGAGTGATTGCAGAAATTTTGGAATTACTAATCACAGGAAAAACTCCCGGGAGAATTCTCAGAGGCGATGCTGACCCTCAATTACTTTGTCTGTGGAGAAAGCAAAAACAGTTCTTGTGAAGAAATGTTTGCTGTATCGCAGTACTGTGGATCCCATCACCGTTACTCCTCTCCATCAAATTGTGATCACAGGGAGAGATGTAGACATTGTCCTCACTGCCTATCATGATCTGTCAGGTAACTTTTGAGTGCAAAAGACACAAGCCACAGGCCGTAGGCGATTCTATTGGATTGGCATGAGAGGACACATTTAAAAATGTGGGCAGGAATGTCACATGTCTGTGAGTCGGAAAACCGTGAAAGCTGATAAGCCACCACTGCATCTCATTGTAAGTCGACGTCCATAACAAATGGAAGCCATTGATCATCTGAAGATAGAGCCCAGCAGGACAGGGCATAGCTACGTCTTAACCATCATCTATCATTTCACCAAATTTGTATTGGCAATCCCAGTGAAGTATTTAACAGGGACCCTGGGTGACTTTCTCTGGTAAATACTCTATGCAAATGTTTTGTCATTAGATCCATGAGGTGTATTTCTCTACATTTGTCCTTCTCCTTATAAATTTATAATATTTCTACTACATTTTTGCACCTATATGGGTTTATTTTCCTTTAAGGAGAGAGACTAAATGTGAGAAACCAGCAATGCCTGAGTTTAAAACCTGTGTATGCCTTCAATCAGCATAAATACTTAAATACTCTTTTTTGATATATGAAAAACTTTTTCAGCTGCACTTTATATATTTTGTCACGAAATTATTGCTTCCATGTGCTCTGTGATTTGTTTCATATAATCATTTCTTATCAGCTATATATTTATATGGGAAATTACATCTTTTTTTCTATTACTATATAGGAATGATTGCTTTTTAGCCAGTGGCTGTGTTTTTTTGCTATTTCATTTCAAGTATTGTTTGCTGTCTCTGTTTTACTCTGTATTATATGTCTGAATAAAAATACATTTTTTACTCGTATTGGAGGACTTTTCTCCTTGTTGCTTGGAAGTATTTAACAGGCCAGACTACACAGTGGTGGAGCAGGGAGAGGTAAGTATTGCAAGTGCTGGTGCCCTGAGCAAGCAGGGGGGGCCACTCGTGGACGGCGGTATTGGCACAGGGCCCCTCATAGTACGCCGGTGTGTCTGACGGCGGGTGTGCACCCCCACGGTCAGAGACACTTGATTGTACTATGAGGGACCCTGTGCCAGTGCCGTTGCCCAAGAGTGGGCGAACCCACCTGTCCAGGGCAATCGCATTTGCATGGGTGCGTGCGCCAGTTGGTGACCCCCGGCCTTGTGGGGGGAGGCAGCCCAGTTAGGGAGGTGGAAAAAATGGCATATGTTGATGTTGGACATTCAGCAGCTGCAAATGGAGTAATTGGAGAAGTCCGCGGAAGAGGAGGACAAAAGCGAGCGAGACTCTTTCAGATAACACACTAGCAGCAGGGCAAGCGCGCTCCTGTAAGGCATATTGTGCCAGGTGTCAACTTTAATGGCCCAATAGTCAAAGGGGAATGACTGGTGAGGGAGAACATCGATATGGGGGGAGAAGTAGTTTGTTACCATAGTTGACAACTGCTGTCTCCTGTTACTGTCAATCGATGCATTATTACTAGTCGTGTGAGCGGTACTTGAAACATCAGTCCACAACATGGTCATGAAACCCCTGTGTCCAACGCCACTTCGGCTGTGTGCACCACAAACACCTCTTCCATGTTGCCCCCTACGGCTCATGGGAGAAACATCACCACTGCTGTGTGTTGGGAATGCCTCAAACAAACGGTTTACCAGAGTTGCTTGTTTGTTAGCCAATATTAGCTCTAGGTTCTCCTGTGGCATGATGTTTTGGAATTTGCCTTTATAGCATGGTTCCAGGATGCTGGCAAACCAGTAGTCATCATCGTTCATCATTTTGGCAATGCGGGGGTCCCTTTTTAGGATCTGCAAGGCATAATCGGACATGTGGGCCAATGTTCCAGGTGTCAATGATGCACTGCGAGTGCTGGATGGAGGAACACTTTCTGGCAAATCAATATCCCTCCAGTCACGCACAAACCCTGTACCTGACCTTGCCACGCCAACATTTTTTCTTGCCCCCTGAGAAGCATCCTCCTCCCCAAAATAATCATCCCCATCATCCTCCTCCTCTTCCTCTTCTTCCTCCACCTCGTCCATGAGACTTCCCTGAGCAGTCAATGGCTGACTGTCATCAAGGCTTCCCTCCTCCTCTTCCTCCTCGGCTGCAGACACCTGCTCCTTAATGTGCGTCAAAGTTTGCATGAGCAGACACATAAGTGGGATGCTCATGCTTCTGATGGTGTCGTGTGCACTTACCAGCTGTGTGCATTCCTCAAGACACTGAAGGACTTTACAGAGGTCTTTCAGCTTCGACCACTGCACACCAGACAACTCCATGTCTGCCCGCAAACTGCCTGACCGTGTATCCTCCCACAAATGAATTACAGCCTGCCTCTGTTCGCACAGCCTCTGAACCATGTGCAGGGTGGAGTTTCACCTTGTTGCAACATCGATAATTAGGTGGTGCTTGGGAAGGTGGAGCAATCACTGCAGCTTCTGCATACGACTGGAGTGTACGGGCGACCGGCGGATGTGCGAGCACAGTCTTCGCACCTTATGGAGCAGGGATGTTAACTCCAGATAATTATTGAGGAAGCACTGCACCACCAGGTTCAAGGTATGAGCCAGGCAAGGTATGTGTCTGAGTTTTCAAAGGGCTATGGCTGCCACAAAATTACGGCCGTTATCACTAACTACCTTGCCTGCCTCAAGATGTAGACTGCCCAACCATGACTCAGTTTGTCGCTGCAAGTAGTCGGCCAGTACCTCCACAGTGTGTCTGTTGTCGCCCAAACACATCATTTTCAGCACAGCCTGCTGACGCTTACCACTAGCTGTTCGATAGTGGGACACCTCGTGTGCAACACTGGCAGCTGCGGATGGAGTGCTCGTGCGACTGTGCTCTGTGGACGAGCTTTCGCTTCTGGAGGAGGAGGAGGGTCGAGCGCCTACAGCCAACTGTTTCCTATACCGTGGGCTAGGCAGCACTGTCCCACCGCTGCTGTCCCCTGTGGACCCTGCATCCACCACATTAACCCAGTGCACAGTAATGGACATGTAACGACCCTGGCCATGCCTACTGGACCATGCATCTGTTGTGAGGTGCACCTTTCCACTCACTGATTGCTTGAGTGCATGGACAATGCGGTCTTTCACATGAAGGTGGAGGGCTGGGATGGCTTTTCTTGAAAAGAAGTGCCGACTGGGTAGGTCATAGCGTGGTACTTCGTAGGCCATGAGCTCGCGGAAAGCTTTGCTTTCAACCAACCGGTAGGGCATCATCTCTAACGAGATTAGTTTGGCAATGTGTGCGTTCAAAGCCAGTGTACGCGGATGAGAGGATGAGTACTTTCTTGTCCTACTGAGAGTCTCTGGTAGGGTGAGCTGGACTTGAGAGCTGCATATGGTGGAACTAGCGGTGGACATGGCAGACTGAGAGAGGGTTGGTGATGGTGATGGTGTTGGTGGTGTTGCTGATGGCCTAGATTCAGTCTTTCGTGGCAATAAAATTGTGATTCCATGACTGCTTTGCCCTTGCGACGACACCGCGACATTTGCTGCTGGTGGTGTGCTAACCGGGGGGGGTTACAGTGGGGGAAGCGATGTAGCGTTACTGACTACCTTCATTCGGAGAAGGTGCATATGTGGTACGTGAGGTTTGGTAGTCCGTCCACGCTTGCATGTGCATGGTGGATAAATGTCTAAGCATGCAACTGGTATTCAAATTTCTCAGATTTTTCCCTCGGCTAAAGGTCTTTGCGAACTTCTTACAGATAACCTTTGCCTGATCATTAGGATTTTGTTCAAAAAAGTGACACACTGCACTCTTCCTACTATGGAAGACATTTTGAGGCCTTGCACGCTGTGCTAATTTGACCGTCTGGCCAAGCTGTCCTGCAACTCTTTTGGTTTTTGTAACCAGTTTTTGGACTGCTACGGTCCTGCCAGACAACAGCTGTTGCGATGTCGTTGCCTGCTGTGGATCCTCCTCCTCCTCTTCTGAGCTATTGGCAGCGGCACCCTCTCCCCCCAATGGATGCCAATCTGGGTCAACAACTGGATCACCCATCACCTCCTCTTCAATTTCATGTGCACCTTCCTCTGTGTCACAGTGTAAGGTGGTATAGTATGCGGGAAGGGGTACCTGAGTTTCATCAGGGTCTGATTCTGCCTCTGTATACTGCGAGGACAATGTAGTGCTCTGAGTGAATGTACCAGCAGAAAAATCTAGCAGTGGCTGTGCATCAGTGCACTCCAAGTCAGATTCATCTTGGACTGAGGAATTCACAATTTGACTTGATAACCCAGGCATGGTATGTGAAAAGAGATCCATGGAGTAATCTGTAGTGTGGCCTGCCGCATCCTTCACTTTTGGTAGGGGTGAAGGACACAAGGAAAGGTGTTGTCCCTGACTAGGAGCCTCCACTGACGACTCAGTGCTTTTATTTTTTGAAACTTCAGAAGAGGAGGCGAGAGAGTTGGAGGCTGTGTCAGCAATGTAAGCCAAAACTTGTTCCTGAAGCTCTGGCTTTAAAAGCGGTTTACCTACTCCCAGAAAAGGGAGCCTTCGAGGCCTTGTGGAGCCAGACGCTGACGCAGGCTCAACACCTCCTGCCTTAGGTGCTATTGTGCTTTTGCCACTACCAACAGATGCACCACCAACACCACCACCATCAGGACCAGCTGGCAACCCCCACCCACTTCCACGGCCTCTTCCACCATACTTCCTCATTTTTGTGAAAATGAACCCAAAATACCACCAGCTATATGGTACTGTAAAACAAGGTAGAAGGTGTATATAGTATTGTTTAGAATTTGAATCTCACTAGAGATTTGAGGACGCTGAACTAGTATCTCAGGGCCAGTAGAGATTACACCTCAATGTAACAGGCTGAAATTGGATGGTGTATGACAAGGTGGAGGGTGTATGTTGTATTGGTGAGAATTTGAATCTCACTAGAGATTTGAGGACGCTGAACTATTGTCTCAGGCCCAGTAGAGATTACACCTCAATGTAACAGGCTGAAATTGATGTATGACAAGGTGGAGAGTGTATATAGTATTGGTGAGAATTTGAATCTCACTATAGATTTGAGGACGCTGAACTATTGTCTCAGGCCCAGTAGAGATTACACCTCAATGTAACAGGCTGAAATTAGATGGTGTATGACAAGGTGGAGGGTGTATATAGTATGGGGGAGAATTTGAATCTCACTAGAGATTTGAGGACACTGAACTAGTATCTCAGGGCTAGTAGAGATTACACCTCAATGCAACAGGCTGAAATTGGATGGTGTATGACAAGGTGGAGGGTGTATATAGTATTGGTGAGAATTTGAATCTCACTATAGATTTGAGGACACTGAACTATTGTCTTAGGCCCAGTAGAGATTACACCTCAATGTAACAGGCTGAAATTAGATGGTGTATGACAAGGTGGAGGGTGTATATAGTATGGGGGAGAATTTGAATCTCACTAGAGATTTGAGGACACTGAACTAGTATCTCAGGGCTAGTAGAGATTACACCTCAATGCAACAGGCTGAAATTGGATGGTGTATGACAAGGTGGAGGGTGTATATAGTATTGGGGAGAATTTGGATCTCACTAGAGATTTTAGAAGGCTGACAATAATGCTCTCAGTCGAAGTATGGACGCAGGCAGCCTAATAAGCAGGACTGCTGCACACAAAAGGGTGGAAAAATGAATACTTTGTTACTGTGCAGAAAAGAGGAAGAAAAGTATTTTTGCTTTTAAAAAAGCAGTTTGCACAGCAGTGTGCAAACAGCAATACAGCTATCAGGGAGCCTTATAAGGCAGCCTTATAGCCAACAGAGCTGATGCACAAAAATATAGCCTCCCCTGTCACTGCACACAAACTGTTGAGTTGTACAGTGGAAATTGCTAACAGCAGAAGCAGTTTTTTGGTTCTTCTTCCTTGCCTAACGCTCTCCCTTATTCTGAATTAGCAGGAGCAACCTCTCCCTAATGCTAAGATCGGCAGAAGTAAAATGGCCGTCGGTGTGCACGCCCTTTTATAGCCCCTGGGATGCCACACAAAGCCAGTCAATCAATTGCATGCCCTTCTCAAAGATGGTGGTGACCGATGCCCATGTCGTCACGTTGCCCACAGTGTGCGTCCTCCATCATTGGCTGAAAAAGGGCGCTGGAAGCATCATTTGAAACGCGACTTTGGCGCTCGGGTCGCCGACCTCGTGGCTGACCTCACGCTATGAAACAAAACCCGACTTCAGTGAAAGTCGCCAACTTTTGAATTTGACCGACCGGTTTCGCTCAACTCTAGTATAAAGTATTTTAATTGAAAAAATGTCACAGACTCCTTTAATGTTTCTATATTAATCGATACTCATGTCATCGCCCATTCTACTGAAGCCATGATAACATGTAATAAATCAAAAATAAAAACAACCATGTCCTCATCGGTCTGTTGTTCTGTCCCACGTCATAATCCATGTCTGGGGATAAGCAGTTTTCAACCTGGACCGTGCGAAGATGCGACCATCCAGGCTGAGAACCACGGATGAATGAGCTGCTCAGAACGCAGCATCAGTAACAAGCAGTGACGTCATTGAGGTTATCGCCGGTCACTGAGGCTGCATTCCCAGTGGGGTCCCTGAACTGCGACGACCTCGGTGAGATACCTGCTAACACCATAAGAAAGTCCCACAGTGCAGTGCTGAGCTCAGAGTGTTCACCACAGCTCACTGTGAGAAATTTCTCCCAGTGAACTCACCTCTGCACTATGAGGCTTTTTCTTTCACTGTGCTAGTGGTGATCTCAACAAAGTGACCATAGCTCATTGGCCCGGTTAGGAATGCAGCTTCAGTGACTGGCAGTTACATTGATGACATCACGCTAGTCATTCCCTCATAACAGCTCATTCATCAGTGGTTCTCAGCCTGAACGATCTCATCTTGACACCATCCAGGTTGAAAACTGTTTATCCCCAGACATGGATTACGGTGTGGGACAGAACAATTGACAGGTGAGGGATATGGTTATTTTTTTATTTTTGTTTTATTACAGAAGATGAGGGCTTCAATGGAATGAACTTTAGGTGAGTATTATTGTGTTTGTTATTTTTAAATAAAAAAGTAAAAGTGTGGGTTTTTATTTCAAATAAAAGACTTTATTTTGCTGTGTGTATTTACAATATAACTATAGGATTAGCAATGGATATGCATCTTATAGATGCCTCTCTATTACTGAGCCATGAGCTTGATGTTACCGCACAAATATGAACCAAAATTGCCACCCCCACAGGGCAAATGGTAGGAGCCGGGCAAAGTGCCAGAATTGACACATCAAATAAATGCACATTTTCTGAATGGCTGCGGACTGCTATTTTTAGGCTGGGAGGGCCAATATCTATGGCCCCTTACCAGCCTGAGAATACCAGCCCCCAGCTGTTTGGATTAGCCTGGATTATTGTCAAAAATTGGGGGAACCCACAAAAATTTTTTTTTATTTATTTAAAAAATTAAAAATCAAGATGTGGGGACCCCTCTATTCTTGATAAGCAGCCTTGCTAACGCTGACAGCTGAGAGTTGTAGCCCCACGCTGTGAGTTTTGCCGGGCTGATTATCAAAATTACAGGGGAATCCACGCCGGTTTTGTGACCGTAGGTAAACTGCGTGTGACAGACAGCGTGGGAACTGCAGCTGTCTGACTGGCGGTAATGATTTTATTGCCAATCAGAAGGATTGTTTGCCGCGCTTTCATGCACATTCTTGGTGAAGTCCATGTCCGTGCCCGAACAATAGGTGTTTTGTACGGACGCCAAACTTTACTCTTCGGGTTCGCCCATCTCTAAATATATGACATTGTGTTGTCCCTACATTAAACTTGACATAGTCGCAGGACCATCTAGTCCTGGTACAGTGATGTTGGGTCCAACCAATACTGAATACCTTAACTAGTCGTTGCCTCTGCACATTTTCCTCATTAAAAAATAGGTAAATAAATTCAATTCTTTGGGAATAAACATGCAGATTTTACATTTAGATTTATTAAATCGCTGATTGATATATATAAAGATATATAAAGTTTCTCTGCAATCCCATTAACATTCATGACTTCTCAAGAAACATGTGGCAAGTATTCGTTGGAAATATTCCATTTCCTGGGGATATTTATCACCGCCTTTGTCTTCTTTGTAAGAGTGTTTGTGCAAATTTACAAGGGATATCAATTGTCCACATAAATCCTTCACATCTGTATTTTACTTTCTACATCCCAAACCACAAACCCGATTCTCATTATGAAATCCTTTACCACCACTTTCTTTGAGTCAACAAATGAGGGTTGGAAAGAGGGACAGTTGAGCCGAGAGGAATGCTTAATGTGAATGATTTAAGTGGGCATACAGTAATGCTGATCAGGCACATGTTGTCAAGTATGTGGAACAGATATGGTTAACTTAGTGCCACTCAGCCTAAACTATGTAAATTACTGCTGTCACTAAAGTATTATGAATTCCATTGCTATCATATTCTATAAAATATTGGTCAGCTTAATGGCTGTTGATTACAATAACAGGTATACACAACACTTTTAAACTATCCCAAAGGTTTTCATTTAAATCAAATGCCTCTGGTACTAATGTAAAGATAGGTGGCTGATTATTTAATTTAAAGAGTACCTTACACCAAATTTTTCATGTTGAAATGGATACACAATGTAATAATGACTGTAGAGACATAAAAAAGGAAAGTATTTGACATCTAATGAGTTAATTTTCATTAAGTCCATGTGGATGTTATTCGATAATTTTCACTGTGGCGTGTACTTCTTCCCCCTGTATGACATTGATCAATAATAAGCAGGCAACAACACTCAGTGGAAAGAAGAACACGCCCCCACTATAGCTTAGAGAATGTTATTCAGTGAGTGAGATGCATAATGTCAGATAGCCCTGATATAAATTTGTGCATGATTATAAAAGTCAGATGAAAAATGCCTTACAGATAAGGTCTCAACAAACTGTGTGGGGGGGAGTGGCAGCAAAGCTGAGTTTAACTATGTCACTTTACAAGCCCTTATAACAGATATCCTCCTCTCATAGCAGTGTCACCTCTACTGTACTGACCTTTCTCCCACACTGCCTGTCTATAGCTGAGAATTAAAGGTGTCCGAAATCTCAAATACAGTGTGTCCATAAAGTCATGTTGCACTTTTGATCAGTTACATGAAAGTATACAGTATACAATAACAAAGTCCATAAAAGTCAGGAAGGGCAGGCGGGAACTTAAAGAATTCTTCAATGTGTACATTGAACGTATCAATGACATTAATCACTTAAAACAGAGAATCACAGACGTTATTCACTCTGTTACACCAGACGCCCTTACCAGTGTGCAGCAAGACCTTCACTATCGTTTGGATGTATGTAGGGCAACGAATGGAGCCCACATCGAACTGCACTGAATAGGTATGAAACTGGGAGAGTTTTTTTTTTATTTGGAGCAGATTTCACATTTCTATAGTTTTTTGTTGCTTTCCAATGACTGGTCAAAAGTGCAACATGACTTTACGGACACACTGTATATCTGTTGTATTTAAGGCATGTTGTAATCACTGGTGAGAGTAGCATGGCTGTCATTACATCTCACACAGGAGTAGCCTAGGTCACGCAGATTACTCCTGTGTTTGACATTTAATGACAGAAAAACTAACATCATTGCAGAGTAGAGATGAGCGAATATGTTCGGAAAACGATTGCCAAACATAAATTTGGCACGAATATGGCACATTCGGATTTGTGATAGGTAACACGAGCATTTTTCTTAAAATTGGAAAAAGTCGGTAACATTCGGTAAAGGATACTGTATAATAAAAGCCTGTAGGAGGGACCGTCATCTAAGTTCCTAGGGAGCCTGTTTCCGGGGAGCAGAGTTAGGGGACGGACCACTGTGACTGACAGAATGGTACGGGGTGAAGCCTATATAAAAGGGCGGGGCATGCCAGTCAGGGTGAGTCAGCAGAATGGGAGAGAAGGAGCAGGAGACCGTGGGAGTGCCAGGGAGTGAGAGACCCGAGCAGAATCCAGAGAGGAGGACAGCGACGGGAGGGAGCCTCACGGTGGACTGCAGAGAGATGGCACCGAGCCGACCGACTGAAGACCGCTGCTTCACTCCAACCCACGGCCGTTGCCGCCTCACTCCAGCTTGCGGCTGCGGCCTGCCCGCAGTCACCCGCGGCCTCTGCCGCCTCACCTCAGCTCGCGGCTGTGGCCTGCCCGCAGTCACCCGTGGCCGCTGCCGCCTCACTCCAGCTCGCGGCTGCGGCCTGCCTGCTGCTGCACACAGTCACTGCCGCTCCACTCCCGACCGCAGCTGCGGCTTGTCCATTGCCGCTCGCAGCCACCACTGCCCTGCTGCCGTCCGTGGCAAGAGTCGGGCCGTCACCTGCCGCGGGTCCCCTAGTGCAGCCGCTGGCTGCGCCAGTGGCCTACCAACCGCCACTCAGCCCCACCGCTGCCTGCTCCCATTCAGGGGCTGCAGCCACGACTCTCCAACCCCCAGGCTGTGTCCCGCTGCCTCTGCCGGGGACATCCCGCCAATGAACCTTTCTAGGGACTGTTGTGCCCCTGCTTCGCCTGGGCGTCGGTAGGCTACGCCAGATCCTCAGTAGCTGGGCCCAGCGGCTGTGACACCAAAGCACCATCGTCCAGGACGCCAAGAGACGTCAGGACGGAAAAGTGACACCACATAATTAAGGACCCGTAGCCGGCCATACCGCGGCCCTATAGTGACCGGCCTTTGCCGGAGTAGTCATGTTCTTAGAACCAGTGTTTGTTTGTACCGAGTCCCTGTGAGGACAAGTTCTGTTATTTTGTGTTCTTGCTTAGGATAGCCCTACCAGCATCAATCCATAAAAGCTATTACTAAAAGCATAATCCGTCTCGTGCCTCGTCACTGCATCCCTCGTACCTGCCATGACCACAAGCCGGCAATACATGTGCTGCATTTAGTAAAGTGTGTCACAGCGTGACAGGTTAGAATAGAATAGATATATACTCATAGAATGCAAATATATATGTAGATGTCAGTGACACACACACACACATATATATACAGTATATATTGTAGGGATTTGCCCTGGTAGGCAGTGACAGGGACACAATGATGAGGCAACACACAGGCTTAAAGTCCAAACTTCAGTGGTTTATTAACGTTTTAAACAGTAGGTGGCAGGAAGTAAAAGAAAAAAACACAAATGTACTCCAGCTTGGGAGAGCCGAGCCACTGGTCTCAGACTCACCCTTGCATGGGCCGGACTTAACTAAGTGGCCACCTGGTTACCACTAGCGCCGTGTTTAGGTGCTGGCCAGGTGCCATTCCTGTGGTTGCTATGTGTTTTGTTACAAACCTTTGCAGTATGTGTAACCAGACAATGCAAATCCAGGTTAACTGCAGCCAAGCTCCTCACACTCCCCGAGATTCCCCCACTAACTGGCTTATACAGGCTTGATTGCTGCAGCTGAGTTTGTCAGATGTTGCCCTGAAAACCCAGAGACTTAGGGAAAATCCAGGCCAAATTTTAACTTGCTGGGAGAAATATGTCTTCCATCCAGCACTACACTTTTCACTGCACCACCTACCTCCCCCTTTTGTTCAACCCTATGGGGATGGACAGATGACATACAGTAAACTCTGGACAGGGCATCTGTGTTCCCCTTGTAGTTTGCCTGCCCGATGTTCTACTGAAAATTTGAAATTTTGCAGAGACAAAAACTACCTGGTGACTGGTGCATTCCTCTTCTTAGCTTGACTCATCCACATAAGAGGGGAATGATCGGTCTCCAAACAAAATGTTCTCCCCAGCAAATAATAGCGAAGACACTTAAGTGCCCACTTAATTGCCAGGCACCCTCTCTCCACAATACTGTACCTGGTTTCAGCTGGGGTAAGCATCCGGCTCAGTAAACTAACGGGATGCTCTTCCCTGTTAACCTATTAAGACAACACGGCACCAAGACCTATCTCCGAGGCATCGGTCTGCACAATGAGCTCTCTTTTGAAATCGGGTGTAACCAGAACTGGTGTACCTGACAGTACCAATTTTAACTACTACAAAGGCCTCCTCTATCTGATAATTCCAATGGACCATCACAGACTTCCTCCCTTTCAAGCAGTCTGTAAAAGGCGAGTACAAGATAACAAAGTTGGGAATAAATCACCTGTAATATTCCACTAAACCTCAGAAAGCTCTCAGCTGCTTTGTTGTGAGGGGACAGGGCCAGTTCTGATTTGCCTCCACTTTGTTTACTTGGGGTTTTAGTACTTCTCTCCCAATGACATAACCCAAGTACCGAGCTTCCTCCAACCCTATGGAACACTTCTTTGGGTTGGCGATTAGCCCTGCTTATCGGAGGGAATCTATCACCGCCTGTACCTTTGGTATGTGACTTTCTCAGTCTGCACTGTACACAACAATATCATCAAGATAGGCTGAGGCATAACGGCAATGGGGATGGAGAATAATATCCACCAACTGCTGGAATGTCGCCGGCGTGCCATGCAAACCAAAGGGTAATACTTTATACTGGAACTGCCCTTCAGGCGTCACAAAGGCCTCTGTTAGGGGCACCCGACAGTATCCTTTTCTGAGAACAATGGTTGAAAAATATCTTACCTGCTCAAACCGCTCTACCAATTCATCCACCCGGGGCATGGGGTAGGCTTCATTAAGTTTTCTGAAGTCATTAAAGAACCGTAGCGTCCCATCAGGCTTAAGAATTCTAACTATTGGGCTGGCTAATTCACTTTGGGACTCTTCAATGACTAACTGCAGCATAGTTTTCACGTCCTCTCATATGGCTTGTCGCTGGGCCTTAGGCACCTGATACGGCTTTAGTCGGATTTTGGCCTGAGGCTCCGTGACTGTGTCATGTTGAATTATGGAGGTATGTCCAGGGAGCTCAGAGAAAACATCTGTATTTTGGCTAATGAACTCCCGGACTTCCTGAACCTATTTAGGGGACAGGGTATCCGCTATTTTAACTATGGAGAAGGTTTCTCCTGACATCCCCAGAGGTAATGGAGACTTCACCTCAGGAAATGCAGGCAGCAGACTGTCCCCGCCAAGTTGGTCTCTATCTTTCCATGGTTTAAGCAAGTTCTGGCTTAACATGTCTTGGTTGGTGTACTTTGTAGTCTACTGGCTCCATCTTCTCCATTATCTTGTAGGGCTCCTGCCACCTTGCAAAGAATTTACAATCTACTGTAGGCACAAGAACCAACACCCAATCCCCCAGAATAAATGTTCTTACCTGAGCCTCCCAGTTATAAACCCGACTCTGAGACCATTTGCTGCCTCCATATGTTCCCGGACCAGTGGCAGGACTGTCTCCATTCTTTCCTGCATTTTTGCAACATGTTCTATCACACTTTTGTGGGGGGGTTGGTTAGTTGGTTCTCCCAAGCCTCTTTGGCTATATCAAGTAAGCCCCGAGAATGTCTGCCATACAATAGTTCAAAGAGCGAGAACCCTGTAGATGCCTGGGGCACCTCCTGCTCAAACAATAAATATGGCAGTAAGAGATCCCAATCCTTCCTATTTTTGATACTGCTTTTTTATCGTGTTCTTTATCGTCTTATTGAATCTTTCTACCAGGCCATCTGTTTGAGGATGATAGACTGATGTGCGCAACTGTTTAACATTTAAAAAAGTGGCAGAGTTCTTTTATATTTTTTGACGTAAAGGGGTTCCCTGGTCTTTTAAAATCTCTTGAGGAATCCCCACCCAAGAAAACATTCCCATGAGTTCTTTCACTATGAGTTTAGCTGACGTGTGGTGCAGCGAAACTGCCTCAGGATTCCGGGTGGCATTATCTAGAACTACCAGAATGTGTTGGTGTCCCCTTGCTGACTTATTGACAAGACCGATCAGATCCATAGCCACTCTTTCAAAAGGTACCTCTGTAATTGGTAGAGGCACCAAAGGACTATGAAAGTTTGGTTGGGGACTGGTTACCTGGCACAGTGGACAGGAATTACAATACTGTTTAACTTCTTCATGGACACCTAGCCAGTAAAACCGCTGCAAAATTCGGTCTAGGGTTTTCTTTTGGCCCAAATGCCCACCGAGTACATGCGTATGAGCTAGGTCAATTACCAGCCTACGATATGCCTGAGATACCAGGTACGATTTCCCCACATATTTTCTCGACTCGATCCAATAGGCCTCGGTTCACCTCAAAGCGTGGCAACACTGTGGCTGCCCCAGGTTGTTGGGGTTCCAGTTGTGCCATACAAAAACTGTTGCCAGAGACATTTAAGTCTGACAATTCAGATCTCGGAGGCAAGGCTTCCACATCTCTAGCCAACACTTCTATGGGAGAATTTTCCACCTCTTCAACTGAAGGGGAGGTTACCCCTACCGCCAGCACTTCTTCCTCTGGGCCACCAGGCTCGAGCCCCACTTCTGAAGAATGTAACCTGGTTGCCAATGGTGCTGGCAGTTGTTTACTGGGTGGGTGGGACAACTGTTGGACAAAGCACAGAAAATGTAGGAAAGACTCTTCTAAGTATCAGTTCATAATGTAAACTAATCCCCACCCACACATCACGGCACCGCCTCCCTGCTGGTGTGTTTATCACCACTAGGGCAGTAGAATGTTCTTTTAAGTCCCCATGTATAAACAACACCCCAATTTTCCAGCCAGTGTACTCGCTGGTTTGTACCAAGTTGGCACGTACAATGGTCATGAGACTCCCTGAGTCCAGTAAAGCCACAGCCAGGGTGCTCTCAACATCAACCTTACATAAATGTCTCTTACTGGAACCCTCTGGGGTGCCAGTTGCAGAAATCCGTTTGGCATAATGGGATTGGCGGTACCCACAGTTTGTGTCCATGGGCTCAGCCATGTGGGGGCAATCTGCTCTCATATGATCACTCAAAACTGAAAGTTATAACACGGAGGACCGTGAAACTGAATACCAAAAAACAAAGAAAGGTCCTCCAAAAAAAGTAAAATTGTGTTTTTATTCAGACATTTAATACAGAATAAAACAGAAGCAGCAAACCATCCTTGAAATGAAATAGCAAAAAACACATCCACTGGGTGAGAAACAATCATTCATATATGATCATAGAAAATATGATGTAATTTCCTATGTGGATATAAATATAAAACTGGTAAAACATGATTATATATATCAAATCAAAGAGCACATGGAAGCAATAATTTCATAATATATAAAGTGCAAGTGCAAAAAAGTTTTTCCATATCAAAGAGAAATATTTTTAATGGCATTCACAGATTTAAACTCAGACATTGCTGGTTTCTCACATTTGATCTCTCTCCATAAGGGAAATGAACCCACATAAATACAAAAAGTTCTAAATTTATAGTAAATTTAGAAGGAGAAAGACAAATGTAGAGAAATACACCTCATGGCTCTAATGACAATACATTTGCACAGAATGTTTACCAGGAAAGGTCACCCAGGGTCCCCCTGATGCGCGTTTCGATATAGATATCTTCATCAGAGGGGGTGCTCTCATATGACCTGACACATGGCAATGCCAGCAGACTATGGGACCCCTTTCCCCCCAAGAAAAGTCTTGAGCAGCCCTCCTGGGCTCTGCTCACAAGGTCAAGGGTGGGGACATACTGGATCTTCCTGTCACCCTCCAGGGAGTCCCTCCCTGGAGCTCTTTGGTAGCCTCATATTGTTCTATAAGGTCCATCATCTGGAGCGCATTAGTAGGAGATGCCTGACCAACCCATGATTGGAGGGAGTGGGGCAAAGCCCTTCAAAATTTATCAGTCACTATGCGGTCCAGCATGGTTGTGGGAGACAGTACTTCATGCTGCAACCACTTTTGAATTAAGTACAATAAGTCATAATACTGGGACCTAGCCGGGTTGGAGGGTTTAATCTCCCACTGGTGTACCCGCTGAGCCCGGACTAGCACATTTACCCCAAGATGTGCCACTATCTGACCCTTGACGATCATGTAGTCTGCCATCTGCTCTGGGGGTAGGTCCTGATAGGCTTTCATAAGTCCTGGGGCTAGAAATGGAGCAATGACTTTGGCCCATTGGTCCCGGGGTAGTCTCTCCCTCTCAGCCACTCTTTTAAATATCTCCAGGTACGTCTCAATGTCGTCAGATTTTTCCACTTTGGAGATCGCTGTATAAACTGCTTTCTGTACATCATGGATTCCCAGTGGAGTTCCTGTTGGCTACGACGCCGTGATGTGCTGTATCAACAGCTGATTGGTTTCCTGCTGCTGTTGACTAAATATCAGCTGCCGCTGCATAGCCTCCTGCTGCTGTCGCATGGCCTCCTGCTACTGCATAGCCTGCTGCTGCTGTCACATGGCATCCATAAGCACTTTTACCGTGGACTCCATTTCTGCAGAATTTCCCAACTGGGTCTGCGCCAATCTTTTCACCCAGGACATTAGCTGGTGTCCAAAGCAAAAATAAGCACCAGCCTCACTGCATATGCCCACATTCAAGCCACCAATACGTAGGGATTTGCTCTGTTTGGCAGTGGCAAGGACGCAATGATGAGGCAACACACATTCTTAAAGTCCAAACTTCAGCGATTTATTAACGCTTTAAACAGTAGGTGGCAGAAAGTTAAAAAAAACCACAAACGTACTCCAACTTGGAGAACCACTGGTCTCAGACTCACCCATGAATGGATCGGGCTTAACTAAGCATTCGCCTGGTCACCACTAGTGCTGTGTTTTGGTGTTGGTCATCAGCGACCGCAAGGTGCCATTCCCAGGGTTGGTATGAGTCTTGTTGCAAACCTTTGCAGCATGTGTATCCAGACTATACAAATCCAGGCTATCTCCAGCCAAGCTCCTCACGCACCCTGAGATTCCCCCACTAACTGGCTTATACAGGCTTGATTGCTGCAGCTGAGTATGACAGGTGTTGCCTGAAAATTCGGAGGCTTAGGGAAAATCCAGGCCAAATTTTTTCCTGCTGGGAGAAATATATCTTCCATCCAGCACTACACCTTTCACTGCACCACAATATGTGTATATATATTACATACAGTAGATAGATAGAAGAAAAGCCAGCAATTCAGCAGCCGCGGTAGTGTAAAATCACAGCAGGAGCCAACAGGATAGAAGAGATGGATTACATACAGTAAAAACACATAGAATAGGTAGATATATCGATGTCAGTGAGAAATACAATTAGTACAGTGTATGTGCAGCTTACTGTACATGTATTTAATTAATAAAAGATTATTTTTCTGAAAAAAATGTCATGGGCTCCCGCATAATTTTCGTAACCAGCAGAGGGAATGCCGATGGCTGGGGGCCAATGTTTATAGCCTGGAAAGGGGGAATACCCATGTAACTTCTCAGGCTATTAATATCAGCTCACAGCTGTATACTTAGCCTTCACTGGCTAATAAAATGGGGGACCCTAAAAAAATGACATAGGGTCCCCCTATGATTAACAACCAGCAAAAGCTATGCAGACAGCTGCGAGCTGATATTAATAGCCAAACAAGGGGCTATGGATCTAGTATCTATTCTAATTGGATGCCGTCTTGTTAGAAGATCAGCCAGAACAAAGTATTAAGACAAAAGTGGGTGGTCTGTGAGTTTTTATGAAATCATTCAAACTGTTATAGTGTTGAGCAGCGATAAACTCATTATTTTATTTTGTCTGTTGAGGAATTCATTTTTGACTTTCTGCTCCTACATAGAGAAAACAAGAGAAAAGAAACGATCATTAAGTCCAAAAATAATTAGAAATATAGAAAAATGTTATTGATTACAAAACAGGAATTAAAGGGGTAAGGAAAAACCGTGGTGTACATATACAGTTCCCAACACAGGACGGGGGTGTTAAAGCGTACCAACAGATGTCAAAAATTACAACAAATCATAAAGGTACATAACCATTTGAAAATATATAATAAATATGTTTCCCCCAATAGTAAATCATTAGTGCCTATTTAGGAACAAATCCCTAGTAAGTGTCATATAGCAGGTAAGCATACATCATATCATCGCCATCTGATAATGATATCCACTAAGATAAGCATGGACATACCTGGGTAAATCTTTTTGTTCACTCGGCAGTATAGGAGGGGAAAGCAGGAGGGGACGTCACACACACCCACGTCTCCCCGACGCGCGTTTCGGCAAAGCTTTCGACAGACACCACTAAAAATTTGATAAAGAGACTTTTATTGAAACTTTTCTCCATTTATTTTTAATTTTGCAGTTCTTTTTTATTTTGCTTTGAATATTCTGTAATATAAATGTGTGTCTTAAAAAGACACTTTCCACTAATTATCTCTCAGCAACAATATTGAAAAAGACCAGGGAAGGTTAAAATGTCACTGTATGAACTATTTATTGACGGCGATGCTAAAGGCAGAAATCAATTGCTAACTACTGACATTCTTGTGATTTTTGCATCACAATAAATGATTGTTTTGTCATCTTGCAACTTATGATTGAGTCTGAAGTGAGTTTCTTCAATTACTTATAAATGGTAGTAAGTGCAAAGAAGAAGAAAGTTATATCAACTAATATGATTTTTGGTGAGATGAAAGTTAGGCATGTACTGATAGAGATTTTTGAGGTCATCAAAAATAATGTTATTCAAGTGGAAACCTCTTCAGAAAATGTTCTTTCTTTGGGAACTTTTTAGAGGAGTATATGTGCACAATGTCGTTTTCAAGCCAACGAGTTTTTCTAGAGGAACATGTTTTTCCTAAAGCATCATTTTTAACATTTCTTTGGTAGTTTACTGAGTTATTTTTACAAAAGTTTTGATCACTGGCAGATATTTGGAGTGATTTTCCAGCATTTTTGTGGCATCTATTTACTGGAGCTTTCCAAACATTTTTTTAATTTCAATGAACAATGAAGAAAATTCTAGCAGTTTATAAACTAAAAACACTAGCAAAATGTTAAAACGACACCCCAGCTTCTTTTTTCACCTCCTTATGACATTTGATTATAAAGTCACAGAAATATAGATACATTTACTTCTCTGAAAGATAACCAAAATCCTGATTATGGCTCAAGTAGAAACTAGAGTCAGCGGGCAACTAATAACAGAAAATATGTAGACAAAAGGGAGAATTGGACAAATTAGTTGTAGTCGCTCTCAGTTTGCCACTGATAGCAGTAAGGTAAACAGTACATATTCATGAAATACATATAACTGTCTGTGCAAAGACCCCTAAATAACAGATTTTCAAAGTATAAATTAAGCATATACAAAAACCAACCAGGTTAAATAGAGTTGATAATTTCCTGTGATAAAATGTGTTATATTATAAAAAGCAGCCTGTTTAGTGTACATAATAATGATGGTGAATTAGACACACAGGTATATTGAGGGGCAGTAGCATGCAAGTAAACTCACTGTTAAGATGCCAAGTTCAGTATAGAAGGTGATAAACTGTTGCAGTGAGACACTACCAGAGCGAGAGGGAACAAACGTTGAGGTGCACTGCAGCAGTCCAGGGAGATGGAAACAGAGGTCCGGAGGAAGCGGAGTGTTACGTCACATGATCTCTGTATTTCAGAATGAGCTGTTTCCTTTGTTTTCGAATATTGTTATTGATTTATATTACAGTAAGAAAAGGTAAGGTGAGAATGAGGCAACAAAGGAGAAAAAAATGGGAAATAAGGGGGGAAAGAATATATGGGGATATAATACAGAAGGCAGTATACATAAGTTGGATCAATCAGCAAACGGAACATATTTTTGAAGCAATCTGATTATACAATTAATATTAAATCAGCTTAATCCATTTTAATCAATGGACTCAATTAAACTTAGTCATTGAATAAACTTATTAATCTATAAGTTTCACCTTAACAAATATCGCTTAGTTTGTTTATCACTTATTGCAAAATTGCATTCAAATGTGCTGTGTATCGAAATTCTATTATTTATGTTATATTGGGAAGGTTAGGGTCTTTCCATTTGGTTGTGATTAGATATTTAATTGTTAGGAATATATGAGAAATTATGTGTCAAAGTTTGCTTGGTAGATCCTCTATACCTATTGAAAATAAAACTAATAGAGGAGTAAGTTGGACATTAACATGCGTTAACTTAAAGTTCTGTTTCCTTTCTCAGAGGGGACTCTCATGAAGAAACAGCAGTCTCCGAAATGCGTAAGGAGAATTGCGGCCCCTCCATTCACCTGCACATCAGAAACTTCACACAACGCTCACTCTGGTACTCTGCTTTGATCACTAGGGGTGTAGTGTCCATCACTTTGCTGCTTAAGAACTTTCCATCTCCTACTATTTTGAGTGGGAATGGGTGTAAAATTATATAGATACGCAGCTTGTATTACAAAGTGTAGAGGTGTCTTAAGAGTGGAAAAGAATGGACAGCTCATTTCTTTTAACTACTTGGCCTCTTTGTAAACCAGAAGATGTTTAAAGATGATCAAGAGACTGAACATAGGAACAACTAATTATTTTTACATAAAAATGCATATATTCACACTTTTGAATATTTAATTAGCACCTTTTCAGGAAGTTTTTGGAGTGGAATCCACATCTAAAAAACTTCGTGTTCAAATACTCTGGAGGTTTTTTTCCTCCTGAGGCTTTGTTTTCATAGTCCTTGGATAGGACAGTGCCTAGTTTGGATCATTTTCTATCAAGAGTCTCTTAACTAAAGTGGCATGTGTCTTTTTTTCACCAAATATTTTTCAAAATCTGAAGCTGCAAGGCTGTGTGCACATGTTGCGGATTCTGCTGCGGATCTGCTGTGGATTTGGCCCTGCGGATCCGCAGCAGAATCTCCTGCATTGTACAGTACCATTAAAGTCAATCTAAAATGAAAAACGCTGTGCACATGCTGCGGAAAAATCCGCAGCATAAACGCTGCTGGTTCATTTCCACAGCATGTCAATTATTTGTGCAGAAAATCCTCAGGTAAAACGCAGGTCATTTTACCTGCGGATTTAGCAAAATCTGCATGGAAAAATCCACAGGCTAATCCACAATGTGTGCCCATACCCCAACAAATGCTCAAAACATGATATGAAAAGCACGATAGAAATGAATAGGAAGGGTTTTTCAAACATATTAAGGCTGTGTGCAAACGATGCAGATTTCTTGTGTTTCTGCAGTGGTTTTTTTCTGTATGGAATTGGACCAAAAATGCAAAGGATTCCTAAAGCAAGGTTAATCAATGAGAATCCAAAATTGTTGTGCACCTGAAGTGGAAAATTCCGTCCTTACTTGCAGCGTTTTATTTTCCGCAGCATTGCAATTCTTTTTGCGGATCAGCAGCGTTCTTCACCCATTGACTTCCATTGAGCCACTGAAATCTGCAGCAAAAAAGCAGGTGTAAAAAGGTTTGAGGATTTGCTGCAGATTTTGTGCGGATTTCATGCAGATTTGGTGCCAAAAATGCTAAAGATTTGTTAAAAGGACATGATGTCAGAAGGAGGAAGTCTTTGTGGGCAGAGAATCTAGAATAGAGCCTATCTTGGTTGAAGCACATCAACAATGGAGGTTGGACTTGAAAACGACATTATTTTTTTTTTAAATAGTATATCTTTATTTAGCTAACAAATCTGCATGTAAATCCGCATCAAAAACGCATGAAATCTGCACAAAAAATCAGCGGAATTTTCACTGCGTTTTCTGCCAAGAAATGCAGAAACCGTGCTGAAATTTCCGCAAGCAAATCCGCAGCGTGCACCCATAGCCTAAACCAGTTAAAGATTGAGCTATTTGAACAGGAACAATTTTTTCATTCACGCGGTTTTAAAAGTGCCACATTTTTTACTCGATTAGTTATTCTAATAGTTGTTGCCTCTTTATTTCATAAACGTGGGCTCTATTTTTGCAATTTTATATTTTTTTTTCGCTTATATCAAAGAAATGTAAAAATTATGCATGTCTGTTTTTTATGTTTTTTTTATTCACTACCATCAAGGACAACTAAAATATATTTTAGATTGTTTTCTAATTTCCAGAATAATTTATTTCTATATCAGGCATGTAAGATTTTTTGGGGGAGCAGGGCAGTGCTAGAAGCAGTAATTTGGATGGCAATGGCTTTCATTTTTTTCCCTGCTTTATCTACATTTTTTATTTTTTTCATTTATTTCACTCATTTTGCCCTCCATAAGGTCATAAAAGACCTTTGGAGGGTACTTGAATATTTAAATGCATTTTTATTATTGCTGATTTCCACTGTAGCTGGGACCGACATATTCTCCCCAGTTACAGAAAAACTTCACAAACCTACACAGACGGAAATACCAAAATATAGCAAAACTAATGAATGGCCATGAACATAAAAATTATAAATCAATAAAAATTGTTCAAAAATTAGGCAAGAAAACAGTCAACTTGATAAAAAAAAGATTACTTTATTTATGCAAGAAAACAATACAGAACATTATGAATGAGATGCAGATATCTTGTCCATGTAAAATTGTGGAAGAAAAGTTTGGTTGTGATAGTCGGTCCCACACATTTTCTTTCCCATTTGCCTTGTGGTTTTGACTGACAAGATTCACTTAATCAAGGGTGCCCACAGCCACCCACATTCAGCTT
Source organism: Dendrobates tinctorius (assembly GCF_039654945.1). Lineage (NCBI taxonomy): Eukaryota > Metazoa > Chordata > Amphibia > Anura > Dendrobatidae > Dendrobates > Dendrobates tinctorius. Next base: position 41,815,206 of record NW_027361728.1, on the reverse strand, counting down.
GACTCACCATCCAGGATATAGAAGTCTGGAATATAAAATAATATAATGTAAAGAACTTTTGTTTTTTTATGTGTGATGAGGTATACCACATTGAGGATAACTTTGTTATATCAAATGTGTATTTCATAAATGTTGCTGTGCTTTACAATCAGTGTCTTGTCCAATTGCGTGCTGTGGCTAAAATAATATATTTTTTCCATAAACTTTCTATGAAAATCTGTAAAATGAAAAAGTGAAGCTTCTCTTTACGTATCATAATTTCAAAATGTCATGTAGACTTCATTTAGTTTAAATAACCCGTCACAATATTTTCATATAAACCATATGTTCTTATGCATTTAATAGATGCAAAGGTCCCATTCTAAGAAGGGAAATATATAGAAAAGATTTAATTTTTATTTTTTCTTATCACAAAAGAAACTGAGGCATACTAGCTCGTTCAACTGGATAATTTGGGATTATAACGCTTGTATCATTTTCTATTTCCAAACTAATTGATCTAAGAGATGAGCCCTTTTCATCCTGTGTAAGTATAGTCAACTTAAGGATCCAAAATATAGGTCTAAAAATTTGGCAGTGACTATGACATATTCAATATCTGATTGACCGGAGTTGGGACAGATAGCTATTACATTAGATATTGCTCAGTGTGATATTAACTGATGGTGGACTCCACCTTGTCTGGGTGAAAATAATATAAAATGTGACGCATTGACTTCTGTAAATTATGAAAATGTTAGAAGTTGTCATAGAGATTTTTAAGACTTTTCAGACAGGTCTCAACACAGAATGATATTTTTAAAATTCTTTAGAAAGAGATTGCACCACTCACCTAAAGATACTTGAGCTGCTGCAGAACTTCATTTAAAAAACATGATTCACTTTCCTTTGACTGGTGTTGGCAAACAATCAACCATAGTTCCATCATACAGTGTCTATCTCAAATAGGTGGATCATTTTGTAGCTCTTCTGGAAACAAGTTATTGGACGGAAGCGGATCAATAGGGATTCCGATATTGTACAGCATTGTAACACTAAGGCTAAGCTCACACAACCATATAAAAATCATTCACAGTTTTATCCAGAAAAGTGGGACTAGTTTTTTCTCACTTATCATCAGTGTGCAGTCCGGACGCAATCTGTTTTTTTTTTTACTCAGCAGCTATTAATGGTTTACAAGATCATTTATAGTTTCCTATGTTACAGAATTGCAATGTGTCGGTAATAATCGGACTCTGTGCCATCCAATGTTTTTCTCACACCCGTTAAGTTTCTTTCGATTTACGGAGGAAAATTGTTTATGCTGCGATCTCTTTCACACGCCGATTTAGTCGGTGAAAAACATTGTTAATCTGCACTGAATAACATTGGTTGGAGTGTGATCCGTTTTTTATCGGATAGCACTCGTACCGGAAATATGGTTGTGTGAACGAGTCCTCAATATGATATCCATACGTGCCAAGCTTTTAAGTGCATTATTATTTTATTTCATTATATAGCGCACAATATAGCAATTTTTACTGTACCACAGCACCTTTTCTAGGAGCTTTTTATTTGTCTCTTATGACCTGATTAGTCTCATTTAGCTTTATTCCAAACAAATGACTAACATGTTAGTCACGCAGCTATTGAGACATCTCAGTGTCGCAGCTAGTCTGACTTGCATTAAACGGCTGAATGAAATAGTCATTCATCTCATAAATGTTTATAGTTGTGTAAAGGCTATTTCAGCTCCAGAAAGTGCATTTGTGTAACTTTGTGTATGCCGCCTCATTATCCACCCACAGCTGTGCCTACCTCCCTTGTACATTGTCTTGCACTGACCCTTGCATCTCTATATTTCATCCCCTTTGAGCTGCTGTTTTTAGTAAAGTGTTTAGCTCATTTTGATTAATTCTGCTACAAATTACCTTGAAATGCTAAAGAGGTAATATGAGAACAATTGCATTTCTGCAGCACTTGCCAGCAGATGTCTCTTATTTACTTTTTTTTTCAATTTCATTGCATAATAACTGAATCTTAAGTAATTGTGCGATTTGACAGATATTTATTTAGAAATGCATGATTCATTCAGTGAGCCAATTGGTTTGGATACCTCAGTTTAGAGAGTAATACTTGAGTAGCTTTGATGCTCTTAGAATAAGTCTATGAGCTGCTGCAAAAGTCAATTCTCTAATTAATTACCGTAAGTACTTGCTTCCAAATTAAATGGATGGAGGCCAGAAGATAATGAAATATATCTTAAGTTACAATGACATATAACCATACACATATGAAATATGCATGCTGAATAGTTCCACTGAAATTCGTACACATACATACTAATGAGAGTAGTTAACACTAGAAGATCATCTTCATTTATTACAGTTTAAGTTGAAGCTTTTAGTTTTCTTTTTTAAAAGATTGGGTAGAAAAGACATAGATTATTTTTAGACAAAGCTAAGGGAGGATTCGAAAGAAAGGGTAAAACCCCCTAAACCACAGCATATGTGGATTTCATTTGGTCTGAACTGTAAACACTGTTTTTACATAGTGAGTACTCTCATCAAGAAGCAGAGTCCCTATGAGTTTGTGGTGCAAATGTTACAAGATGGTGTTGTAGATAGAATTATTTCCTGTAAATGAAAAATACAGTTTAACCACATCAGCATTTAGTATTCATCAGTAGAGATGAGCGACTTTGCCTTTTTTCGGGTCGAGTCGGGTTTCATGAAACCCGACTTTCTCAAAAGTCGGGTCGAACACAATCTGCCGATTATCGTGAAAAGTCGAAGGCCGACTGAAACACGAAACCCAATGCAAGTCAATGGGGAAGCAAAGTCGGCAGGGAGTGGAGGACATTAAACACACCTACAGTGCCCATTTGAATAGCAAAAACATCAATTTTTATTACTGAAGCATGTCAACCTTAATTTACATCATAATAATAGTTACGCACTGAAAACTGGGGGTTATATGGCTAAAGTTGTGGAGGGGTAGGGCTGGCTCCAGGTTTTCATGTGCCCTGGGCCAAAGAGCGCCCCTTTAACACATACCACAACTCATGATGCTCCGATACGGTTGAGAAATAGCGGTATAGTACAATGAAAAATACTTCACTTTTTACATCTCATGACTGATATCGATTTTAAATTCTCCAATAGCTCCAAAAATGGACAGTATATTACTCCGTACAGTATTATGGGCACCGCATAGTGCGCTATACAGAGTAATGAGGCCCATATATTTCTCCATACAGAATCATTGGTCCCATATAATGTTTGAAACAGTATATGATGAGCTCCACATAATGCTACAGTATATGTTGGTCCCCATGGATGAAGCTCCACTGTCTTATGGGCCCAAATAATGCTCCATATATAATGGGCCCCATTTCTAATGCTCCAGTGTATAATGGGCCCTGTAAATGCTGCTCCAGTGTCTGATGTCCACCTTTGGAATGCTCCAGTGTATGGTGGGCCCCATATATCATTCTCCAAAGTATAGTGCTCCCCAAAAATTGCTGTCCCAACATTGAAAACAATTAAATACGTCTCCTCGCTAGGGAATCCCTGTACAAGTCTGTACTCCTCGTTGTCCCCATCTTCCATCTCACTGCACTTGGCTGTTTAGGCAGAGGGCGTACAGACGTGAAGTCATTGCGCTCTCTGATCAGAATATCACTGTCAGGACACGCGGAAGACGTCATGGCGGTGGAGCAGGGAGAGGTAAGTATTTCAACTTTGCAAGTGCTGTGATCTGGAGCAAGCAGGGGGGGCCCACTCATTGGCGATGGCACTGGCACAGGGCCCCTCATTGTATGGAGGTGTGTGGTGGTGTGTCTGACGGCGGGTGGGGGACACTTTTGCATACTATGAGGGGCCCTGTGCCAGTGCCGTTGCCCATGAGTATGCCCCCCACCTGCTCAAGGAACCTGCACTTTCATCTGCACCTTCCTCTTTGTCACCTTGTAAGGTGGTATAGTATGTGGGAAGGGGAACCTGAGTTTCCTCAGGGTCAGATTCTGGCTGTGTAGAGTGTGAGGGGAATGTAGTGGTCTGGGTCAATGTACCAGCAGAATAATATAGCAGTGGCTGGGCATCAGTGCACTTGTGGCGTCTCCAGGAGTATGGTCGCCACAGTGGCATTACCTTCCTCCTAGGGCGTGTGATGTCATGCTTGGGAGCAACGAAGGATCTCTCTAGCAGTTCAACCAACACACAACACATTTACCACTCCAGGCCAGCAGGGAGACCTCTGAACCTGACTGATGAGGAGCTGCTCTCTGTGGTCAGGAGGAGGTAAGTTAGGGCACTCTGTGCAGGGAAGGGGAAGTGTGTGGACGTGAGAAGGGGAGCTGGAGGATGAGCAGAGTTAAGGCTCACTCCTAGCTTGAGCGCATGGTCCGGATTCCGGTCTACGAGTTTGTAGGGACACTGATGTTCCTGCAGCAGACACCGGAGGAAGTAGCAGCTGTAAATGCTCTGTACCCAACTAAGGCTCGGAGGCCCCAGCATCGACTTGTGTGAGCCAGAATGAAAAGGCTACAGCTGCCTGCCATACGAGAAAGTTCCAAAAGAGAGTCAGCAGGGGGAACTTCATTGAACTCAGCACTGCGAGTACCTCAGATAAGCGCTAGAATGGAGGCCACACTACCTATCTGCAGAGAGAGAATTCGAAATTGGCTTCCAGGCTGACCAACTCCTTCTCCATCTGTACTCTGGGTCCTGGAAGGCACTTACCAAGTACAGGTAAAGGAACTGCACGACTGTGTCTGTCATCTTTCTCCTGCGCCTGGCGCACGGCTCTGCTACATCCTGCACTGCACACCATCTACCAACTCTTTCATCTGCCCTGCGACTGCGGCCCTACCGGTGCAGGGCTTCTACATCTTAGCTGCACCACAACATCTGTCCCAGAGAAGCGACCCTGCAGCGCTGGTCAATCTAATCAGAAACCACAGGTGGCGTCACGTATCATTAACCTATAAACGTAACTCACCCATTTGCATGGATGCCCAGGGCCACGGAACGGGTCACCACCACGTGACACATCCCTGTGAGACACCGGCCCGGTACCGATTAACCCTACTGCCCTGGATGGCCACCCACACTCCATGTCTGATTCATCTTGGACTTGGGAATTCACGATTTGATTTAATAACCCAGGCATGGTATGATAGAAAGAGCTACATGGACTAATGTGAAGTGTGGCCTGCTGCATCATTCACTTTTGGTGGGGGTGAAGGACACAAGGAAAAGGGTTCTTCCTGACCAGGAGCCAGCACTTGACGACTCCATGCTTGCATTTTTTGAAACTCCAGAAGAGGAGGACATATTTGCTGGAGTCTGTTTCGGCAATGTAAGCCAAAACCAGTTCCTCATGCTCCGCCTTTAAAAGCAGTTAACCTACTCCCAGAAAAGGTAGCCTTCCAGGCATTCCGGAGCCAGACCATGACGCAGGCTCAACACCTCCTGCCTTAGCTGCTATTGTGCTTTTGCCACTACCAGCAGATGCACCACCACCATCAGCACCAGCTGGCCCCCCCACGCCCACGTCCGTGGCCTCTTCCACCAAACTTCAAAATTTTGCAGAAAATAGACCCAAAATAACATCAGATATATGGCACTGTATCAGAAGCGTACAGCTCTATTCAGTCAAAGGATAATTGTCAATCTCCCTATATATTCCATCAGTCACACAGAGATGCTCACAGGCTCAGTATGGCTTAGACAAGAATATAAAAATTAGACAAAGTGTACTGTATCATCAGATAGCAGGTATATATAGTATAGTTTAAACATTCTAAATCTACATAGATATTTGAGGAGGCACACACAGACACTCTCAGGCTCAGTATTGGATTACAACACAATCTAAAAAGCCATAAAACGGTAATGGATCTCAAGAGTATGGCTGTACACAGTGTAGGTGTCATTGTTGTCAATTTCAGTATTTATTTCCACAGTCAGAAAATAACTCTCACTTGGTCAGTTTGGATTAGACCAGAATATAACAAGCAGTAAATGGGTAATGTATCACAAGCGTAGAGCTGTATACAGTGTTGGGGTTATTTTTAAATGTACATCTAAATTGCAGGAGTAACCCATAGACACTCATACGCTCAGGATGGATCACACCACAATATAACAAGAAGATCTGCAAGAAATAATCCCACATGTGGGACAATGTTCCAGTTGTCAATGATACACTTAGAGTGTTGGTTGGAGGAGGACTTCCTTGCAGAAAGGGTACAGTATCACCAGATACCAGGTATATATAGCATAGTTTAAACATTAACAATGTACTTCTATATATCAGTAGTGTTGAGCCACCCCGCTAGTGTTTTGGTTCGTCGCACAGTAGGCAAGTTCATCGAATGTTCGTCGAACGTTCGAAGAACACCGTCGAACCCCATTGAAAACAATGGCAGGCAAACACAAACACATACAAACACATAGAAAACAATTGCAAAACACCTTTAAAGGTGTCCCAAAGCAGACAAAATGCTCAGAAGACAAAAATAACATATGGAAAAGGGCAACTACATTTAGAAAAGAGGTGGAGGAGTAAAAGGAGGAGGTGGAGGAGACACAGATATAGGCTTGTCATGCCCTTATGAAGTCAAGAAAGGCTGAAATAAAAATGTAAAATACAAACCAAAAAAGAAAAAATTCTGAAATCGAACATGATCATATACCGTCGGACTTCCCACCAATAAATTATGCCAACTGCCAATGGGGCGGCGTTATTCCCAAGAACCTCCAAACTGCGTCCATGAAGGCAAAGTGTTTGTTTTCCGGGGGCTGTATGATTGCAAAGCTGAACCTTAACGGAATTTCCAAAAGGGAGCCTGTGGCTTAATTGGACTCCACCCGGGAAACCACAACCATACAAGCTACAGAAAATATGGACAGATTGCAAGCTTTGTCGATTCTGTGTGTGGTGTGGTATGTTCGTTTGTAGTTGTGCTAGCGATTTCTCAGCTTTATTCATTAGCAACCGAGACTCCGGCATGCCCCCGCGGTACCCGTCAAGCTTACTAGAGGGATACGCGAGGCTCTGGCACGCAAGATCGAGCAATAACAGGTCTATCATGCCCTTACATGTCCGGGGCTGCATGAGCTCTACACTGATATGACCAGCTTTTGTCGCTTGCAGGTGCTGATAACCCGCTGAACACCGTTAGTAATGGGGATTTGTGATTCCAATTATTCCCCGTGAATGATAATTTCCCAGTAAGTGCAGGTCAACCGCAATTACGGAATTAGGCCTAACTAGCATTCCTGACAAAATGAAAAAATTACGTGTCCAAACCACAGGTGCTGTAGCTTGCTTAACAGCTCGGCAGCCATTCTCAGGCCCAGTATGGATTCGACAACATTGTAGAAAGTTGATAAAGGGTACAGTTTCACCGGATAACACATATATATGTAGCATAGTTTACACATTAAAAACCTATGTCTATAGATCAGGAGGCAGGCTCAGACGGTCTCAGGCCCGGTATGGATTAGACGTGATTGGACAAAGGTGAGAAAGGGTAACGTATCACCAGATTACAGGTATGTATAGCATAGTTTACACATTAAAAACCTATGTCTATAGATGAGGAGGCAGGCTCAGATGGTCTCAGGCCCAGTATGGATTAGATGTGACTGGACAAAGGTGAGAAAGGGTACATTATCACTGGATAGCAGGTATATATAGCATAGTTTAAACATTTAAAATCTCCATGTTCTCAGTATGGATTAGACAACAATCTAAAAAGTAGAAAAAAGGAAATGTTTTTGAAGCGTACACCAGTATACACTTTTGGTGGTATTTTTATATCTTCATATTTATTTCTGTCTCAGTAAGACAGTCCAGCCTCTACGCAATAGGAAATGAGATGCATACAATTAGTGACATAAAGTATAGTGATTGCAGAAATCTAGGAATTAATAATCACGGGAAAAACTTCCATCACAATTCTCAGAGGCGATGCTGACCCTCAATTAATTTGTGTGTGGAGACAGCGAAAATATAACTTTGTGAAGAAAGTGTTGCTGTATCGCAGTACCGTTGATACCATCAGCGTTACTAATCTCCATCAAATTTTTATCACAGGGAGAGATGTAAACATGTTGCTCACTGCCTATCATGATCTGTCACGTAACTTTGGAGTGCAAAAGACAGAAGCCACAGGCCGTAGGCGATTCTATGGGATTGGCATGAGAGGGCACATTTAAAAATGTGTGTCGGAATGTCACACGTCTGTGAGTAGGAAAACTGTGAAAGCTGATGATAAACCACCACTGCATGTCATTGTGAGTCGACGTCTATAAGAAATGGAAGCCATTGATCATCTGAAGCTAGAGCCCGGCCAGCGGGACAGGGCATAGCTACGTCTTAACCATGATCTATCAGTTCAACAAATTTGTAGTGGCAGTCCCAGGGAAGGATTTGACAGCCCAGACTACACAGCAGAGGAGCAGGGAGAGGTAAACATTGCAAATGCTGTGGCCCTGCCCAAGCAAGGGGGGCACACTCGTGGGTGTCGGTACTGGCACTGGGCCCCTCATAGTACGGCGGTGTGTCTGATGGTGGGTGTGCACCCCCACCATCAGAGACACTTGATTGCACTATGAGGAACCCTGTGCCAGTTCCCGTGCCCAAGAGTCGGCCTAACCACCTGTCCAGGGCAACGGCACTCGCACGGTTGTGTGTGCTAGGTGGTGACCACGGCCATGGGGGGGAGGCAGCCCAGTTAGGGAGGTTTACAAAATGGCATATGTTGATCTGGGACATTCAGCTGCTGCTAAAGGTGAAATTGGTCATGTCCGAGGAAGAGGAGGACCAAAGCAAGCCATTTTTCTGGCAACCTATGTGTCATCAGGGTAAGGTGTGACAAAATCCTTGGAAACCCATGCATGGTTCATTTTAATGAAGGTTATATTATCCACATTTTGGGTCGACAGACGGGTCCTTTTTTCTGTCAGGATTGATCCAGCTGCACTGAAGACTCTTTCTGATAGCACACTTGCAGCTGGGCAGGCGAGCTCCTATAAGGCATATTGTGCCAATTCAGGCCAGTTGTCCAGTTTAGCAGCCCAATAGTCAAATGGGAATGACCTGTAATGGAGAACATCGATATGGGATGAGAAGTAGTTTGTAACCTTAGTTGACAACTGCTGTCTCCTGTCACTTTCAATCGATGCAGTATTACCAGTCGTGTGAGCGGGACTAGAAAAATCAGTCCACAACATGGTCATGAAACACCTGTCTCCAACGCCACTTCTGATGTGTGCACCACGAACAACTCTTCCAAGCTGCCCCCGGCCCCTACGGCTTGTGTGAGAACCATCACCGCTGCTGTGTGCTGGGAATGCCTCAACCAACCGGTTTACCAGAGTTGCTTGTTTGTTAGCCAATATTAGTTCACGGTTCTCCTGTGGCATTATGTTTTGGAATTTGCCTTTATAGCGTGGATCCAGGATGCTGGCCAACCAGTAGTCATCATCGTTCATTATTTTGGCAATGTGAGGGTCCCTTTTTAGGATCTGCAAGGCATAATCTGACATGTGGGCCAATGTTCCCGGTGTCAATAATGCACTGCGAGTGCTGGTTGGAGGAGCACTTTCTGGCAAATCCACATCCCTCCAGTCACGCACAAACCCTGTACCAGACCTTGCCACGCCAACATTTTCTCTTGCCCCACGAGAAGCATCCTCCTCCCCTAAATAATCATCCCCATCCTCCTCCTCTTCCTCTTCTTCCTCCACCTCGTCCAGGAGAGGTCCCGGAGCAGACAATGGCTGACTGTCAACAAGGCTTCCCTCCTCCTCTTCCTCCTCATCTACCTCGGCTGCAGACGCCTGCTCCTTAATGTGCGTCAAAGTTTGCATGAGCAGACGCATAAGTGGGATGCTCTTGCTTATGATGGCATCGTCTGCGCTTACCAGCCGTGTACATTCCTCAAAACACTGAAGGACTTTACAGAGGTCTTTCAGCTTCGACCACTGCACACCTGTCAACTCCATGTCTGCCCTCAAAGTGCCTGCCCGTGTATCCTCCCACAAATGCATTACGGCCTGCCTCTTTTCGCACAGCCTCTCAACCATGTGCAGGGTGGAGTTCCACCTTGGTGCAACGTCGATAATGTGCTTGGGAAGGTGGAGCAATCGCTGCAGCTTCTGCACACGACTTGAGTGTACCGGCGACCTGCGGATGTGCGAGCACAGTCTTCGAACCTTATGGAGCAGGCCTGTTAACTCCGGATAATTATTGAGGAAGTACTGCACCACCAGGTTCAAGGTGTGAGCCAAGCAAGGTATGTGTCTGAGCTTTGAAAGGGCTATGGCTGCCACAAAATTCCGGCCGTTATCACTAACTACTTTGCCTGCCTCAAGATGTAGACTGCCCAGCCATGACTCAGTTTGTTGCTGAAAGTAGTCGGCCAGTACCTCCGCGGTGTGTCTGTCGCCCAAGCACATCATCTGCAACACAGCCTGCTGACGCTTTCCACTAGCTGATCGATAGGGGGACACCTCGTGTGCAACACTGGCAGCTGCGGATGAAGTGCTCGTGCGACTGCGCTCTGTGGACGAGCTTTCGCTTCTGGAGGAGGAGGACGGTCGAACGCCTACAGCCAACTGTTTCCTATACCGTGGGCTAGGCAGCACTGTCCCACCACCGCTGTCCCCTGTGGACCCTGCATCCACCACATTAACCCAGTGCACAGTGATGGACACGTAATGGCCCTGGCCATGCCTACTGGACCATGCATCAGTTTTGAGGTGCACCTTTCCACTCACTGATTGATTGAGTGCATGGACAAAGCGGTCTTTCACATGAAGGTGGAGGGCTGGGATGGCTTTGCGAGAAAAGAAGTGGCGACTGGGTAGGTCATAGCGTGGTACTGCGTAGGCCATGAGTTCGTGGAAAGCTGCGCTTTCAACCAACCGGTAGGGCATCATCTCTAACGAGATTAGTTTGGCAATGTGGGCGTTCAAACCCAGTGTACGCGCATGAGAGGATGAGTGCTTTCTTGTCCTACTCATAGTCTCTGGTAAGGTGAACTGGACTTGAGAGCTGCATATGGTGGAACTAGCGGTGGACATGGCAGACTGAGAGAGAGTTGATGATGGTGATGGAGTTGGTGTTCTTTCTGATGGCCTAGATTCAGTCTTTCGTTGATATAACATTGTGATTCCCTGACTGCTTTGGCCTTGCGACAACACCTCAACATTTGCTGCTGTTGGTGTGCTAACCGGTGGGCTTACAGTGGGGGAAACAATGTAGTGTTGCTGACTACCTTCTTTGGGAGCAGTTGCACATATGGTACGTGAGGTTTGGTAGTCCATCGACGCTTGCAAGTGCATGGTGGTTAAATGTCTAAGCATGCAACTGGTATTCAAATTTCTCAGATTTTTCCCTCGGCTAAAGGTCTTTGCGCACTTCTTACAGATAAGCTTTGCCTGATCATTAGGATTTTGTTCAAAAAAGTGACACACTGCACTCTTCCTACTATGGAAGACATTTTGAGGCCTTGCACGCTGTGCTAATTTGACCGTCTGGCCAAGCTGTCCTGCAACTCTTTTGGTTTTTGTAACCAGTTTTTGGACTGCTACGGTCCTGCCAGATAACAGCTGTTGCGATGTCGTTGCCTGCTGCGGATCCTCCTCCTCCTCTTCTGAGCTATTGGCAGCAGCACCCTCTCCCCCCAATGGATGCCAGTCTGGGTCAACAACTGGATCACCCATCACCTCCTCTTCAATTTCATGTGCACCTTCCTCTGTGTCACAGTGTAAGGTGGTATAGTATGCGGGAAGGGGCACCTGAGTTTCATCAGGGTCTGATTCTGCCTCTGTACACTGCGAGGACAATGTAGTGCTCTGAGTGAATGTACCAGCAGAAAAATCTAGCAGTGGCTGTGCATCAGTGCACTCCAAGTCAGATTCATCTTGGACTGAGGAATTCACAATTTGACTTGATAACCCAGGCATGGTATGTGAAAAGAGATCCATGGTGTAATCTGTAGTGTGGCCTGCCGCATCCTTCACTTTTGGTAGGGGTGAAGGACACAAGGAAAGGTGTTGTTCCTGACCAGGAGCTCCCACTGACGATGCAGTGCTTTTATTTTTTGAAACTTTAGAAGAGGAGGCGATAGAGCTGGAGGCTGTGTCAGCAATGTAAGCCAAAACTTGTTCCTGAAGCTCCGGCATTAAAAGCAGTTTACCTACTCCCAGAAAAGGGATCCTACAAGGCCTTATGGAGCCAGACAATGACGCCGGCTCACCACCTCCTGCCTTAGGTGCTATTGTGCTATTGCCACAACCAGCAGAACCACCACCACCAACACCACCATCAGGACCAGCTGGCAACCCCCGCCCACTTCCACGGCCTCTTCCACCATTGTTCTTCATTTTTTTGAAAAAGGTACCCAAAATAACAACAGCTATATGGTACTGTAAAATAAGGTAAAGGGTCTATAGAGTATTGGTGAGAATTTGAATCTCACTGTAGATTGGAGGATGCTGAACTATTGTCTCAGGCCCAGTAGAGATTACACCGCATTGTGACAAGCAGAAATTGGCTGATGTATGAGAAGGCAGAAGCTGTATATAGTATTGGTGAGAATTTGAATCTCACTGTAGATTGGAGGACGCTGAACTATTGTCTCAGGCCCAGTAGAGATTACACCGCAATGTGACAGTAAGAAATTGGCTGGTGTATGAGAAGACAGAAGCTGTATATAGTATTGGTGAGAATTTGAATCTCACTGTAGATTGGAGGACGCTGAACTATTGTCTCAGGCCCAGTAGAGATTACACCGCAATGTGACAGGCAGAAATTGGCTGGTGTATGAGAAGACAGAAGCTGTATATAGTATTGGTGAGAATTTGAATCTCACTGTAGATTGGAGGACGCTGAACTATTGTCTCAGGCCCAGTAGAGATTACACCGCAATGTGACAGGCAGAAATTGGCTGGTGTATGAGAAGACAGAAGCTGTATATAGTATTGGTGAGAATTTGATTTTCACTGTAGATTGGAGGACGCTGAACTATTGTTTCAGGCCCAGTAGAGATTACACCGCAATGTGACAGGCAGAAATTGGCTGGTGTATGAGAAGACAGAAGCTGTATATAGTATTGGTGAGAATTTGAATTTCACTGTAGATTGGAGGACGCTGAACTATTGTTTCAGGCCCAGTAGAGATTACACAGCAATGTGACAGGCAGAATTTGGCTGGTGTATGAGAAGACAGAAGCTGTATATGGTATTGGTGAGAATTTGAATCTCACTGTAGATTGGAGGACGCTGAACTATTGTCTCAGGCCCAGTAGAGATTACACCGCAATGTGACAGGCAGAAATTGGCTGGTGTATGAGAAGACAGAAGCTGTATATAGTATTGGTGAGAATTTGAATCTCACTGTAGATTGGAGGACGCTGAACTATTGTTTCAGGCCCAGTAGAGATTACACCGCAATGTGACAGGCAGAAATTGGCTGGTGTATGAGAAGACAGAAGCTGTATATAGTATTGGTGAGAATTTGAATCTCACTGTAGATTGGAGGACGCTGAACTATTGTCTCAGGCCCAGTAGAGATTACACCGCAATGTGACAGGCAGAAATTGGCTGGTGTATGAGAAGACAGAAGCTGTATATAGTCTTGGTGAGAATTTGAATCTCACTGTAGATTGGAGGACGCTGAACTATTGTCTCAGGCCCAGTAGAGATTACACCGCAATGTGACAGGCAGAAATTGGCTGGTGTTTGAGAAGACAGAAGCTGTATATAGTATTGGTGAGAATTTGAAGCTCATTGTAGATTGGAGGACGCTGAACTATTGTCTCAGGCCCAGGACAGATTACACCGCAATGTGACAGGCAAAAATTGCCTAGTGTATGACTAACTACAAGGTGTATATAGAATTGGGCAGAATTGGAATCTCCCTACAGTGTAGGTCTGTAAGAACGGACAAACTCCTCGGCTTTTCCTTACAGTCACACACAGATAGCTTCAATTTGGCCGCGATAACAGCCGGTACATGGTTCTGTGTGAGGAGCATACACCGCTGTACGGTGTGTGAAAAAATGAACGCTCAGTAATCACCAAGACAAAACAATAACATTTGGATTGCTTTGAAAAAAGCAGTTTGCTCAGCAGTGTGAAAACAGCAATGCAGTTATCAGGGAGCCTTAAAAGGCAGCCTAATAACCAACAGAGCTGATGCACCAAAATATAGCCTCCCCTTGCACTGCACAGTAACTTGTGTGTTGTACAGGCAAAATCGCTAGCAGCAGAAGTAGCTTTTGGTATCTTCTTCCCTGCCTAACGCTCTCCCTACAGAATCATCATCAGCAGCAGCTCTCCCTATTCTGAGATCAGCATATGTAACATGGCGGTCGGCGTGCATGCCCTTTTATACCCCCTGTGACGCCACACAAAGCAAGTCAATCACTTGCATGCTCTTCACAAACATGGTGCTAATCGCTGCCTATGTCATCACGTTGCCCACAGTGTCCGTTCTTCCTGATTGGCTGAAAAAGGACGCAATAGCATCTTTTGAAACGCGATTTTGGCGCGATGGTCGCCGACCTCGTGGCCGACCTCACACTAAGGTCGGGTTTCATTTCATGAAACCCGACTTTGGCGAAAGTCGGCAACTTTTGAATTTTTTCGACCCGTTTCGCTCAACTCTATTCATCAGTAGTTCAGCAAAATAGTAACAATTACCCTAGACAATTACTTCAATAGAGTGGCTGTAAGGGGATGAGCTGTGTCCTGCCTTAAATTGAAACACCTCAAAGTAACATTTGCTGTAGCCTGTTCAACTAAAGGGGTTGTCCAACAAACAATGTACACTTGTTATGACTCTGTTGTCAGGTGTCCCAGGACCAGGGGCTCCTTCCCTGTTCCTAACACTATGGGTGCCCTGGTTCACCATGTTCCCCAGATAACTTCTGATGGTGAAGACACCAAGGCAATGTACCTTGCCTTAGCTCCTGAATCTGCCCTCAGGCTGTACCCTTCCACCACCAAGGGAAGAGGGGAGTAGAAATGCACCATTTTCCCCATCAGACTAACAAGGTAATATGAACAGGGATAAAGGAAAATAGCAATCATACAAATATAAACACATAAACAGCCGAAGAAAACACTGGACAGTAGAGGATGGTGTTAAACCAAAGCAGGGGAAGCAACGGAATTATCACTCACTGAAAGCCTAGCAACAGTCACAGCTAAATCCACCAAACGCCTTCTCTAATAACAACCACCATCAACCATCAGCAATGCAGCCAAAACTAGCTCTGACAATGACTGCTAGCCAAGACCCAGTTTATATAGGAGATGCAAGTGGCTAACAGTGTACTGCTCTGAACTTTTATGCAGGAAAGCTTAAAACTGAGCAGATGAACCCTGCACTGCTAAAATAAACTTACACTGTTTAATATGAAGGTGAAATTCTCATAATCAGCCCAGGAGTAGGATAAATCAGACACTGCTGTCTTCTGGCTCCTTTCTGTTGCGGTAAACCTGTGACAACACTTTTATCAATTGATCTTGGAATAATAATATAATAAGTTTCACAACTGAAATTGTGAAAATAAATACCTGTTCTGAGATAATATGATAATTGTGCCCCTGCTATATACTGTTATTTTGTGTTTCTGACCATGCAAAGCTGGTCGAGTTAATGGTCGGCACATACCACTACTCTTTCCCAGGGGAGGAAGCATAAGTCAATTATAATAACTGAGTTTAGAGATGAAAAAGCAGGGCTTACAGCTGCTACTTTCTGAGTAAAAACACCTCCCTACCTGTTTTAACACAGGAGTGAATGTTTCTGCTTGATCTCAGCCCTTGAGCTCATCATAAATCAGTGATGTAGGAACTCTAGGGACAGTGAGCTTATATGTCACTGACTTGATTTATGATTAGCTCACAGGACTGGTGAAGCGGCAGAAACACTCATTGCTGTGATAAAACAGGCAGGGAAATGTGATACCTCAGAAATCAGCAGCTGTGAGTCCCTGCTGTGTCTTGTTTGTATACTTAATTTTAATAAGTGACTTATGTTTGTGCCCCTGATCAAGAGTTGTGGTATGTGCCAACCATGAACTGGAGCAACTCTGCATGGCCACACACAGCCAACAACAGTACATAGCATGGGCACATTTAAAAGATTATCTCAGCACAGGAACATTTTTAACACATCCAATTATGGAATTTATTATTATTCCAAGATGTATTAATTAATTAAAATGTACTTTGTTCAAAGAGACAATCATTTTCAGGACTGTAAGTTTGTTGAGGAACTACTCAAAAGTTGGAGAGGAGCGGATCTTTTGAAATTAAAATTTGTCATCTTTGCCAAATTATCCTAGACAATTCAATTTATAGTGAATGAATTTGCCACAAATCACATAATTAGAAAGTCTTTAAAAGCTTGAAAAATATTTGTATAGCACTCTGAATTCCCTTCAGAGCATATTGAACTTATTTTGAGCTCTGTAATATAAACAGTCTTTTTATTGTCGAATTGAGTTTAACCTGTCTGGCTAGGGGGAAAGAATGGTAACCAATACTAACCAGCAGCCTATTTAAGCTTATATACAGGCTCTTTTCACAAGCTGTCCAAAAATTATCCCTTTATTTAGGGAGACAAAACACGTGTACTCTTCTTAAAGTGAATAAGTTACTTTGGGAACTCTTCCATGCTTGCTAACCATCGAGAGAGTACATTTACCAGTGATATTAGTACTCTCTAGCACATAGAAATATAGTGAGCA
This sequence comes from Dendrobates tinctorius, assembly GCF_039654945.1. NCBI lineage: Eukaryota > Metazoa > Chordata > Amphibia > Anura > Dendrobatidae > Dendrobates > Dendrobates tinctorius. The sequence goes on along the minus strand of NW_027361728.1, from coordinate 41,798,447 downwards.
GACAACCAGTAGCTGTGACGCTAGCCACAACCCACAGCTAAGCCGTGAATCAGCACAGTCAGATGTTCTGGGGTCAATACCAAAAGATCACGTAGTAAATCAAGGGAAAATATGAAGTCACAAACCAGGTCTCATGCCAGGGTCAGAATACCAGAGAAATACCTGATAAGCAAATAGCCAGTAACAAATGGGTAATCTGAACATGGTCCAAAGTTTAGCAATGGAATATTAGATGCAAAGGGGCAATATCAAATGGGTAGTCTGAACACAGTCCAAAAGTCAGCAGCGGAATATCAGATGCACAGGGGCAATAACAAATGGGTAGTCTGAACATGGTCCAAAGGTCAGCAGCAGAAGATCAGAGCTTACAGCACACGGTACAGGCGAACACACCAGAGAGCACAAGCTTAGAACAAGCTTTTGACTGGCAATGAGCTGGGCCAGACAACTCACCTAAATAGCAGGGCAATTACCAAAAACATGCAGCACCAGTGGAAATCTCTGCACCTTCCAGTCAGATAGGTCAACCGAGCTGTAAATCAAACCACTGACAGGTCAGCACGCCCCAGCACAGGATAGGCTGACAGAGCTGTCCATCACAGAGTCCCAAACACTCTGAGCAGAGGAATCGTGACAGTAGCACTGTAGAGACAAGGAGATGTGTAGGGTAGTTTAGTGCCGGCAATAGCAGCTCCAGCATCAGCGGTACAGTATAGCACTATGAATCACAATGGACAGCCAGAAAATGTGTGGCTGGCATGGCTGTGTAGCAGCTGTGGCAGTAAGGGCACAGAAAAGAGTTTGCATGGGGCAGGCAAGGGGAAGTGCAGACTCAGCAGCACCAATACTACACTATGGCTCACATGGTTGAAAGGGAATAGATGTCTGGCTGAGGATAGTCCATTGGCATTGGCTGCAGCACAATGGTGGTGAAGACAGTCAATGGATATTCATGTAGGCAGACAGATGGAATGGCAGATTTAATCAGTGTCATCAGCTGTCTGTGCAAGAAAGTCTGCCCTGATCAATGTTTGCACTTATTCATTTTGACAAAAGTTAGGTTTTCCAAACTTATGGCAGAAAAACTGGTCCACTTTGGTGTGAAAAATCAACCAGCCACACCGAATAAGCTCTCTCACATGACACTGGAGGTTGGACATAGCAGTACGCCATGGCAAACTGGGTCAGTACTTACCATTGATCATTTTTTTGACCCAGAAATTTTGGAATCAGCGCTCAGTCTATCTCCCTGAGAAAGGACAAAGTATATGTACGACTGAACATGTTTCTTCAGCCAGTTTACCTGTGTTTGCTAAAGTGCACCAAGCATCCATTTTTTGGAGGAAACACATTGGGGTGCTGATAGACACATTTAGGGTGAGCTACTATTAGAGTCAGCTGTATACTGCCCTTGTTAGGTTGGAGGTAATGACATTATAACTTCAATAGGGTAAAATAAGGGATTCTGATGCCTGTTGTGAACTCCCTTGCTCGGATTTCTGAGCCGAAGCTCCCTCTGCTCCCTCTGGTGGTTACTGAGAGTAGTGGAGCTGGCCAGGTTGATGGAAGTTCCTCCACCTGACAAGGATAATTGGGAACCTGGGATTGCTGGCTAGGAGCATATAATTGAGCTGGCTGCTCTTGGTGGTTGCTGGTGATTTCCTTTCTGTGCATTTGGAGTTCTTTTGTCCCCTGCTTGAACTGCATGGTTCAGATTAAGTGAATCTTTTGCTAATCATTTGCATCTAATCTGGTTGTGCCTTTTTTTGCCTTCTGCTTTGTTGCTGGGGTTCAGCGTGCTCCCTGCTGGGGGCAGCGCTGGGCCCTTCTTCACATGTGACAGCTTGTTCAGTCCCCTGTTATGTTAGTATCTTTTTGCTATGCTGCCAGTTTATACCAGAGTGCTTATCCAGCGGGGGTGAGGTCGTGTGGCCTCAGGTTTTTTGTATATCAGAAGTGTTGGACTTTTTTAGGATTTTGTGCGTGATTGCAGACAGTATCTTTTCTGTCCTGTGCTGTCTAGACAGCTTGAGCCCCACCGTTTGCTCAGTCTGTTCTCTGCTTGTGTTTGTGTCTCATCTTGTCTCACCGACAATATATGTTTGGAGGCTGTCTATTCCTCTGGGGATCTGCTCCGGGGCAGTTTAGATTTCACCTTTCTGTCTTTAGGCTTAGTTAGTTCTCTGGCTGTGACGAAGCATCTAGGGCATCATAGGAACGCTCCACGGCTACTGAGAGTTGGGTTGATAGGATCAGGGGTCTGCAATCCGTTTAGTTACCAACCTCTCTGGTCTTCTGGTGGCTTAGCCTGTTCCTGCCATCCTCCTCATTGACTCATTCATAACAGATGCCCCCTTGATCAATACAAATAGAATCCAAGGAACCATTGCATGATTCTACTGAATTACGCTACACAACCAAAAGATGGATGAGATAATTGTCAAATTAAAACATTGAAATAGGTAGGCAAAAAGTAAAACATGTGATTATTCTTTACTTTTTTGCATTATTTTGGAGAAAATGGTTTAAAATGTTCCCACTCTGAAGAAAAATGCTTAACCCTAAATAAAGAGGTCACTACATAAGTTCATGCAGTCAAAGTAATTTGAGAAAATATCCAGCAATATTGTTGTGGCACCTACTATTGTTAGCATCTTAACGGCAAAACCTGTTTTCACTTTCCACATTCTTCAATTCTGACATGGTACTTTATGTGGTAATAATGTTAGGGTGCTTCAACATAGCCTTGTGATTCAGGAATTGTTTTTTCAATTTTTTTTTTACACATGGTACTTTAGGAAATAGTAAAAATTAGCAATTTTTAAACATAGAATTTTTTGCCCTTAATACAGTCATACCACACAAAATAATAAATAGCATTTACTAATTGTCTACTTTAAATCAGCATCATTTTCAAAGATCATTTTTTGTTAGATGCTAGAATCCGCTTAGGATTGAGTTTGAGTCGAATTTCCTAAAATTTGTAGTTGGACAAGAATTCCATCATTTTGAAACTCAATTCACACTTAATTAAAAAAAATTGCACAACAGCATTTTCCACACTGTTGAAGCATCAGGTGGGTAAATGAGCGGATAATGTAATTTTCTCAGTGCTGTGTGGGTCTCCCAATAATGTACTGCAGAATTGACATTTTACAAATAATCATACCTTGTCCAGTGGTGGTTAGTACCTGGACCATCAGAGCACAATTTGTACAGTAGAGTCATTTTCCATCTCCATAGTCCACATGCATTAGTCACTGGTTATGTCGCTCTCTCTCTTGTTGAGTATAAGCTCTTATGGTCAGCAAGTTTCTCTCTTTCTCATGTAAAGTGTAGGCCTTTATTATCAGCAGGGATCTCTCTCTCTTTTTGAGGAGAGTGTAAGCACTTATGATCAGTGGGTTCTCTCTCCCTACAGGGTGGGCCATTTAAATGGATACACCTGGGTGGGCCATTTATAAAGTTAGATCCAAAATGGCCAACTTCAAAATGGCCACCATGGTCACCACCTATCTTGAAAAGTTTTCCCCCTCCCATATACTAATGTGCCAAAAACAGGAAGTTGATATTACCAACCATTCCCATTTTATTTAGGTGTATCCATATACTGTACATGGCCCACCCAGATGTATCCATACAAATGGCCCACCCTGTACTGTAGAGTGTGAGTTCCTATGGTCAGCATCAGTCTGTCCCTCAATCCCATACCTCACACATATTTTCAGAGTAATTAATTACAAGCGTTCCATTATTTAAATTTGCGTGAAATTAGTCACAAAAAAATCTAATTTTTGGAAAAATTCAGTAAAGTCAGTGAATTTGAATTTGAAAAGATCCACTCATGTCTGATTAAATGCTTAGCAGCAATATTTAATTTTTGAATGACATTTACAAAATCTATATTTTCAGGGAGCACGTTACATTTGAAGTGTCTTTGAGGGACTACTGTATATGTCAGAAAACCTACAAAAAAACCCCCATATTAAAATTTGTATCCCTCAACATATTCAAAACCACATTCCGTAATTTTGTTAACCCCCTGAGCTGAATCATAGTAGTGTAAATGAAAGAGAGAAATAAAAATATATATTTTTTATAGATATTTTTCATTTTCATAATTGTAAATAAAGGTAATTTGTCACAGTAACTCAGTGTGCAATCTCTCCAGAGTATAATGTTACCTCATATGTGGTCAGAAACTATTGTTTGGGCACATAACAGTACTTGGAAAGGAAGGATAATCATTTGACTTTTGTTGCACAATTTTTGCTAAAATGGTTTAAGGATGCAATGTTGCATTCAGCAAACCCTTAAAGTACCAAAACAGCAAAAAAAAACCCAGTTACCGTTCTTTGGACACTGCACCCATCAATGATTTTATCTAGTAGTATAATGAGCATATGAAACCAACATGTAATTTGCCAAATTTTATTATATTGGGCAGCAAAAATAAAAAATTATGATTTTTCCACAAAAATTTTGCTTTAGAACAACATTTCTCTTTTTTACAAGGGTAGCAGTGGAAAATTGACTGTATTGTTTGTTTTGCAATTTATCCTGAGTAAATTTATTCCCCAAATGTGGTCAGAATCTTCTGTTTGGGCACACAGCAAGACTCGGAGGAGAAAGAACACTGATTTTCAGAGAGTAAATTTGTCTGGAAAAAAACGCAGAAGGCATGTCGCATTTGAAGAGCCCCTCCAATGCCAAAAAAGCAGAAACCCTTAAAAGTGACCCCATTTTGGAGACTGCAAACAGCAAAATTGGGAAAGAAAGAATAATAATAATAATAATAATAATAATAATTTTTATTTATATAGCGCCAACATATTCCGCAGCACTTTACAATTAAGCGGGGACATGTACAGACAATAAATTCAATACAAGTTAAGACAATTCAAACAGTGACATTAGGAGTGAGGTCCCTGCTCGCAAGCTTACAATCTACAAGGAAATGGGGGGACACAGTAGGTGAAAAATGCTTGTTAATTCAGGTCTGGCAATTATAATAGGGATTTTCATATAAAGCTGCATGATCCGGTCATCAGCCCGTGTGTTTAAGTGCAATAGACAAGTATCAAGTGCAGTTATCCTGTGCATGAAGGGTGTGGAGACAGATGAATAGTAGGGTGCAGATTCAGAATAGTATTTGGAAGGAGGGAACAGGGCAAAGTTAGCTTGCTGGGTAGTTGATGTGGTAGGCTTGTTTGAAGAGATGGGTTTTCAAAGCGCGCTTGAATAGGTCAGGGCTAGGTATCAGTCTGATCGCCTGGGGAAGTGCATTCCAGAGAGCTGGAGCAGCACGAGAGAAGTCTTGGAGGCGGAGGTGCGAGGTTCGGATTACGGGGGATGTTAGTCTTAGGTCATTTGTAGAACGGAGGGCACGTGTAGGGCGATAGACAGAGATGAGAGAGGAGATATAAGGCGGTGCAGAACAGTGGAGAGCTTTGTGGGTGAGAGAGATGAGTTTATACTGGACCCTGTAGCGAATAGGTAGCCAGTGTAATGACTGGCACAAGATGGAGGCATCGGTGAAGCGGCTGGACAGAAATATGACCCTGGCTGCCGCATTCAAGATGGATTGGAGAGGAGAAAGTTTGGTAAGAGGGAGACCGATCAGAAGAGAGTTGCAGTAGTCCAGGCGAGAATGAATAAGAGCGACAGTAAGAGTCTTAGCAGTTTCAAAGGTGAGAAAAGGTCGGATTCTGGAGATGTTTTTAAGATGCAGGTGACAAGAGCGACTGAGTGATCGGATGTACGGAGTAAAGGAAAGTTCAGTGTCGAATATGACCCCAAGACAGCGTGCATGCTGCTTGGGAGTTATGGTTGAACCCTCCAGGGTTATTTCGATGTTAGGTAGAGTGAGGTTAGTAGAGGGGAGAAACACAAGAAGTTCAGTTTTAGAGAGATTTAGTTTCAGATAGAGGGAGGACATGATGCTAGAGACAGCAGACAGACAATCCTTGGTATTTTGAATTAGGGTAGGGGTGATGTCAGGGGAAGAAGTGTATAATTGGGTGTCATCAGCATAGAGATGATACTGGAACCCAAATCTGCTGATTGTTTGTCCAATAGGGGCAGTGTATAAAGAGAAGAGGAGGGGGCCTAGGACTGAGCCCTGCGGGACCCCGATAGTAAGGGGACGAGAAGAGGAAGAGGAGCCGGAAAAAGATACAGTGAAGGAGCGGTCAGAGAGGTAGGAGGAGAACCAGGAGAGGGCCGTGTCCTTGAGGCCTATAGAGCGGAGCATAGTGAGGAGGAGCTGGTGATCCACAGTGTCAAATGCGGCAGAGAGATCCAGGAGAATCAGCAGGGAGCAATGACCTTTCGATTTAGCTGTTATTAAATCATTAGAGACTTTAGTGAGGGCAGTTTCAGTAGAGTGTAAAGAGCGGAAACCAGATTGTAAGGGGTCGAGAAGAGAGTTATCCGAGAGATAGCGGATTAGACGGGAGTGGACCAGGCGTTCCAGGAGTTTAGAGATGAAGGGAAGGTTAGAGACAGGTCTGTAGTTAGCAGTGCAGTTCTGGTCCAGGGATGGCTTTTTAAGTAAAGGGGTTATGATGGCATGTTTAAATGAGGAGGGAAATATACCTGAAGAAAGAGAGAGGTTAAATATTTTAGTCAGGTGAGTGGTGACCACTGGTGAGAGAGACTGCAGGAGCTGTGAAGGAATAGGGTCACTGTTGCAGGTTGTAGGCCGAGCAGAAGCGAGGAGCTTGGAAACTTCTTCTTCTGAAACAGGCTCAAAGATGTCTAGTGAGCTTGAGGTGCGGCAGGGAAGGGGATCCAGGCACTGAGGAGATAGGGCTGAGATATCCTGATGGATGTGGTTGATTTTTTCTAGGAAATAAGTGGCCAGATCCTCACCGCTGAGGTTGGTGATGGGGGCCTGTACTTTAGGTTTCAGGAGGGAGTTTAAGGTTTCAAAAAGTCGTCTTGGGTTGTTGGATAGTGAGGTGATGAGGGTGGTGAAGTAGGATTGTTTGGCCAGATGAAGGGCAGAGTTATAGGTTTTGAGCATGAACTTATAGTGGATGAAGTCTTCTGCTAAGAGAGATTTTCTCCACTGCCGCTCTGCACACCTCGAGCAGCGCTGAAGAAAGCGTGTTTGCGTTGTGTGCCAGGGCTGCCGTTGTCTGTGTCGGGTCTTTCTGCGTATAGAAGGTGCTGCTTCATCTAGGGCATTCTTCAGTGTATTATTGAAGTGTGACAATGCTATGTCTGGACAGGAGAGGGTGGAGATGGGGGCTAAAGATGTGTGGAGATTGTCCCTAAGCTGTTGGGTATTAATGGTACGTGTATTCCGATAAGTGTGGTAAGTGGGGGTGTTCCGGGTGAGGAGACAATTTTTGACAGAGAAGGAAAGAAGGTTGTGGTCCGAGAGCGGGAGGGGTGAATTAGTAAAGTCGTGCAGCGAGCCGGGACGGGAGAAAACCAGGTCCAGAGTATTCCCGTCCTCATGTGTAGGAGAATTAGTAAACTGTGAGAGGCCGAATGAAGAAGTTAGAGAAAGAAGATGAGAGGCAGACTGGGAGAGCGGATCATTGATGGGGATGTTAAAGTCTCCCATGATGAGGGTGGGGATGTCACAGGATAGAAAGTGAGTAAGCCAGGTGGTGAATTGGTCTAGAAACTGGCGGGAGGAGCCTGGAGGGCGATAAACGACCGCCACTCGTAAGGAGAAGGGCTTAAAGAGTCTGACGGCGTGGACTTCAAAGGAAGGAAATGTAAGTGAGGGAACCGGGGGGATGACCTGGAAAGCACATTGTGATGAAAGGAGCAAACCAACACCTCCACCCTGTCTGTTCTCAGGTCTGGGGGTATGTGAAAATTTTAGCCCACCAAACGAGAGAGCGGCAGCAGCGGTGGTGTCAGAATGCTGGATCCAGGTTTCTGTAATAGCCAGAAGGTTAAGGGAATTAGAGAGAAAAAGATCGTGAATGTAAGTCAGTTTGTTACACACAGACCGTGCATTCCAGAGAGCACATTGGAAAGTGAGAGGAGAAGGCATGCACTGAATGTTAATAAGATTAGCAGGGTTTCTATATGCAGATGGAGGAGAGTAACGTATGCTGGTGGAGGGAGGCCCAGGGTTGGGGGAGATGTCACCTGCAACTATTAAAAGGAGAAAAAACAGAAAAAGCAGGTGGTGGGATGATTTGTATGAACGTTTTGAGTGCTGCATGGTGGTTTTGGATGGTTTGGTGTGGGTAAGAAATGTCAATAGAGCCTCAGAGTTATACATGGGAGAGGGGAGAAGGGAGGGGTGGATATGCAGAGAGTGCACAGAATGTGTAAAAGGGCAGGCGAGTTGTTAGAAAGCAGAGGTTAAGACAAAAAAGCAGCAGTTTGATATGATCAATGCATATGTAGTACGACTGACCAAGAAGCATGCGTGCATGAAAAACTTATGCACCTTACCTGTCTCCTGCCCTGTCCAACTGCATTGTCTAACTGCAAAACACTTGATCCCGTTGCACTTAATATCTGTTGCACGCGTGAGCCCGCACGCGTGCTATCCCAACCAGAGCTAAATATATATGAAATGAAATGTCTGCTAGCTTCAGCCACCAAGAGGCCACAATCAGTAATTAACCAATTAGCACAAGGCCAGAGCAGGCATTACTATGCAGGGTAATTAACTAACGCTGGACAAGGCCATCAAACAGAGAAAGGGAAAAAAACCTTTCTACACTTCAAAGCAGAAACCAAATAGTTAAAAAAAAAAAAAAAAATTAAAGACCCACCACAGGAGTGATGGAATGAAATACCATAAAAATATCTGGCAATATATGATGCAGTTCACACTTGTCAGACAGCATACATGGATGATGGAATGAAATACCACAGGAGTGATGGAATGAAATACCATAAAAATATCTGGCAATATATGATGCAGTTCACACTTGTCAGACAGCATACATGGATGATGGAATGAAATACCATAAAAATATCTGGAAATATATGATGCAGATTCACACTTGTCAGACAGCATACATGGATGATGGAATGAAATACCATAAAAATATCTGGCAATATATGATGCAGTTCACACTTGTCAGACAGCATACATGGATGATGGAATGAAATACCATAAAAATATCTGGCAATATATGATGCAGATTCACACTTGTCAGACAGCATACATGGATGATGGAATGAAATACCATAAAAATATCTGGCAATATATGATGCAGTTCACACTTGTCAGACAGCATACATGGATGATGGAATGAAATACCTGTGTGAAGAAAGAAAGCGCAATAGGGTCGTAACTGGTAACAAAAAGGTGGCAAGGAAAAGGATCCACTCACCTTATATAGTTGAAACAGAGCAACATGTAACTGGCATGAAATAGATATCAGCTGCTGCAAGGACATCGGTCACTAGAAGGACCAAGGAGTGCATAACGATTGGGAGGGAGATGTCAATCCTGCGCTGTTGCTGATGATGAATCCACAATGTTTTCCAACGGATACAAATTTATTAATAAAACAAGTTTACAGGGTCAATGTGTTTTAAGGTCGTGCAGGACCTTCATCAGGACAGAAACTTGGGCTTCGGTCCTGATGAAGAGGTCCTATGTGACCTTGAATTGCGTAGACCCTGAAAGCCTATTTAATTAATACATTTTTATCCATTGGAAACCATAGTGGATTCATCAGCAGCAGCGCAGGAGTGACATCTCCCTCCCGATCATTTCCCATTTTGGAGACAACACCCCTCCAGAACATCATCAAAGGGTGTGATGTGCATCTTGAACCACCTGGTGCTTCACAGAATTTTATAATATATAGCTAGCTTTATGTTGCTTCAGCACTAAATTTTTCATTTTCACAAGGGTAACAGAAGAAAGTGATTTATACAATTTGTTGTGCAATTTCTCCTGAGTACACTGATACCCTATGTGTAGACAGAAATTACGGTTTGAGCAAAATTTAGGGTTCGGAAGAGAAGGGGCACCTCTTGACTTTTGGAGCAAACTTTTTCCTAGATTAGATTGTGAATGCCATGTCAGCTTAGAAGAGCCCTGAGACAACAAAACAGCAGAAACCCAGCCTAAGTGACCCCATTTTGGAAATTACACCTCTTGATGAATCTAGTGGAATAGTTAGCATTTTAAACTCACAGGTTAATGACAGAATTGTATAATATTGTGCTGTGGAAATGAAAACTTTTTCCACTAAATTGCTATTTTAGCCCCAATATGTGGCCAGAAACTTCTTTTCAGGTGCAGTGAAAAGCTCAGAAGGGAAGGAGGGCCATACTTGAGTCCACTTTTAGCTGGAATGATTTGCAGCAAAGCCCCTGAGGTACCAGAATGGTAGAATCTCCCATAAGTGGATCCATTTTACAGACTACACCCCTCAATAAATTCATGTAAGTGTGCAGTGAGCACATTGACACCACAGGTGTTTCACTACATATTTTATAATTGGGCTATGAAAAATAAAAGAGATTTAATTTTTACTGCTAAAATGAGCTGAACTGAAATGGATAATAATGGCCCCATTTCTTTTTACACAACTACTTTACAGTACTGTTCAGCTGCATAGTAGTGTTGGGAAGTTTGCAGACTCCATTTGTAGAGCCCCTAAGTGACAAAACTAGAAATAAGAAGATCAATCCACGGAGGACTGAATTTGAGTCGAATATGTAAATATTCACGGTTTCACTTGAATCCAAACACTTTGAGATTTGATTCACGGTTCACAAAAAAAACTTATCCAGTACCATTCCTTCACTGCTGAAGTATCAGAGAGCTGGCTAACATCATTTTGCATTACCGCGTGGGCCTCCCCCATATGCCGTGCAGCCTTGACATCTTACAGATTATCATATCTTGTACAGATCATTGATTCGCATGCGATTATAGTTTGCCTGACAGAGTCACTTGGCATCTCCAGAGTAAGATAATTAGTCTCTCTCTCCTGTAGAGTGTAACCTCTTATGGACAGCAGGGTCCTCTCTCTCAATCCTGTAGATTGTAAGCTTTTATAGTCAGCATGTTTTCTCTCTTTCGCTCTTCTGTATACTGTAAGCTTTTGTGGTAAACAAGAGTTCTCTCTCCCCCATGTGTTTTTTTGAGCGACTACAAGCTGGAAAGCTTGTAATTGCACATTCTGATTCGTGTTCAGCTTCCAAATCATTTTCCTCAAAATTAGCAAAATTTTGGCCAAAACTCAGTAAATGATCACAATTTCACTGAGAATGTGAGCACATGGCAGCTCTGAATGGCAGTAATGTTAGCACCAGAAAGATTGTTACCATCGGTCACAGCGCCTTTTGGTCACGCTATCTGACTGACTGTGACTCTTGGTAGAAAGCTTACCACAGATCACAGGTATTGGCTGATGAGAGACTACTACTCCCATCAGCCTACTCCTGCTGTCACTGGTAATAACAGCAGGAACAGGGGGTGGCTGATGGGTGTAGTAAGCAGCCGGTGTCTGTACTCAAAGTAAAGAAAAAAATGTAAAATAAAGAAATCTAATATATAAAGCTCAAAGTGTGTATGTATGTATGTATGTATGTATGTATGTGTGTGTGTATGTCCAGGATAGGCATCTGCACCGTCGCAGCTACAGCCGCAAAATTTGGCACAGTCACACGTCTGGACCCCGAGAACGTCCTAAGCTATGTTGTGAGGCGAAATTTTAACCCTGCGCGTTCCAATTCACCAAACAAATTTGCCCCTATCTACATACTGGGGAAAAAGTGTGTGCGTGTCAAGCCCCGCCCCTCATTATGATGTCATAATGCCCCTATTTGCATACTGGGGAAACAGTGTGTGCATATCAAGCCCCACCCCTCATTATGATGTCACAATGGTTGCCATGGTGACGCTGATATCATCATAGGTTGCAAGCCCTGCCGCCGCTCATTATGATGTCATAATGGTTGACTATGGGATGGAGGATGTGTGATGGGTATATGGGCACTGGACTATTGGATGGAGGATATGTATGACGGGTATATGGGCACGGGACTATGGGATGGAGGATGTGTGATGGTATATGGGCACTGGACTATGGGATGGAGGATATGTATGACGGGTATATGGGCATGGGACTATGGGATGGCGGATATGTATGATGGGTATATGGGCACGGGACTATGGGATGGAGGATATGTATGATGGGTATATGGGCACGGGACTATGGGATGGAGGATGTGTGATGGGTATATGGGCACTGGACTATGGGATGGAGGATGTGTGATGGGTATATGGGCACTGGACTATGGTATGGCGGATATGTATGATGGGTATATGGGCACGGGACTATGGGATGGAGGATATGTATGATGGGTATATGGGCACAGGACTATGGGATGGCGGATATGTATGATGGGTATATTGGCACGGGACTATGGGATAGAGGATATGTATGATGGGTATATAGGCACGGGACTATGGGGTGGAGGATATGTATGATGGGTATATGGCATGGGACTATGAGATGAAGGATGTATGATGGGTATATGGGCACTCGACTATGGGATGGAGGATATGTATGACGGGTATATGGGCACGGGCCTATGGGATCGTGGATATGTATGATGGGTATATGGGCATGGGACTATGGGATGGAGGATAATTATAATTTGCTATAACTAACCACAGTTAGTTACTATGCCCGGGCAGCGCCGGGCTCTTCAGCTAGTATTGAAATAAAACTAAAAAAACACAGTATATACTTACTTTACACCTAATCCCTGATGCCCCTGTCTTCTGTAATAAATAGAAAATAAAAAACACTATATACTCAACTTAATGCCTAATCTGTGGTGCACATGACACCTGGAAAAGAGAAAAAATAATAAACCACCATATCTCTCCATAATCCATATTGCCCCACAATGATTCGGATCACCTGTAAAGCAGTCACATCAGCTGATGCAACTGCTCTACCAGCAGCTGGCAATACACTGATAGAAGCTGAGGTGAGAAAGTTCACCGGAGTTGATCAGCTAATGAGCCCTGGTGATCTCACTTATGGCACCACCGTGTGAGAAAGTTCTCATGCAGCAGAGGTGCTGTCGCCTCACATTGTCTCCCATCTATACCTCCCCCACAATGCTCAGTCTCTATTCTGTGTCCCCTCAAACTTTTCCACCCCATACTGTCTTCTCACACTATTCTCCTCAATAGTCTCCTTACACATTACCTCCTCTTGCTCTCCATAAATCTCAACATAATTCACCCTTACCCATTCACCATACTGCTTCTTCACACATTCTCCACATACTCTTTCATAAAATTTCTTCTCCATCTCTCCCCTAATTAAAATTAATTTTTGGAAGAGTAAGCAGACACATGCACGCACACACTGTCATGCACAGACACAAATACACACAGACACATACTCAAACACATGCGCACACACACAGAAATATGAGCATGCACATACACACAGGCAGGGAAGCATGCACACACACACGTGCAGACATAGAATCATAGAATCATAGAATCATAGAATCGTAGAGTTGGAAGGGACCTCCTGGGCCATCTGGTCCAACCCCCTGCTCAAAGCAGGATTCGCTAAATCATCCCAGTCAGATGTCTGTCCAGCCTCTGTTTGAAGACTTCCATTGAAGGAGAACTCACCACTTCTCGTGGCAGCCTGTTCCACTCATTGATCACTCTAACTGTCAAAAAGTTTTTTCTAATATCTAATCTGTGTCTCTTCCCATTCAGTTTCATCCCATTGCTTCTAGTCTTTCCTTGTGCAAATGAGAATAAAGTTGATCCTTCTACAATGTGACAGCCCTTGAGATATTTGTAGACAGCTATTAAGTCTCCTCTCAGTCTTCTCTTTTGCAAACTAAACATTCCCAAATCCTGCAACCTTTCCTCATAAGACAGGGTTTGCAGACCGGTCACCATTCTGGTCGCTCTTTTCTGAACTTGCTCCAGTTTGTTGATGTCTTTTTTAAAATGTGGTGCCCAAAACTGGACACAATATTCCAGATGAGGTCTGACCAAAGAGGAGTAGAGGGAAATAATGACTTCACGTGATCTAGACTGTATGCTTCTGTTAATACATCCTAGAATTGCATTTGCCTTTTTTGCTGCTGCATCACACTGTTGACTCATATTCAGTCTGTGATCTATTAGTATACCCAAGTCTTTTTCACATGTGCTGTCACTTAGCCCTATTCCTCCCATTCTATATATGCTTTTTTCATTTTTATTGCCCAGATGTAGTACTTTGCATTTCTCCCTGTTAAAAACCATTCTGTTAGTTGCTGCCCACTTCTCCAGTTTATTTAAATCTTTTTGAATCCTCTCTCTCTCTTCTCTAGTATTAGCTATCCCTCCTAGCTTTGTGTCATCAGCAAATTTAATCAGTTTACCCTCAATTCCTTCATCTAAATCGTTGATAAAGATGTTGAACAATACAGGGCCCAGGACAGAGCCCTGTGGTACCCCACTTGAGACATTCTTCCAACTGGATGTGCAGCCATTTACGACCACTCTTTGGGTCCGATTACTAAGCCAGTTATGAATCCACCTAACAGTTGCCTTGTCCATTCCATACTTAGTCATTTTTTCAATAAGGATTGTATGAGAGACTTTGTCAAATGCTTTGCTGAAGTCAAGATATACTATATCTACAGCATTTCCTTGATCCACCCAATCAGTGATACCGTCATAGAAGGAAATTAAGTTAGTCTGACATGACTTATTAGTTAGAAACCCATGCTGACTCTGTTTAATCACTTCATTCTTATCCAGGTATTGACATACATGTTGTTTAATAATTTGTTCAAAGATCTTTCCTGGTATAGAAGTCAGACTCACCGGCCTATAGTTGCCTGGGTCCACCTTCTTCCCCTTTTTGAAGATAGGAACAACATTTGCTCTTCTCCAGTCTTCTGGCACTTCTCCTGTTCTCCAAGAATTTTCAAAGATTATGGAGAGGGGTTCAAAAATTTCTTCTGCTATCTCCTTCAGTACTCTGGGGTGTAATTCATCTGGACCTGGAGACTTGAATTCATTTAGGTTAGCTAAGTGTTTCCTCACTATCTTTCTGTTTATAGATATCCTGGATTCTTCTATTCCCATAATAGGACAGTGAATAACAGTTGATGTTGCATTTCCTTTCTGAGAGAAAACAGATGCAAAATAGGAATTTAAAAGTTCAGCCTTCTCAACATCCTGTCTTACCATTTCATCATTTTCATCCTGTAAAAATCCTATAGCATCTTTGACTTTTCTTTTACTTTTGACATATCCCCAAAATCCTTTATTATTGCTTTTGACATCTCTTGCAAGCCTCAGTTCATTTTCAGCTTTAGCTAATCTGAATTGTGCCCTGCAGGTTCTGCAGACAGCATTATATTCTTCTTTAGATATGCCTCCCTCTTTCCATTTTATAAACATTTTTTTCTTCCTTTTTAGCATGTGCTTAAGTTCTGTGTTCATCCATCCTGGTTTCCTTAAATGCTTCCTATTCTTCCCTCTTTTCGGAATTGTTAACAACTGTGCTTTGAGAATTTCATTTTTCAAGATTTCCCATCCTTCCTGGACATTTTTGTCTTTAAGGATATCCAGCCATTGGATCCCTCCAATTCTCTTTCTGAATCCCTTAAAATCTGCCTTTCTGAAATCTAACCTTGACGTCTGAGTCTTCACAGGTCTTCCACCTCTAGTTATCCAAAATTCTAAAATAGCATGGTCGCTACCTCCTAGGGTCCCAGCCACTTTTACCTCCTCAACCATTCATGCACAGACATTCATAATAATAAAGTAACTTGGCACTCAACTGAATTGTCCTTTTTAAGTGAAGTTTTTATTTATGTGCAGTCCTACAAAAAGACGTTTCGGCCTACTCTTGGCCTTCGTCAGTCCGACTGCTGTCTATATAGTATGAACAAACGTATGTCCACGAGCAAAATAATTTTTTTGCAAGTTCCTGCTTCCAAATATGGTGTAGGCATATAGCAGGCTTCCAGCTACCCTTAAGGTGTGCTGTGCTGGTAATTCAATTAGATGCAATATATTCCATAAGGAAATTAGGAGAGGTTCCCGCTGGATTGCTGAAGCAATTTGCCTGTGGAAGATGTCTGTACTGAGACCGGTGTAAAAATATACCTGTAGAAAATGTCTGTACTGAGACCGGTAGCAAATGGCCAGTATGGGGCATATAATAGTAGCTTGCAGGTGTGCAGGTGAGACCGGCAGCCTAAGGCTAATATGGGACTTATAGAAGTAGGTTGCAAGTGTGCAGGGCTGAATGCGGTATCCACAGACATTCAGACACATGCACGCACACTGTGGCAGACATGCACATGTACGCATACAGGTGCACACACGCACATACACACAGAAATGCAAGCGTAAACTCATGCAGATGCGGGCACACAGCCATACGCATGTACATGCAGACACACGTGTGCACACACGCAAAAATACATACAGAAATATGAACATGCACATATACACATGCAGGAAAGCATGAACACACACGCAGACATGAATAGACATGCAGACACATGCTTGTGCACCCAGGCAGACATGCACACGTACACAAACAGTTACACATGCATGTACTTACACACAGAAATGCACACATAAACATATGAAGATGCAGGCACACAGACACACGCATGTGCGTGCACATGTAGTGACCAGCAGATTCTCAGGATGCAGTGACGAGACACGAGACAGGGTATAACTTGTATAATCAACTTTTATAAATTGGAGCCCCTACGGCTATGCTGAACAGGCGGAAAGGGGTAAACACAAATCTGTCCTCACAGGGACTCAATAAAATAAGCAATACTTTGCTAAGGAAACTGGGAGTACCCCGGCTAGTCCGTGTGTAAAAAGCCGGAACGTGGCCAAACTATAGTACTTATGGCTATAGTGCACTTATCCTTCCTTGCGTCACTCGGGATTGCAGTTGTGGCCGCTTAGAGATCGTTGATGCAGCTGTCTTGACGCCTTGATATCCTGGGAAGATTTGGGCGCAACAGGCCCTGAAGAAACTATGCCAGTGGGGCGCAACAGGCCCTGAAGAAACGATGACGGTGGGGCGCAACAGGCCCTGAAGGAACGATGACGGTGGGGCGCAACAGGCCCTGAAGAAACGATGTTGGTGGGGCGCAACAGGCCCTGAAGAAACGATGTCGGTGGGGCGCAGCAGGCCCTGAAGAAACGATGTCGGTGGGGCACAACAGGCCCTGAAGAAACTATGTCGTGGGGCGCGGTAATGACACAGTTCCCCAAATGACCAGTAGCTGTCCTCTGATAAGGGTCCCTCCACAGCCGGGAAATGGGCCTCTAATGTCGCCTATGACAAGGCGGTGTCCCCTGAGGCCAGTGATGACAGGGTCGCCGCGGTGGGAGAAGGCCGGGGGGCAGTGTCCAGGCCTCTGTGGCCGTTTTACGTCTAGTCACAGCCGCGACCTGAGGTAAGGAATAATCTGTCTCACAAAGGCAGGGGGCGGCGGGCGTGTCTCTGTGCGAATGGGGGCGGGAATTTTGAGGCTACGTTGAGCTATCTGGATGACATCATCGTCTATGCCGCCACCTTTGAGGACTACCTGAAGCGGTTGGGACAGGTACTCAGCCGGTTGCCAAAGTACGGGTTGAAGGTGAAGCCTCAGAAATGCCACCTATTTCGCTCTCAGATTGAGTATCTTAGATTTCATCTCTACCAAGAAAGAAGTAAGGAGAAATGTTAAATTGGTAGCTTTGGAGCACCCGCCAGGGCTGTGTGGTACTCGGTACCAGGCCGCTTCTAAAAGGGACAGTGTCACAGCGGCAGGGACCTGTTCCGTGGCCATGGGCATCCAATAAAAGGGGTATATTTACTAGGGATGAAAAATAAAGAGTTTTTGAGGTAAGAGTTCATTATGCCTCCTGTGGTATCTGGTCAGAGGCGACCAGCGCTGCATTGCAGATCCTCTGGGACTGATGGTGTTAAGCACCAGAGTTGAACTAGCTCTCCACACGCAGAGCTTAGTCCCAGGGCAGATGGAAGATGATGAGAGAGAATTATGTAGTGTGGAGCAAGGGATGTAGCAGTGCTGAGTAGGTGATGCATGAAGAAGGCAGTAGACACAGCCGAATGCAGTTCCAAAGCTTTACTCACAGTTCTCAAGAGCCTGCGATGCCCACTTGGTGCTGCATCCTCCAGGTGAGGGATCCAGCCAACTTCCAGGCAGATAGAGAACACCTTTCCAGAACTAGCTGTCAGTATGTGCCTTTCCTGGCCATCTCCACAGTGCTGATTTCCACTCTTCTTCCCTCCCAGCACCGCACAGTCAGTGTCCCAGGCCAGCAGCTGCGGATCCTGTCGGATAACGTGCCCAAAGAGTTTCCTTGATCCTTTCTGGCTGCCGTTCCGTTGAAGATAACTGTGGTTGTTGTCTGTGATCCCTAAAGTTGCCACAGCAATTGGCTTGCTAGCTGAGCCCTGTTGTACAGTCCACTAGGCTAAGGGGCTGAGACCCTTCTGCAACCTGGATTTTCCCCCACCTGACATCCATCAGCATGGAACGAGCCCCACTGGGAGCACTCTCTCCACCCGTGCCTCTGGAAAATCCCTTTCCCCTTCAAGGAGCTTCCTTCCGTCCTTCTGTCTGTACCAGTACTTCTTCCAGCAGCCCCTGCTGATAGCGAGCTGCTGCACACGTCCTCTCACTTCCCTCCCCCAAGGGGAGCCTAATCCTGACTTCCTTCAGTTCTTCTGCTCTCAACCTAAGCTCCACCCACCTCCCAACACCCTTTATGAACCAAGCAGGGGTCATCCAGGGTGCCCTGCTACACTAGGGTGCATGTTGTTTGTGGGTGTAAGAATGTGGTCTGGTGTCTCCACCTTACCAGAAAGGTGGGATACTATACCTCCGGTTGAGGTAAAGTACCTCTGTGGCAACTGGACCCTTAGGGGTGCCACAGCTTCACATACAGAAAGCTAAAAGTGGAAATACTAGGTAAGTACATGACCAAAAAGCCAGCACTTGTGATAGAAATATGTATTGTTTGCATTTAGACTAAGAGCAGGTATGCAAAAAAAAAAATAAAGATTTAAAAACGCTTAAAATAAAATGCAAAAACACAGTATAATTGCTTTTGACAAGGAAATACACAATCTGACACAGATTTTACATTTCTTTTCTGAGAAAAAACTTATGTGCTGTTTTGCTTCTGTTTTATACTGCATTAAAGGGAAGAACCTAAAAGTCAATCATGTTTGCGAAACCATGGGCACCATGAATCAGAGCCTGGCTGCACAATGGCAGCCAACTATGTTTTTAATGAAATGCTCCGGTATCTCAGAGAAAACAGTTTGGCTTCTCTCTGCACTGCTCTAGCTGATTCACAGGCCTCTCCTGATGTATATACATGGGAGAGACTTGTCAATTTCTAAATGTTTCAGAAAAAAACTTCCTGGCTGCAATCGTGCAGCTAGGCTCTGATTCACCAAATACATTGTACCATTTAACAATTAAGAAAAAAAATATGCAATTGTACAACACTCACCTTCTACAATGCTGTAGTTATATCACACATTATTTCCGCATTATTTCTCAAATATTTTAGGGCTGTGTTTACCTATCTACATTGATGAACTGTGAGTTGTGACATACATTCACTATGCTAAAATCAGCCTAAAATGACATCTTCTTTCCCTGCCTAGACTATTGTACAGGCTAATAGACACACCTGATTGGTTGTGCTTTTTCATTAGCGATCACACATGAGATCATCAGCATTCTGTTTTTGATGGAATATTCTGCGATATGTTAAAAGGCAGTGGGCATTTTTTTGGCAATTCGTGTGCCTTCAAATTTCAATTTTCTCGGGACTTGTAAATTTAATAAAATTAGACTTGAATTAGATTGTCATCAAATCTATTTGATTATCTTTAGCTCATTAGTCACCATTTCATCATTCCCAGCCAAAAGTTTTGGGCAAATATGTAATCAACATGAAATAATAATCATCGGATGTATTTTCTTAAACCTCTACGTTATTCAAATCTTATTATTCTTTCTGAATATATATGATAAGTTGACAACTGGGAGGTACCATTTCCCGTTATAGTACTGTCAGAACTAATTTGTGTCAGAGTGTGTAGGGACACACAACTAGCTGATAACACAGACTTGTCAATTTATGAATACCTTTTTTTTAAAAAAAAATAACAGAATTGCTCAGCACAAAGTACTAAGAAAAGATTATCCAAAAACAGTTACTTAATAAAAAATTCAAATATTTTAAAAAAAAATAGATAAACATCAGGAGTGGGGACGGGTTGGATACCTAATATATGGAATATTTTAGGTAATAAGGACGTAAAGGTGCGACAGTGTCACTGTCTGAAAAGAGGCTTGGTTCTCACAATCTCTTGGTAATTACCATATATACACGATATACTCGTGTATAATGATAACACAAGAAACCCAAGCAAAAATCAACTGGTAAAAACTGAAACCAATATAGAACCACCACAAGGAACACAGTATAAATTGCCAATAAAATGAATAAATTTTATTATATATAATTAGACCACAAAATACATTCAAAAACAGAACCAGTAAAAGGGATACTGCTACCCAAACAGGGAGCCATATTAACGTTGCCCAAAATATAATTAATTTTATATCATCGATATAGCATGTAAATATACTGAAATAATTTAATTACAGCAAGTATAACTTGCACATATTGTAAATCCATGCAAATATATGTCTGAAACCAATATCAATAGAGTAAAGATATAAGCTGCTGACTAACAGTGTAAGCTCCCTGTTTTGGTAGCAGTATCCCTGTTATTGGTTCTGTTTTTGAATGTATTTTGTGGTCTAATTATATATAATAAAATGTATTCATTTTATTGGCAATTTATATTGTGTTCCTTGTGGTGGTTCTATACTCGTGTATAAGCTAAGTTATTCAGCACATTTTTTGTGCTGAAAACGCCCCCCTTGGCTTATACACAGGTCATTGTCCCAGAAAGCCAGCAGGGGAGTGGGATCAGCAGGTCACAGAGGCATGAGCCAGAGGCTGTGGCTAAAGCCTGTGCCGCTGCTGTAATAGCGCACAGTGCCAGCCGCATCCGCCGGCTTCCAGGACACATCATACTCACCGCAGAGCCATGCATACAATGACAGGGACGGGGAGGAATGCATACAATGACAGGGACGGGGAGGCAAGCATACCAGGAGAATGATGAGGGAACAATGCATGCCCGGCTTATACTCGAGTCAATAAGCTTACCCAGTTTTCCGTGGCAAAAGTATGTGCCTCGGTTTATACTCGGGTCAGCTTATACTCGAGTATATATGGTATGTTTTTTTACACAGTAGGTGAAAAAGCTATTATTTCACTTAACTTATATGGGTTTGAGAAGCACAGATAGATTACAGGCTAAGTAAACAGAGTTTGATATATTATGTCTCAGGGCTAAGATTTTTTCTCTTTCTAACAGTAGCTAAAATGTGAATTTCTTCTATTGTAAAATTGGTGGGCAGTAGTGATGGGCGAGCACTAAAATGCTCAGGTGCTCGTTGCTCGGGTCGAGCATATTGAAATGCTCAGGTGCTCAACCCAAGCAACGAGCCCAATGTAAGTCTATGTGAAACCCGAGCATTTTAGCCATGGCTACCCCATGGGTCTTTTTAGGGTCTAAAAATGATGGAAATTGATTTGAACAGTGCTGAAATGACATGGGAACATCATGGGGAAGACCCCTGGAATCATTTCTTACTCCCAGGTCACTGCTGTGAACAATGTTGTCAGAGTCTTATGCCATTTTTACAGGCACACAATAAAACATACAAAAACAAAAACAAAATGGATTTTCCTAGCAAATATGTTAAGGAGCATCCTTTCCAGGGTATTAATTTTTATGTAAGGCAAAATAAATAACCCAAAACAAAAAATGTTCCTCCACCACTTGGGCTTTGTTATCACTTAGCATTTTTTATGCGTTTTTCAATTTTAGCATTGCTTTCAGCCAAGACAAATGCATTCAATGGGAAATGTCATTTTAACATTTTACAAACTTATCTGGCCATGAGGTGTGTGACACATCATCTGACACATCCTGTTTCATTTATGAAAGAGGGACTCTGAAAGTCACAAAGCCTATTTTTATAGGGCCATCAGACGGCTTTTACTATTCTTAAAGGTCCAGCAGTCGGTCCTCACTATACCATACTGTTTGCCCATGAAGTGAATGCATTATTGAATGCACGGCTTTTGTTGTTTGACACATGCTTGTGTAATGTGAGGATGGCACATCAGGAGAAATAGTGGTGGCTGGGGATTGAGTAACGAGGGACGGCCGCCACCATCAGGTTGCGGAAAGCTTCCATCTCCACAAGCCTAAAAGGTAACATTTCGAACATAAGGAGATGAGAAATGTGTGAATTTAGTAGTGTGGCCTGTGGGGCGTTGGATGCATATTTGCGCTTGCGTTCCAAGAACTGGGGTATGGACAACTGAATGCTGTGCTGGGACAAGGATGTGGACATGCTGGATGATGGTGCTAGTTGAGTGTGTGCAACGGCAGGTGCACGGCAGGAGGGATCTTTCCGTGCACCATGGACAGGGGATTGGCTTGCACGCACAACAGTGTAAGAATCAGTCGTGTCACCCGCAGACTCTGTTCCTGGACCCTGGACTTCAGCCCACAAAGTGGGATGCTTTGCTGCCATGTGCCTGATCTTGCTGCTAGTTTTGCTACCCCTGCTGAACTATGAGCTAATATTTTGCAAGATAGAATTTTGACTTAATCTGTCACGGTTCCTTCACTCAGTGAGTGACTGGTTTGTTGCCCTACGGAATCTGGGTCATGCTTATTGTCGGTGTTCTGATTGATGGCTCAGCCATCCAATCTTTTGATGACTTGCTGAGCTGTCCATATTTTGATTGATAACTCAGCCATCCAATCTGTACTGAGCTTTCTCTAAGTGTTCTCTGTTCTGGTGATCGCCCAGCTACTTAACTGAGCTGTCTGCCTCTGATCCCTGCCAGACATAGCTCATGCTTCCTGGTGAATCCATCTGTCTCCCCACATGTCTCCCTTCACACACTGCACTACTGCTTGATGGATGTCCATATTATTTAAGATAAAGGACGATTAACCACAGAGGAATCTTGTGAGTGCTGCCTTCAAACATGAGATAACTGGAGCAGTTTTCAAAAGAAGAGTGGTCCAAAATTCCAGTTGAAATGTGTAAGAAGCTTGTTGATGGTTATAGGAAGCAATTGATTGCAGTTATTTATTCCAAAGTATGCAAAAAAATATTAAGTTGAGGGTGCCAACAATTTGGACTCTAGTCATGCCACTGACCGCATATTCTGTACAAGTGCTGGCATCTGCGGTCCCCTGACTCCTTGAATCTTTTGGTAGCTCAGGGCACAGGGGTCGCACAATTGACTCCGGGGGGGGCTCATGTTTGAGACCCCTGAGTTAAACTGAATAAGGCCTCAGACTGTTAGAAGGATGTTTTTATGAGCACTAGTAGATTGACAGAAGAGAGTTTAAAAGGAGTAAGTCATGAATAAATGGCAGTTTGTTGTGCTTCCATAGTTCATAGTTCAAGGAGTTCAAATACTTTTTTTTCCCCAAAAAATTACAACTATGGGATAGATGTCCCTGATATATAGGCAGGGTACATTCACAACAAATTACTGCAGCTTCTGTAAAGAAAAGCAGATTCATTCATATTGTAACAGCATATGGCCTTACTTAACCCCTTTACCCAAAAGGGTGGCTTGCATGGTTTTGCGGTTTTCTCGTGACATATTGTACTTCATGATGGTGTTAAAATTTCTTTGATATGACTTGCATTTATTTGTGAAAAAAAAAACAGAAATTTGGTGAAAATTTTGAAAATGTCACAGTTTTCCAACTTTGAATTTTCATGCTCTTAAATCACAGAGATAAGTCACATAAAATACTTATTAAGTAACATTTCCCACATGTTTACTTTACATCAGCACAATTTTGGAACCAAAATTTTTTTTGTTAGGAAATTATAAGGGTTAAAAGCGATTTCTCATTTTTACAACACCATTTTTTTAGTGACCACATCACATTTGAAGTCACCTTAAGGGGTCTATATGATAGAAAATATCCAAAAGTGACACTATTCTAAAAACTTCACCCCTGAAGATGCTCAAAATCACACTCAAGAGGTTTATTAACTCTTCAGGTGCTTCATAGGAATTTTTTTTAATTTTTTTTAAAAATTAACATTTAACTTTTTTTCACAAAAAATTTATTTCAGATCCAATTTTTTTATGTTACCAAGGGTAAGAGGAGAAATAGGACCTAAATAGTTTTTGTGCAATTTGTCCTGAGCACGCTGATACCCCATATATGCAGGCAAACCACTGTTTTGGCACATAGCAGAGCTTGGAAGGGAAGGAACGCTGTTTGACTTTTCAATGCAAAATTAGCTTGAATTAAGATCGGACACCATGTCACTTTAGAGAACCCCTGATGTGCCTAAACAGGTGTAACCCCCACAAGTGACTCCATTTTGAAAACTATACCCCCTAAGGAACTTATCTAGATGTGTGGTGAGCACTTTGAACTCCCAAGTGCTTCACAGAAGTTTATAACGTAGAGCCGTAAAAATAAAAAATCATATCTTTTTCAAAAAATGATCTTTTCACCACCAATTTTTTATTTTCCTAAGGGTAACAGGATAAATTGGACACCAAGAGTTGTTTTGAAATTCGTCCTGACTATACTGATACCCCATATGTGGGGATAAACCACTGTTTGGGCGCATGGCAGAGCTCGGAAGGGAAGGAGCACCGTTTTACTTTATCAGCGCAAAATTGGCTGGAATTAAGATCGGACACCTTGTCGCGTTTGGAGAGGCCATGATGTGCCTAAACCATGGAAACTCCCACAAGTAACACCATTTTGGAAACAATGGTAACAGGAGAAATTGGATGTCAAGAGTTGTGCAATTTGTCCTGAGTGTGCTGATACCTCATATGTGGGGGTAAACCACTGTTTGGGCGCATGGCAGAGCTCAGGAGGGAAGGAACACCAGATTTTACTGTTATGATTTGCAGGTGCCATGACTCACTGGGAGAGCTTATGAGGTGCCAAAGCAGCCGAACGCTCCAAAAGTGACCCCATTTTGTAACCTTTACCTCTCAGTGAATTTATCTAGGGGCGCAGTGATCATATTGACACCATGAGTGTGTCACAGAATTTTATACCCTTGGACAGGGAGGACAAAATAACTACATTTTTACCACCAAAATATTGTTTTAGCCAAAGATTTTATATTTTCACACAAGACGTGGGTAAAAATGGCAACAAAATTTGTCCCACAATTTCTACTGAACGTGGCAATGCCCCATATGTGGCTGTACTGTAAGCGCTGTTCCCTGGCGCCGGGTGCTGACCACAGCTCTCATTATTCTCCCCTTCTATGCCAGTGATGGGCGCGAGCAGGGGAGAATGATGAGATGCAGGGTCAGCACCCGAGGGTAATGTCATAGAGGTAACCTCCGGTCACTGGACTCCGTTCCTAGCCGGGCTGAGCTGCGGTGACATTGATGAGATCCCCGCTAGCACCATGAGCTGTGAGTGCTCATTGTACTAGAGCTGATCTGAGCACAGCTCAGTCCAGCTGGGAACAGAGCTCAGTGACCGAAGGTAACCTGTATGACTTAACCCCCCAGTCACTGACACTGCATTCCCAGCAGCTCATTCACCAGTGGTTTTCAGATGGGACGGTCGCATCTTGGCACCGTCCAGGTTGAAAACTGTATATCCCCCAGACATGGATTACGGCGTGGGACACGATGGACAGGTATGGTATATTGTTGCTTTTTTTATTTTATTTTTATTACAGGAGACCGAGGGCTTCCCTTGGATTAGGCGAGGTTGTAAGTATGGTTTAATTGAGATTAATAAAGGAGTCATTTTTTTCAAATAAAGGACTTTATTCTGATTGTGTCTTTATTTACAATAGGATTAGTAATGGATGGGTGTCTTATAGAGGCCTCTCCATTAAGTTGTGAGCTTGATGTCACCAGTCAATACAAAGGTGACATCAACCCCACAAATATTACCCCACTTGCCACCGCTACAGGGCAAGTGGGAAGAGCCAGGCAAAGCACCACAATTGGCGCATCTAATAGATGTGCCTTTTCTGGGCAGCTGCAGGCTGCTATTTTTAGGCTGGGGGGTCAATATCCATGGTCCCTTACCAGCCTAAGAATACCAGCCCCCAGCTGTGAACTTTAGCAAGGCTGGTTGTCAAAAATAGGGGGGACCCCATGCCATTTTTTAAAATCATTTATTTAAATAATTAAAAAAGCAACGTGGGGACACCTCTATTCAAAATTTGTGTAAAATTTGGGACATGTAAGTGCTAAATTAATGTGTAAATTCATAGAAAAAATTGTGTGGGATCCCGCGGTATTTTCTCTGCCAGAGAGGGAAAGCCAGCGACTGAGGGCAGATATTAATAGCCTAGAGAGGGACCATGGTTATTGGCCCCCCTGGCTACAAACATCTGCCCCCAGCCACTCCAGAAAAGGAGCATCTATAAGATGCGCCTTTTCTGTCACTTAGCTCTCTATTCACATTGCCTTTAGCAGTGGCTCATGGGTTAATAATGGGTTAATGCCACCTTGCTATTGAAAGGTGACATTAAGCCTGGTTAATAATGGAGAGGTGTTAATAAGACACCTATCCATTATTAATCCTATAGTAGTATAGGGTTAAAAAAATACACACAGATATTAATTAAAAATTATTTTAATGAAATAATCACACAAAGTTTTTAACCAAATTTATTATGCTGCCAATCCAAAAGAATCCCTTGCTCTCCTGTAACAAAAAAAAACAAAAAAACAACAATGTCCATACCTCTCCGCAGTTCAGTCAGGTCCCCGCTGCAATCCATCACAAGGGGTTAACTAGTTTACAACAGGGACCGGTGCTAATGCTATTGGCCCAGCTGTAAACCACTGCAGGATGAATTAAATCATGTCTGCGCAGGTGTCCCAGCTGACTGGGGATGAACTGATTAGCGTGGGAAAGTTTCTGACCTTTTCCCACACTGTCAGTTCACGTCAGGTCAGCCGGGGACTTTGCGCATCCTCAGTGACGTCAGAGGTAGACAGTGAGGGTGGCGCTCATAGCAATCTGCCATTAACAACCATAGAGGTCTCGAGCAGAGTTGAGCGACTTTGGTCGGATCGGGTTTCATGAAACAAAATTTGTTTCAGATGAAACTCGTCCGACTAGGGCAAAAAAAAGTCGGAGTTTCGTCCGAAACCCGACCCCAATGCAAGTCAATGGGAAATAAACGTCGGCATTGAGCGGATGACATTCATCCACTCAATGCAGACTTTTATTCCTGATTGACTTGCATTGGGGTCGGGTTTCAGACGAAACTCCGACTTTTTTTTGCCCTAGACGGACGAGTTTCATCTGAAACAAATTTTGTTTCATGAAACCCGATCCGACCAAAGTTGCTCAACTCTAGTCTCAAGGAGACCTCAGGTTGATATGGCAATGGATCGCTGATCCCCGATCACATGACGGGGTCAGCGATGCACATATTTCCGGCCATGTGCCGGAAGCTCTAGTTTAAATGCCCGCTGTCAGCGTTTGACAGCGGCATTTAACTAGTCAATAGATGCGGGCAGATCACGATTTTGTTCGCGCCTATTGCAGGCACATATCAGCTGTTTAAAACAGCTGACATGTTGCGGCTTTGAGGTGGGCTCACCGCAGGAGCCGACCTCAAAGCGGGGGATACTGACAGCTGATGTACTATTCAGTCAGCTGGCAGTAAGGGGTTAATGTGCTGGGAGCGGTCTGTGAATTGTTCTAATGTAATGGGAGCAGGGAGAATTTTCTTTGTGCTC
Source organism: Dendrobates tinctorius (assembly GCF_039654945.1). Taxonomy (NCBI): domain Eukaryota; kingdom Metazoa; phylum Chordata; class Amphibia; order Anura; family Dendrobatidae; genus Dendrobates; species Dendrobates tinctorius. The sequence continues at coordinate 41,770,564 of NW_027361728.1, read as the reverse complement.
CGCTGACCTGAGCTTAATGTAACTGGCATTTTTCTACCTATGTATACAGTCAGAATCCTGTATGATTCTATAATAAAGTGGTGATGATAAATCACTACCCTACTGTTTATAAAAACTATATGTCAAGCTGAAAAATGGCTTAGGTTCTGTATGGATTTTTTCTTTGTCTTTTTCTTTGCTACTTGCTCACTTTTCACCTCTGGCACATGGCAGTTCTGCAGCAATTCTTCTATGAAGCACAGTTTCTTTTAGCGATAAATACCCAAAAGAAATATGCGGTGAGAAAATATTAATTGTACATGTCACAGTAAAGAGACTAAAGGTGTAACCACATTATGGCCAGAACCGACAGCGCTGAATGGGCCTCGTAACATTTGACCCTTGGTGTGAATACCGTATAGAAAAGAAACAGCTGCTCCTGAACTCAGAGTAGATATATAAAGTCTTATAATGAGAAGCACAGGCTGTTTACTCAGCAAATGAGTGCTTATGAAATATTTATAGAGAATATCTGTTACCGCATTCTTTTCATCATCTCCCTGTTTATTAAAGAAATGGAATCCCATCTGAAGAGTGTGACACACTCATTATGGACTAGTTATTAAAGCTAGTTCAATAAATGTACTTAAAGCAACCTATCAGAATCTAGTTTTACTTTTTCCCATGCAGAACAAAAAATAAAAGCAGCAATCACATAGGTTGCTATCAGAAATATCTTTTGGAAAAAATATCATAAAGAAGTAGTTCTCGCTACATGTAATGATAGCAACCCATACTAATTGCTGATAAAATGCTTTAAATAGTTATGGGGTCTTTCATTTGAAATAATTTTAACAATTATATTTTAAGTTACGCAGTAGTTTTCTTTTCCTTGTTAGAGGCAACTCTGTGCTAGGGTAAGAATAGATGATGTACTAGGGATAGACAAATCCACTGAAGATCCAGTTAAGATGGACTCAAGTCTTCCCACCCTTTAGAGGAAACACAGTATAGACATTTGTAAAAAGTTTGTGAGAACACTGGCTTTCTTGTTTATTGATATGTATGCATAACATAGTTAAAAGTATGTGAACTCGACAAGTTTTTAAAGCAGAAGACTCTTAAGGAAACTTTGGACATTTTTTTACTAAAGCGTCTTTTGTGTCATCTTCTTTTTTGATTGTTTCATAAGATGCCTTCTAGGGGGGCACGTGTGCGGGTCAGGCACGTGTGTCTCCCTGCAGCATAAGTATCACGGCAGCAAAAGTATCTCGAAAATGCAGTTATTACTACGGCAGTTAGTCTCGGCAGGAGTCAGGACCCTACACTATCTACCTGTCTCTTTTGGGTATGTCTGCTGAGTAAGCCCTTCTTATTACTTAGACCTAGCTTCTCTCAACCTATCCTATTTCTTCACCATGTTTACATATGCCCTCACAGTGTTTGCTCCTTTAGTCCACACTCTCCTTCCCTATCCCCAAACCACAGCACCCTCTAACCAAATAATCATCTCCCCTTCCCTCTTTCCTCCCCACCTGACCTCCTCTGCTGAACTGCTCCTCAACCTCAAATCTGTCCAAATGAAACATAAAACAAGCTGCCCACTCTCCTTCTCCCATCTGCTCTCCCTTTCTCTGCTTCTCCTTACTGCTGGCGACATATCTCCCAATCCTGGACCCCCACAGCTCTCACCCCCCACTACTTCCCCTTCCTACCGCCCCCTTTTTAATAAGAACTACCACAACCTTTCCAACTTAAAACCTGTGCCATTGACACCCAACCCCCTGCTCCCTCTCTCGGGAGCACTTTGGAATGCCCGCTCCATATGCAATAAGCTCCATGTGATTCATGACCTCTTTCTCTCTCACAATCTTGCCTTCCTCGGCCTCACAGAAACATGGCTGACACCCTCTGACACCGCCTCCCCTGCTGCGCTGTGTTACGGCGGCCTTCACTTTACCCACACTCCTCGCCCTGGCAACAGACACGGTGGAGGAGTCGGTCTTCTCCTTTCTTCCAACTGCAACTTCAACCCAATCCCACCTCTTCCCTCCCTAATCCTCCGATTTTTGAAGTCCACTCTGTCCGCATCTACTCTCCCTTCAATCTCCAAGTGGCCATCATATACCGACCTCCAGGCCCGACCACTGCCTTCATTGATCAATTCTCTACCTGGCTTCTTCATTTTCTTTCAACTGACACCCCCACTATCATCATGGGTGACTTCAACATCCCCACTGATACCCTTCAGTCAGCAGCCTCCAAACTCCTGTCTCTTACTTCATCCTTTGGACTTACTCAGTGGTCCTCCTCAGCCACCCACACAGATGGACACACATTAGACCTTGTCCTCACCCGTCTCTGCTCTCTTTCTAACTTCACCAACTCCCCTCTCCCTCTGTCTGACCATCATCTACTCACTATCTCATCCCTGTCCTCCTCACCTGGCATCCATGTCCAGCAACATGCACACCCCGGCAGAAACCTTGCACACCTAGACACCCATGCGCTCTCTGATTCTATTCTACCACTGGCATCCATATCCTCACTCCATGACACAGACAGTGCCACTGCTTTCTACAATGCCACTCTCGCATCAGCTATTGACACGATTGCCCCTCTCGTTCATGGCAGAATGCGACGTATCAACAGACATCCCTAGCACAATAACACCACTAAAAAGCTCCGGCAAGTGTCCAGGATTGCAGAGCGGCGCTGGAAGAAAACAAATCGCAAGATGACTTCACCACATTCAAACAGGCAACACTCGATTTCAAATCTGCCCTCACCTCTGCTAAACAGGCCTACTTCACAACCTTTGTATCTTCCCTATCTTACAACCCAAAACAGTTATTCAAAACTTTTAACTCCCTCCTCCGCCCACCACTGCCTCCTCCAACCTCCCTCATCTCTGCCGAGGACTTTGCCACACACTTCAAAAACAAGATTGACCAAACAAGGCAAGTATTCATCACTCAACCACCACAACCCCTTTGTATACAGACCAATGCCCAAACCCCATAACCTCACTCTCCAACATCACTGAAGGGGAACTTAATCGCCTCTTCTCCAAATCGCACCTCACAACCTGTGCACTTGACCCCATCCCATCCCACCTCCTCCCCAACCTCACCACCACACTTATCCCATCCCTAACCCACCTCTTCAACCTATCACTAACGTCTGGTACCTTCCCTTCTGCTTTCAAGCATGCCACAATCACGCCTATCCTTAAAAAGCCAACTCTCGACCCAACAGTCACGTCCAGCTATCGCCCAATATCGCTGCTCCCATTTGCTTCCAAACTCCTGGAACAGCATGTCCACGCTGAACTTTCCGCCCACCTATCATCTAACTCGCTCTTTGGCAATCTACAATCTGGTTTCCGCCCCCATCACTCCACTGAGACAGCCCTGACCAAAATTACTAACAACCTACTTACAGCCAAATCAAATGGACAATACTCTATACTCCTGCTTCTAGACCTTTCCGCTGCATTTGACACAGTTGACCACTGCCTCCTACTACAGATCCTCTCCTCCTTCGGCATCAAAGGCCTTGCCCTATCCTGGATCTCCTCATACCTTTCCAACCGCACATTCAGCGTCTCCCACTCACACATCACCTCCTCATCCCACCCTCTCTCTTGGAGTCCCCCAAGGCTCTGTTTTAGGACCCCTACTCTTCTCAATCTATACACTTGGTCTGGGGCAACTCATAAAGTCCCACGGATTCCACTACCACCTTTATGCTGATGACACTCAGATCTACCTCTCTGGCCCAGACGTCACCTCTCTGCTGTCCAGAATCCCAGAGTGTCTATCAGCCATATCCTCCTTCTTCTCCCTCTTGCTTCCTCAAACTCAATGTAGACAAATCTGAACTCATCATCTTTCCTCCATCTCACAGATCTTCTTTACCCGACCTAGCTATAACAATTAATTACATCATACTTTCCCCAATACCAGAAGTCCGCTGCCTCGGAGTAACCTTTGACTCTGCCCTGTCCTTCAAACCGCACATCCATACTCTTTCTACCTCCTGTCGCCTCCAGCTCAAAAATATTTCCAGAATCCGTCCTTTCCTCAACCCTCAATCTACTAAAATGCTTGTGCATGCCCTCATCATCTCCTGCCTCGACTACTGCAACATCCTTTTCTGTGGTCTCCCTGCTAACACCCTCGCACCTCTCCAGTCCATCCTTAACTCTGCCGCCCGACTAATTCATCTCTCTCCTCGCTACTCCTCTGCTTCTCCCCTCTGCAAATCTCTTCACTGGCTCCCATTCCCTCAGAGTATCCAGTTCAAATTACTAATTCTGACCTACAAGGCCATCTATAACCTGTCTCCCCCATATGTCTCTGAACTAATCTCCCGATACCTTCCCTCACGTAATCTCCGGTCCTCCCAAGACCTCCTTCTCTCCTCCACACTTATTCGCTCCTCACCCAACCGCCTCCAAGACTTCTCCTGAATAGCCCCTATTCTCTGGAATTCTTTGCCCCAACAAGTCCGACTATCAACCACATTTGGATCCTTCAGACAGAACCTGAAAACCCACCTCTTCAAGAAAGCCTACAGCCTGCAATGACCCCGCTACCTTCTTCTCTCTCACCACTACCGGTGATACCACCTCAACCAACACCTGAACTGCTGCAACCCACCAACCTACTGTCTCCTTCCGCACCATCCTGTTGCATGTAAGCCCGAAAAGGCAGGGTCCTCTCTCCACTCTGTATCAGTCTGTCATTGATAGTTTGTTTTCTGTAAGTGATATCTGTAATTTGTATGTAACCCGTTCTCATGTACAGCACCATGGAATCAATGGTGCTATATAAATAAATAATAATAATAATAATAATAATAATAATAATAAAAGTGTTTTTCGGAGGTTTGTCCAGCAGCTGGTTATTTGAAGGGTTTTTCCATTGTCATTTTTGGGCTGTTTTTTTCACTCCATTGAATAATGAAGAGATCACTAACATTTTTTAAGCAAAAGCTATGGCAAAATGCTCCAAAAAAATATCAGTATGTCTTCCAGGCATTTGTGGAACTTTCTTATTGACTTGTATTGTAAAGTACAGAGTGTCTTCTGAGCAGAACATTTCAATAGAATAAACATGTTACTACTTTTAGCCATTCCAGAGTCCAAACCATCAAGCTGTTAAAACAAGTAACAAAAGACTGCATATACAATTTGGTCCAGAAATATTTGGACAGTGAACGAATCTTCGTGATTTGGGCTCTGTATGCAGCTATTTTTTTTAATTTAAAATTAGGCAACTGAGATGCAATTGAAGTGAAGACTTTCAGGTTTAATTTAAACAAAATATCCTGTGAAACATTTAGAAATTGGAACTATTTTTCCACAAAGGATTTTCATTTTGGGGGCTCAGAAGTAATTGGACAAATTAAAAATTTACCATGAATAAAATGTTCATGTTCAATACTTTGTATAGAATCCTTTGCAGTCAATGGCTGCCTTAAGACTGGAAGCCATGAACATCATGAAATTGCTGCGTTTCCTCATTTGTGGTACTTTGCCAGGCTTTTACTGCAGCTGATGTCAGTTGTTGCTTGTTTGTGGGTCTTTCTGCCTTAAGTTTCGTATTAAGCATGTGAAGCACATGCTTGATGGGGTTGATATCTGGTGATGGACTCAGCCATTGCAGAATATTACACTTATTTGCCTTTAAAATATCCTGGGTTACTTTCACAGTATGTTTTGGGCCATTGTCCTTCATTACAGTGAAGCACCGTCCAATCAACCTGCAAAATTTGGTCGAATCTGAGGAGAAAGTATAGCCCTGTACACTTCAGAATTCATCCAGCTGCTTCTGACACTAGTGATCCAGTGCCATAGGAAGCCATTTGTGCCTAAGGCATCACACTGCCTCCACCATGTTTCACAGAGGATACGGTCTGCTTTGGATCATGAGTTGTTCCATTCCTTCTCCATGCTTTCTTCTTCCCATCATACTGGTAGAGGTTGATTTTATTTTCATCTGTACAAAAAATGCTTTCCCAGAATTGCGCTAACTTCTTTAGATTTTTTTTGCAAAATCTAATCTTGCCTTTCTATTGTTAAGGAATGGTTTGCACCTTGTGGTGAACCCTCTGTATTTTCTTTTATGAAGTCTTCTATTTATGGTAGACTTAGATACTGAAACACCTAATTCTTGGAGATTGTTCTTAACTTGGGTGGATGTTGGGAAGGGGTTTTTCTTCACCATGGAAAGGATTCTGCGATCATCCACAACTGTTGTCTTCTATGGATGTCAAGGCCTTTTTGATTTCCCAAGCTTACCAGTGCACTCTGTTTTTGCAGAACCAAACTGTTGATGTGGCCACTATTAACATTTCTCTTATCTCTCTGATGGATTTCTTGTTTTTTTAAAGCCTAATGATGATGGTCTATTTTCCTTCCCTATCTTCCTGCTCTAAGCCAGAGAAAGCAAGGACAGACCTGCCCACCAACCTGCTCCGAAGAACAAACATGTTCCTCATCATGGAGACAGACTGTTTGTATTTGCCTACAGTCCTGCCCTGAAGCACCAGAATCTCATTAACTGAAAACTTCTAACACTGATTACACAGGAACCACAAGATGGATTTCTTCACCTCAGGTATAATTTTAATCAGTTTAATAGCACCAGCCTGACAATGTCTGTAGTTTACTTAGAAAATCCTGCCAACAGGTTCCCTTTAAAGCGAACCTGACTCTGTTTGAATTATATGAAATACAGCCATCACCTTTCAGGTTTCATATACAGCATTCTATAATGCTGTATATCTATCCCCAACCAGACCTAAAATATAAGAAAAATAACTTTTATTATATTCACCTGCGGGGTGGTTTGGTCCGAGGGGTGTCACTCTTCTTGGTCTGGCAACTCTCTTCTTCTTGCTATGCCATCCTCCTTCTTGCTTCATGTATATGATGCATCCCTTTGCCATCCACACAGTCTCCCCCGAATCACACTCTTGTGCAGATGTACTTCTCTGCCCTGACTAGCCTGCGCACTGCAGTGCTTTGCTCTGCCCTCAATTTGGCAGAGAAATATGCCTGCGCAGGAGCGCGATGGCGGGGAGGTTGGCATAGCAAGAAGGGAGGCGCCGGACCAAGATCTGTACACCCTTGGGACCAAACCGCCCCGCAGATGAGTATAATAAAACTCTTCTTCTTATCTTTCAGGTTGGGTTGGGGGCAGATATGCAGCATTATAGAATGCTGTATATCATGCTTGCAAGGTGGTGGCCGTATCTTATATCAATCAAACCTGTTGACAGTTTCCCTTTAATTGATGATGGATTAATGAGGAAATAGCCAATGCAGCCCATTAAAGATCTTTTGAGATTGACCAATTACTTTTGGTTCCTTTAAAAAGAGGAAGGTACATATTAAAGAGTTGTAATTCCCAAACTCTTACTGGAATAAGGATGCAAATACTCTCAAAATAAAGCTGAAAATCTGCATTTTAAGCTCATATTGATTGTATAACTGTATCTTGAACTTGTTTTAGTAAACAGCCTGAAAATGCCAAAACTTGTGTCACTGTTCAAATATTTTTGGACCTAACTGTATGCATGGCAATTGTTATTTCCATATACATTCATATGTTCATTCTTTTGAATGTTTTTGATGAATTTCAAGGTAGTTTTTGCCTTTCATTGATTTTTTCGTCTTAGGTTTTTTCATTAATAGCCGCTATGGTAAAATTATTTTATTTGACTCACTTATATAGTGTGTTACAGACATCATCATCACTGTCTCACTGGAATTCACACTCTTAATTTCATATCAGTATGTCTTTTGAGTATGGGAGAAAACTGATTCAAGCAGACAAACTCCTTGCAGCTGCTGTCCTTGGTGGGATTTGAATTGAGGACCTCAGGGCTGAAAAGCAACAGTGCTAACCAACGAACCACTGTGCTCCCTGGTATTAGAATATTTGGGGGGTTTTAGCCAAGTATAAATTTTTCTGTGAGCATTCATTGAATATCCCTGTCACCTTAGATCGCTCCCTAAAAATACATTTTGCCAACCAGGTACTGCAAAATAAGAAATTATAAAACAATTCAGTATGAATCACAAATGAATAAATGATCAGATTTCATGGGGCTTGTAGCAATCACTGCTGTTCTACATTTTGCCCTGCATCAATGACATACAGCTGGAGAACAACCTTAGATAAACTTTGCAATAGTGTAATTGTCACAGATTTCAGCAATAGGATAGAGTAGATGATTAAAATGAAGAGGCTGAATGAGGACCAAACAAGTTATTGAGCCAAGCAAGGATTGGTCAAACAATAATATCAATATATATATATATATATATATATATATATATGTAAATAAGTATTTGATACCTTGCTGATTGTGTAAGTTTGCCCACTGACAAAGACATGAATAGTCTTTCATTTTAAGGGTAGGTGAATTTTAACATTGAGAGATAGAATAACAAAAATAAAATCCAGAAAATCACATTGTATAACTTAAATAAATTTATTTGCATTTTGCAGTGGGAAATAAGTATTTGATCCCCTACCAACCATTAAGAGTTCTGGCTCCTACAGAACAGTTAGACACTCCTAATCAACTCGTTACCTGCATTAAAGACAGCTATCTTACATAGTCACCTTCATAACAGACTCCTGTCCACAGACTCAATTAATCAGTCAGACTCTAACCTCTACAACATGGGCAAGACTAAAGAGCTTTATAAAGATGTCAGGAACAAGATCATAGACTTGCACAGAGCTGGAATTGGCTACAAAACCATATGTAAGGTGCTGGATGAGAAGGAGACAACTATTGGTGCAATAGTAAGAAAATGGAAAAATGACTGTCAATTGACATCGATCTGGGGCACCATGCAAAATCTCACCTCGTGGGGTATCCTTGATCATGAGGAAGATGAGGGATCAGCCTAAAACTACACAGGGGGAGCTTGTTAATGATCTCAAGGCAGCTGGGACCGCAGTCACCAAGAAAACCATTGGTAACACATTATCCCGTAAAGGCTTAAAATCCTGCAGGCCCCCTGCTCAAGAAGGCACATGTGCAGGCCCATCTGAAGCTTAAAAATGCAGTGGACCCATGTAGTTAAGATGGCGGCAACACAGATGCAGAAATACCCATGAGACAACCACTCACAACTTACCAATCCCAATAGAGGGGTTGGCTGCTTGGTATATTACTGCACAAAAAAGATTTGTATGTGGCGCTATTCACACAATGGAAATGCACAGCATCCAGGTTAACAGCCTTCTATTAGATCAGGCAGGCTGCATCCCATGTGAACAGACACCACAGTTTACAAGACCAAATGGGCCCAACTGCACCCTGGAATAAATGTGCATCTGAAGTTTGCCAATGAACACCTGGATGATTCTTTGTGTGATTGGGAGAAGGTTCTGTGGTCAGAAGAGACAAAAAATGAGGTTTTTGGCATTAACTCAACTCGCAGTGTTTAGAGGAAGAGAAATGCTGCCTATGACCCAAAGCACACCGTCCCCACTGTCAAGCATGGAGGAGGAAACATTATGTTTTGGGGGTGTTTCTCTGCTAAGGCACATTCACTGCATCAATGGGAGAATGGATGGAGCCATTTACCTTAAAATACTGAGTTACAACCTCCATCCCTCTGCCAGGACATTAAAAATGGGTCGTGGCTGGGTCTTCCAGCAAGACAATGACCCAAAACATACAGCCAAGGCAACAAAAGAGTGGCTCAAAAAGAACCACATTCCATAAGGCCATGGAATGGCCTAGCCAGTCTCCAGACCTTAATCCCATAGAAAACTTATGGAAGTAGTTGAAGCTGTGAGTTGCCAAGTGACAGCCTCAAAACCTTAATGATTTAGAGAAGTGGACCAAAATTCCTCCTGACATGTGTGCAACCCTCATCAATAAACTACAAAAGATGTCTGACTTCTGTGCTTGCCAACAAGGGTTTTGCCATCAAGTATTAAGTCTTGTTTGCCAGAGGGATCAAATGCTTATTTCTCCCTGCAAAATGCAAATACATTTATATAATTTATACAATGTGATTTTCTGGATTTTACTTTTGATATTCTATTTCTCAAAGTTAAAAGTAACCTACCCTTAAAATTATAGACTGTTCATATCTTTGTCAGCGAACAAAATTACCAAATCAGCAAGGGATCAAATAATTATCTCCCCCACTGTATATAACCCTCAAAAGTGCATAGCCTGTATGAGTCTAGGAGTAGCAATACATGACAATTTGAACAGAATGTGTATGAAGCCCTCCTTTATGTCTAATACAGGGTGTATCTGAGTGCCTTACTTTTGGTAGTTCTTGTTTCCTTCATATAATGCACTGAAAGTTTCTTTAATAAAAAAAATCAATTTTGGCTTACTGAAATTATATTCTTTAAAATCTATTTTTAAATTTTGCCTTATGTACATGTAATTATTCAGGAAAAAATGTTTCTCAACAGTTTTTTCTCCAGTGAAATGCAGTTTCTCCTTGGTTTGGAATGTTTTATTGTTTTATTGTCACTCCTTAAACTGGAGTAAAAGTGTGGCCCCTTTGTTCTCAACAGCGATATGGGAGTCAGAAATGCTTCCAGGGGTTTTCCCCATGAGGTTCTCCTTCCATTCAGTACTTTTCACATCCTTTTGAACATTTTCACTGCCCCCAGACCTCTTTGTAGGGTCTGCGGGAAAAATGCATGGCTTTCCTATTTACTCCCAATATACTCGTTACATGTGAATATTAGGAATTGCTCGGTTCGAGCAATGAGTACCCAAGATATGTCAAAAGTAAAAGAAAAGACAAAGATGCTATATATTTTTTACAGAATGAAAATGATGACATGGCAAGAAAGGATGTTGAGAATGCCAAACTTTTAAATTCCTATTTTGCATCTGTTTCCTCTCTGATGTTCACTGTCCTATTGAAGGAATAGAGGAATCCAGGATATCTATAAACAGAAAGATATTGAGGAAACACTTAGGTAACATAAATGAATTCAAGCCTCCAGGTCCAGATGAATTACAACCTAGAGTACTGAAGGAGATAGCAGAAGAAATTTTTGAACCACTCTCCATAATTTTTGAAAATTCTTGGAGTACAGGAGAAGTCCCAGAAGACTGGAGAAGAGCAAATGTTGTTCCTATCTTCAAAAATGAGAAAAAGGTGGACCCAGGGAACTATATGCCGGTGAGTCTGACTTCTATACCAGGAAAGATCTTTGAGCAAATTATTAAACAACATGTATGTAAGTACCTGGATAAGAATGAAGTGATTAATAAGAGTCAGCATGGGTCTGTAATTAATAAGTCATGTCAGACTAACTTAATTTCCTTTTATGACAGAATCACTGACTGCGTGGATCAGGGAAATGCTGTAGATATAGTATATCTTGACTTAAGCAAAGCATTTGACAAAGTATCCCACACCATCCTTATTGAAAAAATGACTAAGTATGGAATGGACAAGGCAACTGTTAGGTGGATTCATAACTGGCTTAGTGATCGGACCCAAAGAGTGGTCGTAAATGGCTGCACATCCAGTTGGAAGAATACCTCAAGTGAGGTACCACAGGGTTCTGTCGTGGGCCCTGTATTGTTCAACATCTTTATCAATGATTTAGATGAAGGAATTGAGGGTAAATTGATTAAATTTGCTGATGAGACAGAGCTAGGAGGGATAGCTAATACTAGAGAAAAGAGAGAGAGGATTCAAAAAGACATAAATAAACTGGAGCAGTGGGCAGCAACTAACAGAATGGTGTTTAGCAAGGAAAAATGCAAAGTACTACATCTGGGCAATAAAAATGAAAAAAGCTTATACAGAATGGTAGGAATAGGGCTAAGCAACAGCACATGTGAAAATGACTTGGGTATACTAATAGATCATAAACTGAACATGAGTTAACAGTATTATGCAGCAAAAAAAGGCAAATGCAATTCTGGGATGTTTTAACAGAAGTATACAGACTAGATCACGTGAAGTCATTACTGCCCTCTACTCCTCATCTGGAATACTGTGTCCAGTTTTGGGGACCACATTTTAAAAAAGACATCAACAAACTGGAGCAAGTTCAGAGAAGAGCGACCAGAATGGTGACTGGTCTGCAAACCATGTCCTATGAGGAACGGTTACAGGATTTGGGAATGTTAAGCTTGCAAAAAAGAAGACTGTGAGGAGACTTAATAGCTGTCTACAAATATCTCAAGGGCTGTCATATTGTAGAAGGATCATCTTTATTCTAATTTGCACAAGGAAAGACAAGAAGTAATGGGATGAAACTGAATGGGAGGAGACACAGATTAGATATTAGAAAAAACTTTTTGACAGTTAGGGTGATCAATGAGTGGAACAGGCTGCCACGAGAGGTGGTGAGTTCTCCTTCCATGGAAGTCTTCAAACAGAGGCTGGACAGACATTTGTCTGGGATAATTTAGTGAATCCAGCTTTGAGCAGAGCGTTGGACCAGATGACCTAGGAGGTCCCTTTCAACTCTACCATTCTATGATTCTAAGAATGTTAGTGCTTGTTCATCTCTAGTCATAATCATTTCGATCTTTCTGCAATTTGTTTGTCACAGTCCCTGTACCTTGTTGGTTGCAATGTGACCCTATTAATTTGCACTATGCTGCAGTGTAGCTGTGGCATGCAGTGATCATTGGCTGAGAGATCTGTGTTGCGACCAAAGTCAACATGTAGTGCTAGCCAAATAGTTACACCCCACTGCAAAATGTAATTCTCTCCCTGATGGGCACCTTTGTATAACAGACAGCAACTGCTGAATTTTTAACTGGTGATCAGCTAACTACCAACAGGTCTTTATTTAGAAAAAAATATTTATGGAGTTGTTACTAAAGCAATGTCATCACTTTTGCATAATGAGATTTTTGCATATGTATAAAGCCATGGTCAGACGAGCCTATGAAAAATTGTTTGCGTTTCATCCAGCAAACTTGGAAATTTTTCATCTAATCTTCATCTGCATTGTCATCTGTGTACTGTCCGTATGTCCACCTTCTATGTCCTTGTGAAATCCATGTGATGTCTGTGTGTAATCCATCCTCATAGATCTACATTAAAAAATTTACCTGATCAAATACAGTGACCTAGGTTCATAACAGACATGTATCCCTAAAGATTTCACGCGGAAGTTCTGCTTGAAATTCATTTTTTTTATGCACCCATAGACTTAAATATAGAAGACAATAGTACATGGGTAAAAAGTGTCATCTGAACAGCCCTATTGGGGTACAGTATATTGGTCAGTGTGTTGTCCTAATTTTACTTGGACAGTGCACATCTGTGTTACAAACAGGGGTTATCTGGGACTTTTCCTATGGAGCAAAATCTTTCTGGCATGTAGTTGGTAACCACCTGCCTGTTCTGCTCTGCAATGTTCTCTCCCTGCTCAGGCATCAATTCTGCTGCTTCCTTTGCCCTCACGTGAGAGCAGCTCTCATGGGACATCACTATCTATGTCATGCTGATTGACAGCAGGCTCCCCATTGCCTAACAGTCTGTCAATCAGCATGACATCAGCAGTGACGCCCCATTAATAGCGCAGAGCAGAGGAGAAAGAGCTGCTTTACTGACGTGATGTCACAGGAAGCAGGAAAATCTCTGGCAGGAGCTGTCTGTGACTATTCTCAGTTGGAAGAGATTTTAGCAGGGCAGGAGAGGCAGGTACAGTAGTTAGCAACTACCTGCAATAAGTTCTCATTAGTGATGGGCGAGTAGCATTGTTGCTTGGGTCTCCCCGAGCATGCTCGGGTGATCTCTGAGTATTTTGGCGTGCTCGGAGATTTATTTTTCGTCGTCTCAGCTGCATGATTTGCGACTTGCAGACAGGCTGAATACATGTGGTAATTCCCTGACAAACAGGCATTCCTCACATGTATTCAAGCTGTCTAGCAGTCACAAATCATGCAGCTGAGGCACGAAAACTAAATCTGCAAGCACGCCAAAATACTCGGAGAACACCCGAGCATGCACGGAGAGACCTGAGCAACGAGTATACTCACTCATCACTAATTCTTAGCCCTATATGGAATAAAAGAGTCGCAGATAAGCCGTTTAAAAAATGGTTTAAATTAGATAGTCTAGAATTTCATGATTCAGTTATGTCCCAGGGCTTCTGTCGAACAACAGAAAGTTGTGCATTGTATACATTTTCAGCTTTGACTTTGCTTAATTCTTTTGCTATGCTTGAGGTAGAGTAGGAATATCTACTGTATGACTCTGAAAGCATGGATCACATGCTGAGCTGCCGCTTATCGGCATACTACGTGTTTTTACAGCTTTCACTGATTGAGTATGGTGCACGTGTTGCTAAGTGAGACAGGTTTTAAAAGCTCCCTCTCCGAGCTCCTTGTAGCGCTTGATATATCGTATTTACATTATCTGTCAGGAGTAAGGCTCAGCTTTTCATCAGCATAAACAAAGAGAGTGAATGTTTTACAATGCCGAAGAAAAATAATCTCTCTACAAACTGTTTAAGTTAAAAGTAAACTGAAACTAAGTTACTATTATAAATTCTTGCTCCAAAGAAATAGTCTGTGATCTCAGCTGACAGTCCAGTGGTCATAGCAGGAACCTTTCTGAATCTACTTTAATGACTGCTCATTAAACACTTCAATAATAAACACAGAGATTATCTGTAGGTAATAAAACTATCCCACTTAAATATTTCATGCAACATGGTAACTGCTGCCAGGCAGAATCCACGATGATTTGTGAAGATGGTAGACAACACGGAGAGTTTGTGAGTATCTCCATTTTTACTTTTATCAATTCATTTCTTGGTATGTAAACAGACTGAGATGAAAATATTAGCAGGCATCTGACAGCAATGAGATTTTTTGCCACTGTAGAAATGAGTATTTTCCCACAGATAAAAAGGGTGCGATTAGTTAACACTGTCGTTATGCACACAAGTCTAAAAATGGAAGCGTGCTTTCAACAAACTTTACATCAAACAATAATACAAGGGAATGTAAGAATTTTTGCAATATTTTTATCAGAGAAAAAAAATCTGAAAAAGGCGGTCAAATTCATCAGGCAAGGCTACAGGCTCACTTTAAGTTCACATGAGCATATTTTCAGTCCAAGTGCTGTCCATAATAACGGACAGCGCTAGGAATAAAGTTATTCAATAGGGATGTTCAGATTGCTATTTTTTTCAATGGATCAATTGTACAAGTGAAAAAGTGAAAAAAATCACAGCTTGAACAAATCTATTAAATATCATGGATAAAACTTGTTCATTCGAGTCTCTGGGTGGACAAAAAATTCAGATCCTATATGAATCAACCATATAACTATTAGGAGTCAGATTTCTGCAGTTAATATGCAGGAATCCAGACCCTCACATTCTGCAGTCTCCTGCTCATTATCTACTGCAGAGGAGATTGCAGAAGAGATTGCCTTGCAGCACATCTCTCCAGAGGCTAAGTTCTTCCATCTGCCTTCTGAGCATGCTCATGAAACGGTCTCCCATTGGAGATCGGGAGTTATGTGCTCAGGTTCCGCTCCAGATCTCATTGGTCCATCTCGGAGGTCTGAAAGCTTCCGGAAGGTCCCGGCTGCTATAAAAAGCATGCATGGCCGTTCCGCCATGCGCTAGTATAGTCATACTTGCTGCTGTGTGTTTGTTGATGGATGCATGATCTGGTGAATGACTCATTTGAAACCCCTACCCTTTGATATTACGACTGTGTGAGGGATTGAGTTACTACCATTACCAGCGCGCTATTGTTCTATTACCACAGCTGCTAGCATCCGACATCGCGCTTGCGCCATAGCAGTGTCATCCAGCGGCAGTTTCCACGCCACACTGCTTTAGCAGCCCTTTGAGCATTCGCGGCTGCGACGCTATATTCTCTGATAACAACGGTAGGTCTAGAAGGATTTAGTACCGCCATCTTGGACTACTCCTGTGACCTTTTACCATCCTGTGTGTATTCTACCTGAAGCCTGTGTCACAAACAGGTTCAGTGTTTTGTGTTTTTTGTTACGGTACCTCTGGGTGTGAACAGAGCCCATCCTGCACACTCCGGGTGAAGTTTAACCCGTGTGCATAATTGCCATATTGTCTCTGCCACCATCTAGCAGCGGTTATATCACCTACTGCACGGTGGACCACGAGCGGCGAACGCACTTTATTTATATTTTTATTTAGTGCGTTCCGCCGTTCCTAACAATAACAGTCAATTTTTACAGATACATACAGTAGGGAAAAAATTATTTAGTCAGCCACTAGTGATGAGTGAGTATACTAATTACCCCGGCTTCCCTGAGCATGCTCGGGTGGTCTCCGAGTATTTTGGTGTGCTCGGAGATTTAGTTTTTGTCGCCTCAGCTGCATGATTTACGGCTGCTAGACAGCATGAATATATGAGGGAATTGCCTAACAAACAGGCAACCCCCACATTTATTCAGGCTGGCTAGCAGCCACAAATCATGCAGCTGGAGCGACACAAACTAAATCTCTGAGCACACCAAAATACTCGGAGACCACCCGAGCATGCCCGGGGAAACCCGAGTAACGAGTATACTCGCTCATCACTATCAGCCACCAATTTTGCAAGTTCTCCCACTTAAAAAGATGAGAGGCTTGTAATTGACATCATGGGTGGACCCTAACTATGAGAGTTAAAATGAGAAAACAAATCCAGAAAATCACTTTGTCTGATTTGGCAAAATTTATTTTGCAAATATGGTGGAAAATAAGTATTTGGTCATTAACAAAAGTTCATCTCAATATTTTGTTTCATATTCTTTGTTTGGCAATGACAGAGGTCAATCATTTTCTGGCCTTCACAAGGTTGGCACACACTGTTCGTGGTATGTTGGCCCATTCCTCCATGCAGATCTCCTCTAGAGCAGTGATGTTTTGGGCTTGTCGCTGGGCAACACAGACTTTCAAATCCCTCCAAAGATTTTCTTTTGGTTTGATCTCTGGAGGCTGGCTAAGCCACATCATAACCTTCATATGCTTCTTACGAAGCAACTCCTTTGTTGCCCTGGTGCTGTGCTTGGGATCATTATACTGAAACACACATCCACATATCATCTTCAATGCCTTTGCTGATGGAAGGAGGTTTGCACTCAAAATCTTATGATACATGGCCCCATTGATTCTTTCATGTACATGGATCAGTCATCCTGGTCCCTTTGCAGAGAAACAGCCCCAAAGCATGATGTTGCCACCCCCATGCATCACACTATGCATGGTGTTCTTTTGATGCAATTCAGCTTTCTGTCTGCTCCAAATATGACAAGTTTTATTTCTATCAAACAGTTCTACTTTGGTTTCATTAGGCCATAAGACATTCTCCCAGTACTCTCCTGGATAATCCTAATGCTCTCTAGAAAACTTCAGATGGGCCCGGACATGTACTGGCTTAAGCCGGGGGGACACATCTGGCACTGCAGGATCTGAGTCCCTGGTGGCGTAGTGTGTTACAGTACTAATGATAGCCTTTGTTATAGTGGTCACAGCTCTATGCAGGTCATTCACTATGTCCCCCCGTGTGGTCCTGGGATTTTTGCACACCATTCTTGTGATCATTTTAACCCCATGGGGTGAGATCTTGCATGAAGCCCCAGATTGAGGGAGATGATCAGCTGCCTATTGCAGATTCAGTCTTCCCAGCCTTGTGCAGGGATACAATTTTGTTTCTGTTGTCCTTTGACAGCTCTCTGGTCTTCACCATAGTGGAGTTTGGAGTGTGCCTGTTTGAGGTTGTAGACAGGAGTCTTTTATACTGATAACAAGTTCAAACAGGTGCCACTACTACAGGTAATGAGTGGAGGACAGAGGAGCCTCTTAAAGAAGAAGTTAAAGGTCTGTGAGAGACAGAAATCTTGCATGTTTTTAGATGACCAAATACTTATTTTCCACCATAGTTTGCAAAATAAATCTCGCCACATCAGACAAGGTGATTTTCTTGATTTGCTTTCCCATTTTGACTCTCATAGTTGTAGTCTACCTATGATGTCAATTACAGGCCTCTCTCATCTTTTTAAGTGGGAGAACTTGCACAATTGGTGATTGACTAATTAATTTTTTTCCCCACTGTAAATATGTGATATAGATATACAATCAGTGCTTTGTCTCAGGAGTTTCTCATTTTAATAGCCAGTAAAGGCTTAGTATACAGCTGTAAGCTGATATTAACAGTCTGAGAAGCTCCATGGATATTACCCCCTTCCCAGGCTATAAACATCTGCCTCCAGCTGTCCACTTTCCCTCTGCTGGTTTAACCAAATTTTAGGGGACCCCACATAATTTTTTGGAAAAAAAATGTATTTAGTATAAACTACATGTACTGTAAGCTACACAAGCACTGTAATAACAATTTATGGGACTGACATTTTTATATCTATCTTTTCTATATACTGTATATATGTGTGTATTCTATCTATTCTAACTTGTGATTTTACTGTACATGGCAGATGAATTGTCGGGTTTTCATTGGTGTGTAATAATCATGGGTGTGTAACAATCAGATGGCACTCACATGGTCCGAGTGTCCTGCAATTTTTTTATCACACCCACTGACTTGCATTGGTGAGTCTCAACGAGATACGAGGACAATCGCAGCATGCTGCAATTTCTTTCTCAGAAAAAAAATCGTATATGAACAGGGACTCATAGATTAACATTAGTCAGAGAGCAATCTGATTTATTTATCGGATCGCATCCATCCATTTTTCTCACAACTGATTATCAGTCTAATTATGCTAAGACTGCTGAAAGGTCCTCTTAAATGGGTTAATTAATAGTAAAGGGAGAAAGTATATAGACAACAGCGACTTGGGACTGCTGGATAGTGATAGATAGTGATGATCAAGCACTAAAATGCTTCAGTGCTTGGTACTCGAATTGAGCAGATCGGACTCTTGGATGGGCTCAACACTAGTAGCAAGTATAAAGGAAGACAATGGGAAACTCGATATTTTTTGCAGAAGACCCTAACATGATGGCTGGGGAGGTAGGAAAGTAACTGAAGTGGATAGAAACAGCGTTCAATTGGAATGGGAACAATGTGGGGAATGTGCCTGGGAACATCTCTGACTCCCAGGTCACTCACTGGTGGGAACAATGTTGTCAGAGTATTACTGAAAATAAAACATAAAAAAACAAGGAAAATGGATTTTACGGGGAAAAAGAAAGTTTGAAAACATTCTTTGGTGTATAATATTTTGTATATAAAGCACAATTAAAAAAAGAGGGGAAAAAAACGCATCCTCCACCCCTTAATAGCCGAGCCATTCCTCACTGTATTTCTCCATCACTTATGACTTCAGTAGATGACATAGTAGAGGAAGAAATAAAACTAAGCCCACAGGTAGTCACCGGTAAATGTGATTTTAACATTTTATTACCTTATCTGAGCATGTGGTGAGTGTGACATGCTTAGACACAATGTGTTTAATTTATGAAGGAGTGACTCTGAAACTCACAAAACCTGTGCGGACAATGATAGAACTGCTAAAAATTAAAAGAGGGACTCCGATACACTCTGTATTAGACATAAAGGAGGGCCTCATACACATTCGGTTAAAATTGTTAGATAGTGGAACTCCTAGACTCATAAATTCTATGCACTAAGTGCAAAAGCTGCCAAATTTTAGGAGGGACTGCAATACACTCAGGAAGACACATAGAGGAGGACCTAAAAAAAAAATATTTCTTTCCCATTTTTAAGGAGTGTGACTACTAGACAGGTAAAGGCCTGAAAAACATTTACCCATGGGGGGTATACATATATACAGTGAGGAAATAAATATTTGATACACTGCTGATTTTGCATGTTTTCCCACAAGAAAGAAAGGAGAGGTCTGTAATTTTTATTGTAGATACATTTCACCTGTGAGAGAATCTTCAAAAAAAATCCAGAAAATCACATTGCATGGTTTTTACATAATTAAATTGCATTTTATTGCATGAAATAAGTATTTGATACAATAGAAAAAAAGAACTTATTTGGTAGAGAAACCTTTATTTGCAATTAGAGAGGTCAGATGTTTCATGTAGATTTTGACCAAGTTTGCACACACTGCAGAAGGGATTTTGGCCCATTCCTCTATACGGATCTTCTCCAGATCTTTCAGGTTTCGGGGCTGTCGCTGGGCATCATTGAGTTTAATACAAACAGAAAAACTGACCAGCACATCCCAACTAGTGTGAACAGGTGCCATCTAACATAACAATTCTAAGAAAATACAAAGCTGTACTCTGGATTGTTTAGAATGGTAAATCTAGAAGATTGGAGCAGCATTACTGCTATAGAATATTGGTTAAGTGCTACATTATGTACATATGGAATTTGTGAAAATTGGAAATGCGATATTGCTTTAGGAAAATTTACAGTAAAAAGAAGGTATGAAGCACATAAATTGGCCACCGTATATGAGCCCAACTGCAACGTCTACTGAGTTTAAGCTCCCTCCAATGATTTTATATTGGGTTCAGGTCTGGAGACTGGATAGGCCACTCTCGGACCTTGAAATGCTTCTTACGGAACCACTCCATAGTTGCCCTGGCTGTGTGCTTTGGGTAATTGTCATGGTGGAAGACCCAGCCATGACCCATCTTCAATGCCATACATGACCCCAACAATCCTCTCTTCAATATGGTGCAGTCGTCCTGTCCTCTTTGCAGAAAAGCATCCCCAAAGTATGATGTTTCCCCCACCATGCTTCACTGTTGGGATGGTGTTTTTGGGATTGTTCTATTTTGGTCTCATTTGACAACATGACTTTCTTCCATGCTTTCTCAGGATGAACGCAGAGTAGGAGGGTTTCTTAAAGAAAAACAAAAACAGATCTGTGAGAGCAAGAATTGTTGCTCGTTGGTAAGTAATGAAATACTTATTTCATGCAATAAAATGCAATTTAATTATTTAAGCATCATACAATGTGATTTTCTGTTTTTTATTTTTAGATTCTGTCTCCATTTACAGACGTCTCCATTCTTTGTAGGTGCGAAAACTTGAAAAATCATCAATGTATCATATACTTACTTTCCCCCATGTATGTATATTTTCATGGGCCCAGGGCCAAAGAGTGTCAATGGGCTCCTTTAACACATGCCACAATTCATGATCCTTTAATACGGCAGAGAAATAGCGGTATAGTACAATGAAAAATACTTCACTTCTTACATCTCATGACTGATATCCATTTTAAATTCTCCAATAGCTGCAAAAATGGACAGTATATTACTCCATACAGTATTATGGCCACCGCATAGTGAGCTTTACAGAGTAATGAGGCCCATATATTTCTCCATACAGAATCATTGGTCCCATGTAATGTTCCATACAGTATATGATGAGCTCCACATAATGCTACAGTATATGTTGGTCCCCATGGATGAAGCTTATATAATGGGCCCCATTTCTAATGCTCCAGTGTATAATGGGCCCTGTAAATGCTGCTCCAGTGTCTGATGTCCACCTTTGGAATGCTCCAGTGTATGGTGGGCCCCATATATCATTCTCCAGAGTATAGTGCTCCCCAAAAATTGCTCCCAACCTTTAAAACAATTAAATAAGTCTCCTCACTAGGGAATCCCTGTACCAGTCTGGACTCCTTGTCGTCCCCATCTTCCATCTCTCTGCACTTGGACTGTTTAGGCAAAGGGCGTACAGACGTGATGTCATCGCGCTCTCTGACCAGAATGTCACTGTCAGGAAACGAGGAAGATGTCACTGCGGTGGAGCAGGGAGAGGTAAGTATTTCAACTTTGCAAGTGCTGTGATCCTGAGCAAACAGGGGGGGCCCACTCATTGGTGACGGCACTAGCACAGGGCCCCTCATAGTACGGCGGTGTGTCTGATGGCGGGTGGGCCCTCCCACCGGCAGAGACACTTTTGCGTACCGGCAGAGACACTTTTGCGTACTATGAGGCCGTCACGCATGAGTATGCCCCCCCACCTGCTCAAGGAACCTGCACTTTCATCTGCATCTTCCTCTTTGTCACCGTTTAAGGTGGTATAGTATGCGGGAAGGGGAACCTGAGTTTCATCAGGGTCAGATTCT
Organism: Dendrobates tinctorius; assembly: GCF_039654945.1. Taxonomy (NCBI): domain Eukaryota; kingdom Metazoa; phylum Chordata; class Amphibia; order Anura; family Dendrobatidae; genus Dendrobates; species Dendrobates tinctorius. The sequence continues at coordinate 41,748,531 of NW_027361728.1, read as the reverse complement.
GGCTGTGTAGAGTATGAGGGGAATGTAGTGGTCTGGGTCAATGTACCAGCAGAATCACCTAGCAGTGGCTGGGCATCAGTGCATTTGTGGCGCCCCCAGGAGTACGGTCACCACTGTGGCTTTACCTTCCTCCTAGGGAGTGTGATGTCATGCTTGGGAGCAACGATGGATCTCTCTAGCAGTTAAACCAACACACAACACATTTCCCACTCCAGGCCAGCAGGGAGAGCGCTGAACCTGACTGCTGAGGAGCTGCTCTCTGTGGTCGGGAGGAGGGAAGTTAGGGCAGTCTGTGAAGGGAAGGGGAAGTGTGTGGATGTGAGAAGGGGAGCTGGAGGATGAGCAGAGTTAAGGCTCACTCCTAGCTGGAGCGCATGGTCCGGATTCCGGTCTCCGAGTTTGTAGGGACACTGATGGTCCTGCAGCAGAAACCGGAGGAAGTAGCAGCTGTAAATGCTCTGTTCCCAGCTAAGGTTCGGAGGCCCCAGAAGCAACGTGTGTGAGCCAGAGGGAAGAGGCTACAGCTGCCTGCCATATGAGAAAGTTTCAAAAGAGAGTCAACAGGGGGAACTTCAGTGAACTCAGTACTGTGAGTACCTCAGATAAGAGCTAGAACGGAGGCCACACTACCTATCTGCAGAGACAGAATTCCTAATTTTCTTCCAGGCTGACCAACTCCTTCTCCATCTGTACTCTGGGTCCTGTACGGCACTTACCAAGTACAGGTAAAGGAACTGCACGACAGTGTCTGTCATCTTTCTCCTGCGCCTGGCGCACGGCTCTGCTACATCCTGCACTGAACACCATCTACCAACTCTTTCATCTGCCCTGCAACTACGGCCCTACCTGTGCAGGGCTTCTACATCTTAGCTGCACCACAACATCTGTCCCAGAGAAGCGACACTGAAACGCTGGTCAATCTGATCAGAAACCACAGGTGGCGTCACATATCATTCACCTATGAACATAATTCACCCCTTTGCATGGATGCCCATGCCCATGGACCGGGTCACCACCACCATGACACATCCCTCTGAGACACTGGCCCGGTACCGATTAACCCCACTGCCCTGGCTGGCCACCCACACTCGATGTCAGATTCATCTTGGACTGGCGAATTCACGATTTGACTTGATAACCCATTCATGGTATGTGGGAAAGAGCTACTTTTGGTGGGGGTGAAGGACACAAGGAAAGGGGTTCTTCCTGACCAGGAGCCAGCACTTGATGACTCAGTGCTTGCATTTTTTCAAACTTCAGAAGAGGAGGGCATATTTGCTGGAGTCTGTTTCGGCAATGTAAGCCAAAACCAGTTCCTGATGCTCCGGCTTTAAAAGCGGTTAACCTACACCCAGAAAAGGTAGCCTTCCAGGCGTTCCGGAGCCAGACCATGACGCAGGCTCAACACCTCCTGCCTTAGCTGCTATTGTACTTTTGCCACTACCAGCAGATGCACCACCAGCATCGGTACCAGCTGGCCCCCCCATGCCCACGTCCGTGGCATCTTCCACCGTACTTCCAAATTTTGGAGAAAATGTACCCAAAATAACATCAGATATATGGTACTGTATCACAATCTTACAGCTCTATACAGTCAAAGGATAATTGTCAATCTCCCTATATATTTCATGAGTCACACAGAGACGCTCACAGGCTCAGTATGTATTAGACAAGAATATAAAAAGTAGAAAAAGTGAACAGTATCATCAGATACCAGGTAAATATAGTATAGTTTAAACATTCTAAATCTCTGTATATATTTCAGGAGGCAAACACAGACGCTCTCAGGCTCAGTATGGATTACAACACAATATAAAAAGCCGTAAAACGGTAATGGATCTGAAGTGTTCAGCTGTACACAGTGTAGGGGTCATTGTCAATCTCAGTATTTATTTCCACAGTCAGAAACAGACTCTCACTTGGTCAGTTTGGATTAGACCAGAATATAAAAAGCAGTAAATGGGTAATGTATCACATGCGTAGAGCTGTATACAGTGTTGGGGTAATTTTTAAATCTACATATAAATTGCAGGAGTAACCCTCAGACTCTCACACACTCAGGATGGATCACACCACAATATAAAAAGAAAATCCGCAAGAAATAATCACACATGTGGGCCAATTTTCCAGGTGTCAATGATACACTTAGAGTGGTGGGTGGAGGAGGACTTCCTGGCAGAAAGGGTACAGTATCACCAGATACCAGGTATATATAGCATAGTTTAAACATTAAAAATGTACGTTTATATATCAGGAGTAGTGTTGAGCCACCCCACTAGTGTTCGAGTTTGGTTCGGTTCGTCGAACAGGAGGCAAGTTCGTCGAATGTTCATCGAACGTTCGACGAACACAGTCGAGCCCCATTGAAAACAATGGCAGGCAAACACAAACACATACAAACACATAGAAAACAATTACAAAACAACTTAAAAGGTGTCCCAAAGCAGACACAATGCTCAGAAGACAAAAATAACATATGGAAAAGGGCAACTACATATAGAAAAGAGGTGGAGGAGTAAAAGGAGGAGGAGGAGACACAGATATAGGCATGTCATGCCCTTATAAAGTCAAGAAAGGCTGGACTAAAAATCTAAAATAAAAAAAATCTAAAATTCTAAAATCGAAGACTATCATATACCGTTGGACTTCCCACCATAAATTATGCCAACTGCCGATCGGGCGGCGTTATTCCCACGACCCTCCAAACAGCATCCATGAAGGCAAAGTATTTGGTTTCCGTGGGCGATATGGTTGCAAAGCTGAACCTTGAAGGAATGTCCAGATGGGCATCACCAGGAGTGGAGCCTGCGGCTTAATTGGACTCCACACGGGCAACCTCAACCATGCCAGCTACGGAAAAGATGGACCGATTGCAAGCTTTGTCGATTCTGTGGGTGGTGGTGCATGGCCGTTTTTAGTTGTGCTAGCGATTTGTAAGCTTAATTCCGTTAACGATCGAGACTCTGGCATGACCCCGTGGTCTGTGTCCAGCTTACTAGAGGGACACATGAGGCTCTGGCACGCGAGATCGAGAAATAACAGGTCTGTCATGCCCTTACATGTCTGGGGCTGCATGCACGCTACACTGAAAGGACCAGCGTGTGTCGCTTACGGGTGCGAATAACCCGCTGAACCCCGTTAGTGATGTGATCTGGGATTCCAATTCTTCCCTGCGAACTAGGATTTCCCAGTAAGTGCAGGTCAACCGGAATTCTGGAATTAGGCCTAACCGGCATTCCAGAAAGAATGTGAAAAAATTAATTGTCCAAACCACAGGTGCTGTAGTTTTCTTAACAGCTGGGCTCCTCTGCTGAGTAGCACGCAGTTCTTACCTAAACAGGCAGCATAGCTTGGTTCATGGGTGGGCAACTCTGCTGAGTAGCAGACAGTGCTTACATAAACAGGCGGCATAGCTAGGTTCATGGGTGGGCTCCTCTGCTGAGCAGTAGACACAGGTACTAGTCCCAAAGTATTCACTGGGCTAAATGGAGTTAAAAAATGGTTCTTACATAAACAGGCAGAACAGCTTGGTTCACGGGTGGGCTCCTCTGCTGAGTACCAGACAAAGTTACTAGGCCCAAAGTATTAACTGGACTAAATGCAGTCAAAAACTGGTTCTTTCATAAACAGGCGGCATAGATAGGTTCACGGGTGGGCTCCTCTGTTGAGTAGCAGAAAGTGCTACAAGGCCCAAAAGGTTTATTAGAAACACACACGGTGTAGCTCCTTGACAGGTGCACTACACCGCTGGCTACCAGACACCGCTACTATGCCATGAAACTGTCTATTAACATTTAAAACCATTATTAATGTCAAAATAAAGTTACGCTTTTGGTGAACGAACCGTTCTCAAACGGAACCTCTAACAGCCGAATTTTAAGCAAAGTGTTCGAGTTCGACGAACGGCTCCAACACCGCCCAAAACAGCTCGAATTTGAACTTGGTGAACAGGTCGACTCGAACAATGCTCATCTCTAATCAGGAGGCAGACTCAGACGGTCTCAGGCCCAGTATGGATTCGACAAGATTGTAGAAAGTAAAGTTGAGAAAGGGTACAGTATCATCAGATAACAGGTATATATGTAGCATAGTTTACACATTAAAAATCTATGTCTATATAAGAGGAGGCAGACTCAGACGGTTTCAGGCCCACTATGGATTCGACAAGATTGTAGAAGGTTGAGAAAGGGTACAGTATCATTGGATACCAGGTATATATAGCATAGTTTAAACATCAGAAATCTCCCTGTATATTTCCGTAGTCCGACAAAAACACTCACAGCCTCAGTATGGATTAGACAAGAATCTAAAAAGTAGAAAAAGGGTAATGTATTCGAAGCATACACCAGTATACACTTTTGGGGTGTTTTTCAATCTTCATATATATTTTAGTCTCAGTAAGACAGTCCAGACTCTCCGCAAGAGGAAACGAGATGGATACAAGTACAGGCGGAAAGTCGAGTGATTGCAGAAATTTGGGAATTACTAATCACGGGAAAAACTCCCGGGAGAATTCTCAGAGGCGATGCTGGCCCTCAATTACTTTGTCTGTGGAGACAGCGAAAGCAGTTCTAGTGAAGAAAGGTTTGCTGTATTGCAGCACCGTGGATCCCATCACCGTTACTCATCTCCATCAAATTGTGATCACAGGGAGAGATGTAGACATTGTCCTCACTGCCTATCATGATCTGGCAGGTAACTTTGGAGTGCAAAAGACAGAAGCCACAGGCGTAGGTGACTCTATTGGATTGGCATGAGAGGCACATTTAAAAATGTGGGCAGGAATGTCACACGTCTGTGAGCCGGAAAACCGTGAAAGCTGATTTTAAACCACCAAGGCATCTCATTGTGAGTCGACGTCCATAACAAATGGAAGCCATTGATCATCTGAAGATAGAGCCCAGCAGGACAGGGCATAGCTACGTCTTAACCATCATCTATCAGTTCACCAAATTTGTATTGGCAGTCCCAGTAAAGGATTTAACAGCCCAGACTACACAGCGGTGGAGCAGGGAGAGGTAAGTATTGCAAGTGCTGGGGCCCTGAGTGAGCAGGGGGGGCCCACTCATGGGCAGCGGTACTGGCACAGGGCCCCTCATAGTACATTGGTGTGCCTAACGGTGGGTGTGCACCCCCACCGTCAGAGACACTTGATTGTACTATGAGGGACCCTGTGCCAGTGCTGTCGCCCAAGAGTGGGCCCATCCACCTGTCCAGGGCAACAGCACTCGCATGGGTGCGTGCACCAGGTGATGACCCCGGCCCTGGGGGGGCAGCCCAGTTAGGGAGGTTGAAAAAATGGCATATGTTGATAATGGACATTCAGCAGCTGAAAATGGAGGAATTGGAAAAGTCCGAGGAAGAGGAGGACAAAAGCGATCCATTTTTCGGGCAACCTACGTGTCAGCAGGGGAAGGTGGGACAAAATCCTTTGAAACCCATGCATGCATGGTTAATTTTAATGAAGGTTAGATCATCAACATTTTGGGTCAACAGACGGGTCCTTTTTTCTGTCAGGATTGATCCAGCAGCACTGAAGACTCTTTCGGATACCACACTAGCAGCAGGGCAAGCGAGCTCCTGTAAGGCATATTGTGCCAATTCAGGCCAGGTGTCCAGTTTACAAGCCCAATAGTCAAAAGGGAATGACCTGTGAGGGAGAACATCGATATGGGAGGAGAAGTAGTTTGAAACCATATTTAATAACTGCTGTCTCCTGTCACTTTCAATCGATGCAGTATTACCAGTCTTGTGAGCGGTACGTGAAAAATCAGCCCACAACATGGTCATGAAAGCCCAGTGTCCAACGCCACTTTGCACCACGAACACCTCTTCCATGTTGCCCCCTACGGCTCGTGGGAGAACCATCACCGCTGCTGTGTGCTGGGAATTCCTCAAACAAACGGTTTACCAGAGTTGCTTGTTTATTGGCCAATATTAGCTCTAGGTTCTCCTGTGGCATGATGTTTTGGAATTTGCTTTTATAGCGTGGATCCAGGATGCTGGCCAACCAGTAGTCATCATCGTTCATCATTTTGGCAATGACATCTGGGACAATGTTCCAGGTGTCAATGATGCACTGAGAGTGCTGGGTGGAGGAGCAATTTCTGGCAAATCAACATCCCTCCAGTCACGCACAAACCCTGTACCTGACCTTGCCACGCCAACATTTTCTCTTGCCCCCTGAGAAGCATCCTCCTCCCCTACATAATCATCCCATCATCCTCCTCCTCTTCCTCTTCTTCCAAATAGGGAATTTAGATTGTGAGCCCCATCGGGGACAGTGATGATAATGTGTGCAAACTGTAAAGCGCTGCGGAATATGTTTGCGCTATATAAAAAAATAAAGATTATTATTATTATTATTATTATTATTATTATTATTAAGGCTTCACCCCTCCTCTTCCTCCTCGGCTGCAGACGCCTGCTCTTTAATGTGCATCAAAGTTTGCATGATCAGACGCATAAGTGGGATGCTCATGCTTATGATGGCGTCATCTGCGCTTACCAACGTCGATAATTAGGCGGTGCTTGGGAAGGTGGAGCAATCGCTGCAGCTTCTGCATACGACTGGAGTGTACGGGCGACCGGCGGATGTGCGAGCACAGTCTTCGCACCTTATGGAGCAGGGCTTTTAACTCCAGATAATTATTAAGGAAGCACCAGGTTCAAGGTTTGAGCCAGGCAAGGTATTTGTCTGTGTTTTGAAAGGGCTATGGCTGCCACAAAATTCTGGCCGTAATCACTAACTACCTTGCCTGCCTCAAGATGTAGAATGCCCAGCCATGACTCAGTTTGTCGCTGCAAGTAGTCGGCCAGTACCTCCGCGGTGTGTCTGTTGTCGCCCAAACACATCATCTTCAACACAGCCTGCTGACGCTTACCACTAGCTGTTCGATAGTGGGACAACTCGTGTGCAACACTGGCAGCTGCGGATGGAGTGCTCGTGCGACTGCGCTCTGTGGACGAGCTTTCGCTTCTGGAGGAGGAGGAGGGTCGAACGACTACTGCCAACTGTTTCCTATACCGTGGGCTAGGCAGCACTGTCCCACCGCCACTGTCCCCTATGGACCCTGCATCCACCATATTAACCCAGTGCGCAGTGATGGACACGTAACGGCCCTGGCCATGCCTACTGGACCATGCATCTGTTGTGAGGTGCACCTTTCCACTCACTGATTGCCTGAGTGCATGGACAATGCAGTCTTTCACATGCAGGTGCAGGGCTGGGATGGCTTTTCGAGAAAAGAAGTGCCGACTGGGTAGGTCATAGCATGGTACTGCATAGGCCATGAGCTCATTGTGATTCCCTGACTGCTTTGGCCTTGCGACGACACCTCAACATTTGCTGCTGGTGGTGTGCTAACTGGTGGGCTTACAGTGGGGGAAGCGATGTAGTGTTGCTGACTACCTTCATTCGGAGTAGGTGCACATGTGGTACGTGAGGTTTGGTAGTCCATCCACGCTTGCAAGTGCATGGTGGTCAAATGTCTAAGCATGCAACTGGTAATCAAATTTCTCAGATTTTTCCCTCGGCTAAAGGTCTTTGCGCACTTCTTAAGGATAACCTTTGCCTGATCATTAGGATTTTGTTCAAAAAAGTGCCACACTGCACTCTTCCTACTATGGAAGACATTTTGAAGCCTTGCACGCTGTGCTAATTTGACTGTCTTGCCAAGGTGTCCAGCAACTCCTTGAGTTTTGGTAAACCGTTTTCGGACTGCTATGAGCCTGCCAGATAAGAGCTGTTGCGATGTCGATGCCTGCTGCGGATCCTCCTCCTCCTCTTCTGAGCTATTGCCAGCGGCACCCTCTTCCCCCAATGGATGCTAATCTGGGTTAACAACTGGGTCATCCATCACCTCCTCTTCAATTTCTTGTGCACCTTCTTCTGTGTCACCGTGTAAGGTGGTTTACTATGCGGGAAGGGGCACCTGAGTTTCATCAGGGTCAGATTCTGGCTCAGTACACTGCGAGGACAATGTAGTGCTCTGAGTGAATGTACCAGCAGAAAAATCTAGCAGTGGCTGTGCATCAGTGCACTCCATGTCTGATTCATCTTGGACTGGGGAATTCACGATTTGACTTGATAACCCAGGCATGGTATGTGAAAAGAGCTCCATGGAGTAATCTGTAGTGTGGCCTGCCGCATCCTTCACTTTTGGTAGGGGTGAAGGACACAAGGAAAGGTGTTGTTCCTGACCAGGAGCCTCCTCTGACGACTCAGTGCTTTTATTTTTTGAAACTTCAGAAGAGGAGGCGATAGAGCTGGAGGCTGTGTCAGCAATGTAAGCCAAAACTTGTTCCTGAAGCTCTGGCTTTAAAAGCGGTTTACCTACTCCCAGAAAAGGGAGCCTTCAAGGCCTTGTGGAGCCAGACGATGACTCAGGCTCAACACCTCCTGCCTTAGGTGCTATTGTGCTTTTGCCTCTAACAGCAGATGCACCACCACTCCCACCACCATCAGTACCAGCTGGCAACCCCCGCCCACTTCCACGGCCTCTTCCGCCATACTTCCTCATTTTTGGAAAAATGTACCCAAAATACCTCCAGCTATATTGTACTGTAAAACAAGGTACACGGTGTATATAGTATTGGGGATAATTTGAATCTCCCTAGAAATTTTAGGAGGCTGAACTATTATCTCAGGCCCACTATAGATTACACCTCAGTTTAACAGGCTGAAATTGGCTGGTGTATGACCATGCACAAGGTGTGTATATAGTATTGGGGAGAATTGGAAGCTCCCTAGAGATTTTAGGAGGCTGAACTATTATCTCAGGCCCACTATAGATTACACCTCCATGTAACAGGCTGAAATTGACTGGTGTATGACAAAGTACAAGGTGTGTATATAGTATTGGGGAGAATTGGAAGCTCCCTAGAGATTTTAAGAGGCTGAACTATTATCTCAGGCCCACTATAGATTACACCTCAATGTAACAGGCTGAAATTGACTGGTGTATGACAAAGTACAAGGTGTGTATATAGTATTGGGGAGAATTTGAATCTCACTAGAGATTTTAGGAGGCTGACAATGATGCTCTCAGTCCAAGTATGGACGCAGGCAGCCTAATAAGCAGGACTGCTGCACACAAAAGTGTGGAAAAATTAACGTTTGGTAACTGTGCAGAAAAGAGGAAGAAAAGTATTTTTGCTTTTAAAAAAGCAGTTTGCACAGCAGTGTGCAAACAGCAATGCAGCTATCAGGGAGTCTTATAAGGCAGCCTAATAACCAACAGAGGTGATGCACAAAAAATATAGCCCCCCCTGTCACTGCACACATACTGTTGTGTTGAACAGTGAAAATCATTACCAACAGAAGCAGTTTTTTGTTCTTCTTCCCTGCCTAACGCTCTCCCTACAGAATCAGCAGCAGCAGCAGCTCTCCCTATGCTAACATCGGCATAAGTAAGATGGTGGTCGGCGTGCACGTCCTTTTATGTGACACCACACAAAGCAAACCAATCATTTGCATGCCCTTCTTAAAGATGGTGGTGACCGCTGCCCACGTCATCGAGCTGCCCACTGTGTGCGTCCTCCATGATTGGCTGAAAAAGGGCGCTGGAAGCATCATTTGAAACGTGACTTTGGAGCTCTGGTCGCCGACCTCATGGCCCACTTCACGCTATGGTCGGGTTTCGTTTCATGAAACCCGACTTCAGCAAAAGTCGGCGACTTATGAATTTGACCGACCCGTTTCGCTCAACTCTAGTGTTGAGTGGTCATCCAGGGGTCACTGCCATCCAGAAGACAGTTGCTAGACTCTTTTGGTGGTCCACTATGCATAAGGATATTAGAGATTTTGTGTCTGCTTGTGAAACGTGTGCACGCACCAAAGTACAGCATTACCGATCGGCCGGGGAACTGGCTCCTATGCCAATTCCAGAAAGACCATGGACTCATTTATCCATGGATTTCATTTCATATTTACCGTTGTTTGAGGGATGACTGCTATTTGGGTGGTAGTCAATCGCGTCAGCAACAGTTCACTTAGTCCCATTATCTGGGTTACCCAATGCTGAAACTCTCTCCAAACTGTTTATTATTCATGTGGTACGATTGCATAGGATTCCTCTAAATATTATATTGGAAAGGGGTGTACAATTCATCTCTAAATTTTGGAGGGCTTTCTGCAGAAAGTTAGGGAGTGATTTGTCCTTTTCCTCTGCTTATCACCCTGAAACTAACGGTTTGACAAAGAGGACAAATCAGTCCCTGGAGCAAATTTTAAGATGTTTTGTCGCTGATCAGCAGGAGAATTGGTCATCATTTCTTCCTCTGGCTGAGTTTGCCTTTAACAGTTGGGTTAATCAGTCCATGGGGGCCTTGCCTTTTTTCTGTAATTACTGGTTTCAGACTCATTTTGGTGAGTAGTCCAGGATAATTTCTGGGTGTCCTGGGGTGGATGTCACCATTCAAGAACTGGGGGATGTCTGGAGGAATGTTAAAAAAAAATTGGGTTGGCTCAGCATTGGCAGAAGCGGAAGGCCAATACGAGGCGCTCGTCAGGGGTCGCCTTCAAAGTGAGAGAAGAGGTATGGCTATCCTCTAAGACTATTAGATTGAAGATGTACTAGCTGAAGTTGGGTCCTAGATTCATTGGTCCATATGAAATTCTGGAGGTGGTCATCCAGTTGCCTTCCGATTAAAGCTCCCTTGGTCTTTCCGTATTCCTATTGTGTTTCACAAGTCATTGTTGAAGAAGTTTATTCCCCCTTTTCTGTCTTCCTCACCCCCCCACCTCTTCCGGTGTCTATTGAGGGAAGCTTGGAACATGAGGTACAAAAGATCATTGATTCCCGAATGGTCCTGAATTCCCTTCAATATCGGGTACATTGGAAGGGGTATAGACCTGAGGAACGTTCCTGGGTCCCAGCTAATTCTGTAAGGGCTGATCGGTTGGTGAAGGCCTTTCATCGGAGGTTTCCTGGGAAACCTCGGGGTCCGGTGGCCCCCTTGAAGAGAGGGTACTGTCACGATCTCCACTCTGTTCCTGTCTGATATTTTACTTTGTGCAGGGGCTGTCTGTTTTGGTTGTGCTGGGTCTGTGCTGTAATCATCTGTGTTCACTTTCCTTGATTAGTCTTCTACTTAAACATGCTGGCTCCTCCACCCAATGTCAATCATACACTTGCTGCTGCCTGTGTAAGGGCCCTGTCACACATAGTGACTCACCAGAGATCCCGACAGCGATATGAACTTGTCAGGATACTGGTGTGTTGCTATGTGATCGCTGGTGAGCTGCCAAACAAGCAGATCTCAGCAGCGATCAAGACAGCGACACGTGGGTAACAAGCGACGCACGTCGCTTAGTTACCCGCAGTGTACTTTAAGATACCAGCGGGCTGGTGCAGGGAGCTGGTAACCAAGGTAAACATTGGGTTTCTAAGCGCCGTGCGGCGCTTAGAAACCCAATGTTTACCTTGGTTACCAGCTCGCTGATCGCTGGTCTCCCGCCTGCCACACGCAGCGATGCGTGCTGGCCAGTGGGAAACCAACGATCAAAAAAGTGTCCAGGCCATTCGAGCATGATTAGCGATACCCGGCAGGGGGGCCAGTCGCTGATAAGTGTCACCCACTGCGATCTCACTGATGAGATTGCTGTTGCGTCACAAAACTTGACGCTAGCGAGATTGCTGTGTGACAGGGGCTTAAGACTGATCCCTCTGTGCTCTGTGCCTGATCCAGCTTGACTTGATTCTCTTCCCAGACTTAGACCCTTTGCTTGTGACCTGACTTCTCTTGTGCCATCTTAGCTCTTGAAATGGATTCAGTCTCTGACTTCCTCTTGTTGTACTGCACCATTTCCTGAACCTGAGCTTTGAGCATTTGACATCCCGTTACTTATTCTATAAGTAATATATATTTTTACTATCCATTATTGTAGTCTTTTTCTCCACTTCTGGGACTAATATCTACTATAGTGACTAGCGTCACAACACATATATTTAAATGTAAAAGAATAGTAGAGGTAGGCATCACACACATCCTGTAAAACTTATGGAAGAGGTGCATCATACACACCATGGAAAAAATTAAGAGTGAGGGTTGCATGATGACCCTCCGACAATTACGGGTGAGAGCCGCCAGTTTACCCACTAAAAATTGTGAGTGAGGACTGCATGATGACTGTCTAAATATTTGGAGCGAGGGTCACATGATGACCCTGTTGAAATTGTGGAGGAGGAAGAGGACAATAAAAAGAAGAATATCTGAACTATGTACCCTTTTCTGTGTGGGAAGAGGTGCATGGGAATACACCAGAAAAAAGGAACATTTGATTTAGTTTTATGCCATGCTGCTGTCATCCGATGTGGTTGACAATTCTGGACCCACAGCATCGGCGTGCACCATCAGAGGCACGTACACTTCCCCATCCCATAATGCACGCCTTGCACATTTTAAATTAGTTTCATAATATATGCCTGGAAACTTTCCGGTAGTAATAGTGAAAAAAAAATATGTAGCTCTGAAAAGCTGTTTTGTTTTATAGGTTGCAGCAGCAGTATACATATAGAAGGACTTAAAGGCAATAGACCCTGCCTATATGCCGCTAATTAAGAACTATCCCTCCTCCACTAGCTATCCCTACACTCAATGCAGGCAACAGTGGTTTTACTAGAGAAAGGACAGTTTGTAGCCCAGAAAAGAACTTTTGCTTTAATGGCACAACAGCAGCATACAAGTACTGCAGTAGCAATTAAACCCTGCCAATATGCCTGCTCCATTCTAAGCTCTCTCGCCTAGATCAACTCTCCCTGAACTGCTACCAGAGGAGAATGCCGAGTATCGCGTCACCGGGTCTATTATAAGACCCGATGATGCGTTGTGGCCCGCCATTTACAGTAATGCAAGTAGTTAACAAGGCATTACTGTGTATGGCAGGCAATCCCACATGTTTATTGGCTGTCTAGCAGCAGCAAAACATAAGGGGCAGGGACTCTAGCATGGCAATCGAGTATTGAATGCACTTGAGCACCATGATGCTTTACTGCTGTGTGTGAACACAGCCTTAATTTATTATCAGAATGAAGGGAAGCAATTTTCCCTACAGTAAAATAAATGATGTAGTACTTGCAGAAAGAGTATATTTGTGGGTGAGAAATCATATTTAGAAATCCCATAATTCTCTGTGCAAAGTGTATGTCCAGTTTTGTAGTAATAAAATATAAGTGTTTTAATTAAACATTATGTAATGAGGTTGTCCACCAAAATGTGTAGTGGGCAGATCAATATAAACTTTGGAAATAAGGATTTCTTCAAATACCTTGCATCTCCAAATGTACCTGTGAGCGTTGCTATTGCTGTCCGCTCATCCCCTGCTCTCAGATGAGAAATGGATACAAGTACCGTATTTTGCGGATTTTAAGATGTACCAGTTTAAAAGACACAACCCAAATTTTGGGGAGGAAAATAGGAAAAAATGTCTTTCTAATAAAACGGTGCTTTATAATCCACTTTTGCGGTAGCTTGCCTGGTGGAGCGGTGTCCCAGGTGGCAGGGGATTCCAGGCTACAGGCTCAAGATTAGTAGGATGAAGTGTTTTGTGGCAGTAGGAGAGTCAGGCTATGACTGTGGGCCCTAGGCTGGTATGACAAAGTGTTTGGCGGTGCAGGGACTCCGCTGACATTTTGTGACGGCCCAGAGCCCCACACTTTCCATACTTTCTAATGTGGTGGACTCCAGGAAAATGTCCTCCGGAAGTCGGGACCCTGCTACACCACAGACAGTAAGCTCCACCCCAACTACAATTTGGATTATAAGGCGCACCCTCATTTTCCCCCAAAAAAGTGAATTTTATAATCCGAAAAATACGGTGTGAAGAAACCAGATTATATCTTAATTACCAAGACAGCTATGTTTTGCAAACCAAACAGAATTGACTTTTTATCTGTATGTTGGCTTTTGTATTTGTGTTGATTTCTGGTGGGTCAAGAAAACAGACTTTTGTTTGGGTAAGCCTGTAAAAGTGACTTGTAAGCTGATATTTCATATAACACAGTGTGCACTTATCTTTGATTATTGATGTTTGCTGATATGCTAATTGGCATTGTATTATGGAACCAGTTTGTTGACTTCGAAAGCAGAGAGGGAAAGACTGTGCAAATAGATTGAATGGTCAAGTAATGCTACTTGATCTCATCATCATTGTTTTCCCTTACCTTGATGCTGGACTGAAGATCACTGGGTAAATATAAAAATAGATTGCATGCCTCGGGTATAAAGAGACTCAGAGACAGAGAGACGAGGAGAGAGACACAGCCGGACGTTCTGCAAAACACCCAGTAGGACAAGAGACAGGACTGCAGTCAATTCATCACGACACCATCACGAGGGACATGGATAATTCATTCTATAGGAAACAATTTAGGGGTTTTCGGCTCCAGTTAGAAGAGTACAGATCTGCTCCATTGACCATTGCTGAACCATGGATACGTTTGGAGAAAGCCAGGTTTGGGACCTGCTGGCCACCTGGCTCCATGAAGATGTTCGGATTAGCCTGGTGATGACTCTCGTGTTAACTGGCTTTGGACTTCGTTCGGACTCTATGGACTGAACTTGTCATTACCTCCTCTCTGTGTGTGTATCACAGGTGGTGTAGCCGACCCTGGGAGCTCTGACGTAACATCTGCCATTATCCCGGTGGGTCAGCGGAAGGGTGAGACTCTGTAATGTGCACCATCTTGGGGAATTTTGCTGGGACTGTTCTATGTGTTATCTGCCTGTTTTGTGGTCCAATAAATCATTGCCACACTGTTTTACCTTCACTCTATGTTTTCTGAGTAGCGTTATTCCCACATTAAGGGGAGAGCCGGTGTTAGGCGGGACAATCCCTGGTCCATGTGGTTCCGTCTAGTGGACTTGGGTGCCCGCCAATCCCCCGTTTCCCCACATACGGTACATACATTGCAAACTTAGACCTAATTGCTCTTGTATGTTAAAAAAGAGACCGTTGTTAATCAGTGTTCTGGATCCGATTTTCATCAGTGTTTGGTCAGTGTGTGAGTTTTTACCTTCAGTGTTTCATCAGTGATTTTAGAGGAAAATGTTTGTTAATTTTGACCAAAATCCATGTGTTACTTCTTGGATTAGTTGGAATTTTTGTTGGTGCAATTGCAGCAAAGCTGAATGAATTACACAAAAAATACTACACTACAGATCTCAATTTCCATACCACATGTTAATTTATATGTGGGAAAAATCTGTAACATCCCATTCAGATTTGTAACTATCATCTACTTTTCTAATGAAGCCTAGCTCTGTAGATTCAGGCTGTGTGCATACATAAGTGTTTTTTTCGCGTTTTTAAGCGTTTTTACCGGCAAAAACGCTTACAAGAAGCTTCCCATTCATTTTAATGAATTCTGCGCTTTTTGTGCATATTGATGATTTTTTTCCGCGAAAAAAATCGCATCGCGGTAAAAAACACAGCATGCTCATAAATTTCGCGGAAAAATCCACATTTCTAACTATATTCTATGAGACTGGAAATGCTCCGGAAAAAACGCATAAAAAATGCTCAAAAATCGTGCAAAAAACGCTCGTTTCCTGGGAAGGAGTCCGGTTTTTAGTCAGGTATTTACTGCATACGTGGGTACATAGCCTCACTCCTGGAAATATCACACAGAAAATGCTCAGTCAATTTGCACCATGTGCATTCACCTTAAGGCCGGAGTCCCATTAGCGAATCACATCCAATTCGCAGATGCAATTGCAGAATGCTGCAATTGTTTTTGCATGCCAAATCAGCATGAGAAAATAATCACAGATGTGAGCTGCCCCATAGTTTATCATTGGCCAAGTGCAAAATAATTTTTTTATTGAATTGCACTCGTCTGATTACACCGCAAGTGTGAACGAGCCCAAAACATCCCTAGGCCACATACACTATGTACACTTTGTCAAGAGTGCAAGGGTTTTCACAGAGGGAAGCAAATGAGCCAGACCGTACAGATTCGCCCAGGAATTTTGTGTCCAGTTTTGTAGGTGGACAAATGTAGCAGCAAAGTGAATTAGATTTGAACAAATCTCTTGCACACACTGATAGAAAATATCTATAGAGAAAATTGACCAGCAATGTAAATTAAATCCACAGCATGCTAGCTCTTTCTAGTGATCATTTCCAGATTTGTAGCTTATTGTCCAACTGAATTCAATGGGAAAGTCAAAATCCATAACAAACTCTCAGCAAGTACTGGATAAATCTTGCCTAGTCCTCTCAGTCTCTATACAACCCACGTCCTGTGATGTTTCCTTCACAGGGTGCAGCTGTCACAGTGACGGCAGGTTGACTAGGTAAGGGAGCAACAAAAGTTACAGTTTGTATACCCTTCTTTTATCTCACAGAAAGAACTGCAAAATCTTCATATTTTGGTTTGGATTTGTACCGTGTGAAAGTGCCCGTAACAGGGTTTTCAAAGACACAAAGAAAAGTAGGAACAAGTGACTAAGCACGCAAATCACAACGAGCTGTCATGTGATGGCTATTGGGACACTTAGTGGAATTATAACTGTTTTTTCATCACATCATTATGATTCCTGATGTTACAGTGCATTGCTAGTTTTCTTCATGGCCTGAAAACTCTTTAATCTACGGGCAGCACGGTGGCTCAGTGGTTAGCGCTGCAGCCTTGCAGTGCTGGAGTCCTGGGTTTGAATCCCACCAAGGACAACATCTGCAAGGAGTTTCTATGTTCTCCCCGTGTTTGCGTGGGTTTCCTCCGGGCACTCCGGTTTCCTCCCACACTCCAAAGACATACTGATAGGGAATTTAGATTGTGAGCCCCATCAGGGACAGTGATGATAATATGTTCAAACTGTAAAGCGCTGCGGAATATGTTAGTGCTATATAAAGATTATTATTAGATTATTATTATTTAATCTGTGCATGTACAAAAATCAGTTGAACATTTTTCACGTACGTGTTCTATCAATATTTTTCTAACTGGGTAGAAAATGTACCCATTATAGTACATGGCAAAAAAAATTCTGGAAATGCGTATGTATAGGTTTGTGAAACTCATGGACAACACAAAGATGCAATCTGTCTTTTTAATTTAATGGATAGAAGTTTTACTATTTTTTATCATATAAGAAAATCACTGATAAAACACCCATGGCAAAAAATGACACACTGGCCAAACACTGATGGAAATCAGATCCAAAAACACTGGTCCTTCTCTGACCCCATCTATTTTGTGGCCTGCTAGCTCATAGCAAAGTGAGATACTTGAGTTAGGGACCATCGTGATTTGACACACCTTGTCATTGTGGGATGGCTTTTACGTGTCTTTGATCAAACATGTGTCAACCAAGTACCCTATGTTTTTTACATGTATCACTACTAATTATTTACTTACTGCAGGGTATTTTGTTTTTGACTGTCAATGACAGCAGGGTGAATGTACACCTACACATTACACTTATACCAACAGGTGTGCCAGCTCATGTTTTTAGTTTTGCTTTAGTTTCTTGTACTCTGCACATGCCCCCATCCACCGGGCTGTGCACCTTGTCTGCATAGTGTCATGGTCCAGTCCGGAGTTTATTTTCTGCTGTCTTCACTCTGGACTGGTCATGCGGGGGTTAATTTACTCGGCCTCGTTCTGGAGCTAGCTGGGCTATTTTAGTCCGTTACAGCCTGCTGACCAGTGTTAGTGATAGCTCCAGCTTCCCGTTTAGAGCCTCTGATCCTTGTACCTTGGTGATCCTCCTGCCTTTGACTTGTATCCACGTGTATCACCCGGACTGATCTCTGACCCCGTCTCTTGGTATTCGTCTCTGCTGTTGCATTCTCTGTCTGGCTTTTGATTCCCTGGCTTTTAACCCGACCATGTCTTCCACCTCACATTTTTGGACTCCGTGCTAATGTTTGGCTTTTTGACCTTCGGCTTAGTATTTTGACTACATGTATTGCTGCTACTTCTGGTACGTCTGCTCCTGATCATTTCTGACTCTGTTCGTCTGACTATTCTCTCATTACCTGTGACACCTGTGACACCTGTGAGGTTGCTCAGTGTTGCTACTCTTAGTGTGTAACCTCTCTTCCCTCTCCAGCTTCCCCTGGTGGATGTTTCACTACACATACACATAGCTTTCCACAGGCAGGTGTAAAACAGTCAGGCCCATGTCCTTAATTGCCCCCATCTATTTTGAGGCCTGCTGGGACATAACAAGATGAATTGCTAGGACTTGGGTCAATCCTGCTTGGGTACATCTTTTTGCAGAGGGATGGCTTTTATGCTTTTTTGAACAAACAAGTATCAGCTAAGTACACTATGTATTACTATTAAATATTTAGTTACTGCAGGGTATTTATCATTGTTTTTACTATGGGTTGTGTTTGTCTGTTATTGACCACTGTGAAAATGTGCAGATAAACAGGTATTTTTGGCCCATGTTTTCAGTTTAGCTTTACTTTCTTTAACTCTGATGTAAATCAGTCCTTGTTTTTATGTATGAGAAAAATCATTGACAATCTGATGATGCAATCTGCGATATGAATGGATCATAAAACAAAAATGCCTAGTGGCAGTTCTCACCTGCTGCACATGTAAGGGGGATGACCGGATCGTGGATACCTGCATGCCGGGTCTTGAACTGAAGAGGCTGTGTCTCCTGGGGGAAGCTTGAGTAAGGCAGACATTCCCCTGTTGCCTGGGGAAAACCCTAGCGAGGCGGTGCTTCCTGCTGTCAGAGGGGGCGGAGAAAGAGAAGGAAAAAGCATGCAGGGCAGAGCAGTTTGGACGAACGGAGGGCAGTTATGTGAGCGGTGCACTCTGCTCCCCATCCTTACACAGAGTACCGGCGTTGCGACAGGCCATGCAGAGCACAGTCGAGCCATATACACAGAGCAGAGCTGTGCAGACCAGAGATGCACAGAGCAGAGCAGAGTCATGCACACTGAGCAGAGCCAGGCCAACCGTGCAGCAGCCAGAGAGAGAGGAAAGCTCCTTCCTGGGAGCATCAGCACCATGTAGCCCAGCATCTGCCATCTCCCTCCACCAACAGCGTGGACCAAAGAGAGAGATACATGCAGTGTGTGCCCAATGACCACCATAAAGCCAGGTGCCAGTCGCTGTTGGATTGTAAGTACCGCATGCATGCCGCCCGAAAAAGACCGGGTGCGTGACCCTTATCTACACCCTAACATTGCCAACTAATAATTGACCTGAGACTTGTGATCTGACTTTATCAGTAATTATAGTTGCAGAGCCACATTGGGCTCGTACATGACAGTGGCCCATACCCTTGTCAGCCACTGCAGTATGTGGACTAGGTTTAGTGGAAGGTACCGGAGACCGACCACTGTCGCCAGAAGACGGGATATTGTTGTTTACCGGACCCTATGGGAAAGGACACCCCGCCAGCCGTTGTTGGCACTATTCACTTCATGGACTGAGGAACCAGTGACTTTCATCGGAGCCACCGTGATGTTTTCGGTTGTTATTCAACTCACCATATTGTTTTGACATTTATACTGTTATTCCCTTGTTTAACCCTGTACCTCCCTGCATGGAGTATTCCCCTGTAAATAAACCTGTTAACCCTTGCTCTGCCTCCTGTCCATCACTGCATCCCACGTTCCTGCTGTATCTTACACACACACAGTGAGTGGGATAATGGCAGCAGGTGCTGCAGCACAGTGGTTACCAGTAAATTACCTGCATCACATGGTCTTGCACATCTGATTAGCTAATGCAGACAGTATAAAACATAGGGGCGGGCAAGAAATGCCATTTCATTTCTGAATTGTAGGTGATAGGATCACTCAGAGCACACAGGATAGGGATACAAAAAGGACTAATGCTGGTGTATTACTTCACTGCTGTTGTACCAGATTAAAAATGGAAATGATCTCAGTCTGTGAATAGACATCCAAGATTCAAGTGATATACAGAGATCTATTTTAGAAGTTTTATTGTCACTACTTAGAATGTAACAACATCAACACATTAAAGGGGGTTTTACACATAGCGATATCGTTAGCAATATCGCTATAACGTCACCAATTTTGTGACGTTACAGCGATATTGCTAGCGATATCGCTATGTGTGATACTTACCTCCGACCGGCTCCCCCGCTGTCTGTCGCTGATCGCGCGAGATCGGCCGGCTCCATTTCTCGTCGGGCGCTTCCTGCTGGGCTTCCTGCTGGCGCCGACGAGCAACGTGTGGATGCTGGCGGGAGGACGTCAGGATCGCCGCGTCTGAAAGGTAAGTATCGTCCGCTGTATCGCTGCTGCATCGCTGTGAGATCTGCCTGTGTGGCAGCTCACTAGCGATCATTTAGCGATGCACCAGCGATCCTGACCGGGTCGTATCGTGGTCGGGTTCGCTTGTGCATCGCTAAATGTCAAAGGGCCTTAAGGCTGTGTGCCCACGATTAGTGTTGAGCATTCCGATACCGCAAGTATCGGGTATCGGCCGATACTTGCTGTATCGGAATTCCGATACCGACTTCCGATATTTTTTCAATATCGGAATTCGGCATCGGAATCGGAAGTTCAAAGTTGATTGACAGACTGACGTCATCATGATGCGCGGTGTGTGCGCATCATGATGCGCCGTCATTTCGGGCCTTCCGGGGGTCTCTGCCGGCCTGCCGGGGGGCTGTGCCGGCCTGCCGGGGGGCTGTGCCGGCCTGCCCGGGGTCTGTACTGGCCTGCCGGGGGGCTGTGCCGGCCTGCCGGTGGTCTGTGCACCCTGTGGGGGTCTGTACCGGCCTGCCGGGGGGCTGTGCCGGCCTGCCGGTGGTCTGTGCACCCTGTGGGGGTCTGTACCGGCCTGCCGGGGGTCTGTGCCGGCCTGCCGGTGGTCTATGCACCCTGTGGGGGTCTGTACCGGCCTGCCGGGGGGCTGTGCCGGCCTGCCGGAGGGCTGTGCACCCTGTGGGGGTCTGTGCCGGCCTGCCGGGGGGCTGTGCCGGCCTGCCGGGGGGCTGTGCCGATGTCCGGGGGTCTGTGCAAGCATCGTCCGATGGGACTTCAAGTCCCATCGGGCGATGCCTGCTACCATGACAGTGATTGACACATTAGCCAATGATGGGACAGTAGTAGTCCCATCATCCGGCTAATGTGTTAAATGTTAAAAAAAAAAAAAAAAATACTACATACATACTACATGCATGCTACATACATACTACATGCTACATATATACTACATACATGCTACATACATACTGCATGCTACATACATACTACATACATACTACATACATACTACATGCATGCTACATACATACTACATGCATGCTACATACATACTACATGCATACCACATACATACTACATACATACTACATACTACATATATACTACATGCTACATACATACTACATGCTACATACATACCACATACATACATACTACATGCATGCTACATACATACTACATGCTACATACATACCACATACATACTACATACATACTACATACTACATATATACTACATGCATGCTACATACATACTACATGCTACATACATACCACATACATACATACTACATGCATGCTACATACATACGACATACATACTACATACATACTACATACATACTACATGCTACATACATACTACATATATACTACATGCATGCTACATACATACTACATGCTACATACATACCACATACATACTACATACATGCTACATACATACTACATGCATGCTACATACATACTGCATGCTACATGCATGCTACATACATACTACATACATACCACATATATACTACATACATACAATACATTCATACAATACATACATAGACATACAGTACATATAACATAGAGTAACATACTTACCAATACTTGTCACATTGTTCCCCGAAGCCATTGTCTTTTCCGGAATAAATATTAACATAACAAACCACAAAAATACTCACCCACGATCCGAAGCAGTCCACGAGTGTGTCCCACGACGATCTTGGGTAGAGAACTGCAGCATCAGATGATGCTGCCGTTCTCTACGGGCTGCAGGAATCCAATGACGGAAGGTAGGTATCCTTCCGCACTGTATTCCTCCGCCACTTAAAAAAAAAAAAGTCCCTAGTCTCACTTTATGCCATTGCTGCGTGGGAAATTCCCACACAGCAATGGCATAAAGTGAGACTAGGGACTTTTTTTTTTTTAAGTGGCGGAGGAATACAGTGCGGAAGGATACCTACCTTCCGTCATTGGATTCCTGCAGCCCGTAGAGAACGGCAGCAACAGCTGATGCTGCAGTTCTCTACCCAAGATCGTCATGGGACACACTCGTGGACTGCTTCGGATCGTGGGTGAGTATTTTTGTGGTTTGTTATGTTAATATTTATTCCGGAAAAGACAATGGCTTCGGGGAACAATGTGACAAGTATTGGTAAGTATGTTACTCTATGTTATATGTACTGTATGTCTATGTATGTATTGTATGAATGTATTGTATGTATGTAGTATATATGTGGTATGTATGTAGTATGTATGTAGCATGCATGTAGCATGCAGTATGTATGTAGCATGCATGTAGTATATATGTAGTATGTATGTAGCATGCATGTAGTATATATGTAGTATGTATGTAGCATGCATGTAGTATATATGTAGTATGTATGTAGCATGTATGTAATATGCATGTAGTATGTATGTAGCATGCATGTAGTATATATGTAGTATGTATGTAGCATGCATGTAGTATATATGTAGTATGTATGTAGCATGCATGTAGTATATATGTAGTATGTATGTAGCATGTATGTAGTATGTATGTGGTATGTATGTAGCATGTAGTTTGTATGTAGCATGCATGTAGTATATATGTAGTATGTATGTAGCATGTAGTATGTATGTAGTATGTATGTAGTATGTATGTGGTATGTATGTAGCATGCAGTATGTATGTAGCATGCATGTAGTATATATGTAGTATGTATGTAGTATATATGTAGTATGTATGTTGCATGTAGTATGTATGTAGCATGCATGTAGTATATATGTAGTATGTATGTAGCATGTATGTAGTATGCATGTTGTATGTATGTAGCATGTATGTAGCATGTAATTTTTTTTTTTTTTTTTTTTTACATTTAACACATTAGCCGGATGATGGGACTACTACTGTCCCATCATTGGCTAATGTGTCAATCACTGTCATGGTAGCAGGCATCGCCCGATGGGACTTGTAGTCCCATCGGACGATGCCTGCACAGACCCCCGAAGCCTGCACAGACCACCGGCAGGCCGGCACAGACCACCGGCAGGCCGGCACAGCCCCCCGGCAGGCCGGCACAGCCCACCGGAGCCTACACAGCCCCCCGGCAGGCCGGCACAGCCCCCCGGCAGGCCGGCACAGCCCCCCGGCAGGACGGCACAGACCACCGGAGCCTGCACAGACCCCCTGGCAGGCCGGCACAGCCCCCCGAAAGGCCCGTACAGACCCCAGAGAGGCTGTACAAGGGCAGGAAAGGGTTTTTCTTATTCCGATACCGGAAGTCCCATAGACTTGAATGGGACTTCCGGTATCGGAATCGGCGATACCGATACTTTTTTTAAAGATCGGCCGATACCATCCGATACGATACTTTGAAGTATCGGACGGTATCGCTCAACTCTACCCACGATTAGTTTTTGGTGAGTTTTTGAGGGTGCATATTTCTACTACGTCAAAAATGCAGCTTCTTACGGTTCCAGGAAAGTGTAAAGGGTTACTAGAAATCTCATGCCTTCTGTGCTTTTTTTTTACTCAGTGTAAACTGACCTGCAGGGCATATTTGAAATCTACAAAAAGTCAATTTATCTTGTGGATATGCTTTGTTAAATGTGTAGATTTTTAACACAGACTTGCAGTAGATGGCGCACATGCGTTTGTTTGTTTCTATGGCACATGAATATATCAATAAAGTTTCGTCAAGGCCAAATACCAGGAAGAACAAAAAACAAAGAAGCTTTATTTAAAACATAACACACCAACAAGAGACAAAAAATATAGAGTAAAAAACACACGTGTGGCTCTGCCAGTGTGTTCAGGCACCCTCAATTCATTCCAGCAAATCTGAACTCCAATATGGCGTTCCTTCCCTCCTGAGCTTTGCACTGTGCCTCAAAAGTAATTCAACCACATACTTACTCATGAGAATTTTCATAGCAAATTGTACTGTTCATTTTCTCCTATTATCCTTTTTGAAAACTAAAAACTTGGGGACAAAGCCACATTTTAGTAAAAACAATTCTAATTTGCTATTCACTCAGCCCAATGTTGTACAATTTTGTGAATCACCAACAGGTTAAAAATGCTCACTGCACCCCCTATATGAATTCCTCAAGAGGTATATCCAAACAGTAGTTTTCCACTACATATGGGGTATAGGCATTCTCAGGAGAAATTGCATAACAAATTGCACACTCCATTTACTCCTGTTACCCTTATGAAAATGAAAAATATTGGGCAAAACCAGCATTTTTGCGTGAAAAATTTATTTTTTTCATTTTCATGGCTCAGCGTTATAAAATTCTGTGAACCACCTACAGGTTCAAG
Organism: Dendrobates tinctorius; assembly: GCF_039654945.1. NCBI lineage: Eukaryota > Metazoa > Chordata > Amphibia > Anura > Dendrobatidae > Dendrobates > Dendrobates tinctorius. Next base: position 41,724,020 of record NW_027361728.1, on the reverse strand, counting down.
ATGCTCACCACACCTACAGATGAATTTCTCAAGAGGTGTAGTTACCAAAATGTGGTCACTTGTGAGGATTTTCTACTGTTTAGGCACATCAGGGGCTTACCAAATGCTTTAGATTCCAGCCAGTTTTGCACTCCAAAAGTCAAATGGCGCTCCTTTGCTTCCATATCCTGCCTTCCTCCCAAACAGTAGTTTTCTCCCACATTTGAAGTATCAGCAAACTCAGTAGAAATTGCACAACAAATTATATGGTCCATGTAAAGTAAAATTTTCGCTTTTTCCTTCCACGTTGCTTTAATTCCTGTGAAACACCTGCAAAGCTAATAAACTTAATGAATGTTGTTTTGAGCACTTTTTTTTAAAATTATGTCACTTTTGGGTATTTCCTGTCATATAGGCCCCTCAAAGTCAAAGTAACTTCAAATGTGGTGTGGTCTCTACAAAAGTTGGTTTTGTAAATTTTGTTGTAAAATTGAGCAATTGCTAATTAACTTTTAATACTACTAACTTCCTAACAAAAAAAATGTTTCAAAAATTATGCCGATGTAAAGTAGACACATGGTAAATGTTATTTATTAACTACTAGCTGAAGAGCCCAGCACTGCCCGGGCATAGTAAGTAACTGTGGTTAGTTATAGCAAATTATAATTATCCTCCATCCCATAGTCCCGTGCCCATATACCCATCATACATATCCACGATCCCATAGGCCCGTACCCATATACCCATCATACATATCCTCCATCGCATAGTCCCGTGTCCATACACCCATCACACATCCTCCATCCCATAGTCCCATGCCCATATACCCATCACACATCCTCCATCCCATAGTCCCATGCCCATATACCCATCATACATATTCGCCATCCCATAGTTGAGTGCTCATATACCCATCATACATCCTTCATCTCATAGTCCCATGCCCATATACCCATCATACATATCCTCCATCCCATAGTCCCGTGCCCATATACCCCTCATACATATCCTCCATCCCATAGTCCAGTGCCCATACACCCATCACACTTCCTCCATCCCAGAGTCCTGTGCCCATCTACCCATCATACATATCCTCCATCCCATAGTCCAGTGCCCATATACCCATCACACATCCTCCATCACATAGTCAACCATTATGACATCATAATGAGCGGCGGGGCTTGCAACCTATGATGACATCAGTGTCGCCATGGCACCATTATGACATCATAATGAGGGGTGGGGCTTGATACACACACTTTTTCCCCATTATGTAGATTTTAGGTGATATAACGCTCCAGTTTGAGCACATAAAAGCTAAAAGTTTTAAAATTGCAAAATGTTTTACATTTTAGACAAAATTCCAATATTTTCACAAATAAACACAAAAAAAATTCAGCCTAAATTCACCACTAACATGAAGTACAAAATATCATGTAAAAAACAATTCCAGAATTACTGGGGATACGTTGAAGTGTTACAGCATTATTACCACATATATTGACACTATTCAGAATTCTAAAATTTGGCCTGGTCAGGATGGTGAAAACAGGCTCAGGGGTTGAAGGGGTGTGTTGCAAGTTCCCCTGCACATCCAATGGTCTGATCCAAAAAGGGAGATAGAAATGAAAAGGCACATGTTTAGGACTGTTGTTTTTTGTGTCTTGGAAGAGTGAGGATCTACTGCTGAGGCCAGACCCTGATAGCAGTGTATGAACTATAGGAGACTAGAGATGGTCTGTCATGTACTCTTGTCACCTGCTTTGGTAGTCTGCTGGATTTAAGAAGATATTCTAAGACCAGTGCTTTATCTTTCTTGGTGCCGGATTACTGGATGATGCCCTGAATTTGTGGCCATGTGACAGACTTTGGGAAATTATTTAAATGTTTGGAGGAATATTCACCAAGTGACATAATAAAGTTTGCATAATTCTACACTGGTCTGCCATCCCTGCTGTTTTCTGTGTCACACATACTACATGACAAAAATTTCTTCCAGTTGATATTTTGAAAGTCATAAACAGTCAACCTTAGTTCTGAGGACGTAGTGCCACCACAATTCTAATGTCAATATGTGTTGAAGGCTTTGCGTGCTGAGGTGGTAAGTATGCAGTCTGTGTTAGTAGCATTCGGAAAACCTCAGAGTGGGAATCAGACATGGAGAAGGGGTATCAAGGAACACTGGGTATATCACACACAGAGGCACCTCTCAGCTCAATCATGGAGGATGATGTTAGAGATCAGATTCCATTTTGAGTTTGTGGTATCCATCTTGTCTTGTAACCCCTGTGTAATGGTGATCGGGTTACACTGATGGGCGGGAAGTTTCACATTTCTATTCATGCCCCCAAAGTTCCTATTGGCTCATAACTTTTCATTTGTCTGTGACTAGTGTTGAGCTTTCCGATACCGCAAGTATCGGGTATCGGCCGATATTTGCCGTATCGGAATTCCGATACCGAGTACCGATACTTTTTTCGTATCGGATACCGGAATCGGAAGTCCAAAATGCAATGAGCCACTTTTGTGGCTCTGATTGGCTGCCGAAATGACGTCATCATGATGCGCTGTCTGTTCGCATCTTGATGCGCCTTCAGTTCGGGCCTTCGGGGGGGCTGTGCCGACTGTCCGGGGGTCTGTGCCGGCCTGCCGGTGGTCTGTGCAGGCTCCGGGGGTCTGTGCCGGCCTGCCGGGGGGCTGTGCTGGCCTGCCGGTGGTCTGTGCAGGCTCGGGGGGTCTGTGCCGGCCTGCCGGGGGGGCTGTACCGGCTTGCCGGTGGTCTGTGCAGGCTCCGGGGGGCTGTGCCGGCCTGCCGGTGGTCTGTGCAGGCTCCGGGGGGCTGTGCCAGCCTGCCGGTGGTCTGTGCAGGCTCCGGGGGTCTGTGCAGGCATCGTCCGATGGGACTACAAGTCCCATCGGGCGATGCCTGCTACCATGACAGTGATTGACACAATAGCCAATGATGGGACAGTAGTAGTCCCATCATCCGGCTAATGTGTTGACTGTAAAAAAAAAAAAAAAAATTTACATGCTACATACATACTACATACATGCTACATACATACAACATGCATACTACATATATACTACATGTAACATACATACTACATGTAACATACATACTACATGCAACATGCATACTACATACATGCTACATACTACATGCATGCTACATACATGCTACATACTACATACATGCTACATACATACTACATACATAATACATATATACTACATGCATGCAACATACATACAACATATATACTACATGCATGCAACATGCATACTACATATATACTATATGTACTACATGTAACATACATACTACATATATACTACATGCTACATACATGCTACATACTACATACATGCTACATACTACATACATAATACATATATACTACATGCATGCAACATACATACAACATATATACTACATGCATACTACATATATACTATATATACTACATGTAACATACATACTACATATATACTACATGCTACATTCATGTAACATATATACTACATATATACTACATGCTACATACATGCAACATACACACTACATGCTACATACATGCAACATACATACTATAATAATAATAATAATAAATTTTATTTTTATAGCGCCGACATATTCCGCAGCACTTTACATTTCAGAGGGGATTTGTACAGACAATAGACATTACAGCATAACAATAATCACATACAGTAGATTATAACAAATACCAAGAGGAGTGAGGGCCCTGCTCGCAAGCTTACAGTCTATGAGGAAAGAGGGAGACACGAAAGGTGGGTGGTAACAGTTGCTCTGATTGTATGGACCAGCCATAATGTTAAGTGTGTAACAGTACAGACACAGAGGGCTAATGGATGCATAAAGCATGTGGGAGCATGCTACATACACACTACATGCTACATACATGCAACATACATACTACATACATGCTACATACTACATACATGCTACATACATACTACATATATACCACATGCATGCAACATGCATACTACATATATACTGCATATATACTGCATGCATGCAACATACATATATACTACATACAATACATACATATAGACATACAGTACATATAACATAGAGTACATACTCACCGTCACTTGTCACTTTGATCCCCAAAGCCATTGTCCCCTTGAGGAATAAATATCAAAATAAAAAAACACCAATATACTTACCCCGATCCACAGAAGTCCACGAGGGTCCCACGTCCATCTTGCGTGGAGAACAGCAGCATCAGCTGATGCTACCGTTCTCTACCAGCTCCAGGAATACAATGACGGAAGGTAGGTATCCTTCCGCACTGTATTCCTCCACCACTTTAAAAAAAAAAAAAAGTCCCTAGTCTCACTTTATGCCATTGCTGCGTGGGAATTGTATATATGTTGTATGTATGTTGCATGCATGTAGTATATATGTATTATGTATGTAGTATGTATGTAGCATGTATGTAACATGTATGTTGCATGTATGTAGCATGTAGTATATATGTAGTATGTATGTTACATGTAGTATATATAGTATATATGTAGTATGCATGTAGTATATACAGTATGTTGTATGTATGTTGCATGCATGTAGTATATATGTATTATGTATGTAGTATGTAGCATGTATGTAGTATGTAGCATGTATGTAGCATGTAGTATATATGTAGTATGTATGTTACATGTAGTATATATAGTATATATGTAGTATGCATGTTGCATGCATGTAGTATATATGTATTATGTATGTAGTATGTATGTAGCATGTATGTAGTATGTATGTTGCATGTATGTAGCATGTAGTATATATTCAGTAAGTATGTTACATGTAGTATATATGTAGTATGCATGTTGCATGCATGTAGTAATAATAGTCAAATTCACCGCACACTCAGAGGGATTTATGCAAATAAGTGCTTATTTTATTATATACAAAACATGTGGGAGCCAAACAAGAATATATAGCACGAAGTAGAAGCGATATAATAACACGACGTTTCGGCTCAGTCCGAGCCTTTATCACTTTTATCGCTGAAAATAAAAAGAAATCCATCAAAGAATGCAAACAGTTTTGTATAGACCTACTTATACTAGTACTACATGAAAACTACTTCTTATATGAGGACACCTTTTACATACAGAGGTGCGGGACTGCAATGGGCGCGAACGTAGCACCGGCCTATGCTAACGCCTATATGAATCACTTTGAGATTAATCACGTTTTCTGCAATACCCTTTTTCTACAGTATGCTACCGAATATCACCGCTATATCGATGATATCTTCTTCATCTGGACAGGCACGACATCATCACTGCAGGACTTCTATCTATATCTCAATTCCATTTATCCAGAGCTACAATTCACGCTACATTTCAGTATGGAATCAGTTCCTTTTTTAGATACAAGGGTTTTACAAGATAGCGAGGGTACCCTTTCAACTGACCTTTACTGTAAACCTACTGATAGCAACAGTCTATTGCATTACTCGAGCTGTCACCCTAAGGCCACTAAGAACAGTTTACCACGTTCACAGTTTAACAGGGTAGCACGTATTGTCTCGAATCGGGATGTCCGCGATGAGAGACTAGACACAATGGCCAAGAAATTTAGGGACAGACGATATCCATTGAGGTTGCTTGAGGTTGAAAAACAACGGATACTAACTCCTCCATCCCCTCCACCCACCACATTCTCTAGAGAAAGGATTCCTTTTGTTCATACCTTCCATCCGCTTATGCCTAAAGTATACTCTATTATCAAGAAACACTGGCCCCTTCTTTATAAAGCTTACCCGGGTATCAGTTCCTTTGAGGCCCCAGTATTAGTGTGTACAAAACGTCCCACTAATGTTCGTGATAAGGTGGTAAGGGCTGACATAGGCAGTAAAGTTTCTACTACTACCCAGAGGTTACTCGCCCCTCGTCGCTGTGGCACATTTCCCTGCCTTAACTGTGCAGCCTGCTCGAATGTGATCAGGTCAGACAATATCACACATCCAAGGACAGGCAAGTCTTTCCCGATACGGGGCTACTACACGTGTGATTCGAACTTTGTGGTCTACTTGGTGAAATGCCCATGTGGCCTCCTATATGTGGGCGAAACAACTCAGCATGTTAAGGACCGTATTGCCAGCCACAAGTCAACGATAAGGTGTCAGAAAAACTGGTTACCCTTGCCTGAGCACTTCACTAAATACCGACATTCAGTTGCACAGTTAAAATATCAGGTGATTGAACATGTACCTCGTCCAAGGAGGGGTGGTGATCATATTAAACTACTAAGAGAGAGGGAAACATACTGGATACATAGACTGGACACTTTAGCCCCCAGAGGGCTTAATAGAGAAATTGACTGGCTTATCTAATGACTAATAATCTTTTTCTGTTATTTTGCAGACTCGTTAGTACACTATAACCCTAGGTGAGTTTGCTCCGCCCACTGGACTCTGTCTTAAATTGAGCTATTTTACTCTTTTTGGAGCTCTACCCGCCATGTAGGTATGTGTATATGTATATGTGTATATATGTATAGGTACATATATATATATATATGTGGATGTATATGTCCATGCAAATGCATTCAAAAGGAATCTTATACGGTTATAGTGCTTTGCTTGCTTTCCGTATACCAATTTTTTTTTCCTTCTATTTTCTATTTTTTATTTTTTATTTTTTATTCTTTATTTTTGTTTTCTAATTTTTATTTCACGTCCTTTATTTTTATTTTTATTTTTATTTTTATTTTTACTTTTATCTTTGGCTATTCTATTTTTTATCCTCTATTTTTTATTTTTCATTTTTTATATTATCACTATTTTTCTTTTTCATGTGTCTTGATACCTTGTTTACTGCACCCACGCATTCTCTATCTAATACCGTAACCTATTAATGTTATACCCTGTTAGTCTAGATCCTGCACATAATGCTAGCACTACCGCTCTTTGCATATCACCAGGGCAACCGCTGTGTACATACAGCTCTTAGGTGCAGTCCCTAGACATGCGCAGTGCTTACATTTAGACAGCGCAACGTCACTTCCGGTTCAGAGGTTCCACTTCCGGTCGCGCGCTGCCACCGGACTCACATATAAAAACCACCTAACCCAGTTGGATTCAGCATGACGCCACTGCAGCTAGGCGTGGGAGCGCCGCTGTATAGCACCCTATCAACAGGTATTGTACACAGGTCCCTTTCCCCTCTTTCTGATAGCGCTCTGTAGGGACACTCTAGCAACCAGCAGCCAGACACAAGCTATCTACAGCACATGTCTTTCCATGGGAACAATACTATCATTTAAACATGTAAGTAGCAACTCTTATTTTTATAGGTGCTGTCTCATATTGCACTTTATACTACGTACTTAGGATTGTATGGACATCATGGACTTTATATTATTTATTACAGGGATCAACTTAACACATCCCCTCTATAGCGCATTTTTATTTTAGCAACACACTATACTCCCCTTGTGCTGATACCTTGCATGACCCTTTTAGAGACAGTAGGACATTTACACATTTGAGTCTATTAGTCATGATTTTGACTATTCCTTTCAGCCATCTTTCTTGGGCTATTCTCTTGGGAGTTCTATTCCTCTTTATTCAAAGATCCGACTTTCAATTCAGGTAACCCCCCTTTTTTTACTCTACCTTAGATGGTGCTAGTTTACTGAGCCTTATACATTCATGTTTTCCATGTACTATCGCAATGTATGTTTGTATATATCTTGTATATATTTTTACCACTGTAAGATATTGGGATTATTTTGGATTCTGTGTGTATTTTGTATGATATTGTTATTTCTTCTCTTTATGTTTGCATTCTTTGATGGATTTCTTTTTATTTTCAGCGATAAAAGTGATAAAGGCTCGGACTGAGCCGAAACGTCGTGTTATTATATCGCTTCTACTTCGTGCTATATATTCTTGTTTGGCTCCCACATGTTTTGTATATAATAAAATAAGCACTTATTTGCATAAATCCCTCTGAGTGTGCGGTGAATTTGACTATTATTAGTAATAGGACCTACTGGTCCGTTACACCTGCACCTCGCCATTGGACTTGAGTGCACGCTATCCTCCTAGTTACATTTGCTATATTGGCGTTTGCACCAGTCATTTCCCTATCTCTATATGTCGACTGACACTTTTGCTTATGACTTGGCTACTAGCACTAATATTTTGGCTCAAGTTACTAGCTCCAATGAGTTTTTGAGAACTCCAGTCCAAGAACTTAGGACTCGAGATTACGAAAAAGCTAAACGTAAATTGATTTCGTATGACTTGCACTGTACTACATTGGCAGAATACCATAGACAGAATAAGATTCCAAGGGGTCTCAGGAGTAATCTCCGCCCTACTCTCTTCTCTGATAATTCGGAGTATTGTGAGAAGTATAAAAAGATACTAAATAAATGTTCCTTAGACATTATTATATTAACTGTGGAATATCTCCAGAGGGCCATAGTGGAAACTAAGCAAAGTATACAGGCAATTGAAGCGCAACTTTCCACTTCTATTTCTTCAACGGAATGGACTTCTCTAAAAACGAAAACCGAGAAAATCCTATCTGAACACCAAAAGTCTCTACAGGAACGAAAGAGGCAGAAATTTCAGCGTGACTCAGACGACTATTCTATGAACAGAGTATATAAATGGAACGATACATCCACTACTATGGGCCCCTGGCGCAGACCATATTATCAACGGAGAAATGGGTCCTTCAGTTCCGGGAGCGACTCCTCCATAAACTCTGGCAGACAACGTTTTTTAGGAAGAGGCCGCAGGGGAGATCAGCGATCCACAGACCCACCAGGCGAGGCAGGAGAAAGGATGGCAACCCGCTCACAGGTGAGACGACAGATGTAGCATCAGACCTGGTGATCAACATTTCAGACTATCTCCTCTCCCCGTCGGAGCTCTCAGTATTGCAGAAGGGACTTTCTTTTTGTCCCACTCCTAAGTGGGACTCGTTTCAACTTGAGAAAGATCTCAAGCGTTTTTATCGTACCGTTAGACTAAAAACTCATTTTGGTCTGTCTCCTAACCCTATGGGTGAGGGGACTCCAATATCTTGTGATACTCAGGTTCCTGAATTATCTATCTCTACGCTTGGTCTCCGTAATCCGAGTAAATTCTGTCCTCCGAACACATACCATGCGGCGGAGACATTCATTTCGCTAGTGGACCGTGAGGTCAAAATGCTTTCCCACCAGGCACAACTCGGTCTTTTTCCTACTCACTCTAATCTGTCACCTGCTGAAAAACAAGCCCTTAATTCCATCCATAATAATAGGGACATCATAATCAAACCAGCCGATAAAGGCGGTGCTTTAGTGGTTATGAATTACACTGACTATAATAGGGAAGTGTATAGACAGTTGTCTGACACCAACACATATGGGATTATCCCCAGGGATCCGGTTTCCACGATTACCCATAAGATCAAAGATTTAACCAAAACATACTTAGATCGCCATACAATTGACCAGAAAACCGCCAATTTTCTAGTAAACCCTCATCCAATTACACCAGTTTTTTATGTACTACCCAAGATACATAAGTCTTTACAAAATCCACCAGGCAGACCGATTGTTGCGTCTACAGATTCAGTTCTATCTCCACTATCCATTTTTCTTGAGAGAATATTCACACCTCTAGTCAAACAGACAAGGTCTTTCCTCTTGGACACGGGACATTTTTTGGAAATCATTCGTAAAGTGGGTAAAGTACCCCCGGGTAGTATCCTTACCACCCTGGATGTCAATAGCCTTTACACCTCGATCACCCATGATAAAGGGGTTGAAGCCGCAAGATCTCTACTTAATTCCTCAGACTTGTCCGCAGATTCCATACAGTTTTGTATAGACCTACTTATACTAGTACTACATGAAAACTACTTCTTATATGAGGACACCTTTTACATACAGAGGTGCGGGACTGCAATGGGCGCGAACGTAGCACCGGCCTATGCTAACGCCTATATGAATCACTTTGAGATTAATCACGTTTTCTGCAATACCCTTTTTCTACAGTATGCTACCGAATATCACCGCTATATCGATGATATCTTCTTCATCTGGACAGGCACGACATCATCACTGCAGGACTTCTATCTATATCTCAATTCCATTTATCCAGAGCTACAATTCACGCTACATTTCAGTATGGAATCAGTTCCTTTTTTAGATACAAGGGTTTTACAAGATAGCGAGGGTACCCTTTCAACTGACCTTTACTGTAAACCTACTGATAGCAACAGTCTATTGCATTACTCGAGCTGTCACCCTAAGGCCACTAAGAACAGTTTACCACGTTCACAGTTTAACAGAGTAGCACGTATTGTCTCGAATCGGGATGTCCGCGATGAGAGACTAGACACAATGGCCAAGAAATTTAGGGACAGACGATATCCATTGAGGTTGCTTGAGGTTGAAAAACAACGGATACTAACTCCTCCATCCCCTCCACCCACCACATTCTCTAGAGAAAGGATTCCTTTTGTTCATACCTTCCATCCGCTTATGCCTAAAGTATACTCTATTATCAAGAAACACTGGCCCCTTCTTTATAAAGCTTACCCGGGTATCAGTTCCTTTGAGGCCCCAGTATTAGTGTGTACAAAACGTCCCACTAATGTTCGTGATAAGGTGGTAAGGGCTGACATAGGCAGTAAAGTTTCTACTACTACCCAGAGGTTACTCGCCCCTCGTCGCTGTGGCACATTTCCCTGCCTTAACTGTGCAGCCTGCTCGAATGTGATCAGGTCAGACAATATCACACATCCAAGGACAGGCAAGTCTTTCCCGATACGGGGCTACTACACGTGTGATTCGAACTTTGTGGTCTACTTGGTGAAATGCCCATGTGGCCTCCTATACGTGGGCGAAACAACTCAGCATGTTAAGGACCGTATTGCCAGCCACAAGTCAACGATAAGGTGTCAGAAAAACTGGTTACCCTTGCCTGAGCACTTCACTAAATACCGACATTCAGTTGCACAGTTAAAATATCAGGTGATTGAACATGTACCTCGTCCAAGGAGGGGTGGTGATCATATTAAACTACTAAGAGAGAGGGAAACATACTGGATACATAGACTGGACACTTTAGCCCCCAGAGGGCTTAATAGAGAAATTGACTGGCTTATCTAATGACTAATAATCTTTTTCTGTTATTTTGCAGACTCGTTAGTACACTATAACCCTAGGTGAGTTTGCTCCGCCCACTGGACTCTGTCTTAAATTGAGCTATTTTACTCTTTTTGGAGCTCTACCCGCCATGTAGGTATGTGTATATGTATATGTGTATATATGTATAGGTACATATATATATATATATGTGGATGTATATGTCCATGCAAATGCATTCAAAAGGAATCTTATACGGTTATAGTGCTTTGCTTGCTTTCCGTATACCAATTTTTTTTTCCTTCTATTTTCTATTTTTTATTTTTTATTTTTTATTCTTTATTTTTGTTTTCTAATTTTTATTTCACGTCCTTTATTTTTATTTTTATTTTTATTTTTATTTTTACTTTTATCTTTGGCTATTCTATTTTTTATCCTCTATTTTTTATTTTTCATTTTTTATATTATCACTATTTTTCTTTTTCATGTGTCTTGATACCTTGTTTACTGCACCCACGCATTCTCTATCTAATACCGTAACCTATTAATGTTATACCCTGTTAGTCTAGATCCTGCACATAATGCTAGCACTACCGCTCTTTGCATATCACCAGGGCAACCGCTGTGTACATACAGCTCTTAGGTGCAGTCCCTAGACATGCGCAGTGCTTACATTTAGACAGCGCAACGTCACTTCCGGTTCAGAGGTTCCACTTCCGGTCGCGCGCTGCCACCGGACTCACATATAAAAACCACCTAACCCAGTTGGATTCAGCATGACGCCACTGCAGCTAGGCGTGGGAGCGCCGCTGTATAGCACCCTATCAACAGGTATTGTACACAGGTCCCTTTCCCCTCTTTCTGATAGCGCTCTGTAGGGACACTCTAGCAACCAGCAGCCAGACACAAGCTATCTACAGCACATGTCTTTCCATGGGAACAATACTATCATTTAAACATGTAAGTAGCAACTCTTATTTTTATAGGTGCTGTCTCATATTGCACTTTATACTACGTACTTAGGATTGTATGGACATCATGGACTTTATATTATTTATTACAGGGATCAACTTAACACATCCCCTCTATAGCGCATTTTTATTTTTATTTTAGCAACACACTATACTCCCCTTGTGCTGATACCTTGCATGACCCTTTTAGAGACAGTAGGACATTTACACATTTGAGTCTATTAATCATGATTTTGACTATTCCTTTCAGCCATCTTTCTTGGGCTATTCTCTTGGGAGTTCTATTCCTCTTTATTCAAAGATCCGACTTTCAATTCAGGTAACCCCCCTTTTTTTACTCTACCTTAGATGGTGCTAGTTTACTGAGCCTTATACATTCATGTTTTCCATGTACTATCGCAATGTATGTTTGTATATATCTTGTATATATTTTTACCACTGTAAGATATTGGGATTATTTTGGATTCTGTGTGTATTTTGTATGATATTGTTATTTCTTCTCTTTATGTTTGCATTCTTTGATGGATTTCTTTTTATTTTCAGCGATAAAAGTGATAAAGGCTCGGACTGAGCCGAAACGTCGTGTTATTATATCGCTTCTACTTCGTGCTATATATTCTTGTTTGGCTCCCACATGTTTTGTATATAATAAAATAAGCACTTATTTGCATAAATCCCTCTGAGTGTGCGGTGAATTTGACTATTATTAGTAATAGGACCTACTGGTCCGTTACACCTGCACCTCGCCATTGGACTTGAGTGCACGCTATCCTCCTAGTTGCATGCATGTAGTATACAGTGGGGCAAAAAAGTATTTAGTCAGTCAGCAATAGTGCAAGTTCCACCACTTAAAAAGATGAGAGGCGTCTGTAATTTACATCATAGGTAGACCTCAACTATGGGAGACAAACTGAGAAAAAAAAATCCAGAAAATCACATTGTCTGTTTTTTTTTCATTTTATTTGCATATTATGGTGGAAAATAAGTATTTGGTCAGAAACAAAATTTCATCTCTATACTTTGTGATATATCCTTTGTTGGCAATGACAGAGGTCAAACGTTTTCTGTAAGTCTTCACAAGGTTGCCACACACTGTTGTTGGTATGTTGGCCCATTCCTCCATGCAGATCTTCTCTAGAGCAGTGATGTTTTTGGCTTTTCGCTTGGCAACACGGACTTTCAACTCCCTCCAAAGGTTTTCTATAGGGTTGAGATCTGGAGACTGGCTAGGCCACTCCAGGACCTTGAAATGCTTCTTACGAAGCCACTCCTTCGTTGCCCTGGCGGTGTGCTTTGGATCATTGTCATGTTGAAAGACCCAGCCACGTTTCATCTTCAATGCCTTTGCTGATGGAAGGAGGTTTGCACTCAAAATCTCACGATACATGGCCCCATTCAATCTTTCATGTACCCGGATCAGTCGTCCTGGCCCCTTTGCAGAGAAACAGCCCCAAAGCATGATGTTTCCACCACCATGCTTTACAGTAGGTATGGTGTTTGATGGATGCAACTCAGTATTCTTTTTCCTCCAAACACGACAAGTTGTGTTTCTACCAAACAGTTCCAGTTTGGTTTCATCAGACCATAGGACATTCTCCCAAAACTCCTCTGGATCATCCAAATGCTCTCTAGCAAACTTCAGACGGGCCCGGACATGTACAGGCTTAAGCAGTGGGACACGTCTGGCACTGCAGGATCTGAGTCCATGGTGGCGTAGTGTGTTACTTATGGTAGGCCTTGTTACATTGGTCCCAGCTCTCTGCAGTTCATTCACTAGGTCCCCCCGCGTGGTTCTGGGATTTTTGCTCACCGTTCTTGTGATCATTCTGACCCCACGGGGTGGGATTTTGCGTGGAGCACCAGATCGAGGGAGATTATCAGTGGTCTTGTATGTCTTCCATTTTCTAATTATTGCTCCCACAGTTGATTTCTTCACTCCAAGCTGGTTGGCTATTGCAGATTCAGTCTTCCCAGCCTGGTGCAGGGCTACAATTTTGTTTCTGGTGTCCTTTGACAGCTCTTTGGTCTTCACCATAGTGGAGTTTGGAGTCAGACTGTTTGAGGGTGTGCACAGGTGTCTTTTTATACTGATAACAAGTTTAAACAGGTGCCATTACTACAGGTAATGAGTGGAGGAAAGAGGAGACTCTTAAAGAAGAAGTTACAGGTCTGTGAGAGCCAGAAATCTTGTTTGCTTGTTTCTGACCAAATACTTATTTTCCACCATAATATGCAAATAAAATGAAAAAAAAACAGACAATGTGATTTTCTGGATTTTTTTTTCTCAGTTTGTCTCCCACAGTTGAGGTCTACCTATGATGTAAATTACAGACGCCTCTCATCGTTTTAAGTGGTGGAACTTGCACTATTGCTGACTGACTAAATACTTTTTTGCCCCACTGTATATGTTGTATGTATGTTGCATGCATGTAGTATATATGTATTATGTATGTAGTATGTATGTAGTATGTAGCATGTATGTAGCATGCATGTAGTATGTAGCATGTATGTAGTATGCATGTTGCATGTAGTATATATGTAGTATGTATGTTACATGTAGTATATATGTAGTATGCATGTTGTATGTATGTAGCATGTAAATTTTTTTTTTTTTTTTTTTACATTCAACACATTAGCCGGATGATGGGACTACTACTGTCCCATCATTGGCTAATGTGTCAATCACTGTCATGGTAGCAGGCATCGTCCAATGGGACTTGTAGTCCCATTGGACGATGCCTGCACAGACCCCCGGAGCCTGCACAGCCCACCGGCAGGCCAGCACAGCCCCCCGGCAGGCCGGCACAGACCACTGGAGCCTGCACAGCTCCCCCGCAGGCCGGCACAGCTCCCCGGCAGGCCGGCACAGACCCCCGGAGCCTGCACAGACCACCGGCAGGCCGACACAGCCCCCCGTCAGGCCGGCACAGACCTCAGGAGCCTGCACAGACCACCGGCAGGCCGGCACAGCCCCCCGGCAGGCCGGCACAGACCCCCGGAGCCTGCACAGACCACCGGAGCCTGCAAAGACCACCGGCAGGCCTGCATGTTAGGAGGAATTTTGGTCCACTCCTCTTTGCAGATCATCTCTAAATCATTAAGATTTTGAGGCTGTTGCATGGCAACTCGGAGCTTCAACTCCCTCCATAAGTTTTCTATGGGATTAAGGTCTGGAGACTGGCTAGGCCACTCCATGACCTTAATGTGCTTCATTTTGAGCCACTCCTTTGTTGCCTTGACTTATATAATTTATATAATGTGATTTTCTGGAATTTATTTTTGATATTCTGTCTCTCAATGTTAAAACTCACCTACTCTTAAAATTATAGACTGTTCATGTCTTTGCCGGTGGGCAAACTTACAAAATCAGAAAGAGATCAAATACTTATTTCCCCCACTGTACCATACGGATCTAGAGTGATGAGAACCCTCCAGTAAAAGTGAATTCAAACACTGCAGCATAAAGTAAGAAGCTTATTCTTACAATTGTATTTCACTTTTACTGCGAGCTTGTTTACCTCCAATCCGGGTGAGTTATTTTGAAAATAATAGTCTAGTCCAAGAACTGGGAAGAGTTACCTATGCCTTTTTGAACTGTGTGCATGTGATCTGATCAGTGTATCTGTGATAAATAGTGGTACTTGTACTTAGAGGATTGTTCGTGTTCCTGTATCTTGTTTAGCTGTTGAGACTGATCAACTCAGCAGGAAGGGAATGTTGTAGTACATTTAATGGTTGTATTGTAGTTATTGGTGGCTGCGTGCCTAACTGTTTTACAGTTTTAGGATTTGTGTCTGTATTGCCTGCCTATTTCACTCGTGACTTTGTGCCTATCTATTGATATTGTGCTAGTACTGAGTTTGAGGCAAGTGTGGGAAACTTGTCGAGTAAATGGAGACAGAAACCCAACAGAAAGACAGCAAAAAGTAGAGTGTTTAGGTAACGTGAATGTAAGGATAGCATAACAGATTGTAAAAGAATGTTGAATAGATTGAAATTTCCCAACAGGAGGTCTGGTCTATATGTGTTCAGTCAGAAAGCGGTTCATTAGAGAAAGCATGGTCAAGACAATAGTCTGAGCTGAGCAGTTAAAGAATGTTGGCCCTGGAAGTAGTTAGAGAGGAAAGTGTGGCAAAAGCACTATAAGTAAAAGTGTGTGAATGTCAATGGACTAGACAGACTTAATGAGGCAGAATCAACAGTACTTCCTCTCTATAACAGACCAGGATGGCGGACATATAAAGTATGTAGAATATAGAATACAGGATGGAAACAGTTGTTCAAACTTTAGGGTGACAAGATCGAAGGCCAATTCTGTTAGGGGATGAGATTTGATGTCTTTCTTGCTTCCCTTCCCTGTGATTGTCTTCCGGTTGTTAATGTTTACAAATGTGTCTATGATAAATGCCTGCGATACTGCTACATATAAATTATGTATTATCGCTCATCTTTCATGGTATTGCCACATGTATGTGTTACCATTTTGTAGAAAGCTGTAATATATTGTCTTGTGCTCTTGTATCATATTATTGCATAATATTATGTGTCTGTTGTGCATTTACAGTTAGGGTAAGTTAGTGAATCCTTTTGGGACATTAGAGGAGAGCACTTTTAGTATATAGTTCCTATAGGCTTGGGTAAGTGCAGTTCTGTTGAGGGCCACTAGATGGGGGCATACTAGTGGGCCTGATAGGTTTAGCTGATAGGACGGTTATTTATAGGAGGGGCTGCCTGGTAGTAAGAGGAAGGTTGGTTAGGAAGTTAGGTTATGCGGGGCCAGGGTGCCCTAGCGTCCACATGGGCTATAGGCCCGGACAGCTTGGCAGTCCCATAATGTTTAAGTGCTGCAACCCATGTTACCCACTGCCACTGTGTCTCAGAATAGTGGGCCAGTGCAGCAAAGGAAGAATGTGGCAACTTATCGCCTGGGCCGATGCTTTTAGGGCAGGAATTGGTTGGACAGCTGAGATGAAGGAAGTTGGAGCTTCAACGAGATCGATACAGACGGGCCAGATGCTTTACCAGCTACAACCAAACGTGATGACTAATGTTTTCGAGTCTGGGGCCAAACAGGCAGAAGGAAGTGACATCATGGTGAGGTCAGGCCAACTAGGGAGCGGTCTAGAACAGTTTGGTCTGGGCGTGTATTGCACAGAAGCGACAGCCAGAAAGGGAAAGATGAGGAAACAAGTATATGTCTTTATGTACCAGTTGTGGATGTAACGTGTGAAATACTCAGTAAAGAAAGTGTTAAAGTTGACTTGGACTGTGTCTCCATTCCTGAGGGTCGCCTGGAAGAGGGACCATTATCGCCTGGGAAGTGCCCAGAGGGAGCTGATTCTGGAGATGCAGGTATACAGAAGAGAAGAGTACATTTTTCTGTAGGGGAAGGACTGGACATGGATATAGCAGTTATTCAGGTCATGACTACAGTCCTTTCGATCCCTTACAATTCCTTAAATGTTATAATGCCTGTGATAACAAAGACACGTGTGGCAGTGGAGCAGACACCACTTCCCTTAGTGATAAGCACATGGAGAGGGGAGGGGGACAAATTTAACAAAAGGAGAAGGCTGACAGAGCTACTTTTATCAAAAGACTATGGCCGAGTACTAAGTGATAAATTACGCTAAAACAGTTAAATAAAATGATAAAAAGCTTGTTTCCGAAGCAGCACCCCTCACGCATTCACATGGCAGAGAGGCATATTGTCTGTTACAACTAAGGACAACAGGGTGGTCATATAATGCAGCAGCCCCCACTCACATAGCAGACAGCTGTGAATGACTTTTCCCTAGGGATGAGCGAGTTTTGAAGTATTTGGACTCGCTGTACTCGTTACAAGTACCTCCTAATACTTGGGTACTCGTAATGAGTAGCGAGTCCAATGTAAGTCTATGGGAAATGCGAGTAATGGGCTGTATGTGTGTGCTGGGCTGGGCGGGGACTATGCGAAGACTCTGCCGGGCAGTGAGGGACTGTGCTGGCCTGTGCGAAGACTGTGCCGGGCTGTGTGGGACTGTGCTGGCCTGTGCGAAGACTGTGTCAGGCTGTG
Organism: Dendrobates tinctorius; assembly: GCF_039654945.1. NCBI lineage: Eukaryota > Metazoa > Chordata > Amphibia > Anura > Dendrobatidae > Dendrobates > Dendrobates tinctorius. The sequence continues at coordinate 41,705,881 of NW_027361728.1, read as the reverse complement.
CGGGACTGTGCCGGGCTGTGCTGGACTGTGCTGGGCTTTGCAGGTACTGTGAGGGGACTATGCTGGGCTGTGCGGGACTGTGCTGGGCTGTGCAGCACTGTGCTGGGCTGTGCAGGTACTGTGCGGGGATTATGCCAGGCTGTGTGAGACTGTGCTGGCCTGTACGGGACTGTGCTGGGCTGTGCGGGACTGTGCTGGGCTGTGCGGGACTGTGCTGGGTTGTGCGGGACTGTGCTGGGCTGTGCGGGACTGTGCTGGGCTGTGCAGGTACTGTGCGGGGACTGTGCTGGGCTGTGCAGGTACTGTGCGGGGACTTTGCTGGGCTGTGCGGGGACTGTGCAGGGACTGTGCTGGCTGTGCCGAATATTGCGAGGAGAGTAGTGAAATACTCGCCAGGATTCGAGTACCGCGAGTACCGCATTACTCACCGAGTACCGAATCCTAACGAGTATACTCGCTTATCCCTACTTTTCCCCCTTTCATCCTAAATATTGGAAACCAGTAGAGAGCATTCCAGTCATTATAGTTTTTAATGTTACTGGTTCTACCCAAATATATAAAATTAACTCTTGACAATATTTTTGTTTTCTCTTAACAGATACTGAGCAGCCAGCTCTGTGATTCCTGCAATTAATTATTGTAAAAACCTCAGAGGTTTGCATAAGAACATTAGGGATCAAACAACATCATAAAAACTAAGGAACACACCAAACAGGTCAAGGATAAAGTTGTGGAGAAGATTAAAGCAGGGTTAGTTTATGTAAAAAATAGCCCAACCTCTGACATCTCACAGAGCACTTTTCAATCTATCATCTAAAAATGGAAGGAGTATGGCACAACTGCAAACCTACCAAGACTTGTCAGTCCACCTAAACTGACAAACCAAGCAAAGAGAGCACTAATTTATAGAAGCAGCCAAGAGGCAAAAGGTCACTCTGGAGGAGATGCAGAAATTCACAGCTCAGTTTGGAGAATCTGTCCACAAAACATAGTCATTTACTCTACAAATCTGGCCTTCATGGAAGAGGGGCAAGAAGAAAGTCATTTTGAAAGCAAGCCATAAAATGTTTGCAAAAAGCCATGTAAGGGACACAGCTAGCATGTGTAAAAAGGTGCTCTAGTCAGATGAGACCACAGTAGAACTTTTTGAGCTATATGTAAAACACTATGTGTGGCAGAAAAATTAACAGTGCACATCACTATGAAAACATATTCGCCACTGTCACATATAATGATGGTAGCATCATGCTGTGGGGATGATGTCCTTCAGCAGGGAAATGGAAGCTGGTCAGAGTTGATGTGAAGATGGAAAGCGCTAAATACAGGTGTGTAGACTGGGGTGTAGGTATACCTTCCAGCAGGACAATTGTCCTAAACATACAGCCTGATCTACAATCGATTGATTTAAATCAAGGCATATTCATATGTTTGAATGGCCCAAAGTCCACCCACCTTCACCATTTTCATTTTTAGGGTGCTAGGCAGTGGCATCTTTCCTATGATGATGGTGAATAAGCCATAAGTCTAACAGGCTAATTAAGGTCTGAAACCTTGGTCAAAAGTTATGTGAGCACATAAATCTCTAAGGGTGTCCAAAGTTTTGCATCAGCCCATTTTCCTTTTTGTAATTTTTAAAATGAAAAATGGTGATATTTTTTTTTGCCTAATATACAAATGAAATGTGTCATCTTTAACTTTAGGCTGTTTAGAGATCATTTAACCTTCAACTTTCTTAACTGTTCACAATACCAGTAATTTTGACCATGGGTGCCCAAACTTGTGCATGCAATTTGTAGTGCGGCGGGGTTGGTTCAATGTGATAGACAGTGACCACAGGAAAAGTTCACAGTAAATGTTTTTAATGTCCACACTCACATAGTGTACTGCATACAGTATCCTCTATATCGCAGCCAGGAAACAAAACAGTCTGTGAGAGTCCAGTTGCCGAGGGCGACGGCACCACCGTATAATGCTGCGGGGTGCCAGGAGTTCGCTCTGCTGGCTCTGTGTTAACTAACAAAGGATGAGCTTCTGCAGAGCCGACTGCTCCTCAAGTGGCAAACTCCAAACTGACACACCCACCCCTTTGCTGCAGGGGTTTTAACAATCAACCTGTGGCCGTAGGCCACATGGAAAACCCGGCTGGGGGAATCAACGGACCACCCCGCTATCTTCCTGTAGTCCGTTTCAAAAATAGAAGCCCATGGCAGGTTTTTCAAAATCGGCCCTGGACAAATAGCTTGTCCAAGACTACGCTTACTTTTATTCTGCATTGTAATCACAGCTACGCCTGTGACTGCAACAAACTCCCGCAGCCTCAATACACTTCTGAGCGCATCCTGGGGGACACATAGCGACCCTCACAAATAACACCGGTTGCTACCGCACACATTGTATGTGCAAAGCTGGTTGAAATATACTCCAAAAGACTTGCAGCAGTAATTGAAACAAAAGTTAGTCCTACAAAGTATTGACTTAGGGGGGCTGAATACAAATACATGTTACAATTTTTAGACATATATTTTTAAAATATTTCGAGAACCATGTATCATTTCTTTTACACTGCACAAATACTTGCTACTTTGTGTTGGTATATCATATAAAATCTAAATCAAATACACTTAAGTTTGTGGATGTTAGGCTAGTTTCACACTTGCTTTTTTTTGCAGCGCGTTTTTCCCGCAAAAAAACGCATTAAAAAACGCATACAAATGCATACAAACGCTGCGTTTTTTTCCAGCATTTTAATGCGCATACAGGAAAAAAACGCAGCGTTTTTGCGCGTTTGTATGCGTTTTTTGTGCGTTTGCGTTTTTTTACAGATTTTGGAAAAACCCCACAAAAAAGAAAAAACAACCATTCAACAACACACAAGACCAATGGGACTTCATTGTGGGTGTGGTATGTTAATATATATAGACCCTGTCTACAGTATTCTTCACATTTGCTTGATTCTTCTCGTGACCATGGATCTGCGCTGGAAGAGTTTTCACTTCAACTTGGATTTGGACATCGCGATGGCTCAGGCGTATGCAGTTGCTTGCCATGAACAAAGGAAGAGAGAGAGGCAGCGAAGACGGCGGCGTATGTGGATACATCCGATTGTTGAACTCCGGGAGAGCCGTGGGGCATACCACACCCTCTACAGCGAGCTACGTGCAAACCCGGAGAAATTTACTGATTATATCCGGATGTCCCACGAAAGTTTCATGGATTTGCTTGCTCGTGTCCAACAATCCATCCGGAGACAGGACACACAGCTCCGTCGTGCGATTCCTCCTGAGGAACGGCTACTGGTGACATTACGGTATGTTTTAAAAACAAAGGGGTGTGGTCTGATGTTTTTTTTTGTAAATTTAGTATTCAAAACCTTGGGTAATTAGTTTTCGTGAATGTACTAATATTTTTTTTTATAGTTTTTAAAAATAATATACATAAATATTAATTTTACTTCTTTGTCTGTTCACAGATTCCTGGCGACTGGAGAAACCCTATCCTCACTACACTTCCAGTACCGTATTGGAATCTCTACCTTGTCTGGAATTGTTGCTGACACCTGCCGGGCTCTCTGGAATGTTCTTTGCCCAGAATTTATGCCCCTGCCCACTGCTGAAAAGTGGATGGAAATTGCTGACAAATTCTGGACAGTATGCAATTTTCCCAACTGTTTGGGAGCTGTTGATGGGAAACACATACGGATCATCAAACCCCAAAGAACGGGATCTGAGTACTATAATTACAAAAAGTACTTTTCAATAGTACTCATTGCAATTGCGAATGCCGGATGTATGTTTGTAGCAGTGGACATTGGAGCATTTGGCCGTGGTAATGACTCGCAGGCTTTTAAAAACTCAGACATGGGCCGGAGGTTGTATGGCAACCAATTTAATTTCCCTATGCCACGGCCTCTTCCTCACACCGAAGCTCCGCCACTGCCCTTTGTAATGGTTGGCGATGAGGCTTTTCAAATGTGCGGAAACTTACTGAAACCCTACTCCAGCCGGGACTTGGACCACACCAAAAAAATTTTTAATTACAGGCTGACCAGGGCCAGAAGAACTGTCGAGTGTGCTTTTGGGATTCTTGTTTCCAGATGGCGAATTCTGGGCACGGCCATTAATCTTAAACTTGAAACAGTCGATGAGGTGGTGAAGGCCTGTGTGGTTCTACATAACTTTGTGATGGCTAAAGAGCACCCGACCTTTGAACTGGACGATGATGCTCCTAACCCATTGCCTGAATTCACTCAGCACACTCTCAGGTCATCCGTTGAAGTTGGCCAAATGAGGGACAAATTTGCGGCCTACTTTATTTCTGATGTAGGACGGGTGCACTGGCAAGATGAAATGGTGTAATGTTGTTGTTTATGGTAATAAAAATCCTTATTTGATACCATTACTGAGTGCACTATATTTTTTAAACTCCAATTAATTAAAAAACTTCCCATGTATAACTGAATTTTGTTATGTTCACACACCTGGGCAGGTAAATACACATACGAGTTAAAATGCAGCATTGCTAGTCTGCGTGAAATATATTGGAATGAGCAAAGCTGCAGGCCATGAATCAGGAAACCATTTTTTTTCAAGAGAAAATTGTGCAACTAGTTTAAAACAAAGTATGTGATTTTCTCAAAACACAACCCTCAAAACCCAACCCCAATGAAAGTCCATGGGGAATACAAGTCAGCATTGAGTGGATGAATGTAATCTGCTCATGTAATCTGCTCCATTACAAGTTATTACACTAGGCCTTGGAATGACTATACTAGGCCGTGGTATTTCAAATATGAGTATAGTAGGCCTTGGGGCTAGTAGTATAGTAATATGTGAAATACCACGGCCTAGTATAGTCATACCAAGGCCTACTGTAATAACTCGATTTTTAACAACTAGCATCTTGTTTCACAAAAAACAAACTGGTGAAACTAGAAAGAAACTTATTTTTTAGAAAAGTTTCAACATTTTGTTTTTCATGAAACCAGATTCTATTTGGTAAAACTAGAGTTATTACACTAGGCCTTGGAATGACTATACTAGGCCGTGGTATTTCAAATATGAGTATAGTAGGCCTTGGGGCTAGTAGTATAGTAATATGTGAAATACCACGGCCTAGTATAGTCATACCAAGGCCTACTGTAATAACTCGATTTTTAACAACTAGCATCTTGTTTCACAAAAAACAAACTGGTGAAACTAGAAAGAAACTTATTTTTTAGAAAAGTTTCAACATTTTGTTTTTCATGAAACCAGATTCTATTTGGTAAAACTAGAGTTATTACACTAGGCCTTGGAATGACTATACTAGGCCGTGGTATTTCAAATATGAGTATAGTAGGCCTTGGGGCTAGTAGTATAGTAATATGTGAAATACCACGGCCTAGTATAGTCATACCAAGGCCTACTGTAATAACTCGATTTTTAACAACTAGCATCTTGTTTCACAAAAAACAAACTGGTGAAACTAGAAAGAAACTTATTTTTTAGACAAGTTTCAACAGTTTGTTTTTCATGAAACCAGATTCTATTTGGTAAAACTAGAGTTATTACACTAGGCCTTGGAATGACTATACTAGGCCGTGGTATTTCAAATATGAGTATAGTAGGCCTTGGGGCTAGTAGTATAGTAATATGTGAAATACCACGGCCTAGTATAGTCATACCAAGGCCTACTGTAATAACTCGATTTTTAACAACTAGCATCTTTTTTCACAAAAAACAAACTGGTGAAACTAGAAAGAAACTTATTTTTTAGACAAGTTTCAACAGTTTGTTTTTCATGAAACCAGATTCTATTTGGTAAAACTAGAGTTATTACACTAGGCCTTGGAATGACTATACTAGTCCATGTTATTTCACATATGACTATACTAGCCCTTGGGTTGGTTTTTAACATGTATTTACCCATCAGTGTGTGTGAGCGGCGCAAACAACATTAATGGAACTTATTAATGGTGAACCACAAATGTAAATTTATTTTTTATCACAAAAAAAAAACTAAAAATTATTTTTTACGGCGTTTGGGGGCAGATGGTTTCAATTTGGGGGTGTGCAGGGAATATGCAACACTTGCAGTTGAAGACGGTGTTTGAGGGGAAGGGGCAACAAAACTTGTGGGGGAAGGTAGTCCAGTTAAGGGAATTAAACTTGGAACACTTGTAGGAGAGGAAATCTGTTCAGGTACATTAGTTGTAATGGCATGTCGCCGTAGGCTTGTGTGCCTGGACCGACTTTGGCCCAATGCCCGCCTTGATTGATTTCGCCTTGAAGTAGGGGCAAATATGGAATGTAGGTCCCCCGTCTGCTGGTATGGCTGCTGCTGCTGAGGTCGCGGCTGCTGCTGCAGAGGTGGCGGCTGCTGCTGAGGTGGCGGCTGCTGCTGAGGTGGCGGCTGCTGCTGAGGTGGCTGCTGCTGCTGAGGTGGTTGCTGCTGCTGCTGAGGTGGCGGCTGCTGCTGAGGTGGCTGCTGCTGCTGAGGTGGCGGCTGCTGCTGAGGTGGCGGCTGCTGCTGAGGTGGCTGCTGCTGCTGAGGTGGCTGCTGCTGCTCTTCGTTGTCAGTGCTCGTCCTTGCAGGAGGACTGGTGGCGGCAGTGATGGCCCAGGTTTGCAGAGTGGTGGTGGCAGGGCTACTACATGTTGTTGTAGCGGCAGGGCTGTTCCATGTTTGCCTAGTGGTGGCTGAGCTCCACGCATGCATGGGATTGGCGGTGGTGCTCCAGACAGGAGCAGCGCTTGCCATGGTGGTGTCGGTGAAGTGACCAGCTGCACTCAGACTTGTGGTGGTGTAACGGTGGGTGTCCTGGCTTTGAATAGAGGTGTCCGTGCAGTGGTATGCAGCACAAGTCGGTAGTGAGGTGAAGCGAGTCAATGGTGGCACAGGTGGAAAGGACACCACTGACTGCTGACCGTACCGATTATGCTGCATAGCCTGCAAGAAAGCATTGTTGCAGGCCTGCAGCACATTCAGCTGTTGATCAGGACTAAGGTGTTCCGCCATGCCCTTTTCAATCTTACTAAAAAAATGGTGTGCTGGTCTGTTGAGGTCGGCCTCCAGACGGTCAAGGCGCTGTTCTACAGAATTGAAGCGGTGTTCAAAGTGGTTAAAACCACGTTCCATGAGTGCAAAACCGCTTTCAACTCTGTCGAACAGTGACTTGAGGCTGGAATTAAATGTCTCGCTCAAATGCATAAACTCGGGCAAGACATTCCTGTCCAAGGCCCTCTGCCGCTGGCGGGTAGTGCCCGCATAACCAGTGGCAGAGACCTGGGACAGGGGAACACCTGATGGCCCAGCTTCCTGGTCACCAGCTGTGTGTGTGGTTGACCTGCAAGGTGCTTCCTGGCTGTCGGATGGCTGGGACGGGTCAGAGGATGTCCGAGGAAGGACCGCTCCAGGGCCAGGTTGCAGGGTGCTGCTCCAGGTGCTGTGGAAGAAAGGAAAATCATTACTACCATGCCTTTACAAGAAGCATCAGCTGTGGATTAGAAAAACACAGATTAATAAAAATAAAAACCCAAAATGTATAATACTTACGATCTTGTGGCAAGGACCGGTCTTAGGAACTGCAACGCGTGATAGTGACGGTATCTAGTTCTGGTCCTTGACGCAGATCCACTGCGAACCTGGCCCTCAGCACGAACATCACTGTTGAAGCGGTCCTTGATCGAACGCCAACGTGTTCGGACTTTGTCCACTGTTGATAAAAAAAAAAACAGTGCCGTCAAGGACAACAGTCACTGCGGCACAATGTAGCAATACAATACTCAAAGCAGTCACTGTAGACCCCGATGACACTGTTGGGTTTCCTGCTAGAATACGCCTAGCACGAAACCCAACAGTGCCGTCAAGGACAACAGTCACTGCGGCACAATGTAGCAATACAATACTCAAAGCAGTCACTGTAGACCCCGATGACACTGTTGGGTTTCCTGCTAGAATACGCCTAGCACGAAACCCAACAGTGCCGTCAAGGACAACAGTCACTGCGGCACAATGTAGCAATACAATACTCAAAGCAGTCACTGTAGACCCCGATGACACTGTTGGGTTTCCTGCTAGAATACGCCTAGCACGAAACCCAACAGTGCCGTCAAGGACAACAGTCACTGCGGCACAATGTAGCAATACAATACTCAAAGCAGTCACTGTAGACCCCGATGACACTGTTGGGTTTCCTGCTAGAATACGCCTAGCACGAAACCCAACAGTGCCGTCAAGGACAACAGTCACTGCGGCACAATGTAGCAATACAATACTCAAAGCAGTCACTGTAGACCCCGATGAAACTGTTGGGTTTCCTGCTAGAATACGCCTAGCACGAAACCCAACAGTGCCGTCAAGGACAACAGTCACTGCGGCACAATGTAGCAATACAATACTCAAAGCAGTCACTGTAGACCCCGATGACACTGTTGGGTTTCCTGCTAGAATACGCCTAGCACGAAACCCAACAGTGCCGTCAAGGACAACAGTCACTGCGGCACAATGTAGCAATACAATACTCAAAGCAGTCACTGTAGACCCCGATGAAACTGTTGGGTTTCCTGCTAGAATACGCCTAGCACGAAACCCAACAGTGCCGTCAAGGACAACAGTCACTGCGGCACAATGTAGCAATACAATACTCAAAGCAGTCACTGTAGACCCCGATGACACTGTTGGGTTTCCTGCTAGAATACGCCTAGCACGAAACCCAACAGTGCCATCAAGGACAACAGTCACTGCGGCACAATACAGAGCAGGGAAATACTCACTAAACGCCTTTTTGGAGGATGCTGTGGCGCTGTCCCAGCCATCCATCAACGCTGCGGCCACCTCATTCCATAGCCGCCGGGTCACCACATTGTCCTTGTACAGCCGGTCACGGCTGTCCCACAACGGCGAACGCTCCTGGACCAGGCTGATGAGCTGCTCATTATCCAGGTAGACGTCTTCATCCCGTTGTGGAACCTAGACAAAACACATTCATTAGAATAATCAAATTTAAATTGAATAAAAAGTTACAAAAAAAGAAACAAAAAAAAGAGTAAAAATAGAAGATAAAAAATAAAGAACATTACAAATCATTTGATACTTACATTCCGTATCACCACCGGGACTTGGCTTCGCTGCTCCTGCTCTTCGCCCTCACTAGTGCCGTCCGCAGATGATGATGACGATGTCTTAAGAAAGTTGAAAAAAACGTAAGAGATTTGGAGAAGCAGCAGATATACTTACCAGATGCACGAAAATAATCACCTCACGGTCTGCTTGCGCCAATTCCTGCCGCGATGGGGAATACTCCGATTCTGAAGACATACTGCATGTAAAAATAATAAAAATCATTAGTACATACATAATTTAAAAGGACAGGCATATAATGTAATATACTCACATTCTTCGCTGATATAATGGGTTCTTGGTTGACTGTCTGCTCTTCAATCTGTCAGTATAGTAGTGGCAGAGTTTTGGCAGGCACCTCCTTTATATAGACTTTTTTTTTTTGACTTTAGAAGATTCTAACTAGGATAAAAAGTGTACACCACCCAAAAAACGCAGCGCTAAAAAATCGCATACCTGCGCATGCCAGTGCGCACGTATGCGCATCCATAGGCTATAATGGCCATTTTTAGCGCAAAACGTGCGCATACGTGCGCATGCGCTTTTTTCCAGGGCCAAAAAATGCAACATGCAGCGTCTGGAAAATACCAACGCACACCCCAAAAAAACGCAGCGCATGAAAATCGCATACATGCGCTTACAAGCGCGCATGTATGCGCACCCATGTTAAATATAGGGGAAAAATCGCATGCGCACGTATGCGTTTTTTTCCAGCGCTAAAAAACGCAAATGTGAAACCAGCCTAATATGAAAATCTAATCCTTATAAACAGGGAGGAAATGGTTGAGGAGGTAAAAGTGGCTGGTTCCCTAGGAGGTAGCGACCATGCTATTTTAGAATTTTGGATAACTAGAGGCGGAAGACCTGTGAAGACTCAGACGTCAAGGTTAGATTTCAGAAAGGCAGATTTTAAGGGATTCAGAAAGAGAATTGGAGGGATCCAATGGCTGGATATCCTTAAAGACAAAAATGTCCAGGAAGGATGGGAAATCTTGAAAAATGAAATTCTCAAAGCACAGTTGTTAACAATTCCGAAAAGAGGGAAGAATAGGAAGCATTTAAGGAAACCAGGATGGATGAACACAGAACTTAAGCACATGCTAAAAAGGAAGAAAAAAATGTTTATAAAATGGAAAGAGGGAGGCATATCTAAAGAAGAATATAATGCTGTCTGCAGAACCTGCAGGGCACAAATCAGATTATCTAAAGCTGAAAATGAATTGAGGCTTGCAAGAGATGTCAAAAGCAATAATAAAGGATTTTGGGGATATGTCAAAAGTAAAAGAAAAGTCAAAGATGCTATAGGATTTTTACAGGATGAAAATGATGAAATGGTAAGACAGGATGTTGAGAAGGCTGAACTTTTAAATTCCTATTTTGCATCTGTTTTCTCTCAGAAAGGAAATGTAACATCAACTGTTATTCACTGTCCTATTAAGGGAATAGAAGAATCCAGGATATCTATAAACAGAAAGATAGTGAGGAAACACTTAGCTAACCTAAATGAATTCAAGTCTCCAGGTCCAGATGAATTACACCCCAGAGTACTGAAGGAGATAGCAGAAGAAATTTTTGAACCCCTCTCCATAATCTTTGAAAATTCTTGGAGAACAGGAGATGTGCCAGAAGACTGGAGAAGAGCAAATGTTGTTCCTATCTTCAAAAAGGGGAAGAAGGTGGACCCAGGCAACTATAGGCCGGTGAGTCTGACTTCTATACCAGGAAAGATCTTTGAACAAATTATTAAACAACATGTATGTCAATACCTGGATAAGAATGAAGTGATTAAACAGAGTCAGCATGGGTTTGTAACTAATAAGTCATGTCAGACTAATTTAATTTCCTTCTATGACAGTATTACTGATTGGGTGGATCAAGGAAATGCTGTAGATATAGTATATCTTGACTTCAGCAAAGCATTTGACAAAGTCTCTCATACAATCCTTATTGAAAAAATGACTAAGTATGGAATGGACAAGGCAACTGTTAGGTGGATTCATAACTGGCTTAGTGATCGGACCCAAAGAGTGGTCGTAAATGGCTGCACATCCAGTTGGAAGAATGTCTCAAGTGGGGTACCACAGGGCTCTGTCCTGGGCCCTGTATTGTTCAACATCTTTATCAACGATTTAGATGAAGGAATTGAGGGTAAACTGATTAAATTTGCTGATGACACAAAGCTAGGAGGGATAGCTAATACTAGAGAAGAGAGAGAGAGGATTCAAAAAGATTTAAATAAACTGGAGAAGTGGGCAGCAACTAACAGAATGGTTTTTAACAGGGAGAAATGCAAAGTACTACATCTGGGCAATAAAAATGAAACAAGCATATATAGAATGGGAGGAATAGGGCTAAGTGACAGCACATGTGAAAAAGACTTGGGTATACTAATAGATCACAGACTGAATATGAGTCAACAGTGTGATGCAGCAGCAAAAAAGGCAAATGCAATTCTAGGATGTATTAACAGAAGCATACAGTCTAGATCACGTGAAGTAATTATTTCCCTCTACTCCTCTTTGGTCAGACCTCATCTGGAATATTGTGTCCAATTTTGGGCACCACATTTTAAAAAAGACATCAACAAACTGGAGCAAGTTCAGAAAAGAGCGACCAGAATGGTGACCGGTCTGCAAACCCTGTCTTATGAGGAAAGGTTGCAGGATTTGGGAATGTTTAGTTTGCAAAAGAGAAGACTGAGAGGAGACTTAATAGCTGTCTACAAATATCTAAAGGGCTGTCACATTGTAGAAGGATCAACTTTATTCTCATTTGCACAAGGAAAGACTAGAAGCAATGGGATGAAGCTGAATGGGAGGAGACACAGATTAGATATTAGAAAAAACTTTTTGACAGTTAGAGTGATCAATGAGTGGAACAGGCTGCCACGAGAAGTGGTGAGTTCTCCTTCCATGGAAGTCTTCAAACAGAGGCTGGACAGACATCTAACTGGGATGATTTAGCGAATCCTGCTTTGAGCAGGGGGTTGGACCAGATGGCCCAGGAGGTCCCTTCCAACTCTACGATTCTATGATTCTATGATTCTATGATTCTATGTGGAAAAGTTCATGGGGTATAGATACTTTTTCAAGGCACTGTAGTTGAATATTATTGGTAGAGACGTAGGGCTCGATTCATCATTTGCATTTTTTAAGTCATTTTTATTTTTTTATTTTGTGGTATTTGCTTTTTTCACCAAAATGTATCAAAATGTTGTACATGAAGTTTGTGCATAGTCAAAAACGGTATTTTTATTTTTGTTTAACCATTTTTGCGACTTTTTAGAGTACAAATGTTTTGCAAAATGTCATAAATATTGCTCAAAAATGTCTGATGTTCATGAAATCACTCCAGTGGAGGACTGGATTACATTTGTAGGGTCGGTGGGCCGGGCTGGGGGTTGGTCCCTCTGGATACCGCGCAGTAACGTAGACACAAGCTGGAGGCAGGTTTCGGGTGCCACAGGTCCAAGTTTATTCTTTCTCTCGCCGTCCGCCAGACGGCCTCACAGCACACCGCACTTTTCTTCACAGTTCTCCGGTTACAGAACATATGGGGACACACTTTCTAAAGGGACGTATATTTACGTACCGTCCCCTTTACACTCAGTGACGCTCTGACAGCTCCATCACTGTGGCTGCCTTAGGCCTATACACCAACAGTAATGTTACTGGTCAAACGTCGTTCCAATACGGTGTCCCACACCCGGAACATCGTCTATACTGCGGTACTTCGCATCAGGACCACCCCCCTGACTTCCTTTCTCCTCAGTCCCCCTGGTTGGGTTTTCCTCACAGTGCAGCAACTGTCACAGTCTCCTCGTCACTTGAGCTCCCCCTGGGGACTGGAATCTTCTGGAACCCTCCTGTCAAATTTATAGCTTTCCCGGTTCCCTGTAACTCCGCCCCCCATGACCAATGGTTTCTTAGCCCTAAGCTGATGTCAAGTCCTATGCTCACACTCCTCCCTGCCCTCTAATGTCAATTCCAGGTACTGCACGTCACCTACACTTTCCTAGCAGCTTTCCCTTCTGTCATAACTGACATCCTGCCTGACAAGTGCAAACCCCTTTGAAACCTGATCAGTCAGTCCGTCCGTCAGGTAACCTTCCCTATACTCTCCCTTCCTTTGTCTATTGTCGTCCCTGAAAATCATCTTCCCCTACCAGATCATTGCCAGCAACCTCCTTCCTCTTTCTGGGGTGTCTGTGGTGTCGGGGACCTGACCTTGGACTACTGTCTGCTTCACATCTTCCATCTCTCTGTCTCTCTCTCTCGGTTACCAGTCATGGTCGGCGTCTCGGTCTCCCAGACCTTCTCAACTCATAGACCCCTCCAGTCTCACGTTTCCTTCAGTCACACAGACCTTCCCTTACCCGGACCTGTTGCATTTTCTCATGCCAAGTATACTTCAAAACAACTTCATACCAGCAGGAGTACCCCTTTTTTTATATATTTTTTTCTTTCCTATTGCTTTAAAACCATTACACAGCAAAAAACAGTAAAACATAATAGATTTTTCTCCCCCTTCCTTTGACATGGACACTTCCTTTCTCATTACATCCCCGCTTTGCCAGGCATAATAAAAAACTTCAACTTTTATAATAAACCTTTTCGTTCACTTGGACGCAAACTGTCCTTGTGATCTGCACAAGGGTGCAACAAAGTCTCAAAAGTTCAAGCCACTTGCTGGTGGTCGGCAGCGAGGGGCCCCACAGCCGTGGAGCTCCCAGAATGTAGGGAGTGTCCTATGAGTCTTTGCTATGGGGGCTCACGGTCCTCTGGTTCGGCGAGCACGGCTACCGCATAATAGCCGCGGGGGCAGTACTCCTTATAGTAGGACACCAAGTCCCCATCGTGTAGAGCCCGGCTGTGGTGAATAGAGGCCACGTTGATATAAACTTTCTGGCCGGTAGTCAGATCACGTATGAACCCATATCCTTTTGGTATATTGGTGTACATGAGCCGTCCCATGGATCGTGTAGCAGCCATGCCAGCCTCCCCCTTTGCATTGAGCAGGTTCCATACTTCCTGCTCCCTGGCCTTCTTCTTCTTCACAGCTTCTGCAACCCAAACCGAGGGTCCGGTGTAAGCCCGGGAGTCCAGTGGGCGGGATTTAGCTGGGGTGAAAACAGGGCAGAGGTGGCGGATGATGTCAGCGGCCCAGCAGCCGCTGGGGCCGGGTGGCGGATAGGGGCAGTCAGGTTTTCCAAAGGTTGGGCCACAGGGCCTGACAAATAGGCCGCAGCCAGTTCCAACGCCGGCATGGCCGTGGCCGCAGGGTGAACTGCATCTGGAGCATCAGCCGGAGCCAGCATAACCGGAGTAACGGCCAGTTTTGGGGAGAATGTCACCACTTGCAGGGGGAACGCAACAGCATCTTCTGGAGAAAGGCTCCGCACCGGCGACACCGGGCGTGGCATCACCGGGCGGTATTGGCTCGGGGCTAAGTGTGGAGACCCCACTCAGCTCCGCATAGACAGTGGGGGTTTCCTTGGCCAGACTTTCGGGATCACAGGAGGTTGCGTGCTGCGGCTCAGTGGTTGGGGCCGCTTGCGGAGCCGCTGGTAGCGCCGGGGGAACTCTGACCTTCCCCGACGCTGCGGTCACCGTCACATCTTTCCGCGGCTGCTCCTTCAGTCTCTGCTCTTCACTCCACCGTCTGGTGGGGCTGGCCTCCAGGCTCAGTGGTTCCGCGTAGAGGCTCTCTGCTAGTATCTTTGGCGGCCGATCCCGTGGGATCCGCCATGGCTCCGTTCCTCCACCCGAGATCAGACTGGCTGCTCGTGACTCCGAGGTATAGATCTTCTGGTGAAGCTCGATGTCCCGCCGCTATCACCACTCCAGGCGGCCGATGCCTCGACAACCGCAGCCAATCTTTTCCTCGGTGCTACTCCCTCTGCTGGGTGGGGCGACAACAGGCCTTTCCACCCACCTGCCAGGGTCCAGTATGTGGGAGCGTCGGCTTCCTGGTACATATCGCTGTCCCAAGGGGTACGTCGGAGGGGGTCCCAGTCCATTCAGAATGAATGCAAACACTCCGACTTCTCCTCTGTGCTGAAGCAGCACCGCCATCTTGCTCTAAACCTGGCACCGCCCCGGATCCTCTGCTGGCAACGCAGATACGCCACAGTGCTCCCAATTTGTAATCCACAGGTTGGTAATTTGTAATCCACAGGTGTTTATAATCCAAACAGTGCAGTCCAAGTCCATTTCCATTCCTCAGAGGCAGGCCTGACTCAGAAGATATTGCATTAGCGGCGTTGATCCTGCCGACTACGCCAAGTGTAGGGTCGGTGGGCCGGGCTGGGGGGTGGTCAATCTGGATACCGCGAAGTAACGTACAGACACAAGCTGGAGGCAGGTTTCGGGTGCAACAGGTCCAAGTTTATTCTTTCTCTCGCCGTCCGCCAGACGGCCTCACAGCACACCGCACTTTTCTTCACAGTTCTCCGGTTACAGAACACATGGGGACACACTTTCTCCAGGGACGTATATTTACGTACCATCCCCTTTATACTCAGTGATGCTCTGACAGCTCCGTCACGGTGGCTGCCTTAGGCCTATACACCAACAGTAATGTAACGGGTCAAACGTCATTCCAATACGGTGTCCCACACCCGTAGCCTCGTCTATACTGCGGTACTTCGTGTCAGGACCACCCCCCTGACCTCCTTTCTTCTCAGTCCCCCTGGTTGGGTTTTCCTTACAGTGCAGCAACTGTCACAGTCTCCTCATCACTTGAGCTCCCCCGGGGACTGGAATCTTCTGGAACCCTCCTGTCAAATATATAGCTTTCCCGGTTCCCTGTAACTCCGCCCCCAATGACCAACGGTTTCTTAGCCCAAAGCTGATGTCAAGTCCTATGCTCACACTCCTCCCTGCCCTCTAATGTCAATTCCAGGTACTGCACGTCACCTACACTTTCCTAGCTGTTTTCCCTTCTGTCATAACTGACATCCTGCCTGACAAGTGCAAACCCCTTTGAAACCTGACCAGTCAGTCCGTCCGTCAGGTCACCTTCCCTACACATTGACGATAAATTTTATGAATTTTTGAAAAGTTCCATTTTATGAATCAAACCAAAATATGGTTGAAAATTAAAAAAAATCAGGAAATGACATGAAATAGACTTAAAAAAGGTGCAAATGGAGGAAAGAAATTGGTGCAAACAAAATAAGGTGCAAAACACCAAAAGCTCAACAAAAAATAAATGCATAATATTAGTGTGCGCTTGGAACACTCAGAAAGAAGAGGGAAATCTAAATTAAGTGGTTATAGAAAAAAAAACCCTCTTATAAGTGCTCTTTATGTAGCTGGATAATAGCGAGAAAATAGCAATTAGAAATAGACAATTGTAAGACCTCAGAAGAAGTGCTTAAGGGAAAAAATAAATATATAGATGCTGGTGGTAATCTTAGTTCCAACCTGAACAATCATTAAAAACTAAAAAGGCATGAGTGAGGGTAAAAACCTGAAATCACTGAACAGGTTATATACTGCAGGGTACTTCTCCCTGATAGAAGCGTAAAAAAAAAGAGTCAAAGTCAAATTGCAGCCTGTGAACGGCTGTGCAGAGTAACCGCAATAGTAAATGCACAAGTCAGAGAGCGGTACCTGTAAAGATAATGTGATGTGAAGTCCTCACTCCAGTAAGCGGTGCAGGTTAAAATAACGCTTTTTGCTCCAGTGCTTGGAAAAAGAGGGGGGGTTTGTACACAGGGGTATAGACGAGTTACAGGGGCTGCCCCGGCCGGTGGCAGCCTCCTGTCAGTGTACCTCCAGCTGTGAAGCAGACGTGAGCGGCCTCTCGTGCTCCCGGCGTCTGTGAGCTGCTCCAGGTATACAGGACCTTCGTGATGTGAGTCAGCACATGACCACGTCGGTTTCACTTGCTGGTGGTTGCGGCGGGGACCAATGGACTTTCCAACATGTTTCAAACACTAACTGTCTTCTTCCTCAGGGATGGTCCCCCCATCACAGGAGGATTATTTAAGCAGTCCCGCCACTAAAGCAAGTTTAACCCAATTAACTTAATAGAAGCCAAAAAGTTCAATTTCATTATTTAACCCCTTCGGTATTAGAGTGTCCAATGCAAATATCCAGCGGCTCTCAGGGCGCGACATTAGCTTTATATGGTTGCCTTTGCGTACTTGTGGCTTAACATGTTCAATTCCTGTGAAGATAAGGTTATTCACAGAGCCTCCATGACATTCTGCAAAATGTTTAGAGAGGGGATGACCCAGAAATTTTTTCTTTATATGTCTTATATGTTCCTTAATCCTTATCTGCAGGGATCTTTTCGTGCGTCCTACCTATACCTTCTGGCATGGACATTTGATGGTATATATGACACTCTCCGTTTTACAAGTAATAAAATCTGATATTTCCAATTTATTAGAATTATTGCTCCCCATAGCCCATTGTTGTTTAGGGCTCATAGTTTGTTGGCAAGCCCTGCATTTTTTGCAAGGAAAAAACCTTTTAAATTGCCTATAAAAGATGGAGTAGGTGCATTAATATGGTTATTTAATACAGTGGGGGCAATCATACTACCAATATTACGGGCTTTTCTGTAAACGAACTTTGGACCTGGTGGAATTGAGGATCCTATAATTTTATCCTCTTTCAAAATGTCCCAATGTTTTTTGACAATTCTAGTCAAAATATGACAGTTTGAGTTGTATTCGGTTATAATAGGGATAAAATGCTCAAAGGCAGTATTTTTCTTATTAGTTTTGTTTATCCTTCTCAGAGTAGCACTAGGTTTATTTCTGGCTGTTATATTTGCTTCCTCCAGAAGTGAGTTGTTGTAGCCTTTCTCCAGAAATTGATGAGTTAGCGCAGATGCTTCGGAATCATAATCCTGAATTTTAGAGCAATTTCTGAGAATTCTGATGTACTGACTCTTAGATACATTTAATAGCCAATTAGGTAAATGGCAGCTGTCTATTGGGATGTAGCTGTTTGCATCTGTAGTCTTATGGAAGACACAGGTTTCAATGGAGTTATCCTCAATAAAAATATTTAGATCTAAAAAATTAATACTGCTGGTAGTGGTGGTAGAGGTAAAGTTTAAAAAAATATTCATTTTTATTAATATCCGCTAAAAAGAACTCTAATGATTCTCGGCCACCAGACCAAATAAAAACGTCATCAATGAAACGTTTCCAAAGTACCAGGCCCGCGCATAGCTCCCCGGAAGGGTAAATTGTATCCTCCTCCCATCTTCACACATACAAATTGGCGTAACTTGGCGCAAACCTGGTACCCATCACGGTCCCCCATTGCTGGGTGTAGTAGTCCGCCAAATAATTAAAATAGTTGTGGGTTAAAATAAATTGCATACATTCATGTAAAAATTCAGCCTGTATGTCCGGAACTGTTCCATGTTTCTTTAAAAAATAGGTGGCGGCATAACAGCCTTTTTCATGCTGGATCACCGTATACAGAGAAGTGATGTCTAGTAAACCTAAAATATAATGATCCTGCCATCCTACCTCCCCCAGCAGTTGCAATACATGGGTGCTATCCCTAAGATAGGCTGGCAGTAGGGGAACTAATTTCTGGAGGTGGCAGTCAACATACTTTAATAGGTTAGCCGTTAGGCACTGTATACCTGAGATAATAGGGTGGCCGGGGGGATTAATCAAACTTTTATGAACTTTCGGTAAGTAATAAAACATAGCGCTCCTAGGAAAAGGGGTGTTGATAAAATCAAATTCTTTTTTGTTTAAAATACCCAGCTGAAATGCCCCCATTGTAAGGAGTTTTAGTTCTCCAATGGGGGACCGCGATGGGTACCAGGTTTGCGCCAAGTTACGCCAATTTGTTTGTGGGAAAATGGGAGGAGGATACAATTTACCCTTCCGGGGAGCTATGCGCGGACCTGGTACTTTGGAAACGTTTCATTGATGACATTGTTTTTATTTGGTCTGGTGGCCGAGAATCATTAGAGTTGTTTTTAGCGGATATTAATAAAAATGAATATTTTTTAAACTTTACCTCTACCACCAGTACCATCAGTATTAATTTTTTAGATCTAAATATTTTTATTGAGGATAACTCCATTCAAACCCGTGTCTTCCATAAGCCTACAGATGCAAACAGCTACATCCCAATAGACAGCTGCCATTTACCTAATTAGCTATTAAATGTACCCACGAGTCAGTACATCAGAATTCGCAGGAATTTCTCTAAAATTCAGGATTATGATTCCGAAGCATCTGCGCTAACTCATCAATTTCTGGAGAAAGGCTACAGCAACTTACTTCTGGAGGAAGCAAATATAACACCCAAAAATAAACTTAGTGCTACTCTGAGAAGGATTAACAATACTAATAAGAAAAATACTCCCTTTGAGGATTTTATCCCTATTATAACCGAATACAACTCAAACTGTCATATTTTGACAGGGCAGCCCCTGTAACTCATCTATGCCCCTGTGAACAAACCCCCCCCCTCTTTTTCCAAGCGCTGGAGCAAAAAGCGCTGTTTTAACCTGCACCGCTTACTGGAGTGAGGACTTCACATCACATTATCTTTACAGGTATCTTTACTGTTTCTCTTATTCATTCTCGTCTCGACTATTGTAACTCTCTTCTAATCGGTCTCCCTCTTACCAAACTCTCCCCTCTCCAATCTGTCTTGAATGCTGCAGCCAGGATCATATTCATATATCACCAATCGTTACACCGATGCCTCTACCTTGTGCCAGTCATTACACTGGCTACCCATCCACTCCAGAATTCAGTATAAACTTATTACCCTCACCCACAAAGCCCTCCATGGCTCAGCACCACCCTACATCTCCTCCCTTGTTTCAGTATACCACCCTACCCGCGCCCTCCGTTCTGCTGATGACCTGAGGTTAGTATCCTCAATAGTCAGAACCTCCCACTCCCGTCTCCAAGACTTTACACGTGCCGCGCCAATTCTTTGGAATGCACTTCCCAGGTCAATACGATTAGTCCCCAATCCCCACAATTTTAAGCGTGCCCTGAAAACGCATTTATTCAGACTGGCCTATCGCCTCAACACATTAACCTAACCTATCCCTGTGTGGCAGAGCCAAAAGTTTTACCATAACCAGGTTCCCAGCATCATGTTCCCACATGCTTTATGCATCCATTAGCCCTCTGTGTCTGTACTGTTACACACTTAACATTATGGCTGGTCCATACAATCAGAGCAACTGTTACCACCCACCTTTCGTGTCTCCCTCTTTCCTCATAGACTGTAAGCTTGCGAGCAGGGCCCTCACTCCTCTTGGTATTTGTTATAATCTACTGTATGTGATTATTGTTATGCTGTAATGTCTATTGTCTGTACAAATCCCCTCTGAAATGTAAAGTGCTGCGGAATATGTCGGCGCTATAAAAATAAAATTTATTATTATTATTATTATTATTACAGGTACCGCTCTCTGACTTGTGCATTTACTATTGCGGGTACTCTGCACAGCGTTCACAGGCTGCAATTTGACTTTGACTCTTTTTTTGTAAGCTGCTATCAGGGAGAAGTATCCTGCAGTATATAACCTGTTCAGTGATTTCAGGTTTTTACCCTCACTCATGCCTTTTTAGTTTTTAATGATTGTTCAGGTTGGAACTAAGATTGCCTCCAGCATCTATATATTTATTTTTTCCCTTAAACACTTCTTCTGAGGTCTTACAATTGTCTATTTCTAATTGCTATTTTCTCACTATTATCCAGCTACATAAAGAGCACTTATAAGAGTTTTTTTTTTCTATAACCACCGAATTTAGATTTCCCTCTTCTTTATGAGTGTTCCAAGCGCACACTAATGTTATGAGTTATTTTACCTTATTTCTTTGACACCCTTGTGACAGGTGTCTTAGTGTTTGCTGCTGGAATTACACTCATACACAAGCGCCACTGAATCTCCATTTGTAAATAATAAATGCAATAAGGATTTGGGCCCATTGCATCTTTATAAGGGCTTGTTCACACATATATTTTTGTAATGTTTTGTAATGTTTTTCAGTGGGTCAGTGCAGATGACATTTTTTTTCACTGACCGAATCTCCGGATGAAAAAAATTGAAACAAGCACTGGTTTCTTCTGTAAATCAAGTGAGACTCACCCATTTAAGTCTATGGCTGTGCAGAAAAAATCAGAGCCACAGTATAGCAATGGATTCACTGCAATTATGTAACATAGGAAACTGCAAATGGTCTTGGAAATTATTAATAGCCTCTGCAGTAAAAAAACGGATTGCATAAGGATCACATGGGAGAAAATAGTTGTCCCACTTTTCTGGATAAAACTCTAGATGACTTTTTATAAGCTGATGCGAACTTACCTAAAAAGAGATTTTTGAAGAGCACTTGTTTTCATCAACATTACTCATATGTATAGAAAGTTACAAGCAATGATTCATGGAGAAAGATATCCAAACTTACTCCCATTCATTTTACATCAGTCAAACAGGACAGTAAAATGCATTTTAAACATGGCTTGAAAAACTAAAAATTTCAGTGGATGACTCATGGGAAATATATCCCATGACCCAGAAGATTGTATGGTCATATAAAACAAACTTCAGGAAGTTCTCTTATCTCTATTTATAGTTAGTTACTGTAGTAGAAGACAATACCAGGTTACAGTATTAAATAGCTTCAGTTATGAATCCTTCATGTAATATCCTGTACATTTTTAGCCATAGACTCAACTTCATTTTCATTCATCGTTTTGATCCCTTTTGTCACAAAGGAAAGGGAAATAGGAGAGAATATCTTATTTGATAGGGATGTACGCTGCTTACCAAGTTTTCAGATAGTGTATATAGTGTGTGAGGCAGTGACCGGTGTCATATGTGAGGGTCGCTATGAGTCCCCCAGGATGTGCTCTGAAATGTATTAGATCTGCTGGAGTGCCTTGTGATCACAGCAATGTGCCTGTGACTCGCAGGGCAGAATAAAAGTAAGTTTGAACCTGGTCAAGCTATTTGGACCAAGGAGTTTGTTTAGGAAAACCCAGTAAGGGCTTTTATTTTTGAAACGGACTGCAGGAAGGTAGTGGGGTCCGGTCCGTTTCCTCCAGCCCAGGTCTTATGAGTGGCCTATGGCCACAAGTTGGAAAAGGAAAAAGAAACCCTGCTGTGAGGGTTGATTTAGTCAGTGTTGCTCTGGTGAGGAAGCAGAGCAGGTGATCTGCAGAGCATGCCCTGTGTGAGTTAACACAGACCCAGCGGAGCCAAAGTTACTGGCAACCCTGCCTGCATACCTGGCAGTACGTCGCTCAGGGCAACTGCACTGGACTGGCATTTTTTGTTTACCCAGCTGTGATCTGGAAGATACAGCATGCTGTACACTGAGTGAGTTTTGTGGGACATTAAAAACCTTTTTGTTTTGAACTTGCTTGGGTCACTGCCTCATAACTGCGCAGCATGGACACCGCTGCTTTACATATGGTTGGAGAATGCGGGCAGTGTGAATTGAGGCATACCCAAAGCGTGCTGCATGTCATATATGCATGTCATATATTAGAACTGCGGAGCTGCAGCTTAAGCCGACTGATAAGATGGAGGAAATACTGAGACAGATGGCCGCCTCGCAGGTGCTACAGCAGAAGCTGCAAGAGAAACAGCAGCAGCAGCTACAGGAGCAGCGGCAAACCAACAATTTAATTCTGCAGCAGATTGCGGCTCTGCAAGAGGCAGGATCCCCAGCAACCACATACTGATCAGAAGCCTGGTACAAGGTCTGTTCAGCGCTGAGGAAAATGGCACCTGAGGACGACATAGAGACTTTTCTCATCATCTTTGAAAGCATTGCAGGGCGGGAGAACTTGCCGGTGGCTCAGTGGGATGAGGTGGTCTCCAACTTCTTGATGGGAGATGTACAAAAGGCCTACTTGGACCTCAGTCGGGACGATGCCCTGGACTATGGGAAGCTGAAAGGTGAGATCCTTGCTGGGGGTTAATACATATGTGCGGGCTCAACGGGTGTTCCAGTGGTCCTTTTCTGAGACTCGCCCAACCCGGTCACAAGCTTATGACTTACTGCAACTGGTAAAAAATGGCTGCAGCCTGAGACTTTAACCCCGATCCAGGTGGTAGAGAGGGTGTTGGTCGACCGACTGGTGAGGGCCCTGCCAGCCACCATACAGCGTTGGGTAGGGCTAGGGGACCTGGGAACTTTGGACCAGGTGGTAGGACTGGGGAAGCAGTATGCAGCCACTCAAGACTTTATACGGGACACTGCCCCACGTTGGCTGTCACGTAAGGCCCCATCAGCTCAGGAGCCTGGGAAAAATCCACAACCCTCCACCAAGGCCCATACGGATTGTGCCCGAACTGAGGGTATATCTCATAAGGAGAGTGTCAACTGCCCCATGTCCCCTAACGTGGCCCCAAGGTTCCCTCGTGCCCCAGTTCTTAAGTGTTGGTGATGCCAAGAGCCTGGATATGTGGTTGCTAACTGCCCCCTAACGACTGAACCCATGGACTGCGGGTATACCTGCCGGGTATCTATGTATGCCCAGCCAGTGTGCACTGCCTCTACAAACTCTGCTGAGCAACAAAATTGACAGTGCATAGGGCTAGAAAATAGATATAAATAATTTAGATTCAATTTAATGAAAATCCAAATAATCATGTTTTTAGAGGCCCAATACAATGCAAGAATAGGATACACTGACTATATAATATAAAGAAGCAACCGAAAAAAACAGTGCATAAACATCCAAGATAAGTAGAAATAACATGAATCTTTATTAAGGACACAGATAAAAATTGGCATGACAGAAGTGACACAAGCAGAACGCACAGAGGTGCAGAGATTCCCTAAGGTATATCAATATGGTAAGACGTATCTCCATTTATAGTATATACAAGCCGACCGGTCATAGTGAAGTAAAGGGTAAAATCCCCAGACCGTCAGGCAACCCAAAAAGGGGGGAATATGAGAAATCAATGTACAAACATAGTACTCATACCTAAGGGGGCACTGGACCACTGGCGCAAGGAAAACAGCCCAACGTACGTTTCGGAAGCAACACCGCTTCCTTCCTCAGGGGGTGTGTCATAAAAGGCCACCGGGTGTGCTATATATAGGGGTCCAAATAAAACATAAGCGCCAATCAGGGGAGCGACCAACCACCAACCCACCAACACATCCGGGCTGGCGCCGACAATACACGGGGCCCCGTGACATCAGACGCCAGACCACGGGCGGATGGGGGTGGAGTTAGGCACGCGTCACCCGCGCATGCGCAGACGGCCACAAAATAGTCGCGGCCATCTTGGAAAGGGGCATAATAGATGGCAAACAGAAAAATGTAATATCTAACATGATATTTAACCAGAAAGAAGAGCGCCAAATGTTTTACAAGTATCAAGTGCATTACATAGTGACTATATTAAGCATCTTAGATAGATATCCATAAGCATAGGTAGAAAAGGTAACCGCACATGCATTGATGACCATAAACTATATGCGGCCATCAAAAATGGGAACACATCTGATAATAAGCGTAAAAAACACCAATGTATTTATATGAAAATTTATAGGTTGTTACCAAACATCAGAAAAAATTAATTAAACACAGGGGTTATAAGAATATAGAATAACCCAACATATTCCAGTGCTATACAAGTTTATAACAAACAATATATATACCCCATACATTAGTTTAGTCAAAAATTATAACCATAAAAATGTACATAGTCCTGGAATAAGTAGGCCAAAAATAATGCCATTACAATACCATATAAAGTTTATTACAATAAGTAGTATATAGAATAACATTATTATACATTGCCCCCATATATACAACTAAATACGCTAGTAAATATAGGTGTATACAGCCATCATATGGAAGTCCACCCATACAGATGAAAAAAATTTGCAACAAAAGGAACACATCTTCATCTTCATGTATAGGAGAATGTTGATATATTCATAGAAGAGACGATCATATTGATCCAAAGCCTCCAGAAGATATTTCGGACCCAGACAACCCAACCGGAAAGATGCCAAATCTAAAAACTAAAGTAAAACAAAGTTAAAAAAGTTAAAAAAGACACAACAAGTGTCACTCCAAAAGTGTGACAATACCACAACGGGGGAATAGATGGAGGAGAAGAGGAAAAATAAATGGAAAATTCACAAAAATGGAACGAATGAGAGACATTCGTTAAGGCCATATGGATGGACTGTTTTCAGTTTCCAAATCCATTTGGCTTCTAATTGACTCAATCTTTTAGAAAGACCCCCTCCTCGAATATCAATTTTCAGGGCCTCAATGCCCCGTACTATGAGTGAGGTGGAATCACAGCCATGGTGCTCCTTAAAGTGTCTAGGTATAGTCCTCAGGGTGGAGGCATCCGTGTGGCCACGAGCCGCCTGAATCCCCAAAACGTGCTCCCTGACTCGGAGCTTAAATTGTCGCGTGGTAAGGCCTACATAAACTCTGCTGGTACTGAACGTCATCCGTGCCAGGTACTCATTAATGGGTACCAGACGGACGTTCTCTTGGACTCGGTGAGTTTGGTAACTATGGTGCATGGGTCCCTGATTGCTGGGGACAGCCTGATGGGCGTAAGGTGGTGGTGGTGTGCATACATGGATCCACTGAGAGTACCCGACCACGGTAGTCATGTTTTCCACCCCGTGTGGGGAAGTAAAACATGTGGTGGGAGTAGTAAAGACTCTTGCATATGGGACTGTATTGGGAAGAGACTTGCCCCTGTTTTGGTCCCTGTGGGAGACCAGAGTTAACCCTTTCAGGGGCAATGGTATTTCGTGCACTGAACCTGAAGACGCTGCGTCAGGGATACCTGCCGTAGGGGTCACCAACCTAGGGACAGGATGTAACCCTGATAGGTTTCCCTTAGAGGTATTGGCAGGAAAGGTCGAGGAGACCCCACTGATCCCTGAATTAGAGTTGTCCTCTGGTAAATTCGGGACAGCTCAGCTCCAGGATCCCACTGGCACGGGCACGGGAAAGAGTAATTGAGATAAATGGGGTGGCTCAGCAACCGGGTGCGGAGATGGAGTTCCCACGGATGGTAATCAACCAGGAGCTACTGTACAGGGTGGATAAAATCAGGGGTGAGGTGGTAGAACAGCTAGTAGTGCCCCAGCCCTACCGCCGGGTGGTGCTCGACATGGCTCACACTCACATCCTGGGAGGGCATTTGGGAGCCAAAAAGACTTAAGAGCGCATACTACAGCGGTTCTTCTGGCCAGGGGTCTACGCTGTGGCTGAAAGGTATTGTGAGACGTGTCCGGAGTGCCAACTGACCTCACCCACCATGAACTACCGGAGCCCATTGGTGCCTCTGCCCATTATAGAGGTACCTTTTGAGCGGATTGCGATGGATCTCGTAGGGCCAGTAGTAAAATCAGCCCGGGGTCACCAACATATATTGGTAGTCGTAGACTACGCTACCCGGTATCCTGGGGCAATACCACTCTGCCACACCTCGGCTAAATTAATAGCCAGGGAACTGTTTGCCATGTTTTGTCCCCTTGGGCTACCGAAGGAGATCTTGACAGATCAGGGAACCCCTTTTATGTCTAAGGTGACCAAGGAGCTGTGCAAGTTTCTCCAAATTAAACAGCTATGTACATCGGTGTATCATCCACAAACCGACGGGTTGGTGGAGAGGTTTAATAAGACCCTCAAAGCCATGCTAAAAAAGGTGGTCGCCAAGGATGGAAGGGATGGGGACATGTTACTGCCCTTTCTCATGTTCGCCATCCGCGAGGTACCGCAGGCGTCCATGGGGTTCTTCCCATTTGCGCTACTGTATGGCAGGCACCCAAGGGGACTGCTGGATGTAGCCAAAGAGACATGGGAACAGGAGCCCACTTCCCATAAGAGTGTCATCGAGTATGTGGCAAAAATGCAGGATCGGATTGCGGTTGTGCGGCCCATAGTAAAGGAGCATGTGTTGGATGCGCAGGCCGCTCAAAGCTGTACGTATAATAAAAGGGCCACGGTCAGGACCTTTAAAGAAGGGGACCGGGTGTTGGTACTAGTACCCACCCCAGAGAGTAAACTCATGGCCAAGTGGCAAGGGCCTTATGAGATACGGGGGAAAGTGGGGGGAAGTGAACTATAAAGTTTACCAACCCGGAAAAAGGAAACCCGAGCAGCTGTACCATGTAAACCTGCTAAAGGCCTGGAAGGACCGGGAATGTTTGGTCACGGAGGAGACTCCGGTCATACCAACAGAGGGTCCTCTGGCACTGGCCAAGGACACAGTCAGGGGACAGGTTAAAATAAATGACTCTCTCACCATACAGCAGCGGTGGGAGGCTCGGCCCCTCATGCAGAGGAATACGGACGCATTCTCAGAGCTGCCAGGCCGGACCTTGGTGATACAACATGACATTATCACTGAGCCCCAGGTAAAGGTGCGGATGAAACCATACCGAGTACCAGAAGCCCAAAGGCAAGCCATCGCAGCCGAGCTGAAGCAAATGCTCCAGTTGGGAGTCTTTGAGGAGTCCCAAAGTGAGTGGGCCAGCCCCATTGTCCTGATACCGAAACCCGATGGGTCTTTACGCTTCTGTAATGACTTCAGGAGGTTAAATGAAGTGTCAAAATTTGACCTCTATCCCATGCCACGGGTGGACGAGCTAATTGAGAGATTACGGAAGGTCCAGTACTTCACCACACTGGACCTCACAAAAGGCTACAGGCAGGTGCCCTTAACTGAGTCTGCAAAAGAAAAGACCGCTTTTATAACACCAGAGGGCCTCTATCAATATGACGTCTTGCCTTTTGGGGCTCCGGCCACGTTCAAGAGGCTGATGGACATTGTGTTGGTGCCTCACCTGGGTTACCCTTCGGCCTATTTGGATGACATAGTCATTTTTAGTACCGACTGGGATACTCATCTGTCCCAGCCAAGTACAAGCAGTGCTGGAGTCTCTTAGAATCTCAGGGTTAACAGCCAACCCAAAAAAGTGCGCGATAGGTCTCACCGAGGCCCAGTACTTAGGATACGTGATTGGCCGAGGGGTTATCAAACCCCAAGTTAACAAAATTGAGGCCATTCAAAACTGGCCCAAGCCCTTAAGTACCAAACAAGTGAGGGCATTCCTTGGCATCATTGGGTACTACCGCCGGTTTCTACCCAATTTTGCTGGGAAATCAGCACCCCTAATGGATCTGCTAAAGGGGAAGAAGACGGTGATGGTCCGGTGGAATCGTCAAGCGGAGGAAACATTCCACTCTCTGAAGTCGGCGCTGTGTGGACAACCAGTCCTCGTCAGCCCCGACTTCAAGAAATCCTTTATTGTCCAAACTGATGCCTCAGAGGTAGGCTTAGGAGCAGTGCTGTCGCAAGAGGTGAAAGGGGATGAGCATCCCAGTCACCTATTTGAACCGGAAGCTGACCCCGGCAGAGAAAAATTATAGCGTAGTGGAGAACGAGTGTTTGGCGATTAAATGGGCCTTGGAGTCCATGCGCTACTATTTGCTTGGGCTTCAGTTTCGGTTGGTAACGGACCATTCACCTCTTATCTGGATGAGAAATGCAAAAGAGAGGAATGCCCGAGTCACCAGATGGTTGCTGTCCTTACAAAACTTCAGCTTCTCAGTGGGAAAGCCCAGGGAAATGTGGATGCACTGTCACGGGCCCCCTGTATGGTGACAAATGTTCAAACAGGGGGGGTTTGTGAGGCAGTGACCGGTGTCATATGTGAGGGTCGCTATGTGTCCCCCAGGATGTGCTCTGAAATGTATTAGATCCGCTGGAGTGCCTTGTGATCACAGCAATGTGCCTGTGACTCGCAGGGCAGAATAAAAGTAAGTTTGAACCTGGTCAAGCTATTTGGACCAAGGAGATTGCTTAGGAAAACCCGGTATGGGCTTTTATTTTGAAACGGACTGCAGGAGGTAGTGGGGTCTGGTCCGTTTCCTCCAGCCCTGGTCTTATGAGTGGCCTATGGCCACAGGTTGGAAAAGGAAAAAGAAATTCTGCTGTGAGGGTTGATTTAGTCAGTGTTGCTCTGGTGAGGAAACAGAGCAGGTGATCTGCAGAGCACGTCCTGTGTGAGTTAACACAGGGCCAGCGGAGCCAAAGGTACTGGCAACCCTCCCTGCATACCCGACAGTACGTCGCTCACGGCAACTGCCCTAGACGGAAGATACAGCGTGCTGTGAGTGAGTTTTGTTGGCATTAAAAACTTTTTTGTTTTGAGCTTGCTTGGGTCACTGCCTCATAACTGCACAGCGTGGACACCGCTGCTTTACAAGTGATAAACATAACCTACAATACTGAATTTAATCTAGGTTGTGCACATAGTAGGCTCTCTGAATCAGAACATTTTAGAATTAACTTTCTTTTATAGATCCCATCTTCCAATGTCTTAATTGTGTGTTTGATTTGAATAAGAGGTCCCCACCCAGCACCAAATCAAGTGATGTCTTGATTTTAGTCCACTGCCTTGTCTATTACCTGTGAGCCTTTTATCACACAAGGATATCACACTTTTCAGGATAAGAAAAGCTCAGCATTCTTAAGGACCCTTTACACATAGCGATATCGCTAAAGCGTCACCCATTTTGTGGCGCAGCAGCGATATCACTAGTGATATCGCTACATGTGATACTCACCTCCGACCGGCTCCCCCGCTGGCTATCGCTGATCGCGCGAGATCGGCCTGGTCCATTTCTCATCGTCGGCTTCCTGCTGGCGCCAACGAGCGAGCCATGGACACAGGTGGAAGACGGTCACCCTCGCCGCGTCTGACAGGTAAGTACAACCGCCGACCGGTGCTGTATCGTTAGTAAGATCTGCCTGTTTGGCAACTCACTAGCGACCATTTAGCGATGCACCAGCGATCCTGACTGGGTCATATCGTGGTCGTGATCGCTGGTGCATCGCTAAATGTAACGGGGCCTTTACTTTTCAGTCCATTGTAGAAAGACATCCAATTGTGCCTATTTGTAATACATGTCTTATAAAAGTCTTTGATTTTGAGAGGAAGTGTGTACTAAGCCAAAAGTAGCCAAATAAAAAGCCCATATCATCACTTCAGACCCGTCAACTTCTATAATAATAATAACATAATAACTATAATATAATAAAAGTAAATTGCTTTCTTTGTCATAGCCATGAGAGGTTTGGCCACCACAGAAAAGTTTTTGATGAACTTACGATACTAGTTTGCATAGCTCAAAAACCTGTGCAACGCCATTATGTCCTTTGGTATATCAGAATCCACTATTGCCCGTACTTTTGCCAGATCCATGCCAAAACCGGTGGTCGATAAGGAATAACCCAGTAAATTTATCTCCTTAACCAAGAACTTACATGTCTCTGGTTTGACAAAAAAAATTATTGTCTCTGAGTTTCTTTAAGACCTGCTTGACATGAACCTGATGCGACTTGAAGTCAGGTGAATAAATCAATATGTCATTAAGATAGATCACAGCAAATCTACCTGCCAGGTGACTAAAGATGTCATTAACAAAGTGCTGAAAGATGGCGAGAACAGGAGTCAACCCAAATGGCATCTCAAAATTTTCATAGTGTCCCTCAGGTGTATTTAAGGCTGTCTTCCACTCATCCCCCTCCTTAATTCAAATGAGATTATATGCCGCCCTGAGATCCAGTTTAGAAAACCATTTTGCTTCTTTTATATGGTTAAAAGGGTCCGGGATGAGAGAGAGAGGATATGGATCCCGGATCACGATCCAGTTAAGTTCATGAATATCTTGGCAGGGATGTAACCTTGCATCCTTTTTCTTGACAAAGGAAAAACCCTCCGAACCAGAGATATGATATAACCTACACTTTGGCAGCTTGGCCTCAGGAATAATATTAACAGTGCAATCATTAAGACAATGGGAAGGAAATTCTTGATACCCCTGTTCTGAAAACACATCCCTGTAGTCACACAGATATTCAGGCAGAGATTGAGTATCCACCCTGGCTAGCCAGGGGCACTAATAGTGTCCTTGGCAATACTCGCTCCATTTTACCACCTCCCAAGTTTGCCAGTCAACTACAGGATTATGCAGCGTAAGTAAGCATAAGAAGAGGGAAAGTCCTCTAGCACATAAATCAATAAATTCTGTGCATAGCCCCTAGATGTAACACTCAAACAACTTGAGAAAAATACCCCTGGCTCAAGGTTGCAGAGTCATTGGGGATTATGGATATTGGTCTAGACAGTTTATGTTGTTTGAAGCCCTAGACCTAGATGAACCTAGCGTCGATCAAATGAAACCCTGCCCCACTGTCCAGAAAGGTGGCAATAATGTCATGGGTGTGTCAGATGCTACAGACAGTCGCTCTGCATCTGGCTGCAGAAGGTGTCTGCGTTTGGCATTGCAGATGCCTTCTTAATCCTTATGACTTTTGAACCCAGTGGCAACTTACCTCTGGCTTTAATTGACACACCTGGTGTCAGGGATTTACTTGCCTATCCCACTTTCCAGTTCAATTAGGAACTTGCAGCTCTCTGGCACCCCCTTACACTCAGGTCAGTCAAGGAACTACACCTAGAATAGTCACCAGAAAGGCAACACTCTGCAGTGAGGGCGATATGTATATCCCCAGTCTCAGGCAGGAAATATACACATAAAGCTCTCTTCCGTCACTGCCAGGGTCTCCCAGATCCCCCAGAACACTTTGCTGCCACCAGCTCCTCATTTGACATTAAAACCAATATCAGGTCAGCAAGGAAAACAAAATTAGTAAATTTTATAGATTAGCTCCAGAAAATATAGGCAGTGTTTACAAAAAGACAAAAGATGTTACAAAAGAGACAAAATACAGTATATACATACAGCTAGAAATAAAGGGATTAAAATAAGAACTTACACATCTCAGTCACTAGTACGCCGTGTGGATGAGGGGGGAAGGGAAACTTCCCAGAACAAAGGGGTACAAATGCACAGCTTCCTGCAGCTTATTCCCCAGGCAAAAGACCACTTCCTAATCGAGCATCCTAGATTTATGCTCTTATTTGGCTAACCTCACTGTGGGGGCTGAGTCATGGAGGACCTCCTATTTTGAGAAGTAAATAAAAGCTTCTCTTCTCCCTGTCTTTGGTTGGGAAGCTCATAGGGTGACGGCAGGGGCATTTTATTTTCCCCTGCGAATTTACCTTTTGTTTGCTACCAAATAGGATATGTCTGTGGGCTACTGAGTGGCAGAAACTGTTTTCTTGGTTTCTGATATCCGTATCTGCAGCAAAATGCTTCCAGGAGTAGCTCTAATGATACCGATTTGGGAAATGTATTTCTCCTGTCACTGGAGGGTTATTAAATTCAGGTTTGAATAAACAAAGAACCATGTGCTTACACAAAGTCGGATTTAAACAGTCAGGAGCTCACATTACACAAAGCTGGTATACCTGCAGTTAGGGACGAGTGGACATTCCATCAGGAAGAAAGAGGGGGCTGGTGCATCTCTGAGGGGGATGTTTGTGAGCTGTGCCTGCACATGGGGCTTCGAGTGTATACCGCACAAATCTAATGGGGCAGGGGCAGCATGAGCACCGGAAGTGTACATAGAACTCTATGGATTATTCATATTTTCCTGACACCTGGACTTTGGTGTTTAGTCTGCTTCTGGGAGTTGCCGGTGATATTCACATTTTCACCTTGTAAAGTCTTGGAGCTATAGCAGTCGGCTTACTTCCTCTCTGTTGCTGTTGGAGGACGTTTGGCCTTACCTCTCTGAGTCTGCTCAAGCTAAGTTGCTTCCCCCTTGTTGTCTCCCTTCTCTTTAGTGTACAGAGGGGACTGACCAGTGCTCACCCCCCTTTCCTATTCAGGGCCTAGCTCTAGGGATATACAGGGCTTAGATTCCACGGCAATTGGTTTGAAACCAATATAGGGATGGTAGGGGAGGCAGGGTGCTATTAGATCTGCCTAGGGTTCTCTACTCCTTTTCCCAAGCGCTTAGGTTTCCTTTCCCTCTTCCCCTCATGTTGCACTTAGTCTTCCCACACTGTGCATGACAAATAATCACCTTATTTTGCCCAGATAGATCTTGGCTGTAAAAAAATTTGTGACCTACCCACCGAGGAAATTAGTACACCCGGGTTGTCAAATTCCCCGAAACCTGGGCTCCTCAGTTTTTGGGATGTTATTTATGGTGTTATAAGGAAGGATAAGCATGCACAAAATGGCCTTTTCCTCTACAGAAAAAACAAACTTCCCTTTTTGCCGAAATACAGGTGAACCAGTAGAACGAGTCACCCAACCCAAGTGCTTGGGTTCCACAATCAGAAAAAGGAGAACAATTGAGTAGTTTAGGCTTAGATAGTTTAATTTTTATTTATACAAAAAGCACATTCCCTGCAGGGGTTAAAACAGTAACCAAACAAGTGGAAACTAGCACTAAAGGGGTTAACAAGCATGCAGATGGGTACTGGAGATAGGATAAATCTGAGGAAGACTATTTAGAATAACGTGTCTGTCACCACTGCAACCGCGGACGCTGCCGGCACCTCCTCCACGTCGACCGACCACGCCGACGTGGGTCGAGCGTCCCAGATGGGGACAGAATGTGGACCCTCTGGACCACAAGGGGGACCCGGACCTACCCGGACTAGAGAAGGGTAGCGACCGGGGTCTGAGGCAGCTGAGCATGTGGACGAGGTAGCAGAACGACATGACACCGCACAACTTCAGGTATAGACATAAAGTTTACTCGAAGACGAAACAAAGTGCATAAACAGAACATAATGCTAGGCTCCCGATTCTGCGCATCAGGGAAGGGTACACATCTCAGGATCACAGACGAAGGCAGGAGGACATCACGGGTTGATGCAGTCCAGGGTTGTCTGGCACTGGCATACTAGGGCAGCCTCTCTCTCAGGCCTCAGGCATAGCACAGGCTTAGCAGGAGAACATCAGTCACTGACCTCAGACACACTTCAGATGATGGCAGGGGTCATCACGGGTTGAGGCAGTCCAGGGTTATCTGGCTCGGGCATATCAGGATGGCCTCTCTCTCAGGCCTCAGGCATAGCACTGGCTCAGCAGGAGAACATCAGACACACTCCCAGGACAGATGTCAGACGATGGCAAGAGTCATCACGGGTTGATGCAGTCCAGGGTCATCTGGCATGGGCATACTAGGATGGCCTCTCTCTCAGGCCTCAGGCATAGCACAGGCTCAGCAGGAGAACATCAGACACCAATCCCAGAAGGACATCGTCACCGGGTGGACCTCAGGGAACTGGCGGAACATCGAGACAGACATCAGACGATGGCAAGAGTCATCACGGGCTGATGCAGTCCAGGGTCATCTGGCATGGGCATACTAGGATGGCCTCTCTCTCCGGCCTCAGGCGTAGCACAGGCTCAGCAGGAGAACATCAGACACCGATCCTAGAAGGACGTCATCACCGGGTGGACCTCTGGGAACTAGCGGAACATCGGGACACAGGCAGGACATCAGGAACATGGACTGGACATCAGGAACACGGACTGGACATGAGGAACACGGACTAGACATCAGGAACGTGGACTAGACATCAGGAACACGGACTAGACATCAGGAACACGGACTGGACATCAGGGCACCAGGCAGACATCAGGCGGACATCAGGACACCAGGCAGGACATCAGGTCTCAGGCAGGACATCAAGACACCAGGCGGACATCAGGTCTCAGGCAGGACATCAGGACTCGGATCTCAGATAGAGCATCAGCACACTTGCATCAGACTTCGGACATCTGACCACGATCGACAGGCTCTGGATATCAGGCTGCAGACATCAGCTCCGGACATCAGTCTGCAGTCATCAGACTCCAGACTTCTGGCAGCGATCGGCTGGCTCCGGACATTGGGCAGGGAAGCATAGGATCCGGACATCTGGCGGAGGACATTAGGCACAGCACATCTGGAAGAGGTCGTCAGACACTGGACATCAGGCCACAGTCATCAGGCTCTGGACAAGAGGCCACGGTCTTCAGGCTACAGACATCTGACAGCGACCTAGAACAGAACCCAAGCGGTCTGGTGCAAACCCAGCTGGGTTGGACTGGAACCGGCAGGGAGTTGCACAGAATAACCAGCTGAGCACAGAGTAGCAGAAACTCGGCAGTTACCCTGGACTCCTACTACCAAGATTAACCCAGGTTAAATCGCAGCAATTCAGGTAGCAAAGAGTCACAGTCACTGGGCACTGTGTTCAAGACTCGGAAGGACCTCAGAAACATCACACAGAGGACACTGTTCAGACAGGGTCAGTTAAAGGAGCAGATCCAGGATTCAGGAAACAAGACACAACATGGATGGGCCTGGATATGCAGCCTCTAGGAAGGGAGATCTGGGTAATCTGCCCCCAGAGCAGGTGGAGATACAAGACACAGTTCACACAGGGACAAAGAGCATCAGCTCTCCCAGAACTGATCACAATCAGAGCAGGAGCTGAACACACAAACTCACATGGCTAAGTTCAGGAACTCAATGCGAAGCTCTGGCAACGCCCCACAGGGTAGAGAACTTTTATATAGGAGTTGCCTCACAACGATAGGCCAGAGCAGCAATTGTAGCGCACACCCATTCCTCATAAAAGCAGGGGAGGTGTGGTCGCATGCACCCTAAGCACAGCCAGACACTAATCAACATTGCAAAGGACACCTGGATAGAGCTGCAAGTCTGAACACACGTGGCAAGCCATACACAGAGCAGAGGACCTTTTAATCCATGGATAGCTTTCCACAGCGGCAGCCAGGGACCGCATAAGCCGGTGGTCATGCAGTGCAGCGGAGCCACACACGCATGTACGGCTACGCAGCGGAGCAGGGAACTGAGCAGCATCCGTAAAGATAACAGACATCAGTATCTCTGCTAATAAGGGAGAAAGGAGCAAAGGGTTAATGCAGAGACATGCAGAGTAACGCTGGGGAAGCAAAGTACAAACACGCTGGCATTACAGTGTACATGTCTGCCAGTTGGTCATTTAGACTTCCTCTAGAAATAATCCCTATCATAGTCCAAGGTTTTCAAAAATCAAAAAAGGTAATCCTTACCCATACTGCTGAAAGACACCCCCAGTGCACATGCATGTGGAGAAATCCCCAATGAGCATTTCACATGGCTTCCTCAGTCGACTCAGACCTAAGTAACTTTGACCCTCAGACCCCCACTAATTGGAGTGTCTATTTACGTCTCTGGGAAAGACGGCGGTCCACAATGATTGCCAGAGACATGGCCCCCTCAAGGGAAACTGAAGTCTCTTGCAGAGCTAAGGCATACTTTACCCTTACAAATAGCCCTTGATTGAACTGACTATGGAGCACAGGGTCATTCCACTTAGTATATGTGGACTGGACCACCTCAAGAATTCGGAGCAATAATCGTCCGCTGGCTGGTCTCCCTGCTGAAGCTGTAGTTGAATAGATGATAGTGAAGATGCTGGGGCTATATGCTTTGCTGAGCTTCTAAATCAGCCCGTATCTGTCCCCTCCCCCATTGAGGAAAGTGGGGAGTTGTTGTACATAAAAAAACACAAACCAGACTAACAAGGGAAGATGAACAGAAATAAATCAATATATCAATTATACCATTATGCTCTTATAAAAAACAGAGGGGAACACATGAAAGTAAAGGAAGGATGAAACAAATAGGAGAGGCTGAGGATATTCACACAGACAAACTACCAAGCAATAATCTTCTGAAAAACACTCAAATGCCTCAAACAACCAACACCTCCAACTCCAGAACTATGCTGTCATGATCCATTTTTGGATCTGTGTCAGTTTGGGCTTCTCTGATATATACTTTTTTCTTTTCAGGCCATCGGGGGTTAATGTCAGTTTTTCCCCCCGGTGGCTGCTGGTGTTACTACATGTTTAGTTAGTCTGCTGGTGCTGGTGGGGACCACTCCCACCTTCCTATATAAGGTCACCTGGTGCACCAGCTGACTGTTGGTAATACAGGTTCTTTGGAGACCAACCGTTGTGAAGACTGGAGCAGTGGTATTTCTGCTGAAAGCTGAATTCGGGTGCCTTACTCTGCTGCCCTGTGCATGACAGCAGAGAAAGCTAAGTGTTGTTTGTTTTTCCCTGTCTGTTATTTTCCTTGGTGTTGTATTAGTGCAGCGGTGGGACCAGTGTCTGCACTAGCCAATTCCCTAGTGAGGGATAGGTGGAGGGCAAGTGAGGGCTGAGGCATCCTGGTCAGCGACGGCTTGAAAGAAGCCCGTATAGGGACATCAGGATAGTCCAGGACACAGTTTCAGGAGAGTGCAGAAGGTGTCCCTTTCCCCGTTTCCTATTGCAGGGCCCACCGTTGTAATTGTGTCCCCAATGTCCCATTGTTTTGTCTTGTTTGGTGACCGACCAATCATCGAGTCGCGTCATGCAGGGCCAGTCACATCGTGACACATGCAGTATGAAACTAAGGCCGGGGTCACACTAGAGAGAAATACGGATGAATGAGAGGTGTAATAACCACGCATTGCACATGGACCAGTGATTCTCTCTGGGGTTGCTCCCATCAGCCGTATATTTCTCCCGCGTATTTTATGCTCTGTGCCAATCGCAGCATGCTGCATATGTTGGCGTATTCCAGCCACAATACGCCAATGCAAGTCTATGGGTGCGCAAAAACAATGCATTACACACGGACCACATGTGTGACTTGCGAGAAATACTCACGACTTTGGCAGGTGACAGGAAATGGTCCAAGCAGGAAGCTTAGACATGCTAATTAGCTCAAAAAGAGCTCCAGACATCCATGAAGTACGCCTCCACGGAGGACAGCATCATGGCACCCTACCTGAATCTGAATGTGGAGATGCTAATTTTTCTTGTGCAGGATCGCCCGGAATTATGGGACCATGCTGCATGGAGGCGCATATGTCGACAAATGTTCCATGATTTTGGTGATCGGCCATGTGAGGAGCAGCAGAACATGTGTAAGTGACCATAAATTATGTATGTCAAATTACCTGCCATCACAAACTTATTTTACAAGTAGGCCCCCCACATCCTGTGCTTGTGATATTGGGCTCTTGTGGCCTATATATTATTTTTGAACCCACTGTTTGACCCTGAAAGAATTTTACCCTGTCCCCAAGTTCCTCATAATGGCTAGCAAAACCAGTTTAAAGAGATGCTACTTGCCCCCCGAGCTACTGTGACCCTGTGCATCTGGCCAGGTTGCACCAATGCTATATGCCACCCATGGTAGAACTCACACCCTAGTAGGCCACATGCCTTTGATAATAGTTCAAAAACTTGTTTTAGCCAAATTTTAATTTTTAAATCTTTTATGCTACATTGCAGTCGAAGATGTGATGAGATGCTGGCGCAGCATCCGTGACCAGTATCGCCATGAGCGCCAGCAGCGGGCAAGAAGTGGTTCTGCAGCCCCCACAAAGCGGAAATCTGTTTATTTCGACTGCCTCTCTTTCCTTGCTCCAATTATGGATCTCAGACCGTAAGTATACCAAAAACACCACATGACACAAGTGCTTTTTAGGGCCCGATCCAAATTTTCCTTTTTTTCCATTTTATACTTAATAACAGAACTCAGTCTAACCTCACTGAAAGGGAGACAGGGTCTGATTCAAAGGCCCATCTTGTCTGGCCCATCTTGTGACCCTCCAAGGAGCCAGGCCCAAGTGACTTCTTCTGCTTGACTTGAGCCTGCTCTATAACCTGGCCCGCCACTGCAAGGACCATCAGCTGCAACACCACCCAAAATCCAGGATGAACAGGGCAACAGCAGTGGCCCAATTGTTAGGCTAGAGGGCTCCCCCCAGCCTGCTGTGGCATCCCGGCAAGGTAGACGAAGGCACCATATCCCTGCCACTGATACCAGGACCAATGTGTACACAGGGGTCCTAAATTATCTTTCCAGAGTTACCACTGATGATGGGGAGGAGGCGTACTCACGCAGCCTTGCCCGTTATCTTCATTCCCTTCCCCGAGAGATGCGGCTACATGTGTGAGGATCCATTCAGATCCTAATTGATGCAAGCACACCCCCCAGTACCCCTTATGAGGTGTTTGAATTTCAGGAGAGGTGGCAGCTGTCACCCAGGAATCTCATGCGTCTTAACCCCCATCCCCAAGTGCTTGCTCAATCAGGGTCTGAGGATCCTCCTACACGTGGGCCTACACCTCACCCCTTTCCTCCCCTACCAAACATTGGCAACATCATTCCCAAGTGTCAGGGTATAACCCAGCACACCAATACGGCCACTTGTTCCCAGCCAGTGTTGGAGGCTGGTCCCAATCTGGTTGGGAACGACATGGCCATTTCGTTGGTTTAGAGTCACGGCCCTACTAGCCCCTACAGGAGAGTCGTCTCCAATATCATAATGCCCAGTATCCATCTCAATCCCATGAGCCGGCCCACTACCTCCATCATGGGCAAGAGTATGCCCCCACACAGGCCGAGGGACAAGTTAGCCAAACTAGCCAGCAGGCAACACAGGCTGGACTGCCGCCTTCTCCCCCCCCACATACCACAATTTATAAGTTTGTGGGTGTTTTTGGTGATTAATGCTGTAATGTAAAAGTTTACCATTTTTTTGGTGTTCAAAGGCCAATTAAGGCCATTTTGTAAAATACCATATGGCTAGAATATGGTATCACAAGGCCTTAAAAAAGTATGCATAAAAAGTTTAAACTTTCAATAGTTGTTGTCTTTATCAATGATGCACTTACATCACGACATGCTGCCATATGCTTACACAGTGATTTAGAAACAGAGAAAAGACATAAGGGGTTGTAATATATATATATTTTCACAAAGGCAAAAAAGAAAAATTTACAACATAGAAACTGCATGCTCTTGCCATGAAGTTTTCCCCTCAGGTGACATAAAATAATTTGTGTAAATATCACGCACTTTGATGCCAGAGAGTGGACGGCGGGTAGAGTTGACGTGTGGTCTCGCCCTGCGCACATTGTCCATCATACGCACCACACCATCAGAGGCAGAGCAATCATGGATCGTGGTGAAATTATGTAGGACTACACATGCTTTGATTACCTCATTGACATTTTGTTCACTCAGCTGAATGGCTAACTTGAGAACATGCCATTTGGCACAAAGAATGCCAAAGGCACACTCCACCAGTCACCGGGCATGTGAGAGACGCAAGTTAAATATCCTGCCCTGGTGGTCCAGGTTGTGCCTGGGATATGGCCTCATTACATGGCGCGTTAATTGAAAGGCCTCATCGGCCACAAATACATAAGGGATAGATTGTTTATTTGAGCAAGGTAGCTGCCGTGGTGGGGGCAGATCCAATTGGTTGGTGCGTAGCCACCGACCCATAATGGAAGTATTGAAGACCCTAGAGTCTCCCGTCCTTCCATAGGCCTCAATGTCTACAATAATAAACTTGTATTCACTGTCGGCCAGAGCCAACAAAACAACAGAAAAGTATTGCTTACAATTGTAGAATTGTGAGCCTGAGTTTGGCGGCTTACGCACCAGTATATGTTTCCCATCCAGGGCCCCAATACAATTTGGAAACTGGCATTGCTCCTCAAAGTCCCTTGAGATCCTCAACCAGTCTTCCATTCTGGGCTCGGGCATGACAACTTGATGGAGTCTTGACCATATTTCACTACATGTAGACCTCACTATGCCCGAATCTTCCAATGAGAAACTCATGATGGAGTGCGGCATACGACAGGCCAGTGGACAGGAAGCTGGATAACCACAAAAGGTGAACAAAATTAGTTTAAAATAATGATATATAAGAGATATATCAATAGAACACAGTATCACTTTAAATCTGTTAAAACACACACCTTTTTTGAAAAATAAGGCCTATTTGCCAGACATTTAATACTACACATATTAATCGGGTATGAAATGTACAAGATATCTGGCCAAAGATGAGGGCTACAAATGTTAAACATAGAAGAAAAGAAACATACTTTGAGCTATACATCATGAACATAGCTGTCTACAAATATCTCAAGGGCTGTCACATTGAAGAATGATCATCTTTATTCTCATTTGCACAAGGAAAGACTAGAAGCAATGGGATGATACTGAATTCGAGGAGACACAGATTAGATATTAGAAAAAACTTTTTGATAGAGTGATCAATGAGTGGAACAGACTGCCACGAGAGGTGGTGAGTTCTCTTTCAATAGAAGTCTTCAAACAGAGGCTGGAAAGACATCTGTCTGGGATGATTTAGCGAATCCTGCTTTGAGCAGGGGGTTGGACCAGATGGCCCAGGAGGGCCCTTCCAACTCTACGATTCTAGAGAATGTGGTTGAGGAATACATACCATAATGTAAGTAGAAGTCGCTCCTCAGCAGATATAACTTTGCGCATCCTGGTGTCCTGAAAGGTGATCCTAGGGCGCACTGTCTCCAGCAATAGATCAAAAGTGTCCGGGCTCATGCAACAATATTGGAAGAATTTTTCTGGATGAGTCCACAGAGAAGAATAGAGCCGGTGGAAATGACCTTTTGTGAGGCGTTGCCTCAAAAGCGGATGGACCCGCATTCGTCTCCTCCTCGGATCCACAATCACAGGGTATGGATGCCCAAAGCAGCGTGACAAAAGCCAGTTAAAGAGAACCTGCTCAGTAGGTTTGAAACTAAGTGTGTCTGTCATGTTGGACACACAACCACAACACACCAAGACAAGGCAAGGTCAAAAATGGCCAGATTGGAGGCAGGCACCTGTTACTGAGCTAATAAATAGGGTGTAGACTGATGATTTAAATAATTTGCAGGCCTTAAAACTGTTAAATGTCCATTTTGCAAGGTGGCGAGAAAATCTCGCCATACGGATGCAATACGGATTACATGCGGATGCT
This sequence comes from Dendrobates tinctorius, assembly GCF_039654945.1. Classification (NCBI taxonomy): domain Eukaryota; kingdom Metazoa; phylum Chordata; class Amphibia; order Anura; family Dendrobatidae; genus Dendrobates; species Dendrobates tinctorius. Next base: position 41,664,024 of record NW_027361728.1, on the reverse strand, counting down.
TACATGCGCAAAATACGCGACCACACCTTGATTACGGATGATATACGGATCATTATTTAGGGGACATTTCTCCGTATTACGCATGGAAAGTACGGACCGTATTTATCGTCAGTTAGTGTGACTCTAGCCTAACACTGACAATCCCTGATTGCCAGAGGCAATTATACTGTGGGTACGAAAAGTATTCTGACCCCTTTACATTTATCACTCTTTGTTTCATTGCAGCCATTTGGTAAATTCAAAAAAGTTCTTTTTATCTCATTAACGGACACTCTGCACCCCATCTTGACTGAAAAAGACAGGAATGTAGAAATTTTTGCAAATTTATTAAAAAAGAAAAACTGAAATATCACATGGTCATAAGTATTCAGACCCTTTGCTCAGACACTCATATTTAAGTCACATACTGTCCATTTCCTTGAGATCCTCCTTGAGATGGATCTACTCTTTCATTGGAGTCCAGCTATATTTAATTAAACTGATTGGACTTAATTTGTAAAGGCACACACCTGTCTATATAAGACCTCACAGCTCACAGTGCATATTAGACAAAATGAGAATCATGAGGTCAAAGGAACTGGCCAAGGAGTTCAGAGACAGAATTGTGGCAAGGCACAGATCTGGCCAAGGTTACAAAAGAATTTCTGCAGTACTCAAGGTTCCTAAGAGCACAGTGGCCTTCAAAATCATTAAATGGAAGAAGTTTGGGACCAGCAGAAGTCTTCCTAGACCTGGCCATCCAGCCAAACTGAGCAATTGTGGGAGAAGAGCCTTGGTGAGAGAGGTAAAGAACCCCAAGATCACTGTGGCTGAGCTCCACAGATGCACTAGGGAGATGAGAGAAATTTCCACAAAGTCAACTATCACTGCAGCCCTCCATCAGTCAGGCCTTCATGGCAGAGTGGCCTGATGGAAGCCTCTCCTAAGTGCAAGACATATGAAAGCCCGCATAGAGTTTGCTAAAAAGCACATAAAGGGCTCTCAGACTATGAGAAATATGATTCCCTGGTCTGATGAGACAAAGATAGAACTTTTGGTGATAATTCTATGCGGTATGTGTGGAGAAAACCAGACACTGCTGATCACCTGCCTAATACAATCCCAACAGTGAAAAATGGTGGTGGCAGCATCATGCTATAGGGGTGTTTTTCAGCTGCAGGGACAGGACAACTGGTTGCCATTGAAGGAAGCATTAATGCAGCCAAGTACAGAGATATCCTGGACGAAAGCCTCTTCCAGAGTGCTCTGGACCTCAGACTTGGCCGAAGGTTCATTTTCCAACAAGACAATGGCCCTAAGCACACAGCTAAAATAGCAAAGGAGTGGCTTCAGAAAAACTCTGTGACCATTCTTGACTGGTCCAGCCAGAGCTCTGACCTAAACCCATTGAGCATCTCTGGAGAAACCTGAAAATGGCTGTCCACCAAGGTTCACCATCCAACCTGATGGAACTGGAGAGAATCTGCCAGGAAAAATGGCAGAGAATCCCCAAATCATGGTGTGAAAAACTTGTTGCATCATTCCCAAGAAGACTCATGGCTGTACTAGCTCAAAAGGGTGCTTCTACTCAATACTGAGCAAAGGGTTTGAATACTTATGACCATGTGATATTTTAATTTTTCTTTTTTAATACATTTGCAAACATTTCTACATTTCTGTTTTCTTTTTCAGTCAAGATGGGGTGCAGAGTGTACATTAATGAGAAAAAAACTACCTTTTTTGAATGACTGCAATGAAACAAAGAGTGAAAAATGTAAAAAGGTCTGAATACTTTCTGTACCCACTGTATATATGTATTGTAGTGCAGCGGGGTTGGTGCAGTGCAAAATATAGGCAGGGACCTCAGAAATGTCCAACATAAACAATGTCTTTATTTGCATATTCACATGCAAGAGTGATATCCAGCCAGGTTTCCATGTATATATAGTCCAGAACTCAAAACCCATTGCCATGGACGATGGCACCGCCGTGTCCTTTTGGGGGGCGTCAGCCACCCGGAAGTTCCTGGTCCTGTGTTAGCTTCACACAGTCCTTGGTTGCACAGGGACTCATGCTCTGCAGCTTGCAAACTCCAAACTGACACACCCAAGGCAAAAACTGACAGATTTAAATGGAATCATGGCCATAGAAAGTGAATCGCATCATTACCATCCTGTAGTTTACTCCAAAAATAAAAGCCCTTAACGAGTTTTTGGAAGAATCTGACTGGGTCACTTCTTGGACCCAATTCACATTTTCTTTTATTTTGTCTTGTGATTCACAGGTACCTTGCTGTGAAGCCAAGGCACTCCAGCGGGTTTAATAAGACTCCGTTCGAATCCTGGGGGACACATATCGACCCTTGCATATGAGCTCCCTCACTGCCTCACAGTATATATTTTAGGCCGGGGTCACACATGCGAGAAACTCGCATGAGTCTCGCATCTCAATACCCGGCACTGCCGCTGGCACTCTGGACCGGAGTGTGTAGCTGCATGTATTTCTATGTAGCTGAGTGCTCCGGTCCTGAGTGCCAGCGGCAGTGCCGGGTATTGAGATGCGAGATGCGCAAGTGTGACCCCGGCCTTACGTAGATAAAAAGTTCTCCTGCTCGCACTTGTGGTACTGTCAGAAAGGGAATAGGAGTTCACAGGGAGACACTGAGCACATGCTGCTGAGTGTCTCTCCTGGATAGCAGGCTGTATATTCGCATCATGCTGCAAAGAAGCCTGCCATCTAGATATAGCAGAGCTAGACCCATCATGGGACAAATGGATTATCATCTTCTATGTGGAAAAGTCAAGGTATTGTTGTTTTTTATTTTCCAGATGATGAGGGCAACTAGCTGTATGCATGGCTCTTCCATCCTCCCCCTGTTGTATGCATGGCTCCTCCGTCCTGCCCCTGCATGGCTCGGCATGGCTCCCCCCATCATACTCACCCACTCCTGGCATGGTCACAGCAAGTCCTCCTTGCATCTCTTTGTTGCCCCAGCTAGGCAGCTTCTTCCTGTGCTCAGCGGTCACGAGGTACCACTCATTAAAGTAATGAATATGCGCTCAGGTCTGATATTCAGAATCTATTTAAACACAATGTGATGACACTACATATCTGTACATCTCCTGAGGAAGAAGTCGCTATGACTTTGAAACGCGTAGAGAAATGAGAAATACATAACCATCGTTGATCATCTATTTGCCTGAATCGTTATTGTTATAGCAGTGCGGGTGATATCCACGTTTTTTCCATTTATCTTCATTGAACCTGTCAGTGACCTGACTTGTGGATCAGCGGCAGCTGTTAACTCTGATGAATCATATACACCTGAACGTTGTGAAAATTAGAAGAGTGCAAACTAAGGTTTAAATATATATCACCACCAGATAAGACACTATTTGCTCTTTCTCTCTCCTAGTGGTTTTTATGGTCTCAGATTGGTCAGGATGGTGGGACCCTGTGACAACACTGCCCCCACCCCCACCTCAGAAGCATCAACTTCTACAATAAACGATCTGGACGGATCCGGTTGCACCAGCACCGGAGTTGTCATAAAACACTTCTTTAATGCCATAAAAGATTCCATGGCCGATGTTGACCAATTTTTTACATCCGCACCCTTAAGCGTAAGATCCGTGAGAGGCTTAACCACCTGTGAAAATCCCCTGATACATTTCCGGTAATAATTTGTGAATCCCAAGAAGCGTTGTAAACCTTTCAAATCTCGAGGCTGAACCCAATCGATGATAACCTGAACCTTCTTGGGATCCATGCGAAAACCATCCCCAGACACAATAAACCCCAAAAATGACAATTCTTGCGCAAAAAAATGAACATTTTTCCAATTTAGCCAAAAGATGATTCTCTCTGAGTCTCTGGAGAATGGTACACAAATGGCCCAAATGGGCCAGTCAACCTGAGGAATAAATCAAGATATCATCAAGATATATAATTAATCACAAAGTGACTGATAAGATCAGAAAACCCAAAATTTATAAAATTTTGAAAAACGGCTGGAGCGTTTGTCAAGCCAAAAGGTATAACTAGATTCTCAAAAAGACCTTCGGACATGAGAAATGCCGTCTTCCACTCGTCTCCCTCTCGAACCCTGATCAAGTTATAGGCTCCCCGTAATTCCAGTTTAGAAAACCATTTTGCCCTGGACAACTGGTTACATAAGTCGGGAATGAGAGGGAAAGGGTACGTGTTTCTCACCGTGATCTTATAGAGTTCCCAAAAGTCGAGGCAAGGGCGCAAACCACCATTTTCTTTTTTACAAAAAAATATCCAGCTGCCACAGGAGAAACAGAAGGGCGGATATGCCCTTTACGAAGGCTCTCAGAAATATACTCCTTCATAGCAACCCACTCAGTACCAGAAAGGTTAAATAAATGGGCCTTGGGCAACTTAGCACCCGGAATTAAACCAATGGCACAATCAAAAGGCTGATGCAGTGGCAAAACCTCAGCCTCACTTTCAGAGAACACATCGTCGAAATCCTTTATACTCCGGAATACCCACCAGACCGACAGACGAAATAGACACAGAATTACAACATTGGTTAATACATTTTGACCCTCATTGGACACATTGGACAATTTCTCTGGTTTCCCAATTGATGACAGGATTGTGACGTTGCAACCAGGGAAAACCCAGGACTAACCCCGCAGGTAAACTGTCTAAAACAAAACAAGTTATATGTTGTACATGTTCTACATGTACAGGGCCAACCTTGAGCAGAATTTTAGAAATTGAGGAAAAGTGTACCTGAAGGTCTGGGCAACCTCCTCGACTGTTGCCCAAACCTAGACATTTCCAGACACCTTGGAGGATGGAGGGCAAGAAGGGCAATCTTTTTCTAGTGTCCCAGAGCCCCACAGTAGAAACAAAGTTTGTCTTCCTTGCTGTGTCTTCTTCCCTTTTCTTTAAAAGAAGCAGCTCCCACCTCCATGGGTTCAACAGGTAATGAGGATTCATCTTTAACGGGGTACAAGGAGGTCTCCTGTTGCATCACTCCCCTAGCACGGAGTCTCGCACGGAGTCTAGGGTTCATGCGGACAGCCTGTGTCATAGCTTCCTAGAGGGAGTCCGGATGAGGATGTAAAGCTAAAGCTTCCTTAAGATGCTCCTCGGTGGAGCAATCCCCTGAGAGCCAAATCATTCCAAGATACCTCTGTGGCCCACTGCCTAAACTCAGAACAAAACCACTCGGCTGAGTGTTTTCCCTGGGATAGACTCATAACCATGTCCCCAGCCACATGATCAGGTTCATCATAGATTTGCCCAAGGGCCTCAAAGAACCGATCCACAGACATTCTTTCAGGAGCCATAGGAGAAAGAAAGAAAGCCCAAGCCTGCGGAGCCTCCTTTAATAAAGATATAATAATCCCCACCCTTTCACTCTCATCTCCTGAAGAACTGGGTCACATAGAAAACTTACACCCCCTCTTTAAAGGCCCAAAACTTTTTCTTATCCCCAGAGAAGGTATCAGGCAACCTAACTGGAGGTTCAGGAGAAAATAACAAAACATCAGTAGCTCCCTCACCCTGAGCCCCAGAGAGAGGAGCACCCTGAACGGCATCTGCAACCTCCCTCTGAACCTGCTAATGGGACTAAGCTAAAGTCCTCTGCTCTGCAGATAACTTTTGCATCATCTGGGTCAAATTAGTAACCTGCTCTGAGAGATCACGAAGAGGATCCCTAATTAACACGAGAAAACTTTACTGCCCTGCGTGAGGCAAAGATTTTAGGTCAATGAAAATGTGACGAACACCAGGGGGAGCAAGGAGGGAGCAGTAGTCTAGAGTCAGAGCGTGCGGCCACACACTAATTGCGAAACAGACAAGGGCAGGACCTTAGACATGTGACCACCGGGGGAGTGGCCGGAGGTGGAGCTAACTCCCGTACAGGATAGAGAATGAAAGTGGGAGCTGGAGGAGTCGGGAGCAGACAAGCCGAGATCAGTAACCAGAGGGTAACGGAGGAGTCTAGGGATGAGACAGAAGGATGGTGCAATACAAGCCGAAGTCAGGAACCAGACAGGAATGCGGTAATCAGGGGCATAGACAGGAGGGAAGTCAGAGAACTTAGCCAAGGGTCAGAACTGGAGAAATAACAGCAGTACAGAATCACCAAGGAGACACAGAACGTGGGACAAGCCGAATCTTACACAGAACAAGCACACAGAGGAACAAACGGTATACACCAGAGTAACTAGGTCAGCTGCTCAGCTGAGAACGGATGTATCACTGACAAAGAGCCCAGCACCAGAGCGAGTACAAATTGCCCTCCCCAAACCAAAGGGAGGCCATGCCGAGTTAACCCCAATAAACCAAGGACGGAGAAGGAAATCCCATCCTGAGCTATGACAAAGGTAATGGGGGGAAAGCTATTTATTTTTCCTATAAATTATTGTATATTTCAACCAATAAACCAGAATTCATTTGAAACACGACTCATTGTCCATGTCCATGTGAATTCTCTGGCCATAAATCTCCAATATACATTTTGTTGGCAGACAACTAAGGCAAGAACACAAGCATGTCGTGTGCCCTAACACTATTCTAACTTGTCACTCTGTGATTCTACTGTACATGAATTGCCAGCTTTTATTCTATCTATCTACCTATCTATCCATCTATCTATCATCTATCTATCTATCTATCCATCATTTATTTATATTATGGCAGGGCTAAGGGTTGTGTAATCGATGGGAGATATGTGTCTCATAGATGGCTTGTCTCCATAATATAAGGCATAACAGATATTATTATTATTGTTTTGCAAGGACCTTTGGTGAGGTCACAGTCATGTGACCAGTCAGCTGCTGGGTTCGTGGGTGTGGCTACACCCTTATAATATGGCCAGCTCCTGAACCAAGGAGCTGTATGTGATGGGGTTATACACCTCCTGTGTGCGCTGAGGCTCGCGGACTGAGCCTGAAGGAAAGGACATTTGATGTTATTTTGTCGTCTGAACTGAAGGCTGTTTATTTTGGTGACATGCTCTTTGGTTTATGATGTAATAAACTGCATGAACTTTAAGGGAACCTGCCTCCTGACTGTCTCCCGTCGCACCTAAGCAAGTAGAATCCCTACAATATATATCATCTTTTTAAGGGGGAGAACTTGCACAATTGGTGGCTGACTAAATACTTTTTTCCCCCACTGTGTATATATACAGCTCTGGCAAAAATTAAGAGACCACTGCAAAATTTTCAGTTTGTCTGATTTTTCTCTTTATAGGTACCATATTTTCTGGCGTATAAGACAACTGGGCATATAAAACGACACCCAACCTTTTCAGTTAAAATATAAACTCTTCTCAAAAGTAGGTGGTCTTCTTCAATCTGTAGTCACTGCATATGGTGGGGGGAGTGGTCCCGATGACTAGTTGAGGGGGCGCCTCACCGAGAAGGTGTAAGTGAAGTATCCCTATTACCTCATTGTGGCAGCAGTGCTCTATGCAGCTCTCTGTGGTGGGGCGGTGACGAGACGAGATCTGAATCTGAGCATGTGCCGCCCCCAGCGGCCATTTTCCCGGAGGTCCCCACAATGGAGCTGCGGGGGCCTCTGGGTTTTGACAAAATGCTAGCGGAGCGCCCAATGCTACACAAAGAGCTGCCACTGCCCCCCCAGCACAGTGAGCCACACAGAGTACTACTGCCGCAATGAGGTAATAGGGATACTTCAACAACACCTTCTGGTGAGGCGCCCCCTCACCTCATCATCGGGACCACTCCACCTCACCATATGCAGTGACCTCAGATTGCTCCACACCTGCCCTATAAGATGACACCCAGTGTATAAGACAACCCCCGACTTTTAAGAAGATTTTCAGGGGTAAAAAAGTCATCTTATACGCCATAAAATACGGCATATTTTTGAGTAAAATGTAAATTGCTCTTTTATTCTATAAACTACTGACAACATGTCTTCAAATTTCCAAGCTCTAAATTTTGTTTTTATTTTCAGAAAATGAGAAATGGTCGAAATAACAAAAAAATGCAGAGCTTGCAGACCTCAAATAATGCTAATAAAAGTTAATAATCATTTAGAAACAACAATACTAATGTTTTAACTCAGGAAGAGTTCAGAAATCAATATTTTGTGAAATAATCATGATTTTTAATCACAGCTTTCATGCGTCTTGGCAGGCTTTCCACCAGTCTTTCACACTGATTTTGGATGACATTATGCCACTCCTGGTACAAAAATGTAAGAAGTACTTTTTTGTTTGATGGCTTGTGAATATCCATCTTCCTCTTGATTACATTCCAGAGGTTTTCAATGGGGTTCAGGTCTGGAGATTGGGCTGGCCATTACAGGGATTTGATGTGGTGGTCCTTCATCCACACATTGATTGACCTATCTGTGTAGCATGGCACATTGTCCTGCTGAAAATACAGTCCTCAGAGTTGGGGAACATTGCCTGAGCAGAAGGAATCAACTGTTTTTCCAGGATAGCATTGCATATCATACGTCCTTCACAAAGATTATACTGCCCAGTTCCAGCCTTGCTGAAGCATCTCCAGATCATCACCGATCCTCCACCAAATTTCACAGTGGGTGCAAGACACTATGCCTTGTACGTGTCTCCAGGTCTCCGTCTAACCATTAGACAACCAAGTGTTGGGCAAAGCTGAAATTTAGACTCATCAGAGAAAATTACATTATTCCAGTCCTCTATGGTACAATCCTTATGGTCTTTGGCAAACTTCAGCCTGGCTCTCCTTTGCTTCTCATTGATGAAAGTCTTTTTTATACCTTTACATGACTTGAACCCTGCCTCTATCAGCCTGTTACAAACTGTTCTTGCCGTGCACTTCACCCCAGATGCCATTTGCCATTCCTTTTGTAGGTCACTTGATGTCATCCTGCGGTTGCTGAGTGACATTCGAATAAGATGATGGTCATCCCGGTCAGTGTCATCTGGCACTACAGGATCTGAGTCCTTGGTGGCATAATGTGTTACTGATGGTAGCCTTTGTTACGATGGTCCCAGCTCTATGCAGGTCATTCACTAGGTCCCCCCCATATGGTTCTGGGATTTTTGCTCACCGTTCTTGTGATCATTTTGACCCCATGAGGTGAGATCTTGTGTGGAGCCCCAGATCGAGTGAGATTATCTGTGCTGTTGTACAGTATGTCTTCCATTTTCTTATTGCTCCCACAGTTGATTTGATCACACCAATCTGCTTGCCTATTATAGATTCAGTCTTTCTGGCCTGGTTCAGAGCTACAATTTTGTTTCTGGTGTCCTTTGACAACTCTTTGGTCTTCACCATAGTGGAGTTTGTAGAGTGACTTCTTGAGGTTGTGGACAAGTGTCTTTTATACTGATAGCAAGTTCAAACAGGTGCCATTACTACAAGTAATGAGTGGAGGACAGTGGAGCCTCTTAAAGAAGAAGTTACAAGTCTGTGAGAGCCAGAAATCTTGCATATTTTTAGTTGGCCAAGTACTTATTTTTCACCATAATTTGCTAAATAAATCTTGCCAAATCAGACAAGGTGATTTTCTGGATTTGTTTTTTCATTGTGACTCTCACAGTTGTGGTCTACCTAAGATGTCAATTGCAGGCCTCTCTCATCTTTTTAAGTGGGAGAACTTGCACACAACTGGTGGCTGACTAAATAATTTTTTCCCCACCGTGTATATATATATATATATATATATATATATATATACATATACTGTGTATATATACACTCACTGGCCACTTTATTAGGTACACCATGCTAGTAACGGGTTGGACCCCCTTTTGCCTTCAGAACTGCCTCAATTCTTCGTGGCAGAGATTCAACAAGGTGCTGGAAGCATTCCTCAGAGATTTTGGACCATATTGACATGATGGCATCACACAGTTGGCGCAGATTTGTCGGCTGCACATCCCTGATGCGAATCTCCCGTTCCACCACATCCCAAAGATGCTCTATTGGATTGAGACCTGGTGACTGAGGAGGCCATTTGAGTACAGTAAACTCATTGTCATGTTCAAGAAACCAATCTGAGATGATTCGAGCTTTATGACATGGCGCATTATCCTGCTGAAAGTAGCCATCAGATGTTGGGTACATTGTGGTCATAAAGGGATGGACATGGTCAGCAACAATACTCAGGTAGGCTGTGGCGTTGCAACGATGCTCAATTGGTACCAAGGGGCCCAAAGAGTGCCCAGAAAAAATTCCCCACACCATGACACCACCACCACCAGCCTGAACCGTTGATACAAGGCAGGATGGATCCATGCTTTCATGTTGTTTACGCCAAATTCTGACCCTACCATCCGAATGTCGCAGCAGAAATCGAAACTCATCAGACCAGGCAACGTTTTTCCAATCTTCTACTGTCCAATTTCGATGAGCTTGTGCAAATTGTAGCCTCAGTTTCCTGTTCTTAGCTGAGAGGAGTGGTACCCAGTGTGGTCTTCTGCTGCTGTAGCCCATCTGCCTCAAAGTTCGACGCACTGTGCGTTCAGAGATGCTCTTCTGCCTACCTTGGTTGTAACGGGTGGCAATTTGAGTCACTGTTGCCTTTCTATCAGCTCGAACCAGTCTGCCCATTCTCCTCTGACCTCTGGCATCAACATGGCATTTCCGGCCACAGAACTGCCGCTCACTGGATTTTTTTTCTTTTTCGGACCATTCTCTGTAAACCCTAGAGATGGTTGTGCGTGAAAATCCCAGTAGATCAGCAGTTTCTGAAATACTCAGACCAGCCCTTCTGGCACCAACAATCATGCCACGTTCAAAGGCACTCAAATCACCTTTCTTCCCCATACTGATGCTCGGTTTGAACTGCAGGAGATTGTCTTGACCATGTCTACATGCCTAAATGCACTGAGTTGCCGCCATGTGATTGGCTGATTAGAAATTAAGTCTTAACACACAGTTGGACAGGTGTACCTAATAAAGTGGCCAGTGAGTGTATATGTGTGTGTGTGTGTGTGTTTTGATGAATATTTTCTTTAAAACCAATGTGTAAATGACAGAGAATTGCTCTATGCAAAAACTCATGTTAAAATCGCATTGCATTCGGATAGCAATCACACTGCATTCAAATGTAAATCGAATGCTAATTGTGAAAAATCGGATTGTAATTGCATGACAATCACATTACACTCATGAGACTCTCGGCAGGGAGACTCGGACGGATATTTCATACATTTTGTATGACTCTGTCCTAATTGACAAAATATACACTTTCACCAGCAGTTCCTTAGCCCCACATTGTATTTTACAAATTGTAGTTTTTGATATTTACATGTATAAATTCTGTTTTTTGGTTCTCTCACCATTTATTTCATGTGTCACTTTTTATAGCTTTTTTTATTCTTTCATATATTGTATGCTTTTTAATAAGACCTAAAAAATGTATATGCTATAATGAGTTTCCCTGCTTACTGCACTTTTTCTTGGGTTTTCCACTATATTGGTAAAAAAATGGTATGGTTGCCACTCAGGAATTGATCAGAACATGTATACAAAGTTATGAAATTATCATAGGTTACAAAAAGATTAATTTAATTTTCTGCTTGGTTTGATAAAGGTTAATATTGGTCTTTTTATTGTAAATTATGCCAAGTGGAAAAAAAAAATTAAATGGCATGTTAAAACAAAGCATACACGAAGATCAGATCTAACAATGGGTTAATAGTGAGATGTAATTCATTGGCATTGTGTCTTTTAAAGGCATTTCTTGTTGAAAAGAACAATAGCGGCACAATGTCATGCTGGTATCACTGGAGCCAGGCTTTCATAGTGAATGTTGTAGCATTTTGAAGAGAGATATTATGTAACAAGCACCTCTAGATACTTTTCCTATCATTGTGCTGATATCAATCACTGACTTCCACTTTTTCTCCTGGTATTATATAGAAATGGATTTTCCCACTGCCCTGATTGGAGCCAGAGAAATGCATGACTTAACTGATAACTCCGCTGAGATTAAGTATTGTACAAAGGAGTCATGACATTTCACACAGTACCAATAAAATTCAAATCTATCATATAAGAATTGAATGAAGAGGTGATAAGTGATGTAAGATCTATTAACATCAACATGCAACCTTTCGAAGAAATTTTTGTATGTGCATATTAGTTATGGAACTATAGTGTTAAATATGTTGATCAGGTCTCTGTGAATTAAAAAAAAATTAGCAATTTTTGTTTGTGAGGATAACAAAAGTGAAAATGCCTGTCACCATTTCACACATTGCTGACGACTGGACAGGGAAGCTAATGACTTCGTGCAAGACTTACCCATAATGCCTTGCAGGTATCACATCACATGGTTTAGTGCCGATTAGAGATGTGTTCGGTTTCAGCTCACTGATTTAATCGTCGATTAAATTGCCAAATATAGCCGAACATATACAGTACAAAAGCTGGTGTTTCCCAAGTTGTAAGAAAGCGTGGGAAACACTGGCGTAGCGCTTCTGATCGGCGTTGAAATCATCCCCTCCGGTCAGAGAGCCATGGTTTCCACGCTGTCAGAGGAGAGTGTGAGCCAACAGCTGTGATCGGAGCTAAACAGTTTGCCTCCGGTCACTGGTGTGTCAGCTGATGGGACTACAGCTCCCATCAGCTGATACTTCCTTCCTATTAATAAGAAGCTGTGAGATATGGAAAAATGATATAATTTTGATTTCTGATGGAATTGCCCATCAAGATAAAGTTTGGCCCAAAAATAATTGCTTCAGACTACTCAGCCCCCCCCCTCCTTTGACATGCATTCCCCAAGGCCATAAAAGCAATGCACTGTTTTTATTTAATTAAAAACTCTAGGAACAAGATCTTTGAAGCTCGGTGACCACCAATTAGCAGAAGGGTGTGAGTTCTAGTGCAGGCACAGTCAAACTAAATTCCTTTTGTTTTGGCCACCAGCTTTCCGAGGACCAACGGTCCCAGCAGGCGGATACTCTATGCCCCTTCCGGGAGTTGTTCAGCAGCCTTCCCGGAAGGACCAAGTTGGCTGTCCATCACGTGGACACTGGGGATCACCCCCCAAATTGGCGATCAGCACATCAGGTCTCTCTCAAGGTGCAGCAGCAGATGCTGAAGCTGGGGATGATCCAGGCATCCAACCGCGAGTGGGTGTTGCCCGTAGTCTTCATCCCTAAAAATGATCGAACAGCCCGGCTCTGCGTGGATTATCGGGGGCTCAGCGCTGTCACAATCACCGATGCATTCCCTATGCTACGCATCTATGACTTGCTCGATCAGTTGGCCTGGGCTAAGTACCTGACCATCATGGATCTGAGCCAGAGATATTGGCAGATCCCTCTGACTCACGAGGCCCGGGATCGCTCTGCCTTTATCACATCATTTGGACTATATGAGTCCACCATGATGCCATTCGGCATGAAGAATGCCCCTGCCACTTTTCAGTGGATTGTCAACATGCTTCTCCAGGGACTTGAAGGTTACGTGGCTGCATACCTGGATAATATTGCCATCTTCATTCCCACATGGGAGGATCACCTAGAGCATCTGACCCAGGTGCTTAGGTGGATTCACCGGGTAGGTTTGACCATCAAGCTGGAAAAGTGCCAGCTGGGCATGAGCGAGGTCTTCTACCTGAGTCACTGGGTAGGCGGGGGGATCTGAAGCCAGAGCCTGGGAAAGTGGATGCCATCACATCCTGTCACACCCCCAGGACCAAGAAACAGGTGATCTCCTTCCTCGGAACCCTGGCCAAGTCCCTGACGGACCTCACCGAGAAAAAGCTGCTGCTCGTGGTAGACTGGTCAGTCACCTGCAAGACCGCTTTTCAAGCGCTGAAGACAGCTCTCTCCAGCTCCCCAGTACTACAAGTTGCAGACTTTGCGCAGCCGTTTGTCATACAGATAGACGCCAGTGACTTTGGTCTCGGTGCCATGCTCAGCCAGGTCAACGCCGCAGGCCAGGAGCATCCCATCCTGTACCTGAGCAAGAAACTATTGCCGAGAGAGGTGGCCTACTCCATGATGGCAATTGTTTGGGCCCTGCAGTGTCTGCAACCATACTTGTATGGGCATCCCTTCATCGTGGAGACAAACCACAACCCCCTCAGATGGTTGCACATGGTCTCTGGGATGAATGGGAGATTGCTACATTGGAGCCTGGTGCTCCAGCAGTATCACTTCTCCATTTGCCACAAAAGGGGCTGAAACCATGGCAACGCTGGCAGGCTATCTCAGCAAGGAGAGATTGAGGGAGTGCGCTTGGGGGAAGACAGGAATGTGATGCCCCATGTGCCCTCTAAAGGGGGGAAGTGTGAGACATGGGAAAATAATATCATTTTGATTTCTGATATATTCCCCATCAAGATAAAGTTTGGCCCAAATATACTTGCTTCAGACCACTCAGCCCCCTCCCCTGGCATGCATTCCCCAAGGCCATATAAAGCAATGCAATGTTTTTCTTTAATTAAAATCTCCAGGAACAAGCTCTTTGAAGCAACAAATTAGCACAAGGCTGTGAGTTCTAGTGCAGGCACAGCCAAACTAACTTCCTTTTGTGTAACTCAGGCACTACAGGTCACAGCAAGGCTCTGAGGTATTGAATCTAGAAAATGACCTATAATAAAAGAATGCAATATCTCTGAGACTAGCCAAGCACATAATCGGAATTGGCATTCCTTCCCCTACACGCCCGTGCCGAGCAACCACCTGTAGCACTCTGCGTTATTGAATTATAAAGCATAGCTATCAGGAATTGCAAACGCAAAGATTCAAATATTCCAGCACATCTTCTTAAAAATAGAATCTTTATTGAGAAATCTTCATTAAAAATCCAAAAGCAGGATACAGGTTAAAAAACCATGGTAAAGACAGGCATTTACGCGTTTCAATTCAACAGAGTCTTACTCATAATGACCACATACTAAAAATTCCCAACCATATATCCTGCGCTAGGAACTGAAGACAAATCAGTATGCATCTGATGAATTAACTCCATGTGAACGCAAATAAACTCAAAGGATCATATGATTGCAAAAAGTACCATCAAACCACCTACTTGTAAAGGCAACCAACCCAGTATATATTATAGAATTGAAAACGCATGAGACAAAAAAAACACAAAAAAATAAAAACGCATGGGTCTCATGCGTTTACAATTAAATTCCCCTTTTCCCTTCAATATAAAAAACCAGATCATTTTTCAAATTTAAACCACCAGGCGTTCTTGTCTGCAAACACAGAATCAACCTCGCCTCACATTTTCGTAATTCATATATTATGTTACCTCCTCTGGATTTTAAATTTAGTTTGTCAATAGCCATAACTTTTAAGTTAGATACATCACCCCCATGCATTTGCAAAAAATGTCGAGATGCATCCGAGGGAGTAGGTGTAGTACGATTATGAGCATCATAAATATGCTCCGATAAACGTTTACGAAGCGAACGCGTGGTGTATCCCACGTACTGCAGACGGCATTGTTCGCAGCTAATGAGGTACACCAGATTAGTACTACTGCAATTCATGAGGAAGTTTATATCATAGGTCTTATTTGTCTGAAAGGAAGGAAAATTTTTGGAATTGACCATATATTTGCAGGCACCACATGTTTTATGGCCACAACAATATGAGCCCAGTGTGGCAAGCCATGTGGATTGGGCTTCCCTATGAAAATTCCTATTTGAAGAGTGATCACTGGGTGAAAGATAATTGCCAATAGTAACCCCACGTTTTGATACAAATTTAACACCCTTTGAAAGAATTTTTTGTGTAGTGGGGTCAGTATTAAAAATGTGAAGGTACTTCTTTACAATTGCCACTATCTTGTTAAATTGATTACTATATGTAGTAGAAAAAACTATTTCAGAAACCGGAGAGATATCCAAATTCTGTGTGTGTACACTATCCCTTAAATAATCCTCCATACTCCTCATATTAGTTTTTCTCTTGGCATTCTCCAATATTGGTTTTTTATATCCTCTGCATAGAAAACGTTTATCAATAATTTGGCATTCAGCAGAATATAAAGCCTCTGTTGTACAGCAGTTTCGCTCTAATATATTCTCCAGTAGGGAAATTATTAATGATATGCTTCGGATGATTACTTGCTGCATGTAAGAGGGAATTTCCACACACTGGTTTCCTATATAGACCACAGCTGATATTTTTCTCATGGGAATTACCCGTGAGTTGAAGATCCAAAAAGGAAATAGTGTGTGGATTCTGTTCAAACTTGATAGTCATATTGCAGGGATTGTTATTGAGATATGCAATAAATGCACTAATTTCAATTTTGTCACCCCCCCAGATCACCAGGACATAATCAATATAACTTGTATAAATATAGATGCTATCCAAAAAAGGATTTAAATCACTATATATATACTGTTGTTCAAACCAATTCATAAAAATAATAGCCAGGGAGGGGCTAAATTTGGCCCCCATTGCACAACCTTGAATCTGTAAATAAAATTTCTTAAGTAACATTGTTACGGCCACCACCGCCGCGCGCCCTGCTCCGGCCCCCACCGCGCACTCTGCCGCATGCCTCCATACTGACCTGCCGGCACCGCAGCGTTCCTCTTCCCAGCATCGGCGGCGGCGTCCTTGCCTGGCCGGTCCGCGGCCTGTGACGTCACTGCAACTCCTGCGCATGCGTCCTAGGCCGCGGCCGGCTCTCTCTCTCTGGCTGACTCATTACTCCGGCGGTGCCCTGACTGGCTAGCACCGCCGGACCAATGGGGGCGGGCCCCTGCCTATATCAGGCCGCCCTCCCTTAGTGGAGGCGACTGATCGTTAATGTTCTATTAACACCCTGGGCCCCCTTGCATTAACCTCTCTGCCTTGTGCTCCCTGCAGCCCTCCTGTTGTCCGTGCTCCAGCCTCCGTTCCTGTTGTCCGTGCTCCAGTCTCCGTTCCTGTTGTCCGTGCTCCAGCCTCCATTCCTGTTGTCCGTGCTCCAGCCTCCGTTCCTGTTGTCCGTGCTCCAGCCCTCCTCCTGTTGTCCGTGCTCCCGCCTTCCTTCTGTGGTCCGTGCTCCAGCCTTCCTTCTGTGGTCCATGCTCCAGCCTTCCTTCTGTGGTCCGTGCTCCAGCCTCCATTGTGTTGTCTGTGCTCCAGTCTCCATTCTGTTGTCCGTGCTTCAGTCTCAGTCCCGCTGCCCGTGGTTCATTCCTGCAGTCCTACTCCAGTTCGCCTACCCGGGCCTAGCTCCTCAGCATGCTCCGAGCCGCCTCTCTTGGTTCCGGCTGCCGTGGCATTCGAATCCCCGGACCTGCTCCTAACAATCCCTGTATAGGGGTCGGTTCCACCTGGTTGCTCGTCCGGGGCCCCTCGGTGCCGCGGTCCAGAGGGTCCACTCCGGGACTTCCACCTTGCCTAGCGTGTAGGTAACAATCATAAAATAATTATTTTTCATAAGAAAATTTGTAACACTGATGATAAAATTCTGGTGATCTGGGGTATAGCAAGAATATTTGTCAAGTTGGTCTCTTAAAGCCATAAGAGCCAAATTGTGAGGAATTGAGGAATATAGGGATGCAATGTCACATGTCAGCCATTGATAATTCTCAGACCATTCAAGATTATGCACAAGATTCAAAACATGCTTGGAGTCCCTGATATAACTAGGCGATCGGTGCGAAATTGGTTTTAACTTGTCATCTAACCACTCGCCAAGATGCTCAGTCAACGAGTTAATACCAGACACTATTGGACGTAGTGGGAGTGGAAAAATGGACTTATGTGTTTTGGGAAATGCATGAAACAATGGTGTTTGTATATAATCAGGCTGAAATAAATCACACTGCTTTTGATTAATAATTCCCAAAAAAACACCTTTTGATAATAAGGACTTTAAAAAGCCCCTAATTCGTTCTGTAGGATCATGTTTTAAATGCATATAGATGTTAGTATCTTCCAGCATCATGTAAATCTCTCGTTCATGTAAACCCCTATCCAACACAACCACAGAACCGCCTTTGTCAGAATTTTTAATGATGATATTAGGATTAACCTGTAGTTTTTTCAATGAGTCTTGTTCAGCTTTAGAGAGATTAAAACTAGATTGTTTTTGTTCTCTCAACATATGAAGTTCAGACTCAACCAAATACTGGAAATCATCCATACTGGGGGTCCGTGATTGTGTAGGATAGAACTGAGGGTTAGGAACTCTAGTAGAAAAATTTTTTCCGTCCACCTTAGGCTAGGTGCACACGTACCGGAACTCTCGCGGAAATTACCGCGAGAATTCCGGAAATCCAGTCCGCGGGAAAATCGCATTTTAAATTCCCGCGATTTTCCCGCGGAAAAACTAGCATTTTGCAAGCGTAATTAGCTTGCAAAATGCTAGCGTTTTCCAAGCGATCTGTAGCATCGCTTGGAGAACTGAGTGACAGGTTGGTCACACTCGTCAAACATAGTGTTTGACGAATGTGACCAACTTTTTACTACTGAGGCCGCCTATGCGGCATCAATAGTAAAAGATTGAATGTAAAAAAAAAAAAAAAAAATAGTGTTATTCTTACCCTCCGACGTCCAGCGCATCCGTTCCCAGTAATCCTTTGCGAAAATGCCCGCAATGGCGTCCGTTCTCGCGGGATCGCGATGTCTCGCGGTCATTCGCGATGACGTCGCGCGAATGACCGCGAGACTTCGCGATCCCGCGAGAACGGACGCCATCGCGGGCATTTTCGCAAAGGACTACTGGGAACGAGAGCGTGGAGAGAGGCGGGAAGACTGCGCGGGACGTCGGAGGGTGAGAATAACAATATTTTTTATTTTTAAATTCTATTTTTTACAGGGATATGGTACCCAAAGCCCGGAGGACAGTCTCCTCTCCTCCGGACTGTGGGTACCATCCGCAAATGTTCTGCTTACTTTCCGCATGGTGTGTACAGCCACATGCGGGAAGTAAGCGGAACAATGCATTCCTATGGGTGCGGGATCGCCGCGATTCCGCAAATTAATGAGCATGCTGCGGTTTTTACCGCGAAGCAATTCCGCCGCTGTAAAAACCCCAGCATTAGCACAGCATTGCGGAATCCCATAGGAATGCATGGGATGCTTATTTTTCGCGTTTTCGCGGCAAAATCGCGCGGTTAAAACCACCGCGGAAACGCAAAAAAAAGCCACGTGTGAACTCAGCCTTAAGCTCATTTTCTATACATGACTCCAAATTCATGACACTGGTCTGTTCAGGAAAAGTAAGCAAATCATTAGAAAAAAACTTAGTCCCATTACAGCTGGGAGACTTGTTAAGACTTTCTTCATTATAATAATTTTTTAACAGTGATCTTACGGACAAATTTGGTAATATCCATCATGGTATGCAAAAGGTCAAAGTCCTTTTTAGGGAAAATTTAATCCTTTTTTTAAAAGTCTTATATCAGACTACAGCAGAATGGTCGCCGAGAGATTCAAAACAGTATGTTCTTGTGAACAGTTATTTATTTGTTTTTTCCGAGTCAATGGTTTGGAGCGATCAAAGGAACCATAACTGATTTAATGAGCCATTTGCAGTTTCACTGTATCATCCATGTGTACTTACACATGCATGGCTTAATCTTTGAGACAAGCAGAAATT
The DNA here is from genome assembly GCF_039654945.1 of Dendrobates tinctorius. Classification (NCBI taxonomy): domain Eukaryota; kingdom Metazoa; phylum Chordata; class Amphibia; order Anura; family Dendrobatidae; genus Dendrobates; species Dendrobates tinctorius. The sequence goes on along the minus strand of NW_027361728.1, from coordinate 41,644,519 downwards.
ACAAATGGTATGCATATTTAGTCTCTATGCACAGATAAAATTTAGCAGAATCCAGTGGCACCGCTTCCATTCCATTCAGAGCTTCAGGCGGAAAGTTATGAGCCTCCACAGTTCTGGATAGAAAATCATACTCGCAGAGATGGGAGGAGAGAGTCTGCACCATCCCACGGGTGGGCACTGAGTGTGGGAGGGGACAGCCTAGGAGATAAGAGACAGCTGCTCATTTTGAGCTTGTTTTTTTCTACAGGCAGCAGGACCTGTTAGCTGACGCAGTCAGGAAAACCACGTAACCAAGATTTGGACTTGTGATCCATCAGCGCCTCCCTGTGGTCACATGCTTCATAACACGGTAATTGCAACCTATGTATACCCTATCCTTGTACTGCACTCTTGACAGTATACCTGTATATTGTTCTTGTAAATATATACATGTATATTTCTAGTACACCTTTTCAGCAATTAAATATAAAATTATTCTTGGACTGCTCTTTTATCTCGATACACAAACCCCACGTCCGCATGCTCCATTTGTTATACGCTACCCAGGTTGGCTTCTGTCTGATATAAGCCTGCTGTCGGACAGGGCTTATCTCGAACGAGGTACTGGTGGCAGCAAACCGTACTGTTTTAGTGAGGAACTCTGGCAGTGACAGCCAGGAGGTTTATATATGTCCTCAGCCTGGACTGGTGATATATATCCCCCCCTCACAGGGAGCACATCATTAACTCTTACCAATAAGGGAAGCCTTTCCAGTGACTATTTGTCCTCAGTGCACTTCCCTGACTGACCTGGGGCAAGTGGTAGTGCCAGAGAGCTAATCCCTGCTGGGTCCTTCTCCTCCCTCCCCTGAGGTGAGCAAAGTCGACAACCCCTTCCTCTGTGCGATCTGTCACAGAAACGCTACAGTAAGCGCTGTTCCCCGGCGGCAGGTGCTGAAGATGGTTCTCATCATTCTCCCCTGCTCTGCTGGAGATTGGCGCGAGCAGAGGAGAATTATGAGATTTATATTAAAATCAGAACAATGACAGCAGGTGGGGGCTTTTGGGACTCTTACTCCCATCATCTGACACCTGCTGCGGCTAATAAACGTGACAGCAGGAGCAGATGATTGGGGTATTCCACAGCCACCTGCGATATAACTAAATGAATGAATTAAAAATCTGACATGGGTTCCCCCCTATTTTCTTCAACCAACCAGGCAAAACTCATAGCTGGGGGCTGCAACTCTCAGCTGTTAGCTTCAGCAAGAGGGGTACCCAAGCTGCTTTTTTAATTATTTAAATAAATAATTAAAAAAAACAGTGTGGGGTCCCCCCCAATTTTTGACAAGCAGCCTTGCTATAGCTCACAACTGGGGGCTGGTATTCTCAGGCTGATAAGGGGTCATTGATAAAGGCCCTCCCAGCATAAAAACAGCAGCCCGCAGCCACCCCGAAAAGACACATCTATTAGATGTGCCAATTCTGGTACTTTGCCCAGCTCTTCCCACTTGCCCTGTAGCGGTGGCAAGTGGGGTTAATATTTGTGGGGTTGATATCATCTTTGTATTGTCAGGTGACATCAAGCCCACGGCTTAGTAATGGAGAGGCTTCTAAAAGACACCTATCCATTACTAATCCTATAGTTATATCTTATATAAATACACAGCCAGAATAAAATCCTTCATTGGAGAATTCTGGCGTAAAAGCTTTGAAAAGTTGCTAAATTTAGGCGCAACTTGGAGTTGCAATTTTGTGACTTTGACGTTCTCTCACCAATTTTTAGCTGCTCCGTAAAAATGGGCTGAACTGTGGTGGGATGCCACAGCTCATTTAATTCATGGCATGCTTTGGTATTTCATAAGCCTGAAATTTCACTGAATTACCTGACTGCAGTCAGATTTCTGGCATAAACTCTCCAGATCATAATAGATGTCTTGATAAATCAAGCCCTGTGAATATATTTTTTTTCCTTATTTTCTATAAGTTTTCTTTACATATTTTTTTATTCCTAATGAGTGAAAACCCACTGGTCTATCTGTAGCTTGCATTGTATAACATATTAGATTTAGATTCTGCTGGGTACATTTGTGTTTTCCAAACCTATAAAGCATACTAGCTGTGTCATTAAAAGCCAAAGCAACTGTCTGACAGCTGTTACAGTACATCTCTTTCCTCTAAACTACTCAGTTTGCTATTGGCAAGACTAGGGTGCAGAGCCTAAACAAGTGCTTTGCTCTTAGGCTAAGTTCACACTAGGAATTTTTGCAGCTTTTTTTATGCAAATTTACAGCTGCATCTTACAGTACCATCTATGTCTATAATCTATAATAATAAATGCCCTAACCAGCTTCCGGTTGTAACAACTTCCGTCCAGTTGTAACCGGTGACGTCACCACACACACACGCACATGTTAACCCTCAACACACCACACCGCCTCAACACACACTCCTCTCACCTTTCACCTCCACTCATGTCCACTCACTCTTTCACTCCACATACGTTCCTTTCTCTCACTCCGTTTCTCATACTCACACCGTCATCGTCGCTGCCCCGACATCTTCCTCCTGCGCCGCGATCCAGGATCCAGACGTTCTCCAGGCCGCCGACATGTTCTTGCGGGACGCCATCTTGGATGTCGTGAAGTCCCGCGAGATTCAAGATGGCGTCGCCGCAACAATATGTCGCTGGCGTGGACGACATCGGGATCCAAAAAGATGGCGTCGGCGAAATCTCGCGAGATTACGCCGACGCCATTTTGGATCCCGATGTCGCCCATGCCAGCGACATGTTGTTGCGGCGACGCCATCTTGAATATTGCGGGATTTCACGACATCCAAGATGGCGTCCCGCAAGAATATGTCGCTGGCGTGGGCGACATCGGGATCCAAAATGGCGTCGGCGTAATCTCGCGAGATTTCGCCGACGCCATCTTTTTGGATCCCGATGTCGTCCACGCCAGTGACATGTTGTTGCGGCAACGCTATCTTGAATATCACGGGATTTCACGAAATCCAAGATGGCGTCCCGCAAGAACATGTCGGCGGCCTGGAGAACGTCTGGATCCTGGATCGCGGCGGCGGAGGAAAATGTCGGGGCAGCGACAATGACGGTGTGAGTATGAGAAACGGAGTGAGAGAAAGGAACGTATGTGGAGTGAAAGAGTGAGTGGACATGAGTGGAGGTGAAAGGTGAGAGGAGTGTGTGTTGAGGCGGTGTGGTGTGTTGAGGGTTAACATGGCAAGAGGTGTTAACGACGTCGGCGAAATCTCGCGAGATTTCGCCGACGCCATCTTGCATTCGTGAAATTGCGTCATTTACCTCATGCCGACTTGCTGTGCGGACGCTTGGCATTGCCTGTACCACCATAACTACTGCTGCCTTGGTCCTATGCCTGTTTACTGCCGGTGTCTAATTACAGGGCCAATTTGCCTGTACCGCCATAACTACTGCTGCCTTGCTCCTCTGCCGGTGTCTAATTACTGGACCAATTTGCCTGTACCGCCATAACTACTGCTGCCTTGCTCCTCTGCCGGTGTCTAATTACAGGGCCAATTTGCCTCTATCGCCATAACTACTGCTGCATTGCTCCTCTGCCGGTGTCTAATTACAAGGCCAATTTGCCTCTACCGCCATAACTACTGCTGCCTTGCTCCTCTGCCGGTGTCTAATTACAGGGCTAATTTGCCTCTACCGCCATAACTACTGCTACCTTGCTCCTCTGCCGGTGTCTAATTACAGGGCTAATTTGCCTCTACCGCCATAACTACTGCTGCATTGCTCCTCTGCTGGTGTCTAATTACAGGGCCAATTTGCCTCTACCGCCATAACTACTGCTGCATTGCTCCTCTGCTGGTGTCTAATTACAGGGCCAATTTGCCTCTACCACCATAACTACTGCTGCATTGCTCCTCTGCTGGTGTCTAATTACAGGGCCAATTTGCCAATACCGCCATAACTACTGCTGCCTTGCTCCTCTGCCGGTGTCTAATTACAGGGCCAATTTGCCTCTACCGCCATAAGTACTGCTGCCTTGCTCCTCTGACTGTTCACTGCCTGTGTCTAATTACAGGGCCAATTTGCCTCTACCGCCATAACTACTGCTGCCTTGCTCCTCTGCCGGTGTCTAATTACAGGGCCAATTTGCCTCTACCGCCATAACTACTGCTGCCTTGCTCCTCTGCCGGTGTCTAATTACAGGGCCAATTTGCCTCTACCGCCATAAGTACTGCTGCCTTGCTCCTCTGACTGTTCACTGCCTGTGTCTAATTACAGGGCTAATTTGCCTCTACCGCCATAACTACTGCTGCCTTGCTCCTCTGCCGGTGTCTAATTACAGGGCCAATTTGCCTCTACCGCCATAACTACTGCTGCCTTGCTCCTCTGCTGGTGTCTAATTACAGGGCCAATTTGCCTCTACCGCCATAAGTACTGCTGCCTTGCTCCTCTGACTGTTCACTGCCTGTGTCTAATTACAGGGCTAATTTGCCTCTACCGCCATAACTACTGCTGCCTTGCTCCTCTGCCGGTGTCTAATTACAGGGCCAATTTGCCTCTACCGCCATAAATACTGCTGCCTTGCTTCTCTGCCGGTGTCTAACTACAGGGCCAATTTGCCACTACCACTTCATAACTACTGCTGGGCAATTACAGGGCCAATTAGTATCTGTTTACTCTACAATACTCCAGGACGCCTTCTTCACTGCCAGGTAACTGCCAAATAGACTCCTTTACCTGTGCCAACATGAGTCATAACAAAAAGTATGCCAATGCCAGTGAAAGGAAAGCAGCTTTAGCACTACGACAAAAACAACGCCGTGCTAATGAGACTCCTGAGGAAAAACACCATCGCCTTGAGAAGATTAAGGCTTATAAACGCCGTCGCCTCACACACGAATCCCCTAACTCTAAATCCATAAGATTGGCTGAAGAAGCCTCTGCACGCCGTCACCGCCGACAACAGACGGCCTCTTCCTCATCATTATTATTAGACTCACAACAGGATGCTTCCACATCAGCATGTGGAACAATTTACTGCTACACTTCATCCCATATGCCATTCACTGACATAACTAATCAGCAATCTGTTTCTGCCCTATCAATACCACCATTCAATACCGATGCACAGTATGCCAATGCCAGTGAAAGGAAAGCAGCTTTAGCACTACGACAAAAACAATGCCGTGCTAATGAGACTCCTGAGGAAAAACAGCATTGACTTGACAAGATTAAGGCTTATAAACGCCGTCGTCTCATACACGAATCCCCTAACTCTAAATCTATTACATTGGCTGAAGAAGCCTCTACACGCCATCACCGCCAACAACAGACGGCTTCTTCCTCATCATCTATAATAATAAATGCCCTAAGCAGCTTCCGATTGTAACAACTTCCGTCCAGTTGTAACCGGTGACGTCACCACACACACGCACATGTTAACCCTCAACACACCACACCGCTTCAACACACACTCCTCTCACCTTTCACCTCCACTCACGTCCACTCACTCTTTCACTCCACATACGTTCCTTTCTCTCACTCCGTTTCTCATACTCACACCATCATCGTCGCTGCCCCGACATCTTCCTCCGCCGCCGCGATCCTGGATCCCGACGTTCTCCAGGCCGCCGACATGTTCTTGCGGCGACGCCATCTTGGATTTTGTGAAATCCCGCGAGATTCAAGATGGCGTCGCCGCAAGAACATGTCGCTGGCGTGGACGACTCGGGATCCAAAAAGATGGCGTCGGCGAAATCTCGCGAGATTACGCCGACGCCATTTTGGATCCCGATGTCGTCCACGCCGGCGACATGTTCTTGCGGCGACGCCATTTTGGATCGGCGAAATCCCGCGATAGTCAAGATGGCGTCGCCGCAAGAACATGTCGCCGGCGAGGACGACGTCGGGATCCAAAATGGCGTCGGCGAAAACTCGCGAGATTTCGCCGACGCCATTTTGGATCCCGAAGTCGTCCACGCCGGCGACATGTTCTTCCGGCGACGCTATCTTGACTATCGCGGGATTTCATGATACTCAAGATGGCGTCGCCGCAAGAACATGTCGCCGGCGTGGACAACGTCTGGATCCAGAATGGCGCCGGCAGAAGAAGATGTCGGGGATCGTGGAGCAGCGGCGATGACGGCGTGAGTATGAGAGACGGAGTGAGAGAAGGGGTCGTATGTGGAGTGAAAGAGTGAGTGGAGATGGTGAAAGGTGAGAGGAGTGTGTGTTGAGGAGTGTGTGTGTTGAGGGTTAACATGGCAAGAGGTGTGATGCTATCGCATCCTCCCGATGCGATAGCATCGGGCCATAATCTAGTATTTCATAAATATGCACACAGCTTGTTTTTTGTCATTGTGCTTTGCATGTTTTTTGCACAATGGAGCATGTCACTTTTTTCAGTTTATTTTAGCGTTTTTCACCCATTGAAATGAATGGGTGGTGAAAAAACCGCACTGAAAACGCAGGTATCAGGTTTTGCTGCATTTTTTTGTGCCAAAACCTGATTCTGTAGAATAAAACATTTTTTTCAACACTAAACTTTATCAGCATGCACAAGAGACAAATCTAGCATGCCAAAACTGCAGCAAAACCAACTTAGAAAAGCAGATAAAACAGATCAGAATGCCTAGGGTGAATTTACCCTTATTCTTTGCAAAGAAGTATGGATTTTCTTTATCATACACCCAGATTGCAGTTCCCAGACTATCCACCAATGGACAGCTAGTGTGTAGATGAATTGAAGAGAAGATAGCCAAGTATCATCACCAAGATAACTGTGGGAATGCATCACATAAGCTGAGAAGACAGATACATAGTCTGATACAAGCACTGTATACACAGTGATAGGAAGCGCTGTTGGCACATCCTTGTCCACACACAGGAGCCTACTGATCGCTATGTATGATGAGTGAACAGGCGCTGCCTTGCCAGAGGAAACCCAAACAGCTCTGCTATGCAGCAAACAGGCTTAATTTCCTTTGGCACTAATGCAGTATACCAGACCCAGTTACAAATGAAACAAGATGAAACTAAAAATATTTCAATATTTAACCCATTTCTGACATTGGGTGTAATAGTACTCCAATGTCAGACACCCCTAGATCAGCTGTCATGTGCCGGAGCCCGCACCTTTCCTTGCACATGACAGCTGATCTATAGAGCTGACATGTGCCCACAACAGCTGTGAGTGGAATCACGATCCATCTGCAGCTTTTAACTAGTTAAATGACAGCATCAATTTCTGACAGCGGCATTTAACTCGCGCTTACCAGAAGCGCGTTGCTATTCCCGCCTATCGGTGATCCCGTCACATGATCAGGGGTCACTGATGGGTCAGCATGACAACCCGAGGTCTCCAGTATACCTCTATGATTGTTATTGCCAGATTGCTATAAGCACCACCCTGTGGTCAGTGCTTATAGCAGGTGAACATTTCTGCTACAAACAGGCAATTTGATCATCCCTTGTGCGCAGCAGAGGGAATCAAAGTACTGCAGCTCCTGGTCTCTCATGGAGACTATTTAAACATGCAATAAGTGGAAAAAAAAAAGTTTTTAAAAATATTATTCAAAAAAAGTTCAAATCACCCCCTTTCGCACCATTCAATATAAAACAATAAAAAAAATCAAATATATCCATATTTGGTATTACTGCATTCAAAATTGCCTAATCTATCAATATAACAAAGAATTAACCTCATCATTAAATGGTGTAACAATAAATAAATTCAAAATGTCATAATTACGTTTTTTGGTCGCCGCTACATGCAATAAAATGCAATAACGGGCGATCTAAAGATCATATCTACACCAAAATGGTATCAATAAAAACTTCAGCTTGGCACGCAAAAAAATAAGCCATCAACCAGCCCCAGATCACGAAAAATGGAGACGCTACAGGTCTCAGAAATGAAGCCATTTTTGTTCATTTTTTTAACAAACTTTGGATTTTTTTTCACCACTTAAATAAAACAAAAAACGAAGACATGTTGGTGTCTGTGAACTCGTAATGACCTGGAGAATCATAATGGCAGGTCACATTTAGCATTTAGTGAACATGGTTAAAAAAAGCTGTGGAATTGCAATTTTTTTTCCAATTTCACGCACTTGGAATTTTTTTTCCCATTTGCGAGTACAAGATATGTGAAAATCAATAGTGTCATTCAATAGTACAACTTGTCACGCAAAAAAAAAGCCCTCAAGAAAAATATGAAAGTTATAGCTTTGGGAAGGAGAGCAAAAAACAAAAACGCAAAAACTGAAATACTTCTCGTCATTAAGGGGTTAAAATACCCCACGGAGGTCTTTTTTAGATTTTATTCCCCACAATGGGATATGCAATGTTTAAAATATCTGACAAATAAACAATAAAAAATAACAGATAAAAAAGCAAATCCACTGTCAATGCAAATTGCTGTTAGTAATTACCCGGTCCCCATAAAAAATTCCAATATATTGAAATATTTATTACAGAATTAATTTATAAATGTATTTTAGTGGTCATGTCTGTTCTATGGAGTAACATTAAGTGTTTCTTATGCGCTGCTAGTGGAGTCCCACATGAAGGATTCAGGACACACAGAGATTGAAGACAAGCGGTTTTATTATTGATGCATTTTGAAGTTATCAAACTTCTTCCTCAGGATAAAACCACCCGTGGTTCTGCAGGAGCAAAGCTTTGAAATTGTTGTGGGCTACACAACCCCTTCAGGTAAGCAAATACTTCCCATTAATATACCTGTTCATATTGGAGAAGACCCTATTGTGTCCCCCCCCAGATCCTGTTAGTGGTCATTTAAACTATAAATAGGAAAGATAGACACATTTCACTTATTTTTCAACCAATATTTCTGGATATTAGGAAAAAAAATAAGGACAAGGAGAGAATATGAGAGATATAAAATGCCCCCTTATATAAGGAAACAAAAACGCAAAACCTTCTTGAATATTGGAACAAGAAAAATATTTATAGCTATTAAACCACAAGTACGAAAAAAATTATGTGCCTGGCCAGGAACAGGGGAAAATGGAATGGTCTTGAATAGGTTAAGAACTATGTTATGTTTGATAAATTAGGAAAAAGAAATATTAAAAATATAGTATTTATTTATACACTTACAATATTCAATACTGTATTGCACTGGAAAGCTTGAACATGGGACTCCTGATCAATACAATGAAGACAAAGATATTGACTACTCCAGGGTACGATCAGGATACAAATGAGATGAACGGTGATGAGCTGGAAATTATAAAGGACTTCAACTTACTCGGATCAAATATCACTCAAGATGCAGTGAAGACACCAGAAGTCAATAGAAGAATAGCTATTGGTAAATCAACAATGAAGTCACTGGACTAGGTCGTCAAATCGAGGAACATTTCACAGGGAAAAAGACATGACTCATACTTAGTCTGGGCTTTTCTGTAGTTACATATGAATGCAAAACCTGGATGATAAAGAAATCTGACAGAAGAGTCAACACCTTTAAAATGCGGTGATGGAGAAGGATACTATCAATACCATAAATGACAAGAAGAACAAATGAATCAATCTTGGAACTAATCAAGCCAGACATTTTACTTGAACCAAGGGTCACGAAACTACGACTTGCCTACTATGAACACATCATACAAAAAGAGCCATCACTGGAGAAGGACATCATGGTTGGAAGAATAAAAGGAAGAAGGTGAAGAGGATGACCAGCAATCAGATGGATTGATACAATCAAGAAAACAGCAAAGAAGACCCTGGTGGACCTATCTAGGCTTTCACAAGATCATTCCTCCTACAGAGCGTTCATCCAGCAAGTCACCATGACTTGAGATCAAGCTGAAGGGCCATAATAATAATAATAATATTGCATTGTATATAACATAAACTGTTTTGCATTAAGTAATCTAATAACACCATATGCAGTAGGATATGCAGTAGGATAGGAGAGAGAGATTATATTGATATAACAAAAAGAATGAAGGAACTAAGATGGTCTTTGGAGGGATATATTTACAGTGGGTACAGAAAGTGTTCAGACCCCTTTAAATTTTTCACTCTTTTTTTCATTGCAGCCATTTGGTAAATTCAAAAAAAATTCATTTTTTTCTCATTAATGTACAGTCTGCACCCCATCTTGACTAAAAAAACAGAAATGTAGAAATTTTTGCTAATTTATAAAAAAAGAAAAACTGAAATATCACATGGTCATAAGTATTCAGACCATTAAGGCTACTTTCACACATCAGGTTTTCGGCGTCAGGCGCGATCCGGCGTCGTGCCGGAACGCAGGATCCGGCAAATGTTTTGAAAAACCGGATGTGACGGATCCGGTTTTCTGCCGGATCCATCTTTTTCTTGACAGACAAAACCGGATCCGTCTCATCCGGTTCATCCGTTTTTCTATCCGTTTTTCGACGGATTACGCCGGATCCGGTTTTTAAAATTGACCCTTGTGGCCTTCCGAACGGGATTGGCTACTGGAAAACTATATATAGCATGTTCCTACAGCCCTTCTTTGACAGGTTGTAGAGGAGAAAGTGCAGGTTGGAGAGAAGAGCAAGTTACTGGCGAAGATGGATGTTGTCATTGGAAATATTTTGAAGAATTTGGCGGATTTTATAGCGGAGGCGAATCGTTTGAGGGTGATTGTTCTGGAGAAGGAGAGAGCGAGACAGCAGCACATCAGGCATCGTAGACGACGTTTGTGGATCCACCCCATCACAGCCAAGAGAATGACGCGTGGGGTCTATTCTACACTCTGCATGGACCTTCGACGAAACCCGGATAAATTTTTTGGATATGTTAGGATGAAAATGGAGAATTTTGATTACTTGGTGGAGCGCATTGCACACCTCATAAGAAAAGCGGACACCTATTGCCGCTTCTCTGTTTCACCCGCAGAGCATCTGATGGTGACTTTAAGGTAAGCCACATTTATTGGATGTGATCGCATCAGAGCACACTTTCACTGCAATCTTGTTGGTGGTAGTTTGTATCTCCAAGTGTTATAGCTCAGTTTTGGTATGTAATGCTGTGATTTAAAACTAATTTATTGTTTTTTAATTCCCCACAGATTTCTTGCAACTGGAGAATCCCTTTCGTCACTGCATTTCCAGTACAGACTCGGGATTTCCACCATATCTGGAATTGTGAAGTACACATGCCGTGCACTGTGGGACTCCTTAGCTGAAGAGTTTTTACCAGAGCCCACAACAGAGAGGTGGATTGAAATTGCTGACAAGTTTCAACAGATATGTCAGTTTCCCAACTGCTTGGGCGCTGTGGACGGGAAACATATCCGCATTGTAAAGCCAGCTGGATCGGGATCGGAATATTTCAATTACAAGAAATATTTTTCAATTGTCCTCATGGCCATCGCTGACGCGGAATACAAATTTATTGCGGTTGATATTGGGGCCTATGGCCGCTCCAATGACTCTCAAGTTTTCAAACTGTCTGCCATGGGGCGTAAACTGTATGGAAACACCTTCCAGTTCCCACCACCTAGACCGCTGCCGCAAACATCTGGTCCACCTATGCCATTTGTCTGTGTAGGGGATGAAGCCTTCCAGCTGTCAGAACACCTTTTGAAACCGTACTCTAGCAGAGGATTGACAAGACCAAAACGCATTTTTAATTACCGCCTCACAAGAGCAAGAAGAATGGTTGAATGTACCTTTGGTATTCTGACAGCCAAATGGCGGGTCCTATTGACTGCGATCAACCTCAAGACAGAAACTGTGGACGAGGTGATCAAAGCGTGCGTGGTACTCCACAATTTTGTTATCTGCAAGGAACCCATTTCCATTGAGGACACCTCTGAAGAAACCACCTTGCAAGATTACCATGACATTACCACTAGAAGTTCTGTGACGGTTTCAGTAATGAGGGACAATTTTGCACTATACTTTATGTCACCTCAAGGCAGAGTACACTGGCAGGATGACAGAGTGTGAAAGATTTGTGCCCTAACCAAACTTGTGTACCTTCTGTACCAACAGTATATACCTTTGCCAACCAAAGTTGGCTATCTTGTCATGGTCTCTATTTTTAGCTTTAGGCCACAGGTGTGTACCTGGTTGTGTTTTATGCAAAGTATTTCACCTTTTAACAAAAGTTGTGTACATTGTTAGGAAATTACCAACAATAAACACAACTTTTTAGGTGAAATACTTTGCTTCAAACACAACCAGGAACACAACTGTGGCAAAAAGCTAAAATTTACCCACAGTTATATACCTAGTTTTGAATACCATTTCACCTTTTAAATACCCTGTATTTAACCTTTTTCGCCGCAGAAAGAAATGACAGACAACCAGTGTAAAATAATTTAACTTTTATTGAAAAATGTTTTTTTAGTAAACTTTTTTAAAATTTTAATAAACTTGTTTACTAAAGCTTTGAAACCATAAAACTGATCATTTTTATTTAAATACACACATTATAAATCTGTGTAGTGTGTGGTGGAAATACTGCTGGAGGGGCTGCGGGACACTTCGACACTGGGAGTGTGGAGAGAGGACTGGGATCGTGGTGGGGAAGGAACAGTTAGAGGTGAAGGTGTGGAAAAAACTACAGAATGGGTGGACATGTGGGAAGCAGAAGAGGTGGTGGGTGGTGGAGTGGAGGGTTGGGCAGGGACTGTAGGAGCAGATGATGTTGATGGCAAGTTGTATGGGGAAGGAGTTTGGTACGGGGCAGGTTGCTGGAAGTGGGGAGATGTCTGGTACGGGGCAGGTTGCTGGAAGTGGGGAGATGTCTGGTACGGGGCAGGTTGCTGGAAGTGGGGAGATGTCTGGTACGGGGCAGGTTGCTGGAAGTGGGGAGATGTCTGGTACTGGGGAGTTTGCAGGTACTGGGGAGTTTGCAGGTACTGGGGAGGTTGCTGGTACTGGGGAGGTTGCTGGTGCTGGGGAGGTTGCTGGTGCTGGGGAGGTTGCTGGTGCTGGGGAGGTTGCTGGTGCTGGGGAGGTGGATGGTATGTAATAGGAGGGGGAGGATGGAAAGTGGCTGGAGGGGGTGTAGATGTAATAGGAGGGGGAGGATGGAAAGTGGCTGGAGGGGGTGCAGGTGGAGGAACTACTGTGGTGGGAGGAGGAGGTTGGGAGGTAACTTGCTGGAGAGCAGCGAGGCATGAATGCATTACATGCATCTGCTGGGCAGGAGAGAGCGTTTCCATGCGCTCCACAACAGACCTGAAAAAGGTGTGGTTTGGCGAAGATCTTGCTTCTGAATGCATGGTTTGCAGAAGTGTCTTCACCTCCAGAATGCTGGAGTTGATCTGCTGATAGCCTGCGGAGATTTGCTCTGACAAGACTTTTAGACAGTTCTGGAAAGATGCATTCAGATGCAAGAACTCTGGCGCATAAGTCTTTTCCTGACCCCTCTGCCGCTGCCGCCCAGTACCCGCAGGTGTACTAGAGGTGGCAGGGGCAGAAGGGTGGGGTAAAGGGAAAGCGATCTCCTCACCAGCAGCTTCATGTAATGTAGGCAGCCACGATGCTCCTGTGCTGGTGGATGGGACAGATGGGTCGAATGTGTGGGAAGGTGCAGATGTACCGGGGCGGTCGAAGTGTCCCTCGGTGCCGGTCTCCTCAGGGATCGCCTCAGAAGGGTCCAATCGTGCAGGCTCCCGAGTGCTGCTCACCGTGCTGTGGAATAAAGAGAAAAAAAACAATTAAAATAGTGACATGGTATGGCCCTGGCTGAAAAAAAAAAGTTACATCTAAACATTTTTTTGTCACATGTGGTGTGTAATATTTACCTTCTGGTGAGCATTGTCTCCCGGAGGAACGACAGGGCTCGTGCGTACTTGTACTTGCTCCTGCGTCCTCCAGATCCACTCGGGGCCCGCATCTCTTTATTGAACTCCTTCTTGAAACGATCCCTCACAGACTGCCACCGCTTCACAATTCTCTCCCCTGAAACGAGAAAGGACAAAGTGGTTAGTATACAACATCAGTGTTTCCCAAACTCCAGTCCTCATGGTCCCCAGGGGTCATGTTTTCAGGATTTCCAAAGTAAATAGAAATCCTGAACACATGATCCGTGGGGACCACGAGGACTGGAGTTCGGGAAACACTGGTTTAAATCAAGCAACCGGTACTGTATATACTTACGCTCTTTAATCTGGGCCCGAGCTTCTAGGTCCTCCCAGCGGTCCACAAGGAGCGAACAGATTTCCTCCCAGAGTCGTCGGGTAACAATCAGGTCAGCGTGGCGGCGGTCAGCCATATTCCAGAGCGGCTCCCTTTCTCTGACGAGATCGATGAGGCGGTCCACATCAATCCCTCCATCCTCACCGTCAGAGTCGGGAGCACGCTGTGAAGGCTGTTAAAGAAAAAGACAAAAATAACATAATTAGCCTCCACAAAAGAAATGAAATAAAAAGTGCAAAAAAAACAAAGCAAAAATATTTATACTTACACGCTGGTGACCGCCGCGTTGCTGTCGCCGACGACCCTGGGAGGCACTGCGAGGACCTCTTGGCCGAGCACCAGATTGGGAAGACTAGAGAAGAAAACAAAAAATGTTATGTCTTTGGATGTAGGCATTTGTTTGCTGTGTGTGGTCTGCAGAACATTGTTTTCTATGTGTTGTGTGTAGTGTGATGTTGTGTTTCTGCGTTTGATGCAAAAAACTTACCAATTGTGAGCCCACTCCAAGTGTCTGTCCACCCCTTCCTTCTTCTTCTGGGAGCTCCTCTTCATCTTGTGATTCCTGTTTTGAAATAAAAGGCAATGAATACACATATATTACAGAGATGATGGATTTTGGAAATAAAAACTTACCGTCAAACGCTGACGATGCGAGGGAGGGCTCCCAGAAGATGTGCTGTCTTCCTCATGGCCAGACTCCATGGCTGTGGGTGGTGTTTCTGCTGCTGCCATTGCTGCTGCTGCATCTATTGGGCGGCTGTTGAATAAAGAGAAACAAAGGGCCAATGAATATCTTGATATTCCATAGCCCTAGTTTGGAGGAATGGGGGATTTGATAATTACCGTCTCTCATCTGCTGCTGGACTCCCCTCCCGTTGTTCAGCATGCTGCTCCATTTGGGGTGGTGCTGATGGTGCTGCTGCTGCAGATGTCTGCTGCCTTCTCCTGCTCCTGGTTCTTGGCTTGGGTGGCATGTTGGGTGTGGCTGAGGGTCCCATTGTCTTGCTTTTATATATCTCCTGTGGGCAGAGCTACTGAGCATGCTCAGACCAAAGAAACCGGATCCGGCCGCCGGATCCGGCTGTCGCCAGATCAGGCGCATTGCGGCGCTCATAGGCTTTCATTGTATGAAAAAGCCGGACACGCCGGATCCGGCGTGTCCGGCTTTTTCGCCGGAGACAAAAAACGTTACAGTCTCCGTTTTTCCAGACGCCGGATCGCGTCACATTGCCGGATCCGGCGAAAATCGGATGAAACGCATGGCCATCCGGCTCGATACGGCTCTAATGCAAGTCAATGGGGGGAAACCGGATCCGGCATTGCATTTCGCCGGATCCGGTTTTAGTCAAAAGCGCCGGATCGCGCCTGACGCCGAAAACCTGATGTGTGAAAGAGGCCTTACTCAGACATGCATATTTAAGTCACATGCTGTCCATTTCCTGTGATCCTCCTTGAGATAGTTCTACTCCTTCATTGGAGTCCAGCTGTGTTTAATTAAACTGATAGGACTTGATTTGTAAAGGCACACACCTGTCTATATAAGACCTCACAGCTCATGGTGCATGTCAGACCAAATGAGAATCATGAGGTCAAAAGAACTGGCCAAGGAGCTTAGAGATAGAAGTGTGGCAAGGCACAGATCTGGCCAAGGTTACAAAAGAATTTCTGCAGTACTCAAGGTTCCTAAGAGCACAGTGACCTACATAATCCTTGTTAGCTTGGGAGGTCAGGAGCCGTAATCCCCAGGAGTGGACCCTCTGGACCGTGGCACCGAGGGGTCCTGGGCGAGCTGCCAGGTGGAACCGACCCCTATACAGGGACCGTTAGGAGCAGGCCCAGGGGTTCAAGTACCACGGTAGCCGGTACTGAGAGGGGCAGCTCAGGATGGACTGGATTAGGACTGTGGGACTGAAGTGTAGATGACAGAACAGAGCTGGAACACAGGAGACAGAAGTGGAGTGAGACTGTAGACTGGAACGTGGAGGGACTGAAGTGTAGATGACAGGACAGAGCTGGAACACAGGAGACAGGAATGGAGTAAGACAGTAGACTGGAATGTGGAGGGATGGCTGGAGCAGGAACACAGGAGACAGGATTAGAGGAGGATGGAAGGACTGGAGCAGGATGGAACAGGAACACCGGAGGCAGGGCTGGAGTAGGACGGCAGGACTGGAGCAGGATGGAACAGGAACACTGGAGGCAGGACTGGAGTAGGACAGCAGGACTGGAGCAGGATGGAACAGGAACATCGGAGGCAGGACTGGAGTAGGACGGCAGGACTGGAGCAGGATGAAACAGGAAGACCGGAGGCAGAATTGGAGTAGGCTGGAACAGGAACACAGGAACAGGGCAGGAGATGGAGGAAACAGGAACACTGGAGCAGGACTGAGAATACTGCAGGGAACACGGAAGACAGGCTGTGAGGCTGCTGCAGGAAGCACCGAGGACGGCACCGAGAGGCTGCAGAGAGCACAGGAGGAAGCAGGGCCCAGTGTGCAAGGTAACACAACGATCAGGCGCCTCCCTCAGGGGGAGGTGGCCTGATATGGCCCCGTCTGGTCTGCCACTGGTCCGAAGGTGCTTCCGGGTCAGGGCACAGCCGGAGCACAAGAAGCAGAAGGGAGGCGTGGCTGCAGTCTATGGCACATGCGCATTGCATGCAGAGATGGCGTCGGCCGCGAGCCTGTCAGAGTGACCGTCGTGGCCGTCGGGTGGTGAGAGGCTGCGGCGTGGGAGCGGAGGCTGGGTGAATATGCAGAGACGGCATGGCAGCGGAGGCCGGGTGAGTCTGTCGGAGCGGTGTAACAATCCTTAAATGGAAGAAGTTTGGGACCACCAGAAGTCTTCCTAAACCTGGCCATCCAGCCAAACTGAGCATTCATATTAGAATAACCTTGGTGAGAGAGGTAAAGAAGAACCCCAAGATCACTGTGGTTGAGCTCCACAGATGCAGTAGGGAGATGGGAGAAAGTTCCACAAAGTGAACTAACAGTGCAGCCCTCCACCAGTTGGGCATTTTTGGCAGAGAGGTCCAACGGAAGCCTCTCCTCAGTGCAAGAAACATGAAAATCAGCACAGAGATTGCTAAAAAAACACAAGAAGAACTCCCAGACTATGAGAAATAAGATTCTCAGGTCTGATGAAATGAAGATAGAACTTTTTGGTGATAATTCTAAGCGTGTAGAAAACCAGGCACTGCTCATCAACTGCCCAATACAATCCCAACATTGAAGCATGGTGGCGGCAGCAACATGCTATGGGGGTGTTTTTCAGTTGCAGGGACAGGACGACTGGTTGCCATTGAAGGAAACATGAATGTGGCCAAGTACAGAGATATCCTGGATGGAAACCTCTTCCAGAGTGCTCTGAACCTCAGACTTGGCCAAAGGTTTACCTTCTAACAAGACAATGACCCTAAGCACATAGCTAAAATGAAAAAGGAGTGGCTTCTGAACAACTCTGTTCCCATTCTTGAGTAGCCCAGCCAGAGCCCTGATCTAAACCGAATTGAGCATCTCTGGAGAGACCCGAACATGGCTGTCCACCAACGTTCACCATCCATCCTGACAGAACTGGAGAGGATCTGCAAGGAAGAATGGCAGAGGATGCCAAATCATGGTGTGAAAAACTTGTTGCATCATTCCCAAGAAGACTCATGGCTGTACTAGCTCAAAAGGGTGCTTCTACTCCATACAGAGCAAAGGGTCTGAATACTTATGACCATATGATATTTTGGTTTTTCCAACTGTGCATGCACCGCCCATAGCAGCTATTTTCCCAGAGTCCACCACATAGGAAACCATGGAACTGCAGGGGGCCCTGGCCTTTCACAAAATGTCGGCAGAGCCCATGCCACAGCACCGGAGACACCCGCAGCAACAGACACCTTCAGCGGTGTGTCGCACATCCAAACACCCCCTCATCCCAGCCTGCGGCCTGCAACAACGCTCCACTCTTGCTTCCTCCAGCAGCAAACCTGGGACCACACTTTACAGCATCCAGCACCCCGGTAAGCAATAAGACGCATGGATTATAAGAAGCACCACCATATTATTATAAAAAAAAGTTTTTTTCATATTTTTCTCCTGAGAATTTGGGGTGCATCTTAAAATCCAGAGCGTCTTATAATCCGCAAAATACGGTAGATTGAAAAACTCTTCCTACTACTCCATTACCTAACCTGCAACATGCTAGAAAAGGGGGCTTCAACTATGTAGCTAAGTGCACTGCCTGAGCCCAATTTATGCACAAAATTTATTACGGACTACCTCCCAATACTGAAGTATTATTACACAATGGTGATAATATTTATTTATGCAGAAGAAATTAATAGTATACACCATCAAATTTCAATCAAGTTGTCAAATTACAGATGCCTTATAGTCCTATTTTTATTACATAGAGGTGCTTCTCACAAAATTACAATATCATCAAAAAGTTAATTTATTTCAGTTCTTCAATACAAAAAGTGAAACTCATATATTATATAGAGTCATTACAGAGTGTTCTATTTCAAGTGTTTATTTCTGTTAATGTTGATGATTATGGCTTACAGCCAATGAAAACCCAAAACTCATTATCTCAGCAAATTAGAATATGTTATAACACCAGCTTGAAAAACTATTTTAAAATCTGAAATGCTAGCCTACTGAAATGTATGTTCAGTAAATGCACTCAATACTTGGTCTCCTTTTGCATCAATTATTGCATCAATACGGTGTGGCATAGAGGCGATCAGCCTGTGGCACTGTTGAGGTGTTATAGAAGCCCAGATTGCTTTGATAGCAGCCCTAAATTCGTCTGCATTGTTGGGTCTAGTGTTTCTTATCTTCCTCTTGACAATACCCCGTAGATTCTCTATATGGTTAAGGTCAGGTGAGTTTGCTGGCCAATCAAGCACAGTGATACTGTTGTTTTTAAACCAGGTATTGGTACTATTGGCAGTGTGGCAGTCCTGCTGGAGAATTAAATTTCCATCTCCAACAGGCTTGTCGGCAGAGGGAAGCATGAAGTGCTCAAAAATTTCCTTGTAGACGGCTGCACTGACTTTGGTCTTGATAAAACACAGTGGACCTACATCAGCAGATGACATGACTTCCCAAACCATCACTGATTGTGGAAACTTCACACTAGACCTCAAGCAGCATGGATTGCATGCCTCTCAACTCTTCCACCAGACTCTGGGACCTTGACTTCCAAATGAAATGCAAAATGTACTTTTATCTGAAAACAACACCTTGGACCACTGAGCAACAGTCAAGTTATTTTTTTCTTTGGCCCAGGTAAGATAGTTCCGGTCAGAGAGCTGTAGTCCCCACGCTGTCAAAAGACAGCGTGAGCGCTCCGCTGTGATCGGAGGTATAAAGTTTACCTCCAGTCACCGGTGTCAGCTGATGGGACTACTGATCCCATAATCCGACACCTGCTGTCACTAATAATAGTGAGAGCAAGAGTAGCAGATAGGCTGTAAATAAATATTTTTTTTAAAAAAAAAAACCGCATGGATTCCCCTGTATTTCTGATAATCAGTCAGGCAAAACTCACAGCTGGGGACTGCAACCCTCAGCTGTCGGCTTCAGCAAGGCTAGTTATCAAGAATAGAGGGGTCCCCCATTTTTGACAACCAGCCTTGTTAAAGCTCACAGCTGGGGGCTGGTATTCTCCGGCTGGTAAGAGGCCATGGATATTCCCCCTCCAGCCTAAAAATAGCAGCCTGCAGCTGCCCACAAAAGGCACATCTATTAAATGCACCAATTCAGGCGCTTTGCCAAGCTCTTCCCACTTGCCCTGTAGCGGTGTCAAGTGAGGTTAATATTTGTGGGGTTGATGTCACCTTTGTATTGTCAGGTGACATCAAGTCCATGGCTTAGTAATAGAGAGGTGTCTATAAGACACCTCTCCATACTAATCCCATAGTCACATTGTAAGAAAACACAGACACCCAGAAAAAAGTCCTTTAATTGAAAGAATGGCACAGACTCCTTTAATAATCTTGTTAGGTGTCGGGTTCCTGCAGCAGCACAACAGGAATCCACAGCCTTGCATTCAGCGGTCTCCCATTCTCCATCGACCGCAGAGGAGCTTGCTCAGCAGCCCCATCGTTCCCGACGGTTTGCTCAGACCAGCTCTGTGGGTCTGGCTGTTGCTGCCATCTCTGGGCCAGCAATAGCAATGCTGGCTGCTCAGCAGCAAGCCACTCCAGAGGCTAAGTCCTTCTGTCGCTCCACTGAGCATGCTAACGAGACGATCTTCCATTGGAGATCGAGAGTCAGATGCACAGGTCCTTCTCTAGATCTGATTGGTCCATCTCAGGGATCTGGAAGCTTCCGGAAGGTCCCGACTATAAAAGGTTTGCATGGCCGCTCGGCCATGCGCTAGTATAGACTCTAGTTGCTACCTGTGTGATTCATGACGGATGCATGGACCTGCAAATGACTCATTAAATTCCCCTCCCTCTGATATTACATTTGTGGATCGGGAACTAGTGATAGAGTCAGCGCTAGTCAGTGGCTAGCTACAGGCCACAGTGCATATCATCCATGGTACTAGCGTCCGACAGTTTGTCTGCTACCGGGCATTGTCGTACAGCGGCAGTGTCTGTCGCCGTGCTGCAGTCAGCAGTACTTATTGGCGTCCGCAGTTGCCACACCACACGCACGGTAGGTCTAGAGGGACACTGACCCTGTGTCTTGGGCCCGAGTCCTGTGACCATATACCGTGTGTGCATTCCTCTGAGTTCTGTGACGTCAACAGGCTCGGTCTTTGTATTTAACACCTAGGCTTCTCTGTGAAGTAACAGAGACTGCCCAGCGCACACTGGGTGACGGTCAACCCGCGTACGTTATACCGCCATATTGTGCGTCTGCCATTATGTAGCAGCAGTGTAACACCTCTGCATGGTGGACCCCGGGCGGCAAATGCACTTACTATTATTTATTTTGTGAGTTCCGCCGTCCCTAACAAATCTTAATTAAACCATACTTACAACCTTGCCTAGTGCCCTCGATCTCCTCTAATAAACCAAAAATAATAAACCAACAATATACCATACCTATCTGTCATTCTGTCCCATGCCATAATCCATGTCTGGGGTATAAACAGTTTTCAACCTGGACGATGCCAAGATGCAACCATCCAGGCTGAGAACCACTGGTGACTGAGCGACCCTCAGTGTCCGGTGGTGACATCATTGAGGTTATGTCCGGTCACTGAAGCTCCACTCACAGTTGGGCTGAACTGCGGTGACCTTGTTGAGATCCTCGCTAACAGCGTGAGAAAACTCTCATCTGAACCCAAACTTTTAGGAACTGTTCGGCAAAACCTGCCGTACCTGAACATCCAGGTGTACTCCAATCTCTAGTCATGAGTGGCTTGAAACAAGGAATGTGACACTTGTAGCCCATGTTCTGGATACGTCTGTGTGTAGTGGCTCTTGAAGCAATGACTCCAGCAGCACTACACTCCTTGTGAATCTCCTCCAAATTTTTAAATGGCTTTTTCTTAACAATCCTTTCAAAGCTGCGGTTATACCGGTTGCTTGTGCACCTTTTTCTACCACACTTTTTGATTCCACTCAACTGTCCATTAATATGCTTGGATACAGCATTCTGTGAGCAGCCAGCTTCTTTAGCAATGACCTTTTGTGGCTTACCCTCCTTGTGGAGTGTGTCAATGACTGTCTTCCAGACATCTGTCAAGTCAGCAGTCTTTCCTGTGAGTGTGGAACCTACTGAAACAGACTGTAATGATAAGTGAGATATGACTTCTGGAACCTTCCAGAATCTTCCATTCTCTGAGACTTTTTCCTGTTACGTAGCTGCAACCCCTTCCTTCTTTTCCTTCACACACAAAACCAGTCTAACCTGAATCCCCAGTGTGAGCTCCTTCCTGCCTCACGGTGGGGGTCTCTTTGTCTCTGAACCATGTGCTCAGCTACTCTCATAGAAAATAATGGAGATCTAATCATTCGGTCATAAAACACGGCACATTTATGATAAAAACATGAAAATTACATTTCTGCAAAATGCACAAAACCAGCGTTCTGGCCCATAATTTTCACAGTTCCAACACCCACAGAAACTGAGAACTGGATTCCTCCTAAACGGTGTGACATAACTACTGCATGTTTGGACTTGAATTATACCCTCCGACAGCCTAAAAAGAATGATACCATGTGCGTGTTTATACGAGGTACCATCTGCGAGATATAGTCATTATAAGTTTTGTAGTCAGAATTGTAACTCCTAGAGCAGGGGGAGGAACATACCAGACGGCCCCTTTCGTGATGTCACAAACCCAAAGCTATAAGGCATTCCCTCCCTAAAATTGGTCATTTGAGCTGGAGGTTTGATGCCAAAAGGACCCCAGATGCAGGGCGATGTGTAGCCCCAACTCCCCACATGGTTAGCCTAAAGACCATTTAGCAACTGTGTTGATCTCTATGTTAATTCCATTTATTTTATATTTGTATTGTATATACCTAATGTCTCAACTTTGTAACATCTTTTATCTGTGTAATAACTGCCCCCCTTTTGGGGAATAAATTATAACTTTATTAGTCTGTCTTCATGCTCTAAAAATGAACATGTGCCTTTAAGATAATTGCTACTGAATTGGGTTGGCTTCGAACCCCTCTATTAAGTTTATAACTTAATCAGAGAAACTCTGGAGCTGGTGGTGTCAAAGTGTGATCTGGGCCCTGGGTACTGCTGAGAGTGATGGAAGGAATTTTATAAGCTAATTGGGTGGCTGCAGCCAGAGCATTTTATAATTCCCTCACTGCAACATGCAGGGTGGCCAGACCTCATTGAAGCAGCCAATTATCCCAGGTGTAGTTCCCTGACAGACCTGAGGGTAAGGGGGGCAGAGGAGAGCTGCGAGTTCCAAAGTGGAACTGAAAAGTTTTGTGAAGTATTGTGGGCAGTGGTGGGACAACCAAAATACCCCCTGCGATAAATTGTTAGGGCAAGACTAGCTTGCTGTTTTTTTATCACATGGTGCCAGCGGTGGGATAACTAAGATAAGCCCCCCCTGTGCCAGTGATAGCCATGTGTCGGCAGTGCGTCGCATCCCTCCGTCCGTGACATACGTGTGTCAGCGGTGGGTCTGTGACACAGACTATAGGGATCTTTTTAAATGCTTAGGAAGACTTTGCAGGTTTTTTTTGTTTATTATTCTAATTTACTGAGAATGACTTTTGGGTTTTCAATGGCTGAAATAAACACTTGAAGTAGATCACTCTGTAATGATTCTATATAATATATGAGTTTCACTTTTTGTATTGAAGAACTTAAATCAATTAACCTTTTGATGATATTCTAATTTTGGAGAAGCACCTGTATCAGGACTCATAATAATAATAATTTTTATTTTTATAGTGCCAACATATTCCGCAGCCCTTTACAATTTTAAAGGGGACTTGTACAGACAATAAAGACATTACCGAATAAACATATCTCAGATACCAAAAGGAGTGAGGTCCCTGCTTGCAAGCTTACAATCTATGAGGAAATATGGGACACACGAAAGGTAAATGGTAAAATGTGCATCTATTGTATGATACTGTCATAATATACTATCTAGAGTCTGCACATAGCGCTGCAACAACTGGTCGACAGCCAGTATGTGTGCAGCACAGAGACAGAGGGCTATTAAGTGCATGGGTGGTATGTGAACAGATGATACTGGGTGGGGTCAGGATTTTGAAGAAAATTTTGTATAGGCCAAACAGGGATAGTTATATAAGTGAGGTGGGGCGATAGGCCAGTCTAAAGAAATGCGTTTTTAGGCCAAGCTTAAAACTGTGGGTACTGGGAATTAATCGAATTGTCCTAAGTAGTACATTCCTAAAAATTGGTGCAGCACAAGAGAAGTCTAGGAGACTGGAATGAGAGGTTCAGATTATTAAGGATATTAGAATCCTCCAAAAAATTCAGATACAAACCAGACAGGCCTAAATGCATCTGCACTAATACAGGGTGCAGCGGACCCAAGTAAAATGGCAGCTGCACAGGTGCATAAATACCAATTGAAACAGCCATCCTACAATCAGGGATTTGCCGTGTGGTACACCAGTGCAGAAGAAATAATCCGCATGTGGCAGTGTTCACACAGGGAATGCAGGGCTTCTGGTTCACAACCTCTTAGTAACACCATATAGGGGGGCTGCCCAGTGCCAACTAGAATGCATCCCGTGTGAACAGAGGCCACAAATTTGCAGAACCATTTGGGCTCAACTGCAACCTGAAAGAAATATAAAAAGTGCACAAAAAACATACCACACGGCCTATCCCTGATTGTAGGCTGGCTGTTTCATTTGGTATTTATGCACCTGTGCAACTGCCATTTTACTTGGGTCCGCTGCACCCTGTATTAGTGCAGATGCATTTAGACCTGTCTGGTTTGTATCTGAATTTTTTGGAGGATTCTTTCCTCTTTTTGAGGTTTTCATGTTAGAGTAGGACTGGCAAGTGTAAGGAACTTTGACACAGTTTGCCAGCTTCCGTATTAAGGCCTTAATATCAACCAATACCTTACATATATTGATATTTTTGTGCACTTTTTATATTTCTTTCAGGGTGCAGTTGGGCCCAAATGGTTCTGCTAACTTGTGGCCTCTGTTCACACGGGATGCATTCTAGTTGGCACTGGGCAGCCCCCCTATATGGTGTTACTAAGAGGTTGTGAACCAGAAGCCCTGCATTCTCTGTGTGAACACTGCCACATGCGGATTATTTCTTCTGCACTGGTGTACCTCACGGCCAATCCCTGATTGTAGGCTGGCTGTTTCATTTGGTATTTATGCACCTGTGCAGCTGCCATTTTACTTGGGTCTGCTGCACCCTGTATTAGTGCAGATGCATTTAGGCCTGTCTGGTTTGTATCTGAATTTTTTGGAGGATTCTTTCCTTTTTTGAGGTTTTCATGTTAGAGTAATACTGGCAAGTGTAAGGAACTAATAAGGATATTAGTCTTAAGTCAGTAGCAGAACAGAGAGCACGGGTAAGGTGATAGACAGAGATGCGGGAAGAGATGTAGGGTAGAGTTGAGCGAAACGGGTCGAAAAAATTCAAAAGTCGCCGACTTTTGGCAAAGTCGGGTTTCATGAAACGAAACCCGACCCTAGGATGAGGTCGGCCACGAGGTCGGCGACTTACGCGCCAAAGTCGCGTTTCAAAAGTTTGTTTTGCGCTCTTTTTCAGCCAATCAGGATCCACGGACACTGTGGGCAACGTGATGACATAGGCACGGGTCACCACCATCTTTCAGAAGGGCATGCAAGTGATTGGCTTGCTTTGGTGGGCGTCACAGGGGGTATAAAAGGGCGTGCACGCCGACCGCCATCTTACTTCTGCCGATCTTAGTATAGGGAGAGGTTGCTGCTGATTCTGTAGGGAGAGCGTTAGGCAGGGAAGAAGACAAAAAAACTGCTTCTGCTGCTAGCGATTTGGCCTGCACAACACACCAGTCACTGTGTGTGCAGTGCAAGGGGAGGCTATATAGTGGTGTATCAGTGGTGTTGGTTGTTGGGCTGCCTTCTAAGGCTTCCTGACATTCCTGCATTGCTGTTTACCCACTGCTCCGCAAACTGCTTTTTTAAAAGCAATCCCAATTTTTTTTTTTGTCCTGCTGAGAAGAAAAAAAAACTGCTTCTGCTGCTAGCAATTTGGCCTGCACAACACACCAGTCACTGTGTGTGCAGTGCAAGGGGAGGCTATATAGTGGTGTATCAGTGGTGTTGGTTGTTGGGCTGCCTTCTAAGGCTTCCTGACATTCCTGCATTGCTGTTTACCCACTGCTCCGCAAACTGCTTTTTTAAAAGCAATCCAATCTCCCTTATCCTCTAGTCACTTTTGTCACAGCTGTGCCATCGAGCCTGGCTGTCACATTGCGCTCAGATATTCATTGGGCCTCACACAATCCAAAAGTGTCCAGTGTCCAAAAGTGTGTGCAGAGATTCAAAATCTCCCTTATCCTCTAGTCACTTTTGTCACAGCTGTGCCATCGAGCCTGTCACATAGCGCTCAGATATCAGTGGGCCTCACACAATCCAAAAGTGTCCACTGTCCACAAGTGTGTGCAGAAATTCAAAATCTCCCTTATCCTCTAGTCACTTTTGTCACAGCTGTGCCATCGAGCCTGTCACATAGCGCTCAGATATTCATTGGGCCTCACACAATCCAAAAGTGTCCAGTGTCAAAAAGTTTGTGCAGAGATTCAAAATCTCCCTTATCCTCTAGTCACTTTTGTCACAGCTGTGCCATTGAGCCTGTCACATAGCGCTCAGATATTCATTGGGCCTCACACAATCCAAAAGTGTGCAGTGTCCAAAAGTGTGTGCAGAGATTCAAAATCTCCCTTATCCTCTAGTCACTTTTGTCACAGCTGTGCCATCGAGCCTGTCACATAGCGCTCAGATATCAGTGGGCCTCACACAATCCAAAAGTGTCCACTGTCCACAAGTTTGTGCAGAAATTCAAAATCTCCCTTATCCTCTAGTCACTTTTGTCACAGCTGTGCCATCGAGCCTGTCACATAGCGCTCAGATATCAGTGGGCCTCACACAATCCAAAAGTGTCCAGTGTCCAAAAGTGTGTGCAGAGATTCAAAATCTCCCTTATCCTCTAGTCACTTTTGTCACAGCTGTGCCATCGAGCCTGTCACATAGCTCTCAGATATCAGTGGGCCTCACACAATCCAAAAGTGTCCAGTGTCCAAAAGTGTGTGCAGAAATTCAAAATCTCCCTTATCCTCTAGTTACTTTTGTCACAGCTGTGCCATCGAGCCTGTCACATAGCGCTCAGATATTCATTGGGCCTCACACAATCCAAAAGTGTCCAGTGTCCAAAAGTGTGTGCAGAGATTCAAAATCTCCCTTATCCTCTAGTCACTTTTGTCACAGCTGTGCCATCGAGCCTGTCACATAGCGCTCAGATATCAGTGGGCCTCACACAATCCAAAAGTGTCCAGTGTCCAAAAGTGTGTGCAGAGATTCAAAATCTCCCTTATCCTCTAGTCACTTTTGTCACAGCTGTGCCATCGAGCCTGTCACATAGCGCTCAGATATTCATTGGGCCTCACACAATCCAAAAGTCTCCAGTGTCCAAAAGTGTGTGCAGAGATTCAAAATCTCCCTTATCCTCTAGTCACTTTTGTCACAGCTGTGCCATCAAGCCTGTCACATAGTGCTCAGATATCAGTGGGCCTCACACAATCCAAAAGTGTCCAGTGTCCAAAAGTGTGTGCAGATATTCAAAATCTCCCTTATCCTCTAGTCACTTTTGTCACAGCTGTGCCATCGAGCCTGTCACATAGCGCTCAGATATCAGTGGGCCTCACACAATCCAAAAGTGTCCAGTGTCCAAAAGTGTGTGCAGAGATTCAAAATCTCCCTTATCCTCTAGTCACTTTTGTCACAGCTGTGCCATCGAGCCTGTCACATAGCGCTCAGATATTCATTGGGCCTCACACAATCCAAAAGTGTCCAGTGTCCAAAAGTGTGTGCAGAGATTCAAAATCTCCCTTATCCTCTAGTCACTTTTGTCACAGCTGTGCCATCGAGCCTGTCACATAGCACTCAGATAACAGTGGGCCTCACACAATCCAAAAGTGTCCAGTGTCCAAAAGTGTGTGCAGAAATTCAAAATCTCCCTTATCCTCTAGTCACTTTTGTCACAGCTGTGCCATCGAGCCTGTCACATAGCGCTCAGATATCAGTGGGCCTCACACAATCCAAAAGTGTCCAGTGTCCAAAAGTGTGTGCAGAGATTCAAAATCTCCCTTATCCTCTAGTCACTTTTGTCACAGCTGTGCCATCGAGCCTGTCACATAGCGCTCAGATATCAGTGGGCCTCACACAATCCAAAAGTGTCCAGTGTCCAAAAGTGTGTGCAGAAATTCAAAATCTCCCTTATCCTCTAGTCACTTTTGTCACAGCTGTGCCATCGAGCCTGTCACATAGCGCTCAGATATCAGTGGGCCTCACACAATCCAAAAGTGTCCAGTGTCCAAAAGTGTGTGCAGAGATTCAAAATCTCCCTTATCCTCTAGTCACTTTTGTCACAGCCGTGCCATCGAGCCTGTCACATAGCGCTCAGATATTCATTGGGCCTCACACAATCCAAAAGTGTCCAGTGTCCAAAAGTGTGTGCAGAGATTCAAAATCTCCCTTATCCTCTAGTCACTTTTGTCACAGCTGTGCCATCGAGCCTGTCACATAGCGCTCAGATATCAGTGGGCCTCACACAATCCAAAAGTGTCCACTGTCCACAAGTGTGTGCAGAAATTCAAAATCTCCCTTATCCTCTAGTCACTTTTGTCACAGCTGTGCCATCGAGCCTGTCACATAGCGCTCAGATATTCATTGGGCCTCACACAATCCAAAAGTGTCCAGTGTCCAAAAGTGTGTGCAGAGATTCAAAATCTCCCTTATCCTCTAGTCACTTTTGTCACAGCTGTGCCATCGAGCCTGTCACATAGCGCTCAGATATCAGTGGGCCTCACACAATCCAAAAGTGTCCAGGGTCCAAAAGTGTGTGCAGAAATTCAAAATCTCCCCTGTCCTATAGACACCTTGTACCTTGTTTTACATTACTATATAGTTTGTTGGATTTTGTCTACATTTCTACCAAAAATGAGGAAGGCTGGTGGAAGAGGCCGTGGAATTGGGCAGGGGTTGGCAGCTGGTAATGATGGTGTTGGTGGTGGATCTGATGGTAGTGGCAAGAGCAAAATAGGACCGAATGCAGGAGGTGCTGACCCTGCGTCATCGTCTGGCTACATAAGGCCTCGAACGCTTAGTTTTCTAGGAGTTGGCAAACCGCTTTTAAAGCCAGAGCATCAGGAAAAAGTTTTGTCTTACATTGCTGACTCAGCCTCCAGCTCTATCGCCTCCTCTTCTTCAGTTGTAAAAAGTAAAAGCACTGAGTCGTCATTGGAGGCTCATGTTCATGAACCACACCTTTCCTTGTGTCCTTCACCCCAACCAAGATTGAAGGATGACGCAGGCCATACTACTGATTACTCCATGGAGCTGTTTTCACATACCATGCCTGGATTATCAAGTGAAATGGTGAATTACCCAGGCCAAGATGAATCTGACATGGAGTGCACTGATGCACAGCCGCTGATGGATGATTCTGCTGGTACATTCACTCAGAGCACTACATTGTCCTCGCAGTGTACAGAGCCAGATTCTGACCCTGATGAGACTCAGGTGCCCCTTCTCGCACACTATACCACCATACACGGTGACACAGAGGAAGGTGCACATGACATAGAAGAGGAGGTGATGGATGACCCAGTTGTTGACCCAGATTGGCATCCATTGGGGGAAGAGGGTGCTGCTTCCAATAGCTCAGATGAGGAGCATCCACAGCAGACATCGACATCGCAACAGCTGTTATCTGGCAGGCCCGGAGCACTCCAAAGACAGGTTCCAAACATCAAAAGAGTTGCTGGACAGCTTGTCCAGAGGGTCAAAAGATCACAGCGTGCTTGGCCGCAAAATGTCTGCCAAAGTAGGAAGAGTGCAGTGTGGCACTTTTTTGAACAAAATCCTCATGATCAGGCCAAGGTTATCTGTAAGAAGTGCGCAAAGACCTTTAGCCGAGGGAAAAATCTGAAAAATTTGAATACCAGTTGCATGCTTAGACATTTAACCAGCATGCACTTGCAAGCGTGGACACAACACCAAACCTCAAGTGCCACATGTGCAACTGATCACAACGAAGGTAGTCAGCAACGCTACATTGTTTCCCCCACTGTAAGCCCACCGGTTAGCACAGCAGCAAATGTTGAGGTGTCGTTGCAAGACCACAGCAGTCAGGGAATCCCACTGTTATATCAACGAAAGACTGATTCTAGGCCATCAGAAAGAACACCAACTCCATCACCATCATCAACCCTCTCTCAGTCCGCCCTGTCCACCGCTACTTCCACCATATGCAGCTCTCAAGTCCAGCTCACCCTCCCAGACACTATGAGTAGGTCAAGAAAGTACTCAGTCTCTCATCCGCGTACACTGGGTTTGAACGCCCACATAGCTAAACTAATCTCGTTTGAGATGATGCCCTTTCGGTTGGTGGAAAGCACAGCTTTCCGCGAACTCATGGCCTATGCAGTACCACGCTATGACCTACCCAGTCGCCACTTCTTCTCTCGCAAAGCCATCCCAGCCCTCCACCATCATGTGAAAGACCGCATTGTCCATGCACTCAAGCAGTCAGTGAGCGGAAAGGTGCACCTCACAACTGATGCATGGTCCAGTCGGCATGGCCAGGGCCGTTACGTGTCCATCACTGCGCACTGGGTTAATGTGGTGGATGCAGGGTCCACAGGGGACAGCGGTGGTGGGACAGTGCTGCCTAGCCCACGGTATAGGAAACAGTTGGCTGTAGGCGTTCGACCCTCCTCCTCCTCCTCCTCCAGAAGCGAAAGCTCGTCCACAGAGCGCAGTCGTACGAGCACTCCATCTGCAGCTGCCACTGTTGCACACGATGTGTCCCCCTATCGAGCAGCTAGTGGAAAGCGTCAGCAGGCTGTGCTGCAGATGATGTGTTTGTGCGACAGACACACCGCCGAGGTGCTGGCCGAGTACTTGAAGCGACAAACTGAGTCATGGCTGGGCAGTGTACATCTTGAGGCAGGCAAGGTAGTTAGTGATAACGGCCGTAATTTTGTGGCAGCCATAGCCCTTTCAAAACTCAGCCACATACCTTGCTTGGCTCACACCTTGAACCTGGTGGTGCAGTGCTTCCTCAAAAATTATCCGGAGTTAACAGCCCCGCTCCAGAAGGTGCGAAGACTGTGCGCGCACATCCGCCGGTCGCCTGTACACTCCATTCGTATGCAGAAGCTGCAGCGATTGCTCCACCTTCCCAACCACCGCCTCATTATCGACATTGCAACCAGGTGGAACTCCACCCTGCACATGGTGGAGCGGCTGTGCGAGCAGAGGCAGGCCATAATGCATTTGTGGGAGGATACACGGCCAGGCACTTTGAGAGCAGACATGGAGTTGACAGGTGTGCAGTGGTCGAAGCTGAAAGACCTTTGTAAAGTCCTTCAGTGTTTTGAGGAATGCACACGGCTGGTAAGCGCAGACGACGCCATCCTAAGCATGAGCATCCCACTTATGCGTCTGCTCATGCAAACTTTGAAGCACCTTAAGGAGCAGGCGTCTGCAGCCAATGTTGATGAGGAGGAAGAGGAGGAGGGAATCCTTGATGACATTCAGCCATTGTCTGCTCAGGGACATCTCCTGGACGAGGTGGAGGAAGAAGAGGAGGAGGAGGAGGAGGAGGATGATGGGGATGATTACTTAGGGGAGGAGGATGCATCTCGTGGGGCAAGTGAAAATGTTGGCGTGGCAAGGTCTGGTACAGGGTTTGTGCGTGACTGGAGGGATGTGGATTTGCCAGAAAGTGCTCCTCCAACCAGCACTCGCAGTGCATCATTGACACCGGGAACATTGGCCCACATGTCAGATTATGCCTTGCGGATCCTAAAAAGGGACCCCCGCATTGCCAAAATGATGAACGATGATGACTACTGGTTGGCCAGCATCCTGGATCCACGCTATAAAGGCAAATTACAAAACATCATGCCACAGGAGAACCTTGACCTAATATTGGCTAATAAACAAGCAACTCTGGTAAATCGGTTGCTTGAGGCATTCCCAGCACACAGCAGCGGTGATGGTTCTCACACGAGCCGTACGGGCCGGGGGCAGCTTGGCAGAGGTGTTCGTGGTGCACACAGCAGAAGTGGCGTTGGAGACAGGGGTTTCATGACAATGTTGTGGACTGATTTTTCAAATACCGCTCACACAACTGGTAATACTGCATCGATAGAAATTGACAGGAGACAGCAGTTGTCAACTATGGTTACAAACTACTTTTCCTCCCATATCGATGTTCTCCCACACAGGTCATTCCCCTTTGACTATTGGGCCGCTAAACTGGACACCTGGCCTGAATTGGCACAATATGCCTTACAGGAGCTTGCTTGCCCAGCTGCAAATGTGCTATCGGAAAGAGTCTTCAGTGCAGCTGGATCAATCCTGACAGAAAAAAGGACCCGTCTGTCAACCCAAAATGTGGATGATCTAACCTTCATTAAAATGAACCACGCATGGGTTTCCAAGGATTTTGTCCCACCTTCCCCTGATGACACATAGGGTGACAGAAAAATGGCTTGCTTTGGTCCACCTCTTCCTGGTACTTCACCTATTTCGCCTTTTGCATCAGCTGAATGTCCAACATCAACATATGCCACTTTCTAAAACTCCCTAACTGTGCTGCCTCCCCCCCATGGCCGGGGTCACCATCTACCGCACGACACCATGCGAATGCCGTTGCCCTGGACAGGTGGGTAGGGCGACTCTTGGGCGCGGGCACTGGCACAGGGTCCCTCATAGTGCAATCAAGTGTCTCTGACGGTGGTGGTGCACACCCGCCGTCAGACACACCGCTGTACTATGAGGGGCCCAGTGCCAGTACCGACGCCCACGAGTGGGCCCCCCTTGCTTGGGCAGGGCCCCAGCATTTGCAATCTTTACCTCTCCCTGCTCCTCCGCTGTGTAATCTGGGCCGTCAAATCCATACTGTGCCTGACACCGTCTGAGCCTGCCTCCTGAGACATATATTTTGAATGTGTACGCTATCCATACATGTTATCCAGGGATACGGTACCCTTTCTAACCTTTGTGCAATCACGTGCAATCCATACTGGGCCTAACACCATCTGAGCCTGCCTCCTGAGACATATATTTTCATAGAATCATAGAATCATAGAATCGTAGAGTTGGAAGGGACCTCCTGGGCCATCTGGTCCAACCCCCTGCTCAAAGCAGGATTCGCTAAATCATCCCAGTCAGATGTCTGTCCAGCCTCTGTTTGAAGACTTCCATTGAAGGAGAACTCACCACTTCTCGTGGCAGCCTGTTCCACTCATTGATCACTCTAACTGTCAAAAAGTTTTTTCTAATATCTAATCTGTGTCTCCTCCCATTCAGTTTCATCCCATTGCTTCTAGTCTTTCCTTGTGCAAATGAGAATAAAGTTGATCCTTCTACAATGTGACAGCCCTTTAGATATTTGTAGACAGCTATTAAGTCTCCTCTCAGTCTTCTCTTTTGCAAACTAAACATTCCCAAATCCTGCAACCTTTCCTCATAAGACAGGGTTTGCAGACCGGTCACCATTCTGGTCGCTGTTTTCTGAACTTGCTCCAGTTTGTTGATGTCTTTTTTAAAATGTGGTGCCCAAAACTGGACACAATATTCCAGATGAGGTCTGACCAAAGAGGAGTAGAGGGAAATAATGACTTCACGTGATCTAGACTGTATGCTTCTGTTAATACATCCTAGAATTGCATTTGCCTTTTTTGCTGCTGCATCACACTGTTGACTCATATTCAGTCTGTGATCTATTAGTATACCCAAGTCTTTTTCACATGTGCTGTCACTTAGCCCTATTCCTCTCATTCTGTATATGCTTTTTTCATTTTTATTGCCCAGATGTAGTACTTTGCATTTCTCCCTGTTAAAAACCATTCTGTTAGTTGCTGCCCACTTCTCCAGTTTATTTAAATCTTTTTGAATCCTCTCTCTCTCTTCTCTAGTATTAGCTATCCCTCCTAGCTTTGTGTCATCAGCAAATTTAATCAGTTTACCCTCAATTCCTTCATCTAAATCGTTGATAAAGATGTTGAACAATACAGGGCCCAGGACAGAGCCCTGTGGTACCCCACTTGAGACATTCTTCCAACTGGATGTGCAGCCATTTACGACCACTCTTTGGGTCCGATCACTAAGCCAGTTATGAATCCACCTAACAGTTGCCTTGTCCATTCCATACTTAGTCATTTTTTCAATAAGGATTGTATGAGAGACTTTGTCAAATGCTTTGCTGAAGTCAAGATATACTATATCTACAGCATTTCCTTGATCCACCCAATCAGTAATACCGTCATAGAAGGAAATTAAATTAGTCTGACATGACTTATTAGTTACAAACCCATGCTGACTCTGCTTAATCACTTCATTCTTATCCAGGTATTGACATACATGTTGTTTAATAATTTGTTCAAAGATCTTTCCTGGTATAGAAGTCAGACTCACCGGCCTATAGTTGCCTGGGTCCACCTTCTTCCCCTTTTTGAAGATAGGAACAACATTTGCTCTTCTCCAGTCTTCTGGCACTTCTCCTGTTCTCCAAGAATTTTCAAAGATTATGGAGAGGGGTTCAAAAATTTCTTCTGCTATCTCCTTCGGTACCCTTTCTAACCTTTGTGCAATCACGTGCAATCCATACTGGGCCTAACACCGTCTGAGCCTGCCTCATGCTGTATAGACATATATTTTGAATGTGTACGCTATCCATACATGTTATCCAGGGATACGGTACCCTTTCTAACCTTTGTGCAATCACGTGCAATCCATACTGGGCCTAACACCGTCTGAGCCTGCCTCCTGAGACATATATTTTGAATGTGTACGCTATCCATACATGTTATCCAGGGATACGGTACCCTTTCTAACCTTTGTGCAATCCATACTGGGCCTAACACCGTCTGAGCCTGCCTCCTGAGACATATATTTTGAATGTGTACGCTATCCATACATGTTATCCAGGGATACGGTACCCTTTCTAACCTTTGTGCAATCACGTGCAATCCATACTGGGCCTAACACCGTCTGAGCCTGCCTCATGCTGTATAGACATATATTTTGAATGTGTACGCTATCCATACATGTTATCCAGGGATATGGTACCCTTTCTAACCTTTGTGCAATCACGTGCAATCCATACTGGGCCTAACACCATCTGAGCCTGCCTCATGCTGTATAGACATATATTTTGAATGTGTACGCTATCCATACATGTTATCCAGGGATACGGTACCCTTTCTAACCTTTGTGCAATCACGTGCAATCCATACTGGGCCTAACACCGTCTTAGCCTGCCTCCTGAGACATATATTTTGAATGTGTACGCTATCCATACATGTTATCCAGGGATACGGTACCCTTTCTAACCTTTGTGCAATCACGTGCAATCCATACTGGGCCTAACTCCGTCTGAGTCTGCCTCCTGAGACATATATTTTGAATGTGTATGCTATCCATACTTGTTATCTGGGGATACGGTACCCTTTCTCACCTTTGTGCAATCACGTGTAATCCATACTGGGCGTGAGAACGGCTGGCGAGCTGTTAAGCAAGCTACAGCACCTGTCCAGACAAGTACAGGGATTCCCTAGCGAGGAGACTTATTTGATTGTTTTCAATGTTGGGACAGCAATTTTTGGGGAGCACTATACTCTGGAGAATGATAGATGGGGCCCACCATACACTGGAACATTCCAAAGTTGGACATCAGACACTGGAGCAGCATTTACAGGGCCCATTATACACTAGAGCATTAGAAATGGGGCCCATTATGTTTGGAGCATTATTTGGGCCCATAAGACAGTGGAGCTTCATCCATGGGGACCAACATATACTGTAGCATTATGTGGAGCTCATCATATACTGTTTCAAACATTATATGGGACCAATGATTCTGTATGGAGAAATAGATGGGCCTCGTCATGAGATGTAAAAAGTGAGGTATTTTTCATTGTACTATACCACTATTTCTCTGCCGTATCGGAGCATGATGAGTTGTGGTATGTGTTAAAGGGGCGCTCTTTCGCCCAGGGCACATGAAAACCTGCAGCCAGCTCTCCCCCCCACAACTTTAGCCAAATAACCCCCATTTTTCAGTGCGTAACTTGTATTATGAAGTTAATTAAGGTTGACAAGCTTAAGAAAGAAGAATTGATGCTTTTGGCATTCAAATGGGCACTGTAGGTGTGTTTCCTGTCCTCCTCTCACTGCCGACTTTTATTCCCCATTGACTTACATTGGGTTTCGTGTTTCGGGACGACCCCGACTTTTCCCTATAATCGGACGATCTTGCTCGACCCGACTTTTGGAAAAGTCGGGTTTCACGAAACGAAACGCGACCCTAAAAAACCAAAAGTCGCTCAACTCTAATGTAGGGTGGTACTGAACCATGGAGCTCTTTGTGGGTGGAAGTAATACATTTATATTGAACTATCAGATGGGCAACCAGTGCAATGACTGCCACAGAGTAAATACATCGGTGTAGCAGATGGAAAGGAATATGATCCAGGCTCATGCAGACATACGAAGATATCAGTCTAATAGGGGAGTGCAATGTGCGAACTGGCCAAGGGTCTCCCAACTAGAGCATGACAGCTTCATAAATTTCTATGAGGCTGCCATACTAGCATTAGGAGACCAATGGTCATTCAATCTATTGCAGTCTGTTATCGGACCGAGATCCACAGACATATGCATGAGTCCTAATCGGACAATATAATTGGTGCCTCAACAAGTTTTTCCCAGTGTGGTTTGTAGACAAGACACTCAATAGGTGCAATAAGGTATAATAAGTTATCATACTAAAGGTGAAAAATCATGTTAATAGACAATTTAACCACACAATGAATGCTGTAACAATAAAGCCCAAAAACAATTGCGGAATTGTTTTTTCCTCCATTTGACCTCACTTTGATTTTTTTTTGTCATTT
The DNA here is from genome assembly GCF_039654945.1 of Dendrobates tinctorius. Taxonomy (NCBI): domain Eukaryota; kingdom Metazoa; phylum Chordata; class Amphibia; order Anura; family Dendrobatidae; genus Dendrobates; species Dendrobates tinctorius. The sequence continues at coordinate 41,607,781 of NW_027361728.1, read as the reverse complement.
TTCAGACCATTATATGATAATATGGTTGTAAATATTCAATATTACAACTTGTCCTGCAAAAAACATACTTTGAAGAAGGGGAGGAAAAAATATAAGGGCAAAAATAGAAATTGCCCAGTCATTAAGTCGTCAAGCCTTAGTGGCAGGAAAAATGAAATTAGTGTAGAAAGTTGAATCAAGAACCCAGTGCACCTTCCTGCAGAATTCCAAATTGCTTTTAGTTGTAATACTATTTGGTGTATTACTTGGATCTCTTGCTATGAAGCAGACCATCATATGGGCACCTGTTATGAATGAGTCACCAGAGGAGGAAAAAAACAAAAATGCAAGCTAAGTCCAGAAAACTGGAGAGGTTGGTAGCTAGCGGATTGCAGACCCCTGATCCTATTCACAACAACTAACAGTAGCCGTGGAGCGTTCCTATGGTGGTCCTAGTCGCCTCTTCACAGCCGGAGAACTAAATAAGCCTAAAGAAAGAAAGGGGAAATCTAAACTGACCCAGAGCAGACCCCAAAGCAATAGACAGCCCCCAACATGTATTGTCGGTGAAAACAGATGAAAACACAAACACAGACAGAAAGACAGGCAGAGCAAACGATGGGGCCCAACTAACTAGATAGGAAAGGACAGAAAAGATGCTGGCTGCAATCCGCAAAAACCCTACCAAAAATGTCCCAACACGTCTGATAGGAAAAACGGCCCTGAAGTCACTAGACTTCAAAATCCCTATATCAGCACTCCGATATATTCTGAAGACAGAGCAAAAGAGATTTTACCGATCAGGTGCAAAAATGGAAATTCAGCAGAGCCCCAGCCGGGGCTGGCAGAACACAAAACTAAGCAAATCAGACAAAATCTCATGGAACAATAACAGAGCAAAACTTAGCTTTAGAAGACAGGAACTGAACTGGAGGCCAGAGCTCAGAGCAGAGAAATCACCAGCAACCCTACAGGGCGTCGGCTGCCTTATATCCACTCAGAGATTCCGGATGTCCAATCGCAATCCACCTGTTCAGGTGACAGGTTTCTCCCATCCAAATCAGTTTCACCACCTCCTTTCACCAGCAGAGGGAGTTCATCGGACATCAAAGGTGAATGAGAAAATGAGCTCACAACAGGCACCGTTTATCCATTACTGCAATGTTTCCACTAAATTAAATGTGCACAACTTCCTACAAGTGCGTTAAAAAAATTGCATCTAATGTGCAATTCAGAACTGCTGTTATAGTTTACTGTTTAAAAACTTTTTGCAAGATTGTGACTCAAAGCCTGGTTGCTTTTCTTCATACATATATTTGGGAATATCATTCTAGTCCTCATAAAAGTCTTCCATATTCTCTTTTATTTAGCCTTCTGGCAATTAAGTGATTCATTAAAAGTTGGCAACTCATAATGCAGAGCAGGTAGTTTTAATAGTATTTAAAAGAAAAGAGAGGACTGCAATCACAGACTGCCTGGAGGGCAAACAGCTTTTAAGACCTTGCCTACCTGTTTTTTCTGGGGCAATACTTCATCAGGACATGGTAGAACCTGGCTTATTACAATATTATTGCTCAACAAATTTGATAAAGAGGCTTCTGTGTTCTAAATCCATCAATGCTTTGACTTTTTAAAGTCCCCACAAAATAAATAAATCAATTCCCAAATGGAAAATTACCTTAGTTAAGCCATTGTGAATCTAGATTCCTTGTAGTAATAGGGTGAATTTGTTAAATTAAAACATACAGCTTACAGTTTCCAAACAAATAAAAAGTCAAGCTGTTTAAGATCCACAATATATGGTCTCCACATATTGAAGAGGAAAAAAACTCTTAAAGTGAGTTAAGGAGAAAGCGAGAACAAGGTTTCCTTTATCTTGTACTAAACATCCCAGTCTTTATGAGGGACTGTTTGCCTTAATGATCACATTATACTGCATGCCACAACCCAATTAGTGCAAGCGAAAGCGTAACTCATCTACTTATAGTCTTTTAAAAAAAAAATGAAAATCGGTTTGTACAGTTTTATTTGGTTACGTATACAAAAAGCAAGCTATTTTTAGTTTTCTTATGATTTGAGAAATAATTGAACCACAGGTATACAATATGCCTTGCGATAATCATTTCACTATTTTCATATCTTTAAGTGCCTTTTTAAGCGACTTAATAGCCATCTTGTTTTTATTTCCTCTGGTTGTCAGTACATGTTACTTTTTTATTTTTTTAGGATTTGCTGAAAGTTGTCTGTGTTCTTGCATATTTTTTAGTACTGAAATTGGCTATGCTGAAAAGAATATTAGAAATGGATAGTACTTTACAAATAGCTTTATCTAACCAACCTTTCAGTTTGTTGGTAATCTGGATTTGAGACTATTTTAGAGGGTCTCCATGCTGTGAACATTTGCAATCAGCTTTTACTGCAAGAAAAAACACAGAAAATGCCATATAGCAGTGAAAACGGACCATCAATTAGAAGTCCTATTAGCAATGTAAGCCGTAAAAGGGAGTTTGACAGTCCAAAATGACAGTTTACGCTAAGTACGTAACTTTGTAAGGTGCATAACCGCTATACATTGTATACATAAATAAGAAAGAAAAATAGAGGGATACAGATCACCACTTGTGCATTGATAGGTCCTAAATCATGAACCTGGTGTCCAGTGCATGGAAACTCCAAGACCAGTGAGCAAAGGTGGTAAATCCAAAAATAACATTCCAGCACCTGTTAAAATTATTATTAGAAGATAATATTAATTATTCACACTCTTAAGAGCAGGGGATGGAATTGAATTGACTTTTTTGATGTTAAAAATTGTACCTTTATTTTTTTAATTGCTTCTTCCATTTTCCTGAAAATATTTTTTATCATCTTAATAATTAAACTGCTTGGTACACCCTTGGCATGGCTGATCGATTGCGCAAAGTGAGGTTGAGCAAGAATGTAGAGACGTTTGGTGTTCAGTAGGGTCCACACAAACAGGCTGGTAAGTGGTCCGATTAGCTGCTTCTGGAAAGCTGATTATGGTCTCTTAGATGTTTGTATATGTATCGCAGAAGTTGGGAGGATTTATATGAACCGGGCTCTTCTGCTGTACCTGCTCCATACCTGGCGGTTCCCAGCTGCTTTATACAGCAGATACACAACATTAACTGCTGCAATTGGACATCACTCTGATTTATACAATTTAGCCCATCAGATGCTATTGTGATCATTTAAACAGGGAGCTCTCTGTCACTCTGATTGGGCTCCTCAATGCGGGCAGCTGAAGGCTATTTGGAGGGCCACAAATTAAGCCTTAGACAAGGAGTCCCCAAATATCTATTTCACTCTTTCAAAACATAGGACAAGAACAAGAGAGAGAATAAAGGTAAGTAACATTGACTTTTAGGCAGATGTGAAAAAAATGCTGCTAGATTAGAATGCTTTAAGAAATAAAAGTGGTATTAGTTTAAAATAGTTTTCAAAAATTAAAATTACATGCACTTAAGAATTATTTAGAATTAAGTGAGCTTACCACTGTCAGTACGTGTTTATAGTCCACTTGCTTTATATAATATGGTGCCTGGCTCCACTGTTGATCCTCAGCAACTGATATATGTAATCCAAAAATACACAGCACATCCCTAGTTAAAAATTGCAAATGCTTTATTTAATCCTTATAAGAAGCACACATCCCATGAAAAATCACATGGCAGACTGACACGTTTCTCTATGAGTAAAATCGATGTGTGCGACAAAAAACCCCAGTCTGACATGTGCTTTTTGTTCAAACGTGTTTTTTTAATAGATTGAATAAAGCATTTATATTTTTTATCTAGAGATGTGCAGTGCACTTTTGCCATTTAAAGCAGTTAAGTTTAATCATATAAGAAAAAGCCAAATGAATGAACCAAATAGAAATCCAAATAAAATCAATATTTGGCATAACCACCTATTGGCTTCAGAAGAGCATCAATTCTTCTAGGCACACTTGCACACAGTTTTTGAAGAAACTTGGCAGGGAGGTTGTTCCAATCATCCTGCAACACTAACCAGAAATCTTCTGTGTACGTGGGCTTACACAAATTGTTATGTCTCTTTATATTATCCCTGATAAACTCAATAATATTAAGATATATACTCTATAGGGGTCATTTCATCACTTTCAGGATTACATGTTCTCCTGTATGATTAAGATCTTATTCAAATTCTAGAGCACCTACTGCCATTTTCTGTACCCCATTTTCTAGGTTTTTTGCGCATAGTTGCGTCACTTGCCCTTGTTTCCGTTTCAAATGTCTTATTTTTGGCTGCAATTCTTCTATTGGTTACTGCCAGTTCTGAGCTGATTGCACTGTTGGACACCTTATGATTTCGAATGAAAGTAAGCATTATGTGTCTTTCATCTGCTGCACTGTGTGTTTAGTAAACCACGGTGTCTATAGCCCTCACATTTCTTGATGCATCTTCAAAGAGCCTGAACATCATATTTTAAAACCCCAGTCTGCTTTGAAATCTTTGCCCTGGAAATACCTTGCTGATGTAGTATAACCTTATGTCTTGTTGCTGTGCTCAGTCTTGAAATGGTGTATAACCTGTGACATGAAACTGTCTTACAGAACCTCACCTTTCTATCAGTTTGGATGTTCCTCGCACAGTATTAAGTCTCCCAGCTGTTTCTGTTTCAGTTAATGACTGTGTTTCAACCTACATATGAAAATAATGATCTTCATCATGTTTGGTAAAATTAGTTACTCCTGCACCTCACTATAGTCTTACAAAAACCCTGACTTTGTGCAATGACATACATTTCTCTTTTGTTCATTCACTTTGCATTTTGCTAATTGATAAAAATAAACTATTAACACTTCTATTTTTTAAACCATTTTTACTTTTCAACATTTTGTTTACAGCTGCAAAAAAGAATTGCTCTTGAGCAATTTTTTACTTCACCAAAAGAAATGAAGAGATCCATTTCATTTATTTCATATCTCAGGCAGAGATCATTCTATCTGAATATTTGACACATAAACTGAGGAGTTACATACAGTATGTGTAAAGCGTCTCTTCAGACAAGAAGAGGACTCGAACTCTGTCACCAATGGGAAGTAGCAATCCTAAAAGTTAACATTGACTCTTCAACGAGCCTGGTCACATGACTTAGGATAAAAGTCAAAACCAAAATCTCAATTTGCAAACACTATGTTTTGGGGTACTGCCTCTCATCAGTGCAATGTGTCAGATCTTGTTTTGCTTGGTGAGAGACATCTGACCGGGATCCAAGGGTAATGTTTCTCCTTGTGGAGCATGACATGTCAAGCCTGACATACCAAGGTGAAGAAACTTTTCAGTCGCAATGTTCCTCTGGGAAATATGCAAATTGTCTCTTCAGAGTACGAGGACTAGATAATGATACTTTTTCCCACAAAAATATTACTTTAGCCCCATATTTTGCATTTTCAAAAGAGTGACAGATGAAAATTGACCATACAATTTGTTGTGCAGTTTCTTCTGAGCACACTGATGCTCAATATGGGGAGAAAAACTTCTGTTTAGGTGAACAACAGAGCTCAGAAGAGAAAGAGCCCAACTTGTTGAGCACAAAATGTCCCATTTGCAGAGCCCTTGATGTAACTAAACAGTGGAAGCCCCCAACAAGTGACAACATTTTGGAAATTACACCCCTTAAGGAATTAATCTAGAGGTGTAGTGAGCATCTTAATCTCTCATGTGCTCCGCAGAATTTAAAAAAACAATGAGCCATGAAAATAAAAAAATCAAATTTTTCCTACAAAAATGTTACTTTAACCTCAAATGTTTCATTTTCATAAGGTCAACAGGATAAAATGGACCATATAATTTATTGTGCAATTTCTCCTGAGTACACCAGTACCTCATATTTGGTGGAAAACCATTGCTGGGTGCATAGCAGAGCTGAGAAGGTAAGGAGCACCATGTAAATTTGGAGCGCAGAATAGGTTGGAATAGAGAGTGGACACCATGTCACATTTTCAGAGCCCCTGAGGTGCCTGAACAGTGGAAAACCCCCAAAGGTAACCCCATTTTAGAAAATACATCCCTCATGGAATTCATTTAGAGGTGTGATGAGCACCTTGAATCCCCAGGTGCTTCACAGAATTGTATAATGTTGAGCCATGAAAATAAACAAAATCACATTTTTCCCACAGAAATGTTGCTTTAGCACCACATTTTTCATTTTCATAAAGATAATAGGAGAAAAAGGACCATGAAATTGGTTGTTCAATTTCTCCTGAGTACACTGATACTCCATATTGTCGGGATCCCTCAGATATCTCTTTCATCTGAAGGACCAATGTTCTTGGGTGTAAGGCACCATATGTCTCTAATTGATTGCTCCGTTGAGAAGAATAACACAGACATAAGCTGTATAATACAACTCGGGATGCCTGCCAAGACGCCTCTGGCTTATCAGTTAGGCTTCCATCTTTTATAGCAAAGAATTTAGACATTTACAGACATGCACAATAAAGAAAAGAAAAATAGTTACTTCTACAACAGCTTTGCCATGTAAGCAGGAAATATTTGACCTTGGTTCACAAGGGAGATGTCTGAGACATCTCCTCGAAGAAAAGATAAAGTTCAGCAGAATTCATTTAACTCATTCAGTTCTTATCATTCCCCACTTTGACATCTTCATTTTCCACAATCTGGAACACTGGATCCTGCAACAACAGCGGATAGTGGCTCGTTCACCAGGTACTATCCCAGGCCGACGGGTTGCCCAAGGGAGACAGGTCTTCTACCTTCTCCATCCCCCAGATACTGAAGCCATGTCCATCATTGCAAGAGTACGCTCCTTCATGCCAGAAATGAGATGTCAATCTAGGACTCAAAGGAATAATAGTTAAATTCTTGTTGTTTACAGTCAAACTTCCTTATCTATTTCTACATCTTTTCTTGCATATAGAGATACACCAAAAAACAAGTTTCAGTAACACATATATTATAAGGAGACAAACGGCAATACATAATAAACTTAGTATAATCCCAGCTATCCAGCCTCCAATACCCTTAAACCAATTAGCTGGATTAAGAAAGGAGAAAGTGTCTGACCACCAACTATCTTTAGTACGATCATTGTCTTTATCATACTGATCTCTAAGTCTCAGGACTTCAGAAGGAGACAAGCCTGTATTTCTATTTGGAGTGTGTCTGACTGAAAAGAGTGCAAGAGGCAAGCACTCCACCCAGCTCTTTCCTGTGTCTGCCATGGCCTTTTGAATTTTCAGTTTGTGTCCCATTTAGTCTTTCCACTTTCCCTCTACCTTGTGGCCTATATGGTGTATGAAATGTTTGCTGTACACCCGGGGCCTGCATGACTTCCCTCTTTATTTCTCCCGTGAAGTGTGCACCCCTATCTGTTTCTGTGGTTTCTGGGACACCATACCTGCAGATCAGTTCTTTCATCAGTTTGTCTGTAGTCATTTTAGCATTTGCACGTTTTACCGGATAGGCTTCCGGCCAACCAGAGAAGAGATCTACACATACTAGGATATTTGCATACACTCCTACCTTGGTAGCTGTATGTCGTCAATCTGCCGTCTCTGAAACGGGTAGAGAGGCCTAGGTGTCGCTTTCTTAGGGACTTTTACTGTTTTACCTGGGTTGTGCTGTGCACAGATGAGGCATGATTGTACAAGTTTCGCGGCTGCATAACTGAAACCAGGAGCGATCCAGAAGGCATCTACCATGGCACACATGTGACTTTTTGAGGTGTGATTGGGGCCATGTGCTGCTTGCGCCATGATTGGGAACAGGGACTTTGGTGGGCACATTTTATCTCTTTTATCTTATTCTCCCATACTCCATTTGAGTTCAGCTCAGCTCCCAGTCTCCCCCGGTGTACCTTCTCTGTTTGGGCAGCTTTATGCTGGAGGGATTTCAGGACATCTAGACCCAATGTGGCTGGAATACGCAGACTCCCCGCCACCGTCCACTGCTCTCTCTAGGCCGCCTTGTGCTATTTTAGCAGCCTCGTTCGCCCTTCTATTGCCCTCTACCTCCACGGAGTCACCTTTGTGTGTGCTTTTACCTTGACAATGCCAACCTGGACTGGTAACATCAATGCCTCCATCAATTGTTTCACCAGCTCTGCATTTTTAATGGGCTTCGAATCTGTGAAAATATTAGCGACTTTACCTGCAGCGGCTCTACACGCCTCAGTGAGTGCCTTCAACTCTGCCTCCTGCGCCGACATGTGAGGAGAGAGTGGTTCCGCTCGGATTACCTCATGTGAGGATACTACTGCATATCCAGTGTAGAATCGTCCATCCTGGTGGTATCTGGGGCCATCTACAAAAAAGAAACTCAAAGTCTGCATTAGGAACAGGTTTTTCATGAATGTGTGCAAACCCAACTGTCTCCTGACTCATCAGTTCTATGCAGACATGTTCATGCGTCATGTCAAAGTATCCTTCCTCACTCGCTAATACGGTCACCAATTCCCCCTTTTCTGAATCCACAGGCAGGAGGGTGGCTGGATTCAGAACGTTACATCTTTTGAGGAGTGACATACTCAGGAATTAGTAGAGCACACTCAAGTCAGAGCTGTCTGGCCATAGACAGATGTTTTGGTTGAACTTGTAGGAGTATGGCATGGATGTCATGTGGGGAATAGATTGTCAAAAGAAACGTCAGTGTGATCTCACATGCCTTCCCTATTACATCTCCACTTTTTTCCTTGTGCTCCAGCATACATGACAGGTCGTCTTATTGTCCTTGTTTGCTCAATTTCTTTAGCTACCTTAAGGAGGTCTTTCGGATCTACATGTCTCCATTCAGGTCTGGCTGTCTGTACTGCGTCTCTTAAGTCTTTGTTCATACCGTCAATGAATGCATTCACCAGTATTCTAACATCAAGTGGGTTTATGCAAATGTACCCCATGTCTGCCCATTTCAGCTGTAACCGTCCAAAGTACATCTCTACTCTCTCTCCTCTTTGCTGTGTCACATTAGTCAGGAGTACAGACTGCTCTGATTGTTCCACTGCAGCCCATTGTCTTAGTGACTCACAGTACGTCTCCCCAGATCGTGCAGATTTATCATCCATGCCCCAAGCCTGATTCTTTGTCACATCTGTATGTGTCTTAATTATATGAACTAGTGCGTCACCTGCCTTTAAACTCACCAACCTCTCTAGGTCTGCCCAGGTACACTTATATGTCTGCTGTACTTCCTTTATGTGTCTGTAAAACGGGAATGGTTGGTCTTCAGGGTCAGGCAGCTGCTTCAGCAAAGCTAGCTGGTCAGAGGGGCTCCAGGGATAATACACCTGTATCTTTCTTATTCTCGTCACACTTCTAGGTCCTGATGGGGTTGGTCGTCTGATGTCTACTGTCAGCTTACTCCTCAAGGGCCAATGTCCCCACTACCCACTATCCGCACTATTATGTCAGCTTCTTATGATCTTGTCTGGATAGGATTTAGTGCAATTCGCTTAGGTCAGTAGCACAGGTCACACAAGTAGCTATTCAGTCTGGGTTTGTCTGAGTCTGACCACAGTGTTTACAAGTCCATCTGTTTTGTCTGGGTCTCTGGTTACACTTTGTCAATCAAACATTCATAATACACCTTCCATACTGCTGCACATTCTCAAGCATCATTTATTCACTTTTTGTACATCCAAACATTCACACTCTGGTATTTTTGCCTTTTTCAATATTTGTCCCACTTGTTTTACTGCTTCCTTCCTTCTCTGTCTTTTGTAATTTGACACAATTTGCTATACAAATCAATCACACAACTAGAAGCAGGTTCAAACACATTAATGACCAAGCAATCACTTACAATTCCCTTCTAAATTAGGCACCATATCTTACTTTTAACTTCCAATCTTCAATTAAGTACTGTTGCTTTAAAATGCACAAATCTTTCAGCGCGTACCTTACGGATAGAATTACAGAGAATTTTGAGCACAGCTCACACTCAGCAGAGATAAGAGCGAAGGGAGAAGAAAAACTGCGCAGCGCCATCCTTCCCCCCTCCCATCAGAATGCAGCGTCGTCCTTCACAGAATTCTGTAGTTCTTTAGACTTATCAAAATCAATTTCTACAAAGAAACTCAAAATCACGGGATTTCACTGTAAGGGCAGATAACTGTATAATGAGATTAACCATGCCTTGCCCTTTTTCTGGCCAAATGCATTCAGGAAACTTTACAATGTAATGCCACATATAACACGAACTATATCATTACTCAATTCATTCAGTCTCAGATGTAGATTTGAAATATCTATAACGCATCTGTCCGGGATTCCACCACAACTAGAAAGGTCACAAATCTCTTGACACAAAAATGATGTGTGATGATTCATTCATACGTGCTCATTCACTGATTTTTTTTTTATACTCAATTACTCATCTCTCATCTTATTCAGAGGTTCTCATAGACATATATACAAGGATTCACACAGCCTGCCTATCTTGCACTTTGGATTTGATTAATACTTTTTCCAGGTTCTTTGCTGCACTACTTCCATATCTATCCTCAATTATATCACATAACCGGTCTCCTTCTTCGGGTGTCTTTCCCTGATTGTTCCCCATTTTATCTTTTATTCTTATCCTGTTTTTCTTGTTTCTTTCCTGTTAATCCTCTCTTCCTTAGGTGGTGTATTGGGTAAGCTCAAGACTAGGCTCTACTATACCTCGTTACCTTCTTCCTAAGGTGCCAACAGGTTAAACGGGGTGTCTGTTCCTCCTTGTACTACGTGTCTCGTGTACTTATATGCTAGGTAGCATCCGAACAGTAACACTCCCACAACACACAGGATTGTACACAAAGTATCCATTTATCCGGGTTCTTCAGTCATATCCTGTCACAGGCTCATTTCGTGGTCCTGTGCTCATTCGGTCACACTCTTATCTGTCACAAGCTTTATTCGTAAAGGGTGTTGATTTAAGCTTAGGCGGTGACCTCCCCGAAAGGACGCTGTCACATAACCCAGTTAGGCAATATCACCACTCTTTGAACGAATACCTACTGTGCAGCTTATTTTTCTACTTTCCACAATCTTTCAGATCAAAGTAGCCATTCAACAACCTCCCTGATTCCTAACACGGAATCTTCTATTGTGGAGAACTTGTCCGTCGGGGCTTTGCAGCATGAACTGTTCACCCAGCCTTATATTCCGTAATGTCAGACCTCTCCCATTTCGATTTGCATCAGCTCTTTTTCTAAAAATAGCTGTGCACAGACAGAACCTACAGTAACCTCTCATTCGAGCAGAAATTACATATGCGTGTCACACCCGATTTCCTCAGAGTTCTTATATGGACCTGATCTTACGGCCCCCTCCTCTACTAGATTCCCCTTGATACGGACCTTAGTTAAAGTGATATATTATGAAGAGCAGAGAAGAGAAGAATGATCTCTTACCTGGCCAGGTGTTTAGGTCTGCTGTTCACAATTTCATCAGTAACTGGAGTGGTCCGTACGTCGGGTAGTCTCGGAGAGGTGCCTATTTCAGGTCCCTGTTTCGGGCGCCAGGAAACTGTCGGGATCCCTCAGATATCTCTTTCATCTGAAGGACCGATGTTCTTGGGTGTAAGGCACCATATGTCTCTAATTGATTGCTCCGTCGAGAAGAATAACACAGACATAAGCTGTATAATACAACTCGGGATGCCTGCCAAGACGCCTCTGGCTTATCAGTTAGGCTTCCATCTTTTATAGCAAAGAATTTAGACATTTACAGACATGCGCAATAAAGAAAAGAAAAATAGTTACTTCTACAACAGCTTTGCCATGTAAGCAGGAAATATTTGACCTTGGTTCACAAGGGAGATGTCTGAGACATCTCCTCGAAGAAAAGATAAAGTTCAGCAGAATTCATTTAACTCATTCAGTTCTTATCAATATGTGGTGGTAAACTACTCTTTGGGCACACAGCAGGGCATCATTTGACTTTCAGAGTGCAAAATTGGCTGGAATAGATAGCGGACACCATGTCGCATTTTCAGAGCCTCTGAGGTACCTAAACTGTGGAAAACCCCACAAGCAGTGGCGGATTATAATGAGGTCAATTTGGGCAGTTGCCCCGGGCCCAGTGGGGTTAAGGGGCCCACAGCCCAGGCCAGTAAATTGCCCCATTATAATCCGCCACTGCGCAGGGCCGGATTATAGGCAGGGCAGGCGGGGCTTCAGCCCCGGGGCCCCCACCACATTCCTGCTGGCTGCTGCAATGGCACTCCATCTTCTCCCCACCTAAAAGTGAGTGACCGTGGGGGCGGCATTATGTGCTCTGCTACCAGCAGCATCTACAAGTAGCGTGAACGCTGATGCTGCTGGTAGCGTGCAAAGGCTTGTGATGAGATCACAGGAGTTAAGGTGTCAGGGCCCCCGATCATGTGACCCCTGTCTCCTCCCCTCCTGTGACCTCATCACAGGTCCTGTGCGCACAGCACAGAGCACTGAGAGCAGCCATGTATGTGGAGTGCGGCTCTGCGGGTGGAGGTCGGTGCTGGAGGCTCCATTATTCTCTATGTGGAGTGCGGCTCTGCGGGTGGAGGTCGGTGCTGGAGGCTCCATTATTCTCTATGTGGAGTGTGGCTCTGCGGGTGGAGGTCGGTGCTGGAGGCTCCATTATTCTCTATGTGGAGTGCGGCTCTGCGGGTGGAGGTCGGTGCTGGAGGCTCCATTATTCTCTATGTGGAGTGGGGCTCTGCGGGTGGAGGACGGTGCTGGAGGCTCCATTATTCTCTATGTGGAGTGCGGCTCTGCGGGTGGAGGTCGGTGCTGGTGGCTCCATTATTCCTTATGTGGAGTGTGGCTCTGCGGGTGGAGGTAGGTGCTGGAGGCTCCATTATTCTCTGTGTGGCTCTGCGGGCGGAGGTCGGTGCCGGAGGCTCCATTATTCTCTATGTGGAGCGGGGCTCTGCGGGTGGAGGTCGGTGCTGGAGGCTCCGTTATTCTCTATGTGGAGTGTGGCTCTGCGGGTGGAGGTCGGTGCTGGAGGCTCCATTATTCTCTATGTGGAGTGCGGCTCTGCGGGTGGAGGTCGGTGCTGGAGGCCCCATTATTCTCTATGTGGAGTGCGGCTCTGCGGATGGAGGTCAGTGCTGGAGGCTCCATTATTCTCTATGTGGAGTGTGGCTCTGCGGGTGGAGGTCGGTGCTGGAGGCCCCATTATTCTCTGTGGAGTGTGGCTCTGCGGGTGGAGGTCAGTGCTGGAGGCCCCATTATTCTCTATGTGGAGTGCGGCTCTGCGGGTGGAGGTAGGTGCTGGAGGCTCCATTATTCTCTGTGTGGAGTGCGGCTCTGCGGGTGGAGGTCGGTGCTGGAGGCTCCATTATTCTCTATGTGGAGTGTGGCTCTGCGGGTGGAGGTAGGTGCTGGAGGCTCCATTATTCTCTATGTGGAGTGCGGCTCTGCGGGTGGAGGTCGGATCTGGAGGCTCCATTATTCTCTATGTGGAGTGGGGCTCTGCGGGTGGAGGTCAGATCTGGAGGCTCCATTATTCTCTATGTGGAGTGCGGCTCTACGGGTGGAGGTCAGTGCTGGAGGCTCCATTATTCTCTATGTGGAGTGGGGCTCTGCGGGTGGAGGTCGGTGCTGGAGGCTCCATTATTCTCTATGTGGAGTGCGGCTCTGCGGGTGGAGGTCGGTGCTGGAGGCTCCATTATTCTCTATGTGGAGTGGGGCTCTGCGGGTGGAGGTCGGATCTGGAGGCTCCATTATTCTCTATGTGGAGTGCGGCTCTGCGGGTGGAGGTCGGTGCTGGAGGCTCCATTATTCTCTATGTGGAGTGCGGCTCTGCGGGTGGAGGTCGGTGCTGGAGGCTCCATTATTCTCTATGTGGAGTGCGGCTCTGCGGGTGGAGGTCGGTGCTGGAGGCTCCATTATTCTCTATGTGGAGTGCGGCTCTGCGGGTGGAGGTCGGATCTGGAGGCTCCATTATTCTCTATGTGGAGTGCGGCTCTGCGGGTGGAGGTCGGTGCTGGAGGCTCCATTATTCTCTATGTGGAGTGCGGCTCTGCGGGTGGAGGTCGGTGCTGGAGGCTCCATTATTCTCTATGTGGAGTGGGGCTCTGCAGGTGGAGGTCGGTGCTGGAGGCTCCATTATTCTCTATGTGGAGTGGGGCTCTGCAGGTGGAGGTCGGTGCTGGAGGCTCCATTATTCTCTATGTGGAGTGCGGCTCTGCGGGTGGAGGTCGGTGCTGGAGGCCCCATTATTCTCTATGTAGAGTGTGGCTCTACGATTCTTGACCCCCGTCACGTGACGAGGGGGGCCCACAGAGTCTGAACTGCCCCGGGCTTTGGCTACCCTTAATCCACCCCTGCCTACAAGTGACCCTATTTTCAAAACTACATAATTTATAGAATTCCTCTAGAGGTGTAGCATTTTAAACCCTTAGTTGATTCACAGAATTGTGCAACATTGGGCTAAGTAAATGGAAAATTACCATTTTTCCACTAAAATGTTGTTTTGGCCCAAAGTGTTCAATTTTTTAAAAGGGATGCTAGCAGAAAATTAACATTGCAATTTTTAAGCAATTTTTTCGGAATACGCCAATACCCCTTATGTGGTTGAAAACCTATTTTGAGGCACAGTGCAATGCTCAACAGGGAAGGAGCGCCACATGGGATTTCAGATTTTGCTGGATTGGTTTCAGGGTGCCATGTCATATTGGCAGAGCCCTTGAGGTGCCAGAATAGCAGAACCCCTACATAAGTGACCTCAGTTTAAAAAGTAAACCCCCAAACAATTCATCTAGGAGTGCAGTGAATATGTTGACACCACATGTGCCTGACAGAATTTTATATCAATCACCAGTTTAGAAAGAATCCTTACATTTGTACCACTATAATGTTGTTTTAGAAATACGTTTTTAATTTTTATAAAGGCTAATAGGAAAAAATGGACCTCACAGTTTGTTGTGCAATTTTTCCTGAGTGCACCAATACCCTACATGTAATCAGAGACTACAGTACTTTTCAGGCACAGTGGAAAAATCAGAAGGGAAGGGGAGCCATATATTAGTTCAGATTTTGCTGTTTTGGTTTGTGGGTGCCATGACCCACTGGAAGAGCCCTGGCCCTGAGGTATCAGAACAGCAGAACTCCCCATAAGTGACTCCATTTAAATATTGAGACAACCGGTATGTCACAGAATTTTATACCATTGGGCAGTAAAGAAAAACTCATTTAAATTTTTTATCACAAAAACATTGTTTTAGCCCCTGATTTTACATTTTCACACAGAGAAATGAGTAAAAATGGCACCAAATTGCAAATCTGCCATTGTAGTGTCTGGACATTATAGTGACCATACATTGTAGTGCCCACACATTGTATCTAGCTGGTGCTTCTGGAGACATGGACTCCGTAAATTAAGTGGGTTCTTATCACTAAAGAAAGGCCAAACGTGTGGATGCTAAATGTGTGTTAGGCACGCTGTGGAGCTAAGATGGGAGATGGACATTTGGATGTGGGAGTGCATAATTTGCTTCATTTTGTTTGTGGTGGTGAGGGAGGATCCATAGTGCTTTTCCAGAGACTTTGTGCTACCAGTAATTGGAAGACCCCTATATTTTCATTGACAGATTACAGACCTGAGTGGGGACTTCCTTTTTTTGTGGATTGATTTATATCTTCTATTGAGAACATTTTACAAAACAGCGTGCAAAAAATTGAGAAAAAATGGCATTATTTATAACTCACATGACTTGAAAAGATAACGGCACACACCTTGTGATTATTCAGGAACTGTGGTGATTCACCAAATTCAAATGCAAGATTTTCATGAAACATCAAAGAGAGGAAAGGTGACACTCTGTCCCATGAAAACGTCTTTTATTGCACAATCATTAAAAAATGGATGCAGGAGAATACAGGTGCAAGAGACGCACAATGGCCATTTCGCACACAATGGTGCGGCAATGGATCTAATCTGTAGCTCAAGAGCCACTTGTGGCTTACGTGCCTGTGATGTGTGAATCAATGGCTGTCTGCCACCTTAGTTCATTAACACCAGGTATAGCAAACAGATATTAAGAGAAGGGTTACTTTTGTGTGTAGCCCTGCATAGAAGAACAGATCTGAATGGGGGTAAGATAAGAAACTGTGGAGCTTGGCATTCTGCCTTGGTGTGGAAAAACTTTGGCTGTCATTATACCAGTAATAGGGAGCTCTGGGTGTCACTACTGTGAGTGGGGCAGAAGCTGGATGTGGCCCGCGATCCTCTCTCAGACCTGAATGTGGCTCGTGTGACCCTATTTTATAGTTGAATGTGGCTCTCAAGGTCAGAATAGTTGGGGACCTCTGCTCTAGAGAATACAGACAGAAGACATATGGCTGGATTAACTTAGCAGTGGCTGCTTTAGGAGAATTAGGACAATGTAAGCAAGGAGATGCAAAAAGGGAGAAAGCTAGCTTTCCATTGCTTCTTACTTTCTTCCTGGGGCATGGAATAGTGTGGCTACCAGACATGATAACAACCATAATGTAGTAGGAAAGAGGAACCTGAATTAATATATCAAAACACTTTTACATCCACATATGGTCCATGAGCAGGGTCATCCACTCTTATCTGATACACACTGCACCTTTACTCATGATGTTAGCACTCATAGCAAAATGGCATAATAGACATACAACCAAGTCAGGCAGGTAGATGGTATGACTGATTTAATGATTGACATTAGCCATAGGTGAATGAAAGTTGGCACTGATTCATGCTTGATTCTTTTTGACAAATGTTAAATTTTCCATGATTTTTTGCTAGAGCGTACAAAGCCACTGGCTGCGCTGAGCATTCTCAATGACATAACACTGGAAGCTGAACATGAAACTACACTCATAGCAAACTGAGCCAGTTCTTGCCACCGGTCCAATCTGCTAACCCGGAAGTACATGGGATCAGAGCTCAGGGTATCTGTTCAAGAAAGGACACAGGACCAAACCTGAAGTTCAGGTGGTGCAACTCTTTTTGGTGATGTGCATCAGTTTTGAATTGGAAAATAAACCATAATTTCATATTTATGGTAATTTATGATATCTGTATAATTGTAGGCTCACCTGTGGAACTTTGTTGCTGAATAAATATCCATTGCATAAGTTGAAAGCCACAGTCAATCCACTAGCTCAGACAAGTAAGCATTTCATGAAAAAACTGTTTATGGCTTGCGTATAATATAAACTGTCTTAACTCCATCTTCATCTTGGTGGTCCTGTTGGCTAGGTTATTTGTGATGTACAATAATAAATTATATTGTGGTACCGTGAAAAATCCAGAAAAATCGATGTGAATACTTTTCTGCCCAATTACTCCTTCAGGTAAGATAACAAAAAAAATGTTTTTTTTGTTAACCTGCCTGAAGGAGGAGCCTCTGTGCTCTGAAAGCTTGCAAACATATTATTTTCTGGTTAGTCAATAAAGGTATCATTCTGAGAATACTTTTGTCATCATTGGGCAGAAAAGTATTCACATCTAGGTTATTTGTAAAATTGTTAATTTTGTGAAAGAAAATTGTAGTTATTTTTGTACTTTCTGACAACTTTTTGACCTGTCCTGCTTTGGGACTGCATATGCAGGGAAGTGTTGATTCTGCATAGATTAGAAAGCTTGGAAAGCGTCCTCCTGGTCAGACATACAGTCATAATAATAATGTTTCTTTTTTTTAGTAAGCAACCTTCTCTGCGCAAGAGCTTTACCAGTCAGGGAACATAGATTTTCGTGGTAATACATCAATTTCAATTCAATTTTCGAAACCACTGATACATTTTTTTAAAGGAAAGTTAACTTGTAAAATTCAAAGAATTTGAATTTTTCTAATTTTCATAATTTTCTTAATCCTGATCAGAATGCTACTGGGAAAATTCATTCATGCAGTCACAATAACAGAAAGAATGTGAGTTTGTTGTAGCGAGTGACTGCACGAAATACAATGCATTTTAGTGTTGAAAAAATGTTTAATTTTACTCACAAACATGGCAGGGGTGTTTTTTCAGTACAATAAATAATGGCTACGCTGCATGTTGCATTGAGCAAAAGCTAATACAAATGTAGGTGGTCTGTCATGAATTATTGTGAACTTGTACATTTTTGAGTACTGAATGCATGTTTGTTGTTGGGGACACAAAAGGACAACTGATCTTGCAATGGAGGTGGAGAAGGAAGTGAATGTAAAGCAGTAGATGAGGACGCTGAAGTGGTGGATGACAACAACAAAGCACTACTTGCAGGTGCAAACTGGTTATCAGAAATAGGATCATAAGCTGAAGAACAGATTGAGCCTTGCTCATCTAGCTAGTCAGCTTGATCTCTCCATATGAGAGTGATGCCATTTTATGTGCAGATGGAGTGATGTTGTCCTATCAATGTGTGCTAACAGATGACCAGCTTGTCTTCAAACAGCAAAGCCCGCAAAATGCACTAGGTTTGTCCTCCAGCAACATCAAAATTCCCTTACACTAAATGCCAGCACACAGGACTTTCTACCAACACCACCAAAAATTTGAAAACATATTTTTCCAATCACAGAAAAAAAGTCATCAACCAGAAATACTAGGCAGTTGCAGGGTTAGGCCGGAGTCAGACTAAGGGCTCATACTCACTTGTGAGAGATTTGCACGGTTCTCGTGCGTGTCTCTCACATGAAAACCCGGCACTGCCACCAGCACTGGGACTGGAGCATGCAGCTACATAGAAATACATGTGGCCTCACGCTCCGGTCCAAGTGTCGGCAGCAGTGCCAGGTTTTCATGCGAGAGACTCGCACAAGAATCGTGCAAGTCTCTCACAAGTGAGTATGAGCCCTAACGTAGAATATGGACGAGTGCTATAAGAGAAAACAATGCATAGCACTCGGACTAGTGTTAATCTATGGGGCAACTCACATCACAGTATTTCTTCTCAGGCGTATTCGACGTGCATGTGAAATCACAGCATGCTGCGGTTGTAATGAGTATATCATCAGAGACTCGCCAATGCACGCCTATGGGTGCGAGAAAAACTCGGACTTCACACGTACGACCTGTGTAGCTTGCAACAAATACGAACACATTTTCCTTATTTCAGCCCATTGAACAATTTAATTTAATGGTGAAAGTCAGTGACAAATGTAAAGCCATACGCATGTCATACGGATGTCATACGGACACATTGGTGGAAGAAAATTGCATCATCGCATTGCAAACGTATTACACATGGATGACCATACGGAGAACACCTGTGCGACTCTCGGCAGGGAGACTCAGACCGATTTTTCATACGCTAAGTGTGACTCCAGCCTTAACCCCTTCACAACCTATGACGCCTACGTAGGCGTCATGAAAAGCAGTGCCCAAACGACCTATGACGCCTACGTAGGCGTCATGCTATAAATAGCCCCCCTGCGGGTCGGGTGACCGGGGTCACTTGAAAGGTCACCCGACCCGCACACAAAGGACCCTTCAGAGTTAACACCTGGGGGTGTGGCTTAGCCCCCACGTGCCTACGATCACTCTGATTGGCTGTTAAAAGTGAAACTGCCAATCAGAGAGATTGTAATATTTCACCAATGAAAATTGGTGAAATATTACAATCCAGCCATGGCCGATGCTGAAATAGCATCGGACATGGCTGGGCACCGAGACCTGACCCCCCCCCACACCGACTGACGGCACCGATCGGCTGCCGCCACCGTCTGACAGCACCGATCGGCAGCCGCCGTCATAATCTGCCCCTGCCTTCCCTCCGCCCCCCAGCCCTCCGATCACCCACTCTCACCCTCCTTTGTGCCTCCGACCTCCCGCTATCCGTCCCGGTGTCCCACTGTCCAGCGTCATGGGCGCCGCCATCTTGGAAGATGGCGGGCGCATGCGCAGTGCGCCGAATCGAATCTGCAACGCTGCAGATTCATTCATTTATTTTGATCACTATGATAAACTTTCATAGTGATCAAAATAAACAAAAAGTAAATCACCGCCCCCCTTATCACCCCCATAGGTAGGGACAAATAATAAAATATTTTATTTTTTTTTTCCATTAGGGTTAGGTCCAGGGCTAGGGTTAGGGTTAGGGCTAGGGCTAGGGTTAAGGCTAGAGTTAGGGCTAGGGTTAGGGCTAGGGTTGGAATTAGGGTTAGAGTTAGAAATAGGGTTAGGGTTGGACTAAGGGTTAGGGTTGGACTAAGGGTTAGGGTTGGACTTAGGGTTAGGGTTGGACTTAGGGTTAGGGTTGGAATTGGGATTAGGGTTGGGTTGGGGTTGGGATTACGGTTAGGCTTGTGGTTAGGGTTAGAGTTGGGATTTTGTTAGGGGTGTGTTGGGATTAGGGTTGTGGTTAGTGTTATGATTAGGGTTGGGATTAGGGTTAGGGGTGTGTTGGGGTTAGGGTTGGAGATAGAATTGAGGGGTTTCCACTGTTTAGGCACATCACGGGGTCTCCAAATGCGACATGGAGCCACCATTTATTCCAGCCAATTTTGCGTTCAAAAAGTCAAACGGTGCTCCCTCCAT
Source organism: Dendrobates tinctorius (assembly GCF_039654945.1). NCBI lineage: Eukaryota > Metazoa > Chordata > Amphibia > Anura > Dendrobatidae > Dendrobates > Dendrobates tinctorius. The sequence continues at coordinate 41,587,341 of NW_027361728.1, read as the reverse complement.
TTCGAGCTCTGACGTGTGCCCAAACAGTGGTGTACCCCCACTTATGGGGTATCAAGGTACTCAGGAAAAATTGCACAACAACTTTGGGGGTCTAATTTCTCCTGTTACCCTTGGGAAAATAAAAAAATGGGGGCTAAAATAATTATTTTAGTGGAAAAAAAAAAGATTTTTTATTTTCACGGTTCTGCGTTATAAACTTCTGTGAAGCACTTGGGGGTTCAACGTGCTCACCACACATCTAGATAAGTTCCTTGGGGGGTCTAGTTTCCAAAATGGGGTCACTTGTGGGGGGTTTCCACTGTTTAGGTACATCAGGGGCTCTGCAAACGTAACATGACGCCCACAGACCATTCCATCAAGTCGGCATTTCAAAACGTCACTACTTCCATTCCGAGCCCCAACGTGTCCCCGAACAGTGGTCCCCCCCCATATATGGGGTACCAGCGTACTCAGGACAAACTGGACAACAACTTTTGGGGTCCAATTTATCCTGTTACCCTTGTGAAAATAAAAAATAGTGGGCTAAAAATCATTTTTTGAGGAAAAAAAAATATTTTTTTATTTTCACAGCTCTGCGTTATAAACTTCTGTGAAGCACTTGGGGGTTCAAAGTGCTCACCTCACATCTAGATAAGTTCCTTAGGTGATATAGTTTCCAAAATGGGGTCACTTGTGAGGGGTTTCCACTGTTTAGGTACATCAGGGGCTCTGCAAATGTAACATGACGCCCACAGACAATTCCATCAAGTCTTCATTTCAAAGCGTCACTACTTCCCTTCCGAGCCCCAATGTGTGCCCAAACAGTGGTCCCCCCCCATATATGGGGTACCAGCGTACTCAGGACAAACTGGACAACAACTTTTCGGGTCCAATTTATCCTGTTACCCTTGTGAAAATAAAAAATAGTGGGCTAAATATCATTTTTTGAGGAAAAGAAATATTTTTTTATTTTCACAGCTCTGCGTTATAAACTTCTGTGAAGCACTTGGGGGTTCAAAGTGCTCACCACACATCTAGATAAGTTCCTTAGGTGATATAGTTTCCAAAATGGGGTCATTTGTGGGGGGTTTGCACTGTTTAGGTACATCAGGGGCTCTGCAAACGTAACATGACGCTCACAGACCATTCCATCAAGTCTTCATTTCAAAGCGTCACTACTTCCCATCCGAGCCCCAACGTGTGCCCAAACAGTGGTCCCCCCCACTTATGGGGCACCAGCGTACTCAGGACACACTGGACAACAACTTTTGGGGTCCAATTTATCCTGTTACCCTTGTGAAAATAAAAAATAGTGGACTAAAAATCATTTTTTGAGGAAAAAAAAATATTTTTTTATTTTCACGGCTCTGCGTTATAAACTTCTGTGAAGCACTTGGGGGTTCAAAGTGCTCACCACACATTTATATTAGTTCCTTGGGTGATCTAGTTTCCAAAATGGGGTCATTTGTGGGGGGTTTGCACTGTTTAGGTACATCAGGGTCTCTGCAAACGTAACATGACGCCCACAGACGATTCCATTAAGTCGGCATTTCAAAACGTCACTACTTCCCTTCTGAGCCCCAATGTGTGCCCAAACAGTGGTCCCCCCCACATATATGGTACCAGCGTGCTCAGGACAAGCTGGACAACAAATTTTGGGGTCCAATTTATCCTGTTACCTTTGTGAAAATAAAAAATAGCAGGCTAAAAATTTATTTTTGGAGGGAAAAAAAATATTTTTATTTTAACGGCTTTGCGTTATAAACTTCTGTGTAGCACCTGGGGGTTCAAAGTGCTCACTATGCATCTAGATAAGTTCCTTAGGGTGTCTAGTTTCCAAAATGGGGTCATTTGTGGAGGAGCTCCAAAGTTTACGCACACAGGGGCTCTGCAAACACGACATGGTGTCCGCTAACGATTGGAGCTAATTTTCCATTCAAAAAGTCAAATGACGCTCCTTCCCTTCTGAGCCATGCCGTGCACTCAAACAGTGGTTTCCCCCCACATATGGGGTACCAGTGTACTCAGGAGAAACTGGACAACAACTTTTGGGGTCCAATTTATCCTGTTACCCTTGGGAAAATAAAAAATAGCGGGCTAAAAAATCATTTTTGAGGAAAAAAAAATATTTTTTTATTTTCATGGCTCTGCATTTATAAACTTATGTGAAGCACTTGGGGATTCAGAGTGCTCACTAAACATCTAGATAAGCTCCTTGGGGGTTCTAGTTTCCAAAATGGGGTCACTTGTGGGGGTTTCTACTGTTTAGACACACAGGGGCTCTGCAAACGCAACATGACGCCCGCAGAACATTCCATCAAAGTCTGCATTCCAAAATGGCGCTCCTTGCCTTCTGAGCTCTCCCGTGCTCCCAAACAGTGGATCCCCCCACATATGGGGTATCAGTGTACTCAGGACAAATTGCACAACAACTTTTGTGGTTCAATTTCTCCTGTTAGCCTTGTGAAAATAAAAAATAGCGGGCTAAAAAATAATTTTTGAGCAAAAAAAAATTATTTTTTATTTTCACTGCTCTGCGTTATAAACTTCTGTGAAGCACTTGGGGGTTCAAAGTGCTCACCACACATCTAGATAAGTTCCTTCGGGGGTCTAGTTTCCAAAATGGGGTCACTTGTGGGGAGCTCCAATGTTTAGGCACACAGGGGCTCTCCAAATGCGACATGGTGTCCGCTAACGATTGGAGCTAATTTTCCAATCAAAAAGTCACATGGCGCTCCTTCCCTTCCAGGCCCTGCGGTGCGCCCAAACAGTGGTTTATGACCACATATGAGATATTGATGTACTCAGGAGAAATTGCCCAACAAATTTTAGGATCCATTTTATCCTGTTGCCCATGTGAAAATGAAAAAACTGAGGCTAAATAACATTTTTGTGAAAAAAAAAAGTACTTTTTCTTTTTTACAGATCAATTTGTGAAGCACCTGGGGGTTCAAAGTGCATACTATGCATCTAGATAAGTTCCTTGGAGGGTCTAGTTTCCAAAATGGGGTCACTTGTGGGGGAGCTCCAATGTTTAGGCACACAGGTACTCTTAAAACAAGACATGGCAACCGCTAAATAGTCAAGCATATTTTACATTCAAAAAGTAAAATGGCGCTCCTTGCCTTCTGAGCCCTGCCGTGCGCCCAAACAGTGGTTTATGACCACATATGAGGTATCAGTGTACTCAGGAGAAATTGCCCAACAAATTTTAAGATACATTTTATCCTGTTACCCATGTGAAAATGAAAAAACTGATGCTAAAAGAAAATTTTGGTTGGAAAAATTAAAATGTCCATTTTTTCATTCCATGTTGCTTTAGTTCCTGTGAAGCACCTGAAGAGTTAATAATCTTCATGAATGTAGTTTTGAGTAGCTTGAGGGGTGCAGTTTTTAGAATGGTGACACTTTTGCGTATTTTCTGCCATATAGACCCCTCAAAGTGACTTCAAATGTGAGGTGGTCCCTAAAAAAAATGGTTTTGTAAATTTTTTTGTAAAAATGAGAAATTGCTGGTCAACTTTTAACCCTTATAACTTCCTAACGAAAAAAAATGTTGTTTCCAAAATTGTGCTGATGTAAAGTAGACATGTGGGAAATGTTATTTATTAACTATTTTGTGTCACATAACTCTCTGGTTTAACAGAATAAAAATTCAAAATTTGAAAATTGCAAAATTTTCAAAATTTTCACCAAATTTCCATTTTTTTCACAAATAAACGCAAAAATTATCGACCTAAATTTACCACTATCATGAAGCCCAATATGTCACGAAAAAACAATCTCGGAATCGCTAGGATGCGTTGAAGCTTTATTACCTCATAAAGGGACATTGGTCAGAATTGCAAAAAATGGCCAGGTCATTAAGGTCAAAATAGGCTGGGTCATGAAGGGGTTAATGTGATGTACAAAGAGGATAACTGAACAGCAGCCTGCCCAAAATATTAATATGGCATTTATGTGTTTCCAGTTTGACAATTTAAACAAACGTGACAAAACAGACCTAAATCGATAAATATCTTGATTTCCTGTAACAATTTATTTACAAGTTTTATGATAAAGCACATGAATTCCCACTGACCAAAAAGGATCACATAAAAACTAATTCTAAGAGGTAGGAACATTGCCTAAAAATGCTACAACAGACTAAAGAATATTTATGCGGTTACTGTTACCAAAATTCTGAAATATATTGGAAAAACTTAAAAGGGGAGATATTTTAGGTACAGAAAGTAATTTGTGGCAACAGGCAGCAGTGTTGTTGTGGCACCTACTATTGTTAAATACGTCTGGTCAAACAGTTGCAAAACCTTAACAACCTTCACGACATGTCTATTTTTCAGTATTGCATTTTCGTTTTTCCTCTTTTTCGAAGAGCCATAACTTTTTTATTTTTTCGTCAACATACCCATGGGAGGGCTTGCTACTAGCGGGATGAGCTATAATTTGAATTTTTAATTTTGTAATCATGTGATGTCCTGGAAAGCTGGGAAAAAATTCAAATGCTGAAAAATTGTTAAAAAATGTGCAGTTCCACAATTGTTCAATGGGTATTTTATTTACCATGTTTCCTACAAGGTAAAAATGACCAGCCAATATGGTTCTCCATGTCAGTACAATTACAATGATACCAACCATGCGAAGTTTTATTTTTAAGTGTTAAAAAAATCAGAAATTTGTGAAAAAAACACTTTACATATGTCATCATTTTATGAGACTCGTAACATTTTCAATTTCTGGTCGATGGGGCTGTGAGAGGCATTATTTTTTGTGCCCCAAACTGACGTTTGTATTGATATCATTTTGAGGTAGATACAATGTTTTGATCGCCTCTCCTTGCATTTTTCACAGAGTTGGAGCAGCCAAAAAAACATAATTCTGGCACTTAGAATTTTTTTGTCATTATACCATTTACCATTCTGGTCAATATTTTGAAAGACTGGACTTTTAATAATGTAGCGGTACCATATACTGTATGCATATTTTTTTTAATAGGGCAAAAGGGAGGTGAGCTGAACTTTTATAATTTTTTGTGATCATTTTTTTTAATTTTTTTTACTTTACAGTGTACTTGTTAGTCTTTTTTTGGACTTGAATCTGCAGTCATCGGATTATTTGTGCTATGTACAGCACTAACACACTATTGCTGTTTAGAGAAAAAATCACGGTCTTGTGTGATTACCAGCCAGAAGCTGGTGTTCAAAGGAGAACTGTCATGAGAGGCACATGGATCCTCATCAGAACCCCGGCCATCAAGGCAACTCATCAGCGACCATTTATCATGCCACAGGGGCGCGGATATAGAAGAATGCACCCTGCTCCTGCTGGCGCACTGTAAATGCTATTAGACATTTAACAAATTAAAGGAAGATGATGGCCAAATATCACAGCCATCAACTTTCCTCGGAAAGATGCAGGCTCAGTCTCTGAGCCTGCATCAAAATCAGGGAGTTGGTATATAAAGTTACTGTACGTCATATGTTGGTAATGGGCTAATGTTTTATTGGGGTTTTTTACTTTTTATTTTTTATATTTATATATAATTTATTTTTCTTTTCTTTATTGTGTTGACTCTTTCCCTGAAACAGACTGTAATGTAATTTAAGGAAAAATGTTGAAATTGCTACATGTAGTTTCACGACCAGAAATGTACATGACAACAGCGATCAGTATGGTTGTGGGCTATACGGTATCTAAAGTAGACAACTAAAACAGATATTCAAAATATAGAGAGCTTTTATATTAAAGGTGAAAAAAACACTACCACATGCCTTTTCAAAATAGGACTGGACTTAAAAATCAAGGTGAAAAACATCACAAAAGAAAGGACCTGAAACTGCAGAGCAATGAAGATGGCTAAAAACATTGTTTAAACTAATGCCATGTCTTCCATTAAGAATTATGGAGATTTCTCTTTACAAGAAATTGGCTTGTATGTCTCAAAATATAGGAATCACATTTCCTGTGACACACAAGCTTTGATTTCTGAAATTGGTTTTAATTGCAAAATCAAGACTGTAGGTTTTAAAACAAACCATCCTTGCTAGCACTGTGAGAAAAATAATAAAAAAATGCAGTCATTAAGTTGCTGTAACTCAAGTATATCACATCAATCATTTCACAGTCACAATGAGTGTTCATCAGTATTTTTTTAAGCCAAAACCAGGAGTGGGTTAAAAATACAGAAGTGGTGACGCATTTCTATTATACATTTCCTCTGATTATTTCACTCCTGAACTTTGCTTACAAAAACTAATCTAAAATACTGATCTAATATTGGATGTTTTTTGGGAAAAATATATATGTGGTCAATTTAACCCCTTCCTGACATCAGACGTACTATCCCGTCCATGGGACCCGGGCCCCTATGACCATGGACAGGATAGTACGTCATTGAAATCAGCGGCGCTCTCGGCGGGAGCGCCGCTGATCGTGGCCGGGTGTCAGCTGATTATCACAGCTGACACCTGGCACTATGTGTCAGGGGTGGTCACGGATCACCCCTTGCACATTAACCCCTGGCACACTGCGATCGAACACGATCGCAGTGTACCGGGGGTTTAGGGAAGCATCTGCAGGGAGGGGGCTCCCTCCATGCTTCCCTGAGACCCCCGCAGTAGCACGATGTGCAGCACTGCTGAGGGGGCCTCCTTCCCTGCAGGTCCCCGGATCCAATATGGCAGCGGGGACCTTCGGGGGCCTGCAGGGAGCCGGCTTCCTCAGTGCCTGCAAAGCGCAGGCATGAGGAAGCCTTCTGCAGTGCCTGTGTCAGATTGCAGATCTGTGACAGTGATCTCTAATGTGTGAGATCAGCGATCTCACACATGACAGTGATGTCCCCCCTGGGACAGTGTAATAAAGTTAAAAAAAAGTTTAAAAATAATTTATAAAAAATCGCTAAATAAGTTTAAAAAAAAATATTCCCTAATGAAAAGCACCAAAACATAAAAGAGACATAAATGAGGTATTGCTGTAATCATACTGACCCGAAGAATAAAACCGCCTAATCAATTTTACCGCACGCGGAATGGTGAAACGCACCCCCCAAAAGAAATTCTTGAAACGCTGGTTTTTGTTCATTCTGCATCCCAAAAATCGGAATAAAAAGTAATCAAAAAATGTCACGTGCCCGAAAATGGTACCAATAAAAACGTCAACTCGTCCCGCAAAAAAATAAGACCTCACATGACTCTGTGGGTCAAAATATGGAAAAAAACTATTTTTACAATAAAAAGCGTCTTTTAGTGTGCGACAGCTGCCAAACATAAAAACCACTCTAAATAGTAAATCAAACCCCCCCTTTTGTCACCCCCTTAATTTGGTGAAAAATAATAAAATTAAAAAAATGTATTTATTTCCATTTTCTCATTAGGGTTAGGGCTAGAGCTAGGGTAAGGGCTGAGGTTAGGGGTGTGTTGGGGTTAGGGTTGGAGTTAGAATTGGGGGATTTCCACTGTTTGGGCACATCAGGTGCTCTCCAAACGCAACATGGCGTCTGATCTCAATTCCAGCCAATTCTGCGTTGAAAAAGTCAAATGGTGCTCCTTATCTTCCAAGCTCTGCCATGCGCCCAGTGTTTTACCCCCACATATGGGGTATCAGCCTACCCAGGACAAATTGTAAGTCAACTTTTGGGGTCCAATTTCTCCTGTTATCCTTAGGAAAATAAAAAATTGGGGGCAAAAATATCATTTTTGTGGAAAAAAAATATGATTTTTTTATTTTCACACCCGGGCGTTATAAACTTCTGTGAAGCACTTGGGGGTTCAAAGTGCTCAACACACATCTAGATAAGTTCCGTGGGGGGTCTAGTTTCCAAAATGGGGTCACTTGTGGGGAGTTTCAACAGTTTAGGCACATCAGAGGCTCTCCAAACGCGACATGACACCCGCAGACCATTCCATCAAAGTCTGCATTCCAAAACATCACTACTTCCCTTCTGATCCCCGACGCGTCCCCATACAGTAGTTTTCTCCCACATATGGGGTATCAGCATACTCAGGACAAATTGGACAACAACTTTTGGGGTCCAATTTCTCCTTTTACCCTGGGGAAAATAAAAAAATTGAGGACTAAAAGATCATGTTGTGGAAAAAATATGATTTTTTTATTTTCACGCTCGGGCGTTATAAACTTCTGTGAAGCACCGGGGGGTTAAAAGTGCTCACCACACATCTAGATAAGTTCCTTAGGGGGTCTAGTTTCGAAAATGGGGTCACTTTTGGGGGTTTCCACTGTTTAGGTACATCAGGGGCTCTCCAAAGGCAACATGACACCCGCAGACCACTCCATGAAAGTCTGCATTCCAATACGTCACTACTTCCCTTCCGAGCCCCGACGTGTGCCCATACAGTAGTTTTCTCCCACATATAAGGTATCATCGTACTCAGGACAAATTGGACAACAACTTTTGGGGTCCAATTTCTCCTGTTACCCTTGGGAAAATAAAAAAAATTGAGGACTAAAAGATCATGTTTTTTATTTTTTTATTTTCACGCCCAGGCGTTATAAATTTCTGTGAAGCACTGGGGGGTTCAAAGTGCTCACCACACATCTAGATAAGTTCCTTGAGGGTCTAGTTTCCAAAATGGTGTCATTTGTGGGGGTTTCCACTGTTTAGGCACATCAGGGGCTTTCCAAACGCGGCAAGGCGTCCAATCACAATAACAGCCAAAAGTCAAATGGCGCTGCTTCCCTTCCGAGCTCTGTCATGCACCCAAATAGTGGTTTACCCCCACATGTGGGGTATCAGCGTACTCAGGACAAATTGCACAATAACCTTTAGGGTCCTGTTACCCTTGGGAAAATAAAAATTGGGGGTGAAAAGATCATTTTTTTGGATAAAATGTGATTTTTTTTAACTTTACGAGTGTACGTTATAAACTTATGTGAAGCCCTGGGAGGTTCAAAGTTCTCACCACACATCTAGATAAGTTCCTTACGGGGTCTAGTTTCTAAATTGGTGTCATTTGTGGGGGATTTCCACTGTTTTGGCACATCAGGGGCTTTTCAAATGCGACATGGCATCCGATCTCAATTCCAGCCATAAAAGTCAAATGGTGCTGCTTCTCTTCTGAGCTCTGCCATGCGCCCAAATAGTGGTTTATCCCCACATATGGGGCATCAGCATACTCAGGACAAATTGCACAATAACTTTTGGGGTCCTGTTGCCCTTGGAAAAATAAAAATTGAGGGTGAAAAGATCGTTTTTGTGGAAAAAATATGATTTTTTAATTGTACGGCTGTACGTTATAAACTTTTGTGAAGCCCTTGGGGGTTCAAAGTTGTCACCACATATCTAGATAAGTTCCTTGGGGAGTCTAATTTCCAAAATGGAGTCATTTGTGGGGGGCTTCCACTGTTTAGGCACATCAGGGGCTCTCCAAACGTGACATGGCGTCCGATCTGAAATCCAGCCAATTTTGCATTGAAAAAGTTAAACGGCGCTCCTTCCCTTCCGAGCTCTGCCATGTGCCGAAACAGTGGTTCCCCCCACATATCAGGTATCAGCGTACTCAGGACAAATTGCACAATAACTTTTGCAGACCAATTTCTCCTGTTACCCTTGGTAAAATAAAAAAAATTGGACCTGAAGTAATTTTTTTGTAAAAAAAAGTTAAATTTTCATTTTTTTTCAATATTCAAAAAATTCCTGTGAAGCACCTGAAGGGTTAATAAACTTCTTGAATGTGGTTTTGAGCACCTTGAGGGGTGCAGCTTTTAGACTGGTGTCACTTTTGGGTATTTTCTATCATATAGACCACTCAAAGTGACTTCAAATGTGATGTGATCCCTAAAAATAAAATGGTGTAAAAATGAGAAATAGCTGGCCAACTTTTAACCCTTATAACTTCCTAACAAAAAAATAATTTTGGTTCCAAAATTGTGCTGATGTAAAGTAAACATATGTGAAATGTTACTTATTATGTTTTTTGTGTGCCATATCTCTGTGATTTAAGGGCATAAAAATTAAAAGTTGGAAAATTGTGAAATTTTCAAAATTTTCACCAAATTTCTGTTTTTTTTTCACAAATAAACGCAAGTTATTTGAATGAAATTTTACCACTAACATGAAGTACAATATGTCACGAGAAAACAGTGTCAGAATCACCGGGATCCATGGAAGCATTTCAGAGTTATTACCTCATAAAGGGACAGTGGTCAGAATTGTAAAAATAGGCCCAGTCATGAACGTGCAAACCTCCCTTGGGGGTAAAGGGGTTAAGGAGTACTATGGCTATGGAACACGCTGCAATGGATTAGTGGTAAACAAACCTTTTATTAGACTACTACACTTTTTGGCAGCGGACCACTACCTTCCTCAGGTGGATTCCAATTCTAAACTTTTGCAGTGTGCTCCATAGCCATAGCGCTCCTTAATTGACCACATATATATTTTTTCCAAAAGACGTTGATACTCGCCTTGAGGTATTGTGGCTGGAGCAGCTTGGAGCTATAGAGTTCATCTCCAGGCAACAGGACCTGAAGTGATATCACATCCTGTGATGTGGCATCACATGACTGGATCTTGGGCCCACATGACCAGACCAGGAGCCACAGCACAGGAGAGAACCTGGAGCAACAGAGCAGGAGTACACAGAGGCGTCCCCTACCGGAGTTGTGCAGGAGTGCACAACCCTTCCATGTGAGACGCTAATCCCCCCACATTTCTTTGTAACATCCCAATGAAACCACCTGGTGCTTCTCATGCTGTTCTCTTCCATGTCTATTGTCCTAATACTGAATGTGGCCTATAAGGCCGGGGTCAGACTTGCGTGCACAATGTGAGAAACTCACGTGAGTCTCTCACATCAATACCCAGCACTGCCACCAGCACTTGGGAATGGAGTGTGCAGTTGCATGTATTTCTATGCAGCTGCACACTGCGGTCTGAGTGCCGGCGGGTATTGATGAGAGAGACTCGAGCGAGTTTCTCGCATTGCACACGAAAGTCTAACCCTGGCCTTAGACTGAAACTCTCAATCTGATACATCAGCATTGGAGTAGCACACCATAATTGCAGTAGGTCTTTTTCTATCCCTAATCCTGTGTGCTCTGAGTGTCTATCCCTACACAGGACAAGCATAAAATGTCATTTCTTTGGCAGCTCCTACCTTTTATGCTGGCTGTGATAGCCCCTGATTGGCTGAGCTAGATCATGTGATCTGATTGCTACAGGGTATTATGGGAAAGTCTGCGTGACCAACCCTGACACCATTAGCCCACTTACAGAGTCTTCAGCAGTGTGTAAAATGGTGCTGGGCATTTTCTTTGCGTATCCTCACTAATCAAATCAGAAAATATGCAAATTGGTATGTAGCTACAAATTTTAAGAAATGTAAAATTTCTTCTTGGATGAAGCCTCTAATTTCTAAGAGTAAGACATTGACCTGCTGAGGAGTGAGGGTAGCATTTTAAAATTTGACCTCTTGTATAACATAAATAAAAGTAAACTAGGGGATATGTACCATACTTTTTATTCTGTATTTTCTAAATTCTACCTCATTGACTAAAGAAGATATGATATGAAAAGTTGTGTCTTTGTGCAATTCTTTCTCTAATACACCATTATTATTGCTAATTAACTTCATATGTAGTAAGTAGTGTTGAGCATTCCGATACCGCAAATATCGGGTATCGGCCGATATTCGCGGTATCAGAATTCTGATACTGAATTCCGATACTTTTTGCATATCGAATACCGGAATCGGAAGTTCCCATAATGCTATGAGCCAGTTTGATTTGATTCAGCCAATGAGGAATCCTCAGAAGTGTGGGCACATCCTGTTAGGCATGTAGGCATGTTAACTAATGGTATGGCTGTGATTTGCTGCTGAAATGATGTCATGATGCACTATAAAAGCCGCCGCCGCCATTTAGGGTTCACTCTGCTGTGAATTCAGTTAGGGACAGGCTGCTGTTCAAGACTCTGAGGGACAGTTAGAGATAGCGATTTGCTATATAATATTGTGCTTTACCCAGGCTACATTATCAATCACTGTAGCTTTCTTTTGCCTTGCAGCGCTGTTCACAGCAGTCTGCAAGGTCTGTGTGAGTGCAGTTCACGCTGTAGTGTGTCCTGCAGCCACCTCTGGTTGTAGGCTGCTCAGCGTGCATCACTGCCTCATACATATTTATTTTTGTTTTATTGCTGCTCATTTTTCATTAATTCTATTAGTGTGCATCCATCCGTATCCATCTACATTGGTTGCAAACACTATAGGAGTAGACAGCGGAGCCTTTCTGCAGCCTTTTAGTGCTAGTGCCCAGTTCTCTGCACTGTTCACGGCTGTCTGTGAGGTCTCTGTGTGTGAGTGCAGCTCACGCTGTAGTGTGTTCTGCAGCCACCTCTGGTTGTAGTCCGCTCAGCGTGCGTCATTGTCTCATACATAGTCCTTTTTTTGTTTTATTGCAGCTCATTTTACCTGATTTTTTTCTCCTATTAGTGTGCTTCCATCCGTATCCATCTACATTGGTTGGTTGCAAACACTATATAGGAGTAGATAGAGGAGCCTTTTTGCTGGCTTGTTCCCTGCAGCCGCAGCCAGATTAGTATTAGCCTATTTTTTGGAGCCTCATCTATTGCATTGTAGGTTACCTTCCTGCATTGTAATAGCTCCAAAAAGTTTGTGATACTATCGCTTTCACATCTTTGGTCACATCCTTTTTGTTTTTTTGAAAAAAAAACACGTAAATAAAGTTCACCAAATACTCCACTTGACAGTTGTGTAGGCCACATTAGCTCATATTAAAGTGTAGTCCACACACTCTATAAAATTAGTGTTTCTTATACCTGTTAGCAGCTGTTCAGGAATAAGCACACTAAGCCCCCCCTGTGACGGACTCAGCTCCTGCTGAGCCAATTTTTTGAGTGGACCCTCTGGGTCGTGGCACCCACCCACCGAGGGCGAGGGCTAACCTTGTGAGAATCCACCCCCTATACAAGGAGTGTCAGGGGCAAGACCAAGAGGGTGAGTCACCACGACTGCTGGGACCAGACGGCCGGCTCAGGGGACACTAGACGAGTGTCTGACGACAAGGACGAGCAGGAAGCAAGACGAGACTAGACTTAGGTGCAAGGTATCTTCATTAGAATAACTCAGGATCACATACAGTGTAAACAAGCAAAACGTGCAAGGTGCGCACGTGGGCACGCCAAGGTCCATAACATGGTACGTGCCAGGTGGCACGCCTAGGTACAGGTAATGGCATGATGGCATCGGACTCCGGACTACTGGCAAACCGACAGGGTCCAGGGATCAGGCTGCGGACATCAGCTCCGGACATCAGGCCGTAGTCGTCTGGTTCCGGATCTCTGGCAATGGTCGGCAGGTTTCCGGGCATCCGGCAGGCAAACCAGGGTTCAGGCAAGGAGGCACGACAGATATCCAAGCAGGGTGCGTGTTTAGGGAACACGCCAAGGTCCAAGGCTAGGTGCGTGTGTAGGGGACACGCCAGGGTTCAAGGCTAGGTGCAAGGCAAGGTGCGTGTGTAGGGGACACGCCAGGGTTCAAAGCGAGGTGCGTGTGTAGGGGACACGCCAAGGTTCACAAAGGAGACAGGGTGCGTGTGTAGAGCCACGCCAAAGCATAGGATAAGACAGAGTGCGTGTAGAGACACTCCAAGGCACAAGACAGAGTGCGTGTAGAGACACGCCAAGGCACAAGACAGAGTGCGTGTAGAGACACGCCAGGGTCCAAAGTACAAGACAGAGTGCATGTAGAGACACGCCAAGGTTCAAGGCAGGGTGCGTGCTAAGAGCCACGCCAGGGTTCAAGGCAGGGCTGCGTGCTAGGAGCCACGCAGAGACGCACACCTCACTGGCCAATGCACACGGCTGTAATGCCAGCACGAGGCACGACTAAGGCACAGGAGGTGGGCAAAGGAACCTTCATGCTAGGAGCCACGCCAGGTTCAGGGCAGGGTGCGTGCTAGGAGCCACGCCAGGGTTCAAGGCAGGGTGCGTGCTAGGAGCCACGCCAGGGTACAAGGAAGTGCTGCATGCTAGGAGCCACGCAGGGGGCACGCCACACTGGCCAGTGCACACGGCTGTACACAAACACGTGGCACTTACCACGGCACAGGAGACGGCCAAGGGGAACCCACGCCGGGGTTCAATGCAAGGACAAGGCAAGGAACAAGCAGAAACAGAGCCAGGTCAGAGCGAGGACAGAGTCTAGCAGCGGAGCGTAGGCAGAAGCCCAGAGCCGGGCCAAGGGAAGACCTTGGGACTAGACATAGAAACGAGCACTGAGGAGAGGAGAAATGGTGCGTGTGCCAGGGAGCACTACAGAGCACCATAGGAGAGAGCGAGGCAGAGCATGCAAAGACTGAGACCATAGGGAGGAACACAAAGCAAGGAATAGCAAGGCAGAGAACACAGGGAGGACTACAAGTCAAAGCATAGCAAAAGCAAGACATGGCAAAACAGGCGAGGCAGAGAACACAGGAAGGACTACAAGTCAAAGCATAGCTAAGGCGAGACATAGCAAAACAGACTAAGACAAAGAACAGCAGAAGGACTACAAGGCAAAGCAAGGCAAAGACAAACATGGCACGAGAGACAACACAAGACATGGCACAAGACAAAGAGGCGGAATACGAGCACGGAGCGTGTGCAGAGACGCACTACAGAGCAAAGTGCAAGGGCACAGAATAGAGGGAGCAACCCCACAGACCCAGAGCCTTGCAGGGAAGCAACACAATAATCAGGCCCTGAGTATAGGAAGAGGCGGCCTGATATAGGGCATAGCACCTCCTCCTCCAGGTCAGGACCAGGGGAGCACTTCTGGGATTCTAGACATGACGAGATGATAGCAGAACCAGACAGTGCAGGATCTTAGGAAACGTCACATGATCAGGGTTTCAGACATGACGAGATGATCACCGAACCAACCAGTGCAGGATCCTAGGAAGAACACATGATCAGGGATTCTAGACATGACGAGATGATTGCAGAACCAGACAGTGCAGGATCTTAAGAAATGTCACATGATCAAGGACTCCAGACATGACGAGAAGATCACAGAAGGCAGAGCAGAAACGCAGGCATCCTGTAGCTCAGACAGGAGGTGAGTGTGCACACTGCTCTAGGAGACATGCAGGACAGCAGACAAAGCATGCACATCGCTCCAGGAGTTCTTGAGACAAACAGACATGGCGGACGTGACAGTACCCCCCTCTTTAAGCCCCCTCTCACCGAGGCTGGAAAGAAGAAGAAAAAAAAAATAAAATTTTCTTCGGCAGAAACCAGAGTTTAGTACAAACCACTCCAACAATGTTGATCCGACATCTGAAACGGACACCTGCGCCGGTCAAGACACAGGAGCCGTGGACGAGACAAGGGAATCCAGTGGGGAGGACTGCAGGTAGACAAGCAAGTCTTCTTACTCTGGCTGCCATCATTTCCAAATGAGTCCAGAGGTCAAGGGCTGGGTCTGATTTACATCAGAAGAGTGGCCGGGGTACCGCCATATTCAGGAGAGTCCAGGAGACAGAGCAGATCAGATTCTATAACAGACGGGTCATCAGACGGGTAGCCGAGGTACCAGCGGAGTCCAGGGCCTGATTAACTGTGACGGACTCAGCTCCTGCTGAGCCCATTTTTTGAGTGGACCCTCTGGATCGTGGCACCCACCCACCGAGGGCGGGATAACCTTGTGAGAATCCACCCCCTATACAGGGAGTGTCAGGGGCAAGACCAAGGGGGTGAGTCACCACGACTGCTGGGACCAGACAGCCGGCTCGGGGACACTAGACGAGTGTCTGACGACAAGGACGAGCAGGAAGCAAGACGAGACTAGACGTAGGTGCAAGGTATCTTCATTAGAATAACTCAGTATCACATACAGTGTAAACAAGCAAAACGTGCAAGGTGCGCACGTGGGCACGCCAAGGTCCATAACATGGTACGTGCCAGGTGGCACGCCTAGGTACAGGTAATGGCATGATGGCATCGGACTCCGGACTCCTGGCAAACCAACAGGGTCCAGGGATCAGGCTGCGGACGTCAGCTCCGGACATCAGGCCGTAGTCGTCTGGTTCCGGACCTCTGGCAACGGTCGGCAGGTTTCCGGGCATCCGGCAGGCAAACCAGGGTTCAGGCAAGGAGGCACGACAGATATCCAAGCAGGGTGCGTGTTTAGGGAACACGCCAAGGTCCAAGGCTAGGTGCGTGTGTAGGGGACACGCCAGGGTTCAAGGCTAGGTGCAAGGCAAGGTGCGTGTGTAGGGGACACGCCAGGGTTCAAAGCGAGGTGCGTGTGTAGGGGACACGCCAAGGTTCACAAAGGAGACAGGGTGCGTGTGTAGAGCCACGCCAAAGCATAGGATAAGACAGAGTGCGTGTAGAGACACGCCAAGGCACAAGACAGAGTGCGTGTAGAGACACGCCAGGGTCCAAGGTACAAGACAGAGTGCGTGTAGAGACACGCCAAGGTTCAAGGCAGGGTGCGTGCTAAGAGCCACGCCAGGGTTCAAGGCAGGGCTGCGTGCTAGGAGCCACGCAGAGACGCACACCTCACTGGCCAATGCACACAGCTGTAACGCCAGCACGAGGCACGACTAAGGCACAGGAGGCGGGCAAAGGAACCTTCGTGCTAGGAGCCACGCCAGGTTCAGGGCAGGGTGCGTGCTAGGAGCCACACCAGGGTTCAAGGCAGGGTGCATGCCAGGAGCCACGCCAGGGTACAAGGAAGGGCTGCATGCTAGGAGCCACGCAGGGGGCACGCCACACTGGCCAGTGCACACGGCTGTACACAAACACGTGGCACTTACCACGGCACAGGAGACGGCCAAGGGGAACCCACGCCGGGGTTCAATGCAAGGACAAGGCAGGGAACAAGGCAAGGAACAAGCAGAGCCAGGTCAGAGCGAGGACAGAGTCTAGCAGCGGAGCGTAGGCAGAAGCCCAGAGCCGGGCCAAGGGAAGACCTTGGGACTAGACATAGAAACGAGCACTGAGGAGAGGAGAAATTGTGCGTGTGCCAGGTAGCACTACAGAGCACCATAGGAGAGAGCGAGGCAGAGCAAGCAAAGACTGAGACCATAGGGAGGAGCACAAAGCAAGGAATAGCAAGGCAGAGAACACAGGGAGGACTACAAGTCAAAGCATAGCAAAAGCAAGACATGGCAAAACAGGCGAGGCAGAGAACACAGGAAGGACTACAAGTCAAAGCATAGCTAAGGCGAGACATAGCAAAACAGACTAAGACAAAGAACAGCAGAAGGACTACAAGGCAAAGCAAGGCAAAGACAAACATGGCACGAGAGACAACACAAGACATGGCACAAGACAAAGAGGCGGAATACGAGCATGGAGCGTGTGCAGAGACGCACTACAGAGCAAAGTGCAAGGGCACAGAATAGAGGGAGCAACCCCACAGACCCAGAGCCTTGCAGGGAAGCAACACAATAATCAGGCCCTGAGTATAGGAAGAGGCGGCCTGATATAGGGCATAGCACCTCCTCCTCCAGGTCAGGACCAGGGGAGCACTTCTGGGATTCTAGACATGACGAGATGATAGCAGAACCAGACAGTGCAGGATCTTAGGAAACGTCACATGATCAGGGTTTCAGACATGACGAGATGAACACCGAACCAACCAGTGCAGGATCCTAGGAAGAACACATGATCCGGGACTCTAGACATGAAGAGATGATTGCAGAACCAGACAGTGCAGGATCTTAAGAAATGTCACATGATCAAGGACTCCAGACATGACGATAAGATCACAGAAGGCAGAGCAGAAACGCAGGCATCCTGTAGCTCAGACATGAGGTGAGTGTGCACACTGCTCTAGGGGACATGCAGGACAGCAGACAAAGCATGCACATCGCTCCAGGAATTCTTGAGACAAACAGACATGGCAGACATGGCGGACGTGACACCCCCTTTGTACTTTCTTTATCAGTCTACCAAGATGAAGAAGGCAGGGAGTAAGGCACGTGGTCGTGGGCATGGAGTTTCAGCAGGGAGAGGACGTGGGGATTCTGTGCCAGCTGCAGGCACCAGTGACTCAGCATCCCCCAGTTTTACCAGGCAACAGTCCTTTATGCGCAGCTTTGTAGGACCTCGCCGTACCCCACTGCTGCGGGACGAACAAATTGAAGCCGTTGTCGGATGGATGGCAGCTAACGCATCGACTTCAATTACTTCCACATCCTCTCAGGGCCAGAGCACTGAAGAGCAACCATCTGCCTCTTCACCACCTGCCAAATTGCCCAGGCATTCAGAGAGCCCTGGACAGGAGCCATCTCTACTTCTGTTCTCTGAATCTCTTGGCTTGGAAACAGGGGGCCAGCCAAGCAGCATTCTAGAAGGTGAAGAAGAGGGAGTATGCAGTGATGCGCAACTGCTTTGTCCCTCTGAATCTGAAGAGGCAGGTGGGCCAGTGCCTATGGTCAGCACACCTCAGTACGCATCAGATGATGAGACTCAGGTGCCACTTTCTGGTGCATACTGTGCTGGTGAGACTACCCAGGAGAAGCAGGTGTTAGAAGAGGGGAGTGTAGATGATGAGGTCCTTGACCCATCATGGCATGAGGAACAGGAAGGTGGTGGGAGCAGCTCTGAGGAAGAGATTCCCCGAAGGGCCAAAACAGGAGGGAGAGGAAGGGGGCAGACTTAGTTGCCTGTAGCCTCCACTTCAGCACCCGTTAGGAGCATTCCTCTTCCAAAACCCAAAACGGGCGCTCCCAGGACTTGAAGTGCGTGGTCCTTTTTTGACACAGTTGCAGATTACATTTGCTTTGTCAAATGCAAGCTGTGTAATCACAAAGTCAAAAGAGGGAAAAGTGTCAGCAACCTGAATACCACAAATATGTGGAAACATGTGCAGACCAAGCACGTGGTGGAGTTACAAAGACACACTGAAGACGTAGGCCAACCTACAGCACCACCTACCACCTCTTCAGCTCGTGTTGTAGCCTCTTCCTCCAGCTCACACATAGCTGGTTCGGCTTCCGTGAGCTTTCCGTGAGCTCATTGCCTACGCAGTACCACGCTATGACCTACCCAGTCGGCACTTCTTTTCGTGAAAAGCCATCCCAGCCCTCCACGTGCATGTGAACAACCGCATTGCGGATGCACTCAAGCAATCACTCAGTGGAAAGGTGCACCTCACAACAGATGCATGGTCCAGTAGGCATGGCCAGGGCCATTACGTGTCAATCACTGCGCACTGGGTTACTGTGGTGGATGCACACAGGGGACAGCGGCGGTGGGACAGTGCTGCCTAGCCCACGGTATAGGAAACAGTTGGCTGTAGGCGTTCGACCCTCCTCCTCCTCCTCCAGAAGCGAAAGCTCGTCCACAGAGCGCAGTCGCACGAGCACTCCATCCGCAGCTGCCAGTGTTGCACACGAGGTGTCCCACTATCGAACAGCTAGTGGTAAACGTCAGCAGGCTGTGTTGAAGATGATGTGTTTGGGCGACAACAGACACACCGCGGAGGTACTGGCCGACTACTTGCAGCGACAAACTGAGTCATGGCTGGGCAGTCTACATTTTGAGGCAGGCAAGGTAGTTAGTGATAACGGCCGGAATTTTGTGGCAGCCATAGCCCTTTCGAAACTCAGACACATATCTTGCCTGGCTCACACCTTGAACCTGATGGTGCAGTGCTTCGACAATAATTATCCAGAGTTAACAGCCCTGCTCCATAAGGTCCGCCGGTCGCCAGTACACTCCAGTTGTATGCAGAAGCGGCAGCGATTGCTCCACCTTCCCAAGCACCGCCTAATTATCGACGTTGCAACAAGGTGGAACTCCACCCTGCACGTGGTTCAGAGGCTGTGCGAGCAGAGGCAGGCTGTAATTCATTTGTGGGAGGATACACGGACAGGCAGTTTGGGGGCAGACATGGAGTTGTCTGGTGTGCAGTGGTCGAAGCTGAAAGACCTCTGTAAAGTCCTTCAGGGTTTTGAGGAATGCACACGGCTGGTAAGCGCAGACAACGCCATCATAAGCATGAGCATCCCACTTATGCGTCTGCTCATGCAAACTTTGATGCACATAAAGGATCAGGCATCTGCAGCCGAGAAGGAAGAGGAGGAGGGAAGTCTTGATGACAGTCAGCCATTGTCTGCTCAGGGAAGTCTCGTGGACGAGGTGGAGGAAGAAGAGGAAGAGGAGGAGGAGGAGGATGGGGATGATTATTTTGGGGAGGAGGATGCAGTTCAGGGGGCAAGAAAAAATGTTGGTGTGGCAAGGTCAGGTACAGGGTTTGTGTGTGACTGAAGGGATGTTGAATTGCCAGAAATTGCTCCTCCACCCAGCACTCGCAGTGCATCATTGACACCTGGAACATTGGCCCACATGTCTGAATATGCCTTGCAGATCCTAAAAAGGGACCACCTCGTTGCCAAAATGGTGAACGATGACGACTAGAGTTGAGCAAAACGGGTCAAAAAAATTCAAAAGTCGCCGACTTTTGGCAAAGTCGGGTTTCATGAAACGAAACCCGACCCTAGGATGAGGTCGGCCACGAGGTCGGCGACTTACGCGCCAAAGTCGCGTTTCAAAAGTTTGTTTTGCGCTCTTTTTCAGCCAATCAGGATCCACGTACACTGTGGGCAACGTGATGACATAGGCACGGGTCACCACCATCTTTCAGAAGGGCATGCAAGTGATTGGCTTGCTTTGGTGGGCGTCACAGGGGGTATAAAAGGGCGTGCACGCCGACCGCCATCTTACTTCTGCCGATCTTAGTATAGGGAGAGGTTGCTGCTGATTCTGTAGGGAGAGCGTTAGGCAGGGAAGAAGACAAAAAAACTGCTTCTGCTGCTAGCGATTTGGCCTGCACAACACACCAGTCACTGTGTGTGCAGTGCAAGGGGAGGCTATATAGTGGTGTATCAGTGGTGTTGGTTGTTGGGCTGCCTTCTAAGGCTTCCTGACATTCCTGCATTGCTGTTTACCCACTGCTCCGCAAACTGCTTTTTTAAAAGCAATCCAATCTCCCTTATCCTCTAGTCACTTTTGTCACAGCTGTGCCATCGAGCCTGTCACATAGCGCTCAGATATTCATTGGGCCTCACACAATCCAAAAGTGTCCAGTGTCCAAAAGTGTGTGCAGAGATTCAAAATCTCCCTTATCCTCTAGTCACTTTGGTCACAGCTGTGCCATCGAGCCTGTCACATAGCGCTCAGATATCAGTGGGCCTCACACAATCCAAAAGTGTCCATCCAGTGTCCAAAAGTGTGTGCAGAGATTCAAAATCTCCCTTATCCTCTAGTCACTTTGGTCACAGCTGTGCCATCGAGCCTGTCACATAGCGCTCAGATATCAGTGGGCCTCACACAATCCAAAAGTGTCCACTGTCCAAAATTGTGTGCAGAGATTCAAAATCTCCCTTATCCTCTAGTCACTTTGGTCACAGCTGTGCCATCGAGCCTGTCACATAGCGCTCAGATATCAGTGGGCCTCACACAATCCAAAAGTGTCCAGTGTCCAAAAGTGTGTGCAGAGATTCAAAATCTCCCTTATCCTCTAGTCACTTTGGTCACAGCTGTGCCATCGAGCCTGTCACATAGCGCTCAGATATCAGTGGGCCTCACACAATCCAAAAGTGTCCAGTGTCCAAAAGTGCGTGCAGAGATTCAAAATCTCCCTTATCCTCTAGTCACTTTGGTCACAGCTGTGCCATCGAGCCTGTGACATAGCGCTCAGATATCAGTGGGCCTCACACAATCCAAAAGTGTCCAGTGTCCAAAAGTGTGTGCAGAGATTCAAAATCTCACTTATCCTCTAGTCACTTTGGTCACAGCTGTGCCATCGAGCCTGTCACATAGCGCTCAGATATCAGTGGGCCTCACACAATCCAAAAGTGTCCAGTGTCCAAAAGTGTGTGCAGAGATTCAAAATCTCCCTTATCCTCTAGTCACTTTGGTCACAGCTGTGCCATCGAGCCTGTCACATAGCGCTCAGATATCAGTGGGCCTCACACAATCCAAAAGTGTCCATCCAGTGTCCAAAAGTGTGTGCAGAGATTCAAAATCTCCCTTATTCTCTAGTCACTTTGGTCACAGCTGTGCCATCGAGCCTGTCACATAGCGCTCAGATATCAGTGGGCCTCACACAATCCAAAAGTGTCCAGTGTCCAAAAGTGTGTGCAGAGATTCAAAATCTCCCTTATCCTCTAGTCACTTTGGTCACAGCTGTGCCATCGAGCCTGTCACATAGCGCTCAGATATCAGTGGGCCTCACACAATCCAAAAGTGTCCAGTGTCCACAAGTGTCTGCAGAAATTCAAAATCTCCCCTGTCTTATAGACACCTTGTACCTTGTTTTACATTACTATATAGTTTGTTGGATTTTGTCTACATTTCTACCAAAAATGAGGAAGGCTGGTGGAAGAGGCCGTGGAATTGGGCGGGGATTGGCAGCTGGTAATGATGGTGTTGGTGGTGGATCTGATGGTAGTGGCAAGAGCAAAATAGGACCGAATGCAGGAGGTGCTGACCCTGCGTCATCGTCTGGCTACATAAGGCCTCGAACGCTTAGTTTTCTAGGAGTTGGCAAACCGCTTTTAAAGCCAGAGCATCAGGAAAAGGTTTTGTCTTACATTGCTGACTCAACCTCCAGCTCTATCGCCTCCTCTTCTTCAGTTGTAAAAAGTAAAAGCACTGAGTCGTCATTGGAGGCTCATGTTCATGAACCACACCTTTCCTTGTGTCCTTCACCCCAACCAAGATTGAAGGATGACGCAGGCCATACTACTGATTACTCCATGGAGCTGTTTTCACATACCATGCCTGGATTATCAAGTCAAATGGTAAATTACCCAGGCCAAGATGAATCTGACATGGAGTGCACTGATGCACAGCCGCTGATGGATGATTCTGCTGGTACATTCACTCAGAGCACTACATTGTCCTCGCAGTGTACAGAGCCAGATTCTGACCCTGATGAGACTCAGGTGCCCCTTCCCGCACACTATACCACCATACACGGTGACACAGAGGAAGGTGCACATGACATAGAAGAGGAGGTGATGGATGACCCAGTTGTTGACCCAGATTGGCATCCATTGGGGGAAGAGGGTGCTGCTTCCAATAGCTCAGATGAGGAGCATCCACAGCAGACATCGACATCGCAACAGCTGTTATCTGGCAGGCCCGGAGCACTCCAAAGACAGGTTCCAAACATCAAAAGAGTTGCTGGACAGCTTGTCCAGAGGGTCAAAAGATCACAGCGTGCTAGGCTGCAAAATGTCTGCCAAAGTAGGAAGAGTGCAGTGTGGCACTTTTTTGACCAAAATCCTCATGATCAGGCCAAGGTTATCTGTAAGAAGTGCGCAAAGACCTTTAGCCGAGGGAAAAATCTGAAAAAGAGCAGAGGCAGGCCATAATGCATTTGTGGGAGGATACACGGCCAGGCACTTTGAGAGCAGACATGGAGTTGACAGGTGTGCAGTGGTCGAAGCTGAAAGACCTTTGTAAAGTCCTTCAGTGTTTTGAGGAATGCACACGGCTGGTAAGCGCAGACAACGCCATCCTAAGCATGAGCATCCCACTTATGCGTCTGCTCATGCAAACTTTGACGCACCTTAAGGAGCAGGCGTCTGCAGCCAATGTTGATGAGGAGGAAGAGGAGGAGGGAATCCTTGATGACATTCAGCCATTGTCTGCTCAGGGACCTCTCCTGGACGAGGTGGAGGAAGAAGAGGAGGAGGAGGAGGATGATGATGGGGATGATTACTTAGGGGAGGAGGATGCATCTCGTGGGGCAAGTGAAAATGTTGGCGTGGCAAGGTCTGGTACAGGGTTTGTGCGTGACTGGAGGGATGTGGATTTGCCAGAAAGTGCTCCTCCACCCAGCACTCGCAGTGCATCATTGACACCAGGAACATTGGCCCACATGTCAGATTATGCCTTGCGGATCCTAAAAAGGGACCCCCGCATTGCCAAAATGATGAACGATGACGACTACTGGTTGGCCAGCATCCTGGATCCACGCTATAAAGGCAAATTACAAAACATCATGCCACAGGAGAACCTTGACCTAATATTGGCTAATAAACAAGCAACTCTGGTAAATCGGTTGCTTGAGGCATTCCCAGCACACAGCAGCGGTGATGGTTCTCACACGAGCCGTACGGGCCGGGGGCAGATTGGCAGAGGTGTTCGTGGTGCACACAGCAGAAGTGGCGTTGGAGACAGGGGTTTCATGACAATGTTGTGGACTGATTTTTCAAATACCGCTAACACAACTGGTAATACTGCATCGATGGAAAGTGACAGGAGACAGCAGTTGTCAACTATGGTTACAAACTACTTTTCCTCCAGTGGCGGATTATAATGAGGTCAATTTGGGCAGTTGCCCCGGGCCCAGTGGGGTTAAGGGGCCCACAGCCCAGGCCAGTAAATTGCCCCATTATAATCCGCCACCGCGCAGGGCCGGATTATAGGCAGGGCAGGCGGGGCTTCAGCCCCGGGGTCCCCACCACATTCCTGCTAGCTGCTGCAATGGCACTCCATCTTCTCCCCACCTAAAAGTGAGTGACCGTGGGGGCGGCATTATGTGCTCTGCTACCAGCAGCCATCTACAAGTAGCGTGAACGCTGATGCTGCTGGTAGCGTGCAAAGGCTTGTGATGAGATCACAGGAGGTAAGGTGTCAGGGCCCCCGATCATGTGACCCCTGTCTCCTCCCCTCCTGTGACCTCATCACAGGTCCTGTGCGCAGAGCACTGAGAGCAGCCATGTATGTGGAGTGCGGCTCTGCGGGTGGAGGTCGGTGCTGGAGGCCCCATTATTCTCTATGTGGAGTGCGGCTCTGTGGGTGGAGGTCGGTGCTGGAGGCTCCATTATTCTCTATGTGGAGTGCGGCTCTGCGGGTGGAGGTCGGTGCTGGAGGCTCCATTATTCTCTATGTGGAGTGGGGCTCTGCGGGTGGAGGTCGGTGCCGGAGGCTCCATTATTCTCTATGTGGAGTGCGGCTCTGCGGGTGGAGGTCGGTGCTGGAGGCTCCATTATTCTCTATGTGGAGTGCGGCTCTGCGGGTGGAGGTCGGTGCTGGAGGCTCCATTATTCTCTATGTGGAGTGCGGCTCTGCGGGTGGAGGTCGGTGCTGGTGGCTCCATTATTCCCTATGTGGAGTGTGGCTCTGTGGGTGGAGGTAGGTGCTGGAGGCTCCATTATTCTCTGTGTGGCTCTGTGGGTGGAGGTCGGTGCTGGAGGCTCCATTATTCTCTGTGTGGAGTGCGGCTCTGCGGGTGGAGGTCGGATCTGGAGGCTCCATTATTCTCTATGTGGAGTGCGGCTCTGCGGGTGGAGGTCAGTGCTGGAGGCTCCATTATTCTGTATGTGGAGTGGGGCTCTGCGGGTGGAGGTCGGTGCTGGAGGCTCCATTATTCTGTATGTGGAGTGGGTCTCTTCGGGTGGAGGTCGGTGCTGGAGGCTCCATTATTCTCTCTGTGGAGTGTGGCTCTGCGGGTGGAGGTCGGTGCTGGAGGCCCCATTATTCTCTATGTGGAGTGCGGCTCTGCGGGTGGAGGTCGGTGCCGGAGGCTCCATTATTCTCTATGTGGAGCGGGGCTCTGCGGGTGGAGGTCGGTGCTGGAGGCTCCATTATTCTCTATGTGGAGTGTGGCTCTGCGGGTGGAGGTCGGTGCTGGAGGCCCCATTATTCTATATGTGGAGTGCGGCTCTGCGGGTGGAGGTCGGTGCTGGAGGCCCCATTATTCTCTATGTGGAGTGCGGCTCTGCGGATGGAGGTCAGTGCTGGAGGCTCCATTATTCTCTATGTGGAGTGTGGCTCTGCGGGTGGAGGTCGGTGCTGGAGGCCCCATTATTCTCTATGTGGAGTGTGGCTCTGCGGGTGGAGGTCAGTGCTGGAGGCCCCATTATTCTCTATGTGGAGTGCGGCTCTGCGGGTGGAGGTAGGTGTTGGAGGCTCCATTATTCTCTGTGTGGAGTGCGGCTCTGCGGGTGGAGGTCGGTGCTGGAGGCTCCATTATTCTCTATGTGGAGTGTGGCTCTGCGGGTGGAGGTAGGTGCTGGAGGCTCCATTATTCTCTATGTGGAGTGGGGCTCTGCGGGTGGAGGTCGGATCTGGAGGCTCCATTATTCTCTATGTGGAGTGGGGCTCTGTGGGTGGAGGTCGGATCTGGAGGCTCCATTATTCTCTATGTGGAGTGCGGCTCTGCGGGTGGAGGTCAGTGCTGGAGGCTCCATTATTCTCTATGTGGAGTGGGGCTCTGCGGGTGGAGGTCGGTGCTGGAGGCTCCATTATTCTCTATGTGGAGTGCGGCTCCGCGGGTGGAGGTCGGTGCTGGAGGCTCCATTATTCTCTATGTGGAGTGCGGCTCTGCGGGTGGAGGTCGGATCTGGAGGCTCCATTATTCTCTATGTGGAGTGCGGCTCTGCGGGTGGAGGTCGGTGCTGGAGGCTCCATTATTCTCTATGTGGAGTGCGGCTCTGCGGGTGGAGGTCGGTGCTGGAGGCTCCATTATTCTCTATGTGGAGTGGGGCTCTGCGGGTGGAGGTCGGTGCTGGAGGCTCCATTATTCTCTATGTGGAGTGCGGCTCTGCGGGTGGAGGTCGGTGCTGGAGGCCCCATTATTCTCTATGTAGAGTGTGGCTCTACGATTCGTGACCCCCGTCACGTGACGAGGGGGCCCACAGAGTCTGAACTGCCCCGGGCCCTGGCTACCCTTAATCCACCCCTGTTTTCCTCCCATATCGATGTTCTCCCACACAGGTCATTCCCCTTTGACTATTGGGCCGCTAAACTGGACACCTGGCCTGAATTGGCCCAATATGCCTTACAGGAGCTCGCTTGCCCAGCTGCAAGTGTGCTATCGGAAAGAGTCGTCAGTGCAGCTGGATCAATCCTGACAGAAAAAAGGACCCGTCTGTCAACCCAAAATGTGGATGATCTAACCTTCATTAAAATGAACCACGCATGGGTTTCCAAGGATTTTGTCCCACCTTCCCCTGATGACACATAGGGTGACAGAAAAATGGCTTGCTTTGGTCCACCTCTTCCTGGTACTTCACCTATTTCGCCTTTTGCATCAGCTGAATGTCCAACATCAACATATGCCACTTTCTAAAACTCCCTAACTGTGCTGCCTCCCCCCCCCATGGCCGGGGTCACCACCTAGCGCACGACACCGTGCGAGTGCCGTTGCCCTGGACAGGTGGGTAGGCCGACTCTTGGGCGCGGGCACTGGCACAGAGTCCCTCATAGTGCAATCAAGTGTCTCTGACGCTGGTGGTGCACACCCGCCGTCAGACACACTGCTGTACTATGAGGGGCCCAGTGCCAGTACCGACGCCCACGAGTGGGCCCCCCTTACTTGGGCAGGGCCCCAGCATTTGCAATCTTTACCTCTCCCTGCTCCTCCGCTGTGTAATCTGGGCCGTCAAATCCATACTGTGCCTGACACCGTCTGAGCCTGCCTCCTGATGTATAGCCATATATTTTGAATGTGTACGCTATCCATACATGTTATCTGGGGATACGGTACCCTTTCTAACCTTTGTGCAATCACGTGCAATCCATACTGGGCCTAACACCGTCTGAGCCTGCCTCCTGAGACATATATTTTGAATGTGTACGCTATCCATACATGTTATCTGGGGATACGGTACCCTTTCTAACCTTTGTGCAATCATGTGCAATCCATACTGGGCCTAACACCATCTGAGCCTGCCTCCTGAGACATATATTTTGAATGTGTACGCTATCCATACATGTTATCTGGGGATACGGTACCCTTTCTAACCTTTGTGCAATCACGTGCAATCCATACTGGGCCTAACACCGTCTGAGCCTGCCTCCTGAGACATATATTTTGAATGTGTACGCTATCCATACATGTTATCTGGGGATACGGTACCCTTTCTAACCTTTGTGCAATCACGTGCAATCCATACTGGGCCTAACACCGTCTGAGCCTGCCTCCTGAGACATATATTTTGAATGTGTACGCTATCCATACATGTTATCTGGGGATACGGTACCCTTTCTAACCTTTGTGCAATCACGTGCAATCCATACTGGGCCTAACACCGTCTGAGCCTGCCTCCTGAGACATATATTTTGAATGTGTACGCTATCCATACATGTTATCTGGGGATACGGTACCCTTTCTAACCTTTGTGCAATCACGTGCAATCCATACTGGGCCTAACACCGTCTGAGCCTGCCTCCTGATGTATAGACATATATTTTGAATGTGTACACTATCCATACATGTTATCTGGGGATACGGTACCCTTTCTCACCTTTGTGCAATCACGTGCAATCCATACTGGGCCTAACACCGTCTGAGAATGATAGATGGGGCCCACTATACACTGGAACATTCCAAAGGTGGACATCAGACACTGGAGCAGCATTTACAGGGCCCATTATACACTAGAGCATTAGAAATGGGGCCCATTATGTTTGGAGCATTATTTGGGCCCATAAGACAGTAGAGCTTCATCCATGGGGACCAACATATACTGTAGCATTATGTGGAGCTCATCATATACTGTTTCAAACATTATATGGGACCAATGATTCTGTATGGAGAAATAGATGGGCCTCGTCATGAGATGTAAAAAGTGAGGTATTTTTCATTGTACTATACCGCTATTTCTCTACCGTATCGGAGCATGATGAGTTGTGGTATGTGTTAAAGGGGCTCTCTTTCGCCCAGGGTACATGAAAACCTGGAGCCAGCCCTCCCCCCCCCACAGTCTGTAGCCAAATAACCCCCATTTTTCAGTGCGTAACTTGTATTATGAAGTTAATTAAGGTTGACAAGCTTAAGTAAGACGAATTGATGCTTTTGCCATTCAAATGGGCACTGTTGGTGTGTTTCCTGTCCTCCTCTCACTGCCGACTTTTATTCCCCATTGACTTACATTGGGTTTCGTGTTTCGGGATGACCCCGACTTTTCCCTATAATCGGACGATCTTGCTCGACCCGACTTTTGGAAAAGTCGGGTTTCACGAAACGAAACGCGACCCTAAAAAACCAAAAGTCACTCAACTCTAATGACGACTACTGGTTGGCCAGCGTCCTGGCTCCATGCTATTAAGGCAAATTCCAAAACATCATGCCACAGGAGAACCTAGAGCTAATATTGGCTAACAAACAAGCAACTCTGGTTAACCGTTTGTTTGAGGCATTCCCAGCACACAGCAGCGGTGATGTTTCTCCCACGAGCCGTAGGGGACAACATGGAAGAGGTGTTCGTGGTGCACACAGCCGAAGTGGCATTGGAGACAGGGGTTTAATGACCATGTTGTGGAATGATTTCTCAAGTACCGCTCCCACGACTGCTAATACTGCATCGATTAAAAGTGACAGGAGACAACAGTTGTCAACTATGGTTACAAACTACTTCTCCTCCCATATCGATGTTCTCCCTCACCGGTCATTCCCCTTTGACTATTGGGCCAGTAAACTTGACACCTGGCCTGAATTGGCACAATTTGCCTTACAGGAGCTCACTTGCCCTGCTGCTAGTGTGTTATCTGAAAGAGTCTTCAGTGCTGCTGGATCAATCCTGACAGAAAAAAGGACCCGTCTGTCTACCCAAAATGTTGATGATCTAACCTTCATTAAAATGAAACATGCATGGGTTTCAAAGGATTTTGTCCCACCCTCCCCTGTTGACACATAGGTTGCCAGAAAAATGGCTCGCTTTTGTCCTTCTCTTCCGCGGACTTCTCCAATTACTCCATTTGCAGCTGCTGAATGTCCAACATCTACATATTCCACTTTATCCACCTCCCTAACTGGGCTGCCCTGGACAAGTGGATGGGCCCAATCTTGGGCAATGGCACTGGCACAGGGTCTCTCATACTACAATCAAGTGACTCTGACGGTGGAGGTGCACACCCGCCGTCAGACACACCGGCGTACTATGAGGGGCCCTGTGCCAGTATCGCCGGCAACGAGTGGGCCCTCCCTGCTTGCTCAGGGCACCAGCACTTGCAATACTTACCTCTCCCTGCTCCACCACTGTGTAGTCTGGCCTGTTAAATACTTCACTGGGACTGCCAATACAAATTTGTTGAAATGATAGATGATGACATGAGACTGTGAGCCCTCGCGGGCAGGGTCCCCTCTCCTTATGTACTTGTGTGTCCCTTGTCTTACACATGTTTATTATACTTGTCTATATTTCCCCTTTTCACATGTAAAGCGCCATGGAATAAATGGCGCTATATAAATGCATAATAATAATGATGGTTAAGACGTAGCTATGCCCTGTCCTTCTGGGCTCTATCTTCAGATGATCAATGGCTTCCATTTGTTATGGACGTCGACTCACAATGAGATGCAGTGGTGGTTTATCATCAGCTTTCACGGTTTTCCGACTCACAGACGTGTGACATTCCTGCCCACATTTTTAAATGTGTCCTCTCATGCCAATCCAATAGAATCATCTACAGCCTGTGGCCTGTGTCTTTTGCACTCCAAAGTTACCTGACAGATCATGATAGGCAGTGAGGACAATGTCTACATCTCTCCCTGTGATCACAATTTGACGGAGATGAGTAACAGTGATGGGTTCCATGGTACTGCGATACAGCAAACCTTTCTTCACAAGAACTGTATTCGATGTCTCCACAGACAAAGTAATTGAGGGTCAGCATTGCCTCTGAGAGTTTTTCCCGTGATTAGTAATTCCAAAATTTCTGCAATCACTCGACTTTCCGTCTGAACTTGTATCCATCTCGTTTCCTCTTGCGGAGAGTCTGGACTGTCTTACTGAGACTGAAATATGTGGAGATTGAAAAATACCCCAACAGTGTATACTGGTGTACGCTTCGAATGCATAACCCTTTTTCTACTTTTTAGATTCTTGTCTAATCCATACTGAGGCTGTGAGTGTCTTTGTCGGACTCCGGAAATATACACGCAGATTTTTAATGTTTAAACTATGCTATATATACCTGCTATCCAGTGATACTGTACCCTTTCTCAATTTTCTACAATCACGTCAAATTCATACTGGGCCTGAGACCGTCTGAGTCTGCCTCCTGATATATAGACATAGGTTTTTAATGTGTAAACTATGCTACATATATACCTGTTATCCAGTGATACTGTACCCTTTCTCAACTTTCTACAATCTTGTAGAATCCATACTGGGCCTGAGAATGTCTGAGTCTGCCTCTTGATTAGAGATGAGCGGTGTTCGAGTCGACCTGTTCGCCAAGTTAAAATTCCAGCTGTTTTTGGAGGTGTTCGAGCCGTTCGTCGAACTCGAACACTTTGCTTTAAAATTCGGCTGTTCGAGTTTCCGTTCGAGAACGGTTCATTCACCAAAAGCATAACTTCATTTTCACATTAATAATGGTTTTCAATGTTAATAGACTGTTTCATGGCATAGTAGTGGTGTGTGGTAGAAAGCAGTGTAGTACACCTGTCAAGGAGCTACAACGTGTGTGTTTCTAATAATTTTTTACCGCATCTTGTCCAGAAAATCCTTTAGGGCCTTGTAGCACTGTCTGCTACTCAGCAGAGGAGCCCACCAGTGAACCTAGCTATGCCGCCTGTTTATGAAAGAACCAGTTTTTGACTGCATTTAGCCCAGTTAATACTTTGGGCCTAGTAACTGCGTCTGCTACTCATCAGAGGAGCCCACCCGTGAACCAAGCTGTGCCGCCTGCTTATGTAAGAACCATTTTTTAGCTCCATTTAGCCCAGTGAATACTTTGGGACTAGTACCAGTGTCTACTGCTCAGCAGAGGAGCCCACCTGTGAACCTAGCTATGCCACCTGTTTATGTCAGCACTGTCTGCTACTCAGCAGAGTTGCCCACCCGTGAACCAAGCTATGCCGCCTGTTTATGTAAGAACTGCGTGCTACTCAGCATAGGAGCCCAGCTGTTAAGCAAGCTACAGCACCTGTGGTTTGGACACTTAATTTTTCCATTCTTTCTGGAATGCCGGTTAGGCCTAATTCCGGAATTCCGGTTGACCTGCATTTACTGGGAAATCCTCGCTCACGGGGAAGAATTGAAATCCCAGATCCCCATCACTAACGGTGTTCAGCGGGTTATCTGCACCTGTAAGCGACACACGCTGGTCCTTTCAGTGTAGCGCGCATGCAGCCCCGGACATGTAAGGGCATGACAGACCTGTTATTGCTCGATCTCACGTGCCAGAGCCTCGCGTGTCCCTCTAGTAAGCTTGACGCGTACCACGGGGGGCATGCCGGAGTCTCGTTTGTTAACGGAATTAAGCTGACAAATCGCTAGAACAACTAAAAACGGACATCCACCACCACACACTGAATCGACAAAGCTTGCAATCTGTCCATCTTTTCTGTAGCTGGCATGGTTGAGGTTTCCCGGGTGGAGTTGAATTAAGCCGGAGGCTCCACTCCTGGTGGTGCCCTTCTGGACATTCCTTTAAGGTTCAGCTTTGCAACTATACTGCCCCCGGAAACCAAACACTGCCTTCATAGATGCTGTTCAGAGGTTCGTGGGAATAACGCCGCCCGATAGGCAGTTGGCATAATTTATGGTGGGAAGTCCGACGGTATATGATCGTCTTCGATTTCAGATTTTTTTTTTTTGTATTTTACATTTTTATTCCAGCCTTTCTTGACTTCATAAGGGCATGACATGCCTATATCTGTGTCTCCTCCTCCACATTTTACTCCTCCACCTCTTTTCTATATGTAGTTGCCCTTTTCCATATGTTATTTTTGTATTCTGAGCATTTTGTCTGCTTTGGGACACCTTTTAAGGTGTTTTGTAATTGTTTCCTATGTGTTAGTATGTGTTTGTGTTTGCTTGCCATTGTTTTCAATGGTGTTCGATGGTGTTCGACGAACATTCGACGAACTTGCCTCCTGTTCGACGAACCAAAACTAACTCGAACACTAGCGGGGTGACTCAACACTACTCCTGATATATAGACGTACATTGTTAATGTTTAAACTATGCTATATATACCTGGTATCTGGTGATACTGTACCCTTTCTGCCAGGAAGTCCTCCTCCACCCACCACTCTAAGTGTATCATTGACACCTGGAACATTGTCCCACATGTGTGATTATTTCTTGCCGATCTTCTTGTTATATTGTGGTGTGATCCATCCTGAGCGTGTGACAGTCTGTGGGTTACTCCTGAAATTTAGATGTACATATAAAAATTACCACAACACTAGTGTATACAGCTGTACGCTTGTGATTAGAGTTGAGCGATACCGTCCGATACTTCAAAGTATCGTATCGGATGGTATCGGCCGATCTTTAAAAAAAGTATCGGTATCGCCGATTCCGATACCGGAAGTCCCATTCAAGTCTATGGGACTTCCGGTATCGGAATAAGAAAAACCCTTTCCTGCCCTTGTACAGCCTCTCTGGGGTCTGTACGGGCCTTTCGGGGGGCTGTGCCGGCCTGCCAGGGGGTCTGTGCAGGCTCCGGTGGTCTGTGCCGGCCTGCCGGTGGTCTGTGCCGGCCTGCCGGGGGGCTGTGCCGGCCTGCCAGGGGGTCTGTGCAGGCTCCGGTGGTCTGTGCCGGCCTGCCGGGGGGCTGTGCCGGCCTGCCGGGGGGCTGTGCCGGCCTGCCGGGGGGCTGTGCCGGCCTGCCGGGGGGCTGTGCAGGCTCCGGGGGGGCTGTGCCGGCCTGCCGGGGGGCTGTGCCGGCCTGCCGGGGGGCTGTGCCGGCCTGCCGGTGGTCTGTGCAGGCTCCGGGGGTCTGTGCAGGCATCGTCCGATGGGACTACAAGTCCCATCGGGCGATGCCTGCTACCATAACAGTGATTGACACATTAGCCAATGATGGGACAGTAGTAGTCCCATCATCCGGCTAATGTGTTAAATGTAAAAAAAAAAAAAAAATTACATGCTACATACATACAACATGCATACTACATACATGCTACATTCATACTACATACTACATACATGCTACATTCATACTACATAAATACTACATGCAACATACATACTACATATATACTACATGCATGCTACATACATACTGCATGCTACACACATACCACATATATACTACATACATACTACATGCATGCTACATGCATGCTACATGCTACATACATAACACATATATACTACATGCATGCTACATACATACTACATGCTACATACTACATATATACTACATGCATGCTACATACATACTACATGCTACATACTACATATATACTACATGCATGCTACATACATACTACATGCTACATACATACTACATATATACTACATGCATGCTACATACATACTACATGCTACATACATACTACATATATACTACATACATACTACATACATACTACATGCATGCTACATGCATGCTACATACATACCACATACATAACACATATATACTACATGCATGCTACATACATACTACATGCTACATACATACCATATACATACTACATGCATGCTACATACATACTACATGCATGCTACATACATACTACATGCTACATACATACTACATATATACTACATGCATGCTACATACATACTACATGCTACATACATACTACATGCTACATACATACTACATATATACTACATGCATGCTACATACTACATGCTACATACATACTACATATATACTACATGCATGCTACATACATACTACATGCATGCTACATACATACTACATGCTACATACATACCACATACATACTACATATATACTACATGCATGCTACATACATACTGCATGCTACATGCATGCTACATACATACTACATACATACTACATGCTACATACATACCACATATATACTACATACATACAATACATTCATACAATACATACATAGACATACAGTACATATAACATAGAGTAACATACTTACCAATACTTGTCACATTGTTCCCCGAAGCCATTGTCTTTTCCGGAATAAATATTAACATAACAAACCACAAAAATACTCACCCACGATCCGAAGCAGTCCACGAGTGTGTCCCACAACGATCTTGGGTAGAGAACTGCAGCATCAGCTGTTGCTGCCGTTCTCTACGGGCTGCAGGAATCCAATGACGGAAGGTAGGTATCCTTCCGCACTGTATTCCTCCGCCACTTAAAAAAAAAAAAAGTCCCTAGTCTCACTTTATGCCATTGCTGTGTGGGAATTTCCCACGCAGCAATGGCATAAAGTGAGACTAGGGACTTTTTTTTTTAAGTGGCGGAGGAATACAGTGCGGAAGGATACCTACCTTCCGTCATTGGATTCCTGCAGCCCGTAGAGAACGGCAGCATCATCTGATGCTGCCGTTCTCTACCCAAGATCGTCGTGGGACACACTCGTGGACTGCTTCGGATCGTGGGTGAGTATTTTTGTGGTTTGTTATGTTAATATTTATTCCGGAAAAGACAATGGCTTCGGGGAACAATGTGACAAGTATTGGTAAGTATGTTACTCTATGTTATATGTACTGTATGTCTATGTATGTATTGTATGAATGTATTGTATGTATGTAGTATATATGTGGTATGTATGTAGCATGTAGTATGTATGTAGTATGTATGTAGCATGCATGTAGCATGTAGTATGTATGTAGCATGCATGTAGTATATATGTAGTATGTATGTAGCATGCATGTAGTATATATGTAGCATGTATGTAGTATGTATGTGGTATGTATGTAGCATGTAGTATGTATGTAGCATGCATGTAGTATATATGTAGTATGTATGTAGCATGTAGTATGTATGTAGTATGTATGTAGTATGTATGTAGTATGTATGTGGTATGTATGTAGCATGTAGCATGCATGTAGCATGCATGTAGCATGCATGTAGTATGTATGTAGCATGCATGTAGTATGTATGTAGCATGCATGTAGTATGTATGTAGTATGTATGTAGCATGCAGTATGTATGTAGCATGTATGTAGTATGTATGTAGTATATATGTAGTATGTATGTAGTATATATGTAGTATGTATGTAGCATGTAGTATGTATGTAGCATGCATGTAGTATGTATGTAGTATGTATGTAGTATATATGTAGTATGTATGTAGCATGTAGTATGTATGTAGCATGCATGTAGTATGTATGTAGTATTTTTTATTTTTTTTTAACATTTAACACATTAGCCGGATGATGGGACTACTACTGTCCCATCATTGGCTAATGTGTCAATCACTGTCATGGTAGCAGGCATCGCCCGATGGGACTTGTAGTCCCATCGGACGATGCTTGCACAGACCCCCGGACATCAGCACAGCCCCCCGGCAGGCCGGCACAGCCCCCCGGCAGGCCGGCACAGCCCCCCGGCAGGCCGGTACAGACCCCCACAGGGTGCACAGACCACCGGCAGGCCGGCACAGCCCCCCGGCAGGCCGGTACAGACCCCCACAGGGTGCACAGACCACCGGCAGGCCGGCACAGCCCCCCGGCAGGCCGGTACAGACCCCCACAGGGTGCACAGACCACCGGCAGGCCGGCACAGCCCCCCGGCAGGCCGGTACAGACCCCGGGCAGTCCACACAGCCCCCCGGCAGGCCGGCACAGCCCCCCGGCAGGCCGGCAGAGACCCCCGGAAGGCCCGAAATGACGGCGCATCATGATGCGCACACACCGCGCATCATGATGACGTCAGTCTGTCAATCAACTTTGAACTTCTGATTCCGATGCCGAATTCCGATATTGAAAAAATATCGGAAGTCGGTATCGGAATTCCGATACAGCAAGTATCGGCCGATACCCGATACTTGCGGTATCGGAATGCTCAACACTACTTGTGATACATTACCCATTTCCTGCTTTTTATATTCTGGTCTAATCCAAACTGACCAAGTGAGAGTTATTTTCTGACTGTGGAAATAAATACTGAGATTGACAACAATGACCCCTGCACTGTGTACAGCTGTACTCTTCAGATCCATTACCGTTTTACGGCTTTTTATATTGTGTTGTAATCCATACTGAGCCTGAGAGCGTCTGTGTCTGCCTCTTGAAATATCTACGGAGATTTAGAATGTTTAAACTATACTATATATACCTGCTATCTGATGATACTGTACACTTTTTCTACTTTTTATATTCTTGTCTAATCCATACTGAGCCTGTGAGCGTCTCTGTGTGACTGATGGAATATATAGGGAGATTGACAATTATCCTTTTACTGTATAGATCTGTACGCTTCTGATACAGTACCATATATCTGATGTTATTTTTGATTCATTTTCTGTAAAATTTTGAAGTTTGGTGGAAGAGGCCGCGGATATGGGCATTGGGGGGCCAGCTGGTGCTGATGGTGGTGGTGCATCTTCTGGTAGTGGCAAAAGCACAATAGCAGCTAAGGCAGGAGATGTTGAGCCTGCATCATCGTCTGGCTCTGGAACGCCTGGAAGACTACCTTTTCTGGGAGTAGGTTAACCGCTTTTAAAGCCGGAGCATCAGGAACTGGTTTTGGCTTACATTGCCGAAACAGACTCCAGCAAATATGCCCTCCTCTTCTGAAGTTTCAAAAAATGCAAGCACTGAGTCGTCAAGTGCTGGCTCCTGGTCAGGAAGAACCCCTTTCCTTGTGTCCTTCACCCCCAACAAAAGTGAATGATGCAGAAGGCCACACTTCATATTAGTCCATGTAGCTCTTTCTATCATACCATGCCTGGGTTATAAAGTCAAATCGTGAATTCCCCAGTCCAAGATGAATCTGACATGGAGTGTGGGTGGCAAGCCAGGGCAGTGGGGTTAATCGGTACCGGGCCGGTGTCTCAGAGGGATGTGTCACGTTGGTGGTGATGACCCGTTCCGTGGCCCTGGGCGTCCATGCAAAGGGGTGAATAACGTTTATAGGTGAATGATACGTGATGCCACCTGTGGTTTCTGATCAGATGGACCCGCGCTGCAGTGTCGCTTCTCTAGGACAGAAGTTGTGGTGCAGCTAAGATGTAGAAGCCCTGCACAAGTAGGGCCGTAGTGGCAGGGCAGATGAAAGAGTTGGTAGATGGTGTGCATTGCAGGATGTAGCAGAGCCGTGCGCCAGGCACAGGAGAAAGATGACAAACACAGTCGTGCAGTTCCTTTACCTGTACTTGGTAAGTGCCGTCCAGGACCCAGCGTACAGATGGAGAAGGAGTTGGTCAGCCTGGAAGCAAATTTGGAATTCTCTCTCTGCAGATAGGTAGTGTGGCCTCCGTTCTAGCGCTTATCTGAGGTACTCACAGTACTGAGTTCACTGAAGTTCCCCCTGTTGACTCTCTTTTGGAACTTTCTCGTATGGCAGGCAGCCATAGCCTTTTCCTTCTGGCTCACACACATCGCTGCTGGGGCCTCCGAGCCTTAGTTGGGAACAGAGGATTTACAGCTGCTACTTCCTCCGGTTTCTGCTGCAGGACCATCAGTTTCTCTACAAACTCGGAGACCGGAATCCGGACCATGCGCTTCAGCTAGGAGTGAGCCTTAACTCTGCTCGTCCTCCAGCTTCCCCTTCCCTTCACAGACTGCTCTAACTTACCTCCTCCCGACCACAGAGAGCAGCTCCTCAGCAGTCAGGTTCAGAGGTCTCCCTGCTGGCCTGGAGTGGGAACTGTGTTGTGTGTTGGTTTAATTGCTAGAGAGATCCTTTGTTGCTCCCAAGGATGACATCACACTCCCTAGGAGGAAGGTAATGCCACTGTGGCGACCGTACTCCTGGGGGCGCCACAAGTGCACTGATGCCCAGCCACTGCTAGATGATTCTGCTGGTACATTGACGCAGACCACTACATTCCCCTCGCACTCTACACAGCCAGAATCTGACCCTGATGAAATTCAGGTTCCCCTTCCCGCATAATATACCACCTTACACGGTGACAAAGAGGAAGGTGTAGATGAATGTGCAGGTTCTTTGAGCAGGTGGGGGGGCATACTCATGGGCGACAGCACTGGCACAGGGCCCCTCATAGTACGCAAAAGTGTCTCTGCCGGTGGGGGGGCCATCAGACACACCGCGGTACTATGAGGGGCCCTGTGCCAGTGCCGTCGCCAACAAGTGGGCCCCCCTGCTTGCTCAGGATCACAGCACTTGCAAAGATGAAATACTTACCTCTCCCTGCTCCACCGCCGTGACGTCTTCCGCGTTTCCTGACAGTGACATTCTGGTCAGAGAGCGCAATGACATCACGTCTGTGCGCCCTCTGTCTAAACAGTCCTAGTGCAGTGAGATGGAAGATGGGGACGACGAGGAGTCCAGACTAATACAGGGATTCCCTAGCGAGGAGACTTATTTAATTGTTTTCAATGTTGGGACAGCAATTTTTGGAGAGCACTATACTCTGGAGAATGATATATGAGGCCCACCATACACTGGAGCATTCCAAAGGTGGACATCAGATACTGGAGCAGCATTTACAGGGCCCATTATACACTGGAGCATTAGAAATGGGGCCCATTATATATGGAGGATTATTTGGGCCCATAAGACAGTGGAGCTTCATCCATGGGGACCAGCATATACTGTAACATTATGTGAAGCTCATCATATACTGTTTCAAACATTATATGGGACCAATGATTCTGTATGGAGAAATATACAGGCCTCATTGCTCTGTATAGCGCACTATGCGGTGGCCATAATACTGTATGGAGTAATATACTGCCCGTTTTTGGAGCTATTGGAGAATTTAAAATGGATATCAGTCATGAGATGTAAGAAGTGAAGTATTTTTCATTGTACTATACCACTATTTCTCTGCCGTATCAGAGGATCATGAATTGTGGCATGTGTTAAAGGAGTCCAGTGACACTCTTTGGCCCACGGCCCACGAAAATCTGGAGCCAGCCCTACCCCCCCCCAACTTAAGCCAAATAACCCCCAGTTTTCAATGCCTAACTATTATTATAAAGTAAATTAAGGTTGACAAGCTTAAGTAATAAGAATTGATGTTTTTGGCATTAAAATGGGCACTGTAGTTGTGCTTCCTGTCCTCCACTCCCTGCCGACCTTGGTTCCCCATTGACTTACATTGGGTTTCGTGTTTCAGTCGGCCTTTGACTTTTCACGATAATCGACCCATTGCGTTTGACCCGACTTTTGAGATAGTCGGGTTTCATGAAACCCGACTCGACCCGAAAAAAGGCAAAGTCGCTCATCTCTACTTTAGACCAATTTGTCCCTTTCCATTGGCTGTGTTCTTTGCACACTGAAGTCGGACCTTCTGGTTCTTTGCAGAGATTGAAAGACTTCTCGACTGGAACTCATGCATTCAACCCTGCTTCTCTTAGCCATCGCACCACAGTTTGGAAATTCACTTTGACCCAATATTCTTAATTCATTTTGTGTGAAATCTGATACTGACTTTTTCTTTATATTGTCAACTTTGGAGGCAGTTTTCTTCTAGGGTTGCCAACTGTTCCTTAACCTTGCTTTTCTTTCTATATTATACATGACACTTGACTGTGAGAACAGTTGAAATCCATAACTACCTCTTTTTGGCTATTACCTGACTTCACTCTCAGAATAATAAGCTTCCTGACATCTGGTGATAAATTTGACTTTGCCATGTTTTAACTGAAAAAACACAGAAAAATAAAAAATTTTAGTCAAAATTCAACTACCCATGACAAAATATGCAAAGCATTTGGACCAGAAAATGTTGAAAACTAAAACATATAGGGATAAAAAAAATGTCAAACACAATTTTCATCCTTAAAGCCAACAATCATTTGCTTCTGGTTTACTAAAATCACCAGGAAAAATGGCATCACAGCATCCAGACAGAAGTAATCACTAGAGTTGAGCGAAACTGGTTGGTCAAATTCAAAAATAGTCGACTTTAGCTAAAGTCGGGTTTCGCCAATCGAAACCAGACCATAGCGTGAGGTCGGCCATGAGGTCGCCGATCAGAGCGCCAAAGTCGCGTTTCAAATAATGCTTCCAGCACCTTTTCTCAGCCAATGATGGACGACGCACACTCTGGGCAATGCGATGACATGGGCAGCGGCTACCACCATCTTAGAGAAGGGCATTGAAGTGATTGGCTGGCTTTGTGTGGCGTCACAGTGGGTATAAAAGGCTGTGACCGCCGACCGCCATCTAACTTCTGCCGATCTTAGAATAGGGAGAGGTGCTGCTGCTGATTCTGAACAGGGAGAGCATTAGGCAGGGAAGAAGGAAAAGAAAACTGCTTCTGCTGATAGTGCTTTTCACTGTACAGTTAGTGTGCAGTGAAATGGGAGGATTTTTGTTGTGTGCAGCAGCGCTGGTGGTGATTAGGCTTCATTTTAAGGCTACCTGCTAGCTGCATTGCTGTGTGCACACTGCTGTTCAAACTGCTTTTTCCAAAGCACTCCAATTTTTATTATTTTGTCCTGGTGAGTTACTGAGAGTTCATTTTTTCACACATCGTATAGCGGTGTATGCTCCTCACACACTACCGTGTACCAGCTGGAATCACGGACAAATAGAAGCTATCTGGGTGTGACTCTGGAAGAACAAGCCGAGGAGTTTTTCCATTTTTCCAAACCTACACCTTAGAGAGCTGTCCATTTTACAAACAGTTTCGTATATCTGCTGTTTGATTACAGTCAAAACTAGACAGAGACAGAGTGTGTCAGTCCCTATACAAATAGATGGAGATTGACAATTTTCCATACAGAAACTGTATAGCGGTGTACCCTCCTCACACACTATCGTGTACCGCCTTATATCACAGACAAATAGAAGCTATCTGTGTGTGACTCTGGAATAAAAAGCTGAGGAGTTTTTCCATTTTTCCAGACCTACACCTTAGAGTGCTGTTCGCCTTTCAAACAGTTTTGTATATCAGCTGTTTGTTAACGATCAAAACTAGACAGAGACAGCATGTGTCAGTCCCTATATAAATAGACGGAGATTGACAATTTACCATACAGACACCGTATAGTGGTGTATGCTCCTCACACACTACCGTGTAACGCCTTGTATCACGGACAAATAGAAGCTATCTGGGTGTGACTCTGGAAAAAAAGCTGAGGAGTTTTTCCATTTTTCCAGACCTACACCTTAGAGTGCTGTCCGCTTTTAAACAGCTTCGTATATCTGTTGTTTGATGATGGTCAAAACTAGACAGAGACAGCATGTGTCAGTCCCGATACAAATAGATGGAGATTGACAATTTTCCATACAGACACCGTATAGTGGTGTACGCTCGTCACACACTACCGTGTACCGCCTTGTATCACGGACAAATAGTAGCTATCTGTGTGTGACTCT
Organism: Dendrobates tinctorius; assembly: GCF_039654945.1. NCBI lineage: Eukaryota > Metazoa > Chordata > Amphibia > Anura > Dendrobatidae > Dendrobates > Dendrobates tinctorius. Next base: position 41,545,226 of record NW_027361728.1, on the reverse strand, counting down.
GGAAAAAAAAGCCGAGGATTTTTTCCAGACCTACACCTTAGAGAGCTGTCCGCTTTCCAAACAGTTTCGTATATCTGCTGCTTGATGACGGTCAAAACTAGACAGAGACAGTGTGTGTCAGTTCCTATACCAATAGACGGAGATTGACAATTTTCCATACAGACACCGTATAGCAGTGTACGCTCCTCACACATTACCATGTACCACCTTGTATCACGTACAAATAGTAGCTATCTGTGTGTGACTCTGGAAAAAAAAGCCGAGGAGTTTTTCCATTTTTCCAAGCCTACTCCTTAGAGTGCTGTCCGCTTTTAAAACAGTTTTGTATATCTGCTGTTTTGATTATGAATATACAGCAAAAATGCCAATAGTGATCAGAAATTGACAACTAATTCTCACCCAAATATGTATAATGTATAACAGCAAGTAAGATAAAATATAACTTTTAATGCATAGCTTAAAAAATTACCAGACCTAAAGTGTCACCAAATAGTGATTAAAATGAGATGCCCATACATTGGGTGATCCCCAAGGGATAATTGAATACACCCAAAAGCATCAAATAGGAATATAGAATGCAGCTAGTATAGCATCCAAACAGCAATCTATATGTATTGGATACAGCATAAAAAATAGCAGCAAAATGCCATAGCCAATTGCACTCATATGTTTATATACTGGCTAGACCAAAAAAAGGGGGAGGGGGTTCATAGCCACCAATAGATGAGAATAATAAAAGGAGCAATCTCACCAATATTTTGCAGACGGTCAGGAGTCTCCAGGGATACTCATCGTACATGTGGGAAGGCAGCAGTGGGAGTACAATACCCTGTCACATCCCTCATAAGCTGACCATTACCTGATCCCCAGACTCCTGCCCTGACAAGGGCAGTCCACAACTAGCCCTAGATTGCACAAGCCCTACACTTTTCCTTAAAGGAGCGTCCCAACGCGTTTCATCCAAGTAATTCTTCAGGGGACTAACTTGTTCAAAAGTGCCACAGTGCTAAAGCTAAGAGACATACATCCTCCTGCTCTCAATGCTATCTGCTGTCTGCAGAGAGCAGAGGAAAAAGGACTTATTTATATCATTAGGGTGATCCACAAAGCCCCATCATGATTAATTCAGTGAGTCACATATGTATACTCACTCTCACTTTACATATCAATCGTCCACCATTAGATGATTCTTCCCTAGGGTGTGCGCCACAATTCGCGCTAACTCCGCCCCCCATGACATCACAGAGCAAAGCGTCCTGGGTACAGAGCACTGACTGGTCAAGGACGCCCCACTTCCGGTGAAACCAAAATGGCGGATGCCCCACTTCCGGTGACGTCTGAATATACAATAGCCACCCCTGGGAGCGCCCCACTTCTGGAAAAACCAAGATGGCGGGTGCCCCACTTCCGGTGATGTCTAAAAACACAATAGCCGCCCTTGGGAATGCCCCACTTCCGGTAAAACCAAGATGGCGGGTGCCCCACTTCCGGTAACGTCTATAAGCCCAATAGCCGCCTTTGGGAGCGCCCCACTTCTCATAAGTGGGCCCGCATCATGCCCCACTTTCGCAGAAGCACATACAGCGGTGCCGCCACACTTCCGGTGAGCGGAACCGCATCATGCCCCACTTTCGGGGAAGCATATACATTGGTGCCGCCCCACTTCCAATAAGTGGAACCACATCATGCCCCACCTCCTGGAAAGAACATACAGCAGTGCCGCCCACAGCATCAGCACAAAAACAACGCTGGCAAAGGGGGAATAGCACGCAATTCACGCAATTCACCTCCGGTCCAACGGAGCAGAGATAAATTTAAATAACATCCAGATATAGTGATAATTCAGTGATAAATCAGAAACAACGATTGATCACATATAAAGAGCATACAGTAACACCACCTAAATAGATATCATTTCAAGGGGTCTTTAGGGGACCAAAATACACCTCACCAATATGGTGAAATATATGAAGGGAGGGGGGGAGGGAAAGACAAAAGGGGAATAATGATGGACAATGTAAAGTACCAATAGGAAAAGGATATATACAAACGTACAATGCAAATCCTAGTAGTTGGTGACAAGAATAGTGATTTAGGCTTATAGACCAATCTTATCAGTGGATAAAAAATTGGGAGGGGAGAGAAAAAGAAGGAATTCAAATGAAACAATTGAAATTAATTTGCTCATTGAGGCCTTTAGGTGTTACCGTATCCAAATAGAATCATAGAATAGAATCATAGAATCGTAGAGTTGGAAGGGACCTCCTGGGCCATCTGGTCCAACCCCCTGCTCAAAGCAGGATTCGCTAAATCATCCCAGTCAGATGTCTGTCCAGCCTCTGTTTAAAGACTTCCATTGAAGGAGAACTCACCACTTCTCGTGGCAGCCTGTTCCACTCATTGATCACTCTAACTGTCAAAAAGTTTTTTCTAATATCTAATCTGTGTCTCCTCCCATTCAGTTTCATCCCATTGCTTCTAGTCTTTCCTTGTGCAAATGAGAATAAAGTTGATCCTTCTACAATGTGACAGCCCTTTAGATATTTGTAGACAGCTATTAAGTCTCCTCTCAGTCTTCTCTTTTGCAAACTAAACATTCCCAAATCCTGCAACCTTTCCTCATAAGACAGGGTTTGCAGACCGGTCACCATTCTGGTCGCTCTTTTCTGAACTTGCTCCAGTTTGTTGATGTCTTTTTTAAAATGTGGTGCCCAAAACTGGACACAATATTCCAGATGAGGTCTGACCAAAGAGGAGTAGAGGGAAATAATGACTTCACGTGATCTAGACTGTAAGCTTCTGTTAATACATCCTAGAATTGCATTTGCCTTTTTTGCTGCTGCATCACACTGTTGACTCATATTCAGTCTGTGATCTATTAGTATACCCAAGTCTTTTTCACATGTGCTGTCACTTAGCCCTATTCCTCCCATTCTATATATGCTTTTTCCATTTTTATTGCCCAGATGTAGTACTTTGCATTTCTCCCTGTTAAAAACCATTCTGTTAGTTGCTGCCCACTTCTCCAGTTTATTTAAATCTTTTTGAATCCTCTCTCTCTCTTCTCTAGTATTAGCTATCCCTCCTAGCTTTGTGTCATCAGCAAATTTAATCAGTTTACCCTCAATTCCTTCATCTAAATCGTTGATAAAGATGTTGAACAATACAGGGCCCAGGACAGAGCCCTGTGGTACCCCACTTGAGACATTCTTCCAACTGGATGTGCAGCCATTTACGACCACTCTTTGGGTCCGATCACTAAGCCAGTTATGAATCCACCTAACAGTTGCCTTGTCCATTCCATACTTAATCATTTTTTCAATAAGGATTGTATGAGAGACTTTGTCAAATGCTTTGCTGAAGTCAAGATATACTATATCTACAGCATTTCCTTGATCCACCCAATCAGTGATACCGTCATAGAAGGAAATTAAGTTAGTCTGACATGACTTATTAGTTACAAACCCATGCTGACTCTGTTTAATCACTCTGTTTAAGATCCACTTAGCCTCACATTGTAACAACAACTGATCCCAGTTGCCGCCTCTCTGTGGTTTAAAGACCCTATCAATTGCAGTGAAAGTAAGGCACGTAATCTGTCCATCATGCATGCCATGAATATGCCTTGAGATAGAAGTGTCTCTTTTATGTGTTATATCTCCGCTACTCCATACGCTGTTTGATTATGGTCAAAACTAGACAGAGACAGCGTGTGTCAGTCCCTATACAAATAGACGGAGATTGACAATTTTCCACACAGACTCCGTATAGTGGTGTATGCTCCTCACACACTACTGTGTACCGCCTTGTATCACGGACAAATAGAAGCTATCTGTGTGTGACTCTGGAAAAAAAAGCCGAGGAGTTTTTCCGTTTTTCCAGACCAACACCTTAGAGTGCTTTCCGCTTTTCAAACAGTTTCGTATATCTGCTGTTTGATGACGGTCAAAACTAGACAGAGACAGCGTGTGTCAGTCCCTATACAAATAGATGGAGATTGACAATTTTCCATACAGACACCGTATAGTGGTGTACGTTCCTCACACACTGCCGTGTACTGCCTTGTATCACGGACAAATAGAAGCTATTTGTGTGTGACTCTGGAAAAAAAAGCCGAGGAGTTTTTCCATTTTTCCAGACCTACACCTTAGAGTGCTGTCCGCTTTTCAAACAGTTTGGTAAATCTGCTGTTTGATGACGGTGAAAACTAGACAGAGACAGCGTGTGTCAGTCCCTATACAAATAGACAAAGAGTGACAATTTTCCTTACACACATAGTATAGAGCTGTCCGATTCTCCAACAGTATTGTATATCTGCCGTTCGCATTACAGTCACTTTTATACCTAGTCAACGTGTGTGCGTGACACTCCGTAAATATGCTAATTATGCAAATTGTCTCTTCAGAGAGGAAGAGGACTAGAACTCTAGTGCCACCTATTGGAGGTAGCAATCCTAAAAGTCAATGTTGACCCTTTAACGAGCCTAGTTACATGACTTAGGATAAAAGCCAAGCCAGAATCTCCATTTGCAGACACTGTGTTTCGGGGTACTGCCCCTCATCAGTGCAAAGTGGGAGAAGATCTGGTTTGGCTGTGAGAGAGGCATCTGACCGATATCCAAGAAGTATCATTTCTCCTTGCGGAGAATAACATGCTAAGCATGTCGAGGTGAGGAGACTTAAAGCCGCAATGCTCCTCTGGGAAATATGCTAATTATGCAAATTGTCTCTTCAGAGAGGAAGAGGACTAGAACTCTAGTGCCACCTATTGGAGGTAGCAATCCTAAAAGTCAATGTTGACCCTTTAACGAGCCTAGTTACATGACTTAGGATAAAAGCCAAGCCAGAATCTCCATTTGCAGACACTGTTTTTCGGGGTACTGCCCCTCATCAGTGCAAAGTGGGAGAAGATCTGGTTTGGCTGTGAGAGAGGCGTCTGACCGATATCCAAAAAGTATCATTTCTCCTTGCGGAGAATAACAGCCAGTGAAGGGATTGACAGAGGGGAGAAAATGGGGAATAGCGGGGGGACAGGTGGATTAGTCGGGCAGCAGAGTTTAGAATAGATTGGAGGGGTTCGAGAGTGTTTGAGGGGAGGCCACAGAGCAGGAGGTTGCAGTAGTCAAGGCGAGAGATGATGAGGGCATGGACCAGGGTTTTTGCAGATTCTTGGGTGAGGAATGAACGGATTCGTGAAATATTTTTGAGTTGAAGTCGGCAGGAAGTGGAAAGGGCTTGGATATGTGGTTTGAAGGAGAGATCAGCGTCAAGGATTACTCCGAGGCAGCGAGCTTGTGGGACTGGGGAGAGTGGGTAGTCATTTACTGTAATTGATAGGTTCGTAGGGGGGGTCACATGAGATGGGGAAAGATGATGAATTCTGCTTTGTCCATGTTGAGTTTCAGAAATCTAGCAGAGAAGAAGGATGAAATAGTGGACAGACATTGAGGGATTCTGGTTACTAGGGAGGTGATATCTGGTCCAGAGATGTAGATCTGTGTGTTATCAGCGTAGAGATGATACTGAAAGCCATGAGATTTTATGAGCTGTCCCAGGCCAAAGGTGTAAATGGAGAACAGCAGGGGCCCAAGGACTGAACCTTGTGGGACTCCGACAGATAGGGGGCGAGGTGAGGAGGTGGTGTGTGAGTGGGAGACGCTGAATGTCCGGTCTGTTAGGGTATGATGAGATCCAGGATAGGGCCGAGTCTGTGATGCCGAGGGATGAGAGTGTCTGTAATAATAGGGAATGATCCACTGTGTCAAAGGCAGCCGACAGGTCCAGGAGGAGGAGGACAGAGTAGTGTCGCTTGCTCTTGGCGGTTAAGAGGTCATTGGTGACCTTAGTAAGGGCAGTTTCAGTGGAGTGGTGTGACCGGAAGCCAGATTGTAAGCGGTCGAAGAGGGAGCAAGAAGAGAGATGGGAGGACAGTTCAAGGTAGACGTGTTGTTCCAGGAGCTTGGAGGCGTAGGGGAGAAGTGATATAGGGTGATAGCTAGATACAGAGGATGGGTCAAGAGAGGGCTTTTTGAGGATAGGTGTGATTGAGGCATGTTTAAAGCTTGAGGGGAAAACACCAGTTGTTAGTGATAGGTTGAAGAGATGGGTTAGGGTTGGGATGAAGACAGTGGTGAGGTTTGGTATGAAGTGGGATGGGATCGGGTCAAGTGCACAGTGTTATGATTGAGTCACCGTAGGAGGCAAAAAACAGAAATGCTAGCTAAGTCCAGAAAACCAGAGAAGTTGGCAGCTATCGGATTACAGACCCCTGAACCTATCAACACAACTAGCAGTAGCCGTGGGGGGTTCCTACAATGCCCTAGACCCCTTGATCACAGCCGGAGAATTAAATAGGCCTAAAGAAAGAAAGGGGAAATCTAAACTGCCCCAGAGCAGACCCCAATGCAATAGGCAGCCCCCAACATATAATGACGGTGAAGCAAGATGAAAATACTAACACAGACAGAAAGATAGACTGAGCAAAGAGAGGCCCAAGCTAACTAGATAGAAAAGGACAGGAAGGCTGCTGTCTGCAATCCGTGAAAAACCCTATGAAAATAAGAGCCAACAGACTGACAGTGAAAAAGGCCCTGAAGACGCTAGGCTTCAAAAAAGCTATGTCAGTACTCAGGAATATACTGAAGACAGAGCTACAGGCAAAAGGAGATTCAGCTCACCCCAGCAGGGAATGGCAGAATACTGAAAAGCAAGGAAAACAAAACCAAAAGCTAACAGGCAAAACAGAAAACTTAGCTTGAGAGGAGCAGGAATCAGACTGGTGTCCTAGAAGTCCACAGAGAAATCACCCGCAGGGCAGAAGGGCGTCGGCAGCCTTATATCCAGTCCGTGACTCCACTCAGCCAGTCATCCTCATTAGACTCAGGTGCCTGATAATCAGGCTCATTACCTTCCTTTACCAGAATAGGGAGTTCACCAGACCCCAGTGACGAAGGGGAAAATGAACTCACAACAGTACCTCCCCCTTGAGGAGGGGTCACCGAACCCTCAACCACGCCACCAGGGCAATCAGGGTGAGCCCGATAAAATGCACGCACCAATCTTTTGGCATGAATATCAGAGGCAGAGACCCAGGAATTATCCTCCTGACCATAACCCTTCCACTTAACCAAATACTGGAGTCTCCGTCTAGCCAGACGGGAATCCAGTATTTTCTCTACCTCATATTCCATGTTACCTTCAACCAATACAGGGTCTGGAGGTGCCACCCCAGGAACAACTGGTTCAACAAACCTCTTCAACAAGGACTTATGGAACACATTCTGGATTTTAAATGTGACAGGAAGAGCCAAACGAAAAGAGACCGGATTAATAATCTCCAAAATCTTGTAAGGTCCAATAAATCTAGGCTTAAACTTAGGAGAAGACACCTTCATAGCAATATTTTTTGATGATAACCACACCATATCACCAATCTTAAACTGGGGACCAATGGTCCTATGTCGATTGGAAAACCGCTGGGCCTTTTCCTGGGAGAGAGATAACTTATTCACCACTTGGTCCAGATCTGGTGCATTCTCTCCACCACAGTGTCAACACCTGAGCAGGCAGAAGGCTCCACCTGCCCTGAAGAAAATCGAGGATGAAACCCAAAGTTACAAAAAAAAGGTGACATCAAAGTGGCAGAACTAGCTCTATTATTTAAAGCAAATTCGGCCAAGGGCAAAAATGAAACCCAATCATCCTGATCAGCGGAAATAAAACATCTCAAATACGACTCCAAGGTCTGGTTTGTTCTCTCTGTCTGCCCATTGGTCTGAGGGTGAAAAGCAGAGGAGAAGGACAACTGAATTCCCAGCTTGGAACAGAAAGTCCTCCAAAATCTAGACACAAACTGAACTCATCTGTCAGATACAATGTTCTCAGGAATCCCGTGTAAGCGAACCACCTGTTGCAAAAACAGGGGCACCAACTCAGAGGAAGATGGCAACTTAGGGAGTGGTACAAGATGAACCATCTTAGAGAACCTATCACAAATCACCCAAATAACAGTCATTCTTTGAGAGACCGGCATATCAGAGATGAAATCCATTGAAATATGGGTCCATGGCCTCCTGGGGACCGGCAAAGGCATCAACAACCCACTAGAGCGAGAACAAGATTTAGACCGGGAGCAAGTCCCACAGGACTGCACAAAATTCCTGACATCATGAGACAAGGTGGGCCACCAAAAAGAGCGACTCACCAGATCTCTAGTACCAAAAATACCTGGATGACCAGCCAATGCAGAGCAATGAACTTCAGACATCACTCTCTTCTTCCACTGGTCAGGAACATACAACTTTCCACTGGGACAACGCTCAGGTTTGTCCTCCTGGATCTCTTGCAGAGCAAGTCTCAAATCGGGCGAGATGGCCGAAAGAACTACCCCTTCGCCTAAGATGGTAGCAGGCTTGGTCACCACAGGAGAATCAGCAAAGAAACTCCTAGAGAGGGCGTCTGCCTTGACATTCTTAGTTCCAGGAAGAAAAGAGACCACAAAATCAAAACGTGTAAAAAACAAGGCCCACCTAGCCTGTCTAGGGTTCAAGCGTTTAGCCGACTCTAGGTAAATCAAATTCTTGTGGTCAGTGAGGACCACAACTTGATGTTTAGCTCCCTCCAACCAATGTCTCCACTCCTCAAATGCCCATTTCATGGCCAACAGTTCCCGATTCCCCACATCATAGTAACCTTCAGATGGAGAGAACTTTCGGGAAAAGAAAGCACAGGGATTCATTTTAGATGTTACAGGATCCTTTTGGGACAAAACAGCTCCTGCACCAATCTCAGAAGCATCCACCTCTACCTGGAACGGGAGTGAGACATCAGGTTGCCGCAAAACCGGGGCAGAGGTAAATCTTCGCTTCAGCTCCTGAAAGGAAGCAACAGCCTCAGGAGACCAATTCAACACATCAGCACCCTTCTTAGTCAGATCAGTCAATGGCTTGGCAATACTAGAAAATTTTGCTATAAATTTCCGATAAAAATTAGCAAAACCCAAAAACTTCTGGAGGGCCTTCAAAGAAGTGGGCTAAACCCAATCATAAATGGCCTGTACCTTGGCCGGGTCCATTTCAATAGTTGACGGAGACAAAATAAATCCCAAAAATGAAATCCTCTGTACTCCAAAAAGGCATTTCGATCCTTTGACATACAGGGAATTCTCCCTCAAGATCCGGAACACAGTCCGAATATGTTCCACATGAGAATCCCAATCCTTGGAGAAGATCAAAATATCATCCAGATAGATAATCAAAAATGTATCGACAAAGTCTCGGAAAATATCGTTCATGAAGCACTGGAAGACAGAAGGGGCATTAGTGAGCCCAAAAGGCATCACCAGGTACTCAAAATGTCCCTCCGGAGTATTAAACGCCGTCTTCCATTCATCCCCCTGCTTAATGCGGAAAAGATTATGCGCCCCCCTGAGGTCAAGCTTGGTAAACCAGCAAGCACCTCTAACTCTAGAGAATAGATCCGAAATCAGGGGTAACGGATACTGATATTTAATAGTAATTTTATTGAGGGCACGATAATCAATACAAGGCCTTAAAGAACCATCCTTTTTGGCCACAAAAAAAAAACCGGCACCTAAGGGTGAAGAGGATGGTCTAATATGACCCTTCTCCAACGCCTCCTTAATATAGGACCGCATAGCCTCGTGCTCGGGTACAGATAAATTGAAGAGCTGACCCTTGGGAAATTTACACCCCGGGCTTAGTTCAATTGCACAGTCATGACTCCTATGAGGAGGCAAGGACGCAGACTCATTCTCACTAAATACATCATAAAAGTCCGCCAAATAGTCAGGAACATCATGCGACTGAGGAGAGGTGGAAAAAACCGGAGCCTCACTAAAGGCACACTGACAACCCCAACTCACCACAGACACAGATTTCCAATCCAAAACTGGATTATGAATTTGCAACCAGGGAAACCCCAGAACAACGGCATCATGCAGACCATGCAATACCAAAAATCTGCAATTTTCTTGATGGTCTGGGGCGACCCGCATGACCACCTGGGTCCAAAAATGAGGTTTATTCTTAGCCAAAGGAGTAGCATCAATCCCCCTCAAAGGGATAGGCTTCTGCAGAGGTGTCATCGGAAATCCACAACGTTTAGCAACATCAAAAGTCCATTAGGTTTAGCGCTGCTCCCGAATCCACAAAAGCCTTGGCGGAAAATGTGGACAGGGAGCAGATCAGAGTAATTGCCAGAAGAAACTTAGGTTGAACACCACCAACAGAAAACGCGTGTGCAAAGCGTTTCTCTCGTTTAGGACAAACAGAAATAATATGCGAGGCATCTCCACAGAAAAAACACAGCTTATTACGCCTTCTGAACTCCTGACGTTGCGCCTTAGACAAAACTTTATCACATTGCATAGGTTCAGGCGTCTGTTCAACCGGTGGCAACACCTCTCGTGCAATCCTGCGTTCACGTAAACGCCGATCAACCTGAATGGCTAATGACATAGAATCGTCCAGACAAGAGGGAACAGGAAATCCCACCATAGTATCTTTTATGGCTTCTGACAAACCCTTCCGAAAGAGAGCAGCCAAGGCATTATCATTCCAGGTAGTAAGGACCGCCCACTTTCGGAACTTTTGACAGTACAACTCTGCAGAATCTCGACCCTGGTTCAATGCCAACAGGGTCTTTTCAGCCTGATCAATAGCATTTGGTTCGTCATACAACAACCCCAAAGCTTGAAAGAATGCGTTCACATTAGTCAGAATAGGATCATCTGGTTTCAAAGAAAACGCCCAATCCTGGGGATCGCCACGCAGCAAAGAGATGACAATTTTAACCTGCTGCGCGGAGCTCCCTGACGAATTAGGCTTCAAGGCAAAAAATAATTTACAATTATTTTTGAAACTCAAAAATTTAGATCGATCCCCAAAAAATACATCAGATGTAGGGATCTTTGGTTCAACAGCATGCGAACGAGCAAGGTAGGCGGAAATTCCCCGCACTTCCGCAGCGAGCTGCTCCACACGATCAGACAATTGCTTTATCTCCATTGAGAGAAAAAAAAATTCCCCCTACGGCCTCAGAGATATAGAGGAAAGAATATACACACACCTTTTTTTTTTTTTTTTAAACACAATTCTTTCCTGCTATTGAGTACCCTAGGATCTGCGGTATGTCGGGTGATTCTGTAATGATTGAGTCACCGTAGGAGGCAAAAAACAGAAATGCTAGCTAAGTCCAGAAAACCAGAGAAGTTGGCAGCTATTGGATTGCAGACCCCTGAACCTATCAACACAACTAGCAGTAGCCGTGGGGGGTTCCTACGATGCCCTAGACCCCTCGATCACAGCCGGAGAATTAAATAGGGCTAAAAAAAAAAAGAAAGGGGAAATCTAAACTGCCCCAGAGCAGACCCCAAAGCAATAGGCAGCTCCCAACATATAATGACGGTGAAGCAAGATGAAAATACTAACACAGACAGAAAGATAGACTGAGCAAAGAGGGGCCCAAGCTAACTAGATAGAAAAGGACAGGAAGTCTGCTGTCTGCAATCCGTGAAAAGCCCTATGAAAATAAGAGCCAACAGACCGACAGTGAAAAAGGTCCTGAAGACGCTAGGTTTCAAAAAAGCTATGACAGTACTCAGGAATATACTGAAGACAGAGCTACAGGCAAAAGGAGATTCAGCTCACCCCAGCAGGGAATGGCAGAATACTGAAAAGCAAGGAAAACAAAAAACAAAACCAAAAGCTAACAGGCAAAACAGAAAACTTAGCTTGAGAGGAGCAGGAATCAGACTGGTGTCCTAGAAGTCCACAGAGAAATCACCCGCAGGGCAAAAGGGCGTCGGCAGCCATATATCCAGTCCGTGACTCCACTCAGCCAGTCATCCTCATTAGACTCAGGTGCCTGATAATCAGGCTCATTACCTTCCTTTACCAGAATAGGGAGTTCACCAGACCCCAGTGACGAAGGGGAAAATGAACTCACAACAGCACAGGTGGTGAGATGTGATCTTGAGAGTAGAGTGGAGAGTCGATTTTCTGTAATGGTGGAGAAGTTGGTTTTGAAGGTGGAGGGCTGGGAAGTCGGGAGGAAGGGCTCTGGGGGTTGTTGACCAAAACTGTCTCTGATGTTAACAATCTTCTGCTTGAAAAATGAGGCAAAGTCTTCAGCTGAGATGAGTGGGGAGGGAGAAGGTGCTGGGGGCGGAGGAGAGAATTGAAGGTGTTGAATAACTTTAGGGTTGTGAGACAGGGAGGATATGAGAGATGACACAATGTGTGTGTGTATCACCAACCAATCACAAAGCATCTTTCATTTCACCAGAGCTGTTAAAAAGAAGCTAAGCTGTGATTGGTTGCTAAGAGCAACAGTTTTCCTTGCAACCAATCACTAAGCATCTCTCATTTCACCAGAGCTGGTTAAAAGTAGCTGAGCTGTGATTGGCTGCTATTTGCAAATTTTCCCACATGACAACACCTCAGCAGCCATTGACATGGTGGGAGAAATCTAGCATCCCCAAGAACATAAGCTCCCAGCCATTGTCTGTCCCCCAGAAAGGAGCAGTGAGTACATGACAGAAATGAATCCCCCCTCCCGTGTGGTATCATTAAGTGATACACATGAATGTAGGAAAGTGCACATATTAAATGTCATGTGGATTTAATATTTTCTCACAGACACCATTATGCACTATTGATGTGTTACTGTGCTCTGATGCTGTGAGTTTTTTTAAAGTGCTACTTTCCCCATAATTCACCTGAATTATAACACGTAATGCTTTTCCCATAGCAACCCATTAAATATGATACTATACAACATACAGATGCTATACATCCATGAGCAACTCAGCCGGACAAATTACAAGTTGACCTGGGATCTTAGTGAACCATGTTTCTGTGCAATTTCACTATTCTACTGTTACTGGCTTTGACGGGATGATGTGGGATTTTAGGGATAGTAGTCCGGTAGCTCTGGCTGACGGGATAATGTGGGATATTATAGTGAATGTGGCTATGCGGAGTGGGCGGGGCTCTACACTCAGGTTTATATATATATATTGATGTGGGATATTAGGGGTGGTAGTCTGGTGGCTCTGGCTGATGGGACGATGTGGGATATTAGGGGTAGTAGTCCAGCGGCTGTGACGGGATGATGTGGGATATTAGGGGTAGTTGTCCGGTGGCTCTGGCTGACGGGACGATGTGGGATATTAGGGGTAGTAGTCTGGTGGCTGTGATGGGATGATGTGGGATATTAGGGGTAGTAGTCCGGTGGCTCTGACTGACGGGACGGTATGGGATATTAGGGGTAGTAGTCTGGTAGCTCTGGCTGACGGGATGATGTGGGATATAATAGTGAATGTGGCTATGCGGCGTCGGCGGGGCTATACACTCAGCTTTGCACACTAACTAACCGTAACCGTAGTTAGTTACTATGCCCGGGCAGCGCCGGGCTCTTCTGCTAGTTAAATATAATATATAGCACTTTATGAGCATCTAAGCAACTGTCCTATTGAGAGCTAAAAATCATGTAAGTCAGAAACCTGTAGATACAGTGGTGTGTAAAAGGTTATGCACCCCTGGTCAAAATTACTGTTTTTGGGTACAATTTAGCAGGATGAAGATTAAATTTAGGTCTTTTAGAGATCATTTAAAGATTACATATTTGCTTTGTATTTTAGGCAAACAAAATTGTCATCTTTTACATTTTTACATTTTAATAATTACAAAAAAGGATAATTTTTCAAATGCAAAAGTTTGGACACCCTGCATGGTTAGTACCTAGTAGAACCCCCTTTTGAAAGTATCACAGCTTGTAAACACATTTTGCAGCAAGACAAGAGTCTTTCAATTTTTGTTTGAGGGATTTTCATCCATTCTTCCTTCGAAAATTCTTCCAGTTCTGAGAGATTCCTGTTTGGTCTTGTATGCACTGCTATTTTGAGGTCTAGCCACAGATTTTCAGTGATGTAAAGATTACGGGACTGTGGGGACCATTTGAAAACCTTCAGCATGCATCTTTTGAAGAAGTCTCTTGTGGATTTTGACACGTGTTTAGGATCATTATCTATTTGTAGAAGCCATGCTTTAACCCCCCGTCACACATAGCAATCTCACTAGAGAAATCGCTGCTGAGTCACAAGTTCTGTGATGCAACAGCGATCTCACAAGCAAGATCGCTGTGTGTGACAGTGATCAGCGACCGGCCCCCCTGCCGGGTATCGCTGATCACCGTTGAAAGGTCTGGACATTTTTGGGGTCGCTGGTCTCCCGCTGGTCAGCACGCATCGCTGCGTGTGACAGGCGGGAAACCAGTGAGCAGGAGATGGTAACCAAGGTGCTAAGGGGCGCGCAGCGCCTAGAAACCCGATGTGTTCCTTAGTTACCAGCGCGCTGATGCAGGGAGCTAGTAACCAAGGTACACATCGGGTTTCTAAGTGCTGCACGCCCCTTAGAAACACGATTTGTACCTTGGTTACCAGCTCCCTGCATCAGCGCGCTGGTAACTAAGATACACTGCGGGTAACTAAGTGACGTGCGTCGCTTGTTACCCGCATGTCGCTGGTCCTGATCGCTGGTGAAGCTGCCTGTTTGGCAGCTCACCAGAGATCACATAGCGACTCACCAGCGTTCCTGACAAGGTGATATCGTTGTCGGGATCGCTGGTGAGTCTCTATGTGTGACGGGGCCGTTACAGTACATAACTAGATCGTGCGTAGATTGTACATTACTCAATCATTACCGCTAGATATCAACAATGGATAAATGGTAGTTCCATTGGGGACATGATGTCAATATCTCTTTGTTGCTTTTATCCTTGCACAATTACTACAATTTATATGGTTCCTTCATTGTGCCAACAACAATGTCCCCAACTGGGCAGTTAATCACAAGGCCGTGTGCAATCTACTAGGTTAGGGACATTTGTGTATTTAAGTTTTTCAGTGTGCATGCAGTGAAATTTCTGTTTTGACCCATTAGTTTTGTAGGGTATTCTTTGCTCCACTCCACCTAAATACTGTTGGGCTTTACAGTATAACACTTTACCCATGCTCCTAGCATGTTCAGTTAAATAGGACAGTCACCAATGGCTGTGAACTTTCTGTTTGAATATAGCATCAGATGGTGTAAATCTTATTCTGCATACTTTTACAAGACCAACTGATGATCATGCATATCATGAGAGAAATGCACTTGGACTCTTGTTAATGAGCCCTTATTGGTTTTAAGGCTGCATGGATATTATGCATTCTGTGTGTAAGGACTGTGTACCTGTTTTGTCTGCTCTTGCCCTTAGTTTGGTTGGATTCTGCCCTTAACCAAAATGGAGTTTCTGGCTTGACGGGGGCCTTCTTGCTTCCTGTCTGATACTCCTGGTTTCCGGTCTGCTGTGTATATAAAGGAACTCTGCATATTGTACCTTGCTTGTGTATCTTGTACCTTACTTGCTGACAAGCTGGAAGGACCTGCAACCTGCTTGCTTCTTCTAATCTTCTGGATACCCCGCCTGCTTTGGATCTACGTACCACGGAAGGACTCTTGTTTTACACCCGCTCTGCACCCACCTCTGCTACGGTCTGCTTTCCTTTACCCACATCATTGGGCTCCATAGAACTTTATTATAAACTTATAACAGAATACACAAGCCCCAAAAATGGATCTGTGCTCATTTGTCACAGGACTGCACGGAGAGCTGCAAGCAATTAAGACTAAGCTGGGGGCATTAGAGGCTCAAACTAATCATAATGCAAATGTGGCTGATAATTCTATCCAGGCTATAACCGCTCGCCCCTCAAATGTGGAGACTACAGCTGCAGTTGTGGTTCCAGCCCCAGCTCCAACTCCAGGTCTGATTTTTCCCAAACTCCCACCATTCAGGTTTGGTGGAGAAAGAGAGAAATTTTGTGGGTTTCTGAATCAGTGTCAGCTCTATTTTTCTGCACATACGGCTCAGTTCACAACTGAATGGGACAAGGCGTTAACCATGATAATGTTGCTGACAAACAAGGCCTTAGCCTGGGCATATCCTCTAATTGAAACCAATGATGCATGTTTGAATTCTCTGAATGACTTCATTGCTGCTATGTGTCACATGTTTGATAATACTAACCGAAATGTCATGGCAGAAACTGCATTATTAACACTTAGTCAAGGAAAGCGTCCTGTGGTGGAATATGCAAAGGAATTTCGGAGGTGGGTGCTGGACACTACATGGTACGACTCAGCAAAATATGCAGTATTCAGGAGGGGTTTGTCTGCTACTATTAAAGATGAACTGGCTCGGGATGAATGACCTACTAACCTGACTTTATAAATCATTGTATCGGATAGATATTCATCTCAAGGAATGCCGACAAGAGAAGTGGGCGGAGGCCAATCGTAATAACCCCATATTCCTCCCATCTTCCTCCGGGGAAATCCAAAACAAGTCTTCTCCGGCAGAGTCTGAACCTATGCAGATTGATGCGGTTCGCAGGAGTGCCATAGACGCATGAAAGGAACATCGCTTCAGACAAAATTTATGCTTCTACTGCGGAAAATCGGGTCACTGCATCTCGGTCTGTCCTGGAAAAAATCGCAAGTCCGCAGCTGCGGTAATCGAATGTGACTTTTCAGATGTATCTTCTGTTTGTTCTCAGTTAAATACTTGTAGGATAGTGATGGCAGACGAAACTCCAGACTTCCCTGATTCTAGTTCAGAAGCATCGTCACCTGTGGGTGGGAAAGTTTTTTTTCTATAACTTCAGCTATGGCGAGGTCAGAAAGGACACACTTTTTACTATTCCCATTGAGATCTGGGTACAATGCCGTTGGATTACTAGTACAGCCATGATTGATTCTGGGGCTAGTGGCAATTGCATGGACATTGCATTTGCTAAAAAACACAGTATACATTCACAGAAAAGACGTGCACCAGTGTTATTGGAGACTATAGATGGGTCCCCGTTGGTATCTGGGCCGGTAGACTCTCAAACTACATCTCTGAAGATTCGTATGGGAGCAGGTCATCCTGAAAAACTGTCATTCTTGCTAATTTCCTCTCCTGACTTTCCTATAATTCTAGGGTTACCATGGTTACAACGGCAAAACCCCACTATCGATTGGAGGACGAAAGAATTGCAGTTTCAAAGTAAACAGTCACCACCTGGAGAATTAACTTCAGTCAGACCAGGCTCTCGCAATGGGAAGGCCGATGCTCTGTCCAGGATTCATACGGATGATGTAACCTCGGCTTCATCTCCAAGGACTATACTGTCAGAACGAAACTTCGTAAGTGTGCTGCACAATCAAGACCTATTAAAGGATATTAAGAAGGCCTACACCACAGATTCACTTCTGATTCAACCACCTACTCAGGTAAATTTAACCTTAAAAACGGCCTTTGGTTTCAGAGACAACGTCTGTATGTCCCAGAAACAGTAAAATTAAGAGTATTGAAACTAATGCATGACTCTAAGTTTGCCGGTCTTAGAGGAATTCAGAAAACCCAAGAATTTGTGTCTCGCTTCTTTTGGTGGCTGACTTTCCAGAAAGACATTCATCTGTATGTCTCGTCATGTGAGGTATGTGCCAGATCAAAAGTCCCTCGCTCCTCACCTACTAGACTATTGCAACCTCTTCCTATTCCATCTCGTCCCTGGGGGTCTATCTCAATGGATTTTATTGTAGAGTTACCAACATTCCAAGGAAAGAACACTATTCTAGTAGTGGTTGACCGATCAACCAAAGCTGCTCATTTCATTCCCTTTACCGGGTTACCGACAGCCAAACAGACAGCGGACCTTGTTGTACAAAATCTCTTTCGATTACATGGGAGTCCTGGATGAAGTAATATCTGATTGAGGGGTTCAATTTACTTCAAAATTTTGGCAAAACTTTTCTTCTGCTCTGGACATCAAGGTAAATTTATCATCTGCTTTCCATCCACAGTCTAACGGCCAAACGGAACGGACCAATCAGATCTTGGAGCAGTATCTGTGTTGCTATGTGTGTAACCTGCAAGATGACTGGGTGACTTTGCTCCCATTGGCTGAATTCACCTATAATAACTCCAGAGTGCAGCTACCAAAATGTCTCCATTCTTTGCTAATAAGGGATATCATCCCAGCATTCTCTCTCGACTTCCGATAGACATGTGTGTGCATGCGGTAGCCAACCGCATTTTCTCTCTTCAGGAGAATCTGGAAGTTCTGAAGCAGACGCTGGCCACAGCGCAGGAGAGATACAAAAAGGCAGCAGACAGATTCCGTAAGCCAGTACCCACATACAAGGTAGGAGACATGGTTTGGCATTCAACAAAGAACTTAAAACTCAAGGTTCCAACATCGAAACTGGGGCAGAAATATGTTGGTCCGTACAATATCAGCAGCATAGTGAGTTCCGTAGCCTGCTGACTCAAGTTGCCTATCTCTTTAAAAATACATCCCGTTTTTCATGTTTCTCTGCTTAAACCGGTAGTGGCAAATACTTTCTCTGGGCGCACATCTGCTCCTCCTGATCCAATTCTCATTGATGGGCAGGAGGAATTCATTGTGGAGAAGATCATCGATTCCCGGATTCATAGGGGATGACTCCAATATCTGGTAAAATTCCTGGGAACCTCTGGAGAATATTCACACTCCTCGTCTGATCAGACAGTTCCATAGCAGATACCCCAATAAGCCAGGTGTAAGATCGTCCAGAGGACATCTTTAAAGAGGAGAGTAATGTAAGGACTGTTACCTGTTTGTCTGCTCTTGCCCTTAGTTCGGTTGGATTCTGTCCTTAACCACAATGGAGTTGCTGGCTTCACGGGGGCCATCTTGCTTCCTGTCTGATACTCCTGGTTTCCTGTCTGCTGTGTATATAAAGGAACTCTGCACATTGTACCTTACTTGCTGCCAAGCTGGAAGGACCTGCAACCTGCTTGCTTCTTCTAATCTTTGGGATACCCCGCCTGCTTTGGATCTACGTACCACGGAAGGACTCTTGTTTTACACCCGCTCTGCTCCCACCTCTGCTACAGTCTGCTTTCCTTTAGGAGCCAGCCCAGGCTCTGGGTCCTGGACCCTGCATTGCTGGACTGGTCTGTACCACTTTCCATGATTAAGCCCTCTTAGGGTGAAACGTGTAGGAAATTGCTCCCCTCCATACGCCTCTTTATGTCATTTTTACCTGATGGTATGAAGATTTTATATTCTCAATAAAGCAATTATTATTTTATCTCCTGGAGACGCTGGAAAAATCCTTCTTTATGTTGTGCATGCACTATACACCCGGGTCAGGGTGTTTCCGTGCGTTGGAGGTGTGATCAGGAGTGAAGAGGGGTGAGCTGAATACTTCTTGTTTGTGTACTACTTTGAGACTGTCTTATTTGCCTGCTTATCTGTAGAGTCACAGTTTGCATCTAATCTGAAGTTCATATCTCTGCAATATATACATCTTGAACTGTGATATACCGTGTCTGTCTTCATTTCTGACCCACGTCATCGGGCTCCATAGAACTTTAGCATAAACTTATAACTCTGATTCCTTACCTCATGATATAAAAAAGTTTAAGTAAGCCAAGATTGAAGTTTGTATTAAATAATTGGAAATTTCAGTGTAATTTGTGAAGGAAGCAAGAACTGCCAGAAATTAGATGGAACACAGACTCAAATACACTCTTGTGACAAAGTCACTTGCAAAGTGCTGTAAAGGAGGTATGTTTCACTAAGGCTGTTAAGTTCAGTGAAAGCCAGAAGTTTTTGCTCCAGCACACTAAGTGTTGAGAGGTGTTAAGCAGCCAGTTTAAGGGCAGAGTTTTGAGAACAACTTTAGAGCAGGGGCAGGTTGTTCTCTTTATCTCCAACCCAGGGTGTGGTCTGGGATTTAAATAGCCTGCTGAGGCACTCAGTGTTCAGTTTGTCTGGAAAGGCTAGTTCCAGAGAGGTATTTGTGCTAACCTTAATCGGGCATTTTGCTAACCAATAGCGGACGGATTACAGCTACCACAAGGACTGTGCTTTGTGTTACGACTTTTTGTTTTACTGTTTTTGTCCAAAGGCCTTTGTATATTTTTACTTCACCATGGTTTATGCCATATATATAATAAACCAGCGGATGACTTAAAGAGACAGTGTTCCCGTGTCTTTCTCTGGGGACAGCTGAGTGAGCCGATCTACCACAGCCTGTATTAAACATAAAAGGAGGGCCTCATACACATTCTGCTCAAATTGTCATGTATTATTCCTAGAATCCTAAAGGCTATGCATCATGGGCAAAGCCTGTCAAAATTATAAGCAGGATCATCCATAAACACTTCAAGGTACCAACTGCAGTGTCTCATTCAAATATTGTGAACAAGGTTTATTTGTGGTTCTCCTACATGCAAAAAAGCTCTGCACACATTTCAAAGTCTGCCAAAAATTGCAAGCAGGGTCATCCATCCATCCATCCATGTGAACGTGGCATTAGACAAAATTTGCTGTTCCCCACCATTATCTTCTTGTGACCATGGTTTCTCTAAGCTTTGTGCACTAATAAATAGCATGTCTTCCTGTCCATCTTGAAACATGCAGGATGAGAAGCCACAGTTAGACAATGATGTAAATAGCTCATCGGAATGTCCTATTGTGGGATCACTGGTCTACTGGGACTCCACATGGTGGGAGAAACAGGGTGATGACTAAGGGATCCAGACTCTTGGCTGGTGAGACTAGACAGAGCAGAAGACTGGGTGGTTGTGCTAGTAAGCATGCTGGAAGCATTATCTTCTAGAAAACCAATCACCTGTTCACACTGGTGTGGCTTCTGAAATGGTGTCCCATACCTCCCTGCAAAGTGGGACTGGAAGCCATGTTGCTTGTGCTCCAGTAATAGATGGTCACACCTGATCCATGTCCTCACCGTCTGCATGGAGCATCATCACCACTTCGACTTTTCTGTCCTTTACCACACACACATTTTCTAAATGCTAGGTCTCTGGAAACAAAGTTTAAAAAACTATTTTATTACAAAATAAAATTGGTCACCTGTAGCAGGGAAAACAGTTCTTAAAAATTTCAAACCACTGTAATTTCACACAAAAGCAGGCTGAACTGCATGGATGACAATACAATCCATTTTCTTCACTCAAAAAAAGTAGTCATGTGCAGCAGCTATATACTTAGTAATAGACTGCAAAGTCCTCAGCCCTGCATAGAGGTTGTAATCACCACTCTTCCTGCTACAGCAGCTGTCCCTAGGCTACATGTATGGCACAGAAACAGCAAAGCACAAGATTAGCCCTTATGAAGGACTTAGTTTGCTGAACCCTCAAAGTATCACCACTCTGATTCCTAGAACTGTACACACAGGCCTGTTCAACTACTTTTTCCCTCCAATCCAAACTGTCTCTGAACTGTGCAATGGTGTCAGAGAGCTAAAGCGTGGCACCTGTTCTTTAATAACTTCTGATGAGGTAATGGGGTCAGCCAATCTCAGTTATACCACTACCATGATGACTACGGCATTACAGTGACTGTCAGGCATTCCCTGCATGTGTATTGGGTGTGTAACAAGCACCAAACACGCGGGGCAGGGATTATAGTATTTGATCCAAGCACCAGCCAGTGCTCGACGAGTGCTGAGCACATCCGAGAATCACCGAGCGCGTTCATTCATCACTACTACAAACAGTGTAAATGTGAAAGGATTCTTAATAGCACTACTGCTGAATTTAGGTTTTTTTTTTATTTCAGTGCTGGAGTGGTGCAACTAATATACGCAAGTTCCCTGCCCCAAGTAATATACTTATCTCCAACTGTTTCCAGTGCCTCTCTGATCTTGCACCACCATGTTTTGATCGCAACTTCTGACTTACTGGAAGTCAGAAATAACAGACACAAGCTCTCAATGCAAGTCTATAAGAGCCTTATTTTGGGTCTCAAACTTACATTTAATCGTGACTTCGGGATCGCCCAGAAACCTGTAGAAGACGACTGGAGTGGCAACGATAACAGATAAAACTTAGATTAGTGACACCACTCCAGTGGTGCATTTAGCAAAAAAAAACTGGAGTGGTGCTTTCAAGTAGTATTCCCATCTCCAACATCCTATCCCAACATGTAGTTGGTGTAATAATAAAAATATCCACAAATATCTCCAATTAGAAATGTAGAATATTTCTTCTGATTAGCTATATCACTTACTTGCCGGACATTACAGTAGCTTAGATATCCATAGTGACAACTAATAGCAACAATGGTTAGCACTGCAGCCTTGCAGTACTGGGGTCCTTGGTTCAATTCTTACCAAGGACATCATCTGCAAGGAGTTTGTAGGTTCGCCCCATGTTTGCCTGGGTTTCCTCTCATACGCCAAACACATATTGATTGGGGCTCATAATCTAGATTCCCTATGGGGACAGTAATGATGATATCTGTATAGTGCTATGGAATTAATGGAGCTATGTAAGATAGTAAAATAAATAAACGTGAGTGACTATGGATATCTAAGCTACTGCAATGCCCTGCACATGTTGTAACGCCATAGCGAATCAGGATAACTATGCTACATTTTTATTTGGAGGTATTTGCTAGTATTATCGTCATCATCTTCGTTATTATACCCACTACATATTGGGATAGGATCTTAAAGCTGGGTAAAGAAAAATCCATTAAACATCTTATTCCTCTTTGTTTAATTTTTCTGGAACATGGTGTGGATAAAGTGCAAAATAAAAAGTTCAATTTTATGAACAGTTAAAGGCAAAAAGAATCGCAGCTTCAGTATTATTTCCTATAGACTCACATGGAATGAGCTTCAACCCTTCAACATTGTAGTTCTTTATTTTCATGTATTTACTCATCCCAAAGTAATGTATTGAATGTGTAACAATTACAATTATACAAAACAATTAAAGAAAGTACCTCAATTATTCAAAATGAGATTATAAAAAAAATGTAAAAAAAAAGTGAAAAAATTTCGATCCCTCAGATATGGAAAAAAAAAAAAAAACTTACACTTTTTTTAAAACAGGATTGAAACACTTCATTTTACAAACAGGATTAACAAGAACATAAACACACAAGCTTACAGACAAACCGCATAAAACAAATACAATTTTAATCAGGAGAATCATGCGTTCATCAAAAGAAATGAAAACAAATTTGTACACATGAACAAAATTGTATACAAAAAAAAAAAATTGCCTCTATTTTCTAATGTATTAGAAAATTTTCAACACAAAAATCTGCAGACACATACCTAAATCTGTATCCAGACAATATTGTAATGAGCGAGTGCCTCTGACAACATAAGAAATGTAACAGTGCTTTCTGGAGCCAATAAAAAATAAGAAATAAATACAAAGTATACAAGCAAGAAAAGTCAAAACTCTTGACATGATTGTCTAAAATTAAAAAGTCAAAACATTGATTTGGCAAACATTGAACTGTAAGATATATTAGTGGTATCAGCAATGAAAATGGACCTAGATAGACTCCGTTTGAGTATGGATCATTGCAAAATTCAGAATATACACATAATTGTTTTCTTGGGGGAAAGCAATTAAGAAATGATTCCCTGTTATTTATTTTTTTTTTACATTAAGTGACAATGTACATTTGTAAATAACTACTTCTGTTTTCAAAGTGTTTAAATACATGAAGCTTATGTTATAGAAATTGTCTATAATGAAGCAACTCTTTCTGCCACACTTGTAGTAAATCAGTGTGTACAAAAAATGTTTTTTCCTTTTTATTTTGGAGTGCTTGTATATGTGTCGAGATAACACAAAATGAGCTGGAAGACTCCTCGTCCACCAAAGTTCATAGTCTGTCTTTTTTTGCTCAGGAAATCAGCAGCTGCCTTTGCTGTGCAAAACAAAACAATGAGAATAAATAGTTGCTTTTTCTTTTCTTAAATTATTCCATTTAAGGTCACCAGGACTTGAGATGACCCTGCAGGTAATAAGGCATCCTGCTCTTCAGTCTTTTCTCTATTTTTTTTTCTCCCTAAAAAGTCACATATGGAAGAGCCATGCGAAGTGTCGGACTTGGTCCCATAGATGTGCCCCCAAATTGTCATACATGACTAACTGAGTGTAGAGCTGTAGATTCTGCAGCTGCTCTTGCCATGTTGTGCCACATACTGGAAGAATTGTGGCCAGTTGAATGGATTGGTTCCTGGTCAGACAGAGATAGCATCATTGTATATGCCTTAAATGCAGAAAAAAAAGGTTAAATATTAGAATTTTTGCTTTAGTTTATAACAGACTTAAAACACAATTAAAAATAAAAAACAGTGTAAAAAGGGGTTGTTTGGCACACCCCACTTTCATATTGAGTGGTGAGCAGAGTCGATGAGGTCATGCACCTGGCAAATTCAACAGAATAGGCTAAATGCACAGTACAGGTCAATTGTGCATGTGTACCGGCAGGTATGTATCGACATGTTGCCATCAGCATATCTCACCACCTGATGTGGAATTGACTGGAGCTGGACAATACTATTATGACTTAGACAGGTGTTCCATTTTTTACACAAAAAAAAAAAAAACTTGATGGCCTTGATTTATCAAGACCAGTGTTGTTCATGCCGGACAACAATAAGGGGCCATGCTGGAGTCAGAGGCGCCCGATTCATAAAGAGGAGCACTCATCTTAACGAATCAAGATCGTCTGAAAAGTTGCTTTAGAAACTGGAGTAAGATTTGTGGCATAAAGCATGTCACATCTCATCAATAATTAGATAACTTGTTCTATCCTCAACCAGTCACACCACTGCCAGCCTATTTTGTTGTAGCCAGCCGAAACTGCACAAGGCAAGTCGCGAAATGTTAGCACAACTCCATATTGTGCAAAAAATTTAGCAACTTTTCAAAACATTTTTCACCAGATAAAATCGGGTCATGTGTGTTTACATATGGCAGTAATTGAATGATATTCAGAAAAGTTCAATAAGAACTAACATTGTCTCAAATTTATTATACCATACATAATGTTTAGCCACTTTCCAAATAAATTATTAATATTTATTTTTCTAGGGGATTGAAAAATCTGCACACTTATTATTTGCAACGGAAAACTGCATTTAAAAAAAATCACAAGACATTTACCTGGGATTTGGACTTTCTATATATTGGTGGTTTTAAGTCTTCCGCCAAGCGAGAAGACGTGAAAGTAGAGAGATCGTCATTGTATTGACTCTCATCGATTTTTCTCATCTTGAGACTGTCAGTGAAGTGCCTTATATGATCCAAAGCAGATAGACCACTTTTGAAATCTTCATCGTCATATCTGTGTAAATCAAATCATAAAATTTGTAAATTGAAGGAAGAATGTGAACCTGGGGTTGCCAACTGTACAGAATTTCCTGTATTGAAGGATTTTTTTACCCTGTCAGTAAAAAATAAAAAATGGAGATATCTGATTTTTTTGGAGGATAAAGAAATTTATACAGAGTTAGATTTTTTGAATTTTAATTATCATTTTATAGTTTACATTGAATGCAACTGATGTCTCATGTCATAATTATGGGTGTGTAGACATGGTTCACTGATGAATTACGGTTTTCCATTGTGTTCGTAAAAGAAAAAAAAAAATGGTCCATTAATTTTTGACATGCGGTCTAGAAAATAGAAACCGAATTACCGGTAAGTCTAATTCTATTTTCTCTAGTCACCTTCCACGACAGCTACATCAAATTAGTGCTGTCGTGGAAGGTTCCTAGAAACCGAATTACCGGTAAGTCTAATTCTAGGAACCTTCCACGACAGCACTAATTTGATGTAGCTGTCATGGAAGGTGACTAGAGAAAATGAATTAGACTTACCGGTAATTCTGTTTCTAGGAACCTTCCACGACAGCTACATCAAATTAGTGCTGTCATGGAAGGTGACTAGAGAAAAAAAGAAATAAAAAGTTCAAGTTGGCAACCCCGATATTAATCATGAATGTCACGGCTAATGGCTGGTCACCTGACAGTAAACTCACACTTACCTGCTGGGGGAGACTTTGCAGTTTAATTCAGCTTTACTAGCTTCTTCAAAATCATTGTCGTTGCAATTTTCAAGTAGGCTTGAGTTGGGTTCCTGCATGGATTTTCCGTCATCTTCATCCAGTATAGCATCTTCTTCAATTTCATCATCATCCAGGATATCAGAATTTTGACCAGTCAACATAATTTTGTCATGGGCACCATTCATTCTAAACAGACACAGTAAATACATATTACAACTTCGTTTCTCATATGTCCAATTCATAGTCACAAACCCATTTGTATAAAATATTGTTTGTCCGCATAAATATATTTATTTTACATTTTTAATGAATAATACCGCATTGGGGCATGATATAGATTGTCAAGATATCCAAACAGGCATATACGGTCTATTTTATATAATAATAATTATTTTAAATTTCTTTAGCGCCAACATATTCCACAGTGCTTTACTTTTTGAGGGGACTTGGTACAGACAATAAAAGACTTTACAGAATAACAATAATCACATAAGTCAACAGATACCAAGAGGAGTGAAGGCCCTGCTTGCAAGCTTACAATCTATGAGAAAATAGGGGAGACACAAAAAGGTTGATGGTAACAATTGCTTCTATTGTATGGTCCGGCCATCAATGTAAAAAATAGGGTGGTCATGTAATGCTGCATGAACCAGTTACCAACTAGTATGTGTAAAAGTACAGACACTGAGGGCTATCAAATGCATAAAAGGTGTGAGGACAGATGATACAAGGATCTTGGTTTTGAAGAAAATTTTGAATTGGCAACACAGGAATAGTTCGATAAATATGTTGATGTGGTAGGTCAGTCTGAAGAAATAAGTGTTTAGGGCACGCTTAAAACTGTGGATGCTGGGGATAAAATGAATTGTCCTGGGTAGTGAATTCTAAAGAATTTCCCAGCACACGAGAAGTCTTGGAGACAGGCGTGGCAGATTCACATTATTGAGAATGTTAATCTTAAATCATTAGCAGAACGGAGGGCACGGGAAGGGTGATAGACTGAGACAAGGAAGGAGAAGTAGGATGGTGCTGAACAGTGGAGCATTTTGTGGGTGAGCGTGATCAGTTTCTATTGAACTCTGGAGTGGATGGGTAACAAGTGCAGTGACGGGTAAAGGCATCTGTGTAGCAGTTGGTGAGGAATATGATCCTGGCTGCAGCATTCAAGACAGATTGGAGAGGAGAGAGTTTAGTAGGAGGGAGACCAATTAGTAGAGTTACAATAGTCCAGACAAGACTGAATAAGAGCTACAGTAAGTTTTTGAGGTGTCTAAAGTAAGGAAAGGTCGAATTCTAGAAATGTTTTTGAGGTGTAGATGACAAGAGCGAGCCAGTGATCAGATGTAGGGGAGAATGAAAGATGTCAAATAAGTATGACTCCAAGACAGCAAGCATGTTGCTGGGGAGTATTGGTAGAACCACATATGAAATTGGCAACGTCGGGCATAGGTAGGTTAGCAGAGGTAGGAGAACCAGGAGAGAATGGTGTCCTTGAGGCTGATGGAGCAGAGCATAGTGAGGAGGAGCTGGTGATCCACAGTGTCGAATGCTGCAGAGATCCAGGAGTATCAGGAGTAGTGACCATTAGATTTAGCTGTCAGTAGTTCATTAGAGACTTTAGTCAGGGCAGTTTCAGTAGAGTATAAAGAGCAGAAAAAAGATTATAGAGGGTCAAGAAGAGAGTGATTTAAGAGATATCGGATTAAACGGGACCAAGCGGAGATGAAGGGAAGATTAGAGACAGGTATATAGTTGGCAGCACAGTTTTGGTCGAGGGATGGTTTTTTAAGTAATGGATGTATGCTGGCGTGTTTAAATGTGGAGAAAAAGATACCTGAAGACAGGTTGAATATTTTTGTTAGGCTAGTGGTGACAGCGGGGAAAATGGACTGAAGGAGATGTGAGGGAATAAGATCACTGATGCAAGTAGTAGGGCAAGAAGATGCAAGGAGCCTGATTACTTCTTTGTCTATGATTGGTTCAAAGACAGAGAGCAACCTAGATGCAGGGGGAGGGAGGACAGTGTATGGTATGAGGGGATTGGGAGAAAATTTATCAGATATGGTCAATATTTTTGTTGAAGTAATTGGCCAGATCGTCAGCGCAGAGATCCATGGTCGGGGCCTGTACTCTTGGATTGAGGAGGGAATGACAACTGTCAAAGAGACATTTACGATTGCTGGAAAGAGAGGTGATGAGGGTGTTGAAGTATGTTTGTAGAGGTGAAGGGCAGAGTTGTATGTTTTAAGCATAAACTTATAATAGATGAAATCTTTGGCCAGATTGGATTTTCTCCACAGATGGTTAAGCACACCTGGAGCACCGCTGTAGGAAATATGTTTGCAGCGTGTGCCATGATTGTAGTTGTCTGTGCCGAGTTCTTCTATGTATAGGAGGTGCAGTTTCATCCAGTGCACTTTGCAGTGTTTCATTATAATGTTTCATTCATTATAATGCATGTAACAAAAATTAAACATTACTAAATTCTCTCTAATCTTCCATAGTCCAAATATAAAGAAAATCATCCAGTAAAATATTCTTGAATATATAATTTCCTGTTTCTTTTTTTAATATATCTTTTATAGAAAAATAAACATGTATTAGTCCAGCATGCATCAATAAAATGCAAAAATTTGTTCTATAATTTCTTTTTGAATTGTAAAAGAAAATGTTTGGATTACATCTAAACGTCCTCACTATTATAGCCACAGCACAGAGCAACTTCTGTCAAGTCTACAAAATGGGTCTTTTCTTCTCAGGAAATAATCTATTTACTAAATCATCTGTAACCACATTAGAAATGAGTCAGTAATTCTCCAAATCATGTATCACGCGTCCTAGACAATGGGCTTCCTTGGTAAATTTTAGACTTCACTCTTCTGGGTCTATTTTTTCTTGCAATCTCTCCTCCCGTATACATCACCCCCACCAGGAAACATGAAAAGTCAACACTGTTAAAGAGGATCAATGTAAAAAAAAAAATCCGGAAATGATGTATTTAAATTAGAAAAACTAAAATATGCAATGGAGTCTGTATGAGTCAAGCAGAATAATTACTGGAACACTCAAATCACCCAGTGACTTCTGTCTTTTATCTGAGCATAATGATGGTACTTTTGGACCACCAGCGGAATTCAAAAAGAAAAAAAAAATATGTAGACAGCACAGCCAAAATAATGGTGCTAGTTATGCTACATCGCAATTCAAATGGATGAATGTCTCATGAATTGGACCTAAAGAAAGGAACGCTTTATGATTGAATAAACAGATTTGCTAATTACGTCTCCAAGTTCAGTAATTTGCCAGGGATAAAATATCCATCAAGAGCAGTCAGAATGCAGAATTCAGAAAAGGAAACACTGACTGACCCCATGACCCTCTCTCCTTATTAACTTCCTGTTTAGGGACATGCTGTAACCAGATGTTAAAGAAAGTCACCAATCAAAACAATAAAGCAAATAAATGATAAAAACCTTACAAAAAAAACTTATTTGTAATGTTTTAGTACTAACAAGTTAAATAATACATAGAAATCCAAGATTCATGCTGCAACAATTGGGTATTACAAATATGGACGTTTATTAGCCCAAAATTCTCACTATGAAGCACTATTGATTTGTATCATTCAATAATTCAAGAATGTTAATTATGTATTGACGGAAGCATGCTGTAGTACATCTTTTAATTCTACGTGGACATACACTATATAGGCAAAGTGGTGGGACACCTGCACATTACATCTACAGGAGCTTTTAGGACTTCCCCTTTTAAATCCAAAAGGTATCAATATTGAGTCCGTCCCTTTGCAGGTAAACAAACTTCCACACTTTGGGAAGAAATTCCTCAAAAGTTTGGTGTGTTACTGTTGGAATTTTTGTCCATTCATCTAGTAGAACAATTGTGAGGTCCGACACTGATGTTTGACGAGAGCGTCTGGCTTCCAATCTCCAGTCTAGTTCATCACACAAGGTGTTGTCGGGGCACTGTGCGGGAAGTAAAATTCTTCCACACCAAACTAATTCAACCATGACTTTATGAAAAGGGCCTTCCCCAAACTGTTCTCAAAAAGTTTTAAAGCACACAATTGTCCAAAATCATCTTAGCACACTAAACCATTAAAGGGTTTATCCACAACTTCACTTCTGACAAAACTGTGAAGGTTACAGTCCATTAGCAGCTCCTAATAGGCTCCAGAGACTTATGCTGCAGTACATGATGCTCGAAGCCTAGCCAGACCAGGAGGTGAATATCCATTTTTCTTATTTTATTTAGCACACTAAAAAACATTTAAAAGGAGTTGTCCAGTAGTAGGCAACTCCTTTAGGATTTCCTTTCACTAGAACTACAGTAGTGTACCTAGACCAATCCCTGAACCTCCAAGCCACCCCCGAGCAGTATCCTTCCACCACCAAAGTTTTCTGGTTGGCAGAATGCAGTCTGGCATATAATGTTCTCCATGCATTAACAAAACACATACAGTAATTATCCATTAAACTGCCAGAGAGAGAGAAGCATGATTTGTTACTCCAAAGAACACATTTCCACTGCTTCAGAGTCCAGCGGTGTAATGATTGGCAACACTCAAGTCGATATTGTGCTTGGTGATGTAAGGCTTGCATGAAATGGCCTTGGAAACCTATAGCATGAAGCTCCGGCACACAGATTTTGTGTGGATGTTAATGCCAGAAAAGATTTGGGTCTTTGAGTCAGCAGAGAGTTGGCAAATTTATGTTCTATGTGCATCAGCACTCAACAATCCCAGTTTGTAACTTTATGTTGTCTACTAATCAATGGCTGAGTTGCCATAGTTTCTAAACGCTTCCACTTTTCAATAATACTGTTCCGTTGATTGTGGAATATTAAGGAGGGAAATAATTTCATAAACTGATTTGTTGCCACAGCAGCATCCCATTACTGGATCATGATCAAAATCAGTCATCTCTTTAGAATGAGCCATTCTTTCACATATGTTAGTAAAGGCCGGCTACATGACAAGGGGATGGATTTTATACACCAGTGACAATGTGACTGAATGGAAAACCTAAATTCAATGATTTTAAGAGGCATGTCCCAATAAGCATTTCCATGTAATGTATGTATGCACCAAATCTCCTAAAATCAATGTAATTTACAGTAGGCCAAAAAAAAAAATACTATACATTTATTTTTGTATTGTACTGCAGGCATATGCTGAATGAAACTGTGTTAGGGTAACTTGTAATTGCCCAGACTCATTATGGATTAAGGTGACTAGAATTTATATACCAGGGTTCCTCAACTCCAGTCCTCAAGGCCCACCAACAGATCATGTTTGCAGGATTTCCTTTGTATTGCACAGGTGAAGCAATTATCACCTGAGCAATACTAAGGAAATCCTAAAAACATGATCTGTTGGTGGGCCTTGAGGACTGGAGTTGGGGAACACTTATATACGACTCCTGACATAAATTGTATACATACACACACCTCAATAGTGAAATTGCAAAACTAAGATAGAATAACCATGTAATCACAGAAATCACAGAAAGGATAGATATGGTAAAATTCTCCAAATTATGAAAAAAATTAAGAAGTTTCATAACATATCAATTTTTTCAGTATCGAGAATGAGCGCCACGTACGGAAATACATGCACTGACACACCTTGGCCGTGATCAGTGAGGTTATTAATGGATGTCTGAAGAATGTGCTGCCTATTGAATGTACTTGGGCATGGAAATCACAAAGAGCTGCAGTTGGCATCTTCCTTGGGACACTTTGGAGAAATGACCATAACACTGGTTCCACAACTGAATCAATTTAATGCTAAACTTATTTAACCCCTTTTAGTCTTCATTCTAGCTACAACTAACATACGTTATGCCACCTCACAATGTCATCACGGAAGGAGGACTGGTGTGATGTTGCCTTGTGAAAAACCTCTTCACTGCTAACGTGATCTCTAGATCAAACTCCTGCTACCAATGCATCCATGTCAAAAATCGGTCTTGTCGCTGAAAAGGATGGACCTCCTTTCCAGCCCCCATTCCAGTCTACAGTTCATATCAGAAGACTATATGGGCAACACCATAAAGAAGCCTTCACAAGGGAACATCACATCACAATTATTCCTAGAGTAAATGTCTAATGTGTATAGCACCAGTTTCTTTGGACCTACTACTATTCAAATTTAAAGACCAAACAGTATCATTTATATTGAACATTTTACCTCTCTTCCTGGTTTAGGGGTGAATGTTTTGTATGACTGCTGTTCCCAATAAAATTTCGTATTTCAGTGAAATAGGAATCCTCTTTGTCATCCAAAACGGCTCCAGTGCCTTCAGACTCCGAGTGAGGGGAGGATGCAGCTGTACCTGGAAGGAAGAGACAAGATCAGTTTTATGTATTATTTTTTTTAATCTCAGGGGTCTGTCTGGAGGCGTGTATACTTGAGAGGTATTACAGTGTGTTTGTTTAAAGTCTTCAAGAAAAACAAAATGTATCCATTTGTAAATGTAATTTCCTTTTGTCGGATAATAGCCTAACTATACAATAAACATAGTAACAGAACTTATTAAGTATGGGGGCTTAGGAATTTCCCAAGTGGACTTTCTATGAGACTAGACTAGTTAAATATAAATGTTTTTCATATTGTGACATTAATCGACGTAGATTATCAAAGTTGTCATTTGGTCACAGCTTGGTTTCCCTCTTATATACAGCATAAAAACTGTATTACTTACCAGATATGTTGCCATTCTCATGCTTCTTTAAATGTCTATCCAGGTTGGTTTGCTGACCAAAACATCTATCACAAAGATGACATTTAAAAGGTTTTTCTTTGTTGTGAATGTTTCGGACATGCCTTTGCAGATTTGAAGAGATACTGAAGGATCGATCACAATATTTGCATCTAAAAGTAAAAAATTAAAAAAAATAGGTAGGAGAAGGAACATTAAGTGCATAAAATCAGGCTGGTGGATCCTTCCCTAAATGTTAATTCCAGAATGAAGTTAATTCTTATAAAAGTTGCTTTTTTCATGAATTATTGTAATGAGCAAGTACTGAAAATGGTGGTTTGCAACCTTAGCCATGAATGAAGAACACGTGTTAGAGGAATAGTGACGGACTACAAAATCCTCTCACTTCCATATTGATGAAAATCACATTAAAGTCATTGTATCCAGCAGTTTTGCAACATATCAGTAGATCTTTGCATTCTGCATGTATTTAATCTAAAAATATTGCCACCATATGAAAATGTAAAAAATTTGTTTAAAACAAAATGATCAATTAAACTAATAAAAGAATGTGTTTTTTAACTTATCTAGAATTGTTGAACTATTGGAAGGAAATTATGCAACATGGGACCATGAATAATATATGTCTTACCGATAAGGCTGCTCTCCTGTGTGGGTCCGCAGATGGCGAGTTAAGTTTGCAGATCTGGGAAATATTTTTCCACAGTACCTAATAGAATAAACAATATAGGAAAATTGTGTTCACATCCTTCTCCTTTTATCATTTTGTGATTGTTGTTCAGACAACGTTCTTTTACTATTGTATTACTCTTATCAGAGTCTTCCCATTTTCCTTTTATATACTTATATTTTACTCCATTTCTATTTTTACCAAAAACAATTTGAGTCGTTATCAGTAGTGTTGAGCATTCCGATACCGCAAGTATCGGGTATCGGCCGATACTTGCTGTATCGGAATTCCGATACCGACTTCCGATATTTTTTCAATATCGGAATTCGGCATCGGAATCGGAAGTTCAAAGTTGATCGACAGCCTGACGTCATCATGATGCGCGGTGTGTGCGCATCATGATGCGCCGTCATTTCGGGCCTTCCGGGGGTCTCTGCCGGCCTGCCGGGGGGCTGTGCCGGCCTGCCGGTGGTCTGTGCACCCTGTGGGGGTCTGTACCGGCCTGCCGGGGGGCTGTGCCGGCCTGCCGGTGGTCTGTGCCGGCCTGCCGGTGGTCTGTACCGGCCTGCCGGGGGGCTGTGCCGGCCTGCCGGGGGGCTGTGCTGATGTCCGGGGGTCTGTGCAAGCATCGTCCGATGGGACTACAAGTCCCATCTGGCGATGCCTGCTACCATGACAGTGATTGACACATTAGCCAATGATGGGACAGTAGTAGTCCCATCATCCGGCTAATGTGTTAAATGTTAAAAAAAAAAAAAAAAAAAAAATACTACATACATACTACATGCATGCTACATACATACTACATGCTACATACTACATACATACTACATGCATGCTACATACATACTACATGCTACATACATACTACATACATACTACATGCTACATACATACTACATACATACTACATGCATGCTACATACATACTACATGCTACATACATACTACATACATACTACATGCATGCTACATACATACTGCATGCTACATACATACCACATACATACTACATACATACTACATGCTACATACATACTACATACATACTACATGCATGCTACATACATACTACATGCTACATACATACTACATACATACTACATGCTACATACATACCACATACATACTACATGCTACATACATACCACATACATACTACATACTACATATATACTACATGCATGCTACATGCTACATACATGCTACATATATACTACATGCATGCTACATACATACTACATGCTACATACATACTACATATATACTACATACATGCTACATACATACCACATACTACATACATACCACATACTACATACATGCTACATACATACTACATGCTACATACATACATGCTACATATATACTACATACATGCTACATATATACTACATACATACTACATGCATGCTACATATATACTACATACATACTACATACATACTACATGCATGCTACATACATACTACATGCTACATACATACCACATACATACTACATGCTACAAACTACATATATACTACATGCATGCTACATACATACTACATATATACTACATGCATGCTACATACATACTGCATGCTACATGCATGCTACATACATACTACATACATACTACATACATACCACATATATACTACATACATACCACATATATACTACATACATACAATACATTCATACATAGACATACAGTACATATAACAGAGTAACATACTTACCAATACTTGTCACATTGTTCCCCAAAGCCATTGTCTTTTCCGGAATTAAATATTAACATAACAAACCACAAAAATACTCACCCACGATCCGAAGCAGTCCACGAGTGTGTCCCACGACGATCTTGGGTAGAGAACTGCAGCATCAGATGATGCTGCCGTTCTCTACGGGCTGCAGGAATCCAATGACGGAAGGTAGGTATCCTTCCGCACTGTATTCCTCCGCCACTTAAAAAAAAAAAAGTCCCTAGTCTCACTTTATGCCATTGCTGCGTGGGAATTTCCCACACAGCAATGGCATAAAGTGAGACTAGGGACTTTTTTTTTTTTTTTAAGTGGCGGAGGAATACAGTGCGGAAGGATACCTACCTTCCGTCATTGGATTCCTGCAGCCCGTAGAGAACGGCAGCATCAGCTGATGCTGCAGTTCTCTACCCAAGATCGTCGTGGGACACACTCGTGGACTGCTTCGGATCGTGGGTGTTTATTTTTGTGGTTTGTTATGTTAATATTTATTCCGGAAAAGACAATGGCTTCGGGGAACAATGTGACAAGTATTGGTAAGTATGTTACTCTATGTTATATGTACTGTATGTCTATGTATGTATTGTATGAATGTATTGTATGTATGTAGTATATATGTGGTATGTATGTAGCATGTAGTATGTATGTAGCATGCATGTAGTATATATGTAGTATGTATGTAGTATGTAGCATGCATGTAGTATATATGTAGTATGTATGTAGCATGTAGTATGTATGTAGCATGCATGTAGTATATATGTAGTATGTATGTAGCATGTATGTAGCATGCATGTAGTATATATGTAGTATGTAGCATGTAGTATGTATGTAGCATGCATGTAGTATGTATGTGGTATGTATGTAGCATGTAGTATGTATGTAGCATGCATGTAGTATATATGTGTTATGTATGTAGCATGCATGTAGTATATATGTAGTATGTATGTAGTATATATGTAGTATGTATGTTGCATGTAGTATTTATGTAGTATGAATGTAGCATGTATGTAGTATGCATGTTGTATGTATGTAGCATGCATGTAGTATATATGTAGCATGCATGTAGTATATATGTAGTATGTATGTAGTATTTATGTAGTATGAATGTAGCATGTATGTAGTATGTAGTATGAATGTAGCATGTATGTAGTATGCATG
The DNA here is from genome assembly GCF_039654945.1 of Dendrobates tinctorius. Lineage (NCBI taxonomy): Eukaryota > Metazoa > Chordata > Amphibia > Anura > Dendrobatidae > Dendrobates > Dendrobates tinctorius. The sequence goes on along the minus strand of NW_027361728.1, from coordinate 41,508,969 downwards.
TTGTATGTATGTAGCATGTATGTAGCATGTAATTTTTTTTTTTTTTTTTACATTCAACACATTAGCCGGATGATGGGACTACTACTGTCCCATCATTGGCTAATGTGTCAATCACTGTCATGGTAGCAGGCATCGCCCGATGGGACTTGTAGTCCCATCGGACGATGCCTGCACAGACCCCCGAAGCCTGCACAGACCACCGGCAGGCCGGCACAGCCCCCCGGCAGACCGGCACAGCCCCCCCGAGCCTGCACAGACCACCGGCAGGCCGGCACAGCCCCCCGGAGCCTGCACAGACCACCGGCAGGCCGGCACAGCCCCCCGGCAGGCCGGCACAGCCCACCGGAGCCTGCACAGACCACCGGCAGGCTGGCACAGCCCACCGGCAGGCCGGCACAGACCACCGGAGCCTGCACAGACCCCCTGGCAGGCCGGCACAGCCCCCCGAAAGGCCCGTACAGACCCCAGAGAGGCTGTACAAGGCAAAAACAGGGTTTTTCTTATTCCGATACCGGAAGTCCCATAGACTTGAATGGGACTTCCGGTATCGGAATCGGCGATACCGATACTTTTTTTTAAAGACCGGCCGATCCATTCCGATCCGATACTTTGAAGTATCGGACGGTATCGCTCAACTCTAGTTATCAGCACTTATTATTGGTCCGTTTACCCAACTTCACAGAAGGAAAAAAAAAAAAAAAAAAAAGCGCAAATAAAATGTAGAGATTTTTTAGTTGATACCCTTTAATGGTTACTCGAAAACGTAGTGAACAATACCAAACTTTCCAAACTACTTCGCCATCTTCATCAGGCATTATTTACCACAACAGAGGAAGAGTGGGAGGTCCAGCTCCTTAAAATCAATTCTTTATTAGACCATAAAAACATATTGTTCGCCAAAAGATCCTCAAATATTGTGGATGTGCACTTGGGGCGCTAACGGTCTAGCGACGCATTTCGATCTATAGGTAAATCTTTGTCACAGCTAAACTTCATCTCACAATGTGCACGTCTTATAGATTATATGGACCTGTCTAGAAATGCAAGGTCCTAAAAGGTCCGTATAAACTAGAAGACGTGCACATTGTGAGATGAAGTTTAGCTGTGACAAAGATTTACCTATAGATCGAAATGCGTCGCTAGACCGTTAGCACCCCAAGTGCACATCCACAATGTTTGAGGATCTTTTTGCCGAACAATATGTTTTAATGATCTAATAAAGAAGTAAATTTTAAGGAGCTGGAACGCCCACTCTCCCTCTTTTGACTATCCTGGGTCCGGTCAGGACAAATTTCCATGCACCTGTGGTTGTCGGTGAGCTGGCTGGGGCTTTTAGCCCATTTGTTTTGTTGCAATTATTTCCCATAACACTCGAAAAGTTGCTGTGTATTTTTGTGTATAAATATGTGACCCTTCAGTTTTGTTACACCTTTGCGGATGAATTGACCCAAGCAGTCTAGAAAGCTTGCCATGACCAGGATTCTTTCCATTAGCCAAGCCATCAACTGGAGATGAGCAAATCTGCCAAAATTAAAATTCGGCTGAGAAATTCTAGTCACATTGAATCTATTTGATGTAAATCGAATGTGAATTAATTATACTCAGAGGTCTCTACAAACTCTGGAGCATGATAAAATTAGGGTATATAAAAAAATATTATATATATATATATATATATATATATATATATACACATACACACACACACACCCTTTTCTTGCCCTTATCTGAAAGGGCATAAATTAAATGCCTCTACTATTCTGATTATTCACAGTATATCATTTGGCCTCTTTGCGGCCCCTCTTGACACCCAAGGCATGACTGCTCAGCCAATTACTGACTACATTTGTGACCCACCTCAGTCAGTGATAAGCTAGAGTATTCACATATATTTTTGTTGGGATGAAATCATAGCAGTAGAAAGTAAGGCATGCGACTATGTAGCGGGCAGCAAGGTATCAATAACTATTGCAATTTTAATCCATTAAAAAAATTAAATGAATAAAACCTTTTAAATCCTAAATTTTGCATCTCTTATACACAGCAGTGGTCTTCTATGTTCATAGATTTTCATTAATCCAAGATGAACTATTTTGCATATCTTTAACCTTGTGAATTTGACCTGTCTTCAGTCTCACTAGGGTGCCACTCCTTGGTCTATCCCAAATTATTTTATTGCTCAGCAGAACTACTGAGGATCTAGAAGCTACATATGGTGTATAAACAGTTAAAGGGAACTTGTCAGTGTGAAAATGCATTCTAAACAACAAGCATCATGTTATAGGGCAGTGTGAATGAGTAGATAGGTTTTACTGAATATTTTCACGGTAAACTATATAACCAATGTTTTAATCATTTAACCCTATGGTCTTTCTGGGATTCTTGGTCCAATGGGCGGTCCTATCAGTGTCTGACAGATTTCTTTGTGTAAGAGGACATATAGAGGAAGCTGTCAATCACTGATAGGACCACCCACTGGACCGAGGATCCCAGAAAAAGCAGAGGATGAAATAAATAAAAACACAGGTTTGTACTGAAAATTTTCTCAGAAAACTATATACAGTATCATTCTGCTCAGTTCCCCTTGCTATATAACATGGTGCCTGCAGAATGAATGGCATTTTCACGGTGAGAAGTTCCTTTTATATGCAATAAAATATGCCCCTTTGAATGAGGGCTGAACAGAATTAGTTTGGCTGTCAATCTACAATGTTTGTCACGTACCTGCAAGTATATCGTTCTTTGCCTTTTCTAAGAATGTTTTCTGGAAGGACAGTTGGTGAAGTTCGAAAATTGAACATAGAAGGAACCGATTGTATCAGCTCACTAGACTCTGGCTTAAGAGCATTGAAGCTTTCCAACTTCTCAGCCATATTTTCTATTGCTGACATCTGCAAAAAGAGCAAATGTAAAATTGAGAAAACTGCAAAACATTTAGTTTATGGTTAATAACCGATACAAACGTGAACGTTTAGAACCAGGACACCGAAAAAAAATACAAAAAATCTTTTTCCATTATTAACTTGTCTGTTCTATTAAAATTAAACAGACATTAACCCATTTTATGGAATTGAATGTATCAGTTAAGTATGTGTCTATATTCCGCATGTATTAATCTAATAATACAATCAAATAAAAAACATAAGAACACAATAGAAGAGCTTGTAATAATAGAAAATCTCAACATAACACCCTCTTCTCATACCGACAATATCTTTACTTTATGGCACACACAATAAAAACAGTGTGTGTGTTTCTACAATATAACGTAACATATATTTATACCCAAACTCTATAAAATAAAAAAGTTCAAAAGAAACTCAGACACTTAATTAAATTTGCTCGTACGTCAGCTTTTATTTCTCGATACCCTCGATAAGATATATTTTATGTTTAACAACCATTTATGTAACTGTCTGGGTGCCAGTTAATTTTCTTTCCGCACAGGTGGTCTGTTGAATAGCAGATGTATCCCAAAATACGATTAACAAGACAAAATTTCCATCTGCTTTGACTTGTTTATAAAATTCAAAATAATGATAGATTCCATATTGGAAAAAAAAATGATTGAGGAAAAGTGTTTAGTTCGGAATAGCGCTCACTGTATATTGTGGGGTTACCAGTGCACATGCTTTAAGTCAAAGTACAATGCAAACGGCTTGAAGCAATTGCTGCTGGATTACTGCATGTACACATGGCAAAGATTGTTGGTAAGGCTAGTTTCACACTAGCGTTTTGGAGCGCAGCGACGGCCTGCGCACGGTCGCCGCTAAGCCCCGCCCCTGCCGCGCCCCCGCCGATAGCTCCGCCCACCGGCGCATGACGCTGCATGCGCCCTGCGTCCCCTATCTTTATCACAGGGGGCGCAGGCCGTGCGCAGTATGCGTTTGGCGGCGCATGCGCCTTTTTGACGGTGCGCCGACGCAACCAAAATGCAGCAGGTTGCGTTTGGCGCAGGTCGGCGCACCGTCAAAAGGACGCATGCGCCGCCAAACGCATACTGCGCACGGCCTGCGCCCCCTGTGATAAAGATAGGGGACGCAGGGCGCATGCAGAGTCATGCGCCGGTGGGCGGAGCTACCGGCGGGGGCGCGGCAGGGGGCAGGGCTTAGCGGCGGCCGTGCGCAGGCCGTCGCTGCGCTCCAAAACGCTAGTGTGAAACTAGCCTTAAAGAAATAGTCCGGCCTAAATAAAAAAAACTTTACCTGTCGCATTAGTATCCCCTCCCTCATCCCAAAAAAATAGAAGGCAGTCAGTTACTTCCACTTCCTCTCATCCCAGCCCAAGATCAAACAAATTCTGATTCATTGGCTTCAGATTTTGATGCAGATCAATGTGCCACCAAGATTCTGTCATAAGACCTCTGGAGATCAATGATTGACTACAGTTGTCAGGTGAATAGCACCTCTGACAGAAGAATGATGGCACCATGTCTTCCGATGACAACACAGAGGAACGGATCCATATAGCCGCAGAACTGACAAGTGAGTATGACGCACCAATTTTTAAGATATCAGTGCCTAGGGAAAGGTTTTTATTACAGACAGACAACCCTTTTAATTTGAGATTGCTCTAATACAGCATAAAATGCAAACAACAAGAGGTATTCTTGACCATCTGGTGCCATCAAAAGACCTTTTGTACCCCAAGTTTTTTCTTTTCCTGTCCTTTGAAGACACCATAGCCATCTTGGGGTTATTCAGTTTGGGAATAAAGATGGTTTGAGGGGGAGGCCTAACTACCAACTACAAAATATAAAATGTACAGAGAACTTGAGTAATGATTTCTTTATACTATACCTTGGCCGATAACTGTGATAAATGTCCATTTACTGTGCTTTGAAGAATTTCTTCACTGTAAGAACAGTGGAAATATTACCATTTTGGGATACTAAGTTATTGGAAAGGGTTGTTAAACCAGGGATATATAATTTAAACTTTTAAGACATTTCTCCCAAATTGGGCAATTTGCATTCATTTCATAGAAAATGGTTTGCCTCTCAACCAGCACTTTAGGACAAATGGTTGACCGTCATAGACTTGCTTCTATAGAACTCTTCTTACCATGCTACTATTTGTAACGTTAGTTTAAAATTAATACAAAAGACTAAACTATCCCAAACCAATGGCAACACGTTGCTGGAATAGTGTTAAATGTGCTACATTGAATTTTTAAGCCTCGCTAATATGGATCTTTTATTATTTTATGCTACTGAACAACTTTAATGGCTTTTGTATGACATACGTGACAGAAAAAAATATCCTGACTGCCTGACAAAAGTCTGGATATATCATCAGGCATAAAGTGGCTACATCACCCTATAGTGTACTATTGTGATATGATATATATAGATATATATATTTTTTTAATTTCATATCAAGTCATATACATTTGATAGTGAATATAATTGTATAAAATAGCATAATCAACTACAGTATCTCACTTTTTTGTTGCAGAATGTCAAAATTTACTAGGTCAATTAAGGGGGAAGAATACTTTTTTTAGCCTCCGTCAGGTTGATAAATCCCATGTACATGATTAACCAGCATATCAGGAGCTTTGCTGGTGAACATAACCAAGGGGAAGAATGGACATAGCTTTACAGTACCGTAAATACACTGAAAAGATTTTACAAGAGTACAGATGAAGCAAAAACAAGTTTGACATTGAAGAATAAACTTCTCGACTTAACTCAATGATCTGTCCCAGTGCACAAGACAAACAGTTGAATTATGTATTCAGCTCTGCTACATCTGTATCTGGGATATACAATGTAGTTGTTTTGAATAAAACAGTACCGTATCTCTGCTTCCTATTCATGTTCCCAGCTGTTCGCACAGTAACTCTACATGGCTTATTGAAGACTAGATTTGCTTTCATTTGTCTAAAATTATGATTGATAGCTTTCTACAAATGTTGCATGGGGGGGGGGGGATTTGCATCCCCATCACAGAGGAGTAACCTGAAACTCTTGAGTCCAAATGCAAAAATTAGGGGAAAAAAAAAAAAATCCTGACCTACCATGTGTACTTCATTACACTTGTCTGCTTGGATGCCATCTTCAGAGGCGGATGCCACCACGAACTGTGCACCCCTTATATCCACCCCAATGATTATATTAAAATAAAAAAGTATTTGTAGTCGGGTACTAAAAGTACGCTGACAGGTTTCGGACAATGGTCCATTTTATTTATTTTCTTGTATGTGATAGGCTTTGCTTTTCCCCATCCCGTGACCTCCAGTCTTGACCTCGCGTTCCATGCTTGGACATTTTAATGCTGGATACAAATTGCAGCGTACAGAATACCATTCCCAATTTGCTGCGTGTCTTTCAAATCTAGAGCAGGGAAAAAAATTCTCCAAGGGAAGTCAAGATGCATTTACTTGTCATGCAACGAGTACGAAGGGCCTGGGATGCAGCGAGGGCTGCAGGCTCACATAGGTTTGATTCATAATCATTCTGCCGCTAAAACATTTTCCACAGATTCTTATGGACAGCACATTTGTCAACATGAAGGATCTTGACACCTACTGATCACAGGGCAGACAGCTTTGTAATGTTGCTGCTGATCTCATAGCAGGTAATTCCATCCCTGCAGAACAATGCCATTATCCAACGCAAGCATCTGGAGAATTAGCATTTCGGAGGGGGTAAGGGTGGCTTAACCCTGCTATTTTTTTATTTATTAAAAATCAATTTTTTATCACATGCAATCTGAATCCTGTGGTTTTTAATATCGCTGGACTGTTCTTGGGTAAGAAATCAATTTCACATTTGCGTAACTGCACCGGGAAAAAGGTTTCGTGAATGATAAATGACCTTTGGCCTTTGGGCTGATTAGCAGTGACAGATATGCACAGGGGTTAGAAAAGCATATATAATAGTTGGAATAATAAGTACCTTCCTAAAGATAATAAATATCATTTATTTATAGCCCTTTAATATCCGGGTTAGTTCCATTATCTAGAGGTATTAAATCACTTGACATTTTTGTGTGCTGAGATACTTTGGAATCATAGCCCATTTACATGGAAAATGGCCCACAAAGCCTATTACTGTAATATCTATTCATAGCTGCAAGCCATGTACAGAGCCAATTTATTTTCAATTATTAACATTACATATAAAGAAGTTCAGAGGAACAGACTAGTTTTGTCTGCCCAACACTGACCTCCACACGCACACATGTACTAGGCATTGTCAGAGTATAATTAATGTAATCAGCCAGCGCCTTTGAAATATTATGGTATTATTCCAGGCAGCTAGAAGAAGTGGCTGAAAATGATATGTAGCAAGAGTTAATGCTCAGCTATGCCCCGAGACTGGAACCACTTCCTCCAAAGCTTTGTACACTAAAATTAAATCAGCATTTTAAAACAAAGCTCCTAAGAGTCCTGGTGTAATGTTACAAATTATATGGATAATAGATTCCAATCAATATCAACCACTTAGGTAAATTACAAGCTTTGACATGTGTATGTATGTGAGGTTTATGTACATGTGGGAATGTGTTCCTAGATCCATTTCAGGTTTACCCTAGCTCAACATTCAAAATATTAAAATGCAGAATTAAATTTTCTTTGAGGAAGGGCAAGGTCTAATTTTTATTGGATGCTAAAAAGAGAAAATTTGTACTGCCCGATTGCCTCTTCCAAAGAGCAAGAATTAGAATAGATCCCCCCAGACACTCTATGCTGGACATTCTGCGGGAAGGAGCATCTTTCAGACATTTCTGAAGATATTTATCGCTGGGAGAAACAATGGATTGGATGATAACAGTGAAATCTGCTGCAAACTTGTAGGGTGAAGGCAGCATCTGGTCAATGTAGTAGTCTTCATCAAGTGGCAATGGCAAGAAGCAGTTTTCTCTAATCCGTGGCTCTCATGGTAAAAAGGAACTCATCCACTGTTTGTGCATCCTTTCAAAAAATGAGTAGACAGTACAAATTTAAATCTAAAGGCCCTTTTACATTTAGCGATGCACCAGCGATCCGACCCGGTCAGGATCGCTGGTGCATCACTAAATGATCGCTAGTGAGCTGTCACACAGGCAGACCTCACAGCGATGCAGCAGTGACGCAGCGCACGATACTCACCTTTCACACACAGCGATCCTGGTGTCCTTCCGCCCGCCTCCACGTGTCACTCGTCGTCACAGCAGGAAGCCCCAGCAGGAAGCTGACGACGAGAAATGGAGCCGGACATTCTCGCACGATCAGCGATGGACAGCGGGGGAGCTGGTCGGAGACAAGTATCACACATAGGGATATCACTAGCAATATCGCTATAACGTCACAAAATCGGTGACGTTATAGCGATATCGCTAGCGATATCGCTATGTGTAAAACCCCCTTAAGGCCTGCAGAAAGCAAAAGTTCCCCAGTTTACATATACACTAACATTTATGAATTGGATCTATAAGGATACACGAGTCCCTCATTATTGTGATCAGTGCAAGTCCCAGTAATTTGATCACCACAGTTCTAACACTTATCACAAGGATAGGTGATAAAAGTTTCAGTCAGGAATACTTCTTTGAAGAGTACCAATTACTTTCTTAAAAAATTAGTTAAGTGCCTTATAAAAATCCTCAAAGTCCCATGATGTGGTCTCTTTCTTTCTGTTTTCATCTGTTTCATATTATTGTAGAGATATTCACATTTGTTGCCTTTGTATCGCAATACGTTCCAATGGTCTCTTCAGAGAGGAAGAGGACTACAATGCTAGAGCCACCTATAGGAAGTAGCAATGCGAAAAGTCAGTGTAACAAGCCTTGTCTCATGACTTCAGATAAAAGCCAAAACCAGAATCTCAATTTGCAGACACTGTTTCGGGGCACTGCTCCTCGTCAGTGCAAAGTGTGAGATCTGGTTTGGCTGTGTGAGAGGCATCTGACGGGGGGGGGGGTTAACATTTCTTCTTGCGGAAAGTGACATGTCAAGCATCAAGTCTCCTCATTTTGACATGCTTAAAATGTCACTCTCACACAGCCAAACCAGATCTCACACTTTGCACTGACAAGGGGCAGTACCCCGAAACACAGTGTCTGCAAATTGCGATTCTGGCTTTGGCTTTTATCCTAAATCACGTGACAAGGCTCGTTAAAGTGTCGACATTAACCTTTAGGATTGCCACTACCTATAGGTGGGCACTAGAGTTCTAGTCCTTTGCCACTCTGAAGAGACAATTTGCATATTTACCAGAGGAGCATAGTAGCTTAAAAGTCTCCTCATCTTAGCATGCTTAACACATGACCCTCCGCAAGGAGAAATGTTACCCCTTGGATCCCGATCACAATATGTGAAATTTCTGCTTTAAGTCCAACTAATAGTTTCTTCAGAGTCTCATTTTGGGACAAGTGTCTTAAATCCTTGCTCTCAGATTCTGTCAATCACAGCTCAGTAACTGATTTAGCAGTCAAACAGTTTAAGATGGTATAAAAAAGAAAAAGCCATGTGACACCAGACTCGGATGCTTATTCAAACACGTTCCTCCTTATTTAGGGTATGGGGAGTGTATCTGAATTCAGGCGGTGCTTTGTGGAGATCAAAACAATTGCACACATATAAAAGAGAAAAGCAGCAATCATCATTTTCTTGCTTAAAAGTCCTTTATTCTAAGAAATGATACAAGCTGTATGCAGTGTACCTCCTGCATACCAAACGAATGTCTCATTCCTTGGAATAAAGGACTTGTAACCAAGTGCAACTTTTCTCTTTTCTATATGTACAACTAACAGTTTTAGATGATGCCGAACTGTGATTTGCACAATCAGAGAGGTGAAAGTATTCGCCCCAATTGAAGACTGAAGAAATGCCCAGTTGGTCTGCAAGCAGAAATTTCACATAGTACTCTCCAAAAGCAACAAATGTGAATATCTCTGCAATGGAGCAGCGCAGCACAAGAAAGAAAAGAGCAGGAAGATTTTTACAAGCTATTAGACTAAATATTTTTCAGCAGGACCTCTTTGAATCATAAAAAGATAGACTCATAACAAAATGAATTATTATTGTGCCATTTATTCCATGGTGCTTTACATATATTCTCAATGTTCATTTAAAAACTATTATGATACACAGTATTCTTGAGAAAGACTTATATTAATGTTATCACTGGGGGAAATCTCAGGATCATGTTTGCAGCCCTGCTTGCTACTTATAAAACATTTATTGTGATGATTTATCAAAAAGACAAGTACAACTTTATTTAGGAGCTCTGCAATGTTGACAAAAGAGGAAAGTTCAGCAGAAAGGTCATTTACTAACTAACAATGATTCATTGCCTTCTTGATATTTAAGATTAGCGCATAAGAGATATGACTTTTCCATTAAGATATCACCTAAAATTAACTTCGGACAAAGGAAATATGAATAAAACACTGGAATAATTAAAAGACCAGTCGTAATATTTTTGAGCAAGAAAAATTGTGGATTTTTTTAATCCCTTTGCTTATTTTAAGCTTATTTCAAACATTTTTGGAGTTTTGGTACTTATTAGAAAACTTATTTCTGTGAGAACATAGGTGACAGGAAAAGTCAATGTCATGGAGCTTTTCTTCTTGCTGGGTAAGGGAATACATTTATACTGAACGACATCCTCTGTTGTTGAAAGTGCAATTGATTTAAAAAAAAAAAAAAAAAATTGAGACTGCTCACAAAACAAAGTTTCTTTTTTATGACATCAGAAATCATCTCACATCTGACATTTTTCAGTGATTTTATGGAATCTTGTAATATATTAATAAATCTCCCTTGTGTATTAGTCTAAATAGTAGAAAAGATACACACAACTTTACAGTTCAAATACTTGGTAAATTCCTTACTCAATAGAGATTATCCAAGACTTGGTAATCTTTTTTATCGCATGGGTGGGATTCGGAACTTATTTCTGCCCGAGGATGACCTCTGCTGGCTCATATGGCGACTCTCCTGCTTCCTTTGACCTCATGTCAACAGAAAAATTCTCTCTCTCCCGGTCTGCTCTGTCGAAGGAGCGTCACTGCAGACTTCATGCTGATTGAGAGCCTGCTCCTTGCACTTGAGTTAATTGATAGCTCGCTACCCAATGCCTAACATTAGCAGTGACACCCCTTGACAGAGCAGACCTGAAGAGAAAGAACTGCTCTGTTCCATCACTGGAAGCAGGAGAATCACCGGCAGGAGTGGTTCGTGACCACTCTAGTTGGCAGAGATTGTCACTTAGCAGAACAGGCAGGTAGTTTGCAACTACCGGCCGGTACAATCTTAGCCCCATAGGAAAAAAATAAGTGAAGGCCTGGATAACCCGTTTAAACCTTTTTTCTTTTTTTTTTTTTTAAATACACGTCATTTAGAAAGCACAACTACTTACCCAGGTTCTTTGATCAGGCAGTGGGAACTGTTGAAATGATAAAGAAGATCATTAAGTTCCTAGTCTAAAATGGTTCAGAAATTCATATATTCTTAGCATAAATTGGCATTATAGCATCAGCCAAAGGACAAAAATATTAGTATTGTGTTTGTAAATCAATTAACAGAATGACCTCTATTGAGATTGACAATGCAGCAAGTAAAAAGATAACTGCATGAAAATAGGCAGATAATGAAAGCATCTTATTACATCTTCATTCAAAATTGTACAAAATTTTATGAGGTATAGGTTTATTTTGTATCGTGTTGCACCATTTTGTGCAGTTTTAAACAAAAGTCAGGAGTGGATGCAAAACTAAGTAAAATTAAAAAAAGGGATGACTGATACAAATCTCTTTGTGTGTTCACATCTTTCTGGCATCAAAATAGCATTACAATGTCCTTGTATTTCAACAAACTTTGAAATAGTTTAGGCAAATGGAAGAAACTTTGTAATATATTTTATCTGGGAAATATGCTTCTTTCTTTGGGTCTTGAACAACCATCCACTTAGTAAAAAAAACAAGTCAAATCAGTTTTGATAAAATTAATTAGGACTGGCAACTTACAGAAGTATCAGGTGCTATGTCCTATTAAACTACGTAGAGGGGAGGATGGAGGAGGATTGAGGAGCAGTCAGCACAGTGAGAGGCCATACAGACACAGCCAGATTGTGCTGTAGCTGCACTTCAGTGCGGAATTCACAGCTACACAGCTTAATAAATGTTTTTCATACATGTGCTGTTGCTTCTATGTGTTACAGAGATAGAAGAGCAGGAATCCATCTCTGTGTGTGATGTCTATAGGGGACACCATAGTAGATAGTTTCCATCCAAAAGCTCAGAGAGAATTTAAAGCTAGAGAAAGAGCCAGCAGTAGGGTAGACTGCTAACAAAATGCCGTCATAATATCCAGAAATCTAGTTATTCCTAATGAACACACAATATGGCTTAATCTGCAATGTCATCTGACGTGACAGGAATGCTGTAAAGCTGCTGGTGGGAACACAGACAAATTTTTCAGTTATTGGATTCTTCAGCATCCTGATATTTAGTAGCCATTATCTGCAGTAAAGCCAGAAATCAAGTAGCCTTAAAAGCTGTACCAAGTGATTGACACTTAATAGCTGATTTAGCATTTGCCTATACATGGAACGTTTCCACGTCCCAAAGGATCTTAGATACACTGACTTGACCAACACATAAAGCATAAGCTGCCATTTGTAATCTGAAGATATTTTGGGCTGTGAAACTATTTCCCAGAACATACATAACAAATCATGTGCCAAGTTAAATAAATCCATTTCTGAAGCCTAACAAAATTACTAATGTGTAAATATATTGGAATGGCAAATATGACAAATCCAAAAGGCAAATTCCATGTATGAACTGCTGATCAAGTGTAAACTAAGCAAATAGTGAAGCAGTTGGTAATTCTATATATCTCTATATTAGCAGGTCTCATCTTTTTGAAGGACTGCATTCTTGGACTTCAACCAAATACACTTTTAAAACTGTCCTTGCAAGAGCGCTGCAATATCACACTATTAGGTTAATACATTTTCTGCTGGCATATTAAGCTGAAGTTGATGCATTTACTCCCTTGTGGAGAAAAGCCTCTTTGTTTGCAAGAATGAGTGCACCTGTTTGCAGATGTCAATACATTACACTAATGAGAGAGAAGCCATAACTCACGTTCTCGGTTATTCATGGCCTCCTCAGTTGTGTCTCTTGAATCCATAAAGGTAACATTTGCTGATGAACCCCATGCTGATTCAGGCAACTCAGGTTTCAAAACAATCTCATCTATTTCACACTTTGTATTGACTACACCAGTCCATTATACAGTCATAGAGCAATCAACTGTTTAATCGTAACCCATTTTAAAAGAAAGCCAATACCCTAAAAACAGCGATCATCATCATCTTGGGTCATACTGCAATGTCCATTCATTGTTTGATATTAGAATTTCAAGGTATTGTCCAGGCGTTTTTCAGAAGTCTGTAGTCACTCTATGTGCCTGAAAACTTGAGAATTCTCACATCGCGGTGAGCAATCTCCAGTGCCGGCAGTGAGACCGAACAATCAGGTGACCACAAGTATGCAATATGCATACTCCTGGCCATATTCCGACTAGACGTGCTCGGCCTTGATGAATTCACTCCATACATGTCTAGTCGGAATGTGGCTGGAAGTATGCAAATCACATACTTGCATGAGAGCTCAGTGTTATCACCTGAATCGGAGTATTCTCACAGCACGGAATTTGAGGAATTAAAAGTCTGCAGTCACTTAAAAGAATAAGTCTGGGCAACCTCTTTAATGCTCAAGTAGTGATGGGTGAGTAGCATCGTTGCTTGAGTGATCTCCGAGTATTTTGGCGTGCTCGGAGATCTAGTTTATGTCATCTCAGCTGCATGATTTGCAGCTGCTAGACAAGATGAATACATGGTGGAATTCCCTTGCAAACAGGCTTTCTTCACATGTATTCAGCCTGTCTAGCAGTCGCAAATCATACAGCTTAGACTATGAAAACAAAATCTCCGAGCACTACAAAATACTCGGAGGACACCCAAGCATGCTCGAGGAAAACCAATCGAGTATACTCGCTCATCACTATGCTCAAGCTTAAGAGCATACTACAAGGCTCCCTGATAAAACACCCTCCTCATTCCTGGTTTAGGTTGCACGAGCTCAGTATAAAAAGTGCATGTAGGTGGACAGGGATATAGGCATTATGGAAGAACAGCTGCATTTTAATATGATTCACATTAGATCTGTCTACAGGCAATTAACTAAATGAAAATTGATTAAAAAGAATCCCCAAAACCTCACACTCAATCACTTTTCATGCATATGACTAATGAATATTTAGTGGTATGAAAAGTCATTGTTGTTGATCTGATGATCATAGGAATCAGGATCATCATTGCTGTAAACAAGGAGGAAATTCCTTCCAGCCAGATTAGGAGCATCATTGATTGGTGAAAAATGGGGAAGAAAAATTTATCTGCAACAATTCGAATTTGCTATGAATTGCCCCAAAATTTTGATTCACCGGAATACAGCAAAACGGCAACCAGCTATTCATTATTTTGCTGGATTTCAATGAGGGCCAGGAAGGAGTAAAATAGAACAGAAGGGGGGAGTAAAAAGTAGTTTGATTTATTTAATACCCATTCTCACTTGTCCATGGCGATCAGAACTGGAAGAACCATAGAGCCTACATTGATGGCCTGGAAGCAGTTTCAGTGAGGAGTCAGACAAGTACGGTATATTGTTGGTGTCTTCAGTTTTGTTTTTTTTAACCCCTTCCCTCCCCTCCATTTACTATGCTTTGGGTCAGGAGACATCTCAGAGTACAAAACATCTTTTCACGGCATTATAAGAAAAGATGTTCCAAAATTCTGTTAGAATGGCCAGTTTGATTTCCGTTTAAGACTAGAAAAACAATGTTTCAGCTATAAATAACTTTAAATTTGGTTACAGAATATGCCAAGTTAATAGCGTCATGCTCTGCATCAGGAGTAAAATCTAGACTTAATGTAACAATCTAACTAAAGAGAACACGTCCGATTGTAAGATTTCTGGACAATTTCAAATTTCACTTCTGCACCTACCTGTGGATGAAATAAGAATCCAGGGGAAGGTCTTAAATATTTTTCTTTGAGAACCTCAAGTGGATCCATTAGTTTTCTCTTTTCTACCCTGCAATTGTCGATATTCAGGTTATCATCAGTCATTCTGACAAATATAGAACAAATGTCTGATCAGGAAACAAAAAATCATTTTTTTGCACAACATTTCAATATTGCACGATTTTGACTTTACATACTGTACAATTGTCTACTCAAAAAGAAATTGATGGCGAAACTCTCAAACTTTAGTACATGAGTGGAACAAAGTAATAGCGAAGGCGATCAATGACAGAGGATATTGCCAGTAGTATTTTCACTTTCACCATATAGCCAATAATTGAGCAGCAATGTACTGGTAAACTTAAAGGGAACTTGCCACCAGGATTTTGTACCCCAAACTAATATCACCTATGTTAAGTCGCTGTAATACTGAATAAATACATACTTTTATTTTAGCTATCCATATTTCTGTTTCAGAGAAATCTCTTGTCCAATTTTTATACTAATGAGCTGCATGTGCAGACGGATTGGTCCTGCACTTCCAGTTCTCTGGCCTCGCTCCCTCTTACTCACGTTGACACCGGCCTCCTACCAGTGACTGACAGATCACTCTTCTCTCTGACCTGTTCCTACACCCAAGATCTCACACAAGCGCCGCCATTCCCAGGGTGGTGCATGCACAGTAAGATCTGTTATGAATGGGTCACCAAGGAGGATGGCAGGAACAGGCTAAGCCACAAGAAAACCAGAGAGGTTGGTAACTAAGCGGATTGCAGACCCCTTATCCTATCAACACAACTAGCAGTAGCCGTGGAGTGTTCCTACGATGCCTCGACACAGCCGGAGTACTAACTAAGCCTAAAGCCAGAAAGGAGAAATCTAAACTGCCCCGGAGCAGATCCCCAAAGAAATAGACAGCCCCCAAACATATTGTCGGTGAGACAGGATGAGACACAAACACAGGCAGAGAACAGACTGAGCAAACAGTGGGGCCCAAGCTGTCTAGACAGGACAGAAAAGATACTGTCTGCAATCACGCACAAAACCCTAAAAAAATCCAAAACATCTGATATACAAAAAACCTGAGGCCACACGACCTCACCCCCGCTAGATCAGCACTCTGGTATGAACTGGAAGCAAAGCAAAAGATACTAACATAACAGAGGACTGAACAAACTGACACAAGCTGTAACATATGAGCGGGGCCCAGCACTGCCCCCAGCAGGGAGTACGCTGAACCCTAGCAACAAAGCAGAAAACAAAAAAAAAAGGCACAACCAAATTAGATGCAAAGGATTAGCAAAAGAAACACTTAACTGAACCATGCAGATCAGGCAGGAGACAAAAGAACTCCAAATGTACCAGAAGGAAATCAGCAGCAAGCACTAAGGGAAGCCTGCTCAATTATATGCTCCCAGCCAGTAATCCTAGATTCCCAATTATCATCATCATCATCAGGTGGCAAATTTTCATCAACCTGGCCAGCTCCACTACTCCCAGTAACCACCAGAGGGAGCTCCGGCTCAGAAGTCCAAGCAAGGGAATTCACAAAGATCCTGAGAACGTAACGAGGTGTTCCCCAACTCCAGTCCTCAAGAGCCACCAGCGGTTCATGTTTTCAGTATTTCCTTAGTATGGTCCAGGTGATAATTGCAGTACCTGCCACATCACATGGCAATACTAATGAAATCCTGAAAACTTGACCTGTTGGTGGCACATGAGAACTGTGTAGGAATTTCTGTGAAATAGAAACACAGATTGCTAAAATTACGGTTTAGATTTATTCAGCATTACAGCAATTTGACATAGATAATATTAGTAGAAAAAAAAAATAAAACCTGTAGTTTCCTTTTCCAAAACTTCCCAAAAGAATATAGAACATTTCTATAACCACAGTATATGTCGTAAATATGGGTCACATTCCTGGAACCCACATCTTTCAAGAAATGATCCCAGTTAGACACCTTCGCCAGTGAAAATGTATAAGCTCGCTCTACTGGTTTGTAATGAAGTTCTTAAAAATTGCTTGTTTGCCAATTCTTAATACTCCCTTACAAATTTAAACATATATCCATATAGGAATACTATATGTGCTTGCCATTTAGCTTTGTAGATTATTCAAATTACAACTCAAACTTCTCACAAAAAAAAATCCAAAACACACTAAAAGATGACACAGTCTTCTAAAATTATACATTTTTAAATAGTGTGAAAATGAGTGATACCTGTAGATAGGATCCATAAAGAAAGGTGCAGGTCTGGCGTGCTGCAGACAATGATCAGATGGTTTTGTTTTTTCCGCATCACCATCTTTTTTGTCTCCAAATATATGGTTCTTTTTGGGCTGCTCAGTCTGTTTTATTGGGACAGCTCGACTTCTGCTTCCCATACTCAAGTCCAAAGGTTGATCAGGACCAGAAGATGCTGAACCCAATGGCTTTAAGGGCATATTTGATACAAACTTTTCTTCTTTACGCTTTATGGTAAGATCGAAAGGGGACTCCACATTCCCCTTTGGAATTTTCTTTACTTCTTTTGGAGACTCTGGTTCAACTTTTGGAAGAGCAGGTCTTACATCTCTGTCAGGAAATGGGTACATTGATTGAGAAAATGCTGGAAAAAAAGGAAGGGGAAACATAGATGGGTATGGTAAAGTTCCACCCTTTTTGTCTGGAAGACCTACAAGTCCTGTTGAGCCAAAGTATTTTTCAGCAATGGAGGCAATTGCCTTTATGGAATCATTAACAGCTCCTGAAACAGCAGTCTGTTCCTCTAAACATGGTGAAAACACAGAATGATTGTTAAATTCTTGCTTACTACTCAATGCAGCAAGGTTTTGCAATGGGCTAACTTTCTCTTTATATAGTTTACCATTTTCTTTCATTTTGTCTTTATCACTTTCAATGTCACTTTCAAGGTCAGAGCCAGAAGTGGTCTCCAAGTCACTACCACTTGGTGTGCTGACATCATCAAGGTCACTGCTCTCCGACTGGTCACTCATTTTGTCATGAGGCCTTTGGTCAGAAATATTTTCATCTATAAAATCCAAGATTTTGCTTTCACCCACAGAGGAGTGCTTATTCAGTGCTTTCAAAAGGTCTTGCGTTGCTGGTAAAATCTGTGGTCGATTCAAATGAGGACTCTTATTTGTTTGTTCAATACTTGGTAGCCCTTTCAAAGGAGAACTGGCAGGCATTAATGGAGGTCTATATAGGCTTGAGGGAAAAAGACCAGGAAAACTAAAAGAGAATCCAGGAGCTGTAGGGAAAGTAAGACCAGCAGCATGCCGGCCAGCACCAAAGTAGTCTGCAAGCCCAGTGCCTGCATGATTCATGTTGATTGTTGAAGCTTTGTCTAAGGAGGGAGTCCCAGGGAGTGAAATTCCTTGACCAAATAATCCACTAGCAGCAAAGTGATTCTTCCCCTCACAAAATCTTCTGTGCTTATTAAGTGAAGATGTAGTGCTGAACATTTGTCCACAGTCTTTGCATTTGATCTGAGTCCTACAATCTGCATGCATGCGCTTATGTCGACAGAGGTTTGAAAACTGAGTGTAAGACTTATGGCAGACTTCACCTGGGCAGAAAAAGAAAGATCTCGAATGTTACTTGCCTTTTAGCATAAATTACAGGTTCAAAATTAGAATTATAACAATCACTACATCATCTTTCATAAAACTTGACTTTAAAGATTCAATGCTATAAATGTATACCATCTACATACATGAAGCAAATATATGTTCTTTCGGTAATGCACTGGATACCGCGCCTACATAAAATTGTATACATTACATATACACATACCTACTTATATTGCATTCAGGTGTAGCAAACCGATTTCAGATAGAGAATTTTCCACAACAGATCTGTTGTCTGAATATACATTAAGGGCCCATTTATACAAGCTAATCCAGGTTGACATTGTTGTAACTTCTAACTTCCCCAATTTCATTCTTCTACATGTAATATAAATTTTGAGTGTAAAAAAAAATTAGATGATATTTGAGGATAATTGCAGAAATAGTTATTTAGGGAAGACCGATTGTCATCTTCAGATAAAATTGCTGGGAGTCACTAGCACAAAGTTTTTTTTTTGTACCTGCAAAAGGATGCATTATACATCATGATGTTCACATCATTCTCACATCAAAGACACACAAGTATAAACAGTGAGCATTCAGAGCCATGTGCAACAAGCAGGGCCAGAGACAGGCTGCCCAAACTGACAATAGCTCTATTTTAAGCAAGAGAAGGAAACCAAATTGAATGTATCTCATCCTGCATTGCTGGTTCCCATGAACTGTAATCACGTCCCTAACTTCCACTCACACCAGCACTAGCCTTCCAGCACTTGGAAAACCCTTGTCCTTGACAATCCAGAACACTTGCTGTCATCTTCCAAATATTTACCCTGGCATCACCGCTCATAAATAAACAAGGTATCACAATAAGTACTAAAAGTTACAGTAATAATCCAGCTGGAAATATTTTATCATTATAGTGTTAAGTTGCACTCAAAAGATAATGCAAAAATTATTTTATATACAGTACATATATCCCGACTCCAAGACTTCTCTCGTGCTGCTCCTATCCTCTGGAATGCTCTACCCCCAAGAAATCAGGACTATCCACAATTTGCATAGTTTTAAGCGCTCCCTCAAAACACACTTGTTCAGAGCGGCCTATCACTTTCACTAATCAAAGTCATTCTATGTGTAAGTGTGCGTGTGTAGCCCATTCACTATCGCCATCCATCCTTCACTCCCTCAAGATGGCTGGACCTTCATTGTAAATACACACCTGTACTTTGTATCTCCCTCATCTCATTGTAGATTGTAAGCTCTCACGAGCAGGGTCGTCTTATTTTGCTTTAATTATTGTTTTGTTAATGTTGTCACTTATGACTTGTGTTTTGAAACTGTTAAACTGTAAAGCGCTGTGGAATATGTTGGCGCTATATAAATAAATATTATTATTTATTATACTTTGCATACACACACTACTGCAAGGTAAGAACGCTTTCAAAAGTATAAGCTTTAATAGTTTATTTTTATCAAGTAACAAAAGGCAAAAGTGAATGAACAAAAGGAGAAATCAAAATCTGCTATGACCACTCTTAGGCTATGTGCACACGATGCATTTTTGATGAATTTTCGTGGATTTTTTTTAAGCACGTAAATGCTTCAAAACGCAATGGAATACTAAAGCAAGGTAATTCAATGACAGTCCTGAAGTGTTGTGCACACGATCAGTAAATTTCTGTCCGTATTTGGAGCATTTTATTTTCTGCAACATGTCAATTCTTTTTGCGTTTCTGCAGCATTTTTGACTCTGACTTCAGTTGAGTCAGTCAACTCTGCAGCAAAACGCAGGTGTAAAAAGGTTTGCGGATTTGCTGCAAAAACGCTGCAGAATTCTCAAAGGAAATGATGTCAGAAGGAAGAGTGTGTGGGCGGAGAGAGTGGGCGCGCGTCTGTCTGTGGGTGTGTACACCCATGCGACATACAGCCCATAGTGATTATACTTAGGCATCGTCTAATGAGACTACTACTCCTATCCAGCTATGTCTGCTGTCACATATAACAGACAGCATGAGACAATAATGGGAGAATAGTCTCATCATCCAGTGCCTGTGTTCAATTAAAATGAAAAAAAAAAAAAAAAGTACATACTCACCTAATACCTAATCCCCAATGCCCATGTCTCCTGCAAGCAATCAAAAATAAAGCAACATATTCTCCCTGTCTGCCGTAGTCCATATAATACAGAGTGCCCCAGGGCGATCTCATGTGTAGAACAGTCATATCAGGAGATGTGACAGCTCTACCTGGTCTCTGGCGATACACTGACAGGAGGTGATCGCTCCCACAGTGTGTCACTGCGTTGCCGTGAGTTCAACGGAGTTCATCAGCTGATCAGCTCCGGTGCTGTAAGTGAGCACCAGAGCTGATGAACTCGAGTGAATTCTCACGGCAGCGCAGTGATACAGTACAGGAGCGATTACCTCGTCAGTGTATTGCCGGAGGCAGGGTAGAGCAGTCACATCTCCCAATGTTCTACACATGAGATCGCCATGGGACACTTGATATTAAATGGACTACATCAGACAGGATAGTATTATATGTTGGTTTATTATTTTATTTTTGTTGCAGGAGATGAGGGAGTCGGAGATTAGCCTTTCAATAAAGAAATCTGTGTCATTTCAAATAAAGGACTTTATTCTGGCTGTGTCTCCATTTACCATGTAACTACAGGATTAGTAATGGAGAGGTGTCTTATAGACAATACAAAGGTGACATCAACCCCACTTGCCAACGCTACAGGGCAAGTGGGAAGAGCGAGACTAGGTGACAGAATTGGTGAATCTTTAAGAGGCGCCATTTCTGGGACAGCTGAGAGCTGTTTTTAGCTTGGGGTGGTGCCAATATCCACAGCCCCTTCCCAGGCTATTAATATCAACCCGCAGCTGTCTGCCTAGACTTTGCTGGTTCAATTTCATAAGGGGACCCATGTCAATTTTTTCTTGGGTTACCCAGTAAACTAGCCAGTAAAGGCTAAGCAAACAGCTGTGAGCTAATATTAATAGCCTGGGAACCTTTATGGCTAGTGGTTCCTTCCCAGATTATCAGCCCTCAGCTTTCCTCTGTAGGTTATGAAAACTATGCGGGAGCCCATGCAATTTTTTTTTTTTTTTCAAAAACAAACAGATACTGCATGTCACACAGATTTCTGACAGTTGCTGTTTTGTTACAGCATATGTAGGTTAATTAATTGTGTTAATGCTCCTACATAGGCTGGTGAGTGTGTGCTCATGTGTCTTTATTTAACTCTATGTACATTATAAGTTTGAAAATGATATGCAATGATATTATCGTCCTCAATGGAGAATGAAAAAGAAGACGTTGAACAAGGATATGATATCACAATTTTTTTTTTTTAATATATCTTTATTTAGCTCTATGGATTTACAAAACCGCATAAAAACGTGTGTATCTTCCCACTGCGGTTTTCTCCCAAGAGATGCAGAAACCTTGCAGAAATTTCTGCAAGCAACTATGCAATGTGCACACATAGCCTTAGCCTTCATTACAATTTCAAGGCATAATTTTTCTACGTACACTTGAATGCAGTTTTTGAAGGCTCTCAGCAGGGAGGATGACCCTGACATCATGGAGAACTAATCACAGACCTTCTGTGAATGTAGGCTTGAGTAAATGTTTGTTTCTTCATGTAGTCCCAGACAGATTCTATGATATTAGTATCACAGTTCTGTTTGCTCCATATCATCACTTTCAGGACTTCTTGCTGTTCTTTACACTAAAGACAGTTCTTAATTACATCGGCTGTAGGTTTGGGTTGTTGTTCTTCTTCTCATGCAGAATGCATCAGATGGCTCCTGGATAGTAGTATTGCATGATGGATATGCATGTGCCTGTATTTCTCAGGATTAAGGGCATCAAGGAATGGGTAATTTTGAGGACCGCAAACACAGTGGTCAGTAAAGGCAAGAGATGAAAAACACAAATTACTTAATTCCCTTGAAACTGGAAGATGTCCAGCAGCGCTATTAGATCAGGACTTTACTCAATGAGTGGGACCCAGCCTTACCCATCTACTGTTTGGAGAAGTCTGGTCAGAAGTGTTCTTTATGGAACAACTGCATCCAAAAACCAATCCTTTGACAAGTAAATGACACGCCCCAGAGGCCATGGGATACTCGGCACCGGGCCGTTAACTTCAATGGGAAATGTCACAGTGGCAGGGGTACAATTGAATGGGGAATAAAGTTTATGTAGTGATTCGTGACGCCAGTTGGAGAGTTCCACTGTAGTATATCCGGCACTGCAGATGATCCCTGGGGGAGTAGATGGTGATGGCAGTGCAGATATTAAACCCTCTCCAACCAGGGCTAACCCCTAGAGACTGTGATGGAAGTAAAAGGCACGGAGTAATCAGGCAGGAGACAAGGAAAGTCACTTTATCATTTAATGTAGTTCAGGTGCAGTTCAAAGGAGATAATACAACTCTCACCAGGTTACAGTCTGCTCTGAAGAATGGGAGTTATCCTTCAATCTGCTTGTGACTCAGTCTAAGCTTCCTGCTATTCGGATCCCTTCTGGTACCAAGGCTTCCCAAAGTCTAAAACTTCCAGTATAGCCTCTACTCACTGTGTATTTCTCCTCTGGCAACTTGCAGCTTGGATCCTTTTGTGAAACAGCTCAAGTTCCCTCTTGCACAATCCTTCACTGATCCTAACTCGCTGCAGGTTTCCTTGGGAAAACACGATGCTGTTGGTTGTATAAATCCACACAGTCTCTCAGCTTACCACCTGGCTCTGAAAGCATGGATGGTCTAGGGGCTGACACCCTGATGCTTCTTAGCTCTTACTCCTGGGTCAAGTAAATGTCTAATGGCTCCCAAGAGCGCTGTTCTTCTCCTTCACACTGAAAACAACAAGTCTGCTCCTCCCCTCCCAGTTAGGGTGTGTGTCTGCAAAGCTCTAAGCTTCAGACAAGTGAGGGAGTGAGGTCAATTGTGTGTGTGTTGTGGTCTCTAGCAAAACACATACAAAACAGTACATATTTAACCCCTTTTGTGGTGGTAAAGACGCAGGGTGCCACATAAACAAGGCTAAATGACTCAAAATGTACAAAAACATAGGAATAGGGGTGGTTAAAAATGGCAGGAAGCAGCAGGAGTTGTGGACTTATGAGTCAAAATGTGAAATCTTTGGCTGTAACAGAAGGCAATTTATTTGCTGAAGGACTGGAGAGTGCAGGCAACAGTGAAGCATGGTGGAGGTTCAGGGCAAGTTTGAGGCTGCGTTTCAGCAAATCGAGTTGATAAGTTGGTCAAGATTAATGTCATCCTCAGAAATACAAGCAGATTTTCATTCATCATGTGATCAGCTCCAAATTTATACTGCAGCAGGACAACGACCCCAAACATGAAGCCAATGTCATTAAGACTTATCTTCGGAGTTAAAAAAAAAAAAAATAAAACCAAGAAGTCCTTGAAGTGATGATATGGGCCCTCAAAGGCTATTATCTCAAGGTTATTGAGTCTGTCTGAGATCATATGAAGAGACAGAAGGATTTGCACATGCCTACTTCCCAGAAGATTGGTGGCTGGTTATACAAGATGCTTGGAAAAACTGCTCTGCTGCATTCCTCAATAAAAGTCTGTAGAAGTACCTTGTATACATAGAAGAATTGATGCTTTGATGCCGTTTTGAACACAAAAAAGGTGTTCACATAAAATAATGCTTCGAATTAAATTTCTTTTTTGTTCATCACTTTTCCTTTTGTTAATTGATACAAACCAAAATTTATTGTTATTGAAAGCATTCCTACTTTATGCAAAAGTTTTAGAAAAAAAAAAAAATGCTGTAGACACTACAGATACAATAAAACACACTTGCAATAGGGATCTGCAATTAGACAATCGCAAAATATAATTCACTGGAATCCATGAAGTCTATCATAACGTCTTGTAAGAAACCACCTAATTACAAGATATCAGCTAATGTTGGCATAATTTTCACAGAAAAAGAATAACTGAATGCACCATAGTCAACAGTTTCGAATTTATTATTGTCACATAAAATCTGTTACTCGATGGACAGAGATTTATTGGGACCACCTTCATTTGCAAATGATCACTTCTTTAGAGGTCTATTTTGTAACATTGACTAATGGCACAATACTAGAAAAAGCCTTAATGGTCACTTGCTAATGATAGAACAGTAAAAATGCTATTATTTTAATTAACCAGATTAAATCTATGGACAGCGCAGGGACAGGCGATGCATTATTTTACCCTGTGCTGAATGGCCTCACACATTGAACAAGGGAGTCTCTGCATTAATGTGGCCCTTGAGCAGGTTTGGGAAAACAGAACGTCTCTAAGCTGTAATACCCTGTACTTGATATCTGACTTTAAGTAAACCAGATGGGCTAATGGTTTCCATACAGTACCCTTCAAAAACAAAAGACTCTGTTCTTCTACCGGAGCACCTACAATTCCAATGTTCACAAACATCTATCCGGCCACCTTTCATCACTTTCCAAAATAACCCGTGCGCCAATGAGAATTATCCTATCAACATCTAGCGAGCTCAATTTGTAATTTCTGGGAAGACTGGTACGAGATAGCAGTCAGAATTGCATATATTTTCTGCTTATTAAACACATTAAGCAGCGGCCTGAATACGCAGGACCAATTATAGCATGTGGTTTCTATTTTGGAGGACCTGAACAGTTTGCAAAGGCAGTGAGTAATTACCTTTGTGTTGGTGAGCTTTCCCTCAAGTTTGAGCAGAATAGTGTAATAAGAGACAGTTGCCATAAACAGACGGGTGTGCTGTACACGGTGTGTGGCCTGAATCTGGACATGCACAGCAATTTTACATGCAAAATAGCTTTGGTCCAAAATGTGTAATTATGGAAGTGGTGCTCAAAATCGTGTGTCATTCATCCAGTAATGTAGTAACTTGAAAATATGCCCAGAAGGCACTCTATAGACCGCGAACATGCACAGCTGCCACCCTTCCTTAACAGATTATCCAA
The DNA here is from genome assembly GCF_039654945.1 of Dendrobates tinctorius. NCBI lineage: Eukaryota > Metazoa > Chordata > Amphibia > Anura > Dendrobatidae > Dendrobates > Dendrobates tinctorius. Next base: position 41,483,377 of record NW_027361728.1, on the reverse strand, counting down.
ATCGTATGGGCATTCCTGAACAGTACTTTGTAATATATGTGTAAAGAAAAAAAAGTTATATATAGTATATATACACACACACATACATATATACACACACAATACTAGGTAATTATAGAGTGGCAAGTTTAGCTTTATCTTATAAGAGATTTCATGCCCAAATCCACATCCTGTTCATGTGAATGGGTTTCTGCAACCCCCAATCACATGCAGAAAAAAAAAAAAAAAAAATTCTGATCTAGTAATTGGTGATGCAATTAAAAAAAAAAAAAAAAAAAAAACGAACACAATCCGTAATGGAAAAAGGTAGCTGTAAAATCTACAGCAGTTCAAATCGCCAGCATATCTATACCAGAGGTATAAGGTCAGTTTGGAAAATACTAGAGATTACTATATATATTATATACACACACACACACACTGTAAAATTTCAATAAAAGTTGAACATATAATAATATAAAAAAAAAAAAAAAAAAAAAAAGTACGGTACCCGTAATTTTTGAAAAAAATGCTGACAAAAAACAGACGTTTTCACCATTTTAGATACATGATCTGTGCACCAAACATATCTAGAATGAATTTGTCCCTTTGATTTTTAGCTAATTAGATATCATCAAATGTTGACATGATCCCTTGTTGGTAGGAGTTCCCATCTCTCAGATCTTCCACAATGAAAACTTTTGACATGAGAGATCAGTACTGCAATGGCTGCTGCACTAAGCACAAATGCCTCCAGTACAATAACTGACTAAACTTTAGTTGAGCCTTAAAAGCTGTTCCTACAGAATGCTCCTTTCAATATTCCCATCATTCATGTCTACGTAAGGGCAAGGACCGGACCAGGCAAACCTTTTCCGTTGCGGATCCGGAACCGTAGGGCCATCACCCAAGTTGCACAGGGGAAGGTTAAAAACTCCGGACTGACCTTTGCACTCAGTGTTACAGGGCGTGGTTATACAAAAGAAGCTGCAGAGAGCAGGATGCCGGGCACTCTTGGCAGGAACATGCAGGAGGACATAGTCAGGGCTCCTTCGTGCAACAGGACAGTGAAGGCCCAAGCTATTAGGAGCCTCAGACTCTCACCCAGAGACTGCCGGCAGAGACCAGTTAAGTGTATGCTGACAACGGAGACCGTGAGTGACAAAAGTTCTCTGTCAGAACATAGACGCGCGCGTGCTGCAACCGGAAAGCCGGGTGACCCCGCTGTGAACTGTAACCTGATACTCGGCAGATGCAAGTGGGTGTAAGGCCGAGGTCACACTGGCGAGGAATACGGGAGAGTGAGAGGCGCAAAAAGCCCGCAATAGACACGGACAAATGATTCGCTATGAGGCAGCTCCCATCAGCCGTATATTTCTCCTCAGTATCCTACTCTCCGTGCCACTCGCAGCATGCTGCGATTGTCAGCGTACTACGCCCGTAGTACGCCAATGCAAGTCTATGGGTGCGCAAAAAAATACGGATTACACACGGACCACACGTGACTTGCGAGAAATACGCACCAGGTGTCTTTTAGAAACCCTGTCATAGGGCTCCATTATATGTCCATTTTGCAAGCCTGCGAGAAAATCTCGCCATACGGATGCCATACGGATTGCATACGGATGCTTACATGCGCAAAATACGCGACCACACCTTGATTACGGATGACATATGGAGCACTATTTAGGGGTCTGTCATCCGTATTACGCATGTAAAATACTGACCGTATTTTGCGCTGGTTAGTGTGACTCCAGCCTTAACAGTATATTCTGGCAGTGTTAGAGACTGATTGTGCTTCAGTTTCGTCTCCTGGACCCAGGACCCCCGTCAGGAGAACGAGGATTTGTCAGCGCCGCCAGGACCCGGAGCGCCATCTTCCTCAGGATGGCACCAGACCCCTTGTGTGCCATTGCCTTGGTGCCACTGCTTGAATCCAGGATTTCAGAATCGGACGTCATCTTAAGTGTTACATTACTGAACTTCCCCTTTAAATTGGCTGCACCTGTTCTATTGCATGATAATAATTCCTTCCCAAACCAGTTTTATCCCCTTTCCTCCCTGTGTGAAATATTCACTGTTAAAATAAATCCAACGTTAACCCTTGCTCTGTCTCCGGTCCGTTACTGCATCCCGCTACTTGCTCATGTCTAATTTGTAGACTTTTTTTTTTTTTTTTTTTTTTTTTTAAAAAAAAAAAAAAAAAAAAAAAAAAAAAAAAAAAAAACACAAACACAAAAAAACCCCCCAAACATTGGAAGATAGGAAACTGAGAAAAGAAAAGCGATGTTACTCACATACAAAGGGCTTGACACTGCTGTGAATGTGCTTGTGCTGCTTAAGACCTGATGAGGTTGCAAATGTTTTGCCACACTCCGAACAAGCATGGGCTCGAGCTCCTACATGCTGGGAGCGAATGTGCCTTTGGAGGTTGCTAGGATCCGTGAAAACCTGCTAGGAAATGAGGACATATTAGTTGATACATGTATACGCTAAACAGGATCTGTCATGAGATTTCACTATACAAACAGCAATACAATATTTAATAGATCTCAGAGGCCTGATGAGGCTGGTGCACTTACTGAAAAAAAAAAATCAATGAATGAATGGCTACAGGAACCTTTGTGAAAGCTTCCAATGTTTTAATAAGGTAGACTCAACATACACATTTAAAAGGGAACTTGTTATGTCTGATGATGTCACTAATCTTCAGATATAGGATCACTCTGCAGGACAATAGCATTAGGTGCCTCACTGACCGTATACTGAGTGATGGCTGAAGCTGTGCCAACCCGCCTCTATGACTGAAAGCCAGCAGCTCCAGGGAGAAAGGAAGTTAATTTTATCCCGAATGCGGCAATTTCAATTCAGCGACCAGGTACCTTCATGGCGCTATTAACATGCAGATTAATGCTATATCTGCATTATGGGACATGACATGTTCCCTTTACATTTGAGCATTATACAGTCATTTTGCGATGGATATCCAAAGTAAGTACACCAGCTTCATTGGGTTTAACATCTATTCGTTAATATACGTGGCTTGAATTCTGAAATTGGGTGACGATTTTGCTTCACAGGATATGGTTATTTGCACTTGGATTTGACGAATATTGATAAGCTCATTGCATCAGGATATAAACAGGAAAATACTATTTAAAGAAGGATAGTACATTTTCCATAAAATTAACTGTTTGTAGTTTGTGTGTGTTTTTTTTTTAATAAATATTAGCCTAGGTCGCACAGTATTCATTTAGTCCCAATACGGAGACTGTGCTCTACAGAACTTAAAAATACAGTTGCAGTACTAAAGGAAGGCATATCATGGCCTGTGGACACTACTGCTCTCCTGAACATCCTAACCATAGAACAGCTTCACATGAAAGCACAGTGCAGGGCTGTCTCTTAGCCAGGACTCTAAAAAAAAAAAACTCTAAACTAAAAACGCTTTTCTGTCTGAAGGTTTTGACTTAAAGAATAGACTGTCCAGTTTAATAAATGTCTTATGTAGATGGCACCACAGGACAAGCCTGGAAAGTTCAAGTTCATACTCTTGTGGCTCTCATCACACAAGCAAATTCGTCAGAATGAGAAAAGCACTCTACACCTATATACACTTGGAAGGATAAAAAAAAGGTCTCCAAAAAAGGTTGTTCACTGGTACTTGTAGTCCATGGCATTATAAGAGTCCTATAGGCTCCGATGCAAAATTTGGGTCTGTATTTATATTTCAAAGGAGCAGCAAGAATAAAATAAGAGCAAAAGTTGGACAATTTTGGCATGGTGTCAGGTCCTTGTTAACAAAAATATTGTTAAAATAATCAAAAAAAATGTTGAATATCGAGATACAGCTATGAGAAGAGAGAAGCCTTAGAGCAAAAAATTAAAAACAGAAGTCCTCATGGCCATAGGCAAGCTTTCCTTTGCCCAGGACAAGGTTCAGTTCACTTAACCCTGGTGTCTCAATACTCTAACCAAAGGAAAGTAACTTCTTCATGGCCCTATGACACCCAATACCCTTGGCATATGCCCCAGTTGCTCCCCCAAGCTAGTTCTCTGGCAACAACTATCATTATCCCTGCACCATTTCAGGGACCTTTAGATTTATGAATTGAAGATTGATTACAAAAAAAAAAAAGCAACGCTGAGACGAAGACTGCACTTGCTGTCGAAACGCACTGCCTCTTTTCTCTGGTCTTTTTCCTATTCATTGTCTTGCCATGTGAGGATCAGGTCGGAGTGCCGTGCACCTAAACAAGTATATTGGGGAGCTGATCTACGTACTTTATTACTGGATAAACTTTTTGATGTATCCCTTACTTCCGAACACACCAATAGATAAAGGAATCTGACATACCAATGATGAATAAGGAAGAGCGCTCAACCTCAGCTGTGGTTGCCTCAGTGTTAGGACAGATCCTTTAAGTGTGATAACCGCCTGAATACAATGCTTTAAAAAAAATAAAGCATCTCATGATTTGCCTACTTGGCTGAAATTATGGTGAATTTGCAATGAATAAACACAAATTCACATTACCTTGGAGCAGTTCTCACACTCGTAGTGCTTTCCAGTATCGTGTGACATCTGATGGCGGATTAAGTTGGACTTCCAGTTAAAGGCTTTCGGGCACTGATCACATTTATATTCTCTCTCCTCTGTGTGAGACTGTAAGTGCTTATCCAGGCTGAAGAAGAAATGCAGACACATAAATATACAAATCTATCGCATTGTAAGCATGCTGGAAAAGTATTACATCATGGACACGAGATAAGAAAAGCATGCAGAATGTTTTTATAGGTGGAAGAGTTACAGACTTTATATTAAGGTTGTAATTTAAATTACTACTGGTCAGCTGCAATTCATCTACCAGATTTCATAACCCACTGGATGAAATATAAATATGGTATATCCTATTCTTTGGCATTTATACGCTAAAACATCAGATATAATTTAGCCAATCTGAATGAAAACAAGCGATGGTAATAAACAGGACAAAGAAAATCTATTTTGTTGACCAGAAAATGAATTGACAGTATAAGAAAAGTGGATGAAATTTCATCAAATCTATTTGTCAAGGTATGTTAAAAAAATGTGGGTGATATCCATCTTTAAATAGATGGGAGATGATCTGAAAGGGAATCTGCAAGCAGGATGTTACCCCCCCCAATCAAAATATAAGTGCATGTAGCAAGAGCTGCACGTAGCTCTTTCAAAGACGAGTCCAGCAACACCTTTACATGGCCAGTCCAATCTTCCATTCCCGAGAAATCTGCGTTTGAAATTCTATCCAAATGAGGCTGAAGATCAGAAGCTCACTCCAGCTCTAATCCCCGCTCAGCACTCTCGTCTTGCTTGAATGACGGCCTCTATGTTGTGTGACTTCAGGTAAAGGAGCCATCACTAAAGCCGGCAGAGACATCACTAGGTGGGAAGGAATAGACCTGGGTGGCAGAGACTTCGGATCTTCAGCCTCATTTCCAAATCAATTTGAATGCTGATTTCTCAGGAACATAAGTACAGACTGTCTAAGTAAGGGTACTGCTAGACTTGTCTTTGAAAGTTACATGCACATATGATTCCCTTTACACGGGGGTCGGTCATTACAAAATGACTGTTTAAACCAAGCACATGTGTTGACTGTACCCTTAGCATGGCCAAACAGTTCAGTACACCTTCCATCTTCCTTGTTTTCCATTGATCTCAGCCCTTCTCTGGTTGCTGTAAAGCCAGATCTCTTAATCAAGGAAGAGGAGGGTGGAGATCCTTGCACCTAATGCCTATGCTTGGTTTGGACTGTCATTTTGTGCTGATAAGACTTTTTAATCTGCAGCATGTCAATTTATACTATGACGTTTTCCGGCACATTTGATATATTCTAAGGCATGGGTTGAAATTAGTACAAGTTTGTACTATGAACAATGAATTTGCACCATCTATTTTCGGTCACAAATTTAAGTCACATGTGGATGTATCCTAGGTATACATTCCTGCGGGAAAAATTCAGTGTATTTTTTACTGCAGATTTGAATGGGGAAAATCTGCTGAATATTTCTTATAGGAGCATTGTGTATGAGAATTTGTAGAGTTAATTTACCAGTGAGTGACCCCAATATGATGATTTATATGGTGCATATAACAGAAGATTTCACCCTCTGCTCTGCAAAGAGAAAAATGTGTGGCAAAACAGCGCCTGTATCCACAACACAATCCAAAGAAGAAGAAGTATATAGAGCTGCGGATTTTGCTGCAGTTTCATTGATGCAGAAATTCACCCTGGAAATGTCCGGTGGGAGTGTACCCGGACTGACGAAGAACATTGCTGACCTTTGTATGTCTGGAAACGCCTGATCACATTCTTTACACTCATGGGAGTGTTGCATCTCAATGAGATCACTGTCATCATCGAGACTGGGCTTGAAATGGTTCTCAACCATTGAAAACGCTGAGTGGGGTGTCCCACAGGGAAACTTCTGGTGGTCGCTCAGTTCGGCATGGGACTCAAACAGCTGATCGCACTCTTCACAGCGATACTGACACTCCTCTGTTCAATAAAGCACAAAAATAGCGTAAGTGCACGCAAAAAAAGGGAGGACACAACAGCAAGTCTAACCATATAAAACAAACCAGAATGACCGAAAGGGAAAGAGAAAATCGAGTCTACTGCATTGAGAATTTATTCTTTGACTTAACAAAACTGCTTTCAGCCTCTGGGTCACACCATGTGGGCATCAGACAATAGGGAATAGTATGGAGCTTACCATGGATGTCAGGAGCCATTGTCACATGAGTATAATCTTCACTCTTCATGAACAATAAGAGCTCTTCGCCCGGCTCAATGTCAACTACAACTCTGTAGAATATCTGTAACAAGGGAGACAGTGGAATCAGCACCGGTGCTAAAACCCGCATGTCATTATGTGTGCGCTCAATGTTTACCTTTTCAAATGGGACCATAACTAACTATACTACGCCGTAAAAGGTGATTAGCCAATCACACTCCCCGCTGAGTTACACTTGCTAAATGCAGAAAACATGGCAAGACAATCCAAAGCATGAGAAAGAAATTAAAACCGATTGTGTATCCAAAAGAAAAGGAAAAATAAGACTTGCATCACTGGGTATAGAAAAGTTTCCGTGTTTCAGATAATGTCCGGGCAGGATTGACATTTTATGTTTCCCTAGGCCATTACAAGCACTCCACCCCCCCCTTGACTCTATAGTTCTACATAATTTAATGCTTTTTACATGCCCCGAATGTAGAAAGAAGCCAAAACTTTCCAATACAGACCATGCACAGGTTTTTGCAAACTGCAGGTATACGCAAGTCTATGGCCGTAAAATCCGTTAGACCCTACTACGGTCATTGGAACTTGGTCATAAACATGGTTCTCTGAATGCCCTGCATTTCTCCTGTCATGATGAGGTTATGGGCAATTTTATAGCTTGTTTTGATTATCATGAAAACAATTTATCTATGTATGTTTTGTATGCTCAGCATTAATTCTCCATTTAACAATAAGACAAGCCATAGGTTTTGCAGATTGAGAAACCGCTTTAGCCATGTGTTATTGAACGGCTTCCATATATTCTCCTTTAGGCACATTAGATATAAAACTTTCACAAATTTTGTCAAATCTAAGCAGCAAGGGAGGGTACTGTACTGATTTTAAGGCTTATAACTGCCACTTAGGCAGAAACTATCCCCAAGTGCTCACTCACACCACCATATGAAATGGACAAGTGCTAACTTTTTTTTTTTTTAAATCGGACAGCACTCCGACCAATGACATGTAATGCAGCAGTGATGATCAGTGTTCCCCCCTCATACCCATTTAGCGCAAGGGGGAGAAAAAAAAAAAAAAAAAAATCGTAATTTGCATAAATTGGATGAGACTTGCCTATTCAAGTGTATGAGTGTGTAGAAATTATCGGACTGTAGAATGATTCTCAGAATGGAAAAAGACTGGAGAAATTTTGTCGTCCATCTTATCCTCACAGTGTGCTCCAATTCTCACACTATGCCGACACTCTGATCGACCCACTAATCTCGGATGAGAGAATCTACGGTCTCCTAGCCCAAGTATATATTTTTTTTCCCCTTTTCATTTTGTCACATGTTCTTTTGGAAAGGATGTCATGCTTCCTCTTTTATCCAATGAAAGCCTCTGTCTCTATCACAGCAAGGTGGACAAGTATTGTATAGCAACCGATTCTGTGGTGTATGTACTCGTCTCCAATCGATCAATTCCATGATATAGCTGATTTGGTTAACACGAACAAACATGCAAGTCCCTTGCGTCTCCTCTAAAGCTCTCCCTAAAGAGGGGTTTCCACGACAGTGATGAGACAACAAGACGTAGCATTTCCCCTGCTTTTCTGCCGTTTACAAGAAAAAAAAAATTCTAATAAACATGTCAACTATTCACAGTGTAGCTTGTAAATTGTTAGGGGGGGGGGGAAATCTGAAAAGTGATACCTCCATAGATCACAAGAAAATTTGTCCCAAAGTTCGATATGTGAGTGATGCATTAGTGAGCATGTGACACAGGGCCAGTTTTAGACAAAGTGGGTCTCTGGGCAACTGTAGAGTCCCAAATACCAATATACTGTATCATCACACAAGCATTTAGGTTGCATTTAAATGTGCCTGGTTCAGGACTGTTAAGGAGTGCGATCAACTATAGTGAAATCATTTGCGCTCGTTTTCTGGACTCTTTACACAGATTTGCAAAGAATGATGGGCACCGAACGATCAATCTGTCCCCATACAGAATCAGGCCATCAGCAGCACTTCTGCAGTTTACACCGAGCGATGTGCTGCTGAGAACGATTCCTGTTCCACCATAAACAATCCAAACACTCAATGAATGAGCAGCATTTTTCTTGTTCTGGCGAGATGTGCTGACATGTTTACACCTATGAACTCTCCCCTGCACTGCTGGTCTTTATAAATGTGGATGCTACATAGGCAGCCTGTGACAGACACGCATGCATGTACCGTGCACATACAAACACGTATAGGAGTCCACAGCACATACTGTATATGTCTTTACATATATACCTTCAAGAGTCCATACACTCTAGGCTAAACCACATACACATCCATTCACATCATAGCCTGTCTGTCATAATACATGCTTTGTAATCACATGTACTCTGACCCAAAGATGAGGATTCTGAGCACAAAACTCTGTATATTCATTAAAAATTACCTAAAAATGTAAGAAGTACGTTTTCATAGAATCATCAAGCCTCACCCTGGTGTTCCAAAATACCTTTGACAACACTTCCCGTCTTATGTTGTTCTGGGCCACTGGTGGAAACGTTGTACTTAAGTCTTGTAAGTTCTGCCTGATAACAGTCTACAAATTTAGGAAACAAGGAGGAACCCTAACCGTAATGACATTTTATAGATCTGATTATTTTTTAGCAAACCCTTCAGGAACATCCGAAGAATGAAGCCTGCACTCGTTCTGCTATAAGGCTTTTAACCCCTTCACCCCCAGGCAATTTTTCGCTTTTCATACCCTTCTAGAGCCATGACTTTTTTTTATTTTTCTGTCCACTTAGCTCTATGAGGGCTTTTTTTTTTTTTTTTTTTTAGCGGGACGAGTTGTACTTTTGAGCGATACCATTCATTCTACCACATAGTGAACCGTAAAATGGGGTGGAGAAAAATCCAAGTGGGTTAAAATAGAAAAAATAGAGTGCAATTTCAAATTTATTTTTTACCATGTTCACTATATGGTAAAACTGATCTGGCTATATGATTTCTAGATGTATACACACACTTATTTTTTATTTAATAAAAGGTGAAAAAAATTCATGAATTTGTAAAAAAAAATTTTGCCTCCATTTTTCCAAGACTAGAAATGTTTTCATTTTTTTGAGATATTAGGTTGCGCGAGGGCTTATTTTTTGCAACCTTAGCTGACATTTAGGCCGGGATCACACCACCGTGTGTGATGCGGGAAACTCGCACGAGTCTCTCTCATCAACACCCGGTGCTGGCGTCGGCACTCAGGACTGGGGCTGCATGTATTTCTGTGAGAGTTTCTCACATCACACACAGTAGTGTGATCCCGGCTTTATACGGATACTATTTTGGGGCAGATAAAATGCAAAAAAAGAGGAGATGAAAGCATTGTATTGCAATGTTGTGGTGGCCAAAAAATATAATTCTGGCATATTGATTTTCTTTCCCTCACATTGGTAAACAAATCAGATTTACTTGATATTTTAATAGCTTGGACTTTTATGAATGCTGCTATACCAAATATGTGCATTTTTTAATGCTATTATGAGTGTAGCTCCTGCTTCCAAAGGCTGGGGTGTGGGAGCCCTGGGCAATTGCCTATTTTTCGCCCCTTAATGGCAGCCCTGGTGAGACTGTTACCACTCCATTAACATTGTATAAGAGCTGAGGCTGCACATGCTCTCTAACGCTTATTTCTCACAAGTCGTCTGGGATCTTAGTAGCCAAATACCCAGCAGTTATACATTTATTTTCTGTCTCATAGATAAGTGAGCAATGTTTGTGGGACAAAACCTTAAAAGGGTAACTGTCACTTATTCATGCTGCCTGAAGAACTCAGGCATTGGCGATATTACTGAAACCAACTACATTTTTACTCCGGTGAGGAACATGGATGCCTAATCCAAGGTTGGTCCTTGACCAGATCCTCTCCAATCCCCTGATCTAACAAATCTCTCCCTATGCACAAACACAGGGAGAGATCTGTCAGTCAAGGGGATCTGGACAGAAAGAAGCCACCGGGGACCTGGCTCAGACAATTCATCAGAGACGCATAGTCCCTGGCTGAGTTTTCATAGTAAAACATTTACACCTGCAATAACACAGCCATTCTCTGATTCATGCTACCTTAATCAGATGACAGGTCCCATTTAAGGATGAGATAACAAGCCCTGTTGATCCATTGTCTTTGGCTACTTTGGAGATGTAACTAAGACCAAAGAATTCCCTGACTTGGGCCACCAGGAACAAGGCTCATGGTCCGATGCCCAAGTAGTAAAGTCTCCCAGGACTTTAGGAATGAGGGAAAAAAAAAAAAAAAAAAGAACCTTATACTCCCCTGCCATGGGAATAAGGATACAGCAGCCAGGGCTACATACGTGCGACGCTACTTATATTAGCTAAATCTTATAAATTATAGATTGAAAATTATCTGCTTCTCAGCTCTTTTCTTCCATCCAGCTTTGGCAAACCAAGTAAAACGCATCATTTTCAGCTTTTGGTTACAAATTGATTATCCTTTCTATTGCAACATGTAGCAAGTAAGGTGTAGTTAGCATGCAGCTCCAGTAGATGGCTCTAAAGGCTAGCTGTGCATCGCGGTCCATACGTAAACCGTGACAAAGTTATCCTAGAATCACAAAGATGGGCAGAAGACTACCAAAACATAAATCGAATGAAAAATTCTGACTCTTTCATTCTTCATTTTTAAAGTTTTAATATCAAGGAAACTAAACATTTTCAATCATAATAAATATGAAATATTATGCATAAGCACATTGTGTCCTCTACATGTAAAAATACCATAACATGGGAAGAAGATTTGCTTTTGTCATCACCATTTTCCATCTAACCGCTTTTCCAATTACAAGGTTTTCATGCATTTATAAAAGGACTTACATTTCATTTTGGGCGGCAGAATTATTTCCCAAAAGTGAAGTTAAAAAGTTATCGTTTTCTATGAAACTAGTGTCCAAAATTTAATTTTGAGCCCGTACTGGGGACAGAAACAAATGAGTGATCATGGTCTTTGCAAATCAGAAAAAAAAAAAAAAAAGTTGGGGCTATAAAATTAGCAAGAAAATATTTAGTGTACAGATGCACAAGAAAAAAAAATTATATATATATATATATATATATATATATATATATATTTGTTAAAGAGTATTTGGAGGAAATATTTCTACCTTACATCATTTTTTTTTTTTTTTTTTTTTTTTTTTTTTACAAGATAATTCTCAGTATTGTAATGAAGTTAATACAATTACATTTAGAATTTACATTCTCTGAATTCTACACTGTAGTTGGGATTTCTTGACACTGATATTCTTTGATCCAATGTGCATTTCTTTAAATAGGTGGGCGTTTTCATCTTTATACAAAAAAAAAAAAAAAAAAAAATCTAATGGATGTCACTGAAAAGAAGGTTCACACTGGAAGTGCACTTCCCTTTAGGAACAATGAACTTCTCTCAGCACTTCGCAGCACCTCTTTTGGCAGCTTTCGCAGGTTCGGCTTATTGGCTTCCTTTCCAGCAGCATGTTGACATTTGAATTGTGACATATTAGAACTTTGCATTGGCTTCTCGGAAACAGGCAGGTTCAGAGGACAATACTCCCCGAGTCAGTTAAGTTTTGCAATCCTCCTTCCGTGTGATTGTGAACAGGGTCTCAAGTACTTCTAAAACTATTATTGGAGAAAAGCTTTGATTCCTGGTCAGATTTTCAGGGTGGCTAACGCAAAATAATGGACACAGACATGTAGGAAGGTGGAGTTTGGAGTTTGACACTACTCAACCTGATATTATATGAATTCTATTCCATCATACTAATTTCAGGATTTATGACTAGAGATAGGGGATGTTTTTTTAAAAAAAAAAAAAAACCTTCTCCATTGATTCTCCAAAAAGTGAATGACTTATTTTCTATAAATCAATTCCACTATCTGAAGTAATTATGTTTCAGTTCCAAAAGGATCTAATGCTAGATTCCCATCTAGAAAATCTAGACGTAATTACTTTTTAAACCATATTTTCAATCCGCTTTAGGTTCTTTGTTGACTGCGGAACTTGAACACGTGTTTCGATGTAGAATGCGATACATAGTTAACTTTGCTAATAGAATTCACTTTAATTTCGTTGCCATGAAAATTTCTCAACCTAAATGTGTGACTCGATTAATTCTAGATACTATAACTATGTATCGATTCAACTAATCTAATGTGTTGACTGAAGAAAAACAAACTACAGACCTGGCGGCACAGAGCTTATTCCATAATTTCCTAGTATATAACGGACAACATAGGTACACACAGAGATCAAATACTATAAACAAAAAGCCAAATGGTAGTCTACGAGAAAACTTGGAATATTGCATTTTCTCAAAAGTATAAAACGTGCCCCCAAAAGAGGAGAACTGGATTTATAGGCTTAAATGCTCCCTTCTTCAGACATCATATGCACAATGCCAGAGAACTGAGATGTTTGTAGCCAACAAAGTTCTCTTTATTCTTAAAGTTTCCTCTCTGACCATCCCATCATGAACACTATAAAAAGAGGACATATTTCCTATTGCTTACCCATTAATTTACAATTAGCGCATCCATTAAAATAATCAGGATGCTATATTGAGAAATGCACAAGCGGAGCCTTGATCTTGTAAGTTGATAGCGCAAACAGATCTCAGAGATACTCAGTTATCTGGATCCTTATGAAATTGGCCTTCGAATTGATGTACGTGCAAATAATTGACATAAGGCAATTAAATTGTCCCAATTATAAGGGTATAGTCATCGACCTATACTCTTTAAGACAACATTTGTTGTATAAATAAAAAGAGCCAATTTATAAATGATAAAAAAATCCATTCCATTAACAGAAATGTTTAGTTCCCAACAAATAATTTGGAAATTAAACAATTTTTTTTTTGGGAAGAAGATCCGTTATCCCCACCATACGACACAGTGGCCTCTCTCAATCATAATTTGCAATTAAACAAGTCTACAAGTCATCTGGCGGCAGTAGCCGACATGTTATACGGCTGGCACCCGGTGAGGTCATAGCTGTCGCTCTGCAATGGGAGGGGCTAGTAAACTTTTATTTCTACACGCTGCTGTAATGTTTGTCGGGTGTCATATTCGCCTGGCTATTTGGGAAAGGAAGAAGTGCTCTCTCTGAAGACATAAATTAGGTGCTGTTCTACAGAAAGCCAGCGACATAAGAGAAAAAGTGTTTAAAAAGCAGCAGTACACGAGTGGTGAACTTCATGCTTCATAAATTATATGCACATAAATACGTTTTATGCAGCCAGTTGCTGCCCTATTACACGAGATATTATTTATTATTCAGCGCTGGTAAAATAACCTTTGCTATGCCAAAAGGAACCTCTCCAGCCATTTCTGTCACCGACTTGTTTTAGGAAGCGACAAATTCACATCTTTTCTTTTTTTTCCCCCTAAACAAAATATTCGGATTGCGTTCCAAAACATACAACCTAAAAATTTACCGCCGAAGAAATGCGAACTCTCACCTTTCAGATTAAATCCCACATTTGTACAGCATCAGACTGAAAGAAAAATCATTACTTAGAAAGGATACTAGAAAAGGCCAAAACGATTCCCCCTTTGAAATAGGTGATGCGGGGCCTGATGTTCAGTGTTAAATCTTCACTGTCGGCCATGTACAGGTCATTTCATTTAGAATTAATAGACTCCATTTGCCATCTCTAAAAATGACTGAAGTGTGAATTATGAACGACCTTCGGCCTTTTCAGGAAGTTGTAATAATTGAACTAATAAAGGAAAATTTTCCTCTCTGTGTTGCAGCAGGCGGCTGCTGGAAGTCGTCTTTGAAGGAAAATGTTGATTTTCTCCATGCTTCAGTGAAAAGCATTGCATGCTCCTTGTCCGATACACTATTATTTATGGACCATAAAATAAGCCCAAGTATACGTGCATTGTAAAGCAGACTAAAAGGAAGAACCGAAATGATCATGTCAAATTACAAGACACCACAGACTCTGGAACAAGCCCTGCATCCTAGTGCATCACAGCAGGATTTTATCTGTCCCACGATACACAGAAATATGCGCTAGTGTTTGCCTTTTTACCCTGCAATGACATCCAAGATTCCTGTTGTGAAACAGATGACCATTAAGCTTCAGTAACCCAATGCTATATAAAAATAGCTGCATCCTCCAGCAGAGAACTGGCCGATGTGAAACAGTCAGCATCCATCGGTGAAAGGGTCATGCACTTATGCAAGACGGTGACTAGCAATATATTTTACTATAGGGAAGGTAAATGGACTGTCATACTATATATCAGCACACTCAGACACACCAGCACTTCATCACGCAAATAACACAAAAGGTTAATCATTTAAAATATTGTTGTAGGTACTAAGAAAAGGGTAATATGCAATTGACACCATGAGAAGACGCCAACGGTGGACACCAAGAGAAGACGCCAACGGTGGACACCAAGAGAAGACGCAAACGGTGGACACCATGAGAAGACGCAAACGGTGGACACCATGAGAAGACGCAAACGGTGGACACCATGAGAAGACGCAAACGGTGGACACCATGAGAAGACGCAAACGGTGGACACCATGAGAAGACGCAAACGGTGGACACCATGAGAAGACGCAAACGGTGGACACCATGAGAAGACGCAAACGGTGGACACCATGAGAAGACGCAAACGGTGGACACCATGAGAAGACGCAAACGGTGGACACCATGAGAAGACGCAAACGGTGGACACCATGAGAAGACGCAAACGGTGGACACCATGAGAAGACGCAAACGGTGGACACCATGAGAAGACAATTGTGATCAAAGCCACTAAATAAATCAACTACATTATATAAAATAGGACTTAACTTTAAAAGAGCATTTAGGATTTATTGTACCCCCCATTTAAAGTTAATAATTGTGGTTTACAATATTAGTATATTAAAAAGTGGCAACAGTAATGTAGTGTCAGACAGTCTTTGCTGAAACTAGTACTCCTACATCAACAACTAGAAAGAAACTGTTCAACAGCTTAGAAGAATATCCTTACATTTCTGTGACGCAAACTCCATAAAGCAAGGCAAAAGAGGTCATTAGAAAAAATACATAGTTTTATCAAATCGGCAGCTGAAGACATTAGATACACATCCTGTAAAGTAAGGTAAAAGTGGGAGAATGATCTGACAAATGCTCCGGCAAACAAACTTATGGTCAACAACACATACCAGAGACTGAATAATCGAGTTGCTGGATGTAAAAACTTATGGGGTAAAACATTTTGGAAATTTACATGATGCCTAATCATAACAATACTCGTTCTATGCATTATGGAATCCGCTAATAAAATCCCCCACAAGAAAAAGTGATTTTAGGTGATATAACAAAATCAGAGGGGTTTTGGAGCACAAGGACCCGGATTTATTATATACGTATTGCTCTCCAGGTAATTGTAAGGGTTTTAGAGAGTGTTCATCGATATAAAAGTGAAACAACAGAACCCAGGTCACAGTAGTGTTAACAACACAGAAACAGATCTGTTAAAAGTGGGAAGCAGAAAGGTTAGAGAACCCCGGATTTAATGCAGGGCCCATGTGAAAAACTGCACTGCGCGACCTGCAATAAATGCAAAGCAGCTCTGCGCTATGAATGGAGTGGGATCACCCTGCACACGGTGCTACTACATGGAAGGCAATTTGTGGCACGTCGAGTTTACAAATAAAGATGTCAGGAACATTAAGCAGGGGGTGTTTTTTTTTCATGGCCGCAATCTTAACATGAAACATAAGAGGAGTGGTTTGTGAGAGACTCAAATATTTTCCCAGTGCAATAATTAAAATGGAAATTAGCAGGGAGACCCATTTCCAGCCAGAGAGGCCTATAATTTGCATAGCGTTGCTGGCATGCACTTTTGTATATAAAGTTTTATTGTATGAGACCAAAAGCCTGCCATTCTTCAGAGGGGATAAGCTGATGCTTATGGACTTGTTTCTGAAACGCAACAGCACTCAAAATAAATGCACACGATGCGTTTTACGACACTGCAGAATTTACAAACATGACAGTAGCAAAATGGCTCTTACGTGAAGTGCTCCGGTGCAATCGGGCAGCTGACTGGAGGCATGCAAGGGGTTAAGGTCAAATATCTCGCATGCAGATGAATTAGGATTCTCAGCATTGTAATCTTTATAGTAAACCATTCAATTACATGTTACTCTGGTGATCAGTAATGGCATGCAACAATTCCGTTTAGATTGCAAGCTCCTATGGGCAGGATTCGCTCGCGGCTTTAAACATAAGCTACATTGTATCACTTTGATAGTTGCACATTATCTGTTGTCACATATCGGCACTGTATAATATAACAATAAAAATCATCATCTTTACTGAAGGTCACTGCTTTTTCTACAGTAAAAGAGGCAAATTATTTCAGTTCTTGGCCATTGTTAAATTGTAATGTACAGTATAGGATGTTCTCAGAAAAATACTGAACGATGTCAAATATTGAAATTATTCTATTAGCACAACGTTAAAATCTTCTGCATTATTAACACAGCTAAATATTGAGATCATGCGTCCTTCGCAGCGGAGTTCAACGCATTTTAACATAAACTCCGTAGTAGATCATTGCAAATAATTTGCGCTTTAAGGAGAAACAAACACTGACTAACTTGGAGACGTAAATATTTCATGCATAGAAAGCATATTTTAAATATAATGTATGTTTTATTATATTTGGATGCAATGTAATAAAAACAAATAAAAGGATAATTTAAAAGAAAAAAAAAAAACAAAACAAAAAAAGACACATACTAAAAATAATTATCATGGCGATACAGCCCGGAGTTTTACACGCTGGTGCTATAACAACCTGTGGCCACAATTTTACAAGCACCTTTGGCATGAAATCCTGTTAGGAGACAAATTACTGCAGTTAATGCTAAGCTTTCAGACACTATGCAATTAGGAAGGCCGAAATATTAAGCCGCGTACACGCCAGGGTGGAACGTTCCAACAACATCTAGAATCCGTGTCAGGAAAACGATCCTCCTAATTATTTGTTTGCTTTGAAAACGTGTCAAGCAAATTTTTCTATACACAATTCGTAATGTTCATTTTGTTTTTTATTTTATCCAGGCCAAACTTGCCATTTGGCTTAAGAAGAACAACTCAATAACATTTTAAAAAGATAAAAAAAAAAAATTATCACATTTATCGAAAGCTAATTAATTTGCAAAACAAAAAAAATACAAATATAGCTTATGTTTCCATTTTTGCCTCATGCCTTCCGTTGAGTGTGTGATAAGTCACGGACATTTAAAGGGTTAAGCAATCATAACCTGAGTTGTGGGTATGATTGTGGATGCAAGTGAATCTTTTTTTTTTTTCTTGCAGAATCCTTAGCTGGAAGAAATACTTTGGGTCGTGTATGTTAATCTCATACCTCCAGCTGTCTCAAACTTCAAACCTGTCCTTCAGCCAACCCTGGATTTATTAGTGTAGGTCCGGCCTGACAATCTGGGTATTTGTAATATGCCTATTGGGTTTCAGGTGGAGTGTAATGTTTGCTTGGGACTTTCACAGGTGAGTTCAAGTAATTAGCGGTTAACAATTACTGCTGATCAAGTGTCTCCAACCATACAGCGATATTGAATAATCTCTTACACAATGAGGGGGTTCATTATGTGATGAGTACGGCTTATTCACCAGTTGGCAGATCTTAGTCTTCAAGCAAAAGAATAAAAGGTCCTGGAGAACCTCTTAAGAAATCCCTTTCATCCTGATCCTAAGAGCAGCTCTCTCAGAGTTGAACAGGACCAGGCCAAGACGGCCTTAACCTCTCAAGTCCTGGAGAGAACGTCAGCAGGTCACCTCAACAATAAATAAGTCACACTGTCTGCAAATCACTTCTAATATACACTTCCCAGCGCCCACATGCATTTAACATACAATTCATGGGTATTTGTCTAAAATAAAATTAAAATTATTAATAATTTAAATTATTCAATTTACATATTTTACTTGCAATCATATTTTTAGATTTACTGTAATTCTTCAATAACTTCACTTAATCATAAATTTCATATTGGAATAAAAACTTTATCTTTGAATTTGTGGTTTTAAAATGTCAACTTTAATTAAAACAATTAAGTTAAAATATGAATTGAAAAAATATAGCAAAATTAATTAAACCTTGTATTAATGACAATTTATTGGATATTCTTCCTTTTCCCCAGACTACTTAGGAGCCACCATTTTTCACAAATGGGCGGTGTATAGAACTGGTATTAATCAGTAAATAAATAATGGGACATACCTGGTCATTTAG
This sequence comes from Dendrobates tinctorius, assembly GCF_039654945.1. Taxonomy (NCBI): domain Eukaryota; kingdom Metazoa; phylum Chordata; class Amphibia; order Anura; family Dendrobatidae; genus Dendrobates; species Dendrobates tinctorius. The sequence continues at coordinate 41,464,304 of NW_027361728.1, read as the reverse complement.
CTGATACGGTACCAAATTGGGCTGATAGTAATGTCCAGCAAATCTGACAAATTTCAGCCAGTTTCCTACATCTGGTTGACTGGCATCGATGCAGAATTTTATATTGCAATGTTCATCCAAGATCTAAAGAGAGAACACATTTGTATGTGGGTTACTTGGCGTCCTTGATAAATTGCAATTTGTTTCACGCGTACATTTATTGGGAATTGCATAGAAAATATTGGGATTAGGGATTTGTTTGGTGGAATTGAAATAATAAAAACATTGGATCCTTTTATCATAACATTTAGCTCTCTCACATCTCCTGTCTGCAGGAATTTGAAAAACCAAGGTGAAACCTTCCCTGCCAAGAGAAGCCCAGAAAGGTCTCTTTTTCTCCCCCATGAATCACCTACCTGCACTCTAAACTCCTCCTGACAAGAATAAATAAAATAAATTCTACTTTTCAGCCCTGAAGGGGTTAAACCTTGTAATTATCCCAGCCCTCATTTGTAAGGATTCACATCAGATTTCCTCGGTTTTTTTTCTCCTCCTTTTATTGCAGTCAACAATAAGCCAAATATCTCCTAGAGGTTGGGAAAAATCTTCACATTGCAAATGACTGGTATTAGCCCCCGTCACTTTCTCATCGCTAGAATTTATCGCCCACCTTGATGGGAAGATCTTTAATGTGTGGTAGCAAAATTAACAATTTGGGAGGCAAATCAGAAGGAAGAAATAAAGTCCTCCGGTGTTTGCGGTGCAGGAGATGACTGGAGGATCCTAGAATCACATCTACTGCAATCAAATAAATGAAAAAGAAACCCTCTATAGAATTTACAGAAACTTTTACTTTTTATTAAAAGTCTGCCCTCCCTGCAGAGGAGTGCGATCCTGCTTCCTACCATTGTTGCACACAGGCTGGGTCCGGCAGCAGATGCAGGTCATTAACTCTATAACGAGCCAGGCTGAAGCTGGTATGGGGGGCACTGGGAGAAGAAACCTCCGAGAGGACTATGTCCCCCCATCTACAGGCTGACCAAGCACTAGAGGGTTAAAGGGGGTACAGTTTATTCTGCACAGAAGTCTCAGACCTGAACACAAGTTTATGGTCGGTGGGTGCCCCCATATTATATACCGGGGTCTGGAGGCCCCAGCAATGACTCGGACTAATTCCCTTTACTCATTTCACTTTTGATCCGTTTAATAAAACTTTCCCTGTGAACCCCACCCGGACCCTGCAGGACGGGACACCCCACACACGGAGACGCTTTCCTACATGACACCACCTGGAAGGGATGGTTATAATATCCGACTGGAATCGCACAACCAAATCGCGCGATTTAATCTGGAAGAAGCTGAGGGGGAAAATAAAATAAAAGGAAAAGCCGAATATGATTTGCCTATTGCTGGAAATCATCAGCTGGGAGATGAGGATGGTGTGATCGCACCTGGCCGGAGAGGGAGCAGCACTGTCCTGTCTGTCGGGGATCGGCCGCACCTGACCTTCCTCCGGCCTCCCAGGGACGATCGCATCACCTGGAGGATTGCTGCCAATCCCTGGCTGAGTGGCCTCCTGCTGAGAGCGGCCGGCGCTGCTCATGACATCGGGGCAGATTACTTACAGGGGTCTGTTCTGTAATAAGTGACACGTGCACACCTCGGAGCGCCTCCACATCACAGCCGGGGCCAGCAGTCCGCACTTACCTGGGCAGAAGGCAGCCCCGGCTCCTGGAGGCCAGCAGCCCATGGATCCCAGCTCCGGACGCCTCCCTCTGCTCTCACTGTCCGTGCTGGAGAGTCCGAGCCCCCCAGTGTATGGCTGCTGCTCACAGATCCAGCCCGGGAGGTCTTGGAGATACCTCAGAGATCCTTTCCTGGAAGTTAGGATGATGCCTCCTGTCCTGGGCTCCCCCTCCTTTATAATGCCATGTGCAGGCTCCAGGTGACAGCAGCTCTCTCCTAGAAGCCTGAAAGTCCTTCCTGTGGTGGACTAGGAAACCCCTGCGACTCTCTGTCCTGGAACGAGGAGCCTCCTTGGAATTGTGTCCCAGGATGGAGCTTCAGAGTGAGATCCTCCCGGGAGCCATCCCTTTCCCAGGACTTCAATGTCCAATGTGAAGTGTCTCTATAAAGAGGATGAGAGCGGCCATCCAGAAAGAGGAGGAGAGGGCTCCTCAGCTATCTCCCGGCACAGACACTGGCTCCTCTCTCAGGACATTTTTAAAGTGACAGCAGCAGCCTCCTGTAGAAGAAGAGGTCACTAAAAGGTCGCTAAAGACTCCTATAGGACACTCTGATTCCAGATGCACCATCCCCTTCAGCATGTCCATTCCATCCAGGCAATCAGCGACCAATGGGGAGATCTGGGGTGGGTGGATTTCATTCTTACAGGGAAATCTCGTCTCTTTAGCCTTTGAAGAAGTCTGTTCAGTCAGAAAGCCTTGTCCCATTATTACTAATAGACCATAATAAACTGGTCAGTGCAACCAGAGAAGGCTCCACACATCCTCAGCCCAAATCATACTAAAGTGACTGCAGGAGACAGTGGCCTCTCATCTCTAAACCTTTACAAAGTATTAGCTGAGGGCAAACGAGTTCTTGGGAGAACTTTAGAACCAGAGGGTTTTGTTAATTTAAACCAGGTAATGAATAGGTTAATTGCCTAAACCCAACCTCTCTACATCCCCCTTATTTTATTTATTCTTGTTTGTTTATTTTAAATTCAAACTTGTTACATTGTTGTAAATATTTACATGCTTGTACAGGAAATCCATATTTGTGTAAAGGTAGACATTAAAAGGTATCAGTCAAAAAGGTATCTATTAAAAGGATCACTCTGAAATTGTAATATTTTTCCAAGCTTCTTTTTTTTAGATCACGATCTGTAAAGTTGATTTGATTTCAGAAAGGTAAATTAGGGAGAAATCCTCTGTCTGGGGACATCAATATATTTTTGCAGGGTCATAGATGGGAAAAAAAATGATTTTCCTGTTTGATTAAATAGATGAGATAAAAAAAAATATATGTTTGATGTTGATTGTGTTTTTTTTGGCTTCCTCTTTATAAGTAACACAATTTTTTGTAATATAAATGTGCCCTGCTAGAAAATGCTATTTATCTAAGAGGAGGGGGCAGCTTTCTTGACAAGAGATGATGATGAATCTGTCTCAGCAGACTGTTATCTGTGACATTGAACTGCTGCTTTAGATAATGGCCATTGTTTCTGTAAAATCACACAGTGATGCTAGGTAAGACAGGAAAAATCCTTTGTAAATAACCTTAGAACTGACCAGAGATTCCCATAGACTTGGGTGCTTGAGAACCATAAAGAGGTCCCGGTTTGCTGGTCATTGGTTTCCTGCCCTCCCTCATCTCGCCCATTGTTGGAGAGTTTCTTTCTTATTTTTTTTTTATTTAGCCATAAATTGGAGCAGCTCTAGCTATGAGCTATTTTCTTCCTGTCAGGATGAGGGATTTGTTTTATGATGCATTGTGTATTAAATACAAGTAATCTGGGAAACTGATTGCTCGAGTCCATAGGTCTGATCCTAGATTATGATAGGGGTATCCCTCTCCCCTTCTTTTGTTAAGGCTTTTTCCGAAAAGAAGGAAATGTTGCTCTTAGTTAAAGGCCCTCAAAACACTGGGATCTAATGAAGGGGGCAAAAAGATTCCATCTCTCTCACTTTATTGAGTGAGGGAGGATGGAATTCTGCTGGAATCACTACAGCATAATGAACTTTTCCTTGATTCCACATACCTCCAGCAGATGGCGCTGCTTCCTGGACTAAATAGAAGTACAACTGGTACTACTAAGCATAAATATTCCTAAACTCTCACACAACACCCAATAACACATGCCGTAAAATGATCTGCACTAACTCTTTCCATGCTGGAATCACACTTCTCTGCTCCCCCCCTGCTGTGGTTATGTAACAGTTTACACGTTTTGTTCTGCTACATGAGGTGAAGCCTGTCTGAGTCTGTAGATGGTAGTGAAAGGGTTAATATAGTTAGACATTTTACTTTTTTTTTTTCCTTATGGAACTACAACTTCCAGTATTTTTTTTTTGTTCTAAAGGGTGCACAGGTGTCACACACCCAACTGTAGACATAGACAGAAGAGGGTCCAAGGTCATAAATAGTATATGAGCCCCTTGCCTTTCAGTAGTCTGCTCCCTTACGTCTTCCTAAGGATGGGTTCACATGAGCCTATAACAAATCGTTCAGAGTTTTATCAAGAAAACTTGTACGATTTTCTTCTCGCCTGTCATCCATACACAATCCATTTTTTTTCATACAGCAGCTATTAATCATTACAGGACCATTTACAGTTTCCTATGTAACAGAATTGCAATGTATCCGTAAATATCGGATGCTGTAATGTGGCTCCGTACGGCATCTGATTTTTTTTTTTTCTCTCTCACCCATAGACTTGAATGGGAGAGTCTCATTTGACACATGGAAGTAATTAGTGCATGCTAAGATTTGTTTCACACACAGTTTCGGTCACTGAAAATGATCGTTTCTCTGGACTGCCCCATTGAATAACATTGGTCTGAGTGCGGTCCATTTTTCACGTGTATGTGTATGAACAGTTGGGTAAATGAGCCAAAATTGTAAGCTATTAAAATTCATTGTAGGACAAAGGAGGTTCCAGTGTCAAGATCTTCAGTTAAAATCACACTTATATTATATAAGTATTACCGTAAAAAAGTCTCTATAGCTATACCAAAGATTTCTAGCCAACGCATTTCACACTGTCGTCTTTAGTCATTACATTAAAATTTAATAGCTCAGCCAGTCACATGCAATCTAATACAGTAAATACAGTAGGAAGCTGTTTTAAGGGCCTTTTACACATAGCGAGATCGCTAAAGCGTCACCGATTTTGTGACGCAACAGCAATATCGCTAGCAATCTCGCTACATGTGACACGTACCTGCGACCGGCCCCCGCGCTGGATATCGCTGATCGCGCTCGAATGTCCTGGGCCATTTTTTCCTCGTTGGTGTCCCGCTGGCGCCGACTAGCGACGCATGGACGCAGGCGGAAGTCATCATCATCGCTGCGGTGTGACAGGTAAGAGCGACCGCCGAGTGACCGCCGACCAATCGCTTATCGCTGCTGCGTCGCTGGTGAGATCTGCCTGTTTGGCAGCTCACTAGCGACCATTTAGCGATGCACCAGCGATCCTGACCGGGTCATATCGTTGTCGGGATCGCTGATGCATTGCTAACTGTAATGGGACCCTTAGGCTGGGACTCCATACACAGGTCATAACATCGCTCTATGCCACTGCTGCATCTGCAAATAGTTGTCAATTTAAGAGATTATAAATTGATCTTCTAGGTACAGTATAGGCTCCAAGCTCCTCCATGACAGCCTTATTATCACTCTGGGCATAATGGAGCTGCAATCTAAATGTAGACGAGTAAGTACTTGGTGGTGAATTGTGATCTGTTAGTGAGTAGGAATTTCCATAAGATATATTCACACATTATAATTTTTTCAGCCTTAAGTGTCCAGCAATGTTAGAGTATACTAAGTGTGTTTTTGGTATCACTGAGTACTTTAGATTGCAGAATTCTGTGTTATATTTCGTTGCATTGTTTTTAATAGGACAATATTGAAGTAAGTCAAAATAGTAGAGTTGAGCAAACAAATTGCAGTTTCACTAGTCTGTGGTTTCCGGACCACAACATTGCAACCCTTCAACTATTTATAGCATCTCTTGCGCCACTTCTGATTAGTATGGTGCCACAATGTGATGCGTCCATCCTGCAGCAACGCAATCTACAAAGAAGAGGTGCTGGGGATGTCGCAGGTAGTAGGAGGTTCACGGTGCAGAATACTGATGTGGCCACTGGACCAAGGTCCCACAAATCTTTTTGCTGAACTCTAAAAACAGGCAAACTGTTTACAGTAAGGAACACATTTGTCGTATTTTTAATTTATAAATAGTGATCTAGTTATGGGGTTGTGTGGTGCCTCTTCTTCCACTTCTGACATTGGACATGGAGAAACACTGCTGTACCTGAGGCAGGACAGTTCCAAGGAAAGCCATGGAGGGCTTTGTGGGTGAGGGTAATAAGTTTTTACTGAATTCTGGAGTGGATGGGTAGCCAGTGTAATGACTGGCACAAGGTAGAGGCATCGGTGTAACGATTGGTGAGGAATATGATCCTGGCTGCAGCATTCAAGACAGATTGGAGAGGGGAGAGTTTGGTAAGAGGGAGACCGATTAGAAGAGAGTTACAATAGTCGAGACGAGAATGAATAAGAGAAACAGTAAGAGTTTTTGCAGAGTCAAAAGTAAGAAAAGGTCGAATTCTAGAAATGTTTTTGAGGTGCAGATGACAAGAGCGAGCCAGTGATCGAATGTGGGGGGCAAAGGAAAGCTTGGAATCAAGTATGACCCCAAGACAGCGGGCATGATGCTGGGGAGTAATAGTGGAACCACAGGCGGAAATGGCAATGTCGGGTGTAGGTACATTAGTAGCGGGAGGAAACACAAGGAGTTCAGTCTTACCAGTGTTACCACCCACCTTTCGTGTCTACCTCTTTCCTCATAGACTGTAAGCTTGCGAGCAGGGCCCTCACTCCTCTTGGTATTTGTTATAATCTACTGTATGTGATTATTGTTATGCTGTAATGTCTATTGTCTGTACAAATCCCCTCTGAAATGTAAAGTGCTGCGGAATATGTCGGCGCTATAAAAATAAAATTTATTATTATTAAGGAAAGTGTCCAATGCCTGGTTGGTATTTATTGCACAGATTCTATCAATTCTAATAGAAAAGACATAAGCAATATTCAGTAGACCTGCTGGGCATTAGGAGATTTCCTGTTCCTTAGCACCTGTCCTGCCCAGCAGGAAGATGAGCAACTTCATTCACTAATTCATCAAACTCGTCCTGCTAAAACCAACCTTGCGACTTTATTCACAGTAGAGCATTTCAGCTAAGTGAGGCAGCACTAAAGTCTGAGTTCGTACATCCGGTCATCCATTGTTATATCCTTCCATCGTCAGTCTGACAGCCTAGAGGGAAACTGATGCTAGATCGATTCCCATAGATTTCTATGGGACTGTTCATAAACATCTGGTCCATTGTTTGTTGCATCAGACTGGGCCTAAAACTGGATCAAAAAAATGTTCCATGCAGCATGTTTTTGATCCTGCTATAAACCATATAACTGTGCATAAATTGCACATATTTGTCAGTAGGATCAGGCCTAAAACAAAAACCTAGACACATCTCGTGTTTGGGGAAAACTGGGAACTAATTCCAGTGTCTTTATGTATATATGTTTATTGCCTAAATGGTGAGTCTCCAGTAACAAAATGCCCAAATATAGGCTAATTATTATTAAGGGACCTAAGACGTCCAGAAAGCTTGCTTTGTGATATCATTTATTTTATTTTTGTTAGCCATTAAACAGTATCATAACTACAAGGTTATCTTGTTTTTCACAATGAGAGAATTATTTTTTCAACTGGCTAACATGGTACCAAACCCCTTTTTTTCTCTTTTTTTGCGTAATTATTGTGACATGCATTTGGTACTGTGATATGTTGGTAGTGATAATTCACAGCGAGCACATTGGGTTTCCAGAAACTAAAATATATCAAATCCATCCACGTTGTTACAATTTATCATCTGGGATTGTGAAACGATTTTGCACTTAAGAAAATACAATTTTTGTTACAATCATTTGCATGAAAATATCTGGAAATTCCGGTATATTTTCAACTCATTCTTACATGAATCTGAGCTCATTTATCTCCTGATAATCAATGTAATGCTCTGCTTGTTGTCTACAAATGATTGCTTCACAATAGTGATTATCCTGAAGTCAGCCACTGAGTGTCATTTCCCAAGCTGTTCTGCTAGAATGGTTAGTGTAGGGATGCCCTCAGTGAACCGATAGGTATCCTTCTGCCCCAATGCCCCGAGGAGAAGAGGAAAAGGAAGGAGCTTTTAGGAAACCTGGAGCCAGTTAATGAGCCCCAGCTCCGGTGTTAAATTCAGTTCATCCTATGGGAGTATCAGGGGTCTGTGTCCATCACATCAAGACACACAAATGCCTGTTCCTTCATAGTATACTACTACTCACAGATCTGTTCCTGCTCTGGCCTCCAGTCATTTCTACTACAACTCACTCCCAGCATTGTTCTACATAGTAACTGCAGACACATTGCCTAATAAAACCATGAGATCAGAGAAGCGATTTTACATGTATGTCTATATATTTAAATATGCTACCATTAATTCAAAAAAATTGGGAGCTTTGTGAAGTGTAAAGAAAACAAGAATGCAATCTTTTGGAAATCTATTCTAACCATATTTTATTCACAGCAGAACATAGATCACAGATCAGAAGGTGAAAGTTACACATTTCTCAATTTAAATTGAAAAAAACCCCATTTAGATATTGATGGCAACAGCACATCTGAAAAAAGATGGAACAGGGTTAACAATAGACTTGAAAAGTAGGTGGTACAAATGCAAAACAGGTGGAGGGTTCATTTTCAGCTAAACATGACTGGGTGTAAAAAGAGCATGCTTGAGAGGCAGAGTCTCTCAGAAGCAAAGATAGTCAGAGGTTCACTGAACTGTGAATAACTGCATCCAAAAATTGTGGAACAATTTCAGAAAAAAGTTATTCAGTGTAACATTACCAAGATTTTGAATATCCAACCATCTATCTTCAATAATATCAAAAGATTCAGAGATTCTGGAGAAATCAAAGTGCACAAGGCCAAAGGGAAATATTGTATGCTTGAAATCTATGTACCCTCAGGTGGCACTGTGTTATGATTGAGTCACCGTAGGAGGCAAAAACAGAAATGCTAGCTAAGTCCAGAAAACCAGAGAGGTTGGCAGCTATCAGATTGCAGACCCCTGATCCTATCACAACAACTAACAGTAGCCGTGGGGGGTTCCTACGATGCCCTAGACCCCTCGATCACAGCCGGAGAAATAACTAGGCCTAAAGAAAGAAAGGGGAAATCTAAACTGCCCCAGCGCAGACCCCAAAGCAATAGGCAGCCCCCAACATATAATGACGGTGAAGCAAGATGAAAACACTAACACAGACAGAAAGATAGACTGAGCAAAGACGGGGCCCAAAACTACCTAGATAGGAAAGGACAGGAAGGCTGCTGTCTGCAATCCGTGAAAAACCCTATGAAAATAAGAGCCAACAAGCTGACAGTAAAAAAGGCCCTGAAGACGCTAGGCTTCAAAAAAGCTATGTCAGTACTCAGGAATATTCTGAAGACAGAGCAACCGGCAAAAGGAGATTCAGCTCATCCCAGCAGGGAATGGCAGAATCCAGAAAAGCAAGGAAAACAAACACAAAACACAAATGCAAACAGGCAAAGCAGAAACTTAGCTTTAGGGAAGCAGGAATCAGACTGGTGTCTTAGAAGTCCACAGAGAAATCACCCGCAGGGCAGGAGGGTGTCGGCAGCCTTATATCCAGTCAGTGACTCCACGCAGCCAGTCATCCTCATTAGACTCAGGTGCCTGATAATCAGGCTCATTACCTTCCTTTACGAGAATAGGGAGTTCCCCAGACCTCAGTGAAGAAGGGGAAAATGAACTCACAACAGCACTGCATCAACCCCTTTCTGACATACTATCCCATTCAGGTGACCCGGGCCCGTATGACCGAGGACGGGATAGTACGTCATACCGATCAGCCGTGCTCCCGACACTTTAACCCCCGGCACACTGTGATCAAACATGATTGCAGCGTTCTGGTGGCATAGGGAAGCATCGTGCAGGGAGGGGGCTCCCTGAGTGCTTCTCTGAGACCCTCAGAACAACGAGATGTGATTGTGTTGTTCCGACAGCCTCCTCCCTGAGAGCAGGCACTGGTAAGCCTCCTGCACTGCCTGTTAGATCGTTGATCTAAAACAGTGCTCTGCAAAGTGTCAGATCGGCGATCTAACACTATATAGCGATGTCCCACCCTGGGACAAAGTATAACAGTAAAAAAAAAAAATTATCATGTGTAAAAATATTTAAAAAAAATTCCTAAATAAAGAAAAAAATAAAAAATATTGTTCCAAAAGAATACATTTCTTTAACCCCTTTCCTACATTAGACGTACTATTCCGTCCATGTGACCTGGGACCTAATTCCAAAGGACGGAATAGTACGTCTAATGCGATCAGCTGTGCTCACGGGGGGAGTGCAGCTGATCGCGGCAGGGTGTCAGCTGATTATCACAGCTGACACCCGGCACAATGTGTCAGGGGCGGTCACGGACCGCCCCCGACACGTTAACCCCTGGCACACCGCGATCAAACATGATCGCGGTGTACCGGGGGTTAAAGGAAGCATCGGCAGGAAGGGGGCTCCTTCCATGCTTCCCTGAAATCCCCGCAGCAGCGCAATGTGCAGCGCCGCTGTGGGGTTTGTCTTCCCTGCAGGTTCCCGGATCCAATATAGCGACGGGGACCTTCGGGGGCCTGCAGGGAACTGGCTTCCTCACTGCCCACAGAGTGCAGGCATGAGGAAGCCTCCAGCAGTGCCTGTGACAGATCGCTGATCTGTGATGTGACAGATCAGCGATCTGTCACAGGACAGTGATGTCCCCATGGGACATTATAATAAAGTAAAAAAAAAAAAGTGTAAAAATAATTTTAAAAAATATCGCTAAATAAATTTTAAAAAAGACCATTCCCTAATAAATTCATTTTTTGAAAATAAAAACAAAAAAAAATAAATGTACACATATTTGGTATCGCCGCATCCATAAAGACGCACCCTATAAAACAGTCCCATTAGTTAACCCCTTTAGTGAACCCCTTAAAAAATAAAAATAAAAAACAAAGCAAAAAATAATGATTTATTATCATACCGCCGAGCAAAAAGTGCAATAATGCACGATCAAAAAGACGCATATAAATATCCATGGTACCACTGAAAACGTCATCTTGTCCCGCAAAAAACGAGCCACCAAACAGCATCATCAGCGAAAAAATAAAAAAGTTATAGCTCGCAGAATAAAGCGATGCAAAAATAATATTATTGTTTTCATTGCATAAAACCGCCAAAACATAAAAAAAGACATAAATGAGGTATCGCTATAACCGTACTGACCCGAAGAATAAAACCGCTTTATCATTTTTACCGCACATGGAACGGTGTAAACGCACCACCAAAAGAAATTTATGAAACGCTGGTTTTTGTTCATTCTGCATCCCAAAAATCGGAATAAAAAGCGATCAAAAAAGTCACATGCCCAAAAATGGTACCAATAAAAACGTCAACTTGTCCTGCAAAAAATAAGACCTCACATGACTCAGTGGGTCAAAATATGGAAATATTATAGCTCGCAAAATGTTGTGATGCATAAACTATTTTTACAATAAAAAGCGTCTTTTAGCGTATGACAGCTGCCAAAAATAAAAACCCGCCATATATAGTAAATCAAACCCCCCTTTATCATCCCCTTAGTTAGGGAAAAATAATAAAATAAAAAAAAATATTTATTTCCATTTTCCTATTAGGGCTAGGGTTAGGGTTAGGGCTAGGGTCAGAACTAGGGCTAGGGTTAGGGATGGAGTTAGAATTGGGGGGTTTTCACTCTTTTGGCACATCAGGGGCTTTCCAAGCGCGACATGGCGTCCGATCTCAATTCCAACCAAAAAAGTTAAATGGCCCTGCTTCCCTTCCGAGCTCTGCCATGAGCCCAAATAGTGGTTTACCCTCATATATGGGGTATCAGCGTACTCAGGACAAATTGCACAATAACTTTTGGGGTCCTGTTACCCTTGGGAAAATAAAAATTGGCGGTGAAAAAATAATTTTTGTGGAAAAAATATGATTTTTTTAATTGTACGGCTGTACATTATAAACTTCTGTGAAGCCCTCGGGGGTTCAAAGTGCTCACCACATATCTAGGTAAGTTCCTTGGGGGTCTAGTTTCCAAAATGGGGTCACTTGTTGGGAGTTTCCACTGTTTAGGCACATCAGGAGCTCTCCAAACTTGACATGGCATCCGATCTGAATTCCAGCCAATTTTGCAGTGAAAAAGTCAAACGGCGCTCCTTCCCTTCCGAGCTCTGCCATGCACCCAAACAGTGGTCCCCCCCACACATATCAGGTATCAGCGTACTCAGGACAAATTGCACAATAACTTTTCCAGTCCAATTTCTCCTGTTACCCTTGGTAAAATTGAACCTGAAGTAATTTTTTTTGTGAAAAAAAGTTAAATGTTCATTTTTTTTAAACATTCAAGAAATTCCTGTGAAGCACCTGAAGGGTTAATAAACTTCTTGAATCTGGTTTTGAGCACCTTGAGGCGTGCAGTTTTTAGAATTGTGTCACTTTTGGGTATTTTCTATCATATAGACCCCTCAAAGTGACTTCAAATGTGATGTGGTCCGTAAAAATAAAATGGTGTTGTAAAAATGAGAAATCGCTGGTCAAATTTTAACCCTTATAACTTCCTAACAAAAAAAATTTTGGTTCCCAATTTGTGCTGATGTAAAGTAAACATGTGGGAAATGTTACATATTAAGATTTTTGAGTGCCATATCTCTGTGATTTAAGAACATAAAAATTCAAAGTTGGAAAATTGCAAAATGTTCAAAATTTTCACCAAATTTCTGTTTTTTCACAAATAAACACAAGTTATATGAATGAAATTTTACCACTACCATGAAGTACATTATGTCATGAGAAAACAATGTCAGAATCGCCTAGATCCATTGAAGCATTCCTGAGTTATTACCTCATAAAGGGACAGTGGTCAGAATTGTAAAAATTGACACGAGAGTTAACGTGCAAACCACCCTTGGTAGTAAAGGGGTTAAGTAAATAAAAAAAACAATAAACGTACATATATTTAGTATGGCCGCTTCTATAATGGCCCGCCCTATAAAACTGTCCCACTAGTTAACCCTTTTAGTGAACCCTTTAAAAAAAGACGAAAAAAACAATGCTTTATCATAATACCGCCGAACAAAAAGTGGAATAACACGCGATCAAAAGGACAGATATAAATAAATAAACATGGTACCGCTGAAAACATCATCTTGTCCCGCAAAAAACGAGCTGCCACACAGCATCATCAGCGAAAAAATTAAAAAGTTACAGCTCGCAGAATAAAGCGATGCAAAAATAATTATTTTTATATAAAATAATTTTTATTGTATAAAAGTGCAAAAACATAAAAAAAGATATAAAAGACAAATTGTACAATAACTCTTGGGGTCCTGATAACTTTGGGAAAATAAAAATTGGGGATGAAAAGATCATTTTTGTGAAAAAATAAGATTTTTTAAATTTACAGCTGTACGTTATAAACTTCTGTGAAGCCCTTGGGGGTTTAAAGTTCTCAGCACACATCTAGATAAGTTACTTGGGGGGTCTAGTTTCCAAAATGGGGTCACTTGTGGGGGGTTTCTACTGTTCAGGCACATCAGGGACTCTCCAAACGCGACATGGCGTCCAATCTCAATTCCAGCCAATTTTGCATTAAAAAAGTCAAACGGCGCTTCTTCCCTTCCAAGATCTGCCATGTGCCCAGTGGTTTACATATGGGGTATCAGCGTACTCAGGACGAATTGCACAATAACTTTTGCGGTCCAATTTCTCCTGTTACCCTTGGGAAAATAACAAAATTGGACCTGAAATTTTACTTCTATCATAAATACAATATGTCACAAGAAAACAGTCTCAGAATCAGTGGGATCCGTTGAAGTGTTCCAGAGTTATTACCTCATAAAGGGACAGTGGTCAGAATTGTAAAAATGGCCTGATCATTAACATGCAAACCACCCTTGGGGGTAAAGGGTTAAATAAGTGTTCTCAAGTTCTCACATGATTGGAGATAACTTTCTGATCGTTGAGGGTCTGACCACTGTGGCCTCCACAAATTCTGAAAACTGGGGCAGAGGTTGATCATGGGGACTACCATTCCAAACATTCTTCATTGAGAGCACTGGAGATTGCCAAGCACAAGAGAGGAAGTGTGCATGATCAACCTCTGCAACATTCAGCTAGGGCTTTATAAAGTCCCAGTTTTACGGATGAGTGGGGGGCACAGCAGTTAGACCACCAGCGATTGGAAAATTGACCCCTATGCTTTGGATTAGAAAGAACTTTCAAGTTTGAGAACATCCCTTTAAAAACAGACCTTTTTCAGTCATGTAAATCAATACATGGGCTAAGGATACTTCCAGAAATCATTGTCTGCAAACACTGTTTGCCATGCAAGACACACATTCATGTTAAAGCTCTGTCACACAAATGAACGTCTTCTCTGTGTCAAAGCTCATTTAAAATGTACTGAAAAAAAGCAAAACTGTAGTCAGATGAAACAAAATTTAAAATTCTTTGTAGAAACCAAATACACTTTCTCCTGCTGACTAAAGAGGAGAGGGACCATCCAGCTTGTTATCACTGCAGAGTTCATAAGCATGAATCTCTGATGGCATGGGGTTGCACTAGAGCCTATGGCATACGAAGGCTCCATATCTTGAAAGGCACTCTCAATACTGAGCATTATATAGAGGTTTTCGAACATCATATGCTGCCATCCAGACAATGTCTGTTCCAAGGAAAGCCTTGCATTTTTCAGCAAGAGAATTGTAAACCACATGCTTCATCCATTACAACAGCATGGTTCATAGAAGAAGAGTTCCACTGATAGTCTGGCCGCTTGCAGTCCAGACCTTTCACAAATAGGAAACATTTGGCACATTATAAAACAAAAAATTTTCCAAGGAAGACAAAGGACTGATGAGCAGCTATAATCCTACATCAGACACAAATGGGACAACATTCCTTTCCCAAAACTCTAGCAAGGAGGGCTTGTTTTTGAAATTTGTTGCTGCTATCAATTTCTAAACAAGTAAATTTTTCAAATGAAATGGAAAAAGATATGACTTTCACCATATGAGGCCCTGATTCATCAAAACCAGCAATTTTCTCTCTGGTTTTTTAAGAAGGGTGGTGGAGGCTTCTTCATAAATCTAGAGCATCTGATGTGCGATGAAATGAGATTTCTGTCATAATGAATGCCACAGCTCGTCATGAATTAGATGAGCTATGATATCATGCCCCTTCTGCATCGTGACTTGGCCCATTTTAGTGGAACTAGAAAAAACTGATATTAAAAATGCCTAAAGTCGCATAAATCTTGGCATAGCTTCGAGTTGCGTCAACATTTTGCAACTTTTCAAATGTTTTAAGCCACATTTTGGGCATAAAAGCTATGATGAATTGGGTCCTATGTTCTGCTGTGAATAAAATATTGGTGACAGCGTTTTCTAAATCAATGCATTTGTGTTTTCTTTAAATTTTACACAGCGTTCCTACTTTTTTCTTGTAATAGCAGTTGTACATATAGAAACACATTCCCAAGATGACTTCACTGCACTCAAACAAGGAACACTTGCATTCAAATCAGCTCTCACCTCTGATAAACAGGCCTACTTTACACCCCTTGTATCTTCCTTATCCCACAATCCCAAACAGTTGTTCAATACTTTTAACTCCCTCCTCCGCCCAACATTGCCCCCTCCAACTTCCCTAATCTCTGCTGAGGACTTCGCCATGCACTTCAAAAACAAGATAGACCAAACACAGCAAGTCTTTATTATTCAACCACCACAACCCCTTTATATACCAGACCAATTCCCAAACCCCATAACCTCCTTATCCAACATCACTGAAGGGGAGCTTGCTCATCTTCTCTCCAAATCACACCACACCACTTGTGCACTCGATCCCATCCCATCCCACCTCCTCGCCAACCTCACCACCACTCTTATCCCATCTCTAACCCACCTCTTCAACCTATTACTAACTTATGGTACCTTCCCTTCTTCTTTCAAACATGCCACAATCACTCAAAAAGCCAACCCTCGACCCAACCGCTATGTCCAGCTATCGCCCAATATCGTTGCTCCGGTTCGCTTCCAAACTCCTAGTGCAGCACGTCCACGCTGAACTATCCTCCCATCTCTCATCTAACCTGCTCTTTGACAATCTACAATCTGGTTTCCGCCCCCATCACTCAACTAAGACAGCCCTGACCAAAATTACTAACGACCTAATTACAGCCAAAGCAAATGGACAATACTCTATACTCCTCATTCTAGACCTGTCCTCTGCCTTCGACACAGTTGACCACTGCCTCCTACTATAGATCCTCTCTTCCTTTGGCATCAAAGACCTCACCCTATCCTGGATCTCCTCCTACCTCTCCAACAGCACATTCAGTGTCTCCCACTCCCACACGACCTCCTCATCCCACCCTGTCTCTGTTGGAGTCCCCAAAAGCTCTGTTCTAGGACCCCTACTCTTCTCAATATATTCACTTGGCCTGGGACAACTCATAAAATCCCATGGATTCGAGTACTACCTTTATGCCGATGATACTCAGATCTACCTCTCTGGCCCAGATGTCACCTTTCTGCTCTCCAAAATCCCAGAGTGTCTATCAGCCATATCCTCCTTCTTCTCCTCCCGCTTCCTCAAACTGAATGTGGACAAATCTGAACTGATCATCTTTCCCACATCTCACAGATCTTCCTTACCTGACCTACCTATAACAATTGACATCACACTTTCCCCCATACCGGAGGTCCGCTGCCTTGGAGTAACCCTTGACTCTGCCCTGTCCTTCAAACCGCACACCTAAGCTCTCTCCACCTTCTGCCACCTCCAGCTAAAAAATATTTCCAGAATCCATCCTGTTATGAAAGGGAAACCGAGGAGGAAAAAAAGACAACAAGCTAAGTCTCAGAAAACCAGAGAAGCTGGTAACTATGCAGATTGCAGATCCTGATCTTAACCGCACAACTAGCAGCAGTCGTGGAGCGTTCCTATGTTGGTCCTAGATACGTCATCACAACCGGAGAACTAAATAAGCCTAAAGCAGGAAAAGAGGAAAACTAACTGCCTCAGAGCAGACCCCAAAGGAAAGACATCCCCCCACATGTATTAACGGTGAAACAAGATGAAAATCCAAACAAAGGCAGGAAAATAGGCTGAGCAAACGATGGGGCCCGGCTAACTAAAAAGGACAGAAAAGGAAAGACACTGTCTGCAATCTGCCAAAAAAACCTACAAAAATATTGTCCAACACTTCTGATAGCAAAATTAACCCTGAAGTCATAAGACTTCTAAACCTATATCAGCACTCTGAAATATTCTGAGACAGAGCAAAAAAGAGACCAATCTAATAAGGGACTGTGAGAATCATGTGGGAATAGTGGATGAGGGCAGGTATATCTCGCCCAGATTCCTTTCCTATGTGGCCTAGTCTGGTCAGTATCGCACCTGCTAATGAATAATGGGAGGCGGATATAAAAGGATGCCAGGTGGTTGTGTGAGTGTCTCAGCCTGTGAACACAGAGAGCCTGTCTGTGTGAGAGACACACGTGAGTGGAAGCAGTGCCCACTGCAACTGTGGTTTGGCTGGACGGGAGAAGCCCGCCAGTTGGTAGTTAGGTTGTCCATTGTTTAGTTAGTGCCGGACAGGCAAGTATTTGTTTTATGTTTTATTTCCTTTTTTGCATTGCTTTCACCGTTAATAAACCTGACCAAGGGTCCGTTTCACCCGAACCCCAGCTCTGCGCCTGAGTTTCATGCTGAACGCACGTGACCTTTGACCCCAGCAAAGCCGATCCTGGAGTGTTTTATCACATTGTGGTGGAGAACGCGGGCATCACGTTGCAAGCATGAGCATGGAGGACGTGGTGAAAGCGCTGGTACAGTCCACCGCCGTCCAGCAAGAAGCTAATCGGGTGATGATGGCCCAGCTGAAGGAGTTGGTGGACATGACAGCTACCGATCGTTCGCTTCTCCAGCAGGTGGCGCAGCGCCTGGCAAGCTTACCTGATGTTAACCTGGAAGCAGAGTCGAGAGTGATTCACGTGAGTCGGTACTGGCAGAAGATGATGACCGAAGATGACGTCGAGGCATACCTGACCACGTTTGAACGGACGGCGGTGCGAGAAAAATGGCCGAAGGCACGATGGGCCGGCCTGATTGCCCCGTTTCTTTCTGGTGAGGCCCAAAAGGCGTATTATGACTTGGAACCTGAAGCTGCGCAGGACTTTGACAAATTGAAAGCCGAGATCTTGACCCGGCTGGGAGTGACGACCGCTGTCCGTGCACAGAGAGTGCATCAATGGACTTATCAGCCGGATAAACCACCGCGGTCACAGATGTTCGACCTGATCCACGTGACAAAGAAGTGGCTACAACCCGAGGTGTTGACAGCGCCAGAGATAATCCAGAGAGTCGTCATGGACAAGTACCTGAGAGCTCTACCGCCAGCCCTGAGGAAGTGGGTAAGCCATGGAAATCCTACGATGGCAGATCAACTGGTGGATCTGGTTGAACGTTACTCCGTGGCGGAAGGACTCCGAGACGACGCTACCCCACCTCGTTCTTCATCATCTCCACGTGGAACCGGTAAGACTGTTCCAGGGAGTAGGGGAGATGGAAAAATCCCTAAGACAGTGGGGGAGGAAAACGGGACTGCCCGCACTGCGAGGCCGAGAGTAACGAACTATGGTCTAAGCAAGCGGCCCGTTAGGTGTTTCCACTGCCAAGAGATAGGACATATTGCTGCGAACTGTCCGGTCACTACTGAACCCATGCAGTGCGACGTCACAGACTCTAAAAACCGCATGTCTATGGTTCCACGGGTAGTGAGTGTGAATGCCGGTCAAAATGATGTGGAAAAACACCTGTGTGATTTAACTGTTGATGGCAAAAATGTGGTGGCATTGTTAGACTCGGGAAGTGTGGTGACTCTGGTGAAGGCCAGTCTGGTGTCAGCCCCGACTGGACCATCAGACAAATTTTCTGTAACGTGTGTGCATGGAGACACCTGTTCATACCTTACCACGGTCATATGCATTACTACTTCCTATGGGTCTGTGCAACATAAAGTGGGACTCGTCCTGGCGTTATTGCATGATGTTATCCTGGGCCGGGATTTTCCCCACTTCTGGCAATTGGGGGAGAATCAGTTGATGCCCTCGGGTAATCGGGTACATGATTCTTCTCCCAGGGAGCGTGTGGGTCCCAGACCCCTGGAAGAGGTATCCCCGAAAGACTCGGGGGAAGAGTCTGCGGGAAATGACCTGCAGTTCCCGTTTTCAGTCATGGCTGGTGATACGGAGGAGACCAGGGAAGAGGAGGAGGCCGACAGCCGTCCACCTCCCCATTTGCCGGATTTAGAAGTTCAGAAAGATGACTTCCAAAGCGAGCAAATAAAGGATCCTACCCTTTCTCAGGCTAGGACAAATGTATAAGTGATAAATGGGGTACCCGTAGAACCTGGCTCTAGGCTGGCATATCCTTAAATGGTTCTGCAGAATGATTTACTCTATCAGATAGAGAAAAAGGGGGAAGATACGGTGCAACTATTAGTCGTGCCAAAACCCTACCAGCGGCAGGTGCTGGAACTGGCCCACGGACATGTGATGGGAGGTCACCTGGCAGTCCAGAAAACCACCGAAAGGATATTACACTGTTTTGTTTGGCCAGGCATGCATCACGATATTCGTGTATATTGTGAGTCTTGTCCTGACTGCCAAGCCTCTGCACCTAAGCCCCGGTTCTGTAGCCCTTTGGTACCCCTACCTATTATTGAAGTCCCGTTTGAGAGGATTGGGATGGATTTAGTTGGGCCCCTTCCACGGTCTGCACGTGGACACCAACATATCCTGGTCATCTTGGATTATGCCACTCGTTACCCGGAGGCCATCCCTTTGCGTAACACGGCCACCAAGACGATTGCCAAGGAACTGGTGCATGTGTTTAGTCGGGTCGGTATACCAAAACAGATACTTACCGACCAGGGGACCCCCTTTATGTCCAGGGTAATGAAGGAGCTCTGCCGATTGTTACAAATCGAACCGTTACGCACATCCGTGTATCACCCTCAAACAGACGGGTTGGTCGAACGGTTCAATAAAACTCTGAAGCAGATGCTGAGAAAGGTGATAGACAAGGATGGGAAGAACTGGGACTATTTACTTCCGTATTTCCTTTTTGCCATCAGGGAAGTACCCCAGTCTTCCACGGGATTCTCGCCGTTCGAGTTATTGTACGCCCGACGTCCTCGCGGACTGTTAGACGTTGCAAAAGAAACCTGGGAGGGTCAGGTCACACCGTTTAAAACGGTGATAGATCACGTCACACAAATGCAGGACCGTATTGCGGCTGTTATGCCTATAGTCAAAGAACACATGATACAGGCTCAAGGAGCCCAAAAAAGAATCTATGATAGGGGCGCCAAGATCCGTACGTTTGCACCCGGAGATAGGGTGTTGATCCTGGTCCCCACGGTGGACAGTAAGTTCCTGGCAAAGTGGCAGGGCCCCTTTGAGATCAAGGAAAGAGTTGGTGAAGTAAACTACAAAGTATACCAGGCAGGTAAACGGAAACCTGAACAGATTTATCATGTAAATCTGATAAAGCCCTGGAAGGATCGGTCTGCCTTGTCAGCAGAGCTGGCCCGTCCCGTCTGCTCGCATACCGTACCGGAGGTACGGGTTGCAGAGACTCTCTCGGAGCGGCAAAAGACTGAGGTCAGGCAGTTTCTACTTCACAACCAAAAGTTTTTCTCAGAAAAACCCGGGCAGACTATGCTAATGAAACATGACATCGTAACGGAACCTGGTGTCACAGTTCACGTAAAGCCCTACCGAATCCCGGCAGCGCGCCGTGAAGCCGTTTCCCGAGAAGTGAAGGCAATGTTAGAGTTAGGAGTCATTGAGGAATCGCACAGTGCGTGGTCCAGCCCGATTGTGCTAATTCCTAAACCGGACGGCACCATCCGGTTCTGCAATGACTTCAGGAAACTGAATGCGGTCTCAAAATTTGATGCCTATCCTATGCCCCGGGTCGACGAGTTAATAGATCGGTTAGGAAAAGCCCGGTATATTACGACCCTAGATCTAACAAAGGGGTATTGGCAGATCCCTCAGGCTGAGGCTGCCAGAGAAAAGACGGCATTTGCTACACCGGAAGGTTTATTTCAGTATGTGTATATGCCGTTTGGACTGCACGGGGCACCGGCGACCTTCCAGAGACTGATGGATCAAGTCCTGAGGCCACATTGGCAGTACGCTTCGTCCTATTTGGATGACATTGTCATTTACAGCTTGGACTGGGAGACTCATCTCCAGAAAGTACAAGCTGTGATTGACGACCTGTGGGAGGCAGGTCTAACCGCGAACCCCAAGAAATGTCACATTGGGCTAGAAGAAGCCCGGTATTTGGGGTATGTAATTGGGAGGGGTGTTGTTAAACCCCAGGTTGATAAGATTCAGGCGGTTCAGGACTGGCCACAACCAGTCAACAAGAAGCAGGTGCAAGCCTTCCTGGGGATCGCCGGCTATTATCGCCGGTTCATACCCAATTTTGCATCCATCGCTACCCCCCTGACGGATCTTACAAAAGGGAAAGACTCCGTCATGATTAAATGGAGTTTAGCGGCTGAAGAAGCCTTCCATAGCCTAAAACGGGCACTTTGCTCTCAGCCCGTACTGGTGACTCCGGACTTCCGCAGCGAGTTTGTGGTACAAACGGATGCCTCTGATACCGGTATCGGGGCCGTACTCTCACAAGTGAGGGACGGAGTGGAACACCCAGTCCTCTATCTCAGCAGAAAGCTGAATAAACACGAGCAAAGGTATGCAGTCGTAGAAAAAGAGTGCCTCGCCATTAAGTGGGCTCTAGAGGCCCTCAAATATTACCTGGTGGGCCGAAAGTTCAGGCTGATCACTGACCATGCCCCTCTCAAGTGGATGCACTTGAACAAGGAACGGAACAGCCTGGTGACCCGGTGGTTCCTTGCCCTGCAGGCCTACACTTTTACGGTGGAGCACCGCCCAGGGGTACAGATGGGAAATGCAGATGCCCTGTCCCGAGTGCACTGTTTGGCAGGTGTCATTGCTCGACTGGAGTGGTCTGAGCAGAGGGGGGGATATATGAGAATCATGTGGGAATAGTGGATGAGGGCAGGTATATCTCGCCCAGATTCCTTTCCTATGTGGCCTAGTCTGGTCAGTATCGCACCTGATTACTAATGAATAATGGGAGGCGGATATAAAAGGATGCCAGGTGGTTGTGTGAGTGTCTCAGCCTGTGAACACAGAGAGCCTGTCTGTGTGAGAGACACACGTGAGTGGAAGCAGTGCCCACTGCAACTGTGGTTTGGCTGGACGGGAGAAGCCCGCCAGTTGGTAGTTAGGTTGTCCATTGTTTAGTTAGTGCCGGACAGGCAAGGATTTGTTTTATGTTTTATTTCCTTTTTTGCATTGCTTTCACCGTTAATAAACCTGACCCAGGGTCCGTTTCACCCGAACCCCAGCTCTGCGCCTGAGTTTCATGCTGAGCGCACGTGACCTTTGACCCCAGCAAAGCCGATCCTGGAGTGTTTTATCACAGGACAAAAAGCAGATTGGCAAATACTGATTAATAGGAGTGGAATTTCAGCATAGCCCCAGCAGGGGCAGGCTGATTACAAAAAAAACTGAATTGACCAACAAGCGTAAGTGTGAACAATAGCAAAAAACAAACTTAACTTGAGAAGACTGGAAGAGAGCTGAAGTCCAGGACCTGAGAAGCAGACTGACTCACCAACACCCGGATAGGGCGTCGGCTGTCTTATATCCAGTCTGATACTCCAGAGATTCAATCGTTATCTTCCTCATCAGGTGGCAGATCACTACCGCTTAAACCAACCGCACTACCTCCTGTCACCACTAGAGGGAGAACGGAAGGGGAACTCTCAACTGGTGGAGCAGAAAATGAGTTCATGACAGTACCCCCCCTTAAGGAGGGGTCACTGAACCCTCATCCATGCCACCAGGCCGATCAGGATGGGCCCGGTGAAAAGCACAAACCAATTTATTGGCATGAATATCAGAGGCAGAGACCCAAGAATTTTCCTCCTGGCCATAAACCTTCCATTTGACCAAATACTGGAGTCTCCGTCTAACCAAACGAGAATCCAATATTTTCTCTACTTCATATTCCACATTGCCTTTAACCAATACAGGATCAGGAGGTGCCGCCACAGGAACTACTGGCTCAACAAACCTCTTCAACAGTGACTTGTGAAATACGTTATGGATTTTGAACGTAACTGGAAGAGTCAATCGAAAAGAAACAGGATTAAGAATCTCCAAAATCTTATAAGGTCCAATAAATCCTGGCTTAAATTTTGGAGATGCAACCTTCATAGGAATATTCTTAGACGACAACCAAACCATATCACCCACTTTAAACCGGGGACCAATGGTCCTACGCCGGTTGGAAAAACACTGGGCCTTTTCCTGAGAGAGTGACAACGTATCCACCACTTGGTCCCATATCTGCTGCATTCTCACAACCACAGTGTCCACACCTGGGCAGGACGAAGATTCCACTTGCCCTGAAGAGAATCGTGGATGAAACCCAAAATTATAGAAAAAGGGTGACATCAGAGTGGCAGAACTAGCTCTATTGTTTAGCGCAAATTCGGCCAAGGGCAAAAATGAGACCCAATCATCTTGATCAGCAGATATAAAACATCTTAAATAAGACTCCAGGGTCTGGTTTGTTCTCTCAGTCTGCCCATTGGTCTGGGGATGAAACGCGGAGGAGAAGGATAACTGAATTCCCAGATTGGAACAAAAGGCTTCCAGAATCTGGAAACAAACTGGACCCCTCTATCGGACACAATGTTCTCAGGAATCCCATGTAACCGAACTACCTGTTGTAAAAACAAGGGCACCAACTCAACAGAAGATGCCAACTTTGGGAGTGGTACAAGATGGACCATCTTTGAATATCTATCACAAATCACCCAGATAACAGGAAGATCAGAAATAAAATCCATTGAGATATGGGTCCATGGCCTCTTGGGCACCGGCAGGGGCATCAGCAACCCACTAGAACGAGAACAGGGTTTAGACCGAGAACAAGTCCCACAGGACTGTACAAAATTCCTGACATCACGAGATAAGGCAGGCCACCAAAACGACCGACTCACCAAATCTCTGGTACCAAAAATACCCAGATGACCAGCCAATGTGGAGCAATGGACTTCAGACATCACTCTCTTTCTCCACTGGTCAGGAACATACAATCTTCCCATAGGGCAACGCTCAGGTTTATCCTCCTGAAATTCCTCCAGGGCGCGTCTCAAATCGGGCGAAATGGCAGAAATAACTACCCCCTCACCTAGGATAGTAGTAGGCTCGGTCACATTAAGAGAATCAGCAAAGAAACTCCTAGAAAGCGCGTCTGCCTTAACATTCTTAGTGCCCGGAAGAAAAGAGACCACAAAATTAAAACGAGTGAAAAACAAGGCCCATCTAGCCTGTCTAGGATTCAAGCATTTGGCCGACTCCAGATAAATCAGATTCTTGTGATCGGTGAGGACCACAAATTGATGTCTAGCTCCCTCCAACCAATGTCTCCACTCCTCAAATGCCCATTTCCTGGCCAACATTTCCCGATTCCCCACGTCATAGTTGCGTTCAGATGGGGAAAACTTTCAAGAAAAGAAGGCACAGGGATTCATCTTAGAAGTCACAGGGTCTTTTTGGGACAACACAGCTCCTGCACCAATCTCAGAAGCGTCCACCTCCACTTGAAATGGAAGTGATACATCAGGTTGCCGTAAAACTGGAGCAGAATTAAATCTCCGCTTAAGCTCCTGAAATGCTGAGACAGCCTCAGGAGACCAATTCAGCACATCAGCTCCCTTCTTGGTCAGATCAGTCAGTGGTTTGACAATACTAGAAAAATTACCTATAAATTTACGATAGAAATTAGAAAAACCCAAAAACTTCTGGAAAGCCTTCAAAGAAGTAGGCTGAACCCAATCATAAATGGCCTGTACCTTGGCCGGGTCCATTTCAATAGTCGATGGAGACAAGATAAATCCCAAAAATGAAATCCTCTGTACACCAAAGAGGCACTTCGATCCCTTAACAAACAGGGAATTCTCCCTCAAAATCCAGAACACAGTCCGGACATGTTCCGCATGGGAATCCCAATCACTAGAAAAGATCAAAATGTCATCCAGATAGATGATCAAAAACTTATCCACAAAGTCTCAGAAAATATCATTCATAAAGGATTGGAAGACAGAAGGGGCATTAGAGTGCCCAAAAGGCATCACCAGGTACTCAAAATGTCCCTCCGGAGTATTAAACGCCGTCTTCCATTCATCCCCGTGCTTAATGCGAATAAGATTATACACCCCCCTGAGGTCAAGCTTAGTAAACCAGCAGGCACTCTTAACTCTGGAGAATAAATCAGACATCAGAGGTAATGGGTACTGATATTTAACCGTCATCTTGTTAAGGGAACGATAATACACAGTCTTAATGAACCATCTTTCTTGGCCACAAAAAAAACAGTGCCTAACGTTGACGAGGATGGTCTAATATGACCCTTCTCCAGCGACTCCTTAATATAGGATCGCATAGCATCATGTTTGGGTACAGAAAAGTTGAAAAGCCGACCCTTGGGAAATTTACACCCAGGCATCAACTCAATTGCACAGTCATAACTCCTATGAGGAGGCAAAGACGCAGACTTACTCTCACTAAAAACATCAGAGAAATCAGCCAGATAATCAGGAATATCATGAGACTGAGGAGAGGTGGAGAAAACAGGAGCGTCCCTAAGAACACACTGACCACCCCAACTCACCACAGACACAGATTTCCAATCCAAACTGGGTTATGAGTTTGCAACCAGGGGAACCCCAGAACAATAGTATCATGCAAATTATGCAGCACCAAAAATTTACAATTTTCTTGGTGGTCTGGGGCAGCCCGCATTATCACCTGGGTCCAAAACTGTGGTTTATTCTCCACCAAATCAGTGGCATCAATACCCCTCAAAGGAATGGGTGTCTGCAGAGGCGTCATGGACAAACCACAACGTTTAGTAAAGTCCAAATCCATCAGATTCAGAGCTGCTCCTGAATCCACAAAAGCCTTAGTGGAAAATGTGGACAAGGAGCAGATCAGAGTAATTGCCAAAATGAACTTAGGTTGTATACTTCCCACAGTAAATGTGTGTGCAAAAGGTTTCTCTCATTTGGGGCAGACAGAAATAGTATGAGAGGCATCTCCACAGAAAAAACACAGCTTATTATGCCTTCTAAACTCCCGACGTTGCGCCCTAGACAAAACCCCATCACATTGCATAGGTTCAGACATTTGTTCAAAAGGTGGCAGCGCCTCCCGTGTAGTTTTACGTTCACGTAAACGCCGATCAACTTGAATGGCTAATGACATAGAGCCATCCAGACCAGAGGGAACAGGAAATCCCACCATAACATCTTTTACGGTCTCTGACAAACCTTTCCGAAACAGAGCTGCCAATGCACTATCATTCCATGTAATAAGGACCGCCCACTTTTGGAATTTTTGACAGTACAACTCTGCAGGATCCTGACCCTGGTTTAATGCCAACAGGGTTCTCTCAGCTTGATCAACCGCATTAGGTTCATCATACAACAACCCCAAGGCCTGAAAAAAATGCATCCACATTAGGACAGAATAGGATTTTCAGGTGTCAGAAAAAAAGCCCAATCTTGGGGATCGCCGCGCAGCAAGGAGATGACAATTTTAACCTGCTGCACAGAGCTCCCTGATGAGTTAGGCTTCAAAGCAAGAAATAATTTACAATTATTTTTAAAATTCAGAAATTTAGACCGATCTCCAGAAAACACATCAGGAGTAGGAATCTTGGGTTCAGCAGTAGAGTTGAGCGAAACGGGTCGAAAAATTTCAAAAGTCCCCGACTTTTGGCAAAGTCGGGTTTCATGAAACGAAACCCGACCCTAGGATGAGGTCGGCCACGAGGTCGGCGACTTACGCTCCAAAGTCGCATTTCAAAAGTTTGTTTTGCGCTCTTTTTCAGCCAATCAGGATCCACGGACACTGTGGGCAACGTGATGACATAGGCAGGGGTCACCACCATCTTTCAGAAGGGCATGCAAGTGATTGGCTTGCTTTGGTGGGCGTCACAGGGGGTATAAAAGGGCGTGCACGCCGACCGCCATCTTACTTCTACCGATCTCAGTATAGGGAGAGGTTGCTGCTGATTCTGTAGGGAGAGCGTTAGGCAGGGAAGAAGACAAAAAAACTGCTTCTGCTGCTAGCGATTTGGCCTGCACAACACACCAGTCACTGTGTGTGCAGTGCAAGGGGAGGCTATATAGTGGTGTATCAGTGGTGTTGGTTGTTGGGCTGCCTTCTAAGGCTTCCTGACATTCCTGCATTGCTGATTACCCACTGCTCCGCAAACTGCTTTTTTAAAAGCAATCTCAATTTTTTTTTTGTCCTGCTGAGAAGAAAAAAAAACTGCTTCTGCTGCTAGCGATTTGGCCTGTACAACACACCAGTCACTGTGTGTGCAGTGCAAGGGGATGCTATATAGTGGTGTATCAGTGGTGTTGGTTGTTGGGCTGCCTTCTAAGGCTTCCTGACATTCCTGCATTGCTGTTTACCCACTGCTCCGCAAACTGCTTTTTTAAAAGCAATCCCAATTTTTTTTTTGTCCTGCTGAGAAGAAAAAAAAACTGCTTCTGCTGCTAGCGATTTGGCCTGCACAACACACCAGTCACTGTGTGTGCAGTGCAAGGGGAGGCTATATTGTGGTGTATCAGTGGTATTGGTTGTTGGGCTGCCTTTTAAGGCTTCCTGACAGGCTGGCATTGCTGTTTACCCACTGCTCTGCAAACTGCTTTTTTAAAAGCAATCCAATCTCCCTTATCCTCTAGTCACTTTTGTCACAGCTGTGCCATCGAGCCTGTGACATAGCGCTCAGATATCAGTGGGCCTCACACAATCCAAAAGTGTCCAGTGTCCACAAGTGTCTGCAGAAATTCAAAATCTCCCTTATCCTCTCGTCACTTTTGTCACAGCTGTGCCATCGAGCCTGTGACATAGCGCTCAGATATCAGTGGCCCTCACACAATCCAAAAGTGTCCAGTGTCCACAAGTGTCTGCAGAAATTCAAAATCTCCCTTATCCTCTAGTCACTTTGGTCACAGCTGTGCCATCGAGCCTGTCACATAGCGCTCAGATATTCATTGGGCCTCACACAATCCAAAAGTGTCCAGTGTCCACAAGTGTGTGCAGAAATTCAAAATCTCCCTTATCCTCTAGTCACTTTGGTCACAGCTGTGCCATCGAGGCTGTCACATAGCGCTCAGATATTCATTGGGCCTCACACAATCCAAAAGTGTCCAGTGTCCACAAGTGTGTGCAGAAATTCAAAATCTCCCTTATCCTCTAGTCACTTTGGTCACAGCTGTGCCATCGAGCCTGTCACATAGCGCTCAGATATTCATTGGGTCTCACACAATCCAAAAGTGTCCAGTGTCCACAAGTGTGTGCAGAAATTCAAAATCTCCCTTATCCTCTTGTCACTTTTGTCACAGCTGTGCCATCGAGCCTGTGACATAGCGCTCAGATATCAGTGGGCCTCACACAATCCAAAAGTGTCCAGTGTCCACAAGTGTCTGCAGAAATTCAAAATCTCCCTTATCCTCTAGTCACTTTGGTCACAGCTGTGCCATCGAGCCTGTCACATAGCGCTCAGATATTCATTGGGCCTCACACAATCCAAAAGTGTCCAGTGTCCACAAGTGTGTGCAGAAATTCAAAATCTCCCTTATCCTCTAGTCACTTTGGTCACAGCTGTGCCATCGAGCCTGTCACATAGCGCTCAGATATTCATTGGGCCTCACACAATCCAAAAGTGTCCAGTGTCCACAAGTGTGTGCAGAAATTCAAAATCTCCCTTATCCTCTAGTCACTTTGGTCACAGCTGTGCCATCGAGCCTGTCACATAGCGCTCAGATATTCATTGGGCCTCACACAATCCAAAAGTGTCCAGTGTCCACAAGTGTGTGCAGAAATTCAAAATCTCCCTTATCCTCTAGTCACTTTGGTCACAGCTGTGCCATCGAGCCTGTCACATAGCGCTCAGATATTCATTGGGCCTCACACAATCCAAAAGTGTCCAGTGTCCACAAGTGTGTGCAGAAATTCAAAATCTCCCTTATCCTCTAGTCACTTTGGTCACAGCTGTGCCATCGAGCCTGTCACATAGCGCTCAGATATTCATTGGGCCTCACACAATCCAAAAGTGTCCAGTGTCCAAAGTGTGTGCAGAAATTCAAAATCTCCCTTATCCTCTAGTCACTTTGGTCACAGCTGTGCCATCAAGCCTGTCACATAGCGCTCAGATATTCATTGGGCCTCACACAATCCAAAAGTGTCCAGTGTCCACAAGTGTGTGCAGAAATTCAAAATCTCCCTTATCCTCTAGTCACTTTGGTCACAGCTGTGCCATCGAGCCTGTCACATAGCGCTCAGATATTCATTGGGCCTCACACAATCCAAAAGTGTCCAGTGTCCACAAGTGTGTGCAGAAATTCAAAATCTCCCTTATCCTCTAGTCACTTTTGTCACAGCTGTGCCATCGAGCCTGTGACATAGCGCTCAGATATCAGTGGGCCTCACACATTCCAAAAGTGTCCAGTGTCCACAAGTATCTGCAGAAATTCAAAATCTCCCCTGTCCTATAGACACCTTGTACCTTGTTTTACATTACTATATAGTTTGTTGGATTTTGTCTACATTTCTACCAAAAATGAGGAAGGCTGGTGGAAGAGGCCGTGGAATTGGGCGGGGGTTGGCAGCTGGTAATGATGGTGTTGGTGGTGGATCTGATGGTAGTGGCAAGAGCAAAATAGGACCGAATGCAGGAGGTGTTGAGCCTGCGTCATCGTCTGGCTACATAAGGCCTCGAACGCTTAGTTTTCTAGGAGTTGGCAAACCGCTTTTAAAGCCAGAGCATCAAGAAAAAGTTTTGTCTTACATTGCTGACTCAGTCTCCAGCTCTATCGCCTCCTCTTCTTCAGTTGTAAAAAGTAAAAGCACTGAGTCGTCATTGGAGGCTCATGTTCATGAACCACACCTTTCCTTGTGTCCTTCACTCCAACCAAGATTGAAGGATGACGCAGGCCATACTACTGATTACTCCATGGAGCTGTTTTCACATACCATGCCTGGATTATCAAGTCAAATGGTGAATTACCCAGGCCAAGATGAATCTGACATGGAGTGCACTGATGCACAGCCGCTGATGGATGATTCTGCTGGTACATTCACTCAGAGCACTACATTGTCCTCGCAGTGTACAGAGCCAGATTCTGACCCTGATGAGACTCAGGTGCCCCTTCCCGCACACTATACCACCATACACGGTGACACAGAGGAAGGTGCACATGACATAGAAGAGGAGGTGATGGATGACCCAGTTGTTGACCCAGATTGGCATCCATTGGGGGAAGAGGGTGCTGCTTCCAATAGCTCAGATGAGGAGCATCCACAGCAGACATCGACATCGCAACAGCTGTTATCTGGCAGGCCCGGAGCACTCCAAAGACAGGTTCCAAACATCAAAAGAGTTGCTGGACAGCTTGTCCAGAGGGTCAAAAGATCACAGCGTGCTAGGCCGCAAAATGTCTGCCAAAGTAGGAAGAGTGCAGTGTGGTACTTTTTTGACCAAAATCCTCATGATCAGGCCAAGGTTATCTGTAAGAAGTGCGCAAAGACCTTTAGCCGAGGGAAAAATCTGAAAAATTTGAATACCAGTTGCATGCTTAGACATTTAACCAGCATGCACTTGCAAGCGTGGACACAACACCAAACCTCAAGTGCCACATGTGCAACTGATCACAACGAAGGTAGTCAGCAACGCTACATTGTTTCCCCCACTGTAAGCCCACCGGTTAGCACAACAGCAAATGTTGAGGTGTCGTTGCAAGGCCACAGCAGTCACGGAATCCCACTGTTATATCAACGAAAGACTGATTCTAGGCCATCAGAAAGAACACCAACTCCATCACCATCATCAACCCTCTCTCAGTCCGCCCTGTCCACCGCTACTTCCACCATATGCAGCTCTCAAGTCCAGCTCACCCTCCCAGACACTATGAGTAGGTCAAGAAAGTACTCAGTCTCTCATCCGCGTACACTGGGTTTGAACGCCCACATTGCCAAACTAATCTCGTTTGAGATGATGCCCTTTCGGTTGGTGGAAAGCACAGCTTTCCGCGAACTCATGGCCTATGCAGTACCACACTATGACCTACCCAGTCGCCACTTCTTCTCTCGCAAAGCCATCCCAGCCCTCCACCATCATGTGAAAGACCGCATTGTCCATGCACTCAAGCAGTCAGTGAGCGGAAAGGTGCACCTCACAACTGATGCATGGTCCAGTCGGCATGGCCAGGGCCGTTACGTGTCCATCACTGCGCACTGGGTTAATGTGGTGGATGCAGGGTCCACAGGGGACAGCGGTGGTGGGACAGTGCTGCCTAGCCCACGGTATAGGAAACAGTTGGCTGTAGGCGTTCGACCCTCCTCCTCCTCCAGAAGCGAAAGCTCGTCCACAGAGCGCAGTCGTACGAGCACTCCATCTGCAGCTGCCACTGTTGCACACGATGTGTCCCCCTATCGAGCAGCTAGTGGAAAGCGTCAGCAGGCTGTGTTGCAGATGATGTGTTTGGGCAACAGACACACCGCCGATGTGCTGGCCGAGTACTTGAAGCGACAAACTGAGTCATGGCTGGGCAGTGTACATCTTGAGGCAGGCAAGGTAGTTAGTGATAACGGCCGTAATTTTGTGGCAGCCATAGCCCTTTCAAAACTCAGCCATATACCTTGCTTGGCTCACACCTTGAACCTGGTGGTGCAGTGCTTCCTCAAAAATTATCCGGAGTTAACAGCCCTGCTCCAGAAGGTGCGAAGACTGTGCGCGCACATCCGCCGGTCGCCTGTACACTCCGTTCGTATGCAGAAGCTGCAGCGATTGCTCCACCTTCCCAACCACCGCCTCATTATCGACATTGCAACAAGGTGGAACTCCACCCTGCACATGGTGGAGCGGCTGTGCAAGCAGAGGCAGGCCATAATGCATTTGTGGGAGGATACACGGCCAGGCACTTTGAGAGCAGACATGGAGTTGACAGGTGTGCAGTGGTCGAAGCTGAAAGACCTCTGTAAAGTCCTTCAGTGTTTTGAGGAATGCACACGGCTGGTAAGCGCAGACGACGCCATCCTAAGCATGAGCATCCCACTTATGCGTCTGCTCATGCAAACTTTGACGCACCTTAAGGAGCAGGCGTCTGCAGCCAATGTTGATGAGGAGGAAGAGGAGGAGGGAATCCTTGATGACATTCAGCCATTGTCTGCTCAGGGACCTCTCCTGGACGAGGTGGAGGAAGAAGAGGAGGAGGATGATGGGGATGATTACTTAGGGGAGGAGGATGCATCTCGTGGGGCAAGTGAAAATGTTGGCGTGGCAAGGTCTGGTACAGGGTTTGTGCGTGAATGGAGGGATGTGGATTTGCCAGAAAGTGCTCCTCCAACCAGCACTCGCAGTGCATCATTGACACCGGGAACATTGGCCCACATGTCAGATTATGCCTTGCAGATCCTAAAAAGGGACCCACGCATTGCCAAAATGATGAACGATGACGACTACTGGTTGGCCAGCATCCTGGATCCACGCTATAAAGGCAAATTACAAAACATCATGCCACAGGAGAACCTTGACCTAATATTGGCTAATAAACAAGCAACTCTGGTAAATCGGTTGCTTGAGGCATTCCCAGCACACAGCAGTGGTGATGGTTCTCACACGAGCCGTACGGGCCGGGGGCAGCTTGGCAGAGGTGTTCGTGGTGCACACAGCAGAAGTGGCGTTGGAGACAGGGGTTTCATGACAATGTTGTGGACTGATTTTTCAAGTACCGCTCACACAACTGGTAATACTGCATCGATGGAAAGTGACAGGAGACAGCAGTTGTCAACTATGGTTACAAACTACTTTTCCTCCCATATCGATGTTCTCCCACACAGGTCATTCCCCTTTGACTATTGGGCCGCTAAACTGGACACCTGGCCTGAATTGGCACAATATGCCTTACAGGAGCTCGCTTGCCCAGCTGCAAGTGTGCTATCGGAAAGAGTCTTCAGTGCAGCTGGATCAATCCTGACAGAAAAAAGGACCCGTCTGTCAACCCAAAATGTGGATGATCTAACCTTCATTAAAATGAACCACGCATGGGTTTCCAAGGATTTTGTCCCACCTTCCCCTGATGACACATAGGGTGACAGAAAAATGGCTTGCTTTGGTCCACCTCTTCCTGGGACTTGACCTCTTTCACCTTTTCCATCAGCTGAATGTCCAACATCAACATATGCCACTTTCTAAAACTCCCTAACTGTGCTGCCTCCCCCCCCATGGCCAGGGTCACCACCTAGCGCACGACACCGTGTGAGTGCCGTTGCCCTGGACAGGTGGGTAGGCCGACTCTTGGGCGCGGGCACTGGTACAGGGTCCTTCATAGTGCAATCAAGTGTCTCTGACGGTGGTGGTGCACACCCGCCGTCAGACACACCGCCGTACTATGAGGGGCCCAGTGCCAGTACCGACGCCCACGAGTGGGCCCCCCTTGCTTGGGCAGGGCCCCAGCATTTGCAATCTTTACCTCTCCCTGCTCCTCCGCTGTGTAGTCTGGGCCGTCAAATCCATACTGTGCCTGACACCGTCTGAGCCTGCCTCCTGATGTATAGACATATATTTTGAATGTGTACGCTATCCATACATGTTATCTGGGGATACTGTACCCTTTCTAACCTTTGTGCAATCTCGTGCAATCCATACTGGGCCTAACACCGTCTGAGCCTGCCTCCTGATGTATAGACATATATTTTGAATGTGTACGCTATCCATACATGTTATCCGGGGAAACGGTACCCTTTCTAACCTTTGTGCAATCACGTGCAATCCATACTGTGCCTAACACCGTCTGGCCTGCCTCCTGATGTATAGACATATATTTTGAATGTGTACGCTATCCATACATGTTATCTGGGGACACGGTACCCTTTCTAACCTTTGTGCAATCACGTGCAATCCATACTGGGCCTAACACCGTCTGAGCCTGCCTCCTGATGTATAGACATATATTTTGAATGTGTACGCTATCCATACATGTTATCCGGGGAAACGGTACCCTTTCTAACCTTTGTGCAATCACGTGCAATCCATACTGGGCCAAACACCGTCTGAGCCTGCCTCCTGATGTATAGACATATATTTTGAATGTGTATGCTATCCATACATGTTATCTGGGGATACGGTACCCTTTCTAACCTTTGTGCAATCACGTGCAATCCATACTGGGCCTAACACCGTCTGAGCCTGCCTCCTGATGTATAGACATATATTTTGAATGTGTACGCTATCCATACATGTTATCTGGGTATACGGTACCCTTTCTAACCTTTGTGCAATCATGTGCAATCCATACTGGGCCTAACACCGTCTGAGCCTGCCTCCTGATGTATAGACATATATTTTGAATGTGTACGCTATCCATACATGTTATCTGGGGAAACGGTACCCTTTCTAACCTTTGTGCAATCACGTGCAATCCATACTGGGGCTAACACCGTCTGAGCCTGCCTCCTGATGTATAGACATATATTTTGAATGTGTACGCTATCCATACATGTTATCTGGGGATACGGTACCCTTTCTAACCTTTGTGCAATCACGTGCAATCCATACTGGGCCTAACACCGTCTGAGCCTGCCTCCTGATGTATAGACATATATTTTGAATGTGTACGCTATCCATACATGTTATCTGGGGATACGGTACCCTTTCTAACCTTTGTGCAATCACGTGCAATCCATACTGGACCTAACACCGTCTGAGCCTGCCTCCTGATGTATAGACATATATTTTGAATGTGTACGCTATTCATACATGTTATCCGGGGAAACGGTACCCTTTCTAACCTTTGTGCAATCACGTGCAATCCATACTGGGCCTAACACCGTCTGAGCCTGCCTCCTGATGTATAGACATATATTTTGAGTGTGTACGCTATCCATACATGTTATCTGGGGATACGGTACCCTTTCTAACCTTTGTGCAATCACGTGCAATCCATACTGGGCCTAACACCATCTGAGCCTGCCTCCTGATGTATATACATATATTTTGAATGTGTACGCTATCCATACATGTTATCTAGGGATACGGTACCCTTTCTAACCTTTGTGCAATCACGTGCAATCCATACTGGGCCTAACACCGTCTGAGCCTGCCTCCTGATGTATAGACATATATTTTGAATGTGTACGCTATCCATACATGTTATCCGGGGAAACGGTACCCTTTCTAACCTTTGTGCAATCACGTGCAATCCATACTGGGCCTAACACCGTCTGAGCCTGTCTCCTGATGTATAGACATATATTTTGAATGTGTATGCTATCCATACATGTTATCTGGGGATACGGTACCCTTTCTCACCTTTGTTCAATCACGTGTAATCCATACTGGGCGTGAGAACGGCTGGCGAGCTGTTAAGCAAGCTACAACATCTGTGGTTTGCACACGTAAGTTTTTCATTTTTTCAGGAATGACGGTTAGGCCTAATTCCGGAACTGCAGTTGACCTGCACTTACTGGGAAATCATTGTTCGCGGGTAATAATTGTAATCAGTGATCCCCATCACTAACGTTGTTCAGCGGGTTATCTGCACCTGTAAGCGACAAACGCTGGCCTTTTTAGTGTAGCGCACATGCAGCCACGGACATGTAAGGGCATGACACACCAGTTATTGGCCAATCTCATGTGCCAGAGCCTCACGTGTCCCTCTAGTAAGCCGGACTCGGACCGCGGGGCATGACGGAGTCTCGTTCGTTAACGGAATTAAGCTTGCAATGTGTGCATCTGTTCTGTAGCTGGCATGGTTGAGGTTTCCCAGGTGGAGTCAAATTTAACCGTAGGCTCCACTCCTGGTGGTGCCCTTCTGGACATTCCTTTAAGGTTCAGCTTTGCAACCATACTGCCCACGTAAAACAAACACTTTGCCTTCATGAACGCTGTTTGGAGGGTCATGACTCTTGGGAATAACGCCGCCCAATCAGTTAACCTGCTAGAGAGATCGTTCGTTGCTCCCAAGCATGACATCACACTCCCTAGGAAGAAGGTAATGCCAGTGTGGCGACTGTACTCCTGGGGGCGACACAAGTGCACTGATGCCCAGCCACTGCTCGATGAATCTGCTGGTACATTGACCCAGACCACTACATTCCCCTCGCACGCTACACGACCTGAATCTGACCCTGATGAAACTCAGGTTACCCTTCCCATATACAGTTCCATCTTACACGGTGACAAAGAGGAAGCTGCAGATGAAAGTGCAGGTTCGGCCCACCCGCCATCAGACACACCACCTTACTATAAGGGGCCCTCTGCCAGTGCCGTCGCCAACGAGTGGGCCCCCCCTGCTTGCTCAGGATCACAGCACTTGCAAAGTTGAAATACTGTGCAGTGAGATGGAAGATGGGGACGACGAGGAATCCAGACAAGTACAGGGATTCCCTAGCGAGGAGACTTATTTGATTGTTTTCAATGTTGGGACAGCAATTTTTGGGGAGCACTATACTCTGGAGAATG
Source organism: Dendrobates tinctorius (assembly GCF_039654945.1). Taxonomy (NCBI): domain Eukaryota; kingdom Metazoa; phylum Chordata; class Amphibia; order Anura; family Dendrobatidae; genus Dendrobates; species Dendrobates tinctorius. The sequence goes on along the minus strand of NW_027361728.1, from coordinate 41,427,753 downwards.
ATAGATGGGGCCCACCATACACTGGAACATTCCAAAGGTGGACATCAGACACTGGAGCAGCATTTACAGGGCCCATTATACACTAGAGCATTAGAAATGGGGCCCATTATGTTTGGAGCATTATTTGGGCCCATAAGACAGTGGAGCTTCATCCATGGGGACCAACACATACTGCAGCATTATGTGGAGCTCATCATATACTGTTTCAAACATTATATGGGACCAATGATTCTGTATGGAGAAATAGATGGGCCTCGTCATGAGATGTAAAAAGTGAGGTATTTTTCATTGTACTATACCGCTATTTCTCTGCCGTATCGGAGCATGATGAGTTGTGGTATGTGTTAAAGGGGCGCTCTTTCGCCCAGGGCACATGAAAACCTGCAGCCAGCCCTCCCCCCCACAACTTTAGCCAAATAACCCCCATTTTTCAGTGCGTAACTTGTATTATGAAGTTAATTAAGGTTGACAAGCTTAAGTAAGAAGAATTGATGCTTTTGGCATTCAAATGGGCACTGTAGGTGTGTTTCCTGTCCTCCTCTCACTGTCGACTTTTATTCCCCATTGACTTACATTGGGTTTCATGTTTCGGGACGACCCCGACTTTTCCCTATAATCGGACGATCTTGCTCGACCCGACTTTTGGAAAAGTCGGGTTTCACGAAACGAAACGCGACCCTAAAAAACCAAAAGTCGCTCAACTCTATTCAGCAGCATGTGACGGAATAAGGTAGGTGGAAATTCCCTGTACTTCGGCAGCAAGCTGCTCCACACAATCAGACAGTTGCTTAATCTCCATTAGGAAAAAAATCCTCCTATGGCCCCAGAGAAAAAGAGGAAAAAATACATAATAAAAAAAAAAAAATTCTGACGCTTTTTTTTTTCTTTCTCCAACAATTCCTTCCTGCTTTTGAGTACCCTAAAATCTGCGGTAAGGCTAGTGATTATGTTATGAATGGGAACCGAGAAGGAAAAAAAGACAACAAGCTAAGTCTCAGAAAACCAGAGAAGTTGGTAACTATGCAGATTGCAGATCCTGATCTTAACCGCACAACTAGCAGCAGTCGTGGAGCGTTCCTACGTTGGTCCTAGAAGCCTCGTCACAACCGGAGAACTAAATAAGCCTAAAGCAGGAAAAGAGGAAAACTAACTGCCCCAGAGCAGACCCCAAAGGAAAGACAGCCCCCCACATGTATTGACGGTGAAACAAGATGAAAATCCAAACAAAGGCAGGAAAATAGGCTGAGCAAACGATGGTGCCCTGCAAACTAAAAAGGACAGAAAAGGAAAGACACTGTCTGCAATCTGCCAAAAAAAGCCTACAAAAATATTGTCCAACACTTCTGATAGCAAAATTAACCCTGAAGTCACTAGACTTCTAAACCTATATCAGCACTCTGAAATATTCTGAGACAGAGCAAAAAAGAGGCCAATCTAATAAGGGACAAAAAGCAGATTGGCAAATACTGATTAATAGGAGTGGAATTTCAGCATAGCCCCAGCAGGGGCAGGCTGATTACAAAAAAAACTGAATTGACCAACAAGCGTAAGTGTGAACAATAGCAAAAAACAAACTTAACGTGAGAAGACTGGAAGAGAGCTGAAGTCCAGGACCTGAGAAGCAGACTGAATCACCAGCACCCGGATAGGGCGTCGACTGTCTTATATCCAGTCTGATACTCCAGAGATCCAATCGTTATCTTCCTCATCAGGTGGCAGATCACTACCGCTTAAACCAACCGAACTACCTCCTGTCACCACCAGAGGGAGAACGGAAGGGGAACTCTCAACTGGTGGAGCAGAAAATGAGTTCATGACACCATCCCTTCCTAAACCTTCACTCTACTGAAATGCTTGTGCATGCCCTCATCATCTCCCGTCTCGACTACTGCAACATTCTTTTCTGTGGCCTTCCTGCTAACACCCTCGCACCTCTCCAGTCCATCCGTAACTCTGCTGCCCGACTAATTCATCTCTCTCCTCGCTACTCCTCCGCTTCTCCCCTCTGCAAATCTCTTCACTGGCTCCCACTCCCTCAGCGTATCTAATTCAAATCACTAATACTGACCAACAAGGCCATCTATAACCTGTCTCCTCCATATATCTCTGAACTAATCTCCCGATATATTCCCTCATATAATCTTCGATCCTCCCAAGACCTCCTTCTCTCCTCCACACTTATACGCTCCTCACCCAACCGCCTCCAAGACTTCTCCCGAATAGCCCCCATCCTCTGGAATTCTTTACCCCAACACATCCGGCTATCAACCACGTTTGGATCCTTCAGACGGAACCTGAAAACCCACCTCTTCAAGAAAGCCTACAGCCTGCAATGACCCCGCTACCTCCTCACCACTACCGGAGCTACCGCCTCACCAACAGTGGAACTGCTGCAACCCATTAACCTACTGTCTTCTTCCCCACCATCCTGTAGAATGTAAGCCCAAAAGGGCAGGGTCCTCTCCCCTCTGTATCAGTCTGTGATATCTGTAATTTGTATGTAACCCCCTCTCATGTACAGCACCATGGAATCAATGGCGCTATATAAATAAATATTAATAATAATAATAATAATAATAATAATAATAATCCTGTATAAATTGTACACTGCATATATAGATACAGTGGGTACGGAAAGTATTCAGACCCCTTTAAATTATTCACTCTTTGTTTCATTGCAGCCATTCCCCTGCACCCCATCTTGACTGAAAAAAACAAACGTAGAAATTTTTTCAAATTTATTAAAAAAGAAAAACTGAAATATCACATTATCAATTGGGTTTAGGTCAGGTCTCTGGCTGGCCAGTCAAGAATGGTCACAGAGTTGTTCTGAAGCTATTCCTTTGTTATTTAATCTGTGTGTTTAGAGTCATTGTCTTGTTGGAAGGTGAACCTTCAGCCAAAACTGAGGTCCACAGCACTCTGGAAGAAGTTTTCATGTAGAATATCTCTGTACTTGGCCGCATTCAAGTTTCATTCAATTGCAACCAGTCCCTGCAGCTGAAAAACACCCCCATAGCGTGATGCTGCCACCACCATGTTTCACTGTTGGGATTGTATTGGGCAGGTGATGATCAGTGCCTGGTTTTCCCCACACATATCACTTAGAATTATCACCAGAAAGTTCTATCTTCATCTCATCAGTGGCCTTCCATTTAAGGATTATGGAGGCCACTATGCTCTTAGAAACCTTGAGTACTGCAGAAATTCTTTTGTAACCTTGGCCAGATCTGTGACTTGTCACAATTCTGCCTCTGAGCTCCTTGGCCAGTTCCTTTGACCTCATGATTCTCATTTGGTCTAACGTGCACTGTGAGCTGTGAGGTCTTATTTCGACAGGTGTCTACTAGAGATGAGCGACTTTGCCTTTTTTCGGGCCGAGTCGGGTTTCATGAAACCCGACTTTTGCAAAAGTCAAGTCGAACGAAATCGGCAGACTATAAGGAAAAGTTCGAGGCCGACTGAAACACGAAACCCAATGCAAGTCAATGGGGAAGCAAAGTCGGCAGGGAGTGGAAGACAGTAAACACACCTACAGTGCCCATTTCAATGCCAAAAACATCAATTCTTATAACTGAAGCTTGTCAACCTTAATTTACTTCCTAATAATAGTTACGCATTGAAAACTGGGGGTTATTTGGCTAAATTTGTGGGGGGGTTGGGCTGGCTCCAGGTTTTCGTGTGCCCTGGGCCAAAGAGTGTCAGTGCGCCCCTTTAACACATACCACAACTCATGATGCTCCGATACGCCACAGAAATATAGGTATAGTACAATGACACATACTTCACTACTTACATGACATGACTGATCTATTTTAAATTGTACAATAGCTCAAAAACAGGACAGTATATTACTCCATACAGTGTTATGTCCACCACATTGTGCGCCATACAGACTAATGAGCCCCAAATATTTCTCCATACCAAATAATTAGTCACATATAATGTTCCATACAGTATCTGATGAGCTCCACATAATGCTCCATATATAATGGGCCCCATTTGTAATGCTCCAGTGTATAATGTGCCCATTAGATGCTGCTCCAGTGTCTGATCTGCCCCATTTACATTGCTCCAGTACATGATGGGCCTCATGGATTCATGGATGATGCTCCAGTGTATGATGGGCTCCAATAATGCTTCATATATAATGGGCCCCATTTGTAATGCTCCAGTGTATAATGTGCCCCTTAGATGCTGCTCCAGTGTCTGATCTGCCTCATTTACAATGCTCCAGTACATGATGGGCCTCATGGATGATGCTCCAGTGTATCATGGGCCCTAATAATGCTCCATATATAATGGTCCCCATTTGTAATGCTCCAGTGTATAATGTGCCCCTTAGATGCTGCTCCAGTATCTGATCTGCCAAATTTACAATGCTCCAGTACATGATGGGCCTCATTGATGATGCTCCAGTGTATCATGGGCCCTAATAATGCTCCATATATAATGGGCCCCATTTGTAATGCTCCAGTGTATAATGTGCCCCTTAGATGCTGCTCCAGTGTCTGATCTGCCCCATTTACATTGCTCCAGTACATGATGGGCCCTATTTTAAATTAACCCAGGCATGGTATGTGAAAAGAGCTCCATGGAGTAATCTGAGGTGTGCGCTTCCACATCCTTCACTTTTGGTGTGGGTGAAGGACACAAGGAAAGGGGTTGCTCCTGACCAGAAACCTGCAGTTACGACTCAGTGCTTGCATTTTTTACAACTTCAGAAGAGGAGGCGATAGAGCTGGAGTCTGTTTCAGCAATGTAAGCCACAAACAGTTCCTGATACTCCGGCTTTAAAAGCAGTCTACCTACTCCCAGAAAAGGGAGCCTTACAGGCCTTCCAGAGCTACACCATGACGCTGGCTCAACACCTCCTGCCTTAGCTGCTATTGTGATTTTGGCACTACCAGCAGATGCACCAACACCACCATCAGTACCAGTGTCTCTCCACGCCCACATCCGTGTCCTCTTCCACCGTACTTCCTCATGTTTTTGAAAATGGACCCAAAATACCAGCAGATATAAGGTACTGCATCAGAAGCATACAGCTCTATACAGTCTATGGATAACAGTAAATCTCCATATATATACTTCACTGTATACAGTGTTGTGGTAATCTTAAAGTTCCAAATATATTGCCGGAGTAACAGACAGACGTTTACAGGCTCATTATGGATTACACCAGAATCTAAATAGCTAAAAAGGTTACTGTATCAGAAGTGTTCTGCTGTATACTGTGTTGGCCAAATTGAAAATATCGGTATATATTTCGTTAGTCACCCTCAGACGCTCACTCAGTTTGGTTTTGACCATAATAAAAAATATTGTAAAAAAGTTCTTGGATAACAAGATAGCAAGTATATATTTTTTAGGGTACAATTGAAATCTCCATATAAATAGTCCCGTAGTCACTCTTAGACGCTTACACAGTATGGATTTGACCGTAATGCTAAATGTCGAACAAAGGTACTGTATAACAAGATACAAGCTGTATCAAGAGTAGTGTAAAAATTTGTCTCTCGGATTCACCGTATATATACAGTGGGGAAAAAAAGTATTTAGTCAGTCAGCAATCGTGCAAGTTCCACCACTTAAAAAGATGAGAGGCGTCTGTAATTTACATCATAGGTAGACCTCAACTATGGGAGACAAACTGAGAAAAAAAAAATCCAGAAAATCACATTGTCTGTTTTTTTTTTCATTTTATTTGCATATTATGGTGGAAAATAAGTATTTGGTCAGAAACAAAATTTCATCTCAATACTTTGTGATATATCCTTTGTTGGCAATGACAGAGGTCAAACGTTTTCTGTAAGTCTTCACAAGGTTGCCACACACTGTTGTTGGTATGTTGGCCCATTCCTCCATGCAGATCTCCTCTAGAGCAGTGATGTTTTTGGCTTTTCGCTTGGCAACACGGACTTTCAACTCCCTCCAAAGGTTTTCTATAGGGTTGAGATCTGGAGACTGGCTAGGCCACTCCAGGACCATGAAATGCTTCTTACGAAGCCACTCCTTCGTTGCCCTGGTGGTGTGCTTTGGATCATTGTCATGTTGAAAGACCCAGCCACGTTTCATCTTCAATGCCCTTGCTGATGGAAGGAGGTTTGCACTCAAAATCTCACTATTCATGGCCCCATTCATTCTTTCATGTACCCGGATCAGTCGTCCTGGCCCCTTTGCAGAGAAACAGCCCCAAAGCATGATGTTTCCACCACCATGCTTTACAGTAGGTATGGTGTTTGATGGATGCAACTCAGTATTCTTTTTCCTCCAAACACGACAAGTTGTGTTTCTACCAAACAGTTCCAGTTTGGTTTCATCAGACCATAGGACATTCTCCCAAAACTCCTCTGGATCATCCAAATGCTCTCTAGCAAACTTCAGACGGGCCCGGACATGTACAGGCTTAAGCAGTGGGACACGTCTGGCACTGCAGGATCTGAGTCCATGGTGGCGTAGTGTGTTACTTATGGTAGGCCTTGTTACATTGGTCCCAGCTCTCTGCAGTTCATTCACTAGGTCCCCCCGCGTGGTTCTGGGATTTTTGCTCACCGTTCTTGTGATCATTCTGACCCCACGGGGTGGGATTTTGCGTGGAGCACCAGATCGAGGGAGATTATCAGTGGTCTTGTATGTCTTCCATTTTCTAATTATTGCTCCCACAGTTGATTTCTTCACTCCAAGCTGGTTGGCTATTGCAGATTCAGTCTTCCCAGCCTGGTGCAGGGCTACAATTTTGTTTCTGGTGACCTTTGACAGCTCTTTGGTCTTCACCATAGTGGAGTTTGGAGTCAGACTGTTTGAGGGTGTGCACAGGAGTCTTTTTATACTGATAACAAGTTTAAACAGGTGCCATTACTACAGGTAATGAGTGGAGGAAAGAGGAGACTCTTAAAGAAGAAGTTACAGGTCTGTGAGAGCCAGAAATCTTGATTGCTTGTTTCTGACCAAATACTTATTTTCCACCATAATATGCCAATAAAATGAAAAAAAAACAGACAATGTGACTTTCTGGATTTTTTTTTCTCAGTTTGTCTCCCATAGTTGAGGTCTACCTATGATGTAAATTACAGACGCCTCTCATCTTTTTAAGTGGTGGAACTTGCACTATTGCTGACTGACTAAATACTTTTTTTCCCCACTGTATAGAAGGCGTAACTCACACACGCTCACTCACTATGGATGATGTAGGGAAGGTGGACTGACAGACCAACCAGCCTGTAGTGAGAAGCAGAGGTGTAGCACAGTGTAGGTGTGAAACCGCTAAAATAAAGAGAAAGGGTGCAGTGTTTTAGCTTGCCCATTGGAGGGCAGTGGAGAGTGTAGGAGTGGGACTGAATAACTGTCATTGGTCAGAGAAACTGTTAGGTGATGGTGGGTGGAGTTACAAGAAATGGAAGTATGAAAGTCTGAGGGAAGGTTCTGGAAGAGTCAGGCAGAGAAGGGAGGACAGTAAAGAGGAAGTTCTGCTGAGGAAATAGAGACAGTGGAATGGCTCTAGAGAGGACTGACAGTTCAGGCGGTCACGGAGGGGTGGCCTAGAGGATGGTAGCCGCAGACGAAGACGGCCAGGGGCTATCATAAGGACGGTGTGCTCAGACTGGTGCAGCACTGTGGTGGTTGGGCCTAGGCCATTCACAGTGGAAGAGCCACAGAGGATGCCACGATTATAGTTACAAAGGAAGTGAAGGTACCGGGGCCTGTGCACAGAGAAATGTGAAACGGCTGTGGTGAATTGCTGTTGTCAACAGAAGGATGGGCACTGAAAAAGTGGACCTGTTCAATACAAACTCTGTCTCAGTCTAGTGTTTGTCTGTGGCAAGAAGAGGGCCCCCCCCACCACAGTTGGTTATCCTACAGATGATACCTTAATACAAATTTTTGAAACAAGGTACTGTATCAGCACATACCAGGTGTGTCCAGTCTAGGGTTAAATTTCCGCCTATACTTCCAGAGTCAGACACAGACAGTCACAGGCTCACTATGTATTACACCAAAATTAAAAAAGTAGAAAAAGGGAAAGGTATTCATAGCGTACATCAGTATACAGTGTTGTGGTACTTATAAATCTTCGTATACATTTCAATCTCAGTAAGCCAGTCAAGAATCTCCGCTACTGGAAACTACATGGATACAACTATAGACGCAAAGTCGAGTGTTAGCAGAAATTTTGGAATTACTCATCGCGGGGAAACCTCCCGGTATATGTTGCAGAGGCAATGCAGAACCTCAATTACTGTGTCTGTGGAGAAAGCGAAAAAGGTTCTTTGTGAAGAAAGGATTGCTTTATCGCAGTAGCGTGGATCACCGTTACTCGTCTCCATCAAATTGTGATCACAGGGAGAGATGTACCCATGGTCCTCACTGCTTATCATGATGTGTCTGGTCATTTTGGAGTGCAAAAGACAGAAGCCACAGACCATAGGCGATTCTATTGGATTGGCATGAGAGGAGATATTGAAAAATGGTGGCAGGAATGTCACACGTCTGTGGCTATCACAACTGTGAAAAGTGATCATACACCACCACTGCATCCGCTTGTAAGTTGACGTCCATTTCAAATGGTAGCCATTGATCACCTGAAGGTAGAGGCCAGCAGGACAGGTCATAGCTACATCTTAACCATCATTGATCAATACACCAAACTTCTAGTGGCAGTCCCTGTGAAGGATTTAACTGCCCAGACTACACAGCAGTGGAGCAGGGAGAGGTAAGTATTGCAACTTGCAAGTGCTGTGGCCATGACCAAGCAGGGGGGCCCAATCGTGGTCGACGGTACTGGCACAGGGCCCCTCATAGTACGCTGGTGTGTCTGACGGCGAGTGCGCCCTCCCACCGTCTGAGACACTGTATTGTACTATGAGGGGCCCTGTGCCATTGCCGTCGGCCATCAGTGGGCCCATCCACCTGTTCAGAGCAACAGCACTTGCCGTTGGGGGAGGGAGTGGGCAGCTGTTGGGGGAGGGGTGGGCAGCCCAGTTAGGGAGGTTTAAAAATTGGCATATGTAGATGTGTTGGCTGGACATTCAGCTGCTGCAAAGGGCGTAATTGGGCAAGTCCGAGAAAGAGGAGGAAGAGGAGGTCTGCTTAATGGTGGCGGTGGTCTTACAGTGTGGGTAGCGATGGAGCGTTGTTGGCTACCTTCAGTCGGAGCAGGTGCACATGTGCTACCTGAGGTTTTGTAGTCCATCCGCGCTTGCAAGTGCATGTTGATTAAATGTCTAAGCATGCAACTGGTATTCAAATTTCTGAGTTGTTTACCTCAGCTAAAGGTCCTTCTGCACTTCTTACAGGTAACCTTTGCCTCATCAGTAGGATTTTGGACAAAGAAGTGCCACACTGCACTCTTCCTACTATGGTAAACTTTTTTTGGCTTTGCACGCTGTGCTAAGTTGACCGTCTGGTCAAGCTGTCCTGCAACTCTTTTAGTTTTTGTTCCATGTTTTAGGACAGCTACGGGCCTGCTAGATAACCGCTGCTGCGATGTCAATGCCTGCTGCGGATCCTTCTCCTTATCTGAACTATTGCCAGTGTCACCCTCCACCCCCAATGGATGCCAATCTGGGTCCAGAACTGGGTCATCCATCACCTCCTCTTCAAAGTCATCTGCACCTTCCTCTTTACCTTCCTCAGTGTCACCGTGTAAGGTGGTATGGTATGCGGGAAGGGGCACCTGGGTTTCATCAGGGTCAGATTCTGGCTCAATAGACTGTGAGGGCAATGTAGTGCTGTGGGTCAATGTGCCAGCAGAATCATCTAGCAGTGGCTGTGCATCAGTGCACTCCATGTAAGATTCATCTTGGACTGGGGAATTCAGGATTTGACTGGATAACCCAGGCATGGTATGTGAAAAGAGCTCCATAGAGTAATCTAAAGTGTGGGCTGCCGCATCCTTAACTTTTGGTGGGGATGAAGGACACAAGGAAAGGGTTTTTTTATGACCAGAACCCTGCACTGACGACTCTGTGCTTGCAGGTTTCGACCATTCAGAAGAGGAGGCTATAGAGCTGGTGGCTGTTTCGGCAATGTACGCCAAAACCTGTTCCTGATGCTCCGGCTTTAAAAGCAGTTTTCCTACTTCAAGAAAAGGCAACTTTACAGGCCTTCTTGGGCCAGAGGATGATGCAGGCTCAACACCTCCTGCCTTAGCTGCTATTGTGCTTTTGCCAGAACCAGCCGATGCTCCACCACCATCAGTACCAGCTGCGCCCCCCTGCCCACGTCCCCGGCCTCTTCCACCATACTTCCTCATGTTTGGGAAAATGTACCAAAAATACCAGCAGAGAGATGGTACTGTATGAGGAGCGTCCAGCTGTGTAAGGTGTATTAAACAAATTAAATCAACGTATATATTATGTTAGTCACAGACGCTCTCACAGTATGTATTGGACCGTAATCCAACAAGCAGATATACGGAACTGTTTGAAAAACGGACACGACTCTAAGGTGTAGGTCTGGAAAAACGGAAAAACTCCTCGTTTTTTTTTCCAGAGTCTCACACAGGTAGCTTCTATTTGTCCGTGATACCAGCCGGTACACGGTAGTGTGTGAGGAGCGTACACCGCTAGACGGTGTCTGTATGGAAAATTGTCAAGCTCCGTGTATTTGTATACGGAATAACACACGCTGTTCCTGTCTAGTTTTGACTGTAATCAAACAGCAGATATACGAAACTGTTTGAAAAACGGACACAACTCTAAGGTGTAGGTCAGGAAAAACGGACAAATGCCTCGGCTTTTTTTTCCAGAGTCACGCACAGGTAGCTTCTATTTGTCCGTGATACCAGCCGGTACATGGTAGTGTGTGAGGAGTGTACACCGCTAGACGGTGTCTGTATGGAAAATTGTCAAGCTCCGTGTATTTGTATACGGACTGACACACGCTGTCTCTGTCTAGTTTTGACTGTAATCAAACAGAAGATATACGAAACTGTTTGAAAAACGGACACAACTCTAAGGTGTAGGTCTGGAAAAACGGACAAACTCCTCGGCTTTTTCTTCCAGAGTCACACCTAGATAGCTTCTATTTGTCCGTGCTAGAAGGCGGTACACGGTAGTGTGTGAGGAGCGTACACCGCTAGACAGTGTCTGTATGGAAAATTGTCAAGCTCCGTGTATTTGTATACGGACTGACACACGCTGTCTCTGTCTAGTTTTGACTGTAATCAAACAGCAGATATACAAAACTGTTTTAAAAACGGACACAACTCTAAGGTGTAGGTCTGGAAAAACAGACAAACTCCTCTGCTTTTTCTACCAGAGTCACACCCAGATAGCTTCTATTTGTCCGTGATACCAGCCGGTACACGGTAGTGTGTGAGGAGCGTACACCGCTATATGGTGTGTGAAAAAATTAACGCTCAGTAACTCACCAGGACAAAATAATAAAAGTTGGAGTGCTTTGAAAAAAGCAGTTTGAACAGCAGTGTGCACTCAGCAATGCAGCTAGCAGGTAGCCATAAAAGGCGGCCTAATCACTACCAGCACTGCTGCACATAACAAAAATCCTACCCTTTCACTGCACACTAACTGTACAGTGAAAAGCGCTATCAGCAGAAGCAGTTTTTTTTTTTCTTCTTCCCTGCCAAACGCTCTCCCTGTTCAGAATCAGCAGCATCACCTCTCCTTATTGTAAGATCGGCAGAAGTAAAATGGCGGTCAGCGTTCACAGCCTTTTATACCCACTGTGACGCCACACAAAGCCAGCCAATCACTTCAATGCCCTTTTCTAAGATGGTGCTGGCCGCTGCCTATGTCATCGCGTTGCCCACAGTGTGCGTCCTCCATCATTGGCTGAAAAAAGGCACTGGAAGCATCATTTGAAACGCGACTTTGGCGCTCGGGTCGCCGACATCATGGCCGACCTCACGCTATGGTCGGGTTTCGTTTCATGAAACCCGACTTTGGTGAAAGTCGGCGATTTTTTAATCTGACCGACCTGTTTCGCTCAACTCTAGTGTCTGCCTTTACAAATCAAGTCCTATCAGTTTAATTAAACACAGCTGGACTCCAATGAAGGAGTAGAACTATCTCAAGGAGGATCACAAGGAAATCGACAGCATGTGACTTAAATATGAGTGTCTGAGCAAAGGGTCTGAATACTTATGACCAAATGATATTTCAGTTTTTCTTTAATAATAAATTTGCAAAGATTTCTAGATTTCTGTCTTTTTTCAGTCAAGATGGGGTGCAGATTGTACAATATTGAGAAAAAAATGAACTTTTTGAATTTGTCAAAAGGCTGCAATGAAACAAAGAATGAAAAATTTAAAGGGGTCTGAATAGTTTCCGTACCCACTGTAGATAGCACAGCAGGCTTGCAGCACTGGGGTCCTGGGCTCAATTCCCACCAAGCAGTTTGTTTATTCTCACTGTGCTTGTGTGGGTTTCCTCCCACATTGCAAAGACATACTGATAGGGGATTAGATTGTGAGCCCTAAATAGGACAGTGCTGATAAAGTCTGTAAAGAGCCATAGAGTTAATGGCACTATATGAGTGAGTAAAATAAATAAATAAGTAAATATACAGCAAAAACGGCAGAACTTGAGACCTTTTCAGCTCTTCAAACTGTGAACCTTTCTCAAGCTTGAGAAAGGTTCACAGTTTGGGGAGCCAAAACTTTGCACATACAAATGCTTCTCACAAAATTAGAATATCATCAAAAACTTAATTTATTTCAGTTCGTCAATACCAAAAATCAAACTCATATGTTATATAGAGTCATTACAGAGTGATCTATTTCTAGTATTTATTTCTGCTAATGTTGATGATTGTGGCTTACAGCCAATGAAAACCCAAAAGTCATTATCTCAGTAAAATAGAATACTTTAAAACAACAGCTTGAAAAATTATATTAAAATTTGAAATGTTGGCCTACTGAAATGTATGTTCAGTAAATGCACTCATTACTTGGTTGGGGCTCCTTTTGCATCAATATGGCGTGGCATGGAGGCGATAAGCCTGTGGCACTGCTGAGGTGTTATGGAAGCCCAGGATGCTTTGATAGCAGCCTTCAGCACGTCTGCATTGCTAGGTCTGGTGTCTCTCATCTTCCTCTTTACAATACCCCATAGATTCTATATGGGGTTAAGGTCAGGCCAGTTTGCTGGCCAATCAAGCACAGTGATACTGCTGTTTTTAAACCAAGTATTGGTACTTTTGGCAGGGTGGACAGGTGCCGAGTTCTGCTAGAGAATTAAATTTCCATCTCCAAAAATCTTGTTGGCAGAGAGAAGCATTAAGTGCTTTAAAATTTCCTGGTAGATGTCTGCGCTGACTTTAGTATTGATAAAACACAGTGAACCTACACCAGCAGATGATTTGGCTCACCAAACCATCACTGATTGTGGAAACTTCACACTATACCTCAAGCAGCTTGGATTGTGTGCTTCTCCACTCTTCCTCCAGACTCTGGGACCTTGATTTCCAAATGAAATGCAAAATTTACTTTAATCTGAAAACAACACCTTGGACCACTGAGCAACAGTCCAGTTCTTTTTCTCCTTGGCCCAAGTAAGATGCTTGTGGCATTTTCTACTCACCATGAGTGGCCTGACACAAGGAATGTGACACTTGTAGCCCATGTCCTGGATATGTCTGTGTGTGGTGGGTTTTGAAGCAATGACTCCAGCAGTAGTCCACTCCTTGTGAATCTCCCCCAAATTTTTGAATGGCCTTTTCTTAGCAATCCTTTCAAGGCTGCTGTTATCCCAGTTGCTTGTGCACATTTTTCTACCACACTTTTCCTTCCACTCAACTTTTCAATAATATGCTTGGATACAGCACTCTGTAAACAGCCAGGTTCTTTAGCAATGACCCTTTGTGGCTTACTCTCCTAGTGGAGTGTGTCAATGACTGCCTTGTGGACATCTGTCACATCAACAGGCTTCCCCATGATTGCGGAGCCTACTGAAACAGACTAAGGGACCTTCTTAAATGCTGAGGAAGCCTTTGCAGGTGTTTTTTGTTAATTGTACTAATTTACTGAGATAATGACTTTTGGGCTTTCATTGGCTGTAAGCCATCATCATGAACATTAACAGAAATAAACACTTGAAATAGATTACTCTGTATGTAATTACTCTATATAATATATGAAATAAATGAACATTTTGATGATATTCTAATTTTGTGAGAAGCACCTGTACATAGGTGAGTAAAGCCCACCATTTTTTTCACTTTCCCATGTCTGGAGTGCTGCCATTTTTTCTTTATGTATATAGAGGATACTGGGTTGATACCCTAAGACTTGCAACCTTTTGCTATATCAGTTTTGTATAGCTCTGCTTTCTTTGAGGAGGGATAGAATGCTACTTATTCCTCTACATTGAAATTGCAACTTTAAACCTTAAGAAAAATAAGTTGTTGAATTATGAAAATCATAAAATTGAAAACATGGTAATAATATACAAATGAGGAAAAAATGAAAACAATTTTCAAAACATCTTGATTCAGTATAAGTATGAACACCACATCAAAAATCCCTACACTTACACACCTTGGCTGCTATCAATTAAGTTATTAATGGTCATCTGAGACATGCTCTGCCAAATTGAATGCACTTGGGCATGTATATCATCAATATCTGCTACTGGCAGCCACATATTCAATTGCCGTTCAATGACAAGTCTGGAGATGATGCAGGTCATGGTAGCACGTTTAGGCCATGCAAGATGCACACCATTGCATGAGCAATATATGGCGTGGTGTTGTTGTGTTGAAAAACTGCTACTGGGATTGTTAGGAGTCGGATTTCTGCGTTTACTCAGCAGGGATCCAGATACTCACATTCTGCACTCTCCTCCTATTTTTCCACTGCAGAGGAGATTGCAGAGGAGATTGCCTTGCAGCAAATCTCTCCTGAGGCTTAGTCCTTCTGTCCTCTTACTGGGCATGCTCATGGGATGCTCTCCCATTGGAGATCGGGAGTCATGTGCTCAGGTCCCGCTCCAGTTCTCATTGGTCCATCTCAGAGATCTGGAAGCGTGCAGAAGGTCCCGGCTGCTATATAAGGCGCACACGGCTGTTCCGCCATGAACTAGTATAGGCTATACTTGCTATGTGTGAATGGTGACGGATGTATGATTCTGGTGGCTGACTCATATGAAACCCCTTCCCTCTGATTTTACACATGGTGATAGGGTATTAGTTTAGCAGTCAGCGCCAGTCAGTGGCAAGCCTTAAGCCACTGTGCACACCGCACCGCTACGCTAGCGTCCGACATCGCGCTTGCTATCTGGCTTTGTCATCGAGCGCAGTGTCCTAAGCCGCGCTGCAGTTGCAGCCCTTCTTGGCGTCCGCAGCAGCGACGCCGCGCACATGGTAGGTCTAGCGGGACGCAGCTCCTCTGTCTTGGGTCCTGCTCCTGTGACCAGATACCGTGTGTGCATTTACCTGAAGCCTGTGTCACTAACAGGTTCAGCGTTTTGTATGCTATCTGAAGCCTGTGTCACTAACAGGTTCAGTGTTTTGTATGTTTTAGTTGCGGCACCTCTGCGTGTGAACAGAGCCCGCTCTGCGCACTCCGGGTGAAGTTGAACCTGTGTGCATCATACCGCCATATTGCTCCTCTGTCATCACTCGGCAGCGGTTGTTACACCTACTGCACGGTGGACCCCGATCGGCGAATGCACTTTATTATTTATTTTTATTTAGTGCGTTCCGCCGTTCCTAACAGGGATACCTTGCAGAAATGACCGTACCACTGGTCCTACGATCAAATCAATGTAATTCTGTGATTGTTAGTGTACATGGAATGAAGACTAATGGAGTCCAGCTATGAAACATTATGCCACACTGCACAGTTATCTCGGGAGTAGGATCAGTGTGACATTGCCTCATGAAGGCCTATTCAAGGTGTTGCCATACTGTGGCTAAGTGAGTAAGTCCTAACGCTGTTTATAGCAGGTATTTGGGTGATTGCCCACCATATTTTGTGATCTTCCTCTAATTGTGTGAATAGCTTAGGGTCCTGATATACTGTATTTCTTGACCTGAGTACTGAACAATTGGATGTAGTGGACCTGTCTAATGTACTGTATATTAAGCTTTGCAGATCTGCAGGTAATTGCCATTATGCTATTTCTGTAAAATAATGTTTTTGATACAATTGCAATATGTTTGTACACTAGTTGTCTGTTTACATCCCTAATAATCACATATAATAGCATCATAGTATGATCATGGCCAGTAAGCACTAAAGAGATATTCCAAAGATAGTAAGTCATCCTCTATCCATATAATAGGGGATAAATTACTGATCGCTGGGGATCCAATGGCAGGGATCCTGAAAACAGAGCTTTGGTATCCAGGACCCAGCCTCAGCAGATCTTCATCTTGAGTGGAGCAGAGGTGCGCTTGCTCGACCTCTCCTCCATTCATTGTCTAAAGAAGTGCAACGGAAAGCCATGAACAATGCTCAATTTTTTCCAGTAGCTGAGTAGAGAAAAAGAAAGACCTTAAATTATTAGTAATTGAAACCATTAAAGATGTTGTTGGAGTGCTCCACAGGGCCTTAGGGTACTCGGTACCCGTTAACTTCAATGGGGGATGTCACGGTGGCAGTGACCCGGTCTGTGGCCCTGGGAGTCCAGTAATAAAATAGGAAAGTTGTGTGATGTTTAAGTGTGACGCCACCTGTGGTATTCTGGTCAGGGGCGACCAGCGCTGCGGTGTTGTTCCCCTGAGACTGTTGGTGTGACGTAGCTGAGGTGAAAATGGCTCTCCACAGGTAGAGCAGTAGTTCCAGGGCTGTTAAGATTAGTTGACAGATGGTGGGGTAGCGTGGAGGGGTGGATGTGCAGAGTCGGATTAATGATGCAGAAAGAATGGTAGCGGACACAATTGCAGGTAGTTCAATCGGCTTTACTGACAGTTCTGTTCTGCAGTACAGATGCCTCGGTGCTGTGTCCTCCAGGTCAGGGGTCCAGTAAACTCCCAGGTAGATGAGTACACCCCTCCAACACTCCTTGTCTGTATATTCCTTCCATCTCCTCAATGCTGCTTTAACTCCTTCCTTCCTAACAGCATATCACAGTCAGTGTCCCAGGCTAGCTGCCGTGGATCCTGTCAGAATTCGCAACTCAGGCGATTTCTTGATCCTACGTGGCAGCCTTTCTGAGAAGGTAACTGTGGAAGTTCGCTGTGGCCCAAACAGTAACCACAACTGTCAGCTTGCTAGTTAAGTTTGATGTTCACTTCGCTAGGCTAGGGGCTGAGACCATTCTGCGACCTAATTTCTTCCCCCACCTGATGGCTATCTGCTTGGGACTCTAGAAGAATCACTCCTTCCTTCAGGGAGCCTTTCTTTCCAAGCCAATCAGTCCAGCAGCTCCTCCTGACAGAAGATTCCCCCAACACGTCCTTCCACTTGCTCTCCCCTGAGGGAAATCTCTCAACTCACTTCAAATCTTCCGCTCTTTCTCTAAGCTCCGCCCACTCGCTGTCAATGATTGGCTGTTCTAAATCACTCCACTTTCTAAGCTCCTCCCCTTCTACGTACCTTCCCCACTAACCCCCCAACACACTTTCCTAGCCAGTCTGGGATGAGGCCATCCTCCCGAAGGGTACACCCAGATGCCCTGACTAACTAATGTGTGTGTGTGTTGGGTGCAGTGTTAGGAGTGTGGTAAAGTGCCCCCATCTTACCCGGTCGTGAGATACCACACTTCTGGATGAGGTGCAGTACCTCTGTGGCTACTGGACCCACAGGGGTGTACAAGTATTGGAAGGTATGGCGGTACTGTAATGTCATACATTTATAGGTTATTCATAAGCATAATGTGCATATTTAATGACATAATATAAGAATGTGCATGAATATCCATATACATTTTAACCACTTCTGTGAGGTTTAGAGGCTACTTCCAAGATTAGCTCACTCACAGACTCTTTTATGATTGTCTAGATATTAGCAGTCATATATGCCTCTTTTTCTGTACTACCCAGACATGGACAGCGGCCTTGCTAAAATTGACAACTACTTCTACAGACTAGTAATGAGTACTTCACCCATTTAAAGCATTAACCAACACATACCATGATCTGAAGGCTCATTTTCATCAAATATCATGAACACCACCAGCAATAGCCAAGCACCGCTCATGGAAAATCTCTGCTACACAGTCTGGGAGAATAAATGTATGCAGTGCACAGCACCTGAAGCCAAATCTCACTGCCCACAATTCTTCTCCGCTGCATCACCATATTCAGTGTTTTGATGATGAAGATGAGCAATGTGTTTTTTATTCTTCTTTATACTATAAAACTATACAACAAATTGACAAAATTACTTTGGAACGTATCACTTTGGGACAGTGAACTGTTTGTGTAAGGAGATTCATTACGATACCTATAAAGGTGATTGTAGTCATCTTGTTATTATATGTCTATGATTTCATTCCGACATGGACTAAGGTTTCTTTCGGATTCTATGCAGACCACTTTAACACATCAGTTTTTCCTCGTATGTGAAAGTGAACTGTTTTCTTTCATAGTGTGGGCCCATTTTTGGTCCATGTGTCAGTTTTTATGAATTTTGTTGCCTTCATTTTTCTCTTATGAAGAAAAAAAATATCTTAGATTCTCCTACCCATTAAACAGTAAAATACAGAACATCCAAGTACTATCCGTTCTTTTTTCATGGAGCCATTGACTTACAATAGCAAGTTTGCAAACAAAAACAGGTTCGATTTTTGGACAATCGTTCCACAAAAAAAGGACGTGCAAAATGGCACATTGATTGTAATGAGTCCGTGATCTATCCTTAACCCCTTTGTGATACTGGACGCACTATTCTGTCCATGTGCCCTGGGACTTAATGCCCATTGATGGAATAGTACATCATACGCGGGGAGAGCGCGGCTGATCGTGGCCAGGTGTCAGCTGATTCTCACAGCTGACACCACGGCACTAAGTGCCAGGAGCGGTCACGGACCACTCCCGGCACTTTAACCCCCAGAACACTGCGATCAAATATGATCGCAGCGTTCCAGAGCAGGCAGAGGGGCTGACAGCTCCCCTGCTTTTGGATCGGAGACCCCGCTCTCATGGTGACCCGATGTCATCATGATGACATCCGGGTTACCAAAACTGAGAGACTTCCTGTCATGCGCAGTGCATGTCAATAAGTCTCTAAGGTCAGTGTGCACAGAGTGCAGCACTGACAGCTTATATGGCATGCAGATCTGCATGCCATATAAGCGATTAGCCTGCACAAAATGCCTGCACAAAATGAGTGTCCCATAGTGGGACACAGTGTAAAAGTACTGTAAGAATGAAATAAAAAAAAATTAAAAAAATTGCAAAAATATAAAAAAATGATAATAAAAATCAATAATTATTCTATCATTAAATCAGTATTTGAATAAAAAATTGAAACAATAAAAGTACACATATTTAGTATTGTCGCGTCCGTATTGACCCGATCTATAAAACTGTCCCACTAGTTAACCCCAGTGAACACCATTAAAAAAACAAGGCAAAAAAATTGCTTTATCATCATACTGCTGAACAAAAAGTGGAATAACACGCAATCAAAAAGACAGATATAAATAAACGTAGTACCGCTGAAAACGTCATCTTGTCCCGCAAAAAACAAGCTGCCATATAGCTCCATCACCTGAAAAATAAAAGTTATAGCTCTCAGAATAAAGCTATGCAAAAATGCTTATTTTTTTCTATAAAATAGTTTTTATTGTATAAAAGCGCCACACCATAAAAAATTATATAAATGAGGTATCGCTGTCATCGTACTGACCCGAAGAATAAAACTTGCTTTATCAATTTTACCACACGTGGAATGGTATAAACGCTGCCCCCAAAAGAAATTCATGAATTGCTGGTTTTTGTTCATTCTGACTCACAAAAATCGAAAAAAAAGCGATAAAAAATGTTATGTGCCCGAAAATGATGCCAATAAAAACATCAACTCGTCCCGCAAAAAACAAGACCTCACATGACTCTGTGGACCAAAATATGGAAAAATTATAGCTCTCAAAATGTGGTGATAATCAGCTGCCAAACATAAAAATCCTCTATAAAAACCCGCTATAAATAGTAAATCAAACCCCCCCTTTATCATCCCCCTTAGGGAAAAATAAAATAAAAAAAGTATTTATTTCCATTTTCCCATTAGTGTTAGGGTTGGGGCTAAAGTTAGGGTTAGGGTTGGAGTTAAAGTTAAGTTTAGGTTTGGGGCTAAAGTTAGGGTTGGGGCTAGAGTTATGGTTAGGGTTGGGGCTAGAATAAGGGTTAGGGTTGGGGCTAAAGTTAGAGTTAGGGTAAGGATTAGGGTTAGGGGTGTGTTAGGGTTAGGTTTGTATTTAGGGTTATGGTTAGGGTTGGAGTTAGAATTGGGGGGTTTCCACTGTTTAGGGACATCAGGGGCTCTCCAAACGCGACATGCATCTGATCTCAATTCCAGCCAATTCTGCGTTGAAAATGTCAAACAGTGCTCCTTCCCTTCTGAGCTATGCCATGTGCCCAAACTGTAGTTTACCCCACATATGAGGTATCAGCATACTCAGGACAAGTTGCACAACAACTTTTGTGGTCCAATTTCTCATGTTACTCTTGGGAAAATAAAACATTTGAGTCAAAAAGATCATTTTTGTGAAAAAAATAAGATTTTTTATTTTTACGGGTCTACATTATAAACTTCTGTGAAGCATTTGGGGGTTCAAAGTGCTCAGCACACACATAGATCAGTTCCTTTGGGGGTCTACTTTCTAAAATGGTGTCACTCATGGGGGTTTTTCACTGTTTAGGCACATCAGGGGCCCTCCAAATGCAACATGGCATCCGATCTCAATTCCAGCCAAAATTCAACCTTCCTCCTTCCCTTCCTAGCTCTGCCATGCACCCAAACAGTGAACAAATTGTACAACAACTTTTGGGGTCCAATTTCTCCTGTTACCCTTGGTAACATAAAACAAATTGGATCTGAAGTAAATTTTTTGTGAAAAAAAGTTAAATGTTCATTTTTTTTAAACATTCCAAAAATTCCTGTGAAGCACCTGAAGGGTTAATAAGCTTCTTGAATTTGGTTTTGAGCACCTTCGGGGGTGAAATTATTAGAATGGTGTTACTTTTGGGTATTTTCTATCATATAGACCCCTCAAAGTGACTAAATGTGATGTGGTCCCTGAAAAAAATGGTGTTGTAAAAATGAGAGATCGCTGGTCAAATTTTAACCCTTATAACTTCCTAACAAAAAAAAATTTTGGTTCCAAAATTGTGCTGATGTAAAGTAGACATGTGGGAAATGTTATTTATTAACTACTTTGTGTGACATATTTCTCTTTTTCAAACTTGAAAAATTGTGAAATTTTCAAATCTTCGCCAAATTTCCATTTTTTCACAAATAAACACAAGTCATATCAAAGAAATTTTACTACTATCATGAAGTACAATATGTCACGAGAAAACGTTGTCAGAATCACTGGGATCCATGGAAGCATTCCAGAGTTATTACCTCAAAAATGGACAGTGGTCAGAATTGGCCTGGTCATTAACATGCAAACCACCCTTGGGGGTAAAGGGGTTAAAGGGAATCTGTCACCCCATTTTAGCCCTATAAGCTGCAGCCACCGCCATCGGGGGCTTAGAAACAGCATTCTGTAATGCTGTAGATAAGCCCCCGATGAAACCTGAAAGATAAGAAAATCACGTTAGATTATACTTACCGGGGTCGGAGTCGGGTGCGGTGGGTGTCGCGGGCCTGTCTGGCACCTCCCATCTTCATATGATGATGTCCTCCTCCTCGCTTCTCCCTTGGCTTCTGTGCAGGCGTACTTTATCTGCCCTGTTGAGGGCAGAGTAAAGTACTGCAGTGCGCGGGCGCCGGGAAAGGTCAGAGAGGTCCCACGCCTGCGCACTGCAGTACTTTACTCTGCCCTCAACAGGGCAGATAAAGTACGCCTGCACTGGAGCTGAGGGAGAAGCAAGGAGGAGGACATCATCGTATGAAGATGGGAGGCGCCGGACGAGAGTGCGACACCCATCGGACCAGACCGAATGCCAGGGTGAGTATAATCTAACGTGTTTTTCTTATCTTTCAGGTTACATCGGGGGCTTATCTACAGCATTACAGAATGCTGTAGATAAGCCCCTGTTGGCGATGCCGAAAGCTTATAGGCCGGAAATGGGGTGACAGACTCCCTTTAAAGGGAACCTATAATGTGAAAAAACTCTATTAACGTGCAGAAATGGGGTTAATCTGGGTTATTAGCATTCCAAAGAGCTGTCCGGTGCCTATACTGAAAGCCCTGCTATAAGGAGGAAATTAACTTTATTCTTCCTGGCAGCCTCGGCTTTCAGTCATGAATAAAGTTGCGACTGCCATTCCACTACGACTGAAAACCCTAGACTGCCAGGAGGAATAACATCCAGCATGTTATTAACCAGCAGATTATCGCCATATCTGCAGGTTAATATATTTTTTTCTCATGACAAGTTCCCTTTAAGAATTATGGATAGTAAACGTATAAAAATAAGTCTGAAAAGTGTGGAAAAACAATATGAACATCTGCATTGGATTTGTAATTATGAAGATTTTATCTCTTAGGCTGTGTGCCCACGTAAGCCTTTTTGAAGCGTTTTTGAAGCGTTTGTCCTGGTCAACATGCATCAAAAATGCATAGAAGAAGCATTCCATTCTTTTTAAATGAATTCCGCACTTTTTGTGCACATTGATGTGTTTTTTTCCGCGCAGAAAGCGCCTAGCGTTTTTAGCTATTTTTTATGAGTCAGAAGACCTGCGGAAAAAATGCATCAAAAATGCACGTTTGTGGAAAAACCGTGCGGAAAACGCACAAAAAACGCACGGAAATAAAACGCGCGTTTTCTGGGAAGGAGTCCGGTTTTGAAGCAGAAATTTTCTGCAATATGTGGGCACATAGCCTTAGGGTTAGTGCTTCTAGGGTAAAATATAGCCCACATATGTAATCCAATGAGGCATCATATATGATATCCTTCGGCTCCAAAGCGCAAAGTGACGTCCTTGCAGTTTTGTAATGTTAAGTATTTGATGTGCCATTGCGCAGTTTCTGGCATGCGGCGCTTTTATGTGTACAATGCTTTACTCTTTTATTATCAGATTATGGAGTCTGAATAAATCAATCAATTCACTGTGTCCAGAAAAGTGACAAGATCACATAGATTCAGCTTGGATATCATTTCCATTTTCCTATCCAAATGGTGAGTTTAGTCTTTTTCATATGTGAAGAAAACTTCCTCTAGCTTATTTTAACTTTACAGAACAAAAATCGCTCTTGATTTTTTTTAAAAATTCAATTGGTTAAATTATTATATGCATGATGATTATACTCATATATCAATTTTTACTTGGTAGAGACGCTATTTTAACAAGTTCCAGAATAATGATGCAATAAAAAAAGTCTAAAAATTCATGACCCAAATGCACACTGCTGTACGTATTGCAGAAATCTGTAATATTGTGTCCACAGACTGTGCTATTCTGTACCTAGGCATGCCAAATTGTAGAGGCATTAAGTTCTAAAGTAATTTCTTTGTTACTATAGAAAATGTTGGTGACTTACATCATCAAATGGAGTGCATGCAAACAGTAATACCAGACTATAAGTTGTACCTGTAGCTGTATATGGAAGGCAAAGCACAGTATCCTGATGGTAACACTTTGTCACTCAGAAAACACAACACGTGCCCCATCTGTACCTTCTAGCTATGCCTCTAAAATGCATTCTACACCTGTACAGACTTATCCACAAAGAGAGAAGTCATCTTCTATCCAAGAGATAGTGGGTAACTTCCTGATCTCTGGGGATTCAACTGTTGGGATCCCCATCAATCCCAAGAACAGAGCCCTGGAACACTGAAAATGGGACTCGGCAGTCCCATCATGAATGGAGCAGAGGTCGGCATCTCCTTTCCATTTACTGTGTATTGGACTGCCCAGTACAGCACTCAGCTATTTACTTCAGTTTCATAGATGATGAAATGATGGGAGTCTATGCATGCCCTTTCTGAATCGGTCAGTGCTGCAGCATCTACCCCACCATGAAACAAAGCGTCATCAGTGACAGCCATTTCAGGAGCTGGGCTAATTCTTGCTCTACTGAGCATGTGTCAGTTGTCAATTCTGATATATGCTCAGTAGGATCTAGTCACTTTGCAATAATCTTCTCAGTGCACAGTGACAGTGCACTCACTGGCTCTAAAGAGAAGTAACCAGCCAGCAAGAGGGTGCACTGTCAATGCACATTGTAAGTAGAAAACCTGACTTGAAGGAAAAGCACAGACTAGCACCGACCCTTCCAGTGATGTTATATATGTGGGAGAAGGCCGGTCTCTGCTCCCCGGGATTTCCCCGTACAATTCATATTGACAGTGCTCTCTTGCTGGCTCGGCACTTCTCATCAGAGCTGGTGATTTAGTGTACTGTCACTGTGCAAAGAATATTGCAAAATGATAAGATCCCACTGAGTATATGTTGGAATTGACAAGTGATGCAAGCTCATTAGGGTAGGGACTAGACCAGACCCTGATAGAAATGTCACTGATGATGCTTCATTTTAGGGTGGAGGCAGAGGCTGCGGCAGTGACAGCAACCCCTGCCCGCTTATGACGGTTCATTTGAGTATCCCAATATGCACTGAGCGTTCTCAAACAGATCTTCATCAAACAGGAAGAGGTAGCAAAAAATAAAATAATGTGGCTAAAGTTGAGAGAGAATTATAGGGAATTTTAATAAAAGTATATTATATATGAAATTAGATTATTACAGTAAATAGGCAGACATTTAAGGTTAAAATGAATGTTATTTTTGGACCACCCCCAGCAAGCTCTGGGCAAGTCAATGCTGTCAATGAAGCTAAGGAGTCCTGCATCCCAGGCTAAATGTGAGAATAGAATGATGCACGGGGCCCTTGGCCACACTAAGCCCCGAGGAGCCCCAATTTACACATTAAAAAAATGCTTTTTCTGGACAGAAAAAACAGCCAAATCTATGGCACAGACACGATTTTTATAGCGACTAAACTATAAGACCGTACTAGCAGTTAAATTGGAGCTTTGATGGTGTCAGACTGCCATTAAATTAAGTACACACCACCATATTTTTTGTCCCTCTGCTATCTGTATGCAAAACGGAGCACACACAGACAGCACACAGAATAAAGGTACTCAGTTATGGCAGCTCACATGAATATTTCTCTACAAAGACTGACAGCGTGCATGTGTAGTAAACGTGCAGCATCCATTTTACTGATAACACTTGTCTATGGATTTCAATGGGCGCAACAGAAACTGGATGCCACGGGGACACTATCCATATTTCATCTGTTATTAACCCCTTCACTCTCAATGGTGGTTTGCACGTTCATGACCGGGCCAATTTTTACAATTCTGACCACTGTCCATTTATGAGGTCATAACTCTGGAACGCTTCCATGGATCCCAGTGATTCTGACACTATTTTCTCATGACATATTGTACTTCATGATAGTGGTAAAATTTCATTCAAATAACTTGCGTTTATTTGTGAAAAAAATGGAAATTTGGCGAAAATTTTGAAAATTTCGCAATTTTCCAACTTTGAATTTTTATGCCCTTAAATCACAGAGATACGTCACACAAAAAACTTAATAAATAACATTTTCCACATGTTTACTTTACATCAGCACAATTTTGGAACCAAAATTTTTTTTTGTTAGGAAGTTATAAGGGTTAAAAATTGACCAGCGATTTCTCATTTTTGCAACACCATTTTATTTTTACAGACCACATCACATTTGAAGCCACTTTGAGGGGTCTATATGATAGAAAATACCCAAAAGTGACATCATTCTAAAAACTGCACCCCTCAAGTGCTCAAAACCCACATTCAAGAAGTTTATTAACCCTTTAGGCTCGGAAGGGAAGTAGTGATGTTTTGGAATGCAGACTTTGATGGAATGGTCTGCGGGTGTCATGTTGCCTTTGGAGAGCCCCTAATGTACCTAAACAGTGGAAACCCCCCACAAATGACCCCATTTTGGAAACTAGACCCCCTACGGAACTTATCTAGATGTGAGGTGAGAACTTTGAACCCCCAAGGGCTTCACAGAAGTTTATAATGCCCGGGAATGAAAATAAAAAAATTGTATTTTTTCCACAAACATGATCAATTAGTCCCCAATTTTTTTATTTTCCCAAGGGTAACAGGAGAAATTGAACCCCAAAAGTTGTTTCCAATATGTCCTGAGTACGCTGAAACCCCATATGTGGGAGAAAACTACTGTATGGACACACGTCAGGGCTCGGAAGGGAAGTAGTGATGTTTTGGAATGCAGACTTTGATGGAATGGTCTGCGGGTGTCATGTTGCCTTTGGAGAGCCCCTAATGTACCTAAACAGTGGAAACCCCCACAAATGACCCCATTTTGGAAACTAGACCCACTAAGGAACTTATCTAGATGTGTGGTGAGCACTTTGAACCCCCAAGGGCTTCACAGAAGTTTATAATGCCCGGGCATGAAAATAAAAAAATTGTATTTTTTCCACAAACATGATCAATTAGTCCCCAATTTTTTTATTTTCCCAAGGGTAACAGGAGAAATTGAAACCCAAAAGTTGTTGTTCAATTTGTCCTGAGTACGCTCACACCCCATATGTGGGAGAAAACTACTGTATGGACACACGTCGGGGCTCGGAAGGGAAGTAGTGACGTTTTGGAATGCAGACTTTGATGGAATGGTCTGCAGGTGTCATGTGCATTTGGAGAGCCCCTGATGTACCTAAACTATTGAAACTCCCCACAAGTGACCCCATTTTGGACACTAGACCCCCCACGGAACTTATCTAGATGTGTGGTGAGCACTTTGAACCCCCAAGTGCTTCACAGAAGTTTATAAAATAAAAAAATCATTTTTTTCCACAAAAATGATATTTTTGCCCCCAATTTTTTATTTTCCTAAGGGTAACAAGAGAAATTGGACCCCAAAAGTGGTTTTGCAATTTGTCCTGAGTAGGCTGATACCCTACATGTGGGGGTAAAACACTGTTTGGGCGCATGGCAGAGCTTGGAAGGGAAGGAGCACCATTTGACTTTTTCAACTCAGAATTGGCTGGAATTGAGATCAGACGCCATGTTGCATTTGGAGAGCCCCTGATGTGCCCTAACAGTGGAAACCCCCAATTCTAACTCCAACCCGAACCCCAACACACCCCTAACCCTAATCTCAGCCCTAACCCTAGCCCTAACCCTAACCCTAGCCCTAACCCTAACCCTGGACCTAACCCTAGCCCTAACCCTAAAGGGAAAATGGAAATAAATACATTTTCTTTTAAGTTTATTATTTTTCCCTTACTAAGGGGGTGATAACGGGGGGTTTGATTTACTATTTATGGCGGTTTTTATGTTTGGCAGCTGTCGCACGCTAAAAGACGCTTTTTAATGTAAAAATAGTTTTTGCATCACCACATATTGAGAGCTATAATTTTTCCATATTTTGACCCACCGAGTCATGTGAGGTCTTATTTTTTGCGGGACGCGTTGACGTTTTTATTGGTACCATTTTTGGGCATGTGACATTTTTTGATCGCTTTTTATTCTGATTTTTGGGATGCAGAATTAACAAAAACCAGCGTTTCATGAATTTCTTTTGGGGGGGTGCGTTTACACCGTTCCACGTGCGGTAAAATTAATAAGGCGGTTTTATTCTTCGGGTCAGTACGGTTACAGCAATACCTCATTTAGGTCATTTTTTTGTGTTTTGTTGGTTTTATGCAATGAAAACTATTTTATATAAAAAATAATTATTTTTGCATTGCTTTATTCTGCGAGCTATAACTTTTTTATTTTTTCGCTGATGATGCTGTATGGCAGCTCGTTTTTTGCGGGACAAGATGACGTTTTCAGGGGTACCATGGATATTTATATGCGTCTTTTTGATCGCGCGTTATTACACTTTTTGTTTGGCGGTATGATAGTAAATCATTTTTTGCTTCGTTTTTTATTTTTATTTTTTAAGGGGTTCGCTAAAGGGGTTAACTAATGGGACAGTTTTATAGGGCGGGTCGTTATGGATGCAGCGACACTTAATCTGTGTACTTTTATTGTTTTTTTTTTATTTACAAAAAATGGATTTATTGGGGGAATATTTTTTTTTTTCTAATTTATTTGGCGAATTTTTTAAAATTATTTTAACACTTTTTTTATTTTTTTTAACTTTATTACATAGTCCCAGGTGGGACTTCACTGTCCTGTGACAGATCGCTCATCTGTCACATCACAGATCACTGTGACAAATCAGCGATCTGTCACAGGCACTACTGCAGACTTCCTCATGCCTGCGCTTTGCAGGCACTGAGGAAGCCAGCTCCCTGCAGGCCCCCGAAGGCCCCCGTCGCCATCTTGGATTCGGGGGCCTGCAGGGATAGAGCCCCCCGCAGCAGCGCTGCACATTGCGCTGCTGTGGGAGGCTCAAGGAAGCACGGAGGGAGCCCCCTCCCTGCCGATGTTTCCCTTTAACCCCCTGTATACCGCGATCATGTTTGATCGCGGTGTGCAAGGGGTTAAGGTGTCGGGGGCGGTCCGTGACCGCCCCTGACACATTGTGCCAGGTGTCAGCTGTGATAATCAGCTGACACCCGGCCGCGATCAGCGGCGCTCACCACGTGGGCGCCGCTGATCACGCTAGACGTACTATCCCGTCCATGGGCATAGGGGCCCAGGTCCCATGGACGGGATAGTACGTCTGATGTCAGAAAGGGGTTAATGGATCCACTGGAAAGATTTAGGCTGTGTGCCTACGTTGCGTTTTTTTAAGCGTTTCCGTTTTGTGCAGGCTCAGACGCTGCAGAAATGCTTAAAAGAAGCTTCAAATTAATTTGCATGTGTTTTTGGCTTTTTGTGCCAATGCATGCGTTTTTAAACGCTCAGGAATCGCTTAGCGGCTAAAAACGCAGCATGCTCATTAATTTCCGCATTGCTGAGCATTTTTAGCCTTCCCCAATGTTCCCAGAAAACGCGTGTCAAAAAACGCGCAAGAAAGGCGCGGAAAAAAGATGCGCGTTTTCTGGGAAGGGAATCAGTTTCCTGAGCGTTTAAAAACGCTAACGTGGGCACATAGCCTTAAAGATTTATAGGAAACTATATTAGGTGTTTTATTATTTTTTAATTGTGGATATAAAAAAGGATGTTATAGAGATATCAACAATGAACATTCAGGTGACAAAGGGACCACCATGAGGATGAAAAAATGTTTGGACAGTAAAAGGACAAGTTTTCATACAATGGTGTGAATTTTAGCCAAAGCCCAATATCTGAGTATTGAGAGTCCAAAACATGCTTGCTTCCTGTTCCGCAACAATTACATATTTCTGGCTACTGCACTCTGCACCATCCATTCCTAAGGGGCAGTATGAGAATCACTGCTGTTGATATGAGCTTATAGATAATGAACAAAAACAATCGGTATATAATTGGTATAACTCCATAAAAAATAAATAGCTATGAGAAGTCTGATTATAGACCTGTAGGGTCTTGAAGAAAAATGTGCTATACACACTAGACACAGTGACAAGAGTATTAAACATATGTGGATATACTTGATTTTCAAAGTCAGTTTTCCTTTAAGACATCTGTCTCCTCCTTACTGATGTCATGTGTATGGATACATCTCTCAGTGTTTCTACAGAGCACTCAGCATAGCGGAGCATAGGATTTGGTTTTGTTTATTTAAATATGTCAATATATTAGCGAAAGCAGCAAGGAGCTAGTAATGCAATCCACCAGCTATTCCCAAAAGGCTGTAAGATGACTCCACTTTTAAGTCTTTAACTTCACGAAAATCCTACATGTGAAGTGTGGGACTCAAGTTTGCTAATGGAAACCCTATGAGTTTGAAGGATTCCAGCACTTAACAAAGTCCTAGAGAACAGAATGAATACACATGTAAGAGCAATGAATTGTAAAGAAGTATCTATCTATCTATCTATCCATCTATCTATGTATCTATCTATGTATTTATCTATTATCTATCTATCTATATCTATCATCTATTATCTATTATCTATCTATCTATCTATCTATCATCTATTATCTATTATATATCTATGTATCTATCTACAGGTGCATCTCACAAAATTGGAATATCACTGAAAAGTTAATTTATTTCCGTTCTTCAATACAAAAAGTGAAACTCATTATATAGAGTCCTTACAGAGTGATCTATTTCAAGTGTTTATTTCTGTTAATGTGGATGATGATGATGGCTTACAGCCAATGAAACCCCAAAGTCATTATCTCAGTAAATTAGAATACTTTATAACAACAGCTTGAAAAAAATTATTTTAAAATCTAAAATGTTGGCGTACTGAAATGTATGTTCAGTAAATGCACTCAGTACTTGGGCGGGGCTCCTTTGGTATCAATTACTGCATCAATGTGGAGTGGCATGGAGGCAATCAGCCTGTGGCACTGCTGAGGTGTTATGGAAGCCCAGGTTGCTTTGATAGCAGCCTTCAGCTCATCTGCATTGTTGGGTCTGGTGTCTCTCATCTTCCTCTTGACAATACCCCATAGATTCTCTATGGGGTTAAGGTCAGGTGAGTTTGCTGGCCAGTCAAGCACAATGATACTGTTGTTTTTACACCAGGTATTGGTACTTTTGGCAGTGTGGACAGGTGCCAAGTCCTGCTGGAGAATGAAATTTCCATCTCCAAAAAGCTTGTTGGCAGAGGGAAGCATGAAGTGCTCTAAAATGTCCTGGTAAACGGCTGCGCTGACTTTGGTCTTGATAAAACACAGTGGACCTACACCAGCAGATGACATGGCTCCCCAAACCATCACTGATGGTGGAAACTTCACACTCTGTCTATCTATCTATCTATCTATCTATCTGAGGGCACGGTGGGTGAGCCTTGCAGCGCTGGGGTCCTGGGTTCAAATCCCAACAAGGACAACATCTGCAAAGAGTTTATATGTTCTCCCCATGACTGTGAGCCCCAATGGGGGCAGTGCCAATAATGTTTGTAAAATGCTGTGGAATTAATGGTGCTATATAAATGAGTAAAATAAATATCTATCTATTTAATTTCATCTGAAAAAACAAAACAAAATTCTTTTATAAATTTATGGAAGCAACACATCTCAAGGAAGTTGGGGCAGGGCCATGTCTACCATTGTGTAGCATCCTCTCTAATTGTTACAGTCTCAGAAATGAGGACACCAATTTTGTCTCTTTCTTTTCTCATGTAAGATTCTAGTTTCTCAGTCCTGGGTGTTTGCTGAATTTTTCATTTCATAATGAGCAAAATATTTTCTGTTGGTGAAATGTCTAGATTGGAGGCAGCCCGTTCGCCACCTAAACTTTTCTGCGAATCCATGCTGTTGTGATGGATGCAATATGTAGTTTTCATTCTCTTGCTGAACTATGCATATGTTGTTCTAAAACCTCTATACTCAGCATTGATAGTGCTTTTCCAGATGTATAATCTGCCCATGCCAGAAGCACTAATGCAGCCCAATGCCATAAAAAATGACGACTTTTGAACTGTTGGCAGGTAACAAGCTGGATGGTCCTTCCTTGTTCCACAGAACACAGCATTCGTGGTTTTTATAAAGAATTTTACATTTTGATTAATCTGATCACAGAACAGTTTTGTAAGCCAATGTGAGCTAGTAAGCATGAACATACCTATTGTGGATAATCACACTTTTATAGTTAGCATAATCTTTCTTATTTCCTAATAAGGATACTACTGTTTTTAGCCAGGACATTAGCGGCAGACAGACTAGGCAGCTGCCTAGGTCTCCCGCTCCCCCAAGGGGCCCCCACCCAGTGGTGTACCGCTAATATCAGCACATCACGCAGCCTCTATAGAGCCCGTGAGTCAGGGGGCTGGTTTTAGACAAAGTGGAGCCCTAGGCAAAAGTTTAAAATGGGGCCCCAAATGTTAACATATTGCACTATCACACAGAAACATTTTGGTTGTATTTACATGCGCCCCTCATATAATATCATGCAACCCCCTCACAGAATATAATACAGCCCCCCATAGAATATAATGTAGCCCCCATAGAATATAATACAGCCCACCTCCCCATAAAAAATAATGTAGCCTCTCCATAGAGTATGATGCAACCCCCCTCAGAATATAATACAGACCCCCCATAGAATATAATGTTGCCCCCCATAGAATATAATGACAGTCCAATACTCACTCAGTGACATATTTAAATAAAAACACATAATCCTCACCTCTTTTCCACATTCCCTGCGCTGCTCCCGGCTCGGCCCTGGTCTCAGCGGCTGCACTGCTGGGCACACAGTTTGTGCACGATGAAGTGACGTCATTGTGCACCCGCAGTTTCAGAGGTAAAGGGGAATGATGGGAGAGGGAGCGTCATCTGACGCTCTCTCCTCCAACATTCCTTTCAACTGTATCGGCGTAATGGCCGAGTGATTGGATTGTTTATGCCGGAACAGAAATCATTGTTCTCAGCAGCACATCACCCGATGAAAACTGCAGATAGGCTGCTAACATGATACTGTATGGGGACAGATTGATCTATTAGGGATTGTTCTGTCCCATCATTATTCCTCAGCTGGTGGAAAGAGGTCGGGAAACAAGTGTTGAATGACTTCAATATTGTCAATCACACTCATTTAGCAGCCTGAACTCAGCACATGTAAATACAACCAAAATGTTTCTGTGTGATAGTGCAATATGTTAGAATTTGGGGCTCCATTTTAAACCTTTGCCTAGGGCTTCACTTTGTCTAAAACCAGCCCTGCATCTAGCAATGAAGTCCTGACATTCACCAAATTCAGACTTTGGCCATCAGACTGACAGAAAATCATGATTCATCAAAAAGTTTCCACAGCTCTATAGTACAGTGGTGACAAGCTTTACATTACTCCATCTGGAATGACATTGTGCCTGGTGATATAAGGCTTGCATGTATCTGTCCGGCAATGGCAGGAAGCTCTCAGGGAACAGTTTTTGTGTTAACGGTAATGCCAAAGGAGGTCTGGAACTGTTCAGCTGCCAAGTCTCCAGAGCGTTGGGGACTTATATGTACTGAGGGCCTCACCACTTGGTGAGATCTTTAATTGTATGTGTTCTGTTACTTTATAGCCCAGTTGTTGTGGTTCCTAAATGCTTTGACTTTTCAATAATTCTAGCTCATGGTTGCTTTTGGAATATTAAAGAAGCTCTCCCATCAAAATGTTGTATCGTAATCTTATCTTAATATATTGCAGACATCATATTATAGTGCACTGTGTACTCACAATTGCTCATTTTGGACTTCTACACAGCTAATTCTTCTCTTTTTTTTCTTTTCTCTGCTCTATGTAAAAACAGAAAGTCTATTTTCCTGGCATGAGTCATCCCCCTCTTCAACTCCTGACCCAGCTGCTCCGCTCTGCCCCCCCTTCCAGGGACTTTTGTTGTGACAACTCACGCAAGGAAAAGAGGCTTCCTGTTTCAAGACATAGCTTAGAAGGATTCAGATAGTCAGTTTTAATCACGCGATATTATAGACCTAATAGAAAAGAGGAGAATTAGCTGGGTGGAAGGAGAAAATGAGGAATGGTAAGTACACAGTGCTATATAATATAATTGTAATATATTAAAACTTTGATGGGAGTGCTTCTTAAGGAGGTTAGAAATTTCATGACCTGACTTGTTCTAACAACGCCTTATTATTACTGTGCCATGATTCCATTCAGTGAGGTCTTTAGAAAGAGCCATTCTTTCACAAATGTTAGTAATGACACAATGCACGACAAGGAGCTGGATCAGTGGCAATGAGACGGAATGGAAAACCTGAATTCAATGATTTTGCCAGTCTATACGGTATATGTTGTTAGGCGTTGGGTTCCTGCCTCTGCACAGGAGGACACCCGAGCCTTGTCTTATGCGGTCTCCCATTCTGTTCTGGCCACAGAGGAGGATGCGTAGCAAAGGCATCGATCCTGGCATCTAGCTCAAGCTAGTGCTGTCAGGCTGGTTGCTGCCTCCACCTCTGGGTCAGCTTTTGCAATCCGCACTAGCCAGCAGCAAGCAGCTTCAGAGTCTAAGTCATTTTTGCAGCCTAATGTGCATGCCCGTGGGACGACCTCTCATTGGAGGCCGGAGGTCACCTGCTCAGATCCTTAAGTAGCTTGGATTGGACCATCAGGAAGGTCCCAGAAGGACACTGCAATAAAAGGCTTGCATGGCCGCTCGGCCATGCGTTAATATAGACTCTTCTTGTTATTTGTGTGAGTGATGATGGATGCATGGAACTGGTGACTGACTTATTATGACTCCCCTCCCTTGGATATGCATGTGACAGGGAACTGTAGTTTGAGTCAGCGCCTATCAGTGGCATTGCCTTTGCGCCACAGTGCTTCCTACTCTCAGCACCTTACTGAACGCCATATTGTGCCATTCAGCACAAGGCACCTTGTACCGCCTCAAGTAGCTGCATCCGCAGTAGCGGCGCCGTGGACAAGTTGTGTGCTTTCCTTGCCCTAATCAGGGAGGTTAGTGGCGTCTGCCAGAGCAGTGTAGCGCGCATCTAGTGTGCTTATTTTTCAGTTGCTCTCTCTGGCACCACAGCTGCGGTGCTGAGTGCTAGTGGTCTAGAGGGGTATCTAACCCTGTGCCATTGGGGCAGAGTCCTGAAACTATACACTAGTGTTCACATTGCTGAGCTCTGTGAGCATAAACACGCTACGGCATTTGTGTTTGGCAGTGGTGCAGCTTTGTGGAGTAACAGAGTCTGCCTCTGTACACACTGGGTGTGTTCCGCTATTATACCGCCATATACTGTCCGCCATTACCAAGCAGCAGTTAACACCTCTGCACGGTGGACCCCGGGCTGCGAACGCACCTAAATACCACCTTTATTATTTGATGTGTTCCGCCAGCCTCCTAACATATGTACACAGAGTAAATTGAGCCATTTACCTTAGGGATTACATCCCTAGACATTTTTTTATGTATTCATTTTGCCACTCCTCCATTTATTCTCTGCTTAGTTCAGTGGTACAATAGTTGGGGACCCCCATTGTAGATAGAAGTTTGGCTCCTAGATGTGAGACTTACATATAGCTGGTACTCTTCCCATATTCTTTTGATATGACTTACTGTAAATCTCTAAAGTAAGATTAGTCCTTTAAAGTACAACTTTATAAGGGCTGTCACTTACTGTATGTTATATGCTCTGTTATATATCCACATTACTACTCTACGGTTACTAGTTATTGTTACTCTTGCCATAATGCGGTTTGACTCTTGCTTGATTATACAGAGCCACAGAATATACTTGTGCTAAAGAATCACCCTGAATAATGTACAGTATATAACATAGAGTGTGGCCAAAATCTGTTGTAACAGGGAGGAATGTGTTACATGTTTCCGATGTAAAGGTGCTGAAGCCAATATATTGAATAACATAATATATCATAATTTAATATAAGAGAAAATACGGTTTAATCTATCGAAAGCATTAACACACCGTCCACCCTCCAATATCAGGAGTGATTTTTCCCACTAATGGCCAGTGTTTGCAGTGGAAAGTCCTGCCTGTCTCAATGGCAGTACTCTATTAATATTGGTAATTTTCATTATACCATTTCCCTCTTGTACTTTGAAGCAATTCCCTTTCTTTTTGGTGAAAAATCTGTT
Organism: Dendrobates tinctorius; assembly: GCF_039654945.1. Classification (NCBI taxonomy): domain Eukaryota; kingdom Metazoa; phylum Chordata; class Amphibia; order Anura; family Dendrobatidae; genus Dendrobates; species Dendrobates tinctorius. The sequence goes on along the minus strand of NW_027361728.1, from coordinate 41,392,107 downwards.
AAGAAAGAAAAAAGGTGGAGGAAATTAAACGCAAGAACAAAAATGTAAATAAGAAATTTCCCTTGGTCTGGAACTGAGCCCAGCTGAAAGCATGTTAATCTCCACCTCAGTAATTTGGTTCTCCTGGAGAAGACAGAAGCCTGCTGCTGTGCCCCACACTTCATAAATCACATCTTTATGTGGACAAGGTCAGGCAACCTCGCAGCTCACACATAGGGTCTTTGCCTGGGTTCTGAGGGCTCAGGCATGTTTTTTCTCCCCCACAGATCTCTAAGGAGAAGTCCAGCACGCTTCTAATTGCTTTTGATTATTTTCATTTGCTGAGGTCAGACTGGCTTGCCAGAGACTGCTTCAGGGTTGATTTCCTACAAATATCGGTGTCTTTTTGGGGCGGCTTTGTGTATTTTCAGAATTAGCACCCCATTATTTAACCCACCAATAGACATCACTTTTAACAGACAGATGTCTCAGATCATCATTCATTATCTTTAAGGGACTATACATATAGGATTCGATTGCAAGTATGCAACAAATAATATAATGTGGAGGACCACATGTGTAAGTGAAGAGAGATGATACATGGAAAGCGGCAGAGTCATCATTACAAATATATGCCATAGTTAAATATAATTTTTTTTTACATGCATAACATAAGAATTACACGTCATTCTCAGCGCTAAGAGTTCATTATATTTCACTATAAAACTAATATCATCAGCTATGTATGTACAAAGAACAGGCAGCCTTGTGTTCCCCAGTGCTGCTTGGATCTATCAGATTGCAATTGTCTTTGAATAGAGAAATAATATTATAAGTGTTATGTAGAAAAAATACAATACAACCTATTAATTATATTGCCAGTATTTATTTGATGTCAGAGTGCGGATCGTGGGAACTGTAGCTGAAGGGAAGGATGGATATTTTTGTTGCAAGAGAAGTTCAGTCTGCAGTGCTAGTTCTGCTTTCAAAAATACTGGAAACCCCCTCCCCCACCCCGACCGACCTTCATGAACCATATTGAAGTAAATGATGTTTGTTGAGGTCAGTTTAGATCTATTAAAAAAAGGTTTCACCACAGTGTCATAATTTTCATTGAAGCCTTGAAGATAGCAAAAGTGCATAACTATATCTAAGCAAAATTTAAGCAGTAATCCCCTACCCCCGAGTAGTAGATGCAGCCCCCAAATATCCAATATTCATATATACTCCAAAAATCGAAACGACACTCCAAATTAGCTAAAACAAAAGACTGACTGTTTATTTGCCCATGTACTATGAGATTTGTATTTGAGTAAAGGCCCCATCACACATAAAGATGCACCAGCGATCCCGACAACGATACGACCTTGTCAGGAATGCTGGTGCATCCCTACATGAACGCGGGTGAGCTGCCAAACAGGCAGCTTCACCAGCGATCAGCACCAGCGAGGACGCTGGTCTCTAAGGTAAATATCGGGTTACTAAGCAGCGCGCATCACTTAGTTACCCGATGTGTACCTTAGAAACTTGCGTGCACGCGCCGGAAGCTGCCAGCAGGCAGGTTTCTAAGGTACACATCGGGTAACTAAGTGACTTGCGCTGCTTAGTAACCCCAAAATTTACCTTAGAGACCAGCTCCCAGCACCTGCTTAGAGCGATGGGAGCCTCGCTGATTATTGGCTCCCATGGCCACACACAGCGATGAGCGCTGGCCAGCAGGAGACCAGCGATCAAAAAATGGCCCAGGCTGATCGAGCACGATCAGCGATACCCGACGGGGGGGCCGGTTGCTGATCCCCGTCACACACAGCGATCTCGCTAGCAAGATCGCTGTGGCGTCACAAAATCAGCGATCTCGCTAGCGAGATCGCTGTGTGTGACGGGGCCTTGAGGCTCCTTGAGGGTTGAGCCAAAACATCACTGCAAATAAACAGTCTTTTTGTTTTCCATAGTTTGGAGCTCTGCCTTCCTTTTTTGAAGTATCTATTTATCTATCTACAAAGACGTATGCAAACATTGAATATACAGTTGTGGCCAAAAGTATTGACACCCCTGCAATTCTGTCAGATAATACTCAGTTTCTTCCTGAAAATAATTGCAAACACAAATTCTTTGGTATTATTATCTTCATTAAATTTGTCTTAAATGAAAAAACACAAAAAGAATTGTCCTAAAGCCAAATTGGTTATAATTCCACACCAAACATAAAAAAGAGGGTGGACGAAAGTATTGGCACTGTTCGAAAAATCATGTGATGCTTCTCTAATTTGTGTAATTAACAGCACCTGTAACTTACCTGTGTCACCTAACAGGTGTTGGCAATAACTAAATCACACTTGCAGCCAGTTGACATGGATTAAAGTTGACTCAACCTCTGTCCTGTGTCCTTGTGTGTACCACATTGAGCATGTGTATAAAGAAAGAAGACCAAAGAACTGTCTGAGGACTTGAGAAACCAAATTGTGAGGAAGCATGAGCAATCTCCAGGCTACAAGTCCATCTCCAAAGACCTGAATGTTCCTGTGTCTACCGTGCGCAGTGTCATCAAGAAGTTTAAAGCCCATGGCACTGTGGCTAACCTCCCTAGATGTGGACGGAAAAGAAAAATTGACAAGAGATTTCAACGCAAGATTGTGCGGATGTTGGATAAAGAACCTCGACTAACATCCAAACAAGTTCAAGCTGCTCTGCAGTCCGAGGGTACAACAGTGTCAACCCGTACTATCCGTCGACGTCTGAATGAAAAGAGACTGTATGGTAGGAGACCCAGGAAGACCCCACTTCTTACCCCGAGACATAAAAAAGCCAGGCTTGAGTTTGCCAAAACTTACCTGAAAAAGCCTAAAACGTTTTGGAAGAATGTTCTCTGGTCACATGAGACAAAAGTAGAGCTTTTTGGGCAAAGGCATCAACATAGAGTTTACAGGAGAAAAAAAGAGGCATTCAAAGACAAGAACACGGTCCCTACAGTCAAACATGGCGGAGGTTCCCTGATGTTTTGGGGTTGCTTTGCTGCCTCTGGCACTGGTCGGCTTGACCGTGTGCATGGCATTATGAAGTCTGAAGACTACCAACAAATTTTGCAGCATAATGTAGGGCCCAGTGTGAGAAAGCTGGGTCTCTCTCAGAGGTCATGGGTCTTCCAGCAGGACAATGACCCAAGACACACTTCAAAAAGCACTAGAAAATGGTTTGAGAGGAAGCACTGGAGACTTCTAAGGTGGCCAGCAATGAGTCCAGACCTGAATCCTATAGAACACCTGTGGAGAGATCTAAAAATGGCAGTTTGGTGAAAGTACCCTTCAAATATCAGGGACCTGGAGCAGTTTGCCAAAGAAGAATGGTCTAAAATTCCAGCAGAGCATTGTAAGAAACTCATTGATGGTTACCGGAAGTGGTTGGTCGCAGTTATTTTGGCAAAAAAGGTTGTGCAACCAAGTATTAAGCTGAGGGTGCCAATACTTTTGTCTGGCCCATTTTTGGAGTTTTGTGTGAAATGATCAATGTTTTGCTTTTTGCTTCATTCTCTTTTGTGTTTTTTCATTTAAGACAAATTAAATGACGATAATAATACCAAACAATTTGTATTTGCAATCATTTTCAGGAAGAAACTGAGTATTATCTGACAGAATTGCAGGGGTGTCAATACTTTTGGCCACGACTGTATGAAGTTTGGACTAAATTACTTCTCTATGGAATATACTTATAAATTAAGGTACTGGTAATTAGTTGCCAATTTGTGCGCTAATTACCTTCATTTTAATAAGTATATTCTAAAGTATATAGCAGCAATGCATTCCAAATGTCATTTATTTATTGTTTGCATACATTGTAGTGCTTACAGAGTGCTGCTGTATTATTTTGTTTCTATATTAACCAGTCATATCAGCTTGCACCTGTTCATCCCAATATCTATCTATCTATCTATCTATCTTTCTAGTCTAATGTGCCATCTCTCAACATAGTGTAGTAGTTCAACTCAAGAAGAGGTATTTGGAGGTAGAAAATGGGAACACTGTCTCTTTAAATCCCCATTGGTTTATTTTAAGGCAGCATAAACCAACACGCGGGGAAAATAACTCAGCCTTTCTGGCTAAAACAACAAAGTAAACAAGATGCTGCAACACAGTCCATACGTTGCAGGTAAAATAATATCAAAAGACTGACCGATACATCGAAACATAAATCAGGTCTGAACAGTGCTTACCTAGAGTAGCCAACTCATATGCAAACAAGCAAAAAACCAAACAGACCTAATTTATGTTTGGATGTGACCGTCAGTTTTTTGATATTTGTATGCATTAGCCTTCTGACTGAGCACTCTGCCCCTTAAGGGCCCGTCACACTAAGCGATATCGCTAGCAATATCGCTATAACGTCACTGGTTTTGTGACGTCACTGGTTTTGTGATGCAGCAGCGATATTGCTAGCGATATCGCTATGTGTGACACTTACCTCTGACCGGCTCCCCCGCTGGTTATCGCTGATCGCGCGAGAACGGCCTGGGTCGTTTCTAGTCATCAGATTCCTGCTGGGCTTCCAGCTGTGGCGACGAGCAACGCGTGGACGCGGGCGGGAAGACGTCTTCATTGCCTCATCTGACAGGTAAGTAGCGACCGCCGACTGCTGCTATGTCGCTGGTGAGATCTGCCTGTTTGGCAGCTTCAGTCTAAGAGAGAATTGGAATTAGGTCCTAGCAACGAGAATCGCCTTTTCGTGGCTGCCAGGTACACATGAATTGGCCAATTTATGTGCTAAACATTCTCAAATTTTCATATTTCTAGTGCAGTAATGCAGTTCAAGTTTCATATTTCATGTCATGTTTTAGTGCTACAGAGAGCTGCTCTTTGTTTGTTTGCATACGTTGTGGGTGGCACCCCTCTCTGGAGCAACACAGGTTCAGTCTGTGCTCGACAAGCCACAAAGCCACTGGAGATTCCTCTCTCCAGGCTAGCTGAACCCAGACTGCCTGTAGAGCTTGGTTATTTAAACCCAAGACCATGTGACTTTTTCTATCCTGTGACTGATCACATGATCATCATGACATCACACAGGTCCTGGCAGCTCTGCCAGTGGAGATAAAGTGGATCTTCTCCTACTTGCTCTATGAAGGTCCACATGAAACCAGCCCGTTATGCAACCTTAACTTAACCCTCACAGCACGTAGTGTGCTGGAGAAAAATACTTTGGTTTCATATCACTGATGCCATTAAGCGCAGTGACACATATCTCCCCTTTATTACCTTACCAGTGACTTTGTCACAATACGTAATTCAAACAAATTGTAATTATTGCTGAGTGATATATTTAATATACAGTATGTTACCTGTATCTAGCTGTTGTTGACCATCAAATGCATCCAATACAGAATCAGGCTTTCCAAAATAAATGTAAGCTGCGACTCTAGTGAGAACAAAACCTTAAATGTGTCCATCTAGACCATAGCTAGTAGCCAACTGTTATATATTCAATATTGTATGAAAATATGTAATATGAAATATTAAAGAAGTGTTATTAACTCTACAGTGTATACATTCTACATGCTATCCTAGTTTTGAAGTTTTGAACAGCTCCTTCCAACTATTTCTAGCGCAATTAACCTAAACATTTATTAGTTGCCTAGACCAAGACCATGTATTTCCTCTGCACCAGTGTTCATAAACACCCACCATATGTTAGTTTATTTTAGCCAAGCTAACGCATTTCCAGCACATTAACTATAATAATTATAAAAAAACAGCTTTAGATGGCCTCTAAACTTTGATATTAATAGTCAAAGTCATTGATTAAACTTTTTATTTGTAGATTCTGCAGGAAATTTCCTTAGCGGTATTATCCCACACAGATTGTCTGATATGCACAGTTAGACCAGTATGGCTACAGTCAAGTCTTATTTCAGTCCTGTAGACACAATGCAAAATCATGGCTAATAGCTTCTCGAAAGTCTGGCTTCAAGCCTTCAGTGTATGCATAAGGTTTTCATTACAGGCTAATTAAGGGATCATACTGTGCTACGTTGTGACTCAAGCAATGCTGGTTAGGACATTCACAATTTGTGGCATGTTTGATTAAGAGGCCCCATGTAAATGTCTACTAAACTGAAAACTGCTGGGGGGTGACAATGGAACAAGTGAATCGAACTGCAAACATCTGCTGAATCTCCAACCGCTGTAGGGTTTTGCAAGACATTGCAAAGCCTATAAGTAATGCATCTCTTGCCATCAGAAAGTCTCTAGGGCCAAAAAAACCCCAAATAGATAGCCATTTTTTCAGCATGAACGAGACATTCATATGCTAACAAAACACTGCTGGCAGCATTCTGCCGGGGTTTGCATATAAATGGCTATTCTGTACAGTTTACTCTTATTAGTAGAACAGGAACCACACAAGTTTTACTATTACTCCTGACAACTGGTCTGATTGTGAGCACTCATAAGTATCCTGGGTGGGCTGGTTTTCCATCAAAGAGGGAATATTCAGGTTTCTTCCTAAATCTTGAGCACAACAAGTTGGTTGTATGTAATGAGAATCATATTTTGGTATTAAATTGGCGAAGGGAGAGTGGGATGTACTTATTGAAGCTACCAGGAATCTGACGCTTGTCATTCTAGTTGCATCATCACCAGAAAGCTTTCAAATGTTTTTTTCTGAAACGACGCAGCAAATATGTACATGGTTGCAATAATAGAGCTCTAATCTGTTTCATGCTGCAAGTATAAGGTACCGCTTCATACAGAAGTATCAGCTGTCAGGTTCTCTTGAATAAGTGCCAACTAGTTGTACACATTAGTAGATTAAAGATATTGTCTACTATTGAGCTAGACTCTTCTTCAGGGCCGGCCCGAACGTATAGGCAAACTAGGCGGCCACCTAGGGCGCCGACCCAAAGGGGGCACCAGAGAGAAAATAGAAAAAATTATAAAAAATCTTTTCAAAAGGCAAAAAGTTTCAGGGATGGAAAGAAAAGTGTACATAAATTTTTTTTACCATAAATTTAAAAGAAAAACCGTTGAGCTTCAATTTACGCATGGAAGGAGGCGCTAAACTACGGACGTGAGTCGTTTGCATCGTCTGCTGACAGGTGTTTGATCCCGCACGTTTATTTTGCTCCTAAGTTTTCAAATGTTGGCAAAGCAAACAACCAAAAATGCACACATGATGCAAGAGAGGTTGGTTGGGTTGGCAACAATTTCGATAGAATCTGAAGTTGCTAAACAAATTAATCTCGGTGACTTAGTGTCATCCTTTTCAAAAAAAAAGGCAAGGAAACTAAAATTTTAATTACCTATGGTCATTTTTGTTTTGTGTTATTGATTACTTAGTATATATTTGTCCTATACAACTTCTCAGAAGATTAAAGAGTTAAGAGAGAGTTAATTAATCATTGTTGTTGTGGTTTATTTTGCTCCTAAACTTATATCCCAAGTTTTCATCTACTGCCAAGAATAGTAGGGGCGCAACAAAATATTTTCGCCTAGGGCGCTGTAATCTCTCGGGCCGGCCCTGCTCTTCTTTAATGTTATAATCCCTCAAGTTAATATTGGATGCAGTTGGATGAAACACGTGAGGCTGGAAAAAATTGTGGCACATTTGTTCTTTAAACTTGGTAAAGATGCTGGTACAGTGTTGAAGCTTGTTCTGAATTAAAAACATTATTATCATCATGTTAAAGAATGAATTAAACCGAGCGGTTCAGCCAAACTTACATGTTTCATCCAATTGGATCCATATTTAATGGTGGCTTTATCCACTAACCTTGGGGCAGCAGCTGTTTTCCGTCATGTCTACATAGGAGTTGTGCCTGTCACAACTCCAGCAGGTGAGCGTAACCAACACACCCACTCTCTCTCCATAAAGTATCACCATTTTTCCCCAAATATATATTTATTCATAGTTCCTCAAGTAAAATATAAAATGCATTTACTCACATCCCGAACCGGTGCCATTTTGGTAATTTCTACATTGCATCTACCAGCACTCGATTAACAGAGAGCTATCAATGCTCTCAGCCGTTACACAAACCTGAGATGGACCTTTGCTGATAGAACCCTGCAGGCCATTTTGTAGCCAGTTCTTAAAAGCTGAAGCCCTTGCAAATGCAGAGGTTGTTGTAAGACCAACTCTAAATCCACATTTTCACAGTTTCATGATGATTTAGATATGAATTTCATGATTAATGTGTATGTGAATGTTATCTTTTTATATACCAGGCCATGAAGAGCATTTTTGTGACCTAATTGCTAAATTGATTTGGACTGATAACCTTTGTACATGGATTTGCTTTTAATAGTTTGAAACCTGAATATCTTGTTGAGGATGTGCATATGTCAGTCTTTGATTTCAATCGTGGACTTTTTAGCACAATATGAGTTGATTTTGCAAAAGGCACTTTGGTAACTGAGCTTAGAACATTTAAATTAGATGCCCAGCCTGATATGAAAATGTGCATAGCATTAATGAATTGAGAATATGACTTGCATATGCTTTCTCAATCATATATTCAATTTTCAGCCTAGCAAAAAACAAATCTGTTTACTGCTTATCTGTCCAAATCAGTTATTAAGCACTTCACAAAAAGTGCTTTTAATTTCTATCATTATTCATTTGGGGAATTAATAAAGGTTCTGAAAGTTTTAAACTTGTACTTTCCATAGCTGGTGATTTTGTAATTGTTAAATGAAATATATTTTCACAGAGAACTCATGAGAATTCAGTCCGAGCCAACGGTAGATGCAAAATTTGACATCCTGTTTTGTGGAGGTGCTGTCAAAATGAAAATTTGCTAGAGCTCAGTTGTTTTGTGATAAAGCTATGCTTAACACCTATAAGTCAATACTTTTGGAATTGATTATATAAATCATTCTCCTCAAGAGCTACATTATGTGATATATTCCTGTTAGTAAAAATTTGGCAAATTTTAGCAAAGTTTTTTTGCAAATTTACACTTTACTGTGCTGTAGACCTCTGCATAAAAAAACTACAGGGTGGGCCATTTCTATGGATACGCCTAAATAAGATGGGAATCGTTGGTGATATCAACTTCCTGTTTGTGGCACATTAGTATATGGGAGGGGGGAACTTTTCAAGATGAGTGGTGACCATGGCGGCCATTTTGAAGTTGGCCATTTTGGATCCAACTTTATTTTTTCCAATGCGAAGATCAAACTTATTGAGAATTTGACAGGAAAAACAATGATGTGCTTGTTTTTAACGTAATTTTATTCTTTCATGAGTTATTTACAAGTTTATGACGACTTATAAAATGTGTTCAAAATGTTGCCCATTGTGTTGGATTGTCAATGCAACCCTCTTTGCCCACTCTTAACACACTGATAGCAACACAGCGGAAGAAATGCTAGTCTAAGGGGGTCAGATTCCTTGTAGGAATGCTCAGGCCTGACACCCATAATGTGGTGGTGCACCATCTTGCTGGAAAACCCAGGGAACGTGCCATCTTCAGTGAATAAAGAGGGCAACACATCATCATGTAGCAATTTCAGATATCCAGTGGCATTAAAGTTTTCATTGATTAAGAAAGGCCCCACTACACTACTGTATCATTGTACCCCATATACCACACCATACCATCAATTATGGGTGTCAGGTCTGACATTCCTACATGAACAGTTTCCAGGAAAGTGGATTGGTCATCGGGGCCAGTTGAATGGCCACCAAGGTATCCCGATCTGACCCCTTAGACTTTTATCTTTGGGCTCATCTGAAGTCAATTGTCTATGCTGTGAAGATACGAGATGTGCAGCATCTGAAACAATGGATACTGGAAGCCTGTGCTAGCATTTCTTCTGCGGCGTTGCTATCAGTGTGTCAAGAGTGGGAGAAGAGGGTTGCATTGACAATGCAACACAATGGGCAGTACTTTGAACACATTTTATAAGTGGTCATAAATTTGTAAATAAATCATGAAAGAATAAAGTTATGTTAAAACCAAGCACACTATTGTTTTTCTTGTGAAATTCTCAATCAGTTTGATGTGTCACATGACCCTCTTCGCATTAAAAAAATAAAGTTGGATCCAAAATGTCCAACTTCAAAATGGCCACCATGGTCACCACCCATCTTGAAAAGTCTCCCCCCTCCCATATACTAATGTGCCACAAACAGGAAGTTGATATCACCAACCATTCCCATTTTATTTAGGTGTATCCATATAAATGGCCCACCCTGTACTATTCCTTTGGAGAACTGCTGGGAAACGAAATTAGGTTTATTCCTTCTGGATAATTTCTTGCTCAACCACTCACATAGAAAATAGAGGAAAAATAACTATAGTGACATCACAATGAAGCAAAATGTTCCCTTCGTAGACCTCATCTAACTGGAATGTGTTATGTAAAGTGTAAAACATGTGACCGCTCATAGAAGCACTTATTTTATATACAATATGTTCTTCCAGTTGCCGGAAATAAGGCCATTGTATACTTTTACTGGAGCTCAATTTAATCAATTTAAGAACTCATGCACATGGCAGAGATGTGCTCACGGAGGCAGATGTGCTGTTTTGTATACTAAGCCATAGACACTTGGGTAAAGATTCACAATTTGTGACAAAAAGCTGTCTTACATGCCTTGCACAATGTGTGTTATGTGTTTTAGAGACTTTATGAAGTTTGTCCTACAAGGGAGCATGGTTTTCTGCAAAATTTCAATGCAAAATTCTGGTACAAAGAAAGCCCAATAATATAGTCAAAAAATGCATTTTAAAAATGCACCACATTTATCAAACAGCATGAAACATTGTAAGGCTAGGTGTACTGTCTGCCTGTATGTCTAGCCTACAGTACATGGGACCTTTTCCTGAGGAATACTGTAACATTGAAATAGGCGACCATTCAACAGATGGAGGTCAAAAGTGTTGCACACCTGTCCAAGGTATCCTGGACTCAACTTCTTTCCCCTGGATCTGCTGACCTCTGTTGTGCTCCATGTCAGGTTTTACAAGTTGCCCGGCATGGCGCAATGACATCACCTCCCTATGACAATTTAAGGTCCATGAAGACACACCTATATCTTGGGATCGAGACTCTAGTCCTAGGTTTGGTGTGGCCACTATCTGTGTTTTTGTGTTTGTGCTTGCATTCATCCATGTTTGGTTCCATTTAACCCCTTCATGACCAAGCCTATTTTGACCTTAATGACCAAGCCATTTTTTGCAATTCTGACCAGTGTCCCTTTATGAGGTAATAACTCAAGAAAGCTTCAATGGATCCTAGCGATTCTGAGACTGTTTTTTCGTGACATACTGGGCTTCATGTTAGTGGTCGATAACATGATTAGGTCGATAATTTTTGCGTTTATTTGTGAAAAAATCAGAAATTTGGTGAAAATTTAGAAAATTTTGCAATTTCAAATTTTGAATTTTAATTCTGTTAAACCAGAGAGTTATGTGACACAAAATAGTTGCTAAATAACATTTACCACATGTCTACATTACATCAGCACAATTTTGGAAACAAAATATTTTTTTGTTAGGAAGTTATAAGGGTTAAAATTTGACCAGCGATTTCTCATTTTTATAACCAAATTTACAAAACCATTTTTTAGGGACCCCCTCACATTTGAACTCACTTTGAGGGGTCTATATAGCAGAAAATACCCAAAAGTGACACCATTCTAAAAACTGCACCCCTCAAGCTACTCAAAACTATATTCAAGAAGATTATTAACCCTTCAGATGTTTCACAGGAACTAAAGCAACGTGGAAAGAAAAAATGGACATTTTAATTTTTCCAACAAAAATTTTGTTTTAGCATCAATTTTTTCTTTTTCACATGGGCAACAGGATAAAATGGATCCTAAAATTTGTTGGGCAATTTCTCCTGAGTACACCGGTACCTCATATGTGGTCATAAACCACTGTTTGGGCACACGGCAGGGCTCAGAAGGGAAGGAGCGCCATTTTGAATGGAAAATATGCTGGAATATTTAGCGGTTGCCATGTCGCGTTTGGAGAGCCCCTGTGTGCCTAAACATTGGAGCTCCCCCACAAGTGACCCCATTTTGGAAACTAGACTCCCCAAGGAACTTATCTAGATGCATAATGATCACTTTGAACCCCCAGGTGCTTCACAAATTGATCTGTAAAAAAAAAAAAGTACTTTTTTTTCACAAAAATTTTCTTTTAGCCTCAGTTTTTTCATTTTCACATGGGCAACAGGATAAAATGGATCCTAAAATTTGTTGAGCAATTGCTCCTGAGTACACCGATACCTCATTTGTGGTCATAAACCACTGTTTGGGTGTACGGCAGGGTCCGGAAGGGAAGGAGCACATTTGACTTTTTGAATGGAAAATTAGCTCCAATCGTTATCGGACACCATGTCGCGTTTGGAGAGCCCCTGTGCACCTAAACATTGGAGCTCCCCCCCACAAGTGACCCCATTTTGGAAACTAGACCCCTTATGGAACTTATCTAGATGTGTAGTGAGCACTTTGAACCCCCTAGTGCTTCACAAAAGTTTATAACACAGAGCATTGAAAATAAAAAATATTTTTTCCTCAAAAATGATTTTTTAGCATGCTATTTTTAATTTTCACAAGGCTAACAGGAGAAATTGGACCCCAAAAGTTGTTGTCCAGTTTGTCCTGAGTACGCTGGTACCCCATATGTGGAGGGGAACCACTGTTTGGGCGCACGGCAGGGCTCAGAAGGGAAGGAACGCCATTTGACTTTTTGAAATGCAAATTACTTCTAATCGTTAGCGGATACCATGTCCTGTTTGGAGAGCACCTGTGTACCTAAACATTGGAGCTCCCCCACAAATGACCCCATTTTGGAAACTAGACCCCCTAAGGAACTTATCTAGATGCATAGTGAGCACTTTGAACCCCAAGTGCTTCACAAAAGTTTATAAACGCAGAGCCGTGAAAATAAAAAATATTTTTTTTCCTCAAAAAATTATTTTTAGTGCGCAATTTTTTATTTTCACAAGTGTACCAGGATAAATTGGACCCCAAAAGTTGTTGTCCAGTTTGTCCTGAGTACGGTGGTACCCCATATGTGGGGGGAAACCACTGTTTGGGCACACGTCGGGGCTCGGAAGGGAAGTAGTGACATTTTGAAATGCTGACTTTGATGGAATGGTCTGCGGGCATCATGTTTCATTTGCAGAGCCCCTGATGTACCTAAACTGCGGAACCCCCCACAAGTGACCCCATTTTGGAAACTAGACCCCCCAAGGAACTTATCTAGATGAGTGGTGAGCACCTTGAACCCCCAAGCGCTTCACAGAAGTTTATAATGCAGAGCCGTGAAAATAAAAAATAATTTTTTTCCACAAAAAAAATGATTTTTAGCCAGCAATTTTTTTTCACAAGGGTAGCAGGATAAATTGGACCCCAAAAGACATTATGAAATGCTGACTTTGATGGAATGGTCTGCGGCCATCATGTTACATTTGCAGAGCCCCTGATGTACCTAAACTGTGGAACCCCCCACAAGTGACCCTATTTTGGAAACTAGACCCTCCCAAGGAACTTATCTAGATGTGTGGCGAGCACCTTGAACCCCCAAGTGTTTCACAGAAGCTTATAACGCAGAGCCGTGAAAATAAAAAATAATTTTTTTTCCTCAAAAAAATGTATTTTAGCCAGCAATTTTTTTTCACAAGCGTAGCAGGATAAATTGGACCCCAAAAGTTTTTGTCCAGTTTGTTCTGAGTACGCTGGTACCCCATATATGGGGGGGAACCATTGTTTGGGCACACGTAAGGGCTCGGAATGGAAGTAGTGACGTTTTGAAATGCAGACTTTGATGGAATGGTCTGCGGTCGTCATTACGTTTGCAGAGCCCCTGATGTGCCTAAACAATAGAAACCCCCCTCATGTGACCCCATTTTGGAAACTAGACCCCCCAAGGAACTTATCTAGATGCCTGGTGAGCACTTTCAACCCCCAAGTGCTTCACAGAAGTTTATAACGCAGAGACGTGAAAATAAAAAAAAAATTCCACAAAAATAATTTTTTAGCCCCCAATTTTTTAATTTCCCAAGGGTACCAGGAGAAATTAGACCCCCAAAGTTGTTGTGCAATTTTTCCTGAGTACACTGATACCCCATATGTTGGGGTAAACCACTGTTTGGGCACACGTCGGGGCTTGGAAGGGAGGGAGCACTGTTTGACTTTTTGAACGCAAAATTGGCTGGAATCAATGGTTGCACCATGTCATGTTTGGAGACCTGCTGATGTGCCTAAACAGTGGAAACCCCTCAATTCTAAATCCAACCCTAACCACAACACACCCCTAACCACAGCCCTAACCCCAACACATCCCTAACCCTAATCCCAACCCTAACATAACCCTAACCCCAACACACCCCTAACTCTAACCCCAACCCTAACCATAACCCTAACCCCTAACCACAAGCCTAACCCTAATTCCAACCCTAATCCTAATTCCAACCCTAACCCTAGTTCTAACTCTAATTCCAACCCTAATTCCAACCGTAACCCTAATTCCAACCCTAACCCTATTTCCAATCCTATCCCTAACCCTCTTTCCAACCCTAACCCTCTTTCCAACCCTAACCTTCGTTCCAACTCTAACCCTAACACTCTTTCCAACCCTAACCCTAATGGAAAAACAAAAGTAAAAATAATTTCTTTATCTTATTAGTTGTTCCTGCCTATGGGGGTGATAAACGGGGGGTTTATTTACTTTTCATTCTATTTTGATCACTGTGAGAGTTTATTGCAGTGATCAAAATGAATGAAAGTAAATTGCAGCCGGCGGGCGCACTGCGCATGTGCCCGCCATTTTTCAATATGGCGACGCCCATGGTCCGGGACTGCGGGACACCGGGAGCCATAGCAGCACTCGGTGAGTACCGGGGGGTGGGGGGTGATCGGAAGGCGGGGGGAGTGGAGGGAAGGCGGGGGGGCAGATGATTACAGCGGCGGCACATCGCTGCTGTCATTCAGTGGCGGGGGGGCAGATCGCCCCCATTAACTGGTGGGGGGGTCGGATCGGTGTCACCAGCCATGTCCGATGCTACAGCAGCGTCAGACATGGCTGAATTGTAATATTTCATAAATTTTCATTGATGAAATATTACTATCACTCTGATTGGCTGTTTCACTTTTAACAGTCAATCAGAGCGATCGTAGCCAAGTGGGGGCAAAGTCACGCCCCCGTGGTGAAGTACAAAGCCCCCTGTATCTGCGGGTTGAGTGACCTTTCAGTGACCTAGGTCACCCGACCCGCAGGGGGGCTTTAAAGTCATGACGCCACATAGGCGTCACTGGTCAGATTGGTACCAGTTTTCATGGCGCCTATGTGGCGTCATTGGTCGTGAAGGGGTTAATCCATCCTGCTACTTCTGAGATTCTGGTGTGTGCAAAGTCCTCGCTGCCCATGGCCCTTTCTTCATCAATGCTGGAGTCACATTGACCTGAGGCTTTGAGAATTTATCTCACCAGGTAAGCCTAACAAAAAGGGTGTTCTTTGTCTTGCAGGTATGTGACTGCATACTGCTTGCTTAACAGTATAAGAAAGCACAGGAGACTGCACTTTCCTATACAAAGGGTCACTGCAAATAAATTTATACCATGTGATGCAAGTTTCTTTATCATGGATCCCTATGGTGAACGGATGTCTCAGCATCCATTCTGACTGCGGCCACTGCGTGGTACATACCTGCTAAGTGTGTGTGCCCTACAGTGGGAAGAAACACAGTGTTGACCAAGCCTACAACTGACTTAACACATTAGATGGCTGTCAAATGATAGTTTGGGCAATCTTTCAGCTGACATTCTTTTTGCCACCTCTCCCGCACACAGGACTACTGTACTCCTGTGTTCTTTATTTTCTAGAGACTGAAATGTAATCTGCAGTCTGAAATCAGACATCTCCGAGCGACATCTTCCACGACGATCAGTTGGTTAGCGCCCCATACACATTTAGACAGTTGTAATAAATCTGCCCATCTGCATGCAGTGTCTCAAAGCAATGTTTGTAGAGGATCATGTCTCTATATGAAATCTTATGTTGTTATTATCACATGACATAATAAAAAATTATTTTTGTTGGGGAGTTTAATTACTGCAGTCTCATAGAAAGTGAATAGAGCAGTAGTGACTCATGCATACTACTATTCTGTTCATGCAGGGGAATCGGAGACCCCCCTGCTCTTGATCAGTAGTGGTCAAATATGTGATATTACGATTATGGGAAAACCTCTTTAACATTTTTTTGGTTCGGGACTTTGGAATAGTGTTCCACAACTCTGTGGCTGGCTATTGGGGCTTACAAGGAGAAACAGCTGGAGAGCAAGAAGTTAGAGAACACTGGCCATCACTGTGGAGTCCTGAATGTGATAACTGTAGTTTTCCTTTAAATTTGAAGGAAAAGAATCAGATGACCTGGGCCAACACGTTCTTCCAGATGAACAACTATTTTTGAAGGCATCCTGTAGGGCTCTGTGACACTGAATGATAATGTAACATATGAAACTGTGACCATTCAATTCTCAGATCAACTTCAAACTGCAATGAACCATCATTGTTCCAGTTGAGTTAGCCCATCATCCCTGTGAACATAACAGGAAACAGCCATATAATATTTCCCGCTCAGAGCACTAATAGGTATGATTAATCCTTATTCCACCGCATGCCACAGCCTGAAACTAATGATGGAGATACAACAGAAAATTCATTTATGGATGCCATAATCATGGAAAAGAGATATCTACAATTCTATACTAATGATGATGTGATGGCCTGTCTCCTGCCTTTCACCTGTAGTTCCATGAAGCACAGAGGTCACTCTGCAAGATGAATGGCATAGGGATATAATTTATCAGCACTTACTGCAATACCAAAGGTTTCAGATCTCTAAAAATAAGTACGTAGGGTTGAGAAATATTTTCAGATTAGTCATGTAATATCACAGTCTTACATGACTATATAATCCAGCATATTACAGCAAACCTTTTCCTTTTAAGAGGACCAAGATAATAATAATGAATGCTGCTGGTAGAGCCACCACAATGTCAGTGGAAAGGTGCTTGGCAGATAAGGAAATCCCTGGCAGTGCTAGGCTTTTGGTAGTGTTGTTGCAAATGGCAGAAAGCAGCTGAAGAGTAGTAGATGTTGGGCTCCTTGATTTGAATCGTGACAAGGCTAGCACGTTCAAATGAAGGTAGTGCAACAACAGATTTGTCAGAATACCATTAGCTTCCTTTCAGAATCAACATTTTCTTTGGGTTACTATAAAATAATACCGCAAATGTGAGTCATTGATTGCAAATAAGATAATTTTGCACACTCAAACAATTAATTTTCCTAAGAAATTCATTGAAGGCTATGTTGTAAAAATAAGTACATTTGAATGGAAGTCTTACGTTCACACAGTCAGTATTTGTTCGGCATTTTACAACAGCATTTTTAAGCCAAAGTCAGGAGTGGAACAATCAGAGAAAAAGTATAATAGAAACAAGTGCACCACTTCTGCATTTTTCACACTCTCTTGGTTTTGGTTTTTCAAGTACTGATGTAAAATACTGACCAAATACATAACCTGTGAATAAGGCCTTAGGAGCAAAGTTTAGACTACAAAATTCTAATTAACAATACAACCACAGGTAAGTCTATTTATTCTTTAAACAGTTTTCCAGCAGACAGTTGACTTCATAAAAAGGCGTTACTAAACAAAGAAAACACGTTCACATTTCATGCTGTCAGCAATGGCACCACATGGAAGAGAAATGTCACAAGACATGAGAAAAAAAATAATTTGTTTACCCAAGAAAGGTGGTAGTTATAAGATGATCAGAAGTCAGAATACTGCAGCAAAAGTGATACAAAACTATAACAAAGATGGAACTGCAACAATCTCACAGAGAATTGGGCCAGGTTGACAATTGAAGTTAATACTTAAACAGGAGCATCTTCTGATAAGAAGGACTGAAGAAAATTGACATGCAAGTTCACTGCAGTTAGATAAAGAAGTAGAAAGTGAAATAGGGGCGAGTTTTCCCATGATACAAAGCGGCATACAATGTAGAGGCATGCATGGGTATCGTCCACAAAGGAATCCTCTCCTTTTATGCACAAAAAAGTCCTTTTATGATTTGCCAAGGCTCATGATGAAATATATGAAAACTACTGGGACTCTATACTCTGGAGCAATGAGTCCAAGATAAATGTTTTTAGAACTCACAGCTCCAAAATGGTTAGATGAGAATTACAAAGAGAAATCATGGTGCCTACAATTAAATGTAGTGGCTGTGTCATTATGTGGCACTGCATGAGTGCTGCTGGTGTCAGGGAACTACATTTTCATTTATTATGGAAAGGGGTGGTGTGGGGGGTATATTATGGTGAGGGGTGGTGTGGGGGTATATTATTGGGAGAGGAGTTGTGTAGGGGGTATAATATGGTGAGGGGTGGTGTAGGGGGTATATTATGGTGAGGGGTGGTGTAGGGGTATATTATGGGGAGGGGGGTGTATGGGGTATACTATGGGAAGGGTCAGTGAAGGGGATTTTAGGGAGAGGAGCTGTGTAGGGGGTATATTATGGAGAGGGATGGTGTGGGGGGTATATTATGGGGATAGGAGTTGTGTAGGGGTATATTATGGGGAGGGGTGGTGTAGAGGGTATATTATGGTGAGGGGCGGCATAGGGGGTATATTATGGTGAGGGACGGTGTAGGGGATATATTATGGTGAGGGGCAGTGTAGGGGTTATATTATGGTGAGGGGCGGTGTAGGGGTTATATAATGGGGAGGGGTGGTGTAGGGGGTATATTATGGAGAAGGGTGGTGTGGGAGGGATACTATGGAGAGAGACAGGCTAGGGGGATTTTTTCTGTAGGAAGCACATTGATGGACAATTATTACAACATGGTAGATATTTATACTTTGTTGGCAGTATAATGATTTTACAACGGAGCAAAATACTCCTGGCCACGATGAGAGCCACGCATGTTGTTTATAAAAGCTCGGCGTCCGTGCCACCACACGCGGCTCTCATCGTGGCCAGGAGTATTTTGTGCCGTTGTAAAATCATAAGCGCACAGCAAAAGGGCTAAGCCTCCTGATGTACCATAATATGATAGTGTAGGGCGTTGAGGCAACATTGCTGAGGTGTGAAGAGCTTAATATCACGGCTTAACATCTCAGGCACATTGTGGACATATTAATCCCATTGTGAGTAGAGGAATGAGGCAAAATTGCCGGGATGTGGTAGAGCCTTAGGTTTATGGCTCAGTATACTGGCAGACTATATTAATGTTACTCTCATGTGAATAAGGGGATAGCATGTGCATATGAGAGGTGACATCTACGGACTGAGTGAGTGAGATAAATCACTGGCTGGCATCTGTTTCAATTGGGCAAAGGAGCCTTTGTGTAGTCAATGGATGACACTGTATTAGGGAGATTCCGTTATTCTATTGGGGACAATGTGCAATAGCATTAGCACTTTAGTCTACGGATATTGGAGTGTAAAATTGGCTGTTAATGATTGGGAATGATGCAATGGTATATCCATATATAGTATATCAATATATGCAACAATTATTAAACACTTCCCTTAAAAAAGGATGCCAAGTGAGATTTTCCCTCATTAAAGGGTGTCTTGGAGTCCATGAATACAATGTTGTATAATTATATTAGTGTCCTTTATGACCCCCTCTTGTGATAGGGGTTGATTGGAAAGACTGCACACAAGCACGGTGGAAGATTTGATATATTATTTATTCACAATTTATTAAAAGTTAAGTCTTATTATTTTTCCACCACAGGCAGTGATTTTTGCAATTACGGTAATTGGTTGGATTTGTATCTGGTGTAAGGGTGCCAATTCAGTGAAATCTCTAATACTGACTACATCTCATAAGTAGTGAGGTTCCTGTATGGTCCACTGTCAGATGATAAAGGTAGCAACAACTCCCAGTATCTTCTTACCATAGATAAGCACATACTGGGAGCTACATGTTCATGTCATACAAGTTTATCATGGGGCTGATCTAACACTGAAATTGACCACTGTAATAAGCGTGGTGCTGCATTCATCTACTGACGGTGGTTCTAATGTTACATTCATCTACTGACGGTGGTTCTGTCGCTGCATTCATCTACTGATGGTATTCATGACCCTGCATTCATCTACTGATGGTGTTTCTGTCCCTGCATTCATCTAGTGATGGTGGTTCTGTCCCTGCATTCATCTACTGATGGTGGTTCTGTCGCTGCATTAATCTACTGATGGTGGTTCTGTTACTGCATTCATCTACTGATGATGGTTCTGACCCTGCATTCATCTACTGATGGTGGCTGTGTCCCTGCATTCATCTACTGATGGTGGTTCTGTCCCTGCATTCATCTACTGATGGTGGTTCTGTTGCTGCATTCATCTACTAATGGTGGTTCTGTAACTGCATTCATCTACAGATGGTGGTTCTGTTGCTGCATTCATCCACTGATGGGGGTTCTCTCCCTGCATTCATCTACTGATGGTGACTGTGTCCCTGCATTCATCTACTGATGGTGGTTCTGTTGCTGCATTCATCTACAGATGGTGGTTCTGTTGCTGCATTCATCCACTGATGGGGGTTCTCTCCCTGCATTCATCTACTGATGGTGACTGTGTCCCTGCATTCATCTACTGATGGTGGTTCTGTTGCTGCATTTATCTACTTGTCGGTGGTTCTGGTGCTGCATGTATCTACTAACGGTTCTGTCACTTCATTCCACTACTGGTTCTGATCATGTACACATGTAGCAAACCATAATGTGCTTGATGGCTATGTTAAAACCGAAAATTATATGGTTCCGTATGTGATATTTGAGGTTCTGTAGGCAGGTCCAGGTGTGACCAGTATAGAGCATTGTAAATAAAAATCCTAGGTAATGATGAGACACATTGCATACTTTGCTTTACTACATATCTCAAAATGTATATCCAGTTTAAAATTAATAATACATGAGCATAATATGTGATTTGTCTGATCAATAGAAACGCTCATCTGAGCTGATCCAAGTACCATCAGGTTTTTCATTGAGCAGCTCTCAGACAGGCAATACAGTAGTAGGCATATAGCCTATGAAGCAGCCAGAGGTAAACATGTTAAAGGGGTTGTCCAGATTTAAGTTACAAGTCACTCTGTGACTGCAGACTCGTGAATCCTCACATTGCTCGCAGTGCTGTTGTGATTCGGCGGGCGCGTGACTGCAGGTATGTGATTTGCATACATGACAACTAGCCTTGCTCGGCCCCACTTATAACACCTGTATTTAGCAAGGCCAGAAACAGTCTAGTTGTAATATGGCTGGGAATATACACATCACATACTTGATCACATAAGTGCTCCCACCGCCAGCACCACAAAATCCTCACAGCGCACATGATGTGAGGATTCACATATAGTGACTTTAGACTTGTAGCTTAAGATCAGACAACCTTTTTAACGATGGGCTGCTACTCATGGGCCACTGCTGTGTGCTTGCCCCCAGGCTAAAATGGGCCAGCCAGCCCCTGCTGAGCACTGTACATGCGTATATATTGTAGTGCAGCGGGGTTGGTGCAGTGTGACAGACAGGCAGTGATCACAAAAAAGTTTAAAACAAAGTGTCTTTAATGTCCAATGTACTCACAAATGGAAAACAAATGGTATCCTCTGGACTGCAGCTTGCAATCATGACAGTCCATATCCGAGACGGGTTGCCATGAGCAACTGCATCAACATGTCACGCTGAGGGGTGCCAGGCGTTTTACTTCACACAGGCTAAACTTTGCAGAGCCATCTGCTTTGCAGTTTTCAAACGAAGACTGACACAGCCAACTCTTTGCTTGAAGGTTTTTAAATAAAATCTGTTGCTATGGGCCACTTGTAAGACGCGGCCTGGAGGGAGCAAACCGCCCCCCTACCATCCTGTAGTTCGCTCCAAAAATGAAAGCCCATGCCGGGTTTTCTTAAATCTGCCTGGGGCAAATAGCTTGTCCAAGACAATACTTACTTTTATTTTGCATTGTAACCACAGCTGTATCATTGACTGCATTGAACTCCAGAGGCCTTAATACGCTTCTATGTGCAACATGAGGGATACATAGCAACCCTCGCATAAACATACTTAAACAATATACACGTGTATATATATATATATATATATATATATATATAGTGGGGGGGATTATTTAGTCAGCCACCACTTATTCCACTTAAAAACATGAGAGAGGCTTGTAATTGACATTATTATTATTATTTATTTATATAGCACCATTGATTCCATGATGCTGTACATGAGAAGGGGGTTACAAACAAATTACAGATATCACTTACAGTAAACAAACTAACAATGACAGACTGATACAGAGTGGAGAGAGGACCCTGCCCTTTCGTGCTTACATGTTGATAGACCACTACTATGAGAGTCAAAATGAGAAAACAAATCCAGAAAATCACCTTGTCTGATTTAGCAAGATTCATTTTGCAAATTATGGTGGAAAATAAGTATTTGGTAATTAACAAAAGTTCATCTTAATATTTTGTTACTTTGTTGGCAATGACAGAGGTTGGCACATACTGTGGATGGTATGTTGGCCCATTCCTACATGCAGATCTCCTCTAGAGCAGTGATGTTTTGGGCCTGTCGCTGGGTAACATGGACATTCAAATCCCTCCATAGGTTTTCTATGGGGTTGAGATTTGGAGACTGGCTAGGCCACTTCAGAACCTTCATATGCTTCCTACGAAGCCACTCCTTTGTTGCCCTGGCATTGTGTCTGGAATACCATTATCATGCTGAAAGACACATCCACATTTCAACTTCAATGCCCTTGCTGATGGAAGGAGGTTTGCACTCAAAATCTCACAATACTTGGCCCCATTCAATCTTTCATGTACAAGGATCAGTCGTCCTGGTCCCTTTACAGAGAAACAGCCCCAGAGCATGATGTTGCTACCCCCATGCTTCAGAGTATATGTGGTGTTCTTTGGATGCAACTCAGCATTCTGTCTCCTCCAAACACGACAAGTTTTTTTCTACCAAACAGGTCTACTTTGGTTTCATCAGACGATATGACATTCTCCCAATACTCTTCTGGATAATCCAAATGCTCTCTAGCAAACTTCAGACGGGCCTGGACATTTACTGGCTTAAGCAGGAGGACACGTCTGGCACTGCAGGATCTGAGTCCTTGGCAGTGTAGTATGTTACTGATGGTAGCCTTTGTTATGGTGATCCCAGCTCTATGCAGGTCTTTCACCAGGTCCCCCAGTGTGGTTCTGCGATTTCTGCTCATCGTTCTCGTGATCATTTTGACCCCACGAGGTGAGATCTTGCATGGAGCCCCAGATCTAGGGAGATTATCAGTGGTCTTGTATGTCTTCCTTTTTCTTATTATTGCTCCCACAGTTGATTTCATCACTTCAAGCTGCTTGCCTACTGCAGATTCAGTCTTCCCAACCTCGTGCAGAGCTACAGTTTTGTTTCTGGTATCCATCGACAGCTCTTTGGTCTCCCCATAGTAAAGTTTGCAGTGTGACTGAGGTTGTGAACAGGTATCTTTCATACTGATAACAAGTTCAAACAGGTGCCATTACTACAGTTAATGACTGGAGGAGAGAGGAACCTCTTAAAGAAGAAGCTACAGGTCTGTGAGAGCAAGAAATCTTGCATGTTTTTAGGTGACCAAATACTTTTTTCCACCATAAGTTGCAAAGTAAATGTTGCCAAATCAGACAAGGTGATTTTCTGGATATCTTTACTCATTTTGACTCTCATAGTTGTGGTCTACCTATGATGTAAAATACAGGCCTTTCTCGTCTTTTTAAATGGGAGAACCTGCACAATTGGTGGCTGACTAAATACTTTTTTCACCACTGTATAAATAAATAAATAAATTAAATTAAAAAAAAATTGTGGCCAAAAGTATTGACACCACAGCAATTCAGATAATACTCAGTTTCTTCCTGAAAATGATTGCAAACATAAATTCTTTGGTATTATTATCTTCAGTTAATTTGTCTTAAATGAAAAAACACAAAAAGAATTGTCCTAAAGCCGAATTGGATATAATTCCACACCAAACGTAAAAAAGGGGGTGGACAAAAGTATTGGCACTGTTCGAAAAATCATGTGATGCTTCTCTAATTTGTGTAATTAACAGCACCTGTAACTTACCTGTGGCACCTAACAGGTGTTGGCAATAACTAAATCACACTTGCAGCCTGTTGACATAGATTAAAGTTGACTCAACCTCTGTCCTGTGTCCTTGTGTGTACCACATTGAGCATGGAGAAAAGAAAGAAGACCAAAGAACTGTCTGAGGACTTGAGAAACCAAATTGTGAGGAAGCATGAGCAATCTGAAGGCTACAAGTCCATCTACAAAGACCTGAATGTTCCTGTGTCTACCGTGCGCAGTGTCATCAAGAAGTTTAAAGCCCATGGCAGTGTGGCTAACCTCCCTAGATGTGGACGGAAAAGAAAAATTGACAAGAGATTTCAACACAAGATTGTGCAGATGATGGATAAAGAACCTCGACTAACGTCCAAACAAGTTCCAGCTGCCCTGCAGTCTGAGGGTACAACAGTTTCAACCCGTACTATCCGTCGGCTTCTGAATGAAAAGGGACTGCATGGTAGGAGACCCAGGAAGACCCCACTTCTTACCCCGAGACATAAAAAAGCCAGGCTTGAGTTTGACAAAACTTACCTGAAAAAGCCTAAAACGTTTTGGAAGAATGTTCTCTGGTCACATGAGACAAAAGTAGAGCTTTTTGGGCAAAGGCATCAACATAGAGTTTACAGGAGAAAAAAGAGGCATTCAAAGAAAAGAACACGGTCCCTACAGTCAAACATGGCAGAGGTTCCCTGATGTTTTGGGGTTGCTTTGCTGCCTCTGGCACTGGACTGCTTGACCGTGTGCATGGCATTATGAAGTCTGAAGACTACCAACAAATTTTGCAGCATAATGTAGGGCCCAGTGTGAGAAAGCTGGGTCTCCCTCAGAGGTCATGGGTCTTCCAGAGCAGGACAATGACCCAAAACACACTTCAAAAAGCACTAGAAAATGGATTGAGAGAAAGCACTGGAGACTTCTAAGGTGGCCAGCAATGAGTCCAGACCTGAATCCCATAGAACACCTGTGGAGAGGTCTAAAAATGGCAGTTTGGAGAAGGCACCCTTCAAATATCAGGGACCTAGAGCAGTTTGCCAAAGAAGAATGGTCTAAAATTCCAGCAGAGCATTGTAAGAAACTCATTGATGGTTACCGGAAGTGGTTGGTCGCAGTTATTTTGGCTAAAGGTTGTGCAACCAAGTATTAGGCTGAGGGTGCCAATACTTTTGTCTGGCCCATTTTTGGAGTTTTGTGTGAAATGATCAATGTTTTGCTTCATTCTCTTTTGTGTTTTTTCATTTAAGACAAATTAAATGAAGATAATAATACCAAAGAATTTGTGTTTGCAGTCATTTTCAGGAAAAAACTGAGTATTATCTGACAGAATTGCAGGGGTGTCAATACTTTTGGCCTCAACTGTATACACATAGTCATGGCTGAACATGTGGGCACCCTTAAAATTGTTCCAGAAAAAAAAAGAATTTTTCCCAGAAAATTATTTTTATTACTTATGTTTTGTTATGCACATGTTTATTTCCATTGTGTACTGGAACAACACAAAAATAAGTGAAGAAAAGTCAAATTGGACATAATTTCACACAAAACACCAAAAACGGTCTGGACAAAATTGTTGGCAACTTTACAAAATTTTGAGTAAAAAACTTTGTTTCAAGCATGTGATGTTTGTTCAAACTCACCTGAGGCAAGTAACAGGTTTGAGCAATTTGAAAATCACACCTGAAACCAGATAAAAAGGAAGAATCTGAATCTTTGCATTGTGTGTCTTTGTGTTCTATGCTAAGCATGGAGAACAGAGAGTGAAGAAGAGAACTGTCTGATGACTTGAGAACCAAAATTGTTGAAAAATATCAACAAATGCTAGGTTACAAGTCCATCTTCAGAGATCTTTATTCTCTGTTGACCATGGTGCTAATCTCCCCAGAGGTGAACGGCAGAGAAAAATTGATGAAAGGTTGACACGCAGGAAAGTCCGGATGGTAGATTAGCAGTTCACATCAAGTTAGAAAGAAATTCAAACTGTATTTCAGGCTCAGGATGCATCAGTGTCAATACAAAACTATCCCTCGACATTTGACTGAAATTAAACGATATGGCAGGAGACCCAGGAGGATCCCACTGTTGACACAGAGACATTCTACTGTTTATCAAAAACAGAATGAGGCATACAAAGAAAAAGTACACAGTACCTAGAGTCAAATATGGTGGAGGTTAAAATTTGTTTTGGAGTTGTTTTGTTGCATTTGGCACTGATTTCCTTGCCTGTGTGCAAGGAATCATGAAATCTGATGTTTACCAAAGGATTTGGGTCCCAATGTATCTATTGTCAGAAAGAAGGGTTTGCATCCTAGGTCATGGGTCTTCCAACAGATCAATGATTCCAAACACACTTTAAGAATATCCCAGAAGTGGATAGAAACAAAGTGCTGGAGAGTTCTGAAGTGGACAGCAATGATTCCAGATCTAAATCCCATTGTACATCTGTGGAGAGATCTTACAATTGCTGCTGCGAGAAGGCATACTTCAAATATGAGGGATCTGGAGCAGTTTGCAAAAGAAGAGTGGTCCAAAATTCTAGTTGAGAGATGTAAGAAGATTGTTGATGGTTATAGGAAGAAATTGATTACAATTATTTATTCCACAGGGTGTGCAACCAAATGTTAACAACAATTTTGTTTGGCCCATTTTTGGGGCTTTGTATGAAATTATGTCCAATTTGCCTTTTTTCAGTTATTTTGTGTTGTTCCAATACACACAAAGGAAATAAACATATGTATAGCAAAACACGTGTAATTGCAATAATTTACTAAGAAAAGTATTTTATTTTCTGGAACAATTTCAAGGGTGCCAACACTTTCAGCCATGACTGTATATATAAGCTCCTGACTCTAAGACCTTCTTCACAAGTCCTTGTGATTCCTGTAATGGAAAAACAAGTACAGGTGAGATCCATGTTTCATGTCTGTGTGCCATTTGTATGTACATATGTGACATCTGTGTATCCATTTGCTGTTCATTTGTCTGTGTCACATCCGTGTGCCTTTTATGTGCCATCCATTTGTCTGTGTGACACGTAGCAGCTCCTAGGTAAAAGAGGTACAGTTCGCTCTGATCACACGCGCCGGTTGCTGAAGGCAGCTCTCATCATTGTCACTTGTTCTCCCTGAGATCAGCGTGACCAGGTGACAATGATAGGTGTTGTATTCAGCACCCACTGTGTCCCTCCTGTTTAAAATAAAGAATTAAATAAAAAAAATGGCGTGGGCACCTGCGCAATTTTCATAACCAGCCAACAGAAAACCCACTGCTGGGGACTGATGTTAATATTCTGGGAAAAGGGACAATATTCCACAAGGTTCCCAGGCTATTAATAACAGCTCACAGCTGTTTGCTTAGCCTTCACTAGTGAATTTACAGAGGAACCCAGAAAAAATGATGTAGGGTCCCTTTATAAATTCAAACCAGCAAAGGCTAAACAGACAGCTGTGTTTTGATATTAACAGCCTGGAAGGGGCCAGAGATATTGCCCCCCCCCTCAGGCTACCAACATCAGCCCTCAGTCACCCCAGATATTGCGCATCCATAAAATGCGCCAAATCTGGCACTTAGCTTCACTTTTCCCACTTGCCTGTGGAGGTGGCAAATGGGATAATATTTGTGGGGTTGATGTCAGCCTTGCATTGTCAGCTGACATCTAGCCCACAGGTTAGTAATGGAGAGGCGTCTATAAGACGCCCCATTACTACCCCATAGTAAGTTTTGAAATAAACACACAGCAAGGATAAAATCCTTTATTTGAAAAACAAAACACATTTTTTTCATATTTAAAAATAAAAAGCAAAGTTATACTCATCTTTATGCCTAATCCATTGAAACCCATGTCACCTGTAGAAAAAATAAAAATGATAAACAACCATCTCCCTCACCTGCTCGACGTGAAGATAATTCTTCCATGCCCATGTCCCCTTTAAAAAAAACAAAAATAATAAAATCCATGCCGCTTTTTACTAGGAGCTGGTACATGTCACGCTGATGACACACAGATGTCAAACAAGTGTCATCAGTGTGCACGTGTGCAATTTGTCCATGCTGCTGATAAAAAATTGATATGTTTGGGTTTTTTCAAAATAACTGACATGTGCACACCGCCATTGAATACAATGGGTGTGCATGTGTCCGTATTTACGGCCCTTAATAAACGGATCGCATACAGAAGTAAAAAAGGGACGTGTGAACGGGGCCTAATATTGTAACGCAAAATAGGTATGTGTCACCAATGTCTTCCCTTGGGAATGGGCAATGGAGTGATCATACAGATCACAGAGGTAGAAAATTCCCACCAGATACAAGGAAAGTTGTGGTGTGTCTATTCCTTGGATAAGTTTGTGCACTGAATGCTCTGTACCAGTTATGTCAGTGGGGAACCCTTGGAAAGAGTCACTCAGATCTGTGAAGCAAAGGACAAGCAAATGAGAGACCTGATGACACTGAGAAACAGCATGCAGAGGATCAACAGCCTGAACAGGAATAATAAGATGGCTTACTGATTTACTGATGCGAGTAGGGTTTTGGCCCATTTCCAAGAAATACTAGTATTTTTTGACCAGTTGGGAAGGCATAATTATATCCAACACTCTTGATTTACTATTTACCCATTGTTCCATAGTTGGCAGTGTTGGGTATATTTTTAGATCTAGAGTATGCTAAAAAGTTGAAAATAATAGTAGGTAACCCCCCACACCCGCCATAAAATTATTAAATATTTAGTATATTTTTTCTCACACATTAGCAATTTATTCATGAATCTAACTGTTCTTTGATTCTTACAATCAAGCTATATCACTATTATGCAGAAACTATATATTTGGTACATGATAGCTCAGATTTCTCTCCGTGCAGACATGATCCTATTACAGCACCTGTTGTTTACCTTTCACTCATTTTTAAAGAGTTCTTAAGTTGAAGAATATTGAGAAAAATGCTGGGAATTTCCAGTATTCCCCATTACAGTGGAGAACTCTCAAGACAGCTCATCATGTTATGAAGGGTAACTTTAGTGGAAAAGTGAAGATCATTCCTATCATGTTTGGAAGCTGATCACCAGAATATGTGGCTGACTCTCAGTCTACTGTCTACAGTATATTATTAATCTTTAACCCCTCATACCCCCTCAAGCCCGTTTTCACCTTCCTGACCAGGCCAAATTTTACCATTCTGACCAGTGTCAATGTATGTGATAATAACTGTGGAATACTTCTACGTATCCCAGTGATGTCAATATTGTTTTTTAGCAACAAATTCACGGTAGTGGTGAATTTAGATCAATATTTTTTGTGTTTATTTATGAAAATATCGGAATTTTGGTGAAAATTTAGAAAATTTTGCAATTTTAAAATTTTTAGTTTTTATGTCCTTAAAGTAGATAGTCATACTACACAAAATAGTTAATAAATGACATTTGCCACATGTATACTTTACATCAACTTCATTTTTTAAACTTTTTTTTAGTAAATTAGAAGGGTTAAAAGTTTGTCAGAAATTTCTCATTTTTCCATTAAAATTTACAAAGCCAATTTCTTTAGAGACCACATAACCTTTGAAGTAACTTTGAGGGGCCTGTGTATCACAACAATGCCAAAGTGAGTGACACAATTTTAAAAAACTGCGCCCCTCAAAGTGCTCAAAAACACATTCAACCCCATTCAAGAAGTATATTTACTCTTCAGGTGCTTCTCAGGAATTAAAGCAACGTGGATTAAAAAAAATGAAAATGTTACTTTTTCCCACAAAAATGTTGCTTTAGCACCAAATTTGGCATTTTCACAAGGGTAACAGGAGAGAATGGACAATACAATTTGTTATGCAATTTTTCCTGAGTATGCAGTTACACCATATGTGGTGGGAAACTACTGTTTGGGCTCATATCAGGGTTCGGAAGGGAAGGAGCGCCAATTGACTTTTGGAGTGCAAAAATGACTGAAATAGATAGCGGTCACCATGTCGTGTTTGCAGAGCCCCTGATGTGCCTAAACAGTGGAAACCAACCACAAGGGACCCCATTTTGGCAACTTAACTCCTCAGGGAATTTATCTAGCTTTGTTGGGAGCACCTTAACCCCACAGGGGCTTCACAGAAATGATGAGCTGTGAAAATGAAAAAATACAGTTCCCCGAATTACAGTGCTTTATACCTGTCAGTCTTACACTGACAGAAGCCTCTTAGACCATGCTTTTAGCATGGTCTAACAGGCTTTACATTGCTGGCAGATCTGGGGGTCATCATGACCTCAAGTTGCCATGATGACCATTGGGACAAGAGAGGGATCCCTCTCCCTCTTCCAGCCTCCTAAATGTTGCAATCAATAGCGATTGCAGCATTTAGGGGGTTAAACAGCAATGGACATTGTGGGCACAACTCCTGGCTATGAGAGTTGGGTCTCGGCTATCATTTAAGCAGAGCTTCCATCGGCGATCACGCAGGCACAGCTCCTGGGCCGAGCACGATTGCAATGATGTACCTATACTTCATCAGTTGGGAACCCATATCCAACCATAACGTATAAGTATGTCAAATGTCGTTAAGGGTTTCCCTGCAGTAAATTTCTTGCAGTTGTTCTGCAGGCTCTTCAACAGAACTAGAAAGAAATCAAGACTTATAGAATAAATTCACAGGGTGCACCAATTTAGTGTTACAAAAAGGGGGAAGGAGAAAGGAATAGTGAATAATAGTGCCTATAACATTTAAACTCGGCATAATATTATAGGGGCAGTAGCTGGGATATCATTTACAATTCAATTCTGAGACCAATCACTAGGGAACTAGTGGATCATAGTGTTGTTTATAATATAATAATCCACACACCGTGATCCAATGTACATCCTATGATGTACGAATAATTCATTTAAATATAGTAATATATATGTATGATTTATAATAAAGTTTAACTTTTACTCACTACTCCATACCCCTTCCCCCTTTTTTGTAATCTTCAACAGAACTAAGTTATCTAGCTGCTGGAACCATCGCCAATCATAAAGCACAGCTCCAGTGCCCCCCCATTCATTACAAGTTAGCGATGGGGAGAGCATGCACTGGGGTCACACGTTACAAGCACTCTACATTGTTATCTATGGTTCTGTAAATTTATAGAGATGATAACAAAGGTGGCGCACTCCTGATCGATGTGTCAGCACCTACTGAAAAACACATTTATCATATATCCTATGGAATATTTTTCTTACATTTAATTTTAATTTTAAAAGGGATTTATCACCTTATTTCACAACCTGCATACATTATTTAAAAATCTGTGAAATGCTGGTGTATTTGCTTTGAAAATTCATGTAACTATTTAATACTTTTTGAAAGATCTTTTGCATGATATTAAAATGAGTATTAGCTGTAGCTGGGCTTTGATATTAATATGAATCCATCATTATTATGCAGTCATTCTGACATGAGCTTTCACAGAAAATACACCAGTTTCATTAGGCTAAGAGACTTATATTTTATATACAGTTTGTGTTATGAAATCTGATATGCTTTAAAGGGAGCCTATTATGGTAAAATAACGTCATTAAGGCTGGTTTCACATTAGCGCTTTTTAAGCGCACGCACTGCCGGGGGTAGCTCCGCCCCCGAGCCGGCTCTCTGCCCGGCGTGCCCGCCCCTTGCTTGTAGCACCGCCTCCTAGCGCACAGCGGCGCCTGCGATCGGCGCACCCTATCTTTAGCATAGGGTGCGCAGATCGTGCGCAGGCCGTGCGCTAGTTGCGCTTTGACCTGCGCTGCGCACTTTTGACGGTGCGCCATGCGCGCCAAAATCCAAAAAGTTTGATTTTGGCGCGCACGGCGCACCGTCAAAAGTGCGCAGCGCAGGTCAAAGCGCAACTAGCGCACGGCCTGCGCACGATCTGCGCACCCTATGCTAAAGATAGGGTGCGCCGATCGCAGGCGCCGCTGTGCGCTAGGAGGCGGTGCTACAAGCAAGGGGCGGGCACGCCGGGCAGAGAGCCGGCTTGGGGGCGGAGCTACCCCTGGCCGTGCGTGCGCTTAAAAAGCGCTAATGTGAAACCACCCTTACCTGCAGATATGGGGTTCATCTGCAGGACAATAGCGTTCTGACACTGTGCGCCTGTTGCACTGAGAGCCCCTCTGCCGGGATGAAATTAACTTTATTCTTCTCAACAGGCTCGTTCTTCCAGTCACATGGGTGTCGCTGGCACAGTTTCAGTCACCTCTCTGTGTATAGAGAGCTGCCGGTGAAACTGCGCCACCTGCACTGACTGACCGCTGGCCCTACTGCTGAGACTGCTGTCAGTCATTGACGGGGGCGCGATTACAGACGCTGCTCTCTGTACACTAAATGGTGACTGAAACTGTGCTGGTGCGATCACCATGACTGGAAGCTGAACACTGCTGGGTGGAATAAAGTTGATTTCCTCCCTGTAGCGGGGTTCTCAGTGCCAGCACCACACGTTGTTGGAACGCTATTAACCTGCAGATTGATCCCATATCTGAAGGACAATAGCATTATTTTACATAACAAGTTACCTTTAAGTATTTATAATTCCACCTTATTATATTAGTAATCAATTACCTTTCCCTATGTCTATAATACATTAACTTTGCTGCATCATTAATATACTATGAGATAAATGTATCACTTTTAACTAGTCTAGCATATTTCTATCCCAAGTTAGGAACTATTGATAAAAGAAGTTGCAATGGCAAAATCCATTTCCTTATTATTGATCTGGATCCTAAGAAGATTTGACAAGCTTTCAAGGGTCTCTTGATCCAAAGTGAAAAGCGTGATTTAAGGTTAGTGTACATTACCTTATGGGATATTCTAGTAAATGAAAACATGCATTCCAGCAGCACAGGGATCATATCATTGTACTATGGATCAAACAGCTATTCCATTATTTCTTAATTAAGACATTTCTTTCAGACCCCTCATCTGTCCACAGGGGTTGACGTTCTGTAGATTAAATAGTAATAACATGACTGGTAGGGATTGCTTAAATTTAATGGGTTTTTTTCACATTTAGTTACGTTTTAACTAATTTTTCTCATTGTAAACTGGTCACAATTTAAGGGGACTGACTTCCATTATCTGTATTATACCTCTGTAAAACACTGTCATTGTTGGTTATTTGTTATAAAGTAGTTTTAATGTATTTTCTTATTCTGATTGCTTTTGCGTCATCATCAATGCTACAGTAAACGCCCAGTATAAAATGGTATTATGTAAGATTATTTTTACAGTTTGAGTCAAGTCATGGAAGACAGCACACTTCTCGTGATATAATGTCCAGGCGGCAGATAGCATCTTCTGTTCTTCTCAGCAGGAAATCCTCCATGACCAACCCTCCTTTTCTTCTTTTCCATAGTGTTCCCTTTTCTCCCTTCGAGAGGCTTCCGATTTCTTGTTGGAGTGTTGTTTGTGGGCAAAGCACTTTTTGATGTACATCTTCATAGTTGTCTTGTGTGAGAGCCTGGTAGTGCTTTTTTCAGTGATCTAATCTAATATTTTATCAGTGACCTAGCACAGGGAGAAGATGGAGACTTATTCCTACCTTTTTTCAAGGTGAAAAAGATATCTTTATTTCAATGCATATCTTTTTTGTGAGGACTATCCCTCTAATTGACCATTTGTTACTGGATGATGTTGGTTGTCTTGAAGAGTTGTGATATATATTTAGGCAGTTCACAGTATACATGCTTGGATGCACATTAAATTTGATATACCTGTCAAATAAATTGAGCATATACAGACATGCTGTCAGGTTTACCATACACTCTATCAAGGAATTGAGCATAGCATAAAAAGTTGGCAATTAATTATTATTGTACAGTACTATAGTTTAAAGGGGTTGTCTGGGACTTTAACATTGATAGCCAATCCTTAGGATAGAACCTCAATGTCGGATTGTGGGTGTGTGACATCCAGCACCTCCGTCGATCAGCTGTTTCCGGTGTCAACGGTGTCCGGAACTGCACAGCTTTGCCAATTGTATAATTGTCGTGGCCGGATAATACACATTGATTTGAATTAGTGGCGGTTGTGTAGTAACCGGTCGCAGCCACTATACTTTTGACGTAGATGTGGTGAGCAGCATTATAACTGAGCAGTTTTGGCCTCCCCCGACACCTGGAACCGCTGATCTGGGGGGGCGGGGGGGTGACAATTATGCCCTTACCTAAGGATAGGCCATCAATGTTGAAGTCCTAACCAACCTCTTGAATAGGTTACTAACTTTTCAACGTTGGTAGAAACAGCAAAAAAAATGTTAGAAATTAAAAAAAAAAAGAAACTCTACTTACCTTTTCTTTCCCCTATCCAGAAAGGATGCTTTGCTTCTCCTCAATCCATGTGAGTAGTGCAGGCAATCAGTGGCCTTTGCGGTCACGTACCATTATATTGCCATCATGGCTCCAGCCACTGAAAGGCTGATTCCAATACTACAGAAGATTACCAGTGCTGCAATCACTGATTGGATGCAGCATTCACAAGTTGAAGGCTTCTAAATAAGGTCCTGAAGGATCAGTAAAATCTCTGTGCTGAATTACGAGGGTTAATAAAGAAGTCATCAGTGTTTTTTTATTTTTCTTTATTTAAATAAAATAATTAAAAGCTAGAAACCTCTTTAAAGACAATCACCCATCATAACTAAACAAAAAGGGGAGAAATTAAATTTTTATATATATCTACTTTGGTAAAGCAGCATGATTTTCTAATAAAAAGTGCATAAAACTCATAATGTGACTTCCTTTGCCTAAAAAAATCATAATAAAAAAAAACAAAAAAAGTTTTCAGAACTAGTTAATGCATCAGCCTGTTGACACATTTGCATTACAATTACCAGTGATGATGAGAAGAAAAACATCTACAGCAGAATGATTGATTGACATGTTCCCAGAAACCAATATCCCCCCAAACAACAGTCTGGCTGAAAAAAAAATGACAGACACAGGCAGTAAAAGATGGTTAAAGGGCGGAGTGGAGGAGCCAAAATACTCAAGGGGGCTTCACCCATTGAACTCTGTGCGACAACTAATGGCACACACATGGACATCATTTCAGCTGTGATGGTCTCCTAGACACAGGAGATCTGCCTGAGGAGCAATCTGATAATTGTAATAATAAATCATAAGCTACTTAAAGTTGCTGAGACTTATAACATATGCTCTCAGTGATTTACAGCATTACAAACTTCATTCATCCATGAGCTGGAGAGGAGCCAAAAAGGCGTAATTTTTACCTGTTACACACCGAGTGGGACTTTAAAGCAGACATGATTTGTGCACTAAATATCACTTTGGGAGGACACAAAATGAATGCTGAAGGCTATGGCTTCCCCAGGATCTGAAATACATTGTAATTGCCTTGCACTGCATTAGAGCAATGAGCTCTGTATTAAACAATGAATTTCAAATAGCCATTGAAGAAGCATGTTGAAAGAAAACTTTAACATTTAGGAGAGGACAAAGCTCTGGGTAGATGGCACTATTAATGAGGTTAATTAATAGCCGCCTAGGGCACATTAGATCTGAAGACATGTCCATCCTATACGAACAGAAGAAGGAAGTGTAGAGACTAAGCAGGGCTTTACTGAGGTTTAATTCAATTATCCAAAGTTCTACAAAAACACATGAATACATTTTTAAACAAAGAAAAATTGTATGTTCCATAAAGGTTCCTTTAATAGAAATGTATAAAATTGTATTTTATAGTACAGTAAAAAATGGTATAACATAGTATAGGATAGTATAAAGTTAAAAACGTATACATACCTGTTTTCTTAAAATAATCTTTTAAGATGTTGCTTGCGATTACAAAATAACTAAGGTATATTCTCAAGACCAGATACAGTGGGCACTGTTTCTGATAAAAAATAAAATCGGACACATTTTCTAATTCAGCTCTTATTTTTACAAAAAAAACCTATAATCATAAATGATAAAAATGATATCTGATGAATGTTTAGGTTTTCTTTTCATTAAAGTGAAAATGGTCCAATGCAAAAGTTTGAGCATCCTGCATGGTTAGTATCTATTACCACACCCTTTTGAAAGTATCACAGCTTGTAAACACTTTTTGTAGCCAGCCAAGAGTCTTTTATGTGTGTTTAGGATCATTATCCATTTGTAAAAGCCATCCTCTTTTCAACACCAGCTTTTTTTTACAGATGGGGTTATGTTTGTTTGCATCAAGAATTTGTTGAAATTTCAATGAATCCATTCTTCTCTCTATCTGTAAAATGTTCCCTATGCCATTGGCTGCAATACCACCCCAAAATATGTTTAATCATCCCCCCATGATTGATGACATGTTCTATTCCTTAAATTCTGAGCCCTTTTTTATCTTGATTTTTTCAGTGAGGATGCAGGAGAGGTTGTCTTCTGATGACCCTTCCGTGAAGGCCATATTTGTGCAGGTGCCTCTCAACAGTAGAGCAATGTATCATAACTCCAGAGTTTGCTAAATCTTTCTGAAAAGGTCTGTTGCAGTCAAACAGGTGTTCTGATTTGTCTCTCTAGCAATCCCACGAGCAGCTCTCACTGCAATTTTGCTTGGTCTTCCAGACCTTATCTTGACCTTCACTGTTCATGTTAACTGCCATTTCTTAATTTCATTTCGAACGGAGGAAAAGGCACCTTGTAAATGCTTTGCTGTCTTCTTATATCCTTCTTCTGCTTTGTGGGTCTCCTCCATTTTCAGAGTGCTAGGCAGCTGCTTAGAAGAACCCATGGCTGCGGTTTTTTGGCACAAGTTTAGAGGAGGCTGGGTTTTTATAAAGCTGAGAAATTTGCATCACCTGACCTTTCCTAATGATGATAGTGTACAAGCCATAACCCTAATAGGCTAATTAAGGTCTGAAACCTTGGTCAAAGATATCTGAGTTCACAAATCTCCAAGGGTTCCCAAACTTTTGCATTGGCCCATTTTCCTTATTTTAATTTATAACATTTAAAATATGACAATTTTTTTTCCCTAAAATACAAAGGAATTTTGTCATCTTTAACGTTAGGCCTTTTATAGATAATTTCATCTTCAACTTGCTGAATTGTTCACAATAGCAGTAATTTTGACCAGGGGTGCCCAAACTTTGGCATGCCAATGTATGTAAATATTTATGTATATTTTTTTTTCATCTGGCTTTGGAAAAATAATATTTATTAAAGTATTGTGTATTATTTATTGGACCTCCATCATTTTCTGTGGCGTCACATACGTTAAAAGATCAGATTAAATTATTTTAAAGTTAAACTCGCAGTGTAGCACATAATTAATAGTGAAATAGTGTTATTAGTGCATTAGAGGTTAGAGACCACCCTATAGAATAATATATATGTTAAGGGAGCTTTACACATAGAGATATCGCTAGCAATATCGCTAAAACGTCACTGGTTTTGTGATGTTATAGCGATATTGCTAGCGATATCGCTATGTGTGATACTTACCTTCGACCGGCTCCCCCCGCTGTCCATCGCTGATCGCGCGAGATTGGGCGGCTCCATTTCTCGTCATCTGCTTCCTGCTGGGCTTCCTGCTGTGTGAGACGAGCGACTCTGGACGTGGGCGGGAGGACGTCAGGATCGCTGTGTGTGAAAGGTGAGTATCGTGCGCTGCGTCGCTGCTGCATCGCTGTGAGATCTTTCTGTGTGAAAGCTCACTAGCGATCATTTAGCGATGCACCAGCGATCCTGACCGGGTCGGATCGCTGGTAGGATCGCTGGTGCATCGCTAAATGTAAAAGGGCCTTTACAGTCTTAGGTTGCTCCAGTGCACATCTGTAAGTATGATGGGAACAGATTAGTGATGGTCGAGCACTAAAATGCTCAGGTGCTCGTTGCTCGGGTCGAGCAAATTGCAATGCTCGGGTGTTCGAACCAAGCAACGAGCCCAATGTAAGTCTATGGGAAACTCAAGCATTTTTCTGGCGACCCCCCCTGGCAGTCTGCAGAGGGACAAAAAATTGTGGAAATCGATGGGAACAGTTCTCAAATGACATGGGAACAGCATGGGGAAGACCCCAGGAAGCATTTCTGACTCCCAGGTTACTGCTGGGAGCAACATTGTCAGAGTCTTAAACCACGTTCACAGACTCACAATAAAACATACAAAAATGAAACCAAAATGGATTTTCCTTTGAAATATGTTAAGGAACATCCTTTCCAGCATAATGCCTTGTATATAAGGTAAAATAAATAACCAAAAAGAAAAATGCTTCTCCACACCTTGGGCTATGTTCCAATGTTCACATGTAGCATTTTTGATGCGTTTTTGAACTTTAGCATTGCTTTCAACCAAGACACTGGTAAATGTCATTTTAACATTTTACAACCTTATCTGGCCATGTGATGTGTGACACATCATCAGACACATCCTGCTTCATTTATGAAGGAGGGACTCTGAAAGTCACAAAGCCTATTTTATAGGGCCATCAGGCAGCCTTTACTATTCTTAAAGTGCCAGCAGTCGACCCTCACTATTCTTAGAGAGCCATCAGCTGACTATGCCTTGTTGTTTCCATTATTAAACAGTGGGTCTCCTATACTGTTATTACGTATGCAGTGAGGGCAGGGCTGCCCAAAATTTGGATGCACCCCCAATACCCCTTTGAAGAGATGCGCAGAATGCAAGGGCTGCCCAAAATTTGAAAAAATGTTCCCATTATTAGGAAGTGGGTCTCCCATAGTGTTTGCATATGCAGTGAATGCAAAGGCTGGCAAAGATTTGGAGGCACTCCAATGCCCCTTTGAATAGACGAAGAGGAGGGCCTCATGAAAAAATGTTCCCATTATTAGGAAGTGGGTCTCCCATAGTGTTTGCCTATGCAGCAAATGCAAGGGCTGACAAAAATTTGGAGACACTCCAACGCCCCTTTGAAGAGAAGTAGAGGAGGGTCTCATGAAAAAATGTTCACATTATTAGGAAGTGGGTCTCCCATAGTGTTTGCCTATGCATTGAATGCAAGGGCTGCCACAAATTTGGAGGCACTCCAATGCCCCTTTGAGGAGATATAGAGGAGGGCCTCCTGAAAACAATGTTCCCATTATTAGGAAGTGGGTCTCCCATAGTGTTTGCCTATGCAGTGAATGAAAGGGCTGCCAAAAATTTGGAGGCACTCCAATGCCCCTTTGAAGAGATGTACAGGAGGGCCTCCTGAAAACAATGTTCCTATTATTAGGAAGTGGGTCTCCCATTCTGTTTGCCTATGCAGTGAATGCAAGGGCTACCAAAAATTTGGAGGCGCTCCATTGCCCCTAGGAAGAGACGTGGAGAAGGGCCTCAGAAAAAAATGTTCCGATTAGAAAGGAGCGGGTCTCCTATACTTGTAATGCTCATGCACTAAGTGTATGGGCTAACCAACATTTACCCCTGGGAGGTGTACATGAACATACTGTATAACAAATTTTTTTACAGCCATCATAAACACCCTTTAAAAAAATTATGTGGGTGTTGCATCACAGATCATGGTCACCCTGATGATATGGTGGTGGAGGATGAGGATGA
The DNA here is from genome assembly GCF_039654945.1 of Dendrobates tinctorius. NCBI lineage: Eukaryota > Metazoa > Chordata > Amphibia > Anura > Dendrobatidae > Dendrobates > Dendrobates tinctorius. The sequence goes on along the minus strand of NW_027361728.1, from coordinate 41,352,503 downwards.
GGAGAAGGAGGAGGGCAACAGCAAATAGTCAAAATTAGGAAGCATATACCCATGTGTGGGTGTGAAGAGGTGCATGGGAAAAGACCTCCTAAAAAAAGACACTGGATTTGAGTTTATGTTACTCTGCTAACATTCGGTGGTGTTGAGAAGTCTGGCCCAATCCAGCCCTTGTTCATTTTTATAAGAGTCAGTCTGTCAGCATTTTCAGTTGACAGGCGAATGCGCTTATCAGTTATAATTCCACCAGTAGCACTAATATCCCGCTCTGACAAAACACTAGCATCAGGGCAGGCCAGGACCTCCAAGGCAGAGAGAGATAATTATAAGGCACAGAGGAATCACGGAGGACGTTGGTACGGTCAGCAAGGTACTCCCTCAGCATCTTCCCAAACTTTGCACTCCTTGTGAGAGTACCCCACGCCTCAGGGCCTGTGCGATGGGAGGGTCTGAGTAAACTCTCCCAGAATTTTGACAGTGTTTCCCTACCTCTGCTGGATTTGAGTTGTGTCTCTCTCGCCTGTACTCCTTGGTTGTCCAACGAACTGTGACCTCTGCCACCAGCGTTTTCAGATGGGAATTTTTTTAATAATTCTGCAACAAGGGCCTTCTGGTACAGCACCATTTTAGTAGATCTGTAAGAGATAGAAAGTTCTCTGTAGCATGGGTCTAGAAGTGTCACCAACTAGTAATGACTGTCACCCAAATCTTTGAGAAAGTGAGGGTCACAGGAAAGGCAGCGTAACAAAAACTCAGCCATGCATGCCAGACTGCTAACAGGCAAGACATTTGTGTCCTCACCAAGAGGAAGACTGACCATGCTCTCCTCTTCCTCCTCCCTGTCCTCAGGCCATCCATGCTGAACAGACGGTATGACAGTTGTGCAGGTAGTACCATCTATAGTGCATGAAACTAGCTCCTGTTCTTCCTCCTCTTCCTTATTGTCACTTAATCCATGTTGGGATAAGATGAGGCTGGGCTGTGTGTAATCACCCTGTATGGTTCCTTGCTCCATCTCATCATGCTCCGCCTGCAATGCATCCTCTTTGATTGTGAGCAAAGAGCGCTTCAGAACACAGAGAAGCGGGATGGTGATGCTAATTATGGGGTCATGGCGCTCAACATCTTGGAGTAGTCCTCAAAGTTTTTGAGGATGATACGTGTGTTTGACATCCATGTTCACTCCTGAGGTCTTATGTGTGGAGTCTGAACTGAATACCAACAGCCTTGTTGATGCTGGTAGTCAACAACTGCCCTCTTCTGCTCACAAATCCTTTGCAATGTCTGCAGTGTAGAGTTGTGTGGGGACATCACACACCAGTCGGTGAGCTGGAAGCTGCAAATGCTGCTGAAGCACAGCAAGGGCGGTAGAAGCTGTAGCTGACTTTCTAAAATGGGCGCACAGCTGGCGTACCTTGACAAGCTGATTCGGCAGCTCTGGGTAGGTTCAAGAAACCACTGAACCACGAGGTTAAGCATATAGGCCAGGCATGATACGTGTGTGAGCTCACCTCAGAGCTGCCACCATGTTCCGGCCATTGTCACACACGACCATGCATGGATGTAAGTTCAGCGGTGTCAGCCACAGATCTGCCTGCTTTTTCAGAACTGTCCACAACTCTTCAGCATTGTGCAATTTGTCACCTAAGCATATTAGCTTCAGCACAGCCTGTTGCCGCTTGGCTGAGGCAGTGCTGCAGTGCTTCCAGCTTGTGACTGATGTGGTCATTTAGTAGATGGAAGCTGAAGCGGAGGGGGAGGATGAGGTGCAGGAGCTGTAGACTGTGTGAGCAACCCTGCTTGACCTAGGGTCTGCAATCCTCAGCGTCAGGAGGACGTGTTCCATCCCAAGTTCTGACTGGGTCCCGACTTCCACTATGTTAACTCAGTGTGCCATCAGCGAGATGTACCATCCCTGCCCACAAGCACTTTCTCACGTGTCCGTGGTTAGGCAGACTTTCCTAGTTACTGCACTGTTGAGGGCACGGCTAATGCTGTGGGACAAGTCCTTGTGTAATGCGGTGAAGAAACACTGGGAAAAATATTGGCAGCTGGGGGCCAAGTACCGAGGGACGACTGCCACTTTCAGGTTGCAAAAAGCTTCTGTCTCCACGAGCCTAAGACATAGTTCAAGCGCAAGCAGTCGGGAAATGTGTGAATTTAGTAGTGTGGCCTGTGGGGCATTGGCTACGTATTTGCACTTGCGTTGCAAGGACTTGGGAATTGACAACTGAACGCTGCACTGGGACAAGGACGTGGATGTGTTGGATGATGGTGTGCAGCGACAGTTGCAGGGCAGGAGGCATCTTCAAATGCACTATGGACAGGGGATTGGCTTACACACACAACAGCAGAAGAAGTAGTGGTGTCACCCACAGACACTGTTCCTGGACCTTGGGGTTTGGCCACAGTCGGGTGCTTTGCTGCCATGTGCCTGAACATGCTGGTGGTGGTCAGGCTGGTAGTTTTGCTACCCCTGCTGATGCTGGTCTGGCAGGTGGTGCAAATGGCATTTTTTTGGTTATCGGCAGAATCTTTAAAAAGCAACCAGACTCGAGAAGACCTAACAGTTGTACTGGCAACTTCTGTCATGTTGGTGTTACGGGGAACGGTTGCTCGCCTTCTGTATGCGGCCACCGCACTGCTTCTTCCTGCCTGTTGGGGTGCTATGCTTCCCTCCCATTGTGTGCTGATGTCTTCACTCTGCATGTCCTCCTGCCAGGTTGGGTCAGTTACTATATCATCCACCACCTCGTCTTCCACTTCCGAAACCTGGCCCTCCTCCTGACTTTCTGACAATTGTGTCTCATCATCGTCCACCTCTTGTGAAGCTTTCCCACCATTGCCTTCATGTGACTGTGGCTGCTCAAATATTTGGGGATCGCTACATGCGATCTCCTCTTGCCCCGCTTCAAGTGGACCGGGCGAGAGGCCCGAATCTATAAATGGAAAAGTGAACAGCTCTTCGGAGTGTCCTAGTGTGGGATCAGCTGCCTCCGGGCACTCGGCATGGTGGGAAGAAGGAGGATCAGGATGAGGAGTATGCAGTCCAAACTCAGGGCTATTGAGACTTGACCATGTGGAAGACAGGGTGGCAGTGGTGGTGGCAAAAGTGACTGGAAGCATTATCCGCTATCCAATCAACAACCTTTTGACACTGCTCTGGGTTCAATAGTGGTGGGATGCTCTAGTAATTGGGACAAGAAGGTGGGGCGAGTAGATGTGGATGTTTATTGTAGCACAATTTCAGCTTGCCCTTGGCCTCTGCATGCACTATCACCATCACGTCCAGTTCCCCGTTCCTTGCCACGCGCCTTGCTCATTTTAAATAGAGGATAATATTTTCCACATTCACTACAAATGGCTGAATTTGGAGCTAACTTATATGTGGCGAACCAACCATAGTTTTAAATAGCTGGCCTGTAGGTAACTATTTTTACAGCAAACTGGTGTCAATAACTTCACTAACACACTGCAACAAAATTTAAATGGAGGCCAGAAATGGCAAAATTTTGAACGCACTTATATGTGATCTGTGTGATGGACAAACCACAGTTTTAAATAGATGGATTTAGTGCTGTGATATGGAAAGGATCTGGCTGTATTCTGCTGTGCCAACAAGCAAATGGAGCAGAAAAACGGTGTTCTCTGGATTGCTTTTTAAGCAATTAATCAGGTTTAAGATCCAAAAAAACATGGCTGTGGCATTACAGTGTGCAGCAAACAATCCTTGCATGTTGATTGGCTCTCTAAAGAGTGACAAACATGCAGGGATGGGACCCAAGCTCCCGCCGAGCAACCCCGGAAATACTCGGCAAGCTCCAAGCATCTCAAGCTGTGAAATACTCTGGCGAGTACCGAGTAGTGGCAAGCATGCTCGCTCATCACTAGAACAGATAAGTACAAATAAAACAATTTGCGCAAAGCTGAGTATGTAATTAGCAAATATTTAATGCTATGTATTATTAGTGATTTTCAGTAGGTCTGATAATAAAATAAAAGGGTTGTCCTGTATTAGTACAACCCCTTCATATACTAAATGTTCAGCCCTGATAAAATAATAAAGCCTATACTCACCTCCCGTGTTGGTTCCATTCCTGTAATGTCGGTACTCGCTCTCCCTGGGGCTCTGATGTGGTGTGACACGTGATGCTGGTGCCCAACCAGCGCTGGCATCACTATCTCCACCTTCATATGAATTAAAAATGAAGAGGAAGTCAGGGATGCAACTCATCCCTGACTTCCTCTTCATGTTCAGTCTGTCTGAAGGTGGAGACAGTGATGCTATCGCTGATTGGGTGCCAGGCACCACATGTCATTACACCGAATCACAGCCCCGGTACCGCGAGTGCCGACACCCCTGGAACAGAGACGGCATGGGAGGTGAGTATAGGCTTTATTATGTTAGCAGGGCCGAACATTTAGCTTAAAGAAGGGTTGTACTATTAGTGGAAAACCCCTTTAATCGTTGCAATTAACCTCACTGAGTTTTATTCACAATACAAAAGCAGTTCAAATTAGCCCTGTAACTCACTTAATGAGCAAATAACATTTCAAGTTTGCAACATAACAAAGGAGGCAGAAACTTCTGGAGGTACACTGTGTATAACTGAAAGCCTGGAAGTCTCCGGGGTAAAGCTGTTACTATTTTGTTACTGTTACATTCTCTACAATATCAATCTCTGTGTTATTTTAACTCGCCAACCTTGTATCTTAGTGGAATATCTTGATATTGCACAAAAAAAGATAAAATACAGAGGAAAACATAATAGTATAAAAATATTTAAAAATAATAAGAAAAATGGTTCTTTGCTTCCAAGATATCTTGAATATATTGTGCACTTCCTCATACATGATGGTATCTCATGTTTATCTGCGTAAACAGAGTGTAGCTGCTCAGACAGTCCCAAGTACTACTGTGTTAATGTGAGCAGCTTGCGTTTTCCATGAGAAAGCAGAAAATGTTATCCTGCTCCACACAAAGGACAAGATGGTATCTCAAGTCTGGTCAGTGAAGTCATATTTTTAAGCAGTTGTATTTAACCTTGAACTTTTTTCGGGGAAAAAAGTTCTCAAGCAAAGTTGCAAGTAGAACAATATATAGATAATATAATAACTATGTAACTCCTAGCTTGCACACTCAATTATTTGCTAAGCTAATTATTTGGTGATCACACTTATGTTTAAGGGCTCATACTCACATGCGAGTCTCTTGCATGAAAACCTGGCACTGCCGCCGGCACTCGGACCGGAGCGTGCAGCTACATGTATTTCTCTGCAGCCGCATGGTCCGGTCTGAGTGCCGGCGGCAGTGCCAGGTTTTCATGTGAGAGACTGGCACAAGAATCGTGCCAGTCTCTCGCAAGTGAGTATGAGCCTTAAGGCTTGTGATTGTCTCATATTTACTATTAACCTGTTTAAATCATTAGAAGGGTTGCATAAAAGTGGAAAAGATAATTCCACCTTTTTCCTGGAGCAATGGTGCTCTTATCTACCGTAATTGCTTTTTCTATTATTGCAACTTAGCATCATTTATTTGTTGTACTAGATGTAGTAGATGCATCCGTTTCAGCAAATGAATCAGAAGCATCATTTCTAGTCTTATACATGGGGTACAGCCTTAGGGTCCCGTTACACTAAACGATGCACCAGCGATCTCAACAACGATACGACCTGGTCAGGATGGCTGGTGCGTCGCAACATGATCGCTGGTGAACTGTCAAACAGCGCGGTGCTTAGTTACCCGCTGTTTACCTTGGATACCAGCTCCCAGCGCGAGCATGCTGGTATTCAGGGTACACAGCGGGTAACTAAGCGACACGCATGCTTAGTTACCCGCTATTTACCATGGATACCAGCTCCCAGCATCTGCTTACAGCGCTGGGAGCTCGCTGATCGTTGGTCTCCCACTGCCACACGCAGTGATGCATGCTGGCCAGCATGAGACCAACGATCAAAAAATGGCCCAGGACATTCATGCATGATCAGCTATACCCGGCTATACCCCTTGCTGATGCATGCCACACACAGCGAGATCGCTGATGCGTCACAAAATCGGTGACGCATCAGCGAGTTCACTAGCGATCTCGCTTAGTGTGAAGTACCCCTTATACACAGATAAAATACAACTTTACTGCATCTGTTTTATTTAAAGCAGAATCTACATTAGCCTGAATCCCCCCTCTTCATCACACTTCCAGTGTCGAAGTATTCATCCAATGATGTTCCTATCATCCCTGCTAATCCCAGTAGTTCCACAAGTGATCTGTGAGGTGACCAGTGTGGTAGTCATGGCGAGGGGTTGCTGCTTCAGCACACCTTGCACCCCACAAAGAAATTATAAAGTCCCAAATACCGTGTGATGTGTGTGCAGTGTAATTCACTCACTTTTAGGTTAGAGTCCTCCTCGGGTTGTAGCGTCCTGGTCAGACTGCATTACACAATGATTGCTAGAATCCAACTTCATTTTCAACAAAACATCTTTACTCCGCACGTCCAGATTGGTGTCAGACATCACATAGTAATCCTTATTTACCATATATCCTTTCCTCTGTGTTTTCCCTTGTTCTCCTGAAATCCCTTGTTCCCATACTGAACCCTCCGATACCGCAGCATCCTGACTAGCCAAACTAGTTTGTACCTGGGGTTTCCAGCCCATTTTCCCTTCCGAGGGCAAAATCAAGGAAGGCGCTTTCCTACCGTTTCCTCACCGTAGGTCTCTGACGTTTGGGTTTTCCTGCTAAAACTAGCTGCTATTCCTCTCTTGCTGCACTTGTCCTTTCGTGTTTGTGAACTTCTGGCCACAAGGCCCTGGACTGCTGGACTCCTCTCGAACTTGTTACTGCAACAACCTCACTTCCCTTCATCCCACACTCTAACTAAACCAAGGAAGTGTCTCAACTATTACTACCCTGGCCCCTCCTACTCGGGCATGCCCTTCTTCTTATCCTACCTATATCTTATCTCATGATCTACAGCGCCCTCCACTGTCCTAAACCACATATTACCCAATACTATTACAAACCTTAATCTAACACTGTATCTCCCTATCTCTATCCCTAGTCCATAAAGATATATAACTTACTCAGTACACAAACATCATAACATTATTTAGCATATTACTACACAACAATACAGTACCACAAAAAACGTACCCGCTTTATTAGGAAGGAATGTGAAGGGATGCAGGGCATAACTTAGCCCCCATCAGATCATTGTCAACAATAGTGGTACAAGTTTTCCTTAAGGAACAACCAGATATTTTTTTCTTATTGTGCTCACAACAATCAATGAGTTAAAAACACATAAAAATTATGTAAAACATGAGCCACACCATTTTCTAACCTATCCCTGGATTTCACCTGCTGGCTTATTCCTGTGGCAAGCAAAGAAGAAGTTGATAGGCAACATGCAGAGTTGGATAGAAGCTGGTATGCCATGTGTTTGATATAGATTTTTATGTGTTTTTTACTAATTTATTCCTGAGAGTACATTAAAACAAAAATGGGAAGCAAATTGTCTGGTAGAGCTGCTTATTTTCCAGTTGTTCTTTAATGGAAACTCGTCACAACATTGCGGGCGGTGATCACTTGTGAATGTACTGTTATCAGCAGGACTGAGCAACATTATTGGATGAAAACACCGCTAATTTAAGCGTGACAAAGATGAAAGGATTCTGGATGATGTGGGTTCTGCTCTAAAGATGTGGTACAATGATATTTTACCTGTTTTTAATGTGAATTGTGTTGAACCATTTTATTAAACTTTTCCTGCTCTCGCTGAAAATACTGTTACTGCTCTCACTGTTGAAATAGTGTCCACTGTACAGTCCATAAGTTTGATGTGATTATAATATTAAGAATACAGTGCATGCGCCAGTCAGGATATGTTGCAGTGCTGGGGTCCTGGGTTCAAGTCGCACCAAGGACAACATCTGCAATGAGTTTGTATGTTCTCTTCATGTTTGTGTGCGTTTCATCCAGGTACTACGGCTTCCTTCCACACTTCAAAGACATTGTTATAGGGGATTTAGATCATGAGCCCCGATTGGGACATTGATAAAGATGTCTGTAAAGCACTGTGAATATGGTGACACTATATTGTGTAATACATAAGTAATAAATAGACAAAGAAAATTACAGTAACATTTAAATAGGTTCTCATTGGGACAGTAGGCAACTTTGAGCTGGTGTTAAGAACATTCTGAGTTATGCTTTACAATAACTACCATATTTTTTGGACTATAAGATGCACCTAAGTTTTAGAGGAGGAAATTAGAAAAAAATTGAAGCGAAAATTTGCTCAATTCTGTACTAATATCCCTATCCTAGTATATATATCTCCCCAATCTATGTATACATGGTCCCCTCAACCCTATCCTGGTATGCATGGCCCCCTTATCTCTATACTGGTATGCATGGCCACCTCATCCCTTTCCTTGTATGCATGGCCCCCTCATCTCTATCCTGGTATGCATGGCCTGCTCATCCCTATCCTGGTATGCATGGCCCCCATATACCTATCCTGGTATGCAAGGCCCCCATCTCCATCCTGGTATGCATAGCCCACTCATCCCTACCCTGGAAGGCATGGCCTCCTCATCCCTATCCTGGTATGTAGAGCCCCTCATCCCTATCCTGGTAGGCATGGTCCCCCTCATACCTATCCTTGCATGCATGGCACCCATCAGAAAAACATTTAAAAAAAAATTCTACTTACTTTCCTGCGCTCTCTCACAGCTTGCTGTTCCAATGCCAGCAGCTGCTTTATGCTTGTAAGCAGCGCATGACAATGACATCATGTGCTGCCTACAAGCAGAGGACAGCTTCCGGAATACTCACTGCTCCCCACAAAGGGACTACAGACATGGGGAGCAGTGAATATTCACTAACCTTTAATAACGAGCATAGTGTTAGCTGCAGCCACCGGCTTCCTGCAGCTGCCAGGCGTTCACATGTGCCCACTACTAAAGGGAATGAATATTCACTGAGAGCAGTGAATATTCCTTCTTTATTAGCGAGCAGGGCTGATCACCCGGCAGCTGCAGGAGCCGGTGGCTGCTCCTCCTCTGTCCACTATTAAAGATCACTGAATATTCACCGCTTTCCACGCCAATAGTAGTGGAGGGCAGTGAATATCAATTCACCTAAGTAGCAGGCACACGTGAAAGCCCTGCAGCTGCAGGAAGCTGGTGGCTGTGGCTAAAAGCATGTCCGCTATTAAAGAGAAAAGAATATTCACTGCTTTCTACTCCCATGGATGTGGAGTACAGTGAATATTATTTTCTCATTAGCAGCAGGCACAGGAGTTAGCCGCAGCAGCCGGCTCCTGCCTCCTGTGATCCACTGCTCCACCGCTGCCGCTCCTCCACCTCCCCAACACAGCCAGAACTGGTACATCCAGACTATAAGACCCACCCCCCATTTTCCTCCACATTTTTGGAGGAAAAAAGAGGGTCTTATAATCCGAAAAATACGGTATTCAGACTATGGAATCCAATAGACGTGATGTTTCTTGTCTATATTATAGAGTTTTTCTTGGTGTGCTCTGTTATCTGTACAGAGATAATTATGCACAGTCCACCAAAGTGAACCAGTAAATTTATAAATGAAGGGGGAAAGGGTTAAGAAGAAGAGGAGGTTGGTCAGTGGAAAGTTAAGGTCATTCATACTTGACTTGAGGTTGTAAGGGGAAGTGTTTTTGTCAAGAATATAGCAGTCACTTTAATGTTTTTTTCCAATGACGTGTTAAAAAATTGAAATGGTTGAAGAGAATTATTTACCTCTGCTGCCTACCTCATTTCAGTCGTGTACAGTTTAAACTGCTTCCAAATGGAACAAAATGTAAGAATCTTTTGAAAGTCTTTCACATGCTATAATATGCTAACACTTCTCACATTTCTGCTTTACTGAATATACCAGGCAATGAAAAGTTATAACTAGCTATGAAAATTCTGGTCAGAAAATATCTGTGATAGCAGCTGACTGCATCCTTGTGGGAGTGGTGGGACATTTGTAACCTTGTATTTAGCAAACAGATTTTTTTTGACCAGCTGTTAACATTTTCATTCCCCAATGAACTCTACTGAACTAAACCTAGATCACTATGAGTTTATAGGGGCACCTGTCACCAGGTATTTGCTACCCCAGCTGAGAACAGCATAATATAGAGGCAGAGACTCTGATTCCAGCAATATGTCACTCACTGAGCTGCTTGCTGTAATTTTGATAAAATCACTGTTTTATCTGCTGAAGATCTAGCCGTTCTCTCAATGCTGAGCTGTGTATAACCCCGCCCACACGACTGATTGGCAATCTACCCAGAAAGCTACCAAGAAACCTACCAATCAATGGAGGGGGCGGGTTATGCAGAGCTCATGACTAGGCTTCATTTTCTGGCATCAGGTTTATTTGTCCTCTAGTGATAATCTACAGTTAATAAAACAGTAATTTTATCAAAACTAAAACAAGCACTCAGTAAGTGAAACATCTCTGGAATCAGAGTCTTTGCCCCTACATTAGGCTGCTCTCAAATTAGGTGGCAAAAACCTGATGACAGATTCCCTTTAAAATGTTAGATTTATTGAATAAATACCTATGTAAATGCAACGTTTTTTTCCTGTGGCTTTATTTCAATTAGTTGCACTGTTTTTTCATCTTCAATTAAAATTGATGGGTGTAAACATAATAAAAAGTATTCTGAAATAATGGCATTAGAGAATGCTGCAACCTAAAATAAAAATGTTCCCATATCAAAAAATAATATATAAATAGGTAAAATAGGCAGAAACCTACGGTTTGGTTTGTAGCCTCACTTAGTCCCACTTCTTCTGGGTAAATTATAACTCTACCCTGGTGTTTCGCCAGTACTGAGACATCAACATGTGCATTATAACCACACACACTGTAGTCATGCTTAGCTGTACCTTTTCCTAACATTACATTTCTTCTTGTTCTGTGATGTCATCATGTGCAGCATACTTGCTGTATTATCTTTTTTTGTGTTTTTTTTTGCGGTGCTATGATCCTGGCACATAATAGATGGCAATGTTATGGTGATAGCCCTTCCTGTTGTTGTTAATAATTTAGTGACCTTTGGACACCTGTTTAAGTCTTTATTTGGTAATACATGCTTTATGATTTAATGCACATTCTATGTACAGGGTGGGACATTTATATGTATACACCTAAATAAAATGGGAATGGTTGGTGATATCAACTTCCTGTTTGTGGCACAATAGTATATGGGAGGGGTGACCATGGTGGCCATTTTGAAGTTGGCCATTTTGGATCCAACTTTATTTTTTCCAATGGGAAGAGGGTCATGTGACACATCAAACTTATTGAGAAATTCACAAGAAAAACAATGGTGTGCTTGGTTTTAACGTAACTTTATTCTTTCATGAGTTATTTACAAGTTTATGACCACTTATAAAATGTGTTCAAAGTGCTGCCCATTGTGATGGATTGTCATTGCAACCCTCTTCTCACACTCTTGACACACTGATAGCAACACCGCAAAAGAAATGCTAGCACAGGCTTCCAGCATCCGCTGTTTCAGATGCTGCACAACAACCATTCCCATTTTATTTAGGTGTACCCATATAAATGGCCCACCCTGTATTTTTAATTGAATTGCTTTTATAATTGCTTTATAGAAGAACCTTTTCACTTAAAACACTTTGTGACTTTACGCTTGCATTTTTTTCACTTCAGTCACATTAATTGCTAACTAATTTTCAATCTGTAAATATAAAGTGGCATGTTAAAGTATGGGCACCCCTAGTCAAAATTACTGTTAATGTGAACAGTTTAAGATTAAATTATCTCTAAAATGGCTAAAGTTGAAGATGACACATTTACTTTGTATTTTAGACATATAAATATATATATTCTATTATTTCTAAACACTGTTTTTCAGTGATTCCTTTGTATCCCCGTTCATACTGCACCCATACACACAAATGATACACCATTTGAAAGGTAACTTGCCCTCTTCAGCAAGAAAATAGCCAAACAAACCACACATCCAAGATGTGATCACAAAATACAGTTTAAACATTAATTTTCATAAACCTGCAGTAAGGAAAAATGACCTGCAGGCGGCACTACAGTACCCCAAAGCACACTACCAACACATTTGTAAACATGCACTGTTTTTTTTCGCTGATTACTTTGCCCCACACACACACTTGATACACCATTTGAAAGATAAACTTGCTCCCTTCAGCAAGAAAACAGCCAAACAAACCACACATTCACGATTTTATCACTAAATACAGTTTAAACATTCATTTTCATAAACCTGCAGAAAGACACAATGACCTGCAGGTGGCACCTGAACTATAAAACATTTTTTGGCCTCTGCTTATCAAAACAATTTATTGTATTACCAATCTACATATATAAATACCTGTCTGTGTTCATCAGCTCATAAAAAATACATTTACATTTGACCAGCTTGCTTTTTCTGAAATTGCCCCCGACAACCAATGTGCGAAAGCTTCGCACGGGCCAAGCTAGTATATATATATATATATATATATATATACACACACATACACAGTATATATATATATATATATACAGTGTATATAGTAATATTTTCCATTTTAAATATTATAAGGGTAAGTTCACACAGGACTTTTTTGCTGCTTTCTTTTCTGCAGCAAAACCTGATCTTCTTGGCAGGAAAGAAACTGCAGCAAAAACATAGGTTTAGGTGCGTTTTTTATGCTTTTTTTTGGTGCATTTTTTTGTCTCTTTGTCCATGCTAATGTCCATGACTTTTCTGCAAATAATGACACCTGTGTTTTTGGTACGTTTTTGCAGCATTTTTTCAACACCCATTCAAATCAATGGGTGAATAAATCTGAAAAAATGCAGCAAAAACGGTGAAAGAAGTCACATGCTTTATGTGCAAAAAACGCAGCAAAGCACAAAATCCTGATCACACAAAAAACCAATGTGTGTGCATGAGATTTCTGAAATCTCATAGGTTTTGCTGGTAATGGAAAAAGCAGCTGAAAATTTGCATTAAAAAACATGAAAAAAACGCAGCAAAAAAAGTCCTGTGTGAACTTACCCTAAAAAGGAAAATGGGACGATGTGTTGATACAAAAGTTTGGGCACCCTTGGAGATTTGTGTGGTCAGACAACTTTGACCAAGGTTTCAGATCTTAATTAGTCTGTTAGGGTTTACTGCCTAGCATTCAGAAAATGAAAATGGTGGAGGCCTACAAAGCAGAAGGCTAGAAGAAAGTAGCAAAGCGGTTTAAAGTTGCCCCTTTTTCAGTTTGAAGTGTAATTAAGAATAGGAGGTCAATATAAGGTCTGAAAGACTAAACAAAATTTCAGTGACGGTTACTCATAGGATTGCTAGAGAGACTAATTACTACCTCCGCTTGACTGCAAAAGACCTTCAGAAACATTTAGCAGACTCTGGAGTTGTGGTACATTGTTCTACTGTTCAGAGACACCTACACACAAATATGATATTCATGGAAAATTCATAAGAAGAAAACGTCTTCGGCATCCTCACCTTAAAATTCAGCATCATAAGTATGCAAAAGAACATCTAAACAAGCATTTTGAAAACAAGCCCTGTGAACCGATGAGGTTAAAATAGAACTCCTTGGCCACAATCATCAAATGTATGTATGGAGAAAAAAGGGCACAGAATTTCAGGAAAAGAACATCTCGCCAACCATTAAGCTTGGGGGTTGATAAATCATGCTTTGGGGTTGTGTTGCAGCCAATGACATGGGGAACATTTCACGGGTAGAGGTAAGAATAGATTCTATTAAATTTTAACAAATTCTTGATACAAGCATAACACAATCTGTAAAAAAGCTGACGTTGAAAAGAGGATGGCTTCTACAAATGGATAGTGATCCCAAACGCATGTCAAGATTCACAATATACTACCTCAAAAGGTGCAAGCTGAAGGTTTTATCATGGCCCCACAGCTCCCTGATCTGATCATCTGTGAAAATCTGTCGCTAGACCTCAAAATAGCAGTGCAGGCAAGGCGACCCAGGAATCTCACGAAACTGGAAAATGCGTCAAACAAGACTCTTGGCCGGCTACAAAAACCAATTGATACTTGCAAAAAGGGGTGCCACTAGGTACTAACCATGCATGGTGCCCAAACTTTTGCATCGACTCATTTTTCTTTTTGTAATTTTTAAAATGTTAAAGATGAAAATATATATATATTTGTTGCCTAAAATACAAAGGAAATGTGTCATCCTTAATGTTAGCCCTTTTAGACATCAAGTCATCTTTAACTTTCTTAACTGTTTACAGTAACAGTAATTTTGACCAGAGGTGTCCAAACTTTTACATGGCACGGTATCTGTTATTGAACACATTGTGACTGCTTGAGAAAGCATTAGTGTGTAGCCAAAATGTTGCACACTGTGTGGTTGAAATAGTATCTTATTTTTACCTGGACCTGTCAATCATTCCAGACGTGCACAGTACCTACTTATGGTTCCAAGTAATTGCAAAACATCTGGTTACTTTAGATATTTTCCAAAAGACATATTTTCAATGTAAAAAGGTTATTTACGCCCTCCACATGAATATATTAAAGTTTAACTATATGAGTTTACAAATACGTTTGTTTTATTTCTAATTACTCTACTGAAAGGTACAATCATTACCAGCTACTTAGTATTGTACCATGGCAGACAGAGAAACTTAGAAACTTCATCTTTCAGTATTAAATCTCTGGGCACTTGATGGGCATTGTTGATGACTCCATATCAAAAAGATACTCCTGGAGGGACTTGCTGTCAATCCATTCAAGTAACAGGAGTAGTTTTCACTGCACACTGTATTTTTATATGGCAGAAAATTAATTGATGCAGAGTTTGAACTTTCTGCTAAAATCTACTTTCTAAGAGTCTAAGGAGCAAACAGTAGAGGAAAAAAATCAGGTTTTGCTTACATGCAAAGCCTCTCTCCCAGGCAGGCTGATTTCACCCTGGTGACTTATTATGGCATGAAATAGTAATCATATTACTAAGTAAATTACAATAGAGTTAGGGTTACACTGCAATCCTGCATAGCATTACTGCAGAATTTATATAAAGATTACATGCCATAGTAAGTCATGTATGAGGCACTTGAATGGTCTATAAATACTCACCAGAGAGGGCTTTAAGAGGGCACAAGTTAACCAGAAGCAGAAAATTATCTCCAATAACTGTTCTTACTTAGGAGCAGAAACTGGAAACGGAACATGCTCTCAAACATGCTGAAGTAGACCTAAGATTAGCTACTAATGCAAGGAACAAGGTTAAGTTAGAATTATTTTCTTGGTAGGATTTATATTACAGCCCCATGATATCGTATGGTGGAGAGAACAAAGCATTGCAGATATTTCTGATTTTAGGTTAAATGCTATTTCCATCCAAGGGAAAATTCTGTTTTGGTTATTTTACTGTAAAGATATCTCTAACAACCCTTTCTACCTCTAAAAATAATTTAAATAAAAGATACACTGGCTAAGTCTTGCCTATCCATCAATCATCACTTTTAGTTTCATTGGAAAGATGACAAGGAACAGGGTAGTTACAGTAAGCCTCACGTAGCAGATGTCCTTTGTACAAAGTTATAAGGCCTACAGGGTCCAGGTGGTTTCAAAAAGTCTCGTGAGACCTTGAATGACTAGAAGTGAACTAAAACTCTGTTCTCTATCACTACAACCCTTATGAAATCTAAAACACAAGGATGTCATAGACATGAGATATTTATCCAAAGATCATTGGCAAATTCAGCTTCAAGTGGCTGTACAAAGTCATCCAATTTACTTGGGACCGGTCAACCATTAAATGTGTTTGGTGGTGTCCCGACTTCCCCCAGTGGCTTATATCACATGAAAATAGGGTTCTAATTTATCATTTAGCCAACAACCACCTAAAGCACATGACCTGCTTTATTGTACTAGTATATGCTGTTACTTATTTTTGTATGACCACCAAAGACATTGGATTGTCAGCAGATCTCACCAAATGGATCTATGATCTGCAGATTAATATATCATGTCATTTACCAGATTTAATCATTTAGATATCATATATGGAAAACCTAAAATTTCCTGCTGTTCCAAATAAGATAGCTGATGACTAACTGATCTCTGCATTAAAACATCACACTATGCATGTGAAGATCATAGCAGCCATTTTTGATTAATATTGGGCATGACTTAAGTCATCCATATACTGAGTCTCATTTTAGTTGCCAGAGATGCCATTAATATAAGGTACCACTGAAATATACCAAGTGAAGAGATATTGTGTTTTAAACATTCTACATAGATTTAGATGAAGGTCACCCAGTCATGCAGAGTTGGGATTATTTTCAGGATACGACTAAATCTGTGTGAACTTACATACACGTATGGTTTGGGTTAAAAGTAAAGCCACAAAAACCTGTCATATTGAACAGATCCCAACAAAACTAGAGGACCCATTTGTTTTCATAACAGGGTTCTTCTAAGATCTGTTACTGTTTTCATTAAATGGATTCTAAGGATAAAAGTGCAAAAAATACTTTATTATTGTCAGATATGGTGGAATTGTTGATAGAAGCCACGAACAGCGCTGCTATTTGAGTAGAAGGGATGAGCTAGCCATTGCTAAAATAATTGAATTTGTTTAACATTTTTCAAGATTCATGGATTCAGGTATATCTAAAGTTTGGGCTGAATTCTAAGTTTACAGAAAGGGGTTGGAGCAATTTAAAAGAAATCTATGCTTTCACTTATAATAAGCACTATAGGTTTTACACTTCTTATATCTATTTTCAGCAATGAATAGGGAAACAGTGAAGGAATGGCATGAGCATTGCTCCATCATTTTGTTCTCCATAGTTGAGAAAAGAGCCATTATCCTTTTTCTTATAGATCCTATAAAGGCTTTAGGTCAATAATGAGTTCAGCCCTTACATCTCCAGAAAGCCAAGAGTAAAGTGATATGTAATCCAGTGCCAATCGACATTGGCGTGGATGCCCCTAAACGCCCGTAACCAGCATGCATTTAACAATTGTCAAGAGATAGCAGGTGTCACGAACAGTCCGAGATAAAAAAAAAAGATTGCGTGCTGAATGCTCAGAATATATGATTACTACCTAATGTTTTTGATGGAAGAGTGAGAAATGTGATTACCAATTTCAGAAAGCAAGACTCTTTCAGGGAAGCGAGACTCCCAGCGCAGCAATACAACTTGTCCTTGAGCAATGACCAAACAGGATGAGCACTATACAGCGCAAGTGAAAAACACAATTCATCTCTACGAGAAAGATGGGCTAAAATATGCAATGTCCTGTTAATGTAACAGCTCTCACATCCAACATGCATATTAGTTGTCCATGGTCTAATGATTAATAATTTAATATATCTCATAAAACAAGCTGGCGCTGATATTCACATCTCATAGATACAGTATCAGGACAGAGTAGAACAGAGCAGCAACCAGTGGAAAGGAATATCTGTGAATTATTGCTGCCTGTCTCAGAAGTAATGGATTGGGCTGTACACAGCAAATATGTGAGCTTGTTTTGAAAGGTACAGATTCTCCATGCTATACTAAACAACGAAACAGTCTGTAGGTTAGTTTCATTTGGCAAAATAGAAGATCTATGTATCCATTTTGTCTAGATGTATTTAGTAATCACTAAAAGTATGTATGAAAAAAATTAGGGAAAAAAATAATTATTTCAAGATTTTTAGGTAAATCTTAAAAGTTTGCACCCCTGTGTGAGCTTCTACCACCTTCCCTTTAAATAAAATGTGCTGAAAATTAGTTTTTACAAATGTCATAGGGAAATTTCTTCCATTCACTAAAATGTGAGCGCTGACAGCCATTACAGATGAACTTCAGGTGAATTACATCCCCTTTCAATCAGCTGATTGGTGGGGGTGTTGTAAGTTGGACCCCTTTCTGATGTGATACTAATGACTCATCCTAAGTATTGCAAATGAAAAAGGGAGGAACAGCATCCAATCCAGGTGAAAAAATAGAAGAATCTTTATTCTTTCATCATACAATGTTTCGACTGGTATTGGTCTTTATCAAGTACTGTACTAGCTGAAGAGCCCGGCGCTGCCCGGGCATAGTAACTAACTACGGTTAGTTATAACAAATTATAATGATTATATCTATATCTAAAGCTGAGTGTAGAGCCCCGCCTACTCCGCATAGCCACATTTACTATAATATCCCACATCATCCCATCAGCAAGAGCTACCGGGCTGCTACCCCTAATATCCCACATCGTCCCATCAGCCAGAGCCACCGGACTACTAATATCCCACATCATCCCGTCAAAGTCACCGGACTACTACCCCTAAAATCCCACATCATCCTGTCAGCCAGAGCCACCGGAGAACTATCACTAATATCCCACATCATCCCGTCAGCCAGAGCTACCGGACTACTACCCCTAATATCCCACATCATCCCGTGTTATGATGAGTCACCGAAGGAGGAAAAAACAAAATACCAGCTAAGTCCAGAAAAACCAGAGAGGTTGGCAGCTATCGGATTGCAGACCCCTGAACCTATCCACAACAACTAGCAGTAGCCATGGGGGGTTCCTACGGTGCCCTAGATCCCTCGATCACAGCCGGAGAACTAAATAGCCTAAAGACAGAAAGGGGAAAAACTAAACTGCCCCAGAGCAGACCCCAAAGCAATAGGCAGCCCCCAACATATAATGACGGTGAAGCAAGATGAAAACACTAACACAGATAGAAAGATAGGTTGAGCAAATGATGGGGCCCAAGCTAGCTATATAGGACAGGATAGGAAAGCTGCTGTCTGCCATCCGCAAAACCCCTATCAAAATGAGCCAACCGACTGATAGGAAAAACAGGCCCTGAAGACGCTAGGCTTCAAAAGACTATATCAGCACTCAGGTATATTCTGAAGACAGAGGAAAAGATCAACAGATCAGAGACAAAAATGGAATTCAGCTCACCCCCGGCCGGGGATGGCAGAACTCCCAAAAAACAAGGCAAAACAAAAACAAAACTGAAGTGTACAAAGCAGAGCAGAAAAACTTAGCTTTGAGATGCAGGAATCAGACTGGTCTCCAAGAATCCAGCAGGAAAATCACCAGCCAGGAAGAAGGGCGTCGGCAGCCTTATATCCAGTCCTCAATTCCAGCCACCCAGTCATCATCTAGCTGCCCATGTGTTTGGTAATCAGCCTCACTACCTTCCTTCACCAGAGGAGGGAGTTCATCAGACCTCAATGGTGAAGGGAAAAATGAACTCACAACAATCCCGTCAGCCAGAGCCACCGGACTACTACCCCTAATATTCCACATCATCCCATCAGCCAGAGCCACTGGACTACTACCCCTAATATCCCACATCATCCCGTCAAAGCCAGTAAAAGTAGAATAGTGAAATTGCACAGAAACATGGTTCACTAAGATCCCAGGTTTTCTACTGATCAGGCTGATATTCTCACTTATCTGCCACCATAAATATCACAGTCATGCTTTTCACCAATGGACAGGCACAAACCTTATACATTAAGTAAAAGAACAGAATAATCCAGCTCACCGCACTGCCTTGCTGGTAGGATCCAAATCCTGCGCACGGATTTGACTAGGCAGTCAATCAATAGTAGAAAAAAGGGAAGAAAGTTCCAGCACCAGGAATGGAAAATTAAAAATCCATTTTATTGTGCCAATGCATATTAAAATTCCAGCAGGTACAGCATATCAGTCGGATGACTGCAGAACAACGCGTTTCGACGCCTCAGGTCTTAATCATGTTCTACATAATTAAGACCTGAGGCATCGAAATGCGTTGTTCTGCAGTCATCCGACTGATATGCTGTACCTGCTGGAATTTTAATATGCATTGGCACAATAAAATGGATTTTTAATTTTCCATTCAAACCTTATACATTAGTACAGTAGAGAAACCTTCACACACATTTTCATGCACCGTCAACTTGTAATTTGTCCGGCTGAGTTGCTCATGGATGTACAGCATCTGTATGCAGTATAGTATCATATTTAATGGGTTGTTATGGGATAAGCATTACGTGTTATATGGGTATATTCAGGAGAATTATGGGGAAAGTAGTACTTTAAAAAAACTGACAGCTTCAGAGCACAGTAACACATCAATAATGCATAAAAGTATCTGTGAGAAAATATTAAATCCACATGACATTTAATATGTGCACTTTCCTACATTCATGTGTGTCACTTAATGATACCACACGGGAGGGGGGATTCAGTTCTGTCATGTACTCACTGCTCCTTTCTGGGGGACAGACGATGGCTGGAGCTTATGTTCCTGGGCATGCTAGATTTCTCCCACCGTGTCAGTGTCTGCTGAGGTGTTGTCAAGTGGGAAAATTTGCGCATAGCAACCAATCACAGCTCAGCTTCTTTTAACCAGCTCTGGTGAAATGAGAGATGCTTAGTGATTGGTTGCAAGGAAAACTGTTGGTCATAGCAACCAATCACAGCTTAGCTTCTTTTGAACAGCTCTGGTGAAATGAAAGATGCTTCGTGATTGGTTGGTGATACACACACACATTGATTTTTATATATACTGTAGAGATATGATATACATCCTAAGTATTGGTCCCCAATGTGACAGTAAATTTCCCCCCAAAAAAATAGATTTCCAATTTCAAATTGGAGCTGTCTTACATTTCCTTGCATAGGTGAAAGCTTGCTTTACCTTTCACGGCTACTTCATAATGTACATAGCTGTGTAGTCACACCAGAAACTGGCCTAAAAAACTATTTTTAAAAACATCCTCTTAAAGGGAATTTGTCAGTAAGGTCATAGGAATCTGAATAAAATGGTATTAGAGTTATTTATTATTATTATTATTATTATTATTATTAAGAGGTGCCCCTGCCCAGGACCTTCATTTGTTGGCAGTAGTGGTAGTAGAGGATGACTAGAAACAGCATCTTGAGTGCTTCAAGAAGATTCCCCCTTGCAATACAATAAAGCCTAGATAAATATGATGGTACATATTTTGGGGCAGAGTTTCAAATGTGTTTGGGGTAAGACAGTGGTGAAAAACTGCACCAAAATTTAGTGTCAATTTTCTTATTTAGGACGAGACACTATGACAAATTTAGATTATTTCAGATGATCTAGTCTACGAGTGCACTGCCTAAATATTGAGCAGTATTAGTACATCTGCCTCTTTATCAATGGTGACATCTTGAATATATTTTGGTAGAACAAGTTGACCATGTGTTCTCAAAGAATTAGGAGCTACAAGGGTGTAGAAAACTTTTCTTCTTTTCACAGTTGACTTCCCTGCTCCTCCTGGTGTGAGAGGAAGCGCACAGTGGTATTACATAAATTCTGCCGTTGTGTACCTTTGAGAGTTATGCCACATGATACCATATTCAGCACTATTAAATGTCTCCTTCACAACTTATACATAATAATGACCACCTTAGACATTCAGTTGGGTCCGCTTCCAACGCTTCTCTGCCCCAGAGGCAAATATTATTCTAATGAAATATATAAGGACAAATGTCTTCTCCATTTATAAAATAAAATTAATTTCTTGTCTTTGCCACCGACTGAATTCACGTTGTCTTTAGGCTTTTTTTTTGTTATATCAGAGAGCAATTTATTCAGTCAGGCTGTTTATATAAAGTGAAGTTCTTCATAATCATGCCTTAACAATATGTATACAAGCTGGACTTTCTAAGAGAGCGCTATGTATTACATTCATGATTGTTTGACAGAAATCCTCTCCCTTTCTCGCTCTGACACAGGAAGCTTCCCATTTTTTCTGTGGTTGGGTTAGGACCCTTGTCAAGTTTCTAACCGAGAACCTAAGTGCTCATCTGTATAAAGACCATTTACAGCCCTCTTCTGCATAGGAAACAAATTATTCCAGCGAGACATAAAACGGCTCAATGTAATCAATCTGTTGTCATGTTTATGATAGCCGAACGCATCTTCCATGACTGCTTCAATTTGGCTGTGTCTGCAGATGTGCTGCTTATGATAAACTGTGACTGGAGACTCACTATGTGATAATCTAAATACTAAAGAGAGATAAATAGTGAAATACTTTCACAGGCAATTCAAATATTTAGACATATGATTTTTGAAGCTCGCCCTGACATACACACTGGTATTTTTAAAGCTGGAATTAGATTGTGAGTCAGGAAAGAAAATATATTTTCTCTATATGTCTGCATATGATAAAAGCAAGAAACGTTCACATTAAACAATGAAGGCATACTTTATTATGATCAGAGGAATGCTTCAAGCTATCGTCACGTAAGGATCTTCAGCATGTCATCTACACACATGCTGAAGGACAATGACTTTTTATGTATTTTGGTCCAACTTGAGAGCAATAGAATAGTACATACAGTCACATCCCATCTGCAGTGATGCACAGCAGCTACCAAGTACTCCCGATGAAATAAACATTCTGATGCATGTCTTCCTTGATCTCTGTTTTGTTCCTCGGCAGTTCCTATCAGATGATTATGAATAAATTGGCAACTAGGCATTACCATTTTTCTTATCAAAGAGGTGTGTCCTGTTTAGCTCTTTCCAGACATTAGGAAAAGCTGAGCCACTCCATACACAGTGGGCACCAGCTGTATTATACAGCCAACGTCTGCCTCTATGATCGCCGCTGTTTAACAGCTTAAATGCCTCAATAAATCACTGACAACATAATTTCAGTAATTATTCCCTGGGGGTGCATTTTACCACCCACCTCTCCAACACTGAAGACAATAGGAGGACATCATGGGATGCTTAAAGGGAATCTGTCACCCCTTATTCACCTGCTCCCCCCCTCCCTGTCTTGCTTTACACATTTCTTCTTGTGTAGAGCAAGACAGGGAGGGGGGAGCAGTTGAATAAGCCCCGCCCAGCGGACCGGACCGTGGCAGTTTACATACATCTGAACCGATATAGAAAAGGTATTTATGCATGAAAGGTGCGGGGTCAGGGAAGCAAAAGTACTAAGAGAATCCTTATGTGACACACAATTGAATGATATCATTATATGATATCTCAAAAAAGGGGTGACAGATTCCCTTTAAGAAGCCCAGCTCATGACTGGGCTTCCTAAGAAATTGATAAATTGGCAACATATTGCAATACATAAGTATTACAGTATATTGTACAAGCCATCAAATTATTAATATATTATAAAAGCAATCAAACCATTGAAATTAGCAAAAAAATAGTTTAAAAAAACCAAAAAATTCTTTATATGTCCAAATTATTTCTTTATTTCCATATAAAAAAGTAAAAATCATCATATTTGGTATAGCCACTTCATCAATTTCAATCTTTCAATATTTAAAATTATTTGACTTACAAGGTAAAGATAAAAAATCAAAATTGTGATTTATTTGGCAATCCCATGGACCAAAAGGAAATGCAATAATAAGAAAAAAAGTCATATATTATTTACCCCAAAATGATACCATTTAAAATCTACAGCTTGCCACACAAACAGAGAATCTTAAAGCATCTTTCCACTGTTTGAAAAGTGATCCCTGCATGATCAAATACTAGTTTAAAAATACAAATCCAGATAGTATTCACCTTCCTAAGGTGTAGTGCCGGCTCCCCACTGCTATCTTTTCTGTTTGGCCCAAGCAATGATGTCATAATTAGAGCTCACATGACAGCCAATCACTGGGCTTGGCAGCTCATGCAGCCAAAACACAAAGACCAGGGCAGTGGTAGGTAGATGTGGCCCTGTGGAGAGTAATATTTGAATTTGTTTGTTTACAAGTAGAGATGGTTGAAACTTTGGAAATTCAAATGTTCCATGTTCAGTGAATTTTTCCTAAAATTTGACTTACAAGTATTCTAACTGTACTAAAATTAGGGTATGTGCACACACTGCGGATCCGCAGCGGATTTGGCCCTGTGGGTTCGCAGCAGATTCTGCTGCGTTGTACAGTACCTTTATTTCCTATGGAAATAAAAAAGCGCAGTGCACAAGCTGCGGATTTTTCCGCGCGGATTTTCTGCGGGTTACAATTGGCAGCATGTCAATTCTTTGTGCGGATTCCGCTGTGGTTTCCTACATTCACCATTGTGAGGTGAGAAACCACAGGGCAAAACCACAGGCTAATCCGCAGGTAAACCGCAGATCTTTTTACCTGCGGATCTACCTGCGGATTTTACAAAATCCGCAGGGAGAAATCCGCAGCACTAAAAACTACGTGGGCACATAGCCTTATGTGGTTATTACTTTGAGGTTTCTTAGTAGTCTATGCTACTTCTTTTACTGTCTTAGTTTCTCCTGGTTTCTATTGCTCTATCATGTGATATGATAGCTGCATAGTAATTTTGATTAACCCATGTAGTCTGTGATGGTTGTTTTTTTTGGAGATTTGCACAGATTGAATCAAATTCACTCAAACCTGTGAATTTCAGAAAATCTGACTCAAATTCAAATCAGTTATCTCTGTTAACTAGTATCTGATCTTTGAGAGCCACTTGTCTAAAAGTGGAAATCCACTTCAAACTGTTTTTTTTTTAGTTTTCAGCACATCATATGGTAAAGTGAATAGTGTAATTCAAAAATATATCTCACCACACAAAATCAAGACCTCTCTCAATGAAAAAAGGTTAGGAAAAAAAAACAAAACAAAAAATTAAAATTGACCCGATCGAGAAGGGGTGAGGTTGCACCATAGTGAACATTTAAAATTACTGATAGGTAATTAAAATGATTCAAAGAGCTGCATTTGATACTATTTACTGAGAAAGTAAGAAAGGTGAATGAATGGACACATAGTTTCCTGCTTGTAGAAATTTTGTATGCTGCCCCATAGTACATTCAGATATTTTAGCAGTGATACCACCAACATGCAGCACACCTCCTGGAACATGTCACAATTATTTTTTTCTGTGAGATCAATATAATGTTTGCAAATTATTAAACACATGGACAAAAAGTTGTTGATACCCTTCTTTTAAATTAAGAAAAACCCACAATGGCCACTGACATAGCCTGAAAGTGACAATAGTAACTTTCAGTTTAGTGAATTGTAGTTCAACAGACAGAAAAAGACTAATGAAAGTGGCCTATACAAAAATGATGGTACCCTTAGAAAAGATTCCATTTGACCACAGGAACATGTTAAACTAAGGTGTGTCCTGTAATTAGCATAACAGGTGTCTACAAACTTGTAATCAGTCTACCTATTTAAGGGTTAAAATGAGCACTGTGCATTTTGGTATCATGGAATGTACTACACTGAACATAGAGAAAAGCTAAGGAGAGAGTTGTCTCAGGAGAATAGAAAGAAAATTATAGACAGACATGTTAAGCAAAAAGGTTACAATGCCATCTCCAAACAGCTTAATGGTCCTATTACTACAATTCTATGCCTGGACATGGTTGCAAGAGAAAAATTAATGATAAATTGAAGAAGCAAATATTATAAATGGTAACCAAAGAGCCCAAAACAACATCCAAAGAGATAAGAAGGGAACTACAAGGTGAAGGTACATCATTGTTAGATCACACCAGCTTTTGCTGTCAAGGCCAAGAACGACCAAGGAAGAAACCACTCTTGAAAACAAATTATAAAAAAAATTCCAAAATGCCTACTGACAAGCCACAAAGCTTCTGGGAGAAAGTCCTTTGCATAGATGTGACAAAGCTGGAGCTTTTTGACAAGTCACATCAGCTCTATGTTATGTTCACAGATACAAAGAAAAGAACATAGTGAAGACTGTGAAACATTGAGAAGGCTCTGTTATGTTTTAGGGCTGCTTTAATGCATGTGGCAAAGTTTGTCTTGGGTCTGTGCAGGATACAATGAAATCTCAAGACTATCAAGTACAGTAATTGTAAAGCAAAATGTGCTGCCCAGTGTAAGAAAGCTTGGTCTGAGTCGTAGGCCATGTGGCCTCCAGCAGGATAATGACCCAAAACACACAGCTAAACATATCCATATTCTGAACTGGCCTTCTATAAGCCATGATCTAAATGCTATTGAAACTTGCAATATGGAGATGACACTCCTCAAACATGAGTTAGCTGTCATGGACAGGTGCAGAAGTCTCATTGAGAGGTATAGAAATCATTTGTTTGCAGTAGTTGCCTCAAAAGGTTATGCAGGTTGAGCTTCTGTACTTCTTTCAAGAGTAAAAAAACAAGGTTCTGTTTTATTTTTTTGTTTTTCTGTGTTTTATTTTTTTTGCTACTAATCTGACTGAAACCAGTATTTTAACAATGTTATCTTAATTACCTCACGAAGGGCATTTACACTATTTTTGGATGAGTTTGTGGTGTTTTCATCTGTTTTAATTTGAGCCTTAGGGCCCCGTCACACATAGCGATCTCGCTAGCGAGATCGCTGCTGAGTCACAAGTTTTGTGACACAACAGTCATCTCACCAGCGAGATCGCTGTGTGCGACAGCAATCAGCGACCAGCCCCCCTGCCGGTATCGCTGATCACTGTAGGAAAGCCCAGGACTTTTCTTTGGTCGCTGGTTTCCCGCTGGCCAGCACGCATTGCTGCGTTTGACAGGCGGGAGACCATAGATCAGCTGGTAACTAACGTACACTGTTATGAATGAGTCACCGTAGGAGGCAAAAACAGAAATACTAGCTAAGTCCAGAAAACCAGAGAAGTTGGCAGCTATCGGATTGCAGACCCCTGAACCTATCAACAACAACTAGCAGTAGCCGTGGGGGGTTCCTACGGTGCCCTAGACCCCTCGATCACAGCCGGAGAACTAAATAGCCTAAAGACAGAAAGGGAAATCTAAACTGCCCCAGAGCAGACCCCAAAGCAATAGGCAGCCCCCAACATGGTGAAGCAAGATGAAAAAACACTCACACAGATAGAAAGATAGGCTGAGCAAATGATGGGGCCCAAGCTAATTAAATAGGACAGGATAGAAAAGCTGCTGTCTGCAATCCGCAAAAACCCTATCAAAACAAGAGCCAACAGACTGATAGGGAAAAAAGCCCTGAAGACGCTAGGCTTCAAAAAGACTATATCAGTACTCAGGTATTATCTGAAGACAGAGCAAAAAGGAATTCAGCTCACCCCAGCAGGGGATGGCAGAAATCCAGAAAAACAAAGCAAAACAAAACCAAAACACAAATGCAAAAAGCAGAGCAGAAAACTTAGCTTTTGAGGAGCAGGAATCAGACTGGTCTCCTAGAATCCCTCTGAGAAATCACCAGCAAGGCAGAAGGACGTCGGCTGCCTTATATCATGTCAGCAATTCCTGTCACCCAGTCATCATCATCCTGCTCAGGTGCTTGGTAATCAGCCTCACTACCTTCCTTCACCAGAAGAGGGAGTTCATCAGACCTCAATGGTGAAGGGGAAAATGAACTCATAACAGTACACATCGGTTATCCAAGGGACGTGCGTCCCTTAGAAACCGGATGTGTACATTAGTTACCAGCATGCTGATGCAGGGAGCTGGTATCTAACGTACACATTGGGTATCTAAGGGATGCACATCTCTTGGATACCCGATGTGTACGTTAGTTAACAGCTCCCTGCATCAGCGCGCTGGTAACTAACGAACACAGCGACACCGCGCGCTCAGCGTCGCTGTGCTGATCGCTGGTGAAGCTGTTTGTTTGACAGATCACCAGCGATCACATAGCGACTCACCAGCGATCCTGACACGTTGATATCATTGTCGGGATCGCTGATGAGTCGTTATGTGTGACGGGGCCCTTATTCTTCTTTTAATATGCACCTTTTTTACAGTCTATTTTATATGTGTTTTGCCTTTTTTATGTTCAGGGCAGCACGGTAACTCAGTAGTTAGCACTGCAGCCTTGCAGCGCTGGGGGTCCTGGGTTAGGCTACTTTCACACTTCAGGTTTTCGGCGTCAGGCGCGATCCGGTGTCGTGCCGGAACGCCGGATCCGGCAAATGTTTAGTAAAACCGGATGTGACGGATCCGGTTTTCTGCCGGATCCGTCTTTTTCTTGACAGACAAAACCGGATCCGTCTCATCCGGTTCATCCGTTTTTCTATCCGTTTTTCGACGTATTACGCCGGATCCGGTTTTTAAAATTGACCCTTGTGGCCTTCCGAACGGGATTGGCTACTGGAAAACTATATATAGCATGTTCCTACAGCCCTTCTTTGACAGGTTGTAGAGGAGAAAGTGCAGGTTGGAGAGAAGAGCAAGTTACTGGCGAAAATGGATGTTGTCATTGGAAATATTTTGAAGAATTTGGCGGATTTTATAGCAGAGGCGAATCGTTTGAGGGTGATTGTTCTGGAGAAGGAGAGAGCGAGACAGCAGCGCATCAGGCATCGTAGACGACGTTTGTGGATCCACCCCATCACAGCCAAGAGAATGACGCGTGGGGTCTATTCTACACTCTGCATGGACCTTCGACGAAACCCGGATAAATTTTTTGGATATGTTCGGATGAAAATGGAGAATTTTGATTACTTGGTGGAGCGCATTGCACACCTCATAAGAAAAGCGGACACCTATTGCCGCTTCTCTGTTTCACCCGCAGAGCGTCTGATGGTGACTTTAAGGTAAGCCACATTTATTGGATGTGATCGCATCAGGGCACACTTTCACTGCAATCTTGTTGGTGGTAGTTTGTATCTCCAAGTGTTATAGCTCAGTTTTGGTATGTAATGCTGTGATTTAAAACTAATTTATTGTTTTTTAATTCCCCACAGATTTCTTGCAACTGGAGAATCCTTTTCGTCACTGCATTTCCAGTACAGACTCGGGATTTCCACCATATCTGGAATAGTGAAGTACACATGCCGTGCACTGTGGGACTCCTTAGCTGAAGAGTTTTTACCAGAGCCCACAACAGAGAGGTGGATTGAAATTGCTGACAAGTTTCAACAGATATGTCAGTTTCCCAACTGCTTGGGCGCTGTGGATGGGAAACATATCCGCATTGTAAAGCCAGCTGGATCGGGATCGGAATATTTCAATTACAAGAAATATTTTTCAATTGTCCTCATGGCCATCGCTGACGCGGAATACAAATTTATTGCGGTTGATATTGGGGCCTATGGCCGCTCCAATGACTCTCAAGTTTTCAAACTGTCTGCCATGGGGCGTAAACTGTATGGAAACACCTTCCAGTTCCCACCACCTAGACCACTGCCGCAAACATCTGGTCCACCTATGCCATTTGTCTGTGTAGGGGATGAAGCCTTCCAGCTGTCAGAACACCTTTTGAAACCGTACTCTAGCAGAGGATTGACAAGACCAAAACGCATTTTTAATTACCGCCTCACAAGAGCAAGAAGAATGGTTGAATGTACCTTTGGTATTCTGACAGCCAAATGGCGGGTCCTATTGACTGCGATCAACCTCAAGACAGAAACTGTGGACGAGGTGATCAAAGCGTGCGTGGTACTCCACAATTTTGTTATCTGCAAGGAACCCATTTCCATTGAGGACACCTCTGAAGAAACCACCTTGCAAGATTACCATGACATTACCACTAGAAGTTCTGTGACGGTTTCAGTAATGAGGGACAATTTTGCACTATACTTTATGTCACCTCAAGGCAGAGTACACTGGCAGGATGACAGAGTGTGAAAGATTTGTGCCCAACCAAACTTGTGTACCTTCTGTACCAACAGTATATACCTTTGCCAACCAAAGTTGGCTATCTTGTCATGGTCTCTATTTTTAGCTTTAGGCCACAGGTGTGTACCTGGTTGTGTTTTATGCAAAGTATTTCACCTTTTAACAAAAGTTGTGTACATTGTTATGAAATCACCAACAATAAACACAACTTTTTAGGTGAAATACTTTGCTTCAAACACAACCAGGAACACAACTGTGGCAAAAAGCTAAAATTTACCCACAGTTATATACCTAGTTTTGAATACCATTTCACCTTTTAAATACCCTGTATTTAACCTTTTTCGCCGCAGAAAGAAATGACAGGCAACCAGTGTAAAATAATTTAACTTTTATTGAAAAATGTTTTTTTTAGTAAACTTTTTTAAAATTTTAATAAACTTGTTTAATAAAGCTTTGAAACCATAAAACTGGTCATTTTTATTTAAATACACACATTATAAATCTGTGTAGTGTGTGGTGGAAATACTGCTGGAGGGGCTGCGGGACACTTCGACACTGGGAGTGTGGAGAGAGGACTGGGATTGTGGTGGGGAAGGAACAGTTAGAGGTGAAGGTGTGGAAAAAACTACAGAATGGGTGGACATGTGGGAAGCAGAAGAGGTGGTGGGTGGTGGAGTGGAGGGTTGGGCAGGGACTGTAGGAGCAGATGATGTTGATGGCAAGTTGTATGGGGAAGGAGTTTGGTACGGGGCAGGTTGCTGGAAGTGGGGAGATGTCTGGTATGGGGCAGGTTGCTGGAAGTGGGGAGATGTCTGGTACGGGGCAGGTTGCTGGAAGTGGGGAGATGTCTGGTACGGGGCAGGTTGCTGGAAGTGGGGAGATGTCTGGTACTGGGGAGGTTGCTGGTACTGGGGAGTTTGCAGGTACTGGGGAGGTTGCTGGTACTGGGGAGGTTGCTGGTACTGGGGAGGTTGCTGGTACTGGGGAGGTTGCTGGTGCTGGGGAGGTTGCTGGTGCTGGGGAGGTGGATGGTGCTGGGGAGGTGGATGGTGCTGGGGAGGTGGATGTTATGTAATAGGAGGGGAGGATGGAAAGTGGCTGGAGGGGGTGTAGATGTAATAGGAGGGGGAGGATGGAAAGTGGCTGGAGGGGGTGTAGATGTAATAGGAGGGGGAGGACGGAAAGTGGCTGGAGGGGGTGCAGGTGGAGGAACTACTGTGGTGGGAGGAGGAGGTTGGGAGGTAACTTGCTGGAGAGCAGCGTGGCATGAATGCATTACATGCATCTGCTGGGCAGGAGAGAGCGTTTCCATGCGCTCCACAACAGACCTGAAAAAGGTGTGGTTTGGCGAAGATCTTGCTTCTGAATGCTTGGTTTGCAGAAGTGTCTTCACCTCCAGAATGCTGGAGTTGATCTGCTGATAGCCTGCGGAGATTTGCTCTGACAAGACTTTTAGACAGTTCTGGAAAGATGCATTCAGATGCAAGAACTCTGGCGCATAAGTCTTTTCCTGACCCCTCTGCCGCTGCCGCCCAGTACCCGCAGGTGTACTAGAGGTGGCAGGGGCAGAAGGGTGGGGTAAAGGGAAAGCGATCTCCTCACCAGCAGCTTCATGTAATGTAGGCGGCCACGATGCTCCTGTGCTGGTGGATGGGACAGATGGGTCGAATGTGTGGGAAGGCTGGGAAGGTGCAGGTGTACCGGGGCGGTCGAAGTGTCCCTCGGTGCCGGTCTCCTCAGGGATCGCCTCAGAAGGGTCCAATCGTGCAGGCTCCCGAGTGCTGCTCACCGTGCTGTGGAATAAAGAGAAAAAAAAACAATTAAAATAGTGACATGGTATGGCCCTGGCTGAAAAAAAAAAGTTACATCTAAACATTTTTTTGTCACATGTGGTGTGTAATATTTACCTTCTGGTGAGCATTGTCTCCCGGAGGAACGACAGGGCTCGTGCGTACTTGTACTTGCTCCTGCGTCCTCCAGATCCACTCGGGGCCCGCATCTCTTTATTGAACTCCTTCTTGAAACGATCCCTCACAGACCACCACCGCTTCACAATTCTCTCCCCTGAAACGAGAAAGGACAAAGTGGTTAGTATACAACATCAGTGTTTCCCAAACTCCAGTCCACATGGTCCCCAGGGGTCATGTTTTCAGGATTTCCAAAGTAAATAGAAATCCTGAACACATGATCCGTGGGGACCACGAGGACTGGAGTTCGGGAAACACTGGTTTAAATCAAGCAACCGGTACTGTATATACTTACGCTCTTTAATCTCGGCCCGAGCTTCGAGGTCCTCCCAGCGGTCCACAAGGAGCGAACAGATTTCCTCCCAGAGTCGTCGGGTAACGATCAGGTCAGCGTGGCGTCGGTCAGCCATATTCCAGAGCGGCTCCCTTTCTCTGACGAGATCGATGAGGCGGTCCACATCAATCCCTCCATCCTCACCGTCAGAGTCGGGAGCACGCTGTGAAGGCTGCTAAAGAAAAAGACAAAAATAACATAATTAGCCTCCACAAAAGAAATGAAATAAAAAGTGCAAAAAAAAAAAGCAAAAATATTTATACTTACACGCTGGTGACCGCCGCGTTGCTGTCGCCGACGACCCTGGGAGGCACTGCGAGGACCTCTTGGCCGAGCACCAGATTGGGAAGACTAGAGAAGAAAACAAAAAATGTTATGTCTTTGGATGTAGGCATTTGTTTGCTGTGTGTGGTCTGCAGAACATTGTTTTCTATGTGTTGTGTGTAGTGTGATGTTGTGTTTCTGCGTTTGATGCAAAAAACTTACCAATTGTGAGCCCACTCCAAGTGTCTGTCCACCCCTTCCTTCTTCTTCTGGGAGCTCCTCTTCATCTTGTGATTCCTGTTTTGAAATAAAAGGCAATGAATACACATATATTACAGAGATGATGGATTTTGGAAATAAAAACTTACCGTCAAATGCTGACGATGCGAGGGAGGGCTCCCAGAAGATGTGCTGTCTTCCTCATGGCCAGACTCCATGGCTGTGGGTGGTGTTTCTGCTGCTGCCATTGCTGCTGCTGCTGCATCTATTGGGCGGCTGTTGAATAAAGAGAAACAAAGGGCCAATGAATATCTTGATATTCCATAGCCCTAGTTTGGAGGAATGGGGGATTTGATAATTACCGTCTCTCATCTGCTGCTGGACTCCCCTCCCGTTGTTCAGCATGCTGCTCCATTTGGGGTGGTGCTGATGGTGCTGCTGCTGCAGATGTCTGCTGCCTTCTCCTGCTCCTGGTTCTTGGCTTGGGTGGCATGTTGGGTGTGGCTGAGGGTCCCATTGTCTTGCTTTTATATATGTCCTGTGGGCAGAGCTACTGAGCATGCTCAGACCAAAGAAACCGGATCCGGCACATTGCGGCGCTCATAGGCTTTCATTGTATGAAAAAGCCGGACACGCCGGATCCGGACGGATTTCGACGGATACAAAAAACGTTACAGTCTCCGTTTTTTCCAGACGCCTGATCGCGTCACATTGCCGGATCCGGCGAAAATCGGATGAAACGCATGGCCATCCGGCTCGATCCGGCTCTAATGCAAGTCAATGGGGGGGAACCGGATCCGGCATTGCATTTCGACGGATCCGGTTTTAGTCAAAAGCGCCGGATCGCGCCTGAAGCCGAAAACCTGATGTGTGAAAGAGGCCTTAAAATCTTACGGAGGACATCATCTGCAAGGATTTTGTGTGTTCTCCCTGTGTTTGCGTGGATTTCCTGTGGGTACTCCGGTTTCCTCCCACATTCCAAAGACATACTGATAGGAAATTTGTGAGCCCATCGGGGACAGTGCCAATAATGTCTGTAAAGAAGTGTGGAATTAATGGCGCTATATAAATGAGTAAAATAAAAAAATAAAATAAATAAACTTTGTGGTTTGGGTTTGGTGGTTGCCTAATGTTTTAAGCTGATTCATCAATTATGCCTTTTTGAAAAGTTGCCAAATTTTTGCAAAAATGTACTCCAATTCCCTCTTATGTACGCTTGAAAATTTACAACATTTTCGTGAAAAATTTGACTTTTTTTTATCTGAAAAGATGCAAAAAAGGGTAAAAGACATAAATGAAGAGTGTGTCAAATTTTGCAAAAAAATTCACGAACCTCGTGTTCCATTTTGAAAAATTTGGCACAAATTTTTTTAAAAAAATCACAAGACAAAAATAGAAAAATGAATTGCAAAAAAATCCACAAATGATTACCGACCTAAAACTCTCGTATTAAAATGCAATGTCACATTTATAATCCAAGGACTAAATTGCTAATAGAAAAAGCAAATGCAAGTTCTAAGTGTTTCTGAGGACTTTACTGTACCTGTGCAAAAAAATTACATCCTGAAATTCAATTCACTATATTGATTTACATTGATTTTCAGAGTATTTTATTCCATTGTTCTTTATGACTTGCATGCAATGCATAGAGTTTTGGTTACTTTTTAATAGGCCATCTAGTATAAATTAAGACATATAAGTGGCAGACCTGCAGCCGAATTATTGCTTGTAAACTCTGTGTAAAATGAACCTTTGATAGAGGCGACGGTAACAATTGTACATTTCTGAGTTTCACCCACATTAGTGTATGGTACATACAGCAGTTGTAGCAAGCAATATGCTGGCAAATCTATATAAAACAAGAGATATAAATATATGCATGATGCAAATCAAGAATATGATGTAAGCTAGTATACAACCACAACAATCTGTAATATTATCTGACAAATGCATTTATTGTATCAAATACACTAGTTATATAGCAAGCAGGGACGGCATTTAATTAAAGAAATGTTCTGGGGGTTTCACAGGGGCTGCGTGCCTGGCCCTTACAGCAAATCAATTGTAACTGTACATCCGAGAAGTAACCATTATTATAAATGTCCTTGCTTTTACTTTCCTCTGATAGTATGGTAGGTGGTCAGAGGTAAAGATGCATTGTAGCCTAAGGGATGATTGAATGAAAAAAAGGGGGATGGTAGCATTTCTATGCTGATAGACCAATTTCCCACCACTGCAAGCCAGTGCAATTGATTGATGAATCCTTGCTCTGTCAAGAGGCAGCCCTTCAGATTTGATCACATAAATACTCATTCAACTCAAATTCTGCTTGACAAGCCTCGGACAGCTTTGTTCTGTCAGAGATATCATTGGAAGGAAAATGCTCCATTAATCATCCTTAATTAACTTTACCATAGTCTGCTGGAACCAATATGTTCACTGGCTAAATCCCCAAGACTTAACTAGGCTTCTAGATTTATCAAATTGGAAGCAGTTTAGAAGTTGTTCACTTTGTATCACTGTTTTACCTCCTATCATAGTAACATTTGCAGCTGATGAGTAATGCCCCACAAAGGTGTAAACCGCATCAACTCATTGCAAGACTCATTTTTTCACTGACATCATTGGTCATTATTTTATTCAGATGTAATGATAGCAACATGCCAGATATTTCTGACCTTCTTTACGACATGAACAATCCGGGATCTACATCAATAAAGAAAAAATCTTACAGTGGGCCAGTCCAGCATAAATAATGACCGGTGTTACTTTCCTTTTGCTCTGATAAATTCACTTAATTTTCTTTTTTATTTCTAGAATCTTTAGAAAACAGCACAACGTGTCTTAAAAGAGTGAGTCCTGGACTCAAGAGGAACTGAGTGAAGTTGATAATCCTAAGATTTTATGCATAATCTCACAAGTTTACAAATCTAACTCTTTAATCCATTATTGTATAAATTAATTAACTACTGCAGTTGTTTTTTTTATAACCAGACTGCTATTTATGTAGAGCATTATCTAACATTACATTACAATTTGTTGTTAGTCCTTTTCTACATTTTTGTCTTAAAGAATCTCAAGCAAACATAGCCCATCCAAATGCATTTGATTTGTCTTCAATAAATGAAGAAAGTGTTCACAAGGTTTTTCATAAGAACAACAAGGAACTATCAAATTTCCCTTTTGTTACCTGACATACAAGGTGTCACGTGGACCCATCCTGTGCGACGCAATCCGCAGGCCGGAAACTGAAACAACACGACGCGGCACGTGAAGTTGTCCTGTGTGACACGGCCCGCAGGCCGCTAACTGTAAACAACAAGACAAGGGGGAGGGACAACAGTTACAACGGTGGGCCCTGCGATAGGGAAAAGGGACGTGGAGACCTCCTGCACTCCCCTGAGTCAGTGTCCCTAACGCTCCTAACGTTCCCTATGCCGGTTCCGCACCGTGCGCCGCTCAGGATACCTGTCGCCCTAGCACACCCTACACCAATCCCTTGCTAGGGAGCTGGGTGGCACAGGCACTGGCCCCACCGCTGTACTAATACACACGAAGGGAAAACACAAACAGGGGAACACCACTTAGCTTTACTCTGTGCACTTGCTCCAGGCAACAGAGTCCACCACCAGAATGCAGCTCTCCTCCTGAAATGCTGCCACCAAGCTCAGTCAGAGCTACAAGGAAATCTCCTCTGACTCCTTCCACACCAGGGCTCTAACCGTGCTGCAAGGAGCTCTCTCCAGCTCCTTCCTCCACCAGGGATGCTTGGAAATGAATACTATCACCAATGCTGATTGCAACACCTGTGACTCTTTTATAGCAGAGCCAGCAATCACACCTGCAATCTAATCATGGGCACTTAACTAAAGAAGCAGTGTGCAATAATGCTCACCACCACCGGGGGACAAATTTAGAACAAAAGACACCACAGTGCAATAATCCAAATGGCCACCGGGGGCAAAAACCAGCACAGCTTGAGAAAAAAAAAGGTTACCTGTGCTTTTATCTGTCCTGATCCCGCATGGATCATGACACAAGGCCTTCATAATAGGAAAAGGTTCCTGCACAAACATAGTATTATTGGTGACACTTTCTATCTTTCACATATCTATCTTTATATCTAGCATTTTAAAATTTCATAGAGTTCATCAAATCTTGGAAATTTGAATTTGTCAGCTTCGACAACATTTATCTCAAAATATTGATTTGCCCATAAAGTTAATGTTATGATAAATATATCTATCCTTACAAACATCTTCAGTTTTACTCAAATTAGTTGATGAAAAAATGAATACACTCCACATCAAAAACTACTACATCTTGTATTTTGTATGACCTCCATGATTTTTAAGAACAGCACCAAGTCTTCTAAGCATGGAATTAATATGTTGGCTATTTATATGGCCCCCTGCTTGTGTCTCTCTCGGAATACTATTTTTATTGGCTCATTATGGCCCAAGGTATCAACTATTTATGATTCTACTATCATGTGTATTTCTTTGTGATGTGATGTGCTTTATTTGTTGTACTTTATTTGTGCTCTATTTGTTGTACTTTATTTGTTGGTTTATTAGAGTTGTGCTGTGTTCACTTATACACACCTGTAACTGGCTAAACCTGCAATCAGTGCTATGTTGTGCTCATTTATACACACATGTAGCTGCCCATTATTAATTTATATTCTGTTATTCTAGATCTAGGTTTGCTTTTGCTAGTCTTTTCTTCTATTGTTATATATACAATTTTCATTGCTAGGCCCTGATTATTTGTATGCCCATTATCCTTATGGTAGAGCACTGTTCTTTTTGAGAGTTATGTTGGCTCTCTTATCAGGAACCTATTCTGATCGTGATGTGGATCATTTTCCATCTTCCCTGATATTATCTGTTCTTTAGCATTCCTTTCCACACTTAAATGTATGTTTTGTAATTATTTAATAAACTTTATACTGTTTTTTTCATTTGGTTGCTTCCGTATCTTATTCTACTCTCTCTTCTTTAGAGAGTTGCCGAAGCAACAGCATTAATTAGCATGTAGTCTAAGCTGCTAGTGAGTTGTTAGGTCCTGGTCCTGGTATGGCCAGTCCTGTTCCAAACTCTACTGCTCCCGATGCGGCCAGATCCTGAATATTGTCCCCTAGTCCTGGTGTGGCCATTCCTGTTCCGAACTCCCCTGGTCCATGTGTGACAAGTTCACTGAACATTGTCCTCTGGTCCTGGTGCAGCCAGTCCTGTTCCTGAACTCCCCTAGTCCCAGCACAACCAGTTCCTGAACATTTTCCCCTAGTCCTGGTGTGGAGAGTCCTGTTCCCAAACTCCGCTGGTCCATGTGTGTCATGTTCTATGAACATTGTCCCCTGGTCCAGGTGGGGCCAGTTCTGTTCCTTAAATTACTTGGCCCTGGTGCAGTCAGAACATTGTCCCTATCTGAATCTCTGTGTCAGTACTGCTCTGCAGTGAACTCCAGTGCCAGCATACCTGCCCCCTGGGGTCAGCAGCTGCAGTACCAGGTTCTGCCAAGGAGTGATACCTGACAGCCACCAGCCGCTCAAGCTTAACCTCACCACTAGAAGCTCCAGTGAACACCAGGTAGCTGCTTAGTTATGCCCCTTCCTTGGCAGGTTCGGCCCTGTGATACAGTAGGTCCACTTCTGGGCGTAACATACAGTGGGGGAAATATGTATTTGATCCCTCCTTGCTGATTTTGTAATTTTGCCCACTGACAAAGACATGAACAGTCTGTAATTTTAAGGGTAGGTTAATTTTAACAATGAGAGATAGAATATCAAAAATAAAATGCAGAAAATAACATTGTATAAATTCTATAAATGTATTTGCAAAAAATGTCTGACTGCTGTGCTTGCCAACAAGGGTTTTGCCACCAAGTATTAAGTCTTGTTTGCCAGAGGGATCAAATACTTATTTCTCTCTGCAAAATACAAAAAAAATTATTTTATTTCTACAATGTGATTTTCAGAATTTTACTTTTGATATTCTATCTCTCAATGTTAAAATTAACCCACTCATTTGTCAGTGGGCAAACTTACAAAATCAGCAAGGGATCAAATACTTATTTCCCCCACTCTATTTGTTGTGTATATATATATATATATACTGTATATGTTATACATTGTATATATATATTTATATATATGTATTATAACATGAACACTTTGAACAAAGCTGCAAAGAGCAGCTCCATACAATATGTAGAGGTCACTGCTGAGTACTGGAGAGCGACTACTATTCAGGTCATCAACATGTTGTGCCCAGACAAACCAATTAAGTGATTTGAGAAACTTAGATCTGTTTAATTGCATTGTTTAAAACCTTGGAATAAAATTGTCACTAAATAAATTATTAAAATTAAATATGTAATCAAATAAATGTATGATTAATATTATTATTATTATTGTTAATGTTGCTGTTGATACTTTGGGTAACTGTAATATACTTGTCGTGTGTCTGTATTTTTCTATTTGTAATTCTTTCTTACTGCTACTGCTTGTTGAATGTGGTAAAAACTAAAATATGTCACATCATATAAGAACCTAATCTAATTCTAAGAAGAGGACAGATGTTGTACTATGAGTTTCCACATACTTGCTTATCAAAATGGTTTCCACCAGTATATACACATATCACAAGACCATTTGTCTTCTGTGATTCACATGTATCACGTCAGTGTCTGTGGCAGTGTATCACACTGGGACTCCCTGCAGACTGTTAGTTTAGTATCCTGCAGAGTCTCTTACCCTCTGATCATAGTGCTGACAGCCGTCCTGCCCGCGCCTTCCATCCAGCGATGTCACTTATTGGTAAATACAATGCACGCATTCACAGTAGAAGCAAGAGAATGGGAGAATGAGAGCTATACTTTCTCCATTATTCCCATATTATGTTTGTTTGCATATGTTTCAAAGCTTAATAGTTGAAATATATAATTATTTACTTATAAGGATAAAACAGTTTTCTATCCTCTGTGTATTTGTGATTGGGCACTTTCATTAACTTTAGGGTAGATTAACTATATAATAATCATTCAGAGTTTCATCCAGAAAAGTGGGACGATTTTTTTTCTCACTTGTCAGCGGTTTGCAGTCTGTATAAAATCATTTTTTTAGAGCAGCTATTAATCATTTTCAAAACTATTAACAGTTTCCTATGATTCAGAATTGCAATGTATCTGTATCGGATGCTATTCTATGGCTCCGTTTGACATCAGCTTTTATTTCTTTTTTTGCGCATCCATAGACATAAACTGAGTCTCATCCAATTTATAGAAGTTAGCGCATGCTGTGATTCAGTCAGTGAAAATAATCTCCCAACTGCACTGCCCTACTGAATGACATTGTTCACAGTGCTATACTTTTTTCCACGGACAGCACTCGGATAGAAAATATGGTTGTGCGAACGTGCCCTTATTGTGATGTTTTAAGGTGAAATACAGGGTGGGCCATTTATATGGATACACCTAAATAAAATGGGAATGGTTGGTGATATCAACTTCCTGTTTGTGGCACATTAGTATATGGGAGGGGAAAACTTTTCAAGATGGGTGGTGACCATGGTGGCCATTTTGAAGTTGGCCATTTTGGATCCAACTTTATTTTTTCTAATGGGAAGATGATCATGTGACACATCAAACTTATTGAGAATTAAACAAGAAAAACAATGATGTGCTTGGTGTTAACGTAACTTTATCCTTTCATGAGTTATTTACAAGTTTATGACCACTTATAAAATGTGTTCAAAGTGCTGCCCATTGTGTTGGATTGTCAATGCAACCCTCTTCTCCCACTCTCAACACATTGATAGCAACACCGCAGAAGAAATGCTAGTCTAAGGGAGTCAGATACCTTGTAGGAATGCTCAGACCTGACACCCATAATGTAGTGGTGCACCATCTTGCTGGAAAACTCAGGGAACGTGCTATCTTCAGTGCATAAAGAGGGCAACACATCATCATGTAGCAATTTCAGATATTCAGTGGCATTGAGGGTTCCATTGATGAAGAATGGCCCCACTATCTTTGTACCAAACACCATACCATCAATTATGCGTGTCAGGTCCAAGCATTCCTACATGAAACAGTTTCCTGGAAAGTGGATTGGTCATTGTGGGCCAGTTGAATGGCCACCAAGGTTTCCCAATCTAACCCCCTTAGACTTTTATCTTTTGGGTCATCTGAAGGCAATTGTCTATGCTGTGAAGATACGAGATGTGCAGCTTCTGAAACAACGGATACTGGAAGCCTGTGCTAGCGTTTCTTCTGCAGTGTTGCTATCAGTGTGTCGAGAGTGGGAGAAGAGGGTTGCATTAACAATCCAACACAATGGGCAGCACTTTGAACACATTTTATAAGTGGTCATAAACTTGTAAATAACCCATGAAAGAATAAAGTTACATTAAAACCAAGCACACCATTGTTTTTCTTGTGAAATTCTCAATAAGTTTGATGTGTCACATGACCCTCTTCCCATTGAAAAAAATAAAGTTGGATCCAAAATGGCCAACTTCAAAATGTCCACCATGGTCACCACCCATCTTGAAAAGTTTACCCCCTCCTGCCACAAACCAGGAAGTTGATATCACCAACCATTCCCATTTTATTTAGGTGTATCCATATAAATGGCCCACCCTGTATATATATATATATATATATATATACTGCTCAAAAAATAAAGGTAACGCTAAACAATACATTATATATATATACAGCTCTGACAAAAATTAAGAGACCACTGCACAGTTTTATAAAAATCAGCTTCTCTGCATGTCTGACAGCCATTCCATTCCAGTGTCTGACAGCCATTCCATTCAAAGTCTTATTTAATGAAGGAAAGTGTAAAAAAAAAACCGCTGTGGTGTTCACAATCCTCTTGCAATAGGACAAGCTGGATGGCAAAACAAGTGCCAGTAATAACCCCAAAGTAACAGGAATGAAAAAATAACTTTTAACCACGCCAAAGAACTTGAAAAAAAGTCTTGAGTGAGGAAAAGAAAGGCTCAATTCTGGCTTTACCAGCAGAGGGATACAGTGAGCGTCATGTTGCCTCCATCCTTAAAATTTCTAAGACGTCAGTCCATTACAACAAGGTCAAGCAGCAGACATTGGGGGTAAAAAAGCTACAGACCGACAGAGGGCGAAAACGACTCCCTACTGACCGGGATGACCATCATCTTAGTTGAATGTCACTCAGCAACCGCAGGATGACATCAAGTGACCTACAAAAGGAATGGCAAATGGCAGCTGGGGTGAAGTGCATGGCAAGACCCATTCGTAACTGGCTCCTAGAGGCAGGGTTCAAGTCATGTAAAACTGGAAAAAAGCCTTTCATCAATGAGAAGCAAAGGAGAGCCAGGCTGAAGTTTGCCAAAGACCATAAGGATTGGACCGTAGAGGACTGGATTAAGGTAATCTTCTCTGATGAGTCTAAGTTTCAGCTTTGCCCAACACGTGGTCATCTAATGGTTAGATGGAGACCTGGAGAGGTGTACAAGCCACAGTGTATTGCAACCACTGTGAAATTTGGTGGAGGATCGGTGATGATCTGGGGATGCTTCAGCAAAGCTGGAATTGGGCAGGTTAATCTTTGCGAAGGATGTATGAATCAAGCCGCATACAAGGTTATCCTGGAAAAACAGTTGATTCCTTCTGCTCAGGCAATGTTCCCCAACTCTGAGGACTGTTTTTTCCAGAAGGACAATGCATGCACCATGCCACACAGCTAGGTCAATCAATGTGTGAATGTAGGACCACCACATCAAATCCTTGTCATGGCCAGCCTAATCTCCAGACCTGAACTCCATTGAAAACCTCTGGAATGTAATCAAGAGGAAGATGGATAGTCACAAGCCATCAAACAGAAGATCTGCTTAAATTTTTGTACCAGGAGTGGCATAAGGTCACCCAAAAGCAGTGTAAAAGACTAATGGAAAGCATGCCAAGATGCATGAAAGCTGTGATTAAGAATCATGGTTATTCCTCAAAATATTGATTTCTGAACTCTTCCTGAGTTAAAACATTAGTATTGACCAATTCTCTACCTGGCTTCTTCACTTTCTTTCCACTGATATCCCCACTATCATCATGGGTGACTTCAACATCCCCACTGATACCCTTCAGTCAGCAGCCTCCAAACTCCTGTCCTTTACTTCATCCTTTGGACTTACTCGGTGGTCCTCCTCAGCCACACACACAGACGGACATACATACATACATACATTAGACCTGGTCTTCACCCGCCTCTGCTCTCTATCTAACTTCACCACCTCCCTTCCCCCTCTATCCGACCAACATCTACTCAATTTCTCATCCCTGTCCTGTCACCCATGTCCAGCAACATGCGCACCCCCACAAAAACCTTGCACACCTAGACACCCACAAGCTTTCTGACTCTATTCTACCACTGGCATCCATATCCTTACTCCACGACACAGACAGTGCCACTGCTTTCTACAATGTCACTCTCGAATCAGCTATTGACACGGTCACCCCTCTCGTTCATGGCAGAGTGTGACGTACCAACAGACAACCCTGGCACAATAACACCACTAAAATGCTCTGGCAATTGTCCAGTGTAGCAGAGTGGCGTTGGAAGAAAACAAATTCGTAAGATGACTTCACTGCATTCAAACAGGCAACACTCGCTTTCAAATCTGCCCTCACCTCTGCTAAACAGGCCTACTTCACAACCCTCGTATCTTCCCTATCCTACAACCCCAAACAGTTATTCAAAACTTTTAACTCCCTCCTCCACCCACCACTGCTCCTCCAACCTCCCTCATCTCTGCTGAGGACTTTGCAGTATTAATCTCTTTACGAGTGGAAGCTGTTCAGTTAAAAAAAACACAACAATGGAAATGAAGGCCAATGCCAACCTCAGAAATAGCCACCAAACATCGCAATACTTTTAGGGCTGTAACCACCTCTATTTGGATCAGTATATTGCTATCATGTCTTTGCAATTATTCCCTGCTGCTCATAAATAACATTGAAGTACTATTCATCGCTTTGATGGTTTACATTGAATCTCCTTCTCTTTATGCTATTCTTGCTGGCTATATTTGTATCTCCTTTTTCATGTATTGCATAATTTGCATGTCTTTTATGTGACCATTGACTTTATGCTGTCATGAGTTAAAAGTTCAATATTAAATTCTTCAATACTTATCTAAAGTAGCTCAGTGGTTAGCAATGTGTCACAGTCCAATTCTTGGAT
The DNA here is from genome assembly GCF_039654945.1 of Dendrobates tinctorius. NCBI lineage: Eukaryota > Metazoa > Chordata > Amphibia > Anura > Dendrobatidae > Dendrobates > Dendrobates tinctorius. Next base: position 41,308,928 of record NW_027361728.1, on the reverse strand, counting down.
CTGTGTCAGATTCTGGATTCCCTCATTTAAACCTTTTTTTTTCCCTTTCAGGCCTTTGGGGCCTTAATATGGGTTTTTGCCCCGGTGGCCACAGGTGTATGATACTTTTCCTTGCTTTACCTTTTGCCCCGGTGATCACTGGGGTTATTACATGTCTTTGGTTTCTCTGCTGATGGTGACCACTCCTCCTTTGCAATATATGGTCACCTGGTGTATCAGCTGGTGTTCGTTATAGCAGGTCCTTGGTGGATTCCAACCACGGTGAAGTTAGCAGCTGGCTCTGAGGTGTTTAGCCTCTGCTGAAAGCTGATTTGGTGCTGAACTCTGCTGCCCGGTGTTTGCAGCAGAGAAAGATGGTGAAGGTAGCAACTGGCTCTTAGGTGTCGAGCCACTGCTGAAAGCAAAGATGGTGAAGGTAGCAGCTGGCTCTTAGGTGTCGAGCCACTGCTGAAAGCTAATCCGGTGATGAATTCTGCTGCCCAGTGACTGCAGCAGAGAAAGATAAGTGTTTTGTTATTTTCCCCGTTTGGTGTATTTTCCTTCGTGTGTATTAGTGCAGCGATGGGACCAGTGTCCACACTATCCAGTTCCCTAGTAAGGGATAGGTGCAGGGCTAGTGAGGGATTCAGGTATCCTGGTCGGCGATAGGTGAAGAGCCTGTATAGGGACCATTAGGAGTGTTCAGGGACACTGCCTCAGGGGAGTGCAGGAGGTCTCCTTGTCCCCATTCCCTATTGCAGGGCCGACCGTTGTAACTGTTTCCCTGGTGTTCCCTTTTGTCTTGTTGTTTCAGTTACCGACCTGCGGGTCATGTCACACAGGACAGGTATACGTGACAGTTTTGTTGTTTCAGTTACCGACCTGTGGGTCGTGTCACACAGAACAGGTACACGTGACACAATGTAGCCTTGCAATGTTGGGATCCTGGGTTCAAATCCAACCTAGGACAACATTTGCAAGCAGTTTGTATGATCTCCACATGGCTTTCCTCTGGCTTTTCCAGTATCTGTTCACACTCCAAAGACATACTGATACTTTTATTATGCATTGCTTATAGTGCCATCACATTCGGCAGGACTTTTGAGACATCATCACTGTCACAATTGGGGTTCACAACCTAAATTCCTATCAGTATGTCTTTAGAGTGTGGGGAAACCCACACAAACATGAGAAAAACATACTTACAGATGATGTCCATAGTGGGCCCAAAATATAAGCATGCATAATAAATAAATGCTTGTATTTTTTCCCACTAACAAACACATGGTATGTATGTTGTCTCATATCTCTTCCTTCATTACCTTAAGATATTAAGAAAAATAAAAACAACTACAATTTAGCATTGTTCCATTGGTATAAAAAGATTTCCAGCTGTAAAGGAACTTCTGCCATCAGACACATGGAATTTTGCAGCATAAAACAATGTACCCATTTCCTGGATCAAACAATAGTTTTAATGCCATCTGCTCTTGACAAGACACATTGTGCTGATGTGACTCAGCCCTCAGATAACAAAAGTTACCTCTGCTGTGTTCTATAATTGGGATCTGATGTATAAAAGCTTCTTAATGTTCCAGCCCAACCGGAACAATGACTGAGAACCTGAACATATATGTTTCCTCAACATTATGAAAGTTTCAGGAATATTATCCATTGTTTTGAAACCTCACAATAAAGTGAAAATCCAATGATAATAGCGTCCTAGGTTATAAAAATGGTGTAGGTATATACCAAGGTTATGCACTGATCATATATCAAAACTGCAAAGTGGAGATGACACTGATCCTAAAGTAGAAGACATCATTACTCTGTCATTTTTATTATCCTCTTCTGGTATACTATTTGATGTTTTAATTATTTAACCATTAAGATGCAAAGTGGGATCAAGGAATAATAAACCATCATGGTAGCAGTCTGTAATGATAAGATGGAATAGGGAACCTTCTAAAAAAAATCATAGTTACCATAAGTTTAAAAAAAGTAAATATATGGATGTTTAACCCCTTTACCACCAAGGGTGGTTTGCACGTTCATGACCGGGCCAATTTTTACAATTCTGACCACTGTCCCTTTATGAGGTAATAACACTGAAACGCTTCCATGGATCCAGGAGATTCTGACAATGTTTTCTCGTGACATATTGTATTTCATGTTAGTGGTAAAATTTCATTGATATACTAGTCACTAGTGTTTATTGATGATGTGACACAGGACAGAAGCAGCCGAATGAATTGTGAGGTATTCAGAGCCATACAGTGTGCTCAGATCCAGCCAAATGCAGCCAAACTGATTGGTCGTCGTTTCATACTACAGATGGACAATGACCCAAAACATAAAGCCAAAGCAACCCAGGAGTTTATTACAGCAAAGAAGTGGAATATTCTTGAATGGCCAAGTCAGTCACCTGATCTCAACCCAATTGAGCATGCATTTCACTTGTTAAAGACTAAACTTCAGACAGAAAGGCCCACAAACAGCAACTGAAAAAAAACGCAGTGGAGGCCTGGCAGAGCATTAAAAAGAAGGAAACACAGCGTCTGGTGATGTCCATGAGTTCAAGACTTCAGGCAGTCATTGCCAACAAAGGGTTTTCAACCAAGTACTAAAAATTAACATTTTATTTATAATTATTTAATCTGTCCAATTACTTTTTGTCCCTAAACCCTTCATCCAATTTTAATGTGGATACCCTCAAATGAAAGCTGAAAGTCTGAACTTCAACTGCATCTGAATCGTTTTGTTTAAAATTCATTGTGGTAATGTCTAGAACCAAAATTAGAAAAATGTTGTCTCTGTCCAAATATATATGGACCTAACTGTAACTTGCGTTTATTTGTGAAAAAAAATGGAAATTTGGCAAAAATTTAGAAAATTTAGCAATTTTCCAGCTTTGAATTTTTATGCCCTTAAATCATAGAGATATGGCACACAAAAAACTTAATAAATAACATTTCACATATGTTTACTTTACATCAGCACAATTTTGGAGCCAATTTTTTTATGTTAGGAAGTTATAAGTGTTAAAAGTTGACCAGCGATTTCTCATTTTTGCGGACCACATCACATTTGAAGTCATTTTGAGGGGTCTATATGGTAGAAAATACCCAAAAGTGACATCATTCTAAAAACTGCACCCATCAAGGTGCTCAAAACCACATTCAAGAAGTTTATTAACCCTTCAGGTGCTTCACAGGAATTTTTTCAATGTTTAAAAAAAATTAACATTTAACTTTTTTTCACAAAAATATTACTTCAGGTCCAATTTTTTTATTTTACAAAGGGTAACAGGAGAAATTGGACAGCAAAAGTTATTGTGCAATTTCTCCTGAGTACGCTGATACCTGATATGTGGGGGGGTCATTGTTTCGGCGCATGGCAAAACTCAGAAGGGAAGGAGCGCCGTTTGACTTTTTCAATGCAAAATTGGCTGGAATTCAGATCGGACGCCATGTCACATTTGGAGAGCCCCTGATGTGCCTAAACAGTGGAAGCCCCCCACAAGTGACCCCATTTTCAAAACTAGACCCCCCAAGGAACTTATCTAGATATGTGGTGAAAACTTTGAACCCACAAGGGCTTGACAGAAGTTTATAACGTACAGCCGTACAATTAAAAAATCATATTTTTTCCACAAAAATGATCTTCTCACCCCCAATTTTTATATTCCCAAGGGTAACAGGACCCTAAAAGTTATTGGGCAATTTGTCCTGAGTACGCTGATACCCCATATGTGGGTGTAAACGACTATTTGGGCGCATGGCAGAGCTCGGAAGGGAAGCAGCGCCATTTGACTTTTTTGGCTGGAATTGAGATCGGATGCCATGTTGCGTTTGGAGAACACCTGATGTGCCCAAACAGTGGAAACCCCCCAATTCTAACTCCAACCCTAACCCCAACACACCCCAAACCCTAATCTCAGCCCTAACCCTAGCCCTAACCCTAGCCCTAATGGGAAAATGGAAATAAATACTTTTTTTATTTTATTATTTTTCCCTAACTAAGGGGGGTGATAAAGGGGGGTTTGATTTACTATTTATAGCGGGTTTTTATGTTTGGCAGCTGTCATATGCTAAAAGACGCTTTTTTAAAAATAGTTTTTGCATCAACACATTTTGAGAGCTATAATTTTTCCATATTTTGACCCACTGAGTCATGTGAGGTCTTATTTTTTGTTGGACGGGATGACATTTTTATTGGTACCATTTTCGGCCATGAGACTTTTTTTATTGCTTTTTATTCGGATTTTTGGGGGGTGCGTTTACACTCTTCTGCCTGCGGTAAAATTGATAAAGTGGTTTTATTCTTCGGGTCAGTACGATTACAGCAGTACCTCATTGATGTAATTTTTTTATTTTTTGACGCTTTTATGCAATGAAAACAATTTTATATAAAAAATAATTATTTTTGCATCGCTTTATTCTGCAAGCTATAACTTTTTTATTTTTTCACTGATGATGCTGTTTGGCAGCTCATTTTTTGCAGGACAAGATGACGTTTTCAGTGATACCATGGTTATTTATATTCGTCTTTTTGATCGCGCGTTATTGCACTTTTTCTTCGGCGGTATGATAATAAAGCATTATTTTTTGCTTTGTTTTTTTATTTTTTAAGGGGTTCACTAAAGGGGTTAACTAATAGGACAGTTTTATAGGGCGGGTCGTTACGGACGCGGCGATACTAAATATGTGTACATTTATTGTTTTTTTTTATTATTTCCAAAAAATGAATTTATTAGGGAATTTTTTTTTTCTTTAATTTATTTAGTGATTTTTTATAAATTATTTTTAACACTTTTTTTTAACTTTATTACACTGTCCCAGGGGGAAATCACTGCCATGTGTGAGATCGCTGATCTGACACATCACAGATCGCTGTGACAGATCAGCGATCTGACACAGGCGCTGCACAGGCTTCCTCATGCCTGCGCTCTGCATGCAGTGAGGAAGCCAGCTCTCTGCAGGCCTCCGAAGGTCCCCGCCGCCATATTGGATCCGGGGACCTGCAGGGAAAGAGACCCCCGCAGCAGCGCTGCACATTGTGTTGCTGTGGGGGGCCCAGGGAAGCACGGAGGGAGCCCCCTCCCTGCCGATGCTTCCCTTTAACCCCGGGTACACCGCGATCGTGTTTGATCGCGGTGTGGAAGGGGTTATCGTGTCGGGGGCGGTCCGTGACCACCCCTGACACATAGTGTCGGGTGTCAGCTGTGATAATCAGCTGACACCTGGCCGCGATCAGCGGTGCTCCCCCCGTGAACGCCGCTGATCGCTATGACATACTATCCCGTCCTTGGGAATTAAGTCCCAGGGCTCATGGACGGGATAATACGTCATATGTCGGAAAGGGGTTAAATAGTAAGGCAATCTCCTCTGTTCTACCAAAGCAGATATTTTTCACCAATACCAACAAGATATGATACATATTTGATCACTTATGGGCTAAGTCTCCTATGAGCACTAGAATAGGAGTTGTGCGCTTCCTGTTCCTCCTCAGTGCATAACTCCAGTGGAGAGAAGTGTGAATTAAGTGTCAATCTACAATGCAGAATTGTGTGGATAAGAAAAAGTGGAAAAATCTGCGTTGTAATAATTTCAGGTATATAGTAGGATAATGTGTGCTTTTTTTATTTCATCTACGTGTTTCAAAGTACCATACTTCTTCAGGAAAAAAAGCAATCTACAATGCAGAGTGCTTCTCTATGCAGTCTATGGAACTAACAGATGAATACAGTGGTTAGCTGATTCTGTCAGCCCAAACATGGAATTGTGTCTTTCCTGTCCAAAAATGATGGGAAAAGTGTTATATGAGATACTATATGGAGATATGAAACACAATACAATCTGCTTTTGTGGCAATCTGCTGGGTTTTTTTTTTTTTGCATTTTTTGAGAGACTTGTGTTTTTCTAAAAAAACAACATGAATATTCATTTCTCTTAACTATTGGCACACGTGACCGCCTGCAGCAGCTGGAAGCCTGGTGGCTGATACTGCGTGCTAGTGAAGAGCAATGAATACTCTCTGCTCTCTGTCCTGGTGAGTATTCTGGCAGCTGTGCTCTGCTTGTGAGCATCGCATGACGTCCCTGCCATGCGCTGCTTACAAGCATTAAGCATTTGCTTGCGCAGGAGCAGGATGCTGCAAGGGAGCGCTGAGTAGGTAAATGTAATTGTTTGTCTTTTTAATGATTTTTGATGGGGCCCTGCAAACCAGGATGGGATGTGGGCCAATTATAAGCATGGGGTCATGTATACCAGGCCTGGGGTTGGGGAGAAATCATACAAAGAACATATCATTAAAGAGAAATGAATATTCTTTGCCCTCCACACCTATGGGCATGGAATGCAGTGAATATTAATTTCTCTTTAGCAGCGGGAACAGAAGTTAGCCGCAGCCACCAGCTCCAGCCTCCTGTGGCCCGCTGCTCCACTGATGCCACTCCCCCACCTCCCCACCACAGCCAGAGCCGGTACAGCTATAAGGCACACCCCACATTTTCCTCCACATTTTTGGAGGTAAAAAGTGTGTCTTATAGTAGGGAACATACGGTATATAGTGACACTTAGTTAGCTAATTAGTTAATTAGCTAGTTAGCTAGCTAGTTAGTTAGCAAGTTCCTAATTGCTAGTCGATATCTAAGCTACTGCAATGCCCTGCACATGGGGTAAGTGACATAGCGAATCACAAGAACTATGCTACATCTCTAGTTGGAGGTATTTGCTAATATTCCTATTATTACACCTACTACATAATGGGATAGGATCTGGGAAATGGGAATACCCATTTAGTGCTAGAAAAAAAAAGCATATGACAAATATAAGGAATGAAAAAAATACCACCAACGAATTGAAAAAAGTTTGACATTCACAGTGTTTTTACAGGTTTCAAAAAGTACATGTGAAGGAACCCCAAAGCTCTATTTATATGAGAATGTTGATTGCGACCAACCTACTAAATACAGGTTTTATGTAAAAATAATTAAAGCATAAAAATAAATTGGTTAATTTCTGGTCGTAATATCGAGCCATGTGGTAAATGCTTTCTGATGCCATTCTTCATAACCATGAGCAAAACCTGCTGCAATATAATGCCAGAGCAGCTACACTGGCTCCCATAGACAAGAGACTATGCTACTGCCAATGAGCTTGATGATTGATGAGAATTAAATAATACAATCAACAAAGTACAGCGCCAGTTAATTAGAAGCAATTGTAATTATTTTTTTAAATAAATATATGCTTGTGTAATTAAGTGGAAATAAGTGCCTTGTTACAGCACGTCATACAAGCAGACAGAATGGATACACTCCATGGCCTAGCATAAGCAGTCCCAAGCCATGTTATAATACACCCGATGCCTTTAAAATGGCCCATTAGATTTACTGTGTCATTAACCTCCCAAAATAAAACAAAAGTCTGTTCTGGAAGAAGTGTACGGCTCCTGTTGGGTTTCGGGTATCGAGTCCATGAGGAAATGCTGACAGGGGTCAGTATAGTCTAATATTTCATTCTGCCCCAAAGCTGTCAGGCTGTCCCCAGATGTCTGCACCCTAGATATAAATTTTCATTATCCAGCAGCACAAGGGCAGAGGTGTAACAAATTAATTTTTTAACCAATCAAATTATAGCTTGTTTCCAGATAATGTTTAAACCCTAATTCTGTGAAGTTTTCCAATGGTCATTTATCTGCAGCTATTAGATGCAGGGAACTGCTGAAACTGTAAAGATTCTTAAATCTCATTATTTCTTTGAAAATTGTATTGAGGACAGGCTAAATGTAATAAACAGCATTGAGAATCAAATTGTGTCTTCCAAGAAACAATTAGATTTTTTTTTTTGCTTTCAGAATTTAAAAATGCAAAAGAACATTATAAATGAGGAAATCATAAAAATCGTCTTTAATAAGATAGAATGGTAAAATTTAGCTCTAAGTTCATCAATCATTCCTTATATCTGGGACATGGATCAACAACTCACGGTCATAACTCAAACGGTTAAATACTTTTGTGAGACATTTTCCATGATGATTATTATTAATAACAGTAATAACAACAGTAATGATAATATAGTTCTTGTATTGACTACAAATGCAAAAAAAGGGTATTCATACGTGCAGTATAAATTGCAGAAATTTCTCTAATTTTTTATTGCATTTTGCATTATATGTGAATCTGCCATATGTAAACTTACCCTGTGGCGATTTTCTCTACATGACAATCTATTTCTGTATTAAAGCTTGCACTATCTGGTCTCAAACACTCATGTAATCAGCAGTATAGCCAAGGAAGTCTATGTCAGGTCCCTGCCAGTAGGTGAAACAAGGCTTATCATGTAGTGGCCATTAACCCCTTTCTGACATCAGACGTACTATCCCGTCCATGGCACCCGGGCCCCTATGCCCATGGACGGGATAGTACGTCTAGCGCGATCAGCTGCACTCACGGGGGGGAGTGCAGCTGATCGCGGCCGGGTGTCAGCTGATTATCATAGCTGACACCCGGCACTATGTGTCAGGGGCTGTCACGGACCACCCCGACACGTTAACCCCTTCCACACCACGATCAAACACGATCGCGGTGTACCCGGGGTTAAAGGGAAGCATCGGCAGGGAGGGGGCTCCCTCCGTGCTTCCCTGAGCCCCCAACAGCAGCACAATGTGCAGCACTGCTGCGGGGGTCTCCTTCCCTGCAGGTCCCCAGATCCAGAAAATTATAGGTCTCAAAATATGGTGATGCAAAAACTATTTTTACAATAAAAAGCGTCTTTTAGCGTGAGACAGATGCCAAAAATAAAAACCCGCCATAAATAGTAAATCAAACCCCCCCGTTATCACCCCCTTAGTTAGGGAAAAATAATAAAATTTAAAAAAAATGTTTTTAATTCCATTTTCCCATTAGGGTTAGGGTTAGGGCTAGGGCTAGGGCTAGGGTTTGGGTTAAGGCTAGGGTTAGGGCTAGGGTTAGGGCTAGAGATAGGGCTAGGGTTAAGGTTAGGGTTAGGGCTAGGGTTAGGGCTAGGGGTGTGTTGGGGTTAGGGTTGGAGTTAGAATTGGGGGGTTTCCACTGTTTGGGCACATCAGGTGCTCTCCAAGCACAACATGGCGTTTGATCTCAATTCCAGCCAATTCTGAGTTGAAAAACTCAAATGGTGCTCCTTCCCTTCCGAGCTCTGCCATGCGCCCAAAGAGTGGTTTACCCCCACATATGGGGTATCAGCCTACTCAGGACAAATTGGACAACAACTTTTGTGGTCCAATTTCTCCTGTTACCCTCTGGAAAATAAAAAAATTAGGGACAAAAGATCATGTTTGTGGAAAAAATATGATTTATTTATTTTCACGCCCAGGCGTTATAAGCTTCTATGAAACACTGGGGGGTTCAAAGTGCTCACCACACATCTAGATAAGTTCCTTAGGGGATCCACTTTCCAAAATGGGGTCACTTGTGGAGGGTTTCCACTGTTTAGGTACATCAGCAGCTCTCCAAAGGCAACATGACACCAGCAGACCATTCCATCAAAGTCTGCATTCCAAAATGTCACTACTTCCCTTCCGAGCCCTGACATGTGCCCATACAGTAGTTTTCTCCCACATATGGGGTATCAGGGTACTCAGGACAAATTGGACAACAATTTTTGGGGTCCAATTTTTCCTGTTACCCTTGGGAAAATAAAAAAATTGGGGACTAAAAGATCATGTCTATGGAAAAAATATGATTTTTTTTTTTCACGCCTGGGCGTTATAAGCTTCTATGAAGCACTGGGGGGTTCAAAGTGCTCATCACACATCTAGATAAGTTCCTTAGGGAATCTAGCTTCCAAAATGGGGTCACTTGTGGGGTGTTTCCACTGTTTAGGTACATCAGGAGCTTTCCAAAGCCAACATGACACCAGCAGACCATTCCATCAAAGTCTGCATTCCAAAACATCACTACTTCCCTTTCCGAGCCCTGATGTGTGCCCATACAGTAGTTTTATCCCACATATGGGGTATCAGGGTACTCAGGACAAATTGGACAACAACTTTTGGGCTCCAATTTCTCCTGTTACCCTTGGGAAAATAAAAAAATTGGGGACTAAAAGATCATGTTTGTGGAAAAAAATAAGATTTTTTTATTTTCATGCCTGGGCGTTATAAGCTTGTATGAAGCACTGAGGGGTTCAAAGTGCTCACCACACATCTAGATAAGTTCCTTAGGGGGTCTAGTTTCCAAAATGGTGTCATTTGTGGCGGGTTTCCACTGTTTAGGCACATCAGGGGCTTTCCAAACGGGACATGGTGTCCGCTCTCAATTCCAGCCAAAAAAGTCAAATGGCGCTGCTTTCCTTCCGAGCTCTGCCATGCGCCCAAATAGTTGTTTACACCCACATATTGGGTATCAGCGTACTCAGGGCAAATTGCACAATAACTTTTGGGGTCCTGTTACCCTTGGAAAAATAAAAATTGAGGGTGAAAAGATCATTTTTGTGGAAAAAATATGATTTTTTAATTGTACGGCTGTACGTTTTAAACTTCTGTGAAGCCCTTGGGAGTTCAAAGTTCTCACCACACATCTAGATAAGTTCCTTGAGGGGTCTACTTTCCAAAATGGTGTCATTTGTGGGGGGTTTCCACTGTTTTGGTACATCAGAGGCTTTCCAAACGCAACATGGTGTCCGATCTCAATTCCAGCCAAAAAAGTCATATGGCGGTGCTTCCCTTCCGAGCTCTGCCATGCGCCCAAATAGTCGTTTACACCCACATATGGGGTATTAGCGTACTCAGGACAAATTGCACAATAACTTTTAGTGTCCTGTTACCCTTGGGAAAATAAAAATTGGAGGTGAAAAGATAATTTTTGTGGAAAAAATGTGATTTTTTAATTGTATCGCTGTACGTTATAAACTTATGTGAAGCCCTTGTGAGTTCAAAGTTCTCACCACATATCTAGATAAGTTCCTTGGGGGGTCTAGTTTCCAAAATGGGGTCACTTGTGGGGGGTTTCCACTGTTTAGGTACCTCAGGGGCTCTCCAAACGTGACACGGCATCCGATCTGAATTCCAGCCAATTTTGCATTGAAAAAGTCAAACGGCGCTCCTTCCCTTCTTAGCTCTGCCATGCACCGAAACAGTGGTTCCCCCCACATATCAGGTATCAGTGTACTCAGGACAAATTGCACAATAACTTTTGCTGTCTAATTTCTCCTGTTACCCTTGGTAAAATAAAAAAAAATTGGACCTGAAGTAATTTTTTTTGTGAAAAAAAGTTAAATGTTCATTTTTTTTTAAACATTCAAAAAATTCCTGTGAAGCACCTGAAGGGTTAATAAACTTCTTGAATGTGGTTTTGAGCACCGTGAGGGGTGCAGTTTTTAGAATGGTGTCACTTTTGGGGATTTTTTATCATATAGACCCCTCAAAGTGACTTCAAATGTGATGTGGTCCATAAAAATAAAATGGTGTTGCAAAAATGAGAAATCACTGGTTAACTTTTAACCCTTATAACTTCCTAACAAAAAAAATGTTGGTTCCAAAATTGTGCTGATGTAAAGTAAACATGTGGGAAATGTTACTTATTAAGTTTTTTGTGTGCTATATCTCTGTGATTTAAGGGCATAAAAATTCAAAGTTGGAAAATTTCCATTTTTTTCACAAATAAACACAAGTTATTTGAATGAAATTTTACCACTAACATGAAGTACAATATGTCACGAGAAAACAATGTCAGAATCACCAGGATCCATGGAAGGGTTTCAGAGTTATTACCTCATAAAGGGACAGTGGTCAGAATTGTAATAATTGGCCCGGTCATGAGCATGCAAATCACCCTTGTGGTAAAGGGGTTAAAGGGACTATCTAGGCAAAACATGGCTGACACCACTATAGTCAGAGCCGATGTTTACAGCCGTTCTTCAATCTCCCTGATAGATGGAATACACACTTTTACTTTATCAAGATGCCGTACCTCCGGATGTCCGACATTCAACTGAGGAAGGGTTTGAACTGTAGCCTATTAGCATCTTGGAATATAATATTTAAGAAGAACCCCTTTAAAGGGTAAACGTCATTAAAATGATATAATTCAATAGTACATGTTAAAATACGAAAATGTGAAATATATTTCATCAGTGAAATCTGCTTCTTTCTCCTCCTTTCATTCTGAATATACTTAATTCATGTGAACAATCTGTCTTCACATGTTTTCACACTACTGAGAAAGGAGATTTCCGCTGGTTGTGGAAGGACCTGAAGCAAACAGTTCATAAGAGAAAACCCACCAACAAACAGAGTTGAAGCTGTTTAGTTTAATGGGTTAGAATAAACAAAAATAGGAAGCGCACATAGGGTGTATTGTCTATTAAGAAACCGCAATGAAATCCCCAATCAGTTAGACTCACCTGCTATATTTGTGTGAGTCACAACAAACTGGGAATCACTCCTAGATATCCGGTCGTCGCTGGTGTCCCGCTGGCAATAAATGAAAAATTTGAAAGGAATGGAGTAACAACAAGGTGCGGACTGTAATTCTGCGGAGTGAAATCCCAGGAGTGTTCTGTGCAGGCCCTGAAGAAGTGGCTGGTTTAAGCCACGAAATGCGTAGGCTCATTAAAGGATTTTTTCTGTTACCTCTGCTGTGGAAGGTGTGTTTCTGGTCAGCGCGGTTTTAAGAAGCCTGGCTTTTTTTTCCATTCCTTTGGATTTTTTCATTAGTTTAATGGGCTAGAATTCTTTTAAGCCTGTGGTCCCCAACTTTTCTTTCCGTGAAAACCACATTCAGCTCTGGCAGATGGTCGCGAGCCACATTCAGTGCCCCTAATATCACAGTAATGACATGCAATATATTATAGGCAATATATTTAAATCCAGGAATGCCCACTTTACCCCCATTCAGTACTAATTCATCAAGCATACTCACCACACTATTGCATCCAGTTTCAAGCACCCCTTAACTGGTAGTATCATCTTATCTCCAGCTTACCATATTTACTTCCCCACCACCACCCAGTATATAAGCCTCCAGATTTGCTCTTCTGTGCATGCCTACTAAAAAAGCACCATCTGGAGAGCTGCTCTTCATAGATGTTTGCTAGATCTGGTGCTAATGCCCCATGGTGGCAAACAGCTGTGAGTCACACATTGTGGGACAACGAGCCACCTGTGGCCAGCCAAAGGTTGGGGACCCCTAAGCTAATGCAACACTACCAGATAACTAATCATCTACTACCAGAAATGCTTAAAGTGAACCTGTCAGCAGTTTGGCCGATATAAGATGTGGTCACCACCTTTCAGGGCTTATCTACAGCATTCTACAATGCTTTAGATCCGACCTGAAAGATAAGAAAATTAAGTTTCATTATACCCACCTGGGGGGAGGTCTGGTGCGGTCCTGTCTTTTTTATTAATTTTTAGGGCTTGCGTGAAAATTTAATTTAGTTTTAGGTCAAATTTATACAGAAATATGGAAAATTCTGGAGGATTCACAAACTTTCAAGCACCACTGTATAATATGCATCTGAATATTTGCTTTCATTAGTATATTGAAAAGCAATCCTCATCCTGATCATGTCATCCAAAATTTTTCACAGTGTAGCCGTAAATGTGACCATCTTTGAGTTACAGACAGCAGCAATCTCCTCTCCTGGACTCTGCGATTGTTTCCTCGTGCCTGCTCTATCTTCTGTTAAGGTCAGGGAAGGATTGGTATAATTACATGAAGACTAATATAATGTTTCTACCAATGTAAATATCTTTTTTATCTAAAACCTTTTGATTGACAATTTGAAGAGATTAAAAAACAAAGGTTATTATTATTCACTTTTTTTTTATAAATTTAGACATTGAGGCTAAAGATTATTGATATGTAAAGTATGGCCATGGTCACAAAATAGTTCTGATTATAAGATTAATATATGTTACTGGCAGCCAGAAGCAGAAGCCAGGCCAGCTCTAGAACTAAGCGAAATAAGCATACACTGTACCACATATGTAAGTACTGTATATTTATTCTACTTTTTGTGATCATTCTCCATTGACAGAATGCGTCATCGCATCGGGACTTTTATTGATTTATTATGTTATAATATGAACATCCGTATTTACGTTAGTGATGTCATTACTGGATGATACATTTCAGAGCTATTTCACAGGGCAGAATGAATTACAGGAATAATAATATCATTGTACACATAACAGATAAAAGTAAAAATCTGATGTACAAAAAATTGGACTAAAAAAATAACAGTAGAAAAAAGCCATTAGAGTCATAGGATCTATGTATTTTCCTGATACTTTGTGTAAGCTTTGTGTTGGGCCATTTATAAACTCATGTAATCAGGCGAACTGGGGTTAAAAAAAGTAGCTCAAGTTCACATCCATGGATGTTCATCATTTTTGTTACTGTCGCACTAATAGCAGCAAATAATTTGAGCATGCAGGAAAGTCGGCTGTGTATGGACCTACGGTATTTATTCTGTATATAAGGCAGCTACATTTACAGTTTTAATCTATTTTCACTTCTTCGATCAATGTTTTTTAAATTTTTACAATTCTGACCACTGTCCCTTTATGAGGTAATAACTCTGAAACGCTTCCATGGATCCCGGTGATTCTGACACTGTTTTCTTATGACATATTGTACTTCATGTTAGTGGTAAAATTTCATTCAAATAACTTGCGTTTATTTGTGAAAAAAATGGAAATTTGGTGAAAAATTTTGAAAATTTTGCAATTTTCCAACTTTGAATTTTTATGCCCTGTGAGAATCATGTGGGAATAGTGGATGAGGGCAGGTATATCTCGCCCAGATTCCTTTCCTATGTGGCCTAGTCTGGTCAGTATCGCACCTGCTTGCTAATGAATAATGGCAGGTGGATATAAAAGGATGCCAGGTGGTTGTGTGAGTGTCTCAGCCTGGGAACACAGAGAGCTTGTCTGTGTGAGAGACACACGTGAGTGGAAGCAGTGCCCACTGCAACTGTGGTTTGGCTGGACGGGAGAAGCCCGCCAGTTGGTAGTTAGGTTCTCCATTGTTTAGTTAGTGCCGGACAGGCAAGGATTTGTTTTATGTTTTATTTCCTTTTTTGCATTGCTTTCACCGTTAATAAACCTGACCCAGGGTCAGTTTCACCCGAATCCCAGCTCTGCGCCTGAGTTTCATGCTGAACGCACGTGACCTTTGACCCCAGCAAAGCCGATCCTGGAGTGTTTTATCACATTGTGGTGGAGAACGCGGGCATCACGTTGCAAGCATGAGCATGGAGGACGTGGTGAAAGCGCTGGTACAGTCCACCGCCGTCCAGCAAGAAGCTAATCGGGTGATGATGGCCCAGCTGAAGGAGTTGGTGGACATGACAGTTACCGATCGTTCGCTTCTCCAGCAGGTGGCGCAGTGCTTGGCAAGCTTACCTGAGGTTAACCTGGAAGCCGAGTCGAGAGTGATTCACGTGAGTCGGTACTGGCAGAAGATGACGACAGAAGATGACGTCGAGGCATACCTGACTACGTTTGAACGGACGGCGTTGCGAGAAAAATGGCCGAAGGCAAGATGGGCCGGCCTGATTGCCCCGTTTCTTTCCGGTGAGGCCCAAAAGGCTTATTATGACTTAGAGCCTGAAGCTGCGCAGGACTTTGACAAACTGAAAGCCGAGATCTTGGCCCGGCTGGGAGTGACGACCGCTGTCCGTGCACAGAGAGTGCATCAATGGACGTATCAGCCGGATAAACCACCGCAGTCACAGATGTTCGACCTGATCCACGTGACAAAGAAGTGGCTACAACCCGAGGTGCTGACAGCGCCAGAGATAATTCAGAGTGTCGTCATGGACAAGTACCTGAGAGCTCTACCGCCAGCCCTGAGGAAGTGGGTAAGCCATGGAAATCCTACGACGGCAGATCAACTGGTGGATCTGGTTGAACGTTACTCCGTGGCAGAAGGACTCCGAGACGACGCTACCCCACCTCGTTCTTCATCATCTCCACGTGGAACCGGTAAGACTGTTCCAGGGAGTAGGGGAGATGGAAAAATCCCTAAGACAGTGGGGGAGGAAAACGGGACTGCCCGCACTGCGAGGCCGAGAGTAACGAACTATGGTCTAAGCAAGGGGCCCGTTAGGTGTTTCCGCTGCCAAGAGATGGGACATATTGCTGCGAACTGTCCGGTCACTACTGAACCCATGCAGTGCGACGTCACAGACTCTAAAAACCGCATGTCTATGGTTGCACGGGTAGTGAGTGTGAATGCCGGTCAAAAGGATGTGGAAAAACACTTGTGTGATTTAACTGTTGATGGCAAAAATGTGGTGGCATTGTTAGACTCGGGAAGTGTGGTGACTCTGGTGAAGGCCAGTCTGGTGTCAGCCCCGACTGGACCATCAGACAAATTTTCTGTAACGTGTGTGCATGGAGACACCTGTTCGTACCTCACCACGGTCATATGCATTACAACTTCCTATGAGTCTGTGCAACATAAAGTGGGACTCGTCCCGGCGTTATTGCATGATGTTATCCTGGGCCGGGATTTTCCCCACTTCTGGCAATTGTGGGAGAATCAGTTGATGCCTTTGGGTAATAGTGTACATGATTCTTCTCCCAGGGCGCGTGTGGGTCCCGAACCCCGGGAAGAGGTCTCCCCGGAAGACTCGGGGGAAGAGTCTGCGGGAAATGACCTGCAGTTCCCGTTTTCAGTCATGGCGGGTGATACGGAGGAGACCGGGGAAGAGGAGGAGGCTGACAGCCGTCCACCTCCCCGTTTGCCGGATTTAGAAGTTCAGAAAGATGACTTCCAAAGCGAGCAAATAAAGGATCCTACCCTTTCTCAGGCTAGGACAAATGTAAAAGTGATAAATGGGGTACCCGTAGAACCTGGCTCTAGGCTGGCATATCCTTACATGGTTCTGGAGAATGATTTACTCTATCAGATAGAGAAAAAGGGGGAAGATACGGTGCAACTATTAGTCGTGCCAAAACCCTACCGGCGGCAGGTGCTGGACCTGGCCCACGGACATGTGATGGGAGGTCACCTGGGAGTCCAGAAAACCACCAAAAGGATATTACACTGTTTTGTTTGGCCAGGCATGCATCACGATATCCGTGTATATTGTGAGTCTTGTCCTGACTGCCAAGCCTCTGCACCTAAGCCCCGGTTCTGTAGCCCTTTGGTACCCCTACCTATTATTGAAGTCCCGTTTGAGAGGATTGGGATGGATTTAGTTGGGCCCCTTCCACGGTCTGCACGTGGACACCAACATATCCTGGTCATCTTGGATTATGCCACTCGTTACCCGGAGGCCATCCCTTTGCGTAACACGGCCACCAAGACGATTGCCAAGGAACTGGTGCATGTGTTTAGTCGGGTCGGTATACCAAAACAGATACTCACCGACCAGGGAACCCCCTTTATGTCCAGGTTAATGAAAGAGCTCTGCCGATTGTTACAAATCGAACCGTTACGCACATCCGTGTATCACCCTCAAACAGACGGGTTGGTCGAACGGTTCAATAAAACTCTGAAGCAGATGCTGAGAAAGGTGATAGACAAGGATGGGAAGAACTGGGACTATTTACTTCCGTATTTGCTTTTTGCCATCAGGAAAGTACCCCAGTCTTCCACGGGATTCTCGCCTTTTGAGTTATTGTACGCCCGACGTCCTCGCGGACTGTTAGACTTTGCAAAAGAAACCTGGGAGGGTCAGGTCACTCCGTTTAAAACAGTGATAGATCACGTCACACAAATGCAGGACCGTTTTGCGGCTGTTATGCCTATCGTCAAAGAACACATGATACAGGCTCAAGGAGCCCAAAAAAGAATCTATGATAGGGGCGCCAAGATCCGTACGTTTGCACCCGGAGATAGGGTGTTGATCCTGGTCCCCACGGTGGACAGTAAGTTCCTGGCAAAGTGGCAGGGCCCCTTTGAGATCAAGGAAAGAGTTGGTGAAGTAAACTACAAAGTATACCAGGCAGGTAAACGGAAACCTGAACAGATTTATCATGTAAATCTGATAAAGCCCTGGAAGGATCGGTCTGCCTTGTCAGCGGAGCTGGCCCGTCCTGTCTGCTCGCATACCGTACCGGAGGTACGGGTTGCAGAGACTCTCTCGGAGTGGCAAAAGACTGAGGTCAGGCAGTTTCTACTTCACAACCAAAAGTTTTTCTCAGAAAAACCCGGGCAGACTACGCTAATAAAACATGACATCGTAACGGAACCTGGTGTCACAGTTCACGTAAAGCTCTACCGAATCCCGGAAGCGCGCCGTGAAGCCGTTTCCCGAGAAGTGAAGGCAATGTTAGAGTTAGGTGTCATTGAGGAATCGCACAGTGCTTGGTCCAGCCCAATTGTGCTAATTCCTAAACCGGACGGCACCATCCGGTTCTGCAATGACTTCAGGAAACTGAATGCGGTCTCAAAATTTGATGCCTACCCCATGCCCCGGGTCGACGAGTTGATAGATCGGTTAGGAAAAGCCCGGTATATTACGACCCTAGACCTAGCAAAGGGGTATTGGCAGATCCCTCTGGTGGAGGCTGCCAGAGAAAAGACAGCATTTGCTACCCCAGAAGGTCTATTTCAGTATGTGTATATGCCGTTTGGTCTGCACGGAGCACCGGCGACCTTCCAGAGACTGATGGATCGAGTCCTGAGGCCACATAGGCAGTACGCTTCGGCCTATTTGGACGACATTGTCATTTACAGCTTGGACTGGGAGACTCATCTCCAGAAAGTACAAGCTGTGATTGACGACCTGTGGGAGGCAGGTCTAACCGCGAACCCCAAGAAATGTCACATCGGGCTAGAAGAAGCCCGGTATTTGGGGTATGTAATTGGGAGGGGTGTTGTTAAACCCCAGGTTGATAAGATTCAGGCGGTTCAGGACTGGCCACAACCTGTCAACAAGAAGCAGGTGCAAGCCTTCCTGGGGATCGCCGGTTATTATCACCGGTTCATACCCAATTTTGCAGCCATCGCTACCCCCCTGACGGATCTTACAAAAGGGAAAGACTCCGTCATGATTAAATGGAGTTTAGCGGCTGAAGAAGCCTTCCATAGTCTAAAACGGGCACTTTGCTCTCAGCCCGTACTGGTGACTCTGGACTTCCGCAGTGAGTTTGTGGTACAAACGGATGCCTCTGATACCGGTATCAGGGCCGTACTCTCACAAGTGAGGGACGGAGTGGAACACCCAGTCGTCTATCTCAGCATGAAGCTGAATAAACACGAGCAAAGGTATGCAGTCGTAGAAAAAGAGTGCCTCGCCATTAAGTGGGCTCTAGAGGCCCTCAAATATTACCTGGTGGGCCGAAAGTTCAGACTGATCACTGACCATGCCCCTCTCAAGTGGATGCACTTGAACAAGGAACGGAATAGCCGGGTGACCCGGTGGTTCCTTGCCCTGCAGGCCTACACTCTTACGGTGGAGCACCGCCCAGGGGTACAGATGGGAAATGCAGATGCCCTGTCCCGAGTGCACTGTTTGGCGGGTGTCATTGCTCGACCGGAGTGGTCTGAGCAGAAGGGGGGATATGTGAGAATCATGTGGGAATAGTGGATGAGGGCAGGTATATCTCACCCAGATTCCTTTCCTATGTGGCCTAGTCTGGTCAGTATCGCACCTGCTTGCTAATGAATAATGGGAGGTGGATATAAAAGGATGCCAGGTGGTTGTGTGAGTGTCTCAGCCTGGGAACACAGAGAGCTTGTCTGTGTGAGAGACACACGTGAGTGGAAGCAGTGCCCACTACAACTGTGGTTTGGCTGGACGGGAGAAGCCCGCCAGTTGGTAGTTAGGTTGTCCATTGTTTAGTTAGTGCCGGACATGCAAGGATTTGTTTTATGTTTTATTTCCTTTTTTGCATTGCTTTCACCGTTAATAAACCTGACCCAGGGTCAGTTTCACCCGAATCCCAGCTCTGCGCCTGAGTTTCATGCTGAACGCACGTAACCTTTGACCCCAGCAAAGCCGATCCTGGAGTGTTTTATCACAGCCCTTAAATCACAGAGATATAGCACACAAAAAACTTAATAAGTAACATTTCCCACTTGTTTACTTTACATCAGCACAATTTTGGAACCAAATTTTTTTTTGTTAGGAAGTTATAAGTGAGAAGAGCCTGTAAAAGTGCCAGAATTGGCACTTTCAATAGATGCGCATTTTCTGGGGTGGCTGCAGGCTGCTATTTTTAGGTTGGGAGGGACAATATCCATGGCCCTTTACCAGCATGAGAATACCAGGCCCCAGCTGTCTGCTTTAGCTTGGCTGGTTGTCAAAAATAGGGGGACCCGAAACCGTTATTTTAAATTATTTATTTAAATAAGTAAAAAAAACTGCTTGGGGACCCCTCTATGTTTGATAACAGGTCATGATGTCATGTTTGCCATGCAGATTATCAAGAATAGAGGGGAAGCCATGCCTTTTTTTGTAATTTGCCTGCTGATACATACTCCCATCAACAAAAGTGGGTGCAGGTTGATGGGATTAGTAGTCCTATCAGTGACTAGAGGTTAACTTTTTACTTCCCGTCACAGCTAGTGGCTCATCTGACAGCGTTGGAGCCTCAGGGTTCTGACCAGCGGTAATGACCTTACCGCCGATCAGAGCCAGCATTTGCCACACTGTCATATAGATTACAGTATGGAAAACAATGGATGTTTGGGCCCCCATTCATCTGAATGGGGTCCGGATTCAGGTCATTTCTGGTACCCGAACTGAACTTTTTTTAAATTGTTCGTTCGAACCTGCTGGACCCGTACATTCACGGGTTCACCCATCACCAAATATCACATCTTTTCTACATGTCTTATTCTAAATGGCCCCAACTGTGTACCGTGATTAGCGATCTGTATTTAACATAGTTTGCATTACAAACATTTTATACCAATAATTTTAATATTTGCAATGTGGAGAAAACATTTGAAACAATATTTAAATAAATAAATACAGTAAATGCTTACATAAATGAGTTAAAGATAAATGAGTAAATGAATACAGCTACTGTCACTACAGTTGTATGAAGAATTAACTTTGCAGATTTGTTGATTGCTCCAAAATGAGTAATTCATTAAAGGAATACATTGATAAGAGAGCTGAAAATTTTAATGGAAGTGACAAGCTTTGGCGTTTGCTAAACATGTCATATCCTTTCATTTTCTGTTCAGGATGAATTACTATGGCTCACCTTCTTGTGTGCAAATTCTAAGTTCTATCAATCATTCATGGTTTTCTCCTTCAAAAATACCATTTTTTGTTTCTTCCTTTCCTGGAACTCTAAGCACATCAAGCGTAGCTGCTGTTCACAGCAGTCATAGAGGTAATTGCATTTGAGTAATTGCCAAACCTCAGGTAATCATGATTGCACAATTACTTTTTCACTTTGATCATTCGTTGAGATACATGCTTTAATTTTTGGAAACTTTGGGAGATTTACCACAAATGTTCATTAATGGTGTTGGCTTTATCAGTTGATTACATATGGCACAACATTATTTCTAAAAACTATTTAAACTCCAAATTAGCTCTGAATATCATCAAAAAACATAATCAGTAAAGACAAAGCATAATGTAACCAAGCCCTTATTCACACATCAGTATTTGGTCAGTATTTTGCATTCGTGTTTGTATGCCAAAAGCCAGGACTGGAATTTACAGAGAAAAACTATAATTGAAAGATTGACTTCTGTTCTGTGTTTTGGAGTCACTCCTGGTTTTGGCATACAAATACTGATGAAATACTGATTAATAATACTGATGTTTGAATAAAGCCTTAGAAAATTATCTACGGAATACTTTTTTTAATGGATCTTGCAAAAATGTAAAATGATCAAGAAGATTGGTTAGTTTCAAGGCAATATAAAAGCTTTTGCCAAAAGTAATCAACGAATGGCGCTTACATGCTGCTTGACAGAAATCAAGGACAAGAATGATGCGGAGTTCAGAAGTAGGCTGATCTTTTTTAAAAAATATAGGACAACTCATTAAAAACCTTTCTACCAAATATAGGAGAAACAAAAACTCTGTGGCCTAAGCATATTGTACAAGCCAAAATAGAGCGTAAAACATATTCCATTTAGACGGCGTTGGACAGGCACACTAGACTATCCTTAGGCTCAGTAGTAGAAACTCGTGTGAAACCGGCACCAATCACTTGTTGAGTATATTATGATATCATCACACATTGACATAAAATTATCCATATGCGCATATTCTGTGCAGAAGGATGAACCAAAAAATGGATATTGGTCTTTTCTTATTGCTACATCAGTGGGTTTCCCAATTCAAATATATGTTTATCTTTAGATGCATGATTCCTACTCGTCTGGGCCTTTTTCATTATCTGGCGTGAACATTGCTCTTGCGTCTGGTGTCTTACCCAGCTAAAAGTTTAATTAACCATGAGGATGAGCCAATTATATTCATACCAGTCTAACTCTATAGACAATTGGGATGGCCAAGATTTTGCAGCCTCCTCTAACCACAAATTAGCCCACAAAAGCACTTGTGTATTTAGCCTGGGAAATGAAACCCTCATTTATGAAAATCACATTCACTCGCTGGATGGATTGTGCTTTAAAAACAAAAGCTGGATTAAGAAGAATCGTTTTCAACCAACAATGAAAGATTACTGCTAATACCGCTAAACACTCGCTGGCCTCATGCAAAGATGAGTTTCTTGTGCAGAATCTTAATCATAAGAAGATAATTACTGTGCAACTTGTAAAATTCATTAAGAATATTTGGAGCTATTGTTCAAGATTTAACTGCAGAATATAGATGAAGACGTAGTGCAATCTTATACAATGGGAGGATTTGTCAAAAACATAAGGCCAGTTTCAGATGACACTGCGAGTGTAGATCGCCGCCGGGTTTTATAAAGATCTAAGTTCACTTTGGTAGAATTGTGGGGAGATCGTATGTTGCAGAAATGCTAAAAATGCTATAATGAGGCCATATTATAGCTCTCATATACATAATATTAAACCTGAATCTACTCTAATAATTTGCAGACAAGGAGAAAGTCACATTATTCAAAAAAAGACGTGCATCACTGGCATACTGCAATGATAAATTTACAAAAAAAAATCCATGAATGTTTTGTTTAATTTTACACTAAATCTCAAAAATATTAGTGGTTTCTAATATAAAGAGATAAATGATAGGATATAAATGTAGTAAATTAATCATTCGATTTAACATACATATTTCGATTCTTCCTCTGTTTACACTGACAAATTGAAACTCATGTTCTATTCTATCTGGAGGGATTTATACGTACATGCTTATGTATCACAATGTAACAATGATACATTAAGAAATATGAGCACAGTGAAATAAAAACTCCCCCTTGACAATTCTGTTAACTCGCAGAATATTTTTACACATAAATTAAAGACTTACAGATCACCACTTTGACCTCAAACAAGCGAGGCCACTACTAACCCGCCCAGTAGGCTCGTAGCAATTAAAGGTTTTCATACACATCTCATGGTAGAATTTAAAGTTGTCACAATATGAAAAACAAAGAAAACAGCCAGCGGCACAGCAAAATAAAATCGGTCACACACATTACTTATCTCCCTGGGTTCTTTTTCCCCTTTGGAAGTTAATTATGTAACTAATTTCAAAAATGACTCAAAATAGATTTAAATACATAATTTTCACGGTGGCCTATTTATCTTCATTCTCCGGTACAGCCGTGGCAGTTGGACAAATCCCGCTGCCTTAATATGATGAACTCTCGCTGGAGCTCAGTTCAATTACTTTATTTAGGCAAGGACTGTTCATTTATTAGCACAGTATTGGACCATATTTTGTGCCACGACTTTGCTGCAGGTCTAAAATGTTAAAATAAGGTTGAATAATTAATAAAAACAGTAAATGTGTAGGATTTCTATTTTCATTTTTATAAAACCAGTAGTTTTCAGCATCTATCAGCCATTTGTACCTTATTACAGATTTGGGATTTTACTTTTCATTATCATGCTTCATATAAAAGAAAATGCCTGTATGGCAGGTATAGGATTTATCACATATATGGTCACCTTTTTTTGCAAACATAATTGAGAAAATGAGGTTTTGTTTGCACAAGAATGCTAAAGAATTATTAATATATTGTATTTTTGTCATAAAATACAGGATGAAAAAGGTTAGCCAGACTTTTAAGATTGATTTTTGAATACATTTTCACCACTTCTTCTGTATACCATTGAGTGCTGAGATTTCATATAAATTATCTTAAAGGGGTTGTCCGGTCTAAAATGAAAAGTCTGCAGTCACTCTGTGTGACTGCAGACTTAGGAATCTCCCCACTGCACACACTGTGTGCTGCAAGGATTTACCGGTTTCTGACCAAGGAACGGCGGTGATATCTAGCCCCACTAGCGTTATGCAGGTATAATAATAAAAAATGTTGTTCATTATGATTAATAATGCCCTTATATTTTGCATAACTGGATTATTAAACCTTCGCCCATTAAAGAGAGCAATTTACATGTGAAGTAAGCTATTATTGCTACATAAAGCCATTATAAAACCATTAATCATTATAGCCTCATTCTTCTCTAGATCAGTCCTAAACCTTATATATGTCAGACAATGGTATTGGAAGCTAAAAAAGCTATGTTCCATGAATTAATATAATTTAAGATTAGAAAAGTTCAGCATTTAATAAATACACTATATACTATTATAGTTATCAGCCACATTACATGCATACATCGACCCCAATGTGTACATTCAGATCTCTATATGGAAATAAAGTACATTATTGTTGATCCCATTTATATAAATATGCAATGCTAAACTTATTATCATAGTGCCATATGAGCCAGAGGTTGTAAGAAGTCTACATATTAGCTGTAATTCAATTTTCTAGGTAATTCTATGAAATCAACATTCCGACAGTCAAACATAAGCCAAGCCAAAAGTGACTTACAAAAAAGTGTTTGATAAAAGATTGAATATGTAACATGTGGAATCAGTTGTATGAAATGATAAGAAAATGCAGAAGACATTAATACTTTTTACAGGTTGTCGATAAGTACAAGGCTCGATACTGCCAAGGTAGACAACAGCAGTAAGTACAAACAATTCTCCCAAATTGTAACTCTCTCGCCCCGTGAGTCTGGATTGTTTCAGGCAGCAGAATTGAAACCTACTTGCAGGTGTTACACTATATAAAGCAATAGAAAGTGTCTGAAATGTAACAGTCTAAGCACTGTTTTAAGAGCCCGGTCTGCTTTTTATTAATAGTCAGATTCTGTTCTATCAACAGCCGAAACTGCCTTCAGCTTCCACTACAGCATCAATATTTTGATAAGCAAAATGATCTATTAAAAAGGTACTAATGATATTCTGTGAATGTATATGGCATGTAGCTCCATACACATCCCTCAAAGGGAATAAATTATGGCTCAGGGAAAAAAAAGAGGAAATCAGAGGTTACAGAGGCTGGGAGGCCAAGTAGCATGAAAAAGACCCCCTCCATCAATGAGGAACTTGGCAGGATAACTAGAAACAGACCAACGTATATGAGCTGAAGGTAGCATAATTAGACAGAATGAAAATTGTGGTAGTTCAGAGCCATCATCTCTTCTATTACAACTTCATCACTAAACCAGGGCATTTAGTTTCTGGAGAAGGTGAGAAACAAAATAGAAAACTGAAGTGACAGTGTTTTTTCTCTAGTTCCAAGCAGACTTTTGTTTAAACAAGTCACTCGTCACATGCCGGTAGGTATATCTGACGTGTATGGGGCGGAAGTAATAATAGAAGTAATAATAATCATTCTACCAACAATAATATTAATAATTATCATCATCAAAACAACACCAATAATACTACTAATAATATCTGGTATTTTCTTCTTCCACCCTAATGTTATCATAACATAAATAATGATATTATTTTAAAAAGTAAGTTAAAGAGATCGCTACATTATCATCTTCACTGCCTTAAATCACTAGGGTCACATATTAAGGGTGCAGTTAGACGGACGTATAACACAGACGACGATGGCATCACAATGCTCGGACTGGTCAATAGTTCTCCAGATGAGAGCTTGATTGCTTGTATTTCTATGAAGATGTCTTGCTCAGGTCAGGAGAGCCACCAGCAAGTCAAGCATTGCGATGTGAACGTCATCCGTGTTATACGGCCATTTGAAAGTGCCCTAACCCTGTTCATTGTCATAGACAACCAAGGATACTAAAATTACATCACTGTCCATCACTGACAGCAGCTTTTAAATGACCTTATAGCTGATACACTCATGCACTGGCTCCAATCAGCAGCTGACGGTTAACTGGAGGATCCCTGTCACTGACAATTTGGTCCTCATAAGAAGCTCAGCCTGTGGCTGGGCTTCATAGGAAAAGAGAAGGTCAATATAACTATGTACTACAACAAGGTAGTTGTGCAGTATTTATAGCATGGTATGTACTATATTTACTATATAGTTTTTAATATATGCAATCAGAAAACTGAAAGTTCAAGTCTCCTAATTTGACTATATTTGAAAAAAATGTTTTAAAAACATAAAAAATATAAAGGTTTAAATCATTCACTTATCACCTGTTCAAAACGAATGAAATAAAAATATATATATATTTGGTGTTGTCGTGTCTGTTCAAAATCTAATATTATTTAATCACACATTAAATACTGAAAAGATTAATAGATCGAATCACCAGGAATGCCAGTTTCTGGCTCCACACATCAATTAAAGAATGCAGTAAAAAGCAATCAAAACATTGCATGTACCCCAAAATGGTACCAATAAAAACATCAGCATGACTTCCAAAAAACTATCCCTTATCAAGGTCCAGTGATGGAAAAATTAAATAAAATAAGGATTTGAGAAAACTGCGGCACATTGAGTGTTTTTGACCACTAAAGCATAACAAAACTTTCTATCACCATAACCCAAGTATTTTGGAGAGTCATAGTGACAGGCTATTTCTACCACACAATGAATGCTGTAAAAACAAATGCCCCAAAATAATGCTACAATTGTGGAATGGGGGGTTAATGTTTTTACTCCAGTTAGAACTTCATTCAAAACTATAATTCGTCCTGCAACGTATAAAGGCCCAGTCTCACTAAGCGATCTCGGTAGCGAGATCGCTGCTGAGTCACAACTTTTGTGACGTAACAGCGATCTCACCAGCGAGATCGCTATGTGTGACAGCGATCAGCGAGCGGCCCCCCTGCCGGTATCGCTGATCGCTGCAAGAAATCTCTGGAGATTTCTTTGGTCGCTGGTCTCCCGCTGACCAGCACTCATTGCTGTGTGTGACAGGCGGGAGACCAGCGATCATGTGTAAAAAATAATAAAAAAATAAAAAATATAGTTATTCTCATCTTCCAACGTCCCGTTCAGCCATCCTGCCTCTCTCCACGCTCCGGTCCCAGTGATCCGTTGCACAAATGACCGCGAGACTTTCTTATTCCTCGAGACCGTGACATCTCGCGGTCATTCGTGCAAAGGATCACTGGGACCGGAGCGTGGAGAGAGGCAGGATGGCTGAACGCGACGTCAGAAGGTGAGAATAACTATATTTTTTATTTTGATTCTATTTTTTTCAGCGATGCCGGGCGCTCGGCATCGCTGTGCTGATCGCTGGTGAAGCTGTCTGTGTGACAGCTCACCAGCGATCACATAGCGAGTTACTAGTGATCCTGACACCTTGATATCGGTGTCGGGATCGCTGGTATGTCGCTTAGTGTGACGGGGCCTTAAGCCCACATTCAGCTATGTTGATGGAAATAAAAATGTTATGGTCCCTAGAATAAGGGGTAGAAAAACAATCAGATGACATCCTGCATTAATGTCTCGGTTCTGAGATAACTTCAGTTCTGGCCTATAAGGGGTTCAAGTGCTTAGACATGCCTCACAATTTGGGCTGGTTCAAATAATGCAGTTAAATTGCATTTTTTTTTTTAAAAAACAAAGCAAATACACAATTTGACCTCTCCATGTGTCTGAGCTGCATTTATACAGCAAGATAATCATTATCCAACGCTCCTAACAACACTTGTTTCACCAATCTTGTTGCAGGACAAAACGCTTGTTCATCAGGTGATGTGATCTTTTGAGCAGTGCAAAAGATCATTGTTCTTGGTGGGGCATCGTCCTGTGCACACAGGACTGGCACTGCCAAGAACTATGGCAGTCTATGCCCACTAAGCCATCTATTACATTGATTTTTGGTCTACCACTGTATGCAGGCTGTAAAACGACCGCCAATCACTAAAGGTTTACCGATCGGCAGTCATATCCTGTAAATGGACCCTAAGTCCTTAATGAAGTGTGCAGTTCTAAAATTCATTCAGTAGGTTTCCATTATGTAGAGGCTGGTACATCTCTGTGTATAAGGGCTGGCACAACTCTGTGTATGGAGGTTTGCCTCCATTTCATCATTAACCGTATTAACACCACAAAAGAGATCTAATATTTTTCTGCAATTTGTTTTTGTTATGATATTTCTAATATCTTCCAATTTCTAGGTTTTCCATCCACACACAAATATTGCACTTTATTTTTCTGATGTTTCAATTGCATTCAGCATTATTTCTAATTTTATTTTTCATGGCAGGCATTACAATTTGTCATAGTTTTACTATTGCTCCCAAATATTACCTTTGCCCATGTAAAGAACTTTTCTTTTCACTTTACCTTTAAAAATAAGAATTGTCCAAGGGTAAACCTGTTGCAGCAACCTGAGTATAATCTACGTATCAATATTAAATATTGAGCAACCGCTTCCTTAGAAATAAATTACCGGTTAAGAACAGAACAAACCTATAGATAAAGAGCAGCAATGATCTGTGACTTCAGGAAATTGCGTTTATCTGATGAGCTGTTTACTTATCATGTATTGAATCACCTCATTGTCTGGTCAGAAATGCAGAGGAATGTGGAATTGCATTTGTGTTTCTGATGTAATGTGGAAATTTATTGGAAGGCTATAGCGTAGTTTAGTGTCTGTCCTCATTAGGTTCATGTCGGGGAGCGGCCTCTAGCAACTCCTGATTGGTCTCACTCTGAGCAAGATGTGTATTAACACATGATGGAAAAACATGAGTTTCAAATAGTGATTGAAGGAGGAATGTGTGCTTGTGTCTTCATCACTGGCCCCCTAGACTGTAGTTAAACAGCACGACTAATGTGTGGTCAATTACTTGGCAGAGCTTCTCTGTGCTGATAACACCAACGCTTACTGTCCTCTGAGGACTCAGCTGCTGGAAGACTCCACATTGCTTCATCCCTTGGTGCTTCAGATGCGGATGATCCTACGACTACATGGCGCCAACCACAACATGCTACCCACCATGAGAGAGCAGAATGCAGGCTGCTTTGCTCATGAGTTATCGTCTATCATACTGATTGACAAAAACCAAGAGTGAGCAGAAAAAATAAACATGAACAGAGGCTGCAGTGTAGAGAGCAGTCAGCTGGGAGTTTCAGTATTTGGCCTTGTTGATCCTGCTCGTATGCTAGGTTATCTTCTCCTCTCTGCTATCATTTATCATCATTTTGAGAAGCAGAGCAGGGGAAAAGCTGCAGTTTATTCTTTTCGATTGCTCTCATTTATTTAACTTTTGCTTTTTAAGTATTCACATCTGAACTTCCCACCCATTCTCTCAGCACGAACACGACAACTCACAGCGACGTCTCTTGCGATTGTCAAAATAAATACCTGCAAAGCCCTTACTGCTTCTATTGAGGCTCTAATCATAACATCGGTAATTCTACGTTGCCTTGGAATGCCAGAAGTCTTCCATGTGGGACGTACAACTAAGCAACTGTGAAATGTCTTGTCTCATGATATAGATGCTCTATGTGGCCGCTATCTTTCATAATAAAAGCTGGTGTGCAGCATTAACGTAGAACTCATTCTGACAGTTGCCGAGAAGGAGAAGGACAACTTTTCAAACTGTGGCTAAGACAAGTGGGATGTTTGCTTCTTTTGTATTGTTATGATGCAAGTCTTCCAATCATTTTCCTGTATGATATATATTCCAATTTTATAAACTACCATTCTCTCGTAATAGTTCAGTAATATGTATTTCCTGAAAATCTTGTGGCCATAAATCTAATACTGAGTTATGGACACAAATGTCATGTCCTAGCCAGAGCTGATTTTTGGCAAAGTGGGGCCCTGGGCAAAAGTTAAATATTAAACTCCAAATGATAACATATTGCACCAGCACACAGAAACATTTAGGTTGCATTTACATGCACTGATTTCAGACCTTTAAATAAGCGGAATCAGATATATTGAAGTCGTTCAATGCTTGTTCACTGGCCTCTGACAAAGAATGCTGGGGACAGAATGATGGCCAATAGATCATCCTGTCCCCATACATAGCCCATTATCAGCGGCACATCTCCTGTTTACATCAGGGGATATGCTGCCGAGAACAGTGACTCGTGTTCCAACATAAACAATCCAATCACCCAATGCGAACATGTTTACACCTATGAACTCTCAGCACAAACGCACACTATATGACACAAACACTGTATCCTACACATACATCGGTATATAACACATACACTGTATGTGTACACACACTGCTTGTTAAACATGTGTTTACAAATAGCACACACATACACTCACTGGCCACTTTATTAGGTACACCATGCTAGTAAGGGGTTGGACCCCCTTTTGCCTTCAGAACTGCCTCAATTCTTCGTGGCAGAGATTCAACAAGGTGCTGGAAGCATTCCTCAGAGATTTTGGACCATATTGACATGATGGCATCACACAGTTGGCGCAGATTTGTCGGCTGCACATCCCTGATGCGAATCTCCCGTTCCACCACATCCCAAAGATGCTCTATTGGATTGAGATCTGGTGACTGAGGAGGCCATTTGAGTACAGTAAACTCATTGTCATGTTCAAGAAACCAATCTGAGATGATTCGAGCTTTATGACATGGCGCATTATCCTGCTGAAAGTAGCCATCAGATGTTGGGTACATTGTGGTCATAAAGGGATGGACATGGTCAGCAACAATACTCAGGTAGGCTGTGGCGTTGCAACGATGCTCAATTGGTACCAAGGGGCCCAAAGAGTGCCCAGAAAAAATTCCCCACACCATGACACCACCACCACCAGCCTGAACCGTTGATACAAGGCAGGATGGATCCATGCTTTCATGTTGTTTACGCCAAATTCTGACCCTACCATCCGAATGTCGCAGCAGAAATCGAGACTCATCAGACCAGGCAACGTTTTTCCAATCTTCTACTGTCCAATTTCGATGAGCTTGTGCAAATTGTAGCCTCAGTTTCCTGTTCTTAGCTGAGAGGAGTGGTACCCAGTGTGGTCTTCTGCTGCTGTAGCCCATCTGCCTCAAAGTTCGACGCACTGTGCGTTCAGAGATGCTCTTCTGCCTACCTTGGTTGTAACGGGTGGCAATTTGAGTCACTGTTGCCTTTCTATCAGCTCGAACCAGTCTGCCCATTCTCCTCTGACCTCTGGCATCAACATGGCATTTCCGGCCACAGAACTGCCGCTCACTGGATTTTTTTTCTTTTTCGGACCATTCTCTGTAAACCCTAGAGATGGTTGTGCGTGAAAATCCCAGTAGATCAGCAGTTTCTGAAATTCTCAGACCAGCCCTTCTGGCACCAACAATCATGCCACGTTCAAAGGCACTCAAATCACCTTTCTTCCCCATACTGATGCTCGGTTTGAACTGCAGGAGATTGTCTTGACCATGTCTACATGCCTAAATGCACTGAGTTGCCGCCATGTGATTGGCTGATTAGAAATTAAGTCTTAACACACAGTTGGACAGGTGTACCTAATAAAGTGGCCAGTGAGTGTATATACACATATACCACATACACATATATGTACAGTATCGGCCCAGAGCAAATACATATACATACCTGCACGCACACATGTATACACAGCGCACATACACACATATGTATACACAGAGCATATACACGTATGTATATATACAGAGCACATACAATGGGTACGGAAAGTATTCAGACTCCTTTACATTTTTCACTCTTTGTTTCATTGCAGCCATTTGGCAAATTCAAAAAAGTTCATTTTATTTCTCATTAATGTATACTCTACACCTCATCTTGACTGAAAAAAATCCAGAAATTTAGAAATTTTTGCAAATTTATTTACAAAGAAAAAATGAAATATCACATGGTCATAAGTATTCAGACCCTTTGCTCAGACACTCATATTTAAGTCACATGCTGTCCATTTTCTTGTGATCCTCCTTGAGATGGTTCTACTCCTTCATTGGAGTCCAGCTGTGTTTAATTAAACTCATAGGACTTGATTTGTAAAGGCACACACCTGTCTATATAAGGGCCCCGTCACACATAACGACTCACCAGCGATCCCGACAACGATATCAACGTGTCAGGATCGCTGGTAAGTCACTATGTGATCGCTGGTGAGCTGTCAAACAGACAGCTTCACCAGCGATCAGCACAGCGACGCCGAGCGTGCGTCGTCGCTGTGTTCGTTAGTTACCAGCGCGCTGATGCAGGGAGCTGGTAACTAACATACACATCGGGTATCCAAGGGACGTGCGTCCCTTAGATACCAATGTCTACATTAGTTACCAGCTCCCTGCATCAGCGCGCTGGTAACGTACACATCGAGTTTCTAAGGGACGCACGTCCCTTGGATACCCGATGTGTATGTTAGTTACCAGCTGATCGCTGGTCTCCCGCCTGTCACACACAGCGATGTGTGCTGGCCAGCGGGAGACCAGCGACCAAAGAAAAGTCCTGGGCTTTTCTACAGTGATCAGCGATACCGGCAGGGGGGCCAGTCGCTGATCGCTGTCACACACAGCAATCTCGCTGGTGAGATCGCTGTTGTGTCATAAAACTTGTGACTCAGCAGCGATCTCGCTAGCAAGATCGCTATGTGTGACGGGGCCCTAAAACCGCAGCTCACAGTGCATGTCAGACTAAATGAAAATCATGAGGACAAAGGAACTGGCCAAGGAACTCAGAGACAGAATTGTGGCAAGGCACAGAACTGGCCAAGGTTAAAAAAATGTCTGCAGTACTCAGGGTTAATAAGAGCACATTGGCATCCATAATCTTCCTAGACCTGTCTGTCCAGCCAAACTGAGCAATCATAGGAGAAGAGCCTTGGTGAGAGAGGTAAAGAAGAAT
The DNA here is from genome assembly GCF_039654945.1 of Dendrobates tinctorius. NCBI lineage: Eukaryota > Metazoa > Chordata > Amphibia > Anura > Dendrobatidae > Dendrobates > Dendrobates tinctorius. The sequence goes on along the minus strand of NW_027361728.1, from coordinate 41,275,796 downwards.
CCTAAGTGTCATGCTCGCCATGTCTTTGTCATGTCCGCCATGTTTGTCATGTCTGCCATGTCTGTTTTGTCTCAAGAACTCCTGGAGCGATGTGCATGTGCATATCTTGTCTGCTGTCCTGCATGTTCACTAGAGCAGTGTGCACACTCACCTCATGTCTGAGCTGCAGGATGCCTGCGTTTCTGCTCTGCCTTCTGTGATCTTCTCGTCATGTCTGGGATTCCTGATCGTGTGTTCCTGCCTGGATCCTGCATTGTCTGGTTCTGCAGTCATCTCGTCATGTCTGAAACGCTGATCATGTGACGTTTCCTAAAGATCCTGCACTGCCTGGTTCGGCAATCATCTCGTCATGTCTAGAACTCTGATCATGTGACCTGTCTAGGTTTCAGCACTGGATCTGCAGTCGTCTCGTCATGTCTGGAACTCTGATCATGTGACTGTGCTCTGTTATCCTGTGGATCTGAACCCGGAAGTGCTCCCCTGGTCCTGACCTGGAAGAGGAGGTGCTATGCTCTATATCAGGCTGCCCCTTCTTATGCTCAGGGCCTGAGTATTGTGTGGTGTCCCTGCATGGCTGCTTGGTCTGTGGGGCGCTCCCTCTATTCTGTGCCCTTGCACTCTGCCCTGTCGTGCGTCTCTGCACACGCTCCGTGCTCGTACTCCATCTCGTACTCTGTTTGTCTGTTATGCCATGTTCGTCTTTGTCCTGCTTGGACTTGTAGTCCTTCTGTTATTCTCTGCCTTGCCTGTTTTCGCTATGCCTTGTTCCGTACCTTGCCTTGCTCTGCCTTGTTCCTCCCTTTGGTCTCAGTCTTTGCTTGCTCTGCCTCGCTCTCTCCTATGGTGCTCTGTAGTGCTCCCTGGCACACGCACCATCCCTCCTTTCTTTCCTTTTGTTCTCCTTTCCATGTCTAGTCCCAAGGCTCTGCCTTGGCCCTGCTCTGGGCTTCGCCTACACTCCGCTGCTAGACTCTTTCCTATTTTGCTCTCTTGCATGTTTCTAGGCTAGTCCCAAGGTTCTCCCTTGGCCTGGCTCTGGGCTTCGGCCTACGCTCCGCTGCTAGCTCTGTTCTTGCTCCGTGTTTCTGCCTATGCTTCCGTTCCTGGTTCCGTACTCTGCCTAAGCTCTGCCTGGTTTCTTGTCTTGTCTTCCCTTTCTGCTTCGTATGCTCTTTGCATACGCCTGGCCTTCCTAGCCTCCTGTTTGTGCCTCAGCCGTGCCCGCCCTAGCATGCCCGCCTGCTTGTGCCTCAGCCGTGCTCGTTGGTCAGTGACAGCTGTGTCGCCTGCCATGCCTCAGCCGGGTTCGCTGGAGTCTTGCCCGTCTGTCAGTGCCGCAGCCCGGTCAGCTATCCAGTGACAAGCCGTGCCCTCTGTGCTCCCTTGCACTTCACGCTGTTTCCACACTGTGCTCTGCGTGCTCTCTAAAGCACGCGCAGGCCCTCGCATGCCCATGGCATTCCTCCCCGTGCTTCTATAAAAGCACGCGCAGGCTTTGCCATGTCCCCTGTCGTGCCCTCTTGCACGCACAGGCCCTAACCCTGTCCTGGAACCCTGTCCCTGGCGTGCCTCTGCACGTGCAGGACTCTGCCTCGCCTGTCCCTGGCGTGCCTCTCTGCACGCGCAGGATTCTGCCTCGCCTGATCCTGGCGTGCCTCTCTTCATGCGCAGGACTCTGCCTTGTGTCCTTGTGCCTTGGCGTGTCTCTACACATGCACTCTGTCTTACCTTGTGCTTTGGCGTGTCTCTACACACGTGCCCTGTCTCGTCTAGTGAACCCTGGCGTGTCCCCTACACACGCACCTAACCTTGAACCCTGGCGTGTCCCCTACACACGCGCTTAGCTTTGAACCCTGGCGTGTCCCCTACACACGCACCTTGCCTTGCACCTAGTCTTGAACTCTGGCGTGTCCCCTACACATGCACCTTGCCTTGCACCTAGCCTTGGACCTCGGCGTGTTCCCTAACACGCACCATGCCTGGATATCTGTCGTGCCTCCTTGCCTGAAACCTGGCTTGCCTGCCGATCGCTGCCAGAGATCATGAGCTGGATGACTGCGGCCTGACGTCCGGTGCTGATGTCCGCAGACTGATGCCTTGATGATGTCGATCGTTGCCAGCAGTCCAGAGTCCGATGCCATCGTGCCGTTACCTGTACCTAGGCGTGCCACCTGGCACGCACCATGCTATGGACCTTGGCGTGCCCACGCACGCACCTTTCCGTGTTTGCTTTCTCTCGTTTTTGCACTGTATGTGATCCTGAGTTATCCTAATGAAGATACCTTGCACCTACGTCTTGTCTTGCTTCCTGCTCGTCTTTGTAGTCAGACACTTGCACTTAGTGTCCCCCTGAGCCGGCCGTCTGGTTCCAGCAGTCGTGGTGGCTCACCCCCTTGGTCTTGCCCCTGAAACTCCCTGTATAGGGGGTGGATTCTCACAAGGTAAGCTTGTCCTCAGTGGGTGGGTGCCATGACCCAGAGGGTCCACTCAAAAAATGGGCTCAGCAGGAGCTGAGTCCGTCACACTAAGATCACTGTGTCTGAGCTCCACAGATGCAGTAGGGAGATGGGAGAAAGTTCCACAAAGTCAACTATCACTGCAGCCTCCACCTTTATGACAGTGGCCCGACGGAAGCCTCTCCTCAGTGCAAGACATATGAAAGCCCCCATAGAGTTTGCTATAAAATACATGAAGGACTCCCAGACTATGAGAAATAAGATTCTCTGGACTGATGAGACAAAGAAAGAACTTGTGGGTGATAATTCTAAGTGATATGTGTGGAGAAAACCAGGTACTGCTCATCACCTGCCCAATAGAATCCCAACAGTGAAACATGGTGGTGGTGGCAGCATCATGCTATGGGGGTGTTTTTCAGCTGCAGGGACAGGGTGACTGGTTGCAATTGAAGGAAACATGAATGCGGCCAAGTACAGAGATATCCTAACATAGTAACATAGTAACATAGTTATTAAGGTTGAAGGGAGACTTTAAGTCCATCTAGTTCATCCTGGATGAAAACCTCTTCCAGAATGCTCAAGACCTCAGACTTGGCCGAAAGTTCACCTTCCAACAAGACAATGACCCTAAGCACACAGCTAAAATAACAAAGGAGTGGATTCAGGACAACTCTGTGACCATTACTGACTGGCCCAGCCAGAGCCCTGACCTAAACCCAATTGAGCATCTCTGGAGAGACTTGAAAATGGCTGTCCACCAACTTTCACCATCCAATCTGACGGAACTGGAGGGGATCTGCAAGGAAGAATGGCAGAGGATCCCTAAATCCAGTTGTGAAAACTTGTATCATTCCCAAGAAGACTCATGACTGTATTAGCTGAAAAGGGTGCTTCTACTCAATACTGAGCAAAGGGTCTGAATACTTTTGACCATGTGATATTTCATTTTCTTTTTTAATAAATTTTCAAAAATTTCTGCATTTCTGTTTTTTTCAGTCAAGATGGGGTACAGAGTTTACATTAATGAGAAAAAAATGAACATTTTTGAATTTACCAAATGACTGCAATGAAGCAAAGAGTGAAAAATTTAAAGGGGTCTGAATACTTTCCATACCCACTGTATATATGTTTACACTGAAAACATACTGTACATACACATAGGTATATACAAATAGCACACACACATATATATATATATATATATATATATATATATATATATATATATATATATATATATATATACAAACATACACACGATAGGAGATCTAACAGTCTGTCTCCTACTGTTCAGTTCTTCTAGACCCCAGCTGGGCACAGGACTTTTGGTCACATGACCATGATGTCACCAAAGGTCCTGCTGTTCTTTTAATGTCAGAAATGAACTGAAAATTGAGTACCACTGTTATCAGAGAAGTTACTTTGAGTAGTTACTGTTGGCACTTATGGGGATGTGTGACCTGCACAAATGCCCAGTTACACCTGAATGGTGTGTGTAGTGAAATTCAGCTCTGCTTCTATCATTTTGTAATATTTGTAATGAAATCAGAATGTCTGTCATTATATGTCTCACAAAGGAAAAATTCTTCTCTAAGATGGCATGTTCTTCTTTCCGCAGTATCTTGCTGTCTGCTTAAGATTGGTCAAGCTTGTGGTAGAGAAGAAGTACATACCCCCAGAAAAAGTATCTGGTAATTCCCCCTTGGACTTATCATAGATTATAACCTAAATTTTATAAGATAATATCTTTGCAACAGAGAGGAGAAATAAAAAAAAAGAAAAACTATGTTTTACTTAACTCTGCAACCATTATTCTATGATGTGTAGTTTTTTTAGAATACAAAAATGGTTAAAACAATTGATCAAGCTACAATTGTTTTAAGTGTATCTGATGCTATATATAGAAACACTTTTTAGGCAGGTTATTGACTACTGAAACATACATCTCACACAGTCATTTCATTATTTGCTGTAGCCTTTCTTTCCTATGAGGAGGTTAAATATACAAAGGTCATTTGCTCCACAGGAAGTAAACGGGTAATTCACTAGATTTAGGACAGTAGAACAGTCTAATACAATAAACAGTTAAAGTGAACCTAGCACCAGAAAAAATGCTATTAACCGCTATTAATCTGCAGATATTAACTTGCCTGGCGCCTGCATTTGGCTGAATGCTGCGGGGAGAAAATGAACTTTATTTCCCCTGGCATCATTCCGGTTTCAGTCATGGGGCGGAGCCAGTTCAGGTGAGGTCACTGCTCTGAGCGGCACCTGTAAGTGCGCCCCTGGCCCTGACTGACACTGGCTATGAATTAGGGTCGACTGTCAATCAGGACCGGGGCTGCGGTTACAGCCTCTATACTCAGAGTGGTTACTGAACCCTCGTCGGCACCGAGACTGAAACCAGAATGCTGCCGGCGGGAATCAAGTTCATTTTCTCCCCGCAACGATCTATGTGAAAGCACCAGGCAGGTTAATAACACTATTAACCTGCTGATTAATCCGATTGCTGCAGGTTAGTAGTGTTTTTTTTCCTGGTGACAGGTTCCCTTTAAAACATTTTCCTCTGACATTTTGCTTTTCCAGGCATGTATATATAACCCTTTTCTTGAAAAAGAATGCAGATGCTGTCTACTGCACTAAAACATCAAGAAATGTCCTTGATATAATAAAACCTATCTATCCCGATTATAAAGCCAAAATAACATATAGCAAAAATGATCCTATTTCAAAATCCATTCAGGACCAAGACCACAGGGCTTCTTAAGTACGTCTGTCAGGACCACTGTGGTAATAAGGGATATATCTAGGAAAAACAGCCTTGACCTGATTACCTAATCCTTTTAATGTGTTTTGAAACTTTAGTAGGCTACTTGTCAACCAGGAATCCCATAAAGTTTCAAATTGTAGTAGCTAAAAGTGAAAACATTCGACATTCTGCTTGCTGCTCTTAACTAACAAATCAATTAAACAGGTTGGACTGGGTTAAGCAAAGAACTCTTATTTTCCAGATATAAAAACCCGCCTTTGTCTCCTGCTTTCTCTCGCAGGCTTTAAGTATTTACAAGGTTTCTGCAAAGCTGCATTCATTAGAACGTGTGGCATTTCAGTCACAGCAGGTGGTCAGCCAGAAACCAGGCCTGCCCGTGAAATATGCAATCCGTTTTCATACACTTTAACCAGAAATGTGCGCCTCAATCGTTTTTTTGACCAGCTCTAATTTCCCTTTCTCCTCTTAATCTGGTCTGCAAGCCATGAGTACGCATTAAAATCTACCTAAACATTTCCCCCTCAGGCAATGTAATTCCGAAATAAGCAAGCAGCAGTTCACAGCTCAGCAGTAATGGATTAATTTGAACCTAATGTCGCTGTAGTTTACTGCTCCAAATGTTCTGGTGTAGTCGTAGCCTAGAGGCTCAGTGTTGTGGCATGAGCAGCGCCTGGACCTAGAGCTACAGTTGGCTTAACATCTGTACATCACATTTGCCATGTGCCTCATTATCCCGCACCCAACTGTGCCTACCTGTCCCAATCAGCTTCTCAGCCACAGGCTATCCAGCTTTTTTTTTTCCAAGTAACAATCTTTGTTCTCCTTCTCACTTACTAAATTTTTGCAAGACCTCTGCACCCAAGCAGTGGGGATCCTGTCCATGTGAACCTTTCAGGTTATGTGGGTTTTTAATTCACCATTAAAAACAGGAAAATTACAACATTAAGTTTCTCACATGTCACTGCATAAATCGTACCATTTGGAAAATCTAATATAATGTCTGTGACTAAGCACATAAACATGTAGTAAAGAATGGACTGACTATGGCTCTAATAACTTTGCCCTATATCAATTAACTGCTCTGAGAAAGAGTGCAGTTAAATGAACAAAAGGAATGAACAATGACAGAACTTTTGTCCTGAAATAAGAGAAACTGCACAGCATCTTCTGAATAAGTATGCAAGATCTTTTTTATTTCTTATTCGATACTCTCTGAGAAAGTTCTATCCAATGTAGCAATTCCTAGTTGTATTCCTATCATCAGAAGTAATTTGAGGAGTTCATAATATACCACATTTAATTATCATCATAACGACTTAAAGACCTTAATGATTAAACTTAGCTCACCATAGGGTTCCACTGTGATTTAAAGGGCTGTCCGCTTTGGCCCTGATTCATCCACACTGGCGCTTTAAATGCCAGTCTTGTTGAGGGAGTAGGGTGGAGTATGAGGTTCCAAATTCATTAAGAGGTGCTAAGTGGTGTGCTCCTAGACTGGAGTGAGGTTTGTGGCGTAAGGTATGCCACTGCTCATCATGAATTTGAGGAATGGGGGTCACCATGCCACCCTTTTTATAGGAGTGGGGCAAAAATATAGAGAAAATTAAATTTTCACAACATTTTTGCGCAGCTTTGCGTTGCACAAAAATATTGTGGATTTTTAAGACAGTTTTCTGGCGTAAGTTTTGATGAATCAGGGTCTTAATCTTTATGTTGAAAAATGCTTTGGGGATATAATTTTGTGATAGTTAATAATATATATGTATTACAGATTCTACTACTTTATTTGTTAGGGCAGCCTGTGAGGAAAATTACACTAAGAAACTTGTAATACTTAATACCTATTGTTATGCCCAATGGTGGCGCACATGGATTTGGACCCACTGTGCCATAGGACCGGGCCTGCCCAGGAAAAAGCATAGCTAAGTGGCTATCAGGTGTTCACAGGAGCTCCTGATGGTGGAGACAGACAGGGCTGCAGGTAGCCACTAGGTACCACTCATGGGCAGATCCCAATACTGCAGCTGGTTCACTATTGACAATGTTCAGGCACTGGCTGCACTAGGACCAGGGACTTCAGGTACAGGAGTGGATGCATCAGGACCAGGGGACTTTGGTTTCAGGCCTGGACACTTCAGGACCAGGGGACAACGTTCAGGCACTGGTCGCATTGGGACCAAGTAAATTTGGGTACAGGACTTTGGCCACAACAAGACTAGGGAGTCGGGTTCAGGACGCTGGCCACACCGGGACCAAAGGACCTTACAACTACACTAGTAAGACACCACACTTCCTAATTATTTATCTCGTTTCTTGGTGACTCCCTAAGGGAGTCTTATATATAGGATGATTCCCAGCAATTGGCTGGGAGCCATCTTTCAGGTGTACTAATTAAACTAAATGCCATTCAGCAACAAGTTGAGGGTATTTGCTATATGCGCATGCTGCCCCTTTAAGAACAGGGGAGAATGCACATGCATGCACTAGGCACACACCTGCAGCGCGCACAAAGCATGAAGCAAGAAGCATGCTGGAGACCTTTGCCTCATGCCGAGGCGGTGAGTAAGCCAACGTCCCTGTATGGAGGGAGAATGAGACATTATGCAGGGGTGCCGGTCATTCCACTACACCTATATCTTAAATAAGGATAAATATTAGCATAAAATGTACAACTCCTATTAAGTTTGGCTCAGTAGAACTAATGGAGGTCTGGTAGAATGTAACTGAAATGAAAAACTAAAAGTAAGTGTTTGAGCAACTCTAAAAAAAAATGCAGCCTCAATTATCAATTTTTCAGCCAGCAATTTTTTATTTTCACAAGGGTGGACCCCAAAAGTAGTTGTGCAGTTTGTCCTGAGTACGCTGGTACCCCATATGTGGAGGTGAACCATTTTTTGGGCGCACGGCAAGGCTCGGAAGGGAAGTAGTGACGTTTTGAAATGCTGACTTGATGGAATGGTCTGCGGGTGTCACGTTACGTTTGCAGAGCCCCTGATGTGCCTAAACAGTAGAAACCCCCCACAAATGACCCCATTTTGGAAACTAGACCCCCCCAAGGATCTTATCTAGATGTGTGGTGAGCACTTTGAACCCACAAGTGCTTCACGGAATTTTATAGTGCAGAGCCGTGAAAATAAAAAATCTTTTTTTCCCACAAAAATAATTTTTTAGGCCCCAATATTTTATTTTCCCAAGGGTAACAGGAGAAATTAGACCCCCAAAGTTGTTGTGCAACATATTTTGGGGTAAACCACTGTTTGGGCACACATCTGGGCTTGGAAGGGAGCACCGTTTGACTTTTTGAATGCAAAATTGGCTGGAATCAATGGTGCTGCCATGTCGTGTTTGGAGACCCCCTGACATGCCTAAACAGTGAAAACCCCTCAACTCTATCTCAACCCTAACCCCAACACTCCGCTAACCCTAACCACAACCCTAACCCCAACACACCCTTAATCCCAACCCTAACCCTAACCACAAGCCTAACTCTAATTTAAACCCCAACCCCAACACACCCCTAACCCTAATCTTAACCCTAATTCCATCCCTAACCCTAATCACAACCCTAATTCCCACCCCAACCCTAATTCCAACCCTATCTCTAATTCCAACCCTACCCCTAATTCCAACCCTAGCCCTAATCCTAATTCTAACCCTAATTCTAACACTATCCCTAATGGAAAAATATAAATAAATATATTTTCTTTATTTTATTATATCTCCCTACCTATGGAGGTAATAAATGGGAGGTTTATTTACTTTCTTTTATTTTGATAACTGTGATAGGGTTTATCACAGTGATTAAAATGTACCTAGAAGGAATGAATGAATCTGCAGGCCTGCAGATTCGGTGGGCGCACTGCACATTCGCCCGCCATTTTGGAAGATGGCGGCACCCATGAAGGATCCGGGAGGGACACCGGACTCAGGAGGTACTGGGGGGAGAGCGGGGGATCGGAAGGCGGGGGAGCGGAGGGCAGGGGAGGGGGAGCATATACTGACGCAGCGGCAGATTGCCGCCATCATTCGGTGGTGGAGGCAGATCGCCCCATCAGTTGTGGGGTCAGATCTCAGTCTGCAGCAATGGCCGATGATATTGCAGCATTGGCCATGGTTGGATTGTAATATTTCACCAATTTCATTGGTGAAACCTTACAATTGCTCTGATTGGCTGTTTCACGTTCAACAGAAGTACATAGCTTCATGTACCTGCGAGTCGAGTGACCTCTCATTGACCCGGGTCACCCGACCCGCAGGAGGGCGATCTCCCCATGACACAGCATATACTCCACAGGTCGGATTGGCACCAACTTTCATGATGCATATGCTGCGTCATAGGTCGGGAAGGAGGTAATCACGTGATGTCATAGACCTAATGGAAAAGAGACAAATTAACTAGGTAGATGGGCAAAATGAGCAATTGTAAGTACACAGTGGTATATAATATGATGATTGCAAAATATTAAAAGGACAAAAACTTTGATCGGAACTTCTTTAATAACAGCCAGAAAACTGCAATTTTTTCTCTCTTAGTTGGGAAGACATGCTTTCAAACAGCAAACCCCTTTTTTCTGCATCACAAGCCACTTTGCTTTAACTAGTATATTTATATCAAGGTTGCCAACTGTCCTCAAGGGACAGAACATTACTTACAGTCATGGCAGAAAGTGTTGGCATCCTTGAAATTGTTCTAGAAAATGAAGTATTTTGCAATTACACATGTTTTGTTATACATGTGTTTATTTCCTTTGTGTGTACTGGAACAACACAAAACAACAGATAAAACAGGCAAATTGGACATAATTTCACACAAAACCCCAAAAATGGGCCAGAGAACATTGTTTGCACCCTCAATTTAATATTTGGTTACACATCCTTTGGAATAAATAACTGCAATCAATCTCTTCCTATAACCATTAACAAGCTTCTTAGACCTCTCAACTGTAATTTTGGACCACTCTTCTTTTGCAAACTGCTTCAGATTTCTCATATTTGAAGGGTGCATTCTCTCAACAGCAATTTTAAGATTTCTTCACAGGTATTCAATGAGATTTAGATCCAGACACATTGCTGGCCATTTAAGTACTCAACACTGCTTCATTTACATCGGTTTCTGGGTGCATCTTGAATTATTTTTTAGGTCATTGTCCGGCTGGAAGACTTCTAGAAACCTAAGACCCAAACTTAGCTTTCTGACACTAGGCACTACATTGAGACCCAAAATCCTTTGGAAATCTTCAGATTTCCTGATGCTTTGCAGACAGTCAGGGCACCCAGGGCCAGAGGCAGCAAAACAACCCCAAAATATCTTTGAACCTCTACCATATTTTACTGTAGGTACTGTGTTATTTTCTTTGTAAGCCTCATTCTTTTTTCAGTAAAGAGTTGAATGATGTGCTTTATAAATAAAGCTCTATCTTGGTCTCATCTGTCCACAAGATGATTTCCCAGAAGGATTTTGGCTTACTCACAGACATTTTGGCAAACTGCAGTGTATCTTTTTTTCCTCTGTGTCAGCAGTGGGGTCCTCCTGGGTCTCCTGCCATAGCATTTAATTTCATTGAAATGTCGACAAATAGTTCACACTGACACTGATGCACCCTGAGCATGCAGGACAGATTGAATTTCTTTGTAACTTGATTGGGGCTCCTTATCCACCATCAAGACTATCCCGTGTTTCAACCTTTCTTCAATTTTTCTCTGACATCAACAATTAGGGAGATTAGCTACAGTGCCATGAGTTGTAAACTTCTTGATTATGTTGTGTACCATGGACAAAGGAACATCAAGATCTCTGGAGATGGACTTCTGACTTTAAGATTGTTGATACAGTATTGTTCAAAATTTTGGTTCTCAAGTCCTCAAACAGTTCTCTTCACCGCCTTCTGTTCTCCATGCTTAGTGCTGCACACACAGACTCACAATGCAAAGATTCTGGCCAACTTCTCCCCTTTGTATGTTATTTCAGGTGTGATTTTTATATTGCCCACACCTGTTACTTGCCACAGGTGAGTTTGAATGAGCATCACATGCTTGAAACAAAGTTGTTTACCCAAAATTTTGTAAAGGCATTAAAAATTTTGTCAAGTTCATTTTTGGGGTTTTGTGTGAAATTATGTCCAAATTGTCTTTTTTTCCTTTTTTATTGTGTTGTTTCAAAGCACACAAAAAATAAACCTGTGTATAACAAGACATGTGTAATTGCAATAATTTTCTGAGAGAAATCTTTCATTTTCCGGAACAATTTCAAGTGTGCCAAACTTTTGGGCATGACTGTATTTAGATAGAGACCTTTTTTCCAGTGTGCGTATAGAAAATTTACAAGTATGTGTTCATGATTTTCTTCAAAGCTTGAGAAGCTTTCTTGGATTATAGCAATTCTAATGATCGTCCTTTCACAATTCATAGTGAAGGCTTCTGATGTGTTGACATAAAATTTCTTTGAAAATATTAGTGAAAAAAAACCTTTTTTTTATCTTTATCCTTATTAAAAATGTCTTGTTATGTTCAAAATGAAAAGAATAAAGTGCATGCAACTAGTATTGCAACATCCATGGTGACACAAGCTATAAAACTACCACATGATTTAACCTGATTGGCTGTTTTTTTGTTCATCTTCGTTCTCAAAAATGGAATAAAAGGTAACTAAAAAGAAGTATGCACCCAAAAATGGTATTAATCAACTCATCCCCAAAAAACAATGCCCCACACAGCAGACAGAAAACAAAATGCTGCTTGATTGTTTTTCAATGCAAAAAACTACAATAAATGTATACTAAGTGATGAAGACCTGATGTCAGCCATGCAAGTTTAGCATTGTATCAGTTGTGCTGGTTTACTATTCAGGACACTTAGCGTGCTTTTACACATTGTGACCGAATTTTTTTTACCACAACCGATGTAGCGGTTTAATATTACACCATACACCTTCATTTTTTGGAAACTGCAGCAAAAACATTGCACTTTTGTTACAATTGTGGGGGAAAAACACACTACAACTGTAATGTGTAAACCCAACTTAATAAAGCTGCATAGCCAGTATATCAGGGAGTAGTAATAATAAACCTGAAGAAATAACGGTGAAAGGGAGATGGGACATAGGATCGATTAAGTTTTGACTTAATTAGCAATTTATTATTCAGGTTCTAGGGTGGGTGAAGACCATTAACATTTCATATTACTGGAAGTTTTTTTAACCAGGCATGCCAACCTAAATTCCAGAGTGAATCATCAGGAAAGATGCCAAACAAGAAGCGAGCACTTTTTCTCTCTATGGGGATGGTAAGTCGATTTAGGCATCTTGGGATTTGATTTCCAGGTACTTGGCATAATAAATCTATCCATTTTGAACTAAATTGTGGAAAGTAAAAACATCTGCACTGATTTTGTTGCTAAAAGAGTATTGTGATGCTGCCCGGCCAGCTACAATTGTAAATATAAAGTAAAAGAAGTGTATGCCAAATTAACTAGGTAGAAAAGCTGCGTGTATAAACCTTAAGGATTTCAGAAATACAAAATGTGCCGATCAATTTTTGGATTTCAACACCTTCATATATTGTAATTGTGTTGTTTCAGAAACATGAATGTTCTAATAATGTATATATGGTATGAATGAGGACTGTAAAACTTCTGGCTATTGCCTTGGGAATCCATCAGGACACATAGGCTGGCCTGTAATCTGAATACGGATGCCTTGCAGTATAACCTGATTTTGATGCTAAGTCAGGATTTCCACTGACCAATTATCGTGACTGAGCATTCGGAGGAACCCTAGTTTCCCAATGAAAGGGCAGTGTAAACAGACTGACAATCATTTAATGAGCAATGAGCAAATTCTCATTTTAAACATCATAATTTTCGGCAGCACATTGTCCTGTGTAAACTTGAAATGTGCTGCCGAGATCATTGACATTGTCTATACACACAGAACGATCTGTTACTGATCATAATGTGCGCATAAGAAATGCGGTCTGCTTGTCTAAAGAGGTTACTAAATAGCCACCAATCAGCAAACAAGTAGCTTGTTGGCAGTCGTTTACTGATGTAATTTGAGTGATGTAAACCTGGTCAAAGACAATATTAGGAAAATCTCTTTTATATGTATAGCACATTCACTGTATAGGACAGTGGTCTCCAGCCTGCGAACTTCCAGCAATATTACAACTGTTGCAAAACTACAACTCCCAGCTGTTGGCTTACTGTGCATGCTTGGAGTCGTAGTTTCATAACAGATAGGAAATGAAACGTGGGAGATTACTGATGTAGAGAATATAACATTAAAATATTGCAGTTTACACTCCTCTTAAAAAACCCTTAGAGGAAAGGGTTATAAGTTCTCTATTACTTAGGTAGTACTAACGTGCACATCCATCTCATGAGCTGAGCACTCATGCGCAGTCACTCTCTTTAATACTCAAACATTAGTGTTTCATCAGTATTTTGCATCAGTATTTGTAATCCAAAATCAGGAATGGAACCAAGAGAGACAGAGAACTGTAATGGAAGAATTCACTTCTGTGTTTTGGAGCCATTCGTGGTGGAGACACACAAATAATGATGAAATACTGACCAGAAAAACTGATACGTGAATAAAGCATAATAAAAATATTTGTGCTCCCTAAGGCCTCTTTCACACATTCGTATAAAACATGTACCTGAAAAACTTGTACCGGTGTCATCAGCGTATCATCAGTATCATCAGTGGGTCATCCATATGTCTGTTTTTTTCATCAGTGTGTCCTCAGTGTTTTTCGGATGTAGATAAAAAAAGAAAGAAATTGCAAAGGTTCTTCTATAGTTTGTAATGCTAAACATGGACGGCATACAGATGGGACATGGATGCCATCCGTGTACTGTACATGTTTTTCATGGACCCATAGACTTGTATTGGCCCTTGTCATCTGTGCTGCCAGAAAAAAATGACATGTCTCCATGTATTTTGTATGGATACACTGCCTGTGTAAAAACATGGACATGTGCATAGCACCAGAAGCTATATTGGGTATGTTTGGTATCAATGAAAAAAATGGATACCACACATACTGGAAACATGGAAGTGTGAAGGAGGCCTAAGTTTATGTTCCCACAATGAGCTTTTGGTGAGTTTTTAATGTTGCAGTTTTTCTGCACCATCTAGTAGGTACATTAGATTACTTGCATTTTTCATTGAGTTTTTGAGTATTTTTTCCATGCGTTTTTATCGCTTTTTTGAAGCTGTAATTTTTGCTTCTTCTTGGCATGTCATGTTTTTACTATAGCTGCTTTGTTTTTGTTACTTCCTGCTATTTAGCTTTGACAAAATGTTATTGATACAGTCATGTGCAGATTACATGCATTTTTCATGCGTTTCTGCTGCAAGTCTATGAGAAACATCTATTCTGCACATAAAAGTCAGCGTACCCGCACTAGAAATTGACTTGTTGCGGATTTAAATCACGGACCACAAGCCAGTTAATGCTAAGTAAAAGAGAAGCACAGTGGGCATGATATTTCTATAAATCACATCCACTTTGCTGGAACTGATAGACGTTACATTTTTTGGTACAGCAAAAATACACAGCGTCAAAAATTCACCAAAAAACTCATCATGGAGTCATCATATGAGTGACATAGGATAAATGTTAGATTAATGGGGATGTAAAAGCTGAGGCTATTACTAGAATGGTGGCCCCCAGTTTCCTTATCCCTCTCCACAAACACGTTGATGATGGGGAGACTTTTTCGAAGTTTACAGGTTTTGTTTGCTTAATTGACCAAGCGATCGTTAAATCTATTAACTACTTATATCATTTCTGAATGCTTCGTTTAGCTCTATTAGCTTAGAAACTTATATTTCAGGTTTAGCAGCCTTTTATTACATATGGAAAAGTTTACCACCACACTAATATGATCAGATATTTATTAGTGAAAGTAGACAGATGGAACTTTAGGACACCAGGACAAAAAAAAAACAACAGCTTATAATTTATGTGGCACAAACTATTCCATCTGGCAGCCTGCGTTTGGCTGCCAAGACATTTTCCTATATAAAAGTATTCCTTTATTGAAAGAATGGAACATTCTTGTTAACGTATTCTTTCTTAGTATCTGTTACATAGATAGCAACCAAACAGTGTCTTGGAAGGGAAAAGTCTCACTCACAATGAAAATAATACATATAAGTGTCAAATGTATGATTTCATTATATCTACAGTAAATCTATAGCGAAATGAGAACAAAATTTACAAAAATTTTAAATGACAAAAATATAAGGGATATATTTGTATTTATGATTATTCTGCCGATGTTACATGCAACTGAATAGTCTGATGAAAAAATAGCAAAAACTTTTAACTGATACTGTGAGATTTGTTCACTGAGAGTCAATGAGGACCTTTGAACCCCTGGGGGTCCTGATAAGCAAGACTGTTTGTCCCATGTGGTGGTAACATTTTCTGTTATCAAAACCATATCTATGATCAGAGCTGCTGAAGAATTTGGAAGGGAAATTAAGGTCTGCTGACCTAGAATCCACTCCCATGGGTCAGTGCATACTGGGTGGAGAACATGCTATAACGCAGACAATTTTCAGCCTGACTGCCTTTACTTTCTCTGGCAGGCTGTACAGAACAAACTGACAAAACAAAGGACACAAAATTAATGACCCATACATTCTGTCAATTGACTTGGTAGCATTGGCCAGTTCACCCTTAATATCTTTCACTTGGAGATTGTAGCCTAAGGATATCGGCTAAGGTTCACTTGCAGATTTTTTAAAAGTCATCACTTGGCTTTTATTAATTCGTGAACTGCAACTGCATGTGGGTAGCAGAGCACAATGTATTTCTTCTCACGCACTAATTTCTAAGCTGTTACTGATACGTAAAAAAAAAATCATAAAAAAATAGTTAAAGCTGTTTTATACACTGAACCATAAACAATACAGAAATTTGTACAGACAGTCAGTAGTGCTATGTATCAGTCATCGGCTACTTTTTACCATGTTTATATGTTTTTTCTGGCTAAATCTACTCCACAAGGGTAAAAATATATATATATATATATAATATATAAAACTGAGTGTATGCATGTGTGTGTATGTATCAAGTCATGCCCACTCCACAGAGCCCCACCCACTCCGCATAGCCACAGGGAAAGAGCCCCTGGTCCAGGGACACCTGACAACAGTATTAAGACACAGCTTGGCCTCATAAACATTGCACACACAGCTCTGCTGCAGGGACCCTCTGATCCCATGTATACGGGGTTACTATTTTTCCCCCAGTGATGTGATATAAGACCCTGCTGTGTGACATGAGCTGACACTTCTACTCCAGCACCAGCACATCCCTGTGTCTGACTCCTTCTCCCAAGCATGTGACTGGTCACATGGTTGTGACATCATCTCTGGTCCTTTAGCTGCCCAGGATCTCGCATCTACCGAGAGATCAGGCAGGGATGAGATGAAAAAAGCAGTAGCAGGCAGCATGAGGCAGTGCTATCCTCTCGAGCAGCAGTGACGGCCCCTCTACAGAGTTTTACTCTGTCTGTGCTGTTTGCCGCCACCAATGTGCTGATTGGGACATAAAGCCCGAAAACTCTCCGGACCTGGGATTGGATCTGTGTACCAGCTGTTGGCCTGTCAGGAAGGAGGAAAGAAGAATCACGCTGTCGGTCTGTGCTGAAGAAGGGCAGTGACATGAACATCAACATCATGTATGCCAGCAGGAAGAGGCACAAACCCGTGCAGAAGGCATAAGTCACACTTGTGTTCCACTATGGGTCCTCAGAGGCCTAATTGGGGTTAACTGGAGTGACCTGACAGTGGTGAAGAGCCACTGCTGGCATGGAGGGGATGGGGCAGTGCTGGCATGGAGGGGATGGGGCAGCGCTGACTGCTCAGTGACACTGCCTGCCACTTTATGTATATAAAAGCTGTGCTGCAGAAAAATGCTGTGTATAAAGGAGGAGTGTGTGGTGCAGGAGGAGGCTGTGTAAAAAGGAGCATGAGGTGCAGGAGGAATAAGGCCCCTTAACTGCTGCCGTTATTTGTTATAACTAACCACAGTTACCATGCCAGGGCAACACCAGGCTCTTCAGCTAGTATATATATATATATCAAAAATTAAGAGGCCACCACATCAAAACTCAGTCATGGGCAGCCCATTCTCCAGACCTGAACCCTTTGAAAACCTCTGGAATGTAATCAAGAGGATGATGGATAGTCACAAGCCATCAAACAAAGAAGAAATGCTTAAATTTTTGTGCCAGAAGCAGTGTGAAAGACTGGTGGAAAGCATGCCAAGACGCATGAAAGCTGTTTTTAAAAACCACGGTTATTCCACAAAATATTGATTTCGGAACTCTTTCTGAGTTAAAACATTAGTATTGTTGTTTCTAAATTATTATGAACTTGTTTTCTTTGCATTATTTGAGGTCTGAAAGATTTCTATGGGGCTGCAAAAACGGCCCGCAAAAATTCATCGGAACACTGTGCGCCATATGGCCGTGAGGGCTGTATTTATGGCCATGAAAAAATATCGAGCTTGCTCAATATTTTTCATGGTTTACGCACACGGCCCCATTAGATTTCAATGGTGGCGCAAAAACAACAGAAGCTTGTTTTTGCGGTACACCATATTTGTGGAAAGCCGTATTTTTTCCCCCAACTTGTCAAAACCAGGAAAAACAGCGATCCGAGAAGACTTTTGAGGCCCATTTTTGCAGCAGACTGTGAAAATTACTGCAATATGGCCTGCAAAAATGGGCCGCAAAAAACACGGGAAGTGTAAAAGAACCCTTTGAGATAAGCATCCCAGGAGACTTCCAGGGTTGCCACCTTCTGTCCAGACTGAACCAAGCAGAACCGAAGGATGGGGGAAGTGTTTCAGAAAGAACGGATCAAAAGAGAGCACCAGGTCAGTGACACAGTTATCCAATATAAAGAGCCAGAGAAACAAAGCGGGAAGTCAGATGGTGACAACAAGTGAACCCAGTGGGACATCTGTGCAGAGGGACACCACTGCTGAGTCACCGGAATGCACTTGAAAAATAAGACAGGCGAGATGATGTGAGCCAGTGAGTGAGATTTTGACACCAGTCAAGGCTTGGGATGCAGATTTCACTGGTCCAGACCGAAAGCCCAACCCTTATTCGTCACAGCCCGATAGTTTATCATCACAGGTCAAGCACCGAAGACTGAGTGTGGGCTGCCATCCAGAAGTCAACGTCTGCTGTGGTGATCTGGAGACAGAGTCAACATAGGCCGGTACTTCCGGTGCTGACGTATGGTACAGGGTTTGTTCCATGGATGTGTAACAGATGAGACAGGGACCAGCCAGTGTGAGGAGGCCCCAGAGAGTATTACTTAACTTTGTCTATAGGACTTGCGGCCTAGCGGAAATACCGGTGACCCCCATTAGTGCCTATTACCTAAGTGGAAACGTGCTAAAGAGACATTCTTGTGCCACCTTATAATTGTGAGTACCACCCTTGGGAGCTATCACACAAGGAATATTAGGGCATCGCTCCTATTGAAAAATAGTTGTATGGGCTGCACGGTGGCTCAGTGGTTAGCACTTCAGCCTTGCAGCACAGGAGTACTGGGTTCAAATTCAACCAAGGACAACATCTGCAAGGAATTTGTTTGTTCTCCCCATGTTTGCGTGAGTTCTCTCTGGATATTCCATTTTCCACCCACACTCCAAAGACAAATTGATAGGGAATTTAGATTATGAGCCCCAATGTGGACAGTGATGATAATGTCTGTAAAATGCTTTGAAATTAATGCAGCTATATAAGTCATAGAATCATAGAATCATAGAATCATAGAATGGTAGAGTTGGAAGGGACCTCCTGGGCCATCTGGTCCAACCCCCTGCTCAAAGCAGGATTCGCTAAATCATCCCAGTCAGATGTCTGTCCAGCCTCTGTTTGAAGACTTCCATTGAAGGAGAACTCACCACTTCTCGTGGCAGCTTGTTCCACACATTGATTACTCTAACTGTCAAAAAGTTTTTTCTAATATCTAATCTGTGTCTCCTCCCATTCAGTTTCATCCCATTGCTTCTAGTCTTTCCTTGTGCAAATGAGAATAAAGTTGATCCTTCTACAATGTGACAGCCCTTTAGATATTTGTAGACAGCTATTAAGTCTCCTCTCAGTCTTCTCTTTTGCAAACTAAACATTCCCAAATCCTGCAACCTTTCCTCATAAGACAGGGTTTATGAGGAAAAGTGAGTGAGTGAATAAACAAATAGGATAGAGAATCCATACTGCAACTGTTAAAGTGAGTTTATTCTAATTTTTGCTAATATATTATGTAATACCCTGTATTTGGATAATTGATTCCTTGCACAGTAAGGGTACCGTTACACTTAGCGATGCACCAGCGATCCCGACAATGATATGGATCGCTGGTGCATCGCTAAGTGGTCACTAGTGAGCTGCCACACAGGCAGATCTCACCAGCGACGTAGCAGGGGTCCGGGGTCGCTACTTACCTGTCAGATGCGGCGTTCCTGACGTCCTCCGCCCTCGTCCATGCATCACTCGTCGGCACCACAGGAAGCCCAGCAGGAAGCTGACGACGAGAAACGGTCCAGGACGTTCTCGCGTGACCAGCGATGAGCAGCGGGGGAGCTGGTCGGAGGTAAGTATCAGACATAGCGATATCGCTAGCAATGTCGCTGCTACATCACAAAATCGGTGACGTTACAGCGATATTGCTAGCGATATCGCTATGTGTAACGGGGGCTTAAACACTTCCATTCCTTTGTTAAGAGAATAGTTTAGTTGGTTACTTCCACCTTGTCCTTGTCTGCATGTTGCATCCTAGTAACCTGTTTACAAAGGAACTTTTTAAAATATCTAAAACAACACCTTTAAGCTAAAAAAATCTATAAATGGTCACTATAGTTCCAACAAAACAATAGTAGAATTGTATACATGAAGCTTTGTCAAATAGCTTACTAGAGAAATATGCTTCTCCTTTCACTAAAGAGCCTTTCTTCTTCTCCACCCCCACCTCCTGAAAAAGATCTCAAACCTCTTTTGGTCAAAGCAAGACGGACTGCTAGCAATGTAAGGTGTCAAGTTATATAATCTTTTACACTCTGAAGAGGGGAGCACTCGGCACAGTGAAAGACTAGTAAGATATAGAGCAGTAGAAGAAACAAATTTGGCTTGTAGTAAATTTATTTAACTCCAGAGATGGATTCACAGCCACACCTCTCAGTACTGCTGTATAATACCCTTCATGCTGTTGCTGTTTCTGTCTATGTGCAATATGGGGAAAGAAAAGCAGGAATGCCTCATGTCTGTGTATTGTGTATGGGAAATATTATAGCAGCTCATATCTATCAACTAGCTTAAAGAGAACTGAAAATTGGAGATTGAGCCTGCAGAGGAGAAAATGCAGAATATAAGTCAAGTTATATAATGGCCATAAACAGTGTTATTCCTCATGAACAAATACATGATGGGATATTCTAAAAGATACCAAAAATGACAGATACACGTTAAATGCACATTAACTATATTGGTGAACATTACAGTTCCAATTCATCAAGGCTGGTGATGTTACACAATTCTTGATGAGAGGGCATATTGTAGTGCACACTTCTTATTGAATCAGGTGTGTTTTAAAGTGTCAAGTGTCTCACTGCTCCAGAGACTGGAGTAAGATTTGTAGCATAAGGTACGCCAAATGTCATCATGAACGGAACAAGCAGGTATTGCCATGTCCCATCCCACTCAGTTTCATTCAATTTCCGGATGGCCATAACTGTAACAAGTCACCAAAATTCTCAAAATTTTTGTGCAGGCGTCCATGTCCCTAAGAATTGTGACATGTCAAAATGTATTAAGCTAGATTTCTGGGGTAAACACTTTGATTAATTGGGTCTTTACTTCTATAATTAAATGATGTTGCATTATTTTTTTTATTTTAGTATTAATTTGCAAATCTAAACATTCAGCTTGGTAAATGAAGTTCCATTTCTAGAATGATAGATCAATAAATAGATATACAAATGGATAGAATCAGCTAATCTCAATTCAAACATAAACAACTGAAAACAAATGCCAATGAAACAGATCCCTCTGTTTCCAATAGAATCATTTCGTTAGATGTGTGAGTCCATTTAGAAGTGAGGAAAAAAAAATCCAAACTTGACCCCTGACATTTTGAGATGTTTGTATTATCTTTCAATAATCATGAATAGCAGGCTTTCCTTAACACTCATGAATTGTAAATGAACAACAGTCCTTTATAATGACACTCGCTCCAATGTCATACCTCTACAACATACACAAATTACTGAAATTAAACCACAGACACTCAAAACTGCACCTTAGGCAAGAGACATCGCAAAGAGAATTGACTTATATTGTGACTAGTCGCATGTGTTTCTCATGAAACTAAACAATCAATAAATAGAATAATTGTCCTCTTGCTACAAACACACAGAGACACACAACGCACATAGATAGATAGATAGATAGATAGATAGATGTTGTACATATTGTTGTACACATTGTTCAGAGTTTCACAGATTTATGGTTATTTTTATTTGCAAAATCAAGACAATTCTTTCAAGTAGCGGATCAGATTACTGACCTGCAGGGATGTCATCCTAAATTTCCTGGATTGGTACATGCAATTATAAACATAGACAAGCCTATTTATGTGACTTTTAATGCTAAGCAAAGCCGTAACTTTTATGCAGTCTAATGTGACCTAACGAAAATATATACTGCAACAAGATGAAAATATATACTGCAATAAGAAGAAAATATATACTGCAATAAGAAGAAAATATATACTGCAATAAGAAGAAAATATATGCTGCAATAAGAAGAAAATATATACTGCATTAAGAGGCATACATAAGCAATTATTATTTTATTTAATAAAAGATCTAGCTTGTCATGTTTGTTATCAGAGCTTATTACTTTAACTGTAATCTGTCCGCGTTAAAGTCTACCTGTCAGTTAAGGCAACTGTTCAAAATAAGCTGTTGTATTTTTTCATGAAAAGTAATATAATTTCTGAACATTAAATGCCTTGTATTCTGCATTTTTCACTAGTTTTCCCATCTATAGGTTCAATTTCTCATTTTCAGTTTTTTCTGTGCTAGTGGGTGGAAACTTGATAGTATGATATGTTTCATACACAGTACACAGGGAGGGATGGATTGATCCTTTTCTGTAGCAGACAGATAGATAGAAGCAGTTGCAGCATAGGGAATATCATACAGGATTACAGAGCTGTGTAGCTGTGAATGCAGCACTGAAGTAAAATAAATTAGCATGAAGCTGCAGCACAATGACAGCTGCCTCAGTAAGCACCATCTCTCACTGTGCTGAGGTCTCCTCATCCATTCTCTACCACCCCCTTTCCATGGAGTTTAATAAGCTCTATAATCTGACACTTAAGTGGGCTGCTTTGACCAAGACAGGTTTGAAGGCTTGAACAGTTTCTGAGAGATAATAATAAAAAAATGTATCTGATAAGTTTTATTACGAAGTTTCATATACTCGTACTATTGATTGCTACAGTTTGTTGAAATGACAATAACTATTTAATGTCTTTATGTCTAAATACAATCTAAAGTGTATGAGGATTCGGACTGTCTCCAAGTCCCCAAGTGTCTGGTACTTCCAGAAGATCCAAATGTAGCCACATTTTTTAAGGGTATGTCAAGCTATTGGCATTCTATGTGCATGAGAATATTTAGAGATAAAAAAGAATAAAGTACTATGTAACATAAAATGAATAAAAGATTATATGTTTCAATTGGAAAAATTTGCAAGTTGTTCTAAAGCATAAGTTTTTCAATTAATATTCTCAATTATATAGTAATTTAACTGTGACCGCCCCTTGGGTTAGGATCTTCAAGGGAAATTATAATTCCTATTAGTATATTATTTTAATCTTAAATATATCACATAAATCTGTACTTAATATTTTTTACTGGCATTGGTTAATTTCTTAAATTGAGCTTAGAGTCTAAATTCTGTTTCCTAGGCATGCACCTTCAAGGGCAAAGTGCACGGCAAACCAAGTATCCTATAAATATATTGCATATGTTACAAAAAAATCAGAGGTGAAAGTTGACTAGGAACTTAAGGCCACAGTATTTCTAGGCTTCAATAGTAAGAGTTGACTTATAAACTATCCAGAGAATTCAAAACCAACCAGTCTGTAGTCTAATGATTATATTGTCTGTACAGCAAATGGACTTAAATATACTAATGTCCGAAAGCTGAATTTCACTTTATATTTAATAATACAAATAGACCAATATTTCATGTGTGTAGGAAAGACATGGCTACAGATAGACTTGGGGTAATGGCATCAGCTGTAGTATATTCAGACATTACTGTCACTTAGGGCGAAAAGAGTAAAAGGTTAATTTGTCAGTAAAAACACAACGTTTTTTACTGTAAAAGATGTAAAAGATGAATACAGAAATAATAAACATTGTGCTGGATTTTAGTTTTATAGGATGACACTGAATGTAAACTAACATCATTATCTGCCACTTGCTATACAAAACTAGCGAGTGTACTTGTTAGACTTATGTTCACACAAAATAATAATTGATATTGCATAACTGGTGTATCCTGACAAAATTTTACAATTTGGCACTTTTGCATTAGAAGACCATAACTGAGTTAAAATTTGAGCCACATTTTGAATGCGCTGAAGTCCTATCCTGGCGGTATTGATAAATGTTAATGACACTTGTATGCAAACACATGCCTGTGGGCCATCAACAGGTAACAGATCCCAATGAACATGTTGGAATCTATACCCGATGATTGATCTGATACAATTTACCTTGGATCATTTGTTGCTTGGTTTTTAAAAAAAATAATTCACTGTAAAAAGGTCTAAAGAGGTAACTCATGTGAATTTCACAGTATGCAGAATAAAAGAATTTGGACGTCTCAATTTTCTATCATTCTAAAGACTTCAATGTCCGTATGCATGTAGACATACACGGCACTGTATCTCAGCTTCACTTATTGTCTTTAAGTGCTCTTAGCTACAGTATCCATTACAGCCATAAGTGTATGAGTAACCATTGTACTCCCGTGAAAACAGAACAACCCTCCCCTTTTAATGATACACTGATGGTTAACCCTACATATTGGCTGAAGAAAACCCCTTTATGGCCCTACTACTGTCTTGAAAACTGTTCTAAGCAACACATTGAGTCACAAGTTTTGTGATGCAACAGCGATCTCACCAGTGAGATCGCTGTGTGTGACACTTACCAGCGACCGGCCCCCCTGCCGGTTATCGCTGATCGTCCTGGAATGGCCAGGACATTTTTTTGATCACTGGACTCTCACTGGCCAGCATGCATCGCTGCGTGTGACAGGCGGGAGACCAGCGATCATCAAGCAGGAGCTGGTAAATAAGGTAAACAGAGGGTTTCTAAGCAGCGCGCAGTGCTTAGAAACCCGATGTGTACCTTAGTTACCAGCGCGCTGGTGCAGGGAGCTGGTAACCAAGATACACATCAGGTTTCTAAGTGCCGCGCGCCGCTTAGAAACCAGATGAGTACCTTGGTTACCAGCTCCCTGCACCAGCGAGGTGGTAACTAAGGTACACAGTGGGTAACTAAGCGACTTGCGTCGCTTGTTACCCGCATGTCGCTGGTGCTGATCGCTGGTGAAGCTGCTTGTTTGGCAGCTCACCAGCAATCATGTAGCGACACACCAGCAATCCTGACAAGGTCATATCGTTGTCGAAATTGCTGGTGCGTCGCTATGTGTGATGGGGCCCTTACTGATGCGTACAAAGAGTGACCGTTATCCCTTATGGTCTAATTGTACTGATAAGGTACTGCAACACACATTCCTAGAAAATGTATACATGCTATGATAGAAAGGTGTCAAAATGCTTAGGTCATTACTTGCTCCTAAACAGTCCAAGTGGCGAGTTAATTCCTGTTCATAATCGAACACAACAGCAATTAGCACATAAGCATCAGAACCAGACCTTGGAAGTAGGTTGCTTGGTCTGGTTAATCCCATTGCTTCTTAAATCAAGTGGATTGCCAGGAGGCTATGCATTGCTTGCCTGGGAAGATTTAGAACCCAAACATACACGTCATCAAAATTGTTGGTACCCCTCGTGTAATGGCACAAAAACCCACAATGGTGACAGAAATAACTTGAACCTGACAAAAGTAATAATAAATCAAAAATCTATGATAATGAACAAATGAAAGTCAGACATTGCTTTTCAACCATGCTTCCACAGAATTGTAAAAAAAATAAAACTCATGAAATAGGCCTGGACAGAAATGATGGTACCCTTAACTTAATATTTTGTTGCACAACCTTTTGAGTCAATCACTGCAATCAAATGATTCCTGTAACTGTCAATGAGACTTCTGCACCTCTCAACAGGTATTTTGTCCCACTCCTCAAGAGAAAACTGTTCCAGTTGTCTCGTGTTTGAAGGTTGCATTTTCCAGATGGCATATTTCAGCTCTTTCCAAAGATGCTCAATAGGATTTAGATCAGGGCTCATAGAAGGCCACTTCAGAATAGTCCAATGTTTTCCTCATAGCTAATTTTTAACTGTTTGTTTTGGGTCATTATCCTGTTGCAAGACTCATGACCTGCAACGGAGACCAAGCTTCTTGACACTGGGCAGCACATTTCTCTCTAGAATCCATTGATAGTCTTGAGATTTCATTGTACCCTGCACAAATTCTAGACATCCTGTGCCAGATGCAGCAAAGTAGCCACAGAATATAACAGAGCCTTCTCCATGTTTCACAGTAGGGACTGTGTTCTTATCTTGATATGCTTCATTTTTCCATCTGTGAACATAGAGCTGATGTGCCTTGCCAAAAAGTTACATTTTTGTCTCATCTGTGCATAGGACATACTCCCAGAAGCTTTGTGGCTTGTCAACAAGTAGTTTGGCAAATTCCAGTCTGGCTTTATTATGATTAATTTTCAACAATGGTGTCCTTCTTGGTCATCTCCCATGAAGTCCACTTTGGCTCATACAACGACAGATGGTGTGATCTGACACTGATGTTCCTTGAGCTTGAAGTTCACCTTTAATCTGTTTAGAAGTTTTTCTGGGCTCTTTTGTTATCATTTGTATTATCCGTCTCTTTGATATTTCATCAATTTTCCTCCTGTGGCCACATCCAGGGAGGTTGGTTACAGTCCCATGGAGCTTAACTTTCTGAATAATATGTCTCAAAGGAACATCAAGCTTCTCTGGTCCATGTTGAGTGTGATACACACCATGTGACAAAACAGCACAGTGAGGATCTGCAGCCCTCTATACAGGCCCATTCTCTGATTCCAAGATTGTAGACATCTGTGATGCTAATTAGTGGAAACACCTTGATTTAACATGTCCCCTTTGTCACATTATTTTCAGTGGTACCATCATTTCTGTCCAGGCCTAATTTCATGAGTTTTATTTTTTTTTAAATTCTGTGCAAGCATGGTTGAAAAGCAATGTCTGACTTTTATTTGTTCATTTTCATAGATTTTGTATTTATTATTACTTTTCTCAGATTCAAGTTATTTCTGTGATCATTGTGGGTTTTTCTGTCATTAAACGAGGCTTACCAACAATTTTGACCACGTGTGTAGCATAGGCATTGTGATGCTAAAGACAATGCTCTGCTGGTAAACACTGAGTCCTGGCATTCATGTAGATGTTGGACCATGCACCAAAATTATCTTGCAGACTAAATATATTCCTTCATGGTAGTGCTATATCCTAAGAACATTCGCTCTTTCTGAAGGAAAATGTGCATACCACACTGCAAAATTGTTTAGGAATGGTTTGAAAAACATGACACAGAGTTCAAGGAGATGATTTCGCCTCCAATCATGTTTCTGTGGGATTTGGTAGTACAATCTATTGAGACACCCAAGTCCCAAATTACAGGCTTTTATCTCCATCCAGTGGATGAAAGCTGTTTTAGCAGTACAGGGAGGTCTATCCAATATTAATCCGACAATTTTATTATCATAGCTGATTAGGACATATACAAGATTAAACTATCCACCAAACCCAGGTCATACGTAAAGATGAGTGAATTTGTTCGGAAAATGTTCGCCAATGGTAATGTCAGTGAGTTGAACTGAGTTAATTGGCTTTGAGCTCCCAGGACCTTTCTGACAGCACTGCGAGTGTGAGAACTTTCTCACACGTGTTGTGACATCAGTCAGGCCATAGGAGTACTTTGCAAGTGACAGCACACGCTGCTTAGTGTCTCTCATGGATGGCAGGTTGTATAGTCACATCATGTAACACTGCAGCCATCTAGATGTAGCAGAACTAGACCTGTCATAAGGCAAATGGATTATCTTCTCTGCGGAGAGGTGAGGAATATTGTTTTTTATTATTTTAATTCTCCTACAGGAGACATTGGCTTCCGTGGACTTGGCGCTGAAATAAGTATGGTTTAATTTAGATTTATTAACGGAGTCTGAGTCATTCTTTCAATTAAAGGGCTATTCTTGGTGTGTGGTTTTTTTCACAATATGTCTTTGGGGTTAGTATTGGGAGCATCTTATAGAGGCATCTACATTACTAATCTCTGGGTTTGATGTCACCTGACAATATAAAGGTGATATCAACCCCCCCAACTATCACCCCACTTGCCACCCCACCAGGGCAAGTGGGAAAAGCAAAGCTAAATACCAGATTTGGTGCATCTTATAGATGCACCTTTACTGAGGTGGCTGAGAGCTGATGCTTTTAATCTGGGAGGGGACAAATATCCATGGCCCCTTCCGAGGTTATTAATGTCATCCCGCAGCTGTCTGCCTAGCCTTTGCTGCTCATTTCATACAGGAAGACCATACTTAATTTTTTTGGGGGGACCCCATTTTAATAACCAGGGAAGGCTAAGTATAAAGCTGTGAGCTGATATTAATCACCTGTAAACCTTTATGAATATTGTCTCTTTCCTAGAATATTAACACCATCCACCAGCCCTCGGCTTTCCCTCTGCTAATTCTGAAAATTACGGGGGACCCCCACTTGTTTTTTTTCAATTACTTTTTTAATCATGAGCAAGAACAATAAGGTCACCTGAGTTCATAGCAGCTGTTTCTCTATTTCTCCAGCATTCGGCACTCTGGCATTCAGCAGTTCGCTAATGATGCTGATGTGGGACTCGGTGGCTTGAACTCAGGTAAATAAATAAAAAAACAGCATGGAGACCCCTCTATTCTTGATAACCAGTCTTGATAATGCTGACAGCTGAGGGATGCAGCCTGGCTGGCTATCAAAAATACAGGGGAACCCATGTCAAATTTTTTTTAAATTATTTATTTATAGCACAATTGATGGGTCAATTGATGCCACCTTTCCTGGTGCCTTCCCCTAATTTTAACTGTTTTTGCAGCTCTATGGACCCCCTGAAGGTGTTTTTTATGTGATTTGTTTTGCCTCCCATTAAAACCAATAGGGTTTGAGTATGTTTGTATAACTGTTTGGGGAGAATATTCGTCAAACATCGGGACATTCCCCAATCTGAACCGAACCTTGAACGTTTCGCTTATTTCTAGTCATAAGACAGCAAGGTTATATCCTACTTGAGGCAACAACATTTTCATGTGACCTCTTCTTCTGTAATTAAAGGTTTGTGACTGTGAAATAAGTTTTATCTCTATTTCTGCTTCACTAATATTTAACTAATCTAAACACTTAGAGAAATGTTATCTTGAATGCTACTTCTATAAGTGCACTACCTTTGTCTTCCTTTAACTTTTAAGATATCTTATTCCTACTAATACCTCTGAAAAGATTGTTTGAAAAGCATTCATAAAGTGCTTGAGCAAACATGTGAAGGGCGTTCTTCAGTATTTCTTTATGATTGGCCTTACAACGCTACTATCTTTTTATGCTTCTTCTCATGAGAAAATAAACACATCTATGTCATGGGCAGCTGTGTTTTCCTTTAAGGAGCGTACAAAAGAAATGTGGAAAAATAAGATTGTGCATTAGCACAAGACAGGACTGCAAATATATAGATATTCAAGAGCTGCAACGACGTTTCTGAAAGCTTAAAGGTTAATGATGTAACCGACTTTCCTCAACAGATTTATGTATAATCAAAGTCTATCCAAAGACTGAGTCAATTTTAGAACATTACCTACAACAAAAACATCAATAGTGAACATATATCCTCGGCTGCTAGCTAAGCACCTATTTGTTCTGCATTACTCAATGCAGTTTTCAGACTTATGTTGACTTTGAAAAATATTGCATTTCCATTCATGTTATTAACACTCTAGCCACAAGCATAACTTGAACTTTGTTTCCCTACTACTAGTGGCATAACTACAGTGGCTTATGAAACTATTCACCCCTACCCCTTTGAATTTTTACCTATTTTGTTAAATTACAACCTGTGTTTAAATATTTTTGTAATCCGATTTGCATGTGATGCTTTAGCACTAAATAGTCTAAGTTGGTGAAGTGAAGTGAGAAAAATATAGGCATAAATTAAATTAATGGTATTCAATAACTAAAAATTGTGTATATGTATTCACCACTTTTGAGATGAAGCCCTTAAAAATTTCTGGTGCAAGCAATTACCTTCATAATTCACATGCTCAGTGAAAGGAAGTCCACCTGTGTGCAATCTAAATGTCACATTGTCTGTCAGTCTAATCAGTGTACACCTTTTCTGTAAGGCCACAGAGATAGCAACACCATTAGGCAAGAGGTACCATTAGCCAAACAACACCATGAAGACCAAGGAGATCTCCAAAAAAGTCAGGAGCAAAGTTGTTAAGTACAATTCAGGAATAGGTTGCAAAGAAATATCCCGATCTCTCATGATCCCCCGAAGCACCTGTAACAACTCTGCTGGCATCGCTGCATGGCCTCCCATTCCCCACTCACCAACTTGCTCACTGCTCCAGGCCATGGTGTGAATTCTGTTTACTGTCAGCACCTTGCCTTGTCTCCTGCCTGCTGTGTTCATGTTTCCTGACTGTGTTTATAGGGGGCGGCGCCTGAACTCTCTGCCTCTTATGGAGTCAGGGTGCACCTGGCTAATGTGTCTCTGACCAATTACCTAGAGCCCTCCACTATTTAGGGTTGCCCCACCCACTGGAACCTTGCCTGAGCAATGTCTAAACTCAGTATCTTGCTACTGAGCCTGCAAAGTCTGCTCCGGTGTATCTCCTTCTCTGGAGGCTTTTCCCCTTGCCTTGATTGGTACTCTCTGTTTGCCCTCCAGGAGGCAGAATATCCTGGTCCCGGTTCCATTACTCCTTGTCTTGTCTTGGTCCAGCCTTGCTTTGTATCTGTCTCCTTGGTCCTTTACCTTGTCTCACATCTATGCCTTGTCTGAACTCTGTCCTACCTCTGTCTGTCAGTCTCCTTGCCTGTGGGTCCTTTCCCTGCTGTTTTTCCTGGTGTACTCCCTGTCTGCTTGTGCTCTGTACTCTAGCGGATCAGCTCTGTTCTGCCTGTGCTCCGCTTCTGCTGCTGCAGAACCTCTTGCTGCAGCTTCTCTCCACAGACCTTGTGGTTCAGCTTTGCTCTGCTCCTGCGGCTCCGCCTACTCCACACTCCTGCAGCTCCACCTATTCCACACTCCTGCAGCTCTGCTTACTCTGCACTCCTGCGGCTCTGCCTACTCTGCATTCCTGCAGCTCTGCCTACTCCACATTCCTACCTGTATCTGTACCTGCACTGCCTGTGTGAACAGGGCCAAACCTGTTACTTCATATTCCACTCATTCCTGCCTGTATCCGTACCTGCATCTCTTGTATGAACAGGTCCAAAACCTGCTCCTTCATATACCACTCCTGCCTGCCCTGTGTCTCTCCTGACCCAGTCTGCCCTGTGTCTCTCCTGTGCCTGTCTACCCTGTGTCTCTCCCATGCCTGCTTGCCAGTGTCTCAAAGCTGTGCCCGCTTGCCAGTGTCTCGAAGCCGTGCCCGCTCGCCAGTGTCTCAAGCAAGCCATGCCAGCCTGTCCTGTGTCTCAAGCCGTTCCTGCCTGCCCTGTGTCTCAAGCCATGCCTGCCTGGGTACCATCCGTGCTTGCTGTGCCTACCTGCCTGCCTGTCAGTCGCACCTGTCTAAGTGCCTTGTCCCCGAGTGGGATCAGCAGCCACAGCCAGACACCACCCTGGAGTGGCACCTGGCAGATACCTGCTGCACAAGCCTGACCTGACCATCAGAGGCTCCAGCAAAGACCAAGGTAGCTGTCATAGTCATGCCCCTTCCAGGGTAGTCTGATTTGTGGCACAGTGGGGCCACAACCCCCCAGCTCGCGCCAACCTGCCAAGGCGTGAGCGTGACAGCAACATTAAATCCATTATCATCAAATGGAAAGAACATGGTACCGCAACAAACCTGTTAAGTGAGGGCCACCCATCAAATACCTCAGCCCATGAAAGGAGGGCATTAATCAGAGAGCATCATACTGGGAACAGGGAAAGAGATTAGTGATGCCTCACCAGAATCCAGATGAACACAGGTGCCAGGAATAAGTGGCTGGATACCACTCATTAAGGCTAGCTTCACACTAGCATTTTGGGATGCAGCGCACGGCCGCTGCTAAGCCCCGCCCCCTGCCTGCCCCCTCCGGTCATCTCCGCCTAGTATCGCACATGGCTGCATGCGATCTGCACACCTTATCTTTAGCATAGGGTGTGCAGACCATCCACTGACCGTGCGCTAGTAGAATTTTGCATGCGCTGCACCCTTTTGACGGTGCGCCGACGTGCGCCGAATGCACCATGTCGCATTTTGGTGCGCTTGGAGCACCGTCAAAAGGGTGCAGTGCACGCAAAATTCTACTAGCGCACAGTCTGCGCACCCTATGCTAAAGATAGGTTGTGCAGATTGCATGCAACCGTGTGCGATACTAGGCGGAGATGACCGGAGGGGGCGGGCAGGGGGCAGGGCTTAGCGGCAGCCATGCGCTGCAGCCCAAAACGCTAGTGTGAAGCTAGCCTAACAATAGAAAAAGAAGGAGAAAAAAGTTCCATCACCAGGCATCTCTTCATAAAAATCTTCAATATTTTATTTTAATGTCAAGAAAAAAAAACCATCATGCTGAGACACAGCCCTTAAATGCCTGACGCTTTTCAAAGTTCTTAGTCATAGGCATATGAACAATACATAAAAACATCCTTAGATACCCATTCCATTAAGTAAAACTATGTACACCTGTTACTTTACATGATTGGCTTGCATTCATTACAAATTCAAATGTGAGACAGCCTACCAGAAATCATGATGCCTATACAGATTATCACCTCCTTGTCCACACAAAATAAGTCTGTAAAAGACATCTCTACTTACTCAGTATAGCAACTCTATGTATTTATAAAAAAACACAGTAATATTCAGTACAGCCTGTGTATGATGTGTCACAAATGAGCATCTGCTACAATAATATCCAGTGCAGCCTGTGTGCGCTGTGTGCGCTGTGTCACAGTTGATCATCTGCGACACTAGAATCCAATGCATCCTATGTGCATTGTATGTCACAGCTGAGCATCTGCTACAATAACATCCAATGTAGCCTATGTGTACTGTGTATCACAGCTGAGCATCTGCTACAATAACATCCAGTGCAGCAAAAAAAAGGAAAAAACAACACAACAAACCTACATATAAACTCAAACTGCCACCCGCTATTAATAAAAATAGCTAATGTTGCTGCAACAATTTAGCTCTATAGGTAATCTAGCTCCCAGCTCTATTATCCAATAAGCTTCGTGACTCCTCAAAGTGCGCTCCCAGTTCCCACCCTGGGCCAGCTTCCTGATTCGCTCTATGCCTTTAACCCTAAAGGAATTTATATTTCCATTATGATTCTCCCGAAAATGTTTGGAAAGTCCCAACAATCCCTATCGATTCATACCAAAATACAAAAAGTTAAACCGCACCCCAGGCGCAAGTCAAAGCCAGGGAGTCCATCCTGGAATGACTTGCATACCAGTAAAGAAAAATACAGCGCCTCAGACAGTGGTGAAAAACAAGCCTTACATTTTATTCTGCCTCCTGTGGCGACGTTTCGGTCCGGAGACCTTGTATGCAATCCCATCGATTGACAGTGCTGTCAGGCTTAGCAGCCATAATATGCTCTATAATTCTTTTTTTAAGGGGTCTCACAATGCACCCTATGTAGTACTTGTTGCACACCACGCATGTCGCCATGTAAACAAGATGCGTGGTGTTGCAATTAATAAATGCTTTAATCAAATATTTCTTGTTGGTCATATTATTACAAAATTCATTTGTTCTCTCCATGTGCCTACACAGGATGCACTTCTTTCCCTCACACTTATAACACCCTTTTTATGTCAATCATGTAGATCTCCTTTCTGCACTGACAAATAGGCTTGGGACAAGATATTGTCTAATGTTCTGGCACGTCTGGGAACCCAACGAAAGTATCTTTTCAAAATGTTGGCCAAAACCGCATCCTGATGGAGAATGGGCAAAAACTTGTGCATCAGTGTGACAGTGTTTGCATATTCCACACTCTAGATGGTTGAAAATGTAGGTATATTCTGTGCTTTAACTTGGTTTTCGTCACCAAGTAAGGACTCCCTAGTTCTCTCCTTTACCAAAGTATCTGCCCTTTGTAGCATCCATTTTTTATAACCCCTGTTTTTAATCTCCTTTCAATCCTTTGATTTTCTCTGTTTAGTGCATGGTCTGTGGAACATAATCATTTAGCCTGCACCAACTCCCCTATGGGCAAATTCTGTATCACATGCGGAGGATGACAACTTTCCACATGTAAAATGGAATTGCCACTTATTGGTTTCCTAAATAAGGTGGAGTGAATAATGCCCGACTCTGCATTACCTGTCAGGACAACATCCACATGGGAAGCATCTTCACCATGGACTTCACAGGTAAATCTAATGTTTGCCTGATTTCTACTTAAATATTCGATAAAATCAGACAAGGGAGTGTGGGGGGACACATCGATGAAACCACTCCATATTGTTAGGCGTCGAGTTTCCCCCACTGCACAGGGGGAATCTCGAGCCATGCTCTCTGCGGTCTCCCATTCCTCTGCAGCCACAGAGATTCCTGCTCAGCAGAGACGTTGCTCCAGACATCTTGCCCGGGCTGATGCTGGGCGTCTGGTTGCTCCTTCTGGCTCTGCTATAACTCCATGCTTGAATCAGTAGCAAATAGATGCTTCTGGGACTAAGTCCTATCTTTTGGGTACTGAGCATTACCGTGGGACGACCTCTCATTGGAGGTCGGAGGTCACATGCACAGGTCCCGCTCCTGCTCAGATTGGTCCACTACTGGGAAGGTCCCAGAAGGATTCCGCTATAAAAGAGTCTCTCTTGCTGGCTCCACTGCAGCGGCGCCAAGTGCTAGTGGACTAAAGGGACTCTCACCCCGTGAACTTGGGGCAGAGGCCTGTGTCCGTATCCTAGCGCTCATTCAGCCGAGCCCTGTGAGCTTAGCAGGTTTTGGTGTTTTCTTTGTGCGGCACTGCGGTTCTGTGAAGGAACAGAACTCGCTCCTGTACACACCGGGTGACGCTAACCGGCATGTGTTCACTTATTATTTGCTGTATACTCACCGCCATTACTAAGCAGCAGGTTTCCATCTCTGCACGGTGGACCCCGAGCTGCGAACGCACCTCATACAATCTTTATTATTTGGTGTGTTCCGCCAGCCCTTAACACATATAATTATGACGTCATCAATGTATCTCCCCCCACCACACAAGATGCTTCAAATATGGATTTGTCAGATTGTGTGCAAACTGTCTTTCCCACTGAGCCATGTAAATGGTAGCCAATGATGGTGAAAAATTCGCCCCCATTGGACATCTTTGCTCCTATAGATAATATGATGCATCAAATTTGAAGTAATTTGTGACCAGTAAATGCTGGACTGCCATGATAATAAATCTATTAGTATCTGCTGGATACATATTAGTCTGAAACAAAACATCACTTATGGCTGCCACAGCCAATTTGTGCGGAATACAGGAGTAGAGAGAGAAAATGTCAAAAGTTATCAATGAGTAGTCATGCAACCAACATTTCTGATATTGGACAACAAATGTTTTGTGTCTTTAATAAACCCTATCATACGATTTACTATCGGCTACAATTTCTTATGTACCCATGTAGAAAGTCTTTCATTCAAACTTCCAATTCCAGCAACAATAGGATGGGGAAGAGGAAGGAATTGAACTTTGTGCAACTTGGGGAGGGCATGAAACAAAGGACATACAGGCCTCTCAACATATAAATATTCTAATGTCTTTTATAGAAATGGCCCCCAATTCCAGTCCCTCCCCAAGAACACAACACAACTCCTCTTGTATTCTTGCAGCTGGATCGCTGGATAGGGGGCGGTGTGTGGCAGTGTCCTGCAACATTGATAAAATTTCTTTCTGATATAGTCTTGTCTAAAGGCCCCGTCACACATAAAGATGCACCAGCGATCCCGACAACGATACGACCTTGTCAGTATCGCTGGTGCATGACTACATAATCGCTGGTGAGCTGCCAAACAGGCAGCTTCACCAGCGATCAGCACCAGAGAGGACGCAGGTCTCTAAGGTAAATATCAGGTTACTAAGCGGCGCGCATCACTTACTTACCCGATGTGTAGCTTAGAAACCTGCGTGCTCACACCGGGAGCTGCCAGCATGCAGGTTTCTAAGGTGCACATCGGGTAACTAAGTGACGAGCGCCACTTAGTAACCCGATATTTACCTTAGAGACTAGCTCCCAGCGCCTGCTTAGAGCGCTGGGAGCCTCGCTGATCGTTGGCTCCTGCTGCCACACACAGCGATGTGCGGTGGCCAGGGGGAGACCAGCGATCAAAAAATGGCCCAGGCCGATCGAGCATAATCAGCGATACCCGGCAGGGGGGACGGTCGCTGATCCCCATCACACACGGCGTGGCGTCACAAAATCACTGATCTCACTAGCGAGATTGGTGTGTGACGGGGCCTTAACACCACACCAACCCCTCCTTATCAGCAGACCTAAGGATAATGTGAGGATTATCACTTAACTCCTAATATGCCTGTATTTCCTGCACAGTCATATTATCCATATAAATTTCATCAGATTTCAACTAATTAATTACCTCATTCTCTATGGCTGTTTGGAACATATCCATAGCTGGAACACGGGACGATACAGGGTACTAAAAAGGATTAGATACAATGGTATCATCTGTTTGCTCCCTGTCAGCCACCTCAGCATTAGAAGTTGTTTCCAGTTCTAATAAAGTAGATAAAATAATTTGATCACTTACGGTAGCAGACAAAGGAACAATCTCAGTCACAGAGGCAGCTTGAGTTTGATCATCCACAATATCAAATGTAATATCTGCACATTCATCTTATAATAGTCAAAAGTCTTACAAACTTATTTATATCACGTATTGTCTGGAAAAGGTTACCCCTGGATGATGGCACAAAACTTAGACCTTTTTCAATATATTAATCTGAGCCTCAGATAGTACACAAGCTGACAGATTTAAGACAGTAAAGTCCTCGTGTTCAATAAGTCCATTCAAATGTTCCTCTTCCCGCGTTAATATGTGTAGGCGTCATGATTTCTGGTAGGATGCCTCACATTTGAACTTGTAATGAATGCAAACCAAGCATGTCAAGTAACAAGTGTACACAGTTTTACTTGATGGAATGGGTATATAAGGATTTTTTTATGGATTGTTCATATGCCTATGACTAAGAACTTTTTTCAAAACGCGTCAGTGTCAGACTCCCCAAATGTATGTAAGAAGGTGCTGAGGTCAGGTGTGACAAAATTTTAACCTTTTGGCCACCAAGGTAAGCAACATGTCTGATGCCAAACCAACATAGCTCATCACCTCAAAAATACCACCCAACAGTGAAACATGTTGGTGGCTGCATCATGCTGTCGGGATATTTTTTGGCAGTAGGTAAAGGGCAAATGGTTCAAGAGGAAGATGTATGGTGAAAAATACAGGGATATTCTTGCGCAAACTCTATTTCAGCCTGTCAGTGATTTGAGACTTGGATGGAGGTTTACCTTCCAACAAGACAATGACCAAAAGCAGATTGCTAAAGCAACATTCTAGTGGTTTATGGGGAAACATGTAAATGTTTTAGAATGGCCTAGTCAAAACCCAGACCTTAATCCAATTAAGAAACTGTGTCCAGACTTGAATATTGCTGTTCACCAGAAGAAACCATCTAACTTGAAGGAGCTGGAGCTTTTTTGCCCTGAGGAATAGGCAAAAATCCCAGTGCTAAAATAGCACAAAAAGAGGACTTAAAAATCCTCCAATAATATAAGAATATAGCAAAAAAGCAGAGATGCTTACCCATCCAGGCCTCTAGACACTTGCACTATCAGGATGCAGTGGACCCATATAGTTAAGATGGCAGCAACACAGGTGCAAGAATACTAATGTGACAACCGCTCACAGCCTACCAATACATGGAGGGGGCGGTTGCTTGGTATTTTAATGCACAATAAAAATTTGTATGTGGCGCTCTTCACATTATGGCAATGCACAGCATCCAGGTTAACAGTCTAGTAGTTACACCCTTCTATTAGATCAGGCGGGCTGCCCAGCGCTATCAAAGTGCATTCCATGTGAACAGACACCACCACTGTGCAAAAATCTCAGTGGCAAGATGTGGAAAGCTCATAGAAAATTATCCAAAGTGACTTTCAGCTGCAATTGCCCCAAAAGGAGACTCTACAAAGTACTGACTTTAGGGATGTGAACAGTTATGCGCACTGACGTTTCAGTTATTTTGTCCTATTTGTTGTTTGCTTCATAATAAAAAGAAACCAAATGTTCACAGTTGAAGGCATGTTCTTTACATGAACTGATGCAAACCCTAAAAACAGTGAACTTCCAGGTTGTAAGGTAGCAAAACATGAAAAATGCCAAGTGGAGGTGAAAACTTTCACAAGTCACTGTAGGTTCCTATGGGTGCAGGTTGAAAAATTGGACCTGGGTCCACACTAACATTTTGGTCAGATATATGGTCCCCCATAGTGTTCTTTATACTATAAAGATGTAAGGGTTCGCTGCTTCCCCATCTCCATTAAAAATTGTAGTAGTCCTACAGTTACCAAATAACAAATATCAGCATATTGTTATACTGAACAAGTCTTTTATACCAAAACTAATATACCAATAATAAACACATAAGGAAGATAAATACACTACACAATGGCCATATATTATCACCCCATAGTCACTGAGAATAACCACCATCCTATTACTGAATAAAATCAACACCTACACTGACGAGCAATAGAGTAACAATATTTTGAACTTTTGATTTTTAGGCTCCATACCTCACAATCCACTACTGCTTTGAACGTGAGACTACCATCACTTTATAGACAATCATCTTGGCTACCTCATACAAAAATTTGACTTGAAACTATTTAGCATATGATTAGTTATAAAGATTCTTGTCACGTCAATGCATTATTGTTTTGCTCCTAAAAATCTAAATTTTTAATTTTTATTATTTTGTAAATCCACCTTTGGCGTTCAACACTGACTGAATCCTTCTGTTCATACTCTCGATAAGATTCAAACATGTCTTTGATCCCAGGTCTCTTCTACACATTCCCAAAGTTGATGCATACTGGTTGACTTACTTGGGTATGTATACAGTTTATAAGAAGGGGGCCAGGATGGAGGACATTATTACAATATAGGGGACAGGATGAGGGATATTATCACAGAACGGAGGCCATTATTACATGGTAGGAGATATTATTAAAGAATAGGGACCAGGATGGGGGACTTGTTTATAAGATTAGGGTCTAGATGGGAGACATCATTACAGAATGGGGGACAATATTACAAGATGGAGACTGTATTTGGGCCAATATTACTGGATGGGTGACATTATTACAGCATGGGGGCCAAGATCAAGGACATTATTAATGAATAGAGGCCAGGGTTGAGGACATTATTATAGCATGGGTGCCGGGATGGGAGACATTAGTACAAGTTAGGGGTCTGAACAGGAGACATTATTAGAAGATGGAGGCCAGTATGGAGGGGAACATAATTACAGGAGGGCAGCCAGAATGGAGGACATTATTACAGGATAGGGTGACTTTATCACAAGATGGGGATATTATTACAAGATGGAGGCCAGGAAGAGGAAAATTATTACAGAATGGGGGATGTTATTACAGGATGGAGGATATAATTATAGGATGGAGGTCGAGATGTGGGACAATACTACTGGTCCAAAATGAGGGGACATTATCACATAATATTGGCCACAATTGGGGTTTTTATTACAAGCTAATGTCTAAGATGGGTAACCTTATGTCCCTCAACATTAATACAGAATGGGGGGATATTATTACAGAATTGGGGCCACATTGAGGGACATTATTACTGGATGAGGTACATTATTAGAGGATAAGGACCAGATGGGGATATTATTACTGGTTAAGAGACATTATTACAGGGTGGGAGCCAGGATGGGGGGGCCGTTATTACAGCATGGGAGACATAATAATAATCTTATAATAATATCCCCCATCTTGGTCCCTATTCTTTGATAATGACTCCCATCCTGTTCCCTATCTTGTACTAGTGTCCCCTATAATGGCCCCATCCTGTAATAATGTTACATCACTTGATATTATAATGTTGCATTATTCATAGAATCTTATTCCTCAATGGCGGGCACAGGGATGTGAGGTGGCGCCTGGCAGTGACATCATGCACCGCCTGTGTAGGGTGATCCAATCTCAGTTCCCGGCCTCCGATTGGTCAGTGGTCTTACTGGCTAATGTGGTAAAGGGAACAAATGGCTCTCTGAATCGCATTACATTTCATCTGAATGTGAGTCCAAAGATGCACATTCATTTTAAATGCCACTTGTATAGGTGGGTCTGCTGATTGCAGTTGCACCCTGACTGTGATCATTACATCCCTGCCTACCACCATCAGCAACTTTATGAACACTAGTGATGTAAAGTCTGAAGGCAAAGGGTGGTCACACATAAATATTGATTTGATTTAGATTTCTCTTTAGCCCATTCGCTTTGAATTTTGTTAACTGACAAAAATAAACTACTAAGGCCTCTTTCACACTTCAGTTTTTTGCATCAGTTCAAATCCGCCAAAAAGTCAGACAAGCGGATCCGTTGTCAACTGATGTGAACGGATGGCACAGGATCCGTTTTCAGATGGATCCTGAAAATGAGGAAATTTAAGGAACCGCTGGCCGGGAGGGAGAGAGGGAGAGAGATTTTTTTTTTTGTCCGGCAGCCATCGGGTTAAATCAGTGTCTGGAGGATCCGCCAGAGAAAAAAATGTTGCAAGATCCGTTTTGAAATCTTTGAGGATGGCGACGGACAGCAACTTTTGGCGGATCCTCAAAAAAAACGGATGCAACGGACAGCAATCCGTCACAATCTGCCATTAATGGAAGTCAATGGGGGAAAAAAACGGATCCTCAAAAGAAAATTGAGGATCCGTTTTTTTCAAAACCTGGCGGATTGTGACTGATTGTAAAAAACTGAAGTGTGAAAGAGGCCTAACGCTGCTATTTTTACAGCATTTTTTACACCTCACCAGCCTAAAACTATTCCAATATATATATATATATATTATATATACATATATGTGTAGCACTGTGAAACAGTTAAGCACATGTGGAAAAACTGCTGCAGAGTGAGAATGCTTTAAAAAAATCAAAGTGTGTTATGTATAGATATAACTATATCTTTATTTATTAAACGTAAGGATATATAAAGATAAGATGCTTATAATGTGTTACACCATGTTTTTAGGAATTAACAGACCAATTCCTGCTTACAAGGAAAGCAATACAATATTTTTTTTTCTTTTTCTGAATCTCTTCAGCATCCTTGTCATGCTTCATTGCCTTTACAAGCCACCCTTCTACTGTTGCAACAAAGATTACTAGGAATCTAACAGGTAAGGCCTCAAGCAAACATGAGAATACACTAGGCCACAATTGAAGGCACAACAAGGACATGTTATCTACTTGACATCTTTGTAGTTCTAAGCAAAGACCAAATAAAATGGCAATCTGTAGTGTCCGGAGGCAAAAAATGTGTAATCAGATGGTATTTTTGTATGAATATATACTGTATGTTGCTAAGGTAATTACATTGTAAATATGATGGATAGCTTTTCATAGAAATGAATTTAAATGTGATGTAAATGTCTTTTACAATTAGAAATGAAATTATTCCAATCAATCTGAAATTGCATAATTGTCATCTACAAGGTTCAGAAATTAAGGCTACTTTCTGATCATATTTGACCTATATACAACTCTATAATTTCACCACAAGAAAACAAAAACACTAATGGGCTGATCCATCAAAATTGGTGTTTTGCATGCCAGTCTTGATATATGAATAAATTGTCAGAAATTCAATAAAGGCCTGCAAAACTGCAAAAACATTTTGCAACTATGAGATGTGCAAAAATGTTGCATCATTTCAAACTATTTTACGCCAGAATGGGTCCTAATCTGCTCCTTAATGTTGAAAAAATTAAATCTCTTTCCAGGATTAAGAGAAAAACATACCCGATATTCCACTAGATTGTGCTGTTCCCTGTAGGTCCTCATACTATACGTTATATTAAACTAAGAAGGAACAGCCAACCATATTTTGAGTATGGGGCCTCCAGACAAATGATACCCGGAGAAAAACCTCAAGAAGTCCATATTTGAATTCATATATGTTTTGTGCTATCACAAGATAAGGAACCACTTAGAGGTGTACAGGCACCTTGAGTTACTGACCGCCATATCTATCCACATATCAATATTTTTCAACTAAGATAACTTAAAATGGTTCTTTAGTGAAGGCACCTGATATTAAGCATTAAAATATACCACATAAAGTAAGACATAATTTTTTATTTTTTGTGAGATGTAAAAAGCATAATCTAAAAATAATTTTTAGTTTTTTAGTGCCATTAGCTTCTTGGTGGTTTACTATGAACTTACTAAATTAAACGTAATAAAACACTGTAAAAAGATAATATAACGATTACATTAGGTTGTCTAGCCATTTTAATTCCTTTCGGAATTGTTGGATATGCTGCTTCTGCTTGCCTGGTCCCACGTTAGTCATTTGTTCTTTATGCTCCAACAATGATGTGTCGATATGAATTGCTGCAGGTAATCACACTGGTTACCTCAGTTGTATTGACATAACACTGCTACAGTCAGTGATTGGTTGCAGTGGTCTCATGTTGGTTTCAACACGTCATTGCTAGACTAGGAAGAACAGAGTAGAGTTCAGGGTGCTTTGGAACAGGAGCAACCATAATTCTTCTTCTAATATTTAGAAATCTAAACTGTTTTTGAATTAATTTTAGGTCCCGGACAAAGTCTCCTAGACATAATTTTCTTCACAAAAACTCACAGTAAGAGCACATTTGCATAAAACAATTAAATAAATAGTCGCTCATGTCATGCAAATAAAAGGCAGGGTCCAGCAGAGTTGCCCTCCCTTATAGGCCATCGATAAGATTTTAAACTGGTAAACGCTCTTCCATAATGACAACTAATAGGAAATACAGTAATTACGAGAGTTGTCATCATGACACAACCCCTATGAGTATCCTTTACGTGGACTTGGCTGGCTTAATAATTATTGCCTCTCACATTATTTCTCTGTTATAATCAGAAATCTAATCTAGACCCATTAAAAAGTTAAAGCTACTATATGTCCTACTCTATACTTATGACAACTTCCAATAAATGCCTGTTTGGACAATTGTATTTTGCAAAAAATATCCCCACCTTCTTCAATCTCTTGATCAAAAGAAGGATTTTACTTATATTTTGAAACTTCAAAATCATGTATGGATGAATTAGAAAGGCAAAGTTCACGCTCCACGACTTGCTGTCAAAAATAATATCCGATCGGCTACATTTTGCCCATCAGCAGTCATTTATTAGCCTGTTCAGATATCCCAACAGAGTACAGAATGATGAGTAATAGATCATTGAGGGCACTTAGGTGGTAATTGTTTTCAGCAGCACATTTTATGCTTACACTGGACAATGTGCTTCTGACAACTATGGTTTTCAAGTAAGCTTAAAAAT
Source organism: Dendrobates tinctorius (assembly GCF_039654945.1). NCBI lineage: Eukaryota > Metazoa > Chordata > Amphibia > Anura > Dendrobatidae > Dendrobates > Dendrobates tinctorius. Next base: position 41,232,472 of record NW_027361728.1, on the reverse strand, counting down.
AATTTCACCAGGCAAACAAGCATTTTGCTTGTAGATTGGGTGATTAGCACGCTACTTACACTGGACAACTATTGGAAAAGGAGCATTCATAGGAACACTCATTTATGAAAATTGGCTAGTATAAAGGCATATTAAATAGCTGTCAACTTATTTAGCCAACGGCTCTATCCTTATGTTCCTGACATCTGACATTGGTGGACAATTAGAAGACTCCCATACATATTAAATGGTTAGTTGGACTTGGGAAAGGGAAATCATAAGTTTTCACAATGTACAACTAAAATGTATGGCAAGTTATTGTAAAATAGTGCTATTATATGAATAGATCTCCAACAACATTCATAATTTTTCAAATTGTTTTCTTCCCTAAACTTTAAGCTACCAGAAAATGTAGTAGCATTAATGTATAATATTTAATTGATTAATTATGTATCAATGTCAAGTCAAAATATGAGCAGACACGCAAAGTCAAAACGACTGGTAGCAAAAGTTAACACGCAAGGGACAAAGATAAAGATATTCCACATTTTTATATTTACCCCATTCTTTTCATCCCAATGTGTCATGCAGAGCTAGATACATCTTGAGCATCATTGTACCTTATGTTGACCTGTCATCAGTTATTTGACCTCAGTCACTTTCACACATTTAATTTGCATATTTTGCTCTGGGAGGTGATGGGGCAAAGGGGCTTGTGAGCCAAACTCGCCAATTCTAATGATAGGGTCAAACGGACAGCACACAGATGTCTCTTTCAAACACGGATGTTAGAATTCAGCATTACTAATAAATAACAAGCTGGCATTACATAAACAGATTACAAAAATATGTGCAACAGATGCCAGTAAGCCCTACAGATACTGTTTGAATTAAACAGCGATTGTTCAGCCAAGCAAACCAAGAGCATAGTGATATCACATATGTCATAATTATTCCAAATAATAATGTGTATTTAACATTCCGATTACATTTACTTTGGATCTCAATGACAATTTATTTTTAAATTTCTCTGAACTCATGGTTTTAGAACATTGGTGTAAAAAAGAAATACAAGATAATTTATTTTAATACATACAAGCAAGTAACAGCCAGGATACTTTCAGTCTCACCCAATTCTCTAGTCAATAACGCAAAATGTTATTTTATTGACATTGAAACAAAATCATTTATATTATTTTGCTGATGGAATGGCCTAGTGGAACGGTGACAAAGTTAAGGTTACAAACTTTTCCCTGCACTGCTTTCAACTAAGCAGACGGAATTCATTGCTTTTCATACTTAAATAAATTTGACAAGGAGGTTGTCATTCATATTTATCATGTGTCTGATATACTTTGTCAGCAAACTTGATAGTTGGGCGTTTTGCCTTTAAATGATGCAACTATGAAAGACATGGACATCTACCAACTTCACAGTTCTAGGGCAAATATAATTTCCCTACTAATTGATAAGTCTAGATTTGTTTGGACAGACAATCCAAGCAAATGTCTGAAAGAAAATCTTTTTTTCTGTTAAGTTGTATGTATAAAACATAGTAATCAAAACTATTGTGATACATTATTATTATTATTATTTGTTATTATAGTGCCATTTATTCCATGGCGCTTTACATGTAAGGAGGGGTATACATAATAAAAACAAGTACAGTAATCTTAAACAATACAAGTCACGACTGGTACAGGAGGAGAGAGGACCCTGCCCGCGAGGGCTCACAATCTACAATGTTCTACCACCCAAGTGCAGTGGGATTCCCATGGACACCTGAAATGGAGGAGATGGAGAAATTAATTTCTCAGTTTCCTCCACACCTGTGCTGCAATTGTCTCATGCGAGAGGATCAGAGCACAGAGCACTGACACTCGGATCAAGCTCGCAGCAGAGCTGGAACCATGTGCCATTAGCATATGACATCCAATGTTCTCCCAATGGATGCCATATGCTAGTGTGACTCCAGCCTTATATTGTATCGCCAACTGTTCAGTCACAGCCTACAACTGACCATTGACGTTAGATCTTTGCTGGTAAATCCCAATTATTTTGACTGTGTCTGTTCCGAATGTCCTAAGAGACATTATCCCAATGAATGGTTTAAGTGGAAAGGCTAAATTTTAACTTGTCCGATCCTTTGTTTCTATAAGAAATGGCAGTTATTAATGATTTGATTCATTAACATAACATGCATGGTTATGTGAGCTAACCAATTCATTAAAACTAATAGCTGATGGCTGAACAACTATTTAATGGCCACCTTAAGACTCCACTTATACTTATTGACATATACGTAAAATTTATTTTGTAATTCCAACTGTTTTATTACATTTGCTCTTATCTAGCATACCTCCTGCTTTGGACACTAAGAAATATTCTTGTGAATATTGTAAATAACTTGTAAATCAAATCCGTTTAAGACATTACATAATAAAATTAGAAAACCAACTCACTCAATATACTGTATATAACAATGCATAAGTATATTGTTCACGATACAGAGCCCGTCATACTTCATGATCTGAGAATAAATCTGAGCTTTGAGCACCTTGTAACATGCCATATTAAAATATGTCAGTTGACCTCCCTTATAGTAACCTTTTTTTTCTTAACTGTCCAATAAAATAAAATACACTTTAAATTGAAGAACATGCTTGAGATGCAGCATGAATCTAATGCCAATATCCTCACACAATAGATTACTGCTGTGCATTCTCCATACTCCAGAACTCACTACTCAATCCGCCAAAACTTAACTGCTACCCACCTGCAAAACCTTTAAACACAAGCCTTAAAACTAGAGATGGTAGAGAGAGCATTTTATAACATTCTGTGGTGCCCCAAGACTGTACCCAATCTGTCTTATTTGCCTATGGTCTACACGGCCTTGGGGGGGTAGGATAGACAGAGAGGGAATGGGGGAGAGGAGAGGGTAAGAGAACATGATAGAGAGGGAGTGAAGGAAAGTGAAGGAGAGACGGAGAAAAAAACTATTGTAATGCTTTTTACTACAAGAAGGATGTAAAATGTTTGTAATTTGAATATAAATATATAAGAATAGATACCACCACACACAGTATACCATATCATCAATAACACTGGCAAAGCTGCTGCCACTCACCTTACCTTTCTTTCTTCTTATTGAATGCAAATCTGTGCATCAAACTACTTCTCTCATTTTATTGCACTTAATTTACATAATACTGACTGGCGTAAAATGTTTTAAGGATTGCTTTTCTGTCTCTGTTGGTGATTTGAAAAGTTCTTTCACTAACCTAAAATCACTGTAAAATGGCTACTGCAATCCCTGCTTAGGTTTTTATATAGGGTCTGATAGTCCCTCCTGATTGGCTATGCTATACCATGTGATGAGAAAGCTGCAGGGCATTATGAGGTCTTGTGACTATGACGGATACAATATTCTGCAATGTCTACAAGGGCAATGTACATTTATTTTGCGATTCATGTGAACTGAATTGCAAGTTGATTGTATCTGTTGGGAACGGCTAATTTCATGAATTTGATTTGCGGTGCATTGATTCTGTACTTAAAACTACTCTTCAGCCAAGCCAGTTGTCCTTACACTACCACATAAAGAGCTTCTAATATCATTTCCAGTCTCCTTTTCAATTCCATTGTAGGTTGTAAGTCTTGACAGAAAGAAGCTCCTTCCGTTCACGTCTGTCACTCATTTGGCTATTGCTCTTATTCTTTACATTATTTTATATACTTATTTTATGTATTGTTACATATATTATGTACTATAAACCTTGTCTGCAACTTATCTATAGGCATATAACCTTGAAATTATGGGTGGTATAAAATAAATAATGACAATAATATGTGGATATATACAGATTTTAAATTAAGGGTTTTCCCTGCTGTTATCTATCTCACATAAAAAGATGAAGGCTAAATGACAGCTTGAGTGACATGTTGCTTCATGGCAAAGTCAAAACAGCACAATTTATATGCTTGTAGTTCAAAGACTGTCACATTTAATCAAGATTCAGTCATGACCCAAGATAATTGAAATCATGAAACTTAAGGGCCTGTCACACTAAGTGATATCGCTAGCAATATCGCTATAACATCACTGGGTTTTGTGACGTTATAGCGATATTGCTAGCGATATCGCTATGTGTGATACTTACCTCCGACCACTCCCCCACTGGTTATCGCTGATCGCACGAGAACATCCTGCACCATTTCTCGTCGTCAGCTTCCTGCTGGGCTTCCTGCTGTGGAGACGAGCGACGCGTGGATGCGGGCGGGAGGACGTCAGGATCGCCTCGTCTGACAGGTAAGTAGCGACCCCCGACCCCTGCGATGTCGCTGGTGAGATCTGCCTGTGTGGCAGCTCACTAGCGACCACTTAGCGATGCACCAGAGATCCTGACCGTGTCATATCGCTGGTCGGGATCGCTGGTGCATCAATAAGTGTGACAGTACCTTTAGATCAATCGGCTAAACATGACCCAGTTACACTGAACATGGCAAGGCAAAAGTTGTCATCTAGCCTGGGTCTTACAATAAACTTACATATACTCATATAAATTTCTTCAAAAGACTGTCCCAAATTAAATAAATGTATCTATTACATTATAACGAGCTTGGTTTACTTCAGCTCCTATTATACAGCTTTCAGAGAATATACTGAGTCTGATATAAAGCTAAAATGCACATGAACAGAGTTATCCACCAATAGATAGGATATGCCATTTTGTCCTAACCGTAGGAAATAGAATGAGAATGAGCAATGGAGATTTTCACAGAAGTGAGTGGTAAGGGGAGGGGGTTTAAACTTTTGCCAGCACTATATAGTTATATTAGCTAACCTATTCCGGCATTAGGATGGAAAATGCCAGCTGTATTACAAATAATGCAATCAAAATGTCAGATGTACCCCAATTTAGTACTAATAAAAATGTTGGCTCCCCACGCTAAAAACAAACCATCACTCGGCTCCATCAACAGGAAAATAAAAAGGTTACGGGTCTCGGAAAAATGGCAACACAAAGCAAAACATTTTTTTTTCACAAAATTCTGAATTTTTCTATCACTCAAATACAAAAAAAATTAGTGCAAGTGTGGTATCGCCGTATTCACTCTAATCTGGACAATCATGGTTCTATGTTATTTTTACTGCAAAATGAATAGCGTAAAAACTAGACAAAAAAGAACAATCGCTAAATTGCTTTTTTTTATCATTTCATCCTTGTTGGATCCCCCCCAGTGTATGGCAAAATGAAAAGCATCAAAATTAGAACTTGTCCCACAATAAACAAGCTCTCATACGTATATGTCGAAGTAAAAGTAAACAAGTTAGGGCTTTTGAAAGAAGGTGAGGAAAAAATGAAGGTGCAAAAACAATAAAAAAATTGACTCTCTTTAAAGGGTTAAACTTTTTTGAAATTATTATATATCTTCATATCTTCTAAATATATCATTGACAGATAATTTTTTTTTATGTTGCTCAAGATTTTATGGAATAATTATAATACTAATGTATACTTTACGGGACATAATTTGATAAAAATCATCCTATTATTAACAAAATAGCATTTATATTTTGCTGAAAGTGTAAGAAAATAAACAAGTTTATTGTAAGACTGTTGTTTAGTTCCATTAATCAGTAAACACAACTGATGTGCCACTTTATTACATTTTAGTGCTGACATTTATTAATGCTGATGCCAACGAAAAATTCTAATAATCATTATTATTCCATTACATGCACAGTGATATCGCCTATCAAGTATGCAAACAAAACAAACCAAATACAGGTAAGGAATTGAAATGTAAGCGATTACTCCATAAAAAGCTAACTGCTCAAATGAACCACTTTAAATAATAATAATAATAATAATAATAATAATAAAAGTGCTGAATGAAAAACCTGTAGTTTTTATGTATATATGTTTACAAGATCCACGATGAGTCTATATATTTTCCAATTTTGTTTGACACATTTAAAAATCGCCAAATCTCCATTCAAAATGATAAAACTTCTAAATTTGACACACATATTGACTTAGTAAGAGTACACTCAATGTGGCATAAAAAGACCTCTAAAATGAAAATAATGAAAATAATAATTAACACATTATAAGAAATTTAAATTCTAAGACATTTTTCATGAAAGTAAAAAATATTGGGGCTTATAAAATGTCAATAATAATTGCCTTTTGTTATAATTTGGCTCAGATAGGTGAATCATAGAATCATAATTTGCCAGTGATGCCTGAAGAAGTGACATGCTGTATTTCCTAGTTTGCATTGTTCAACCAAGTTATCACTCAATACAGAGTGATTTCCCACTTTATGAAATTGATGTACATTCGTTACAGAAGAGCTATGATGACAATAATTCTTAATTTATTCACTTACTTTATAAAGGGCTTTAAAAGGCTAAACAAAGACAGACTAAATTGATTATTATGTTTTCTATTTTGGGGTATTCGATTTAAAGGGGCTGAGGTTGATATGTCACATGAGCTCTGCGCCCAGTCAGCATGGTCACTGACCCCACCTTCGGATGAATAAGTAATCAAGAGGAAGTCAGGGTTGCGGCTGCTCTCTCAATGCCTCTTGATTACGGGGAGAGTGACACCAGCGCTGATTGAGCGCGGGGCTCATGTGACATAACCACATATGAGCCCCGGGAACAAGTGAGCAGACACCACTAGAATGGTGCCGGAATGGATGCTTTTATTTTAATGGAAGTAAACATTCAGTTCAAGTGGGAGTTGTCCGAGGAGTAGACAAACCCTTTAATGTGTTAATTAATCATAAAAAGATCAAGGGATATTTCATGTTAACATAGATAGAAAAATATAGTTACCCAGACAATATCAGGTCACTTTGCAAGCAGTGCTGAATTTTAAGCCATAAAACTGTAATTTAAAAGTAATGATAGTTTGATTTTTCTTGCATAATTCAATAAACCATTTTTCAGTTTGCCTCACGGGATAATCTTTCTAATGACCTAATTTTTATTTACTTTTTTATCATATTATTGTCAAGTGACAGTAAGGTCTTTACGTTGATCTGTTAGGCAAGAACATTAACTCTCAGCAGGCATAGTATACAGAAAGCATTATTAAAAAGAACCTGTGAAGAGGTCAAAAGTGGCCAGTTTTAGGGCTTATTTTATTCCCGCTAAGAGAGTGACACAATCGATTCTTTGGGGATGTGTCTTTAGGTTGCTCTTTAAAATTCCTTTGTAAGTCAGGTCTCCTTGGTAAAGACCTGGTCCTCTTTAATGAAAGTGCTGTACCAATGTAGCCATTGTGGTTATTTCCAATATTTAGTTTTGTAATGTTTTCTTTATTATGCAAAACCTATTAATAAGGGATAGATTTTTTTTTACAATTTTTCAATCCTACATGTGTTTGGAGACTGGCAAGGCCATTTATCCAGAGAATTCAGTGCCTCACAACCATTTTTATATTCTGTCTAATTATGTCAAATTTCTGAAATCTGTGGAAAACAATTTTAAGTAGGTGAGAGGCAAGTGGACAAGAGAAAGGTTGAGGAAATCTTAAAGGAGTAATAAAACAAGCTGCATTAGCAGACCAAGCCAATGAACTAGAGTGGCACTGTTCATGGACAATAATGTAGCATTTTTTTCATGGACCAACTCTTTAACAAAAGCATAACCCAACAAATCTTCATTATTTATAGTTTACAAAGTAGCTTAGTAATGCCTCCAAAAACATTTGAAAATTTGTGAACCCTAAAGAATTTTACATATTTTTTTCATATATTTGTCCTAAAACTACATTACAAGATCTAAAAGTAGATACTGAGAATTATTTCACTTTTTAAATGAGGAAAATGATCCAACATCACATGTCTGGGAGTGGCATAAGTTTATGAATCTTTGCTTTCAGAATCTGTTGTTACCTCCTTGTGCAGCATAGCTGGATGTGAACATTTCCAGTAATTATTGATTAGTCTCACACAGCTTGGAGGAATTATAGCCCATCTCTCCCCACAAAACAGCTCCAACTCTGTTATGTTAGTGAGTTTCCTCTCATGAACTTCTTGCTTCAGGTCCTTTCACAAAATTTCTATAGGATTAACATCAGCACTTTCATTTAACCATCTTTTTGTAGAATGACGTGTGTGCTTTGGGTCTTTGTCTTATTTTATGATCCACATTCTTTTTGAGATTCAGTTCATGTATTGATGTCCTGAATTGTTTTAGAATTTGCTGGTATAATTCATTGTTTAATCAGGAATGCACAGAGACAGAAGAGGAACACTGTACAAGAACAGTATTGCTGTCCAATAGCTCATCATAGTGCAAAATTCCACCTGCTTTGGTGGTGAAGGTGGGCCTTGCTACCTCTTGGGCCCTTGTATAGTTGACAAGTTGTTTCACCAATAATATGTCTGTCACTGCAGTCATCAATGATGGCAAACCATTCTGATCCAGATACAGCAAGACAGGTCCAAATTATATATAACGCCACTGCTTTTCACATATGGCATGCGGTTTTTATGCTGTAATGCAGTGTTTTGATTTCTACATGCTTCTCATTTAGACCCAAAAATTCTTTGGTCTCATCAGTCCATGAAGCAATAGCATCTTGGCTTGTCAATGTGATCTTTTAACAGAAAAGTGATAATGTTTTATTTTCTCAATTTAAAAATGACAAAGTGTAATGTTTTTGACTCACTTGTTTGACTTATTTTCTACTGCTTTTAGGACTTGTGTGAAAATCAGATGTACCGTATTTTTCCGACCATAAGACGCAGTGGGGGGTGCATCTTATGGTCGCAATATACTAACCTCCAATCATGGCTGGAGGCTGGTGCGGGTTCCGCATGGCTCTGAGGTGCGGTGGTGGCAGCGGGCGGGGCTCTGCGGTGCGGTGGTGGCAGCGGGCTGTGCTCCGGTGCAGAGGCGGCGGCTCCGCCGGCATTTCCTCACAGCCCAGAGGCCCCCGCACATCCGTTGCTGGCTGTCGCCATGTTGCGGTGGCCTCCGGGTACATGGACACCAGGAAGATGGCCGCCAGTCCAGGGACGGCGCATGCGCGGGTTCAGATCTCGTCCCGAGATCTCGGGGGATGAGATCTCATTGCCGAGATTTGAATCTCGCCTCCCGACATCTCGGGACGAGCTCTGAACCCGCGCATGCGCCGTCCCCGGACCGGCGGCCATCTTCCCGGCATCCATGTACCCGGAGGTCACCGCAACATGGCGGCAGCCAGCAACGGATGTGCGGGGGCCTCCGGGCTGTGAGGAAATGCCAGCGGAGCCGCCGCCCCTGCACCGGAGCACAGCCCGCCACCACCCTCACCCTGCAGAGCCCAGCTGCCCCAGCCCAGTACAGCCCACTTGCCCCCAGCTGCCCCAGCCCACCACAGCCCACCTGTCCCAGCCCACTTGCCTCAGCACAGCCTACTTGCCCCAGCACAGCCCACCTGCCCCAGCCCAGCTGCTCCCAGCACAGCCCCCTTGCCACAGCACAGCCCACCTGCCCCAGGACAGTTGCCTCAGCCCAGCACAGCCCACCTGCCCCAGCACAGCTGCCCCAGCACAGCCCACTTGCCCCAGCACAGCCCACCTGCCCCAGGACAGCTTCCCCAGCCCAGCTGCCCCAGCACAGAGCCGCCACCACCGCACCAGCCTGGAGCACTGAATGACCTCTGTGACCACTCCTCCACCTGTGCCGGATCCCTTCCCAGGTAAGCTGAATTCGGACTGTAAGACAGACCCCCATTTGACACATTATTATTTTTTTCCCTATTTTCCTTCTTAAAATTGGGGTGCGTCTTATGGTCCAGTGCGTCTTATAGTCCTAGTCTCAGGCTAAATTCATGCAGAAATATGAAAAATTATGAAGAGTTCACAAACTTTCAAGCATGAATGTATTTGTAATAAGTATGTGTTTTAAAATTGAAAGCTCTATGTCTCAGATGGCTTTTGCTAACCATATTAACTTCTTTGCGGTTAACATCTACTGTTGTGTGAAAGTGTTTGCACCCTTACTGATTTTATATTCTTTTGCTTGTTTGTGGCACTTAACTGTTTCAGATCACCAAACAAATTTAAATATTAGACAAAGATAACACAAGTAAACACAAAATGCAGTTTTTAACCCATTAGCGACAAAGGCAATTTTGACCTTAATGACCAAGGCAAATGTTACAATTCTGACCAGTGTCACTTTATGTGGTTATAACTATGGAAAGCGTTAATGGATCCCACTGATTCTGAGATTGTTTTGCGTGACATATTGTACTCCATGATAGTGGTAAAATTTGTTCAATATAACTTGCGTTTATTTATCAAAAAAATGGGAAATTTGGCCAAAGCTTAGCCTTTTTCAAACTTTTAATTATTGTGCCCTTAAATCAGAGAGTTATGTCACACAAAATAGTTCATAGATAAAATTTCCCACATGTCTACTTTACATCGGATAATTTTGGAAACATATTTTTTTGTTAGGAAGTTAAGGGCCTGTCACACTAGGCGATATCGCTAGCAATATCGCTATAACATCACTGGTTTTTGTGACGTTATAGTGATATTGCTAGCGATATCGCTATGTGTGATACTTACCGCCGACCGCTCCCCAGCTGGTTATCGCTGATTGCGCGAGAACGTCCTGGACCGTTTCTCGTCGTCAGCTTCCTGCTGGGCTCCCTGTGGTGCCGATGAGCGACGCGTGGACGCGAACGGGAGGACGTCAGGATCACCTCGTCAGACAGGTAAGTAGCGACCCCCGACCGCTGCTATGTCTCTGGTGAGATCTGCCTGTGTGGCAGCTCACTAGCGACCACTTAGCAATGCACCAGCGATCCTGACCACGTCATATCGCTGGTCAGGATCGCTGGTGCATCGCTAAGTGTGACAGTACCTTTAGAATGGTCAAAAGTTGACCAGCGATTTCTTATTTTTCCAACAAAATTTACAAAACCATTTTTTTAGGGACCACCTCACACTTGAAGTGGCTGTGGGGGGGCCTATATGACAAAAAGTACCCAAAAGTGACACCATTCTAAAGACTGCACCCCTCAAGATGTTCAAAAACCACATTCAAGAAATTTACTAACCCTTCAGTTGCTTCATAACAACTGAAGCAATGTGAAAGGAAAAAATGAACATTTAACTTTTTTTCACTAAATATTTACTCTAGAGCCAAACATTTTTTATTTTCACAAAGGTAGCAGGAGAAAATGAACCCAAAAATGTGTTTTGCAATTTCTCCTGAGTATGCCAATACCCTATATGGTATATTGGGGTATTCGACTGTTTGGGTGGATGGCAGGGCTCGGAAGGAAAGGAGCACCATTTGACTTTTTAACACAAAGCTGTCTGGAATCGAGAGTGGATGCCATGTCACATTTGGAAACCCCCACAAGTGACCTATTTTGGAAACTACACCCCTCAAGGATTTTATCCTAGGGCATAGCGAGCATTTTGAACCCACAGGTACGACACAGAATTTGATAAAATTTAATAAAATAGATCGCCATATTGAATATGTTGTCATTAGTGTTGAGCAGAAGTGCTTGCTACTCCAGTTTACATCGGGTGCTTGGGTGTGCACCAAATATCGCAGGTGCTCAAGTCACACAACACTCCCATCAGCCGCTGCCTGCTCTTGCTGCTATTAGCAGCAGCAGATTTAGGCTGATGGGAGTAGTAGTCCCATCAGCCGACGCAAGTGAACCGGATGTAAACTTCTTACCTCAGGTCACAGGTGCAGGCTCACGCTGTCATCTGACATGTTATGAGAATCGCATCGCTTTGACTGGTTGCATTAATCTTACCGCTGACCAGAGCCACTGGTGTTTCTCGCACTGTCATTCAGTGACAAACCTAAACAGTAAAACAGACTTCCTTCTGAAGGTTGTGTTCGGGGTCTGTGCCTGAACAGTAGGTGACCAGTATGGACCCTGAACTTTACTGTTCTGGTTTGCCCATCTCTAGTCTTCTCACATGAGCCAAGTGGACCTTTTGGGCTCCATTACACTCTAGGCCCGGGGGGGGTGCAACCCCTACACTTACTAGAGTTTTGCCCTTGGGTCTCATTTTCACCATATTATTGTCCTGATTAGCAGGTTTTTCGTGGTTTAGGGTTTGTTTTTAAACATTTAACTATTTTTCTGTGGTAAAATAAAAGGATTCAGCATGCCATAAGTGCAGCAGGCTTTTACAACATACAAGGAACTGTGAGTTTCCTCTGATGAGAAGCCATTCACATAAATATAGTCACTGTGTAGGCAGACACTATAATAGTTTATGACAATCACTCCTACTAGAAATACATTTGATCTAGTATTGACAATTAAAAAAAATCCTGAGTTTAGCACGTTATGCTACACAAACTAATGGCAACTGTTTTGCAACATTTTATTACCAACCTGTAAACTATCATGAAAACTGTCACGTGGACGCGTCCTGTGTGACGCAACCAGCAGGCCGGTAACTGAAACAACAAGACACGGCACATGAAATTGTCCTGTGTGACATGGCCCGCAGGCCGCTAACAAAAACAACAAGACACAGGAGAAGGGGAAACAGTTACAACAGTGGGCCCTGCGATAGGGAATGGGGACGTGTTGTGAGTTCATTTTCCCCTTCACTACTGAGGCCCGAGGAACTCCCTCTTCTGGTGAAGAAAGGTAGTGAGCCTGATTGTCAAACACCTGGGGCTGATGATGATGACTGGCTGAGTGGAGTTAGTGACTGGATATAAGGCTGCCGACGCCCTTCTGGCCTGCGGGTGATTTCTCTGTGGACTTCTAGGAAACCAGTCTGATTCCTGCTCATCTAAAGCTAAGATTTCTGCTTTGCCTTTTTGCATTAGTGTTTTGTTTTCAATGCTTTTCTGGATTCTGCCATTCCCTGCTGGGGTGAGCTGAATCTCCTTTTGCCTGTTGCTCTGTCTTCAGAATATTCCTGAGTACTGACTTAGCCTTTTTTGAAGCCTAGCGTCTTCAGGGCCTTTTTTACTGTCAGTTTGTTGGCTCTTATTTTCTTTGGGTTTTTTCACGGATTGCAGACAGCAGCCTTCCTGTCCTTTCCTATCTAAGCTAGCTTGGGCCCCATCTTTGCTCAGTCTATCTTTCTGTCTGTGTTTTGTTCTTTCTTCTTGCTTCACCGTCATTATATGTGGGGGGCTGCCTTTTGCTTTGGGGTCTGCTCTGGGGCAGTTCAGATTTCCCTTTCTGTCTTTAGGCTATGTAGTCCTCCGGCTGTGATCGAGGGGCCTAGGGCATCGTAGGAGCTCCCCACGGCTACTGCTAGTTGTGTTGATAGGTTCAGGGGTCTGCAATCCGATAGCTGCCAACTTCTCTGGTTTTCTGGACTTAGCTATCATTTCTGTTTTTGCCTCCTACGGTGACTAAATCATAACAGAATCACCCGCCATACCGCAGATCCTAGGGTACTCAATTGCAGGAAAGAATTGTATAAAAAAAAAAAAGAAAAAAAAAAAGTGTGTATATTTTTTCCTCTATATCTCTGAGGCCGTAGGGGGAATTTTTTTTTTCTCTCAATGGAGATAAAGCAATTGTCTGATCGTGTGGAGCAGCTCGCTGCGGAAGTGCGGGGAATTTCCGCCTACCTTGCTCATTCACATGCTGCTGAACCAAAGATTCCTACACCTGATGTATTTTTTGGGGATCGGTCTAAATTTTTGAATTTCAAAAATAATTGTAAATTATTTTTTGCCTTGAAGCCTAACTCGTCAGGGAGCTCCGCGCAGCAGGTTAAAATTGTCATCTCTTTGCTGCGTGGCGATCCCCAGGATTGGGCGTTTTCTTTGAAACCAGATGATCCTATTCTGACTAATGTGAACGCATTTTTTCAGGCCTTGGGGTTGTTGTATGACGAACCTAATGCCATTGATCAGGCTGAAAAGACCCTGCTGGCATTGAACCAGGGTCGTGATTCTGCAGAATTGTACTGTCAAAAATTCCGAAAGTGGGCAGTACTTACTACCTGGAATGATAATGCCTTGGCTGCTCTCTTTCGGAAGGGGTTGTCAGAAGCCGTGAAAGATACTATGGTGGGATTTCCTGTTCCCTCTGGTCTTGACGATTCTATGTCTTTAGCCATTCAGGTTGATCGGCGTTTGCGCGAACACAGAGCTGCACGAGAGGTGTTGCCACCTGTTGAACAGATGTCTGAACCTATGCAATGTGATAGAGTTTTTTCCAGAGAGCAGCGTCAGGAGTTCAGAAGGCGTAATAAGTTGTGTTTTTTTCTGTGGAGATGCCTCGCATATTATTTCTGTCTGTCCTAAACGCGAGAAACGCCTTGCACACACGTTTTCTGTTGGTGGTGTTCAACCTAAGTTTCTTCTGGCTATTACTCTGATCTGCTCCCTGTCCACATTTTCCGCCAAGGCTTTTGTGGATTCGGGAGCAGCTCTAAACCTAATGGACTTGGATTTTGGTAAACGTTGTGGATTTCCGATGACACCTCTGCAGAAGCCTATCCCTTTGAGGGGGATTGATGCTACTCCTTTGGCTAAAAATAAACCTCAGTTTTGGACCCAGGTGGTAATGCGGGTCGCCCCAGACCATCAAGAAAATTGCAGGTTTTTGGTGTTACATAATCTACATGATACTATTGTTCTGGGGTTTCCCTGGTTACAAATTCATAATCCAGTTTTGGATTGGAAATCTGTGTCTGTGGTGAGTTGGGGTTGTCGGTGTGCCTTTAGTGAGGCTCCGGTGTTTTCCACCTCTCCTCAGTCGCATGATGTTCCTGATTATTTGGTGGACTTTTATGATGTATTTAGTGAGAATGAGTCTGCGTCTCTGCCTCCTCATAGGAGTTATGACTGTGCAATTGAACTGAGCCCGGGGTGTAAATTTCCCAAGGGTCGGCTCTTCAATTTATCTGTACCTGAGCACGAGGCTATGCAATCCTGTAAGGAGGCATTGGAGAAGGGTCATATTAGACCATCCTCGTCACCCTTAGGTGCCGGGTTTTTTTTTGTGGCCAGAAAGGATGGATCATTAAGACCTTGTATTGATTATCGTGCTCTCAACAAAATTACTGTTAAATATCAGTTTCCGTTACCCCTGATTTCTGATCTATTCTCCAGAGTTAAAGGTGCTTGCTGGTTTACCAAGCTTGACCTCAGGGGGCGTATAATCTTATTCGCATTAAGCATGGGGATGAATGGAAGACGGCGTTTAATACTCCGGAGGGACATTTTGAGTACCTGGTGATGCCTTTTGGGCTCACTAATGCCCCTTCTGTCTTCCAGTGCTTCATGAACGATATTTTCCGAGATTTTGTCGATAAATTTTTGATTATCTATCTGGATGATATTTTGATCTTCTCCAAGGATTGGGATTCTCATGTGGAACATATTCGGACTGTGTTCCGGATCTTGAGGGAGAATTCCCTGTATGTCAAAGGATCTAAATGCCTTTTTGGAGTACAGAGGATTTCTTTTTTGGGATTTATTTTGTCCCCGTCAACTATTGAAATGGACCCGGCCAAGGTACAGGCCATTTACGATTGGGTTCAGCCCACTTCTTTGAAGGCCCTCCAGAAGTTTTTGGGTTTTGCTAATTTTTATAGGAAATTTATAGCAAAATTTTCTAGTATTGCCAAGCCATTGACTGATTTGACTAAGAAGGGTGCTGATGTGTTAAATTGGTCTCCGGAGGCTGTTTCTTCCTTTCAGGAGCTGAAGCGAAGATTTACCTCCGCCCCGGTTTTGCGGCAACCTGATGTCTCACTTCCGTTCCAGGTAGAGGTGGATGCTTCTGAGATTGGTGCAGGAGCTGTTTTGTCCCAAAAGGATCCTGTAACATCTAAAATGAATCCCTGTGCTTTCTTTTCCCGAAAGTTCTCTCCATCTGAACGTAACTAAGATGTGGGGAATCGGGAACTGTTAGCCATGAAATGGGCATTTGAGGAGTGGAGACATTGGTTGGAGGGAGATAAGCATCAAGTCGTGGTCCTCACTGACCACAAGAATTTGATTTACCTAGAGTCGGCTAAGCGCTTGAACCCTAGACAGGCTAGGTGGGCCCTGTTTTTTACACGTTTTGATTTTGTGGCTTCTTTTCTTCCTGGAACTAAGAATGTCAAGGCTGATGCCCTCTCTAGGAGCTTCTTTGCTGATTCTCCTGTGATGACCAAGCCTGCTACCATCTTAGGCGAAGGGGTAGTTCTTTCTGCCATCTCGCCCGATTTGAGACGTGCTCTGGAAAAGTGCCAGGAGGACAAACCTGAGCGTTGTCCCAGTGGAAAGTTGTATGTTCCTGACCAGTGGAAGAAGAGAGTGATGTCTGATGTTCATTGCTCTGCTTTGGCTGGTCATCCAGGTATTTTTGGTACTAGAGATCTGGTGAGTCGGTCTTTTTGGTGGCCCTCCTTGTCTTGTGATGTCAGGAATTTTGTGCAGTCCTGTGGGACGTGCTCCCGGTCTAAATCGTGTTCTCGCTCTAGTGGGTTGTTGATGCCTTTGCCTGTCTCCAAGAGGCCATGGACCCATATTTCAATGGATTTCATCTCTGATATGCCTGTCTCTCAAAGGATGACTGTTATTTGGGTGATTTGTGATAGGTTCTCTAAGATGGTTCATCTTGTACCACTCCCTAAGTGCCGTCTTCCTCTGAATTGGTGCCCCTGTTTTTGCAACAGGTGGTTCGCTTGCACGGGATTCCTGAGAACATTGTATCTGACAGAGGAGTCCCGTAGGCCGCTAACAAAAACAACAAGACACAGGAGAAGGGGAAACAGTTACAACAGTCGGCCCTGCGATAGGGAATGGGGACGTGTTGTGAGTTCATTTTCCCCTTCACTACTGAGGCCCGAGGAACTCCCTCTTCTGGTGAAGAAAGGTAGTGAGCCTGATTGTCAAACACCTGGGGCTGATGATGATGACTGGCTGAGTGGAGTTAGTGACTGGATATAAGGCTGCCGACGCCCTTCTGGCCTGCGGGTGATTTCTTTGTGGACTTCTAGGAAACCAGTCTGATACCTGCTCATCTAAAGCTAAGATTTCTGCTTTGCCTTTTTGCATTAGTGTTTTGTTTTCCTTGCTTTTCTGGATTCTGCCATTCCCTGCTGGGGTGAGCTGAATCTCCTTTTGCCTGTTGCTCTGTCTTCAGAATATTCCTGAGTACTGACTTAGCCTTTTTTGAAGCCTAGCGTCTTCAGGGCCTTTTTTACTGTCAGTTTGTTGGCTCTTATTTTCTTTGGGTTTTTTCACGGATTGCAGACAGCAGCCTTCCTGTCCTTTCCTATCTAAGCTAGCTTGGGCCCCATCTTTGCTCAGTCTATCTTTCTGTCTGTGTTTTGTTCTTTCTTCTTGCTTCACCGTCATTATATGTGGGGGGCTGCCTTTTGCTTTGGGGTCTGCTCTGGGGCAGTTCAGATTTCCCTTTCTGTCTTTAGGCTATGTAGTCCTCCGACTGTGATCGAGGGGCCTAGGGCATCGTATGCAGAATGCAGCTTTCCTCCTGAATAGCTGCCACCAAGCTCTGTCAGAGCTGCAAGGAAATCCCCTCTGACTCCTTCCACACCAGGGCTCTGACTGAGCTGCCAGGACCTCTCTCTAGATCCTTCCTCCACCAAGGATGGTTGAAATGAACACTCTCACCAACCCCAGTGAGAGCACATGACACACCTTTATAGTTAAGCCAGAGGAATCACACCTTTAGTGATTCCCGTGTGATAACGCTAACCACCACCGGGGGCAAACTAGAGCAAAAGACACCACTGTGTAATAATCCTAATGGCCACTCTGGGCAAAAACCAAACTTAAGCACACAGCTTAAGGAAAAAAAAAAATTAGGTGTGCTTTTAACTGTCATCATCCAACCAGGATCATGACAAAAACACGAGGAAGATGTTTAGCTGAATTGCTTTCGTTTTAAATGATATCTCCACAAGTGGCTTGTTGAAAGGGCTAGAGGATGTTGGATAAAAAGAATCTCTTAAGTCCATACAAAAATATCACAAGTCACAAATGTCAATCTTTGTGCAAATCTTCATCTTTAAGATTTAAAAACACAAACTGTAGTTATACAGAATATATAGAATTATTACATTTGGCAAGGCACATCTTACCCAGCTGGCCAGGTTTAATTTCACAGCACAACACAGGTGGCCATCCATCAAATGACCCAACACAATACTACTCTATATATGTCTCAGGTTAAATCGCGAAGGTGCCAAAAACAATATTTTTCGGCAAGAAACATAATGTCCTAGAAGAACACTCTTGAAACAAAACCTTAAAGACATTTATGTAGTAATTGATGCCAAGTATTTTCAGCAATCTGTTTCTTAAGCTTTAAGCACTTAAGGGATAATGTAAAATATTTTTGTAACACATTAATATCACTGACTGACTCAAACACTATGCATTAAATCAGATTAACTCTGAAACATATTCTTTTATATTAGACATGTTCATGTACATGTAATTATGAGTATAGGTTATACATCTGATTTTGGTGAATATCATACTTTAAAATTATTCTTAAATATCTTTTTGGCAAAAAGAAGCAAAATATATAAGTTAAAATTCATTATATATTTGCAAAGCAAAGCCATATTATACTGTCATACTAAAATGGCAAGTTTGATTGGAGTAGAGATTGGTAATCTGTGTGGGTCCAAGCGGAGGAGCCCCAAGTGATCAGACAAAATGATTTTCCAAAAGGGACCAGTAGGGGGTCCAACCCCCACTTACTCTGTCAATCAAAGTTGTTCACATAGGCACAATGACTTGTCAATACTTTCGGCTGTGTCTGGTATTGAGGCTTAGCCAAAAAATGCTA
The DNA here is from genome assembly GCF_039654945.1 of Dendrobates tinctorius. Classification (NCBI taxonomy): domain Eukaryota; kingdom Metazoa; phylum Chordata; class Amphibia; order Anura; family Dendrobatidae; genus Dendrobates; species Dendrobates tinctorius. Next base: position 41,213,699 of record NW_027361728.1, on the reverse strand, counting down.
TAAATGTTTTGCATCTTAAAAAAACACTTTATGAATTCTTATATAAAATGCACAAAGAGCCTCTCCAGAGAGGAAGAGGACTTAAGGCCCAGTCACACACTGCGAGATCGCCAGCGAGATCGCTGATTTTGTGACGCCACAGCGATCTCACCAGCGATATCAGTCTGTGTGACATGGATCAGCGACCGGCCCCCCTTCTGGGTATCACTGATCGCGCTCGAACGTCCTGGGCCATTTTTTGATAGTTAGTCTCCCACTGGCCAGTGTGCATCGCTGCATGTGGCAGTGAGAGACCAGTGATCAGCGACGCTGGGAGCTGGTTTCCAATGTAAACAGTGGGTATCTAAGAGCCATGTGGCTCTTAGATACCCGCTGTTTACCCTGGAAACCAGCGTTCACGCTGGTTTCCAAGGTAAACAGCAGGTAACTAAGAGCCGCGTGGTTCTTAGATACCCGCTGTTTACATTGGAAACCAGCTTGCTCGCTGGTCCTGATTGCTGGTGGGTCTGTATATGAGACAGCTCACCAGCGATCAGCTAACTATGTTCCAGCGATCCCATCCACGTCGGATCGTTGGTGGGATCGCTGGGACATTGATAAGTGTAACGGGGCCCTTAAACTCCAGCATCACCTATTTGATGTAGCAATCCTGAAAATCAACTATGGACCCTTTAATGAGACTTTAATGAGCCTTGCTACATGACTTACAATATGAAACCAAACCAGAAACTCCATTTGGATACACTTATAAGACTTGCTTATCAGAACTAAAGTGATTATTGATAATATCAGAGGGAGAAGATTCCTACTCAAAGCACCTCTTCTACTATGAAAGTTTAGTTTTGTTCTTGTTTCTTATGTTGAGCAAATAAGTAACTTTATCTGGGAACACACCATTGCCGCTCTTTAATTATGTCCTGCACACAGAGAACACAGATCATTTTTATGTTAAACTCTACATGGTAAATATAATATTCAGCATCTAGTGTAATTAATGTGCATATGTACTAAGGCACAGTCTAATTAGCTATGAATAATCTATTGCACATTATATCATAAAAGCAAGATCTGTATTTTGTGAAAATATTATACGTATTCTAGAATGTGCCAACATCGTCTATCGACAAAATAAACTGGCCTTCAGACATAGAAACTAATGCAAATAAGAAAAGCTTGTCCCATACAAGCCATCAGTTTACAACTAAATATGAGCTATAGATTCTGTTAATTTAGAAATATGAGTGGCATGACTTCTACCTCCTTTAGATGTACTTCTCTATTCATCTTTCTGACCTTACTATTGCCATTATTAAGAAAACATACTTTTCTGAAGTGCTAAGGACTAAGGACCTTGTGGTATGCAAGTCACCACAATCCAAGAGGACTTGGCTCTCTGCCTTCCATGGGTTCCAACCCTACCTGCTTAATCCAGGACGCATCTCTCCATTTCACATGTACACCTCTATTTTGCCATATTGTCCACTCATAGTGCTATGCTGGGAGCACTCAGAAGTGTTCTGGCTCTTTTCAGGAAGCTATTATTAGTACAAGAGGGTCAGGTCACACACACAGAGACTAACACCCTAATTCACAATAAACTAAAGAGACATGACAATATTATGAAACTTTGCCTTAATGATGGGACCTGGCAGTACTTCATAGCAGACATTAAATTGTTTCTGATGATTCCTATGTGAAATATAGAGCTCTACCATTCCCTCAGTCACAGCCTCTTACATTCAAGCTTCTCAGAAGCCTCTACAGTTCTTCGGCTTGACTTAACACAAACCCAGGACATCTTAGAAAGGCATCTCACCAGCACCCCATGCTCTAACTTCAGCAGCACTTTCCATTTTACTCAGACCCTCAACACCCCCACTAAGTGAAATATCCATCCTACATCTATAATTCTATGCTCTTGGCAGGCACCACACTTCGGCTGCACTTCAGCTGCAAAGAGGACCATTTTGGTGTACCCAGCAGGGGGGTACATGCACCTCTGCACACTGCAAAGTCAAACTGAATGGTCAAGTTACTATTGTACAATTGCCTTGGTGATTGGGCTATGATATGTGAGAGAGAATTCTATTTATCCCACTGATTATAAATTTAAGTGGTAGGTTTAGTGACTAAATAAAATTCTTGACTTTTGTAGATAAAGGAGATGACTCCCAAAATATCTAAAAATATTAAGGTGTTGTGTGGCTTAAACTGTTTTTACGCAATAGCTTTTTGAACCTAAAAATGCAGCTATAATTAGCCACTACTCCATTGCCAGCCCCCTATAGCTACTTCTGGTCTTTCTTGATATTGCTGTTGCAATGCCGTCACATTGCCCCTTTTGCATCCGTCACGTGATGTCAATGTGATGTCGCTGCTGTAGCCATATTAGCCAAAAATAATATCAGAATGTGAGAGTTCGCCCTGGATCAGCAGTGAATAAATACATCTGAATTTTTATTATGTACAAGAAGCCAATAAAATAAAAAAATTAAAATTAAACCGGACAACCCTTTTTAAACTTGAATTTAAGTGCTCTTTCTGAAAATGAGCGTTTCCTGTAATGAAAGGGAACGAACGTAGAGATAACTCTTTCAATCTCTTGCTTTTGTTATCTACAAGTATGTCAAAGTCAGCAGCAATCAACCTCTAGCAAGGATTAATAAATCAGCCTTTTGAAGCAACAATACACAGATGAGGGTGTGAATACTGTCTACATTGTCATTCTATGTAAGATGCCTTTCTACAATTGTATTTGCTCAGTAGTCAATTATTACCTGGCCCATGCAAGAAAGTTAAATAAATTGTTTTAGAGATAACACTTTAAAGGCAAGTAAAAAAAAGGAATGTGCACAAGTGAAATTATTTTTAAAAGAGATGAAACAAAAAGCAAATCAAGTATTCTCCATTTGTCTGTTTATTCTGCCAGGATAGCATATGATGGATCTTTCCAAAAGTATATCGATGCCCTAGGTTCAGACATGTCTAGCACTTTAGCATTTTTAATAATGTCTGATTACATGAAGTCTGAGCTGCCATGTGTACAGTCAAGTTGAAGCATGGAGAAAACGTACTGCTTTCTGTCTTTTTCTAGATAAAAATAACATTAAATATACAATTTAATTCAACTATAACTATATTATTTTCAAATAAGGAGTAACAAAAGGAGGCAAAGATAGTGGGCTGCCTGGGCACTAAACCTGATTATGGACAGTAGAGATGAATGGATCATTTGGAACTTGATTTAGCCAGTATTGCCAAATTTTCCACAAAAATTTGATTCATGGTGAATAAGAGGCATTATTCCTTGTCTATAAGAGCTGAGACATCTATGGATTATAATTCTTTTGCAGAGCTTGCAGAGTGGAAAAGGATTGTCTGGCGGCAAAGTGCAAAAGAACTCCCGTACACGACATACCTGCACAAATAACTTGCCACCTCCACAACCAAACATTTTATGTGTTGTTGAACTTCCTCCGCAAACAGCACATGTGGCATCATCATCAGTTCTAGAGCAGAAAAAGTTGACTTTTCCCTAGAGAACCTTATTGCCACATATTGCTTATGCTGTGTAATAATAATAATAATCTTTATTTTTATATAGCGCTAACATATTCCGCAGCGCTTTACAGTTTGCACACATTATCATCGCTGACCCCAATGGTGCTCACAATCTAATGTGTATTGCCAAAGCCAACACCCGCCCTCCTCTGTTGACCTCACCTCCTTGGCTAAAGATAAAACAAGATGCCCTAATCAAATTAAGTATCTCACTCCCTAAGATAGCCATAATGCAGCTGTCCCTTTAAACTGCCTGAAGTCTATTATGTAAAAAAAATGGCACATCAAATTATTTTAATTATAATCTTTATCCATATGATTTTCATGAACATACATTCAAAATCTAAAGAGTTTCCTAATAATTATAATAATCACCACTGTGAAAAAGCAACCAGACTGCGATGCGGGCTCAAACAAGATTCCAGATTGCAGTCACTACTTCCATGTAAACTATCCATGAACACATGAGTGCTAAGATGAACAGGTGGGTAGAGATGCTACCCAACAATCAGGAAGACACACCTGCAGTGATGTTTTGGGGAACCTCACCCTTTCTCAAGCCTGCAATCTTCCTTCAATTCCATTCTTTAAAACGATGCACCCATATGACCCAGAACCAATCTCTCCACCAGGTACTAAAACTTATGAAATAAATTAACTACAAATTGCAATAATAAATGATTATTTCTATGGATGATTCACTCTCAATATCTCCAACCATTAATTGTACAATGATATAACATTTAAGATTGCATTAAGTATATGCAGGTACTACAAAAAAGTATTAAAGACGTACACATCAATAATTCTTATAGAAAAACACTAAAACTATATTTTTGTGGAAAATTCTGCTTTCTCCAACATTAGACATTATGGTGGCAGAGTGGGTGGACTGAGAAGAACACAGACTCCAGCTGATGGTGACGCGTTCAGTGGATACATCATCCTGCTGTGATTGAGATGAGTGGTGTGAAAGATATTCCTTTACACCCTACACTTCCTCCCCACTAATACTCTACCCAAAGGCAAAGGAAGTCAAGTGGGACCCGCATGTGATATAATTACACCAGGCATGGTTGCTGCTAACATTGTCTGTGGTGTTGCTATTACTAATGGCTCCTATGATTTTTTTCTGTGATATTTTTTTTTATCACACTAACAAATCTGCTGCCCATGCCATGTTGTGGTTTACTGTACATACATTTTTAACACAAGTATTACGTTTAATTTGTGTCCACAGCTTGGCTACCACACAGTCAACCCAAGAAAAATATGAAGTCAACCAGAAATTTACGTGACAGACAAAAATGATAATTCAAACGCAGTCTGCCTATAATATCAATGTGGAGTGTATGTGTCTCCAATTTGACTATTTCAACAGGTATGGCAAAAAACACCTGCACAGATAAATATCTCGATTTAATGTATTTAGTTGCAAATTTTGTGTTAAAGCATATTTTTTCCCCTGGCCAAAAAGGACCACATTAACCCCTTTATGACCTCCACCGTACTAGTACAATGGAGGTCGCTTCCCTCCTTTTGATGTGGTCTCCTGTGGTGAGCGCACATCTTTCCCAGGACATGTCAGCTGTTTTGAACAGCTGACATGTCCCTGCAATAGCAGCAGGTGGAATCGCGATCCACCCGCCGCTATTAACTAGTTAAATGCTGCTGTCAAACAGCAGCATTTAACGCGCGCTTCCGGCCATCAGGCTGGAAATCCATATGTAAGAGTAACAAGCAGGAATGCAGGATGCAGTAACGGGATGCAGGCAGAGCAAGTGTTAAAAGGTTTATTTACAAGGGAATACTCCACGCACCGAGGTAAAAAGTTAAACAGTCGGGAGATAAAGGGTTAGTCAGGGGAGACAACGGTTCAGATGATGGCAGTTCATTAGGATAGATGTAAGGCAGTCCTTAAAACTGCAGTTCCTGCTGCAAACTCAATTGCGCCGCAATGGGTGGTGCAGTGTCCTCTCAAGTGGGGTTAGTTAAACAATAATACCTCGTCTTCTGGTAACAGTGGTCGATCTCTGGTACCTTCCATTACCCTTGTCCATATACTGCTGTGGCCATTAAAGGCACGGGCCACAGACTGGTACAAGCCCAACGGGGCTCCTTAACTGATGTAGTGAGGTCACTAAGGTCGGCACAACTATTCTGTGTCCACGTCAGGGTGCGAGTGTCAGTCCTGTGTGGTTTCTCTTAGGCAGCGCGTGTGCGGTACTCACGGTCAGGTCGTGTACAGCACCTGGTACTCTCTGGCTGTCACTGGACACACCCTGCACATCCCGCTCTCCCTGGTCCCCGCTGTTGGTGATGGGCAATGCTGTTCTACCTGGTGCTGGTACTCCCGGCCGGAGCACTCCTCTCTTGGTCTGCTGCGACACCTGGCTCAGCTCTGCTCTTGGTGCATGGCTCTGCACGGCTCTTACTGCTGGCACGGCTCTGCTCCGATGATACGGCTCTCCCTGCTGACACAGCTCTACTCTGCTGGCACGGCTCTGCTCTGCAGGCGAAGGGGGCTCCTATGTGGCCCATCGCCACACTAGGACATTCTGATGGGGGAAGCAGAGCATGCTGCACACCGCTCTGCACGCTGCCCTCAGCACTGCTCTGCACCGGTGCCAGACTCACTCTTTTGGAGCGCTTTCTCCTTTTATCTGCTGGCTGCTGCACGCCCTTTTCTGGCTCTCCCTGCCCCCTCCTGTCAGCAGGAAACTCTGTCTCTCTCTAGCTTCTCTCAGGCAGCAGAGGGAGGTCCGCCCCACTCAGGCTTCTCCCCTGGTAAAAGAGGATGCAGCCCTATTAGCTCCGGACCCGACATGCAGGTACCCAAGGTCCGGTCTATCTCCTTACACGCGGGTCATCAGTGTGTTGACATGACAACCGGAGGTCTCATGAAGACCTCTATGGTTTTCAGTGCCGGATTGCTATGAGCACCACCTGGTGGGTGGTGCTCATAGCAAGTGAGGTATTCTGCTATATAGAGGCAATCTGATCATCGCGTCTATGTAACAGAGCCAATCAGGCTATCCCATGGAGACTATTGAAGCATACCAAATGTAGGAAAAAATTTTTTAACAAAATATAAAAAAAAAAAAAAAATAAAAGTTCAAATCACCCCTCTTTTGCCCCATACAAAATTAAACAATAAAAAAAATCATAAACATATTTAGTATATCCGTGTTCAGAATCACCCGATCTATCAATATAAAAAAGGATTAACCTGATCATTAAACAGCGCAAGGAGAAAAAAGTCAAAATGCCAGAATTATGTTTTTTTGGTCGCTATGACATTGCATTAAAATGCAATAACGGACGATCAAAAGATCGTATCTGCACAAAAATGGGATCATTAAAAACGTCAGCTCGGCATGCAAAAAATAAGCCCTCACTCAACCCTAGATGACGAAAAATGGAGAAGCTACGGGTCATGGAAAATGGCGCTTTTTTAACAAACGTTGAATTTTTTTTCACCACTTAAATAAAATAAAGCCTAGACATGTTTGTTGTCTATGAACTTGTAATGATCTGGAGAATCATAATGGCAGGTCAGTTTTAGCATTTGGTGAACATGGTAAGTAAAATCACAAAAATCGTTGTGAAATTAAACTTTTTTTTACAATTTCACCGCACTTGGAATTTTGTTTCCTATTTTTGAGTACACGAGATGGTAAAACCAATGGTTTCACTCAAAAGTACAACTTGTTCCACAAAAACAAGCCCTCACATGGCCATATTGATGTAAAAATAAAAAAGTTATAGCTCTGAGAATAAGGGGAACAAAAACATAAACGCAAAAATTAAAAAGGACAGGGTCTTAAAGGGGTTAAAGCAAATGTTAAGAGGTTGGCAGATCACCTTAAAAGGCTTGAACATACCACAGTATAGTTGTGTGATGTATTGCTATCAAACTGAAATATTAAAATAAATATACATAAAGTAAAATGTGTGTAACTGTGTATAGTTGGGATTTTTTTCAATTGTTTTAGGTGGAAAGATATTTTTTATTTTTATTTCTCCACCCATTATCAAAAATTGCTTAAAGGGAGCCTATCAGTAGTTTTTTCATGTCTGAACGAAGACTAAGGCCGGGATCACACGCAGCGAGATACGGCCGAGTCTCACAGGTTAAACCCAAGCTCTAGGCGCCGGCGTGCAGCTCCATGTATTGCTGTGCGGCTGCACGCTCCACTCCGGAGTGCCGGTGCCAGAGCTTGGTTTTAACCTGCGAGACTCGGCCGTATCTCGCTGTAGTGTGACTCCGGCCTAACACCTTAATCAGCATCCGTGCTGCATTCCATAAAGTGGTATATAACCCTCTAACTCCCCCTGTATACCCCCTAAAAACCTTTTGAAATTCTTCCATATTCTATGTAAATTCTTCCAGTCCAGTCCAATAGGCATCCTTGCTAAAGTGTCTATCCCTACTCCTGAATTCTTATCGCTGTCCTCTTGATCTAATTGATGTGGATGATGCCTCCTGCATCATCCACATAGCTGGGCAGAGTTTCACACCTGCACAGAGACATCATCAGCTTGCACCTGCACACTTTGCTCTGCCTTACTGCAGGCAGAGCCAAAAACATAAAGCCGCATGAGCATTAAAGATCTGTCTGCAGTATATTATAGGCTCTGAACACAGTAAGGCAGAGCAGAGTGCGCAGGTGCCACACCTGGCCGTGCCTGTCCACATTAGCCCATTATCTGAGTCTTTAGCAGTGTGTTAACCCCTTTCTGAAATTTGTAGTAATAATATGTTCCTGAGCCCTGGGTCTATATGATGAGGGACGTATTATTACTGAATTGCAATCGCACATGGTCTGTGTGTGGGCAATCACCACCTGCTGTCAGCTGATTCTGACAGCTGACACCCAGCACTAAGTGCCAGGAGCAGTCACACACCTCTCCTGGCACTTTGACTCTTAAAAGCTGTAATAGCAGCATTCTGGGAGTCGGCAGAGAGCTGACAGCCCCTCAGCCTTTGGATCGGGGGACCCCGCAGAGTGATGCAGTTTCCCGTTTGTTGCCATGGTGACCCAAAAAAAATGAACCTCTTTTCATCCTTCTTGTAGTTAACTCTTTTATTCGCCTCACCACTTAAATTCTGATTAAACCTGGCTTGTGTTTTTTTTAGCAGGTTTTCAGGGTAACCCCTCTTCAAAAATCTGTTATATAATTCTCGCGACTGGTCAACAAAGCCTTTCTGGGTATTATTTATACATTTTAGTCTAAGAAACTGACTATACGGTAAAGAATTTTTCATGTAAAAAGGGTGATAACTGTCATAGTGAAGCATGGCATTGGTGGATGATGGTTTACAAAAAACTGAAGTAAAAAGAGAACCCTCTCTAACCTCAAAAAAAACATCCAAAAATTCAATTGAGGTGCCCCCAAATTTGGAAGTAAATGACATATTCATGTCACCTAAATTATTAAGATACTCCACAAAATTGTCAAATATACCTGGGGGGCCGTCCCACACAATGAATACATTGTCCACATATCTAATTATATAACAGATTTTTGAAGAGGGGTTACCCTGAAAACTTGCTAAAAAAACACAAACCAGGTTTAATCAGAATTTAAGTGGTGAGGCGAATAAAAGAGTTAACTACCAGAAGGATGAAAAGAGGTTCGTTTTTTCGTTTGATTTTGGTCCTATGGATGGGGCAGTCAGGTCTGCAATCCGTAAAAATTGGCACATTTTAAGTCACGATACTGATTCATCAGTAGTAGTGGAGAGAGGACCCCTTTTTGCTTGCCGGAAAAGTGTCAGTTTAAAGGATATTCCTGTACATAAACGTATGGAAGACCCACATAGTAATTGGCTGAATTTGATGCCCCCGAAGGCTAATTATCGATGTGGGCAGTGTCCGTTTTGTTGTCATCATATTCTCGACCGTTGTTTGCGCATAGGTGCGGTAACTCATTATGTTATTGATTTTATTTCATGCAAAACCACTCATGTTGTTTATGTTTTATTTTTTCCTTGCAAGTTTTTTTATATAGGGAAAACTATACGTCCTCTTTATGTTAGGTTAAGGGAGCACTTTAATTCTATTTTGACAGGCAAAGGGGTCCCTAGACTTATTAATCACATGAGAGAAGCACACGGTGGCAATCCCGATGCATTATCATTTGCTGGCATAGAAAGGGTTACTTTACCCTCACGGGGAGGTGATCTGAATAGGAATTTACTGAATCGAGAGGCCAGGTGGATTATGCAAACCCGTGCTTTAGAGCGTACAGGACTCAATGAGAGGATTGACATGTCTGTTTTTTTGTGAAAAAGGGAAAAAAAATTTTTGTGAAAAATTTTTTTTACTTTTTTTGTAAAAAATCATTGTTTTTTCGCCCTTTTTTTGGCTGTTTCTTTTCTCCTTTTCCTTTTGTATTTATGGTATTATTATGTGTTTTATATATTTTTGTTTCCACTTATGTAAGCTATATATAAATTTTTTGTTGTTTTGTTGATTGCTCAGCAGGTGAACGGCACCGGTGGGAGGGGTCCTGACTTCTGGTTGTGGGTATTTCCTCCTTGACCGGCTGCAAGTCACCATGTAACCTGTGGAAGCGCCTTTGCTGCGCGAAACGCTCAGTGATGCTATCTCCTTTTTGCACCCGTTCTCCCACTGATATGCTTTTATAATAAAGCCTTGACTACACTACCCGGTGAGTGCCGTTCTTTTCTACTATTTTTTGCTATACCCAAGGAAAGGCAAATATTTCTGCTCAAACACTCACTTCTCTAACTTAGCGTAAAGGGAATTGGCGCGTAATAGCTCAAAGACTTTACAGACATCTCTTCGGTGAGTGTACATATCTGGAGAGTAAATAAGTATATCATCCAGATACACCACTACCGAGGTGGATAACAACTCTCGAAAGATATCATTAATGAAGTTTTGGAAGACGGCGGGAGAGTTACAGAGACCGAACGGCATTCCCAGGTATTCATAATGACCGTCCTGCTTGTTAATCGCGGTCTTCGACTCATCCCCCATATGGATACGAATCAAATAATAGGTTCCATGCAGATCTAACTTGGAAAATACCCTTGCCCCTAACAGTCTATCAAATAGCTCTGAGATGAGCGGCAGAAGGTATTTATTCTTGATGGTGATAGCATTCAACCCCTATAAGCAATACATGGACGAAGTTCCCCATTCTTCTTCTGGACAAAGAAGAAACTAGCCCCAGCAGGAGTCACAGACTTCCTAATGAAACCTCTAGCCAAATTCTCCTTGATGTATTGAGACATAGCCTCTGTCTCTGGGAGAGACAAGGGGTAAACTCAAAGAGATTGACCTGTAAGAGAGAGTCACTTTGAAAGTCAATTTGGATGACATAGGATTTTTACAGGATGAAAATGATGAAATGGTAAGCCAGGATGTTGAGAAGGCCGAACTTTTAAATTCCTATTTTGCATCTGTTTTCTCTCAGAAAGGAAATGTAACATCAACTGTTCTTCACTGTTCTATTAAGGGAATACAAGAATCCAGGATATCTATAAACAGATAGATAGTGAGGAAACACTTAGCTAACCTAAATGAATTCAAGTCTCCAGGACCAGATGAATTACACCCCAGAGTACTGAAGGAGATAGCAGAAGAAATTTTTGAACCCCTCTCCATAATCTTTGAAAATTCTTGGAGACCAGGAGAAGTCCCAGAAGACTGGAGAAGAGCAAATGTTGTTCCTATCTTTAAAAAGGGGAAGATGGTGGACCCAGGCAACTCTAGGCCGGTGAGTATGACTTCTATACCAGGAAAGATCTTTGAACAAATTATTAAACAACGTGTATGTAAGTACCTAGATAAGAATGAAGTGATTAAACAGAGTCAGCATAGGTTTGTAACTAATAAGTCATGTCAGACTAACTTAATTTCCTTCTATGACAGAATCACTGATTGGGTGGATCAGGGAAATGCTGTATATATAGTATATCTTGACTTCAGCAAAGCATTTGACAAAGTATCTCACACAATCCTTATTGATAAAATGACTAAGTATGGAATGGACAAGGCAACTGTTAGGTGGATTCATAACTGGCTTAGTGATTGGACTCAAAGAGTGGTCGTAAATGGCTGCACATCCAGTTGGAAGAATGTCTCAAGTGGGGTACCACAGGGCTCTGTCCTGGGCCCTGTATTGTTCAACATCTTTATCAATGATTTAGATGAAGGAATTGAGGGTAAACTGATTAAATTTGCTGATGACACAAAGCTAGGAGGGATAGCTAATACTAGAGAAGAGAGAGAGAGGATTCAAAAAGATATAAATAAACTGGAGCAGTGGGCAGCAACTAACAGAATGGTTTTTAACAGGGAAAAATGCAAAGTACTACATCTGGGCAATAAAAATGAGAAAAGCATATACAGAATGGGAGGAATAGGGCTAAGCAACAGCACATGTGAAAAATACTAATAGATCACAGACTGAATATGAGTCAACAGTGTGATGCAGCAGCATTAAAGGCAAATGCAATTCTAGGAAGTATTAACAGAAGCATACAGTCTAGATCACGTGAAGTCATTATTGTCCAGTTTTGGGCACCACATTTTAAAAAAGACATCAACAAACTGGAGCAAGTTCAGAAAAGAGTGACCAGAATGGTGACCGGTCTGCAAACACTGTCTTATGTGGAAAGGTTGCACAATTTGGGAACATTTAGCTTGCAAAAGAGAAGACTGAGTGTAGGCTTAATAGCTGTCTACAAATATCTCAAGGGCTGTCACATTGTAGAAGGATCATCTTTATTCTCATTTGCACAAGGAAAGACTAGAAGTAATGGGATGAAACTGAATGGGAGGAAACCCAGATTAGATATTAGAAAAAACTTTTTGACACTTAGAGTGATCAATGAGTGGAACAGACTGCCACGAGAGGTGGTGAGTTCTCCTTCAACAGAAGTATTCAAACAGAGGCTGGACAGACATCTGTCTGGGATGATTTAGCGAATCTTGCTTTGAGCAGGGGGTTGGATCAGATGGCCCAGGAGGTCCCTTCCAACTCTACAATTCTATGATTCTATGACATCTCTGCCGTGTCTAGTGAGCCATCTCCAATAGCCACTAGACACAGTTATTTCCCCTGCCATCGAGGACATTGGTTGGCGTAATAGCCAGCCTAACCATAAACATGGCAGGTCAGACGTGAGTGAGCGAAACGGAACCTAGACTCAGCTCGAGACACCTCCATAGCCTGCACTGGCTCACCAGCCAGAGCCGGAGATTCCAGAGGTTTAGCAAAGTGTAGAGCCAACCGAAACCTCTGTCTACCCTGGCCTTGCTCCAACCTTTGTTCGATATGCCGAAGGTCGATGCGGGTGGAGACAGATATTAAGTCCTCCAGGGTGACGGAAATCTCTCTAATGGCCAGTGCATCCTCTATGCGATAAGCCAGCCCTCTCCAAAATACAGGGATATGGACATTATCCGACCACTCCAATTCGGTAGCGAGAGTCTGAAATTGGATGACGAACTGGCTGACTGTCGAGGAGCCCTGGGTTAATGCCAAAAGTTGGAGAGCGGTGTCATGAGTAACCCAAGGTCCTAAGAAGACCTGCCTCAGGGTGCCCAGAAAATGGGTGATGCTCTGAACCACCTGGTCATTGCGCTCCTACGCTCCTACAGCGACGTTGCCCACTCTAATGCCCTGCCCATCAATAAAGAGACCAGAAATCCCACCTTGGCCTGCTCTGATGGGAAATGAGATGCCTGTAGCTCCAAATGAATAGTACACTGATTCATCAATCCCCGAGAGGCTTTGCTATCACCGAGAACTTATCGGGTAGTGGGAATACCATGAGAGATGGAATAGGGGTGGCAGCAGACACTCTAGAGGTGGCTTCACTGGCTGCATGAGCCGCTACTGCAGTAACATCCACTGCTGTGGTCATGCGCTCGAGTGGACAACCTGCCTTCCAGCTGCTGGATGTAACGCTATAACCACTGCTCGTCCGCCATTGCTAGCCAGACCCTGGCGCTAAGATACTGTTAGGGTTTGCGGATCGCACAAATATAAATTATGAGAAGGTGCGATCGCAACCCGGGGTCCACCATGCAGTGATGGAGGAACTGTAGCTAGTTAAACAATGGCAGAGCGATGGTATATGCAAGCACCATAAACATACGGAGTTAAATGTCACTCCAGGTGGAAAGAGTGCAAAGTACCTGCTCAGTTGTTCCAGAGAGAGGTACAACAAGAGAGAGATCACTTAAGCCTATACCATGTTAGGCTTCACAGGAGTATAGCGATAATGACACTAATCAGGGTCCCTATAGCTACCCCCCAGAAAAGTCTAAGCTGGTTGTTGTGCTTGCTCTGACACTCAGTGTGCGATCCGCACATGTGACTTAGGATGCCCGGAATTAGATGCTAAGCCAAGCGGGAGTTCCTACCCTACAGTCATGGCCAAAAGTTTAGAGAATGACACAAATATTATACTTTCACATGATCTGCTGGCCTCTGATTTTTATGTGTGTTTGTCAGATGTTTTTATCACATACAGAAATATAATTGCAATCATATTATGAGTAACAAAAGGTTATATTGACAGTTAGAATGAGTTAATGCAGCAAGTCAATATTTGCAGTGTTGACCCTTCTTCTTCAGGACCTCAGCAATTCTCCCTGGCATGCTCTCAATCAACTTCTGGATCAAATCCTGACTGATAGCAGTCCATTCTTGCAAAATCAATGCTTTTATTTTGTCTGAATTTGAAGGTTTTTTGTTTGTCCACCCGTCTCTTGATGATTGACCACAAGTTCTCAATCGGATTAAGATCTGGGGAGTTTCCAGGCCATGGTCCCAAAATCTCTATGTTTTGTTCCCTGAGCCATTTAGTTATCACCTTTGCTTTATGGCAAGGTGCGCCATCATGTTGAAAAAGGCTTGTTGATCGTCAAACTGCTCTTGGACGGTTGGGAGAAGTTGCTCTTGGAGGACATTCTGGTACCATTCTTTATTCATGGCTGTGTTTTTAGGCAAGACTGAGAGAGAGCCCATTCCCTTGGCTGAGAAGCAACCCAACACATGAATGGTTTCAGGATGCTTGACAGTTGGCATGAGACAAGACTGGTGGTAGCGCTCACCTGGTCTTCTCCGAATAAGCCGTTTTCCAGATGTCCCAAACAATCGAAAAGGGGATTCATCAGAGAAAATGACTTTACCCCAGTCCTCAGCAGTCCACTCCCTGTACCTCTTGCAGAATATCAGTGTGTCCATGATGTTTTTTCTGGAGAGAAGTGGCTTCTTTGCTGCCCTCCTTGAGACCAGGCCTTGCTCCAAGAGTCTCCACCTCACAGTGCGTGCAGATGCACTCACACCTGCCTGCTGCCATTCCTGAGCAAGCTCTGCACTGCTGGTAGCCCGATCCCACAGCTGAAACACTTTTAAGAGACGGTCCTGGCGCTTGCTGGGCCCCTGGAGCCTTTTTGGCAACAAGGGAACCTCTCTCCTTGAAGTTCTTGATGATGGCGATAGATTGTTGACTGAGGTGCAATCTTTCTAGCTGCGATACTCTTCCCTGTTAGGCCATTTTTGTGCAGTGCAATGACGACTGCACGTGTTTCTTTAGAGATAACCATGGTTAACAGAAGAGAAACAATGATGCCAAGCACCAGCCTCCTTTTAAAGTGTCCAGTGTTGTCATTCTTACTTAATCATGACAGATTGATCTCCAGCCCTGTCCTCATCAACACCCACACCTGTGTTAATGGAGCAATCACTGAAACGATGTTAGCTGGTCCTTTTAAGGCAGGGCTGCAATGATGTTGAAATGTGTTTTGGGGATAAAGTTCATTTTCTAGGCAAATATTGACTTTGCAAGTAATTGCTGTTAAGATGATCACTCTTTATAACATTCTGGAGTATATGCAAATTGCCATTAGAAAATATGAAGCAGTAGACTTTGTAAAAATTAATATTTGTGTCATTCTCTAAACTTTTGGCCATGACTGTATACTGCCTGCCTAGACACACAGTCACAGAGCTAGTAGTGGCACACATGTACACAGGGTGGTAATATTTCCACAAACACAAATCATCTTAGCACACCTACGCACGCTCCAGTGAACCTTTTATATGTTCCTGTGAAAGTCCAGTCAGACAGGACTTTGCTCGTGGGCCAATCTGGAACTGCCACATCACCCGAGCAGCTGACGACCGACCACCAATGAGAGGTCGCCACCTCATGAGCATGCTCAGTAGTGAGATAGATCAGCTGACATGTGCCCGGAAAGGTGCGGGCTCAGCGCTGGAACCCACGCCAAACAGGGGGAGTCCAACGTGGGCATACAATTAAAAAGAGCGCTTTTGAATTTTACCCATGAAAGAGCATGAGACTCTCTCTGATGGATACCAGATAATTCCCGTTATGGTCCACTAGTAAGACACTTCTATTTGTCAAGAAATCACATGTTGTTTCTCAGTACAACATACAAGCACTTGTATGTAGCATGACTACATTATTTGACATTCATAAACCACCATTCTAATTTAGTGCTGCAACCAATATTTTGCTACCGAAGGATCAAACTAATAATGATTCAAAATGGGAGAAAAGGGCATAAAGAGCAACAAACTACAGTACACTAATACTACAGTATATATCCCTCTTAAGAAGGCATTGTTACAATAAACTATGTGCTGTTGCCAGTAGTGTTCTTTTTGCTTGCATGTGCTGTAGTTGAATAGTTCACACTGATCAGTTTTCAGATGTGAAATAGCTGAACTACCAAGCAGGCCTCAATATTATCCCATAAGGTTACAGAGAGCGAATCTATTAGTACATAACTTGAAGGAGTGTACTGTAGAGCATGAAGGTATTTATATGGCCGATCAACGCTCCCTTAATAAATGAAAGTCTTTTGCACTCTGTTTGACCCTCTTGAACTATGAAACATGACTTCTCAACACCCTACTGACAAATGCTCCTAAATCTTACCAGCTATCTCTTTGTTCCTATTAGATACGTCCCTAATTTGACTTTTCACCTTCTCTGTTCATTATGTTTTATATATTCTTAATAATCTGTTCATTGTAATATGGAAATTTATTGAATGTATGACACTTTTTGATATATGAACTTTACTGAGAAAATTTAATGCAGTCAATTGAAAACACAATTTTTTATAAAAATCAGCCGGACACAGAGAAAAAATATTTTAAAACCAGGTAATTATAGCACAATATTACAATTTCTCTTACAGGCTTTCACAGCATAACATTCCGTAGATACAAACATATTTGTATATTGTACATATTCAGTGTGTCACATACAATACATATCAGAAGAATTATCTAGCATGTTATCATGATCTACATTTTATTTTTTAGAATGGAAAGTAATAAATTCTTCCATAATTGTTTTTAAGTTACACATTGTGTTCTAAGAAGTAAGAATAAAAGTCCAAGAAAAAGGGACATCATTCTATCAGCCCATCAGCTGTGAAGAGTGAGTGTATAGAGAAGAAGTTGTCTGTTTATTTCTATGGTTGCACTCATCAATCACACATCCTCTGTCAAGTTCAAGTTGTTGCTGACATTCTGAACTAACAGAACAAAAGAAGTTCTGAATTAAAGGTCTCAGTTTGCTGAACTCTGAATTTAATGTAGCCATGATCGGACATTTCAAGACAAGGCAATCAAACATCCCCATCCCCATTATTTCGGGTGAAAAGCACAGCAGCAATCTGATTCAGAGACTGAGCTATATGCTTGACTAAGGAGATAACATCATGTTACTAAAGTAAACTATGTTACTAAGGTGTTAAAATTTTGGTAAGCAATGCAAAGAAAACCAAGCTGGTAACGGAACTAAAAACATTCAATATTTTGTTAAATAATGGGTACCTATTAGGCTACTTTCACACATCAGGTTTTCGGCGTCAGGCGCGATCCGGCGTCGTGCCGGAATGCCGGATCCGGCAAATGTTTTGTAAAACCTGATGTGCCGGATCCTCCAGCTCCAGAATGAGGCAGAGGGGATTAACCCCCGCATGACCAGTCCAAAGAGAAGATAGCAGAAAACAAATGCTGTACTGGATCATCACAGTGCCATTCCACTCTGAGCTTCCTATCACTATTCTGTAAAATCCTAAAAAAGCACTGGTTTGCAGGCCCATATCATGTAAAATGGCCCTGATAGTCCCCCCTGATTGACTGAGCTAGACCATGTGATGTGATATCTTCAAGGCATTATGGAGAATTTTGTGAGGCAGCGCCTGACGTCATGAGCTCCCTTTCTAGTTCCTGCAGTCCTCACCAATGTGTGAATTGGCACCGGGCAATTTTTTCATTTACAATCTTCACATATTGAATTGCAAATGGTTCGAATACAAGGGGAACTGCAAATTTCAAGAAGTGCGACTCGAAGTCGATCTGTAGTGGATCATACTGCTCATCTCTACTACTGACATGTCTATTTTAGTAAATATTTGTAGTTCCCCTAGAAATAACAAGTTTCTGACTGTACAGTGATAAAACCTTTTGGCAAGAGAAATTATCATTTCAATTGTGAATTTACACATTTATTCCTTGGAAAAATAGCAGAGGAATAACAAAACAATGTAGAAGATGATACAATATATGCCCACAAAATTTCTCAGCGCAGTGCCTGAGCATGAAAGTTTGGATTATTTTTTTCAATCCTTTTTAAATTTTATATAGGTCTAAATGGACAAATATTTGCCATCAAGTGCAAAAAAGTTAGATGACCCTTCTATTCTCTATGCTTTCACTAATTGGAGTGGTAAACAAAGATAACCAATTACAATTCTACAATTAAAACATTGGCTAAAAATGGCTTTATACTGTATGTTTTAATGGCTAACAGCTAATCCTCCAAACTCCTACATAGTGTATATATGCATGCTAGATGAGGTCAAAAGTGTTCTGAGTGAGAATGAGGAGAGCTGCTACCAAACACATCTGGAGGATACTTATCTCCTGGGAGAACAAAAGGATTGGACATGTTGAAATCCAATAACCTCCTCCCCCCATCCCTGACAAGGTAGAATTATAACACCACCATATACATTAGATAGTCAGGTAGTCCCAGTAAAACTACAGTATAGATTAAGTCAGCAATGAAGGGAACTTATCAGCTGCGTAAGACCACCAAAGCCACGATGTGTTTATTTCAGTATTTCAGCCTTTTCCTGCATTCTAATAAACACCTTCATATAGTTCAGCGAATTCTGAATAACTATAAAATTGACTTTGAACCTGCACTCACACTATGCAAATCAGTTAGTGACTAGTCTGGGCTGGGTGGCTGATTTTCCCAGACTAATCCTCTCTCTAATCATGTAAGCACGTCCCCCGCAAGGGTCGCAAACTAGGCACTAGGCACCATTTACCTCTGCCAAGGAATGCTGGTAGCACATCTCAAAGCATGCTAAGGCCCACTAATAAATTAAAGTCCCCACTCGTAATGACTTATTGAGGCTATGAACAGTGTCCCAAATATATATATATATATATACACTCACTGGCCACTTTATTAGGTACACCTGTCCAACTGTGTGTTAAGACTTAATTTCTAATCAGCCAATCACATGGCGGCAACTCAGTGCATTTAGGCATGTAGACATGGTCAAGACAATCTCCTGCAGTTCAAACCGAGCATCAGTATGGGGAAGAAAGGTGATTTGAGTGCCTTTGAACGTGGCATGATTGTTGGTGCCAGAAGGGCTGGTCTGAGTATTTCAGAAACTGCTGATCTACTGGGATTTTCACGCACAACCATCTCTAGGGTTTACAGAGAATGGTCCGAAAAAGAAACAAAATCCAGTGAGCGGCAGTTCTGTGGCCGGAAATGCCTTGTTGATGCCAGAGGTCAGAGGAGAATGGGCATACTGGTTCGAGCTGATAGAAAGGCAACAGTGACTCAAATTGCCACCCGTTACAACCAAGGTAGGCAGAAGAGCATCTCTGAACGCACAGTGCGTCGAACTTTGAGGCAGATGGGCTACAGCAGCAGAAGACCACACTGGGTACCACTCCTCTCAGCTAAGAACAGGAAACTGAGGCTACAATTTGCACAAGCTCATCGAAATTGGACAGTAGAAGATTGGAAAAACGTTGCCTGGTCTGATGAGTCTCGATTTCTGCTGCGACATTCGGATGGTAGGGTCAGAATTTGGCATAAACAACATGAAAGCATGGATCCATCCTGCCTTGTATCAACGGTTCAGGCTGGTGGTGGTGGTGTCATGGTGTGGGGAATTTTTTCTGGGCACTCTTTGGGCCCCTTGGTACCAATTGAGCATCGTTGCAACGCCACAGCCTACCTGAGTATTGTTGCTGACCATGTCCATCCCTTTATGACCACAATGTACCCAACATCTGATGGCTACTTTCAGCAGGATAATGCGCCATGTCATAAAGCTCGAATCATCTCAGATTGGTTTCTTGAACATGACAATGAGTTCACTGTACTCAAATGGCCTCCTCAGTCACCAGATCTCAATCCAATAGAGCATCTTTGGGATGTGGTGGAACGGGAGATTCGCATCAGGGATGTGCAGCCGACAAATCTGCGCCAACTGTGTGATGCCATCATGTCAATATGGTCCAAAATCTCTGAGGAATGCTTCCAGCACCTTGTTGAATCTCTGCCACGAAGAATTGAGGCAGTTCTGAAGGCAAAAGGGGGTCCAACCCGTTACTAGCATGGTGTACCTAATAAAGTGGCCAGTGAGTGTATATATAGTGCTGATTTACATACAGTTGGCATAAAAATAAAATTATTAAAGAGTCTTAAGAACTTTCAAACATATAGCCACAGTGGAGCTATTTTTGTCCTGGAGATTCCCTACCAATTATTGACAGATTTAGTCCATTGGCCAAGAATGAGTCATCAATGTACAACATAATAGTTAACTCTTCATATCCTATAAGCCTGATCAATATAGAAAATTGCCCCATGCAAGACATGATTTTAGCATATTTTTTAAAGAATTACAATTGAAAAAAGAGTCAGTGAAGATAAAATAACCTACAATGTAGGTTATGTAACTCAAAGAATAAAATTAATCGTATTGATAATTTGTACACGTAAACATAAAACATATTTTACCAATTAAAGACGTTTTAAGATAAAAAAAGAATATCTCGGTAGCCTATAGCAGTTTTAATGACAGATTCCACAATAAATAAATGTGACATCATAAGAGTCTTATTTGGAGATGGCTGTTACTGATCGATGGCATCACTCTACCAGTGTAAATAGCCTCTAATGTCCTATCTTCAAGCCTCGAATAGGTTTTGATTATTTATGACAGCTGTTAGGTTACAAGCCTGAGCTGTGCTTGTGGATTTATCTCTCTCATCAGATTATTCACTATTTCTTTCCTTTCTTTTAAGAGAATAAATAATGACATTTCCTTAATATCTCTTTCATTTCTCCCAAACCACGTAGGAGATGATTGTATCAAAGTGCATCACATTTTGTTCTGCTAAAAAATAGGCTATAAATACTCATAGGGTAGTAAGAGAGACATTGGCAAAATTAAGTTGTAATTTAAAAAAAAAGAAGCTTAATCTCTAAATGAGGTTTGTGCTCTATTTCATCTCCTTTATAAAATATAAACCATATAAAGAAAGCATATGGTCACATAAACTACCAACCGACAGACTGGAAAAAAAGATATGCCACTAATAAAAGCAAACAAAAAATGAGCAGACAGAAAAGTGTTTATAGATTTTCTACTTACCCCTCATTCCATGGAATATAGAAGTCAATAGAACATAACTAATTCATTGTGTAAACCCCAATACCATTCCAGTTTTTCTTCCTGACACGGATCAAGGGCTATAAGTTTATGAGAAGTAAAGCAAGAACAATCTGGTTTTTCACCAATCACCGACAAGAATTAGCAAAACACAAGCTAATTTGTTGGTCAGAACATTTATTGGCAATAAAAAAGCATCTAAATGAAAATAAAAGTCTCATAGTGATGTAAACCGCGTCCTTTCTTGACCTCATAAAGCTCTTTAAATCTGAAAACTCATCCTTAACAATCCTTTGTTTTCGACGTGATTCACTAGTTAATAAATAACTTCCACTTGATAGCACATAATCTATAAAGCATCTTTCACGTTATCAATGAAATGCTTTTTCCTGTTACACTGATCTGACACACTATTTGTTCAGCTTAGTTTATAGGCCTTTTTTTTCGCATACTTAAACTGAGAAAGACTTCACTGTGTCATTTTCCATGACGCGCTGACAACGCACTGCAGAGGCTGAATTTAATCTAAGAAATCTGCAAAGAATAAACTACATCCATAACTTTGTCAGAAATATATTTACATATTATGTCTAATATTTCAAAATCAAAACCATTGTATTTGATCATCTACACCGCATTTACGACTGCACAATATGATCTATACTTTAAAATGTCATTTAGTATGGATAGGGAACGGGTCTTTTAGAATGTAAAAGATTTATATGCAAATCTTTCTATAAGTCACTGTTGCTTAATCAAAAGCACAGGAAAAATATTGCCCGGCAGAAAAAGTAGGAACATTGCTTACCACCTGCCTGAAATCTGTTATCTAAAATCTCAATTTAGTGAGTCTTATGGGGTAAAGAGCTTGGACTAAGAAATTTTGTGCAGACATTTTAAAGTTCTTGCCTTGACCAGTGGGTGTTGTCCAGTCAGTTGAGACAAGTAGGACATGATTTATTGCCTAAAGTCCTGGTGGCAATTGGACTCTTTCCCGCTGTCACTCAAAGACACGAAAATTAAAAGAAAGTTTCCTTTATCTAAGGATGAATACAATACTTGTCATAAAGTTTCTTTTAGCGGGGGAAGCGGGTTTGAAAATGACAAAATAAAAGACACAATTAGAAGAGGAGGGAAGATGGATGTTCTGTAACCTTTTCTCAGAGACGTCTTCAACTTTATGCCATAGCTTCAACTAGTTTTGTCTTGGAAGATGACAATGCATAATACCCTAGTAAATTGATTTTATAGATCCCCTTTCTTCCTCATCTCAAGAGAAGACACTAGCTCATTAGGATTTTAGGGACCTGTAGAGCCAGAAGACAACAATTAGTTTGTTGGAGATGTCAAAAAGTAGCTTCAAAGTTATGCCAGAAGAAAGCCCTTCTGACAGATTGGTGTTGACAATTTTGGCAGCTACTATAACAGAAAAGCTGAAATCTTGAAAGCAGGAAGCTACTGCAAACAAAATATCCTAACGTGGCCAAGAATCTTGTGATTATGGTTACATTTCCACAGCAATAGCTTGATTAAAATGTGGTATGATGGATCACATCAGACAAAATCAATCACCCCTCTCATCTTTGGGAAATTACAAAAATTCTTCCAATAATTTAAATTATATGTATTGTTCATAGTTTATTGCTATTGCTAGTTTAATGCTAATATAGGTCAGGGACTTTGAAAGATATTAAAACCAAATTACTTATCAAAGTGCACCTAAATGATGCCACTGATTGTGCCTAAAAATACACAAGGCAAAAAATGTCATGCCGTTAGATACAATTTTGTCAGCTAAACCACATTTCAGTCAATAAACTGAATAATCACATAAACCAGTTCTGATTGATATTTATCTAGATCGTCAACAATAAGCCCAAGTCAGAGCTAAAAAGGCAGATCTGACAATGTGTCTCAGCCAGGGAGCACCTCAGATCTTTGTAAATTCTTGGATTGAAGGTTGAACATCTTTTTCGACTTTTTTTTAAATATTGTAGGAGCAGCAATCCACACCTGTTCTTTTTCTTTTCATTTGTCATTTATGATGTATGACAAAAATTACATGTTGGAAAAATTAACCATGTGACTATGCTATAAAGCTGTCACATTATACATAAGCAATAGCAGCAAATATGTATCTAATTATATGCAATATACTGTATTTAGAATAAAAGTAGAGAGAAAACTAAAAATACAAAAAGAATGATTAAAGATTAAATCTGAAATTTTAAATCATTGCAAAATTGCAATACATCCGGTTTCTTTTCATACAGCTCTTTGATGTTCTCCTCTCATTATTTAAAGGGAACCTGTCACGTGAAAAAAAACGCTATTCACCTGCAAATGTAGGGTTAATCTGGCTCTAATGTTGTGAACGGTCAGTCAATGCTGGGGGCATGGTTATAGCCGCTGCTCTCTATACACAGAGCAGTGACTGATCCGGTGCTGGCACCACCCCCATGACTGAAACACGACTGCTACAGGGAGGAATAAAGTTCATTTTGTCCCAGTAGCACGACTTTAAGTGCAGGTGATGGGCAGGTTCAGAGCGCGATTAACCTGCAGATTAACCCCATATTTGCAGGTTAATAGCATTTTTTTCCACGTGACATGCTACCTATAAACCATCTAAAGTGTACATGGGGCCTAAGTGCTATCAACCTAGTGATGCCTCCTTAGCTACAAGCTGTCACCAACCATGAAGAATCTGCTCCCGCAAAGACTCTGAAAATTCTCCCTTGTTGATTGGACATAGCGCTAATGAAATGATCTTTCTAATCATAAAGAACTGTATATTGTATTTGGGTGCTTTATAAATAATTATTACAGCACCGTACTTTATTATTTATATAATACTAACGTGTATCATCCAGGTACAAATCAACTCTGCTTCCTATCTATAAAGGCTAAAAGTGGTATTCGCATATCCGTGATCCTATCCCAATATATAGTAGGTGTAATAAAAATAGCAAATACATCCAATTAGAAATATAGTATAGTTTTTCTGATTTGCTATATTTCTTTCCTCATGTGCAGGCATTACAGGACCTTAGGTATCCATGGTTATGACCACTGATTTATTGATAGTTAGCTAGTTGCTAGTGGTCGTAACCATGGATACCTAAGTGTCATGATCCATGCTGGATCAGGACTGATATAAAGCACAGGTAACCTTTTTTTTCTGTGCTTAGGTTTGGTTTTTGCCCCCGGTGGCCATTAGGATTATTGCACTGTGGTGTCGTTTGTTCTAAGTTTGCCCCCGGTGGAGGTGAGCATCATTGCACTCTGGTTTCTTTAGTTAAGTGCACATGATTTAATGCAGGTGTGATTTCTGGCTCTTACCTATAAAAGAGTCACAGGTGTTGCAATCAGTGTTGGTGATAGTGTTCATTTCAACCATCCTTGGTGGAGGAAGGAGATGGAGAGCGTTCCTTGCAGCACTGTCTTAGCCCTGGTGTGGAAGGAGTCAGAGGGGATTTCCTTGTCCCTCTGACAGAGCTTGATGGCAGCTATTCAGGAGGAGAGCTGCATTCTGGTGGTGGACTCTGTGGCCAGGAGCAAGTGCAACAGAGTAAAGCTAAGTGGTGTCCCCCGTTTGTGTTTTTCCTTGGTGTGTATTAGTGCAGCGGTGGGGCCAGTGCCTGCGCCCCCCAGCTCCCTAGCAAGGGATAGGTGTAGGGCGACAGGATCCTGAGCGGTGCCCAGTGCAGAACCGGCATACAGAACGTTAGGAGCGTTAGGGACACTGACTCAGGGGAGTGCAGGAGGTCTCCACGTCCCCTTTCCCTAATGCAGGGCCCACCGTTGTAACTGTTTCCCCTTTCCCCGTGTCTTGTTGTTTTAGTTACCGGCCTGCGGGCCGCATCACACAGGACCGTATCATGTGCCGCGTCTTGTTGTTTTAGTTACCGGCCTGCTGGTCGCGTCACACAGGACGGTTCCACATGACACTAAGGTCCTGCAATGCCTGCACATGAGGAAAGAGACATAGCGAAGTAGAAAAACTATACTACATTTCTATTTGGAGATATTTGCTAATATCATTATTATTATTACACCTATTAAATATTGGGATATCCATTTAAGGCCTCTACACAGTAAATTAACATGCTTGGCTGAAAGTATAATGAGTATGGGGAGGGAGGGAATATCCCATGATATGTCATGTCAGGGAAGATGAGGATCTGGCATCTCTAATTTCGGACTGTTGATCCTCCTGTTCTCAGTGAGATACAGTTGTGGCCAAAAGTATTGACACCCCTGCAATTCTGTCAGATAATACTCAGTTTCTTCCTGAAAATGATTGCAAACACAAATTCTTTGGTATTATTATCTTCATTTAATTTGTCTTAAATGAAAAAACACAAAAGAGAATGAAGCAAAAAGCAAAACATTGATCATTTCACACAAAACTCCAAAAATGGGCCAGACAAAAGTATTGGCACCCTCAGCCTAATACTTGGTTGCACAACCTTTAGCCAAAATAACTGCGACCAACCGCTTCCGGTAACCATCAATGAGTTTCTTACAATGCTCTGCTGGAGTTTTAGACCATTCTTCTTTGGCAAACTGCTCCAGGTCCCTGATATTTGAAGGGTGCCTTCTCCAAACTGCCATTTTTAGATCTCTCCACAGGTGTTCTATGGGATTCAGGTCTGGACTCATTGCTGGCCACCTTAGAAGTCTCCAGTGCTTTCTCTCAAACCATTTTCTAGTGCTTTTTGAAGTGTGTTTTGGGTCATTGTCCTGCTGGAAGACCCATGACCTCTGAGGGAGACCCAGCTTTCTCACACAGGGCCCTACATTGTGCTGAAAAATTTGTTGGTAGTCTTCAGACTTCATAATGCCATGCACACGGTCAAGCAGTCCAGTGCCAGAGGCAGCAAAGCAACCCCAAAACATCAGGGAACCTCCGCCATGTTTGACTGTAGGGACCGTGTTCTTTTCTTTGAATGCCTCTTTTTTTCCCCTGTAAACTCTATGTTGATGCCTTTGCCGAAAAAGCTCTACTTTTGTCTCATCTGACCAGAGAACATTCTTCCAAAACGTTTTAGGCTTTTTCAGGTAAATTTTGGCAAACTCCAGCCTTGCTTTTTTATGTCTCGGGGTAAGAAGTGGGGTCTTCCTGGGTCTCCTACCACACAGTCCCTTTTCATTCAGACGCCGATGGATAGTACGGGTTGACACTGTTGTACCCTCGGACTGCAGGGCAGCTTGAACTTGCTTGGATGTTAGTCGATGTTCTTTATCCAACATCCGCACAATCTTGCGCTGAAATCTCTTGTCAATTTTTCTTTTCCGTCCACATCTAGGGAGGTTAGCCACAGTGCCATGGGCTTTAAGCTTCTTGATGACACTGCAAACGGTAGACACAGGAACATTCTGGTCTTTGGAGATGGACTTGTAGCCTTGAGATTGATCATGCTTCCTCACAATTTGGTTTCTCAAGTCCTCAGACAGTTCTTTGGTCTTCTTTTTTTTCTCCATGCTCAATGTGGTACACACAAGGACACAGGACAGAGGTTGAGTCAACTTTAATCCATGTCAACTGGCTGCAAGTGTGATTTAGTTATTGCTAACACCTGATAGGTGCCACAGGTAAGTTACAGGTGCTGTTAATTACACAAATTAGAGAAGCATCACATGATTTTTCGAACAGTGCCAATACTTTTGTCCACCCTCTTTTTTTATGTTTGGTGTGGAATTATATCTAATTTGGCTTTAGGACAATTCTTTTTGTGTTTTTTTCATTTAAGACAAATTAAATGAAGATAATAATACCAAAGAATATGTGTTTGCAATCATTTTCAGGAAGAAACTGAGTATTATCTGACAGAATTGCAGGGTGTCAATACTTTTGGCCACAACTGTAATTCACTTTCAGAGGAGCCTGGCAGTGGCTTCCTTAAAGAGAGCACAGGTGTGCTCAGTAGAGTGAGCTCTCTTTCATATGGAAAAGTCGGACAAGATGGCAACAGCGGAATGATCGGCCGATCCATAATAATGTATGGGGTCCATTAACTCCTCAATACACTTTACACCACATAGGATACAGTGACTGATGTGTACATCACATAGGAGATACCAAAACTGCAGTATATGCATTGCATAGAACACACTGAGACTGCTGTATATACGTCACATAGGATGTACTAAGACTGCTGTACATACATCACATAGGCTGTACTGAGATTGCTGTATATACATCACATAGGATGTACTGACATTGCTGTATATACATCACATAGGATGTATTGAGATTGCTGTATGTACATCACATAGGAGACATAGCGACTGTTCTGTATATCACGTACTGTAGGAGATGGTGAGACTGATGCAAAAATCTCATAGGTCAGAGAACAGAGCACACTAACTCCGCCCACAAAGAAAGTTCTGACACTTGCAAAGTCCAGGATTTGACCTAATCCAGCATTGCATGCACAGTGTCGTTCATTAGTGAAGAGCTATCTACAGAAATATTAAATAGCCTTCAGCCAAAGCACTGCGCCTGACAGGTAATCAGCCCAAAAGCCAAAAGAAATGACATTGCAAGTAAGAGGTTCTTTACTCCTGTCCTAGGAGGTAAGATGCTGCCAGAGGACTCTGGCAGCAGCTCTCATAGAGAATACAGGAAACCTTGGCCAAGAATTCCTGCGAAAGGGAGAGTCAGGAGTTAACTGTCAGCCAAATAATTGTTCGGCCAACAGCTATCCAATGTGTTTGAGGGGCTTTAGACTGAAAACCTTGCAAACAGAGCAGCTGTCATCTGATAACTTCCCTTAAGATCAAAAAAGGTATTCATTATTTATAAATTGCTAAACATATTGGTCAAATCTCAGCATAGTAATAATATCTACAATATAAATACTGTCAATAAAAATTACATGTTCATTACATCATTACTGATAAATATAAATGAATATTATTTCTGGAAAATTTTGACAATCTCTATAAAAGAACACAGAGTACTAGAAAGTTCTGGTGCTTTGCTGAGACTATTCATCACAACAGGAGTTGCTAACAAATCTAAACCTTTAAAACTTTGCAGCACCCCTGAGAGCAACAAATTGAGAGAGATTAATTCTGTGCTCCTGTACCCCTCATTACTAGTAGAGCTAAAGTAGGTCAAACACAAGTTAATCTCTTAAATTCCACTTCTGTACATGCAAGTGAAAATAGGCATTACCTTGCATGGGCCAAAGTCACAGAGGAATAATCTCCCAGGGTGATGAGCCATGTACATCCAAGACTAAGAATAATTGAAGTTTAACATTCCTCTCCAAAATTGCTCAGATACAATAAAACTGAAAACAGTATTCCACAGGAAAAACGTGAACATAATATGATAGTAGTAACATGTATGGTATCAAGAAAATATACTGTGTAAAAGTTTATAACATATTGTTTCTAATGACAAATTATTCATAAAGAGGACCCCCTAATATTATGCAATTGCTTTATCAGGTCTAAATGGTGGTGTTCTTCTGAATATGGTATCTTAGGTTTTGTTGTTCCTGTGGCTCTCTCTTCCTGAGTTATTGCCCCTTGTTTATTGTATGTACAGTGGGGGAAATAAGCATTTGATCCCTTGCTGATTTAGTAAGTTTGCCCACCGGCAAAGACATGAACAGTAGAGATGAGTGACTTTGCCTTTTTTCGGGTCGAGTCAGGTTTCACGAAACCCGACTTTTAGTCGGGTCGAACGAAATCGGTCGATTATTGGGAAAAGTCGAAGTCCGACTGAAACACGAAACCCAATGTAAGTCAATGGGGAAGAAAAGTCGGCAATGAGTGGAGGACAGGAAACACACCTACAGTGCCCATTTTAATGCCAAAAACATCAATTCTTATTCCTTAAGCTTGTCACCCTTAATTTACTTTATAATAATAGTTAGGCATTGAAAACTGGGGGTTATTTGGTGGGGGGTAGTGCTGGCTCCAGATTTTCGTGGGCCCAGGGCCAGAGTGTCACTTGGCTCCTTTAACACATGACACAATTCATGATCCTTTGATACGGCAGAGAAATAGCGGTACAGTACAATGAAAAATACTTAAATTCTTACATGACTGATATCCATTTTAAATTCTCCAATAGCTCCAAAAACAGACAGTATATTCCTCCATACAGTATTATGGCCACCGCATAGTGCACCATACAGAGTAATGAGGCCCATATATTTCTCCATACAGAATCATTGGTCCCATATAATGTTCCATACAGTATATGATGAGCTCCACATAATGCTACAGTATACAGTTGTGGCCAAACGTATTGACACCCCTGCAATTCTGTCAGATAATACTCAGTTTCTTCCTGAAAATGATTGCAAACACAAATTTTTTGGTATTATTATCTTCATTTAATTTGTCTTAAATGAAAAAACACAAAAGAGAATGAAGCAAAAAGCAAAACCTTGATCATTTCACACAAAACTCCAAAAATGGGCCAGACAAAAGTATTGGCACCCCCAGCCTAATACTTGGTTGCACAACCTTTAGCTAAAATAACTGCAACCAACCGCTTCCGGTAACCATCAATGAGTTTCTTACAAGGCTCTGCTGGAATTTTAGACCATTCTTCTTTGGCAAACTGCTCCAGGTCCCTGATATTAGAAGGGTGCCTTCTCCAAACTGCCATTTTTAGATCTCTCCACAGGTGTTCTATGGGATTCAGGTCTGGACTCATTGCTGGCCACCTTAGAAGTCTCCAGTGTTTTCTTTCAAACCATTTTCTAGTGCTTTTTGAAGTGTGTTTTGGGTCATTGTCCTGCTGGAAGACCCATGACCTCTGAGGGAGACCCAGCTTTCTCACACTGGGCCCTACATTGTGCTGCAAAATTTGTTGGTAGTCTTTATACTTCATAATGCCATGCACACGGTCAAGCAGTCCAGTGCCAGAGGCAGCAAAGCAACCCCAAAACATCAGGGAACCTCCGCCATGTTTGACTGTAGGGACCGTGTTCTTTTCTTTGAATGCCTCTTTTTTTCTCCTGTAAACTCTATGTTGATGCCTTTGCCGAAAAAGCTCTACTTTTGTCTCATCTGACCAGAGAACATTCTTCCAAAACGTTTTAGGCTTTTTCAGGTAAGTTTTGGTAAACTCCAGCCTGGCTTTTTTATGTATCGGGGTAAGAAGTGGGGTCTTCCTGGGTCACCTACCACACAGTCCCTTTTCATTCAGACGCCGACGGATAGTACGGGTTGACACTGTTGTACCCTCGGACTGCAGGGCAGCTTGAACTTGTTTGGATGTTAGTCGAGGTTCTTTATCCAACATCGGCAGAATCTTGTGTTGAAATCTCTTGGCAATTTTTCTATTCCGTCCACATCTAGGGAGGTTAGCCACAATGCCTTGGACTTTAACCCCTTCCTGACATCAGACGTACTATCCCGTCCATGGGACCCGGGCCCCTATGCCCAAGGACGGGATAGTACATCTCAGCGATAAGCGGTGCCCACGTGGTGAGTGCAGCTGATCGCGGCCGGGTATCAGCTAATTATCACAGCAGACACCCGGCACAATGTGTCAGGGGTGGTCACGGTGATCTGTGGTGTGACAGATCAGCGATCTGTCACAGGACAGTGATGTCCCACCTGGGACTATGTAATAAAGTTAAAAAAAAAGTGTTAAAATAATTTTTTTAAAAATCGCCAAATAAATTAGAAAAAAAAAAAAATTCCCCAAATAAATCCATTTTTTGGAAATAAAAAAAAACAATAAAAGTACACATATTAGGTATCGCCGTGTCCATAACGACCTGCCCTATAAAACCGTCTCATTAGTTAACCCCTTTAGCGAACCCCTTAAAAAATAAAAATAAAAAACGAAGCACAAAATAATGATTTATTATCATACCGCCAAACAAAAAGTGCAATAACGCGCGATCAAAAAGACGCATATAAATATCCATGGTAACGCTGAAAACGTCATCTTGTCCTGCAAAAAACGAGCTGTCACACAGCATCATCAGAAAAAAAAATAAAAAAAGTTATAGCTCGCAGAATAAAGTGATGCAAAAATAATTATTTTTTATATAAAATAGTTTTCATTGCATAAAACCGACAAAACATAAAAAAGTTTGCATTCCAAAACGTCACTACTTCCCTTCCGAGCCCCGACATGTGCCCATACAGTAGTTTTCTCCCACATATGGGGTTATTAGAGTTCTCAGGACAAATTGGACAACAACTTTTGGGGCTCAATTTCTCCTGGTACCCTTGGGAAAATAAAAAATTGGTGACTAAAAGGTCATGTTTGTGGAAAAAATACAAATTTTTTATTTTCACGCCCGGGCAGTATAAACTTCTGTGAAGCACTGGAGGGGTCAAAGTGTTCACCACACATCTAGATAAGTTCCTTGGGGGGTCTAGTTTCCAAAATGGTGTCATTTGTGGGGGGGTTTCCACTGCTTTGGTACATCAGGGGCTTTCCAAACGCGACATGGTGTCCGATCTCAATTCCAGCCAAAAACATCAAATGGCGCTGCTTCCCTTCTGAGCTCTGCCATGTGCCCAAATAGTGGTTTACCCCCACATGTGGGGTATCAGTGTACTCAGGACAAATTGCACAATAACTTTTAGGTTCCTGTTACCCTTGGGAAAATAAAAATTGGGGGTGAAAAGATCATTTTTGTGGAAAAATATGATTTTTTAATTGTACCGCTGTACGTTATAAACTTCTGTGAAGCCCTTGTGGGTTCAAAGTTCTCACCACATATCTAGATAAGTTCCTTGGGGGGGTCTAGTTTCCAAAATGGGGTCACTTTTGGGGGGTTTCCACTGTTTAGGTACATCAGGGGCTCTCCAAACGTGACATGGCGTCCGATCTGAATTCCAGCCAATTTTGCATTGAAAAAGTCAAATGGCGCTCCTTCCCTTCTGAGCTCTGCCATGCGCCGAAACAGTGGTTCCCCCCACATATCAGGTATCAGCGTACTCAGGACAAATTGCACAATAACTTTTGCAGTCCAATTTCTCCTGTTACCCTTGGTAAAATAAAAAAAATTGAACCTGAAGTATTTTTTTGTGAAAAAAAACTTAGATGTTGATTTTTTTTTTTAAATATTGAAAAAAATCCTGTGACGCACCTAAAGGGTTAATAAACTTCTTGAATGTGGTTTTGAGCACCTTAAGGGTTGCAGTTTTTAGAATGGTGTCACTTTTGGGTATTTTCTATCATATAGACCCCTCAAAGTGGATTCAAATGTGATGTGGTCCGTAAAAATAAAATGGTGTTGCAAAAACGAGAAATCGCTGGTCAATTTTTGACCCTTATAACTTCCTAAGAAAAAAAAATTTTGGTTCCAAAATTGTGCTGATGTAAAGTAAACATGTGGGAAATGTTACTTATCAAGTTTTTTGTGTGCCGTATCTCTGTGATTTAAGGGCATAAAAATTCAAAATTGGAAAATTGCGAAATTTTCAACATTTTCACCAAATTTCCTTTTTTTTTCAAAAATAAACGCAAGTTATTTGAATGAAATTTTACCACTAGCATGAAGTACAATATGTCACGAGAAAACACTTTTAGAATCACCAGGATCCATGGAAGCGTTTCAGAGTTATTACCTCATAAAGGAACAGTGGTCAGAATTGTAAAAATTGGCCCAGTCATGAACGTGCAAACCACCCTTGGGGGTGAAGGGGTTAAACTTCTTGATAACACTGCACACGGTAGACACAGGAACATTCAGGTCTTTGGAGATGGACTTGTAGCGTTGAGATTGCTCATGCTTCCTCACAAGTTGGTTTCTCAAGTCCTCAGACAGTTCTTTGGTCTTCTTTCTTTTCTCCATGCTCAATGTGGTACACACAAGGACACAGGACAGAGGTTAAGTCAACTTTAATCCATGTCAACTGGCTGCAAGTGTGATTTAGTTATTGCCAACACCTGTTAGGTGCCACAGGTAAGTTACAGGTGCTGTTAATTACACAAATTAGAGAAGCATCACATGATTTTTCGAACAGTGCCAATACTTTTGTCCACCCTCTTTTTTATGTTTGGTGTGGAATTATATCCAATTTTTTTTAGGACAATTCTTTTTGTGTTTTTTTCATTTAAGACAAATTAAATGAAGATAATAATACCAAAGAATTTGTATTTGCAATCATTTTCAGGAAGAAACTGAGTATTATCTGACAGAATTGCAGGGGTGTCAATATGTATGTTGTTCACCATGGATGAAGCGCCAGTGTCTTATGGGCCCAAAAATTGCTCCATATATAATGGGCCCCATTTCTAATGCTCCAGTGTATAATGGGTCCTGTAAATGCTGCTCCAGTGACTGATGTCCACCTTTGGAATGCTCCAGTGTATGGGGGGCCCCAGATATCATTCTCCAGAGTATCGTGCTCCCCAAAAATTGCTCCCAACCTTTAAAACAATTAAATAAGTCTCCTCGCTAGGGAATCCCTGTACTAGTCTGGACTCCTCATCATCCCCATCTTCCATCTCTCTGCACTTGGACTGTTTAGGCAGAGGTCATACAGACATGATGTCATCACGCTCTTTGACCAGAATGTCACTGTCAGGAAAAGTGTTTGGTTTACGGGGGAAGTATGGTTGCAAAGCTGAACCTTAAAGGAATGTCCAGAAGGGCACCACCAGGAGTGGAGCCTGCGGCTTAATTGGACCCAACACGGGCAACCTTAACCATGCCATCCACAAAAAGCTGCACAGATTGCATGCTTAATTCCGTTAACGAACGAGACTCAGGCATGCCCCCGCGGTCCGCGTCCAGCTTACTAGAGGGACACGTGAGGCTCTGGCACGCGAGATCGGCCAATAACAGGTCTGTCATGCCCTTACATGTCCGGGGCTGCACGCATGCTACAATGAAAGGACAAGCGTGTATCACTTACAGGTGCGGATAACACGCTGAACCCCGTTAGTGATGGGGATCTGGGATTACAATTCTTCCCCGCGAACAAGCATTTCCCAGTAAGTGGAGGTCAACCGTAATTCCGGAATTAGGCCTAAATGGCATTCCAGAAAAAATGTAAAAAAATTAAGTGTCCAAACCACAGGTGCTGTAGCTTGCTTAACAGCTGGGCTCCTCTGCTGAGTAGCATACAGTTCTTACATAAACAGGCGGCATAGCTTGGTTCACGGGTGGCCAACTCTGCTGAGTAGCATACACAGTTACTAGGCCCAAAGTATTAAGTGGTGTAAATGCAGTCAAAAACTGTTTCTTTTATAAACAGGCGGCATAGCTCGGTTCACGGGTGGGCTCCTCTTCTGAGTAGCAGACACAGTTACTAGGCCCAAAAGGATTTTCAGGACAATATGCGGTAAAAAATTATTAGAAACACACACAGTGTAGCTCCTTCACAGGTGTACTACACCGCTGGCTACCAGACACCGCTACTATGCCCTAAAACTGTCTATTATCATTGAAAACCATTATTAATGTGAAAAAAAAATACGCTTTTATTTAACGAAACGTTCTCGAACGGAAACTCGAACAGCCGAATTTTAATCAAAGTGTTGTAGTTCGACAAACTGATCTAACACCGCCCAAAACAGCTAGAATTTGAACTTGGCCAACAGTTCCACTCAAACACCACTCATCTGTAATCAGGAGGCAGACTCAGATGGTCTCAGGCACAGTATGGATGCGACAAGATTGCAGAAAGTTGAGAAAGGGTACAGTATCACCGGATAACAGGTATATATAGCATAGTTTAAACATTTAAAATCTCTGTGTTTATTACCGGAGTATGGCAAAGACACTCACAGCCACAGTATTGATTAGACAACAATCTAAAAAGTAGAAAAAATGAAATGTTTTTGAAGCGTACTCAAGTATACACTGTTGGGGTATTTTTAAATCTTCATATATATTTCTGTCTCAGTAAGACAGTCCAGACTCTCCGCAAGAGGAAACGAGATGGATAAAAGTACAGACATAAAGTCGAGTGATTGCAGAAATTTAGGAATTACTAATCACGGGAAAAACTCCCGGGAGAATTCTCAGAGGCGATGCTGACCCTCAATTACTTTGTGTGTGGAGACAGCAAAAACAGTTCTTTGTGAAGAAAGGGTTGCTGTATCGCAGTACCGTTGATCCCATCACCGTTACTCATCTCCATCAAATTTTGATCACAGGGAGAGATGTAGACATGGTCCTCACTGCCTATCATGATCTGTCAGGTAACTTTGGAGTGCAAAAGACAGAAGCCACAGGCTGTAGGCGATTCTATTGGATTGGCGTGAGAGGGCACATTTAAAAATGTGGGCAGGAATGTCACACTTCTGTGAGTAGGAAAACTGTGAAAGCTGATAATAAACCACCACTGCATCTCATTGTGAGTCGACGTCCATAAGAAATGGAAGCCATTGATCATCTGAAGCTAGAGCCCGGCCAGCAGGACAGGGCATAGCTACGTCTTAACCATCATCTATCAGTTCACCAAATTTGTAGTGGCAGTCCCAGGGAAGGATTTGACAGCCCAGACTACACAGCGGAGGAGCAGGGAGAGGTAAATATTGCAAATGCTGGGGCCCTGCCCAAGCAAGGGGGGCCTACTCGTGGGCGTCGGTACTGGCACTGGGCCCCTCATAGTACGCCTGTGTGTCTGACGGTGGGTGTGCACCCCCACCATCAGAGACACTTGATTGCACTATGAGGGACCCTGTGCCAGTGCTGGCGCCCAAGAGTCGGCCCACCCACCTGTCCAGGGCTATGTCACTCGCATGGTTGCGTGCGCTAGGTGGTGACCCCGGCCATGGGAGGGAGGCAGCCCAGTTAGGGAGGTTTAAAAAATGGCATATGTTGATGTTGGACATTCAGCAGCTGCAAATGGAGGAATTGGAGAAGTCTGAGGAAGAGGAGGACAAAAGCGAGCCATTTTTCTTTCAACCTATGTGTCATCAGGGGAAGGTGGGACAAAATCCTTGGAAACCCATGCATGGTTCATTTTAATGAAGGTTAGATCATCAACATTTTGGGCCAAGACGGGTCCTTTTTTCTGTCAGGATTGAGCCAGCAGCACTGATGACTCTTTCCGATAGCACACTAGCAGCAGGGCAAGCGAGCTCCTGTAAGGCATATTGTGCCAATTCAGGCCAGGTGTCCAGTTTAGAGGCCCAATAGTAAAAGGGGAATGACCTGTGTGGGAGAACATCGATATGGGACGAGAAGTAGTTTGTAACCATAGTTGACAACTGCTGTCTCCTGTCACTTTCAATCGATGCAGTATTACCAGTCGTGTAAGCCAGACTTGAAAAATCAGTCCACAACATGGTCATGAAACCCCTGTCTCCAACGCCACTTCTGATGTGAGCACCACGAACACCTCTTCCATGTTGCCCCCTATGGCTCGTTGGAGAACCATCACCGCTGCTGTGTGCTGGGAATGCCTCAAACAAACGGTTTACCAGAGTTGCTTGTTTGTTAGCCAATATTAGGTCAAGGTTCTCCTATGGCATGATGTTTTTGAATATGCCTTTATAGCGTGGATCCAGGATG
The DNA here is from genome assembly GCF_039654945.1 of Dendrobates tinctorius. Classification (NCBI taxonomy): domain Eukaryota; kingdom Metazoa; phylum Chordata; class Amphibia; order Anura; family Dendrobatidae; genus Dendrobates; species Dendrobates tinctorius. The sequence goes on along the minus strand of NW_027361728.1, from coordinate 41,176,921 downwards.
CTGGCCAACCAGTAGTCGTCATCATTCATCATTTTGGCAATGCGGGGGTCCCTTTTTAGGATCTGCAAGGCCAATGTTCCAGGTGTCAATGATGCACTGCGAGTGCTGGCTGGAGGAGCACTTTCTGGCAAATCCGCATCCCTCCTATCACGCACAATCCCTGTACCAGACCTTGCCACGCCAATATTTTCTCTTGCCCCACGAGAAGCATCCTCCTCCCCTAAATAATCATCCCCATCATCATCCTCCTCCTCTTCTTCCTCTTCTTCCTCCACCTCGTCCAGGAGAGGTCCCAGAGCAGACAATGGCTGACTATCATCAAGGCTTCCCTCCTCCTCTTCCTCATCCTCCTCTGCTGCAGATGCCTGCTCCTTAATGTGCGTCAAAGTTTGCATGAGCAGACGCATAAGTGGGATGCTCATGCTTATGATGGCGTCGTCTGCGCTTACCAGTTGTGTGCAATCCTCAAAACACTGAAGGACTTTACAGAGATCTTTCAGCTTCAACCACTGCACACCCGACAACTCCGTGTCTGCCCTCAAAGTGCCTGGCCGTGTATCCTCCCACAAATGCATTACAGCCTGCCTCTGTTCGCACAGCCTCTGAACCATGTGCAGGGTGGAGTTCCACCTTGTTGCAACGTCGATAATTTGGCGGTGCATGGGAAGGTGGAGCAATAGCTGCAGCTTCTGCATGCGACTGGAGTGTACGGGCGACCGGCGGATGTGCGAGCACAGTCTTCAGACCTTTTGGAGCAGGCCTGTTAACTCCGGATAATTATTGAGGAAGCACTGCACCACCAGGTTCAAGGTGTGAGCCAGGCAAGGTATGTGACGGAGTTTTGAAAGGGCTATGGCTGCCACAAAATTACGGCCATTATCAATAACTACCTTGCCTGCCTCAAGATGTAGACTGTCCAGCCATGAATCAGTTTGTCGCTGCAAGTAGTCGGCCAGTTCCTCTGTGGTGTGTCTGTCGCCCAAACACATCATCTTAAACACAGCCTGCTGATGCTTACCACTAGCTGTTCGATAGAGGGACACCGAGTGTGCAACACTGGCAGTTGTGAATGGAGTGCTCGCGCGACTGCACTCTGTGGATGAGCTTTCGCTTCTGGAGGAGGAGGAGGGTCGATCGCCTACATCCAACTGTTTCCTATACCATGGGCTAGGCATCACTGTCCCACTGCCGCTGTCCCCTGTGGACCCTGCATCCACCACATTAACCCAGTGCGCAGTGATGAACACGTAATGGCCCTGGCCATGACTACTGGACCATGCATCTGTTGTGCGGTGCACCTTTCCACTCACTGATTGCTTGAGTGCATGGACAATTCGGTCTTTCACATGAAGGTGGAGGGCTGGGATGGCTTTGCGAGAAAAGAAGTGCCGACTGGGTAGGTCATAGCGTGGTACTGCGTATGCCATGAGTTCGCGGAAAGCTTCGCTTTCAACCAACCGGTAGGGCATCATCTCTAACGAGATTAGTTTGGCAATGTGGGTGTTCAAACCCAGTGTACGCGGATGAGAGGATGAGTACTTTCTTGTCCTACTCATAGTCTCTGGTAGGGTGAGCTGGACTTGAGAGCTGTATATGGTGGAACTAGCGGTGGACATGGCGGACTGAGACAGGGTTGATGATGGTGATGGAGCTGGTGTTCTTTCTGATGGCCTAGATTCAGTCTTTCGTAGCAATAGCATTGTGATTCCCTGACTGCTTTGGCCTTGCGACGACACCTCAACATTTGCTGCTGGTGGTGTGCTAACCGGTGGGCTTACAGTGGGGGAAACAATGTAGCTTTGCTGACTACCTTCATTGGGAGCAGTTGCACATGTGGTACGTGAGGTTTGGTAGTCCATCCACGCTTGCAAGTGCATGGTGGTTAAATGTCTAAGCATGCAACTGGTATTCAAATTTCTCAGATTTTTCCCTCGGCTAAAGGTCTTTGCACACTTCTTACAGATAACCTTTGCCTGATCATTAGGATTTTGTTCAAAAAAGTGCCACACTGCACTCTTCCTACTATGGAAGACATTTTGAAACCTTGCACGCTGTGCTAATTTGACTGTCTGGCCTAGCTGTCCTGCAACGCTTTTGGTTTTTGTAACCCGTTTTTGGACTGCTCCGGGCCTGCCAGATAACAGCTGTTGTGATGTCGAAGCCTGCTGCGGATGCTCCTCCTCTTCTGAGCTATTGGCAGCGGCACCCTCTTCCCCCAATGGATGCCAATCTGGGTCAAAAACTGGGTCATCCATCACCTCCTCTTCAGTGTCATGTGCACCTTCCTCTGTATCACCATGTAAGGTGGTATAGTATGCGGGAATGGGCACTTGAGTTTCATCAGGGTCAGATTCTGGCTCAATACACTGCGAGGACAATGTAGTGCTCTGAGTGAATGTACCAGCAGATAAATCTAGCAGTGGCTGTGCATCAGTGCACTCCATGTCAGATTCTTCTTGGACTGGGTAATTCACGATTTTACTTGATAACCTAGGCATGGTATGTGAAAAGAGCTCCATGGAGTAATCTGTAGTGTGGCCTGCCGCATCTGTTATGATTGAGTCACCGTAGGAGGCAAAAACAGAAATGCTAGCTAAGTCCTTAAAACCAGAGAAGTTGGCAACTATCAGATTGCAGACCCCTGAACCTATCAACACAACTAGCAGTAGCCGTGGGGGGTTCTTACGATGACCTAGACCCCTCGATCACAGCCAGAGAGATACATAGGCCTAAAGAAGGAAAGGGGAAATCTAACTGCCCCAGAGCAGACCCCAAAGCAATAGGCAGCCCCCCACATATAATGACGGTGAAGCAAGATGAAAACACTTACACAGACAGAAAGACAGGCTGAGCAAAGACGGGGCCCAAAAACTACCTAGATAGGAACGGATAGGAAGGCTGCTGTCTGCAATCTGCCAAAACCCTATCAGAGACAAAAGCCAACAAGCTGATATAAAAATGGCCCTGAAGCAACTAAGCTTCAAAAACTAAATCAGCACTCAGGTACTTTCAGAAGACAGAGCTCACGGAACACTGCACACTCCAGCAGGGAGTGGCAGAATCCAAAAAGCAAGAAAAACAAAAACAAATCTTAGATGCAAAAGGCAAAACAGAAAACTTAGCTTTAGGAGAGCAGGAATCAGACTGGTGTCCAAGAGTCCACAGAGAAATCACCTGCAGGGCAGAAAGGGCGTAGGCTGCCTTAAATCCAGTCAGTGACTCCACTCAGCCAATCGTCTTCATTAGTCCCAGGTGCCTGATAATCAGGCTCACTACCTTCCTTCACTAGAATAGGGAGTTCACTAGGCCTCAGTGACGGAGGGGAAAATGAACTCACAACAGTACCCCCCCTTGAGGAGGGGTCACCGAACCCTCAACAACGCTACCAGGGCGATCAGGGTGAGCCTGATGAAAGGCACGCACCAATCTTTTGGCATGAATATCAGAGGTAGAGACCCAGGAATTATCCTCCTGACCATAACCCTTCCACTTAACCAAATACTGGAGTCTCCGTCTAGCCAGACGGGAATCCAGAATTTTCTCTACCTCATATTCCAAGTTACCTTCAACCAATACAGGGTCCGGAGGTGCCACCTCAGGCACAACTGGCTCAACAAACCTCTTCAACAAGGACTTATGGAACACATTATGGATCTTAAATGTGACAGGAAGAGCCAAACGAAAAGAGACCGGATTAATAATCTCCAAAATCTTGTAAGGTCCAATAAATCTAGGCTTAAACTTAGGAGAAGCCACCTTCATAGCAATATTTTTTGATGATAACCACACCATATCACCAATCTTAAACTGGGGACCAATGGTCCTATGTCGATTGGAAAACCGCTGGGCCTTTTCCTGGGAGAGAGATAACTTATCCACCACTTGGTCCCAGACCTGGTGCATTCTCTCCACCACAGTGTCAACACCTGGGCAGGCAGAAGGCTCCACCTGCCCTGAAGAAAATCAAGGGTGAAAACCAAAGTTACAAAAAAAACATCAAAGTGGCAGAACTAGCTCTATTATTTAAAGCAAATTCGGCCAAGGGCAAAAATGAAACCCAATCATCCTGATCAGCAGAAATAAAACATCTCAAATACGACTCCAAGGTCTGGTTTGTTCTCTCTGTCTGCCCATTGGTCTGAGGGTGAAAAGCAGAGGAGAAGGACAACTGAATTCCCAACTTGGAACAGAACGTCCTCCAAAATTTAGACACAAATTGAACTCCTCTGTCAGATACAATGTTCTCAGGAATCCCGTGCAAGCGAACCACCTGTTGCAAAAACAGGGGCACCAACTCAGAGGAAGATGGCAACTTAGGGAGTGGTACAAGATGAACCATCTTAGAGAACCTATCACAAATCACCCAAATAACAGTCATTCTTTGAGAGACCGGCATATCAGAGATGAAATCCATTGAAATATGGGTCCATGGCCTCCTGGGGACCGGCAAAGGCATCAACAACCCACTAGAGCGAGAACAAGATTTAGACGGGGAGCAAGTCCCACAGGACTGCACAAAATTCCTGACATCATGAGACAAGGTGGGCCACCAAAAAGAGTGACTCACCAGATCTCTAGTACCAAAAATACCTGGATGACCAGCCAATGCAGAGCAATGAACTTCAGACATCACTCTCTTCTTCTACTGGTCAGGAACATACAACTTTCCACTGGGGCAACGCTCAGGTTTGTCCTCCTGGAACTCTTGCAGAGCAAGTCTCAAATCGGGCGAGATGGCAGAAAGAACTACCCCTTCGCCAAAGATGGTGGCAGGCTTGGTCACCACAGGAGAATCAGCAAAGAAACTACTAGAGAGGGCGTCTGCCTTGACATTCTTAGTTCCAGGAAGGAAAGAGACCACAAAATCAAAACGTGTAAAAAACAAGGCCCACCTAGCCTGTCTAGGGTTCAAGCGTTTAGCCGACTCTAGGTAAATCAAATTTTTGTGGTCAGTGAGGACCACAACTTGATGTCTGGCTCCCTCCAACCAATGTCTCCACTCCTCAAATGCCCATTTCATGGCCAACAGTTCCCGATTCCCCACATCATAGTTACGTTCAGATGAAGAGAACTTACGGGAAAAGAAAGCACAGGGATTCATTTTAGATGTTACCGGATACTTTTGGGACAACACCGCTCCTGCACCAATCTCAGAAGCATCCACCTCTACCTGGAACGGGAGTGAGACATCAGGTTGCCGCAGAACCGGGGCGGAGGTAAATCTACGCTTCAGCTCCTGAAAGGAAGCAACCGCCTCCTGAGACCAATTCAACACATCCGCACCCTTCCTGGTCAGGTCAGTCAATGGTTTGGCAATACTAGAAAATTTTGCTATAAATTTCCGATAAAAATTAGCAAAACTCAAAAACTTCTGGAGGGCCTTCAAAGAAGTGGGCTGACCCCAATCATAAATGGCCTGTACCTTGGCCGGGTCCATTTCAATAGTTGACGGAGACAAAATAAATCCCAAAAAAGAAATTCTCTGTACTCCAAAAAGGCATTTTGATCCTTTGACATACAGAGAATTCTCTCTCAAGATCCGGAACACAGTCCGAATATGTTCCACATGAGAATCCCAATCCTTGGAGAAGATCAAAATATCATCCAGATAGATGATCAAAAATTTATCGACAAAGTCTCGGAAAATATCGTTCATGAAGCACTGGAAGACAGAAGGGGCATTAGTGAGCCCAAAAGGCATCACCAGGTACTCAAAATGTCCCTCCGGAGTATTAAACGCCGTCTTCCATTCATCCCCCTGCTTAATGCGGATAAGATTATACGCCCCCCTGAGGTCAAGCTTGGTAAACCAGCAAGCACCTCTGACTCTAGAGAATAGATCCGAAATCAGGGGTAACGGATACTGATATTTAATTGTAATTTTATTGAGGGCACGATAATCAATACAAGGCCTTAAAGAACCATCCTTCTTGGCCACAAAAAAAACGGCACCTAAGGGTGAAGAGGATGGTCTAATATGACCCTTCTCCAACGCCTCCTTAATATAGGACCGCATAGCCTCGTGCTCGGGTACAGATAAATTGAAGAGCCGACCCTTTGGAAATTTAAACCCCGGGTTTAGTTCAATTGCACAGTCATAACTCCTATGAGGAGGCAAGGACGCAGATTCATTCTCACTAAATACATCATAGTAGTCCGCCAAATAGTCAGGAACCTCATGCGACTGAGGAGAGGTGGAAAAAACCGGAGCCTCACTAAAGGTACACCAGCAACCCCAACTCACCACAGACACAGACTTCCAATCCAAAACTGGATTATGAATCTGCAACCAGGGAAACCCCAGAACAACGGCATCATGCAGACCATGCAACACCAAAAATCTGCAATTTTCTTGGTGGTATGTGGCGACCCGCATGACCAACTGGGTCCAAAACTGAGGTTTATTTTTAGCCAGAGGGGTAGCATCAATCCCCCTCAAAGGGATAGGCGTCTGCAGAGGTGTCAACGGAAATCCACAACTTTTAGCAAAATCCAAGTCCATTAGGTTTAGCGCTGCTCCCGAATCCACAAAAGCCTTGGCGGAAAATGTGGACAGGGAACAGATCAGAGTAATCGCCAAAAGAAACTTAGGCTGAACCCCACCAACAGAAAACGTGTGTGCAAAGTGTTTCTCATGTTTAGGACAAACAGAAATAACATGTGAGGCATCTCCACAGAAAAAACACAGCTTATTACGCCTTCTGAATTCCTGACGTTGCGCCTTAGACAAAACTCTATCACATTGCATAGGTTCAGACGTCTGTTCAACCGGTGGCAACACCTCTCGTGTAATCCTGCGTTCACGTAAACGCTGATCAACCTGAATGGCTAAAGACATAGAATCGTCCAGACGAGAGGGAACAGGAAATCCCACCATAGTATCTTTTACGGCTTCTGACAAACCCTTCCGAAAGAGAGCAGCCAAGGCACTATCATTCCAGGTAGTAAGGACCGCCCACTTTCGGAACTTTTGACAGTACAACTCTGCAGATTCTCGACCCTGGTTCAATGCTAACAGGGTCTTTTCAGCCTGATCAATAGCATTAGGTTCGTCGTACAGCAACCCCAAGGCTTGAAAAAATGCGTTCACATTAGTCAGAATAGGGTCATCTGGTTTCAAAGAAAACCCCCAATCCTGGGGATCGCCGCGCAGCAAAGAGATGACAATTTTAACCTGCTGCGCGGGGCTCCATGACGAGTTAGGCTTCAAAGCAAAAAATAGTTTACAATTATTTTTGAAACTCAAAAATTTAGATCGATCCCCCAAAAATACATCAGGTGTGGGGATCTTTGGTTCAACAGCATGTGAACGAGCAAGATAGGCGGAAATTCCTCGCACTTCAGCAGCGAGCTGCTCCACACGATCAGACACTTGCTTTATCTCCATTGAGAGAATAAAAAAAAATTCCCCCTACGGCCTCAGAGATATAGAGGAAAGAATATACAAACACCTTTTTTTTTTTCTTTTTTTTTAAACACAATTCTTTCCTGCTATTGAGTACCCCAGGATCTGCGATTTGGCGGGTGATTCTGTTATGATTGAGTCACCGTAGGAGGCAAAAACAGAAATGTTAGCTACGTCCTGAAAACCAGAGAAGTTGGCAACTATCAGATTGCAGACCCCTGAACCTATCAACACAACTAGCAGTAGCCGTGGGGGGTTCCTACGATGACCTAGACCCCTCGATCACAGCCAGAGAGATACATAGGCCTAAAGAAGGAAAGGGGAAATCTAACTGCCCCAGAGCAGACCCCAAAGCAATAGGCAGCCTCCCACATATAATGACGGTGAAGCAAGATGAAAACACTTACACAGACAGAAAGACAGGCTGAGCAAAGACGGGGCCCAAAAACTACCTAGATAGGAACGGATAGGAAGGCTGCTGTCTGCAATCTGCCAAAACCCTATCAGAGACAAAAGCCAACAAGCTGATATAAAAATGGCCCTGAAGCAACTAAGCTTCAAAAACTAAATCAGCACTCAGGTACTTTCAGAAGACAGAGCTCACGGAACACTGCGCACTCCAGCAGGGAGTGGCAGAATCCAAAAAGCAAGAAAAACAAAAACAAATCTTAGATGCAAAAGGTAAAACAGAAAACGTAGCTTTAGGAGAGCAGGAATCAGACTGGTGTCCAAGAGTCCACAGAGAAATCACCCGCAGGGCAGAAAGGGCGTAGGCTGCCTTAAATCCAGTCAGTGACTCCACTCAGCCAATCGTCTTCATTAGTCCCAGGTGCCTGATAATCAGGCTCACTACCTTCCTTCACTAGAATAGGGAGTTCACCAGGCCTCAGTGACGGAGGGGAAAATGAACTCATAACACGCATCCTTTACTTTTGGTAGGGGTGAAGGACACGAGGAAAGGTGTGTTCCTGACCATGAGCCTCCAATGACGACTAAGTGCTTTTATTTTTTGAAAATTCAGAAGAGGAGGCGATAGAGCTGGAGGCTGTGTCAGCAATGTAAGCCAAAACTTGTTCCTGAAGCTCCGGCTTGAAAAGCGGTTTACCTACTCCCAGAAAAGGGAGCCTTCGAGGCCTTGTGGAGCCAGACGATGACGCAGGCTCAACACCTCCTGCATTAGGTGCTATTGTGCTTTTGCCACTACCAGCAGATCCACCACCACCACCACCAACACCATCATTACCAGCTGGCAACCCACACCCACGTCCACGGCCTCTTCCAACACACTTCCTCATTTTTGGGAAAATGTACCCAAAATACCACCAGCAATATGGTACTGTAAAACAAGGTACAAGGTGTATATAGTATTGGAGAGAATTTGAATCTCCCTACAGACTTGAGGACACTGAACTAATATCTCAGGCCCAGTGTAGATTACACCTCAATATAACAGGCTAAAATTGGATGGTGTATAAAATGTCTATATAGGACTGGGGAGAATTTGAATCTCCCTACAGACTTGAGGACACTGAACTATTATCTCAGGCTCAGTGTAGATTACACCTCAATATAACAGGCTGAAATTGGATGGTGTATAAAATGTCTATATAGGACTGGGGAGAATTTGAATCTCCCTACAGACTTGAGGACACTGAACTATTATCTCAGGCCCAGTGTAGATTACACCCCAATATAACAGGCTGAAATTGGATGGTGTATAAAATGTCTATATAGGACTGGGGAGAATTTGAATCTCCATACAGACTTGAGGACACTGAACTATTATCTCAGGCCCAGTGTAGATTACATCTCAATATAACAGGCTGAAATTGGATGGTATATAAAAAGTCTATATAGAACTGGGGAGACTTTGAATCTCCCTAGAGATTTTAGCAAGCTGACAATGATGCTCTCAGTCCCAAGTATGGCAGCAGGCAGCCTAATAAGCAGGACTGCTGCACACAAAAGTGTGGAAAAATGAACGCTTGGTAACTGGGCAAAAAAGAGGATGAAAAGTATTTTTGCTTTTAAAAAAGCAGTTTGCACAACAGTATGAAAACAGCAATGCAGCTATCAGGGAGCCTTATAAGGCAGCCTAATAACCAACAGAGCTGATGCACCAAAATATAGCCTCCCCTTCCACTGCACACTAGCTGGTGTGTTGTACAGGCAAAATCGCTAGCAGCAGAAGCAGTTTTTGTATATTCTTCCCTGCCTAACGCTCTCCCTACAGAATCAGCAGCAGCAGCTCTCCCTATTCGGAGATCAGCTGAAGTAAGATAGCAGTCAGCGTGCATGCCCTTTTATAGCCCCTGTGACGCCACACAAAGCAAACCAATCACTTGCATGCCGTTCTCAAAGATGTTGGTGACCGCTGCCTATGTCATCGCGTTGCCCACAGTGTGCGTCCTCCATCATTGGCTGAAAAAGGGCGCTGAGGCATCATTTGAAAGGCGACTTTGGCGCCATGGTCGCCGACCTCGTGGCCGACCTCACGCTATGGTCGGGTTTCGTTTCATGAAACCCGACTTTTGCGAAAGTCGGCGACTTTTGAAATTGACCGACCCGTTCCGCTCAACTCTAATGAACAGTCTATAATTTTAAGGGTAGATTAATTTTAACATTGAGATAGAATATCAAAAGTAAAATCCAGAAAAGCTCATTGCATAAATTATATAAATGTATTTGCATTTTGCAGTGAGAAATAAGTATTTGATCCCCTACCACCCATGAAGAGTTCTGTCTGCTACAGACTATTTAGACGTTCCTAATCAACTCATTACCTGCATTAAAGACAGCTGTCTTACATAGTCACCTTTATAAAATAATCCTGTCTACAGACACAATTAATCAGTCAAACTCTAACCTCTACAACATGGACAAGACCAAAGAGCTTTATAACGATGTCAAGGACAAGATCATAGACCTGCACAAAGCTGGAATGAGCTACAAAAACCATACGTAAGGCACTGGGTGACAAGGAGACAATTGTTGGTGCAATAGTAAGAAAATAGAAGAAATACAAAATGGCTGTCAATCGACATCAGTCTGGGGCACCATGCAAAATCTCACCTCGTGGGGTATCCTCGATCATGAGGAAGGTGAGCGATCAGCTTAAAACTACACAGGAGGACTTTGTTCATGATCTCAAGGCAGCTGGGACTACAGTCACCAAGAAAACCATTGGTAACACATTACGCCGTAAAGGTTTAAAATCCTGCCGTGTCCTCAAGGTCCCCCTGCTCAAGAAGGCACACATGCAGGCCCGTCTGAAGTTTGCCAATGAACACCTGGATGATTCTGTGAATGATTTGGAGAAGGTGCTGTGGTCAGATGAGACAAAAATTGAGGTCTTTGGCATTAACTCAACTCTCCATGTTTGGAGGAAGAGAAATGCTGCCTATGACCCAAAGTACACCGTCCTCACTGTCTAGCATGGAGGTGCAAACATTATGTTTTGGGGGTGTTTCTCTGCTAAAGGCACAGGACTACTTCACTGCATCAATGGGAGAATGTATGGAGTCATGTACCGTAAAATCCTGAGTGACAAACTCCTTCCCTCTGCCAGGACATTAAAAATGGGTCATGGCTTGGTCTTCCAGCAAGACAATGACCAAAAACACACAGCCAAGGAGTGGCTCAAAAAGAAGCACATTAAGGTTATGAAGTGGCCTAGCCAGTCTTCAGACCTTAATCACATGGAAAACTTATGGAGGAAGTTGAAGCTCCGAGTTGCCATGCGACAGCCTCAAAATCTTAATGATTTAGAGATGATCTGCAAAGAGGAGTGGACCAAAAGTCCTCCTGACATGTGTGCAAACTTCATCATAACTAGAGTTGAGCGACTTTTGGTTTTTTAGGGTCGCGTTTCGTTTCGTGAAACCCGACTTTTCCAAAAGTCGGGTCGAGCAAGATCGTCCGATTATAGGGAAAAGTCGGGGTCGTCCCGAAACACGAAACCCAATGTAAGTCAATGGGGAATAAAAGTCGGCAGTGAGAGGAGGACAGGAAACACACCTACAGTGCCCATTTGAATGCCAAAAGCATCAATTCTTCTTACTTAAGCTTGTCAACCTTAATTAACTTCATAATACAAGTTACGCACTGACGGTGTCAGGCCCAGTATGGATTGCACGTGATTGCACAAAGGTTAGAAAGGGTACCGTATCCCCGGATAACATGTATGGATAGCGTACACATTCAAAATATATGTCTCAGGAGGCAGGCTCAGACGGTGTTAGGCCCAGTATGGATTGCACGTGATTGCACAAAGATTAGAAAGGGTACCGTATCCCTGGATAACATGTATGGATAGCGTACACATTCAAAATATATGTATCAGGAGGCAGGCTCAGACGGTGTTAGGCCCAGTATGGATTGCACGTGATTGCACAAAGGTTAGAAAGGGTACCGTATCCCCGGATAACATGTATGGATAGCGTACACATTCAAAATATATGTCTCAGGAGGCAGGCTCAGACGGTGTTAGGCCCAGTATGGATTGCACGTGATTGCACAAAGGTTAGAAAGGGTACCGTATCCCTGGATAACATGTATGGATAGCGTACACATTCAAAATATATGTCTCAGGAGGCAGGCTCAGACGGTGTCAGGCACAGTATGGATTGCACGTGATTGCACAAAGGTTAGAAAGGGTACCGTATCCCCGGATAACATGTATGGATAGCGTACACATTCAAAATATATGTCTCAGGAGGCAGGCTCAGACGGTGTTAGGCCCAGTATGGATTGCACGTGATTGCACAAAGGTTAGAAAGGGTACCGTATCCCCGGATAACATGTATGGATAGCGTACACATTCAAAATATATGTCTCAGGAGGCAGGCTCAGACGGTGTTAGGCCCAGTATGGATTGCACGTGATTGCACAAAGGTTAGAAAGGGTACCGTTTCCCCGGATAACATGTATGGATAGCGTACACATTCAAAATATATGTCTCAGGAGGCAGGCTCAGACGGTGTTAGGCCCAGTATGGATTGCACGTGATTGCACAAAGGTTAGAAAGGGTATCGTATCCCTGGATAACATGTATGGATAGCGTACACATTCAAAATATATGTCTCAGGAGGCAGGCTCAGACGGTGTTAGGCCCAGTATGGATTGCACGTGATTGCACAAAGGTTAGAAAGGGTACCGTATCCCTGGATAACATGTATGGATAGCGTACACATTCAAAATATATGTCTCAGGAGGCAGGCTCAGACGGTGTCAGGCCCAGTATGGATTGCACGTGATTGCACAAAGGTTAGAAAGGGTACCGTATCCCTGGATAACATGTATGGATAGCGTACACATTCAAAATATATGTCTCAGGAGGCAGGCTCAGACGGTGTCAGGCACAGTATGGATTGCACGTGATTGCACAAAGGTTAGAAAGGGTACCGTATCCCCGGATAACATGTATGGATAGCGTACACATTCAAAATATATGTATCAGGAGGCAGGCTCAGACGGTGTTAGGCCCAGTATGGATTGCACGTGATTGCACAAAGGTTAGAAAGGGTACAGTATCCCCGGATAACATGTATGGATAGCGTACACATTCAAAATATATGTCTCAGTAGGCAGGCTCAGACGGTGTTAGGCCCAGTATGGATTGCACGTGATTGCACAAAGGTTAGAAAGGGTACCGTATCCCTGGATAACATGTATGGATAGCGTACACATTCAAAATATATGTCTCAGGAGGCAGGCTCAGACGGTGTCAGGCCCAGTATGGATTGCACGTGATTGCACAAAGGTTAGAAAGGGTACCGTATCCCTGGATAACATGTATGGATAGCGTACACATTCAAAATATATGTCTCAGGAGGCAGGCTCAGACGGTGTCAGTCACAGTATGGATTTGACGGCCCAGATTACACAGCGGAGGAGCAGGGAGAGGTAAAGATTGCAAATGCTGGGGCCCTGCCCAAGCAAGGGGGGCCCACTCGTGGGCGTCGGTACTGGCACTGGGCCCCTCATAGTACAGCGGTGTGTCTGACGGCGGGTGTGCACCACCACCGTCAGAGACACTTGATTGCACCATGAGGGACCCTGTGCCAGTGCCCGCGCCCAAGAGTCGGCCTACCCACCTGTCCAGGGCAACGGCACTCGCACGGTGTCGTGCGGTAGGTGGTGACCCCGGCCATGGGGGGGGGAAGCAGCACAGTTAGGGAGTTTTAGAAAGTGGCATATGTTGATGTTGGACATTCAGCTGATGCAAAAGGCGAAATAGGTGAAGTACCAGGAAGAGGTGGACCAAAGCAAGCCATTTTTCTGTCACCCTATGTGTCATCAGGGGAAGGTGGGACAAAATCCTTGGAAACCCATGCGTGGTTCATTTTAATGAAGGTTAGATCATCCACATTTTGGGTTGACAGACGGGTCCTTTTTTCTGTCAGGATTGATCCAGCTGCACTGAAGACTCTTTCTGATAGCACACTTGCAGCTGGGCAAGCGAGCTCCTGTAAGGCATATTGGGCCAATTCAGGCCAGGTGTCCAGTTTAGCGGCCCAATAGTCAAAGGGGAATGACCTGTGTGGGAGAACATCGATATGGGAGGAAAAGTAGTTTGTAACCATAGTTGACAACTGCTGTCTCCTGTCACTTTCCTTCGATGCAGTATTACCAGTTGTGTGAGCGGTATTTGAAAAATCAGTCCACAACATTGTCATGAAACCCCTGTCTCCAACGCCACTTCTGTTGTGTGCACCACGAACACCTCTGCCAAGCTGCCCCCGGCCCGTACGGCTCGTGTGAGAACCATCACCGCTGCTGTGTGCTGGGAATGCCTCAAGCAACCGATTTAACAGAGTTGCTTGTTTATTAGCCAATATTAGGTCAAGGTTCTCCTGTGGCATGATGTTTTGTAATTTGCCTTTATAGCGTGGATCCAGGATGCTGGCCAACCAGTAGTCGTCATCGTTCATCATTTTGGCAATGCGGGGGTCCCTTTTTAGGATCCGCAAGGCATAATCTGACATGTGGGCCAATGTTCCCGGTGTCAATGATGCACTGCGAGTGCTGGGTGGAGGAGCACTTTCTGGCAAATCCACATCCCTCCAGTCACGCACAAACCCTGTTCCAGACCTTGCCACGCCAACATTTTCACTTGCCCCACGAGATGCATCCTCCTCCCCTAAGTAATCATCCCCATCATCCTCCTCCTCCTCCTCTTCTTCCTCCACCTCGTCCAGGAGAGGTCCCTGAGCAGACAATGGCTGAATGTCATCAAGGATTCCCTCCTCCTCTTCCTCCTCATCAACATTGGCTGCAGACGCCTGCTCCTTAAGGTGCGTCAAAGTTTGCATGAGCAGACGCATAAGTGGGATGCTCATGCTTAGGATGGCGTCGTCTGCGCTTACCAGCCGTGTGCATTCCTCAAAACACTGAAGGACTTTACAAAGGTCTTTCAGCTTCGACCACTGCACACCTGTCAACTCCATGTCTGCTCTCAAAGTGCGTGGCCGAGTATCCTCCCACAAATGCATTATGGCCTGCCTCTGCTCGCACAGCCACTCCACCATGTGCAGGGTGGAGTTCCACCTTGTTGCAATGTCGATAATGAGGCGGTGGTTGGGAAGGTGGAGCAATCGCTGCAGCTTCTGCATACGAACGGAGTGTACAGGCGACCGGCGGATGTGCGCGCACAGTCTTCGCACCTTCTGGAGCAGGGCTGTTAACTCCGGATAATTTTTGAGGAAGCACTGCACCACCAGGTTCAAGGTGTGAGCCAAGCAAGGTATGTGGCTGAGTTTTGAAAGGGCTATGGCTGCCACAAAATTACGGCCGTTATCACTAACTACCTTGCCTGCCTCAAGATGTACACTGCCCAGCCATGACTCAGTTTGTCGCTTCAAGTACTCGGCCAGCACCTCGGCGGTGTGTCTGTCGCCCAAACACATCATCTGCAACACAGCCTGCTGACGCTTTCCACTAGCTGCTCGATAGGGGGACACATCGTGTGCAACAGTGGCAGCTGCAGATGGAGTGCTCGTGCGACTGCGCTCTGTGGACGAGCTTTCGCTTCTGGAGGAGGAGGAGGAGGAGGAGGGTCGAACGCCTACAGCCAACTGTTTCCTATGCCGTGGGCTAGGCAGCACTGTCCCACCACCGCTGTCCCCTGTGGACCCTGCATCCACCACATTAACCCAGTGCGCAGTGATGGACACGTAACGGCCCTGGCCATGCCGACTGGACCATGCATCAGTTGTGAGGTGCACCTTTCCGCTCACTGACTGCTTGAGTGCATGGACAATGCGGTCTTTCACATGATGGTGGAGGGCTGGGATGGCTTTGCGAGAGAAGAAGTGGCGACTGGGTAGGTCATAGCGTGGTACTGCATAGGCCATGAGTTCGCGGAAAGCTGTGCTTTCCACCAACCGAAAGGGCATCATCTCAAACGAGATTAGTTTGGCAATGTGGGCGTTCAAACCCAGTGTACGCGGATGAGAGACTGAGTACTTTCTTGACCTACTCATAGTGTCTGGGAGTGTGAGCTGGACTTGAGAGCTGCATATGGTGGAAGTAGCGGTGGACAGGGCGGACTGAGAGAGGGTTGATGATGGTGATGGAGTTGGTGTTCTTTCTGATGGCCTAGAATCAGTCTTTCGTTAATATAACAGTGGGATTCCCTGACTGCTGTGGTCTTGCAACGACACCTCAACATTTGCTGCTGTGCTAACCGGTGGGCTTACAGTGGGGGAAACAATGTAGCGTTGCTGACTACCTTCGTTGTGATCAGTTGCACATGTGGCACTTGAGGTTTGGTGTTGTGTCCACGCTTGCAAGTGCATGCTGGTTAAATGTCTAAGCATGCAACTGGTATTCAAATTTTTCAGATTTTTCCCTCGGCTAAAGGTCTTTGCGCACGTCTTACAGATAACCTTGGCCTGATCATGAGGATTTTGTTCAAAAAAGTGCCACACTGCACTCTTCCTACTTTGGCAGACATTTTGCGGCCTAGCACGCTGTGATCTTTTGACCCTCTGGACAAGCTGTCCAGCAACTCTTTTGATGTTTGGAACCTGTCTTTGGAGTGCTCCGGGCCTGCCAGATAACAGCTGTTGCGATGTCGATGTCTGCTGTGGATGCTCCTCATCTGAGCTATTGGAAGCAGCACCCTCTTCCCCCAATGGATGCCAATCTGGGTCAACAACTGGGTCATCCATCACCTCCTCTTCTATGTCATGTGCACCTTTCTCTGTGTCACCGTGTATGGTGGTATAGTGTGCGGGAAGGGGCACCTGAGACTCATCAGGGTCAAAATCTGGCTCTGTACACTGCGAGGACAATGTAGTGCTCTGAGTGAATGTACCAGCAGAATCATCCATCAGCGGCTGTGCATCAGTGCACTCCATGTCAGATTCATCTTGGCCTGGGTAATTCACCATTTCACTTGATAATCCAGGCATGGTATGTGAAAACAGCTCCATGGAGTAATCAGTAGTATGGCCTGCGTCATCCTTCAATCTTGGTTGGGGTGAAGGACACAAGGAAAGGTGTGGTTCATGAACATGAGCCTCCAATGACGACTCAGTGCTTTTACTTTTTACAACTGAAGAAGAGGAGGCGATAGAGCTGGAGGCTGAGTCAGCAATGTAAGACAAAACTTTTTCCTGATGCTCTGCCTTTAAAAGCGGTTTACCAACTCCTAGAAAACTAAGCGTTCGAGGCCTTATGTAGCCAGACGATGACGCAGGGTCAGCACCTCCTGCATTCGGTCCTATTTTGCTCTTGCCACTACCATCAGATCCACCAACAACACCATCATTACCAGCTGCCAACCCCCGCCCAATTCCACGGCCTCTTCCACCAGCCTTCCTCATTTTTGATAGAAATGTAGACAAAATCCAACAAACTATATAGTAATGTAAAACAAGGTACAAGGTGTCTATAGGACAGGGGAGATTTAGAATTTCTGCACACACTTGTGGACAGTGGACACTTTTGGATTGTGTGAGGCCCACTGATATCTGAGCGCTATGTGACAGGCTCGATGACACAGCTGCCTGTGACCAAAGTGATGAGAGGATAATGGAGATTTTGAATCTCTGCGCACACTTTTGGACACTGGACACTTGTGGATTGTGTGAGGCCCACTGATATCTGAGCGCTATGTGACAGGCTCGATGGCACAGCTGCCTGTGACCAAAGTGACGAGAGGATAATGGAGATTTTGAATCTCTGCGCACACTTTTGGACACTGGACACTTGTGGATTGTGTGAGGCCCACTGATATCTGAGCGCTATGTGACATGCTCGATGGCACAGCTGCCTGTGACCAAAGTGACGAGAGGATAATGGAGATTTTGAATCTCTGCGCACACTTTTGGACACTGGACACTTGTGGATTGTGTGAGGCCCACTGATATCTGAGCGCTATGTGACACGCTCGATGGCACAGCTGCCTGTGACCAAAGTGACGAGAGGATAATGGAGATTTTGAATCTCTGCGCACACTTTTGGACACTGGACACTTGTGGATTGTGTGAGGCCCACTGATATCTGAGCGCTATGTGACAGGCTCGATGGCACAGCTGCCTGTGACCAAAGTGACGAGAGGATAATGGAGATTTTGAATCTCTGCGCACACTTTTGGACACTGGACACTTGTGGATTGTGTGAGGCCCACTGATATCTGAGCGCTATGTGACAGGCTCGATGGCACAGCTGCCTGTGACCAAAGTGACGAGAGGATAATGGAGATTTTGAATCTCTGCGCACACTTTTGGACACTGGACACTTGTGGATTGTGTGAGGCCCACTGATATCTGAGCGCTATGTGACAGGCTCGATGGCACAGCTGCCTGTGACCAAAGTGACGAGAGGATAATGGAGATTTTGAATCTCTGCGCACACTTTTGGACACTGGACACTTGTGGATTGTGTGAGGCCCACTGATATCTGAGCGCTATGTGACACGCTCGATGGCACAGCTGCCTGTGACCAAAGTGACAAGAGGATAATGGAGATTTTGAATCTCTGCGCACACTTTTGGACACTGGACACTTGTGGATTGTGTGAGGCCCACTGATATCTGAGAGCTATGTGACAGGCTCGATGGCACAGCTGCCTGTGACCAAAGTGACGAGAGGATAATGGAGATTTTGAATATCTGCGCACACTTTTGGACACTGGACACTTGTGGATTGTGTGAGGCCCACTGATATCTGAGCGCTATGTGACACGCTCGATGGCACAGCTGCCTGTGACCAAAGTGACAAGAGGATAATGGAGATTTTGAATCTCTGCGCACACTTTTGGACACTGGACACTTGTGGATTGTGTGAGGCCCACTGATATCTGAGCGCTATGTGACACGCTCGATGGCACAGCTGCCTGTGACCAAAGTGACGAGAGGATAATGGAGATTTTGAATCTCTGCGCACACTTTTGGACACTGGACACTTGTGGATTGTGTGAGGCCCACTGATATCTGAGCGCTATGTGACACGCTCGATGGCACAGCTGCCTGTGACAAAAGTGACGAGAGGATAATGGAGATTTTGAATCTCTGCGCACACTTTTGGACACTGGACACTTGTGGATTGTGTGAGGCCCACTGATATCTGAGCGCTATGTGACAGGCTCGATGGCACAGCTGTGACCAAAGTGACGAGAGGATAATGGAGATTTTGAATCTCTGCGCACACTTTTGGACACTGGACACTTGTGGATTGTGTGAGGCCCACTGATATCTGAGCGCTATGTGACAGGCTCGATGGCACAGCTGCCTGTGACAAAAGTGACGAGAGGATAATGGAGATTTTGAATCTCTGCGCACACTTTTGGACACTGGACACTTGTGGATTGTGTGAGGCCCACTGATATCTGAGCGCTATGTGACAGGCTTGATGGCACAGCTGTGACCAAAGTGACGAGAGGATAATGGAGATTTTGAATCTCTGAGCACACTTTTGGACACTGGACACTTGTGGATTGTGTGAGGCCCACTGATATCTGAGCGCTATGTGACACGCTCGATGGCACAGCTGCCTGTGACCAAAGTGACGAGAGGATAATGGAGATTTTGAATCTCTGCGCACACTTTTGGACACTGGACACTTGTGGATTGTGTGAGGCCCACTGATATCTGAGCGCTATGTGACACGCTCGATGGCACAGCTGCCTGTGACCAAAGTGACGAGAGGATAATGGAGATTTTGAATCTCTGCGCACACTTTTGGACACTGGACACTTGTGGATTGTGTGAGGCCCACTGATATCTGAGCGCTATGTGACAGGCTCGATGGCACAGCTGTGACAAAAGTGACTAGAGGATAAGGGAGATTGGATTGCTTTTAAAAAAGCAGTTTGCGGAGCAGTGGGTAAACAGCAATGCCAGCGTGTCAGGAAGCCTTAAAAGGCAACCCAACAACCAACACCACTGATACACCACAATATAGCCTCCCCTTGCACTGCACACACAGTGACTTGTGTGTTGTGCAGGCCAAATCGCTAGCAGCAGAAGCAGTTTTTTTGTCTTCTTCCCTGCCTAACGCTCTCCCTACAGAATCAGCAGCAACCTCTCCCTATACTAAGATCGGCAGAAGTAAGATGGCGGTCGGCGTGCATGCCCTTTTATACCCCCTGTGACGCCCACCAAAGCAAGCCAATCACTTGCATGCCCTTCTGAAAGATGGTGGTGACCCATGCCTAGGTCATCACGTTGCCCACAGTGTCCGTGGATCCTGATTGGCTGAAAAAGAGCGCAAAACAAACTTTTGAAACGCGACTTTGGCGCGTAAGTCGCCGACCTCGTGGCCGACCTCATCCTAGGGTCGGGTTTCGTTTCATGAAACCCGACTTTGCCAAAAGTCGGCGACTTTTGAATTTTTTCGACCCGTTTCGCTCAACTCTAATCATAACTACAAAAATCGTTTGACTATTGTGCTGGCCAACAAGGATTTTGCCACCAAGCATTAAGTCTT
Organism: Dendrobates tinctorius; assembly: GCF_039654945.1. Classification (NCBI taxonomy): domain Eukaryota; kingdom Metazoa; phylum Chordata; class Amphibia; order Anura; family Dendrobatidae; genus Dendrobates; species Dendrobates tinctorius. Next base: position 41,156,581 of record NW_027361728.1, on the reverse strand, counting down.
GTTTGCCAGAGAGATCAAATACTTATTTCTCACTGCAAAATGCAAATACATTTATATAATTGTTACAATGTGATTTTCTGGATTTTATTTTTGATATTCTATCTCTCAATGTTAAAAGGAATCTGTCACCCATATTTAGTGATATCATATAAAGATATCACTAAATTGTGCGTCCCATAAGGATTCTATTCGGGCTTTTGACTCCCCCCGACCCCGCACCTTTGAGGCATAAATGCCTTTTTTAGCTTGTTGTAGATGCATGCAAATCGCCGCGGTCCGGTCCGATGGGCATGGCTTAGGAGTCTTCTCCCCTCCACCTCCTCGGCTTGCTTCACATAATCTTCGTCTGTGAATACCACCGGTATTTTCCACCGCGGTCTATGCCTTGGAAGTCTTCACATGCAGGACACACTTCTGGGGCATAGACCGTGCTGGAAAATACCGGCGCTTGCGCAGTTGCGATTATATGCTTTACCCACAGTTGGGCAAAGCATACTGTGCAGGTGCCAGGGGCCTTTACATTGTGCAAGCGCGGAAACCAACGGCATCTGTGGTATTCACAGACGAAGATTACGTGAAGCAAGCCGAGAAGGTGGGGGAGAAGGCTCCTAAGCCACGCCCATCGGACCGGACCGCGGCGATTTACATGCATCCACAACAAGCTAAAAAAGGTATTTATGCCTCAAAGGTGCGGGGTCGGGGGGAGTCAAAAGTCCGAATAGAATCCATATGGGACGCACAATTTAGTGATATCTTTACATGATATCACTAAATATGGGTGACAGATTCCCTTTAAAATTAACCTGCCCTTAAAATTATAGACTGTCCGTTTCTTTGTCAGTGGGCAAACTTACAAAATCAGCAAGGGGTCAAATACTTATTTCCCCCACTGTAAATCTAGTCTACACTGTATAAAGTTGGATCACAAGTGTCGCCACCATTATGCTCTCATTAGTGTAATGATAGGACTCATCTGGATCGAGCAAACCCGACTCTGAAAGTACTGTGGTAAAAGTCGCCATGTACTGTATGCTCTACACCCCCCCACCTGTGAGAGTACTGTCCTTTAAGCTGCTATGTGTACTCTGCATCCCTCATCTGTGAGAATACTGTCCTTTAAGCTGATGTGTGTCTACTCTGCACCCCCCTGCCTGTGGGAGCACTATCCTTGGAGCCACTGTGTGTTTTCTAATAGCCTGAGAAATACATAATTGCCATCAGTTGTCTCATTGCTATTAGTAGGCCGCAAACACAATTTTTCAGGCCTGGTGTGTATATTTTATTTGTTTTTCCAATCAAAATATCACATCAGCCATCTTGTTGGCCTTTGCAGGCCATACAAATACTTTTTCAGCCCTGGTGCATGTTTTCTAGTACTTTTGGAAATCAATATATCGCATCAGCCATGTCATTGCCATTTCTAGGCCACAAAAATAATTTTTAAGGCCTGGTGCCTGTTTTCTAGTAGTTTTGAAAATCAATATATCACATCAACTGTGTTGTTGCCATTTCTGTGCCCCAAAAATACATTTTTAGGTCTGGTGTTTATTTTCTAGTAGTTTTGCAAATCAGTATTTCACATAAGCTGTGTCGTTGCCTTTTCTAGGCCACAAAAATAATTTTTAATGCCTGGTGTCTGTTTTCTAGTACTTTTGAAAATCAATAAATCGCATCGGCCTTCCAGTTGCCTTTTATAGGTCCCATAAATAATTTTTTAGGCCTGGTGTCTGTGTTCTAGTAGTTTTGCAAATCAATACATGGCATCAGCCGTGTCATTGCCATTTCTAGGCCACAAAAGAAAGTTTTTTAGGGCTGGTGTGTGGTTTTTTATGTGTCTGGGAAATAAATAATGAGCCGTCTACTTGCCATTTTTAGGCCAAAGTTTTCAAGACCACTGTATTTTTTTGTAGTGCTGTTGCAAACAAATAAATCTACTTATATGTCATCTCTTGTGAGCAGTGTTTACAAAATCAACTTCCAAAAATGAGGAGAGCATCAAATAAGGGATATGTACGTGGCCATGTTGATGCTGGTGTAAATGCTAATAGTGGTGGTGGTATAGCTGATGAAGGGAGAGCACATGGTCATTCTGTATCTGCTGCATTCATTATTACAATACCTTCCTTTGAATGCAGTTGAAAAGAAGTTATGCATCCTTTCATAGCCTCAAATACCGCTGCATGAATGGTAAGGCCACAAGACGTTGTAAAGGTGTTAGATTGAATGGCTGAGAGTGGCTCCAGTTCCTTTGCATTATCTTCCACCTGGTCAAGCACAGAAAGTGCACAGTTGGCACCTGTGGACCATGGTTATCTGGATTCAACCTCACCTTGTTGCAGATCAGTCAAGCAGTCTGAGCCCCAAGTCATGCAGTAGTCTCTTCTGCTTTATGATGACTCTGCTGGGTGAATTTCCATTGCCCATCCACCTGCCCCTGCTCCAGAAGTGGAAGAGAATGAGTACACTGATGCCAAACTGTTAGTTAGGTAAGATGATGAGTATGTGGGAGGGCTAGTCCACACGGTCACCACCGCAGCACATGTCAGATGATGGTGAAACTCAGTTGCCATCTGTAACATCTTTATGCAGTGTGCAGACTAGCAAGGAGGGACTGGTTAAAGAGCCGGTTGAAGATGATGCGGGGGATGATGAGCTGTTAGACCCTACATGGAGCAGAGGCAATCCTAGTGACACGCGAAGTTCAGAGGAAGAGGAGGTGGCCACGCTGCCACAATAGCACAACAAAAGGAGAAGGGTGCAAAGGCACAGCGGGCAGCCCCTAGTCAGTATATTGGCTGCTGCTACCCGCTGTGCCCCTTCTTTATGCACACCAAAGACAGCTCAAAAGAGCTCCTTGGCATGGCATTTCTTCAGGGAATGTGCTGCCGACAAGCGACAGGTGGTTTGCCTTCTGTGCCATCAGACCCTGAAGTGAGGCATAAATGTTCTGAACCTGAGCACCACCTGTATGACTAGGCATCTCAATTTCAGGCATGAGGTGCAGTGGAGTACACACCTTAATAACTATGACAGATCTGAACCTTATCCTGCTCTCTCTTCTACTGCAGTCTCAGCCTATTCTTCCTGCTCACGGTCAACAGGTTTACCTGCCTCCTCGCATTTAGATGTGACAGCATCAGCATCACCAATATCACTGAGAATCTCCACACCGTCCCAAGAAAGTGTTCAGCTTTCCTTTCCCCAAATGTTCGAGAGAGGAGATACTAACCTAGTCACCCATGAGCCATTGTCTTGAATTATAACATTTCAAAATTACTGGTCTTTGAAATGCTGCCACTCTGGCTGGTGGAGTTGTACAGTTTAAAAAAAAATGATGTCGGTGGCTGTCCTGCAGTAAGCAGGAGCTGTGCACTAGTGTGAAACAGAAGACAGATAAGTGTTTGCTGCTGGTAAACTTCCTGCCCAGTCTGGTGGTGTGCGATAACTAGCAAAATCTCATAGCAGATCATAGCCGGCTTGACGTACATTAATTGCCTGGTGCATGTGCTAAATTTGGTGGTGCAGAGTTTTATAAAAAACTGCCCACACATGTCGGGGCTGCTGCTGAAGTGCGGGCAGTGTGTGTGCACTTTCGGCATTGTCCCCCTACTGCTTGCCTGTCTGGGCTGCAGCAGCATTCCTGCCTTCTCGCTCACGGGCTGATATGCGAGGTACTAACAAGGTGAAACTCCACCTTGTATATGCTGGAGAGATTTTGCGAGCAGCAGCAGGCAATAGCGGAGTTTCAGCTGCAGTACACACAAATGAGTTGCACCATACCATTTCACCACCAATGAGTGGACCTCCATGTGGGATATGTGTGACGTGTTGTGCTGCTTTTAATATTCCACCAATATGGCCAGCGCTGATGACGCCATCATCAGCATTACTATACCACTTATATGCCTGCTGTAAAAAAGAATTCAGGTCATAATGAATGAGATGGTGGCATATGAGGAAGAGGAGGAGGAGCAGAGTCAATTCACACCATTATCAATCCTGTCGTCTACACATGGATCGGAGGTTGGGCTACTGTCCCAACATCAGCCACGTACCCAACTGTACAGGCAGAGGTCAGTTTGGAAGGATGATGATGGGGAAGCAGGGAGGAGGAACAACCATTTTAACATCAGGGTGGCACTCAGATTGGCTCACGGGCATCACTGGAGTTTGGCTGAGGGGATTCAGAGTATCCAGACAATATACTTCCCACCAAGCACAGCTTGTCATCTCTGGGCAGCCTGGCACACATGAGCCAATACATGCTCCAGTCTGCTTTGTTGCCCGTATTGTTACAAGTGCAGATTACTTGATGGCCACCCTGATGGATCCCTGCTACAAAGACAACATACCATCATTACTTCTGTCACTGGAGGGAGATCAAAAAACGCGTGAATTCAAGCACACACTGGCAGAAAAACTTCCAATGGCTTTACCACCTGAGAGAGGGGGTCTTAGTGGAACAAGGTGGAGGTGGAAGTTGCCAATGCAGATGGGGCACCACCAACACCTCAAAAGACAGGGTTAGCATGGCTGAAATGTGGAAAAGTTTATGAGCATGTAACGACATCTGGCACCACTATCTGATGCGGTCCATATTAACAGGATTCAGCGTTACAACAACATGGTGGAAGACTACCTGCCCACATGCCTCCACGTACAAACAGAACTCTCTGAACGTTTAGCACAAGGGGGGTCATCACAGACAGGTGCATCTGCCTGTTTACATCCAATGTGGGTAGCCTAACAACCCTTAAAACGAATCAGGCGTGGATGCCACACAACTTGTCCATACCTTTTGATGATTAGACAACTATAACAGCCACACCCACCTAGTCTTCAACTCTATTTTACATCTGTTTCATTTGGAGGCCTCCTCCACACATAAAATGACACATAAGTATTTAGACCCTTTGCTCAGTATTGAGTAAAAACACCCTTTTGATCTAGTACAGCCATGAGTCTCCTTGGGAATGATGCAACAACTTTTTCACATCTGGATTTGGGGATCCTCTGCGATTTTTCCTTGCAGATCCTCTCCAGTTCCGATAGGTTGGAAAGTGAACATTGGTGGACAGCCATTTTCACATCTCTCCAAAGATGCTCAGCTGGGTTTAGGTCAGGGCTATGGCTGGGCCAGTCAAGAAAGGTCACAGAGTTGTTCTGAAGCCACTCCTTTGTTATTTTAGCTGTGTGCTTAGGGTCAATGTCTTGTTGGAAGGTGAACCTTCGGCCAAGTCTGGAAGAGGTTTTCATCCAAGATATCTCTGCACTTGGCCACATTCATGTTTCCTTCAATTGCAACTAGTCATCCTGTCTCTGCAGCTGAAGAACAACCCCATAGCATGATGCTGCCGCCACCATGTTTCACTGTTGGGATTGTATTGGGCAAGTGATCAGCAGTGCCTGGTTTTCTCCACACATACCGCTTAAAATTATCACCAAAAAGTTCTATCTTCATCTCATCAGACCAGATAATCATATTTCTCATAGTCTGGGAGTCCTTCATGTGTTTTTTAGCAAACTCTATGTGGGCTTTCATATGTCTTACACTGAGGAGAGGCTTCCGTCGGGCCACTCTGCCATAAAGTCCCGACTGGTGGAGGGCTGCAGTGATAGTTGACTTTGTGGAACTTTCTCTCATCTCCCTACTGCATCTGTGGAGCTCAGCCACAGTGATCTTGGGGTTCTTCTTTACCTCTCTCACCAAGGCTCTTCTCCCACGATTGCTCAGTTTGGCTGGGCGGCCAGGTCTAGGAAGACTTCTGGTGGTCCCAAACTTCTTCCATTTAAGGATTATGGAGGCCACTGCGTTCCTAGAAACCTTGAGTACAGCAGACATTCTATTGTAACCTTGGCCAGATCTGTGCCTTACCACAATTCTGTCTCTGAGCTCATTGGCCAGTTCCTTTGACCTCATGATTCTCATTTGGTCTGACATGCACTGTGAGCTGTGAGGTCTTATATAAACAGGTGTGTGCCTTTACAAATCAAGTTCTCTCAGTTTAATTAAATACATCTGGACTCCAATAAAGGAGTAGAACCATCTCAAGGAGGATCACAAGGAAATGGACAGCATGTGACTTAAATATGCTTGTCTGAGCATACGGTCTGAATACTTATCACCCTGTGATATTTCAGGTTTCTTTTTTATAAATTTGCAAAAATGTCTACATTTCTTTATTTTTCAGTCAAGATGGGCTGCAGAGTGTACGTTAATGAGAAAAAAATGAACTTTTATAAATTTATCAAATGGCTGCAATGAAACAAAGAGTGAAAGATTTAAAGGGGCCTGAATACTTTCCGTACCCACTGAATATATGGCTAGTGACAGGTGCAACTAAACTGTAATCTTTCACATGACACACCTTGTCATTAATTATTTGTGTAAATTAGTCAATACTACATAATTTTGGTGTGGAAGATTATCTAAACGTTCAGCTACCATATATCAGAAAACATGATGTGCTAAAACCAAAACTGAAAGCCCCAAAAGAGATTATTATTTCTTTATATCACAAAGAAGTCAATTGGGACAAAAAAAAGAGAAAAATAATGGACAATATATTAAACTGCCACCTAATTTGTGCTTTCCAGGTACGTAAACTGTTTGCATTCCAGTATAGATACATGTTTTGCTGGGAAATACATTTTAAGACAGTTTTTTTTCATAGATTTTTTCACGGGCAGCACAGTGGCTCAGTGGTTAGCGCTGCAAGGCGTCCTGGGTTCAAATCCCACCAAGGACAACATCTGCAAGGAGTTTGTATGTTCTCCCCGTGTTTGCGTGGGTTTCCTCCGGGTACTCCGGTTTCCTCCCACACTCCAAAGACATACTGATAGGGAATTTAGATTGTGAGCCCCATCAGGGACAGTGATGAAAATGTGTGCAAAACTGTAAAGCGCTGCGGAATATGTTAGCGCTATATAAAAATAAAGATTAAAGATTATTATAGATAAATAATTATGACCAGTGTGTTTCTTGGGAATTTGGAAGGTGAAAGTTCTCAAATATGGACCAACAAGATTATTGGCAGTAATGCCAAATCTATGTTCAGAACTTCTAAGGCATCTTTGGGTTATGTGATGTCTCTGCCAATATTTGTGATAAACTGTATCACATGCTGATGAAATTCTAGAGGGAACTTGTGCTCTAGAAAACACTACAGATGAAATAAAAGGCCCTTGATCTTCAGTTCTTACATAACACAACTGGATTTTTTGTATTTTATATATATATTGTTTTTACTATACTGTATATAGATGTGCCATAAAAGTAGAGGAAAGTACTCTATTACAGATCTATCATAACATACTGTAAGTATGAAACATATTTAAAACACTGTAAAGCACAGTTGTAGTGATGGGACTTTTTTTGAAAATGGCTTCTAAATCCATACAGTGCAATTTATGAAAAACAGAATGAATTGTATTTGACAATCAAGCACTTGCAATTTATTTATGCAGCTTCTGTGAAACTGACTTCTATCATTTCAATAACTTGTGAGTCCAAACAATATTAGTCCTTGGTTCTCAATTTATATAACTTCTCTATAGGTTACAATTATGCAGAAATATTTTTTGTAAGGCAAACTATAATTGAAGAATGAAATGAAAACACATTAATAAAATAATAAAATACATAAAAATGTAATACCCTCATCTGCACTCGAGGCTGGTTTAGGCAAAATGTAACCCTCTGCAAAATGAAAAATGAAGCTCCAAATGGTAACATATTAAACCATCACACAGAAAAATGTAGATTGCATTTACACGAACCGATTTCTGACCAACAAATATGATTGTTCTATCCCACTACATTAACATGTTATTGGTCATACATGTCTTGTTATGTGTTTGGGGCAATGTCCTATCATGAGTCATGCTTCTTGTTTTAGCATAAATAATCCAATCTCATGATGAATGAGAGTTTTGCACTCACTGTATGTTGCACAGATCCACATGCAAACTTATACAATGTATGTTACACACACTCCATGCTACATATGCACACTCACACACCCCATGCTACACAAACTGCATGTCACACATACATACTGTATGCTACATACATTCACACACATGTTACACATACACACACTGTATGGTACACATGTCACACACACTGCATGTTACAGACACTGCATATTAGAGACACATACCGCATGTGACAAACACACTGCATGTTACACTCACTGTATGTTACACAAATATACTACATATTACACACACATTGCATGATACACACATATGCACACACTACATAGTACACACACATTACAAGTTATAAACATAGACATACACACACCTTCATTGCATGTTACACACACAGTGTACAGGTCATACCAGGTTGTCTCCTCCTCTTAAGTTCCTCAGAAATCTCACCAGTCACATGATCATAATATCACTCATGGTTTTTATACACTTTTGACCTTGAAATTGCACTGAAAATGTAAGTCTACCAATGTCATTGCAGTTTTTGATGTGTAAAGGCAGGAGGCCCCAGAATGCCTAATAATTTGAGCCTGGAGCTGTGTAGGTTCTCGCTGAGGGCCCTTTTGGGGATGGAGACCATTGGCCATGGCTTAGTTTGTCTCCTTCACTAATGCAAGTCCTAGCTGCCCTGTGTCCACAGCTGTAGCCACAAGACAGCTTCTCTTAGGCATTTGTTTGCTTTTTTTATTATTAATATTTGAGACAGTTTAAAAATGTATATAAAAAAGCTACCTGTTATCAAAAGGGTTAAAAAAAATTAAAAAAATTTTAAAAAAACCATGTTAGCCTTTTAAGGGCCAGGCAATTTTATATTTGTGAAATGGTGAAACAAATGTAATTCAGCCACTACTGTTTTTTTTGTTTTGTTTTATGGCATTAATTTTGTGCTAAAATGGTCAGTAATATTACAGTAATATCAAATCTGTATAGTTTTTTTATATTCATATATAAATAACCTATGTAAAGGCTTGCTTTTTGAGTTGTGAGCTATAGTTTTTCTTGGTACCATTCTTGGAATATGGAATATTTTTATCACATTCATGGACCATGCAATGATTTGTTCATTTGTACTATACTGTATACTGCAATACTAGTATGAAACCTAGCCTGTGGCTGGGCTTCATTGGTGTACCAAGATGGCAGTCACATGTGTGACACTGAGTCACTTTTCACGGCCAAGCTGTGGGATGGGATAGTCAAGAGCCCGAGGTCAAAAGCCAGGAAGGTAAATCATAACCAGAAGGAAAAGACAAATGCATAGTCAGGTAATGTTCCAAGGTCAGAATACCAGGAGGATAGCAGATCAGAGCAGAAGGTGTTAAACAGACAGATGGTCAGAACAAGGTCCAAGGTCAGTCAACAAAAGATCTACAAATAGAAAGCAAGGCACAGGGAGACAAAATCTGGCAGAGCTCTGGTAGTAACAGCCCAGATAAGTATCCTGGCAATCACCTGGGATAATGAACACCTGGAGACAGCCAGCGCCTCCCAGTCTCAACTTGGATGGCTGAGCTGTCAATCAACTCACTGACAGCTCTGCACACCCTTACACCAGACTAGACGACTGATCTGTCAATTAAAGTACTGACAGCTTCAGCACACCCCTGTACCAGATTGGACAACTGAGCTGTCAGTAACTGCATCCCAGACGCACTGAGGAGTGGACCTGTGACAGTATGTCTTCAGAAGTTCCAGGGCTGACATGGTAACACATCGGTACCCAACGTTAGCAGCTATTTAAATGTTGCTGTTAGTGAACAATAGAGTCATCTGAATGGTTTTTCAGCAGCGATCAAAGCAGCTGTGGCAAGAAAGTGAGAGCTGTATAATACAACCAGCGCACATGCTGTATGGAACAGGCGGGTTTGTTCCCTACACTTCCACTTGACATCTCAGAGGAGATCTCATTTAATTGTATAAATACATGTATGGTCAATACGAAGGACTGTCACATGATTAATTCCTTGCAAACACCTTACTAAGGACCAGGGGGCACTCATTACGGGTGGTAGAAAGGTGATTCCAGCAGCTAAATAGGAAAGGGTTCTTTACAGTTAGAGCAGTTAGACTGTGGAATGCCCGACCACAAGAGGTAGTAATGGCAGACACTATAACAGCTTTTTAAAAAAAGGCTGGATGATTTTCTCAGTACACATAACATCGTGGGTTATAGTTTAGTGACAAAAAAATGTATAATTGGTGGAGAAAGGTTGAACTTGATGGACTGAAGTCTTTTTTCAACCTATGTAACTATGTAATTTTATGACGTAAATATGCGTAATAGTGCAAATTGGGGTTAAGGGTTTTCTTTTCCAAACTTTTTTATTGGTTTTGGAATTTAAAAGGGAAAGGGTAAAAGGGAAGGGAAAGGGTAAAAGGGAAGGGAAGGGGAGAAGGTGGGGTTGGGAGGGAGATGGAGAGGGAGGGCAAGAGGGAGGAACAAGGGAGTACCAGGAGGGAATAGGGAACAAACTTTTTTAAACATTGTTAATACAAACTTACCATTACACAGAATGGCTTAAAATGAATAGAGACGATGTTTACATATGTACATTTGAAAGCACAAACACGTATTCTATATCATTTCTAATATAGAAATAGTAGTTGACCAACCGATATGGTATTAGATTAGGTGAATATATCGACCAATGTTAAATCGAATGACCAACTAACATGGTATATATATATATATATATATACCATATATATATGGCTAGCTTACGTTCAAATTCTTTGTGAAGGCTAACTTTTTCAATAATATTTTGAATCGATGGAGGGTCAGGCTTTTTCCAGTAATAGGTCAAAGCATTTTTAGTAACTAAAAAGATGTGGATAACAAGAGGTTTCAAGGTAGGGTCTATCTGATCTGAGTTCAACGATAGAAGTGCCAATTGAGGAGAGAGGTGAATCTTTTTTGAAAGTATTGAGTTTATGAGTTTATTAATATTTTTCCAAAGCGACTTAATAATAGGACAATGCCAAAAGATGTGAATTAAGCTCCCATATTGCCCACAGTTTCTCCAACAGGTTGAAGAATGTTCTTGGTTTATTTTAGAAAGTTTGGCTGGTGTATAATACCCTCTAGTAAGAATTTTATGGTGGGATTCTTGTAAGGACATTGAAGCTGTGGCAGAGTAAGAAATGGTACAAGCTTTTTCCCATTCAGAAGGATCAAGATTTAAGTGAAGTTCAGCCTCCCATTTTATTATGTTATGGGTTTTTGTCAATTCATAGCTTTTGTTTAAACATTTATATATGAATTCCATACTCCAGAATATACTGTGATCAATATTATTGACCAAGTTTACTGCTGGTTCAGAGATACGAGAATTTTTGAGAAGAAACTTATCAATATGATTTTTCAAAATCAGATACTGACAAAATGAAGAGGAAGGAATGTTAAACTGTTTTTTTAGGAGACTAAATGGGTGACAAGCCGGTCCTTCACTCAAGTCTTTTAGTTTCTTTATCCCTAATTTCTCCCACAGAGGGTCTATGGTGTGTTTCAATGATGAGCAAATGACATGAAGTGAAAGATTTTTTAGAGAATCAAAGTTATTGTGACCCCTTTTAGGTTTAGAGAATTTTTTCCGTGCACCCAGTATGGGTTGGAAGATAGGATGAGAGTTTGTAATGTCTTTTCTTAGTAGTATTTGGTCTAGGATGAGTAGATTTAGAGATTTGTTATTATTGAAATGGAGTTCTAGGTCATACCAGGCAGGGGGTTCTAAATGCGGCCACCAAGACTCTGCTTTATTAAGTTGGCGTAATAGTATGCCGAGATATTTGGAAGTCCAGCTCCTCCATATCTTTTACTATTATATAGAATATTTTTTGCAATTCTGGGTTTCTTATTTCCCCAGACGAAGGAGTTGATTTTATTTTGTAAACTAGTTAGAAGAGAAGTCGATATTTTTATTGGGAGTCACCTAAACAAATATAAAATCTTCGGCAATACAAAGGTCTTAAAAGTCATGATTTTCCCCCACCATGATAGTTCCCCATCTCTATATATGTTGAAGCCATCCAAGATATTTTTAAGCAAGGAGTCAAGATTGTTGGGAATTAAGGAGTCAATATTTTTGCAAAAGTCTATGCCAAGATATGTGAGATTATTATCTGTCCAAGACCAGGGATTGATTTTTTTGATCTCCTCTATCTCAGAATTGTTTAAATTGAAAGGGAGAATTTTTGATTTTGTTTGGTTAATTCTAAAGTAGGACATTTTTGAGAAGGCTTGGAGAAGCTTTTGGATTTTTATAAGGGAATCATGAGGATTAGAGATAGAAAGGATTATGTCATCAGCAAAAAGGCTGATTTTAAACTCTCTAGTGTCCACCTTTAAATCTCGAATTTCTGTGTCATCCCTAATCAATTGGGCCAAAGGCTCTATGGCCAGGACAAAAAGTAGGGGCGATAGGGGACAACCCTGATGGGTGCCATTAGTTATTTTAAATGACTGAGAGGGGTTATTATTGGCATAAACTCTTGCTTTGGGGTTTGAGAAAAGTGCCATTATGGTTGTTAAGAATTGGGAATGAAAACTGAATTTATGTAGAACTGCTTGAAGGTACTTCCAATTGAGGCGGTCAAACGCCTTTTCGGCATCTAGGGATATTATAGTGGCTTTTGTTTTAGCAGATTTGATTAATTTTATTAGATTGATAAGCCTTCTTGTGCCGTCAACTGTTTGTCTGTTTTTTATAAAACCAATTTGGTCATTTAGTATAAGCTTGGGTAAAAATTGTTTTAGTCTATTTGCAATTATTTTAGCGCAAAGTTTCAGATCGCTATTGATAAGGGATATAGGCTTGTAATTTTTAATTTGGGTTGTGTCCGAATTAGGCTTGGGGACAACTATGATGGTTGCTTCCAGCATTTCATCAGGAAAGCGACCACTTTTCGAGGCTGCGTTAAAGACTTTTGTTAGATGAGGGGCCAATAGATTACCAAATGTTCTATAATAATCATTGCTGAACCCGTCTGGGCCTGGCAATTTAAAATATTTAAGATGGTTAATGGTATCCAAAACTTCTTTGTCAGTAAAAGAGGAGAGGTGAGGTATTCTATGTCATCGCTGTTTAGTTTAGGGAGATTCACTGATTTTGAAAATGCATCAATTTCGGATTTGTTTGGTTGCAGATGGGGGCTAGTCTGGTTTATGTTGTATAGGTCTTGATAGTAGTTTGCAAATGACTTTACAATATCTTGGGGATGATTTAGTGACTCACCTTTTTGAGAAGTTATTTTATTTATTCTGCTTCTTATCATGAGCTTTTGAAGTCTGTTCGTCATATATTTTGAAGGCTTATTGAGATTTTTATATTGCTTTAATTTTGATGATTTTAAGGCAGAATCATAGAATGAGAAGATTATGGCTCTCAGGTCTTGTCTGAGTTTTGAACGCTCGGATTGAATGATGGGGCAGGAAGATGATCTTTTTGCTTGGTTTGACTCTTTGGTTTTGATTTGATTTTGTATATTGACAATTTTCTCTCTGTTTATTTTTTTTATTCTAGAAGAGATGTAGATTAAGACTCCCCTCAGAACTGCCTTATGGGCATTCCAACAAATGAATGGGTCCACAAGGTTTGAGTCGTTTTCGTTGAAGCAGTTTTTAATTGCTGTGGAAATTTCGATATTTAAGGTAGGGGAATTGAAAAGTGAGGAATTATATTTCCAAAGAAAATGTTTGCTGATTGCAGCTCCTTCTGAAAATTCACCAATGACTGGAGAATGGTCAGATATCGTTTTTGGTGAAATAGAAACACTTGAGAACTTAGGGAGAGATAAAACATCTGACAAAATTAAGTCTATCCTAGAGGCTGAATGATGTGGGTCAGAGAAATGACTAAATTCAATTGAGGTCGAATTTAGACATCGAAAAACGTCGAACAATTAGTTTGTATGCAACCATTTGCTGAGCGTTTCAGATTTGTTACTATTTGTTGCTGTGGAGTCCATTTTACCGTCTGGAACAATATTGAAATCGCCAGCAATTAGTAGAGTACCTTTTTTCATTGCACTTATATTTTTCATAAGCTTATTAAGGAATTTAATTTGGCCTCTGTTGGGGGCGTATACATTCACTATTGTATATGTGACTTGATTTAGATTACAGATCAGGATGTGAAAATGACCTTTTTCGTCTTTGACCTCATCCAAAAGTTCGAAGGAAAGAGAGTTTTTAATTAGTGTTATTACTCCTGCCTTTTTCTTTGGACCGGAAGATTCAAAAATGTTAGGAATGTTTTTGTCTAGAAAGTTGGGATGAGAATTGTTTGAATTTCGATTCTTGAAGGCACACAATGTCAGAATGAGAGCAATTCAACTCATTGCGAATTATAAATCTTTTTCTTGGGCTGTTAAGCCCTCTGACATTGTACGTCATCAATTTTAGTTTCATTTTGTGTAGATTGGATCTGATGGACTACTTTAGATTAAAAAAAAACCTGAAAATTTAAATCAAACTGTATCTGAAATTGCTCAGATAAAATATATACAGTATGACAAGCAAATATAACTTTAGCAAATAATACTAAAACCGAACAAGGTCCTCCAGAAGGAATCCACTCCTGTGGATTCTACTTTAGTGTGGGGGAAAGTTTGTGGTAACAAGTTCTAAGGAACTTCTATAACAGTAGAAACAAAGAGACTTTAGAACATCATGTGAAACTTTAAGTCTGATAGCTTGAATGACAAGATTAGGCCATGAGGAGAATCAAGATTATTTCAGGTGGTGCCTTTGGAGTCGTCAGAGGCTGTAGTTTTGTCGCATGAGGGATTTTGTTTGCTTTCAAGAATTCCATACCATCTTTTGGAGAAAGTAGGGCTGTCGTTTTTCCCTTGAAATAGACAAGGAGCTTAAGGGGGAAACCCCATTTATATGAAATCCCATTGCCTCTTAGAGGTACCGTTATGATCTTGAATGCTTTCCTCCCTTCAATTGTATCTTTGGAGAGATCCGCATAAAATCTCAAGTGGTTATAGGGTTCAGGGAACCCACCTTTTTGTCTGACGCAATTTAGTAATTGATCTTTTATGTGGAAGAAGTGAACTCTCATTATTGTGTCTCTTGGTGCCTCCTTAGGGATGTTAGGCGGTTTAGGAAGTCTATGGATCCTGTCAATTATGAGGTCCTGGTCAGTTAAAGATGGGATAATTTTCTTGAACACTTTCTTTGTGTAGTCAGCTAAATTATTGGGAGAGACAGACTCAGGAATTCCTCTAATTTTTAAATTGTTTCTCCGATTCCTGTCCTCCAAGTCTGCCAATTTTGTTTTTAGGTTGAGTAACTCTTTTTTTATTTCTTGGTTTTCTTTTTGGGTGGAGTTTAATTTTTCCTCTACATCTATCAATCTGGTTTCCTGGTTTTCCAATTTTTTGTGGAATATTTCAAGTGTTTCTTGGAAAATCTTAGTTTGGTTATTCAATGTGATTTTTAGGCTATTATTGATTTTGTCAGCGAGACTAGCCATACAGTTGTGGCCAAAAGTATTGACACCTCTGCAATTCTGTCAGATAATACTCAGCTTCTTCCTGAAAATTATTGCAAACACAAATTCTTTGGTATTATTATCTTCATTTAATTTGTCTTAAATGAAAAAACACAGAAAGAATTGTCCTAAAGCCAAATTGGATATAATTCCACACCAAACATAAAAAAGAGGGTGGACAAAAGTATTGGCACTGTTCAAAAAATCATGTGATGCTTCTCTAATTTTTGTAATTAACAGCATCTGGAACTTACCTGCGGCACCTAACAGGTATTGGCAATAACTAAATCACACTTGCATCCAGGTGACATGGATTAAAGTTGACTCAACCTCTGTCCTGTGTCCTTGTGTGTACCACATTGAGCATGGAGAAAAGAAAGAAGACCAAAGAACTGGCTGAGGACTTGAGAAACCAAATTGTGAGGAAGCATGAGCAATCTGAAGGCTACAAGTCCATCTCCAAAGACCTGAATGCTCCTGTGTCTACCGTGCGCAGTGTCATCAAGAAGTTTAAAGCCCATGGCACTGTGGCTAACCTCCCTAGATGTGGACGGAAAAGAAAAATTGACCAGAGATTTCAACACAAGATTGTGCGGATGTTGGATAAAGAACCTTGACTAACATCCAAGCAAGTTCAAACTGCCCTGCAGTCCAAGGGTACAACAGTGTCAACCCGTACTATCCGTCGGCGTCTGAATGAAAAGGGACTGTATGGTAGGAGACCCAGGAAGACCCCACTTCTTACCCCGAGACATAAAAAAGCCAGGCTGGAGTTTGCCAAAACTTACCTGAAAAAGCCTAAAACATTTTGGAAGAATGTTCTCTGGTCAGATGAGACAAAAGTAGTGCTTTTTGGGCAAAGGCATCAACATAGAGTTTACAGGAGAAAAAAAGAGGCATTCAAAGAAAAGAACACGGTCCCTACAGTCAAACATGACGGAGATTCCCTGATGTTTTGGGGTTGCTTTGCTGCCTCTGGCACTGGACTGCTTGACCATGTGCATGGCATCATGAAGTCAGAAGACTACCAACAAATTTTGCAGCATAATGTAGGGCCCAGTGTGAGAAAGCTGGGTCTCCCTCAGAGGTCATGGGTCTTCTAGCAGGACAATGACCTAAAACACACTTCAAAAGCACTAGAAAATGGTTTGAGAGAAAACACTGGAGACTTCTAAGGTGGCCAGCAATGAGTCCAGACCTGAATCCCATAGAACACCTATGGAGAGATCTAAAAATGGCAGTTTGGAGAAGGCACCCTTCAAATATCAGGGACCTGGAGCAGTTTGCCAAAGAAGAATGGTCTAAAATTCCAGCAGAGCATTGTATGAAACTCATTCATGGTTACCGGAAGTGGTTGGTCGCAGTTATTTTGGCTAAAGGTTGTGCAACCAAGTATTAGGCTGAGGGTGCCAATACTTTTGTCTGGCCCATTTTTGGAGTTTTGTGTGAAATGATCAATGTTTTGCTTTTTGCTTCATTCTCTTTTGTGTTTTTTCATTTAAGACAAATTAAATTAAAATAATAATACCAAAGAATTTGTGTTTGAAATCATTTTCTGGAAGAAACTGAGTATTATCTGACAGAATTGCAGGGGTGTCAATACTTTTGGCCACAACTGTATATAGCTCAATGGAATTTTTGTCAATTGAATTAGGGTATTCAATTTCTGGCTCTCCTTTTTTAAACTTTGATTTTTCAGGGCTGAGGTTTGGTGAAGAGAGAGAAGAGTTATCCGATTCTTCACTTGTTGAGTTATATATTGTAAGAGAGGTTTTCCCCCCATTCTCCTGGGACTTTTCTCTTTGATGAAATGGAGGTGTCCATATCATCTGTTATTTTGGAGGAAGAAATTGTTGCTTTGGTTCGTTCATTTAGTGTTTTACCACTGTTATTTGTCTGACTTGGTTTTAAAGTTTTGTTAGAGAGTAGTTTTTCATCTCCTTTTATGGGAGACCTTGATTTGGTAGGGTTCAGAGTGTTAATTGCATCCATTGAAAGATTGCGGTAAAGGCCTTTTTGTTTTTGAGCTCTTAAAGGGATGGATGATTTTGAATTTTTCTGGGACATTTTACTGTTTGCGGGTATGAGGGAATCAAGCCTAGAACCAGTCAATATGGTATTAGAAGTTTAAACCAATCAATATGGTATCAGATGACCAACTAGTTTGGTATTAGGTTAGGTGATTATATCAACCAACGTGGAAACAAATGATCAACTAATATGGTATTATAATAATAAAATAAAATAAAAAGAATAAATAAATAAAAACGGGTTGACCAATTAATATGGTATTAGAATTTTTAGGGGGTTAAGGGGACCAATTGGTATGTTATTAGAAATTGAGCGCAGTCTCTGCAGAGAAACTTGAAAACAAAGGATTAACCTGGGTATCCAGATGTATTCTTTCTTGTAGTAGTAGGTAGATGCGGTAGACAGACTGAGTCTTGCTGCTTTCAAACTGTATTCAGTGATAATAGCCTATGGATAAGAAAGCAAAGCGCTCATGTGCTCAAAAATAAATGAGTTGTTGTAGATATGACCCCTTTTATATGGATCCAATATGAAAGATGAAATCCAATTCGTGGGTTTTGTCAGGTCTTATGTTCTATACAAGGCAAATTATGTCTTAAATTTTTTAGGATAAATGACCCCTTTGGCTCAGAGATAGAGATTTCAAGGGGTCAATGATCCTGTGAATATATAACTATAAAAGGTGCGTCCCCTCTAAATTATTTCACAGCAGTATCTATGGTATTGAGGGGTTAATTATATAGTACACTCTTATATATATTGGTAGAGATGTTTGTGGTTGTAATCCCTCTTATTCAGAACTTATTGAAATTTGATACCTCCGCTTTATGAGAAAGTTATTATCCTTGTGGCCTCGCAGTAGTCAGACACTTTTCCTTGTGAATATAAAACTACAAAAAGTGCATCCCCTTTAAGTGATTTTAAAGCAATATCAGTGGTATTGAGGGGTTATTTATATAGTGCACTCATATACACTCACTGGCCACTTTATTAGGTACACCTGTCCAACTGTGTGTTAAGACTTAATTTCTAATCAGCCAATCACATGGCGGCAACTCAGTGCATTTAGGCATGTAGACATGGTCAAGACAATCTCCTGCAGTTCAAACCGAGCATCAGTATGGGGAAGAAAGGTGATTTGAGTGCCTTTGAACGTGGCATGATTGTTGGTGCCAGAAGGGCTGGTCTGAGTATTTCAGAAACTGCTGATCTACTGGGATTTTCACGCACAACCATCTCTAGGGTTTACAGAGAATGGTCCGAAAAAGAAAAAAAATCCATTGAGCGGCAGTTCTGTGGCCGGAAATGCCTTGTTGATGCCAGAGGTCAGAGGAGAATGGGCATACTGGTTCGAGCTGATAGAAAGGCAACAGTGACTCAAATTGCCACCCGTTACAACCAAGGTAGGCAGAAGAGCATCTCTGAACGCACAGTGCGTCGAACTTTGAGGCAGATGGGCTACAGCAGCAGAAGACCACACTGGGTACCACTCCTCTCAGCTAAGAACAGGAAACTGAGGCTACAATTTGCACAAGCTCATCGAAATTGGACAGTAGAAGATTGGAAAAACGTTGCCTGGTCTGATGAGTCTCGATTTCTGCTGCGACATTCGGATGGTAGGGTCAGAATTTGGCGTAAACAACATGAAAGCATGGATCCATCCTGTCTTGTATCAACGGTTCAGGCTGGTGGTGGTGGTGTCATGGTGTGGGGAATTTTTTCTTGGCACTCTTTGGGCCCCTTGGTACCAATTGAGCATCGTTGCAACGCCACAGCCTACCTGAGTATTGTTGCTGACCATGTCCATCCCTTTATGACCACAATGTACCCAACATCTGATGGCTACTTTCAGCAGGATAATGCGCCATGTCATAAAGCTCGAATCATCTCAGATTGGTTTCTTGAACATGACAATGAGTTTACTGTACTCAAATGGCCTCCTCAGTCACCAGATCTCAATCCAATAGAGCATCTTTGGGATGTGGTGGAACGGGAGATTCGCATCAGGGATGTGCAGCCGACAAATCTGCGCCAACTGTGTGATGCCATCATGTCAATATGGTCCAAAATCTCTGAGGAATGCTTCCAGCACCTTGTTGAATCTCTGCCACGAAGAATTGAGGCAGTTCTGAAGGCAAAAGGGGGTCCAACCCGTTACTAGCATGGTGTACCTAATAAAGTGGCCAGTGAGTGTATATTGGTAGAGATGTTTGAGGCAGTAACCCCTCTTATCCTGAGCTTATTGAAATTTGATACCGCTGATGTATGAGAAAGCTGTTTTCCTTATGGTCTCTCCGTTATCAGCCACTTTTTTAACAGCAGTTGCGGCTCTTCTCAGCTGTTTCTATAGATGTGCGCTTATATCCCCAGCAGAATACAGGGGTCACTACCCCATTTAAACCAGGGAATGCAAGGCCCAGACGGGGGTTTACTTGCTTCTGAGTGGATCGCTGAGTCACTGATGACAGCGGTTGGTGTTCACTATGTCAGGAACTTAGATGTAAGCTTCTGGCAGTCTCATAGGTACAATAAAGGGCTGCTGCAGCATATGAGGTAATTAGGCCTCAGAAATGCGGCCTAGCAGGCCTCCCTCAGGCTGGAGCCGGTATAAGTCCAAACTTTACCAATTTGCACAATATTGGGCTTATTTTGCTCTAGATGATGAGCTTGTGATGTCTCTTGAATGGATGGATAAAAAAAATCACTTGTTTGCAGGAATTGATGTCGCTTTAGGGAAAAGTTCCTCAGAGCTCATAGACTGCACCTCTCACTCCATGACAGTCTTAGGCCACGCCCCAAGGTTTTTTTTTTATTTGTGTGCTGTCCCTGTGCAAAACAAACAGCATACAAACAAATGTACAGTAATTTAGCGGACCAGTTCCAATGAGCCTTTTTTCACATGATCAGAGTGAATAAAAGTAACATGAACTAGTCTTTTCCATTCTTCCAAGTGAGACTCACCCAGAAAAACTCACATTGTTACGTAAGAAAAACCAATGCCATATGCACACCATCCGCATGGCATTCATTTTTTTAAAATGATCCAATGCAAAGATTATGTAGGAAATGTTATTATTTTTTACATTGTGAATGTAAAAAACAGATGCCATACAGAAATGAAAATGGTCAAATGAACCACAATACAGATGAAAACTAGTTCACTATTTCTTTCAGGAGGACAAATTATGTTTTATATGCTGGTCTGAAACCAGTTTTATAGCTTAAAAAAGTAGTAGAGAACCAGTTAAAATGTGTTATTCATTCTGCCATGAATCCACCTGGTCAACATTCTATGTGGAAAATATAATGTTGAAAATATATAACCAACACTATAAACCCAGAAATTGGCAATTGATATTACTGTAAAGTACAAAAATCATATTCCATATTTTAATGTTATTTATTGGACCTTGCATTGTGTGGATAGGTTTTTACATTCATCCTTGTGAATTCATAATGAATAGTTTTAAATGGGTTCTCTGATCATATGATATTGATATTACTGTGTATGCTCGTGAATAAGCAGACCCGAGTATAAGCTGAGGCACCAAATTTTGCTATGTAATACTTGGTAAACTTATTGACCATCATCCCTATCCTGGTATGCATGGCTCCCCCATCTCTGTCCTGACATGAATGGCTCCCCCATCCCTGTCCTTGTATGCATGGCTCCCCCATCGCTGTCCTTGTATGCATGGCCCTCATCGCTGTCCTGGTATGCATGGCTCCCCCATCGCTGTCCTGGTATGAATGGCTTCCCTGTCCCTGTCCTTGTATGCATGACTCCTTAACCCCTATCCTTATATGCATGGTTCCTATTGAAAAAAAAAAAAAAATCCTACTCACCTTCCTGCGCACCCTCGCAGCATCTCGTTCTGGCGCCGGCAGCTCCTGCGGCCAAGCAATCAAGTGGCCCCGTTCATTAAGGTAATGAATATTCACTCCATGCCTATGGGAGTGGAGAGGCATGCATATTCATTACCTTAATGAGTGGAGCCACGTGATCGCTTAGTTGTAAATGCTGCTGGTGCCAGAACGAACAAGATGCAGCGGGGGCACGCAGGAAGGTGAGTAGGATGTGTGCCACTGTGTTGGAAGTTGGCAGCTGTGGCTGTAACTGTGCGCGCTATAAGAGAAATGAAAATTAATTTCTCTTTATCAGCGGCAAGGGCTTTAGCCATGGCCACTGGCTCCTGCCTCTGTGACCCGCTTCTCCCCCTTGCCCGCATACTCCTGTCTCTGTGACCCGCTGCTCTGCCGCTCCCCCTTCCCCTCCAGCTTTCTGGGACAATTGACTCATGTATATGTCGAGGGGGGCATTTTCAGCACAAAAAAATGTGCTGAGAAACTTGGCTTATACACTAGTATATGCAGTATATCTTATTATAGATCATTAATTTCACATTTATGGAGGTCCAACATCCCTTACAGCCACTGATCAGCTGATATTATCTCTGATGGTGGTGGCATCTAAATATTAATTAGAAGGAATAGAAGCGATCTGCAGTACTCGGCAGCAGCCATTACACAATGACTGGTGTCAGGAAGTAGATCTGTAGTACTAGCTTGGGCCCCTATTCAATGAATCAGGCTACTTCATCAAATGTCCACTTTTGACTACCATCTTCGTGGGTAACAATAGCTGATCATGGGGGTCCTGTTGTCTTTACAGACAGATTCCTTTTAATAATGGTTTCATTTGCCCTCACTCCAGTAATGCAGACATTTGCATACTCAAGCACTTCCTTCTGTCACAAAACTGCATTTTAATCTGAACTTCCTCTAAGAGAAAGATAATTTAATAACTGTTTTGCTAGCATACTATTATGGATTGTCTTTTATGTCTTTTTTTTACTTAACTTTTTAAATGAATTGCTATATATGAGGGGGTTAAGGAGATTGTACAAAGATAATACAAATAATGGAACTGATAGCATTTGGTTAATTAGAGATGTGTCCAGTAATGATGTCCCTTAATAAACTAAAACTAATCCTTAAGAATAAATCAAGAGTAGAATATTGGACTTTAATCCTCCACGTGCAGCACACATGGTTTCCTTTAACTTCAACAAGATTATCATCAATATGAAAATATTTAAGATCCATCTATGTCTATCCCGTGCATGTAATAAATGTCCTCCATAAATGCTTTCCAATTTCATTTTGTTCTCAGCCAGGCTCAATAAATCAGAATAATTTTATCCTCGATGTATCATTCATCCTAATCCTCTGATGTGACTTCTTCAGTCATTTGAGAAATCGGTTAAGATTCATTTTGTTTCAGTAAAACTAGAATGAAAGTGTTCTCTTCGCTTAGCTCCTGGACACATTTGGTAACAATCAAATTCTTATTTCAAGAAGCCCAGAGATAAGTTATCTGCTAGCTCCACACTTGGGTAATTGATCGCATTTGTTTCCTGTACATGGCTTAGACCTCTCCTCCTCTCTCTTTCTGGGCATGTTTTGTATTACCCTCTGCCTTGTTATCCCAGTAAAATGTTTTACAGTGGTGAGTGAGAAGGGGATAGTAATATTACAAACCATCTAATCACTTGTGGCAGCTCTGTTGTTCCTACTGATGCTCAGCTACACTTAGCACTTCACTTTAGTGCCTGGCTTTTGGAGTGGAGGATATACTCTGCCATTACTGATCAGCAAACACATCTTAAAGTCACAAAATGCTTTATAACAATGTATAAAATGGTTACATTAAAATGAAAATGTGAAGCTATAAGAGCTATGTTAAAGTCAATTCCATAGATTTACAGTTTGCCAAACAGAAAAATACAGATAGTAATCCTCAAGTATTTTACTACATGGTGCATGTATAGAATTTTGCATGGCTTCGGGAGTATGAATTGAGGCGTACCCTACTATACAATAATTGTTTGGAACTCTTCAGTTATTGAGTTAGCAGAGAATAGGCAACTTTTATCTACCATGCACCTCAGCACTCGGCAACCTCGCTGTGCAACACTTTGTAGCTGAGTTGCTGTGGTTCCTAAACGCTTCCACTTTTCAATGATACGACTCACAGTTGATTGTGGGACATTTAGGAGACAAGAAATGTGTCATCTGTGACAATGATGGAATCCTATTACCAAACCTTGGTCGAATTGAGTGATTTCTTTAGAACACTCCATTTCTTGACAAATGCTTATAAAGACAGATTGTATGGATAGGGGCTAGATTCTATAGTTCAAATTTGTAGGGAAAAATATGCCAGCTCACCCTTTCCAAAACAGTCCGAATAGATAAAATCGTAAGGAAGCCTGAGACCATGCCAAAGAAAGATGCTTGTGAATAGAGATGAGCAAACCTGAACTTAAAAGTTAGCGCCCGGTGATAAATGTTGAACATGGACTTCTTTCGGAAGTCTGTTGCAATATTCGGAGTTCTGGGTGAGTTCAGGAGGAGAGAGAATATTTTCCAGCTAAAAAGTTTGGGTCCTTATTGTTTTCAATGGGGTTTGGATTTTGATTCATGATTGGGTTCAGTTCTGTTATCCAAACTGAACTTTGGAATAATGTTCGGGTCGGGTACCAGAACCTGAACTTCCACAGGTTTGCTCATCTCGATTTGTGAATGAAAGTGAGAAGAAGAAAGGGGTCCAGTTTCTAGATCCAATGACGATAAACTAATTCCTTTATTGGTTCTTTAAAAATATACATACATATTTCAAAAATTGTTGTGAGAGGGGAGAACGCCCTGAAATCTACGCGAATGGACAAACTGAAGTTAAGCTTTAGTGATATGTACAGTATATTTACAGAAAGTAGTTACATCAAAGAGAATGTGAGTTTTTTGGGTGCAATGATTTTTATGCAGGTTTGGAAAAAAAATTGTTATTGGCAGCAGATTACCCGGCGTAAACAATAGATGTGCTGCCAAAAAAATGGTATTCCAAGGGCACAGAACAATCGTAGTAACAATCATTCTGAGCACATAGAGTGTTCACCGGCTGGTCTAAACAGGATCAATAAATTACCAGCAATCGGCTTGCATGTATTTGATTGGCAGTCATTTAATAGTCTGGGTCATTAAGTTATGACTATACCATAACATTTGGTCACAAACAAACAATCAAAATTACAGGTTACTTGATTGTCATGTGAGCCCTATGGTACATGAATTGCTGAAAGTTACTCCTCACTTGTATGGAATTTATGTGATGGTTGTATTAACCTATTATATATATGAGAAAGAAGTTTTTTTATCATTCTCCTGGATACAAGAGTAAATATTTTTCCACAAACAAGAAGTATTCAGCTCACCCCTCTTCACTCCTGATCACACCTCTGACGCACGGAAACACCCTGACCCGGGTGTATAGTGCATGCACAACATAAAGAAGGATTTTTCCAGCGTCTCCAGGAGATAAAATAATAAGCGCTTTATTGAGAATATAAAATCTTCATACCATCAGGTAAAAACGACATAAAGAGGCGTATGGAGGGGAGCAATTTCCTACGCGTTTCACCCTGAAAGGGCTTAATCATGGAATGCGTAAGAAAGGTCTCCAAGCAAATATTTAAACACATCAAGAAAACAGGTTAACCAATTAGGTGAAAGACATGAAAAAAAAAACAAAAAAACAAAAAACAAATTTAAATCAACTGTGCAAAGGATGGAGACCAACACACAAAAAAATTATAATAACAAAAAAGATGAGAGGAAAAAAGAAAGAGAAAAAAAAGAAAAAATACTAGTGTATAATGCAAACAGTTAAAAAACACACATTAATGTTATAAAGAAGCCATAGTATATTTTGATGGTGTTATAACAAGAGTCTTGCGATTTACAAACAATTTATGTACAATTTATTGACAAAAAGGGGGAAAAAAAAAAAAAAAAAAACAGAAAAAAAAAAAAAAAATACCGTTTTCTTTTTCTTTTTCCCTGTTACTTCTTCCTGCTTTTGTTTCCCTCTTCCTACTTATATTCCCTTTTCTTTTGTTATGGGGAAAATAGGGTAACATGGAAGAGAAAGGGATGCCTAAGAATACTGCATGATTAGATCTCTCCTCTTATTCATACCATGCGGCACTCTAGTACCCAATTTGTAGATCCAGAAAGACTCTCGATTGAGAATCTTTCTGCGGTGGTCCCCTCCCCTAGTTGGTTTGTACACCTTTTCAATGCCAATGAATGTAAGGGAATCCAGGCACCTATTATAAATAGTAATAAAGTGCCTCGAGACTGCAGAAACATTTGCTGCGGAAGGATTTAGTGTATCAGACATATGTCTGCATATCCGCTGTTTAAGAGGACAAGTCGTACAACCTACATATTGAATTGAGCAAGAAGTACATTCAATAAGATAAACAACATTAAGGGTATTACAATTAATAAAATCCCTAATGTTGTAAGTTAAACCAGTAAACATAGAAGTGAATGATTTGCATTTCTTAACATGTTTACATGAAATGCAAAAATTATGCCCACAGCCAAAAAAGCCAGTACATGATAACCAATTTTTAGAATTACTTTTTTTTATTATTACTGACTACTAAACTAGGTGACAAAATATGGGCTAAATATTTTTCCATTCTTCATTTCCCTGTAGAAAGTGACCAATTGATGTGATTCCAGGTAATGGATTTTTAACAAACTTAATTTAAGATCTAATAAGGTCAGTGACCTTCCATACATTACTATTTCCTTCTTACCTTATCTTCACTTCCTTACACTATCTCTGTATCAAAATGTACAGGTTGTGTCCTTTCATCTGACAACTGTCCCACCCCTTTAATTTATGCTTCCTTAATTAAGACTGTAATTTCCTTTTTCAAATTGAGTTTTTTTGGATTGTGATGTAATATTTAAACCAAATGTTTTACTTGTAGTTACCATTCCCAGGCGCAATCATGTATTGGTATACAAATAGAAAGAATAACATTTAATGTAAAGAATTAATGACTCACAGCCTAAATAAATTGTGGAAATTTAGTTTCAACAGTTGTCATTTTCACATTTTCCAGCAGAATAGGTCATTCAAGAATAATTCAAGTCCATGGAGAGGGTTAAGTACTAGTCAACATAAGAATGTCTCTGTAAATGTGTAGACCTGCATTAAATAATAAGGGTGGTTCTGATTAACATGGTTTAATTTCTTTAAGAAAAAGCCTTCTTTGCTTCAAACAACTTAATGATAAAACTCAATTGACATGTACTTTTTGATAACCACTTGTATTTACTGTATATGGAACACATCCATAAATGCTATTTAGCTGTAGGTATAGGGTTAATCTGCTGCTAAACAGGGTATATATCCCATGTAGCTGGTTTACTGGAACAGCGGCTACTGGGAGAAAATTAAGTTTCATTCTTCCTGAAGATGCTTGCTTGCCCCAATCATCAAGGAAGTGCTCGGAGAGGTTAAAGTCACCCCTAACTACACAGTGAGTGCGCTGGGATTAACTCCCCGGTACTTTTATTGACAGCCTGTTCTGCACACACACACTGCATCGCAGGCTATCAATAAATTTGCTGTGCATAGGAGTGATTACAACCGCACTCACAATGTAGTGAGCATTGACTGTCACAGCCATGCACTGATGACTGGAAGT
The DNA here is from genome assembly GCF_039654945.1 of Dendrobates tinctorius. Lineage (NCBI taxonomy): Eukaryota > Metazoa > Chordata > Amphibia > Anura > Dendrobatidae > Dendrobates > Dendrobates tinctorius. The sequence goes on along the minus strand of NW_027361728.1, from coordinate 41,129,490 downwards.
GATCCTCTGCCAGGAGAATAAAATGTAATTTTCTCCCTCCTGCGCTCCAGTAAGGCGGCTGCATGGGATTTAAATGCTATTTACCTGCAGATTAACCCTATTACTACAAGTAACATCATTTCTGGTCATGGCAATTTCCCTTTAACAGAATTCTGTAATATTATTATAGATTACAGAATTTATCAAATTGAGATCTGAAGCACACAATATTTTGAAAGTAGCTTTTCCAATACCAGATGCATATAATCCTGTGTTTTTATCGGCTAGCATTCTTACCTATGATACTCTATTGGGCTGTGCACATGTCTGATTTTTTTTGGGACTGAGTAGTCAGTGGATAAAAATCAGAGACGGGTCCAATTTTGATCGGAGGGGTTATCTCAAAATCTGTAATGCAAGTCTATGGGTTTGTGAAAAAAATAGGACCACACTCCGATGACATAATAGTGCAGTCCGATTTTCACAGACTGACAGAATGGAGAAGGTGGAAAAACCTTTTTCTCTCCATGTACGAGAAAAACTGATCCCATTCTGATCGAACTCAAATCAAACTCTGATCAGAATAATTGGTCCATTTTTCTTGTATGTGGAGAAATTGGTAGAGGACACAAGCCCTAACATTGAGCGTTCTTCATTATTGATATTTATGAATTCTTGTCCCATTCTACTTGGATTCTAATATTAAATGTAGGCTAAATAATTATCACTTGATAACTGAATTGCCTGACAGATAGAAATACAGAAGCATATTTTTATTTACGCGATTAAATAAATTAAAGAACGGAATTCCAAACTAAGAGTTTAGTAAAATTAGTGGAATAGTCCTTTCATATTTCATCTCCGAAAGCAATAAAAGACAACTGGTGAATTCCTTTGCTTTAACTTATAGATATGAGAAATCCTTCAAGGAATCATCAGGAGACATACAATAAGTCTCTCCCGGAAGCCAACCTCTCTGAGAGCCTACCTATAGCCAAACACTGATAACAACCCCTTGGAATGAATTAGACCTCTAAGCTGATTAGAGCGCTTGGGCACAACTCTATTTTATTGACACAATGAAGAGTGGACAGAAAAGGGTCTGAAATGAGAAAATCATTTCCATGCTGACTGAATTATAAGAACAAAAGAGCCTCTCACAGATGCAGCATTCAATTTGTCAAAAAAGGAAGCCACTTAATAGATAACAATGGATCTGAGCTGACAGATGAAATGTAAAACTTTTCTATCGGGACAATTAGTAGCTTAACATAGCATTCAATACATGGAGAGGAAAAGGAATGCAAAATTTGGAAATTTAATTACAGAATTCAGCAAAGCATGATTCCCAGGATCACACCAACCTCACTGTGTAAATCATCACATTGGAAGAGAAAGTCCCCATATAGGATGGTGAGCATTACTTTTGGTGTGAATAACACATACCCAGTAATTGGCAAACACATTATCGCTGTCGAGCAATTTTGATCAGTGATTAGCAACCAACAATTGATAACAAAAAAAATAGATCTCAAGCATTTATCCATACAAATATAAGACTCAGGCTCCGAGGCAGCGCAATGAGCAGTTGTGTGAGCATAGCCATGTAACTATAGCCAAAGGCTGTGTTCACATGTAGATTTTTTGCAGTTTTTTTCTGCAGAAAAGAAACTGTCTTTTATAGCTCCAGCAAAAGCTCTGACATTTCTGAAATCGCATAGGCACACATTTTTTATTCTGAATCTGACTAAATTTGAGCATTGCAGCATTTTTGAAAATCTCTAGCATGTTCATTTTTTCAGCGTTTTGTTAGCATTTTTTTTCAACCAGAGAAAGTGCAAAAATAACATTTGTGCTGTGTTTTTGCAGTATTTTCAGCAGTGTTTCTAGTTTAAAAAATGTAAATTTATTGATATGAACTGTAGAAATATCAAACATGTAATCCACCTGAAAAACGCAGCAGATGGAATGACACCATTAAATGCCAAATAACTTCTGTTCCCTGAGATGCTAGAGAAGTGCAATGTTATATCCACCCCCGATGGAGAGGAAGTCTTTTATGAAGCTACTTTAACATGTGCATTGTACTTTCCCAGAAATGTGTTGGACTTTTTTACAAAACAATGTATGCATCCATTCAGATGTCCATTTTTCCCGAATATGATCTATCCAAGTTTTTCAAGGATACATCTCATACCCATTACAGTCTATGGTTCTGTTCACATGTTATTTTTTTGGCAGGTGGTGTGTTGAAAAAAGAAACAAAAAAAACAGACATGTCCATTTTTTATTCAAATCACGGAACAAAGACAGCCACACAAGTCTACGAGTCTGCAAAAATCCCAGACAGCACATCAACGTGTAATCCTTATGCTGTCTATTTCAAACATTCTAATGCAGAAGTGTTGCAATTTTCTATATATAATTGGCATAAGAGATAATCACTGATGGCAAAAAGGGACACAATAACCAAACAGTGATGAAAATCTGAACCAAAACATTGGGGAAAATTGTTACTTTTTTTCACATCCATGAAAAAATCAATGATTTCGAAATGTCATAAGAATTGACATTATCATAGAGGTCTACTTTGTGCCTAGCTTTACATCTACACCTATGGGTACCGTACTGTACCCAATTTGTAGGATGGCATCTTTAACCGGATGTACTTAGAAGAGAGCCATACCTTGTCTCCAGGACGAAAGATAGGCACATCCAAACGTCTCTTGTCCGCATGCCTTTTCATACGCTGGGAGGATTTCTCCAGAGCAGTTTTGGTGTCCCTCCAGACCTTAGAAAAACCTTCGGAGAAAGTATCGGCAGCTGGAACGCCAGATGATCCGGAGATGGGAAGAGGTATTCCGGGTTGCAATCCGAAGACAATCTGAAAGGGAGACTTTCCAGAATATTCACTTACTTGATTGTTGTAAGAAAATTAGGCCCAGGACAGTAAGTCTACCCAGTCGTCATGATGGGCGTTGACAAAGTGACGCAAGAATCCAGCCAGGATTTGATTTGTCCTCTCCACTTGTCCATTGGACTGGGGATGGTACGCTGAGGAAAAATCCAGTTCAATTCTTACCAGTTTACAAACTGCTCCAGAATCTTGAGGTGAACTGGACTCCTCTGTCGGACACGATGCGGAGAGGGAAACCATGGAGACGGAAGATGTGCCGGATGAACAGGTCCGCTAACTCAGGAGCAGTTGGAAGACCGGGTAGTAGAACGAAGTGAGCCATTTTAGAGAAGCAGTTTGGAGGTAAGCAAGGTTTTTGTGATCGGTGTATGCGACTACCTGATGAAGAGCTCCTTCTAGAAGATGCCTCCACTCCTGCAGAGCCAATTTGATAGCCAACAATTCCCGATCTCCAACAGAATAATTCCTCTCTGCGGAAGAAAAAACCTTGGAAAAAAAACCACTGGAATGGATTCGCCCAGAGGACGATTTCTGGGTTAGTACAGCTCCCGCACCTACTGAAGAGGCATCGACCTCAAGAAAAAATTGTTCATTGGAGTTAGGACGATGAAGAACAGGTGCGACAGCAAAGGCCTTTTTGAGAGAAACAAAGGCCTCCTCAGCCTCAGGAGGCCAATCCTTTGGATTTGTACCTTTCCGGGTTAGAGCTGAGATGGGCGCCACTCGGGTGGAGAAGTTAGGAATGAATTGCCTGTAGTAGTTGGTGAAGATCCCGGCCCCTCGGAAACGATCAAATAGTTCTGAAATTAGAGGCAAAGGGTACCTGTTTTTTACCGTGATCTGGTTCAGTCCTCGGTAGTCGATACAGAGCCACAGGGATCCGTCCTTTTTCTTCATGAAGAAGAAGCCTGCTCCTGCTGGTGACGATGATCTTCGGATAAACCCTCTGGCCAAGTTCTCCTGGATGTAGTCCTACATAGCCTGAGTCTCTGCCTGGGAAAGAGGGTAAACTTTCCCACGGGGAGGAGATGTTCCAGGAAGAAGGTCTATTGGACAGTCATACGACCTGTGAGGAGGAAGTTTTTCAGCCTCCTTTTTCCCGAAGACATCCGAGAAGGACCAGTAAGTGGATTGTAATCCAAGCAGGGTAGCAGGTTGGACCAGGGGTGAAGCTGGTTCAATCCGGGTCAAACAACGGTCCGAGCAGGAATCTCCCCAAAGTAGAATTTCGCCTGTTCTCCAATTAAGGACTGGTTCATGTTTCTGAAACCAAGGCAAACCTAGAAGCAAGGGGTGAGACAAACCAGGGTACATATAAAAACGGATTCTTTCAGAATGCATAAGACCCGGAGTTGCACTGGCTCAGTCTGGAACTGTACGGGTTCGGTCAAAGGCTGGCCATCGACAGCAGTTACCCGCAACGGGTTGGGAAGAGCCTGAACTGGTAAGTGGTAGCGATCCACAAGCGTCTGCTGGATAAAGTTTCCAGCGGCTCCGGAGTCCAACAGACAGAGTCCAGAAAATTTTATGGCTCCGCAGGTCATGGAAACTGAGATCTGCAATGAAGGAGAGGAACGTTCTCTACCTAGGGTGGCCTCTCCTACCAAGCCTAGCCACAGGAGTTTTCTGACTTCTTTGGACGCAGATCAGATGTTCGGAACTACCACAGTACAGACAGCTTCCGTTTTTGCGACGCGCCTCCTGGTGGCGGCTGGCCAGACTTACTCGATCTACCTCCATAGCTTCGGGAGAAGAGGATTAGGTAGACGTCTTGGAAGAATTAGAGTCCAGGTGGTAGGACCTCCTGTCACGCTTAATCTCCATGGAATGCTCCTGAAAACGCAGGTCAATCCGGGTCACCAAGGAAATCAGGCCATCCAATATGGTAGGCCTGTCCCATCCCGCCAGCTCAACCTTAATTTTTCCAGATAGGCCCTCCCAGAAGGTAGCCAGCAAGGCCTCATTGTTCCAGGATAACTCAGACGAGAGAGTGCGGAACTGAACAGCATACTGAGCCACCATGAGGGTTCCTTGGTGTATGCGAAGCAGGGCAGAAGCGGTCAACGTGACCCAGCCAGGTTAATCAAAGGTCCTGTGAAAAGTTTCTAGGAAAGATAGAAGATCATTAACCAGCGGGTCCCATAACGGATTCAGCCAGGCGAGTGCCTCTCCTGCTAGATGTGACATAATGAAGCCCACTTTGGCACCATCAGAAGCAAACATATGCCCCAAGATTTCGAAGTGTAGGGTACACTGATTGAGAAAACCCTGACACTGAGTGGGATCACCATGGAAGCGGGTAGGAGCCGCCAGTCGGGGACCCTTGCTTGTCATGACAGCAGGTACCTGGGTGTTGCTAGGTGAATCAGGAGCAGCCGGGTTCTGCAGAGAATCCATGCGGGTGGACAGGTTACGTAGATATGTCGTGATCTTATCCTGTTGATCTCTTAAACGGGTCACTTCTTGGCACAATTCCAACGTCGGAAGCCTCTGGGGGCCAGCAGATTCCATGGCCGGAGCAATCTGCAACGAATGGAAGTGGAAGCAGAGATGGTGAAGTTCACATTCGTTTTTATTTTTTAAGTGGAACCTCGGGACCACGGTCCGGGGGGCTCCGAAGGGGGCATGACTAGTGAGCCCTGGGTACCCGTAGTAAAGCCCCTCAGGCAGGGCCATAATGGAATACCCGGAGGACACAGGTGCTACCTCCAGTTACACCCCGAACACGTGGCAGCTGTCCCAGCGGGACCAAAAGGGATAACAAAAGTTACAGCAGAGTCCGTAATGCGCTGGGTCCTGGATCCAGTTATTTGGTAAGGAGTCGGTTCCAGTGACCTTCACACAGTCCTTGGACTCGGATGGCTGTAGGCGGAACGGGATGGCTTAGGCCCAGATGGTTGCTGATATAACCAGGTAACACAGGATACTGATATGCTGTGGAAGCAGAGAGCATTAGATAATGCACAGGGACTGCAGATGCAGCGCAGACAGGTTAGCATGAGAACCGGATGTAGCAATGATAGATACTCGTTGCCCCGGCGCTCTCCCTATGGAGGAGAGGCCAGAAATAGCAGCCAGTGCGCTGCCATTGGTTGATTGCATTTTTTTGAATAATGCACGCCGCCCTTTTAAGAAGGCAAGAGAGCGGGTGGGCGTGCTCTAATAGCCTTAGCTACATATCTCCTCACAGGGCACCAGGAGGAGGAGGCAGGAGGGAGGACAGAATGCTGAGCAGCAGCATGAGAGGCTCGAGGTGAGTGCCCAGAACGAAGAGCAGCGGCAGGCCTGGACGCAGCGCCAGAATGGGGGCCAGGTGTAACAGCGACAGACCTGGGTGCAGCGCCAGGACGGGGACCGGGTGTAACATTATGTAAACCATAGAAAGAAACAGTTGAATCACTTACTAAACTGTGAACATGGTCAAATTGATGGCATTCATTTATTTATGCTGATTGCTTATATAGCGCCATTAATTGTCCACAGCGCTTTACAGACCTCCTCATCACCGTCCCCATTGACTCACAATCTAAATTCCCTATCAGGATAATCCCTAAATTCCAGACTTCCACCAATATAAACATAAATATCAGAGAAAAATGAGTTACTAACATGTCAGCTGACATCTAATGCGCTAGTATAGATGACACCATAATTTCTAGCTACATTAGTTTTCATATTTTAATATTTTCTGTTAAACATCAATTGTTCTGTTGGTCTGTATCGAATTTAGAATATTGAATAAATAAAATTGTAAAATATATTATATTAATCTACATCACTCATTAGTAGATAACTCGTTGCTTACTTCTCTTCTCCCATTGATACCTACTTTTTGGAGAAAAAAAAATCTACTTGCAAAAAGATTCTGATTTATTACAAGGAAACCTATTACTTTCCTAATAGAGAAGCTCCCCAAGGAGGAATGAGACGAAAATTTGTACAATGCTCTATTTTGTTACATTTGGACAGATTTAGCGCCATATATAAAAACACATCTTTACAAAAGGGTTATTTAAACATAATCAACTTTGTGTAACTCTGCTGACAGCTAGTCACATTTCACGGACGCTGTCTGTCTGGGACACTGCGATAACATCTGCATTCACTCAATATAAGAGCTTAACATGAGACAAAAAGTAACGGCTGCCACCAAACGCTCCATCATCCTGTCAGCTTTGACATGTCATCTGAATTTTTTGAATCACTAAACACTTGTGGGACCCTGGTACTTATTATCTTTCCTTGGTTTCTATGCTCGCTCTGCAAAGCTGAAAAATGGAAAATCTGCAAACAAGGTGGATGACAGGCTGGGCTTTGGGTTGCCTAATCCTCAGGCCCTCATTCATGCTCACTGTTAATCTCTTGAAGCATTATAAAACTGGTCTACAAAGAAATGTGAATACCTCTCTCTATGTGCTTCTTCAGGGAGAAGGGAGAAGAGGGAGAAAGCATAAGATCTGAAGAAAGTTACCAACCTCCCCAGATTATAAAATGTACCGTATGGCAAAACACCACCATGCCGAAAAGTGTACGAGAGATTTTGTTTTTAAATGCAAAAGTACAAATGTAGTCACAAAAGGATAATAGTAGGATTGTGGTTTTATAAAAGTGTAGTTATACTGGCTTGATAAGCATTTATATGTAACATATCTATATGATATTTTATCTAGATATTTTTCATATGTAGTGCACAAAAAGTTAGATATTTTGTCATCTGAGTAAAAGTGAAACATTTGCACTTAAAGGGAAACCGTCACCTGATTCATCAGATCCTAGCTAAATGATTGCAACTAGGTATGGCATATATTAATGTTTTATGCCATAGTATTTTAGAAAAAATATATATTAAAGAGTCATATGGCGACCATACCTTGAAACTAGACTAGTCCAGCTATGTCCTTGGCCGGCTCTTCCCAGCGCTATTGGAAGAGATTGACAGGTCTCCCACTTGTTTTGCATATAGGGAAAGACCTGTTACTCACTTGTAGCTGCACTGCTAAGAGCCTGCCAGGGGCAAGGTTGGGGGTGCCAGACTAATCTAATCTCCAGTATATTAAGGTAAAATCATGCAGCCAGAATCTGACTTGTGCTGCCCGTGGCTTGGGCAGCATTTATCAGATGACACAATCTATTAAATACAGTAAAAAAACAGTGTTGGTCTTAAGGTACTGTCACACTTAGCGATGCACCAGCGATCCCGACCAGTGATATGACGCGGTCAGGATCGCTGGTACATCACTAAGTGGTCGCTAGTGAGCTGCCACAGAGGCAGATCTCACCAGCGACATAGCAGCGGTCGGGGGTCGCTACTTACCTGTCAGACGAGGCGATCCTGACGTCCTCCCGCCCGCGTCCACACGTCGCTTGTCGGCGCCACAGGAAGCCCAGCAGGAAGCGGATGACAGGAAAAACGGCCCAGGACGTTCTCGTGCGATCAGCAATAACCAGCGGGGGAGCCGGTCAGAGGTAAGTATCAGACATAGTGATATCGCTAGCAATATCGCTATAACTAGAGTTGAGCGACTTTTGGTTTTTTAGGGTCGCGTTTCGTTTCGTGAAACCCGACTTTTCCAAAAGTCGGGTCGAGCAAGATCGTCCGATTATAGGGAAAAGTCGGGGTCGTCCCGAAACACGAAACCCAATGTAAGTCAATGGGGAATAAAAGTCGGCAGTGAGAGGAGGACAGGAAACACACCAACAGTGCCCATTTGAATGCCAAAAGCATCAATTCTTCTTACTTAAGCTTGTCAACCTTAATTAACTTCATAATACAAGTTACGCACTGAAAAATGGGGGTTATTTGGCTACAGACTGTGGGGGGGGGGAGAGCTGGCTCCAGGTTTTCATGTGCCCTGGGCGAAAGAGCGCCCCTTTAACACATACCACAACTCATCATGCTCCGATACGGCAGAGAAATAGCGGTATAGTACAATGAAAAATACCTCACTTTTTACATCTCATGACGAGGCCCATCTATTTCTCCATACAGAATCATTGGTCCCATATAATGTTTGAAACAGTATATGATGAGCTCCACATAATGCTACAGTATATGTTGGTCCCCATGGATGAAGCTCCACTGTCTTATGGGCCCAAATAATGCTCCAAACATAATGGGCCTCATTTCTAATGCTCTAGTGTATAATGGGCCCTGTAAATGCTGCTCCAGTGTCTGATGTCCACCTTTGGAATGTTCCAGTGTATGGTGGGCCCCATCTATCATTCTCCAGAGTATAGTGCTCCCCAAAAATTGCTGTCCCAACATTGAAAACAATCAAATATGTCTCCTCGCTAGGGAATCCCTGTACTTGTCTGGACTCCTCGTCGTCCCCATCTTCCATCTCACTGCACAGTATTTCAACTTTGCAAGTGCTGTGATCCTGGGCAAGCAGGGGGGGCCCACTCGTTGGCGACGGCACTGGCACAGGGCCCCTGATAGTACGGTGGTGTGTCTGATGGCGGGTGGGCCGAACCTGCACTTTCATCTGCAGCTTCCTCTTTGTCACCGTGTAAGATGGAACTGTATATGGGAAGGGTAACCTGAGTTTCATCAGGGTCAGATTCAGGTCGTGTAGCGTGCGAGGGGAATGTAGTGGTCTGGGTCAATGTACCAGCAGATTCATCGAGCAGTGGCTGGGCATCAGTGCACTTGTGTCGCCCCCAGGAGTACGGTCACCACAGTGGCATTACCTTCTTCCTAGGGAGTGTGATGTCATGCTTGGGAGCAACGAAGGATCTCTCTAGCAGGTTAACTGATTGGGAGGCGTTATTCCCACGAGTCATGACCCTCCAAACAGCGTTCATGAAGGCAAAGTGTTTGTTTTACGTGGGCAGTATGGTTGCAAAGCTGAACCTTAAAGGAATGTCCAGAAGGGCACCACCAGGAGTGGAGCCTATGGTTAAATTCGACTCCACCTGGGAAACCTCAACCATGCCAGCTACAGAACAGATGCACACATTGCAAGCTTAATTCCGTTAACGAGCGAGACTCCGTCATGCCCCGCGGTCCGAGTCCGGCTTACTAGAGGGACACGTGAGGCTCTGGTACATGAGATTGGCCAATAACTGGTGTGTCATGCCCTTACATGTCCGTGGCTGCATGTGCGCTACACTGAAAAGGCCAGCGTTTGTCGCTTACAGGTGCAGATAACCCGCTGAACAACGTTAGTGATGGGGATCACTGATTACAATTATTACCCGCGAACAATGATTTCCCAGTAAGTGCAGGTCAACCGCAGTTCCGGAATTAGGCCTAACCGTCATTCCTGAAAAAATGAAAAACTTACGTGTGCAAACCACAGATGTTGTAGCTTGCTTAACAGCTCGCCAGCCGTTCTCACGCCCAGTATGGATTACACGTGATTGCACAAAGGTTAGAAAGGGTACCGTATCCCCAGATAACATGTATGGATAGCGTACACATTCAAAATATATGTCTCAGGAGGCAGGCTCAGACGGTGTCAGGCCCAGTATGGATTGCACGTGATTGCACAAAGGTTAGAAAGGGTACCGTATCCCCAGATAACATGTATGGATAGCGTACACATTCAAAATATATGTCTCAGGAGGCAGGCTCAGACGGTGTTAGGCCCAGTATGGATTGCACGTGATTGCACAAAGGTTAGAAAGGGTACCGTATCCCCAGATAACATGTATGGATAGCGTACACATTCAAAATATATGTCTCAGGAGGCAGGCTCAGACGGTGTTAGGCCCAGTATGGATTGCACGTGATTGCACAAAAGGTTAGAAAGGGTACCGTATCCCCGGATAACATGTATGGATAGCGTACACATTCAAAATATATGTCTCAGGAGGCAGGCTCAGACGGTGTTAGGCCCAGTATGGATTGCACGTGATTGCACAAAGGTTAGAAAGGGTACCGTATCCCCGGATAACATGTATGGATAGCGTACACATTCAAAATATATGTCTATACATCAGGAGGCAGGCTCAGACGGTGTCAGGCACAGTATGGATTTGACGGCCCAGATTACACAGCGGAGGAGCAGGGAGAGGTAAAGATTGCAAATGCTGGGGCCCTGCCCAAGCAAGGGGGGCCCACTCGTGGGCGTCGGTACTGGCACTGGGCCCCTCATAGTACAGCGGTGTGTCTGACGGCGGGTGTGCACCACCACCATCAGAGACACTTGATTGCACTATGAGGGACCCTGTGCCAGTGCCTGCGCCCAAGAGTCGACCTACCCACCTGTCCAGGGCAACAGCACTCGCACGGTGTCGTGCGCTAGGTGGTGACCCCGGCCATGGGGGGGGAGGCAGCACAGTTAGGGAGTTTTAGAAAGTGGCATATGTTGATGTTGGACATTCAGCTGATGCAAAAGGCGAAATAGGTGAAGTACCAGGAAGAGGTGGACCAAAGCAAGCCATTTTTCTGTCACCCTATGTGTCATCAGGGGAAGGTGGGACAAAATCCTTGGAAACCCATGCGTGGTTCATTTTAATGAAGGTTAGATCATCCACATTTTGGGTTGACAGACGGGTCCTTTTTTCTGTCAGGATTGATCCAGCTGCACTGAAGACTCTTTCCGATAGCACACTTGCAGCTGGGCAAGCGAGCTCCTGTAAGGCATATTGGGCCAATTCAGGCCAGGTGTCCAGTTTAGCGGCCCAATAGTCAAAGGGGAATGACCTGTGTGGGAGAACATCGATATGGGAGGAAAAGTAGTTTGCAACCATAGTTGACAACTGCTGTCTCCTGTCACTTTCCATCGATGCAGTATTACCAGTTGTGTGAGCGGTATTTGAAAAATCAGTCCACAACATTGTCATGAAACCCCTGTCTCCAACGCCACTTCTGCTGTGTGCACCACGAACACCTCTGCCAAGCTGCCCCCGGCCCGTACGGCTCGTGTGAGAACCATCACCGCTGCTGTGTGCTGGGAATGCCTCAAGCAACCGATTTACCAGAGTTGCTTGTTTATTAGCCAATATTAGGTCAAGGTTCTCCTGTGGCATGATGTTTTGTAATTTGCCTTTATAGCGTGGATCCAGGATGCTGGCCAACCAGTAGTCGTCATCGTTCATCATTTTGGCAATGCGGGGGTCCCTTTTTAGGATCCGCAAGGCATAATCTGACATGTGGGCCAATGTTCCCGGTGTCAATGATGCACTGCGAGTGCTGGGTGGAGGAGCACTTTCTGGCAAATCCACATCCCTCCAGTCACGCACAAACCCTGTACCAGACCTTGCCACGCCAACATTTTCACTTGCCCCACGAGATGCATCCTCCTCCCCTAAGTAATCATCCCCATCATCCTCCTCCTCCTCCTCTTCTTCCTCCACCTCGTCCAGGAGAGGTCCCTGAGCAGACAATGACTGAATGTCATCAAGGATTCCCTCCTCCTCTTCCTCCTCATCAACATTGGCTGCAGACGCCTGCTCCTTAAGGTGCGTCAAAGTTTGCATGAGCAGACGCATAAGTGGGATGCTCATGCTTAGGATGGCGTCGTCTGCGCTTACCAGCCGTGTGCATTCCTCAAAACACTGAAGGACTTTACAAAGGTCTTTCAGCTTCGACCACTGCACACCTGTCAACTCCATGTCTGCTCTCAAAGTGCCTGGCCGTGTATCCTCCCACAAATGCATTATGGCCTGCCTCTGCTCGCACAGCCACTCCACCATGTGCAGGGTGGAGTTCCACCTTGTTGCAATGTCGATAATGAGGCGGTGGTTGGGAAGGTGGAGCAATCGCTGCAGCTTCTGCATACGAACGGAGTGTACAGGCGACCGGCGGATGTGCGCGCACAGTCTTCGCAACTTCTGGAGCAGGGCTGTTAACTCCGGATAATTTTTGAGGAAGCACTGCACCACCAGGTTCAAGGTGTGAGCCAAGCAAGGTATGTGGCTGAGTTTTGAAAGGGCTATGGCTGCCACAAAATTACGGCCGTTATCACTAACTACCTTGCCTGCCTCAAGATGTACACTGCCCAGCCATGACTCAGTTTGTCGCTGAAAGTACTCGGCCAGCACCTCGGCGGTGTTTCTGTCGCCCAAACAAATCATCTGCAACACAGCCTGCTGACGCTTTCCACTAGCTGCTCGATAGGGGGACACATCGTGTGCAACAGTGGCAGCTGCAGATGGAGTGCTCGTACGACTGCGCTCTGTGGACGAGCTTTCGCTTCTGGAGGAGGAGGAGGAGGGTCGAACGCCTACAGCCAACTGTTTCCTATGCCGTGGGCTAGGCAGCACTGTCCCACCACCGCTGTCCCCTGTGGACCCTGCATCCACCACATTAACCCAGTGCGCAGTGATGGACACGTAACGGCCCTGGCCATGCCGACTGGACCATACATCAGTTGTGAGGTGCACCTTTCCGCTCACTGACTGCTTGAGTGCATGGACAATGCGGTCTTTCACATGATGGTGGAGGGCTGGGATGGCTTTGCGAGAGAAGAAGTGGCGACTGGGTAGGTCATAGTGTGGTACTGCATAGGCCATGAGTTCGCAGAAAGCTGTGCTTTCCATCAACCGAAAGGGCATCATCTCAAACGAGATTAGTTTGGCAATGTGGGCGTTCAAACCCAGTGTACGCGGATGAGAGACTGAGTACTTTCTTGACCTACTCATAGTGTCTGGGAGGGTGAGCTGGACTTGAGAGCTGCATATGGTGGAAGTAGCGGTGGACAGGGCGGACTGAGAGAGGGTTGATGATGGTGATGGAGTTGGTGTTCTTTCTGATGGCCTAGAATCAGTCTTTCGTTGATATAACAGTGGGATTCCCTGACTGCTGTGGTCTTGCAACGACACCTCAACATTTGCTGCTGTGCTAACCGGTGGGCTTACAGTGGGGGAAACAATGTAGCGTTGCTGACTACCTTCGTTGTGATCAGTTGCACATGTGGCACTTGAGGTTTGGTGTTGTGTCCACGCTTGCAAGTGCATGCTGGTTAAATGTCTAAGCATGCAACTGGTATTCAAATTTTTCAGATTTTTCCCTCGGCTAAAGGTCTTTGCGCACTTCTTACAGATAACCTTGGCCTGATCATGAGGATTTTGGTCAAAAAAGTGCCACACTGCACTCTTCCTACTTTGGCAGACATTTTGCGGCCTAGCACGCTGTGATCTTTTGACCCTCTGGACAAGCTGTCCAGCAACTCTTTTGATGTTTGGAACCTGTCTTTGGAGTGCTCCGGGCCTGCCAGATAACAGCTGTTGCGATGTCGATGTCTGCTGTGGATGCTCCTCATCTGAGCTATTGGAAGCAGCACCCTCTTCCCCCAATGGATGCCAATCTGGGTCAACAACTGGGTCATCCATCACCTCCTCTTCTATGTCATGTGCACCTTCCTCTGTGTCACCGTGTATGGTGGTATAGTGTGCGGGAAGGGGCACCTGAGTCTCATCAGGGTCAGAATCTGGCTCTGTACACTGCGAGGACAATGTAGTGCTCTGAGTGAATGTACCAGCAGAATCATCCATCAGCGGCTGTGCATCAGTGTACTCCATGTCAGATTCATCTTGGCCTGGGTAATTCACCATTTGACTTGATAATCCAGGCATGGTATGTGAAAACAGCTCCATGGAGTAATCAGTAGTATGGCCTGCATCATCCTTCAATCTTGGTTGGGGTGAAGGACACAAGGAAAGGTGTGGTTCATGAACATGAGCCTCCAATGACGACTCAGTGCTTTTACTTTTTACAACTGAAGAAGAGGAGGCGATAGAGCTGGAGGCTGAGTCAGCAATGTAAGACAAAACTTTTTCCTGATGCTCTGGCTTTAAAAGCGGTTTGCCAACTCCTAGAAAACTAAGCGTTCGAGGCCTTATGTAGCCAGACGATGACGCAGGGTCAGCACCTCCTGCATTCGGTCCTATTTTGCTCTTGCCACTACCATCAGATCCACCACCAACACCATCATTACCAGCTGCCAACCCCCGCCCAATTCCACGGCCTCTTCCACCAGCCTTCCTCATTTTTGGTAGAAAAGTAGACAAAATCCAACAAACTATATAGTAATGTAAAACAAGGTACAAGGTGTCTATAGGACAGGGGAGATTTTGAATTTCTGCAGACACTTGTGGACACTGGACACTTTTGGATTGTGTGAGGCCCACTGATATCTGAGCGCTATGTGACAGGCTCGATGGCACAGCTGTGACCAAAGTGACTAGAGGATAAGGGAGATTTTGAATCTCTGCACACACTTTTGGACACTGGACACTTTTGGATTGTGTGAGGCCCAATGAATATCTGAGCGCTATGTGACAGGCTCGATGGCACAGCTGTGACAAAAGTGACTAGAGGATAAGGGAGATTTTGAATCTCTGCACACACTTTTGGACACTGGACACTTTTGGATTGTGTGAGGCCCAATGAATATCTGAGCGCTATGTGACAGGCTCGATGGCACAGCTGTGACAAAAGTGACTAGAGGATAAGGGAGATTTTGAATCTCTGCACACATTTTTGGACACTGGACACTTTTGGATTGTGTGAGGCCCACTGATATCTGAGCGCTATGTGACAGGCTCGATGGCACAGCTGTGACCAAAGTGACTAGAGGATAAGGGAGATTTTGAATCTCTGCACACACTTTTGGACACTGGATGGACACTTTTGGATTGTGTGAGGCCCACTGATATCTGAGCGCTATGTGACAGGCTTGATGGCACAGCTGTGACCAAAGTGACTAGAGGATAAGGGAGATTTTGAATCTCTGCACACACTTTTGGACACTGGATGGACACTTTTGGATTGTGTGAGGCCCACTGATATCTGAGCGCTATGTGACAGGCTCGATGGCACAGCTGTGACCAAAGTGACTAGAGGATAAGGGAGATTTTGAATCTCTGCACACACTTTTGGACACTGGATGGACACTTTTGGATTGTGTGAGGCCCACTGATATCTGAGCGCTATGTGACAGGCTCGATGGCACAGCTGTGACCAAAGTGACTAGAGGATAAGGGAGATTTTGAATCTCTGCACACACTTTTGGACACTGGACACTTTTGGATTGTGTGAGGCCCAATGAATATCTGAGCGCTATGTGACAGGCTCGATGGCACAGCTGTGACAAAAGTGACTAGAGGATAAGGGAGATTGGATTGCTTTTAAAAAAGCAGTTTGCGGAGCAGTGGGTAAACAGCAATGCAGGAATGTCAGGAAGCCTTAGAAGGCAGCCCAACAACCAACACCACTGATACACCACTATATAGCCTCCCCTTGCACTGCACACACAGTGACTGGTGTGTTGTGCAGGCCAAATTGCTAGCAGCAGAAGCAGTTTTTTTTTCTTCTCAGCAGGACAAAAAAAAAAAATTGGGATTGCTTTTAAAAAAGCAGTTTGCGGAGCAGTGGGTAAACAGCAATGCAGAAATGTCAGGAAGCCTTAGAAGGCAGCCCAACAACCAACACCACTGATACACCACTATATAGCCTCCCCTTGCACTGCACACACAGTGACTGGTGTGTTGTGCAGGCCAAATCGCTAGCAGCAGAAGCAGTTTTTTTGTCTTCTTCCCTGCCTAACGCTCTCCCTACAGAATTAGCAGCAACCTCTCCCTATACTAAGATCGGCAGAAGTAAGATGGCGGTCGGCGTGCACGCCCTTTTATACCCCCTGTGACGCCCACCAAAGCAAGCCAATCACTTGCATGCCCTTCTGAAAGATGGTGGTGACCCGTGCCTATGTCATCACGTTGCCCACAGTGTCCGTGGATCCTGATTGGCTGAAAAAGAGCGCAAAACAAACTTTTGAAACGCGACTTTGGCGCGTAAGTCGCCGACCTCGTGGCCGACCTCATCCTAGGGTCGGGTTTCGTTTCATGAAACCCGACTTTGCCAAAAGTCGGTGACTTTTGAATTTTTTCGACCCGTTACGCTCAACTCTAGCTATAACGTCACAAAACCAGTGACGTTATAGCGATATTACTAGCGATATCACTAAGTGTGACAGGCCCTTTAATCACAAAATTGCTTGCTGTCAGAGAATTAAATCACTCTTGTTTACATCCAGAGGTTGAAAACCTGCCTTGTTTATGGACAATGGAGAACTCTAATACACGTCAACATGTAAAAATAAATCAAAGATCGAATTAAAGATGTTTTCTCACAAATGGGTAAAATCGCAAAATGCTTGAAAAATTAGAAACTTAGCAATTTGCCCCATATTAAAACTTTTTTGTTCTCAAAATGGAGGGCTGTTTTTTATATCTATTGTATATTTTATTGTAAAGGAGAACAGCACTTGCAAGCCCTTGGCGTCAGTGCCCCGCACTCCTCCGAGGATGCAGAGGCAGAGCTGCCTTTGCTTGCAGCATGAGAGAGCGCACAGATCAGACCAGTGGCAAACTGTCTATCACTCAGGAGTGCACTGCCCCCAGGCAATCAGGAGGATGGGGTATGATGCACTTATAAAGAATGACCATGACAAAAAGGTCTCTCTCAGACGACCATATAACAGTCGGGTGAGTGCTTCTAATGTTTTATCAGATAGCACTCGGCACAAAGTTATATTATGGGCCAATGCAGATCTGCAATTTTTTCTCATGCCAATTCAGCATGAGAAAACAATCACAGCATGTTGTGAGTGCATCCGATAATCAGATCACAAACATTCATTCAAGTCTATAAGGGCTCCGTCACACACAGCGAGATCGCTAGCGAGATCGCTGATTTTGTGACGCATCAGCGATCTCTCCAGGGATCTCGCTGTGTGTGACATCCATCAGCGACCGGTCCCCCGCCGGGTATCGCTGATTGTGCAGGGCCATTTTTTGATCGTTGGTCTCCCATTGGCCAGCACGCGTCGCTGCTTGTGGCAGCGGGAGACCAACGACCAGCGACACTGCACACTGGTATCTAGGGTAAACAGCGGGTAACTAATAGTCGCGCGGCTCTTGGATACCCGCTGTTTACCCTAGATACCAGCTTGCTCGCTGGTCCTGATCGCTGGTGAGTCTGTCTATTTGACAGGTCACCAGTGATCAGCCTAACTATGTCCCAGTGATCCCATCCATGTCGGATCGTTGGTGGGATCACTGGGACATCGTTGTGTGTAACGGGGCATTAAGTCTATGGGTGCGTGTGAAACATCAGACTCGGATGACATCTGCGGACAGATAAAATGGACAAGATGGAGAAATTAAGTTCTCCATATTCTCTGCTCCTGTGATATGATACTCTCATGAGAAAGAATCAGATCAAACTAAGGTGATACTCAGATCAAACTCTTACAGACGTTTGATCCTAGTGACGTAAGTATAATCAGCCCAATTATCCTGCATGAGAATCGACGGCCGTGTGACCCCAGCTTAACCTTTTAATATGAAAAGTGTATTAGAAAGTCACATAACGCTTCTATAGGCAATGTATACCCATTATCAAGAAAACACCAGAAAATGTGCTAAGTGTGGACCTATTTATTACAAAGACTTTTCATCCACTGGATTTTTTTTAGTTTGTATAGAAAAATTCTGCACTTTCTCTGTAGCAAAATTAGTTGGACATATTCCTTTTGAGAATCTGTCATGAAGATTTACAGTTTACTCTCGGTGACACTCTTATGACACATGGGAACGAGAGGAATTGATTTTCCTCGTCTATGGTCGTCTGTCTAAGGTGTCCTGATACAAGAGACTAGGAAAACATCTAGACATGCTGTTAACATCTCTCTAGAAGGATGTCATCACATTGTCAACACCTGAATCAGTCAGTCTGGTCACTTTCCGCAACCCCAGATGAACTTGGTTTACCAGTCAATGGAAGTGAATACTTTTAATATGTGTCACTCTACTTACAAATGTGGTTTAGATAAACTGTACCGGAAACAGGGTCTTCCAACTAATATAACTTTACACATACGTTTTAATATAACCTTACAAATGAAATACAGAAATAAAGCTCAGTAGTTTTGAATATAGACATTCTTCCGCTCCTCTCACCGCCCCCTAAAAAAATCGGTAGTAAATCTTGTTTTTAGCTTGCAAAAGTTCTTTCTCACTAGCAAAGTGAGTCTTGAAGCCAAGGAAACTGAAACGGGAGAAGACAAATCTACATGTAATGATGACTTTTACAGAGTCTGAGAGTTACTGAAGAAACTTGGGCTGTAATTTAATGACTTAGACATCTTTGATATACAGTGATCACTAGTATATCGGAAAAGGGAGGACAGATTCATTTACTAAGAGGTTAAAGGAGTGGACATAAAATACTACATTGACCTCTCGGAGCGCACTGACCACGCACCTTTATATCAATTAGATTAAGTGCTCATTGAAAGATTCATGATATTGTTGTTTATAGAATACAATATCCCATAAAGGAAATGTATCTGCTGAAGTTGGAGAAAAATGAGATATGACAGTGGACATAAACTGAAATCTATGCACAGCATCATTCCATTAGCATATTCATTTCAAGGAAATACAATTGTGTGGAAATAAGCTCTATCTCATTTTCACAGCGCAGTATGCCATCTACTGACCGTTAACATCAGCATCATGAACACAGACACAGCACTTCACAAAAATATAGAATATGTGCAAATAATGAGAATGAAGCAGGATTGGCTTAAAGTAATGCTTTAATGTAAAGAGTTTGTACATGAAATGTAGCACGTGAACTCTATTACACACAAATGGAAATTATACAGTACTTGTCTTATAGTGAACCTGTCACAGTGAAAATGCAGCCCAAATCTGCCTCATGTTATGCAGTAGGTTTGTGGGAAAATATTCCGCATATCCTGTATGATATTCATTGAAGTCTCTGCTCTTTCTATGATTTTCTGTTAAGTGGGCAGTCCTAATCAATGGCTGACATCTTTCTGTGCATGAATTCTCAATCAGTGATTAGGACTGATAAGACAAGGATGAGCAGAAATTTCATGAGGACCTTTCACCAGTTTTAGCATGTAAAAACCTTCACTGCAGAGATTTTTTTTCTCAAAGAAGTTAAAATTCTAATTTTCTATTTGATCAAAGGGGATGTTAGCAGAGATTTTTCATTAAGGGAGTATACTTTTTCCCATGCATAACATTGACCAACCATAAGCAGAAGGCATCCTGCAGGGGAAAAAAGAACACACTTCCAGAGAAAATCAGACCCATTTTTATCTGTGTGAGACATATGGCACACAAAATTGCTCTCCTCAGTGATCTTACTGTTGCCCTCTACTAAAAGTGGGAAAGAGGCATAGGGCAGTGTACCTTCCGACCAAGCTCCATATATTTTTGTGCCTAAAGGCCCAGTTACACATAACGATGTCCCAGCGATCCCACCAACGATCCGACATGGATGGGATCTCTGGGACATCGTTAGGCTGTTTGCTGGTGAGCTGTCACATAGACAGCCCCTCCAGCGATCAGGACCACCGAGCAAGCTGGTTTCCAAGGTAAACAGCGGGTAACTAAGAGCCGCACAGCTCTTAGATACCTGCTGTTTACATTGGAAACCAGCGTCCAACGTTGCTGATCGCTGGTCTCTCGCTGCCACATGCAGCGATGTTCGCTGGCCAGCGGGAGACCAACGATCAAAAAATGGCCCAGGACGATGGAGCGTGATCAGCGATACCCGGCAGGGGGGGGCGGTCGCTGATCCATGTCACACACAGCAATCTCGTTGGTAAGATCGCTGTGGAGTCACAAAATCAGTGATCTCGCTGGTGATATCACTGTGTGTGACGGGGCCCTAAGAGAAAAGCAGGACTCCTCGCTTAAAGGATAGGCTTCCATTTCAGCCTAAATTGCCATTTTAATCTGCACTGTAATAGCCTTTGAGGCCAGTTGTATGTATATTTTTCCATATACAGTACATATGCTTTTTTAGATCACTTATCACCCATTATCTAGGGTGACGAGGTGGACAGCAATTCTGGATACATTTTTGCAGCGTTTATTGTGTAGGATAATTTTTGTGACATTATTTTAAGGTTAAGACTTTCACAGATGTTGCATCATCAAAAGTATTAATTTTTTAGATTTATTTATTTAGAATGGGAAAAGAGTTGTGATTTATATTTTTATTCATTCTTTTAAAGATGGCTTTGAAAGCAACTGACTGTTCAGATGTAACCAGGGTTGCCAAACTCCCAGAAACTCCAGCATAGTCCGTAAAAACAGGGTACTTTTTTCCTTGTCCGTAAAAAATAATTGTTCATTATGGGCTGTAGACATATATCACTTATAATCATAATTTGTAGATTGTGAGCCCTCGCGGGCAGGGTCCTCTCTCCTCCTGTACCAGTCGTTACTTGTACTGTTTAAGATTACTGTACTTGTATGTATTATGTATACCCCTCCTCACTTGTAAAGCGCCATGGAATAAATGGCGCTATAATAATAAATAATAATAATAATAATTTATTATGGTTTTCCAATGTGTCCATAAAAAAATTGTCTGCCCCTGACTTTTTCATAGGCTGTCCAGAAATAATAAAAGCTACCCTGGATGTAGCTTCAAAATTGGCTAGTTGTGACTTGTATCACTGGGGAAAACAATAGCTAATTACATAAGTTCCCTGCAATAGATGTTAAAGGGGGGGAAATAGCCAATTTAAAAATTATTGTTGAATATTTTCTGCAAAGAATCACCCTTGGATAATGGCATAAGTTAAATGTTGTTTAATTCATTGCACTTTAAAGGTAAAGACACTTGTAAGTTATAAATCAATCATAATAGAGACTTTTACCTACAAATGCAACGTGAGAGATAAATTCAGATTACACATCATCATAGGAGATAAATGCCAGAACGAAGGTTTATCAGCTGTTGTGCGAGCATGTTAAGTGCAGTTTATGATACATACATTACATATGATCTTCCTTAGTTGCTGTCTGTGCTGGGCACACCTTTGTTCCCTTGAAATAGTAACTTTCACCTCTGACCCCAGCAAACTAGTTTAAGAGTTCCTGAACTTTAGCACTTGTTAACAGGGCACTGGCCCTCTTTTTGCAATAATAGAAATGATAGAGAGTCACATAATTGAAAAGACTCACACAGCTATGGTATGCAAAGCGAATTTAAAACTGAAGTCTAAATAGTGGGCCAGAATGAAACCAAGAATGAAATCGAGTGTCTGAAGAGCTTTTGATAGTCTCTCCAAGCTTATGTCCTTTTGTTCAATATAAAGCCATCCGTGATTTCATTATATCCCTGAAACACAATGGCTCTATTTTCAAATCATGCTAAATGATTGATCTACTGATTCATCTCGCACACAAGGCTCTTCGCACAATAGTTTACTCGCACTAATAATAGTGACTTTGTATGGTGAGTTTCAACTTCAGTCCATATGGTTACATATTTAGATTGATTTGTAAACTTGAGAGTATGGGATATGTAATTAAATGAAGTATGATGTAAAAATAATTAGAGCTTTAAGTAACATTGCTATCATGCACTAAAAAGAATAATAGATCATTTGGCCAAAGGTTCTGCTTGCTAGGGTTCATGCACATTGCCAAATTATGTAACCAATTTGTTCAAAGCAGAAATAGCTCTAGAATAGATCTAATGCTCCTCCGTATATGGAGGCATTCACGACAATCACATACAATTGTGTAATGGTTCATCAGACTCCTTGTGTACATTGGTATTTTCCACACATAAAAGTGACTGATGGAGCCTGGACAGCAATGGATAAAGGTCGTGGCTTGTCTGTGTAAGGAGGTGACAGAGTCCTTCAGGTGCCCCCCCCCGTGAATACTGTACACCTGTAGCACATGCGGCACTTTGTTGTTTGTTAAAGTAATGTGCTGTGTTGTTTATGTACTGTAATGTGGATTGGATGTCTTTGATATGTGTTTATGTATAGAATTAGGGATAGTATAGAGGTTAGTCTAGGATAATAGTGGGGTTAGATTAGTGGGGCACATTACAGATAGGGAATATGATTATTAGCTTAGGTTTACTTAGCATAGGGTTTTCCTGTTGGGAGGGGATACAGAGCCGTGCAACACAGAGCAGTGAGATATAGGTGGGCACATCCTGGTGAGAAGTCAGTCAGGATGCAGCAGTGAAGGATGAGAGTCTGCTAGCCATGGGGATAAGGCTGCTACAGCAGGAAGGGAGCCCAGGTTGAGCGACGTGCGGGCAGTCACCAGCTAGAATAGAGACTAACCCGAAGAGGATCCAGGGTCTATGACCGGAGCAGGTGAAGCTGAGATGCCAGACCTGGCACCTTTTCCTATTGAAGAAGGACCAGGGAATGGTAGGAAGCTGGTGGGCTTAGAGCACGGACGGAACCGGAACTGTCCAGAAGCTGGACAGGGATTGTCCAGAAGTGGGACAGAAAGTGTCCAGAAGCAAGGCAGAAATTGCTTGAAGGAGAAAGAGATTGCAGGAAAAACAGGGAAGGCTGAGGAAATGCCATTCTGTGCATATTGTGCTGCATGTGTGATGGATACCTTACTGCTCAGTAAAGTTAACAGTTGGAAAAGAAACTTGTCTCTGAAATGGTTTGTAGAGCTCATGGATGCAGAGACGGCATGACAGCAGCCGAGGGGACTCTGACAGTGAATGTGAGTGTACTGCTGCAAACGCTGCACATGTAGCAGAAAAGACATTGTACAGTATTTCATCTGTGGTGTGCCAGGGTGTGGGAACAGAACAGCCCATTACCACGACTGCCACCCTGGACACCTTACATCTGCCACATGCACAAGCCCTAAAATGTAAAAAAGTACTTGTCCTTTTATGCAAAACTGTAGAGAAACATGATCTTGCTGAGCTCATCTTCCACAACTTGTTACAACTGCTTTTATTGCTCAGACCACTTGTTTATATCTAGCAAATGTCCAGTTTATTTTTCTCTGTAACTTGCCATCAACTCTTTTTGAGTGGACAGTTCCTCTTATATAGCATTCTACCAGCACTACAAGTGATGGAAATTAATTTTCTATGTGCCTGTTATTATTTAGTGGCTCGCCTGTCCCAAACTAAAAGCTCACCTTTCTCCTTCGCCTCTATGTAGCTTGAGCAGGATTAGAGTGACAAACACCCGCTGTGACCATTGCTTGTAAATGTTCTCAGCATATCTGCTGCTGTAGACTAATTACATAACTAATGTAACAATGGTCAGTAAGTTAGACAGATGGCAGACACCTAGTGACCAGCACATAAAGGGAACATGACAAAAAGCTATTAACCTGCAGATATGGGGTTAATCTGGTTAGTAATATACTGAACCTGCACTTAAGCTAAGTTCACACTTGCGTTTGGGTGCTCTGAGTAGGGCTCCATACTTCTTCCCTTCAGATTCACATAGATGTGCATGCATCCTGCGTACTTATCTTTAACATTACATGCGTTGTATGCGGATGCGCCCGCATGCGTCGTTTTGATGTGCCCGCCGACCGCACGGGAATGCAACATGTTGCATATTTATCACATTGTCTAACAAATGAGATTAAACTTAGTAGCTATTTAAAAAATAATTAAAGATATAAAGGTACATGCTCAGGAGGTAACTGCTCAAAAGACTGGTTGTTAGGCTGTTTATTCATAGCAACCAGACTGTCTGATATAACAACTGATCAGATCAGAGATAGAGTGGCTATGTACTGACACCAGAAAAAAGGGAAAGTAGCTCTGCAGCAGGTTTGTTATGCCAGTCTTTGTCTCAGGCACTATTTTATTTGTATTTAGATTTTTTTTTTGCTTTAGGACAAACTTGGATTGGATCAGTATGCAGGAAAAGTATGCAGCTATCCTTCCATCATGCAAGCTCCACTCCTGCTGCAATGCGGACACTGCAAGTGAGCCGAGCTTGGGCCTCTGGTCTGGCAGTCATCTATGGGATCCTGATGAGCTAATCCAGGGTCTCAAATTCGGCAGAGTAAATGGGCCGCACATAAAAAAAACTTGAGCTGGGGGGCCGCTTTCCTTTCAAACTTAATACACCCCGTACACACGCGGCTCCGCTCCGTACACCTCGTACACACAGGGCTCCGCTCCATACACCTCGTACACACAGGGCTCCACTCCATACACCTCATGCAAACAGGGCTCAGTACACCTCGTACACACACGGCTCCGCTCCATACACCTCATACACACAGGGCTTCGCTCCATACACCTCACACACACAGGGCTCCGTACACCTCGTACACACACTGCTCCGCTCCATACACCTCGTACACACAGGGCTCCACTCCGTACACCTCGTTCACACAGGGCTCTGCTCCTTACACCTCGCACACACAGGGCTCCGCATCATACACCTTGTACACACAGAGCTCCGCTCCATACACCTCAACCACACCGGGCTCTGCTCCATCCACCCTGTAAACCCCTCCTGACCCCACGCATAAACTTACCTTCATCCAGTACCATTGCCGCTCCTGAATGCCTGCCTTCCCCCTGCCTCAGGGAGTGAGACATGTGGTGCACCGCGGGCCGCCTGAGCTAATCAATGACTTCAACATTTGTAATACCCTTTTTAATGTGCATAAAATATTAATGTATTTACAACAGCTCCTGTACAGTAATACAATTGTACGTTTCACAATATTATCGCACAGACATAAGAGTAGATTTTTGGCCTTCTATCAGTCGCCTCTTTATGGCTCTATTATTGGTGACATCACCTCTTCACTCATTCACAAACAGAAGATGAAAGCAAACAGATCCATCTCACTTACATTTACCAAATCAATTTCATTTTACAATCAATTGCATGCTGACATATTGACGGTTTAACCTAATGGCATCAACTTTATTAAAGGAAGCCATGGCATCTCTGAACCCCTGTAAAAAATGTCTCTACCATATTTAGCAATTGGAAAGAGTTATGATTCGCTGTCACTGCCTCCACTAAATGAAGATATAAAGCACGTACTATCCACTCAACAGACAATTAATGGTCCATGAAACTTACAAAGTTATCTAGAAGTTAATGAAAAGAAAAGCTGGAGGAAAATCATAAATTCTCTTCTCCTTATGTTTGTGCATTGGCACTGTGTATCTTCTGCACTCTGTATACAGCAGCAAACTAGAGTAGTTACTAGACATAGATACATTTAACCCCTTTACGATCTTGGATGTATAGATATGTTCAAAATCATCTCCCTGCCTTTTATGCAGGCTCTGGCACTGAGCCTGCATCTTTACCTGCACATGACAGCTGATCTGATCAGCTATTATGTGCCTCTAACAGGCTTGGGTGGATCTGCGATGTTAAATTATTTTTTTATTATTATTATTTATTTATATAGCACCATTGATTCCATGGTGCTGTACATGAGAAGGGGTTACATACAAATTACAGATATCACTTACAGTAAACAAACTAACAATGACATACTGATACAGAGGGGAGAGAGGACCCTGCCCTTTCGGGCTTACATGCTACAGGATGGTGGGGAAGGAGACAGTTGGTTGGTGGGTTGCAGCAGTTCTGGTGTTGGTTGAGATGATATCTCCGGTAGTGGTGAGGAGGTAGCAGGGTCATTGCAAGCTGTAGGCTTTCTTGAAGAGGTGGGTTTTCAGGTTCCGTCTGAAGGATCCAAGTGTGGTTGATAGTCGGACTTGTTAGGGCAAAGAATTCCAGAGAATAGGGGCTATTCCGGAGAAGTCTTGGAGGTGGTTGGGTGAGGAGCAAATAAGTGTGGAGAAGAGAAGGAGGTCTTGGGAGGACCGGAGATTACGTGAGGGAAGGTATCGGGAGATTAGTTCAGAGACATATGGGGGAGACAGGTTATAGATGGCCTTGTAGGTCAGTATTAGTAATTTGAACTGGATACGCTGAGGGAATGGGAGCCAGTGAAGAAATTTGCAGAGGGGAGAAGCGGAGGAGTAGCGAGGAGAGAGATGAATTAGTCGGGCGGCAGAGTTAAGGATGGACTGGAGAGGTGCGAGGGTGTTAGCAGGGAGACCACAGAAAAGGATGTTGCAGTAGTCGAGGCGGGAGATGATGAGGGCATGCACAAGCATTTTAGTAGATTGAGGGTTGAGGAAAGGACGGATTCTGGAAATATTTTTGAGCTGCAGGCGACAGGAGGTAGAAAGAGCTTGGATGTGCGGTTTGAAGGGCAGGGCAGAGTCAAAGGTTACTCCGGGGCAGCGGACTTCTGGTACTGGGGAAAGTGTGATGTCATTAATTGTTATAGCTAGGTCGGGTAAGGAAGATCTGTGAGATGGAGGAAAGATGATGAGTTCAGATTTGTCTGCAATGAGTTTGAGGAAGCGAGAGGAGAAGGAGGATATGGCTGATAGACACTCTGGGATTCTGGACAGCAGAGAGGTGACATCTGGGCCAAAGAGGTACATCTGATTGACATCAGCATAAAGGTGGTATTGGAATCTGTGGGACTTTATGACTTGCCCCAGACAAGTGTATAGATTGAGAAGAGTAGGGGTCCTAAAACAGAGCCTTGGGGGACTCCAACAGAGAGAGGGTGGGATGAGGAGGTGGTGTGGGAGTGGGAGACGCTGAATGTGCAGTTGGAAAGGTATGAGGAGATCCAGAATAGGGCAAGGCCTTTGATGCCGAAGGAGGAGAGGATCTGTAGTAGGAGGCAGTGGTCAACTGTGTCAAATGCAGAGGACAGGTCTAGAAGCAGGAGTATAGAGTATTGTCCATTTGATTTGGCTGTAAGTAGGTCGTTAGTAATTTTGGTCAGTGCTGTCTCAGTGGAGTGATGGGGGCGGAAGCCAGATTGTAGATTGTCAAAGAGCAAGTTAGATGATAGGTGAGAGGAAAGTTCAGCATGCATGTGCTGTTCCAGGAGTTTGGAAGTGAATGGAAGCAATGATATTGGGCGATAGAAGGACATAGCGGTTGAGTCGAGGGTTCGCTTTTTAAGGATAGGCGTGATTGTGGCATGCTTGAAAGCAGAAGGGAAGGTACCGGACGTTAGTGATAGGTTGAAGAGGTGGGTTAGGGATTGGATAAGTGTGGTGGTGAGGTTGGGGAGGAGGTGGGATGGGATGGGGTCAAGTGCACAGGTTGTGAGGTGCGATGTGTGCGATGTGTTGTGAGGTGTTATGTGTAGCACAGGCAACTGGATGATCACAGCTTTAAGTCTCCTAAGCCAGTAAAAAGTAAAAAGAAGTTTTAAAAAATATTAAAAAACATAAAAGTTCAGATCATCCCCCTTTTTGCTCCAAATAAAATAATAAAAAAATTAAAAATACACATTTGGTATCGCTGTGTTTAGAAATGTCCGGTCTATCAAAATAGTAACTAAATTATTCCAATTGGTAAACGGCATAACAATAAAAAAAAATCAAAACTTCAGAGTTAGGTTTATAAAACGCAGTAACCGGTGATCAAAACAGCGTACCTATCTCAAAATGGTATCAAATGGTATCAATAAAAATGCAAACTCTGCGCAACATGTATTATATTACACCTATATTACATTGTTTTTACCTGGTTTTATTAAAACAGCCTTCATTATTTTTTGGGGGGTCACCTTATATTTATTTATATTGAATATTATATTATAAATTGTATATTTTTTTGGTGTCCCATTTACTCAGTAATCTATTTTTGTCACAGTTTTTCTTGCTTGTCATTATGCACATGTAAAATTATTTTATGTGCTATGTTCCAATAAAATATATTTTTAACTCGTATTTTATCTAGTAGTATTTTTCACTTGCCGGGCTTGTAATCCCCTCCAAATCCAGTGGTTCTCTTTTTAATTTAGTATCTGGATGGTCTGCCATCCAATTTTCCAAGGGATGGTATACCAGTAATTTCAGAATTAATTTCATATATATTGGTCTTATATATACCTTTAAGTGATCTCGCCTCTTCTTGTTTAGTTTACAATATTGACCTATTAATTATGGTGTCTTGAATTGGGTATATAAATCATCAAGATCTAATGATGACTACCCCTTTGTAATTGCTAATAACATCACAAATATTCACGATGGGAGAGAAGTCTGGAAACTCTGCAGGCAATGGCACCATGCTTAGGCCAGACAGATGTAGCCTATACAACATATGGCCTGGTGTTGCTGCATTGAAAAACGTCTCCTTGGACACTTTGAAGAAATGGTCATACCACTGGTTTCATGACGAAATCAATGCAGTGCCTATCTCAAAATGGTATCAAATGGTATCAATAAAAATGCAAACTCTGCGCAAAATACAATAAGCCCTCACCCAGCCCCAGATCACGAAAAATGAAGACACTACGGGTCCTAGAAAATGGCAACTTTTTTTTATTTCTTACCAACTTTGGATTTTTTTCACCACTTAAATAAAAAAAAACCTACACATGCTTGGTGTATGCGAACTCGTCCTGACCTCAAGAAATATATCACCAGGTCAGTTTTAGCATTTAGGGAACAGGACAAATAAAAAACAATTATGGAATTGCACTCTTTTTGCAACTTCACTGCACTAGAAATTTCCCCACTCAGTTACAGTCATGAGCGGCTGTATTAGCAGCGTTCCAACTGTAAATATATTAACCCCCGAGATGGATTTATGCCGTGGGACATGACTGAGCGCCGTAATGTAATGTATAGATTTGTTTTATTTTCAACTTTTTTCAGAAGAACGAGGACTTCGCTAAGGAATTACCAGTGTAATAAAGATCATAAAAATGTCTGTGTTGTATTCTTGTATTCTTTCATTAAAATAATTTATTCTTATTTTGTGAGTGTGTTTATTTAACCATTTCTTTACTGTAGGATTAGTAATGGATTGGTGTCTTCTTGACACCTCTCCATTACTAATCCAGGCTTAATGGTACCTTATAATAGAAAGGTGCCATTAACCCCTTATTACCTCACTTGCCACAGCTACAGGGCAGTGGGAAGAACCGGGCAAAGCTCCAGATAGGCGCATGTAATAGATGCGCCTTTTCTGGGCAGCTGGGGGCTGCTGTTTTTAGGCTGGGTGGGTAAAGATCAATGGCCCCTTACCAGCCTGAGAATATCAGCCCTCAGCTACCGGCTTTAGTCTGATTGATTGTCAAAAATAGGGAGGACCCCACGCCGTTTTTTTAATTATTTATTTAAATAATTAAAAAACAGAGTGGGGACCACTCTATTCTTCACAACCAACCTGGCCGAAGCTGACAGCTGAGGGATGCATCCCCCAGCTGTAAGTTTCGTCTGGTTGGTTATGAAAATGAGGGGAACCCCATGTCGGGTTTTCATTCATTCTGCTCTCCTGTTGGCAGAGCAGGAGAGCAGAATCACAGCCGCGGTCAGCACCAGATGCCGGGAACAGCGCTTACAGTAGCCGCTTCTTCCCGGCGGACGTGAGCACAGAGGACTGTGTGAACAGTTCTCCGCATGCACGTGTGCAGCAAGTGTTGCGGGCTGTGTGTCCGTGTTAAAACGGACATGTCTCCGTGTTTTGCACATGGGCACACGGCCCATGAAAACCCGCTGACATCTGCATAGATCCATTCATTTGAATGGGTCTACATGTGTCAGTGTCTCCAGTACGTGAGAAAACTGTCACTACATGTACCGGAGACACTGACGTGTGAAACCGGCCTTACTGTGTTCTTTTGCACAGTGAAGGGTGGTATCCTTGCCACAGCATTATCTGTTCACTGCACATGAGCCAGATAACAGGAGACTGTCATAGAGATTCCTTGTGCTTTACTGTCGACATTAAAAAACTATTGTTGGATTTCCTCCCCATAAAATTATATTATTTAAACACTGAAAATAAAACTGTGAACTTTTACACTAGCATATCAGCATTTTTTAATGAATTGGATTAAATCCCATTTAATATGGAATTTCACTACTGACATGGTAACTCACATAGTAAAATTAAAAAGGCACGACTCTGCCATGCAGAATATGCGCGTGGATAATGACAAGGCCTTACCCAGCGCAAGTAATAAATTATTATTTTTACAGCTTCATGTTGTAAGGAGTCATAAAAGGCCATCCATAGAAGTGAATGGAAATGTATTGTACAATTTGATATGAAGGCAGGCAGGGTCTTTCTTTGCCATATTCCTTAACAATCTAGAG
This sequence comes from Dendrobates tinctorius, assembly GCF_039654945.1. Taxonomy (NCBI): domain Eukaryota; kingdom Metazoa; phylum Chordata; class Amphibia; order Anura; family Dendrobatidae; genus Dendrobates; species Dendrobates tinctorius. The sequence goes on along the minus strand of NW_027361728.1, from coordinate 41,098,669 downwards.
TAAAAATATCTTTGACATTCCCGATAGAGCATCATACATCTGCACCGTGCACGAGATCTAATAGTAAGGAAGCTTTTACATCTTTATTTGAAGAATTAAGTGACTGTCAATCAGTTCATATTTGCTTATTAGCAGTTGTTTAGTTGTCTGTTTAGACAGGCAAACTGAATTTAATACGCCTACAGAATGACTGCTCTGTGCACATTGACTGTCATTGTTCTCAGCAGCACAGGACCTGTTTACACAGGATGGTGTGCTGCCGAGAACAATAATATATAAAGAGCATCTTGCTCTTTCATCAGGTGATTGGCAGCATGTTTATAATGTGCAATTTTCGGAAAAAGAGCATTACAAGGAACGTTCTTTCCCGATTATCATGTATTGTAAATGAACCTTGAGAGTCGTTATTATCAACTTTCAGTGTTTTACATATTGTGTTGCCATAAACAATGTATGCAAAGACTTCCAAGAAAACAGGTTAAAGTTCATTGACTTTTTATGTTTGCAAAACAGAAGCCTGCTCAGGGTAAAAGAACGCTAAATGTCAGCAGCTAACATAAACAAAGCTCATAGGAAGAGCAGCTAGTGTCATTCACACATACTGTATGTATGCGAGTCAGAGATTTCTCAGAACTAAAATATATGAAGTCAAATTCTAGACTTGTCATTAAAGGGGTCTTCTGAGCCCTAGACAAATGTCTGCGGTCACTCGGTGTGACTTCAGATTACCGAATCATAACAGTGTGCAATGTGTCCATTGTCACAATTCCGCAGTATTCCCAGCACAGTGGACAGTCACCTGAACTCAAGTATGCACTTTTCAGAATTGTGGTTATGTGCAATTTCTTATCTGCTTCTCTCGATTTTCCCCCACTCAAGTCAACATCTTGTAACCTGGGTTTCAGCAGAGCTCCTATTGCTTTCATGGGATTGGCATAGTATCATCAGACACAACTGCTATAGTGGAGATCAGCAGAGCTCCAAGGGTTTTGCTTCCAGAACTTCCAGCTGATTTTGCTGGCAGGAGCCTTTTTAACCAGGCACCTCCTTGCAGCCCCTATAGCTACTGTAGTTCCCTCAATGTTGTATTACATGGATAAATGGCCGTCAGTGTAATACATGGATAGCTCAAATCCACCAGAATAGACCCCTGTTAAAAAGCAGTTCTGCATTCTGGCTCACAGAGGAGGTTGGCCTCTATGCAATCCATTTGTGATCGTATGACACTTGGACATGGGTTGTCCTTATTAGACATCACTTTTAAGAACAGGTCTCGTAGCTCCTGGAACTTGACCACATTCTTTAGGTTAGCGATAAAAACTTAGCTTAGCTCCTACTAATTCAATGTTAGTTTTGTTTTCCCCAAATCAGATTACTGTGTAGTTACTGAGATAAAATTTAAAGAATACAAGTGAGCAGAGCAAGGTTATGTTCCCAGCCAACTCTGAAACTACCTAGCCCAGCTGCATATTGGAAAGTCGTAAGGTAAATTTAGGAGGTAAGTACTAGTTACATACTGTTGCAACTTACAATACAAATTCCATATCAAATGAAGATTAGTGGTGAATGCCATCAAAAAGGTTGTGTACTGTATATATTATACTGGTATGTGTTCCAAGAAACCTGAGCCAAACAAACAAGCAATCAAATATCTTAATCAAACAAACTTCTGCTGTGAAAACTGCTTACGATCTGGTAAAATAAAATGAAAAAACAACAATTTGAGACTAAATGTTAAGTATGAAACAACAAACACATCGATATGAAAATTTCACAAACTACTTATTCAACGGCTTCCTAAACAAACTGTTTTAATGCAGAGTCGACCATTTACTCGCAGACATCCAAATGTTTGTGAAACATGACTTGTGTTGATTCTTGTGTGTTTCTCTTACCAATAGCTGACTGAATGCCTGAAACTAAAGCTAGACACAGGGCTGAATGCATCAACAGTGTTTTTATGCATCAGTTAGCAAAATTACTGAAGAGTTTACAAAAAAAGAGCACACCAACGAGTCAAGGTTGCCCAAGGTAACTAAATAGGTCATTAGACTTTACGGCACCAGCTTAGAAGCATTCATTTCTTGCAGACACCTGGGAAAGAGATCAGCTATATGAAATGGACAGTGACATTCCTTTGATATATTCCAATATTATATTTTGTTTAATAAAGTTAATGAAAGTTGATGACAATTATTTCTTTAAAATAGGTTGTATTACTAAAAAAAAGATCTGCTTTTGTTTCTAGGAACAACGCTACTCTTGGACCATGGGCTGTGTCTTGTACTACAGCTTGACCATACTCAAGTGAACAAGGCTGAGATACAATTTTATGCACAACCAATAAACAAGAGTAGTCTTGTTTCTTAGACAAAAATATTAAGACTCCGAAGATTTTTGAAGAGAACTTGTCAGAGGCTTTTGGTTTTGGGTCAACCAACCAATTACATTGCTCTGTAGGGTAATGAATGAAGATTTTAATCATAGCTTATTGGCCACAAGTCCACAAGTTGATATTCCATTACTGATAAAATCAAATTTTATTTGTTATGTAAATGAGGAGCCAATGGCACCAAGGATGAACCGATTCCAAGCCAGTGCACCAATTCTCCATATTCTTCACCCCCTGGTGCCACCTCCATAGGATTGACTGACATCTTCTAAGTGACATTGATATGATCAGCGCTGAACAGACATCAATCCTATGGGAGTTTCTCTGGATGGAAAATAATGCATTGAATATAATACATACAGTATGGTTTATTTTGAGCACTGGAATGCCCATTTGTGGCCGGGATGGTATTTTTGATTTTGTGCATAACTACTCAACAATGTATTTAACTTGACGCTACACGTCTTCACGATATCTCTTTCAGAGGCTTTAGACCTGTGTTCCTCTATTGACCCCATTTATACAGTATGTAGTAGTCATATATTATTTTCAAAGACACAGAAAAAACACACAGTATGACAAACGTGCATAAATACTCTGTTGTAAAATATCTGTAACAGTAAGCAGCAAGCGCTAGTAAAAGATGTTAACAAAACCAGGGTATTTAGTTGATATGTTTTTTTGCAAAAAAATGGACGCTAAGCCACTCCACCACGTCACGGTATACCCTTCTCGGAGCAGTCCCATCTAACATATTTAAAACCTGATCATGTGAACAATACCTTCATGAGCAGGGTTCATGAAGGTATTGTTCACATGATCAGGTTTTAAATATATTAGATAGGACTGCTCCGTGGTGGAGTGGCTTAGCGTACATTTTTTTGCACAAAAACGTATCAACTAAATCCCCTGGTTTTGTTAACATCTTTTACTAGCACTTGCTGCTTACTGTTATTTTACAACAGAGTATTTATACACGTTTGTCATACTGTGTGTTTTTTCTGTGTCTTAGTTCTTGGGTGGTGTGAACAGGGTCTTACTGACCTGTTCATTTTTTGTGCATGTGTCATGTGTTCTGAATATATTATTTTCAATCAAGTACATTGAAAACTGAATAAATAACAAAATTATTTTGACTAAGCTATCAGAAGGATTAACGCACTTCGTCAAATTAAAATGAAAGTTAATAATTGGTCTGTCACTGAAGAGTGCTATCTGGGTGAAGAACACAACTGGGAATGAGGAGAAATTTAAGAAGTGAAATTTATTAGATCTCATGGTTATCTAGCTGTTTTGTGCAGTCCGCTATTCTATTATAGTATATACTGTCAATTTTTCAAGGCTGCTGTGGAACCATCTAATTGACACATCTCAAATTTGTAGGCGTTCTTGAGATATTAACACTTTTCTTTTATTTACTGCTCATTGTCTGGGAAACCTTTAAGAATATGGAAATAATGGAAATATTTCTTTAAATATATGCAACCGTCATTAAAATAATAATGTACATGATATTCCTTACCTCCCAACCAGACTGTAAATTTTCAAGATTCATACAATGTTCTCCTTCAAATGGTCCAAGTTTTTCTCCAGCTGATATCTTCACTTTTGTCCATATTCCTAATCCCGAGCCTGGAATACTAGATTCTCGAAGCTCAAACTCTGGAGGAATTGGAATGTCATCTGGTATGTAAATGGGAGCCCTGTATGGTGATCCTTCTGTAGGTGTGAATTCATCACTGGAAGAAGCTGGGGAAGATAGATTTGGAAAATTTGATCCTGAAGTAGTGCCAGTCCCATCATCAAAATGTGACAACTCTCCATCTACGACCTCAGAAAATTTTTCAGTGCAAACATCAGCATCTGTAAATTGATAAAAAAGAAATATTAGTATGGCATGCAGAATAAATCTGCAGCTCTCCTAAATTAGACTAATCCTTAGAAAATTGTCATTGATAATGGAAATCTTGCTTAATCAAAGTAGTGGTTAACGATAATGAGATATAGCATATATCTGATCACAGATTTTACTCCATTACGCCAACTTCATTCTGACCTTTCAAGAAGCTTACTGTATATGCATAGATTTAGCTTCAGCAAAATGTTGTGACAAGATATTTTTACTGGGGGAAGCAGCAACTGACCAAATATTTCTGTGAAAATTTCAAGAGAACATGTAAATATTGATTTGCTGACCATACATACATAAGTGAGCCTGGACCACCAGACTGGGAGCCATTAAAGGGATTTTTTCACTTATAAAAGTTCATTTTAATCAATACATCTTTGAATAATGATAACTTCTACAATTGGATGTGATTAAATAAAATGTTCCTGTGCTGAGGTAATCTTATAAATGTGCCCCTGCTGTGTACTGTGTAATGACTGTGTCTGACCATACAGCAACATGGTCTGATCATACCACAGCTCCTGGGCAGTGGAGGAAGCAAATGAGTATACAGACAATACCACAAGGGATTGCAAATTATTTTTTCATTGAAATAAAACAATGCTTAAAAAAAGGCAGTCTCAAAAAGAATCAACTGCAATCCCTGCTGTAGTGTCAGCATACTGTTTTGCATGTTTGGTAACAATGTAATCTGACTTGCACAATCATGTTTCCAAGTCATTTTTACTGCAAAATTAATGCTATAAAAGCAACAACCTAAAACACAATGCCAGAATTGCATTTTTTTCACCATTTCCATCCCAATTGTGATTTTCTTTTCCTAATTTTCAGTACATTATATGGTAGAATTTCTGGTGACATTCAAAAATGCAACTTGTGCCAATAAAAGCAATGCCTCATACGTCTATGGCGATAAAAAAATATATATATATAAAAAAGGGAAGGAAAAAATGAAAGCACAAAAAATGAACAGTTCCCTTGTCTTGAAAGGGTTAAAAATCCTTACATTCTTGAGAATGGAGAGGATTTTTAAGAAGAGGCAAATTGCAATGATGCTTGTGTTTGCAAATACTTTGTACAAATTTACCCATTTAATAACTTGAGATAACCCCTGTTCCAATATGAACAATTTAATTTATGGAAGAAAGATTTCATTTGCCCTGTTAACGTCTTTTGTTCTGGAAATTGTATTGAGAAACCAACAAAATGATAATAATTTCTATACAATGTCTCTCTCCCGAAGCTGCAAATAAAAATATAAAACCCAGAGCGGAAGCAAAATGAAACAGATTAATATTAATTGTCATAGGTAATACATTTCTTAATAACTGTTATATAACGTTAGGGGTGAAAAATCTGTGCTCTGATGTTTTTATGGCTAGCCTACTGACACTGTGCATTATGGGACTAATGAGGAATGCATCTCTTAATGTATATCACATTCGGCTACATCGCAGTGAGAAGCACTCGGACAAATCTAGCTCCATGCTTTCTACACCACAACCAATAAATCATATTTCTGAGTCTCCAGACTGCAGTAGAACCTTAAACAGCTCAGTAAAGATCCATCTGTGCTTCCCTGCTGCCACCACCAACCCCTGACCCTGAACACCATCAACCTCTCTTAATGCATAATTTAAACAGGGGCATTGCAAATCCAATTCCAGGAGTGACAACATATATCTGTTTTATAGCCTTGGATAAAATTCTTGCTGCTCTATTACATGGTGTCACAGAAACAAACATACACAATAAATGAGAAAAACACATTAGTAATATTCGGTATCTGAAAGATAGAACTGATCTGTTAGTACGTTCACCTGTAATCTTCCTATTATTGTTCCTTTGGTTGATAAAAACAACTGAGGTATATTGTTCTCTGAATTTAGGCTTTGATATATCTTGGTCAAGGATCATCAGCTGCACAGGAAGGGTTACGTCATACTGCCTAACTTTCTACTAATGTCCTAGGGTGGTGTCACCCAAAATAACGTCAGATCTCTGGGGGTGTCAAGCATGTCTTCCAGTGCTGGTTTCTGCTAATAAAGCTCAGCTCCACAAGAGGAAGTGACATATGAGCAGCTAATGGAGATGAGAGCATATAATTGAATTAAATCGAATTGAGCTCGAATTTTTAAAAAAACCCCATTGGCCAAAATGCTGATTTTTTTAAATAATTCTCTTCCGTGTGGATTCAGCAAAATGGTGACTGCTGGCTGCCATTTTACTGTGAGGTATAGGTTCATCAAAAGGTTAAAATAATGTATAAAAAATCCTTACCGCTCACTTCTCCAGCCCTCGTCAAGCTTTTTTTTATTCCCATCACTCATGATTAAATCCTGGGCTCTGGTGAGGTCTGGGACGGTACTGTGCATACGCATGCAAATCACAAAATGATATCATGATGTTGTGACCTTTTGTGCTTGTGCAAAACCTTCCATGGCCCTATTGGAGCCAAAAATCCCAATTTAGAGTAATAGGCCCAGGGATTTCAGATTGAGTGGGATCAGAAGATGAGATGAGGACTGGATGTGTGGCGGTGAGGAGCATAGGTTCCGGAGAGGTGAGCGGTAAGGTGAGTATAAGTATTGAATTTTGCCTGATCCGCTCATATCTACCAGTTACTTGTTGGAAGCACTGTTTATGGCTGCTTTTGTGGCTGGCTCTGTCCATGGCAAGATTGCAGTCACTTTTACACTAGATTTAGATGATATGATGTTTTCTTCTCCATTTCAGAATCATTAACTGGTGCAACAAAACATCTGCCTCTTTCCAAGTATAACCAACAGATTTAGGCATGAAAAAGGAAACAAGATAACATTGCATAACTGACATAAAAATAGTAATTTTTTTGTAAAGTTACTTAAATTTCTTTGTAATTGTAAGGTCAAATTTACACATTCATGAGACATGGACCGTGCCAAGATGGCAATCCCTGACCCAACCGGAGAGTCATCTGACCTGAACCAACTGCCTCATAAATGCCTATGAGAACATGTAAATTCAGATGAAAAGGTTGCTTTTGGTTTGCTACTAATCTTTGATGGATGTACTGGTTTCAAAAAGTTTTCCCCTATGATGGCACATTTTCTAATTCTCCTTTTTATTTAAGCGATGTTTGTGGGAAAGAACAATAAATAAAATAGTAGTGGTCTTTATGTACAGCACAAGCTCTCTACTGGTTAACCAGCGGCAGCCCACATTTCGGCTTTAAGTGTTTACAAGTGTGGTTAGTAAACAGAGTTTTGGCAACAGAAAACTAAACACTTAAGTAAGTCTGTTGAATCATAGCAGAGCAATCTCAAGTCTAAACTCACAACAAGAATAATAATTATAGAAAAACACAAAAAGTCAGACGAAAATAAATCTTGGAATTTTAAGTTGAACGTCATCTTTTTTAAGTAGGGAAACAGTAAAAAACCATTGTTGCTGTTTTTGGCTCAGACTTCTATTCTGTGTGCTGATGAGGCTCGGGATTTATTATCTGATTACCCCCAATAGTATTTATGAACTCCTAAATTTTTTTATACATAAAGGCAATAAGGCATGGTGGAATGAAGATTGCCATAAATTATATACCAGACCACTTGGATGGGATCATGTGAGACTTGCCAAACTCCTGCCATGCAAAAAGGCTGTCTGGGAAGAGATTTACTAGTAGTAACTATATGGGCTTCCTTCCATTATATTCACTAGTGATACTTAAAACATAAACAAGACAAGCTTCAAAGGAAAATACATAGTAAAGGTTAATTGGCACTGGGTGGAGACCAGCGAATACTCTGATCAGCTTGTACTCCAAGAGGAAAAAGTCCACGTGGAGCAGGAATCGTTCCTCTGCCAAAACTAACTAAACTCCATAGAAAATATATAACTCTTTCCATTACCAGCCCATCTGTGCCTTTCATCATATCAAGACATTTTTTTCTAATGCAAAATTATCACTAAAACATGATATTGTGCAGTAGTTTTATTTATTAATTGTAAATGTGATGTTACTTCTAATGGCAGTCGATTGGGCAAATTTGCTAGAAGCTAAAAGAAGATCAACAGGGAGAACATAAATATCTCTTTAATAGCCAACTGTTATAATTTGCCTAACACATATTCTACACATAAAATGCTCTTTACCCCAAAATTTTATAATTTTGTTGTTTAAATTTGGGTTTCCTTTTAACCAAGTCTGTAATACATTTTGAGCCTAAAGGGTCACATCCCTTAATGAAAAGGAAAAGTGTTTGGCTTTTGCTAGACTTACAGTGAGACTTTTTTTTACTTTCAGCACAGTTTGTAAATAAAATTTGGTATAACCGTTGACCTCACATGTCCATCGCACATGCATACTGTGGCACATTTTTCAAATAGTGATGACTGGGTATACTCGTTACTCGAGATTTCCAGAGCATGCTTGGGTGATCTCCGAGTATTTGGATGCGCTCAGAGATTTATTTTTTATCGCCGCAGCAGCATGATTTGCGGCTGCCAACAAACAGGCAATCCCCACATGTATTCAGGCTGGCTAAATCCTCGGAGATTAACCGAGCATACTCGTGAAATCTCAAGTAACGAGTATACTCACTCATCACTATTTTCAAATACTGAGTCCTCATAGGAGAAATAATAGATCGCTCTAAAATTTCCATTTTCACAGACAAAGCTTTTAAAAGTTTCCATAAGTTCCAGCAAGAGATTCCATAAATTTCAACCACTATCCATAGAAGTGCTAATCATAAAACCCTAATAAATGTTATGTAGATGCCAAATATATGCAAACTTGTCACATTTTTCAATACAGTTACATTTTTCAAAACAGAATTTTTTTTCGACTACCTGCATAACTGAGGATCTCAGGTGGTGTCAATTTCCGGATCATCTTACCACAAGGGGATCCATTTATCTATATTTTAATCTAACATATTACATGAAGACTTTTTTTCCATTTTCTCCACATCTGAGAAAATTGGATCACACTCTGATCACATACTCATCAAACTCTGATCAGAGTATGAATAGCATAATACTATATCAATATCTTAGTTCTGAACAACCCTTTTAATTCAAATTATGCAAACACATTCTGCTGGGCTGTATAAATAGGGACAAGCATTGGAGGATCTTCTGACTTTTTTTATTTAATAAAGGACATACAGAACAGTCGACAGAGAATCAAGAAGCTAAATGCATGAGCCATCAATTGTTACAACTACTCAATACCGTAGCGCTATAAACTATACAATGAGCATAAGTAAGTCATAGAAGAAAGCAAGTTTACAATATGGTTTCTGCCTTATTAATAGAAAACGTGCCATGAGTTGTCTCTGGAAAATGTCAACAACAATGTACAATAAAAACAGCAAGAAATTGAAGCTGTGCACAGTAGCCTTTATAGACTTACATTGTCTAAAAAATTTGATATGCACCAGATTTCTTGTCTTAATAAGTGCGCTGCTGAAAAGCTTTTTCTGCATATTTTGCCATATAAATTGCTATTTTATGCAAATTCAAAATGGTTTAAACCCAAGCTCTGTATTTATACCCCCAATCTGACTACATTTGCAGTTGAACTGAATCATCCTTTCTAATAAAATTTATGATAACATAGCTTCTGCGTTGATGTGCTAGACTTAACTGTAATCATAGGTTCCCTGAAAACATATTGCTGTTAGCAAGATTTAAACGACCCATTACATCACCTGATTTGAAAAGTTTGTTTTCAATAAAAAAAAAACATATGCATTCGGAATTTAAAATTTTTTCCTAGGGCAGCGTTGTTTATTCTCAAGATTACCAAAACTTATTCAAAAAAACATAAAGCCTTGAATTTTTTATTACTCCATAACAGTATAATATTGCTGAAAAGCTGTGGACTATGTATGTTCACTGAATTTGTTCTTTGCAAGTAAATTGCATTTTGGGACTAAGAATGGACAGACAATAGAAATGATAACACCTTGTATCGGGTTTTATACGTTTCGCTCATTATTATTTTCAGTGTTAAACTGATTCCTTGTTTTCTTTGATAACTTTGGATTAAACATAGAATTATTTGGTAAATAATAATATAATTAATGGATCCCAAAGTGTCCTTAGTAAATTTATCTTTTGTAAATTCACTGATGCATACTGATCTTAGCACTAGAGGGGGTTGTCGAGAAATATACGGGTTTGTAAAAAGAATAGAATGTCAAACCCCAAATGAAAGAAAAATTATTTCAAATTAAACTTTTATTAAACATATAATATCTCCACATGAGAGTAACAATTCAATTGTAGTTTATTCCATAGATTTAATTTTATATAAAAAAGAGAGAATGGAATTCAACCTCCTAACATTCCAAGATCGATTGAGGGGGGTATAAACAACAGACCTAGCGGAATGGTAAGGAAATAATATATCTAGAATGGGGTAATGTCAGGAATAATGGCAGTCCAATGGCCATACAATTATCTGAAGATTAACCCTACTGATGGGCACATATGGAGATATAAGGTTGGCTATGATTTTTTTAAGGGTTTTTGCTTTATTTTAGAGTTTGATATTATGGGACCCTTTTTTCCTTTTTCTGATCATTCATCTCTATTGAAATTTGCTTGATCTAAAAGAATAGAATAGTATAAAACAGAATAAGAAACAGCCAATAATCACTCTCTTTCTTCTGGTGTTTCAAAGAAAACATACTTCAAAAAGTCTCCCCACCTACCTTTAGTTGACTAACAGGTCTCTATAAAATAACATAGGGAAAGAACTTTCAGTCAAAGTGACCGGGGTGGGAAGAATCATGTCACAGGTCACGGTCAGCAAAGACACATACTCCCCGGTTGGCTTTTCAAAGTACCATTACTCTGAAATAGTACAGTTATTCAGAGCAAAACATACCTAGCTTCTGCATTGGTCTCAGAGAGACCACTATCTACTACAATTTGTTTAACATATTTGCCACGCTCAAGAGTGCATTAGTCCCCCTTATACAGAAATATCCTGAACCACTGCAGGTCCATGTGGCTTATATAGTACTGCTTTTCATGGACCCTGAATTTCCCATGGTTCAAGGCCCAATGGTGTGAAAACTGTTGTCATCCAAGTTCATACAAAAGATTACAATCTATTTAGGAAGCCCTTCCATAAATATTTTTTTCATTAAATGTGTGTATATGCCTATGGTGGGTAGTGTGAGTGCATTAATAAACTCACCTACCACTCTGGCATCCAGCGCCGTTCTTTTGTGCTTTTCAGTGATGTCACTGCTGTGCAGATTATCCGTATCACTCTGCACTCTGCATGACCGGATGTGGCTTTTACTTTGTAAATGTATGTAGTGTCTGAATGAGGCTTCATAGACTTACATTCTAAAAAGAGATTTCCAGCTCATGCATAGAGCATGGATTGAGCTGGATAGTCTGAATTACGGTGATGTCACTGAGGAGAGGAGCAAAACAGCTCTGGATCCTGGAGAAAGTGGCAATAGGTGAGTATATTAATACACTCACTCTATGTAATGTGCTGCTGCAGTGCAGTAGAGCACAAACTCCAAAAGGGGGTGTTGGTTAGGGAAGAGAGGTTGTACTCACACAGCATAGCAACACAGAGCAGCAGCATAGGTGTCACAGGTAGTGAAAGAGTGGTCAGACAAGCCAGAGTCAGCCAGAGTCAGCAACAAACAAGAAGACGAAGTACCAGAGGTCACAGCAATGCACGTAGTCAGAGAGGAGCCAAAAGTCAGAGCCTACCGAGAACGAGGCTTCCAAAAAATGAGAAGATGTAGTCAGGGTACAAACCAGAGTCAAAAGCCAGTTGGGGAGCATGGTATCAGAGACAGGAAACAAGAGGCAGAGTCCAGAGATCAAGCCAAGTCATACACAAATACGGGAAGTCAGAGGCAGAGGAATCACTAGGGTATACGGGTCAGGGGCTCTAGCCTGAAAGCATGAACTATAGCTGACACTGGCCCGCAGACTGCAGAGGACTGAAATAGCCCAGCCAGCTCCAAAACGAGTCAGAGGGGATTAACCTCTGCATGACAAGTCCAGAGAGGAGACAGCTGAAAACAAACTCTGGACTGGATCATGACACTCTACATTTCATGCATATACACACATTTATTGGAAACAAATTTTTATGGGAGGGTTTCTTTAAGTACTGAACTGGACAAAACAGGCACACACTAAAATGATAATTCAATCTGAACTTCGCAACAGTTATTTACAGCAACAAAACATTTAGAAAGATATTAATAATTCTCTTATACACTGCTAGAAGGAGCCCAGTTTCTGGACACCATTACTATATTTTCTCAGCTGAGGGCCTGCACAATAAAGTAGTCTACCATCAATCCAAAGGATCAAAGTTCTCTTAGTACAACTTTATGAAATCATGACACTTTCCATGACTTCCTGGGAAAATTCATACCAGTCTTGTCTCTGGATAGTCTTTTGTTCTAGCACTGAAAGAATTTCCCTTTGGCTGCATATGTGGCCAAATAAGCTCTACCTCCTCTTCTTGTCATCAACTCCTATTATCAATTCTCTCTAATTTCTCTCCCTAACAATGCCACATCACCTAATGTGCATGCATGTGCTTCAAAGTAAGGCTTTGTTTAGGTCTATGCTAATGCCCACCTCATTCTCCATGTGGATGGGACTACCAGGCACACCATGAATCCTCCATGGTGATCAAGTCTATGGGTGCTCCTTACACACTCGGAAAAGGAGACACAAAAAAATTGAAGGGAGAAAGGACCCTCATGGGTCACTTGCTCAGGACAAATACAAATATTCCAAGAAATTATTTGAAATTAACACTGAATTTGTCTGACCTCACTTCTGAAAAATTCATACACTATGTAAATATAAAATATAAAGTAAAATAAGTATGTTTATTGGCGAAACTAGCTCCAGTACCATAAATTACTAAATTAATATGACATATACTGTGACCAACACAAAAAGGGGAGAGTTTTTTTGTAAGTTGTATTTATCCAAAGTAGGGGAAATTTGCTGCCCAACTGAAAAAGTTAATAGTTGAATAGGCGGTCTGTATATATAATCGTTATACAGTATAAATTGCCCTTCAGTATACATGTAAAATATGCAAAAAGTGTAGTAGATTTTCTTTATATCAAATTTATATTAGAGTTATAAATGCTTCACATGGCATAATTTCTGGGCCTCTTTGCCAACAAAAACATTTACCTACACTCTGGCCTTGTCAAAAGCATGGTGTGTATTCAGATAACCATATACAGTGGGTACGGAAAGTATTCCGACCCCTTTAAAATGTTCACTCTTTGTTTCATTGCAATCATTTGGTAAATTTATAAAAGTTCATTTTTTCTCATTAATGTACACTCTGCAAATTTATTAAAAAAGAAAAACTGAAATATCACATGGTCATAAGTATTCAGACCCTTTGCTCAGACACTCATATTTAAGTCACATGCTGTCCATTTCCTTGTGATCCTCCTTGAGATGGTTCTACTCCTTCATTGGAGTCCAGATGTATTTAATTAAACTGATAGAACTTGATTTGTAAAGGCATACACCTGTCTATATAAGACCTCACAGCTCACAGTGCATGTCAGACCAAATGAGAATCATGAGGTCAAAGGAACTGGCTAAGGAGCTCAGAGACAGAATTATGGCTAGGCACACATCTCGCCAAGGTTACAAAAGATTTTCTGCAGTACTTAAGGTTCCTAAGAGCACAGTGGCCTCCATAATCCTTAAGAGGAAAAAGTTTGGGACCACCAGAAGTCTCCTAGACCTCACCATCAAGCCAAACTGAGCAATCATGGGAGAAGAGCCTTGGTGAGAGAGGTAAAGAAGAACCCCAAGATCACTGTGGCTGAGCTCCCCAGATGCAGTAGGGAGATGGGAGAAAGTTCCATAAGGTCAACTATCAATGCAGCCCTCCACCAGTCGGGCCTTTATGGCAGAGTGGCCTGACGGAGGCCTATCCTCAGTGTAAGACATATGAAAGCCCACATAGAGTTTGCTAAAAAAACACATGAAGGACTCCCAGACTAAGAGAAATAAGATTCTCTGATCTGAAGAGATAATGATAGAACTTTTTGATGATAATTCTAAGTGGCATGTGTGGAAAAAACAGGCACTGCTCATTACCTGCCCAATACAATCCCAACAGTTAAAAATGGTGGTAGCAGGAAGATGCTATGGGGATGTTTTTCAGCTGCAAGGACAGGACGACTGGTTGCAATTGAAGGAAACATGTATGCAGCCAAGTACAGAGATATCATGGAAGATAACCTCTTCCAGAGTGCCCTGGACCTCACACTTGGCCGAAGGTTCTCCTTCCAACAAGACAATGACCCTAAGCACACAGCTAAAATAGCAAAGGAGTGGCTTCAGAACAACTCTGTGACCATTCTTGACTGGCCAAGCCAGAGACCTGACCTAAACCCAATGGAGCATCTCTGGAGAGAGCTGAAAATGGCTGTCCACAAACGTTCACCATCCAACCTGTTGGAACTGGATAGGATCTGCAAGGAAGAATGGCAAAGGATCCCCAAATCCAGGTATGAAAAACTCATTGCATCATTCCCAAGAAGACTCATGACTGTACTAGCTCAAAAGGGTGCTTCTTCTCAATATTGAGCAAAGGGTCTGAACACTTATGACCGTGTGATATTTCAGTTTTTTCTTTTTTAATAAATTTGCAAAAATTACTACATTTCTGGTTTTTTTCAGTCAAGATAGGGTGCAGAGTGTACATTAATAAAAAGCAAATGAACTTCTTTGAATTTACCAAATGGCTGCAATGAGACAAAGAGTGAAAAATTTAAAGGGGTCTAAACACTTTCCATATCCACTGTACATAAATGCTAACATCCAATCATACAACAGGAGGTACTGTACTTTCATGGGAACCTATTGAAAAATACTGGTGTGTGGCCTCAAAAAATAAAGAGTAGTGAAAAAGTTACATTACAACAGTTTTAATGTACAAGAACAAACCTCCTATATAGTTTTTCTGGTAGTTTGTACCCCATCCCCCAAACAACTTATTACATTACAAATGCAAAAATGATTTGTACTACTTCAGCTCGTCTTATAAAATGTCCGCCTGGCAATATAACTGAGATAACAATTTAAGATTTTGAAAGCAGACTGGACCTAAAGTTACTGTCACACTTAGCGATGCACCAGCGATCCTGACCAGCGATATGACGCGGTCAGGATCACTGGTGCATCACTAAGTGGTCGCTAGTGAGCTGCCACACAGGCAGATCTCACCAGCGACATCGCAGGGCTCGGGGGTCGCTACTTACCTGTCACACTAGGCGATCCTGACGTCCTCCCGCCCGTGTCCACGCGTCGCTCGTCTCCACAGCAGGAAGCCCAGCAGGAAGCTGACGACGAGAAACGGTCCAGGACGTTCTCGCGCGATCAGCGATAGCCAGCGGGGGAGCGGGTCATAGGTAAGTATCAGACACAGCGATATCGCTAGCAATATCGCTATAACGTCACAAGTTATAGCGATATTGCTAGCGATATCGCTTAGTGTGACAGGCCATTTAGAGGTACTGACTTTTAATTGGATTGGTTTTATAATGTTTTTAGGAATTGAGCAAAGCCAGAAGAAAGGATTAGAAGAATCATTTCCACAAGGCATTATTTGGCATAATGAGAACACAGAGGGAGGTCCACATCCCCAATAGTTATTGTAAACCGCAGGAGATGCTTAACATGTCAGCATCTTGCTGTGTACAGTAGAGAGACACAAATGCTTTTCCTCTATTATAAAGATGGAAATTGTAATCACTTGAAAGAGAGGAGAAACTGCAAGGTCATGGAGTTTTGTTGAACAAGGGCACCGTGAATACCAGGAGATGTTAACCCATTTTACTTCCCAAGGGGTCTGCTTCTCAGTTTTGCTTAATTTTAAGGAATTGAAAGACTTTTGTAACCTAAATGGCCATGGGAATACAAACTTTATAAATATCCTATGGTATATATATATATATATATATATATATATATATATATATAAATATACATATATCCTATCGGAGAAAGGACAAGCTTTCAGGTTTGACTTACAGTATATGAGCCTAATGGAAACGTTGCAAGAAAGATATTCTACCTATGGAAACATATATATTTAACTTTTTATAATGAACTTTAAAAGCCTAATTAGATGGTAATTTGGATGCCAATTAAAGTCAATCCAATTGTTAAGGCTACCATGCATGATGTATTAAAACTAGTCAAACCCTTCCAATGGGAGCGGCCTACCAACTATCTAAAGTGTATAAGGAGCTCTTGAGTCTCCCCAGACACATGTTGAGGAAGAGTGGGATCAAGCATTTGGATTGTAAAAGTCCAATCCTTTTGTTGGGTTTAAACTCATTTAGCAAAATCTTGTTTTTCTTTTTTTTGCAAGTTTACACATTTTTAATACATGAAATATCATAAAACAAAGGAATCTTAATTTAGGTTTAATAGATTTAAAATATTTATTGTTCATTTAATATAGTGTTCACTTACATAACAGATTCTACTATGTTCAAATATGACTTTCAGATACTTTATTTCAAGAATAGCCTCATCCCAAATGTAGCTCCTCATGGCGATTAGGTAATCATGATTTTTGGGAATTACAGCATCTTAAAAACTTTTTGAGATACTGTAATTCCCAATGAACAGACAGTAATATCATGGGAATTGATGGCTATATTGAATGATCAATGAGTATATTGGCTTTCTTCTTCGCCTGTTTAAACTAAGGCTATCGCGTCTAGACAAAACGTGCTGAGAGCAAGGAGCTCTAATCCAACCTAGGTACTAATGTTATCTGTCTCTAAATGTAGATGTTTTAATAGATAATCAGCCATAGAGGCTTTTCAATTGTATAATTGTATCTATACAGGTATTGGAATTATATAGCATTCTTTATTCAAGGGTTGTCAATTAATATCGATGTATATAAAGCAGGAAGAACAGCCTCCTTTGTGTACTTGTCAATGTAATGCGCTGCCAGCGTTTCAGCAAGGAATGATTTGTATTTTTTTCTTGGGGTATTATTTTAACTGGGATGTTTTCTTTTCAGTCTTCACAAAAGGGACACTACCCCTTTAAGCCCTTTCAGTAAAAAAAGGAAGAATAGTATGTGGACAAGTGTACCAGATGAGATTAGGAAAACTCACGCTGAGCTACTAATTTGACTTGGCGTAGCTATTTCACAAAAGAGAGTTTTATTTAACTGATGAACCTATCATGTCTTAAGACATTATTAACAAGGTTTTGCATCTGACAGCGTGATATCAGGGCTTTTTCACTAGTAAATTATCATGCACCCCCGCTGAAGGGCTGTTTTTGCCTTCAAACTTTAAGGCTTGACAAGAGGCAAACTTTATGTGAAGCAGAGACCACAGTCGAGTTACTATTATTGTCTAATATAAATCCTTCTAACGTAGTTTATAGAGGACCATGTTATTCGCCATGGTCAAACACCTACTACTAAATAATACTTAAAGCCTGGCAAGCACTACATTGAGGATCTGTTCACATCTGCATTATATAAGCTCTCTTCAGAGCCTCCATTACAGGTTACATAAAAAAGGCTGGACAAAATAGCACAGAATTTTGCATTATTTTGTCCAGAGACACCACGATGGAAACCATACGGTCTCCTTACCATCATACTCAGATTAGTTGGTCAGCTCCTGAATTATGTTATGTATTCTTCATTGCATTGAATGTTACAATTTCTTGTACATTAATATTTTTGGATATTTGAGTGCTTTAAACTTTCAAGAACGTGGGCATTTTCATTTTTGTATCTTTCAATTTTTGCTCCCCTTGTACCAAAAGCAATAACTTGGTAGGAGTTTTAATTTAGGCAAGGAGAAACAGAGTGAATTTATGCCATTAAAAATATAATGCAAAATGTTATTACCATCAATGTAACATAATTTATAGAATATATGAAAAAAAGATACAATGGATACACATAGGTCTACATAGTGATGACCCAGGGCTCAAACAAGGGAGGCCAAAGACAGAACAGGACAAAAGTTCATATGTCCGACTACAATGTGAAAGAGTTTGTGACCTGAATATATATTATTATTATAAGGTTGCCATCAGTTGTCATGCGGCACAATGTTATCCCTAAGGGTAAATCAACTAACGTGCAAATAGGCAAATAAAGTCCATGTGCATAAAGTAAATCAGTCACAGTCCCTGTTTTGGCATATTGCTCAGAGTATAGAAGTAAATGGTAAGCTTTATTAGCGATATTTACCTATACTGAGCGTCCTGCCTTGGCTTTAGTCCCGCTCCCCAACGTACATTTCTCATTTGTTGCTTCTTCAGGGGTAGCCAACAAAGAGCAATTATGGCTTTTTGATTCTTCTTTTCAAGGCTCCAGACACCGCAGTTATGCATGTGAAGCAGGTTCAGTTCCTGAGCCAGCTTTATACAACCCTTAAGGCCCCGTCACACATAGCAATCTCACTAGCGAGATCGCTGCTGAGTCACAACTTTTGTGACACAACAGCGATCTCACCAGCGAGATCGCTGTGTGTGACAGCGATCAGCGGCTGCCCCCCCTGCCGGTATCGCTGATCGCTGCAAGAAACCTCTGGACATTTTTTTCGCCGCTGATATCCCGCTGGCCAGCACGCATCGCTGCGTGTGACAGGCGGGAGACCAGCGATCAGCTGTACTAGGATGTAAAAAAATAATAAAAAAATAAAAAATATTGTTATTCTCACCTTCCGACGCCCCGCGCAGTCTTCCCGCCTCTCTCCACGCTCCCGGTCCCAGTAATCCTTTGCAAGAATGACCGCGAGACTTCACGATCCCGCGAGAACGGACGTCATTGCGGTCATTCCCGCAAAGGATTACTAGGACCGGAGCGTGGAGAGAGGCGGGAATGCTGCGCGGGACGTCAGAAGGTGAGAATAACAATATTTTTTATTTTAATTCTATTTTTGACATGAATATGGCATCAGCGCTAACGAACACAGTGATTCCGCGTGCTCGGTATCGCTGTTCTAATCGCTGGTGAAGCTGTCTGTTTGACAGCTCACCAGCGATCACATAGCGACTCACCAGCGATCCTGACACGTTGATATCGTTGTCGGGATCGCTGGTAAGTTGCTATGTGTGACTCCAGCTTTAGCAACACATGTATGTCATAGATCATGAAATAGTTAAATAGTTAATTATACTATTGACTATTATCATTATTATTTACTTTTATAGCACCATTGATTCCATGGTGCTGTACATGAGAAGGGGTTACATACAAATTACAGATATCACTTACAGTAAACAAACTAACAATGACAGACTGAAACAGAGGGGAGAGGACCATGCCCTTTTGGGCTTACATGCTACAGGGTGGTGGGGAAGGAGACAGTAGGTTGGTGGGTTGCAATAGTTCCGGTGTTGGTTGAGGTGATATTTCTGGTAGTGGAGAGAGAGAAGGAGGTAGCGGGGTCATTGCAGGCTGTAGGCTTTCTTGAAGAGGTGGGTTTTCAGATTCCGTCTGAAGGATCCAAATGTGGTTGATAGTCGGACTTGTTGGGGCAAAGAAATCCAGAGGACAGGAGCAATTCGGGAGAAGTCTTGGTGGCTGTTGGATGAGGAGCGAATAAGTGTGGAAGAGAGAAGGAGGTCTTGGGAGGACCGGAGATTACATGAGGGAAGGTATCGGGAGATTAGTTCAGAGACATATGGGGGAGACAGGTTATAGATGGCCTTGTAGGTCATTATTAGTAATTTGAACTGGATACGCTGAGGGAATGGGAGCCAGTGAAGAGATTTGCAGAGGGGAGAAGTGGAGGAGTAGCGAGGAGAGAGATGAATTAGTCGGACAGCAGAGTTAAGGATGGACTGGAGAGGTGCGAGGGTGTTAGCAGGGAGACCACAGAAAAGGATATTGCAGTAGTCGAGGCGGGAGATGATGAGGGCATGAACAAGCATTTTAGTAGATTGAGGGTTGAGGAAAGGACGGATTCTGGAAATATTTTTGACTATATTATAAATATTTAATGATATCTGAGGACATGTTCTCATCTTCTTCCTTCAGGAGTGCATTGGTCCCCTGCCTCAAGGCTTCTTGTTTGCTGGGGAGTAGTGCAAATATTGAAGATTGAGAGTTTGGACCAGTGGTGAGACCATGGGAAAGGCCATAGACACCGAAGCTGGGCATAAGGAGCAATCCAGCCAGATTCAGAGCAGCACTTGCCTACGAGATCAGCCATCCATGATAGAATATAGAAGTGGCTGGTAATCTAAGTAAATAGTAGTAATGGAGAGAATTTTTAATTAAAAATATATTGCAAACTTACTTAATTTGATAAAGACTTTGCAATTGTAAAAATTTCATAAAATGAGACAACTTCTTTAAACCAAATCTGTTATCAGGATTTACCCCTATAAGGTGTTTGTAGCACTTTATCTTTATTCATCATTATTCAATTATGCCTGTATTAGTCCAAAATTCTTAATGCACATGTTCAAAAAGTAAGTTTAATTGCTCATGCTCTCCCAGGATCTGGCCACTGAACCACCCTAAATACTAAATGTAAGTGATTAACCCCTTTATGACCTATGATTCATATATATGTCATAAGTCATCTCCCCCTCTTTGGTGCGGGGTACAGCGCTGAGCCCACACCTTTTCCGGCATATGACAGCTGATCTGATCAACTGTCATGTGCCCCTAACAGTTGAGGATGGAATCGCGATCCACCCACAGCTGTTAACATGATAAATGCTGCTGCCAATCTCTGACAGCAGCATTTAACTTGTGCAAAACCGGATGTGCACCATTAGCTCCACCATCGGCACCCATGTCACATGACCTCGGTGGCGCCTATGGGTTGGCTTGACAACACGGGATCTGCAGGAGACCCCTATGGTTGTCATTGCCGAACTGCTATGAGCGCCGACCCATGGCCAGCGCTCATAGCAGATGAGCATTCTTGTTATGCATAGCAGGGTTGCAGCTCTGCTATCTGTAACACAAGCGATCAGATTATCAAAGCTTCTAGTCTCCTAAGGAAACTATTGATGCCTGTAAAAAGTAAAAAAGAGTTTTGAAAAATATTTTAAAAAAATATAAAAGTTGAAATCACACCCATTTTGTTCCATTCAAAATAAATCAATGGAAAAAATTCACATATTTGGTATCGCTGCATTCAGAAATGCCCAATTAAAATATAAAAAGAATTAATCTGATTGGCAAACAGCATAACGAGAAAAAAAAATCAAAAAGACAGAATTAGGTTTTTTTGATCACCGCAACATTGCAATAAAATGTAATAATGGGTGAGCAAACATCGTATCCCATCCCAAAATGGTATCATTTAAAACTTCAGCTCAGCAAAAACGTTAGCTCAGCACACAAAAAATAAGATACAGGTCTCGCAAAATGGTGCCATTTTATTTTTTTACAAACTTTGAATTTTTTTACCGCTTAAACAAAAAGGAACCTATACTTGTTTGGTATCTAGAATCTTGTAATGATCTGGAGAATCATATATGTCAGGTCAGTTTTAGCATTGAGTCAACATGGTAAAAAAAAACAAAAACAACTGTGCAATTACACTTTTTTTGCAATTTCACTGCACTTGGAATTTTTTTGCACGTTTTCCAGTACATTATATGGTAAAATAAATGATGTCATTCAAAAGTACAACTGATCCCACAAAAGACAGCCCTCATATGGCCATATTGATGGCAAAATCAAAAAGTTATGGCTCTGGGAAGAAGGGGAACAAAAAATGAAAACTAAAAAACCCAACCCTAACTGCTTTCCATGGCTGCAATCACTGGACTTGTCCAGGATCACTGTCAATCAATGTCACTGGAAAAGGAGAGCATGCCCACACTCGGACATTTCTGCATATGCTGGGATAGAAGGGAGGAGAAATAGAGGGATGGCTTCTTTTCCCCCTGTCTGATCTCCCCAAACACTCTGAGTTATCAGTTACACTGCTCTGGATATGCTCACCTATGCAGTGGCAATGATTGACAGCAGTCTCATACCAGTCCAGTGGCCGCAGGCAGAGAGCGCATTTAGGGCCAATACAAGCATTATTAAAGAAGGAATAAGAAGGCTGATAAAGTGGTCCTATTGTCTTCTAGTTATAAATTCTGATGACAAGTTCCCTTTAAATCATATTTTTTGATATGCTAACTCATAGTCAAGTAAGGCTATCTGGCAGTGGTGAATAGTGCATGATTTTCTTGACTTGCAAAGCAATCCTGAAGCATGATTCTCAGAAGTAAATCCATATTTACTAGAACATGTTAGAAGATTTGGGAGATATGCCAGAAGTGTCTGAGGTTGGCACATCAGCTAAGAAGATGTTTGTCTAGAGTAACGTCATCATTTGGCATCCTACATATAGGATGTTTCTAGGCACAAAGTATATGTCTGGTGTAGAAATTTGGTTTGGCTACGTCTAAATCTGCCCTTTGGAAATATTCAACATGCGTTTATTTGATCAAGCTGTCATATCCAGTTAATCTGCTAATGATTTTAATCTCTTTGTTCGAATATCTTAGGTTTTTATGTGATCCAAAAATAGGATGTTTTATGTGAGGAATTACATAGCCGTCATTAGCTTTGACACATGAAGGTTTTAATGTTCAAAGTTACAAAAATATATTTCCTTCTAATAGATATTTCTTTTGGCACCTATGTCATATCACTTAGGATGCATCAATAATTTTGTATTTGAATGTGTGAAATGTATAAGAAGACAATGGTGTATTCAGCTGTTAATAAATAAAACGAGGGTCAGATCACTGTTGGGAATTCTTGAGTTCTGTTATTCTGTTCCGTATTAGGAACAAAAACCTGATTTCATGGCAGATATGGATCCATCACATGAGTGCCGAAACTCAACTGGCTTAAAATGGTGTTTATTAGATTCTGCTAGGGTTTCTATTATTTTACTGGAAAGAAAAAAACATTATACTTCTAAATTACGGAATCTATGACAACCTCCTAGCAGAACATAGCTTATCTTTTACAATTAATTTTTGGTGTTTGTCTATCTATGCTCTGCAGGACTAACGTTTAGTTTGCTTTGCACAGATCAATTATTTGTTCATCTGTCTTTCTAAACATATTACAACTTTCTCTATTGGTTATTGGTCTCCAAACACCTAGAGCTACCATGGCATGATCTAATTTGTAGACCTTGCCCTGTAACTAAATACGCTGAGAAAGGAAAAGTGGCTTCCAGTGCCCAGAGCTTATGTGCTGTGCCCAGGCTATGCCCCTATTTTCAGTTGCTTCCAAATGCTACAAGTTGAAGTGTTACAATTTCTATAGAATAATGTAAACTAGAGATGAGTGAATCTCCCAAAATTCAATTTACTCAAATTTGGCTGGAAAATTCAGTTGAATTAATGGCAAGAAAAAAATGTTATGCTTTAAAGACCCAAATCATATTAAAGAGAGGGGTTAAAAAATAAATAATATTCTACCCACCACGCTTTATCCCGCAGCTGCCCACTTGGTCCTCTACTGGCTCGCATCCTCCCTATGGAGCCAGTCTTCTGTCTTCAGTCTTCTTCACTCTTCATTGCCACCAGCAATCACTAAGTCTCATAGAATCATAGAATGGTAGAGTTGGAAGGGACCTTCTGGGTCATCTGGTCCAACCCCCTGCTCAAAGCAGGATTCACTAAATCATCCCAGACAAATGTCTGTCCAGCCTCTGTTTGAAGACTTCCATGGAAGGAGAACTCACCACCTCTCGTGGCAGCCTGTTCCACTCATTGATCACCCTAACTGTCAAAAAGATTTTTCTAATATCGAATCTGTGTCTCCTCCCATTCATGTGATGTTGTGATGTATGTTGTCCATCTACCTGGTGTGGAGCTGCAGCACCATGGCAGGTGATGGGCAAGGTCAGTATAATGTTTTTTTATTTTTTAACCCCATCCCAGCCCTAAAAACATTCAAGCAAAATGTCAATGAGTGATTTTATCTTTTTGAATAGCAAAAAAATTCAGGTCCTGGTAAATCCCAATTTTTTATGAAGTTCAAAGCAAATTTAATCCATTTCAAAATGACTCATTTTCAAAGCCAACTCTTCCATGGATAAGCCACATATATTTGTATCTAGAAACATAGTTGTACGCTGCTTCTGCACAGAGTGGTCTCATATCAATATATATGAATATACGCGAGTCATTCATAGTGTACACAATGCATGCTGTCTATGAAAGGCTGGTCCATGAGAAATCAGCTGGGTTATTGAGATTTTATACATAGTAGAAGGAAATTACTGTACTCAACAGAAAAAGATTCATTAAACTGACCAGCATTGTAGAAACCTCAAAATTTCAGAATTTTTTTTGTTGGCTACAAATATTTATGCCTTGTAACTAAAGTAAATCAAGTAATTTTTTTAATTAATTATTAAATTATTTTGTTGTATTTTTATTGGTTTCAAAAGCTGATTTTGTCCATACATTCTTAGCCTTTGTGATTAAATCTAGAATTGACAAGTGTTACAACCATCAATCTTGAACAATATACAACACGACCTCTCTGTGCACCAAAATCCTACTAAAAACTGATCATAGACATTAGCATCTATGGGTCCTGTGGTTTCTACTCTTTCATATTTAAGGTCATGCTGGATTCAGGTTTTATTGTTTACATGTTAGAGATGCCACTAATATAATTCATGGAATTCATAGCAATGACCCATGAAATGCTTATTAGAATATTTTTAGAACACTACATTTTATTTGGTTTATTGCATGGCTATGTGTTTTATGCCTTTAGTGCCAGTCTTAGTTTATTCTCTTCTCTGTGCTGCAGGATATATAAGTTAATGCCAAGTAATAAATAATCATGTAAGAAAATCACGGCTTTACAAATTAGAAACTGTTTCATCCACGTCATCTTTACTCATAAAATCAATAACTGGAATGAAGAGCAGTACACTCAGTTGCCCATCTGCTGTACAAATGTATCCCGTATTCTAATTTGACTTTTCGGCAATGCCATAAAGGAAAATAAATAGCGCATTTAATGAAGTGACAATTACAGAGCATTACCTTGTATACAGCAAATTAAGTCTCCTCCATTCCCAGTGAAAAGTCACCAATTGCACTCTATCTGTTCCTTGCTACTTCTTATTGATTTTTTCTTTTTATCTCCTTTCATTAGCCATAAGAACACAATATTCCCGACAATTTATAACAACCATCCAAAAAAAATTTAAATATTTATCTTTATATTTTTTTCTAGGGGTATTAGTGTAAAAGTTTAAGTATGGTACGAATGGTCACTGATTTTTCTGTGATCTATCTATAATATAATCACAAAGATGCAAACTAAATCTTACAGCATAAATAAATAGATGCTTTTATATAAAGTATGACTGATACAGGGGCAGATATATCATTGGTGCAACTTGTGCAGCTGCTCAGAGTCCCAAGTGGTAAGGAGGCTGATATTGAGCTAAAAAGCAAGTGGAATTTTGCCATTTTTACCATTCGCCTTTCATATCTCCCCTATTTCCTCATCAATTGTAAGCTTGCGAGCAGGGCCCTCATTCCTCTTGGTATCTGAGGAATTATGTGTTATTCTGTAATGTCTTTATTGTCTTTACTAATCCCCTCTAGAAATCAAAACTATTATTATTGTCATTATTATATGATTTCAATGTGCTGGATATATGAACCTTTCTGATCATAGACTACATCATAATTGGATATTTAGTCTGAACAAAATCATTCACCATAAACAGGATAAGGATTATAGCACTATGTGCAGGCCAATTATCCTATCCAAACAGATGTTAAATTTACCATATTTTCAAGCATAAAGATAATATAAGAAAAGTCATTTAGCCTCAGTCATAGGGTGCAACCAGTGCTAAAGTCACCTTTACCCAGGGACTGAAAAGTGACTATAGATTTCCCATGTACCTTAATTGTTGCCCTCCTTTTGCCTACCGCTGCCTACTCTGCTCAGATTGGCATCCCTGTTTCCCTATTCCCAAGATGGCCACCACACTGCCATGTGGAGTGCAGTGATAAGTCTAAACCATAAGTCTAAACCATGTCTCTCTGTCTTTCCTTTGTTGTGGGATACAAAATGCGGGGAGGATGGATTTAGTCTTATTCCACTGTGGAGTCACCATTCCACTGTGGAGGCCATCTTGGATGCTGGGAGAAAGGAACACAAATCAGAGCACAGAGAGCAGCTGGAGGCAAATGAAGGCCATGATATAGGGTGATTATAGAAGTGTATAGTCACTTTTCAGTTCGAGGGTGGATGGTCACTTTAACAGAAAGTAATAAATTAATAAACAAAGATAATCTCTAAGGGAAAGGGATTAGGCAAGATTGTGCGGATGTTGGATATAGAACCTCGACTAACATCCAAACAAGTTCAAGCTGCCCTGCAGTCCGAGGGTACAACAGTGTCAACCCGTACTATCCGTCGGTGTCTGAATGAAAAGGGACTGTATGGTAGGAGACCCAGGAAGACCCCACTTCTTACCCCGAGACATAAAAAAGCCAGGCTGGAGTTTGCCAAAACTTACCTGAAAAAGCCTAAAATGTTTTGGAAGAATGTTCTCTGGTCAGATGAGACAAAAGTAGAGCTTTTTGGGCAAAGGCATCAACATAGAGTTTACAGGAGAAAAAAGAGGCATTCAAAGAAAAGAACACGGTCCCTACAGTCAAACATGGCGGAGGTTCCCTGATGTTTTGGGGTTGCTTTGCTGCCTCTGGCACTGAACTGCTTGACCATGTGCATGGCATTATGAAGTCTGAAGACTACCAACAAATTTGCAGCATAATGTAGGGCCCAGTGTGAGAAAGCTGGGTCTCCCTCAGAGGTCATGGGTCTTCCAGCAGGACAGTGACCCAAAACACACTTCAAAATGCACTAGAAAATGGTTTGAGAGAAAGCACTGGAGACTTCTAAGGTGGCCAGCAATGAGTTCAGACCTGAATCCCATAGAACACCTGTGGAGAGATCTAAAAATGGCAGTTTGGAGAAGGCACCCTTCAAATATCAGGGACCTGGAGCAGTTTGCCCATTTTTGGAGTTTTGTGTGAAATGATCAATGTTTTGCTTTTTGCTTCATTCTCTTTTGTGTTTTTTCATTTAAGACAAATTAAATGAAGATAATAATACCAAAGAATTTGTGTTTGCAATCATTTTCAGGAAGAAACTGACTATTATCTGACAGAATTGCAGGGGTGTCAATACTTTTGGCCACAACTGTATACAGCAAAATCACAACTTAAAAATAGCTAAGTAACAGTAAGTCGCAGACAAGTTGCACAGATGTTTTTGGTTGTGCGACTTGTCTGAAAATTGCTGTCATATTACACATTTCACCATGTACTCTCAGCCTAAGGCCGGAGTCACACTAGCAAGAAATACGGACGAGTGCTATGCGCAAAAAAGATTACCAATGTTAATCTATGGGGCAGCTCCCATGAGCCGATGTTTTCTAGGCCGTATTATACGTGCTGAGAAAATCACATCATGCTGCGATTTGCACTGTATTACGCCCGTAAAACGCCAAAGCAAATCTATGGGGGTGAGAAAAATACGGATTACACATGGACCACACATGTGACTTGCAAGAAATATGCACTGGTGTCCTTTACAAAAGCCGGCAATTCAGTGCGCGATACAGGAAAATCACACTGACAGGTTTAATAAAGAATAGAAAGAATAGATATATACACATAGAATACACATATATATATATATATGTCATTGAGACACATATATATATATATATTTATATTTCATAGAGTTCTACATAGCATAATAGCCGCTAAATCAATTGCCGGCTTCTGTAAAATCATTACAGAACCCGACATGATATGACACATGGTTTACATATAGTAAACCATGTCATATCAAAGTGATTTATATATGTCAGTGTTTACTAAATTTACTAGTTTGTGTTAGGAAAAATTTGGAACTCTAGGGGGTAAATTTAAGGCTAAAAAAATTGCTTGGGCTCCCGCGCAATTTTCTCTGCCAGAGAGGGAAAGCCAGTTACTGAGGACAGATATTAATAGCCTAGGAAGGGACCATGGTTATGACTAAAAAAATATGCCCCCAGCCACCCCAGAAAAGGCACATCTATAAGATGCGCCTTTTCTGGCACTTAGCCTCTGTATTCCAATTGCCTTTAGCAGTGGCTCATGGGATAATAAGGGGTTAATGTCACCTTGCTATTAAAATGTGACATTAAGCCTGGTTTATAATGGAGAGGTGTCAATAAGACACCTATTCATTATTAATCCTATAGTAGTAAAGGGTTGAAAAATACACACAAACATTAATAAAAAATTATTTTAATGAAATAATGACTCAAAGTTTTTGACAAAATTTATTATGCTGCCAAACCAACTGCATCCCTTGTTCTCCTGTAACAAAAAAAATAAAAAACAACAATATCCATACCTCACCGCTGTTCAGTCAGGTTCCCCGCTGCAATCCATCACAAGGGTTTAACTAGTATACAACAGGGACCAGTGCTAAGGCTACCGGCCCCACTGTAAACCTCTGCAGAATGAATTAAATTATGTCTGCGCAGCCGCCCCGGCTGACCGGGGATGAACTAATAAGCATGGGAAAGTTTCTAAACTTTTTCCCATGCTCTTGAGTTCATCTCAGGTTCGCGCAGCCTAACTAACTACCATTGACATCACTGAGGCTGCGAGGAGTCCCCGGATGACCGGAGGTGAACTGACAGCATGGGAAAAAGTTTAGAAACTTTCCAACGCTTATTAGTTCATCCTCGGTCAGCCGGGGCGCCTGCGCAGACATGATTTCATTCATTCTGCAGTGGTTTACAGCTGGGCCATTAGCATTAGCACTGGTCTCGGTTGTAAACTAGGTAACCCCTTGTGATGGATTGCAGCAGGGGACCTGACTGAACTGTGGAAAGGTATGGATATTGTTATTTTTTTATTTTTTTTTCGTTACAGGAAAACAAGGGATTCTGTTGGATGGGCAGCATAATAAATTTGGTCAAAAACTTTGTGCAATTATTTCATTAAAATAATTTTTAATTAATGTGCCTTTTTTAACCCTTTACTACTATAGGATTAATAATGAATAAGTGTCTTATTTACACCTCTCCATTATTAACCAGGCTTAATGTCAATAGCCTGATGACATTAACCCCTTATTAACCCATGATTCATCGCTAAAG
The DNA here is from genome assembly GCF_039654945.1 of Dendrobates tinctorius. Classification (NCBI taxonomy): domain Eukaryota; kingdom Metazoa; phylum Chordata; class Amphibia; order Anura; family Dendrobatidae; genus Dendrobates; species Dendrobates tinctorius. The sequence goes on along the minus strand of NW_027361728.1, from coordinate 41,069,166 downwards.
GCAATGGTTATAGAGAGGCTAAGTGCCAGAAAAGGCGTATAATATACAGTTAGGTCCATATATATTTGGACAGAGACAACATTTTTCTAATTTTGGTTCTAGACATTACCACAATGAATTTTAAACAAAACAGTTCTGATGCAGTTGAAGTTCAGACTTTCAGCTTTCATTTGAGGGTATCAACATTAAAATTGGATGAATGGTTTAGGAGTTTCAGCTCCTTAACATGTGCCACCCTGTTTTTAAAGGGACCAGAAGTAATTGGACAATTGACTCCAAGGCTATTTCATGGACAGGTGTGGGCAATCCCTTCGTTATGTCATTCTCAATTAAGCAGATAAAAGGACTGGAGTTGATTTGAGATGTGGTGCTTGCATTTGGAAGGTTTTGCTGTGAAGGAAACATGCGGTCAAAGGAGCTCTCCATGCAGGTGAAACAAGCTGCAAAAACAGAAAAAACCCATCCGAGAAATTGCTACAACATTAGGAGTGGCAAAATCTACAGTTTGGTACATCCTGAGAAAGAAAGAAAGCACTGGTGAACTCATCAATGTAAAAAGACCTGGGCACCCACGGAAGACAACAGTGGTGGATGATCACAGAATAATCTCCATGGTGAAGAGAAACCCCTTCACAACAGCCAACCAAGTGAACAACACTCTCCAGGAGGTAGGCATATCAATATCCAAATCTAATATAAAGAGAAGACTGCATGAAAGTAAATACAGAGGGTTCACTGCACGGTGCAAGCCACTCATAAGCATCAAGAATCAAAAGGCTAGACGGGACTTTGCTCAAAAACATCTAAAAAAGCCAGCACAGTTCTGGAAGAACATTCGTTGGACAGATGAAACCAAGATCAACCTCTACCACAATGATGGAAAGAGAAAAGTATGGCAAAGGCGTGGTACAGCTCATGATCCAAAGCATACCACATCATCTGTAATACACGGTGGAGGCAGTGTGATGGCTTGGGCATGCATGGCTGCCAGTGACACTGGGTCACTAGTGTTTATTGATGATGTGACACAGGACAGAAGCAGCCGAATGAATTCTGAGGTATTTAGAGCCATACTATGTGCTCAGATCTAGCCAAATGCAGCCAAACTCATTGGTCGTCATTTCATACTACAGATGGACAATGACCCAAAACATAAAGCCAAAGCAACCCAGGAGTTTATTAAAGCAAAGAAGTGGAATATTCTTGAATGGCCAAGTCAGTCACCTTATCTCAACCCAATTGAGCATGCATTTCACTTGTTAAAGACTAAACTTCAGACAGAAAGGCCCACAAACAAACAGCAACTGAAAACCACCGCAGTGAAGGCCTGGCAGAGCATCAAAAAGGAGGAAACACAGCTTCTGGTGATGTCCATTAGTTCAAGACTTCAGGCAGTCATTGCCAACGAAGGGTTTTCAACCAAGTACTAGACATAAACATTTTATTTACAATTATTTAATCTGTCCAATTACTTTTGGTCCCTTTAAAAGCAGGGTGGCACATGTTAAGGACCTGAAACTCCTAAACCCTTCATCCAATTTTAATGTGGATACCCTCAAATGAAAGCTGAAAGTCTGAACTTCAACTGCATCTGAATTGTTTTGTTTAAAATTCATTGTGGTAATGTCTAGAACCAAAATTAGAAAAATGTTGTCTCTGTCCACATATATATGGACCTAACTGTAGATGCGCCTTTTCTGGGGTGGCGGGGGCAGATGTTTGTAGCCGGGGGGGCCAATAACCATGGTTCTCTCCTAGGCTATTAATATCTGCCCTCAGTCACTGGCTTTATCTCTCTGGCGGAGAAAATACTGCGGGAGCCCACACAAATTTTTTTCAACAAATTTACCGGTTAATTTAACACCGACATATCCCAAATTTTACACACATACACTGATCTAAATATTAGTCAAAGACATATATAAAACTAAATGAAATGAAATGGGTTACTTTATGTAAATAATGTATCATTTCATGTCGGGTACTGTAATGATTTTACAGAAGCCAGCAATTGATTTAGCGGCTATTATGCTATGTAGAACTCTATGAACTATAAATATATATATATATGTGTCTCAATGACATGTACATATATATATATGTGTATACTGTGTGCATATATCTATTCTTTCGTTTGTGTTTTAAAACCTGGCAATAAAATCTAGCCATACGGATGCCATACGGATGTCACACGGATGCTTAGATGCAAGAAAATCACACCTTTGCTTTACAATCGGATGACATATGGATCACTGTTCATGAAACATTTGCGCGATTCTGGTCCGTGAAAAACTGACCTTTTTTATATGTTGTGTGTGACTCCAGCCTAAATGTTACAATTCAATTAAGTTGGAATCCAGGTGTAATGTTAAAGTATCCTGAATGCTATCTATGTGTTTTCAACTCTGCAAACTTATATCTGGTAACCAGCTTTTCCAATCTCTGCTCTGAATCCACTCCTGTGTCTCCATTCAATGTCAGCAAGCAGTTAATCCTGAATGCTATCTATGTGTTTTCAACTCTGCAAACTTATATCTGGTAACCAGCTTTTCCAATCTCTGCTCTGAATCCACTCCTGTGTCTCCATTCAATGTCAGCAAGCAGTTAATCCTGAATGCTATCTATGTGTTTTCAACTCTGCAAACTTATATCTGGTATATAGTTTTTTTCAACTTACTCTGCTTGTCCCCTTATGTTGTGAGGTCAAGAAACTTTTCAAAGTGCTTTATGATCCATGTAGTGCTGGACATGTGTTTATTTGACCACAACATTTTATTGGGTCCTGGTGTCTCAATTTAGTGTGATTGATTAACGAGAAGAGAGAGCCAAAAAAAAAAAAAAAAACTTAGCCTTAATCTCCTATATATTCGGACATAGCTAGGGGGAGCATTTATGCAGGGGTGGCATTTATGCACATGTAATCGAAGTACATGTATCAAAGTACTTCTGGCAGTTATAACATGGCAGTTAGACAGGGCAGGAGACAGGTAAGACATTTATATACATCTACTCCCGGTACAATTGGAGTACAACAAATATATACCATATGCATTTGTGTAATTTATATCCTGGCCGCTGCATTCACACACATCCACCGCCCTGGCATTAATTCTCCACACTCCATCCATATTGGCCCCTCACTCCTTTCCTCTCCTATGTATAGCACTCACGCTCTTTTCACATTGTTAAATTGCACAGATCCAGGCAGTCCCACCATTCAACACCAGAGACGCTCTCACAAATCACTTAACCATCTGCTCACTCTTTCTATCCTCCTTCTCCTAGTCGCAGGAGACATTGCTCCCAACCCTGGTCCCCCATGTTATAGAAAGTCAAACCCCCCCACTGCTACACTCAGAAACCCCTCTAATCTTATTAATATTCCCTGCATGCCATCTATCTCTCTTAATTGTGCACTTTGGAATTCTCGCTCAGTGTGTAACAAACTCTCCTTCATTCATGACTTCTTCCTTTCTAATTCTCTTAACCTCCTGGCTCTTACTGAAACCTGGATCCAGCAGTCAGATACTACCACTGCTGCTGCTCTTTCATATGGGGGGCTACACTTCTCTCATACCCCAAGATCAGACAATAGAGCTGGTGGAGGCATTGGTCTGCTCCTATCACCAAAATGTACCTTTCAGGTTATCCCTCAAGTACCCTCACTTGTCTTCCCTTCTTTTGAGGTCCATGCCGTCAGACTCTACACCCCCTTCTCCATGCAAGTGGCGGTGGTGTATCGTCCTCCCGGCCCCTCCCATCAGTTCCTGGATCATTTTGCCACTTGGCTTCCACATTTTCTCTCCTGTGACATCCCTACCCTCATCATGGGAGATTTCAACATCCCCATTGCTCTTCCCCTCTCCCCATCTGCTACTCACCTTTTATCTCTAACCTCCTCATTTGGCCTTTCGCCGCTCACTAATTCTCCAACGCATGAAGACGGAAACTCCCTCGACTTGGTCTTCTCTCGGCTTTGTGCAGTGGATGATTTTGCAAACTCCCCTCTCCCACTCTCTGACCACAATCTTCTTTCATTCTCTATAAAGAACTGCCAGCCTGCTCAGGTCACCCCCACTGTCCAGACTTATAGAAACATACAGGCCATTAACACCCAGAAACTTATGAAGAACTTGCAGTCTTCATTGGCCCCTATCTCCTCCCTCTCATGTCCTGATTCTGCATTGAAGCATTACAATGAAACACTTCAAACTGCCCTGGATGAATTTGCACCCCCTATAAATAGAACACCACAACACAGACGGCGACAACCCTGGCACACGGTGCAAACACGTTTCCTGCAGCGGTGCTCCAGGTGCGCCGAACGTCTGTGGAGAAAATCCAATCTACACGAAGATTTCATCCATTTTAAGTTTATGCTTAGAACATACAACACTGCCCTTCACCTCTCCAAACAAACCTATTTCAACACCCTCATCACCTCACTGTCCAATAACCCGAAACGTCTCTTTGACACTTTTCATTCTCTACTCAATCCAAGAGTACAGGCCCCAACCACGGAGCTCCGAGCTGACTATCTGGCCAATTACTTCAAAGAAAAAATTGACCAGATCCGACAGGAAATTATCTCCAAATCCCCTCATACCATGCACCGTCCTCCCTCCTCCACTGCATCTAACTCACTCTCTGATTTTGAACCAGTCACAGAAGAAGAAGTAAGCAGGCTCCTTGCATCTTCTCGCCCAACTACTTGCACCAGTGACCCATTTCCGTCACAGCTCCTCCAGTCCCTTTCCCCTGCTGTCACCCCTCACCTAACTAAAATATTTAACCTCTCTCTCTCTACTGGTATTTTCCCTCCTCATTTAAGCATGCCATCATACATCCACTACTTAAAAAACCATCCCTCGACCAAAACTGTGCCGCTAACTATAGACCTGTCTCTAATCTTCCCTTCATCTCTAAACTCCTGGAACGCCTGGTCCACTCCCGTCTTATCCGCTATTTCTCAGAAAACTCTCTTCTCGACCCTCTCCAATCCGGTTTCTGCTCTTTACACTCCACTGAAACTGCCCTCACTAAAGTCTCTAATGATCTGCTAACAGCTAAATCAAATGGTCATTACTCCATGCTAATTCTCTTGGATCTCTCTGCAGCATTCGACACTGTGGATCATCAGATCCTCCTCACTATGCTCCATTCCATTGGCCTCAAGGACACCGTTCTCTCCTGGTTCTCCTCCTATCTCTCCGACCGCTCCTTTACTGTTTCTTTTGCCGGTTCCTCCTCCTCTCACCTTCCCCTTACTGTTGGGGTTCCTCAAGGATCGGTTCTAGGCCCCCTCCTCTTCTCCTTGTACACTGCCCCTATTGGTCAAACAATCAGTAGATTTGGTTTCCAGTACCATCTCTATGCTGATGACACCCAATTATACGCTTCTTCTCCTGACATCACGCCAGCCTTTCTAGAAAACACTGGCGATTGTCTAAACGCTGTGTCTAATATCATGTCCTCACTATATCTGAAACTGAACCTGTCAAAGACTGAACTCCTGGTGTGTCCTCCCGCTACTAATGCACCTATACCCGACATTGCCATTTCCGCCTGTGGTTCCACTATTACTCCCCAGCAACATGCCCGCTGTCTTGGGGTCATACTTGATTCCGAGCTTTCCTTTGCCCCCCACATTCGATCACTGGCTCGCTCTTGTCATCTGCACCTCAAAAACATTTCTAGAATTCGACCTTTTATTACTTTTGACTCTGCAAAAACTCTTACTGTTTCTCTTATTCATTCTCGTCTCGACTATTGTAACTCTCTTCTAATCGGTCTCCCTCTTACCAAACTCTCCCCTCTCCAATCTGTCTTGAATGCTGCAGCCAGGATCATATTCCTCACCAATCGTTACACCGATGCCTCTACCTTGTGCCAGTCATTACACTGGCTACCCATCCACTCCAGAATTCAGTATAAACTTATTACCCTCACCCACAAAGCCCTCCATGGCTCAGCACCACCCTACATCTCCTCCCTTGTTTCAGTATACCACCCTACCCGCGCCCTCCGTTCTGCTGATGACCTGAGGTTAGTATCCTCAATAGTCAGAACCTCCCAGTCCCGTCTCCAAGACTTTACACGTGCCGCGCCAATTCTTTGGAATGCACTTACCAGGTAAATACGATTAGTCCCCAATCCCCACAATTTTAAGCGTGTACTGAAAACGCATTTATTCAGACTGGCCTATCGCCTCAACACATTAACCTAACCTATCCCTGTGTGGCAGAGCCAAAAGTTTTACCATAACCAGGTTCCCAGCATCATGTTCCCACATGCTTTATGCATCCATTAGCCCTCTGTGTCTGTACTGTTACACACTTAACATTATGGCTGGTCCATACAATCAGAGCAACTGTTACCACCCACCTTTCGTGTCTACCTCTTTCCTCATAGACTGTAAGCTTGCGAGCAGGGCCCTCACTCCTCTTGTTATTTGTTATAATCTACTGTATGTGATTATTGTTATGCTGTAATGTCTATTGTCTGTACAAATCCCCTCTGAAATGTAAAGTGCTGCGGAATATGTCGGCGCTATAAAAATAAAATTTATTATTATTAATTTATTATAAAGTATAGGTCAGATCCTAAAAGTGATGCTTGCGTACTGTTTATTTTTCAGTGTACTTGCTTCTCGACTGCTTTTTATTTCAGTTTAATAGGTCACAGGTGTGATGTGTGACTACAACTGAGCTACAGTGCCTATTACATCTCTGAGATAGTCTTTTATCCACTAAAATCATTGTCTTCTGCTCTTTTATTCTCCTCCACATAAGAGCTCACAGTACAACTTATTGGTATGTGCCTCCTTCTCTTGATCTTGTTCTTCACGATTGCTTGCTATTCCCTGTGCCATCATTCATTCTGTGCTATAATGTGAACGATGTCTTAGCATGTTATCCATTTTTCATTTTGAAAACCCATGTAATTTGTTGTATATACTTTCTTTGTCAATTTTTATTTTTGTTATCTTTATTTATATTTCACAGTACATTGATGAAGGTCCTAGACCGAAACGTCTGTATGTATGTACTGCAATTCATTAAAACCACCTTTCTGCATCAGAATCTTTTTGGTGTGTGCCAAGTCTATTTAAATTGAAGTTCACTGATTGGGATCCTACTTGTGCACCACCTCCGTTTACCAGGGTTGTGCCAACGGTTTTGTTCTAATACAGGTGTGATGTGTGACTACAACTGAGCTACAGTGCCTATTACATCTCTGAGATAGTCTTTTATCCACTAAAATCATTGTCTTCTGCTCTTTTATTCTCCTCCACATAAATGTCTATTTTAGTAAATAATTCTATTCCCTATAAAGTAACATTTCAGGAGTATTTTGGGAGTTTGCAAACTCCCAATATGCCAATATGTTTTATCGTACTGGAATACAGAATTTTTATCACCGTAGTGAATGTCTCTTTACTCTTTTTTGCCATAATTACACTTTCTCATTTTTTGGACTAATAACTGAGTATCACCATTCACTTTTGGTATTGTGGCAGTTCATACTCCTCACCCAATTTTAAATTCATGATAGTGCTGAGCCTTTTCCTGCTTTGCTATTTTTTTTTGCTAACATTTCTAGACAATTTGTGTCTTATAACTCTGCTCTGTTCAATTAATTTGTCATTCCAACTAGAAATATACAGTACAAGTGAAAAGATTGGGCACAGCTGATTATGCACACCTGATTTTGAGTACATATGATTAACCTTGTTCTTATTGAACTGTGCCTATTGTAGATTATGACTACAGGCACCAAATCCAGAAAGCAACACATATAGAATCAAAGAGTAAAAAACAAACAAGAATATGTGTTAAACTTTAATTTATAGGCAATTGTTGTGAATTCCCTTGCTCAGACTTCTGAGCCAGAGCTCCCTCTGCTGGTTACTGGGAGTAGTGGAGCTGGCCAGGTTGATGGAAGTTTGTCACCTGACGATGATAATTGGGAATCTTGCTGGGAGCATATAATTGAGCAGGCTTCCCTTGATGGTTGCTGGTGATTTCCTCCTTGTGCATTTGGAGTTCTTTTGTCTCCTGCTTGATCTGCATGGTTCAGTTAATTGATTCTTTTCTAATACTTTGCATGTAATCTGGTTGTGCTTTTTTTGCCTTCTGCTTTGTTGCTAGTGTTCAGCATACTCCCTGCTGGGGGCAGTGCTGGGCCCCACTCATATGTTACAACTTGTGTCAGTTTGTTCAGTCCCCTGTTATGTTAGTATCTTTTGCTTTGCGTCCAGTTCATACCAGAGTGTTGATCTAGCGGGGGTGAGGTCGTGTGGCCTCAGGCTTTTTGTATATCAGATGTGTTGGATTTTTTAGGGTTTTGTGTGTGATTGCAGACAGTATCTTTTCTGTCCTGTCCTGTCTAGACAGCTTGGGCCCCACCGTTTGCTCAGTCTGTTCTCTGCCTGTGTTTGTGTCTCCTCTTGTCTCACTGACAATACATGTTTGGGGGCTGTCTATTCCTTTGGGGATCTGCTCTGGGGCAGTTAAGATTTCACCTTTCTGGCTTTAGGCTTAGGCTGGTTTCACACTTGCGTTTTTTTGCGCTGTTTTTTAGCGCAAAAAAGCATGCGTTTTTTCCCTATCTTTTACATGGGTGCACATACACATGCCTTTGTACGTGTTTGTATGCGCATGCGTTTTTTGTAGTGTGCGCTCGGGTGCACAAAATACATCCTGTTGCATTTTTTGTGCGTCCGACTTGCCCCCAAAAAACGCATGCGCATGCAATGCGTTTTTTTTACAGCCAAACACCCATTTTAGTCTATGGGCGTGCATACGTGCGCATGGTAATGCGCACGTATGTGCAAAAAAGCACATGCTCTTTTTAAAAAAATGCACCAAAACCCGCAAAAAAGCGCACACAAACGCATGATGCAATTTTTATGTGCGTTTGCTCTGCGCACGGTGCGCAGCGCAAAAAAACGCAAGTGTGAAAGTAGCCTTAGTTAGTTCTCCGGCTGTGCTGAGGCATCTAGGGCATTGTAGGAACACTCCACGGCTACTGCTAGTTGTGTTGAAAGGATCAGGGGTCTGCAATCTGCTTAGTTACCAACCTCTCTGGTTTTCTGTTGGCTTAGCCTGTTCCTGCCATCCTCCTCGGTGACCCATTCATAACAGAATCACCAGTCTAACTGTAGACTCTAGGGTACTCAAAAGAAGGAAAGAATTGTAAAAAAAAAAAAAAAAAAAAAGTCAGAATTTTTTTATATATTTTTTTCCTCTTTTTCTCTGGGGCCGTAGGAGGATTTTTTCCTTAATGGAGACTAAGCAATTGTTCGATCGTGTTGAACAGCTCGCCGCTGAAGTGTGGGAAATTTCTGCCTATCTCGCTCAATCATCTGTTGTAGAACCAAAGATCCCTACTCCTGATGTGTTTTTGGGGGATCGGTCAAAATTTTTGAATTTCAAGAATAACTTTAAACTATTTCTTGCTTTGAAACCTAATTCATAGGGGAGCTCAGTGCAGCAGGTTAAAATTGTCATCTCCCTGCTGCACGGCAATCCCCAGGATTTGGCTTTTTCTCTGACACCTGGAGATCCTATTCTGGCTAATGTAGTTGAGTTTTTTCAGGCCCTGGGGTTGTTGTATGATGAATCTAATGCTATTGATCAAGCTGAGAAAACCTTATTGGCATTGAACCAGGGTCAGGATGCTGCGGATTTATATTGCCAGAAGTTCCAAAAGTGGGCGGTCCTTACTAAATGGAATGATGATGCCCTAGCAGCTCTCTTTCGGAAAGGTCTGGCAGAAACTATAAAAGATGTTATGGTGGGATTTCCTGTCCCCTCTGGTCTTAACGACTCCATGTCATTAGCCATTCAAATTGATCGACGTTTACGTGAATGCAAAAGTACGCAAGAGGCGGTGCCACCTTTTGAACAAACTTCTGAACCCATGCAATGTGATAGGGTTTTGTCTAGGATGCAACGTCAAGAGTTTAGAAGGCGTAATAAGTTTTGCTTCTTTTGTGGGGATGCCTCTCATGTTATTTCTGTCTGCCCTAAATGAGAAAAATGTTTTGCTCATTCATTTGCCGTGGGCAGTGTACAGCCTAAGTTCCTGTTGGCAGTTACCTTGATCTGCTGCTTGTCTACATTTTCTGCTAAGGCCTTTGTTGATTCAGGAGCAGCCTTGAATCTGATGGATCTTGACTTTGCCAAACGCTGTGGTTTCCCCATGGTGCCCCTGCGGACCCCTATTCCCTTGAGGGGGATTGATGCTACCCCTTTGGCAGAGAATAAACCCCAGTTTTGGACCCAGGTGTTACTGCAGGTCGCCCTGAACCATCAAGAGAATTGTAAATTTTTGGTGTTGCACAATATACATGATATTGTTGTACTGTGTTTTCCTTGGTTGGAAACCCATAATCCTGTTTTGAATTGGAAATCTGTGTCTGTGGTGAGTTGGGGATGTCAATGTGTTCTTAGTGACACTCCTGTTTTCTCCACCTCTCCCCATTCTCAAGATGTTCCTGACTATTTGGCTGATTTTTCTGATGTATTTAATGAGAGTATTGACTATCGTTCCCTTAACAAAATCACTGTTAAATATCAGTACCCGCTACCCCTGATTTCTGATTTATTTTCCAGAGTTAAAAGTGCTTGTTGGTTTACCAAACTTGACCTCAGGGGGGCGTATTATCTTATTTGCATCAAGCATGGGGATGAATGGAAGACGGAGTTTAATAATCCTGAGGGACATTTTGAGTACCTAGTGATGCCTTTTGGGCTCATTATGCCCCTTCCGTCTTCCAATCTTTTATGAACTATATTTTACGGGACCTTGTGGATAAGTTTTTGATCATTTATCTGGATGATATTTTGATTTTTTCCAGTGATTGGGATTCTCATGTGGAACATGTCCAGACTGTGTTACGGATTTTAAGGGAAAATACTCTGTATGTTAAGGGATTGAAATGTCTTTTTGGTGTTCAGTAGAGTTGAGCGAAACGGGTCGAAAAATTTCAAAAGTTGCCGACTTTTGGCAAAGTCGGGTTTCATGAAACGAAACCCGACCCTAGGATGAGGTCGGCCACGAGGTCGGCGACTTACGCGCCAAAGTCGCGTTTCAAAAGTTTGTTTTGCGCTCTTTTTCAGCCAATCAGGATCCACGGACACTGTGGGCAACGTGATGACATAGGCAGGGGTCACCACCATCTTTCAGAAGGGCATGCAAGAGATGGACTGGACAGCCGTGTACGTGCACGCTCCTCTCAGTACCGTGTAACGGCTGTTATCACGGCCACAGTGAAGCTATCTGTGTGTCACTCTGTGAGGATAAGTCGAGGACATGTTCCGTTCTTACAGACCTGCACCTACTAGTTTTGTCTAGCTTTCAAACAGTTAAATATATTTGCTGTTTGATCACATTCAAAACTATAGAGAGACAGCGTGTGTCAGTCCGTATACTTAAAAAACACGGAGCTTGACAATTTTACGTACACCGGACAGCCGTGTACATGCACGCTCCTCTCAGTACCGTGTAACGGCTGTTATCACGGCCACAGTGAAGCTATCTGTGTGTCACTGTGGAAGGATAAGTGGAGGACTTGTTCTGTTCTTTCAGACCTACACTCTAGGGAGATTCCTATTCTGCCCAATTCTACATACACCTTGTAGTTTGTGATACACTAGCCAATTTCTGCCTGTGACATAGCGCTCTCATATTCAGTGGGCCTCACACAATCCAAAAGTGTCCAGTGTACACTAGTGTGTGCAGAAATTCAAAATCTCTGTGATCCTGTAGTCACTTTTTTCACACCTGTGCCATCGAGCCTGTGACATAGCGCTCTGATATTCAGTGGGCCTCACACAATCCAAAAGTGTCCAGTGTCCACTAGTGTGTGCAGAAATTCAAAATCTCCCTTATCCTGTAGTCACTTTTTTCACACCTGTGCCATCGAGCCTGTGACATAGCGCTCTGATATTCAGTGGGCCTCACACAATCCAAAAGTGTCCAGTGTCCACTAGTGTGTGCAGAAATTCAAAATCTCTGTGATCCTGTAGTCACTTTTTTCACACCTGTGCCATCGAGCCTGTGACATAGCGCTCTGATATTCAGTGGGCCTCACACAATCCAAAAGTGTCCAGTGTCCACTAGTGTGTGCAGAAATTCAAAATCTCCCTTATCCTGTAGTCACTTTTTTCACACTTGTGCCATTGAGCCTGTGACATAGCGCTGTGATATTCAGTGGGCCTCACACAATCCATAAGTGTCCAGTGTCCACAAGTGTGTGCAGAAATTCAAAATCTCCCCTGTCCTATAGACACCTTGTACCTTGTTTTACATTACTATATAGTTTGTTGGATTTTGTCTACATTTCTACAAAAAATGAGGAAGGCTGGTGGAAGAGGCCGTGGAATTGGGGGGGTTGGCAGCTGGTAATGATGGTGTTGGTGGTGGATCTGATGGTAGTGGCAAGAGCAAAATAGGACCGAATGCTGGAGGTGTTGAGCCTGCGTCATCGTCTGGCTCCATAAGGCTTCGAAGGCTTAGTTTTCTAGGAGTTGGCAAACCGCTTTTAAAGCCAGAGCATCAGGAAAAAGTTTTGTCTTACATTGCTGACTCAGCCTCCAGCTCTATCGCCTCCTCTTCTGAAGTTGTAAAAAGTAAAAGCACTGAGTCATCATTGGAGGCTCATGTTCATGAACCACACCTTTCCTTGTGTCCTTCACCCCAACCAAGATTGAAGGATGACACAGGCCATACTACTGATTACTCCATGGAGCTGTTTTCACATACCATGCCTGGATTATCAAGTGAAATGGTGAATTACCCAGGCCAAGATGAATCTGACATGGAGTGCACTGATGCACAGCCGCTGATAGATGATTCTGCTGGTACATTCACTCACAGCACTACATTGTCCTCGCAGTGTACAGAGCCAGATTCTGACCCTGATGAGACTCAGGTGCCCCTTCCCGCACACTATACCACCATACACGGTGACACAGAGGAAGATGCACGTGACATTGAAGAGGAGGTGATGGATGACCCAGTTGTTGGCCCAGATTGGCATCCATTGGGGGAAGAGGGTGCTGCTTCCAATAGCTCAGATGAGGAGCATCCACAGCAGACATCGACATCGCAACAGCTGTTATCTGGCAGGCCCGGAGCACTCCAAAGACAGGTTCCAAAAATCAAAAGAGTTGCTGGACAGCTTGTCCAGAGGGTCAAAAGATCACAGCGTGCTAGGCTGCAAAATGTCTGCCAAAGTAGGAAGAGTGCAGTGTGGCACTTTTTTGAACAAAATCCTCATGATCAGGCCAAGGTTATCTGTAAGAAGTGCGCAAAGACCTTTAGCCGAGGGAAAAATCTGAAATATTTGAATACCAGTTGCATGCTTAGACATTTAACCAGCATGCACTTGCAAGCGTGGACACAACACCAAACCTCAAGTGCCACATGTGCAACTGATCACAAAGAAGGTAGTCAGCAACGCTACATTGTTTCCCCCACTGTAAGCCCACCGGTTAGCACAGCAGCAAATGTTGAGGTGTCGTTGCAAGGCCACAGCAGTCAGGGAATCCCACTGTTATATCAACGAAATACTGAATCTAGGCCATCAGAAAGAACACCAAGTCCATCACCATCATCAACCCTCTCTCAGTCCGCCCTGTCCACCGCTACTTCCACCATATGCAGCTCTCAAGTCCAGCTCACCCTCCCAGACACTATGAGTAGGTCAAGAAAGTACTCAGTCTCTCATCCGCGTACACTGGGTTTGAACGCCCACATTGCCAAACTAATCTCGTTTGAGATGATGCCCTATCGGTTGGTGGAAAGTGCAGTTTTCCACGAACTCATGGCCTATGCAGTATCACGCTATGACCTACCCAGTCGCCACTTCTTCTCTCGCAAAGCCATCCCAGCCCTCCACCATCATGTAAAAGACCGCATTGTCCATGCACTCAAGCAGTCAGTGAGTGGAAAGGTGCACCTCACAACTGATGCATGGTCCAGTCGGCATGGCCAGGGCCGTTACGTGTCCATTACTGCGCACTGGGTTAATGTGGTGGATGCAGGGTCCACAGGGGACAGCGGTGGTGGGACAGTGCTGCCTAGCTCACGGTATAGGAAACAGTTGGCTGTAGACGTTCGACCCTCCTCCTCCTCCAGAAGCGAAAGCTCGTCCACAGAGCGCAGTCGTACGAGCACTCCATCTGCAGCTGCCACTGTTGCACACGAGGTGTCCCCCTATCGAGCAGCTAGTGGAAAGCGTCAGCAGGCTGTGTTGCAGATGATGTGTTTGGGCGACAGACACACCGCCGAGGTGCTGGCCGAGTACTTGAAGTGACAAACTGAGTCATGGCTGGGCAGTGTACATCTTGAGGCAGGCAAGGTAGTTAGTGATAACGGCCGTAATTTTGTGGCAGCCATAGCCCTTTCAAAGCTCAGCCACATACCTTGCTTGGCTCACACCTTGAACCTGGTGGTGCAGTGCTTCCTCAAAAATTATCCGGAGTTAACAGCCCTGCTCCAGAAGGTGCGAAGACTGTGCGCGCACATCCGCCGGTCGCCTGTACACTCCGTTCGTATGCAGAAGCTGCAGCGATTGCTCCACCTTCCCAACCACCGCCTCATTATCGACATTGCAACAAGGTGGAACTCCACCCTGCACATGGTGGAGCGGCTGTGCGAGCAGAGGCAGGCCATAATGCATTTGTGGGAGGATACACGGCCAGGCACTTTGAGAGCAGACATGGAGTTGACAGGTGTGCAGTGGTCGAAGCTGAAAGACCTCTGTAAAGTCCTTCAGTGTTTTGAGGAATGCACACGGCTGGTAAGCGCAGACGACGCCATCCTAAGCATGGGCATCCCACTTATGCGTCTGCTCATGCAAACTTTGATGCACCTTAAGGAGCAGGCGTCTGCAGCCAATGTTGATGAGGAGGAAGAGGAGGAGGGAATCCTTGATGACATTCAGCCATTGTCTGCTCAGGGACCACTACTGGACGAGGTGGAGGAAGAAGAAGAGGAGGAGGATGATGATGGGGATGATTACTTAGGGGAGGAGGATGCATCTCGTGGGGCAAGTGAAAATGTTGGCGTGGCAAGGTCTGGTACAGGGTTTGTGCGTGACTGGAGGGATGTGGATTTGCCAGAAAGTGCTCCTCCAACCAGCACTCGCAGTGCATCATTGACACCGGGAACATTGGCCCACATGTCAGATTATGCCTTGCAGATCCTAAAAAGGGACCCCCGCATTGCCAAAATGATGAACGATGATGACTACTGGTTGGCCAGCATCCTGGATCCACGCTATAAAGGCAAATTACAAAACATCATGCCACAGGAAAACCTTGACCTAATATTGGCTAATAAACAAGCAACTCTGGTAAATCGGTTGCTTGAGGCATTCCCAGCACACAGCAGCGGTGATGGTTCTCACACGAGCCATACGGGCCGGGGGCAGCTTGGCAGAGGTGTTCATGGTGCACACAGCAGAAGTGGCGTTGGAGACAGGGGTTTCATGACAATGTTGTGGACTGATTTTTCAAGTACCGCTCACACAACTGGTAATACTGCATCGATGGAAAGTGACAGGAGACAGCAGTTGTCAACTATGGTTACAAACTACTTTTCCTCCCATATCGATGTGCTCCCACACAGGTCATTCCCCTTTGACTATTGGGCCGCTAAACTGGACACCTGGCCTGAATTGGCACAATATGCACAGGAGCTCGCTTGCCCAGCAGCAAGTGTGCTATCGGAAAGAGTCTTCAGTGCAGCTGGATCAATCCTGACAGAAAAAAGGACCCGTCTGTCAACTAAAAATGTGGATGATCTAACCTTCATTAAAATGAACCATGCATGGGTTTCCAAGGATTTTGTCCCACCTTCCCCTGATGACACATAGGGTGACAGAAAAATGGCTTGCTTTGGTCCACCTCTTCCTGGGACTTGACCTATTTCGCCTTTTGCATCAGCTGAATGTCCAACATCAACATATACCACTTTCTAAAACTCCCTAACTGTGCTGCCCCATGGCCGGGGTCACCACCTAGCGCACGACACCGTGCGAGTGCCGTTGCCCTGGACAGGTGGGTAGGCCGACTCTTGGGCGCGGGCGCTGGCACAGGATCCCTCATAGTGCAATCAAGTGTCTCTGACGGTGGTGGTGCACACCCGCCGTCAGACACACCGCCGTACTATGAGGGGCCCAGTGCCAGTACCGACGACCACGAGTGGGCCCCCCTTGCTTGGGCAGGGCCCCAGCATTTGCAATCTTTACCTCTCCCTGCTCCTCCGCTGTGTAGTCTGGGCCGTCAAATCCATACTGTGCCTGACACCGTCTGAGCCTGCCTCCTGATGTATAGACATATATTTTGAATGTGTACGCTATCCATACATGTTATCCGGGGATACGGTACCCTTTCTCACCTTTGTGCAATCACGTGCAAGCCATACTGGGCCTAACACCATCTGAGCCTGCCTCCTGATGTATAGACATATATTTTGAATGTGTACGCTATCCATACATGTTATCCGGGGATACGTTACCCTTTCTCACCTTTGTGCAATCACATGCAATCCATACTGGGCCTAACACCATCTGAGCCTGCCTCCTGATGTGTAGACATATATTTTGAATGTGTACGCTCTCCATACATGTTATCCGGGGATACGGTACCATTTCTCACCTTTGTGCAATCACGTGCAATCCATACTGGGCCTAACACCGTCTGAGCCTGCCTCCTGATGTACAGACATATATTTTGAATGTGTACGCTATCCATACATGTTATCCGGGGATACGGTACCCTTTCTCACCTTTGTGCAATCACGTGCAAGCCATACTGGGCCTAGCACCGTCTGAGCCTGCCTCCTGATGTATAGACATATATTTTGAATGTGTACGCTATCCATACATGTTATCCGGGGATACGGTACCCTTTCTCACTTTTGTGCAATCACGTGCAAGCCATACTGGGCCTAACACCGTCTGAGCCTGCCTCCTGATGTATAGACATATATTTTGAATGTGTACGCTATCCATACATGTTATCCGGGGATACGGTACCCTTTCTCACCTTTGTGCAATCACGTGCAAGCCATACTGGGCCTAACACCGTCTGAGCCTGCCTCCTGATGTATTGACATATATTTTGAATGTGTACGCTATCCATACATGTTATCCGGGGATACGGTACCCTTTCTCACCTTTGTGCAATCACGTGTAATCCATACTGGGCGTGAGAACGGCTGGCGAGCTGTTAAGCAAGCTACAGCACCTGTGGTTTGCACACGTAAGTTTTTCATTTTTTCAGGAATGACGGTTAGGCCTAATTCCGGAACTGCGGTTGACCTGCACTTACTGGGAAATCATCGTTCGCGGGTAATAATTGTAATCAGTGATCCCCATCACTAACGTTGTTCAGCGGGTTATCTGCACCTGTAAGCGACAAACGCTGGCCTTTTCAGTGTAGCGCACATGCAGCCACGGACATGTAAGGGCATGACACACCAGTTATTGGCCAATCTCATGTGCCAGAGCCTCACGTGTCCCTCTAGTAAGCCAGACTCGGACCGCGGGGCATGACGGAGTCTCGTTCGTTAACGGAATTAAGCTTGCAATGTGTGCATCTTTTCTGTAGCTGGCATGGTTGTGGTTTCCCAGGTGGAGTCGAATTTAACCGTAGGCTCCACTCCTGGTGGTGCCCTTCTGGACATTCCTTTAAGGTTCAGCTTTGCAACCATACTGCCCACGTAAAACAAACACTTTGCCTTCATGAACGCTGTTTGGAGGGTCATGACTCGTGGGAATAACGCCGCCCAATCAGTTAACCTGCTAGAGAGATCCTTCGTTGCTCCCAAGCATGACATCATACTCCCTAGGAGGAAGGTAATGCCACTGTGGCGACCGTACTCCTGGGGGCGACACAAGTGCACTGATGCCCAGCCACTGCTCGATGAATCTGCTGGTACATTGACCCAGACCACTACATTCCCCTCGCACGCTACACGGCCTGAATCTGACCCTGATGAAACTCAGGTTACCCTTCCCATATACAGTTCCATCTTACACGGTGACAAAGAGGAAGCTGCAGATGAAAATGCAGGTTCGGCCCACCCGCCATCAGACACACCACTGTACTATCAGGGGCCCTGTGCCAGTGCCGTCGCCAACGAGTGGGCCGCCCCTGCTTGCTCAGGATCACAGCACTTACAAGGTTGAAATACTGTGCAGTAAGATGGAAGATGGGGACGACGAGGAGTCCAGACTAGTACAGGGATTCCCTAGCGAGGAGACTTATTTGATTGTTTTCAATGTTGGGACAGCAATTTTTGGGGAGCACTATACTCTGGAGAATGATAGATGGGGCCCACCATACACTGGAACATTCCAAAGGTGGACATCAGACACTGGAGCAGCATTTACAGGGCCCATTATACACTAGAGCATTAGAAATGGGGCCCATTATGTTTGGAGCATTATTTGGGCCCATAAGACAGTGGAGCTTCATCCATGGGGACCAACATATACTGTAGCATTATGTGGAGCTCATCATATACTGTTTCAAACATTATATGGGACCAATGATTCTGTATGGAGAAATAGATGGGCCTCGTCATGAGATGTAAAAAGTGAAGTATTTTTCATTGTACTATACCGCTATTTCTCTGCCGTATCGGAGCATGATGAGTTGTGGTATGTGTTAAAGGGGTGCTCTTTTGCCCAGGGCACATGAAAACCTGGAGCCAGCCCTACCCCCCCACAACTTTAGCCAAATAACCCCCATTTTTCAGTGCGTAACTTGTATTATGAAGTTAATTAAGGTTGACAAGCTTAAGTAAGAAGAATTGATGCTTTTGGCATTCAAATGGGCACTGTAGGTGTGTTTCCTGTCCTCCTCTCACTGCCGACTTTTATTCCCCATTGACTTACATTGGGTTTCGTGTTTCGGGACGACCCCGACTTTTCCCTATAATCGGACGATCTTGCTCGACCCGACTTTTGGAAAAGTCGGGTTTCATGAAACGAAACTCGACTCTAAAAAACCAAAAGTCGCTCAACTCTAGTGTTCAGAGGATTTCGTTTTTGGGATTCATTTTGTCCCCGTCTACTATTAAATGGACCCGGCCAAGGTACAGTCCATTTATGATTGGGTTCAGCCCACTTCTCTGAATGCTCTTCAGAATTTTTTGGGATTTGCTAATTTCTACCGTAAATTTATAAGTAATTTTTCTGGTATTGTTAAACCTCTGACGGATTTGACCAAAAAGGCGCTGATGTGGTGAATTGGTCTCCAGAGGCAGTCTCGGCATTTCAGGAACTTAAGCAGAGATTCACTTCTGCTCCGGTTCTACTGCAACCTGATGTTTCACTCCCATTTCAGGTGGAAATAGATGCTTCTGAGATTGATGCAGGAGCCATTTTGTCTCAAAGAGATCCGGTAACCTCTAAGATGAATCCCTGTGCCTTCTTTTTCTTGAAAATTTTCTCCATCTGAACGTAACTATGATGTGGAGAATCGGGAATTGTTGGCCATGAAGTGGGCATTTGAAGAGAGGAGACATTGGTTGGAGGGAGCTAGACATCAAGTTGCGGTCCTCACCGATCAAAAGAATTTGATTTATGTTGAATCAGCCAAGCACTTGAATCCTAGACAGGCTAGGTGGGCCTTGTTTTTCACGCATTTTAATTTTGTGGTCTCCTTTCTTACGGGCACTAAGAATGTTAAGGCGGACGCCCTTTCTGGGAGTTTCTTTGCAGATTCTCTTGATGTGACCAACCCTACTACCCATTCTAAATGAGGGTGTAGTTCTTTCCGCCATCTCTCCCGATTTGAGACGTGCCCTGGAGGAATTTCAGGAGGATAAACCTGAACGATGCCCTATGGGAAAATTGTATGTCCCTGACCAGTGGAGGAAAAGAGTAATGTCTGAAATTCAATGCTCCGCGTTGGCTGGTCATCCAGGTATCTTTGGTACCAGAGATTTGGTGAGTCGGTCTTTTTGGTGGCCTGCCTTATCTCGTGATGTCAGGATCGGTCCAAGCCCTGTTCTCGTGCAAGTGGTTTGTTGATGCCCCTGCCGTGCCCAGGAGGCCATGGACCCATATCTCAATGGATTTTATCTCTGATCTCCCTGTCTCTCAGAGAATGACTGTTATTTGGGTGATCTGTGATAGATTTTCTAAGATGGTCCATCTTGTACCACTCCCAAAGTTGCCATCTTCTTCTGAGATGGTGCCCTTGTTTTTACAACAAGTGGTTCGTTTGCACGGGATTTCTGAGAACATTGTGTCAGACAGAGGGGTCCAGTTTGTTTCCAGATTTTGGAGAGCTTTTTGTTCCAAACTGGGAATTCAGTTGTCTTTCTCCTCTGCATTTCATCCTCAGACCAATGGGCAGACTGAGAGAACAAACCAGACTTTGGAGTCCTATTTAAGATGTTTCATATCTGCTGATCAGGATGATTAGGTCTCATTTTTTCCCTTGGCTGAATTCGCGCTGAACAATAGGGCTAGTTCTGCCACTTTGATGTCTCCTTTCTTTTGTAACTTTGGGTTTCATCCTCGATTTTCTTCGGGGCAGGTGGAAGTTTCTGCCTGCCCAGGTGTGGATTCTGTGGTAGAGAGAATGCAGCAGATTTGGGACCAAGTAGTGGATAAGTTGTCCCACTCTCAGGAAAAAGCCCAACAGTTTTCCAGCCGGCATAGGACCATTTGTCCTCGGTTTAAAGTGTGTGATATGGTTTGGTTGTACTCGAAAAATTTCCCCATGAAGGTTGCATCTCCAAAATTAAAGCCAAGGTTTATTGAACTTTATAAGATTTTGGAAATCCTTAACCCCGTTTCTTTCCATTTGGCTCTTCCAGTTACGTTTAGGATTCATAACGTTTTTCATAAATCTTTGTTGAAAAGGTTTTTGGAGCCAGTAGTTCCCATGGCGGCGCCCCCTGACCCTGTACTGGTTAAGGATAATTTGGAGTATGAGGTAGAGAAGATATTGGATTCTCGTCTGGCAAGATGGAGACATCAGTACTTAGTCAAGTGGAATGGTTATGGCCAGGAGGATAATTCTTGGGTCTCTACTTCTGACACCCATGTCAAGAGATTGATTCGTGCCTTTCACCGGGCCCATCCTGATCGGCCTGGTGGCGTGGATGAGGGTTCGGTGATCCCTCCTCAAGAGGGGGTACTGTTGTGAATTCCTTTGCTCTGACTTCTGAGCCAGAGCTCCCTCTGCTCCCTCTGGTGGTTACTGGGAGTAGTGGAGCTGACCAGGTTGATGGAAGTTTGCCACCTGACGACGATAATTGGGAATCTGGCTGGGAGCATATAATTGAGCAGGCTTCCCTTGGTGGTTGCTGGTGATTTCCTCCTTGTGCATTTGGAGTTCTTTTGTCTCCTGCCTGATCTGCATGGTTCAGTTAAGTGATTCTTTTGCTAATCCTTTGCATCTAATCTGGTTGTGCTTTTTTTCCTTTCTGCTTTTTTGCTAGGGTTCAGCGTACTCCCTACTGAGGGTAGCACTGGGCCCCGCTCATATGTTACAGCTTGTGTCAGTTTGTTCAGTCCCCTGTTATGTTAGTATCTTTTGCTTTGCAACCAGTTCATACCAGAGTGCTGATCTAGCGAGGGTGAGGTCGTGTGGCCTCAGGCTTTTTGTATATCAGATGTGTTGGATTTTTTTAGAGTTTTGTGTGATTGCAGACAGTATCTTTTCTGTCCTGTCCTGTCTAGACACCTTGGGCCCCACCATTTGCTCAGTCTGTTCTCTGCCTGTGTTTGTGTCTCATCTTGTCTCACCGATAATATATGTTTGGGGGCTGTCTATTCTTTTGGGGATCTGCTCTGGGGCAGTTTAGATTTCACCTTTCTGGCTTTAGGCTTAGTTAGCTCTCTGGCTGTGCCGAGGCGTCTAGGGCATCGTAGGAACGCTCCATGGCTACTGCTAGTTGTGTTGATAGGATTAGGGGTCTGCAATCCGCTTAGTTACCAACTTCTCAGTTTTTTTGGTGGTTTAGCCTGTTCCTGCCATCCTCCTCGGTGACCCATTCATAACAGGCAATGCTGGGTAAGAGTGACATGAATTTAGAATAAATCACCAATAGATTAGACAGCAAAGCATCCCCACACCATCACACCTCAACCTAAATGCTTCAAAGTGGGCACCACACAAGTAGAAACCATCCTCTCACCTTTTCTGTGTCTCATCCAGTCTCCAATATATCATGATTGGCACCAAAAATCTCAAATTTTGATTTATAGAGATTTATACAGATTTCCTTGTGTTGCTTGGCCCAAACAAGTCTTGGCTACTTGTAAGAGGTCCTCAGTAGTTCTTTTCAGCAGTTCAACCATAAAGACCTGCTTCTTGCAGTCTCCTATGAACTAGTGGTATTGTGATATGTCTGCGACTTGACGTCTGTGCATCATTTATGAGGGCTGTTATCTGAGGTGCTATAGATTTGCGTTTCAACGAAGCAAAGAGAATGACAGTCCATCATTACTTTAAGACATAAATAAAGGTTAGTCAATCTTAAAATTTGCTAGTAGTGAAGATCGAGTATACTCGTTACTTGAGATTTCCCGAGCATGCTCGGGTGATCTCCGAGTATTTGGATGTGCTGAGAGATTTAGTTTCTGTTGCCGCAGCTGCATGATTTGCGGCTGCTAGACAGCCTGAATACATGTGGGGATTTCCCAACAAACAGGCAATCCCCACATGTATTCAGACTGGCTAGCAGCTGCAAATCATGCAGCTGCGGCGAGAGAAACTAAATCTCCGAGCACATCCAAATAATCAGAGGTCACCCGAGCATGCTCAGGAAATCTCGAGTAACGAGTATACTCGCTCTTCACTATTAGCAAATTTGACTAACTTTTATTCATGTCTTAAAGTAATGGACTGTCATTCTCTTTGCTTAGCTGAGTAGATCTTGCCATATTCTGGCTTAACAGTTATGGAACAGAGGTTAGTAGTGTATGGAACTTTGTATCAACTCTGCCTCTGCAAAACACATCTGATGGTAACAAACTATTCCTGAAGGTCAATGATTCCATAAATAAACTCTTAACAAGGCATTTGCACTATGTCCATTGAAAGCTATTCCAGGTGACTACCTGATGAAGCTGCTCGAGAGAATGATAAAAGGTGTGTAAAGCTGGAATCTAAGGTTTAACACATAATCTGGTTTGTTCCACATGTTTTCTGACTCCTTGCTGACATATGGGTTCCATAATAGATTTGCTGCATTCAGTCTGAATCCACAATGTGCACATTCCAATACGAATACAGAAAACCATTGCATGAACATATGTGTCCAAACTTTTGACTCCTACTGTAAATATGGAAATTAATATCTTGACATTAGCTGTTGAGGGGTGTCTCTACACAGTCTAAGGGTAGTTTCACACTTTCATGAAATACATTCCATTTACACATAAGAAGACAAAGCCTGACCACTTAGTATCCCAACCTGAGCTAAGTTCCTCATGTCTGCCTATAAACCAGTTAGGTAAGGTCAGGAGACCCAGTGGTTGGGCAAGGTCTTCCGATGCAAGGACAGTCCATGTTACACAGATGTGTGAAACCAGTCTCCCACTATCCAATCAGTACAGACAGTGCAATGGATACACCTATTTATCAATGGCAACACACAGTTTGCAGTTAGACATTTCTAGTAAGAATAACGGAGGAACAGCACAACACAGATTTATAAAACTATCCATCATAATTTATATTTCCTGGACAATTTAAGTATCGACTCAACTAGATATATCAGGAGAGATAATAAAGCTTCTTACATTTCCATGTGAATCTGAAAATGAGATAATGGTGTTTGTACACATGCTGGGATATCACAACCACTAAACAGAACTTTTTTCTTAGAAAAACTGGGGCAGATGATATTTTAAGTAATAAAAAGAAAACACTGTGTATGAATTTAACTATTTTTCTTACAATTTTACTGTACTTTGTTGACATGGAGCTTTGTATAAAATCTGTGTCTTCCTAGTGTATATAGAATCTACAGTATACAATTTTACAATACAATGCTGGTGAGAAACCAGCTTCCATTAAGCTATTAGCTAAATATAGCCAGTAATTTAATTTTTGCATAGATTTGCACATTAATTACGAATACAATAACATATAGTATATCATTTAAATATGAGCTTGACAATGTATTGACTTGTGCGTAAGTTCCCATGATGATTAATAAGCATAGAGTCATGGGAGAAGGTAATTTATCCAGTGACAAAACCATAATGCCAACAAAGCACCTTCCTACAACACAACCCATTGTAATGACCCTGCATTTTATCCTTAGGTACATCAAATGGTGAAATATAAGCCATTTAATAATATATACATGGGGGATTTGGTACTTGAATTCTGGGAAAAGGAAGTACTCTTTGGAGACACAATGGAAATAAATATATAATTCACCAATTCTTTTTTATTTGTCCTTGGCATAAATGAAGAACAAATTAGCTTCCCTCCTTGGGTGTCTCTTAGAAAAAATAGCAACAAATAGAATCTAAGACCTTCTGTAATATGCTGCTTTGTAGATAAGCACTGCAGAGAGGTAAAACACTGAATAGGAAAGTTTTCCACTCTTCCTTTCAAGATCTGAATGATATTGTTGGTATTGGAAACTATTACAGAAAGCCTTATTCCAAAGAGTATAAGCTTTCTTGTTATGTGAAGAAAGCACTTTGAGCTATCAAAATGAATGTGTATTATCAAATTAAAACACATCTGACCCATGCGGCAAATAGATTTTACAATATTATTAAAATTATGTTTGCGAATGGAGCCATAATGCGAATAGAGTCTCTCCTCTTCAAGATGGCATTAATTCAATAAAATACAGTTGTATATGTGAACTAACTATTGAAAATTGAATGTATGTAGTAACAATATCAATTATAAGATTAGATGAATAGATAGATAGATAGATAGATAGATAGATAGATAGATAGATAGATAGATAGGTAAAAAATGAATTTTGATGAAGTTTATTGACCAATTGTAATGGTGACATTTCATTCTAAATGTGGAACTTTCTCATGCCAAGGTCATATGGCAACTTGCTAGGCAGTCGATATAAGGAAATGGAAATGTTTAAAAATTGATAAAATCTTGAGTTTATTTCTTCAATTTTAAACACATATCCAATTATATTCCACAAACAGAAGATATAGACATGGCTTACGCATTTCAAGCACAACTGGTACTTAGTCATAGCCTGCTCATGGCATTACTATGACTGAAGGCAAGTTGTGCTTGGAATGCATGTTTGTCTATATATCCTGTTTGTGGAATGCCATTGGATATATGTTTTAAAACTGAAGAAACAAGCTCAATATTCTATACATTTTTGGACACTGGCCTTGGGCTCCATTTCCTGTTATTGCACAGATTACACCTAAAGAAGCTTTTATGATACCCGTTTCTAAATCCATAGGCATTAATATGGAGTTGATCACCCCCTTTGCAATTACAACATCACCTGATCTTCTGGGAATGATTTCTGCAAAATTTTGGAGTAAGTGAATTGGAATGTTTGCTGACTAATCCAGAATAGCATTTGTGAGGTTAAAAACTGATGTTGGATGAGAGGACCTGGCTGGCAATCTCCATTCTAGTTCATCCCAAAGGTGCTCGACGGGAGTGAAGCCTATGATTTGTATAGGCCAGTTCAATTATTCCACACCAGACTTCATTCCTCAAAATTTTCCCACAAAGAAGTAAGCATACAATTGTCCAAAATTACTTGGTATGTTGAAGCATGAAGATTTCTGTTCACTAGAACTAAGGGACTGAGGCCAACAGCTAAAAAAACAACTCCATAGCATTATCCCTCATCCACCAAACTATACAGTTGGTACAGAGCAGTTAGGAAAGTAACTTTCTCCTGCAATTTACAAAGTTCAGACACATTCACCATAGTGCCAGATAAAGAAGCTTGATTTTTCACCCATCAGAACATGTTTCCATTGGTCCAGAGTCCAGTGGTGGCACACATTACACCACTTCATCTAATACTTTCTACTGTGTTTGGAGCTGTAAGGGTTACTTGAAGCTGCTTGGCCATGGATTTTTGGAACAGTAATTGAGGCAGCATAGCATTAGCGACTTTTGTTCACCTCAACATTCAGCGACTCCACTCCATAACGTTACATGGTTTGTCACTTGTTGTCTTAGTTGCTGTAGTTCCTAAAAGTTTCCACATTTCAGTAATTCCACACACACACAGTTGATAGTGAAATATTTAAAAAATATTAGGGAGGAAGACATTTCACGAACTGACTTTTTATGTGAACCAATTGCTGGTTACAATAGTGACAATCTATTAGAAGACCATAATTAAATTCAGTGATCTCTTTAGAATGATCCATTCTCTAACAGTTGCTTATAACGGCAAACTGCATGACCGGGGTTGGAGCTTACACACCTGTGGCAATGGGAGTGAACAAAAAACCTAATTCAATGATTAAGTGGTGCGTGTTAATACTTTTGTCCTTATATTGTAGATAAACTATTGCATTACTAAATCACTAAAATAAAAAGGCTATGCTTTTACTACGACTATGACAATTATGACAGATGTATTGTGTAACGGATCCTATTGGCTTGTGACAAGGGGGTCAGGTTTCCGTTTTGAACAGAAAAGATATATCAGAAGATTTCACTTTTATAGGTAGGAAAGAGAAATAGTACAAGCTGCCAGTTCTAGATATGTGCCCACTCTCAAAATGAGATGGACCTCTATCTGGTTCACCATATGCCGAATTATCTCTTAGGAGGCTGGACTAAAATCAAAATATGTGCAAGGTAGATGGGCTTTCCTCAAGCCTAATAGGACATACTTACACTAATGGTATTGTGAATAGATATATAGTCATATTATCCTATGTAAAAAGTTTAGTTTAAGTAATTCAGTTGTAACAATATGCACTAAATTTCCCAGGCACTCCGCGAATCAGAATTGCAAACATGCAAATAACTTGTTAATAACAGACAAAAGAGGTCCATGCAGATCAGTCAAACTGCAGCAAGACAACCAGCAGATTTTTGCTAGTGCTTTGACCCAACAGAACCAATCGGGCTTGTATTGGAAATTGTTTGAGAAAAAAATATTTGTTTTTTATGGTTTCATATAAAACATCTAAACTCAATAGTTTATATAATATATATACAAATGAAGGTGAGCAACACATTTTACAGCCAGAGAAATAAACAACCATAATATATTTTGGATCTCTAATCCTACATTACCAACAGAATCAGAATTCCCCCAGAAGCATTATTGGAAGGTAAATGCCCAGGCGATAAGGCTGTTTAGTACGGCACCTAAATGTACCATACTGAGTAAATACAGGTAGCTTATTATAAGTTATTTGTATAAAGCTGCACTTTTAGCACCTACTGCAGGCGCTCATGCATGCAGACTATTATCACTGTCTATTTAAAAAAGACAAATCTATAGCTGTAAGAAATTGAAGCTTAGCATTGTTGAAATTTCCACCCCGGTGTTTCCCATACTAGCTCCTGGGCAGAATTCATTAATTTTTATTAAAAGGGAAAACATTTATTCCCATGATAATATTTGCATCGCCGGAATGTTTTTCACCTCTGCCACAAGGTGTTGCGCTGGCTCATACATCACCAGATTACTTGGAGAGCAAAAAGACCCTCACTCATTAGAGAGTGAATTAAAGATGATCTAAAGAGCTATTAATCACAGTGACAAAAGCCTTAATGTTTCTATGACCCTGAAGGAGCCAAGGGACCAAACTGGAAGCAGAGGGAATGAAAATGGAAACATATGTTTTTTCCAAAATAACCTACCTTAGGAAAACTGTCAAACATACATTCCCATCAGCCTGAGAATTTCTGCCTAGCTGCAGTTTATGTGAACTCACAACCCCCTTCAGCATATTAAAACACTTTTCTGAAAGTATGAGTTTTGATGAGTAAATTAGATAAGATAGGCAGATAGATATGAGATAGATAGGATAGATAGATAGATAGATAGATAGATAGATGCCTTATGCACCTTGTTTTTTTTATTACATTTCTCTTTATTAAAATTTGTTCCAACATTGAATAGACCTTTTTTGAACATGTTTCTGAGACATAAAGAAAACAGTTTATTTTACATTAAATATTTTTATTCCAATTTTATCAATATTACGCAAGATTTATATAAACTGTAAGAGATAATTAAAAAAAGCAATAGAAAGATCATAAGACCCCAAAATGCTGTACATTAAAACATACTAATTATATTAATTATTGGATTCTTATGTGTTGGACATTTTGACTATTGTAGTTTTGGAGGTCTAATCATTTTTGCTTCATTGAACATGTGGTGTAGGCAGTTTCTACACTTTTCGTGTAATATTGCTGAGATCGGGGCAAAGTGCCTACACCCATTTCTCACCATGTGGTCGCAACAATCAGCAACAATCAGCGACAGGTGTAGTCCGCCCGCCACAGTGCCACATAGTTCAGTCACGTTTACTGGACAAGTTCTGTCACTCATAGTGCCACGTAGTTCATATTTTACCTGGAAAATCCTGTGTATTCATTGCATTATTCTTAAATCTTCATAAATAAACTACATACATATTCTAGAATACCCGATGCGTTAGAATCGGGCCACCATCTAGTATATTATATAGAGTCATTACAAACAGAGTGATCTATTTCAAGTGTTTACTTCTGTTTATGTTGATGATGATGGCTTACAGCCAATGAAAGCCCAAAAGTCATTATCTCAGTAAATTAGAATACTTTATAACATCAGTTTATTTTTTTTTTAAATCCGAACTGTTGGCCTACTGAAATGTATATTCAGTAAATGCACTCAATACTTGGTCGGGGCTCCTTTGGCATTAATTACTGCATCAATGCGGCGTGTTATGAAATCGATCAATCTGCTGCACTGCTGAGGTGTTATGGAAGCCCAGGCTGTTTTGATAACAGCCTTCAGCTCGTCTGCATTGTTGGGTCTGGTGTCTCTCATCTTCCTCTTGACAATACCCTATAGATTCTCTATGTGGTTAAGGTCAGGCGAGTTTGCTGGCCAATCAAGTACATTGATACTGTTGTTTTTAAAGCAGGTATTGGTACATTTGTCAGTGTGGACAGGTGCCAAGTCCAGCTGGAGAATGAAATTTCCATCTATGTCAACAATGTTCCTCAACTCTGAGCACTGGCTTTTCCAGCAGGATAATGCACCAAGCCACACAGCTAGGTCAATCAATGTGTGGATGAAGGACCACCACATCAAATCCCTGTCATGGATAGCCCAATCTCCAGACCTGAACCCCACTGAAAACCTCTGGAATGTAATCAAGAGGAAGATGGATAGTCACAAGCCATCAAACAAAGAACTGCTTAAATTTTTGCACAAGGAGTGGCATAATAACACCTAAAAGCAGTGTGAAAGACTGGCAGAAAGCATGCCAAGATGCATGAAAACTGTGACTAAAAATCATGGTTATTCCACAAAATATTGATTTCTGAACTTTTCCTGAGTTAAAACATTAGTATTGCTGTTTCTAAATAATTATGAACTTGTTTTCTTAGCATTATTTGAGGTCTGCAAGCACTGCATTTTTTGGTTATTTTGACCATTTGTCATTTTCTAAAAATAAATACAAAATTTAGTGTTTGGAAATTTGAAGACATGTTGTCAGTAGTTTAGAGAATAAAAGAACAATTTACATTTTACTCAAAAATATACTTATAAAGAAAAAAATCAAACAAACTGAAAATTTTACAGTGGTCTCTTAATTTTTGCCAGAGCTGTATATATAATTTTTGTACTTAAAATACAAAGAAAATGTGTCATCTTTAAATCTTTAAATTAAGGCCCTTTAGAGATCATTTCATCTTCAACTATCTTAACTGTTTACAATAGCAATAATTTTGACTAGGGGTGCCAAAATTTTTACATGCCACTGCATATACATAGATAGATAGATTAAAACTAAAATAAATGCAAGTAATACACTTGTCACACTCTGATTTATGTCCTACTTTTCTAATTAAATCATTACAAACTAAACTGCATTGACCATTTTCTTCATGCGAGCTTAACAGGCAACTACAGTTTTCTAAGAAAAAAATGTCTAATTTAAGTCAAAAGCAATCACTCAAATAAAAATCAAAAGATTTTTTACACTGTGCTTAATGCTTATATTCAGTCTATATGTAAGTCTATAAGTATACTAACATATTTTAGGGCAGATTTTCAGGGTTAAACATCATCAATACACAAGTGCAATATAAATTTAATTTAAAATAAATCTGGGACATTGAACAAGAATCTGCCATCATCATACTATATAACAGGAGGAGCTGTGCAGATTTATATATAATGCTTAAGGAAATTATTTACTGGACACGTATATTATTCATCTAAATCTCATTCTAAGGTTAGGAGTTCAGTGGGTGGTATCATTTTATTATTGACAGCCTTCTCTGTAAGATTGTGCAATGGTTCTAAGATGAGAATGAACACCATATGAATGTACATGGGCACAGAAATCACCAAGCTACTGGCAGCTCCCTTTGCAATTCCCAACCAATGACATCTCAGATGTTTTCGACAGGAGAGAAGTTAGTAGACACTGAGGGCCATGCTGGAGTGTTACTCTACCTGTAATGAAGACTAGAAAGGTCAAGTTAACATGTAATTGTAAGAGTGGGGAGAAAGAAAATTCATTTGCGAAGAAATTCATGTGTTTTACAATTACATGAGTCTAATGTATTGTTGCAATGCATGGTTTTATTTTATGTTGTGACTCAAATTTGGGGCTGTAGTAGATAGGACAGTAAGGTGTAAACATGACAGTGTGACATTTCTTTCTGAAGACTAGAGTTGAGCGAAACAGGTTGGTCAGATTCAAAAATCGCCGACTTTCGCCAAAGTCGGGTTTCGCCGATTGAAACCCGACCCTAGCATGAGGTCGGCCATGAGGTCGCCGATCAGTGCGCCAAAGTCGCGTTTCAAATGATGCTTTCTGCGCCTTTTCTCACCCAATGATGGAGGACACACACTGTGGGCAACGCGATGACATGCGCAGCAGCCAGCACCATCTTAGAGAAGGGCATTGAAGTGATTGGCTGGCTTTCTGTGGCGTAACAGTGGGTATAAAAGGCTGTGAACGCCGACCGCCATCTTACTTCTGCCGATCTTACAATAGGGAGAGGTGCTGCTGATGATTCTGAACAGGGAGAGCGTTAGGCAGGGAAGAAGAAAAAAAAAACTGCTTCTGTTGATAGCGCTTTTCACTGTACAGTTAGTGTGCAGTGAAAGGGGAGGATTTTTGTTGTGTGCAGCAGCGCTGGTGGTGATTAGGCTGCCTTTTAAGGCTACCTGCTAGCTGCATTGCTGTGTGCACACTGCTGTTCAAACTGCTTTTTTCAAAGCACTCCAAATTTTATTATTTTGTCCTGGTGAGTTACTGAGCGTTCATTTTTTCACACACCGTCTAGCGGACAAATAGAAGCTATCTGGGTGTGACTCTGGAAGAAAAAGCCGAGGAGTTTGTCCGTTTTTCCAGACCTACACCTTAGAGTTGTGTCCATTTTTCAAACAGTTTCGTATATCTGCTGTTTGATCATGGTCAAAAGTAGACAGAGACAGCATGTGTCAGCCCGTATACAAATACACGGAGCTTGACAATTTTACATACACACACGGTACAGTGGTGTACGCTCCTCACACACTACCGTGTACCGGCTGGTATCACGGACAAATAGAAGATATCTGGGTGTGACTCTGGAAGAAAAAGCCGATGAGTTTTTCCATTTTTCCAGACCTACACCTTAGAGTCATGTCCATTTTTCAAACAGTTTCATATATCTGCTGTTTAATTACAGTCAAAACTAGACAGAGACAGTGTATGTCAGTCCGTATACAAATACACGGAGCTTGACAATTTTCCATACAGACACCGTCTAGCGGTGTACGCTCCTC
The DNA here is from genome assembly GCF_039654945.1 of Dendrobates tinctorius. Lineage (NCBI taxonomy): Eukaryota > Metazoa > Chordata > Amphibia > Anura > Dendrobatidae > Dendrobates > Dendrobates tinctorius. The sequence continues at coordinate 41,037,180 of NW_027361728.1, read as the reverse complement.
ACACACTGCCGTGTACCAGCTGGTATCACGGACAAATAGAAGCTATCTGGGTGTGACTCTGGAAGAAAAAGCCGAGGAGATTGTCCGTTTTTCCAGACCTACACCTTAGAGTTGTGTCCGTTTTTCAAACAGTTTCGTATATCTGCTGTTTGATTACAGTCAAAACTAGACAGAGACAGCGTGTGTCAGTCCGTATACAAATACACGGAGCTTGACAATTTTCCATACAGACACCGTCTAGCGGTGTACGCTCCTCACACACTACCGTGTACTGCCTTCTAGCACGGACAAATAGAAGTTACCTGTGTGTGGCTCTGGAAAAAAAAGCCGAGGAGTTTTTCTGTTTTTCCAGACCTACACCTTAGAGTCGTGTCCGTTTTTCAAACAGTTTCGTATATCTGCTGTTTGATTATGGTCAAAACTAAACAGAGACAGCGTGTGTCAGTACATATACAAATACACGGAGCTTGACAATTTTCCTTACACACATCGTATAGATCTGCCGATTCTCCAACAGTATTGTATATCTGCCGTTCGCATTGCAGTCACTTTTATACCTAGTCAGCGTGTGTGTGTGACACTCCATAAATACATATACGGAGATTGTTAGTTGCACAAAAATCGTATACAGCTGTATACTTCTGATACAGTTCCATATATCTGCTTGTTGGATTACGGTCCAATACATACTGTGAGAGCGTCTGTGACTAACATAATATATATGTTGATTTAATTTGTTTAATACACCTTACACAGCTGGACGTTCCTCATACAGTACCATCTCTCTGCTGGTATTTTTGGTATATTTTCCCAAACATGAGGAAGTATGGTGGAAGAGGCTGCGGACGTGGGCAGGGGGGCGCAGCTGGTACTGATGGTGGTGGTGCATCGGCTGGTTCTGGCAAAAGCACAATAGAAGCTAAGGCAGGAGGTGCGTCATCCTCTGGCCCAAGAAGGCCTGTAAGGTTGCCTTTTCTTGGAGCATCAGGAACAGGTTTTGGCGTACATTGCCAAAACAGCCACCAGCTCTACCGCAGCAAAACCGCAGCAAATCCGCATGGAAAAATCCTCAGCATGTGCACTGCGGATTTGCAATCCCATTGGCTAACATTGTATTGTACAATGTCTGCGGAAATGCAGCGGATCCACAGGGCCAAATCCACTGGGGATCCCCAGCAGAATCCGCAACGTGTGCATATACCCTTAGGCTATGTTCCCACAATGAGTTTTTGGTGATTTTTTTAAGCTTCACATTTTAGAAAAAATACAAGTTACCTATTTTACTTACTGCGTGCAGAAATGGTGTAGAATATCTGCAAAATCAAAAACTCACCAAAACCTCATGGTGGGAATGTAGCCTTAAAGCATAACTGTCATTTTAATTTGTGTCTAATAATAATGTAGAGAAGCAATATTAACAATCTTTCAAATATACCTTATAATTGAAATCCTAAAGAACACCTTCTAGAAGATGTCACCTTATGTTTGATCATATACATCTGGTCCACTCTTAATTGTCTGGCCAAGATGAGCAGAGACCACTCCTCTCTGCTTCACACCTGACTGCACTTAGTTGTACATATATTGCAGAGTACAAGTCTGCATAGACTTCAGTCTGCATTGTGATTGCTATAAGTGTGTGCTAGAAGTGTGAAGATTAATTTAAGAATTAAAACCAGAATTGAACCAGAAGGGAACTGAAGGTAACTGGACACAGTCACTGTAAACAATGTTTCTGTTTGTTTTCACTTTCACCCCAATAATCCTTCACTTTCTGCTAATTCCCCTAATCCCTACTCCTAGTAAGGAACTGTTCATCTCTTCTTCAATCCTCCCCATCCACCTCACCTCCGCCTCAAAACTGTTCCTTAACATACAATCCTCTGTCTCCAAACACAGACAGCCCCCTCATGCCCTCTCCTGCTCCCACCTGCTAACACTTTCTCTGCTCCTTCTCACTGCTGGTGATATCTCTCCAAATCCTGGTCCTCCTCACCACATTCCCACAGTCATTTCTACCTCCCATCCACGCTCTATCACAACCTTCCGTAACCTCTCCAACCTTATACCCATTCACCCAGCCCCCGCTTCCCCAGTCCCACTAACAGGAGCTCTGTGGAACGCTCGCTCTGTCTGCAACAAGCTTTCCTACATCCATGATCTTTTCGTTACTACCAAACTCTCCTTCCTCGCCATCACCGAAACCTGGCTCACCCCTTCTGACACAGCCTCTCCTGCTGCACTTTCGTATGGCGGCTTCCACCTTTCTCACACCCCCCGCCCCAGCAGCAAACATGGTGGAGGAGTTGGTTTTCTCCTGTCAGATACCTGCTCCTTCACCCCAATCCCACTGCCACCCTCTGTTACCCTCCCTTCCTTTGAGGTGCACTCTGTGCGCATCTACTCCCCCTCCAACCTCCAACTGGCTGTCATCTACCGCCCCCCAGGGCCAGCCACCACCTTCTTTGACCACTTCACCACCTGGTTACTTAATTTCCTTTCCGCGGACATCCCTACTATCATCATGGGCGACTTCAACATCCCCATTGACACTTCCCTCTCAGCTGCCACTAAACTTCTATCTCTCACTTCCTCCTTCGGCCTCACTCAATGGTCTTCTACAGCCACCCACAAAGATGGCCACACACTGGACCTCATCTTCACCCGCCTCTGCTCCCTATCTAACCTCTCTAACTCACCTCTTCCTCTCTCTGACCACAACCTGCTCACATTCTCTTCCCTCTTCACTCCATGTCTACAATCCCCACCCCACAAACTTTCACACCCTCGCAGGAATCTTAAACACCTTGACCTACACTCATTCTCCGAATCCCTCCTCCCTCTTACAGATATAAGTTCCTTACACAATGCGGATGACGCTGCCGCTCTATATAACACCACAATAGCTGTAGCTTTGGAATCCGCTGCCCCACTTACACATACCAAAACTCGCAAAATCAACAGACAGCCCTGGCACACCAGCCTGACCAAAGAGCTGAGGCGAGCTTCCAGGGCTGCTGAGCGCAGATGGAAAAGATCCCACTCCAACGAGCATTTCATCGCATTCAAACAGTCCCTCACTACTTTCAAGACCACACTCGCCACAGCTAAACAAACCTACTTCTCATCTCTCATATCCTCCCTGTCTCACAACCCTAAACAGTTATTCAACACCTTCAATTCTCTCCTCCGCCCCCCAGCACCTCCTCCCTCCCCACTCATCTCAGCTGAAGACTTTGCCTCATTTTTCAAGCAGAAAATTGATAACATCAGGGACAGTTTTGGTCAACAACCCCCAGAGCCCTTCCTCCCGACTTCCCAGCCCTCCACCTTCAAAACCAACTTCTCCACCATTACAGAAGATCGACTCTCCACTCTACTCTCAAGATCACATCTCACCACCTGTGCACTCGACCCGATCCCATCCCACTTCATCCCAAACCTCACCACAGTCTTCATCCCAACCCTAACCCATCTCTTCAACCTATCACTAACAACTGGTGTTTTCCCCTCAAGCTTTAAACATGCCTCCATCACACCTATCCTCAAAAAGCCCTCTCTTGACCCATCCTCTGTATCTAGCTATCGCCCTATATCACTTCTCCCATACGCCTCCAAGCTACTGGAACAACACGTCTACCTTGAACTGTCCTCCCATCTCTCTTCTTGCTCCCTCTTCGACCGCTTACAATCTGGCTTCCGGTCACACCACTCCACTGAAACTGCCCTTACTAAGGTCACCAATGACCTCTTAACTGCCAAGAGCAAGCGACACTACTCTGTCCTCCTCCTCCTGGACCTGTCGGCTGCCTTTGACACAGTGGACCATTCCCTATTATTACAGACCCTCTCATCCCTCGGCATCACAGACTTGGCCCTCTCCTGGATCTCATCATACCTAACAGACCGGACATTCAGCGTCTCCCACTCACACACCACCTCCTCACCTCGCCCCCTATCTGTCGGAGTCCCACAAGGTTCAGTCCTAGGGCCCCTGCTGTTCTCTATTTACACCTTTGGCCTGGGACAGCTCATAGAATCTCATGGCTTTCAGTATCATCTTTATGCTGATGACACACAGATCTACATCTCTGGACCAGATATCACCTCCCTACTAACCAGAATCCCTCAATGTCTGTCCACTATTTCATCCTTCTTCTCCACTAGATATCTGAAACTCAACATGGACAAAACAGAATTCATCATCTTTCCCCCATCTCACGTGACCCCCCCTACGAACCTATCAATTACAGTAAATGACTGCCCACTCTCCCCAGTCCCACAAGCTCGCTGCCTCGGAGTAATCCTTGATGCTGATCTCTCCTTCAAACCACATATCCAAACCCTTTCCACTTCCTGCCGACTTCAACTCAAAAATATTTCACGCATCCGTTCATTCCTCACCCAAGAATCTGCAAAAACCCTAGTCCATGCCCTCATCATCTCTCGCCTTGACTACTGCAACCTCATGCTCTGCGGCCTCCCCTCAAACACTCTCGCACCCCTCCAATCTATTCTAAACTCTGCTGCCCGACTAATCCACCTGTCCCCCCGCTATTCCCCAGCTTCTCCCCTCTGTCAATCCCTTCACTGGCTCCCAATTGCCCAGAGACTCCATTACAAAACCCTAACCATGACATACAAAGCCATCCACAACTTGTCTCCTCCATACATCTGTGACCTCGTCTCCCGGTACTTTCCTGCACGCAACCTCCGATCCTCACAAGATCTCCTTCTCTACTCCCCTCTTATCTCCTCTTCCCACAATCGCATACAAGATTTCTCTCGTGCATCTCCCCTACTCTGGAACTCTCTACCACAACATATCAGACTCTCACCTACCATCGAAACCTTCAAAAAGAGCCTGAAGACCCACCTCTTCCGACAAGCCTATAACCTGCAGTAACCACCGATCGACCAAACCGCTGCACGACCAGCTCTACCCTCGCCTACTGTATTATCACCCATCCCTTGAAGATTGTGAGCCCTCACGGGCAGGGTCCTCTCTCCTCCTGTACCAGTTATGACTTGTATTGTTTAAGACTATTGTACTTGTTTTTATGTATACCCCCCTCACATGTAAAGCGCCATGGAATAAATGGCGCTATAACAATAAATAATAATAATAATAATAATGTTGTTTCTGCTCCCACTCTGTCAGCTCTTGGTTGTTGGCAAACAGCTCCTTTGTGAGCTGGTCCTCTGCACACATAGCAACTTACCAGCGATCCCGACAATGATATCAATGTGTCAGGATCGCTGGTAAGTCACTATGTGATCGCTGGTGAGCTGTCACACAGACAGCTTCACCAGCGATCAGCACGCCGACACCGAGGTGAGGAGCGAGCCCGGGAGCAGCGGACAAGTGTGCCTGCTGTTCCAGTCCTCCACCAGCAGAGGGCGCGCCTGCATCCCCGGCCTCTCCTGGCGGAGTCCTGCTGTCTCCTGGTCCCCAGCGTGCGGCGGCCGCAGGTACACACTCCGCTGGCTCCTGGTCCCCAGCGTGAGGCGGCAGTGGCGGCACCTGTAACTTGCTGGTAACTAAAGTACACATCAGGTATTCAAGGGACGCCTCCCTCCGTGCTTCCCTGAGCCCCCCACAGCAGCGCAATGTGCAGTGCTGCTGCGGGGGTCTCCTTCCCTGCAGGTCCACGGATCCAAGATGGCGACGGGGACCTTCGGGGGCCTGCAGGGAGCTGGCTTCCTCAGTGCCTGCAAAGTGCAGGCATGAGGAAGTCTGTTTCTATGCCTGTGACAGATCGCTGATCACATGACAGCTATGTCCCCTCTGGGACAATGTAATAAAGTTAAAAAAAAAGTGTAAAAATAATTTTTAAAAAATCGCTAAATAAATTAAAAAAAAAAATATTCCCTAATAAAATCATTATTTGGAAATAAAAAGAAAAAACAATAAAAGTGCACATATTTGGTATCGCCACGTCCGTAACGACCCGCCTTATAAAACTGTCCCATTAGTTAACCCCTTTAGTGACCCCCTTAAAAAATAAAAATAAAAAACGAAGCAAAAAATAATGATTTATTATCATACCACCAAACAAAAAGTGCAATAACGCACGATCAAAAAAACAGATATAAATATCCATGATACCGCTGAAAACGTCATCTTGTCCCGCAAAAAATGAGCTGCCATACAGCATCATCAGCGAAAAAGTAAAAAAGTTATAACTCACAGAATAAAGCGATGCAAAAATAATTATTTTTTTATATAAAATAGATTTCATTGCATAAAACCGACAAAACATAACAAAACGACCTAAATGAGGTATCGCTGTAACCGTGCTGACCCGAAGAATAAAACCGCTTTATCAATTTTACCGCACGTGGAACGGTGTAAACGCACCCCCCCAAAAGAAATTCATGAAACGCTGGTTTTTGTTCATTCTGCGTCCCATAAATCCGAATAAAAAGCGATCAAAAAAGTCACGTGCCCGAAAATGGTACCAATAAAAATGTCAACTCGTCCAAAATATAAGACCTCACATGACTCTGTGGGTCAAAATACGGAAAAATTATAGGTCTCAAAATGTGGTGATGCAAAAACTATTTTTACAATAAAAAGCGTCTTTTAGCGTGCGACAGCTGCCAAAAATAAAAACCCGCCATAAATAGTAAATCAAACCCCCCATTATCACCCCCTTAGTTAGAGAAAAATAATAAAATTAAAAAAAATGTATTTATTTTCATTTTCCCATTAGGGTTAGGGCTAGGGTTAGGGTTAGGGCTAGGGTTAGGGCTAGGGGTGTGTTGGGGTTAGGGTTGGAGTTAGAATTGGGGGGTTTCCACTGTTTGGGCTCATCAGGTGCTCTCCAAACGCAACATGGCGTCTGATCTCAATTCCAGCCAATTCTGCGTTGAAAAAGTCAAATGGTGCTCCTTCCCTTTCAACCTCTGCCATGCGCCCAAACAGTGGATTACCCCCACATATGGGGTATCAGCCTACTCAGGACAAATTGCAAAACAACTTTTGGGGTCCAATTTCTCCTGTTACCATTAGGAAAATAAAAAATTGGGGGTAAAAATATCATTTTTGTGGAAAAAAATTTGATTTTTTTATTTTCATGCCCAGGCGTTATAAACTTCTCTGAAGCACTTGGGGGTTCAAAGTGCCCACAACACATCTAGATAAGTTCCGTGGGGGGGTCTAGTTTCCAAAATAGGGTCACTTGTGGGGAGTTTCAACAGTTTAGGCACATCAGAGGCTCTCCAAACGCAACATGACACCCGCACACCATTCCATCAAAGTCTGCATTCCAAAACGTCACTACTTCCCTTCTGAGCCCCAACGTGTGCCCATACAGTAGTTTTCTCCCCCATATGGGGTATCAGCGTACTCAGGACAAATTGGACAACAACTGTTGGGGTCCAATTTCTCCTGTTACCCTTGGGAAAATAAAAAAATTGGGGACTAATTGATCATGTTTGTGGAAAAAATATGATTTTTTTTATTTTCACGCCCGGGCGTTATAAACTTCTGTGAAGCACTGGGAGGTTCAAAGTGCTCCCCACACACCTAGATAAGTTCCTTATGTGGTCTAGTTTCCAAAATGGGGTCACTTGTAGGGGGTTTCCACTGTTTAGGTACATCAGGAGCTCTCCAAAGGCAACATGACACCAGCAGACCATTCCATCAAAGTCTGCATTCCAAAACGTCACTACTTCCCTTCCGAGCCCCGACGTGTCCCCATACAGTAGTTTTCTCCCACATATGGGGTATCAGGGTACTCAGGACAAATTGGACAACAACTTTTGAGCTCCAATTCCTTTTTGGAAGTGCATTGAGCAGCAGGGTGGTTTACTGGTGAAAGGGAAAAAAAAATCTTTTAAATCTTCTGCCTGAGCGAGTGCGAGCGAGCTGAGTGTGACCTGAGCGTAAGTGCGAACTGTGGTAAGTGTGTGACTTGAGATTCAGTGAAGAGGTGTTTGGAAAACCTATAGCAAATACCTGTGTGAGTTGCTGAATTGTAGGTTGCTGAGTGCTTTCTACCTGTTCAATTTTTGGGGGGCTTGTTTAACCTATTTTTTCTCTCTACAGGGTTAATCTCTTATTTTACTATCTGTGTTTTTAAGGGTTAACTATATTGCATTTAAATCTTGAGGTGTAACTATATTCACAAGGGGTTAATTAAGGGTGGGAGTTCATAATTAAGGGTTTATAAGGGGCAGCTGGTTGGGGCTCAACTCCTTTTGGAAGTGCACTGAGCAGCAGGGTGGTGTACTGGTAAAAGGGAAAAAAAAAATCTTTTAAAACTTCTGCCTGAGCAAGTGTGAACGAGCTGAGTGTGACCTGAGCGTAAGTGCGAACTGTGGTAAGTGTGTGACTTAAGATTCAGTGACTTTGGATTCAGGGAGTTTCCAAGGGAGGTATTACTGAATTGCTGTTGTATTTTATTAATACTTTTTAATTATTTTACTTATCTTTTTGTCTGGTGCAATCCCCATTAGGATGTGCTCCACTATTGCCAATGCCATCCAGTGCACGTCTTGCCGCATGTATGAAATCCTTGAACAGCTGGTCGAGGGTGCATACTGCTGTGCAAGAAGTGAGCACGTTGTGCATTTGGAAGCCCAGATACTGTATCTAAATGTGCAGCTGGCAACACTGAGATCCATAGACAATATGGAAAGGAATCTTCTGCTCACTGAGCAGACGCTCAATGGGATAGATGAGGGGGGGATGCTAGGTTGGAGCTGCAGGACAATGAAGCAGCTAGCTGGGTGACAGTTAGAAGGCGGGGTAGAGGGAAGAGCACCAGGGAGGCTAGTCCTGATCTGGCACACCCCAATAAGTTTGCTAAGTTGGCAGATGAGGGGAGTGTTAGTGCAGGAGTAGCACTGCTGCAGCAAGGCATGTCCTCTGAAAGCCGGAGGAGTGTCTGCTCCAGTAAGGGGGAAATAGGAGAGCAGGGCAGACCAGACAGGTGCTGGTAGTGGGGGACTTATTAGGGGAACATATAGGGCAATCTGTCACAAAGACGGATCGTCGAACGGTGTGCTGCTTACCTGGCGCTCGAGTCCGACACATCGCTGATCGGGTTGACAGATTACTGGGAGGGGCTGGTGAGGATCCAGCGATCATGGTGCACATTGGCACAAATGACAAAGTTAGAGGTAGGTGGAAGGTCCTTAAAGATGATTTCAGAGAATTAGGCTGTAAGCTGAAAGCAAGGACCTCCAAGGTGGTATTTTCAGAAATACTTCCTGTACCACGTGCCACGCCAGAGAGGCAAGGGGAGATTAGGGAAGTTAATAAGTGGCTCAGGAATTGGTGTAGGAAGGAGGGGTTTGGGTTCCTGCAGAACTGGGCCGACTTCTCAGTTGGCTACAGGTTCTACGCTAGGGACGGACTGCACCTCAATGGGGAGGGTGCAGCTGTGCTGGGGGAGAAAATGGCTACAAGGCTGGAGGAGTGTTTAAACTAGGGACGGGGGAGGGTATTCCTTTTATAGGAGGGGAAGATAGTGCAGATAGAGACCTGGGCACAAATAATGAAATTGGGGGTGCGGGTGGCATGGGGGGTGGGGTTAGAACAGTTAATAATTTAAGAAAGAATAGAGGTACAGAGAGATACATAAAGTGCATGTATACTAATGCCAGAAGCCTCGCCAACAAAATGTTGGAATTGGAGTTAATGTTGTTGGAACATAATTATGACATGGTGGGGATATCTGAGACATGGCTGGACGAGAGCCATGACTGGGCGGTTAATTTACAGGGCTATAGTCTGTTCAGAAATGACCGTACAAATAAACGAGGGGGAGGTGTGTGTTTATATGTAAAATCATCCTTAAAACCCATCCTTTGTGATAATATATATGAATCTAATGAAAATATAGAGTCCCAGTGGGTAGAGATAAGGGGAGGGGGGAAAAATAATAAATTACTGATAGGGGTTTGTTATAAGTCTCCAAAAATAATGGAAGCAACAGAGAATATCCTCATAAAGCAAATAGATGAAGCAGCGACTCAAGGAGAAATCATTATTATGGGGGACTACCCTGAAATACACTGGGGAACCGAAACCTGCAGTTCCAGCAAAGGTAATAGGTTTTTGACAACTATGAGAGACAATTACCTTTCACAACTGGTTCATTACCCAACAAGAGGGGGGCACTGCTAGACCTAATATTAACCAACAGGCCAGACCACATATCAAATGTAAGGGTTGGGGGTCACTTGGGTAATAGTGATCACAAAATAATAAGTTTTTATTTATCCTATAATAAGATGAGTATTAGAGGGGTTACAAGGACACTAAACTTCAGGAAAGCAAATTTCCAGCGGATGAGAGATGATCTTGGTGCAATTAACTGGGACGATATCCTTAGACATGAAAATACACAAAGAAAATGGGAGACGTTTATTAGCATCCTGAATAGGACCTGTGCACAATATATACCATATGGGAATAAACATGCTAGATATAGGAGGAAACCACTATGGCTAAATAGAGCTGTAAGGGGTGCAATAAGAGATAAAAATAAAGCATTTAGAGAATTAAAGTAAGTAGGTAGTGATGAAGCATTAAATAAATACAGAAGATTAAATAAATTCTGTAAAAAGCAAATCAAGACAGCAAAGATTGAGACAGAGAGACTCATTGCCAGAGAAAGTAAAAATAATCCCAAAATATTCTTTAACTACATAAATAGTAAGAAACTAAAAAATGATAGTGTTGGTCCCCTTAAAAATAGTCTTGGTGAAATGTTGGATGAGGATGAGGAAGAAGCCAATATGCTAAATGACTTTTTTTCAACAGTATTTACACAAGAAAATCCCATGACGGATAACATGATCAGGGATAAAAATTCTCCATTAAATGTCACCTGCTTAACCCAGCAGGAAGTACGGCGGCGTCTAAAAATCACTAAAATTGACAAATCCCTGGGCCCGGATGGGATACACCCCCGAGTACTGCAGGAATTAAGCACAGTCATAGATAGACCATTATTTTTAATCTTTAAAGATTCCATAATAACAGGGTCTGTACCACAGGACTGGCGTATAGCAAATGTGGTGCCAATATTCAAAAAGGGGACAAAAACTGAACTTGGAAATTATAGGCCAGTAAGTTTAACCTCAACTGTGGGTAAAATCCTGGATGGTTTTCTAAGAGATACTATACTGGAGTATCTGGAGAAGAATAACCTCATGACCCAATATCAACATGGGTTTACAAGGGACCGTTCCTGTCAGACTAATCTGATAAGCTTTTATGAAGGGGTAAGTTCCGGACTGGACCAAGGGAATGCAGTGGATGTGGTGTACATGGACTTTTCAAAAGCTTTTGATACGGTGCCACACAAAAGGTTGATACATAAAATGAGAACAATGGGGATAGGGGAAAATATGTGTAGAATAAGATGTATAATTATGTGCTTAATTGTAAAACACTGGGCAAAACTGTCACTGAAAAAGGCCTGGGTGTATGGGTGGACGACAAACTCACATTTAGTGGCCAGTGTCAGGCAGCTGCTGCAAAGGCAAATAAAATAATGGGATGCATTAAAAGAGGCATAGATGCTCATGAGGAGAACATAATTTTACCTCTATATAAGTCACTATTGCGACCACACTTAGAATACTGTGTACAGTTCTGGTCTCCGGTGTATAAGAAAGACATAGCTGAACTGGAGCGGGTGCAGAGAAGAGCGACCAAGGTTATTAGGGAACTAGGAGGTCTGCAATACCAAGACAGGTTATTACACTGGGGTTATTTAGTTTGGAAAGTCAAAGGCTTAAGGGTGATCTTATTACAATGTATAAATATATGCGGGGACAATACAAAGACCTTTCTAAGGATCTTTTTACTCTTAGACCTGTGGCGGGAACAAGGGGGCACCCTCTACGTCTGGAGGAAAGAAGGTTTAAACATACTCACAGACGAGGATTCTTTACTGTAAGAGCAGTGAGACTATGGAACTCTCTGCCATATGATGTTGTAATGAGTGATTCCCTACTAAAATTTAAGATGGGACTGGATGCCTTTCTTGAAAAGTATAATATTACAGGGTATATACACTAGTTTCCTTAATATTGCGTTGATCCAGAGAGCTAGTCTGATTGCCGTATGTGGAGTCGGGAAGGAATTTTTTTCCCCAATGTGAAGCTTACTTTTTGCCACATGGGTTTTTTTGCCTTCCTCTGGATCAACATGTTAGGGCAGGTTAGGACAGGATATGGGTTGAACTAGATGGACTTAAAGTCTCCCTTCAACCTTAATAACTATGTTACTATGTTACATTTTCTGCTATTACCCTTGGGAAAATAAAAAAAATTGGGAACTAAAAGATCATGTTTGTGGAAAAAATATGATTTTTTTATTTTCATGCCTGGGCGTTATAAGCTTCTATGAAGCACTGGGGGCTTCAAAGTGCTCACCACTCATCTAGATAAGTTCCTTAGGGGGTCTAGTTTCCAAAATGGTGTATTTATGGGGGTTTCCACTGTTTAGGCACATCAGGGGCTTTCCAAACGCGGCATGGCGTCCAATCCCAATTCCAGCTAAAAAAGTCAAATGGTGCTGCTTCGCTTCCGAGCTCTGCCATGCGCCCAAATAGTGGTTTACCCCCACATATGGGGTATCAGCGTACTCAGGACAAATTGCACAATAACTTTTAAGGTCCTGTTACCCTTGGGAAAATAAAAATTGGGGGTGAAAAGATCATTTTTGTGGAAAAAATATGATTGTTTAATTGTACGGCTGTACGTTATAGACTTCTGTGAAGCCCTTGTGAGTTCAAAGTTCTCACCACATATCCAGATAAGTTCCTTGGGGGGTCTAGTTTCCAAAATGGGGTCACTTGTGGGGGGTTTCCACTGTTTAGGTACATCAGGGGCTCTCCAAACTTGACATGGCGTCCGATCTGAATTCCAGCCAATTTTGCATTGAAAAAGTCAAACGGCGCTCCTTCCCTACTTAGCTCTGCCATGTGCCAAAACAGTGGTTCCCCCCACATATCAGGTATCAGCGTACTCAGGACAAATTGCACAATAACTTTTGCAGTCTAATTTCTCCTGTTACCCTTGGTAAAATAAATAAAAATTGGACCTGAAGTAATTTTTTTGGGGAAAAAAGGTTAAATGTTCATTTTTTTAAACATTCAAAAAATTCCTGTGAAGCACCTTGAGGGGTGCAGTTTTTAGAATGGTGTCACTTTTGGGGATTTTCTATCATATAGACCCCTCAAAGTAGCTTCAAATGTGATGTGGTCTGTAAAAATAAAATGGTGTTGCAAAAATGAGAAATCGCTGGCTAAACTTTAACCCTTATAACTTCCTAACAAAAAAAAATTTTGGTTCCAAAACTGTGCTGGTGTAAAGTTAACAAGTGGGAAATGTTACTTATTAAGTTTTTGTGTGCTATATCTCTGTGATTTAAGGGCATAAAAATTCAAAGTTGGAAAATTGCAAAATTTTTAAAATTTTCGCCAAATTTCCATTTTTTTCACAAATAAACGCAAGTTATATGAATGAAATTTTACCACTAACATGAAGTACAATATGTCATGAGAAAACAACGTCAGAATCACCAGGATCCATGGAAGCATTTCAGAGTTATTACCTCATAAAGGGACAGTGGTCAGAATTGTAAAAATTGGCCCCGTCATGAACGTGCAAACCACCCTTGGGGTAAAGGGGTTAAGGATAAATGGAAAAATCATACAAAAGAACAAAAGCTGTTATAGCTGAAGTGGGACCATGTCCATATCATCCTGATACTTTAGCACGATTTAAATTCATCATGAGAGCATCAAAAATGAAAGCCATTGGCTTTATATATTCACAATTAAATTGAGGTCAGTATAAGTTTGTTTTTAGTTTCTTACCACACTGTATACAGTTGGAAAGAAAAAAAAGCAAATAACATTTACTTCAGTCTGAACTGTCGATTAAAAAAACATAATAGGGGAATTGTCCATGACAAACAATTACCAGCTGCCATATTGGTAGTGAATAGTGATGAGCGCGTATACTCTTTGCTTGGGTTTTCCTGCGCATACTCGGCTGTCCTCCAAGTATTTTGGCATGCTTGGAGATTTAGTTTTCGTTGTCTCAGCTGCATGATTTGTGACTTGTAGACAGGCTGATTACATGTGGGAATTCCCTAACAAACAGGCATTCCACACATGTATTCAAGCTGATTAGCAGTCGCAAATCATGCAGCTGAGACGACGAAAACTAAATCTCCGAGCACGCCAAAATACTCGGAGTATACCTGAGCATGCTCGGAAAAACCCAAGCAATGAGTAAACTCACTCATCACTACTAGTGAAGAAGTTTAAATAAAAGTCTAGTTATCCCTTTACAAAGAATCTTCCCCAAGAGATCTCTGACATGAGAAGAGCACTCTCTGGTCCATACCAGAATTCTTATGAAAGATTCCCAGTTTCTCCCTCTATTATTAGAGTCCCATTCCATCTGTCATGACAGTAGTCTGTAGCCGGGAGCATGGGACCAGTAATCAGGGTGAGTGTTAGAGGTAGGTAAACTAGACATTAGCCTATATCCCCACTACACCAGTGGCCCCCAGCGGCACACCACACTGCAGCTATAGGGCCCGTGAGTCAGGCGTACCAAGGGCCTGTGCTGACTCTGCCCCCTTGCAGCATGCTTTCAACTCTATCGGCATCTATGCTCTGCCCCCTCGTATCCTGCATCATAGATGTGGATACAGTTGAAATCAAGACGAAGGAGATAGCGTCAGGTGATGTTCCCTCTCCCATCATTCCCCCTCTGCTTCTGATGCAGTGGGTGCAATGACTTCACTTCACTATGCGTCATGCTGTCCCGAGCAGTGGAGCTGCTGAGTAGACACTCTGCAGAGACGGGAGCAGCGGAGGAACGAGGAGAAGTGAGTATTTATTTTTAAATCACTGACTACATGGGAGTATGTGGTGGCCATAATACTGAAGTAATAAAGGGTGTGCATTATACTATTTGAGGCTGCATTATACTATATTGGGCTGCATTATACTCTATGAGGATGCATTATACTCTATGGGGTTGCATTATACTCTATGGGGCTGCATTATTCTCTATGAGGCTACATTATTCTCTATGAGGCTGCATTTTACTCTATGGGGGCTTCATTATACTATATAGGGCTGCATTATACTCTATGAGGTTGCATTATACTCTAGGAGGCTGCATTAAACTCTATGAGGCTGCATTACAATTTATGTGGGCTGCATAATATGCTATGGGGACGCATTATATTCTATGGGGCTGCGTTATACTTTATGAGGTTGTTTTATACTTTATGAGGCTGCATTATACTATATGGGGCTGCATTATACTATACCGGAGCTGTATTATACTCTATGGGGTTGTATTCTGCAGTATTCTATGGGGCTGCGTTATACTCTATGGGGGCTGCCTTATACTCTATGGTGGCTGCGTTATACTCTATGGGGGCTGCATTATACTCTATCAAGGACTTTTGGGAGTGCATTATACTATGTGTACTATATGGGGCTGCATTATACTCTATTGAGGACTATTGGGGTACATTATACTATATTCGGCTGCACTATTCTGTATGGAGGACCTTGGGTAATGCATTATACTGTATAGAGGACTGTTGTGAGTTCATTTTCCCCTTCGTCACTGAGGTCTGGTGAACTCCCTATTCTGGTAAAGGAAGGTAATGAGCCTGATTATCAGGCACCTGAGTCTAATGAGGATGACTGGCTGAGTGGAGTCACTGAGTGGATATAAGGCTGCCGACGCCCTTCTGCCCTGCGGGTGATTTCTCTGTGGACTTCTAGGACACCAGTCTGATTACTGCTTCCCTAAAGCTAAGTTTTCTGCTTTGCCTGTTTGCATTTATGTTTTGTTTTTGTTTTCCTTGCTTTTCTGGATTATGCCATTCCCTGCTGGGATGAGCTGAATCTCCTTTTGCCGGTTGCTCTGTCTTCAGAATATTCCTGAGTACTGACATAGCTTTTTTGAAGCCTAGCGTCTTCAGGGCCTTTTTCACTGTCAGTCGGTTGGCGCTTATTTTCATAGGGTTTTTCACAGATTGCAGACAGCAGCCTTCCTGTCCTTTCCTATCTAGGTAGTTTGGGCCCCGTCTTTGCTCAGTCTATCTTTCTGTCTGTGTTAGTGTTTTCATCTTGCTTCACCGTCATTATATGTTGGGGGCTGCCTATTGCTTTGGGGTCTGCTCTGGGGCAGTTTAGATTTCCCCTTTCTTTCTTTAGGCCTATTTAATTCTCCGGCTGTGATCGAGGTGTCTAGGACATCGTAGGAACCCCCCACGGCTACTGTTAGTTGTTGTGATAGGATCAGGGGTCTGCAATCTGATAGCTGCCAACCTCTCTGGTTTTCTGGACTTAGCTAGCAGTTCTGTTTTTGCCTCCTACGGTGACTCAATCATAACAGAGGACCATGGGCAATGCATTATAGTGTATTGAGGACTATGGGAAGTGCATTGTGCTACATGGAAAACTATACTATATTGAGGACTATGGAGAGTGTGTTATACTATATGTAGGCCTATACGAAAGTGCATTATACTGTATTGAGGACCATGGGGTGCATTGTACTATATGGAAGACTATTGAGTGCATTATACTATATGGAGGGCTCTGGGCATTATACTCTATTGATGTCTATGTGAAATGTATTATGCTATATGGAGGACTATGGGGAGTATATTATACTAGATGGAGGGCTATGGAGAGTGCATGATACTATTTGGAGGACTATGGGGTGTGCATTATACTATATGGATGACTATGGAGAATATATTATACAATATCTAGGTCTATGTGGAGTGTATTATATTATATAGAGGACTATGGAGCACATTATACTATGGGAAGGACTATGTGGCACATTATGCTGTATGGAGGAATATGGGGAATGTATTATACTATATGGAGGACTATGGGGAGTGCATTACAAAATATGAAGAACTACGGGGCATATTATGGTATATGGAGGACTATGGGGCACATTATGTAGGACTATGAGGTGCATTATGCTAAATGAGCAAAATGCTGACTATTCATCTAGTGATTTGATTGTTTATGCCAGAAAGGAAATCCTTGTTCTCAGCAGCACATCGCTTGGTGAAAACTGCAGATATGCTGCTGATAACTTGATATTGTATGAGTACAATTTAATTGACTAGTGATCGCACTGTGCCCATCATCCATTGTAAAGAGGCTGGGAAACAAGTGCCGAATTACTTCAATATTGTTGATCACGCTTATTTATCGTCCTAAACTCAGCGCATGTAAAACACAACCAAAATGTTTCTGTGTGTTGGTGCAAAATGTTAGCATTTAGGGCTCCATTTTAAACTTTTGCATAGGAGCTCCACTTTATCTAAAACTGACCCTGGCAGGAATATCACCTCTTACCTGCTGGCATCTGTCGCTCATATTTTGATTAGCCTCTCTGGTGTCATGTCAGATGTGATTAAGCTACAACCATTTTATCTCGCCAGGCTGACTGATCACACAAGGAGCCATGGATGCTGACAAGCGTCGCAGCCAATGTAATAAGAAATGTACATAAATGTGCACCAGCTCAATATATTATGCATACTGGCATACTTTTTTAATTAAATTTTGGGTGGTCCTTTCAAAGAGTTTTCAGTATATTTTACAGACCTTTAAGCCTATGTTCCTACAAAGAGCTTTTGGTGATTTTTTGATATTGCTACTTTTCTGCCCCTATTAAATAAATTAGGTTACTTGCATTTTTTTCCATTGCGTTTTTGAGTGTTTTTTTCTCACTGTAGTTTTTGTCTCTGTTTGGTTTGTCGTGTTATAAATAAAGCTACTTTGTTTTTGGTACTTCCTGGCATTTGGCGTTGACAAAACTATTTATAAAGTCATGTGCGGATTCCATGTGATTGTAGAGCGTTTCCATCATGAAAACGCATTAATAACTCATGCGCATTTTTTACCTGCAGATTTTCCGCATCTAATGGATTTCTATGGGAAAAATGTGCGCATAAAACTCAGCGTACCTCAAGAAACATTAAGGCTGTGTGCACACGATGCAGATTTGCAGCGGTTCCGCAGTGGATTTTACCGCGCAGAAATGTTGCATATCCGCATTGTGATGTACAGTAGCTTTAAAATGAATGGAAAAAAAAAACGCTGTGCAGACGCTGCAGATTTTTCCGCGCGGTTTTCCCACGGTACAAAATCCGCAGCATGTTACTTCTTTTGTGCGGTTTTCCATCTCCCCTGTCACCAAATCCGCAGGGGGAAAACCGCAATGGAAAGCCGCACAAAAACTGCAAGAAAACCGCATGAAAAATGGAAGAAATCCGCAGGAAAAATGCAGGTCATTTGACCTGCGGATTTCTTCCATTCTGCGCGGAAAAATCCGCAGGGCCAAAAAGTCCATCTGCACTCAGCCTAAAATGGTGTGGATCTGAAACATGCACCGACCGCAGGTCAGTTTACGCTCTGTGTTAAAAAGAAGCATAGTGGTCACAAGATCTCTATAAATGCCATCCACTTTGCTGGAACTGTAAGATGCTGCATTTTTGATACAGCAAAAAAAAGTAGAGTCAAAAAATCATTAAAAATTCATTGTCAGTACCCAACCTTGGGATGTAGTTAAATAAAGTTTTATATTAAGGTGGTAATAATAGCAGTAATTATTATTATTGTTATTATTATTATTATTACAATTATTATTGTAATTATTATTATTACAATTATTATTGTTGTCATTTTTATTATTTCGGCTTCCATATGATTTACATTGTGCAGACAGGCAGGACTTGTCTTTGGTGCTCGCTGTCCCCTTTGTGTGGGTTATACAGCGGAATTGTAATATGAAGCAGACGCCGCGCACATGAAAATAATGTCATTTTTCATGTAAAAAAAATTGTGCTAATCATTGAATGGAATATGGTGTAAATGTAGTATTATATCTGAGGAAAGCGTGTTCACTCATAGTCATGCACCAGATCCATTAAGCCTTAAGGTCTTAAAGGTACTAAGCAAAGCATATGATAAATTTCTCAGAAACACCCCAGCCATAACATAGTTCTTGCTGATTGCTCATTTACCCATAATGCATGCTGTCATAGCAAAGCCTGACAAATGACAGAGAAAGCTCAGGTTATTTTTTTACACGGACTGCCAGCCCCTCACCTCAGATTATTCATTTATTAGGGCAATCACTGAGGTCTGGGTACTTAATACTGTTTTCACCAAATATGAAAATGATCTACTTGCCTATTCTTTAGTTCCTCCTAGGGCAAGCCATTTATCATCTGCTCACAATAAATGACTGCTTCATTATAACTGTAATGTATTAGATGCTGGCAGTGGAAGAGACACACCTAGAGATTTAAAGTTTCTGTAAATCTTTAAGAAATACAATATTTCAGGATCTGGCTATACATATTTTAGAATATTTTTAACTACATGTCTTTTTATTATTTATCTTTTGTAAATTTTAAGACCTTTTTTAGACTAACTATGCAATTCTTCTGTAGCCAAAAACGCATTGTAAAACTGAATGCACGCACATTTAATCAACAGCAATAAAATAACAAATTATTTAAATGTTTATTTAGTCATTAAAAGTACAAGTCGCTTCAGGAACGTACAGCACAAGTTCTGAAACTATCATAACAATGAAATGTTATAATCAGTACGCCTGCACAGGAGCGCGGCATGAAGCAAGGAGGAGGACATCATCGCTAGAAGATAGGAGGCGCCGGACACGGATCGTGACACCCATCGGACCCGGACCGCACTGGACCGACCCCCCCGGGGAGTATAATATAACTCGTTTTTCTTATCTTTCAGGTTACAGCGAGGGCTTATCTACAGCATTACAGAATGCTGTAGATAAGCCCCTGATGGCAGTGGCCACATCTCGTAGGTCAAAAAATAGGTGACAGATTCCCTTTAAAAGAATTATTTATGTGCAAAGTGAAGCTCTCTTCTGAAGATTTGCTGATTTGAGATGCCACAAATGCCAGATGTATGCCTATATAATCATTATACCTGGGCATCATCTCAGTGCTGTGATACAATCCCCAGCCCATTCTCTTTATGAAGAAATACCCCCACTAATAGTTATCCCTCATAATGGAATATGCACCCCCCTTGGACTTGATTGATGCCTTTATCATTCTGCAACAAGTATATCGTGGCACAGCTGATTCGGTGCACAAAAGAAGGTTCCCACACCAGAATAGATAACTAGTAAAAATTTTGGCACTCAACCTTTTGCATTCACTTATATAAACGTTTCGGCTATGACAGTAAACCTTCATCAGTACACTGCAAGGTCCATAGTACAAAGTATGTACAGACAATTCAGGTGCTACAAATGAAAACAGCAATCAAAAAAATCAAACAAAACTATATCAGTGCTCAGTGCATCAGTGCATGGGAAGATGAGTTTGGAGAGGGGTAAGGTTTAAACAAATAGGAAAAATAGGAAAAAATAGTAAAAATGTGAAGGTCATAACAATTTTCCATCACTCCTATTTTTCACAGCGACGCCCCATTTTTGTGAGTAAAGATTCGCTACTGAGGTAAATATTTATTTGCGAGTATGCGTCAGTTCGCTTCTTAAATAAGCCTCCTCCTTATTCTTCAATAGGGTTACATAAATATTTGACATGCCTATACTGTCATCCACTGGAGATGCTTCAGAATTCTAAATGAATAAGAGCAGTCTTGGTAGGTTTACTGTGTGTTTTCTTCCTTTTTTTACTATTTTTTCCTATTTTTCCTATTTGTTTAAACCTTACCCCTCTCCAAACCCATCTTCCCATGCACTGATGCACTGAGCACTGATATAGTTTTTTCTTCTGTTTGATTTTTTGATTGCTGTTTTCATTTGTAGCACCTGAATTGTCTGTATATACTTTGTATTATTGACCTTGCAGTGTACTGATGAAGTCTTACTGTCATAGCTGAAACGTTTACATAAGTGACTGGAAATAAAATCCTTCATTGATTGCAAAAAGTTGAGTGCCAACATTTTTACTATTTATCATTCTGCAAGACACCAAAATTTCAGTCTTGCACCATGAGTTCCTGACCTGGCGTATGCATGGTATCCTCCCTGCTGTGGGCAAAAGATTTACTGCACATGATAATGAGATCATTAGCCATAGCAGGGAGAGCACCATGCATACGTTGGGCCAATGGATCCATAAGATTTCATTACTTGCCAGAACATTGTAGACAGAAAACAAGACCAAGGGGGAAGTATTTGGAAGGTTTTACTCAAGAGAGTTCTAGCGCTTTCCAGGCCAGTGATCACCTTTGGGGCACTTGCAAGTTCATTTCCATAATCAAGTCAAATTGATTTTCTCAAAAATTTTAATTCTATCTGCAAGAAACAAAGGTATGCATGAACATGTCTTAAAGTTCCCTACCAGTAAGGAGCAATTCATCAAAGAGTTTTAACCAGAAAACTGTAGTAAAATACTTTGAAAACTAGCCAAAATAATTTGCAATGCAGAGTTGCACAAAGAATTTGTGGCTTTTGCCATTTTCATCCTGGCCAACTCTGTCAAAATAGGAAGAGCTTGGTGAAAGCCAATGCGCAATAGGGTGTGATTATGTCCACATATCAAATTCAGCAAAAAGTTTGGCATTTAGTACGACAAAAATGCTATAATTTCTGGTGAGGCGTATGAAGGTGAACAACACTAATAAGATGCATTGAGGTCAAGTGGATGCTAGTCTTAATCAATTAAGACCATAGCTATTATTGGTGTAGTAGTAATAAACAATTTGACAGAAGCTGAAACATATATGTTAATTTTAATATTTCAGGCTGTTACAAATATAATTTTTTGTGGAATTTACTATGGATTTTATTTTTTGCATATAAAAAAGATTCTAAACCAATAATAAATTGATGAATTTTCTCAAAGATTAAAATTTAATATTGAAATAATTGTTAAAATAAATTATTCATCTCATCTAGTTTTTGTACTTTATAGTATCATAAATGACAAGCTGTAGAACAAAAGTTCCATTGTCTTGGAATCAGCATGTGACCTTTGACACATAGTTGTGCAGCTCATGATAGGAGCATTAAGTTATAATGATATGTGCTGACTACAATGTGACATCCACAATAACAATATGACAGACACCATTCCTGGGTGACTATTTTCACATCTTCATGTCTGCAAGTCCTCATTTTTTGATTCCCCGCCCTACCACTAATTTTATATTTGCATCCTTGACTATTGCTTACACTTAAAGTGGTTTTCTAGGACTTTTTTTTACTATGTGCCTTAAAACTGTCAAGCAGGTAGTTGCTAACTACCTATCTCTCGTGCCCAATGCCGACACTGACCACACATGGTGGCAATTCAGCTGCTTCATGCCAACTGAACAGATGTTCTTCTTCTGGTCTACTTTTTCGATGGGGTGTGACCTCCTGTAGTTAGGCAGTGGGGAGCCAGTCATCAATCAGCATGATGTCTGCAATCACACTCTGTCAAGAGAGCAGAGCAGAAGAAAAGTTGCTGTTCTATTGATGTGACGTCGGTGGAAGCCTCTAAATCGTCAGTCGGCAGGAGTGGTCTGTGACTGCTCTGTACTGGCAGAGATCAGTGCTGGCACAGCAGGCAGGTAGTTCGTGAACAACTGCCTGTTTGTATTTAGGCACATTGTAAAAAAATAAAAGTCATGGATAACCCCCTATAAAGAGGCAAATGAGTTTGTATGTTTGGAAGCATTTTGAGCAGCATTATTTTTTGAATTAGTCTATTTGTAATAATTCTCTGGGTGTACTAGTTGGTTAGGTTAAAAACTTCAAGACTCAAGAACCCCCAATTGTTCAACAAGTTGACTGCATCTTCAAATGTAGTAGGGCTATGCTGCACCAAGTTTCTGTAATGTTGCCAAGTTGTATTCAACTATTTCATTAGCTGCTAGAGACATTTTAACTAGCATGATTATATGGCAATCATCACTTTTCCAACTGGCCCCTTATGTGAGCAATGAAAGTTCTGCATACTTGCTCATCTTGTTAAGCTCATCTGTTTACGTTCACAAGATTCAATTCCTTAATAAAAGTTGCTGTTTAATGAAGGATCAAAACAAGGGTATTTTTTGTTTTAAAGGGAACCTGTCAGGTCCAATTCAGCAGCATTCAACTATGTGTGTCTGGAAGTTCAGAAGATGGCATCTGATCATGTGCAGTGCGTCCTTGAGTCAAGATGTGCAGTAACCGGCTTCAGAGGCATGCACTGCGCATGTCCGGAAGTTTAGAAGATGACTTCCGGTCATGCACATTGCTCGTCTCTAAAGCCAGGAAGCGTGCACCTGGTTCCAGAGACGCTGCCGGAATGAGCAGCGAACATGCGCAGATTTGCTTGAGCTGGCAATGTGGCCAGCTCATGTAAATTATGTTATCACACTCACAAGGGCGTGATAACACAGAAAGAAGGCTGACTAGTCTGGGAAACTAATGCCCCATTGACTAATCAAAGCCCTCATTAGCGTAGGAAAAATGGAGGTTATAAATGCTTTTTTAAAGCATTTATTAACTGAATTATGTTATACAGGGCTGGTTAGGGAGGGAGTTTAATCCCACATAGCTGAATGATGCTTGATTGGAGGGCATGGGGGACCTGACAAGTTTTCTTTAAGGCAAATAATGATTCAGATTACTTCAGACTCTGTGTCGGTACTGTAGCTAAATTGTAGTCATTGATCACAGATCTACTGTGATTAAGAAACAAAGTTGCAAAGCGGAAAAATCCAATGAAAATAATTAGCAGGTACTGTAAATAACCCCTGTAAGAACCGATTTAGATATCATTTTTTAAGGTATGACTGAACAGTGGCTTTGATGATAGAACCTTCTTGGTTCTACTAATCCCCAATCTAAGCCTTCTTGATATCATATCCTGTACTGTGCATGTTATGTGCCAACCTGTCCGTAGTTGAGATCACAGAGCTGAGGTCTGAAAAGGTCACTGCTTCCAGAACATCAGTCAAACCAGCTGACACCACCACTCCATTGATCATGACAGAAAATGGACTGGATGCACTGACTTGCAAGAGATAAAAATGGAGTCGAAGACTATATGAATATTAAACAGCAATAAGGCAAATGCAAAGCAAAGACAATTAAACAACCTAATTGTTCTTATAGTGTCCAATTAAATACAATTATGGACAACCAAAATCATTATTTCCTCTAACTGGAAAAGCTGCAGGTTAGACAAATGATACTCGTGAAGAAAGCTTTGAACGATACCTCCAGGAAGGCCCACTGACTATGAACCAGTCAGCCTTGAAATTAACATTTTAAGGGAAAAAGCCTTTCCTTCCTTTCAGTACAACAGAAGCATCTTACATCTTTTGGAAGGAAGTAAGAAAACAAATGACAAAACAGGTGACACCATTGGAAAGAGAATGGGAGCTTGGGTTCAATTAGTTATATGTAGACAGGAAAACCTAAGACTAAAGAATAAAAAAAAACTTTTTTCTTAGCAAGAAAAATAAACGAATTTCAATACAAATTGTAAATCAGACAGCTGACAATTGAGAAAATGGGTTCAATCTGTGTAATAATGCTGTATAATTGAAGAAAAACTGTCCACATGTGTAAAAAAAAGTAAATATAAATGTCATCATTTTAAAAGCTATGATCTTAAAAGGAACCTTTCAGAAGGATGTCTTGCCCAAAACTATTCAGATGTGCACTTTGCTCTTTAAAAGACAAGTCCAGCAATAGCTTTACATGACCAGCCTGACTATTACTGAAAAAATAGTGATTGAATTGATATCTAGATGAAGCTGTAGATCTGAAGCCTCTGTCACTCCAGCTCTATTCCACTCCTAGCACCTCCTCTTCCCATTTGACTGATGGCTCCTTTGCCTGAAGTCTCATATTATAGAAGCTACCAGACAAGCTGGAGGAGGACCTGTGACATCATTGTCAACAACTGTTAGGCGTCAGGTTTCTGCGTCTGCTCTGCAGGAATCTAGAGCCTCACATTCTGCGGTCTCCTGCTGTCTTTCAACTACAGAGGAGATTGCTTTGCAGCAGACCGCTCCAGAGACTAAGTCCCTCTGTGCTCCTACTGGGCATGCTCACGAGACGATTTCCCATTGGGGATTGGGAGTCATGTTCCCAGGTCCTGTTCCAGATCTCATTGGTCCATCTCGGAGATCTGGAAGGTCCCGCACGGCTATAAAAAGCGCGCATGGCCGTTCCGCCATGCGCTAGTATAGACTATACTGCTATGTGTGAATGGTGACGGATGTATGACTCTGGTGACTGACTCATTTGAAACCCCTTCCCTCTGATATTACGCATGGTGATAGGGAATTAGTTTAGCAGTCAGCGCCAGTCAGTGGCAAGCCTTAAGCCACTGTGCTCACCGCACCGCTATGCTAGCATCTGATAATCGCGCTTGCCGCCAAGCCTTTTCGTCGAGCGGCAGTATCCTACGCCGCGCTGCAGTGGCAGCCCCCTTGGTGCCCGCAGTAGCGATGCGGCACACACAGTAGGTCTAGAAGGATGCAGCTCCTCTGTCTTAGGGCCCGCTCCTGTGACCAGATACCGTGTGGGCATATTAACTGAACTCTGTGACACTAACAGGTTCAGTGTTCTTTGTGTTTTTGTGTTGCGGCATCTCTGTGTGAACAGAGCCTGCTCTGCGCACTACGGGTGAAGTTGAACCCATGCACATCATACCGCCATATTGCTCCTGCCATCACTCAGCAGCGGTTGTAACACCTACTGCACGGGGGACCCCGAGTGGCGAACGCACTTTATTATCATTTTTATTTAGTGTGTTCTGCCGCTCCTAACAACATGTGATTGCTGCAGCCAATCAGTGGCCTCAGCAGTCTTAATATATCTTCCTTGGAATCACTGCTAAAGACCAGGGATTTGGCTGCGGACGTCATGTGTTATAGATGAGATGTCGCTGTTGCAGTACTATAAATAAACACCAATGAGAAGAAAAAAACAGGTGGTGCAGAGGAAAGGCCAAAGAAATAGAGAACCCGACTGATAATAAGAGCTTACACTCTACAGAAGAGAGACCTCCCAGTGACTCTAGAGATGGAAAACCACTCTGCAGTACAAAATGTGCTCCCCTGGGAACTGATGATCTGTGGTGGTCCAGGTACTGTCCACTAAAGTACAAGGTATGATAATCTGCTAGATGTCATAACTGCAGACACTATGGAGAAGCTTGCATAGACACGCGAGAAGACATTAGCCTGCTTTCTGATGCTCCAGCAGTGGGAAATTGTGTCAGGCAAATTTTTTTGCTGACATGCAAATTGAATCTCAAACTAGTCAAATTCGTGTGAACCCGTGAAATTCGACTTAAATTCATGCTATACACATCAATCCACCCATATCTACTTAGCTAGCATAGTAGGGTTTCAATATATTAAGTAATAGCGGCTAATAGTTGCATCAAAATGGAACTAAACCATTTTTCCATTTTAAAATCCATTACAAATTTTGCATAAAATTCAACTTTGTATTGTGAGAATTATAAAAGGCATAAACTGCACAAATGATTATTCTGCTTAAATGGCATGCAGGTAGGCCAGCATATAGCATCATTAATAACAATTAACCAGCTATGTGAGTGAGGTGCTCTGCATGCTTGCCAATTAGCTCTTTAACCAAATTGAAAGTCATAGACAGGCTGCAAGACACAGAGGCTGGTAATTAATTAACATTACATGTGATTAATAATGAGCCTCATTTAATAGTTAAAATATGCTTGCCCGAGCCGTGTGACAGCATAAAACGTCTTTTGAGAGCATCTATATTTATCCTGATTGTGTTTCGGGTTTTTACATCTTCAGTGCACGGCTGACAAATGGGCAATTAATTATCTAATGTTGTCTGACAAAAGCAGCGTGATAAAGATGTATGTTTTAAATTTCTGGATGGAGTCTGCCAGGGAAGAGCCCCAAGGGGACCTCAGTGTCCTAAACCTGGGCTCACAGCCACAAGGAGAAGCAAGACAAAGCCTCTATCTCCCGCTACAGCCTTCGGAGATAAAATATGTCTTGGCATTAAGGGACGTTTAAAAATGCCGCTGCAATATCTGATTAGGAGCAGAAGCAAGACTCTACTAAATTGGGGTTAAGGTATAATCAATATCATATATGGAGTGTCTGGCTGTTCTGCATAAACACAAGCACTTCATATCATTAAGAAGTCTATAATGTGCAGAAAGCATATGCCTTGACACCAAAGCCCTCTATTCTTTTTATTCAGAAGTTTATCTTCCAACCTGTTTGACAGCTGCTCCTAAGTGGATTCCCAGTGCCAAATTATTTTTATGATTGTCTGATGCTTTATTCTCCCCTTTCAGTTAATGAGATAAGATCCCACAACAGTTATAATTCAGAGCTGTCAGACCTAAAAGTGCGCTAGTGACTAGATATGGTGACCGTGTTCAGCAGTTCTTTCTCGTGTCACACATTTTTCTATTAGACATTCTGCTAATTCTGTAAATTGAAGCTATCCATTGTATATTGTTACATTGGTGCTTGGAAGTCTGAGAAACCTTCAGAATTTTCCATATTTCTAGATAAATTTGACCTAAAACTACCTCAGATTTTCATACGTCATTGTTTTAATGCATTTTTTTTTAAATATGAGCGAATAAGTTCTAAACAAATCAAATTAGTTTCAAATTTTCAAAAATGTGCAGATTCCAGAAAATCTGAATTTTGAAGGAATTGATTCATCCAGCAAAATGGCGGGTTGTTGAAGCCCAGTTGGAGATGGAAATGCAAGCGAAGTAGCGAAGAGTGAAGAGAAGCCTTGAACTTAGTGAGAACTGCGATCAGAGGACCAGCAGATAGCTATGGCAGCAGAGATAGGTGCCGGGCAAGTTGTGTATGAAATTTTACCGTTTTTAATACTCTTCCAGCCAATCCTATAATTATATTTATGGTTGGGAGAACTCAGAGCATAATAAACATCTTTCTGAATAACAATCAGAGCACATTCAAATTGCAATTAATAAATTCAAAGTAAAATATATTTTCCTCATAAATTCAGCAAATTTGCTCATTTCTACTTACTTTTTTTTCCATGACTCATTATTAATATACCTTTAAGGCTGGGTTTACATCGCGTTAGTGGAATCCGTTTAACGCATCCGTTACTAAGCGGCACTAACGCTATGTAATGGATGCGTTAACGCACCCCTTGCCAGCCATTAAAGTAACGCATCCTAACGTATGTCAAATTCGGCATGCGTTAGCGATGATGCGTTACTTTGTGACGCACCTTTGAACGCGGTCTACCGCGTTTTTGGGTGCGTTAGACCTGTATTGCTAACGCATGGTAACGCAATGCTACCATGTGTTAGCGCATGCGTTAGCGCAATCACTCAAGAAAAAACACAAAGGACATCAGCGTTAGCACATACGTTTAACGCATACGTTAAACGGATGCCACTAACGCGACGTGAACCTAGCCTGACTTATGTTGGATTAGAGAAGCACTCTGCCACCCTAAATTGTTAAACTGAACAGGTACTAATACTTTAAGTCTGTTACTGCTCAGAATAACTCCTTTCCATATTGCCACTAAGGGCACGTAGACATGTACCTGAACAGAGAGCTGCAGTGTAAGGCTCTGTTAACATGTCCAGTTGTAATCAATTTGTAATGTATACAGTATTAAAAAGGAACTGTATGCGTTACAAAAATGGATGTAAAATGAAAACCGCTGGATTCATCTTTTTTTTTTGATCATCCCCTTTACAGCCCAAGGATGTTTGCACGTTAATAACAAGCCAATTTTACAATTATGACCACTGTCACTACATGAGGTAATAACTCTGGAACACTTCAAGGGATCCCACTGATTCTGAGATTATTATTATGTCATGAAAAAACAATCTTTATTTTTATATAGCGCTAACATATTGCGCAGCGCTTTACAGTTTGCACACATTATCATCACTGTCCCTGATGGGGCTCACAATCTAAATTCCCTATCAGTATGTCTTTGGAATGTGGGAGGAAACTGGAGTACCTGGAGGAAACCCACGCAAACATGGGGAGAACATACAAACTCCTTGCAGATGTTGTCCTTGGTGGGATTCGAACCCAGGACTTCAGCGCTGCAAATGCTATCCACTGAGCCACCGTGCTGCCGACATATTGTACTTGATGGCAATGTTAAAATTTCTTCGATATGAATTGCGTTTATTTGTGAAAAATATGGACATTTTTAAACTTAACTTTTTTTGTCCTTAAATCAGTTATATCATGCAAAATAGTTAGTTAAAATTTAAAGTAAAATTTTGTTAACTATGTCAACTTTACATTTGCATAATTTTGAAAGATAGTTTTTTTTCCTATTTTTCCAACAAAATTTACGAAACCATTTTTTTTAGGGACCGCATCATTTTTTAAAAGACTTTGAGGGGCCTATATGACAGAAAACACCCAAAAGTGACACCATTCATTCTCAAAACAGAACCCCTCAATGTGCTCAAGAAATTTATTAACCCTTCACGTGCTTCACAGGAATTTTTGGAATGTGGAAGGAAAAAATTAACATTTAACTTTTTGTCACAAAAATTTTACTTTAGACACTTTTTTTATCTTTACAAGGGTAACAGAAAAAATGGATCCAAAAATTTGTTGTGCAATTTCTCCTGAACATACCCCATATGTGGAGAAAAAACACTGTTTAAGCACAGGGTAGGGCTCTGAAAGGAAGGAGCGCCATTTGACTTTTTGAATGTAAAATTTGCTGGAATAATTAGCGAATGCCATGTCGCATTTGGAAAGCACCTGATGTGCCTAAACAGTGGAAACCGCACATAAGTGACACCATTTTGAAAACTATCTAGATGTGTGGTGAGCATCTTGAACATCCAAGGGCTTCACAGAATCTTATAACGTTGAGCCGTGAAAATAAAAAAAAAATCATATTTTCACCACAAAAATGTTTTTTAACTCCAAACTTTGCATTTTCACAAAGATAAGAGGAGAAATTGCACAATGCAATTTGTTGTGCAATTTCTTCTGAGTACACTGATTACCTCATGTGGCAGAAATTATTGTTTAGGCGCACAGCAGGTCTTGGAAGGGAAGGAGCGCCATTTGACTTTTTGAAAGCAGAATTTGCTGGAATAACTAGCGGACAACATGTCGCGTTAGGAGAACCCGTGATGTGCCTAAACAATGGAAGCCCCCCACAAGTGACACCATTTTGGAAACTAGACCCATCAGGCAACATCTAGATGTGTAGCGAGCACCTTGAACCCCCAGGTGCTTCACAGAAGTTTATAGCATTGAGCCCTGAAAATAAAAAAATCACAACCTGCTGGAGACTGACTGGAGCGGGGTTGATAAAAGATGAAGACGGCAGGTGGTAAATATACAACTAGGTGCAGGAAAATTAGATTACTTGTACCACTCCAGCGCTACAACAAAAAAACACTGGAGTGGTACTTTCAAAGGCCATGCGCCACAGCCAGAAATGTACACTAGTCAATTGCTGGGGTACTTTTCTGTCATAATTTGCTTCTTTTGTGGTGTAAATTAATATGAATTTGTTGGGTGCTTTACCATATTCTGCCACAAGCAAGCTCTGCAAGTTTGTGAAGCTGCCCAAGGCTAGCATTAAAACTTGTGCTATTTCAAGCAGTTTTATTCTTGAATTTCAACAAAAACTGCATGAATCAGGGCCCAAATGATTTTATGTTTTGTGCAGAGTCCGGGTATAGGTTGTGCACCTGGGGTCTTAGTTAATTCCTCTAAAATGACCAATGTGGATGCATATTTTAAAATGTCTAAATTGTTTTTGATAAAAGGAAACAGCCATGGACGACCACATAATAAAGCAAACCAAACCACATCCCAGAGTGAAACTATGAAGAATTGTAATAAATGTCCATTTGTTCTTTCTCCAACATAATATAAATTATAGGATTCAAATTTAACCATGAGGATTTTCTGCTCTCTAAAAATTATGTGCCCTCAATTTGGTTTGTTTATTGTCCAATTTCAGTCATATTCCTGAAATATATAACAAATGGTGTCATGAGCA
Organism: Dendrobates tinctorius; assembly: GCF_039654945.1. Taxonomy (NCBI): domain Eukaryota; kingdom Metazoa; phylum Chordata; class Amphibia; order Anura; family Dendrobatidae; genus Dendrobates; species Dendrobates tinctorius. The sequence continues at coordinate 41,006,127 of NW_027361728.1, read as the reverse complement.
ACACATAAAACAGTGCTGTGAAAAACAAAATGTTTTAGAATGAATGTCCTGGGGAAAGCAAATTTTACCAATTGTGGTTAAAAGCCCTCCTGACTATATTCCGCTCTATGTCTACATTACGGCATGTTTTTCCTTTCATGTTGTCAGCAGCTCTGATTGAGACCTCCCAATGAAGCTACATATTTGTACTTTCACCAAAGCATTGAATCACCGTTCTTTCAAAATCTTGGCAGTAAATGAAATAGTTCAGGGCATTTTAAAAAAGTACATTTCATAAAGTGACATCATGCTTTAGGCAAAGAAGGATATTCTCTAAACCATCTCCATTAAGATTAATATCCATTCTAAACAAAATGTATTAACAATGCTATTGGACGATATTGTATATTACTATACTGTGGGTAGAGTTAGACAAGCCCACTTCACTATATTCTAGACTTATATAGGCAGTAGATAATAAATTTGATTAAAAAAAATACTGCAGTTCCAGAGTAGAACGGGCCTAACAAAGCAAAACAAAATTTCCTAGTGGGACAGTTGTTAATATAAACCTATAACACAATGGGACTCCAAAATTAAAGAGGACAACCAATTTGATTCCAACTTTGGAGCTAATCTTATGTCAACAGGGCCTATTTCCTATGGGTTGATCACAAATAACATATAAGAACCTAATGATTATATTTCCTGTGTAAGCAATAAGACAAGCAAAGTTTAAGATAAAATTAAAAGAGACATGTTCTGCACAGAAGGAGGGAGGGGCTTCAGAATCATTTCTACTGGTGGACACAAAAAATCAGAGGTAAAAACACATCAGACCTACAAAAAAAGATTCTCATGAATATCCAAAGTATACAACATTCTAAAAATATGCATGTTTATATACTATACACTACATAGTGCACTATGCTATTGATTTTATGCAAGCCATTGTTTAGGCTGTTCTCTAAAGTGTTTGCATGAAAATTGTAAATTATATCTATCCAAGGGATGTGAAATAAATTCTTAATGGCTGGGGGTCTGATTAATAGGACTACAACCGGGCCCAAAAATGGGTTTTTAAAGAGACCCCTCAGAATGAAGAAGAAGGTGCACATATGCTGTTAAGATAGATTAATTCTCAATAGAATCGCTAAAGATAGGATGGGGGACAAATTCTCACTGCTTGGGGGTCTGATCAATGAGACCACAACTGGCCCAAAAGAAGGTGTTTAAAAATACCCCTCTGAATGAAGAAGAGGTTGTGCATATGCAAAATAGCTGAATGATTAATGCTGTGGTTGGTCCCTTGAAAAACAGGAAGTTGTCCCCTTGACTTTATAAAGGTGATAACTTCCAATATTGTTACAGACCCTTTAAGTGGGATTGAAGACCAGATAGCTTATTTGTTCGGGACTCGAAATAAGGCATATTCGCTTATTAATGTAGATGTTAAAGTCAGATCTGACTTTTGAAAAAAATTCAATAGATTAGACCAATGAGAGAAGTATATAATTTATATATATAGACCCCGATTCCAGTTATGTATCTATGTATCACTTACTGAGCTGTTTTCTGTAGTTTTGATAATGTCACAGTTTTATCTGTAGCAGATCTACCAGTCCTATGAAAGCTCTGCATAACACCCGCCCGCCCCGCTCATTGGTGTTTTTCTGTGTAAACATCAGTAGTAGAGGCTCATGAATATGGAGGACCATATGGCTGCAGGTTTACTAGACCTCTAGTGATAATCTTCTGCTCATTAAACTGAAGCAATCAGCCGAGTAAGTGACACATTGCTGGAATCCGTGTCTCTGTCTCTATATCATGCTGCTTTCAGGTTAGGTGACAAAGACCTGGTTGCAGATTCCATTTAAGCAGGGATAAAATCTATTATTTCTATTTGATTATGGAATAATTTACCAGTGCCATTTGTTTGCTAACCGCAGAAAATTGAGTGGTCGTATAAGCGCATAAGTTGTTTCTTTCATGCTCTCAAAATTTGTTGACACTTTAGGCCTTGATTCATCATTTGCAATTTTTTAAAATCACTCTTCTTCTTTTGTCTTGTGGCATTCTTATGACATTCACTGATTTTTTTTGTGTCAAATTCATCAAAATCACACACACAATTCATGAATTTAACTGTTTTAACTGTTTTTGTAATTTTTTAGTGCATAATCCTTTAAAATGTTGCATGCTGGTCTTCAACAGTGACAAAATAAAAAAATCTATCAAGAACCTCACTCCAGGGAAAGATTGGAGTGAGTTGCGCCAAACAAATGCAACATTTGGAAAAGAAGGTGCATTTCATGAATATGAATTACCATATATACTCGAGTATAAGCCAACCCGAGTATAAGCCAAGGCCTCTAATTTTGCCATAAAAAACTGAGAAAACATATTGACTCGAGTATAAGCCTAGGGTGGGAAATGCCGCAGCTCCTGGTAAATTTCAAAAAAAAAAATACATACCTATAAAAGTTAAATTAATTGAGACATCAGTAGGTTAAATGTTTTTGAATATCCATATTGAATCAGGAGCTCCATACAGTTCATGTTGGGCCCCATAAGGTGCTCCATGCAAAATTCACTCCATAAAGTTCATGATGAGCCCTATAAGATGCTCCATACAAAAAATATGTCCCATATAATGCTGCACATAGGTTAATAATGGCCCCATAAGATGCTCCATATTAAAATATGCCCCATAAAAGGTTAATGATGGCCCCATAAGATGCTCCATAGAATAATATGCCCCATATGCTGCTCCATAAAGGTTGATGGCCCCATTAGATGCTCAATAGATATATATGCCCCACATGCTGCTCCAAGAAGGTTGATGGTCCCATAAGATGCCCCATATAATGCTGCATAAAGGTTGATGGCCCCATAAGATGCTTTATAGAATATGCCCCATATGCTGCTCCATATGTCTTGATGACCCCATAGGATGCTCCATAGATATATATGCCCCATAAGCTCCTGCAGCAATTAAAAAAATGACATACTCACTTCTGGTCACTGGGGGCCAGGTGCCGATGTCCTGAGCAGGCGGAGACACCGGCACGCTATGGGGGCCAGGTGCCAGTGTCACCATTGGCTCAGGGCCCTGGCACCTGCGATATTCACCTGTCCCCATTCTACCGTCGCTTGCCGCTCTGTCTTCCGGGTCTCTGCAGTGACTGTTCAGGCAGTGGGTGTGCACTAACCACGTCATTGCGCCCTCTGACTTGAACGTCACATGCAGAGGACGCAGAAGACAGAGTGGCGCATGGAGGTGGAACGGGGACAGGTGAATATCGCATGGCTCCCCCATCCTTCCAGTCATACTCACCCCCTCCTGGCACGATCTCTGCATTTCTTGATTCTCCGATGGTCTCCGGCGCCTGCAGCTCCTTCCAGTGTTCAGCGGTCACATGATACCGCTCATTAAAGTAATGAAAATGCGCTCCACGCCTATGGGAGTGGAGTTGCGTGCATATTCGTTACTTTAATGAGCGGTACCACGTGACCGCTGAACACAGGAAGAGTTGCCAGAGCCGGAGACCATCTGAGAAGCAGGGAAGTACACAGACCGTGCCAGGAGGAGGTGAGTATGATCTGACAGATGCCGGCTCCTGCTCTCCCCCTCCCCCACCTGCCCCTGGGACAATGACTCGAGTATAAGCCGAGAGGAGCACTTTCAGCCTAAAAAAAAAGGGCTGAAAATCTTGGCTTATACTCGAGTATATACGGTACATCTGGACTAACAAAGGCATCAAGGACAAATAATAAACAGCTTAAAAGAATGACACCTTAAAAAAATAACACAAACTTATGGAGAATAAAGCACAAATGATAAATCCACTAATAAAAAGCAAATTCTTCCAGAAAACTGGAGAAGCAGCACAAATTAATTGGGCCCTTTCTATCAATATTTTAGATTTTGTGGTAGTCTGATAACTCAAAGACCAAACCTATGTGTCTGCATTGTTTCTTATTAAATGATGCACAAACTGGGTAAATGGTATTGCTGTAAAGCGTACAGTGCATTGTATAAATGTTTAAATTAATTTTATTTATAATTTTGCAGGGGTTTCCTGCCTGGCATTAACGGCCCATACCTTTTTATAAACATAAAAAGAAACAAAATATAACATAATAGAGCTTAAACATGAAGGCAAAATGTCTATTTTTTTATATATTTCTTGTTAGTAGCTTAGACGCTTTATACACGAGTGGAAACTTGATTTCATTTTGAATTCTCTTTTATTTCCTTTTGAAACTTTTATATTTATTTCCTGCAAAACAAAGCAAATGGAAGATCTCATAGCCCTACGCATTGTGCAAAATATATTACTGCAAAATTTCTCGAAGAATCAATTCTATACACCTTTGACCTTTACCTTAAGTGTTCAAATATCACAGGTAATAATGACTACCAATGAACGCTCTATACTGTGCTTGGCTGCACTTTCTATATGAAAGCCAGCAGTAAAACAAATGAAAGCCTGGTTTGTTGAACTAGTTGAGGTTCGGGGCAATTGATTTCTGGTCCATTCTCCTTAAAAATGAAATCTAAAAAGTTGACAGAAGGACATTAATTTCATCATACACTTCTTGTCTCATCTATAACTAATCCAGTGTCCAGGACGGCTTGTCACTCTTTGCTTGGTCTTTATTCATTTGCTTTTCCTTTTTTCCTTCTGCAAAGATCATTGAGAGGATACAGTTATTTTGTATCTTTGCAGTTATTCTGAGAGTGACACAACTGTGATTGTTCATTCAGTAACGTCCATTTAAATATGATAAAGAGCTAGTTTGTCCAGCTGATACTCTCTGCATAAAATAATAATCCATCATTTCTACTTAACATGTTTAAGGGACCATGACTGAAATCATTTTCATGTGGGACTCTACCAATTGCCCCAAAGAAAGCAAAGACAGTGCAGAGCAACTCACCAAAGAGAATTTTTGTGTTATGACTGGACAACATATGTCAAATATTGTATGATATTATTTCCAATGATCATGACACTGTGAAATGCAAGGCCACATGACAAGTAAATTATGAAAACATTTTAATTTGAGTTCATTTGAATTTTTAATTTGATTTTTAATTTGATTTCTGTCATAATTTGAATGTCCTTTAGCAGAAAACATTTTCCTACGCACAAAATATTTTAACATGGGATTTAATATTTACCACCTAAATAATCATATCAGTGACTTCTGAGAGTTTTTTTTCCAGTGTCCCCAACACACTTACATAGGCAAATGTTCAGCTGATATATAGATGACCAAAATAAAACAATTATGGCATTTTTATTATTATTATTATTATTATTATTATTATTATTATTATTAAAAACATTTAATAAGGTTTAAATAATTTTAAACTTTGAAAACTCGGGCTCGACAATGCCAAATATGATTATTTTTTCTTATTTTGCTTTTCTAATGGAAAATGGAGAATTTATATATGTATATAAATATATATATTTATAGAAATAGAAATACAATGTCACCACATTTCTATTGCAGCATAAATACATTATATATATATATATATATATATACATACATACATACAGTGCCTAGCATAAATGAGGAGTGGCAGTGTCCTTATGTGGTGCTGCATGAGTGCTGCTAGTGTCATGGAGCTACATTTCATTGCTGGAAATCATGAATTCACAGCTTTACATTGAAGGAGAAGATGCTACCATAACTTCGTGCCCTTGGTAGCACGTTTTCAAAATGACAATGACCCAAAACACATCTGTTGCATTTCTCAATGGTCTGAATCCAATCTTAATTAAGGGACACGTTGAGCATCACTCTCCATTCAGCATTCAGGCTCAAAAAGAGGTCGTTCATGAAGAGTGTAAAAATAAAATATTGCAATAAGTCACCAACTTGCCTAGTGTCTAGTGTCCCCTTTATTTTTTTGAGCAGTATATATACACAGTGTGGAAAATAAGCATTTTAAACACTGCTGATTTTGCAAACTTTCTCATCTACAAGGAATGGAGAGGTTTGTAATTTTTATCTTAGGTACAGAAACCTTTGTTAGCAATTACTGAGATCAGATGTTTCCTGTAGTTCTTGACCAAGTTTGCACACACTGCAGCAGGGAGTTTGGCCCACTTCTCCAGATCTTTTGGGTTTCAGGTCTGTTGCTAGGCATCATTGAGTTTCAGCTCCCTCCATTCCAGGGACTCAGATACACCCTGCATTAGACATAAAGGAGGGCCTCATACACATTCTGTTCAAATTGTCATGTAGTGGTTCTCCTAGACTCATAAAGACTATGTACTAAGTGTAAAGCCTGCAAAAAATTACAAGCAGTATTATCCATGCACCCTTGAAGTAATCAACTGTAGTGCCTCATTCAAATATTATGAGCAAATTATAGTTCTGGTACTCCTACACTCTTCAAACTTCTGTACAGTGCAAAGTCTGCCAAAAATTATAAGCAGAGTCATCCATGAAACCTTGAAGGAACCAACTGTAGTACCTCATTCAAATATTGTGAGCAAAGTATAGTTGTGATACTCCAACACTCATAAAAGCTCAGCACGTTGCAAAATCTGCCAAAAATTACAAGTAGGGCCATCCATACAACTTCAAAAGGCACTAACTATAGTACTTCATTCAAATATTGTGAGTAATGTATTGTATAGTTGTGGTACTCCTACACTCAGAAAAGTTCTGCACAGTGCAAAGTCTGCCAACATTACAAGCAGGGTCATCCATACACCCTTGATGGCAACAACTGTATGGCCTCATTAAAATATTAAGAAAGTGTATATCTGTAGTAAACCAATATTGGTTTTTGTTTGAAACTAACAAAATTTCACACAAAGCAGGTTCTACGGTATGTATGACAATAGTCAAATTTTTGACTAAAATGTTTTGTGAGCTGTACCAGGCCAATTGTTTTTTAAAAATTTTAACCCACCATAGTTTTACACAAAGCACATTAAACTGTATGAATGATTCATTGAATCCATAAATATTTTAGGATTATTTTTATAGAGTTTTATAAACTAGCAAAATGTAACAAGAACAGCATTACAGTGAGTGGATGAATCATTGAAACCATAAAAAGGTTTGGAAGTTTTTTTGTGAGTTTAATATACTAGCGAAAAGTAACAAGAACTCTGTTATAGTGTATAGATGAATCATTGAATCCATAAACATTTTTTCAAGGTTCTTTTTTATTTTGACATCAAAATGTAACAGAAAACACATAATACTGTATGGGTCAGTAACTGAATCAATAAAACTAAAACATTTTTCAATTTTTTTTTTAGTTTTATATAACACCAAAATGTAACAGAAAGCATGTAAAACTGTGGATTAGTAACTGAATCCAGGCAAATTTCTCACTGCTTTTTTATTGTGCTATATATATATATACCACCAAAATTTACCCACGAACATGTAAAACTCGATGGATGAGCAATATAAATCCAATACATTTTTGAACAGTTTTTTTGAGGGTTATATACCACCAAAATGTATCCAACAACACGTAATACTGTGTGGATGAGCAATACAATACTGAAAAAATTAACCTTTTTTTGAGAGTTAGATACTACCAAAATGTAGCCGAGAACACGTAATACAAAATCTATGGGCAATATAGTGCTGATACATTTTTGAACAATTTTCTTGAAAGTCATATACCACCAAACAGAACCCAAGAACAGATAATACTGTGTGGATGAGCAATATAATATTGATACATTTTTTGACAATTATTTGGAGGGTTATATCATCGAAAACTAACTGAGAATATGTAAAACTTAATGAATGAGCAATATAATACCGATTCATTTTGAACAATTTTTGTGAGGGGTAGATACCACTAAAATGCACCCAAGAAGATGTTAATACTCAATGGATCAGTAATATAATACCGATAATTTTTTTAAAAATTTTTGGGAGGAATAGATACCACAGAAATATATCCAAGAATTTGCATAACTGTATGATGAGCAATATAATACTGATTAATTTTTTAACAGTTTTGGAGGGTTAGATGAGACCAAAATGTAGCCAAGAACATGTAATACAATATGGATGAGCATTATATTACTGATACATTTTTGAACAATTTTCTTGAAGGTTATTGTGAGGGACGAAGGAGACACTATTTTGGATTTATTAATTCAGGCCCCATAGATTATCCAGAGATCTCCCTTCCACAGCAGGGGTGTGGCTCCCCACCCTTGGGATAAGTACACAATTCCCAAAAGAACAGAACTTTACTATATGCCAGAGAATTAGAGGCCACGTGTTGATGAAGGCAAGGAGGAGCAGAGCTGAGCCCCCCTGCTGTCTTTTGTGCAAGGTGGCCAGCATCAGTTGGATAGCCAACACCTGGTTATCCATCTGGATCTTAAAGTCCCACAAGATTTTTGCGCTTTCATTCTCCACTACTTTCTCTGTGGTCTCCCACCTGGCCTTAGGGGGACTTAGCGCATATGCTGTGCCGATGTTCCTGTATACAATTCCCACTATTTGGTTGTGGTGTTCATTATACGCTGTTCCTGCTTGCATTTTGCATCCTGCCACTGTGTTGGATAGTTTGTGAGGTTTCTTTGCATAGTCTGCACCTTAGGTCTTGTCTTGTGTGGTAGATTCCTGCTTCTATGAATCTGGTACTTAGTGCTTCCTCTTGTGCCGCTATGATTTGTGCCTCTGTGCTGTCTTGGAGTCCAGCTTTCTCAGCCATTGGTAGGATTTCTCCATGTCAGCCACCTCCATTATCTGTCGATGGTACATCCCATGCAGCAGCTGGTCTTGCCATGGTACTTCATGTTCCTGTTCTTCCTTTCAGAACTGTTGTTGTTGCTGCGTTAGGCTTTCTCTCAGCATCTCATCTTTTGGTGCCATTTTTCTGATGTATTCATGGATACTCCTTGTTTCATCCGTGATGGTGGCTTGGATGCTTATCAAGCCTCAACCACCCTCCTTTCTGTTGGTTTATATACATACTTTTGGTATCACCATAATTGTACTGAACTGGAATTCTATTGCCAGGTTAATTTGCCAGCAGAATGAACATTGAAAACACAATACCCAAAAAAAAAGGCAGAATTGCTGATTGTTCACCATGTCACCGCACTTAGAATTTTCTTTCCTTTTTTCAATGAATTATGGTAAAATGAGTGGCGTCATTCAAAACTACAACTTGTCCGCAAAAACAAAACCCTCATACAGCTAGTCTATGTCAAAGGAATAAAAATGTTTTAGCTCTAGGAATGAAAATTAGCAGCTGGGAAAAAGGGTTAAAGTACAAATGATAATAATTTGTATTGATTATAATTATTTTTATTTTTATAGTGTTAACATATTCTGCAACACTACAATTCAGAGGGGACTTGTACAGACAATAAAGACATAACAGAATAACATAAGCCAACAGATGGCAAGAAAAGTAAAGGCCTCGTCACACACAGCGATCTCGCTACCGAGATCGCTGATTTTGTGACACCACAGCGATCTCGCCAGCGAGATCGCTGTGTGTGATGGGGATCAGCAATCGACCCCCCCTGCCGGTTATCGCTGATCGTGCAGCATCGGTGTCATTATCCAGATTTTGCCCCCGGTGGCCATTAGGGTCATTACACTGTGGTTGTTTCAGTTCTAGTTTTGCCCCCCAGTGGCCGTTAGGATCATTACACTCTGGTTATTTTAGTTGCCCCCGGTGGCTGCTAGTGTTATTGCACGTGCTTATGAAGCAGGTGTGATTCCCTGGCTCCTACCTATAAAGGAGTAGCTGGTGGTCTCACTCACTGTTGGTGATATTGCTCATTTCCAACCAAGTCTAGTGAAGGAAGGAACTGCAGAGAGGAGTTCCTGGCAGCTCAGGGGAGCTCTGGTGTAATAGCTTCAGGTGGAAGCTGAATTCAGGTGTCGAGCTTCAGGGGTGAAGCTGAACTTTGGTGTTGTACTCTGTTGCTGGGAGCAAGAGCAACAGAGCAAAGCTAAGTGGTGTTTTTCCCTGTTTGTGACTTTCCTTGTGTGTGTATTAGTGCAGTGGTGGGATTAATTTCTGCACCGTCCAGTTCACTAGAAAGGGATAGGTGCAGGCAAGCTACGGATTTGAGGTATCCAGCTCATCGCCAGGTGCGGAACCTGCCTAGGGATCGTTAGGAGTGTAGGGACACTGACTCAGGGGAGTGCAGCAGGTCTCCACTTCCCCGTTCCCTTTTGCAGGGCCCTCCATTGTAACGGTTTCCCCGATGTTTCCCTTAACTCTGTTTAAATTCGCCCTGCTGGAGGCGGTGTATCCAGGTTCACGGGTGTTATAGAAATTCGCCCTGCTGGAGGCTGTGTATTCAGTCACATGTGACATTACATTATCACCGACCTTAACATTTTTCTCTGGTGAGCCATGGGCCAATTTCAGACCAGTGAGAAGTTGCTGTTGGTCCTCACTGAGATGAGTGAGGAGCTGAATGATGTGTTTAAGCAGCACCTACAGTGGAATTATGGGTCTGAGGCCTACCCTCTGCCTCAACTAGAGGGTCCATTTGCGGCTTTGGCGAAGATGCGCCTTGGAGTCCCTGCTGGGGACTTGCTTATACAGGTGGACGTACCCTGGCAGGTGGGAGGAGTTGGTGTCCCCATGGTGCTGCCTGGTGTTGCCCAAGGTGAAGGGGTAAGTCCCTGTAGTGAGCAGACTAATGATTTAGTCCTTGGCGCTCACGTAGAAATTTCTGTACTATCAGAGAAGCCGTGTCCCCCTGGTCGTGTGGAGGAAGATGACCTGGGAGTGTATATTTCCTCCTCGCCCTCAGAAGGTACTATGTCAGCAGAGGTGATGGTTGGCGAGGTACCTGAGGGCATACCGGTGCTTGGTAACAGTGGAGCAGAAGTCAGTCTGGTGGATGCTCAGTTTGTCCAGATTTATGGTCTGAGGTGTGAGGCACCGGACAAACCCATAAGCGTCCAAGCCATTAACTCTGCCCCACTGAGCCAGGGGGGTTAAACCAAGTCATAGAAAACATTGAGCTGCATAGTGGACATCCTGATGAGTCCCAGTCATACTACGTCTTGGAGGGAAAGCCAGCACCTATCGTTGTGGGCCCCCCTTGGTCTAAAAAACACAACCCGGTCTTAGATGGCGGACTAGGGAAGTAGTCAGCTGGGAGCAGTCGTATGAGGGCTGCTGCCTAGGGGCTACTGTCTCTGCCATCTCTCAACAATCGTCCCCTTCCTCTCCAGTGAGAGCAGTGGAGGTGCTGGACGAGAGGAGGGGCAAGGCTCAACCCTCGCCATTAGCCAACCCTGAGAGGTGCAGACCTCGTAGTAGGAGGGGTTGGAGGGTGGTGTTTCCCTTGTTGAATTGCGGGGATGTGAGTGTGGTGACACAGGGGGATGCCTCTGTTGTTAGTTCCAGAAAGAGTTCACCGTATTGTGACAAACGAATGTGTGGCAATAAACGTTCAGGTCCGGACCTGTGTGTGAACGAGCATGTATGGGTGGCCACTAAAAACATCCAGTGGAAGTGTGTTGCGGGGGTCTGGAATTCTCAGGTGAATTGGCTGTATTTGGTGTCAGCCATCATCGGCCCGGAGACTTACCAGCTGGAGATACCCACAAACTTGCCCATACACCACTCGTTCCCCAGATCAGCGCTTTGGAGATGGGTGGTGCCTCCGGAACATACATTGCCCATACCAGCGGTGCTCGTTTGTCATAAACCTGAAGTTCAGGTGGTTGTTGTGAACTCTGGATCTGGGCGTCCCCACTGTAGGTGTTTTTTTTTGGTGAAGAGCGGTCTTGAGGGTCCAGAGGCCCCTCATTGAGGGAGGGTACTGTCACGATCCAGGTTGGATTATTACAGATTTTGCCCCCGCTGGCCATTAGGGTCATTACACTGTGGTTGTTTCAGTTCTAGTTTTGCCCCTGGTGGCCGTTAGGGTCATTACACTCTGGTTACTTTAGTTTAGTTGCCCCCGGTGGCCGCTAGTGTTGTTGCACGTGCTTATGAAGCAGGTGTGATTCCCTGGCTCCTACCTATAAAGGAGTAGCAGGTGGTCTCACTCACTGTTGGTGATATTGCTCATTTCCAACCAAGTCTGGTGAAGGAAGGAACTACAGAGAGGAGTTCCTGGCAGCTCACGGGAGCTCTGGTGTAATAGCTTCGGGGGGAAGCTGAATTCAGGTGTCGAGCTTCAGGGGTGAAGCTGAACTTTGGTGTTGTACTCTGTTGCTGGGAGCAATAGCAACAAAGCAAAGCTAAGTGGTGTTTTTCCCTGTTTGTGACTTTCCTTGTGTGTGTATTAGTGCAGTGGTGGGATTAGTTTCTGCACCGTCCAGTTCACTAGAAAGGGATAGGTGCATAGTTAAGTGCACATGATTATAATGCAGGTGTGATTGCTCTGGCTCTCCTATAAAAAGAGTAGCAGGTGCTGAAATCAGCGTTGGTGATAGTGTTCATTTCAACCATCCTTGGTGGAGGAAGGAGCTGGAGAGCGTTCCTTGCAGCACTGTCTTAGCCCTGGTGTGGAAGGAGTCATAGGGGATTTCCTTGTAGCTCTGACAGAGCTTGGTGACAGCAATTCAGGAGGAGAGCTGCATTCTGGTGGTGGACTCTGTTGCCAGGAGCAAGTGCGACAGAGTAAAGCTAAGTGGTGTTTCTCCGTTTGTGTTTTTCCTTAGTGTGTATAAGTACAACGGTGGGACCAGTGCCTGCGCCACCCAGCTCCCTAGCAAGGGATAGGTGTAGGGTGTGCTAGGGCGACAGGTTCCTGATCGGCACCCGGTGCGGAACCGGCATAGGGAACATTAGAAGCGTTAGGGACACTGACTCAGGGGAGTGCAGGAGGTCTCCACATCCCCTTCCCCTATCGCAGCGCCCACCATTGTAACTTTTTCCCCTTTCCTCGTGTCTTGTTGTTTTAGTTACCGGCCTGCGTGCCGTATCACACGGGACAGTATCACGTGCCGCATCTTGTTGTTTTAGTTACCGATCTGCGGGTCGCATCACACAGGACGGGTCATCGTGACAGGGATTTGAGGTATCCAGCTCGTCGCTAGGTGCGGAACCTGCCTAGGTATCATCAGGAGTGTAGGGACACTGACTCAGGGGAGTGCAGGAGGTCTCCACGTCCCCGTTCCCTACTGCAGGGCCCTCCATTGTAATGGTTTCCCCGGTGTTTCCCTTAACTCTGTTTAAATTCACCCTGCTGGAGGCGATGTAGCCAGGTTCACGGGTGTTATAGAAATTCGCCCTGCTGGAGATGGTGTATCCAGTCACACATGACATTACAATCGGCCTGGGCCATTTTTCGATCGCTGGTCTCCCGCTGGCCAGCTGGACGCTGGTTTCTAATGTAAACATCGGGTATCCAGGAGCCACGGCTCTTGGACACCCGCTGTTTACCTTGGAGACTGGCGTACATGCTGGTTTCCAAGGTAAACAGCGGGTATCCAGGTGTCGCGTGGCTCTTAGATACCCAATGTTTACCTTGGAAACCAGCGTGTACGTCGGTTTCCAAGGTAAACAGTGGGTATCCAAGAGCCATGGCTCCTGGATACCCGATGTTTACATTAGAAACCAGCGTCCAGCATCGCTGGTCCTGATCACTGGAGGGGCTGTCTTGTGACAGCTCACCAGCGATCAGCCTAACGATGTCCCAGCGAT